>NC_143395.1:309375628-311875628 GCF_052110815.1 Crocodylus siamensis
AGCCCTTCAGGGTCCTTCAAGAGTCACACGGAAAAGTCAGGCATACAGAAATGACCAGTTTCATTTGAAAATTTAGGGCTACAAATTAAGTAACTTTATGTTGATGGTAGCACTAAGGTTGAAGCCATAGCTACCCCTGTGTAGAGAGTTCTGGAGAAAGAAACTGAATACATAAACTAAATTAGCAAATAAATTAACAATGTTTAATTCTCTTATATTCAATGGAAATGGAAGGTAATGTATATCTTCAGCGTAATTGAATAGCTCTAAGGAGGGACCTTATATAAAGAAAATCTCTAGCACTTCTCATATCAACAGAATGCCAAAAGTCAAGTTACCAAGTTACATCTGAATCACTATGATTACCTGCCAGGTATTTGGGAAATAGACCTGTCTAGTGTTTCCCAAATTGTTGATACCTGGGGCATGATTTTTTTTTGGTTTAAAAAAGCATTTCACTCACTGGTCCATATGCCAGATCTGGTCTGTGGGCCTGATTCTGCATGTGGTATTGGCCCAGGCAGAGCCTGGTTTCTCCATGTGTAGCCAGCACACCTGCACAGGGCCAGCAAGGGTAGAGCCCCTTCAGCCACGTGCAGCTAGCCTGGCCAGAGCCTAATTTCTCTGCTGAGGCCAGTGAGGCTGGCACTTCATCCAGGCTCATGGGACTGGCACAGCCAGGGCTCAATCCAGCCAATTCATAATTGACCATAAAATGAATATGTTCCACCACTGTGATGCTACAGTTAACAGAGCAAACAATATGCTGGCATACATCAACCGATGCATCTCAAGCAAAACTAAGGAAGTTATTCTTCTGCTCTACTCAGCATTGGTGAGGCCACAGCTAAAGTACTGCATCCACTTTTGGGTGCCTTACTTTAAGAAGGATGTGGAGAGGCTTGAGAGAGTCTAGAGAAGAGCCAATCATATGATTAGAGGCCTGAAGAGCAAGCCATATGAGGAAAGGCTGACAGATATGGGACTGTTCAGCCTAGATAGAGAAGACTTCAAGGGGATTTGGTAACAGCTTACATGTATCTAAGGGGAGAGCATCAGGGGCTAGGTGAACAACTATTCACTACAGCACCCCAGGGGAAAACCAAGAGCAACAGTAAAACTCCTAGAAGAAAGTTTTAGATTGGATATAAGGAAAAACTTCACAGTTTGTGTGACCAGACTCTGGAACAGACTCCCAGAGTGGGTGGTGCAGGCACCTTCCCTGGGGATCTTCAGAAGGAGACTAGATGCACACCTTGCTGTGTTTATTTCACCCCAGAAGTCTTTCCTGCTCAAAGCAGGAGGGGATGGACATTTCCAGCCATAAACTTCTGAGAATCTGTAAACAGTTAATAAAAGCATATCTTTAAGTCATGACTGATTTATACGAGACATGCACATGACAGCCAACATTTTCACAAGTGACAAGTGAATTCTGGACAGCCAATTTCAGAGCTTTTGGGTCTTATTTTTCCATGATGTTTACTCAATAATTTCTGAAAATGAGGAACTGAAAAACAAGCAACTAAAACAGCTAATCTTCATGGACAATTTAGGCCCAAAGTACTTCTTTCCTCCATCCCCCAAAACAGTCAGACTTGGAAAAACATTTATAGTTTCAGGCTGTATGTTGTGGGTAGCTTAATGCTGAGTGATAATGAATTCTGCTTGAAACACTGACTTTTGGGCAATTAGTGAACACCAAAATACCATTTAGAATGTTTACTTATCTGTCTAGAGAGAACACACTACTTAGCTGACTTAGCTTGAATACATGTAATTTACACATGCTAAAGTAGGGCATAATGTACTGCAAATATTAAAGATGATGTGAATGATATAAACAACTGAAATGAATTCAGTGTTCCTGCTTTTTTATTTCTTTAGTCAAATATACTGATTTCTTACTTTGGCTTCTGTGCACTCTCCATCTCTCCCCTTCTCCTCCTCCATTTAAACTTTCCTCAAGAAACTTTTACCTAGACCTATATCCCTTTCCTATATCATTCTGAATATAGATTCTTCTTTTTAAGGTTTCATATTAGTTATGGCTCTTCCTCATTTGGTCACATTTCTCTGACCAAAACATCAACTTTCATTCCAAACACAGAGGCAGACACCCTCCTCTTTGGGATTCTTGGTCATCTCTTCCAAGATGTCTCTCCTGTTTGAAGAAATTCTGTAACAAGTCTGCTACTAAGAAGATAGAAGCTACATTTTTCATGATTAGCCACTTGAAAGCACTCTACAGAAGTGCATGGCTGCAGAGTGCTTTAAAATTCCCCAATTGCACAACAAAGTAGCCCTTAGTATATGAGGGCTCAAATGAAGCTGTTCCAAACCAGACCACCTCCATTAACTTCTGCTTGCTAGGGCAAATGTAGCCCAGACCCACCCTCCATGCTGTTTGTGTTATGGGAGGGAGAGACAAGTGGGGGGAGGGAGGGAGGATTGGTGTTTGCCCAGCCTGTGCTACAGTGGGGACAGGTGGATTGGAGACCCCGCACTTACCCGTACTCCAGGGCAGGCTGGGCAAACCCCAGCATGAGCTCCCTCTCCTCCTTCTCCCCTTCTTCCATTGTGTAGCCAGCATCAGAGTTGGGGGCAAAGTGGAAGGTGGGGGAAGTGGCTAGGGGAGAGAAACTGCAGACATGCAGCTCCTTGGTTGCAAAGAACAACTTGATCCCCCACCCACCTGATCCAACAACAAATGTTGGGTCAAAAGGGTCAGTCTAATTCATGGCACTTTCTGTCAAGTGCCATGAGTTAGATGGGGAGTGGCATGTCTGTCAGCATCTTAAGTTTTCCAAATAGTGCAGTCTGGGCATCTATTTCAGCCCCAAACAAGTAAATAAATAATGGAAAACCTTAATTACTTTAGAACTACACCAATGATGCAGTATTTGTTAACATTATATTTGAGCCTCAGACACGTGTAGCATTAAGTAAATGCATTTAGATCAGAATTCTATTTCACTTCTAAGAGGTATAAGTATCATGCTCTGAAACTATTATTTAGGAGGGAATATTAAGCAGATGGACATTAAAGAAGTCTGCTCTGTGGCCCCCGGTACTGTTTATGCAATTTTTCCAATGACTCTCCATCAGACACCTTAACTACTAGGTTACTGAGCAAAAGGAGGCACCACTTCCTCCTCAGTTCAGTATCAAGCATTCACTAGTCATGGCTATTGGTCATCTAAAAAAGCAGAAGTTTAAACTGTACCATTGTGTATCCATTGCAAAGTAAGATCACAAAAGAGAATATACGGGCTTCGTTGCCTCTGGGCCATTATTAAATGCTTCTGAGCACGTGCAGTAGTAATAAACTTAGCCATATATGGCATTGAGCTGTGGAGAATAGTTACAGACCATTAGCCAGGATGAAACGGAATGCTGTTTGGTGATTTAGACATCTAAAACCTGCATGACACTTGCATGTCTTAACAGTGGAATACAATTCTGCCCTAAATGCATTATCTGAATGCTATATGTATCTAAGACTTATATATAAGTTTCATGAACACTGTATCATTGGTAAAGTTCTAAAGTGATTTAAAATGGCTAATTACATAAGAGATCAGATAAGAAGGAAGTGATAAATGGTGCTGGGATCAGAATTGTATATTATTACTTACAGCAAGCCATACAAAATGGAAGATGACATAAAACCAAGAGGACTGGTCAATAAAAAAAGAGTAAGAAAACATTTAAAAGAAAGATTTTGATAAAATGGAGGGCATTTTGATAAAAGGTGATAATTTGTGATGTATGTGATTTACGTAATTTAATTAAGGATGAAAATGTTTTTGCTTGCTTGTTTACTATATAAAAAGACACAGTTATAAAAAAGGTCTTCAGGGTGACAGACAAATTTAGAATTGTAACTCAGTAATTGGTACAGGAAGCGAAGACTTCATTAACAGTATTAATTAGGCATTTGTTTATAGAAAAAGTGAAGACATAATAATTATGCAAAAGAGGGTGATTAAGAAAACAAAAGGGAGTTGAAGTTTCTAGTCATAGTTTAATACAAAGAGAAACAAAGTATGTATTCATTAGCACAGCGTGAAATATCTGTAAGACTGTTTTAAGTTTCATGGAATTTTCCTTATTGTGGAAAATTCAAAATGCAACCTAAGCTTGCCGAAAATTCTTCCAGGTTTTGAGAACCACTTGGGTCTGATCCATTGAAATCACACTGGATATGACTGAGGACAAGGGAACGTACAGAAGTGCTGATAGCCAGAAGGGAAGGAAATTAAGATGATGTTAAGAGGACACAAAAACAGACTTAGACCAAATAAGTAGGAGAATACAAAAGCCAAACTCAGTCAAGACACAATCTACATCTTTGCCTTAGAGAGGTGAATTAGGGATGGGTAGGAAAAAGGATCCGAAAATACAGTGCCTTTTAGAAGACAGCATTAGTATGTCAGAGATGCAGTTATCCAAAATGTGGTAAAGTCTAAAATAATCACCACCGTTTCAGAGTGCTTTAGTACTCATTAGAAAAGAAGAGTGCTGGATGCATAAAAAAATTGAGCTGTGAAGCTGAGCACTTAAGGCCTTTGAAAAATGTCTATGATGCTCTTTTCCAAACCACTCACTTTCCTTCACTGCATTTTCTCTGTCCTTTTTGACAACTGAAGTTTATCATTTAAATTGGAGAAATGATATCTTCAGTGATCAAGCAGGGAGGTTCTAATCAATTCACATTTTAATGACTAATCCAATCACTTCAATGCAATAGCTGCTTTACCCTTGAAGTTAAAGGGGAGTTTTTATTCTTAGCAGCCAAAAAGAGTTCCTGCAGTAAAATACTGGTTAGACACATTCTGCACAGTGATATCCCCCTGCCCTGGCAGAAATGAACTTCATAGCTACTCATGTAAGTATATGTATAATTTTTCCCTCTTAGACCGTGTTTATTATTGCATATATAGTTCACACATAAGCAGAATAGCTAACTGTAAAAGATAAAGGGTGAGGAATGCTAACAGCAGAGGGGAGGACTATTCTAATAGGCACTCTAAAATCTTTCTAATAGGCACTCTAATAAGACTACCAGCTCACCTCACACAGGCTACCAAATTGGCATAAAACTATAATTAATTTGGACATTTCTGGCCTCCTTTTAGATAGAAGCTGGTGACCTAGTTTTGAAATGTTCCAAACTCATCATCAGTCAATTTTCTGTCCCTCAAACTATAGGTCTAACATACATCAATTTAATACAGTATTCTGTGAATCCAAATACATTTGATCATATAAAGGCTATTAGTTATAATATAGCAACTATACAGAATGAAGATAATACAGTTTTTACTCCAATAATGTTTAATGATGCCAGTTCATGCTGATACTTAATGCACAAGACTAGAGCCAGCTCTGACCCTGACCAAATTTCTGTGCATTTCCCATTACATCAATCTACAGCCCCTGGGTCACTTAACTGACTGCCATTTCTTCTCTTTCCACATGACCCACAGATCTCTCTTTAGTTTTCCAGAACATTCTTTCATTAGCAACCATCTATAAAATCCTTCTTCATCTTTTTGTATCTCTCGCCTAGCCTATGAAAATCTCCTCAAACCTAATCTCCTATCTCTCACATGATTACCCCAGTTTGTTCAGAACGTAAATGCAAAAAACATCTTCCTTGCTGACTGAGCTACCACCTTTATCAATCGATTCATTTCCATTTATCTATGCATTATTTCCACCATCAGAACCAATACATTTAAGGTGATAACACACAATTCCATTCCTAGCTAGAGGCAGCTCTGCTTCTTCTGACTTGTGTCTAATCCTATCTAGCAAAGCCTGGCTTCCTGCTTAACTTATCCCTTTCTTCCCATATCAGCTTTCATAGATTGTGAGGCTGGAAGGGACCTCAGAAGATCATCGGGTCAAGCCCCCTGCCCCAGGAAGGAAAGACAATTGGTGTCAGCTGACCCCAGCAAGATGACCGTTCAATCTTCTCTTGAAGATTTCCAGGGTAGGCGATTGCACCACCTCTGGAGGGAGCTTATTCCAGAGTCTGGACACCCTGGCTGTGAAGAAGGTTTTCCTAATGCTGAGCCTGAAACAGTCTTCCAGGAGTTTATGGCCATTACTCCTGGCTTTCCCCAAGGATACCCTGGTACACAGTTGTTCGCTGAGCCCTTGATATAAGCTCCCGATGTAGCAGTAAGCTGCTATCAAGTCCCTTCTTAGCCTTCTTTTTCAGGCTGAAGAGTCCCAGGTACCTCAGCCTTTCCTTCTATGGTTTGCCATGTAAGTCTCTGATTATAGGGGTGGCCCTTCTCTGGACTCTCTTGAGCTTTACTACGTCCTTGTTGAAATGTGATGCCCAGAACTGGATGCAGTACTCCAGCTGCAGTCTCACCAATGCCGAGTAGAGTGAAAGAATCACTTCCTTAGTTTTGCGGGAGATGCGTCGATTGATGCACGCTCATATTCATACTATGGTCTATTATTACCCCCAGGTCCTTTAATTCATGGTGCTGGTCAGTTTGGCATTGCCAAGCCTGTAGCTGTGTAGCAGGATTTTTGCCCCCAGATGGAGTACTTTACATTTCTTGATGTTGAATTTCATTTGATTCCAGCGCGCCTAACTTGCTAGCCTGTCTAGGTCTGCCTGTATCTTCAAACATGACCACACTTCCCCATAACTAGATGTCATCTGCGAACTTGGTCAGTGAGCTCTTCACCCCCACATCCAAGTCACTGATAAAGAACTTGAAAAGCACTGGACCAAGCACCGACCGCTGAGGGATACCACTGGCCACTTCTTGCCAAGCCGACACAGATCCATTCATTAGAATTCTCTAGGCCCTACCCCGCAACCAGCTCCCTACCCACCTGTCTCACCTAACCCACCTAACTCTGTGCCTTCTGACCTATAGACAGTTCAATGATCAATGTTCAAAGCTAGCCTCAAATATAGATCTTCCACAAAAACTTTCAGCCTTACCTGAAACAGTAAAAAGTATTTTTAAAGTATTTTGAAAAGATGGCACTCTGCATTTAGGTAAATTCTGGGCCATACCCAATGCCTTCCCAAGTGACTAGGGTGAAACCCTGGTTCCAGTGGGCACATCTACATGAGACATTTACTGCACAATTGATGAACTAATTTACTCTGCAGAAGGATAGTATTTGTAAATACAAGTATTGACCTGCTGTGGAGTAAGAAACTCTGTATCAGCACAAGTGTATTTGCTGCCTGGCTGGCTGGGACATAAGGGGGTTTCAGTGTGGGGGATGCCTGCCAGGTAGCCCCACACTGAAGCACCCTCATGCCCCATCTAGCCCCTCCACAGCATGCTGAACCAGGTGGGGGGGAACCCCAGACTGGAAGGCTGACCCCTGGGGCTGCCCGTCATCTGGGGTTGCTTCACCCCAGGCCCCATGTCCAGTGCCTGAATAAACTGTGGAGCTTATTGCTGCAAAGTTAATTGCTTCCGGGTGCTTATTCAAATGACACACCTGGGAGCAATTTACTCGGGAGCAATAAGCTCCACAATTTATTCAAGCAGAGTAACTGTACATGTAGATGCACTCAGTGAAGTCACCAGTAATTTTTCTTCCCCCATGTTCTATAGTCTGTTTGATTTATATTATAATTAATATTAGATTGTAAAGTCTTTGGACCAGTGTGTCATCTTTATGGACTACATAGCATCAGACTTTATCATTGTAATTTTTTTTTTGTTTCTTAAAGATGCTGATTTTCCTACTGAAAACCAGGCACATGTAAGAGTTATATCTTAGTCTGTTGTACACTATAACACTGTAAAACAAAATGCAAAAAAAAAGATGCAGCATTAATAACCTTGAGACCATTCAACCTTCAGTATAATGGCATAATATTAACCAACTTAGAGCATGGGTAGATGAAGAATTATACCGTTTTAAGGAAGATGGAATTTATCATGGTTCAGCTGAATCCATTGCAGTTGTTTTGTCTTTATGCTCCTATCTAGCAATAAGTGGAAGTTAGACCACTTAATGAAACAGGGGTTAAGTTACTGTGATTTCACTTCACTTCTTGTGGGATAAAAGACTGATGAACCAGTTATAATGGATTACCCAGCATGCATTTGTCAGCAGCAAGTACTTCCTCTCTCCCTTCCCATTGTAAAATGGTACAATTATTCATCCTTATAAAGAGGGACAGAAAAAAAATATCATTTTGGCCTTATGTATATACCAGCTGATCATGAAGCAAATACAGTATTGTTTCTTATTACATTTGTTATATTTGTGATTGTACCCCCATAAAGAAAACATTATGGAGTGAATTGTTGTTCTTACCAGAATGCTATTGTCTTATTAAAGCTTGACCAAGTCAGAAAGTAGGCCACATCCTATTTTGTTTACTCACATGCAAACTGTTTCACCCCCCATTGACCAATCCATTAACCAGCCTGAATCTGGCTAACTACTTTTGGTGAGCATAAAGAAAGCAAAGTTTGGGCTCCTTCTTAACAATGCTAGACATAATCAAGTGTATTATAACTAAAGCATTGCTTTAGTTATGAAGTAAGTTCATGTAAATTTTCAGATATAAAATGTTCCTTAACCTGGTGATATGGTATACAGACATTTATTTTTAAATATTTGGTTCTTCTTGGATACTTATCAGATAGTTCATGAGATGATAGCATTGTTTGTCTAAATTTAGTTATATAGGCTTTTGCCAAGTTCTTCCTGTTAGAATTCCTTGGAAAGTAACTTTAAATTGTTTCATTTTTCTGAACAAACTGAATAATTCCAAACAATTTTTGCTAAAGACTGAATGAATGAATGGTGTAGAGCTCAGTAACACAATCTTTTTGGTCTTCAAAATCTTCAAAGGCTTTGACATACAAAAATTTGGAGAAAAAAATAACTTTTTTTCTTTTGAAGTCACCTTTTTTGTGAAGCAAAGGAGTCTTAGGTTCGACTAAAAATGGATGCAGTAAGCCAATTCCATCTGAAACGGTGGCAATATATTGAAATATCAAGGATGAAGAATTTAAAATATTACAAACCATTCCTTTAAATATATGAGCTTCAAAAATATAAGAAGTGAAGATAAATGTTTTCTATCAGAAATGAAAATTATATCAGACTCTTTATACACCTGAAAACCAGGGACAGCTGTTTTATTTATATGCCAGTCACCATGGCCGATAGAACAAGCTAACTGAAGAATCCTTAAGGAAACATTTAAATACTGAAACAAAGTACCCATTTCTGATCATTTTAATTATCATTGTTTCAACTATCTAGCATAGTTTAAATACTAAATTAGAATATAAAATTGAATACTTTAATTATATATCATTAAACTTTAAGCACTTAAATAGCCAATTTAAGACAGAAAAATAACAATTACTTTAGAGTAACTGTAGTTCTTCAAGATCTGTTCTCCACATTAATTCCATTCACAGTGTGTATATGTGCTATGCAGGCAAGATACAATTTTTTGGGTCAGCATTGACTGCTGGAGCTGCATCTATACCATGTGTGTTCTCAGCCCCCTATACCAAATGGCATAAAAAGTGGGTCCACAACTCTTTCAATAATTTAGAACCCCAGAACAGCAGGCAAAGAGGGTACATAATGGAATGAGTAACAATCTCAAAGAACAGGTGCTGGAGCTAAGTAACCATCCTTTCTTCTTTGTGTGACTGTTTACCTGGATGAAATGGCAGACCATCATCTTTGTAAACCCATGGCAATCAGGAGAGGTCCCATATGATTGGAAAAGGGAAAACACAGTGTCGATGTTTAAGAAAGGGGAAAAGGAGGATACAGGGATCTATAGACCAGGCAGCCACACCTCAGTACCTGGAAAAATCATGGAGCAGATCTTCAAGGAATCCATTTCTAAGCACTTGAAAGAGAAGATGGTTATTAGGAAGAGTCAGCATGGATGCAGCATAGGCAAGTCATGCCTAACTGACCTGATTGCCTTCTAGGGCAAGATGACTGGCTCTGTAGACACAGGAAGACCAGTAGATGTGGTGTACCTTGATTTTAGCAAGGCTTTTGGTACAGTCTCCCACAACATTCTCACAGGTAAGCTTAGGAAGTACAGGCTGGATGAATGGACTGTAATGTGGCTAGAAAACTGGCTGGCACATCATGCTCAAGACGGTAGTAAACAATGGCTTCATGTCTAGTTGGCAGCTGGTATCAGGTGGAGTGCCTTAGGAGTCCTGTCCAAGGGCCTGTTTTGTTCAATGCCTTCATCTATGACCTGGAAGATGGCACAGAGTGCACCCTCAGCAAGTCCACAGATGACACCAAACTGGGGGGAAGAGGGGGTAGATAACGCTTGAGGGTAGGACTTGGATTCAAAGTGAATCGGAGGATTGGGCCAAAATGAATTTCATGAGGTTCAACAAGGACGAGTGCGAAGTCCTGCTCTTAGGACGGAACAATCCCATGCACCAGTACAGGCTGGGGCTGACTGGCTGGGCTGCAGCTCTGCAGAAAAGGACCTGAGGGTTACAGTGGACAAGGAGATGAATATGAGCCAACAGTGTGCCTTTGTTGCAAAGAAGGCTAATGGCATACTGGGATGCATTGGTAGGAGTGTTGCCACCAGGTCAAGGGAAGTAATTAATCCCCTCTTTTCAGCATTTGTGAGGCCACATCTAGAGTACTGTGTACAGTTTTGGGCTCCCCACTACAGAAAGGATGTGGACAAATTGGAGATAGTCCAGTCAAAGGCAACAAAAATGGTTTGGGGGCTGAGGCACATGACTTCTGAGGACAGGCTGAGGGAACTGGGCTTGTTTAATCTACAGCACAGAAGACTGGGAAGGGATTGAATAGCAGCTTTCAAATACTTGAAGGCAGGGTTCAAAAGAGGATGGAGCTAGACTGTTGTCAGTGGTGGCAGATAACAGATCAAGGAGCAACAGTCTCAAGTTGCTCAAGTTGCAGCAAGGGAAGTTTAGGTTAGATATTGGAAGGTTTTTTTTCACTAAGAGTGTAGTAAAGCACTGGAACCGGCTATCCAAAGAGGTTGTGGACTTTCCATCCTTGGAGGTTATAAAGACCTGGCTAGACAAAGCCTTGGATGGGATGATCTAGTTGGGGATGGTGCTGCTTTGAGCAGGGGTTTGAATTAGATGACCTTCTGAGGTCCCTTCCAACCTTTTCTATGATTCTACTCTCAGTCACTAACAATCAGTCATTTGTCCGCTTGCTGAAGGATACTAGTAGAGATTGAATTAGGGGGATGTGCCACTATGGTTGCACCCACTTCCACTGCTGCCACTGCTGTCCCCAGGTGATCTAGCTATGTGGAGAACCCCAGAAGTACCCCTGCCCTGCTCCAGTAATGGGCTGTGAGGAGCACCTGCATGGAGTGCCAGGCTCACCAGGAGCCAGCAGCAGCAATATATGGGTTTTCTCTTCCTGGACCTGCTCTTGCCAGCCCCAATTTCAATGTCCCCTGTTGGATGGGAGCAAGGCCTAGTAGGAGGAACCTGCTTCTTACCACCAACATTGCCCAGTTGATGCAGGCACTGGAGAACCCCCAGAGCTGCTCCTGCCTTGCTGTGGTCCAGGGCTGTGAGAAAAGGACACATGGAAACAGGCTTGGCCAGGGACAGTAGCAGAGGTGTCTGGGTTCCTCCTTCAAGCACCTGTTCCCAACTAGTGGGAAACGCTGGGTGGGGGGAAGGGAGTGGAAGGAGAAGCAGGGGTCACTTGCTAGAAGGAACTCACCCACTGCCACAACTGTCTTCTGCTAAGCCCAGCTCTCTGTACAGCACTCGGGCACACCAAGCCCCATCCCCCATAGTCTGAGGGGCAGTGTGTCACACCACCCTTTAGTAAATCCTAGGTCTGCTCATGGATACTAGAAATTCTATTCAACAACTCCCTACAGTGCAGTACTATCAAAATGTGAATCCAGTCAGGCCAACCAAAGAATAGTGACTCATAAATGCATGATCTGAGCTCTATGAGTTGCCTACATAATTGAAAAATAGGGATATTTGTGGTATGAGACACTTTAGTAGAGGCTGCTTAAACTTTAGTAGAACGATTTCTGTATAAGTA
Organism: Crocodylus siamensis; assembly: GCF_052110815.1. NCBI lineage: Eukaryota > Metazoa > Chordata > Crocodylia > Crocodylidae > Crocodylus > Crocodylus siamensis. The sequence goes on from NC_143395.1 coordinate 309,387,701, forward strand.
GGTAGATCTAATTTGACTAACTCACAATATGTTTTTAAATAGCTGGTGACCCATTTAAATAACCTCTGTGAGGGTATAGGCCAAACTGTGATCTTATTAGCAAAGACCATAAACAGTGTGGTGCTTTAGTAAATGATTTGGTCCTGTTTAGGTAATATGACAATGTCCTTTGTATGCCAAGTTTCATCGTTGAGTGAGATGAGGGAAAGAAAAGTACAGCATGAAGAAACTGGTTCACATGGACTTCTGAAAAACTGGCCAAAAGCTGGCAACGAGATATGACAGTCAACCTCTCACAGGGGATGCTGTTTAAAAGATGCCTGCCTTGAGTGCCTGAACACCCCAACCCCAAACTCTTTGAGGTGATGCAATGGCAGTTTTTATTAACAGGCAGTAGAAGGAGCAGGTTTGTTAACACCTGTTCTAAAGGCAGCATGCTATAGTTCTTTATAAAACTAATATGACATCCAGACTCTTTCAGAACTAATAAACAGTCCAATACTGCTTTGAGTCAATACAAATGTTGAGGTGGGTAGCTGGTGCTGCAATGCCCAAACACAAAATATCTTCAATTTAAAGTTATATATCATTATCATCACACAACAGTCTGGTCCACAGTTTCCTCTTTTGGTTTAGAATTTCAGTTGAATGCTTTCTCTCAGTGGATATCTGAAGGAAAACTGTTGGTATTTCTTGTTCTGATACTGAAAGGTATGCCTATTTGTGAAAGATGCTATGAAAGATAGAAGCTTTGATCATATATTTATAATTGTCTGAAACCTAGCTGCTGAGGTGATCTGCTAGTGAATTCTGAATGCGTGGAAGGTGCAGAGCCAGTAGTGTGATCTGGTGCCAGTATGGAGTTGACCTGTCTCTTGTCATCATACACAGCTGCCATATCGTCTAGCAGAACTTTGTGGATTCCTAAAGAGACAAAACACATGCCAGGACAGATTTCTATGAAGGGGACCATAACTTTGATGGTGACCTAGATAAGTCCTGAGTCAAGGCTTCTGTTACCAGAGTGTTGTAGGGTGAGGTGAAGAGGAGGGTAATTTCCATCAGAGGGTCTTCCCATGGGTTTAACAATTTAATGAACTCTTGCGGATGGCCTCTGGGTAAATGCTCCATATAGCTGTGGTTAGAATTAGTGTATGGTAGGTGTAGTCTGGCACTCCATCACAGAAATACATGAGGCTGGATGACCCCAAAGTCTAAGGCATATTGTTTAGGATGTTATGAGTGACCCTGGAGATTGTTAATGAACTCTAGCAGAGTTTGAAATCTTTCCTGTAGAAGACCAGCTGTCACTAACCTGGAATCTAATATGGCTCTAATAAGAAGAATTTTGATTTACGCTTTAAATTAATTTAAGAGTAGATCTTTCTTGCTGCCCTTGAGGCTTCTGTGGCAAAAAGCTCTATGGTTATTTGAGCTGCTATAACTAACAAGTATTTAATGAGCACCCTTACTGCTCTAGAAGACTGAAGGACAGGATTGCATTGGTAGCAAGATATTTCTGTAAGGAATATGAAGTATTTCCTGTGAGGTGCATGAAAAAAGACAACTTGGGTTAAGAGATGTGATCCTGAGGATCTGCAAGAAAAATGGAGCCCAGCAGCCATAGTTCCAGATCACAAAGAAAGACTTAAGAACCTAAAAGAGGACTTGGGTATGTATTAGGCAAATGAGTCCAAAACTCATTCCAAATCACACCCACTGCCTAGCCCTGAAGATCCCTAAAACTCACCAGCCACACCACTCTCTCTAATGCAAAAACTCCCTACATGCCTATAGCCGGATTTCTACTTCATGTCCAGAACTCTCTCAGCCTCAGCAGTTACGATTAGCTTAGACATGAGCTATGTTGGGATCCAGAAACGAAGTGGAGTGAGCTTTAGTTTTCTGAAGTGCCTGATAAGCAAGCACATTCTGGCCAAGTCTCTCACAAGTAGACAGGATTAGGTCTTGTACGAAATGCAGTTGCAACTGCTTTCCTTCTAAATCAAAACTACTGGAAGATTGTAGTAGTACCAACAACCATCTTTTCTATAATAGCCCAATGACTTAGGCACCCATGCAAGTTGTGGGAAACCTGAGTCCCCAGCCCTCCTCAGCCTGAGAGGGTTCAAAGACATATCTGCTGCTTTTCAGGAGAGTGACTTAAATCACCAGGGTATGGATTCAGCTGAGTATATGAATCTGTATGGGGGGTGGGGGAAGAGGAGCAGAGGGAGAAGGACTACTGAAGCTAGTACCATGAAGACTGTAAGATGCATGGGAACCAGAAAGAGAGATCATAAGAGGGAGCATTACTCTGTATTCTCGTAATTAGAGCACTTGCCTAGGATGGGAATGTCCTGGGTTCTGATCCAATCATCATTTTTATACCATATTTACTCAATTAGAAGATGATTTTTTTTTCCCCCTGCCCTTTAACATGGGGAAAGCCCCTTGCCTTACATTGAATATGAGGCAGTGAGGGGAAGGCAGCTGCTGCAGCTCCGGACCCAACCCAGGGCTGGGGCCAGAGCCAGAACCACAGCTGTAGCTGCAGCTCCAACCAGCTCCCCACTCCATCTGCATGCTCTGCCACTCCTCTGCTGCAACACTCAGTCTCTCCTCATTCCCCTTCAGCCTCTCCCCTCCCTCCCCCATAACACACTCCTCCTTACCTTTGGTCCATGATGGCAGGCTCTGTGCTTGCTGTAGTCTGGAGTATGAAGCATGGCATATGTGCTGCAGCCAAGCCCTGTAGAAACAGTGCCAGCTCCATGCTGCTGTTGCAGGGCTAGGCTGTAACCATGCTCCATGTCCCAGGCTATAGCACAGATGAAGCCTACCATCAGAGACCAAAGGTAAGTGGGTGAAGGGGTAGGTGGGATGGAGAGACTTTGTGGGGGAGATAAGAGAGAGAGTGGCGGGTGAAAACTGAAGCTGCATGGGGCACAAGAAGCATGGAAGGGGGAGGGCAGGCAGGGGAAGGGGGATTGGGGCAGGCTGAAGCTATGGGGAGGCAGGCACAATAGGAGTAAGTGGGGAGGGCAGGCAGCAGGTGGCAAGCTGTCTGTCTCTCACTGCCTTCTACAGCCTTCCCACTGCTTGCCCCCTAACTGCCTGTCCCGCACCACCCCTTACTGCTTGCCTCAATACTGTTCCCCAATGCCTGCCCTACCATGTTGCCCCCTGCTGCCTTCCCCACTAACTGACCCTTTACTGCCCCACCTCATTACCTCTACCCTACCACCTGCGGTAGTGGGGTGGGGGTGGGGGGGCAAACTTAAGATGATCCTCCAATGATTAGATTTCATAAATGGAAAATTATAATTAATTTTAAAACATTCCATGTATAGAATCTAGTGATTGTGGGGTTGTCTTAAAGTCAAGGTTGGCTTGTATTCGGGTAAATACAGTATTTTACATTAAACAACCTTGACAGAAGCAGCTGCACTCCAGAGAGGTGGTGAGCTTTTGAACACATTGATGCTCTTAGCTTTCCTATCAATTGGCTTCACATGGCTCTTTATTTAGTACACAGGTTTTTTAGATTGCCTTTCCAAAGCACCAAATTATTCTCAGGCACTGAGTATGGAGCCTAGCTGTGAATTCTGGATTCTATGCTGGTCATAAGGGAAAGGGGAGGAAGTGGCAAAAAGTTATGTGCTTCTAGTCTTTTACTGGGTCTAGCTCAGTTTCACCACCTTGAACTTGAAACCACAGTGAAGCTTTAGACACATGGATTGCCCAGGATGGAATTTTTTGGAACTGAGAAATATTAACTTCAGTGGTTGACCTCCCCAAGCTCAAAAAAGGATTCCATCTCTTGCTGTAACAATACTGCATGTGAAAGGTCCTTCAAGGTAGATGAAGAGGTTGTATGAAAAGTAGAAAGGCACACTCTCCAATTTGGATTTTTTTTTTCATTCCAAATCAGTGTTAAATTTTGAATTGTCTCAGGAAATAAATTTTTTGTTAAAACAAATTTTCAATAGACCCAAAATCTTGTTTCAGTAAAATTCAAGCATTCCATTTAATCTTCAACTATTCCATGTCATTTTTATAAGATGGAATAAAATAAATGTCAAAGTAGAATAACAGGAAGAGCAAGTAAAATCTATTTCAAAATGAAATTTCATCGGCATCAACAAATTCCTGCAGAAAGTTTCAAGTTCAGTGAAGCTGCAGTTGGACAGAAAGAACATTCCACTGGATTTTTTTTTTTAATCAGTTCTGTTGTAGATTAAAAGAAAAAAAAAGAAAAGAAAAGAAAAAATCTTCCTCCAGCCAGTGTTTCCAACAGGCAAAAGAATCTGTACACACATAAAGTGGAATCCATATGAACAAGTACTTGAAAAGAAACAAGAACTTTAGGCACCATTTCAAGAACAGGAAACCAAATTCATATCAATAAAAAGTTTCTTCTCCTCAGAGTCAGGCCCTTAAATAAATATATATGTACCGCTCCCTTACCTGTATGCAGACAAATTACTGAGGTGCAGGGTGTACTTTTCTTCAGCAGACAATCCATCCATCATCAGGTAGAAAACAAGAAAATTACTCTGGTTGACAGGTTGCGTAATGATACGGGACTTCTCCAGCATATATGTATAAATTCTAGCTGATTTAAAAAAAACAGAACAAATGAATCACTACAAATACTGTTTTAATTAGGCATGCAGTATCATTAGCCATCACAAAATTGAAATACAGACCATTTACTTCTTATAAAACAAACCGATAATGAAAGTTAAAAATAAATATAAATCTGATAAAAGAACACTATAAACACTTCTGCTAAAATCAGAGTGGTTATATACCCTATTACTCAAATAGAAGACGACCATGATTATGTTGCAAGATTAATGCCCCAATAATTAGATTCCATATATGGAAAATGTATCAATTAGTTATAGTTTTTCAGGTATAGAATCTAATTATTGGAAGTTTGCCTTGAATTTGTCCCACTCTCACTGCTACAGTAGGGAAAATAAACCTGGGGGGGACAGGTAGGCCCTTTGCCCTCTGCTTTCCCTTAACTTCTTTGCTTTATAGCCCCTTTCCCCCTCCTTATTGCTTTCCCTGAGCACACAGAAGTGAGAAGCAAATTTGAAAACAGTCTTGAAATTAAACATAGTTGTCACATTCTGCATACACTACCGATGCGCTTAGTTTATCTAGAATTGATGCATGTTACCTTTTCTTGAAACTGCTCCCTGTTTTAGCACAGATTCTCCATAAACACTTTTGACCAGCCCTTTGGCACTTACTTATATTTAGTATAAACTATGCATGATATTAAGCCAAAGGCTCGTGATGTACCACATAGTTGATGGTGCTGAGCCCCATGAGCGTCACCATTTCAAGCCACGGTGACCTCACAGCTCAGCTCAGCACTATTCCGTATGTGTGCGCTGCTGCTCAACACTGCTCAGATATCGCCCACAAAGGATGTGTGCTAATTAGCCCCCACTCAGGACTGTCACAAATCCTGAGATGCTCTGAAAATTTATATGTAGATGAGGCTCACAGCAACCTGGTCTGGCTCCACATCATGAAGGGTAGGGCTGCACTATGTGCCAGGCTGAGAGAGGGGCTGACATAGGGATTCTTGGTGAACTGTATGCAATGTCATAGAAAACCATCACTTGAAAAAGAGTCATCAATGAGGAGGAAAACACTTAATGATAGCTACACTATCTGCTACATGACTGTCATCATATAACTGGTCACTTTTTCGTCTTGCCAAATACAACAGCTGATTCCCCTAGCAGACAAATCCATTATGATCTTAACAACAGAGAGGTTTGCCATTGACTCAGAATTTATATCTCAAAATTGTCTTCTAAAGGTAAGCACCTATAATCTTTCAAAACCAGAGCAGTGGTCACTATTAAGGCACAACTGGAGGAGGAATCCTTTTAGACTATGATCTAATGGTTATAATGCTTACATATTACATCCAAAAAATGGTTATTTTTCCTTCTTTGCCTGTGGAAATTCGAATTCAGGCTTCCCACTGACTAAGAAAATACCCTAAGCACAAGTTATAGGTTCTTTTGAGTGGAGCCATTTTCCACACATTTCTGAAGCTGTGACAATATGTAGGAAAGAATTCAAGATTCACTAGGCCCTACAGCAAGTGAGAGGCTTAAAATGCTAACTTTTACCAGAACCAAAGCAATTTGGGCATAGAGGGTGTGTCTACATGTACTATTAATGCACTGTAAGCTTCCTGAGCAGTGAAATAAAGAGCAGCAAGCTTTCCTTGGAAGTGTGTTTGCATGTGCACCTGTTGGAAGTATTTCAGCGAGGGCTACTCCTGTCTTGCTCTGACCCCCTACAGCATCCAGGGGGAGCTCCAGGTTCCCTCAGGTGCCAGGCCCGGGTTGTCAGAGGGCACCAGGGTAAAGCCTGGGCTCCAGAGGGCAAGAGGAGATGTCCTACCTTCAGGGCAGCTGCCTCCCAGCTCCTCCCTCAAGCAGCTGCTTCCCAACCCCATGTCTTGATGGCCAGTCAGTGTCCCCTCCCTTGAGCAACTGCTTCACAGCCTGCACCCCAATCAGCCAATTGGGGCATGGGGCTGAAAAACTGTCTCCTTCCCAAGCAGCTGGTTCCCAGCCCATGTCCTGAATGGGGCACTAGGCAGGGAAACTGTTTTCTCCGTCGAGCAGGTGCTTCCCAGGCCATACCCTGACTGGTAAATTAGAGAGAAGGACAGGGAAACAGATGCCCATGGGCGAGGACAGTTTGCCCACCTCTTGTTGCCTGGGCTAATAAGGAGCAAATCGCTCTGAGTCAGCTGGCTACATATGTGCTACTGTGCAGTAGGTACTGCATAGTTAATCTGCTACCTGTATCTACAGTACACTAATTTACTGGGCAGCAAACGATGCACATAAGTACTATATTTCATGGTATATAGGTTGACACAGTGTATAGGTCAACCACCAGCTTTCCGATTTGAAAAGTAAGGACTTCCATAGGCATGGTATATAAGTCAGGGCCAGGCCCAATGCTTGGCTGGTGCAGCCCCATCCCCCAGTGCCGCTTACAGGGGATGAGGCTGTGCCAGCTGAGTGCCGAGCCTGGTCTCATCTCTGTCCCCTGTAAGCGGTGCATCCCCAGCTGAGCCAACCCTGTCCCCATTCCCTGTGAGCAGCACTGAGCCTAGCACTGCTTGCAGGGAACAGGGACGGTGACGGGGCTGGGCTCAGTGCTTGGCTAGCATGGCCCCATCCCCTGTGAGTGGTGCTGCCTGGGCTGCAGCAGCTCCACTCACAGGGAATGGAGCCTCACCAGCTGAGCACCAAGCCTGGCCCTGTCCTCATCCCTTGTAAGTGGCACCAGGCTCGCAGGGGGTGAGGGCGTGCCACTCGAGTCCTGAGCCTGGCCCTGTCTGCTGTGAGCAGTGATGCTGAATGTTAAGCCCAGGGCCACTTGCAAGAGATGGGGCTGGGCTTGGCACTCAGGTGATGCGGACCCATCCCCTGCAAGCCCGGCACCGCTCGCAGGGCATGGGGATGGGGATTGGAATAGGCTTGGTTCGGCTCAGCACTCAGCTGGTGCTGCCTCATCCCCAGCATGCAGTGCTGGTGCAGTCCAGGCACTGTCACTCAGGGGATGGGACTGCACCAGCCGAGTGCCAAGCCCAGCCCTGTGCCTGATTTTTTGATGTTGCATGGTGTATGAGTCAAGTTTGATTTTTAAAACCCCAAAATTGAGCTTCAAAATTCAACTTTTACACTGTGAAATATGGTAGATGGCGATGCTTTAGTGTAGATTAGTTTACTGCACAGTAAAGAGTTTCATGGAGAAACACCAAGACAGAAGTAGAACTTTTAAAAAACATTTTGTTACAAAAAACCCATTATTAGGGCTTTGTTTTCTAAGTAGAGATATCAGGACAGGTAGTATAGGGCTGTATGGTTCTTTTGTGGCACAGGACTAGTAATTTAGTCCTCAAGCCCTTTTAATCATCCCAGGAGAACTTCATCCAATAATTCTCAATTCACTAAAGAAAAGGTGATCTTCTAATGTCCAAGAACCGATAAAAAAACTCATATTGTTCATCTACCTTGCTGTCATTGTAGTAAAAGAAAGTGGACCCGTGTGGAAGAAAGGGGCTGTGCTTTTATGTTGCTTCTATGACTGTTGCTTCAAAATGGGCCCATCTACATGTACTAATTGTCATTAGTATTTTAGTGCAAAGTAAGACTTCCCTGGGGAGCACATCTACATGTGATCCCTGATGGGAGCAGATTTGCTCCCACCCTGCTCTATTCCCCCTGCAGCAGCCAGAGGCAGCTCTGCCCCCCTGCAGCAGCTGGTCCCTATGAACACAGGGTCAGAAGAGCTCTTCTGGCTGCAGCAACAGCTGTCTCCTGGCCCCATGCACATCAGGAGGGGGATCTGATATGCACTAGGCAGAGCTCTCCTGGTCATGGGCCCATTAAGACACACAGCTGCCAGTGAGCCCCCTGCTGAGTGGGGTTCCTCTGCACAGCAAGGGGTTCACTGGGAGCTGTCCTGGGTTTGGAGCAGATGCTGGCAAGCCATCTGCCAGGTGGATGAGGCATAGGGTTCACTGGCAGCTACCCTGTTTGGGATGGAGTTGGCCACTTCAGAGGGCAGTGGGGGATGGCAACCTAGCCCCCACAAGCAACCAGCTATAGGCCACACACAGCTGCTTTGGGGGTGGATGGAGACTGGGTTCTCAGACCCTGCCTGTCCCCCAGAAGAGTCAGCTCTGCACTGAGAGTTGGGAGCTGAGATAGGGGTTCCCCTTTCCCTGCACTGATTGGCTCCCAGTTCCTTGGAAGAGCTGGGAGGTAAGCAGTGCCCAGACTAGGGACAGAGGGCTCCCTATCCCTGTGGCCCCCTGCTGTCTAGGCTGACCAGGAGCAAATTTGATTCTGGTCAGTATCTACATGGGTTCTACTGCACAGTAACTACTGCTTAGTTAATCTAGTACCTAGCGGTATTAGCTAACTGCACAGTAGTCTAATTTACTGAGCATTAAATGCCCTGCATATGTAGACAGTGATGCTTCACTACACAGTAGATTAGTAAATTGTCTTGTGTGGATGTGCCCAACGTAACTTTCAGAAATTATACATTAATACAGTGCGGGGCAGGGGGGAAGGTAGAAGCTGCACCAGAATCAGAATCCTTTCATTATGTTTGTCCCATTACATCACATGTTAGTCCTCCATTGTGGTCTTTATTTCTCAACAAATCTAATCCTCCTGATAATTCACACAGAGGAACTATTTCTTTAGCCTTGTTTGTATCCAATGAAGTTCCCAAAATATAAGAAAATGCAATAGTCGTTATTTTTAAACATCACCTAAATACCCTAAGAACGAACAAGTGTGTTGGGGTAATCTTGATTAACAGATTTAACCTTAATGATGCACAACATATGTACATGCCAACACTATCAGTTAGTTCATCTCCAAAAATAGGAAGAATCATTAAGAGCTATCAAGCTCCTGATTAGCGTGAATAAAAAATATCAAGATCTTAATGGAGCTTAATGGAATTCAGAAACAAAACTAATACTGTCATGCTATTGTTCTAAACAGAGGACTGATACACTCTATAAATCTATGGAAAATAATACTGATACAGGTAAGGAGAGATAATAGAGTTCTAAAGCAAAGATTTGCTATGTTTATGTAAAAGATATAGGGGCTAAAGATGTGAGAAAATTTCTATTTAGATACTTGACCTAGGGAACAGCTACAACATTTGCAAGCAGATTTTGTATTGTAAGTGTGGATAGCAGCTCCTTCTTCAACAATACATCTTTGAAACTACATTTCCCTGTCTTTCAAAGACCTTGATGTTTTACATGGAACAGTTGCAAAAGAAAAAATTATGTTTGATAGCTTAGTGCTTTAGCACTGTATAAAAAACATCAGAGGGCTGTGTTGGCTCTAGCTTCTTTGTATAACAAAAAATTAGAAACATGGAGAATTGAAAGGGGTTTTTTTTTACTTTAATAACAATGTTTTTGACATTGCTTCCTGTGCTGTGCATTCAGGAGTAACTCAATTCTGCTTCATGGGATGGATCAAGTTGTATCCTTACATTTTATTACTATAGAGCCCACTCTCAGACAGTAGGGCTTTGTTTCTAAAAGAGAGGACTGGGAACAGGGTGGTATGAAACTCAGAGGAGAATAAGTCTGTTAAGACTTGATTTCCTCTGGGCTTAACTTAGACATTTTTTCAGATTCTGAAGGAGCTGAATGACATTCTTCTACTGCCTTACAACTAACAGGTCAGCTGTCAAAAGACCCAGGAACTTATATCCTTTTCCCACAAAATACTTTCATACCCATGATGCTTCTAAAATTTACATCATTATCTGGTGCCTCCATGTGACATAGATCTCTTATACAATATGAGTGCATGAAGCTTCATCCGCAAGGTTTGGAGATTTTGTTTTTTTGATGGACACTGAAGGTCAGACTGTTAGTTTCATGAGGCTACCAGGGAACTTTGGGACCTCACGACCCACAGGTTATGTGTTCTCCTGGATTCTTGCTGATGCTCAGTTCTTGCGCAGCATCTGTCAGTAGCATCTTTTTTACTGTCTCCAGCTGACAAAGAGACTGCCTGACATCCTGTTGGACAGGGACTTGGCTCTGGTTATACATACTCTCTTCACCTCCTGACTGCACTATAACAGTAAAATCTATATGGGCATGAAGCTCTTAAGTCCTTTAGGAAACTCCAGCTACCTCCAGCTAACTCTAGCTCCAGCATGTCTCTTCAGCAATACAACTATTAAAAATACATAAAACCCATCCTCTGGGGTTTTTTTGCTGGGTTTCTACTGAACCAAGTTCACGATCCTAGTCTTGACCTTTAGAGCTCTCTGGGTGCATCTACACATGTAATTAAGGTACAGTAATAAACTCCAGGGCAGTTTGCACTGGAGTCAGCTGCTCCTGGGTGTAATGTCTACATACATGCCCGGGACCACAGCATGTTGAGCTGGGGCAGAGCAGCCCTGGGCAGCAAGCTCCCACAGATAGCCCCGGGCGCTGGCACTGGACCGGTGGGGGGGCTGCCTGGGGCACGAGGGTGCCTAAGTGTGGAGCTGGGCAGCAGGCAGCCCCTGCACTTTAGCATCTTTGTGCCACAACCAGTCTCTGTCACCATCTACACATGCGTTTTGATGGAGAAAGTAACTGCACCAGCAGAATTAATTAATTTATTGTAATACTAGCACATGTGTAAAAAGTGATGCTTTACTGTGGAGCTAATTAGTCAACTCCATACTAAGATGCACATTTAAATGCACCCTTTATTGCCCAAAGCTCCCAGATGAAAACTGTGTTCAACCATTCTGCTCCTAGGTATAACAGGATTTTTTTTACTAAAAGAAGCACTTTGCCTGTATAAGGCATCAGAGATTTTTTTAGGGGTGGACCAATCAGAGATTGTAGAGCCATCTCGCATGGCAAAAAAGGATTGTTGCAAAATTTACTGACTTGTTTCAAATACAAGACACTGTTCTATGACCTTATTTTCTCCAACATAAATGCAGAAACGCTTAAGTGTGTACTATCTATGCTGACTTGTTTTGGCTTAGCTCTCATATATTGCTTTCATTAGTTTTTAAAACGTTATTTATTTTTTTTGCTGAAGGTGGTATCATGCCATTTGCAGTTATGTTTACAAACCAGGTGTATTTGGTCCTGTTTGCATAAATGATAGGTATAAAGTCACATCTCAACAGAATTTTATGCCTTTGATATTTACACTGTTCATTCATGTTTAAAATATACAAGACCAAGTAAATATTCCCGCCAATGATCTTCCATACAGACAAACAAACTCAGTGGGGTTTAAACTGTGAAGTTAAAAAATAACAATTCTGATTCTTGTCTTAGTTCCAGTGGTGTCAACTAGGCAAAATTTCACTTGAAGAAAATAGTGAAGGTAGCTTAATGAAGTGGGACTTCATTAATAATGGAATTACAGTAGGCTATGTATTTCAATTTGTGCATGCATACAACATGTTAACAATTTCTACTGCTACCCTCTGTCTTATAGATTTCATAGATTTTATAGACATTAGGGCTGGAAGGGACCTCGGGAGATCATCGAGTCCAGCCCCCTGCCCAAAGGGCAGGAAGTCAGCTGGGGTCCTAGGATCCCAACAAGATAAGCATCCAATTTACTCTTGAAGGTGTTCAATGTAGGTGCTTGAACCACCTCCGCTGGCAGACTGTTCCAGACCTTGGGGGCTCGGACAGTAAAGAAATTCTTCCTTATGTCCAGCCTGAAACGGTCTTCCAGGAGTTTGTGACCGTTCGACCTAGTCATCCCTTGGGTCGCTCTGGTGAAGAAACGTTCCCCCAGATTCTGGTGGTCACCCTTGATAAACTTATAGGTGGCCATCAGATCACCCCTGAGCCTACGCTTTTCCAGGATAAGAGTCCCATGGCTCTCAGCTTATCATCGTAAGATCTGTTTTCCTGACCTCTGATCATGCGCGTGGCTCTCCTCTGGACTCTCTCAAGCTTCTCCACATCCTTTTTGAATTGTGGAGTCCAAAACTGGATGCAGTACTCCAGCTGCAGCCTCACCAAGGCCGAGTACAAGGGGAGAATGACGTCCCAGGATTTGCTCGAGAAGCATCTATGGATGCAAACCAGCATTTTGGTCGCTTTACTAGCCGCAGCATCGCATTGCAGGCTCATGTTCATCTTGTGGTCAATGATGACCCCCAAGTATCTTTCTTCTGTAGTGCTATCCAACATAGCACTGCTGAGCCTATAAGGAAGCTGCAGGTTTTTCCTCCCAAGGTGGAGAACCTTGCATTTTTCGGTGTTAAACACCATCAGGTTCTCGTCTTCCCATTTGCTGAGCTTGTTCAGGTCAGCCTGGATCACCCTCCTATCTTATGGCGTGGATGTTTTGCCCCAAAGTTTGGTGTCATCGGCGAACTTGGCCAGTCCACTCCTGACTCCAATGTCCACATCATTAATGAAGATGTTGAACAGTATGGGTCCCAGGACAGAGCCTTGAGGGACCCCACTGGTCACAGGGCACCACGATGAGTGACTGCCATTGATTACAACACTCTGGGTCTGACCACGGAGCCAGTTTCCCAGCCAGCGGATCGTGGTGAAGCCAAGGCCACAACTGGCCAGTTTGGCCAAGAGGTGATCATGGGATACCAGATCAAAAGCTTTTATGAAGTCAAGATATATGACATCAATCTCTTCTCCCTTGTCCAGGTGATAGGTCACCTGGTCATAGAAGGAAATGAGATTGGTCAAACAAGACCTACCCGCAACAAACCCGTGCTGGCTGTCTCTTAGAATGTTAGCCTGGGCCAGTCCATCAAGGATGGCCTCCTTAATAAACTTTTCTAAGATCTTCCCCAGAATAGAAGTCAGGCTAATGGGCCTGAAGTTAGCCGGATCCACTCTCCTCCCTTTCTTGAAGATCGGCACCACATTGGCCTTCTTCCAGTCTTCGGGTACTACACCAGAGCGCCAGGAGTTTTCAAAGATCCGTGCCAGGGGCTAGGTTATGACACTCGCCAGCTCCTTGAGTACCCTGGGGTGCAGATTGTCAGGGCCGGCTGACTTGAAGGTATCCAGCTTCTCAAGGTGTTCCTTCAGAAGGTCAGCATTTATGGAGGGTAGGGGATCCCCATCACCCAGATCTCCCTGTCCCATAGCAGGCATGGGCGTCCCATAGGACTGATGAAAGACTGACGCAAAATACCTATTTAATAGGTTGGCTTTTTCCTGGGCGTCAGTTGTCAGTTGCCCCATCTGGTTTAGCAGGGGTCCAACATTGCCCTTGCTTTTCCTCCGGCTCCCCACATATCTGAAAAAGGACTTCACGTTGTCCTTGATGCTTGAAGCTAGTTGGAGTTCAGTTGCAGCCTTGGCTTTCCTGGTTTGCTCCCTGCAGGACCGGACCAGTGCAGAATAATCCTGCTTGGAGGTGAGTCCCGTCCTCCATCCTTTGTAGGCCTTTCTTTTTAGCCTTAGGAGGTCTGCTAGGTCCCTAGAGAGCCAGGAGGGCTGCTGTGCCTTCTTGCTGCCTTTCCTCCATGTTGGAATAGATTTAGCTTGTGCATTGAGGATCGCTTCTTTGAGAAGCAACCACTCTTCTTGAACTCCCATCTCCCTGGGGTCAGGGTCCCTGAGGGCCTGACCGAGAAGCCTCTTGAGCTTATCAAAGTCGGCTTTTCTGAAGTCAAGGACTTCTGTGTTGCTGACTGACTTGCCAGCTTTACGGCAGATGGTGAAGGTGATCAGCTCGTGGTCACTGTCACCCAGCTTCCCATTGATCACTAGGTCACCAATTAGGTCGTCCCCCATAGCCAGTACCAGGTCGAGCAGCGCTTTGCCTCTCGTTGGCCCATAGACTTCTTGAGTCAGGTAGAGGTCATCCATGCATGAGAGAAAGCTTTGCGACCACTCGGATTTTGCTGAGTGATCTTCCCAGGAGAAGTCCGGGTAATTGAAGTCCCCCATGACAACCAAGGTCCTGGAGGAAGCGGCCTCAGTCAGTTCCTGGGCGAACTCCTGGTCAAGCTCAGGACTTTGAGTGGGAGGTCTGTAATAGACTCCCACCGTTGTGTCCCCTGTGCCGTATTCCCACAAATTTTTATCCAGAGGGTCTCTAGTTGTCCATGCTGGTCACCAACATCAGCTCGCAGGGACATGTAGCTTTCCTTCACATAGAGAGCTACACCCCCACCCCTTTTGTCAACACGATCCCTCCTGTACAGGGTATAGCCCTCTATCCCCGTGGTCCAGTCATGGGTGGAGTCCCACCAGGTCTCCGTTACCCCAATGACGTCATAATTCTTTGCACTGAGCAGGAGGACGAGCTCATCCTGCTTGTTATGCAGGCTCCTGGCATTAGTGTACAGGCAGGCAAGTGTGCCCTTGGGGGCTCTTGCCTTGCCCACAGATTGTGCCAGGGCTGGGGCAGGGGTGGGCTCCCTTAAGTGCCTTGGTCTGCTGGCTTTGCAAAGGCTGCTCAGCAGGCCAGCAGTCCCCCCATCCCCCAGTGGGCTTAGTTTAAAGCCCGGTGGAGCAGGTCAGCCAGCCTGGCTTAGAAGAGCCTCCTCCCCAGTGGAGAGAGGTGGAAGCCATCTCTTCCCTCTTCTCTCCTTGACATGTAAATGATAGCCTGTTAGGCTGCATACACACATCCAAATGATCTGGGAGAGCTGCCCCAGGTTTGTTCTCCTGGTAGAAAAAAAACTTACCCAGAGATGCTGGAACAGATGTCTGAATGTTGACTCATGGAAAAACAGAGAAATTACAGTGCTGGCACTGCATAGCCAGGAGGCTCCTGTGCATACATCTCAGCCTGCTCTGCAGGCTCCCTCAGTCTGCCCAAAAACAGATGGCACCAATGCACAGGGCACCCCTGATTGACTGACACAGACTGGTTAGAGTCAGCCTGTGTCTTCCTGCAACACCATGTGGGATTGTGAAAGGGGCAAGTTCTCCTGGAACAGCAGGGTCCAGGAAGTGATTTTCTGCCTCCTTAGAGGAGGGCATTGGGGAGCAAAGCACCCTAGGATACTAGAGAATTTTGCTGGAGGACTGTGGTGTGGCTTAAAAGACTGCATGTTTTCAGACATTTGCCCCCCTAGAAGAAACTCTCCTGGGAGTGATTTAACTCTGGTTGTTCCTGAGTTATTTTTCTCCTGGATTGGCCCTTTTTGGACTGTGAGAAAAATCCTGAACATCTGTACACTTCAGGCTTCTCTTTCGGAGAGCTGAGACTCTCCTATGAGAAAATGCATGTCTCTTTGTGGCCTTAGACTACTTCATATTCAATGAAGAGTCACTGACACAAATTTAGAAATGATGTGCAAAGAAAGTGTTCATATTTATGCATTCAGCCTACGATACTCCAATTATACAACAGAACACCACTGAAATCAGTAGAATTACAAAGATGTGAAGCCTATGTAAAGGCGTGGTGAGGAAGAGCCTAGGACACTAGTTGATTCTTGGTTCACATGAGTATGGAAAAGTATATGATGTTAAATTAAAGCAAGTAAGAATGTTTTTAAAAATCTCTTTGAAAAAAATTAATTCAAATTAATTCCAGGCATCTCAAACCAGGGACCCAAAATTAGTGGAATTATTTAATCACAATCTCTCTTTGTCTCAGTACCCTATCTGCAAGAGAAAAACAACACTACTACCTTACAGAGATAGTATGAAAATAAAATCATTAGTATCTGTGAAGCAATACAAAAAGCCCACTGGGAAATTAGTAATTCTGCATTCAGAGCAGGGTATGTAATAAATAAGGCATTGAGCCACCCACTGAACAATGAAAATAAAATGAAGTATTGAATGGCTGCTCATTAAGTGAGCATAGTGAATTCTGTGCACTGAGTGAAACACAGGCCCTGCTTAAAAGAACAATATGCTGCCATGTAAGTAATAACGGTATCATAATACATATGTAAAAGATAGCTACATTAAGACTATACACACAATTTTTTATAATTTTGTAATTTTTGGCTGCCAGATTTGCATTATTAATATTTTTAATCTGTGTGTACATGTGCAAGAAGGAATTCTAGTGTAGTACTACTGACTTCTATTAAAGTTATATAAAACATTAAAAAAATCTTATAAAACCAAGTCTAAATGAGGTTCCAGATTGATATTTACATCATCTTCCTTCCTTATCCTTCAATAATTTATAAATAAAAATATCTTCCTCACACTTCATATTTTAAATTTAATTCATAGGGATCACATTTTTCTTTTAAAAGCCATTGGTTGCAGAAGCCATATTTTTCATAATGGTGGCCAAAGGAGAAACTTTCTAATTTTACTAGAGTGCACTGAAATTCCACAGAGAAAATGAACTGACACCTAATTCTGTGATATTATTCCAGAGAACATACTTAGATTTCTCTAAAACAATGGGCCAATTTAGAATTTTAACAATGAATTAGAAATGTTTTAGACATGTTAGGACAATTCAATCCAACATGCTCGAGGCAAATTTGTAGCTTTGCTACATAACTGTGCTACACTAGGAGCAGTACAGGGATGGAGTGTTGCCTTCAGGAGGCAGAGTTCTCCCCAAGCGTCCTCCTTTCTTTGAGTACGTAGTAATTTAGTGATGGTATATACTTACAACCCGGTTTTTCAAACCTTCCTCAGAGGCACTGGGTATTGGCTGAAGACAACGCTGCAGATTTTGCTGAGGTGTGCAATTGCTCCTTCTGGGACGTAAACCTGGAGGTTTCTTTTCTCAGGGTCAGACTGATCATCATGTTTGGGGTCAAGAAGGAACTTTACCCCATGGTCAGATTGGTGTGGACTAGAGGTGGGGGGTGGGGGGGAGTTGTTTTCCTGTTCGCAGAGGGCATGGCCCTTTTCCTGGGATTTCTTAAGTGGATATTAACAACCTTTACACCAGCAGGCCATTGGCCACCATGAACCCTCTGCTCTACCTGTAGCAGGTTGTGTTGTTCCTTATGGTGTGTTAGAGTTGAGTCTGTAGTTTTGCTAAGAGGTTATACAGTTCCTATGGAAGTCCCTTTCAGCCCTACTTCTCAATGATTCTATGAATAACTAGAAAGCCCCTATGACAGTCTGGCTGGTCTGTGCAATGTGTTCCAGGTGAGATAGAAGTAACTTCACACCCCATCATCCACACCAATGAGCTCTTGCTGGGGATTAGTAGGTTGCCATTTACTCCCAGACATCCAGATACAAAGTCCAGATACCCAATGGGAAGAGGTGAGGAAGCTTTTGCTTAAGACCGTTTTGTAGCCACACACTACAAGTCAAAAATCCAGTCCTTAATATTTGGTTTGCCATTTTTTCTTAAATCATTTTCAAGGTGGAAAATAAAGCGAATGTTTTCAAGTAACTTACTGGGATAACTTTGCCTGCAAAGCATGAATGCAGTTTCAAGCATCATCAGAAGCAGCTCTTTTATGTATTTGACACATGACCTTTTAAATTATATTGCAAACATTTAGCATTTTTCTGGTCTAAAAATAAGTCTTTAAGTTTTTAAAATGCTTTTAAAAGCATTTTGCTTTTTTCTGTATAAAAAGAAGCATTTAAGGATAAGTACCATTGTGACAATCTAGGTAAGGTATTTTTACCTTCAATTCTGTAGGTCAGTGGCACACAAGTGACTGCTTTGAGGCATACAAAAACATATAGGCTAGGTCTAGTGGTATAAACGTACTTGGTGCATCTATATATGCACCTTTCTGCACAGTAGACTCATTTGCTGCTCAGTAAAGTGTCACCATCTACATGTGCATGGAAATTAGGCTGTAGACTAATTTACTGCACAATCAGATAGCCCTGTCAGACACAAGTGTTATCTAATGGTGGAGTAAATTACTGCACTTCATAGTTTCATAGTTTCTTAGTTAGTAGAGTCGGAAGGGACCTGAGCAGATCATCAAGTCTGACCCCCTGCCATGGCAGGAAAGAGTACTGGGGTCAAACAACCCCAGCAAGGTGATTGTCTAGCCTTGTCTTAAAGACCCCCAGGGTAGGAGCCAGCACCGCTTCTCTTGGAAGTTGGTTCCAGATCCCAGCCACCCTGACAGTGAAGTAGCGCCTCCTGATGTCTAATCTGAATTTACTCTCTGCCAGCTTGTGACCGTTATTTCTAGTCTCTCCTGGTAGTGTTCAGGGAAACAGGGACCCCCCCAATGCCTGCTGGTCTCCTCTGACTAGTTTGTAACAGGCCACTAGATCCCCCCTCAGACTTCTCTTGTGGAGGCTGAACAGGTTCAGGTCCCCTAGCGTCTCCTCATAGGGCCTGCCCTGCTCCCCCCTGATCATGCAAGTGGCCCTCCTCTGGACCCGCTCCATGTTGTCCACATCCCTCTTGAAGTGCAACACTCAGAACTGGACGCAATACTCCAGTTGCAGCCTTTCCAGTGCCGCATAGAGGGGGTATCACCTCCCCGGACCTGCTTGAGAGGCAACTCTGGATGTATGACAAGGTGCAGCTGGCCTTCCTGACTGCATCCCCACACTGCCGGCCCATATTCATCTTGACATCAATGATGACTCCAAGATCCTTTTCTGCCTCTGCACTGACGAGAAGGGAGTTCCCCAGCTTGTAGGTATGGTGCTTGTTCTTCCTCCCCAGGAGTATCACCTTACACTTGCTGGTGTTGAATCGCATCCTATTCTCATCCGTCCACCCCTGTAACCTGTCTAGGTCTGATTGTAGCCTATTCCATCCTTCTAAGGTGCCCACATCCCCCCACACCTTAGTGTCATCAGCAAATTTGAATGGGTGCTTTTTACCCCCTCGTCCAAGTCACTGATGAAGATGCTCTCCCCTTCTTGAGAGCACGGAGGCAGAAAGGGATCTTGGAGTCATTATTGACTCAAAGATGAACATGGGCTGTCAATGAGGGGTCACGGTTGGAAGGGCTAACCGCACCTTGTCGTGCATCCATAGATGCATCTCTAGCAGGGACAAGGAGGTGATCCTCCCCCTCTATGCAACACTGGTCAGGCCACAGCTGGAGTACTGCGTCCAGTTCTGTGCACCCCACTTCAGGAGAGATGTGGATAACATTGAGAGGGTCCAGAGGAGGGGCACCCGCATGATCCAGGGACTACAGGGCAGACCCTACAATGAGAGACTGCGAGACCTGAACCGGTTCAGCCTTCACAAGAGAAGGCTGAGGGGGGACCTGGTGACAGTCTATAAACTCACTAGGGGGGACCAGAAGGGTTTGGGAGAGACCTTGTTTCCCCTAGTGCCCCCTGGCATAACAAGGAATAACGACTACAAGTTGTTGGAGAGGAGGTTTAGATTAGACATCCATAAGAATTACTTCACAGTTAGGGCGGCTAGGATCTGGAACCAACTTCCAAGGGAAGTGGTGCTGGGTCCTGCGCTGGGGGTCTTTAAGAGGAGGTTAGATGCCTACCTAGCTGGGATCATTTGAGCCCAGTTTTTTCTCCTGCCCTGGCAGGGGTTCACACTTGAAGATCAATAAGGTCCCTTCCAACACTTCTTCTATGATTCTGTGATTCTATGATGTTGAACAGTGCGGGCCTGAGGACCGAGCCCTGGGGGACCCTACTGCCCACATCCCTCCAGGTCGAAAATGACCCATCCACCACCACTCTCTGGGTGTGGCCCTCCAGCCAGCTGGTGACCCATTTGATTGTATAGGTGTTGACACCATGGTCCCCCAGTTTCTTAATGAGAACAGAGTGAGAGACAGTGTTGAAGGCCTTCCAAAAGTCCAGAAAGACTATGTCCCTGCATCTAAGGATTTGGTGACTTGGTCGCAGAAGGCCACCAGGGTGGTCTGACAGGACCTGCCTCTAATGAACCCGTGTTGGTTGCCCCTAAGCATAATCTCCCCTGCTGGCCCCTCACGGACATGTGCCAGCATAATTCTCTCAAAAAGCTTGCCCAGGATTGAGGTAAGACTAACTGGCCTATAGTTCCCTGGGTCTTCCTTCCTCCCTTTTTTGAAGATGGGAACCACACCGGCCCTCTTCCAGTCCTCTGGCACCACACCAGAGCACCATGAGTGCTCGTAAAGCCATGCCAGGGGTCCCTCAATGACCTCAGCTAATTTCCTCAGCACTCTGGGGTGGAGATTGTCCGGACCAGCTGATTTATATACATCCAGTCCCTCCAGAAGTTCCCTGACTAGATCCTCCCTGACCCTTGGCCTAGGTGTGCCTCCCCTGGGACCTGGGGGGGGGGCCCAGTGTGGGGGCTGATCCAGTCCCTGCTCAGGAAAATGGAGGCAAAGAAGTCATTAAATAAGTTAGCTTTGTCATCTGGTGTGACAACCAAATTTCCTAGCATGTCTTGCAGGGACTCTACGTTACCCAGTACCTTCCTTTTGCCCCCTTTGTATTTAAAAAAGGACTTCTTGTTATCCTTGATCCAGGAAGCTAGTCCCAGTTCCATCTCTGCCTTGGCCTCCCTGACTGCCCCCCTGCATCCCCAAGCAACCACAGTAAAATCCTCCCTGTTGATGGCCCCTCCCTTCCACTGGGTGTATGCCTCCCTTTTAGCTAGAAGACATTCCCGCATGCTTTTGGTGAGCCATGGGGGCTTTTGTGCCCTCCTGCTCCCTTTGATCCTTGTTGGGATTACCTCCTTTTGGCCTTGGAGGATCATCTCCATAAGGAGCAACCACTCTTCTTGGACACCTGGCTCCCCTCCCCTCTGGGACCTCTGTGCTTCCCCAACTATTCTCCTTAGCTCATTGAAGTCTGCCCTCCTGAAATCTAGGGCTGCTGCCTTGCTGCAGGCCTTTGCCACCTTATGCTGGATGGTGAATTCCAACAGGCAATGATCAATGTCACCCAGGTGGTCAAGCACCCGCAGCCCCCTCACCAGGTCCAACAAGGAGTCTTCCCTACTGGGGCTGTGCACCTCCTGGGTGAGATGGAGGTCCTGCATTTGAGCTAGGAACCTACATGAGCAGTCAGACCTGGATGACTGCTCTTCCAAGCAGATGTCTGGGAAGTTCAGGTCACCCATGATGACCATGTCCTTTGATCTAACTACCTCCGTGAGCTGACTTAAGAATTCCTGGTCTAGCTCTTCCCCTTGGTTGGGTGGTCTATAGTAGACCCCCACCATTAAGTCTCTTTCCCCTTGACTGCCTTGTATTCTAACCCAGAGCACTTCTGTGTGCCCCTCCTCCTACTCTGTGCTACCTGCACTTACACGCACGTGTAGATGGTAAAGTCCAGGTTAGTTTACTTTAGCTCAAATTGTGCTGGAGTTAATTCAGTTGCATTAATCACACATGTAGACGCACCCACTATGTCCACCAGTGGTTCCTTCAAAGATGCCATGTTGTTCTGTGGTTGCTGCCCCCACCTGGAAATATTTCAGCTCTGTTCAGGCAGCAGGGTCAGGCTCACTGGTGCAGACAGTACAGCACAGTTTGAAGGTTCTGCTGTTAAACACAGTAAGTCCTTGGTGTATATCTTAACTTTAGGTTCTTATGTAATGTAGAGGATACTTCAGCCAACATATTTAAGTTTTCCTTGTGTTTCTCTGCCACCTAGTGGTTAAATAGTATCCACCGCAGATTTTTAATTCCAGGCTTTTGATTGGCTAAATATATGCTGTTATTTTTGATACTGTATCTTTCCTGAACCTCCAGAACCCCTCAATTCTTTCCTTCACTTATTGCTTTTGACCTTCTGGAGTGTCAGTATAAAGGTCATCACTCCCTGTGTGCTGCCTTACACAATGTGGGTGCAGATCTGCTTGGTCTATAGACTCTAATGCAACAGAAGCAATCTTGCAATGTAAATGACACTTACCTCCAGCTAGTGTTTTTTTCTTCTCACAGAACTGCAGCTCAAAATATTTTATAAAACAGCTAGACAAATTATTCAGGGAAGTTTTAGCATGTCCAAAGCATTCCAAGATACAGTTTACCTGTAATTAAATAAAAAGGTGATATCAGTGATTCCCAAAGGATGTGAGGCAGCAAACCAGTGTGCCACAAGAGTGAGGGAAGTGTGCCATGCAATTCCTCTGTGTGAGGAGGTAATGCTCTGCTCCCCTGTCCGGCACCCTGCCCTGGGTACTGTAGCATCATCTGCAACTGGTCTGCGAGGGACTAATACCATTACTGTTTCCTTCCCCTGCCCTTCCCTGTCCTCAGCTATCCCCTGTGCTGGGAGTCCGTGGGAGTTCCCAGTAGCACTTTTGTTGTAAGCAGGTAGGTGGGCATGCACAGAGACAGAGCTGGGCTTTGCAGTCTGGTTTCCTCTATTCACTCCTCCCATGATCCCGGGCTGGCAGGAGTACCCATGGGAATGACTGGCAGTGCATGAAAGTCCTCAAGGGAAGCCTCAACATCAGGGGCTGCCCTTGATCCCTGAGGTACAGACCAGGGGTTGGCAAGGGGCAGACAGTAGAGCACAGCACAGCAGGGTGAGGTCCTATCCTGACAACCCTTAAGTGGCACCAGCTAGATCAGTGATTCTCAATTTTTTTTAACTTCAAGACTTCCCCCTCTCTCCTATCTTTTCTGAATTGAGATCTATAACAGTGGTTTTCAACTGAAGTGCTGTGAAATCCAGAAAAATTACAGAGGGGAGCCTTGAAGCTAAAAAGGCTGAGAACCATTGGTATAGGCTCATCATTGGTTTGCATCTCAGCATTAGTATACTTTCTTCTGGCAGGGAAATGAAATATATATTTGAAAAAAACAGAAAGATATATGTATGTGCATGTGCATACATCTTTTTGATTGAAGAGTAAAGTGTGCTGCCAATTTTAATTCAGAAAAAAGTGTGCCCCAGGTATCAAGTGTTTGGTAAACATTGGGCTGTAGGTACTAAAGAGACAATAAGCCAGGACATGAACAAGGTACAGCTTCAATAAGCTCAGTGGGAAATGTTGGGTGAACAAATACTTGAAAATCAGGCCCTCTCTTCAGGCACCCTAATATGAATTTAAGTTGTTACTATCACTTAAATTATTTGTTAATGTTGATAATGAAATGAAGATGGTGTCATAGGCCACTAAGATGCCCTGCTCCTTTAAAGAGCTGAAACTGCTAGGGGAAGAGCCCTAGCAGTGAGTTGGAAGCCCCACCTGCTGGTTACCAGGGCAGCCAGAATGAGCTAGTGGCCCACACCTGCCAGAGGTCAGCTGACTGGAAGGGGCAGGGCCTGGCTCATATATAAACCCCAGGGCTGGGACCAGGCAAGTCAGTTCCCTGTTGGCAGCCAGAGGTGAAGGACCTGCCAGTGCACATAATATGCTGCATCCAGGGTTAATGGGTCTCCGTAAACTCCACAGGTACCCTTGCTCACTAGAGACTTAGTGCTGGGATGAAGTTAGATGCTTTTAAAAGGGGCAGAGCACACCCTTGTCTTTTGTATTATGTTATAGCCCAGGGACTTGTGTTTTGTTTTTTGTTCCACAACACCGGTGGTTTGGATGGGCTATTAGGGGAAGGAGGAGGCCTCATAGGAGACCCACAGCAGTGTTGGGACCCCAGTGCCAGAGAGGGCACAGCATTTGGGGTGAGACGCTGAGCGATACAGGGCTGCGGAGAGCCCAGGGAGGACAAGGGGGGCAAATTGCAACAAGACCCAGACAGAACAATGTTGGTATCATCTGTGAGGCTTGGCGTGTGGTAAAGGGGTGTTTGGAGCCACACGTATAGCCCATAAGGCTAGAGTGCCCCGAAACACCTATCATAAAATGGGATCTATAAGGGGTCGAGAGCCCATGGGATCAGAGAGTCCAGCAAACTGTGTCCAAGAGGACTTAAAGGCAGCCTTCCTACTTTATATTTTCCATCAAAGACATGGTGGGCGAGAATTGAGAGTGCCCATTGGGCCAACTTGGCATGGTAAGGGGGTCTTGGGAAGATCATAGCCATCCTGCAGGACCCCGCCCCATGACCGATGGTTCAAAAGATAATGTCTTTTTTGACAGACTAGCAGAGTTAGGGAGACAAGGCACACCCTAGAAAGATGAAGTCAGAGATCTTGATTCTCTTCTACCTTAACCTATTTTACCACACCTACAATGCCTTTGGATAAGATTATTTGATAATATATAGTATTTCTGGGAGGCATCTTATTAATCCTTTAGTTAGTTTTATGCCAATTATGCATTAATTTAGACCTGCTGTATTAGTGTCACAAGGGGCATGGACAGCCTGTGTGTGGCACATAGGAGACTGGGAAGAGATCAGGCAGCACAGTGGTATATAGGTCAGGGAGCAGAAAACAGAGCATGAGAGCAGAGCAGCAGCCTGGTCAGAAAGCACAAAGCAGGGAACAGAAAGGAAAGGGGAAAGGGATCTGAATGGCTATGAGAGAGTGCAGGGATAATTTTTCAGATATCCAGGTTCTACGTGTATTGGTTTAGAGGAAAAAGCAGTTAGAACTTGTGGAAAGAGGTGATATCTTTTATTAGGACAACAAGATTTTTGGGGGCAAATGTCTTTAATTGCATGCTTCTGTACACAAAAAGTGTTGGAATAATTTGTGACATGCCTGCCAAAAAGTTTGTCCCCCACTAATTTAGCGCATCCCCACAGCTTCTCTAAAGAACAAGAGCAGGCCCATTCACCAAGGGGGGCTTGTGGAACATGCTATTTATGTCACCTCCTACCCCATATACGATCTCAACATTTGGACCTCAAGTAGTACCAAAACAGACCAGGTAGGCTAGCTATGGGATAGTTGGGACTGTCTTAGGCATAGGAATCTAGCAACTTTTTGGTCCTTTAGTATCAGTGTTGCAAAATGAAGGAGGGAGATGATTTTGATTACCAACTTCAGAGTTACTCATCATTTATACCATTTTAAGAGAGGAAAACCAAGTTCCTCATCTTTTTGGAATGTTTCTATATAAATGCACTTCTGTGATTCAACTTACCTGTCATCTTTTAAAAAATATATATTTGGAGATGAAAAACAAATTTCCAATTTCTCGTGTTCAAACAATCATTTCAGGAAATAATGGGAAAGGCAGCAAACTATCCATGTGCCCCTTCCAACACAGGAAAAAAAAAATCACACACCAAAAGCACATTTTCTCATTTGATTAAACGCAAATTTGTTGGACTTTTCATGAACTGGGATGACAACACACCATATAGTTTTCTTTTAAAGTAACCTCTTCGGTTCTAACTTGTGTAATCATTTATACCGTGGAAAACTCAGTGCCAAGTGCTATTCTGATAGGGAGCATTACACATCCATGTTTGAGACCTACAAATTACACTAGAGTATAAAGGGTTTATACACAACATGAATGTTTAATTCTACCTAAATTGAAGCAGTGTTTTTTTTTTTAGAGTGAAGCAAACCTCTGTGTCATGTACACCTGTGTCAAAGCCCGATCCTTAACTGCCTCTCCAGTGACAGGGAGGGGACAGCGAGCTGCTGGCAGGCAGAGTGGTCCCTGAGCTGCGGGTGGGGCTGGTGCTTCCCTCCACAGCAGTGGTGGTGCCACCCCTAGGTGGCACCTGCAGACACCCAGCTTGGGCAGTCCCAGGGGGCACTGCAGCTGCAGAGAGAAACACCGGGCCCCACACAGCTCAGGCAGGCAGGCAGGCAAGCAGGCTCCGGTGTGGAGGGGTTGGAGATCAGGCTCGGGGCTTTTTTTTTTCTTCCCTTCTGTGGAGCCTGCCTTCCTGGGCTGCTTGCACAGTCTGCCTGCACACCCCCTGAGCTGCACAGAGCCCAGTACTTCCCTCCATGGCTGTAAGGCAGAAAACTAAAATTCCTGAGAGGTGTTTTACTTTGCAGCATGTCATAGTCATTTAAGGCACATTACACCACCGAATGTGCTACAGCAGTTGGAATTAACGCGCAATACACCACCGTATGTGCAAACAGCAATGCCATTAAAGTGGTGCAAAAGGCATTTAACCTGCTTTAAACCAGCTCTAAAGTGTTGTTTACAAACACTCTAAGGCTATAGAAAAAATCAGGCTTCCAAAAATTAGAGTTTTAATTAGCTATTTCTCCAGCAGATGGCAGCACTAAATTGACTAATTCAGATCTGGCTTAACTTCAGTAGAAATGAAATAAAAATGCCTTAGATATGAGTGGTTGTGTTAACCAATTGTCTTGGTTTTAATAAAACTACACATGGTTGCAACAAGAATGGAGTTGGCCTACTGTGTTAGTAATATTTCCTAAAATGTAAACAATATAAATACTTCAGTTTATCCTTCTCTCACCATGTGCACTGAACTATTTGTTAAGAGCTTCCTAATTAATCTATAGTGGCTTCATGATGAACATGTACAGCAGTTTACCAAAGGTCAGCAAGCAAGTCAGTGGCTGAGTCAGGAATAGAACCTGAGTCTCCTCACTCCTCCTTTAGTTCCCTACCCATTGGATTATATTGTCTCACTATTACTCATAATTTATTAAAATATTTTCTTTTATTTATTCTTCAATTAATTTAGTTCTCCTTCCTCATTTTTTAATCTGAACTTTAGAAAAAGGCAGAAGTTAGAGAGGATTTGATCTGGAGTTTAAGATAATTACTGAATTCAAATGTGGATGTCAGATTTGTGGTAAAGCTATCCATCTATGTAGTAGCAGCACAAAGAGATACCATCTTTAGAACTGGTCTACTGCATTTAACATCACAGAATCAAAGAAAATTAGGGTTGGAAGGGACCTAAGCAGTAGCTCCATGCAAAGGAGCAAGTATTTGATTCAGATTTGGATTCGACTGATTCAGAGGATCAGTGATTTGATTCAGTGATTTAAGTCACTGTCCTTATTCGATTCAGCCAAATCAGATTCAGAGATCTGGTGCCGATTTGGTGATTAGGCCATAGATTATAATGGGGAATCACTAAAATACCTACAACTTTGTCATTTTCCTACCGGTTCAGATGAAAAGAGCAGGGATGGTAGCCCCTTCTGAGGGCATGAAGCCTGCCATATTTCAAGGAGATAGGTGCAGGGGTTTCTGTGGAAGTGCCCCTCAAACCGTTGAAAGCAAAACTCATATCACTTGTATGCGTTAAAAGGTGTAGCTTGTAGCATCATTGGTCTAAGGACATAGGTAGACAAGGTTCTTTGGGTAAATTTGATGTCTTTTATGAGACCAACTAAATAGTTGGAGAAATATATCTTAGCAAGGTTTTGAGTTTAAAAACCTTTCATCAGGCTGAGGAAGCATTGCAGTTGGTGTGTGTGCTTTTCCTGGATGGAATGAATAGTGAAGAAGCCAGAGGCTGGTATGCATGCAAGCCAGCCAGTCAGTGAAAATGTAAATTGAGGTGTCAGGGGTTGAGAATTAGTCTGGAAGTGGGGAGGATGGAGGGGGATCAGGTAAAAGTGGAGAAGTACCTGGGGAGTCAGATGTCTGGCAGGTTGTAGTGTGTCATATATCCAATATCTATATTGAGTCCATGAGTTTTTGTATCTAGGAGGTTGATGCAGTGCAGTTCATAGGCTTATCTGTGAAAAGTATTTTGTAAATTCAAACAAGCCTACTAACCTCATCACCAGAAGCAAACTTCCTACAGCCCAAAACACACCAAATGGATCCAGACCATGCAATAACAAGAAATGCAAAACTTGCCAACATATCTCCAATAATGGTGTGTAAAACGGGTTGCATTCCATTTGGATTTGGATTCAGCCTGAATCAGGGACAGTGATTCGATTAACTGATTCAGATCACTGTCCCCAGTCAATTCGGACAAATCCAAAGATTTGATGCTGATTCAGAGAATCAGCGATTCCGCCATAGACACAGCTTTCAATGTTTTTTTCTACATACCTCAAGGTACCAGGCATGGCTTGTGAATGTTATGATGCTGGGGCAGATAGAGCATCCCACAGAAGTGGGGGTGGGGAGGAAGGCATGTGCTCAGCAGTGAACCCGGAAGTGGATCAGAAGTACTTCTGGTCCACTTCTGGATCTACCGGGGAGTGTGCTGGGGGGCCACCTGGCTTGGCAATAGGCCATGGAGGGACCCCAGGTGCCCCCTCAGACCCAGGAGGCACCAGTTGCCAAGCCAGGAGGGCATAGGGGGGGCACGTATCCCTGCCCTTCTCAGCAGACTCAGAATTGGACTGGAAGTGCTTCTGGTCCACTTCCAGGTCTGCTGCTGAGTGCACTGGGGAGCCCCACACACTCCTGTGGGACACTGCATCTGCCCCACCATCACAGCATTCACAATCTGCCTTGTACCTTGAGGTATGTAGAAAAAACATTGAAAGCTGTGTCTATGTCTCAATCATTGAATCTTCCCAAAACAATTCGGAGGGTTCTAATTGGATTTGCAGAGATTAAAGGGTCTCCTGGTTTGATTTGGAATCAAAGATTCAGCCACCGAATCAGGCCAAATCTCTGAGGAATCCAATCGGGGAGCGAATCTTTGCACAGCCCTAATCTCCAGTACCCCCACAATTACTACATCCCACAACAGAACCATTACCATTCCTGGACCTTGCAGCTGCACCTCCATAAACATTATATATCTCATCCAGTGCACCAAATGCCCTGATAGGTAGGAGAGACCAAACAACAACTGAGCCAGAATTAATGCACACTGGAAATCTATTAAAGACAAGAATACCCAATTACCAGTGGGGGCACATTACTCACAAGAAAGCCACTCTCTCTCCAATCTCTCAGTCCTGATCCTGAAAGGGAATTTGCAAAACACTTTTCACAGACAAGCCTCTGAACGTCACTTCATCAACCTCCTAGATGCAAAATCTCATGGACTTCATATAGACATTGGATTTATGATGTACTATAACCTGCCTGACATCTGACTCCCCAGGTACCTCTCCACTTTTACCTGCTACATCCCCCTCCCCAGCCTCTCTCTCACTCCCTAATGCCTCAATTTACATTTTTACTGTCTGGCTTTCTTGCATGCATACCACCTTCTGGCTTCTTTACTATTCATTCCATCCAGGAAGAGCACACATAACAACTGCAGATGCTTCCTCAGCCTGAAGAAGGGGTTTTAAACCTGAAAGCTTGCTAAGATATATTTCTCCAATTATTCAGTTGGTCTAATAAAAGATATCAGATTGACCCAAAGAACCTTGTCTGCCTTGCATGTTAAGGCACAGCGGGATGAACGCAGCAGAGATGGTAGCCTGTAACAGGGGGCCCTCCCAGTGCCGGTTAGATCTTGGCCCGCCCACCTGTTTCTGGGCCAATTGCCCACCCCTCTTTCTTGTGCTATGCCTTGATGGAAAACTGATTCAGATGTTACTCAGGCAGGAGGTTACCCATTTAGGCCTCTGATGTCTAGGGGTGACATCCATTCCACAGCTCTGTACCCCCTCCATGCTGCAGCCCGTGCCTCTCAGTTTGCATCCTTCAGTTTGCATCTTTTACCCTGAGAATCCTGACCCTCCAACTCCCTCCTCTGAGTCCTGGCCCCAGCACAGACCAGTCGAGGGTAGCTCAGGTCAGATCTGAGCTGCCTGCCTGTTCTCACCCTCACAACTCCACTGCAACCAGGAAGCCTCAGGCCTCCCAAAGATGTTACAGATCTGGTCTTTCCCCAGCCAGGACTGTGCATGCATGTGGTGGCTGAAAGTTATTAGGTGCCCCCTACCTGCCTTTGATGAGGGAGGTTAGCAGTCCTGGCATTTCCTGAGGCTGCTGTACCACCAGCTGTCCCACCAGGCCTCCCTACCTTGGCAGGGTGCAGTTATAGGTCATGCCCAGGACCTGGGACCTCCTCCTTCCCCATAGCCCCAGCTCATACCTCCAAGTTCATCCTGTCATGGGAGCTCAGCAGTTGGATGTTCTTCCCCTGCTGGCTGGTGATGCAGTGAGTGCCACCTCCAGCTCTGAGAGCAGGGCATTAACTTGTTTTAAAACAAAAAGGAAATAGGTGCAGACAGAGTGAGGAGGCTAGCACTCACTCTGTCTACAGATGGAGATTGAGGAACCCCAGCAGTGGGAGATTCACCTTCAGGAACACCAGCTGCTCCACCAAACCAGGATCCAAGGAGGTATGGTGGGGTGTTACAACATCACCAGCAATACTGAAAACCCTCTCACTTGGAACACTGGTTGGTGGACAGGACAGGTGATTCCCAGACAACTGTGGCCAGATCGTGCCACACCTGGCTGTGGGTTGCCCAATAGGCCAAGGGGTTGCCATGCAGCGGCTCCATATCATCACTGAACTAGGTAGCCACTGAGGCCTCCATGCTACCTGCCTGATGGTGGGATCTGGTGCCTCTGTGTCCCAACATGGAAGCCATGCCCTTGGCCCACACTGGTAGCAGCTCTGGTGGAGGAGATTGGCTGGTGCTTGGAGTGCTGGCACAGAAAAATAGATCCCACTCTTCCATGTCCCCCTGACTCTGCCCTTCTGCCTCCCTGACTCTGTTCACCAGCACCTCCTTCCAGTGATTGAGGGTTTTGCTGCTGCAGATGCTCCCCTTCACCCTCGGGTCACACATGCCAGCCAGCATATGAGCTGTACTGGACCACAATGGATCCAGCTGTTTTTTGATACACTCCTTCAGCTGCTTCACCAGTGCCTGAACTTCTGGTGAAAGCGGCTTGCCCCAGCCAGGAACATTGATCCCCTGGAACTTCTCCATTTGATTCTCAAGCTCCTTCACTATGGGGTCACTTGGCTAAGGAGAGCATCAGCAGCACTGAGGCTCTCAGAAGGCTCAAGGCAAGGCTTGAGGACCATCAAGATCTGGGAGATGGTATCTCACTCTGTTTTGTTAAGGGGGCCACTGGTCCCAATTTCCCCGACCAAGGCCATCTCATAGATGGCCTTCTGTTGCTCAGCCAGACTTTTCCAACATCAGGTATGTGGAGTTCCACTGAGTCTCCACAACCTGTATGATTTTGTGCTGTGGGATGCTCAGCTCTGCCTGTTTGTACCGCAGCACCTTGCCTCCCTTGATGCTCCCGTGAAAGTAGCCTGCCACCTTCCTGCATTTTTAAATGAGCTGGCTGGTAGTGGTAGCGACGATGCCATCACTGGGAGTCCTGTCCCCCTCCAAGGCATCCCTAACTATGAGGTGGAACTTGTGTGCCACCCAGTGGATGCCAACACACCACCTTTACCGTATTGGCCCTGTTGTTGGTGACCATAACCCCATGGACCATAACCCCATCATCCTGCCCAACAAGCTACCCCTGCACCACGTGGTTCATGGCCACCATGATCTCCTTTGCCATGTGGGACTCATCCATCACCTCAGCTTGAAGAAGAGCCCACTGACACCCTGACTGATCACACCAGTGCCCTGTGAGGGAGTGGTAAGCATGATCTCCACCCTGGCTGCTCCAGATTTCCGAGGTGAAGTCTAAAGCTACCTGCGGCCCCACCTTGTGCAGCTCCTCCCTCAAGTATTCCCTGCCTGCCTCATATAGGGAGGATACCACTGTCCTGCTAAAGGTAGTGCATGCGGGCACTTGGTATGATGGGGCCATGAGCCACCTGAACCTTGAACACTCAACAAAAGAGAAGGGCTGGCCATTGAGAGCAAGCATCTCCCCAATGTCCTGGGTGACCTTGCTCACCTTGGGAGTAAACGCCACTTTGTCTCCACCTTTTTCCCACTGGTTCAGGGTGGCCTGCCTCTGCTTCCTGTGGACGGAGGCTTTGGAGCGAGAGGGGAATTTTGGGGGGGGCATACTCCTACTGATGCCAGGCTGAGGAGGAACAAGGGCAAGGGGGTGTTGCCTCCCGAGATGCAGCAGCATTGCTGTGGCGGTGAAATGTTTCATCCTTGCCCCAGCTGATCTGCTTTCAGCAGGTAGCATACCTGGGATCATCTGCCAACCCTAATGATCCCATACTACACTACCCATCTGCTTCTGGGTTCTGGGTGGGGTTCTTGCCTTATCGCCCTGCTCACCAGGCAGACAATAGGAGGAGCTGAGTCACCTGCCCCCACAACCTCCTCTGAAGTGCCTTCCAGAAGAGACCTGCCTCTAGGGGAATTTTGAGGGGTGTGCAACACAAACTCAGATTCCCCCTCCTTCCCCAGAATTTCCTTTGCTATGGCACTCAGCTCTGCTGCTTCCAGATCCAGCTCCTCTTCCGGCACTGAAAAACTCACACTGGAAACTGAAATTGGGGTGGAGACTGTCATGCTGCTGCTAGTGGTTATTGTTGGTGTTTTTGACGGCGGTGCAAGTGCAGATACTGCTCCCACCTCCTTGCTCCCACTAGCAGCAGACTTTTCTTTTGCTGCCAGGATAGATTTGTCTGGCGGGGGGGAGGGAAGGGAAGGGACTTGCAGCTCTCCCTCTGTCCCCTGTCCCTCCCCTGCCTGAAGATCTGGCACCTGCCTTTCCAGCACACTTCATAATGCTTAGTGTGCTGCAAAATGTATATGTGTCTGTAATATATGTTGTTCTTCCCTGCAGTGCACAGTGATGACACACTTTCAGGGAAAACACAGAAGGAGAGAGAGTAGCTAGCTAGGAGCTACCAAGATACTAGATAGCAAGCCAGAACCTTTCAGACACTGCTAGTCCAAGAGAGACAGCTCACAAGAGGCACAGATCACTTCACACACAGCCTTATATGTTGTTTCTACATCCTTCCTCCAGAACACTATGACTGGAAGAGAACTCAGGTAAAGATCATGGTCACTGGCCAGCTACAGATGTCAATATCAGAGCAGTCTTCCTCCCCCTCCCTCTTCTAGGTTTCTGTTTTCTGCATGTCTGCCTTCTGACAGAATATTTTCTGAATAAATTTGGAGGTTTCTGAATCAATTTGGACCTTTTAATAGGTCTCCTGATTTCATTCAGATTCGGGGATTCAGTTAGCGAATTGGGCTGAATCTCTTCTAAAGCTAATTGGCTACTGAAGCTTTTCACAGCCCTACTAACCAAGTCATCTAGTCCATCCCCCTGCTCAAAGCAGGACCATCTCCAACTAGATCATCCCAGCCAAGGCTTTATCTATCCAAGTCTTAGAATCCTTCAAGGAAGGAGATTCAATAAGCCCTCTGGGTAACCTGTTCCAATGCTTTATCATCCTTCCAGTGAGGAACCTTTTCTTAATATCTAACCTGAACTTCCCTTGCTGCAACTTGAAATAATTGCTCCTTATTCTGTCATCTGCCACTACTGAAATCAGTCTTGCTCCATCCTCTTTGTAACTGCCCTTCAAGTAGTTTAAGGCTGCTATTAAATCCCTCCTCAGTTTTCTCCCCTCCAGACTAAATAAACCCAGTTCCCTCAGCCTCTCCTCATAAATCAGGTGCCCCAGTCCTCTAACCATTTTTGTTACCCTCCACTGGACACTCTCCAATTTGTCCACATCCTTTCTGTAGTGGGGATGACATAATAATGAAATGAAGATGTGCTACTTGTAGACAAAAGTGTCAATACTTCATCAACTTAGAGAGCTTAAACCAAAATTGAAGTTCCCATGGTAAGCTTAACACACTTTCATTGCACTTGTATTAAAGTACATATTTTAAAAAAGTAGCATCAGTGATTCAGATTGCTTTGTACAATAATGTAAAGTAAGCATTGCTTTGGGAACTCTCCTATTTCAATTTTCATATTCTGACTAAAGTGAAGTGAAGCAAAGGCTTATTTCAATGTAATCAGACTTACTTTAAATAAAATGTAAATAGGAATACAGCTGTGTTTTCCAATATTCAAGCAGACGTCAGTCAGACTCTCAGTTCACTGTCAACATGTGCATACAAGATGCGCACTAACACATCTGGAGCCTTTCAACTCTCAATAATCACTGATTCATGCACTGTCTATTTAAATCAGCTGTACTTTGACAGCACTACTTTATCTAGAATGGAGAAACCTTTTATTTCAGGAAGAAAATAGAATGTTTTGAATAATGTCTTTTTCAAGTATTGGGGAAAAAAATCTTAAAAATTAACAGATCTCATTGTTCAATGGAAGGACAAGGGAAGCATCCCATGCACAAGGGAAGCTTGAGCTCTAAAACAAAGACAGTTTAAGC
Source organism: Crocodylus siamensis (assembly GCF_052110815.1). NCBI lineage: Eukaryota > Metazoa > Chordata > Crocodylia > Crocodylidae > Crocodylus > Crocodylus siamensis. The sequence continues at coordinate 309,422,174 of NC_143395.1, forward strand.
TTAGTTTAGAAGGGACTAAAGAGTTGGGGTTTTTTTAAAGCAGAAAATTCAGAATTCAAAAATGGCTATATTAAGTATTCCAACATTCTGCTCCACCCATGCGTGGAGATCAAGCATTAGATAGTTTAGTGCAAAAGGTGATTTTGAATGGGATTTAGAATGGTTATTATTGTTTGGGAATGTCATTCTGAACTACACTGCTAGTATGATTGCTATGGCAATTTAATGCATCAGTGAGTTGCAGTGTCCAGTCAAATGAGAACCTCCCCCCAATCCCTGAGTGTACTGTCATGGAGATAAATTCTGTATCCTAGACACACCGTCAGCTTCCTGACACACACTAGGAAGAATTTGGTTCAGATATGGAAAGGAGGTATGAAGCAAAGTTAAATTAATAAATTTTTGTCTGCATTATAAATGTGTTCCTTATTTTCAAAGAATGGGCCCTTATTTATCCTTATTTATTTTTTAGCAATTCCCTTTGGTATAATGGCAAAAACAAATTGGCTTAGAACATTTAATGATAATTGAGTTACACTGGTGTCTAAAAATAAAAAAATATGAATTTTTAAAAAGAAAATTCATGAGAAGTTTCTATTGGATGAGTAAAGCTATATTGATTTAGTTTAGTGGAGTTCTGACATATTGTCAAGATAATAACACTTAAATCATACTTTTGTAAATTAACACTTCAGTTAAAGCATGGTAATGATACTGCATATATCATCAATTTGCATCAAGTACCCTTAAACATCTTCCCACCTTCTCCCATATAATACTTTTCCTGATACTGTAGTAGTTGCTATACTTCGTTTCAATTGCCACACTGGACACCACCACAAAATAAAGAGTTACTTTAGTTACTGAAGGCAATTAGAATGGAGTAGAGTGGCAAGTATCTGACCTAATTCATAAAATCCAATTGTTTTGTTAATGAAATGTGCATTAAGTGAACATTCTCCACTGTACTAAAGCAAGTTGAGTAACAGATTCACCACCTTTGGTTAGCTTGTTGATTACTTTGTTTTCTTTTTAGTGGCTGAAACCTGTAGCATAACTGAGAGAAGGGGGTATCACCTGGGCACAACACGGCCACAACCACACCAGCAGCTGATTGTGTCACAGCAATAGGCAGTGCTGCCCTGGGCATCATGCAGCTACCCCACATGCAGAGCTCCCTGGCTATACCTTTGGTTGAAGCAGCTCTCTTTCTTCTAAGTTGCCAGTGCTTTAATTTGTACCACTCAGGTTGGCAACATGTCCTGCATTCAGATGCCTGGGTAAATGGTTTTGATAAATGGTTTTCAGATAATTGACACTCGACTGTATTTAATGAGAAGCATTGTGATGTTATGAAAGTCTTTCCATGAGTAGAGCAAGAAGGAAAATTAAAAGGACTAAAAAGCATGTCAGTTTAGTGTAGGTTTGATATACTTTCAATCCAGCCAGTCCCACAGTGACTTAAATAGCTTGGCGAAAAGTCCTATCTGAGCATCCCTAAAGAAAAATGTAAAATTAAAAAATGCCCCTGCTCATTCAAAGCATGTGTATGTGTCACATTCTAAGGCTGCTCAAAACACAACTTACATGTTTTATCTTTGAATCAAAGGTACACCTGCTGGAGCTGGATCTGCACGTTAGGTGCTTCACAATTTGTTTGCAGGCTTCAGTTTTCCCAGAACCACTTTCTCCACTGCAGGAAGATCAGGGGGGTTGGAGAGAGAGAGAGAGAGAGAGAGAAAATCCCACTGTTTAAACATCATGTCTGATATTTTATTCACAACCTCTGGTACCCCTAATTCCAGAAAAAGATCTGTTCATAATAATGGATGCTAATATGGATATTAAATAAGGATAATTATGCATGTTAAATCAAAATAAGCCAATATAAAAAGTGGCTTTTTACCAGCACCGACAGATAGAAACATGGCTTTCTCCTTGTCCCTCAGAACAGCACAATGCCAATCAAAAGCAAATGCTCTCAGCCCTTCTTTCGTGTCTCAATACCTTTATATTTTAGTAAGTCCAACAAAGTGGTCAAACCTACTCCAAGCTGTCTGAAACTAAATACAGATCATAATCTGTATCTGTTGCCTTTTAGTAAGCACTTCATAAGGTTTTCCACCAACCAGTGGGAATGGGGATAATGGGGACTACAGGTGATGTGTCTAAACCTGTTGAGATTTATTGAGATTTGAATAAAACTTCAACTGTTTGTGAAAACTGAAGTAAAAAAGGCATTAAACACTTCAGCTTTCTCTGAATCATTTGTAATACTTCAGTCTTATCTGAATTGTCTGTCAAATTTTTAAAAGGATACATGAAGGCCACTTAGAAGACTGAGACAATCTAAATCCCAACATTGCCATTTTTAGAAGAACCTGGCAGTCCCAAGCTTGCCATTTTGCAAAAAATACATACATACATTTGTTACTAGTTCAAAATACAGATCCTCTTTTTCACAGAGAAAAGCAATTAGGTTCAATGTTATGACCATACAGGTTATCAATCAGACTATGAACATTGGCTCTCCAGTCTTTTTAAATGGTGGAGGAAACTAGTGATTAGAAAGGTCTTCAGATGTTCTTTGAAGCCAAAGTCCAAGTCAAGTGAAGAAGAGTGGCATGTATTGACACTTCTGAGAATCAGACCCAGGTATCTTCCAAACTTTTCCCAAATCCTGTTTTAGGGTTTAATATCTGACAGCCAAATTTTCCCATGATAAAACAGATGTTTGAAAAAGCCCTAACATTAGAATGTGATAGTCTAATGGTTTTTATTTAGTTTTTTTTATTTAGTTTGCTTAACCCCACAGTTCATTTCCTTGTAGTGGTAAAGAATAACTTTCCAGCATCGTTGTTTTTTCTTTTTTTCCATCAAATCTTTGCTACAAATTGGAGAATTAGAACAAATGTTTGAGTGTAGCTAATACAAATTCTGGTTGTAACTTTCACTTTTTACAAAAGATCTATTAAAAGTCTCTAGGCCCATCTCAGAATTAACATAATGAAGACTTTCAAAGTATATAGATGTTTTACTTTTTGGGTCAAAACCTGATCAAAGAGTTACATCCTAAACTGTGTCCCAAAAGATGAACAAACCGAGGCTTCGATGAATTAACCAGCTGTTTCACTTCCATAAATGTATGAACAACAGGAAGCAGTGAGGGTAAGAAGGAATATTGGTCCTGGATTCTTTCTTGTCATGCAATAATCATGCCAGATATCAGTAAAGTAAAAGAAAGGAGTCTCTGTATTTCATTCTTTTTAGAAAATCATCCTTGGAAGGAGAGTAAGAGCGAGGACATGTAGATAGAGTAATGGAATATGGAAAAATTTACCCATATTTTACTCTGTAGCAAAGAGTAGACATATGACTAGCTCTCTTCAGCTTGTTGTCTATAATAGACACTACTATAGTGACTAACCACTACATAAGAATCATAAAAACATAAGAATTACCATTTACTGGGTCAGACCATTGGTCCATCTTGCCTAGTATCCTGTATCACATAGTGCCAGAGAGCAGATGCTGAAAAGGAGAGTAAACTGGGTATAACCAGGTTTTTTCCCCACTGTTCTTTTCTCACTTGTAGCCTCCAGCATTTAAGGTCTAGGAAGTTTTGATTCAGAGGCTGTATCCTTAACCCCCATGCTAACTAGCAACTGATGCCCTTTTCCTCTAAGAATCTGTCCAATCCATTTTTTAATGTGGCTAAACTCTCAGCTTCCACAACATCTGGTATCAACCAGTTTCACAGTTTAATCATACACTGTATGAAAAATAAATTCCTTTTGTTAGTTTTAAACTTACTCGTTGAATTTTGTGACCCCTAGTTCTTGTACTGTAAGAGACTGAAAATAATAGATCCCTACTTATTTTGCCCTTGCTGTTTAGTATTTTGTAAACCCTTATCATGTTCCCCCTCAATCATCTCTTTTTTAAACTGAATAGGCTTAGCCTCTTTAGTCTCTCTTCATATGGAAGCCCCTCCATACCACTAATCATCCTAGTTGCCCTTCTCTGTACCTTCTCTAGTTCCTCTATATCTTTTCTGAGGTGTGGGGGCCAGAGCTGGGCACAGTGTTCAATGTGTAGACACAGCATGGATTAATAAAGGAGCATAATGATACTTTCCAGTTTGTTTACATTTCTCCTCTTAATAATCCTTACCATTTGCTTTGCCTTTTGATGGCTGCTGAGGCCCCCACAGTAAGTGATGATACTTATATTCTTATGGTCGTATTGCTTTACTAATATCTGGTATGATTCTTGCATGAAAAGAAAGAATTCAGAACCAATATTCCTCACTTCTTCCTGCTGATTTATGGAAGTGAACGTACAATCGTATGAATGCTGACTTCTTTAGTGAACTGTTCACAATGACTCCCAGATCTTTTTCCTACATAGTGACAGCTGATGTAGAGCCCATCTTAGTGTAGGTATAATTTGGGTTATTTTGCCAATCTGCTTTGTGGTTACACATTACACTTAGACCATACTAAGGGCACTTAAAATGTGAGTGACCATTGCATTAACTTGTGCTAAGTGCCCACTAAGCATCTCAAAGATAAGCCCTTCAAATGAGCGTTAACTTTTGGCCATGCTACCTAGTCCATATTAGGGTAACTTTAGCAAATGAGTTATTATGTTAGTGTAACTTCAGTCCTTCAGCATCTGTGGATACACTGCTTACAATCCCCCCTTCCCACATCCCTTGCAAGCAGGGGTAGAGTCTAGGTGTCCTGGCTCCTGCTTGCTAGCCTTCTAGTGGGAAATCAGAGCTACACAGGCAAGAAATGGCATCAACTCTTAACGTGTAACTGCTCACAGCACCTTCTAACTTTAACATTGCTTAACTTTCTACAGATTTAGTATGGTCCAAGTGTAATGTGTATAACTTCATCCTTAATGTATGTAACGTCACACTTAAGTGGGAGGGTAGCCAACCTGCATTGGAGCAAATGGATAGACCGGAATGAAGGCAACTAGGATAGCAGACACAAAACCATCATCAGTTTGTGAGGAAGAGGAGTGGGATTTTTTTTTAATTAGGGAAAACCAGAATCCCTCCTAATCATCACCCCTCCATCAGACTATTTCTTGAATACTCCAGCACACATTATAACCTGCCTAACACCTGACTCTCCAGGTATCGCTCTACTATTTACAAGCTACATTCATTCCCCTGTTCCCCCACTCTTTCCCGTCTCTCACCCATTGACTACCACAATTTACATTTTCACTGGCTTTCTCACATGCATACCAGCCTCTGTTGTCTTTATTATTGCATCTAGGAAGAGCACAGATCAACTGCAGATGCTTCTTTAGCCTGACAAAGGGTACTTATACCTGAAAGCTCACAAAAAAGAATTTTTCCAAGTATCAGAGTTGGTCTAATAAAAGATATCGGATTTACCCAAATAACCAGTGGGTCCTTCTGTGCATGCACACAGTTTAAAAAGGGCCTGGCAATAGCAGAAGCCGCACTGTGGTCCTGGCTCCGGTACATGATGCACAGGTGAAAGCCCGTTGTACCCCCATGAGCCCAGGGACCCCTCAAGTGACCCCAGGACCCCTGACGAGCCCTGGCCTGCCTGCAGGTAAGCAGGGGCCTGTGGTGGGAGGGACATAGGCCAGCTGTGGGGAGGCAGCTGAGTGGAGCTGAGGAGGGGCAGGCCTCCCCCAGCTCCTACTTTGCCCAGCCCCCAAGGGAGCCACGTGACCAGAGCCTTGCAAACAGGACACACAAATTGGTACACTTCTGGGCCCAGCACATGAGTTTAGTGTGAGAGTTTGCACAGAAGAGTTTGCACAGAAGGGCCCAAGGCCCTGCCAGCGAGCCCCAAGGAAGGCAGTCCCATCAGTAGCTGGATTACCAGTGGCACGATGCAGATGGGCACATGCTGTACCCTGAGGGTCCCCTTTTAGTCTGTGGCCTCCCCCTCTGGCACCTCAGAGGCCTCCACCCAGATGGAACCCATGGTTCTAGGCTCCATGCAGACGGAGACTCTGGCTTTCAGCTGTGGGGGCTGCCTGGCACATTTCCAGGCTCATGGGACTGGGAGCATAGCCACCTCCCCTTGAGAGATTTTCTCCACTTTGGAGTCTCAGATAGAGGAGTTCCAAGCTGCAGTCCAGAAACTGTGTGCCATCAGGGATGGCGAGCAGGAGACAGACTCCTACTGCCAGTCCCTTCGCCCCCTGGAGGCAGAGAGTAGACCGAGGTCACCTTCCAGGATGAAGGAGGACAAGGGGAATCTCCCATACCGTCCAACCAGGGTGTTGGACCAAGGTGGTCAAGGGCCCTAAGGCCTGCCCACCACACCAAGGTCCCCTCCCCTCTGGGGCTTTGCAACAGGTATAAACCCCTTGCAGCCCCAGTAGAGTCTGCAGAGATACCAGCTCCTGCAGGCAAGAGAGGATCACCCATCCCTACTCTCCCTAAGACAAAATGCAGAGTGGTCATCATGGAAGACTCCCTCCTGAGGGGGCAATCTGCCGCCCCAACCCCTTAGTCTGGGAGGTCTCTTACTTCCTGGGGGCCTGCATTTGGGACATAGCAGAGAAGATCCCAAGGATTACCTGGCCTTCTGACCACTACCCTCTATGCTCCTTATCCATGTGGGCATGAACAACACGGCTCAGAGCAATCCCAGCCAGGTCACGAAAGACTGCAGGAATTAGGGGGTGGGGGGCACAGGTGGCCTTTTCCTTGCTCCTCCTGGTTGTGGGTCATGGGCTGAGGAGGGAGAGATGAATCAAGGTAGTCAACCAAAGACTGTGGTGCTGGTGTCACTGTGAAGGCTTCGGCTTCTATGATCACAGTCTGCTCCTTGGTGAGAGAGGCACTGGGCTGCTGGGAAGAGACAGCTTCCACCTCATTCCTCTGGGGAGGAGGCTTTTCTCAGCCAGACTATCTGACCTGCTCTACCAGGCTTTAAACTGAGCCTGCAAGGGGAAGGGGTGACTACCACCACTGCAAGCCCACTGGACAGCTTCTGTAAACCTAGCAGGCTAAGGCACTCAAAGGAACCCACCCCTACCCCAGCCCCAGAGTGACCTATAGGGAAGGCAAGGGTCCCCAATGAGACACTTACATGCCTGTACACCAGTGCCAGGAGCTTGGGGAACAAATAGGAGGAATTGGTCCTCCTGCTAAACAAAAAGGATTATGATCTCATAGGGGTAATGGAGACCTGGTGGGACTCTACCTACGACTGCTGGGTATACCTTGTACAGGAGAGATCATGCACACAAAAGGGGTGGGGGGTAGCTTTCTATATTAAGTAAAGCTATGTGTCCCTGCAAGCTGACATTGGCACCCAGGGTGGATGATTGGAGACTCTCTGGGTCAAAATCTGTGGCGAACAAGGCACAGAGGACACAATGGAGGGGGTCTACTACAGACCTTCTAGCTAGGATCACGAGCATGACCAGGAATTCACCAGGGAACTGACTGAGGCTGTGCACTCCCCATGGTTGTCATGGGAGATTTCAACTGCCTTGACACCTTGTGGGAAGAGCACTTGCCCACATCCAAACATCACAAAGCTTCCTCATGTGTGTGGATTTGCTCTTTCTGACTCAAGAACTCTACGGGCCAATGAGAGGCAAAGAGCTGCTTGACCTGGTACTGGCAATGTTGGATAACTTAATCAGTGACCTAACAATTGAAGGGAAGCTGGGAGACAGCAACCATGAGCTGATCACCTTCACCATCCACTATAAAGCTGGCAAGTCAGTCAGCAAAGCAGAAGTTCTCAACTTCAGGAAAAATTACTTTGACAAGCTCAGGAGGCCTGTTGGCGAGGCCCTAAGGGACCATGACCCAAAGGGGAGGGGAGTTCAGGAAGAGTGGTTGCTCCTCAAGGGAGTGATCCTGGAAGCTCAAGCAAGTCTATCCCCTTTCAGAGGAAAGGCAGCAAAAGGGCACAACAACCCCCTTGGCTATGCAGGGAACTAGTGGACCTCCTCCATCTAAAAGGAAAGACCTATAAAGCATGGAAGGCTGGATCCACCCCAAAGGAGGAGTACTCTGGACTGGTCCAGACCTGCAGGGAGCGAACCAGGAAAGCCAAGGCTGCGACTGAACTCCAACTGGCTACAAGTATCAAGGATAATAAAAAGTCCTTTTTTTAGATATGTGGGGAGCCAGAGGAAAAGCAAGGGTAATAATCAACCCCTGCTAAACCATATGGGTCAACTGACAATCAATGCCCAGGAAAAAGCCAACCTGCTTAACGGGTATTTTGCATCTGTTTTTCATCAGCCCCAAGGGACGGCCCTGGTCAATACAGTACGGGATGGCCAGGGTAAGGGAGAACTGTTACCCTTCAACAATGTTGACCAGGTGAAGGAACACCTTGAGAAACCAGACACCTTCAAGTCAGTTTCCCCAGACAGCTTACACCCTAGGGTACTTAAAGGAGCTGACAAGCATCATAGCTTAGCCACTGGCACGAATCTTTGAGAACTCGTGGTGCTCAGGTGAAGTGCCGAAAGATTGGAAGAAGGCCAATGTAGTGCCTATCTTCAAGAAAGGGAGGAAAGTAGATCCGGGGAAATACAGGCCCATCAGCTTGACCTCTATCCCAGGGAAGATCTTGGAAAAAATCATCAAAGAGACTATTCTTGATAAACTGGCTGAAGGCAACATCCTGAGGGATAGCCAGCATGAGTTTGTTGTGGGTGGGTCCTGCCTGACTAATCTCATCTCCTTCTATGACCAGGTGACCTATCACCTGGACAAGGGAGAAGAAATTGACATCATATATCTTGATTTTAAAAAAAGCTTTTGCTCTAGTATCCCATGATTATCTCATAGAAAAACTGGCCAGCTACAGCCTCAGCTACATCACAGTCCACTGGCTGGGGAAATGGCTCTGAGATCAGACCCAGAGAGTGGTAGTTAACGGAAGTCAATCATGGTGATATGCCATGACCAGTGGGGTCCCCCAAGACTCCCTCCTTGGGCCTATTCTTTTCAACATCTTCATTAATGATGTGGACATTGGTATCAGAAGTGGACCAGCCAAGTTTGCTGATGACACCAAACTTTGGGGTACAGCGTCCATACCTGAGGACAGGATAGTGATCGAGGCCTACCCTGACAGGCTCGGAAAATGGGCAGATGAAAATCTGATGGCTTTCAACACCAAAAAGTGCAAGGTACTCCACCTTGGAAAGAAAAACCTGCAGCATGCTTATAGGCTTGGCAGTGCTACGCTTGCTAGCACCATAGCCAAAAGGTATTTAGGGGTCATGATTGACCACAAGATGAATATGAGCCACCAATGTTATGTTGCACCTGCAAAGCAAGCAAAACTCTGGCTTGCATCCATAGATGCTTTTCTAGCAATTCAAAAAGGATGTGGAGAAGCTTAAAAGGGTGCAGAGGAGAGCCACACACATGATCAGAGGGCAGGAAAACAGGCCTTATGATGAGAGGCTGAGAGCTATGGGGCCCTTCAGCCTGGAAAAAACTCAGGCTCAGGGGGGACCTGGTGGCTGCCTATAAGTCTATAAGGGATGTACATCAGGATCTGGGGGAAAACCTGTTCACCAGAGTGTCTCGGGTGATGACAAGGTCAAACAGTCACAAACCATTTCAGGCTGGACATAAGGAAGAACTTTACTTTCCAAGCCCCCAAGGCCTCGAACAAACTGCCCCCAAAGGTGCTGCAAGCACCTACTCTGGACTCCTTTGAGAGTCAATTAGATGTGTATATTGCTGAGATCCTGTGACCCCAGCTGACTTCCTGCCCCTCGGGCGGGGGGGCTGGACTCGATGATCTTCCGAGGTCCCTTCCATCCCTAATGTCTATGAAATCTATGAAACCCTGGCTGCCATAACAATGGCACATTAATGTTCGTGTAGACATACCCAATGTCACATTAATGTAAATTCCTGGTGTCACATACTTGAAACTTTTCACAGAAGTGCTATGTTGCATCATAGGAGTCATAATTTAAATACTTTACGTGCTCTAACAATACTTCATCTCTCGGGCTGCACCATCCCCAGGAATTCTGGTAGAACCTATGGAAGTACTAGTTGGACCAGAATTTAGTCCAGAGAATTGAATAGGAATATAAGTGACCAACTCTAAGTTCCACCAAGCAATATATTTAACAGAACAATGCATCATAGGGCTATTTGAATAGAAATATTTATCTGTTGGAATAGTTTGTTTTTCAATATTAATTTAAAACTTAGTAAGAAGCCTTTTTTTTTCTTTTAACAAAACTTCACTTCTGTAAAAAAAAAAAAAAAATCTCTATGGACCCTCTCTCCTATTTCAAAACAGGCTCAATATAGGTAAAAAAAAAAAAAAAAAAAAAAGGGAAAGAAAATTTGTTGCACAATCAGTGTGTCAAATTCTAATATGTGAAATCACCGAGAGATAAAGTTATGAGGACTATATTCATGTACACTTGGTTTCTGTTCAATTATATGTCCACCATCTGCAAATAGAATAGCCCTTGTAACCAGAGCTACTTTTTTGGGAAACTTAACATGCAGAGAGAACGTCTCAAATTAGCTTGGCTTTTCCTTGTAAACTGACATAAATTTTACCCGATGTTCCTTTAACAGAACCTAAATATTTTGATATAGAGACAGCATGTGAAATATGTTGTGTATGTCAACTGCTGCTTTTAAAGGGCTTAAGAATTCTTACCTCCCACATTAAGGATCCTGTTCTGACTGTTTCTGAACTAACAAATAGCTACTTTTATTTATCAAAGCTCCTCTTCCAACTAGAGGTTTCATGAACATTGCCAAGTCCTTACAGACAAAGAATACCATTTTCACTGGCATTTTGCAAGTGCTTAAAATGGACAAAAACAAAGGAAGTCAATGAGCAGTGACAGCCATATAATTCAGTATCCAACTGTTTGTCAACATGTCAGGATGAAAAATGCTACACTCCCTGGAGTCTCTCTGGATATTTAAATGCATGAGATCTGCAAAGCACAATATAATTTTGAATTTTAATAGAACAATGACACCTCAAAGAAATTCCATATTATGTCTCGGTACAGTGAAGGAGCGTTTGAATTTCACTTTTGTCTAACTACTAAAATAAACTGGATATTTTTTTAAAATATGCTTTTAGATAAATTTTACTTTTTGGTTGTAGAAAGTACAATAGCCTGAACTGCAAACATATAATACAAAAAGATTATTTTTTCAATACTTGCAGAAGGGCTAGAAATCTAATAATAAAGCTTATTCATCTAAGACTTTCAAGCAACTTTGAAAGCTAAAGAGAATCAGATAAACCCAGAATACCGAGTAAATTTTTGGATACACACCTGAACTCAAAATGTTTCCAGATTTGACAGTTAGTAATCCAAATACTTATTTGGATATGCCTTAGAATCGAGGATTAAACAATGATACCGACTTTATGACATACAATAATCTACCTGATTTCTGAAAACCATTTTTCACATTACAAGTGATCATGACCCTCTTCCTTTCTGAAAGGTCTTGATCTCCCTGCAATCAAGCTATCTTTTCTTTTGTTTATTGTTTGTCTGCTACCCATGGGAATGTCCCTCTTTTCCAATTTCATGGCCCTCCAAACTTTTTCATCCTCCCTGTGCCTGCTTCTTCCTTCAGATACGATTAAAAATTATTTTCATTTGGAAGCTTATCTAGGTTTATCCCAACCATACAGCTGGTCCAATAAAAGATATCATCCACAAAAATCCTTGCCTCTTGGTTTATGTCAACAAAGTGATGTTTATACAAAATAGACAATAGAACAGGGGTGAGCAATTATTTGGGTCTTCGGGCCACATAGGGAGTTTTGGGGAGCTGTTGCAGCACAGGTCTGCACCTCCCCTCCCCATCTATAGAACAGCTCACCAAAACTTCCTAAGTAGCTCTGCTCTGAACTCAGCTGGGAAGTTGGGATGGGGCCATGAGTGGGTGGGGAACAGCATCTGGGAGCTGGACAGGTGTGTGGAGCCAGGGCTGGGAGTACAGGGTGATGACAGCATGGGGCCAAGACCTGGGGCACAGACATAATCTGCTGTCCTCACACTCTTGCAAAAAAGCACTGGTTCTGCAAGCAGGGGCACGTGGGGAGAGGTTTGTAGCTCTTCTCTGGGCCTCGGCCTGTGCTGTCACATCCCAAGGGATCCTGGGGTCTGCATGGAGACCAGCCGGGACCCAGGTGGGCAGAGTGTGTGGCCAGATGGGTGGGATGGGGCTGCAGGTGGGCAAGGAGCTGTGTCCAGTGGCAGGTCTGGGATCTTGGGGAGGTGACAGCACAGGGTCCTGGGGTCTGGGGCAGAACTGCAATCTGCTCCCCGCATGCCTCTGCCCGCAGAACCCAGACCCATCACAGAGGCATGTGGGCAGTGGATTGTGGCTTTGCCATGATCCCAAGCTGTCACTGCCCTGTTATCCCGTCCTGTGATCCTGGCCTTGCCCTCCTGTGCCACTCCCAAACTCTGTTCCCCCACTAGCCTAAGGCCCCAGCTGTGTGCCTTGTCTGCATGAGTCCTGCCCCTGCTGGTGCTTGCTGGGTGGATGAGTCAGGGTGCTTAGGCAGCAGGGCTGGGGCTGGGGCTGGCAGTGGAACTGCTGCCAATAGAACTGCCAGAAAGCTAGTCTGGCTGCCAATATTGCTGTGCACCTAGGGGCAGTTGTATCAGTCACATGCATGATGGCCTGGGCTGTCCCCTGCACCTGGGCAGGGTGGAACTGAAGGACTTGCTTTGGGCCGGGCAACATCCCTCAGCCAGCCAGATATGGCTTGTATGCTGTATTTTGCTCACCCCTGCACCTGAAGATAGGTTAATCAACTTTGCAACTAAAAACACCATATTTTTTAACCAGAGATTCTATATTAAATACCATGTCTATAATAATCAAGGATCCTGTTTTTTCTGATAAAAAGATCCCCATTTTTCAGATTAAAAAAACCCGCAAAATCCTAATTTTTCTGTGATTAAAATGAAACACCACTAATATATTAGTGGTGTTTTAGACATATATAGCAATATGTCAATATATATCAATATATTAGCGGTGTTTCATTTTAATCAAGGAAAGATGTGGATTTGGGGCTACTTTTCAGAAAAAACAGGTTCCCTGATAATAATAATGCAATACATGTTTTCCTTTTATTAGTTTATTAATTCAAGTAACTCAGATAGATGAGCTGATGATACAGTAATAAAGGGCTGTCAAGTCCTTATCACTACTAAAAGAAGAGATTTTTAATTTTTTTAAAAACTATGAATAGAAAGCCACTTGCCATTAAGATTGTGGTTCCTAAAATGCAAAATGGTTTAAAACAATTAATTTGATGCTTGCATTTTGATTTCTTTTATTTTTTAAATTGCCAAATAAGTAATCCCATAAACCATTAGCTAAATAGATCAGGATTGAGAGGTCTATGAAGTGTTCTATAGTTAGTTTTCAGGATAATTCTAGCACTTATCAGTACTTATTGCATTTCTCAGTCTGCATGCCTTGAGGGGAGGAAGACAATAACTGTAATAAGAAAATAATAGTGTTAGACAATAAACTAGAATGGTAAGACTAGAACCTGGTAGCTTTGCTGTCCAGGTATATAGTATACCACTATATTTCATTCAATATTTTTTTCATATGTATTTCATTCATATGGGCTAGGTTTTGGTAGGATGGGAGGGTATCATTTTTTATATGACATGATCGCTGATGGCATGGAATTAACAGAAAAAATACACTGAATGACAAATATAAAATAAGAAAAATGTTTTGACCAGGTGCCCCAAAGCATCATTGTCTTCTGAGTAGTTAAATCAAGGGGCATGTGGCCAATGGCACAGCTGAAGAGAGCATTTGATCTCACAATACCTATAACCAGAGTGGAGAAAATTAAGCGGCACTTGTGCATGAGAAGAGAGACATACTAACATAAAATATGACGTATAGAGGTTGATATACGTCACAGAGATATAAGCCATATCCTCTCAGGAGCTGTAAAAGGGTCACCTCTTTTGCTAAGTGTAGGGAAACTGTGTTAAAAGAGAGAAGGTAGCTGAGCAGTGGGATTAGCAACAGAGGAACACCACGTTCAGGTGATAAAGTATATCAATTATATTTTACAGATTAAGAATGTCACACTCAGAATCATAGAAACTTGGGGTTGGAAAGGACCTCTGACCCCTACCCAGAGCAGGACCATCCCCAGCTATAGCATCCCAGTCAAGGCTTTGTCTACCGAGGTCTTAAAAACCTTCAAGGATGGAGATCCCTCAACTTCTCTGGGTAACCTGTTTCCGCGCTTTACTACCCTCCTAGTAAGAAAGTTTTTCCTAATATTTAAGGTGAACTTCCCTTAATACAATTTGAGACTATTGGTCCTTGTTCTGTCATCTGCCACTTCTGAGAACAGTCTAGCTCCATCCTCTTTGGAACCCCACTTCAGGTGGTTGAAGGCTGCTATTAAATCTGCCCTCAGTTTTCTCTTTTACAGACTAAATAAGGCCAGTTCCCTCAGCCTACCCAGTATTCTATCTACCTTACAGCCCATTCAGTTCAAGCCACACTTCCTTAGCTTGCTTCCAAGAATGCTGTGGGAGACCATATCAAAGGCCTTGCTAAAGTCAAGGTATATTACGTCCATTGCTCTCCCCATATCCACAGAGCCAGTCAGCTCATAATAAGAGACAATCAAGTTGGCTAGGCATGACTTGCCCTTGGTGAATCCATGCTGACTTTTCCTAATCACCACCTTTTCCACCAAGTGCTTAACAATGGATTCCCTGAAGACCTGCTCCATGATTTTTCTGGGGACTGAGGTGAGGCTGACTGGTCTGTAGATCCCTATAGCCTCCTCCTTCCCTTTCTTAAAGATGGACTCGATATTTGCCCTTTTCAAATTGTCCAGGATGTCTCTCAGTTGCCAAGAGTGTTCAAAGATAATGGCGAGTGACTCTGCCATCACATTGGCCAATGCCCTTGGCAGCCTCAGGCGCATCACATCTGGCCCCATAGACTTACACACATCCAGCTTTTCTAAACAGTCCCTAAACTTTTCTTTTTACCACTGTTGGCTGCTTACCTCCTCCCCTAGCTGTGTTGCCTGGTACAATAGTCTGGGAGCTGACCTTGACTCTGAAGACTGAAGTGAAAAAGGCACTGAGTACTTCAGCCTTTTTTGCATCCTCTGTCACTAGGTTGCCCCTCGCATTCAGTAAGGGACCCACACTTTCCCTGATCCTCCTCTTGTTGCTGACATACTTATAGTAACTCTTCTTGTTACCCATCATGTATTTTGCTAGCAACTCCAGCTGCACTTTGGCCTTCCTGATTTCACTCCTGCATGCCCAAGCAATACTCTTACACTCCTCCCTAGTCCTTTGTTCAAGTTTCCACTTCTTAAAAGCTTCTTTCTTGTGGTTTAGCTCACTGAAGAGTTCCCTGCTAAGCCAAGTTGTTCTTCTGCCATACTTGCTAGTATTCCTACATATCAGGATGGTCCTTCCTGCCCCCTCAGTTTCTGTAAAATACAACCAGCTCTCCCGGACTCCTTTCACCCTCAGAAAGGCCTCCTAGGGGATCCTGTCCATAAGTTGCCTGAAAGAGTCACAGTCTTTTCTGAAGTCCAGGGTCCTTATTCTGTTACTGTCCTTCCCTCTTTTCCTCGGGATCCTGAACTCAATCATCTTGTGGTCACTGCTGCCCAAGCTGCTATCCACTACTACATTCCCACCAATTCTTCCCTGTTTGTGAGCAGCAGGTCAAGAAGAGCACGACCCCTATTCAGCCTCCCCAACACCTGCACCAGGAAGTTGTCCCCAACACTCTCCAAAAACTTCCTTGACTGCCTGTGCACTGCTGTATTGCTCTCCCAGCAGACGTCAGGGTGACTGAAGTCTTCCATGAGAACTAGGACTTGAAATTAGGAAACTTCTGCTAGCTGTGTGAAGAAAGCTTCATCCACCTCATCCTCCTGGTTTGGTGGTGTATAGCAGACCCCCACTGTGACATCACCCTTGTTGCTCCCCTCTGACCCTAACCCAGAGACTTTCAGTATCATACTGGAGCTCTGAGCAATTGTACAGTTCTTTTACATAAAGAGAAACTTCAACTCCTCTTCTCCCCTGTCCTTCCTGAATAGTTTATACCCATCCATAACAGTGCTCTAGTTATACAATCTATCCCACCAAGTTTCTGTTATTCCTCTCACATAAAAGTTTCTGTGACTGTGCAAGGACTTCCAATCCTTCCTGCTTGTTTCCCGGGCTTTGGTCATTCATGTCCAGCAAACCTAGTTTAAATCCTTCCTTCTGATTTTGAAACAATTCCAAAACTCATCATTAGAAGCAAACTCCATTGATCATCAAACATCAAATGGCTCACACATTGTGAAAACCACCAGTACAAAAACAGCCTGTGCATCTCTACCACCATCACAATCAACACCATCAAACAAAACTAGCAGGGTGTGGACACAAACTTGTGGAGTCCTTTCAGTTTCAAAAGAGAGCAGCTGGTATTTCTAATTGTTATGTTTGAGGGAGCTGAGTAATATTCAAATGTAGTAAAACAGCTCCATTTTTAACCCTGGATGAAGAAGCACATTATTAATGGGTACCTTAAACTCCTGAGGAAGATGACACTATTCTAAACTCACAGAGGTACTGGTGTAAATTGAAACCTCATTTGTTATTGTGTTTCATCTCCCATGATCCTAATGCTGGGGGGAAATAAAAATAATACGCAGTGAGTAGAAATTAGAATTTCCCTCTGATCCCAGCTGGGGACAGAGAGTGAAGCTTTAACTGTAAAATCTTCCTTGCCTCCTACACTTCAATGGTCTAGAGAATAAACGTATGTGACTTCATGGTCCTATAAAGTACAATACAGCCATTTTCCAACATATACAGTATTACTGAGTAAGTGGCTTCAGCCCCATCAGTGTGCTACAAATATATAATACAGAGGTTTTTCACAATCTCTTCTGAAAAACTTGCAGTGTAAGCATGGGACTAGAGATAACAAGTGGATACAGGGACAGGAGGAAGGAGGTAAAAATAAAGTGATTAAGGGCACATGTGATATGCAGTGATCACAGCTGCCTTTACTGTTGTTAAAATATATTAGCACTAATCTATACCTTTTTAGCTGTCAAAAGAAGTAGAATCTGCTTTTTCAGCTATAGCTTTCACAGCATTTTGGAGAAAGCCAGATCTAAAAGGAGTGTTTTAAACAGGTTCTGAGAACTTGATCAAATCCCCCAAGGTATGTAGGTGGAGAAACGTCTCATTCTGCAATTCTGGTCAGATTTAGGTAACTCTACTGAGCCCTGTCAATGCGGAGGCACTTGTGGGCCTGCACAGAATTAGAATTTCAGGCACCTAAAACACTTTAAGGGCAAAACCAGCAGTGCTTCTGGAGTTCAGGAGTTTCTAGAGTTAGGTCTCAGTTAAACTGGATTTTTCAGGAATGGACCTTTGGGTTTCAGTTGCTCAATTCCACTGACATCCTTATTTGGATTTGGTGCTTGGTCTTTATTATTATTTGGGTAAATATGGAAGAAAAAAAAAGTTCTATAAAACAGATAAGAATGGTACCATTAATAGTTATAGTGTATGCAGAATTCATTAGGTATGGTATGTATCCAAGAAGAGAGTAACTAATGACTCATTAGTAACGGCCAGTAAACCCATGGGAAATGCCTTATTGCAATTAAGCTTTGGGCAGCAAAAAAGTTGAAACTCAAGAACATTGTTAATAGAAAATAAACATTAACTTTACAAATTAAACAGGCTGACATGCTTGATGAGGATGATGAGAATCAACATGAAAGAGCATATTCTTGTGAGAGCATTTCCAGATTGCCTTAGTCTCTTCTAAAATGTAATAGGTTGCTTGATGTACTGAAAATGAAATAATTTCTATGGGGCTTTATTATTATTACTACAACTGTACAAGAGAGTCAGACTTTGTAGAAGAAACTTAAAATGACAGCTAACTTTGTGTCTTGTAAGCCTAATATGCTTAGGAAGCAAAACATAACTGCTAAATATTATTACATTTGGAAGCACGGATATTTACTTTATCTGTCTGTATATAACTTATAGACCAACATGGCAGCCTCTACACATTTCTTAGTAAAATTTATGCTAGTAAGACCTGTTAATAAACATAATTACTTTTATGAGCCGCATTACAAAATCCTGTGCTATTACTATAAAGAAGTGATTCTGGGGTGTTGCGAGATCCTCTGAAAGGTGTGCTGTGGTATGAGAAGATAAACAGTGAGGAGAAAAGGAGATAAGTGCAGCTTCAGGCTTGTCCTTTGCCTTCACTGCCTGGCCTCTATGCAAGGAGGTAAGCATTGTAATAAATACGTTAATTTTTGAATGGGGTACCACTCAATTCAGACAAGTTATGCAGGAGAGGTTTGCATCTAACAAAGGGTGCCTGGAGTCTAAAAAGGTTGAGAACCACTTTAATTATTTTCATACATAATTAAAAACTTGTCAAAACAAACAGACTGGCTCTTTTTCTTAATTATATTTTGTTTCACTTCCTTATTACTCTTCTGATTATGGAGCAGTGATTACATATGGAGACCTGCATGGAATGCCATTAAGGCCCTATCTACACATTACACTTACGATGTGAGTAACTAGATAATTACATCTGAAGTTGTAACACAGCCACACACTCAATTAATGGCATGATAAAACAAGGAATAAGCCCCCATATTACTCCATGGAAATCTGTACTAACTTTGTGGCTTGTTCTTATCATGACATTAACTGAACATGTGGCCAGGCACTCCCCTATGGCTGGGAGCCCCTTCAGCTGATGGGGCTCATACCCATGAGGATGCCTCATGCGCTTCAGCAGCTGGGAGTACCATTAGCTGATGGGGCTCACAGCTGCTGTAGAACATATGGCACTCCAACGGCTGCAAGGCCTATTAGCTGAGTGACTTGCAGCCATGGTAGTGCATTGGGTACTCCCCTGGCTGTGAGCCCCATCAGCTTTGCTCCCAGCCATAGGAATTAGCTACTTGCAGGTACAGGGCGAAACCAGGATTATGATCCTAGGCTCATCCTGCACCGGCAATGCAGCATGATTGAATCTGATCCTGGATCCCACTATAATGCCTCATGCTATCCATGTGTGGATTGGCAGGAGGCATAATTGTGTGGATTGTGCATCAGATCCTATCACACCTCTACCCGAGTGTCTGGAAGGGGCCTTCCAGGCATCATTGTGGCTACACATGGGGATAAGCATCTGCCCAGATGCATCACTTTGCAAGAGAATATAATGGAACTCTCCAGTTCGTACGTAACAGCAAGATTCTATTAACATGGCAATAAAAGCCAGACTAACTTATTCATTAAAACATTCATTAAAACACCAAAACAAACAGTGCCCTTCTCATTCTGAGATAACTACTTGAACCAATTCATTTGGGATAACTAGCCATTTATTATGTTCTTAGAAGAAACAGAACATTTTTCTGATCATAAATTATCCTCTAAGGAGAACCCACACACTCCAGATTTTCTCACCACTGCCGCCATCATTATCTCTGTTGCTTAGGATTATATATTAGAGATGGGTTTTTTTGTTTTGTTTTGTTTTGAATTTGGTTTTTAAGTAGAGAATAAGGCCATCCTCATTCCAGGACATGGATGTAAAAAGACTTACACCTCACCTTTCTCCTTAAAGACATTAAAACAAAATCCAGATGACTGTAAGTTTTTTTAACTCTTAAACAAGAACTACTCATTGGTATTGCATGATGATGTGATGTGGAATGAAACTAACACACTTCATGCACCTCTTCCTTCTGCTCCTTAGAAAAAAAATATGGGAAACTGCCCCAAATCCCTCCTCTGAGGTCAGTCTACCCCGAATCAGCAGCATCACAACCACACCATAACCCACTGGAGGAATAGCAAGAAAGTGCCATAGCATCTTTACAGGATGTAGTAGGAGGAAATAGAGAATCAGGTTCCTAGCACATGACCCTGGCAGTCTATTTACTGCCCTCCTTCCTCTGGAGGCTTTGTGTTGGGGGAAAAGAGTAGGATCTGCCCATATTCCAATCAGGGACAAACAGAGATGGATTAGAGGTGGATCCTCACTCATTCTTTGGATCAAAAGTATGAAACCAGGGGTCAGCTTTTTCTGGGAACAATACATGATTCAGGATCGTTCACAAATCCAACAGCAGAGAGATAGGGAGGTGGGCTTGACCCTCCACTAAGCATCATTTAGACCCAATCACTCAACCCTCATTCTAGTAAAGTAGACTTTTTCTGCTGCTAAATAACGCCAGTAGTCCACAGGCTACAAGCACCAACTTTTATTTCTGCTCGGGGGGTGCGGGGAATAAGATGATGGATATGTGAAAAGTTTTATACATTTCAGATGACAGCTTGAGGGGGTCCACACACTCAGCTCTTCTGCCTGAGGTTCAAGCCCATGCAGGAGCTGGCACTGATCAGAAAATGCAAATCCATTTCTGTAAAAATGGGTTCCAGAATTTTTTTCCAGCCAAAATCAGGCCAAGGGATCAAAAATGTAGTTTCCATGGTATGAGATTTCTAAAAAAATGCTATGTTGAGAAAGCCAAAATGGATTTTTTTTTTCAGTTGGCTGCCTGCTCAGCTGCCTGCTTTCTCATTACACTTTCTCCCTACAGACAGAGGCCTTCCAGGCAGTCTGCCAGAGTCTGAATGCTCCATCTGAGGCCTCCCCAACTCCCCACCTCCAACCTGGCTGCTGGAAGGCAACAAAACTGCAAAGCAAGCAGAGAGCTGAAGTATTCAGCTTCCTCTAAGCAAGTCACAGTGAAATTCAGTAGTGTAATTATATGTGGGCAACTTGAGCACCAGCACTAGGTGCTGACCTTAAGGGGACCCCCTAGATTCCCTTCACCTGCTGCAGCACAGCACATCCCTGCTTTATGCTCTCTCACTCTTGTGCAGCAGCAATAGATGGCAACAGGAACTGGCAATAATGGTAAACATACAAGTCACCTGTGGCTGCCCCTTCCCTCCCTGCTTTCTTTTGCTGTCTTGCACCCAGTCGTGCTTATTTTACATATATAACGATAGAGTGAAAAAAGTAGGGGCCCATGAGTTTGGTTGTGTAGGGCCCACTAGAGGGTTAATTCAGGCCTGCTTCCACTCTTATAGTATACCTGATGCTCCTCCAGCTGCCAAATTCATCAATTGCAGTGGTCAGTGGTGATGTATATTGGCAGTGAGAGCAAGGGCCAGCAGCTGTAGTAACAGGCCACCAGCAAGAGCAGACCAGCCTGGGATGCCAGGGGATTACAACTTAACTTGAGTCAGGAGGGGATCTGGTACAGAATTTCGATAAACCAGTCTGTGGCAGGGCACTGTTGGTGCCTGCCACTTTAAGGGCTGGAGCAGGCAGCAGCCAGGTGTTTGAGCATGGCAGCCATTTTGAGACCCAGGATATATATAGGGTGAAGCAGCGGTTTGCTGCTGGCAGTAGTGAGAGAGACATCAGCTGGCGGAGCTGAGACTCAGGAACAGCCTGGAGGTTTATGAGCTGGGGCTATGTGGATGGAGAAGGCTCCTGGTCCTGGGCATGACCTAAAACTGCGCCTTGCTGGGGATGGGTGGTGTGGTGGGGCTCCTGGTGGCACAGGAGCCCCCAGGAAATACCAGACCAGTTAACACACCAGTGAAAGGCAGGTCGGGGTAACTTAATAACCCTATAGTAGGGCCCGAGAAAGCGGACCCATGTAAGAGAGTGTGGGCTACTTGCTCAGAAGCCTGACTTGAGGCTCCCTCAACCGGTCAATGCTGGGGCCAGGAAAGGTCAAAAGGGCCAGGGGCCCACCACGAGGGATGCCCAGGGGTTCTGACTGGCCTCAAAGGTGAGGCCAGGGCCTGTGTGGCCAAAGGCCCTGGGGGGGCTACCACACCCAAAAAGGGGAAGAGTGCAGGGAGCTTGGCAACCCAGAATGAGGGCAGAGTAGGCTGCCTGATTAGGACGGATCTAGTTGGGGTCCAGACTGGAGGGTTATGGGGCCCAGTGTGGGGCCAGAGATGTTAAGAACTGAGATGCCATCTGTGAGGCATGGGCTGTGGTATAGGGAAGGTTCAGAGCCATAGATAATGCCCCCTGGCATCAGAGAAGGAAATGGGCAACATCCCACCTGGGTAATATCTTAATCACTGTCCATCAAGGTGTGGCAGGTGAGAGAGGCAGGTGGTTAGCCCAGAAACAGGTGGGCAGGCCAACTTCTAACCGGCCCCAGGGAGGCCCCCTCACCATTACACAGCCTAACCTAAGTCACTTAAGTCTGATAATACCGCCATCCAGGTCTATCTTAAACCAAGTCCCACCATTTTTAAACAGGTCTATGTGCAATGAACCTGTATACTGTTCTGGGTTGGTTTCAGTCACTTATACCAGTTTAATACCTGTACCTGGCCTATGTGGATAGCTAAGGAACTAACACCTGCAGTGGATTTTCTATTTTCTAGATAAAACTATGAAAACCTTTCAGTCAAACAGATATTATCCCAGAAAAAAAACAGTTCTGCAAAAAGGGCAAAGAACCCTGCTTTCCCTGCACTGTTCCAGGGGCAGCGATTAGAAAGTTATTCTGATTCCTAGTAAGCTAAAACTGCCACCCGGAATTAGCTGCAATAGTGAGGATTTAATCTTTAAATGTCATTCATTGTTAAGAAAGGGAATACATTTGTCTCATATAACAGAATCAAGATTATTTTCACACAGAAGTTAACTCCAGAATATCTCTTCAGGCCCTTCAGAGAATTCCCAGTTCCCTTCTGGCCTTTCAGTTATTACCAGAGGAAAAATAAAAGAGAATTTGACAAAGGAATGTAACTTTATCAGATTATCTAAACCTTACTTCTTTTACAGAGATAACAAATGCCTTCACTTGAGCATCTAGTCCCAGGCTGAACTGTGGATCCAATGATAATCCAGCTAAAAAATGCCAGAAATGTTCATATTTGTCAATGGCCTTGCTATAAAACACACTTACTATCCCTAATTTCTAATACCCTCAACAAAATATTCTATCATGTATACTACTAGAAAGAGGCAGGTTGGGCCTAAATACTCATCAACACTATACTCCCTTGCTACCTCGTTATCTAAACGCTATACTCCCTTGCTACCACCAACATCCACCTGCTCCCAATATTTGCTGTTTCTTCACACAAATCACTTAATGCATTAGTATATTAATTCTGAATTTTTTTTGAAGGGTAAGTACATTTTATTGAATGTTTCACACCACACACCCTTATTGTTAGCCTCACAAAAATATTAATCAACCAGTTATATTCCCAGTGGATAACAAGGGAGACTGCAGTTTCCATTGAGCAATTTGCTGAAAATGCTGACTGTATTGCCTTAGGAAATGTCTTATTTTTATCAAAAAGAATTATTTCAACTAAACAGAAGTCAATATCAATGGAAGATAATGTAAGCACAGGATGATTATCTGCTCTTACTTAAATGTCACTGCTCAACATACAATTAAATAATATCTCCATTCAAATTAGGTTATACAAAAGGTTTTTGGTTTGTTTCAGTCAACTGTAGTCTGTTTTACCAGAAGAGTACACCTTTATTTTAAAACTCACAAAGCATTTTTTCAAAAAACAGTAACTGCTAAATGGACAAAACATCTACTTATGAGATTCAGAGGATCTTAGAAAATATATAGTGCTTCTAGTGCTCAGAGAAATTGTTATCCATATTAGGGCACTCTAATCAATTGTTACATTATTTATGTCTATCCATTTATTTCAAATATTATAATCATACAGCAGCATGAATACCCAGATCTGTCTATATAACTTGTGCACTGGTAGGGTCATAGTAACTAAACATCTCACAAGTAGATTTAGCTGAAAAAATCCAAGGTTTTTGGCTGGAGGATAATTTCACTTTTAGGTTTCTGTTCAAATCAATCAAAAAATAGCCAATATTTTCTTTAAAACAGGGTATCAGCCTTGCAAGCAATAAAGCAGTGAAATTTATGGGAAATCTAAGTTTTATTGAGCAGCTGCAGTAGATTTCCAGTATCCACTGCTCTAGGACAGAGCAGCCAATGGACTGCCCTAGAAGCCCAGAACCCAGCACTTTCAGTGTAATGAAGCATATCAGGCTTGGCAAACCATCATTTTCCAATGAAACATGTCATCAGCTTCACTCACAATGTTTAAGAAATGTCTCATCACCAGGGATCTGAGTTTTCTATTTGCTGCATAAAAATGCAGATTTTCTCCTTTAAAAAAGAAAAAAAGCATGATTTTTTTCCTTTAGAGGAGAAAAATGTGGGAAACTGTGGGTTTCCCTTTGCATACTGGCAGAATTCCAGCCTGCAAGGGGCTGGGGGCAGCAGGAGGAAAGGGAACCTGTGCAGCATGTGCAAGGGCAGGAGGGGGTGCCATGTGGATGTGCATTGCACACACATGCATATGGCAGCTAGGCAGCATAATGGAGGGCAGCTCTTGCAGCTCCCCACAAGTAAGTCTATGGGGAAGCATAGGCTATGTTCCCCCGCCCCCCCCAATTTCTGCATCCACAGCAGAGCATCGTCAGACTGCTGGAGCAGTATGGGCAGGAGCCACCTCCACGGCCCAGTGGTCAGGACCCAACACAGGAGAAAAGAGCAGGGTGGCAAGACTTGTAGCTGCTGTCACTGCCATCACCACTGCCAACACCAGGACCCCTATGCCAGCCATACTGCCAGCAGTGTGAGGTGTAATGGACTGGGGGGAAGGAGGGGCAGGCTACCTTCATACTTCTACCAACAGCCACTCAAGCACTAGGCTATGGCTCTACCCTGGAGGGGAAGTCTGGTGGGGGGCAGTACAGGTGGCCTGAGCGGAACAGCAGCTGAAGTGGCATCCGGGCCATGGCAGCAGGGTAGAACTGTGACTTGGCATGCAAGAGGCTGCTGGTGGGAGAAGGTGAAGACAGCATGGCCCCCCTGGTTTGTTAGTGCTTGTGCTGTTGGCTGTGTGGTTGGTGTCAGGGTCCTGGTGGTGGCAACAAGTCTCGCCACCCCATTCCACCCTCCCAAGCTAGGTCCCACCCACTGAGCCATGGAGGGGGCTGAAGCCCCATGCTCTTCTGTGGACACACAAATCTGGGGGGCCCATGTTCTCCCAGCTCCCCAGACATTTTGCCTATGACAGAAGCAGGCAATTACTTTGGGCGGAACACCATTTATTGAGTTTTGACAAGTTATGGAGGGCTACATGGGTAGCCCCACCCCCTGACAGGTACCCCGTCCCCTCGTTGCCATCTTGTGACTGGAAGTCCTGCCCCCTGAACTTTGTCACCTGAAATCCGTTCCCTTGTCTCCAGAAGTACTCCTTTCAGCAAGGGGTTTTGCCATCTCAGAAGCAGAAAAATACCAAATTATAGTCTAAAAAGCACGCATCTACAACATTCATTAATCCAATTTCTAAAATATTTTTGTTCTGATTTACGTGTGTTTGTGTAGTGTACACAGATGTCAAAATGAAGTCTTACTCTTGTATATTGTGACGGGTGCATATAGTTTTGTGAAGGGCCTGTGGGATGTGGGGGGGAGGGTAGCTGGAATGTGTGAGTGGTGGAGGGGTCCACGTATATGGCAATGCGAGGGGCTGTGGGTGCATATTAATGCGGGGGGTGTGGGACTCACCCTATGAACACACACACAGGCCCTGCCTCTACACACACACACACACACACACTGCCGCTGCTTGCGCTGCCCCGCCTACAGACATGCACACATAGCCTCTGTTTACACACACACATAGACACATTGCCCCTGCCTACAGACATATGCACTGCCCCTGCCTACAGACACATGCACTGCCCCTGCCTGCATGCGTGCATGTCCATGCACGCACGCACACACATACCAGCGCAGCCCCGTGCTCCTCAGTCTGATGATGCAGCTGGCAGCCACATGGTCCTGGAGGAGGGTGGAGGCAGGAAGAGAGTGAAATGGCTGGGGGTGGGGCAGAACTGGGCTTCTCAGTCCCTCTGAGGGATCCCCCTGGGTCCTACTGCCCCTGGCTCCTGTCAGCTTTGACAAGCAGCCAGGAGCAAATAAATGTTAATTTACTAATTTTTTTTAAGGGGCCCCGTGGGCTGGATAGAATGGCCTGGTAGGCCAGATCCTGCCCGTGGGCCATATTTTGCCCACCCTGGCCTATGGCATCATTTATGTTTGGGCAACCCCCTGCCCCATACAACCTCAACCTGCCCCCCACACATGTCCCCTTGTCCTGCACACACATCCCACACTGAGGGGCTTGGGCCTCAGGGTGGTTGGGAGTGAGGGGCACCAGCAGGGCAGGGGGTGTGGGAAACAGTGGGTTGTAGGTCGAGAGTGAAGGACACCAGCATATCAGGGCTGCTCAGTGCCACAAAGCAGCTGGGTGGGTGGGGCAGTTGTAGCTACTTGTAAATATGGCAATAAAACTTTGTGTTCAACTGATACCACAAATGAGAGAGAGGTGTTTCATTTTAATAATGGAAAAATGCATATTTTGGGGTTTTTAATCAGAGAATTTGCCGTTTTTAAACAGAGAAAACCAGGATCCCTGATCATCGCAGTCTGTGAATTAAATGAAGTATTATTATGTTAATTTTACAGTTGAAGAGTTGAGTCAGAAACATTATCTTGGGGTTCAACAGTGAGCTTAGAGAAGTTCAGAAATTCTAAATGTGTTCCTAAGCCCTAAGCCTGAACTATTGGATTATCCTTCCTCTCTAGTTTATATTTTAGTTCAGATTCAGTTTAGATTTAATTCATTTCTGATGCAGTCTCTCTGAACCTTCCCAATAAGGCAGAATATAGATCTAATACATAACAAGCAAACAACGGAAGCAAACCAAACAGTCAGTTGTATATATTGGGCTAGCTTAGCTACTAAAGATGAAGTTGGATGAAGCTGTTATTTCCCCACCATAACTTCTAAATCGTAGATTTAATTCAATCTTTTTTTTCTTCTGATGCTGTTTGCTGCAATGCAGTGGACACAGCAAGAAAAAAAATAAGAAATCAGCTGAGAGGGGAAATAAAAATGAAACCTTAACACATGAATCACTGGGGACACATTTCAAATGCAAGAGTTATAAATCATTTAAACAAAAAATAAAACATCACCTCAGGATAAAGCATTGAGGACGTCGCTCCTGAAACACCATGTGGTATGCTCTTTCAGCACATGAAAATATATGTGGAGGAAGTGATGAACACAGTTTGCCAGAGTTGCTTAGGTAAAGTTGTGTGACCTGAAAAATAATTGGATTTTAACAGATGGAGAAAATTCTAAACCAAACTGCTTTGTGTGTTCAATAAATGTTTAACAGGTTGACTAGTCATTATAAACTGAACATTTGTGATTACAAAGCACTCTTTAAAGAAAATAGAAGTTTTATGACAAATATTGTAGTGGAGGCACAACTTTAATCTTCAACACTTAATTATAACCATGGTACATAATATTACAGATTGTTTTTAAGTTGACATATTAGGTTACATTATTTATATTTGTAATGGATAATCCTTCAATGTACAGTTTTAAGTTTTAAAAAACAAAAATATAACTATTCTTTGAATAATTAAAAAAGAATCAATGAATGCTGGTCACAAGTTGAGTAATTTGTTATATGACACAGCAGACACAAGTAATCTATTTACAGCATGGAAAAAAATCTCTGTAATACACAGAATTAATAGCATGCTCTGTACATGTTATTTACACGTTGCTAAAAATGTTATCCATTGTGAGCTTATGTTCTGAATGAATCTTGACATTTAAATTGTTTACTAATTAGAACTGTGGCCTTCGGTGAAATAATCTGCTATTTCTGTGGTCCAGCTCATTTCATAGTTTCATAGTTGTTAGGGGCTGGAAGGGACCAAATAATGCTGAACCTAAGTCAAATGATTTAATTATTCAGTTGCTGTTGATCTGTGGGCTAAAGCAACATTGTGGTATACAACTACCAGTGTAAAAATCTCAGAGATGGTTCTGATCTTCTATTCTGGTCTGAGAAACTCCAAATATCCCTCAACTTCTGCCCTGTATACAGTCTCTTCACCATAGTGAAATCCATACCTACCTGTCCTACTGTCTTCTCTCCTGCCTTGTCCCCTCAGCCCCTTTTCTTTCCATTAAGAAAATCCATTAAACAATTATAGGACTAACATAGCAATTGCTGCCAGGTTTATCACTTTTTTGTAACATATGTCTGTCTTGCCTGTTTAGATTTTAAACTCTTTGCCACAGGGACAAACTATTATACTATTTTTGACTAGCATAAGAAGGCTTCACTCCTTAGGCACAAGTGAATATTTCCATAGCTACCATACTTTGCCAATGAATACTTCAATGTAGTACAGAACACTGATAACAATCTTGCAAGAATTTATTTTTGTGTGTGCATGTATTCCCTGTGTATTAAATAAATGCTGCATATAAGTAACAAACTGGGATTCTATTCTGCCTCCAAAAAGGATTACTTATTTCCCAAATGACAGTGGGAAATAAGTAATCCTTAACAACTGGTAATGGACATCTGTGTTCTGATATACTACACACTGACAGTGGCACCAAAACAAAGCTTTGTAATGTGCTTTATATGAGTTCAGAGTAACAAGTTTCTCATAAAGTAATTTATTCATGTTTGAAAATTTATTAGTTATAGCTGTGGCAGCTACTTTACAGTCTGTTTTTAAAAGAGAAAGCTGTAAATAATGAGAAGAAATTAAAAAAGAAGCAATTTTTAAATGCTGCATTTATTAGATGAAGTGTGTGTTTAATCATTTCATTATGTTTCAATGATTTTAAGAAATACTATCATGCCCATCATTTCTTTCTATTCCTTCATTGAAAGTTAGCAAACTGGAAACCTGGAAAAAAGAAAAACCCCTGGTTCATCATCTTGCACATAATGCTGGCCTACGCAGTGATCTACAAATGTATGCAATTTATTTTCATTATGTTAATACGCAGCTTATCTACTACTGATGAGTTTTGTCAGAATAGAAGATAAGGAGCTGAAATACATAAAAACATTTTTGTAAACCATCAAGCCATCAGAATTTGCCATTAAAAATTTAACAGTAATATTAATGGGAAAATATTTACTTGACATTCTAGTTAAAAAGACACCCACATTTCTTGAATACTTTGACCATGCAAACTTTAAATTAATTACTTCATTATGGCTTCTTGCAGACAGTAAAAAACGTGCTTTACCAGAAGAAGTAGCGTGTTACTCCAACCCAGTTCTGCAGCATCACTATAGATTGGGCACTTCCACAGGGATTTTTGCTGTTTTTACCTAAAACTGAGTCAATGAATTTTCAGAAAAAAGTGCCAAAAGACCCCACTAAAGCACCCAATATATACAGTCATTGGGCGATCCATGTCCAACTAGCATGATGCCTCTTCTGGGCATGTGCTGGGCTCAGTGCGGGACTGCATCAAGTTTAAAGTATAGCACCTTTTCTTGTTAATGTCTGCAAGGAGTCTATACTATTATTGTGGTAATACTTAAAAGACCCCAGTTAGAGATTAAGGCCTCATCCTACTACAGGGAAGTACAAACCTGGACAAAAAAGGAAGTCACAACCTAAGTTGTTACTCACCTCAAGCTCACATATCATTTCAAACAGCTGCAATCTACAGTTTCCTAACTATGATTCTGAGCACAACAGAGTTTCAAGAAACATTATAAGCAAATTATTATGGGTTTGTACAATGTCTATACAATGGGACATTGATCTCAGTATAAAAATAATAATAGCAGGAGCAACAGCAAAATTCAATGCTTCAGACTAACCGCTGTTTCTAAGGCTAGGCACAGACATTCAAAAAGCCGTAGCCTGAACTGATTCAATCTTTACAGGTTAGTCTAACCTGCCTAGGTTGAACCAATTTGGACTGAGGAACTGTGGACTGAAGAAATGCAGGCACATGCCTGTAGCTGCTCAGGCCAGGAGCTGCGGGAAACTAGTGCATGTCCTCGACTACAAGGAAGTTGTGTTGGGGGTCGTGGCCAGCCCAGCCAGTAGCTTTGGCTGAACTGGCTAGAGAGGGGATTAATTCCCCTCTCCCTATCCTACCAGGACAGACCTGAAACAGGTCTGCTGGGGACTCCCCCATCTCTGTTGCAGTGGCAGGCCAGCACGGTCTCCTAAGGCAGATGGGTCAGGGAGGAGGGGTTATTCCCTCCTCTTCCCCTACTGTCCCTGGAGGACTGCAGCTAGGTAAGCCCACCTCAACCGCCACTGCTGCTGCTCATTTCCTGCATGGGGCAAGTGATGGAATAAGTCCCCTCTGCCGGATGCTGGAGGGAGACGAGTAACCTCTGTCCTTCCCTCTGCCTAAGGGGCCCTTCTGGCCAGCATCTGCCCACACTCCCGCCCAGCTGCTGCAGCAACAAGGGGGCAGGGCCCTCGATAAGGACAGCAGCCCCTGTCATAGTGTCTGGGAGCGTAAGCCCCTTCCTGGTGAGGGGGACCCTGCTGCAGTGTGGACAGAGCTGTGGCAGACTGTACATGGCAGCACTGGGTCTTGGAGACAGAGCCCCATACAGTGCTGCCACCATCATGATGGTACGCAGCAGCTTTCCTCACCCTGCAGCATGGCCCTGCTTCCAGGAAGGGGCTTGCGCCTGGGGAAACAGTGACAGTTATGGTCACTCCCCACTTGCTACTCCAGCAGCCAGGCAGAGACAGGGCCAGAGGCTGGCTGGCAGGGCCTCTTAGGCAGGGGGCAGAGGGCAGCAGGCAGGGAGTGAGATTATTCCCCCTTCTACCCCCAAGGCACTGCAGCGGGGTCTGCCTACCCCAGCTGCTACCACCACCACCACCATTCAGTCTGTGCCCGGGGCAGGCAGCAGAATAAGCTGCCTCCACCAGATGCCAGAGGGAGAGGCGCAGGAGGGGTCTTATTCTGCCACTTGCCTCAGGCACAGAGTGAGTGGTAGTGGCGACAACCAGGGTGGGCAGACCATATCACATTGCTCTGGGTCCGAGGGGGAATAACTCTGCTCCCTGCCCCCCACCTTTGGAAGGGGGGCAGGGATGGGGGTTATTCCCTCTCCCTCCAGCATCTGGCAGAGGGGACTTATTCCACCACTTACTCCAAGCAGGGAGTGAGTGGTGGTGGCAGTAGCAGTCCAGGTAGGCAGACCCGGCTGTGGTCCAGCTTAGGTAGGGTAGATGGGGGAATGCCAGCCTACCACTGCAGCAGCGGGGTGGGGGGGAGGAAATGCCTGGCAAACCCGGCTCAGATCCCTGCCGGTAGGATAGGGTGGCGGGGAATTAAACCCCCTTTGGCCAGACTCCTGTCCCTGATCCAGCTGGGGAGCAGAGGGGCGGGGCTAGCCTTGCTCTGCTAAAGCTAAGAACCAAGTCCAGGGAGCATGCCGGGATCCTAGTTAACTTAAACCAGGAAGGGTCTGGGACAGACGTTGTATAAACTGGTTTGAGCTCAATCAGTTAAATCTGATAACTACATTCAACCAAGTTTATCTCAACTTGGTTTTGGCCGTTTTGAAACTGGTTTGTGTGTACTGAATGTCTGTTCTGTTACAGGTTTAAACCAGTTTCCGATCACTTAAATTGGTTGATATGTACTGTCTATCCCTAGCCTAAATGTCTGGGCCAGGCTGAAACAAATCCCAGATAATGCGAGTTTATCTTATCCGCACACAGCAACAAAGTGTATTTAATTAGTACCTGTGTTTAGATACTGAAGTAATAGAAACCTTGAAAATAAGTAATTTGAAGCTGATAAAATAAGATTAGTGAGAAATAGACTGCCCAGTCCCAATCAAACTGTCACTTTTAGTTATCTTTTTTTTGTTACACAAATAATCTGCAGTGTTCTCTTGTTGTTTTCCCTAGGCTGACTGATATATATATATTTTTTACCAGCAGTGCTTAACAAGAACAAAATATATTATGGGAAGCACTTTAGAACAAAACAAAAAAGCCTGGAGGAGCCGTTCAGAAGGATGGCTGCTGCACGGTGATTGAGACACAGTGACAAGAACAGTGATGCCTTGGGCCATATTAACATATTGCTGCTAACGTATTCAATTCAGATGCTGCCACTATGAAAAGAGCATAGGTGCTATTTCTTATTTATTTAGCTGTAATGAACTGAGTGAACGTGCTGTAGCGATAAAAATGTACTGGTGTAGATCTAGATAAAAACAGTTTTGCAAGAGAATGCTTACCATAGTAGAATAAATTGGGAGTTCTTTAAAAGGGTTAACAAGCAGCAGTATATCCCCAATGTATGTCTGGAAAAAAAGATACAATTGATTTATTATGTGATAAATGAGTTCCTTCAGGAAGTTAATGATTTTCTTTCAGAAAAGACTTTTAGCCAAAGCATCTAAAATCAAACAAGCAACATACTAAATATAAATCTGTAACTCCACAATTTAGAAGCTTTTAAATTCCTGCCTTTAAGAACCAAGAGTATTACCAGGTGCGTCTACACATCACCCTATGTCGCTATAGTGATGTGCTACATCACAGAACGATGCACTATGGTGACATAGTGATCATGTAAGTTTACATGCGACTGGCAGTTACTTTGCTGTAGTGGCATGCTCCCCTGTTTTAACATACTGCTACAGCAAAGTAGTGGTTAAACCTAACAGTGCACCAGTTCACAGCACAGTAACAATGTCACCATAGGGTGATGGGTAGATACACCCACTAAGTCTGATGGTATTAACTGAATCTGTTGTAATAAAATTGAATGCTTGCTTCATAATTAAAATTGTTTAATAATCACAGGATCATAGAAAAGTAGGGCAGAAGGAACCTCTGTAGGTTGTCTGGTCTAACCCTCTGCCTGAGGCAGGATTGGCCCTACCCAAACTACTCCAAGCAAATCCTGTCAAACCTATTACTAAAACTACACAAGCAACCCTGTCACAAAGCCACAAAGTATAGCGACCTAACCTGCCACGGGTAAAGTGAGGGAACAATGATGGCCCATGCACCGCTACTGCAAGCGTTCTTAAAATACATTTGAGAGACCCAAGCAAAAGGGCCAAGATACTACTAAAGAGGAAGGCAAAAACCTTCACAGTCTTTTAGTCCAGTCATGTGCACTGGCACACCCCAGTCAAAATCCCTACTCTTGGCTGCAGAGAACAGCTAATACTTCTGAGGAAGGCAAAAAAATCCATAAAAAGAAAACTAAACAAAAAAAAAAAACTAAATAAAACAACTCTCCTCCCCACCCAAATACATAGCAACAGGAGGGGAACAAATCCTTCCTGTGACAACCAGCAAAGCCAAGAGGCAAAGAAATACTAATAGTATAGCACAGACATTGCTACTCCTAGATCAACCCTAATCAATGCTTATCCAAACTCTTCTTGAACATCTCCAGTGTTGGAGATTCCACACCTTCCCTAGGTGACCTGTTTCACTGCCTTACTGTTTTAACAGTGAAGTTTTTTTACCTGATATCCAACTAAACTTTCTTTGTTGTAACTTCAACCATTGGTCTGCATCCTGTTCTTTGCAGCTAGAAATAAAAAGCAACTCTCCCTCATCTTTACGCAGCCCTTCATATATTTAGACTGCTATCAAGTCTCTTCCATCAGCTGAACTTTCCTACTTCCTTCAACCTCTCCTACTATGGCTTGCCTTTTAACAACTTTATCATTTCTGTCACCTGTCTCTGGACCCTCTCTGACTTCTCCATGTCCTGTTAAAAATGTGAAGCCCCCAAAAATGTATACTCAGCCTAACCAGTGATGAGTAGAGAGACATTATCACCTCTTACACCTTGTGTCTAATGCTCCTACTCATGCGGCCCAAAACAGCATTAACTTTTTTGTGCCTGCATCACTCCGAAGACTCTTATTGAGTGAGTTTGTGATGGACCAAGACTCTTCAGGCATTTTTACATGTGCTCCCAACATGGCACCAGGCACTTCTAATCAGCGAGCAGTGCTAATTAAAAGCACCGCGTTGGAAACACATGCATCAGCAGCACAGCATGCCTCTGAAGTGAAAAAATGGTGGCAGTGCACTTTGAACTGAAGGACATTGACTGTGTTTTAGTACAAAGCACACTTCTGCCATTTTCTCATTGCAGAGGTGTGCTGCACCACTGATACATGTGACATGGCAGGCTGCCAGAGCACATCAATTTACATGCTGGATTTCCAGCGCATCTGAGCAGGCTCGTCACATGTGTGTAAATTCCCTGTGATTCTTTTCCTAGCGCTTCCATCCACTTAGGTGCCACCTATCTTACATGTGTGTTTTTGATTATTCTTCCCAAGGTGAAGCACCTTGCTTTTGCTAGTATTGAACTTCATCCTACTGACTCTAGCCCAACTTTCCAAACTGTCAGGGTCCTTCTTAATTGCACTCCTGTCCACCCGTGTGTTTACAATTCTTTCTTTTTCCATGTCAACTGCAAGAAGCAATCTATTTCAACATTGCATCCAAATAATTTAAAAAACGTTGAACAGCACAGAGCCCAGGACAGATCCTTTTGAGACTCCACTTGAAACCCCCTGCCATTTGTACATGGATACATTTATAATTACCTTTTGCTTGTAACTTTTGAGCCAATTGTCTATCCACCTTATAGAAGTTTTATCTAGCCCACATGTCTCCAATTTGCTTTTGAGACAGTCATGTGGGACTTTGTCAAAAGCCTTGCTAAAATCCAGATACAGTATAAATGCAGCATTCCTTTCATCCACCCAATTAGTTTTCTTGTCAAAGGAGATTAAGTTTGTTTGGCACAATTTGTTCATAGTAAATGAACATGAGCTTGCTGCTCATGATCGGCCTTCCCTTCTCTAGATGCTGGCCAATGGACCTCATTAGGATATTTTCCAGTAAATTCCTGTGTATAATTCCAGTGTGCAAGTCCCCAGGTCCCCCTTTTTGGCTTTTTAAAAGAGGGACACTATGTTGGCCATTTTCTAGTCCTCTGGTACCTTGCCCATCTCCCATGACTTATTAAATATTATTGGGAAGGGTTCTGAGATCTCCTCCGACACTCCCTTCAGTACCCTGGGATGAAGTTCATCAGGCCCTGCTGACTTGAATTAATTCAGACCCATCAAAAGCTCTCTGACTGTTTCTTTCATCTCATCCATTAGCTTGCCCCCTTCCTTATCCAAATGATCTGTATTAGTGGTCTCATTGCAGCCTAAGTTTTTTGTGAAGCTAAGCAAAGTAGTTATTGCCTTCTCTGCCTTCTTTGCATCTTCTGCTTTGCTATGCCTATTTACTAGTGCAACAGTGCATGTACAGCTTCCTTTGTCTTTCTTTTCTGGCCTTTATCGAACTCCCTCTTGTCAGTGGCATTAACAAATTAAGCAACTGTCCAGGGCAAACCCTGCAGAAGAGCAGGGGATGGGGCACATGGTTCAAGAATGGGAGGTACAGGGGGCACAGAGCACAGGATCAGAGAGCAGGGGGAGGGTGGGTCCAGGCAGGCATGGCTCTGAAAGCAAAGATGAATGGGAAGTTCTCAAGAATCTGGAAGATACAGGTGATGTTAGGCCACCTTTCCCATCAGTCCGGAAACCAGTCTTTCACCTAGCAAAGATAGGCCACAACAGAGAATACAGACTGCTGATTTCTCCCAGTTCCTATAATGGTAACTGATTTTCAGCCTTAATCATAACTGGGGACCCCTAAATAGTAGTTTCTAAAAATGATAACAAAAACAACTACCAGTAAGACAACTGACACATACAATACTCCACCTTCAGCTAATTTTAAAACTGTGTAGTACAGAAACATAAAAGAAAGAATTAAGCAACTGTTTGGTGGCAACTATTACTCTAAAACTAGAATAGATGATAACAGGCCTCATACTGAAATCAAAGTTCTATAAAACTAATCCCATATGGTGCTTTGCCAAACAAGTTATTATTGAACTAAAAGAAATACTTGATGAAGAAAAAGTAATGGCTCGTATTACTTTCAAATACTAAAAGTCACAAAATGGGAACTTTTGTTACTGTCTTTGCATTGTAACAGAACCACATATTGGGCTTTTCTAATATGTTCTTTCTTAACTATTTCAGGTATATTTCAGTTCTATTTTAAAATATTCTGGTCAGACACTGACCTCTTTAAAAAGTTTCACAAAACAACACAAAAAACCAACAAAAGTCCACAATACAGAATAGAAACTTAATGAACAGAAAAAAGAAATGAACAAACAATTCTATAGAAGAATTTTCCTGTACTGTCATTTTGTGTTCTCTATTTGTGGGTTGAAAGGAGCAGTTAAAATGTGTTAAGTATTTTGTAAAAACATTCACATATAATAGTTTCAGTTAACTGCCCTATTTAGGAATATATTTCCACAGTTTTATTCTTTGAGGGGGTGGGGATTCTGTTTGTTCAGTTTTCATAATATTTAGATCTCCCCAAATCAAAAAATTATCAACAATTTGTTAAATCTTGGTCCCATTTTTCTAGTGCGTAAGTGAACTGCCATGCAATAACCCTAATAGTAAGTGTTGCCTAAGGCTAACTTATACCAAGTCCACTGATCTTCCCACATGCACACAGACAGTCATCTTATCATAAAAGGCAATCAAGTTGGTCAGGCACGACTTGCTTTGGTGAATCCATGCTGACTGTTCCTAATTATCTTCTTTTTCTCCAAGTGCTTAGGAATGGATTCCTTGAGGACCGTGATTTTTCTGGTGACTGAGATGAGGCTGACTGGTCTGTAATTTCCCTGATCCTCCTTCCACTCTTTCTTAAAGATGGGCCTATATTTGCCCTTTTCCAATTGTCCAGCACCTCTCCCAGTTGCCAAGAGTGTTCAAAGATAATCGCCAGCATCTCTGCAATCACATAGGCTAACTCCCTTACCCTCAGATGCACTGCATCTAGCCTCATAGACTTACACACATCCTGCTTTTCTAAATAGGAACTATGCCAGCCCACAAGGGGAAATGTGCTGTTTCCTGCATTTTTATCCTTAAAAAGAGAACATCCATGTTTTTCTGCATTTCCATAGCAAACAGAAAACCTGGATCCCTGTTGATCAGGATACTACTGCCTTTAAGTTCATCAGTGTATTCTTATACAAGAGACAAATTTAAATATTCAAGAAGATAACAAATAGGACCCTAAGATTTTCTTTAGGTTCAGTCTTTGATAGCCATATTTCAAGAGAAAAATCAAATGCTTGTCCCTGATTTTCACTGCTGCTTAACACCTATAGCTTCCACTGATATGAGAGTTATATGTGCCTGGGACCTCTGAACATGAGAGAAAAGGAAATACACCAGAAAAGGATGAGAGTAGTCATAGTCTTACCATCCTGCATTTTTTTATCAGTAAAGGAGTTCTCAGCACCTATGACTAACTTCTGTATTAATTTCCAATGCATTTACAACAAGATGTGGTGTGTGACATTCCAGATCCCTGTATTTTTCTGGCTTGAGAACATTTTTGATTTATTAGATTAAAAACAGAATTACATGTTTCACATTTACATGCAAATCACCCAATCAGCTGTTCAATAAGCTAGAAAAGGGAAAGTAGCTACAAAGAGGGATGCCAAAAATGTGCATATGCAGATTTTACTATCTAGACCTGATTGGATTCTCCTTTTTAATATGCCAAGATCCTCAAAAATCTGCAGCATATAAATATTCTTGTAATTACTTTACTCAATATATAAGTCATTAACATAATCACATCAAGGTAATGATTTGTGTGATAGGAAAAGATAATGGGGAATCAAGTCCTTCATACTGGTTCCTGAGGGGTTTTTTAAACTCAAACCTTTTTTAAATCCCCAGGAATAATAGGCTTGCATAAAAAATATGTAAAAACTATATAAATAATAACTGTATCTTGAAAGATTAAGAGAAAAGGGTACAAATGTTTCATTGCATTTTGCCAACACACCTTCTTGAGTAAATGAACATGCAGACTCACCGAGGCACACACATTATATCCTTTATTCATTTCATACTTTAGACTTTTCCAGATGCATGTAAATAGCTGAAGATTTTTACATACCCATTCCTCATCTATTTTACTTGCAAATGTACATGTCTGGTAATTATGTTCGGATTACTAATAGACCAATCCTATTTTCATTAATTGCTCTTCACAGAAAGTTGGCTGTAGGTAAGTGAATAAAAATGCTATCATGAGTAGTTTCAAAGCCACTCACATATATTTGGTTGTTACTGAAACGCTTCTGAATCTCATAGAGCAGGCTGCTGTCTGTTAGCTCACTCAGAGTCGCCAGGTCATCATTTGGTGCTGGAGGCATTAACTTGACCTGCAAAATACAAATACTATGTTCAAATAATCTGACTTCATATCCACTTACTCTACATTATAACGTCCTTCTTACATTACACATCCTAATGAATAAATACATAGCAATTACAGAAATTGCTACAGTGCAGTAGGAAAC
Source organism: Crocodylus siamensis (assembly GCF_052110815.1). Taxonomy (NCBI): domain Eukaryota; kingdom Metazoa; phylum Chordata; order Crocodylia; family Crocodylidae; genus Crocodylus; species Crocodylus siamensis. Next base: position 309,460,664 of record NC_143395.1, read on the forward strand.
CAGGAAGTTTTTTGCCCCCCACCCACACCATAAATAATTACCAATTCATAATTAACAGAAAAAAGTAAAATAGAAATTAAGTGGTACATTTTGCATACACAGAACTGTATACGAGTGCCATTTGCAAGTTCAAATCCTGCCAAGATTCCCAGTTCAAGTGGAGCACTCCTGCTCTCCTCATTAACCTCTTCTGATGATGACAATCAAGAGTTCAATAGTTAAAGCAAACCACACATAGCTGCCAGAAGCATACCTAGCCAGTACTGTGGCTGGAGGTTCACTACTGCTAAGGTGGAGGAAGAGAGGGAGGGAAAAATATGTCACTTTTCTTTGTCAACAAATTTCAGCAGCAAAAAAGAGATGACATCTTCCTTCCCCCAGCCAAAACAGCAGGAAACCTCTGGCCTCTGACCCTACTTCATGCAACATTGCTGCTAGAGTCAGAGTCAGCACCACAGCAGGGAAGGTGCAGGGTGTCCAGTGGTGATAAGTCACCCCTCAACTCCATTCCATCCCCCTTTAGCCAGCTCCTGAGGCTTGTGCCCTGATCACTCATCCACTCCTGTTGGCTGCCATTAAACTGAGCTCTTATGACTGCAGTTTCATTCTCGTCAGTATATAAGTTAATATGTGATTGCATTTCACTGCTAAATAAGACAGGATTTCAGGGAAGGTAAGAATTAAGTTGTCAGTGGGCACAGAAGATGCTCAATTTCTGAGTCAAACCAGCATCCTGTATTTAGTACCTTGCAAATATAGGAGAGGATAAAATACAAGTCCTGAAGTGCTCACATTCTAAATAGCATAAAACCAAAAGCTGTCAAAACAAGGAGGAAATGACTTAAATATAGCAGAGGTCAGCTGTAAGAAATGATTTAAAAATAAGATAAATATTAATACTCTGTGCAGTGAAGCTTATGAAACTCATGCTTCATGCAGAGGCTGCAGCCTTGTCTGTCAGTTACCTGGATTAGTCTTTGTGTATGCAAACAGGAAGGATAAAAGTCACTTGAAAGAAGTATGGTTAAAAAAAGGACATGAAAAAATTTGCATTTTAAATTACGTATAAAATGGCATTCACAATGTTATTTCATTAATATCTACCAATGGGATTAGTGGAGGATATTGGTGTGCTGACCTCCTACTGTTGAAGTCAATAGTTGTTTTTTCCATTGACTTACAAAGGTTCAGGATTTCCTTGTTACACCATACACCGAGAGCCACACAAACGTTCAGTATTAGTGTTAGCTCGAGTTTAGTGCAGTCACACTTCAGGCCAGCAGGGGCCAGGAGAACGGAAAGATAAGAATCACACCACCTTCCCATTTTGGGTTTCCCCCTGCCCACACCTCAGGGTCCCCCTGCCCCTCCTTCCCCCTCTTACTTGTGCCTGTCTGTGCTGTTGTCCCAGAGCAGGCAGCGAAGGGTTAAACTGCTCTACCACTGCCACACTACTGCTCTTCTCCAGGCTGTGCCCACCCAGAGACCAGCAGCAGCAGCTAGACAGCTGCAATAGGCAAGGGCAACAGCAACTTCCAGCTGCCTCCATGCTGTCAGCACAATGGGACAGCTGTGGCAGCAATGTATTTTTTTTCCATCACACTCCTCAAGCTTGTGCTCGGGGCAGCTGCCTTGGTTACCCTACCTTCGTTATGCTCTGCCTCTCTCAATCCCATTCTGCTGATACAGACACTGATGTACAAATATTAGTTATCTGTCTCTGTATGCAAAGGGTTTTGAGATTTTTTTCAGTGAAAAACACACTGAATTATATATACAGAAACACAAAAATATCAGAGTTTTAATTTTAGGCAAGGATAACTAGTTACCTCTTAAACAATAGGATGAATAGAATATGGTTTTATAAAATTTCTCAGTTTTGAATCTTTCTGACAAACAAAATTCTTACCAAAACCTTCCCCCCAGGCAACAAGAAAAAAGAATGTTTCTTAACATGTGTGTTGGTCTGTGTGTCTTAACCTTCACTTTTGTGCTAAGCAAAATGAAACAAAAAATAAGAAAACAAAACCCACCGTTCCATTGTAAAATGAGAAACCATCAAATCCTGTTGATCTTCATTGTATAAATATTTCATCAGCCTTCTCAAAAAATCTCTCTTGGTGCAAAACAATGGAAGTTGCAAAGTTTTAGCTATCCTCAGTCTACAGAGAATCAAACCATTTAAGGATTGTATCACTTTTTTTTTTTAGCATTTTACACTTCATTTCTCCCTAAAGGTTCTCATAGATGTAAGATTCTTGCTAAAGATGACAGCTTTCAGCATCAGCACAATAAAAGGAGCGAGAGTTCTTTTTAATACTGGATTCATCAACAAAAGCTTTTCCCATTTTTTTCTTTATGCCAAGTCTTTTTACCTGATTGATTCAGAGCGTGCCACTTAAAAGCATTTTCCTTATTCTTTCTACTTCGGCTATCATACTACACAATCATATAGAGTATATGCGAGTTATCCAGAATGAATTACTTTATTTAGTTCTTGGTCAATTCCACAACCAACCAATAAAGTCCAGCTCCCTTCCTAATGAATAATGAACCCCTAGTTTAATCATGCACTTCACAGAAACCATAAGGGAGAGAAAAAAATAATTCTGATAAATGTTAATTAGGAAGTATTAAAGGTCAAAAGGAAATAGGTACTGGGGATAATTTCATTCCAAATGAATTTTTTTCATTTCTTAAGATGAAATGCCTAACATAAAAGTACAAACAAATTAAAAGTATTGATATGCAGCGGGCTGCCATTGTACTATACAAAGGCAGTCATGATTCTTCTAGAATGAGCCTGTATTAATTTACAGTGGAAAAATCTCATGTTTTCAAGGTTACTTTTGAGCAGAATTCATAATAAAAAGAAATTCCCATGACGGACAAATTTAATTTAGGCTAGACTTCTGTGTGCAAAGAGATGTACCATCACAGAATAGCTATGGAAAGAGCTTTTCTGTGGCTCCTGCTCCAGTGTGAGTGTTTAAACCATTTTATGGCAGATATCACAATTACAACCTGACCAGAAGACTTCATTACTGTAGTTACAGTGGTCAACAACTCTCTAGAGAATGATTAGGACCAAACTAACCTTTATCTCTTAATAATTTTCTCTTTCTTCTGCTGAAGTCAACTGTATGTAGACAATAACTTTTCAAAAAGAAATATTGTATGAATGACAAAAGAGTGTTTTCTCTACCCTCTTGTTTTCTCCACAGAATTGTGCCTCTTTTTTAAACAGATCTAGAAACAAGCAATACGTTTGGTTTTTTTAATATTTTAAAATCCATGTAAAAACATGGCCATTTTTCCAGCAATTCTCTCAGGATCCCCTGGAGGAGTGGTTCACAATCTTTTTAGATTCCAGACACCCCTCACTGCACCCAAAACACCCTTCAGAAAATGCCAGCACTTAGTTTTCACTCCTTTTTTGCTTTTTAAATTGCAGGAAAAATAATAGAGCAATCCTTCTGTTGCAAAGAACTCAAAAAGAGTGTAACAAGTCAGAATGTTTTTAGACTGTGGATTTCTGTTTCAAGCCTCTGGATTTATATTTTGAATCATGCATTTGCACACATAACTGGATGGCACCCTGAAACACTCTTAAAGGATCTCACTGCACCCCAGATGTTTGTTTCTTGGTGGTGATCCAAGGCTCAGCCCTGAGGCCAGATAGACAACATATTGTACGAATATAATGGCTCAAATTCTATCAACAATATTTCAACAGTTTTCCTTCTAACTTAAAAGAGCAAGTACAGAGTAATCTAACTGAAGACAATTATTAGCTAGTATTCTTTTGGCTCTTCATCTGTTACAAAGCTGTCAAACTAAAAGAAAGCAAAGAGAAGGTAAGGCTCGCTCATATTACAATAATTGTCCATTAAATATATAATTTGAACACATCAAATGAAGACAGTTTCCACGATTTTTTGTCATTATTTCGATTTTAATGGTTTGTTTGGATTTTCAGTACAAAGTTAGATACAGGGGCTAGGGACAAACATTACACGTAAACCAGTTAAAATGAAATTTGTTTAAACCTGTAACAGAACAGACATTCAGTGCACATAAACCAGTTTCAAAATGGCTGAAACTGGTTTGAGATAAACCTGGTTGAATGTGGTAGCAGACTTAACTGATTTAGCTCAAATTGGTTTATGCAATGTCTGTCCGAGACCCCTTCCTGGTTTAACTTAAACCTAATCCCCCGGCATCCTGGCTCAGGTCCCTGCCAGTGGGACAGGGAATTAAACCCCTCTCTGGCCAGTTCAGCCCTGACTGGCCATACTTACCCAGCGCAGCTTCCCTGAAGCTAAGGATGTGCTCTAGTGCCCCTGGCTGCTGGACTGAGCAACTGCAGGTATGTGCCCAGATTGCCTCAATCCACCGGGAATGTCTGTACTGTTACAAACCAGTTTAATCTAGACAGGTTGGACTAACCTGCAAAGGTTGAATCAATTCAGGCTCTGGCATTTTAAATGTCTGTCCCTAGCCAGGTAGACCATCAACATCATGAGATTTTTCTTTGAATTAGAAAGGGACACAAAACAGGAACCAAGGCAAATTATTAATATACTCATTCACTTTTTGCAGTCTACCAAATAATTATATGCAAGTATTTTTAAGCAAAATGATTAATCAAGAAGTTTTCATTTATATATGGTCCCAGACTGTAGTGAAGTCATTCTTTTCACTTATAACTGTGGGAGTTAGCTTCCAGAATGAGCGTCTAAAGTACACTTTCAAGCTCTGATGTTTGATCAGGATTTTGAGGTCTGTGTTGGTCTGATACGCTTTTTCACTGAGATAGGAACATAGCAATCCCCAAATTATTTTTAATGATGTTTCCTCTTCCCTGCTGCACAGTATAACTTTTGAATAGATTCCTCTCATCTTATCTGTAATGATCTGGAATATATCTTGGAAAAAAATTGAAATAAGAATAACCTTACCCAATTTGGCTTACATAGGGAGCTTCAAAATATTTATGAGTCCACAGCTACATATCTAAACAAAGATACAGTACTAAACTGCAGACGCTATATTTCTCATTCATCTTGGAACACTCACCTCACCTATTCTCACTCAACAATCTCTCCAAGGTTTATTCTAACACTTCAAAACTCTGAGAAGCATTAAGCTTCTATCATTACAATTTCTCCTCTCCCATTTTCTCAAATGTGGAAGTTTCTTTTGAAAAGTGTAGGACCTACAGGCACAGAAGAGAGGATATCTAGTTATAAACAAATGATAGGCACTATTCTTCAAGTCAAGAAACACAATCTTTCCACCCAGGGAGAGGAAAAAAGAAGAAATCCCCCAGTGGGATGAACTGTAGTCACTTCTCTTCCTGGAATGTCCTGGAAAAAAAACAACCAAAAACTACTCATACTGATTCCTGATATCCAGTACAAGTAGCAGGAAGATATTAGGCTATTTTAAAAGTTTCTAAACCTAATTATAACTATTTTCTCCCAATTAGAGAAGTGGTAGGTACCCTGGCTTTGTAAGTAGAAACATATACATCTTACATTCAAATTTCTACAAAAAATATATATAAGATAAAAAATATTAAAAATGTCCAAATAGTGGTGTTAAGTCTGTAGCATTCTATATCTCACTGAAGTTGCAGCTATAATGAATAAAATTAGGTAATTGTATTTGTATTCACTTGAGATAGCACTCATTAGTAAAGCAAGCAGAAGAGCGCATATTCTTTCCCCCGCCCAAATATATGAAGTGTTGAAGGTGGGGAGCAGACTACCGGAGACCTTTCAGCATTCTTCACGAAACTCCAAAACCAGCCACCAGAAGTGTGACCCCCCACCTTAGAATACTTATGTGGTTTGGGCACTCAGCTGGGATATAGAAGACTCAAATTAAAGTCCGTAGTCTTTCCGATTCTCCCATACGCCAGGGGAATTTCCTAACCATTGAGCTATAAAAATCAATCTGTTAATTGAGCCTGTTAGAGCTATACCACTTTGTATCGATACATATTAATTCGTCAGAAACAGAGGGGTAACTCTCTACTCTAGTGGTGGTTACATTCATCTGAGAACTGGGGTACCCAGACTTGTTTCTGCTTTGAATTAGGCAGAGCAGGGAATTGAACATGGGTTTTTCACAAACCCAAGTCACCTTCCTATAGATGTTGTTTTGATGAATCGGCATTTTCCAAGAAAATTATTTTACTGAAAAATTCCCTACCAATTCCTCTTATAAGTTATGCAACCTTCCCAAGCTTATGGTGAAAAAGTGCATGTTACATTACACCATTATGTATGGTACTTTCTCTACAGTCAGCTCATTTAACACTGTTTACATAAGTAATCAAATTCACCCGGAAAAATAAGTACACAGATCCCCATACTAATGCACTACCCACCCAAGTTCAAGGAGACAAACATGACGATATTGTCCCACTAAGCAAATAAATGCACTAGAAGCTAGATTCAAACTCTAGAAGACAGGCATATGGAATGGCTCAACCAAGTACAAAGACTATTTGATTGTTTTGTGGTTCTGTTTGTAAAATAAGAATACACAGATCAATTGTGTGCCAGTGATCTCAACAAGAAAAAAAATATAATTCAGTCCTGTACCAGAAAATAATATAACTCTCAACTGACAAGAACACAATTTGTCAATTCTGCCAAAATTCTAAGATGTCTCACACTGTCCTCATTCTCTGATATTTTGGGTACCTAAAATCAGAAGAGATCAAAGAATACACTTTACTATGAGAAAAGAAAAGCATCCAATAACAAACCAAAAAAGCCCTTCATTGCTTTTTTAAATGGAATCACTTGATGCATTACTTAGATTTTATTAATAAGAATTTTATTGCATAGAAATATTATTTTGCTAAGTCTTTTTTTAATTAACATGTTGTAGCTATGGATAATTCTGAACTACTATTACTTTTTGTTTTTAAAACAAGAAAATAGTTTTATAGCTCTAATATTAAAAATGTCCTTTCCAAACCTAATAAACTGAAAATCTCCTCTCAGTTCACTTGAGAAAGTCAGAATCCACCCACAGTGTTGCCTATGAATATATGATAAACTTGCACACACCATGTGAAATATGCTGATCCATGCTTTAATAATATGTGAAAATAAAACCTGAATAATGACCCTTCATATCTTAATGAACAAATAAACAGAGCATGATTATTTCCAATGTAGTCTGTAATGCAACCACTAAAGATAAATTAGAGTGAAGCCTTGTTAGAAGTAGCATGCATGAAGAGGTCTAGGTTCAAAGCTTTTTTATGTTTAATGCTAAACATTCTCTCCATTATGAAAACATTTTGCCCTGATACTTTCAAAGAATCAATTCTGAACAAAATTTCAAAAGAATCACCTCTCAACTCTTGGTGAAGTTCAAGAATGCAGAACTACTCAATGAATTTATTTAATGTTGGTTGTGAGAATCTATATTAAGGAGAGTTTGTCAAGTCAAACAGACTGGAATGTACACCAGTTTCACTTATTATAATGTTATTGTAATAAGTAAAATAAAGCTAGCTTCTGCCATATAAGCAATAATGTTCAGAATAACACAAAAATTAGATTACACAAAATTTTGCAATATATCAATATGTTTTTCTTTGGTCAACTACAGCCGTTTCAAATTCCTGTAGCTAAACAGGGACAGATTCTAACACACTGATACATGATAAGCACTATGCTGAGGTAGGTTTATACCATTGCCCTCCTGAGCACCTAACCACTATTCTTAAGGATGTATGAAATCTAGGACTTGAGCAGAGTGCAAGGACACCATCAGAATGTCCTTACAGGTTCGCTTCAAGGGCTGACACCTCTTCAACCCCTGGGTGAGAGCACCTATCACCTCAATGATGAGACTGAGCTCTGTGCCACCTCAATACAGGCATCCCCTTAACTAAGGGTGAAGTTACACGTTACACTTAGAGCATATTAAATCTATGGAATGTTAAGTAGTGTTCAAGTTATAACATGATGTAAGTAGTCACATGTTAATTAATACAGTTTATTCCCTGACGGTGAGCAGGGCCATAGGTAGGAGCTAAGACCCCTGAACTCTACCCCAGCTTAGGGAGAAGGGGGCAGGCGAGCTGGGAGCAGTACATTCCCGGATGCTGGAGGACTACAAATTGCTCATGTTAATCCCTTTAGAGCAGGCTGAAGTTATCTAACACAAGTTAGGTACCATGGCCCATAGTTACCCCTAACCTGAAGTGGTGCAACTTTGAGATGCTCAGAGGGCACACAGCACAAGTTATAGAGCTTTAACATGCAGATATTCATGTTTTTAGCAACCTTTGTATTCTCCAAATGCAATATGTAACTTCACCCAAACACAAGTGAAAACAATGGAATTAGTTTTTGGAACTAAGCACTACCCAGAGGGCACGTCTACATGAGACTTTTACTGTGGAATAGGCTAATTAGTTCTGCAAACTTCTCACGTCTACAAATGCAGCCTCATTAGGCTACAGGAAACTAATTAACTCCACAGCAGCTCGTGTAGATGCTGATGCAACTGTCTGGGGCATGAAGGTGCTCCAGTGCTAGCCTCCTGGCTAGCCCCTTTCTGGAGCACCTTTGTGCTACCGCCAGCCACTCCACAGCACACTGAGCCAGGTCGGAGCAGCCCCATGCTGGCAGGCTGACCCCTCCCAAACCTCCTGCCAGCTGGGGCTGCTCCAACCCAGCTCAACATACTATGGTCCCAGGCACACATTTAAACGTCGTGCCCAGGACCAATAAACTCCAGTGTGATACGTGGCAGAGTTTACTGCTGCATGCTAATAACACGTGTAGACACACCCACAGCGAGAAAGAATGTCAGTATATGGTTTCATATGAGTAACTATATTAGATTAATATTATGCATATAAAAATATAGTAGACAATGCATGCACACAAAAAGAGAGAGAGAAAAGCTACCCCAAGACATTTCAATGAATGTAATGGCAATTCTGCTGGCCACCAGCTATACCAAATGGGGAAAACAAAATGTGTTTGTAGTTTCATTTGGACAAAACATGGAAAATGACCATATACTTTGCAACCAGAACTCACAAAAAGATATTTTTAATGGAAGAAATATTTAACTTTTCTCCAATAATGTCCCCAATCCCTGTTATTTTATGCTTAGAACATACAATTCATGTAACCATATTGTTTGTTCTGAAGACCTAAATCAGACCTATATCATGTTTTCAATATTAACGTTACTATATTCTTGGTTTTCTGCATGTCAGAGGGAGCTGAAGGTTAGTCAAGCTTCTGCCATATTCAAACTTTTATTACGCCATGCATTTTAACTCAGCAGCTTGCACAGTCTAAATAGTTAAATTACTGTGCGTGCATGCCTAATAATATTAGCTGGGCCCAGCAGAAATCTGTTTTCCCAGATGGCAGATAGATTGCTGATTGCATGTGTTAGTCCACAGGGGGGTAAAGGGAAGAAATTCAACTTGGTCTGGATCTTTTTGTCTTCAGCAGCCCACACTGGAGAGATCCAGTCCTAAATGTTGCTGATGCAAATCAGAAGGCAAACAGGCCACTGTGCTGTGTGCTAGAGAGCTGGGGCTTTAGGGCAAGTGAAGCTCAACCTGCGTCCTCCACTATAAGCTCCTTGGTGTTCCTGTGTGTGCTGCTACTGCCTTCACTACTACAGAGGCAACCCAGAAATCAGCACCTAACCCAATCAGGCCTCAGAAGATAGGGAAGCTGTACGGTTCAGCAAGCAATCGTAGGTTCAGATTGTGGAGTGGCTCTGGAACTACTTTGAAGTAACTACTGCAGCCAAAAGGCAAAAACAGAATGTTAGGAGTGCTATAAATGGGTACAAGCGGAAAAGGAAAAGCAGCACTGAGCTTTCTGGCATCTCCCCATGGCCTTGCAAAAGGCCTTCAAGAAGCAGTTCTGCATCACAAAACTTTCAAAGCATTCCCTAGATCTCTGAATTTCTTACCCTTTCTAGCCATTTTTAATAGTTATATGATAAGAGTTTGAGCTTCTGCACATAAAACAAAATTCAACAGAAGGACATCTGTTAGGACCCAGGGATTTAAACTTGGGGCAGCCAAGCAAGCAACTCAACACCACCATGCAGCTGATCAAACACCAGTTCTAGCTCAGCCTGGTCCTTCCTATGAAAATACTTATGAGGAGTCAGGTGACCAGGGGGAACCTATAGGAAGTACACCCCCTGACAGGGGGACTATAAAATCCCTCCTACTTTCTGTGGGACTTGTCCCACCATTGTCATTTGTATGTGTGCTTCTTGGATCTGTGTCTTTCTCCTGTCTCATCCCAGGCTCATCACCAGGGATCCAGGTTTTCTTGGATTAAAAAATTGCAAATTCTCATGATAAAAACACCAAAATCCATGATTAAAATGAAAGGTGCCCCACAATCTCCTGCCCCTGGCCCTGCTAGCACCCCTCACTCCCTGCCCCCAGCCCCCTGGCCCTGCTCATGTCTCTCACTTCCCCTGACAGCACCCACAGCCCTTCTGGTGCCCCTCACTCCCCACCCATAGCCCCTGCTCCCCCAGCTCTGCAGAAGAGGCCCCCAGCTTCCAAGGCTATGGGGCCAGGGACCAGGATCTGCAGCCCCCTGCCCCTGACACACATCACATAAATGTGCCTGCTTCCCCCCTGCTGCTTGCTGTGGGCTTGGGTGGGGGGGTGGGGGAGGCAGCTCCCTTCCACTGCATGCACTCCAGGGAGGCCGGGGGGACCCATGCCCCCCAGATCTACTTGTGGGGCTTGGGCTCCTGCCCTACTTCCTGCCCCCAGAGCCTTCTGCAGGCTGGCAGGTGTGACTTGTAGCCTGCAGGGCAGAGCAGGGCCATGCAGGAAAGCTGCTTGCTGCTGTGAGCTCCATGCTGTGCTGGCGAGGTGAATGGTGGCAGCAAGTGACACAACCCCATGCCGCCACCCCTGCCTGTGAGGGGATGTGTCACAAAAGCAGTGTGGAGCTTGCAGCAGCAAGGAGATCCCTGTGCAGCTCCACTCTGCCTTGTCGTGCTGGGTCACACCCACCTGGCTGCGTAGGCCCTGGTGAGGGCAAAAGGGTGGGAAATCCAACTGGGCATCAGGGAGTGCATGCCCACCCTGTCCCATGTACAGATCTGGGGGACACGGGACCCCCTGCCCCCTTGGAAGTGCGCACAGTGATATGGAGCCAGCCCCACTCCCTGCCCCCAGAAAAGCCACCCACGGCTCTGTCCCCCTCCCCACCAAGGCCCTGCAGACATGCATTGCAGCCCCAATCCCCAAGTCCCACACACTGCCGGACTGGGCAGCAGCCCCAGCCCTGCCCAACTCCCTCCATCTCTCCCTATGGGGGCTTCAATCCCTTTTCCCCCAACTTACCTGCAGGAGCTGCTCTCCAGGCTGCCTAGGGCCATATGCATATACACATGGCACCACCTCCCTGACTGCTGTCCTTCCTCTCCCTCACAGTCCCCTGTAGGCTGGAACTCTGCCAGCCTCCAGAGGGCTCACTGAAAACTGCAAAATATGTGGGTTTCTCTGCTAAAATAAAAAATCCATGTTTTATTCCAGTAAGGGGAGAAATCCGCATTTTACTGCATTTTTCCATGGGAAATGGAAAACCTGGATCCCTGCTCATCACAGTCCCTGTCCCTGCCTCGTTTCAACCTTCCAACTCTGATCTACCATCCTCTCTAACCATGGTACCACCTCAGTCCTTGGCCTGATGACTCAGACTGCAACAGATACCTGGTGTGACCTCAGCCTGCCTATAGTAACTTGATAAGTGACTGTGCACAGCCCAGTCGATCCTGGCATCAGCCTCATGTAAAGCCATCAAAATAAGATTTGTGTGGAAGTTATTTGGCAACTAGGTCTTGTGTTTTCGTCAGCACAGGGCTGAATTCACATACACAGAAGAGGAGGCAGGATTTGGACTGCGCTATGTAAACAAGCAATCACATTTGTGTGACTTTCTGGGAAGTCTGTAGAGGTGCTGGGAGATATTGGGAAATATTTACAAGCACTAAATAATAATAATATTAGCATTTCTCCCAGCAAAAATAGTTCAGCTATACAAATGAATCCTGTTATCCAATACAACCATATCACAAAAGAAGTTCCTTCTTTAAAAAAAGAATGGCTAGTCACACTTGATTGCTAAAATACAGGTTTATTCTCTGCAAATACCAAATGCGGCTCTTCAAAGTTCTTTACTGGCATTTCACTACATTAGATTCAAGCTCTACCATCTTATTGCTTAAAAAGTATGTACAAGAATTACATCTGACAAGGTTAGATTGATCTAAATGCCTGGCCCTGCAAAAGACGTTTGCAGGGCTTAAATTATCCAAAAATCATGCACTAACTTTAGATCAACCTGGGTTAGCACAATCTAAAATGGATTATCCAGATCTAGTGAATGCCTACGTGCATTCAGGTACAGATTAGGGCTGGAAAAGCCCAGCCACTCACCCCAGCCCCAATGCTGTGATATCCCTACACTCCCACCTTGACGTAACTGAATTTTAGCCCCATGACAGCAACTCTTGGACTAGGCAACCCCCCACTTTATGAAGCCAGCAACCCCGAACCCTGGACCCACAATGTCTCCTGGGCCCAGCCCCGCCAGCCCCTCTCCCCCATGTACTGCTAGCACCCCCAGCCTTCCTGTCAGCCCATCTCCCACAGCCTAAGTTACTAACCTCAGGCTGTGCACACCACTCCCAGCATCAGCACATGCTGCTTAAACCTTAACCAGGTTCCATAAATGTTTGCTCACACCCTAAAGCTCTTCATAGATTTGCTTTCCTAACTATTTTTAACTGCTGCTTTTGTTCTCTTGCTTTCTGATTCCTGCCTTCTTCATGAAACATTCCCTCAATTTGGGATGGCCTTCTATATGTGTTTGAAATCATCTTCTGCATGTATCACAAGAGAGTCCTCATCACTCAGTTCCTATGTAGGCCAACCCTTCATTTACAGTCACAGTGATGTCAATGTGACTTCACAAATGATATAGCCCAGCTAGAAGGCTCCCTTTTTGGGATCAGTGTAGAACTATAAGCTTATCAGCAGAGAAGCCTCATTTGTTTGTTGGATTGTGTGAACAATGTTATTTCAAGGACATTATTGTGCACATTATTCTTTTCTGTTACTATATATACTATGGGAGCATATGGGTCTCAGTTATAAAGAGGCTCCTGGCATCCTACCAATTATTTAAAACTACATATCAAATAACAGTCCAGACAGTTTGCTAGCTCTACAACGTATTTGTTTATAATAACAAATTAATACTCCCTATGTGGTTAGCCAGTACCTTAGTTTTGCTGTCTCTTATAAAAGAAAATGGGCCCTCAAGTACACCTCAAAAGTAAGATCTGTTTTGAGCTCTGTGAACAAAAAAAATACCAGAATCCTGAGACCCTTAATGAGAATATTCTACTAGCTCACTATTCTCTCATTTTGAGTACCATTTAGCATCAGCCAATCTCTCAAGCACAACTGCATATCAGTATACTGCAGAGAAGGAGGTGGTATCCCACATGGCCTGGTTCCAAGACATTTAGTTATAAAGAAAAAAAACCCCAAAAACAGACCCGTAAGTCTTGTAACTGCAATGTTATTTTAGGAATTAGCATTGGAAAATGACTGTACCTTGAATTATTAAATGGACTCAATTATATTCTTATGTAGAAGATTATTCTGTTTTCGTACTCATCAGATTTACAATTTACAGTCTAAGGTATTTACACAGGTTGTAAAAAAAATAACATGTTACCTGTTCAAGTTTGGTCGTACCATTTACTAGGACACTGTCTGATGCATTGTCTTGAGACTGCTGCTTGCATAAACCTTTTGTTGCATCTTTGAACATGGTGTCTTTCTCCAGCAAACTGTCTTGTTTGGCAATCGGTATAGCCAGAGGATTGCTATGGAGAGAATCAATAAAGCAATCAGACTCTTTTTGAAGATGCCTGACAAACAGAAGATTGCCAAGGCTGGGTGGCATGAATGTGGAATTCAAATATAATTTGAGTTTAAGACAGTTTTTCCTTATCCAAATACATAAATTGGATGAGAGCAGAAGATTGTTTGCTTGGCTTGTTCTGTGCTAAGGATACATTAGTCTTGACAAAGCTCTTTGATTTAACATTCACTTTTATGCAAGCCTTTTCAAATGAAAGCTTAGCAAGTCAAGCAGAATATGCGTGGATGTGTATTTGCTAGGATAACAAATCAATAAGTAATTAGAAAGCTGAATTTAAGATATGATTGACCTCCACAATAGTATTTTGAAAAGTAATATAGTTAAATCAATTCAGTATACAGATATTGTCACTGCAGCTAATAAAATTAAAATCCATAGTTTTTAAGGTTACCCAATAAAGAAGCTATATTTTATCTGCATACAAAGCTATATATAACTGATCAATTATCTACAATACAAGACTATCTAAAATGAAATAGCAAAGATGCAAAACTTTATTCATAAAGGCTTCACTTACGAATTTGCCCATACTTTCAGTCTGCAGTACACCACACTTGCAAAAATGCATTATGACAGATCCTGCAAGCATTCTCTAGATTTCAGGTAGATTATAGGCCCAGGAAAGCAAACTATGGCAAAAGCCTCAGAACAGAAGTGAGCTTGAGAGGAGCCATGACAGCAAGATCCAATGGAAGAGTAAGTAAATCCAGCTTTCCCATTTTCCTTTCAGTGGGCATGTCTACATGTACAATACATGTGACTGAATATACTTTAGCTCAGTTTGTGCCAGAGTGAACGAATCCTGACATCACCACCTACAGGTGCATTTAAGCACAGTAATTTATCGCACTGCTGAATACCACTTGTATGACTATCTGGCAGCACAATAAATTAGTCTACTCTGCCTTGACTGCTCCACACATATAGCCGGTAATGTTTACTGTGCAGCAAATTAGCCTACTATGCAGTAAAACGTCTCATGTAGACGTGCCCAGCATGTGTAATGGAGAGCAGATAATGCGTAGGAAAGAAGTGTCAAGAGTCACTGAAGACATGTAAAGTAAAATTCTGGTCCCTCTGAATTCATTTGGAGTTCTATAATGAATCACTGTAGAAGAAGAATTTCACAAAGAAACTGCTCTACTTCCCTGAAACATAAGGAGCAGGAACAACACTTATCCCTAATATGGGCCCCAAATAAGGACAGGAGTTGCTACTGAAGATTGAATATAAGAACCTGTTTAATTTTAAGAAAGTACTTATATGCTACCCTAAGGAAACCCACAGCAAGCAAAAATACATTTTCAGAAGAAATTAAATGATTTTTAAATGGAAATTCTTTTTCAACAAAACTGCCTTGTTTGAGACCACATCAGCTGTGATTAAGTTGAATATTAGAACTAACTGGGAACGCCTCCAAATATATTCATTTTTAATATTTTTAGAATTTTTTTTCTTTTCAAAACGACTTTTATTTTAACTAAAGCATATAAAGAATTGAAATTGAAAATAAAATGAAACACGATGAACTTAATAAAATTCAATATTTAATTGACTTTTTAAAAAAGTTGTTTTGGCTTTTTGTCCTAGTTAGGGGTGAACGTATTGCAGAATTCTTGAAATTTTCACAGAATAGAAAATCTGTATTTCACACAGGTTTAGTACTTCCCTAAATAAGGGCCATTTTAGCATCATGAAAAATGTAAACATTCATAAATAATGTAAGTGCTTCTGCTGACCCTTTATATAATAAATAACTAACAGATTTTATTCCCAGGCACCTATACCTCAAAGGAGAAGAATGTCTGTGTCCTATATATATCTGAAATAGCTTCTGTTTTTCAGAAAGTGATGCTTCCAGTGCTGATGGCTTCAAGTAGCTTTCTTTAAAAATGAATAGTGTTCTTTGAAGCATTAAAATTCAATTTAAAATTGATATATTTTGTTCCAACTACGCTTTCAACTGTTCTTTTTTTTAATCGCTCAAAGTTTTTTGCAATTTCCTTCTAGACTGGATTTTTGTCACATTGATTTTAAAAAGACAGGTTTTTTTTAAGTTAGGTGTTTTTGGCTTATTTGGTTTTGTTTATCTAAAAATTGCCAAACAGACAAGCAAAAAACCCCAAAATAAACAAAAGGCTACCTTATTTTCATCATATTAGATGCTTCCAAGCTTTTTTATAAATGTTCCCCAAATTTTCTGTTTGGAAGTTGTGTTCAGATGATACAGCAATCAAAATCTATTTGATACAATAATCAAGATCTTTTAAAAGTTTTGGAGCTGCTATTTGTAAGTAATAGTAAGATGATGTTTCCTTTTAAGATCCATGAGATCTCATTGGTGTTACCTTCATCGTTCCTCATCCCATCCCAACTGCTTGACATGCAACACACATTTGTAGCACAACACTTAGATTAGTCAGTAAACTCTTCAGGACAGATAGATGAAAAGAAACTATTTTGCAGGCTGCAGAATGGGAGAAAAGCAGAAACCTTCAGGCAGAATATTGTAAAAAAAAAAAATCCCTCTACTACCTTTTTATAACAATCTGAGTTCAAAAAGTCAGCACCTTACAAAAAAGAGAATTAATTAAAATGCATTTCATTTAATAACATTTATTATATTCATAATATCAAAACATATTAATAGTGAATAAAGCAGTTTCTTGAAAAGAAGTGACAGTGTACTGATTTATAGACAGATGTATGCCATACAAACTATTTTCATTTAAGAGATTTATTTTTACATAGAGTTAGAATATAATTCTATAGTTCTATTTTACCAGAAATATGACATGATTCCAAAATAGAACAGACAGCACATAAACTATTTTCTTTGATTTAGTTTCAGAAAGATGCTAAGAACAATACAAGACTGGCACCTAAATAGAAAAAAAATGTTTCCAGAAAAGAAAATGACATTTAAAAAGGTATTTCATAAGTATTTGATGCAGATTAGTCACAAGGTGAACTCCTAAATTAAAAGTGCTGTTGAAAAGATCAACTGTAATTCAGTGCAACAGAAGATTTTATGTTAATACAGGTAAGTGGTTTAGCATGAGCAGTCATCTCTTGGATGCTGTATTCTACTACCAGATAATTAACCACAAAGGGAGTCACAAAGCTTGAGCCAGAATTGAAGATGCATAAAGGAGAAGGAGGTCAGATATCAAGGGTAATCTACTCGAGCAAGGTAGGACTACTCTTACTGGCACACATTACTCAGAAAAGTCTAATGTGCTAAACTACTGCATAATATAATTTTCATTTTATAAGCCATAATGTATTATATATATTTATTTTTAAAAAAAACATAAAATTCTGTATCTTCTTAATTGTTGGTTGTCAATTAGCATTTTAAGACAGAAAAGATGAAGTATATGGAAACATTTTGAAGGCTCAAATTCCAGAAATAAAAATACTTTTATAATGTATTTTCCAGTTAGTATTGGAGTATCAATAGTATTGGAGTAACAATAATTAGGTTAAAAGATGTTATACGAAACTTTAAATAAAGGCAGATTTCAATGCAGAAACAGATTCTATACTCATTTTTTTCATGGATGTTCTTAGTAGGTATAAACTCTGTTAGGAAAAAAACTTTTGTCAGAAATAGTTTACATCATCATGTTATAACTTCAGCTCAGAATTTAAAAAGTTTAAAAGCAAAGGTTCTCAACCTCAAATCTTTACTTCTTTCTTTTCCTTGTAAAACACCAGAGTAATCAACTACAAAAGTGCATATAAATAGAACTTGTTTAAATAACACTTTTAAATGCTCAGTCAGGAAATTAAAAATGTAAACTTCTTATTATAATGTTGATTCAAGATACATTGTGCATGTTATATTTTGTATTCTTGTGTTGACATATAAATGTGTTAATTATTGCAATTAATATTTACTTTATGATAAAGGTACAGCAAGTGAATTGTGACAGTGTTACGCTGTGAACAATTCCATAACTTTTAATTTTTTATCTACCACTTAAGTCAACAGGATTTGTGATAGTAAGGCTTGGTATATACTAAAGAAGTTATATCAGTAAAACTAATGCCACTTATGAGTGTGATACTATGATTTGTTTACTGTCATGGTTATAGTGGCATAACCAAGATAAGGCACCTTTTCCCACTGCTGCTTATTAGATTCCCCAAACCTGAATAAGCTATTAGAGTAAAAATTGGATAATTTTTAGGGGAGTAAAAAACCTAACCTGTGAATTATCAAAGCTGCACTTTATGGTCATGTCCAGATGAGCAGGGGCATGTGCATTCAACAGCACAAATAGTAGCAGCACAAATCTCTGCTACAGTGCATGCCGCTGCATGTGCCTTTTGTTGTGGGCTGTGCCCAGCTCATGCCAGCTCCCATCCAGGCTCCATGTGCTTGGGGGCAGGGAGGGGGAGCTGGCTGGGGCACAGGGTGCCTCGGCGTGGGGCTAGTTGGCAGGAAGCCCTATGCTGAAGCACCCTGCACCCTAGCCAGCTGGAGAGCAGCGTGTGGAGACAGGGAGCAGGCAGCCCAGGGCAAATTTTGTCTCCGTTCTGAAAATTAGCAGCACTGTCCATGGTTCAACTTTCAACTTGTGTGGTTTGTGGCGCTGTCAGAAAATGAATGGTTTTGGGCATTTGAACCATCTACTATGAGATATAAGAGGATAAGTGTCTACTGCACATCCATTGTTCCACACTACCTGCCCATCTGCATGCACCTATATCACAGTAAGCAGAAGCTAAATTATGGTAGTTTAATGACGTGGGGTAAGTTACAACAATGCCACAATAGCGCGCACAAGGGTTACTTCTCACTGGCTGATGTGCACCAAAGCTCGACCTCGTACCATCTTTTTCTATAGTAGATTGATTGTATCTTTATACCCTTGATTTACATCCTTTTATAGTGGGATAACTGTATCCACACTAAAAGGAAGGACTCTTTTTTAACTATACCTTTATAACGGAAGCAGTGAAAGGTTAACAGAAAACATTAACAGAACCTCACACAATCACCAAGAATTTTGGAAGTACTTTAAAACACTATAGTTTCTTTTTAGTTAACAATAAAATAAAAAATATATAAATTATGCTACTGGTCATGTAAGCCTAACCTAGCTTTTTTATTGGGTTATACTTCACAGTCCTGTGCATGATTATTTATGAGTGGTAAAATTTCATCAAACCATAAGGAAAACTCAGATAAAATGACAATGCAAACAGGAAGCATTATGTAAATGTGTTCTACAAACACATATACAAAATCAGGGACCAAAATGAAGTGCTATTAACATCTGCATTTTCTGAGAAGGAGAAGCACTTCATATGTAATCATTATTGACATTTCCTGTAATTTACCGTCCTTGTACATTGCTGGGAAGTCAGATATACTAAAACAACTTAGTAGAAGAACTAGGAAAGAAACATATTCCAATACAGGAATTATCTTTTCACAGTCCCAGGAGTTTATCCAGCTAAACCTAATAATGATTGCTCAATGAAGCTATGTCTGCTTTGTAACCCAGCATAACACAAAATACAAAGACAGCTAAACTTTTTTCTTTAACTGAGTAGTATATATTGACTATCAATTCATCTGTTCAAGCTGTTCTGCCAGAAATCAATAATGTAATTGCAAACCAATTTGGTCAAATTAAGTTCTGTTGATAGACCAGGAATCATTTACCATTGGTTTCTCTCTCTCTCTTTTAACACATTTCCTTTATAACGCATTTGAATGAAAATTAATTTGTCAGCTATATTCAAAAATTGCCAGAAAGTACATTTTCAGTTAACTCTTGCAGATCTATTACCCAAATACATTACTCTTCTTCCTATCAGGACATGAAAAAAAGATCAATAGGTATAAACTAAAGTGTACAACAAAAACTGGAAGGGTAGCATAAAATTCACCTTATAGTTTCTGTGGATATAGTCTGGTCTAAAGGAACAATGGGCCAGACTTGTTATTATAATAATGATGACATTTTACCTGAACTAAACCAAAACACCTCAGTCAAGATTAGAATTGTTTGGCACTGTACAAAGAGATCTCACTTGAGCTCAGCAGAGAAGACAAATGGGAAGCCTTACAAAACTGGTTATGCTTCTCTGATTTTCATAGGATATACCATATTTTCTTGCATACAACACACACTTAAAAAAAACCCAGGTGTTTGAAATTGGAGCGTGCATTATATGCAAGACATATGGTAAGAGACATTTCTACTGCTTACCAAGCAAAAGCCAAAGTAAAGACTGCATGTGATCCATAGAGACCAGACAAATAAGCAGGCTCAGGTCCCTACCTGTTGTTACTTTGTAATATATTACAAGGAAAGATATTTTATTCTTCATTCACCCTTTCAAAAACAAAATGTACATCTTTTTCTGGGGTGTACTGCATGCAAGAAAACATAGCATATGTTGGGCTTGGCCTATTCATACATTAGAACAATCTATCTGTTATGAACTGGTAAAACATAGACCTCTCTAGAAGACTGTAATGTACACTGTATGCATAGTGTAGTCAAGTTATTTTCCCACCTACTCAATCCAGTGCAAAATGGTATGGGAGTCAGCTACACTAATTCTGTGCCTGCTGAGAACTCTCCTATCCCGGAAGGCTAATATGCTCTATTATAACCTTTGTGCCATAATAGAAAGTATGACATAATCTCTATCTATAATGTCCAATTTATTCCTACACATTTCTCTAGTATGGATCAACCCATGGTATCTTGGCACTGGATCTGCTCTCTTCTTTCTGGTATCAGGTTGTCAGTACTTTTGTTTAAAAATACTGAAGTTTGGGACTTGCAAAAAGCTCTGGAAGATCATAATCAACAGCAACATCTGAACTTTGATTAACAGATTCACAATTTAGACCCAATACCAAATATAATCTGCCTCTTTAGGAGGCTAAAAATACCCCAGTCGGGGTTGGGGCCAGTGGCTGAGCTGTCCCAGACCTTGGCTATGCTGTAAAAGCATACAGACTTTTGGGAGATTAGGTTAACCCTTTCCTAGATTGGGTTAACCTGATCTTGATCTAAAATTAGTGCACCTACTCAGGTGAACTAACTGAGACTGAGCGCATATTTTTTTGGCTGAATTTAACCTCCTGGATACTTGCACAGTTGAGCATGTGGTTGACCTAACTCTGGTTAGGCAAATATGCAATACAGTACAATCCACAGACATGACTGCACTTTGTGTAGCTATATCTTGGAACTATCAGACTCAGATACTAATGACAGTGTAATCTGTGGTGGTGTAGAGTTCAGCATAGGCTGCAAAACTCTGCTGGACCCTAGATAGTACTTGAATGCATAGCCCAAGCTCAGCTCAGTGCTGTTGCAGCTACATTGGTATTACTAGCCAGGCACGCCAGTTTTAAAACTAGACTGGCTGTGTCCATATAGACTGCAATCATACTTTTGGACTGTAGTGTAGACATGTCCTGAGAGTTTCAGGACAATCATAAATTCAGGAAAAAGGAAAAAAAAAATATGGTCGGGCAGTTTCGTTTTCCACAGATGGTTCATTTTCAGAGTCAATTATCTTCATTTTTCTACTCCATGAGCTTTTCTAGGAGTTCTCAATGAAGGTCACTGCCCACAACAGTTTAGTTTTATTACCATATAAAGGGCAACCATTTGGAAATGTCTGAAAGAATCACTCTCCTTTCCTTAATTTCAGGGAGCAAGGGGTGAGGAGAGCAGATTGCACAGTCTCCCTGCCATGCCTCAGCCATTTCTTCAGAACACTGAAAGCTTTGGAGGTCAGAAGCCAATCTGTGCCACAAATTCACAGCACAAAGGAAGTCCAAAATTAATCCAGTGGTCATGTATAAAATATGCTATTAGAAAGAATAATGACATGGACTAAGCGGAAAGAATTCAGGTTAGTGTTAAATAGCTGCTTCTCATAATATATTTATAAATGTAAACATTGACATAAAAACTCATTTCCCCTATATAGGTATGCACTTATACAGAAGAGATGCCTTTAAAAAAACAAAACAAAACAAAAACCCTTTTCATTCTTTGCCATTGTTTTTGTTCGTTAACCATCTCCACTTTAGCAATTAATTTATCAACCATGCATGTACTAGGTCCCCAATTTTTGGATGGTGTCCAGTTTCTGAGAGCTAATTGCATTTGGAAATTCTTTGGAGACAGAGGAATTATATGGAAAATGAACCAACAAATAAAATGTCTTTTTAAAAAAGAAAAGAAATTGAACTTACAATGAAATACATCATTGCTTAATGGCAACCCCTTTTCACTGTTTGGCAGAGTATCTCATTATATGTCATTTCAGGATCCAGGTTGGAAATTAACAGAAATAAATGCCTTCGTAGCTTTCATTCCAAGTATGTGACAGGAAATAATGTCAATGGATATAACATTAGTGTTATTAGTCTTTTACCGATAAAGAAAAATAAAATTTACCTTAATTGGTACATTTGATTTAAAGCCCTGCAAGTTTGAACTATTTAATATGATATTTAACATTACTCATGTAATGAGGTTAACATATTTTAATGTGACATAATCCATGTTTTCAAGCTACTATATTTTCATTCATAATGCATACCCCTAAATAAGACACGCACCTTGTTTTAACAAAGACAGAATGAAGAAAAAAAATGATTTATCCAGAGATATAGCTGAATAGAGGAAGAACACTGCCTAATTTTCAGTTTACTCACCCTCCCCTTCCAACTCAGAAAAAAATATGCAGATTCACAGCTAAAATGTCAGCAGCTCTTAACTTCTCAGCCAAAGGCTGAATTTCTAGCTCCTGACTGGACTCCCTTGGCAGAACTAGGATTTTGAAAAGAGATAAAAATAGTCTTCAGGGCTGTGAAATAGGAAGAGAGAGACCAGGGGTAGCTAACAGACAGTAAAACTGCCAAGGAAAGTCTAGCTTGATTCATGAAACACTGGGCTCCTAAAGACATGTGGGAAGCCTCCTCCAATGCACTTCCAGTGTGTTGGAACAGACTCAATGAATTGAGTCTGACAGAACACGGAAATTGACATGCTCTGGCAGCCTTCCGCATCACATGTATCAGCATCCCCGTGCGCCCTTGCACTGAAAAAATGGCAGCAGAGTGCTTTGAAATAAAATATGTTCAATGAGCTTTAGTTCCTTAGCACCATTTTATCAGCACAGGGACGTATGGGGACTCTGATACAGGTTCCCCCCGATTTATGCTGTACATGCGTTCCCAGAGAACAGTGCATAAATCAAATCCGCATAAAGTAAACCCACTTTACAATGTAACAAATAGGGATAGGTTCCCCTGGTGGTGAGGGACGGATAGAGTGAGGCTGGAACTAGGGAATGGGCAGTGGGAGGGATACCACTCCCAGGGCTGCACAAGGCAGCAAAGCAGAAGAAACAGAGAGGCACTCACCCCAGCACCAGCTACAGTAGCCCTGGGAGCAGCTGGCAACAGCTGCCTGCAGCCGCTGGGCTGCACCGTGCTCCACCTGTCCCCACTCACATCTAGTCCTGGGCTGCACCGTGCTCTGGTGCAGGCAGCTGGTGTTGGGGTGAGTGCTGCGCCCCATGCCGCCCAGGGCTCCACTTGTCTGCACTCACCCTAGCCCATGCTGGAACAGCCAACACTGGCTGCCTGCACCACGCAGCCCAGGAGCTGGGGTGAGGCTAGGCATGAGGGGACAGGCAGAGCATGGTGTATCCCAGCGGCTGTAGGCAGCTGGCACCGGACAGTCCTGGGGCCACTGCAGCCAGGGCTGGGGTGAGTGGGGCCATGGTCCTTTCCCCTTCCCCCACAGACTAACCTGCTTGGGCAGGGGGGCATCTATGCTGATCACAAGAGAGAATTTTCCTTGCATATAACACATTATGGGTCTGAATATAGTCATTGCATAAGAGCGAATTCTCATATAAAGAACCCACATGAATCAAGGGAAACCTGTACATATGAAGTGCAGATCCTTTTTATTAGCATGGGTTGCTGATTAAAGCGCCTGGCACTGAGTTCCAGAGCATGTGTAAAAATGCTCATCAAGACCATTCAAAAGGAAAGAGAGTAATTAATAGTGATCCACTTAACCCTTGGTGTGATAAAGCAATTTTTGCAGCTTGCCTGCAACATGAAAAGCCAATTTTGTGGGCATTTCCCAGTGACCCCGCCCCTTGCTATTGATTGGCAGAGAGGCATATACAGTAAATTTAATAGCAGATTCCATGGAAAGTAAATTCTTTTTCACTAGGCATGTGTACACATGCTACTAGTGCAACACAATAAACTCCTGTGTAGTTCACATCAGTTTACTGCTCTTAGGCACCACATTTACACATGCACCTGGGACCACAGCACATTAAGCTGGGTCAGAGCAGCCTCAGCTGCCTGGTGGTCAAAAGGGTGAGCCTGCCAGCCTGGTGCTGCTCTGACCCGGCTTAATGTGCTGCAGAGGAGCTGCCTGGGATACGAGGGTGCTTCAATATCAAGGCTAGGCAACAGGCAGCTCTGAGCTCAGGATTTCCAGCCCATTTATTTTACATGCATCAACCTTCTCCCCACAGTAAACAAAACAAACATTAAAACAAGCAGGCATACAAACAACAACCAAACAAACCTAAAATCATCTGTCTCCCTTCAGACCTTGAGAGGGGCAACCCAGGCTCTGTGCTTCTTACTCCTCCTCTGTTTTCTAAACTTGCACTCTGCTCCTGGAGCTTTTAACCCTTTCTGTGGGTCTACCCTCATTTATTAATCATTGGTTCCAGCCAATGCAGAAATAACCTTATACTTGTATTTACAAGTGGTCTGTACCCATTAAATTTCTGCAATGTTAGGACAGATAAAAATGAAAACATAGGTACTCAGGCTACCTCCTATCACCATATAACCCCCAAGACAAAATCCAACATTGTCATTATTCCCCTATTTTTGCTAGATACTTGAATTCTGAAGTCATATGTTAAATCTTATTTATCCTTCTTCTCTCACCTTCTGATAACTGTACATGGTGAACTTTTGACTACAAATCTGTTAATATCTAAATCAGAAGAAACTGGGGCAGGAAATAGAGAAAGATATAACAGCCTTTCAAACTGAAGAACCCACTTTGCCCATCTGTTGTGTGTACAATATACAGGATAACACAGCTCTACTATTTTGCCCTTAACTATAAATACTTACAGCTTATTAGAAAATGCAGGCAGGTCATGGATGATCTCTTCATATGGCTCCTCTTGTGATAAAGTAGAAACAGTTGAAGGATCTTTCATTTTTAACTCCCAAATAGTTTCAGCTTTCAGAAGGATTTCCTCAATAAATTCAGAAGCTGCAAGATCTAGATATTGGAATAAAAATATTAAGCATGAAAAAGCAAAAATAGCAAAACCCTATTTGGATCAAAACTCTAGATTTAACAATAGCTTAGATAAACATTTTGACAAAAGAAAAATTTAAGAAGAAATTTATCACAGGAGTATTGGAGAAAAGGAAATGTAAGGTGGCCTTGGTATGAAATTATATCATCTTTGTTTGGCAAAAGTCAAACCAGTCTTATTCTAGAAGGAACTAAACAATTCAATAGTAAATGGGATATAAAAACTAAATGATATTTAATGGCATGATTGAACACTTTATTCAATGACAGCGAACACTGAAATACCTCACTGTTCTTTTATTTCTACATGCTAGTCTTACACTTAAAATTACATATTGATTTGAAGAAATCAAAGTGCTGAAAACAACTATGTTTGCACAAAGGACATATTGTTATATAACTAGCAATATAGACGGATAGTCTCAGCTCAGCTCTGTTGTTTTCAAATGAATGGCTGACATATTCACTCAAGTAACCTTCTGAGAAGATAAGGTACTGCACAAAATTCTATAGATTATTTTTAACAATGGCACATATTTCTTTGATGGACTATGCAGTACAAATTTCCTTACGTAATCTGCAGGTAAAGTTGTTCAGTTTTCCACATTGCTAGTCTTACATTTTTACTTTTTATAATTTAAATTCAGGATAGTTTAAGTACAATTCATTTTCTTGCTTTTAGTATAAGGATATTCTCTTCTAAGCCATTGATACCAATACCCTATCTTAGTCCACCACGAAAGGGAAGAATCCTTAAAAGAGCACTTATGTAGTGACTGTATGTGTGTCTACACAAAACTCTTTACTGTGTAATAGATTAAGCTTCTTGCTACTGTGCCATAGGGACTTGTATAGATGGGCCCACTGCATGGTAGATCTATTGCCTATATAGGTAGTAACCAACCACACAGAAAACTAATTTATTGCATAGTAAATGCTGTGCATGTAGACAGTGACACTTTACAGCACAGTAGATTACTATATAGCTATATCTATATCTATATATATAGTGGTGTTTCATTTCAATCACAGAAAAATGTGGATTTTGGTTACTTTTTTAATCCAAAAATTTGGGATTTATTTTTATTAGAGAAAATCAGGATCCTTGCTCATAAGTCATGTCCATTAGCCCACTTAGCATTTTTTTTGCCCTCCACTGGACCCTCCCCAATTTGTCCACATCTTTTCCGTAGTGGCAGGGGGCAAACTTAACATAGTATTCCAGATGTTTCCTCACTAGTGCTGAACAGAGGGGAATAATCACTTCCCTTGACCTGCTGACAACACTCTTACCAATGTAGCCCAGTATGCCATTAGCTGTTTTTGCAACAAGGGCATACTGTTGGATCATATTCTGCTTACTGTCCACTATAACCCCCTGGTCTTTTTCTGCAAAGCTGATGCCCAGCCAGTCAGCCCCCAGCCTGTACTGGTGCATGGAATTATTCTGCCTAAGTGCAGGACTTTGCACTTGTCCTTGTTGACCCTCATGAGATTTGTTTTGGCCCAATCTTCCAATTTGTCAAGGTCTCACTGAATCCTAGTCCTACCCTCCAATGTATCTATACTTCTCTCCAGCTTGGTGCCATCTGCAAACTTGCTGAGAGTGCACTCTATGCCATCTTCCAGGTTGGTGATGAAGACATTGAACAAAACGGGTCCCAGGGCTGACCTCTGGGGCACTCCACTTGATACCGGCTGCCAGCTAAACATCAAGCCATTTATTATTACTCTCTGAGCCTGATTCTCCAGACAGTTTTCTATTCGCCTTACAGTCCATTCATCCAGCCCATACTTTCCTAGCTTTCCTGCAAGAATGCTGTGGGAGACCATATCAAAAGCCTTGCTAAAATCAATGTACTCCACATCCATCAGTCTCCCTACATCCACTGAGCCAGTCACCTTGTCATAGAAGACAGTCAGGTTGGTCAGGCATGGCTCTGCAATCTCATCAGCCAACTCCCTCATCACTCTCAGGTGCATCCCATCCAGCCTCATGGACTTGTATATGTCCAGCTTTTCTAAATAGTTCCTAAACTATTCTTTCATCTCTGTTGGCTGCTCAGCTCCTCCCACAACTGTGCTGCCAGGTGTAATAGTCTGGGAGGTGACCTTGCCTGTGAAGACTGAGGTGAAGAAGGCATTGAGCACTTCAGTCTTTTCTGCCTCCTCTGTCACAAGGCTGCCTCCACCATTCAGTAAGAGACACACACTTTCCCTGATCCTCCTCTTGCTACCAACATACTTGCAGAAACCATTCTTGTTACTGTTCATGTTCCTTGCTAGCTGCAACTCCAGTTGTGCCTTGGCCTTCCTCACTTCATCTCTGGATGCCTGAGGAATGCTCTTATATACCTCCCTATTTATTTGTCCAAGTTTCTACTTTTTATAAGCTTCCTCTTTGTGACTTAGTCTACTGAAGAGTTCCCTGCTAAGCCAAGCTGGTCTTCTGCCATACTTACTAGTCTTCCAGCACATCAGGATGGTTTGTTCCTGCACTCTCAGTAAGCCTTTCATGAACAGCCAGCTCTCCTGGACTCCTTTCCCACTCAGACTGGCTTCCTAGGGGATCCTGCCCATAAGTTCTCGGAGTCAAAGTCTGCTTTTCTGAAGTCAAGGGTCCTTAATCTGCTGCTTTCCATCCTTCTTTTCCTCAGGATCCTGAACTCAATCACTTCATGGACACTGCTGCCCAAGCTGCCATCCACTACAACATTCCCCACCAATTCTTCCCAGAACAATTCTTGTTCACCAGAGTGCCCCAGGGAAGACAAGGATCAATGGTCACAAACTCATGCAAGACCATTTTAGGCTGGACATATGGAAAAACTTCTTCACTATCCTAGACCCCAAGGCTTGGAATAGACTCCCCCTAGATACAGCACTAGCACCTACTCTGGACACTTTCAAGAAGCATTTGGATGCCTATCTTGCTGGGATCCTTCGACCCTAGCTGAGTTCCTGCCCCTTGGGCAGGGGGCTGGATCCAAAGATCTTACGAGGTCCCTTCCAGCCCTAATGTCTATGAATCCATGAGTCACCAGCTGCAGCTGTGCTACCTTATGGGAAAAGCCACTTATGCTAAAGAAATAATATGCTGATCACTGGGTAGAGATTGAGGAAGTGTAAAGGCAAGCCTCCATAGCAACAATAGAGCCAGTCAGTGTTACAAAGGTGCACAGCTGACCAAAGCAGTTAACTATGGAGAAAGAAAGGGTTGCAGCATTTTGGGAAAAAATACTCTTTGATAACTGAGTGATCATGAAGTTCCCATCAGGTGTAAAGGGATGAATTCCTGGTCCTTTGCACCTCAGAAATCAGGGAGATAGACGCACAAGAATTTTTGCACCTCATTCTAGATGTTACTAAAACTAAAACAAAGCCAAACACAGCAATCTTCAAAAAAAAAAAAAATCAAATATATGCTAAAAACACCAATGCTAAATGTTACATTAATAATCCTAATGCAAGGATCTTTTCATATAATATTCTCTTACTTTGTAGATGGTTTTCCATAACAGAAGGTGCTATCATTTAAAAATACATATTCTTGAATAAATTATCCTACTCTATAATATTCAAAAAAGCTCTTTTAAGTACTTGCATGAAGTCATGCTTCCAGGAATCAAAGGCATGGCTCAATATGTACAATGACAACATGCTATGGACATATAACTTATTGTATCCTATTGGTTAAATATTCTTCAAATTAAATAATGCAATTCCTGTGGTTGAATTGTGCAGTAAAATTTCTAAGATAGGTACACTCTACCAGAAAAGCAAGCAAACAAACAAAAGCAATTTCCTCTTTGCACAAGTGGCTAGGTCAATAACATACATGAGTTAAGGACAGAAGCATTTTGGAGGGAAGAGGGATAATGGTCATACCTGAAGGCCTTTCATTACTGCAGTTGAGAAGATGGGGGTTGGCCCAATGTGTCAAAAGCAATTTCACGAGGTTTGTCTAGAAAGAACAAAAGCAGATTTTTGAAAGGACAGAAGCATGACACAAATATCAGTTACAATTCAGTTTAAAAGGAAAAGTCTTCTTAATACAATACTTCCTAACTAGAGGAAAAACTGTGTCTCACTCCTATATTTCACCTATTCCAGTCACCCCCATACTTGCTGCAAGTTGCACCATGCTCTGTGGTTTTGCGGGGAATTGGCTTATAGGTATAGATATATGCATTATAAGGGTTCAAGATCAGCAGCAAGGGTTAAATGGCTTTCTAAAGAGCTTGGGAGACACACAAACAGCTTCTCATGGCCCTGAAAACAGATGGGCTGTCTAGCACAGCAAGGCCAACAGATGGACACAGTTTGAGAATTGAGGGGGGCATGCCATAACACAAGATCACCACCTGAAAGCAGACAGGTTGTCTAACACAACAAAGACACACAGCCTGGACCCAAGGAAGTATATTCCACACTGTCCCATAACACAAGATAAGTGACACCAGCTACAAGGCCCCAGAGCAGGGGTGGGGCCTGTGTCCCAGTCTGGGGGGAACAGACCAAATTAGGAGAAGGCCCAGAAGGCTACACAGAGACAACCAATTGGAGATAGCTATGGATGAAGAGTCATCAGGAGTCATCAAGTGAGGGAAGGAGAATACAAAAGCAGAGACTTGAGATTAACAAAGGGTCCCTCCCTGTTCCTTCTTGTCCCTCCTCCTTCTGCTCCCTGAGAGGGGTCTCCATCCCCATCCGTGTCTCCGGGAAGGGTCCACAAGGCCACGATGGACCAAGGGCATACCAGTAGCCTGTCTCATCCACCCCACTGAAGGGGGCCTGTGGGCCTCAGCATCCCACCTCCAGACTGCTGACACCTAAGAGAAAGAGCCTCAGAGTGGAGCCTGCAGCCTGACCAACTGTACTTTGACTTTGATGACAGCCCTAGATATAGATTGGTAGATATAGAATTGCTTGATTGTTTGTATTGTTACTCTTTTGTTATCACTCTGTATCAATAAACTCACCCGTTATCAACTAGCAGGTATTGTGTTTGGTCTGAGGAGTGTGCTCGCCTGGAACAAAGGTATAGGGGCAGGGTCCACATCCAGTGCCAACAATGTCCAGCTGATTGTGAGCACATTTGCTCCTGGTTGGCTGTCTACACATGCTGTACTGCATAGTAATTACTCTTGAGTAAATTTGTTATTTGTATTTACCGGTAGCAAATTTACTTTCGATTAGAGCAAATTACTGTGCAGTAAGCATCTGCACATGTAGACAGTGATGCTTATTGCACAGTAATTTGCTCTAATCCTGAGCAAAGTATCTCATGTAGATGTGTCCACTGACAAGGTAAAAACAACCAACCTAGCAATAGCACAAAGGAAGTGAGCAAGGTGAAAAGTAGGCTGAGTAGAAAAGTTTCTTTAGTCCAAAGTAGGACATCAAAAGGGAAATGAGATGTGGCCAGGATGTCAATAGTAGGCTAACAGCAGAGCTGCAACTTGGCCTAAAAGGAAAATATTTTTTTTAAAAAGGAGTGCAGGGGAAAGGGAATAATTTCAAAAGAATAATAAAATACACAGAGGACAATACTGATTAAAGTATGACAGCAAAGAAGAGCAGTGACTAGTAACTACTACAAAAATACAAAGGTCAATAGTTGCCTGTTCATACAAATTGGGCAAATGTTCTTTGCAGAATTATGTTGAAGAATTATGCTTGAAGTTTAAAACTACTTCAAGCCCCTCAGCTTTATGGTTCTGGCTTCCTTTTCTGGCCAGAACAGTAGGCCAAATAAATAATTGTGACTAAGGCATTCAGATCACTGCTAATTCCACTTACTTAATAGTTCCTCCTCTTGGATAGTAGATGCATTGATGTTACATTGGTTTAAAATTCATTAGGTTAACATGTTTTAGAAACAGGAGGTTAATTTTCAGCTGGCATATCTCTTCACGGTATTCAGAGCTCTATACACCAATGCAAAGATTTCTATACTAGTTTTACTAGTATATACTAGTATCCTAGTGCTACAAAACATGGATGACTGAGAAAATGCACAACATTTACAGTATAAAAACATTACAATGATAGAGCAAAGGGAATGAGCAAAGAGGGAATTAGGTAGGTATTTCTCTTCTGTTAAGAGATATAAACAAAATACAACAGGTTAAGGTGACAAGACTTCTAATGCTTAATCTGCAGGATCTGGGGGAACGTCTGTTCACCAGAGCGCCCCAAGGGATGACAAGGTCAAATGGTCACTAACTCCTCCATGACTGTTTTAGGTTGGACATAAGGAAGAACTTCTTTACTGTCCAACCCCCAAGGTTTGGAATAGACTGCTGCTGGAGGTGGTTCAAGCACCTACTATGAATGCCTTCAAGAGACACTTGGATGTTTGTCTTGCTGGGATCCTATGATCCCTGCTGACTTCCTGCCCCTGGGGTAGTGGGGCTGGACTCAATGATCTTCTGGGGTCCCTTCCAGCCCTAATGTCTATGAAATCTTAATGATATTATTAGATTTTATGAATCTATACACTTGAAAGCTACAAATATGTCAAATGATGCATTTTAACCCTTGTGGTCTACACAAATACTTATACATTAAAAGCATACAAATAGAAGGTGGCTGAATGCTAATTAGTATTAGTACTAGCTTTCTACTTTTAAAAAAGAAGTTACCGAGGGAGTTAACCTTTTTTGTAGGTATAATAAGGGGAAGAGATACTGACAGAAAGAGGGGATTGTTTATCTACATAGGTTAACAAATCTGGTCAGTCTTTCTCATTTGCCTAGAATATATCAGTGATGCCTTGAAGATTGCTGATATAAATTCTTCTCTTACAGAATAATTGAAATATTGTACAGATAAAACACACACATACTGTAAGCAGAGCACAGAGACAAGTCAATAATGAATTATGTTGAATTATATTGGGTTGTGGCTCCTGGAGTTTGGTTCCTTGCAGCCCACACTGAGTTCCATATTATCAGGGATACAGTGACAACACTACCTGACCTAGCTAGCTTAAAGCTAGTTTGGGGTACATCTATATGAGACACAATCAGTGAGCAAAATGGGTGGAAAAAATGCTTCTCAAAGGCTGTGTCTAGATATGTATTTATGCCATCTTAAATTTACGGCACAGTAAGTTACTGGCCCTCGGGACTAACTTTAGTCCTAAATTGAAGCCAGAGCCAGCTGCCAGTACTTGGGACTAACGTTAGTCCCAAGCTGAAGCAGGGAGAGGTGGTCAGTCAGGATCCCTGGGGTTGGGCTTAGACCAGCCCCATTATGGCTGGGCTGGTCCAGCAGGCCTGGGTTACTGGGCAGTACAGTGTCTACTTATGGGTTACTGTACAGTAACTAATCAGGCATAAATTTGGTACCTGCATGATGCAGGTATCAAATTTACACTTAAGTCAGTGTTAGTCACCATATTTACTGGTCAATATGGGCATGCACAGGTAGATATGTGCCCATACTGCATAGTATTTTCAGTTGCTGCGCAGTAAATATGCATGTGTAGATGCACCCAGTGCATGCATCTACACATGCAATAAATGTAAAGCAATAAACTCTGCAGCAGTCTGAGTCAGAGTAAACTACTCCCAGGTGCAGCATCCAAATATGAGCCTGGGATGGCAGTAATTTGAGCCAGTGTGGAACCCTACTCTATGTTAAGTGCATATATAGATGCAGGCAGTGTTATTTGACATAGAGAAATGGCATCTAAGATCAGAATCAACTTTTTATTGGAAAGACAACAAATCAATTTACTGTTTCTACTAAATTTCCAGTGCTTTGTTAATGGCCTTTTGTGGTTAAATGGAAATATCAGTGAAAGAAAAGTAATCCTCTCAGATATCCACAGCCTGCATTAATTGAATTAGTGATTATGACATTTTTACCAATGTCATAGCTTCCTTGTTATTATTAAGATGCAATTTCTGAATGTCAAAGGGAATTTGCATAAACTCTATTCCAGTTTCTGACTACATGCCTTAATGTATCTGAGGTCACTGCTACACCAAGATGATCTTTTGATGAGAGAGGGGTTTTTTTCCCCTCTATCACTGGAATCTACTGATAATACTATGAAATCAGACTTTTCTTCATGGAAATAATTTCAGGAAATACATAAAAAAAACTCTATGATCAAACAGAAGTTGCAAGATTGAAAATGATTTGCCTCTCAAAAAGATATTAGCAAGGAAAGCCATCTCTCATTACATCTGGAAACTACTGCTTGAGCTGTAAACAGACTCACTCAGTTTTAGTAGCAGAGAAAATATGCATGAAGATCCAGTAAAAGCACCTCTCTTTTAAAATTTCTATTCATACAATTTAATAAAAATATATAGAGTTTTCTCTCAAGTCCATCTTCAGACAGAGGCATAACTGGATGACTGAGTACCCTAGGTGGCAGTGTCTTATGGTGCTGCACCATTGGCTCTGTTCCTAGTGGTGTCGTGGTAAACAAACCAGCTGTTTTTTTGTACCCCCAGCAATGTCAGTGCACCAGTGTGTTGTCCTGGTCATCTCCCTTTGATACCTACTGCTTCAGATATGGTAGCTGGGAACACTGCTGTCCTGGGTTTGGCTTCAACAAGTGGTGGAAACCTGTCAAGTTTTCTTTGAGATGCTTGCAATACTTACAAACAGCAACAAGGGGAGATGAAGAATCCACTTTCTGAGATACAAGTAAGGATGCTTGGTGTCATTCCCTCCCCACTCCAGGCAGACCCAACTATCTGTCCTTTCCTCTTGTTGACTTGGGGAAGGGAAGGGATACAATTAGTGCTGCATAACCTGATCTGGGTTCTGGACACCATCATCACCTGCAGTACTGAGAAATGTTTACCTGATAATGATGTTAAAGGAAGCTAGAGAAGGATAGAGATTATCAAGGTTGGATCCAGGTGGAATTTTTATTCAGGCAGCATGGAGGGAGTCAATTGACTTCATAGCTCATTATGATCTTCTTGTTTCCTGTTAATCTCTCTTCATTCCACAGGTGTTAGCAATCCTCTCTCATTTTAATGGTCTTGATGTTACACTATTAAAGCTATTCTTTTTTCTATGATTTTGTCATCTGTTGGCCATTCCTGGCTATGTCTGTCTCCTATTGTACAGCCCTGCTGACTGTTTTCAGCTCTAATGAAAAGCATCAATTTAGGTGTAGTAATATAAACTCAGAAATGACTGACAGTGAAGTATTGGGGGCAGTGTCAAGACTCTCAAGAAGGCCAGATTGTGTGTTATGAATATGAATAAGAGAATTACATTCAACTATAATGACTACAGGACTAATGAAACAAAATCTTTTGACTATTTTTTGCCTGGTGTGTTACATTTTTTAAGCTCAATATACAATCTAGCCAATTAGTGCACATCCCAATAAGTTATATTTGTTTTTGCTTTGATCTTACACTGAATAATATAATGGTAGTCCTCTAACATGTTAGGAAAGCTTCTAGTTTCTCTGAAACTAGAGAAAAATGTGCGTTGCATTATGTATAATGATGCACCGCACCACCTTCACCACCCTTTCTAAAATCCTGGATCTGCCCAACAAAACTATGTACACAGAGTAAACTCTACTCTGTCTTTGCAAAGCTAGTCCATATGAAAAAAGATGCAGAACCTCTACCCAGAAAAATCAGGTTGCATATTATGACAGCAGGCTGCACATTATTATTGCATTCCCAGGAAACCTTTAAGGAAACCAACAGTGAATTGCATTAATGGAAACACTGTGCTCAATCTAAGATGCCAAGAAAATACACACATATAAGCAGCAAAAACACAGAAGGTGGGCAATGGAGCTGAACAAGCTAATGCAAAACTAATGAAACAAGGGGTGAGACACTGATGATTAGGTATAGAAAAAAGCCTGAATAAACTAGATAGTTTAATATTATAAAAGCTACACATACAATTCCTCTTGCCAAAAAAGACTAAGTTGTGTCAGTTAAATATGCCACTGGCTTAGGCACACAAATGCTGGCCAGCTTGCAGGCAGTGAGGCCTGTTGCTAGAGATAAGAAATTCTGTTGGTAGGGCAAGAAATAAGAGACATGAAGCAGTGGATAGCTGAAGATTCCTTGGGAACCACTGAGTCTCTGTATGTAGCCATGGCTATGCTGTCCACTCTAAACTGTTCTCAAATCTTGTTTTGCTTTTCCTGCTTCTTACTGGGATTTTTATTAGGGTTGGTTGAACTGTCTTTTGCTGTCTAGTCTGATTTATTCTCCCTAAGTGGTATACAGGTTTTCATGTCTCTAAGTTAGCAACTTGCAAAGGATGAAATAAAGCTCTCTGAATCCCTTGCCTCAAAGCTCGTTGAATGACTTCCCTAAGCTTTGGTGCTCCTCTCTCACAGCTTTCCTCTCCCTCTACCTTGGGGTCACTCCCATTAAACCTGCAAATTCATAGATCTTAAGATGTAATGTGCTAGCTTCCATATTCAGTGAATATGTATTCCCTAATTTATATATTCGTGCAGTTGTCCAATGCTTCAGTTTTCTCTATTAGAATCCATCAATAAACTTTGCTAAATCTAATATTCCTTCCACAACCCATGTCTTTCCCAGGGTCTACACTTAGCATTTCCTGCCCTTCTTCCCTGAATTCTGTCCATTCCTACATCCTCTGGCTTTTTTAGTTTCTTAAACTCCATTCTTCTCATCCCTATACTAAGGCTTAATGTGCACCCTCTGTTCCCCTTGTCTACAACATTCCCTCTACTTTGTGTGTCCATTCTCACTTTAGTTTCCCAGTTGTATGGTTCAATAATCCCCTGCAACTGTTTTTATCCTGTCAAAAACAGTCTCCTCAATCTGGCTCCTCCATGCCTCCAGTCCCCACTCAGAGGGCACATCCACATGACACATTTACTGCAGAGTAGATTCTACTCAGTAGACTAATTAACTTTGTCGTAAATGTCTGGCATCTGCATGTGTGGCCCTATTAGGAAACTAACACTGTAGCAGATTAGTACTTGTAAATACAAATACTATCTTGCTGCAGATTTTTTTTTTTACTTTACAGCACTGCACTTGTAGATGCTGATTCAGCTGGCTGGGGTAAGAGGGTGCTTCAGTGTGGGGGCTGCCTGCCACCTAGCCCCACACTGGAGCACACTTATGCCCCAGCTAGCTCCTCCGCAGCACACTGAACTGGGTCAGAGCAGACCCAGGCTCACAGGCTGACCCCACCAGGGCCCACAAGCAATAAACTCTGGTGCCGGAGTTTATTGCTTCACTTTTTTAGCATCCGTAGATGTTCCCAGTGTCTGCTTCCCCATATTTCTTCCACTATGGGTTTCATTCATTGCCTCCTCCTCACCCCATGCTTTCCAGCCTCAGATTTCCTTCATACATCATTCTCTAAACAATCCCACATCCATGACTACAAAAAACCCTAGACAAAAAAGCACGGGGAGGGGCAAGAAAAGTGAGATTTATAGCATCAGATCAATGCATTATTTTGAAGAACCTGTTCAGCAATCTCATAATACTTCTTTACATAGAAACAATGTGTGAAATCATCAGTGATTACGTTTATGTGAAAGGGTATTCATGATGACACTTAATTCAAACATGGACATTTAATGTACCAGCACTGATCATGACAATATTAAAGGCAATCTAGAATCATGACGTATTATTTAGGTTGCACAACCCTTCTCACTGTATTCAGAATATATAATCAGTATATATCTTGTTTTCATTAGCAAACATATTTGTCAAAGTATAATTATTTTGGTCACAACCTTTTATTCTATGCATCTTCCACAGAACGGATTTTTTAATTCAAACAAAATAATTCATCTATTTCTTAAAACAAGTCTACCGAAAGGAGGGAAAACCCATATTATTCTGGTGATCTCTTATTTGAGAAACTATGGTCCCTCCATGATTCAGAGCATGGATGTTAAAATCTGATGGGGAGGGAGAAGAGAAAGTAAACTTTGTGTCAGAAATAAACTTTTTGCTGTTCCTGTGAAAATATACCAAGAATTGGCTCAGACTTTAAAAAAGAATCATAATTTGCACATTCTCACTAGTGAATTCTTAAATTTTGGCAGCCAAATTCCACAAAGAGTCTGAAGAGACAGATAACACTGGGGAGGCACGTGGAGGTCATGGCTGGAGGGAGAGGGGCTGAGTGGAAGTGAAGACAGCAGAGGGGACTCAGTGAGGCGACTGGAACTTACTGAGTGAGTAGACTGGAACAAGGATGGGAAGTCCAAAAAGGTAAGACTAAGGCTTGGCTGAGCGAGAAGACATAAATAGGGCTGAGACATCTGAAGAGTAGAGACAGGGACTGATTAGTAGGGCTGTGTGAAGTGTTGGTCCCCGATTTGATTTGGTGGAGATCTGGCCTGATTCGGTGGCTGAATCTCTGAATCTGAATCCAATCAGAGGGCCCTTTAATCTCTCCAAATTGAATTGGAACCCTCTGAATCGATTTGGAGAGATACGGAAAGATTCAGGGATTTGGACGTAGACAGATTTAAATGTTTTTTCTACATACCTCTAGGTAGCAGGTGGCTCATGAATGCTGTGATGCTGGGGCTCATGGAGTATCCCACAGGAGTGCACTAAAAAATGTAGCAATATGCATCACAGAAAAGCCCATAAGGATATTCTGTATTCAGAGGTGGATTTAAACAGCATAGAGTAAATAAGGTCTGAGGCCAGACATTGAACAAATAGAAGAAAACTAAACATTGAATAGTGGATGTGCCAGTTTGGAGAACCTGTCCATGTATAGCTTGGGGATCTTAGGAGTAGGGACAAAAGTTGCACATAAACTGGCTTAAGTGATCAAAAACAGTTTAAACCCATAACTGATTCAGTCCCCCAGATTCCCAGGATGCTTTGCAGTCCTGGGCTGTGCTGTCTGCTTTAGGGGAGTAAGACTGGTCTCACCACCTATTTTCACAGAGCTGAGGCAGTAAAACCTCTGCTTCATACTTCTGCCTATGCCTGCGAGTCTGATGGGATGGGAGGGCAGAGGAATGGACCCCAGGCTCTCCTAGCCTGGGTCTGCACAGCACAAGGCACCCTCTGTGGAGGTTATCACTGCCCCCTCCACAGCCCTTCAAGACAGGCTGGTTTTGCTGTAGCCCCACCACCTGCCAGCAATCCTTGCCTCCAAGAGGTGAGGGAGGGCAGGGAACACATCCACCCAGCCCAGCACTGGACACCCAGATGGGGTCTGCAAAGCACAAAGAAAGGAAAGCCGCCACTGCTGGACTCTTCCCCTCCTCCAACCCCTGCAGCCTAGAGAGCTGGGCTTGGATCCATTAGCCCTACCCCCTCAGCAGCTGACTTTGTCTCCAATGGGCTGGGAAGGTGGAAAGAATACCACCCCACCACCCAGCACTAGCCCCCCAGGTAGGGTCTGCAAGGCCCAGGGGGAAGCCTCCTCTACTGGGCTTTTCACCCTCCCTGCTGCCTAGACAGTGAGGGTGGGATCCCTTACCCTACCCCCTCACCAGCTGATTTTGCCTCTTAGGGACTGGGGGAACAGGGAGAACACCCACCCAGCCTGCCAGTGGATCCCTATTGTTGTCTGCATGACCCAGGAGGGAAATCCCCCTCCACCAGGCCTTGTGCCCCTCCGCCCAACCCTGCAGTGCTGAGAACAGGACTCAGATCACTTAGCCCCAGCTTCTCACTAGCTGCCCTTGCTTCTGAGGGGCTGGGGGAATAAAGGAGAGGAGGCAGGAGAACGCACCCACCCAGGCTGGCACTGGACCCCCAGATGAGGTCTGCAGGGCAGGGAGGGAAGACTTTTCACCTGCCTGCAGCACAGACAGCCAGGCTGGGATGCCTTAGCCCTTCCCCTTTGCCAGCTGCCCTTGCCTCTGAGAGGCTGGGGGGAGGAAGGAGGCAGGATGCATCCTTGCCAGGGGTGGGGAGCCCCCACTGAGGCTGGGGGATCACCAGCTCCAAGCTGGAGGGACTGTTTCTTCTCCCACTTCTGGGGTGGGGTCAAGCCCTGCAGGACTATACTGAGCAATGGAAGGGGTAGATCCCCACTCTACACCAGCCAAAGGGCTCTGGGACCAGTGGGGAGTGCCCACTGAGGCTTGGGGATCTGGCCTGCTCAGGACTGAAGGGACCATTCCCCACTTGGCGGGAACAGTAAGGGGTTCGGGTGTGTGTGCTGGGCAGCCATTCAAGGATGACCCCTGCTCAGCTGCATTCAGGTGCCTTCAGCAGTGGCTGGCAAGGAAGCTCCAGTGCTCCCCACCCCCCCCCCCCCAGCTATTGGTATGGGCCACTATAAGGGCCTGGCTGCCTTTCCAGTTTCAAAAATGATCATCAGTTTACTTTATTATCCATTCATTCTACACAGTTTAGAGAAACTTGCAAACACTGAATCAATTCAGTCTTGCACTTTTTGACTGTCTATACTTAGCTTAGATCAGACTGCAAATTGAATGCGGGGCTTCTCTGATTTCCTATATTGTCTCTTTACCTCCGTTCTGGTCTTCAAGTGGTAGAAAAATAATGCTCAAAGTAGGTTATTGATGAGAATCCCTTCTATTAATTCAGTAGTCCTTTAGGAAAAAAGGCCCAGAACAAAATATATTTGTGAATGTGAACCAACTAAACAGTGGATCACTTGCTGCAGGGAACGAGGGGAACTTCAATCAAATCATAGAATCATCATAGAATCATAGAACTCCGGTCAGAAGGGACCTTGTAGATCTTTCATAGATTTCATAGACATTAGGGCTGGAAGGGACCTCAGGAGATCAGAGTCCAGCCCCCTGCCCAAAGGGCAGGAAGTCAGCTGGGGTCATAGGACCCCAGCAAGATAAGCATCCAATTTACTCTTGAAGGTGTTCAATGTAGGTGCTTGAACCACCTCCGCTGGCAGACTGTTCCAGACCTTGGGGGCTCGGACAGTAAAGAAATTCTTCCTTATGTCCAGCCTGAAACGGTCTTGCAGGAGTTTGTGACCGTTCGACCTCGTAATCCCTTGGGGCGCTCTGGTGAACAAACGTTCCCCCAGATCCTGGTGGTCACCCTTGATAAACTTATAGGTGGCCATCAGATCACCCCTGAGCCTACGCTTTTCCAGGCTACAGTCCCATGGCTCTCAGACTGTCATCGTAAGATCTGTTTTCCTGACCTCTGATCATGCGCGTGGCTCTCCTCTGGACTCTCTCAAGCTTCTCCACAGCATTTTTGAATTGTGGAGCCCAAAACTGGACGCAGTACTCCAGCTGCAGCCTCACCAAGGCCGAGTACAAGGGGAGAATGATGTCCCAGGATTTGCTCGAGAAGCATCTATGGATGCAAGCCAGCGTTTTGGTCGCTTTACTAGCCGCAGCATCGCATTGCAGGCTCATGTTCATCTTGTGGTCAATGATGACCCCCAAGTCTCATTCTTCTGTAGTGGTATCCAACTTAGCACTGCCGAGCCTATAAGAATGCTGCAGGTTTTTCCTCCCGAGGTGGAGAACCTTGCATTTTTCGGTGTTAAACACCATCAGGTTCTCGTCCGCCCATTTGCTGAGCTTGTCCAGATCAGCCTGGATCACCCGCCTATCTTCTGGCATGGATGCTTTGCCCCAAAGTTTGGTGTCATCGGTGAACTTGGCCAGGCCACTCCTGACTCCAATGTCCACATCGTTAATGAAGATGTAGAACAGTATGGGTCCAAGGACAGAGAGCCTTGAGGGACCCCACTGGTCACAGGACACCACAATGAGTGACTGCCATCGATTACAACCCTCTGGGTCCAACCACGGAGCCAATTTCCCAGCCAGCGAATCATGGTGGAGCCAAGGTCACAACTGGCCAGTTTGGCCAAGAGGTGATCATGGGATACCAGATCAAAAGCTTTTTTGAAGTCAAGATATATGACATCAATCTCTTCTCCCTCGTCCAGGTGATAGGTCACCTGGTCATAGAAGGAAATGAGATTGGTCAAACAAGACCTACCCGCAACAAACCCGTGCTGGATGTCCCTTAGGATGTTAGTCTGGGCCAGTCCATCAAGGATGGCCTCCTTAATAAACTTTTCTAAAATCTTCTCCGGGATAGAAGTACGGTAATGGGCCTGTAGCTGGCCAGATCCACTCTCCTCCCTTTCTTGAAGATCGGCACCACACTGGCCTTCTTCCAGTCTTTTGGCACTACACCAGAGCGCCAGGAGTTTTCAAAGATCCGTGCCAGGGGCTGGGCTATGACGCTCGCCAGCTCCTTGAGTACCCTGGGGTGCAGGTTGTCAGGGCCGGCTGACTTGAAGGTATCCAGCTTCTCAAGGTGTTCCTTCACGAGGTCAGCATTTATGGAGGGTAGGGGATCCCCATCACCCGGATCTCCCTGTCCCATAGCAGGCATGGGCGTCCCATGGGACTGATGAAAGACTGACGCAAAGTACCTATTTAATAGGTTGCCTTTTCCTGGGTGTCAGTTGTCGGTTGCCCCATCTGGTTTAGCAGAGGTCCAACATTGCCCTTGCTTTTCCTCCGGCTCCACACATATCTGAAAAAGGACTTTTTGTTGTCCTTGATGCTTAAAGCTAGTTGGAGTTCAGTTGCAGCCTTGGCTTTCCTGGTTTGCTCCCTGCAGGACCGGACCAGTGCAGAATAATCCTCCTTGGAGGTGAATCCCGTCCTCCATCCTTTGTAGGCTTTCCTTTTTAGCCGCAGGAGGTCCGCTAGGTCCCTAGAGAGCCAGGAGGGCTGCTGTGCCTTCTTGCTGCCTTTTCTTTTGTGTTGGAATAGATTTACTTGTGCCTTGAGGATCGCTTCCTTGAGAAGCAACCACTCTTCTTGAACTCCCATCTCCCTGGGGTCACGGTCCCTGAGGGCCTGACCGAGAAGCCTCTTGAGCTTGTCAAAGTTGGCTTCTCTGAAGTCAAGGACTTCTGTGTTGCTGACTGACTTGCCAGCTTTACGGCAGATGGTGAAGGTGATCAGCTCGTGGTCGCTGTCACCCAGCTTCTCATCGATCACTAAGTCGCCGATTAGGTCGTCCCCCGTAGCCAGTACCAGGTCGAGCAGCGCTTTGCCTCTCGTTGGCCCATAGACTTCTTGAGTCAGGTAGAGGTCATCCACGCACGAGAGAAAGCTTTGCAACTGCTCGGATTTTGCTGAGTGATCTTCCCAAGAGATGTCCGGGTAACTGAAGTCCCCCATGACAACCAAGGTCCTGGAGGAAGCGGCCTCAGTCAGTTCCCGAGCGAACTCCTGGTCAAGCTCAGGATTTTGAGTGGGAGGTCTGTAATAGACTCCCACCGTTGTGTCCCCTGTGCCATTTTTCCCATGAATTTTTCCCAGAGGGTCTCTAGCTGTCCATGCCAGTCGCCAACATCAGCTTGCAGGGACATGTAGCTTTCCTTCACATAGAGAGCTACACCCCCGCCCCTTTTGTCAACATGATCCCTCCTGTACAGGGTATAGCCCTCTATACCCATGGTCCATCTTCAAGTCCGACCCTCTGCCTGAGCAGGAGAAAAAACTGGGCTCAAATGACTCCAGCCAGGTAGGCATCTAGCCTCCTCTTAAAGACCCCCAGGGCAGGAGCCAGCACCACTTCCCTTGGAAGTTGGTTCCAGATCCTAGCTGCCCTGACTGTAAAGTAGTTGTTACGGATGCCTCGTCTAAACCTACTCTCCAACAACTTATGGCCGTTATTCCTTGTTATGCCAGGGGGCACTAGGGGAAACAAAGTATCTCCCAAACCCTTCTCGTCCCCCCTAGTGACTTTACAGACAGTCACCAGGTCCCCCCTCAGCCTTCTCTTGTCGTGGCTGAACAGGTTCAGGTCCTGTAGCCTTTCCTCGTAGGGCCTGCCCTGCTGACCCCTGATCACGCGGGTGGCCCTCCTCTGGACCCTCTCAATGTTGTCCACATCCCTTCTGAAATGGGGTGCACAGAACTGGACACAGTACTCCAGCTGTGGCCTGACCAGTGTTGCACAGAGGCGAAGGATCACCTCCTTGGCCCTGCTTGAGATGCATCTGTGGATGCATGACAAGGTCCAGTTAGCCCTGCCAACCGTGACCTTGCATTGTCGGCCCATGTTCATCTTGGAGTCAATAATGACTCCAAGATCCCTTTCTGCCTCCATGCTCTCAAGAAGGGACTTTCCCATCTTATAAGTGTGCTGCTGGTTACTACTGCCCAAGTGCAGCACCCTGCACTTGTCAGTATTGAAGCATATCCTGTTTTTGGTAGCCTACTCTCGTAACCCATCCAGGTCTTGCTGCAGTCTTTCCCCGCCTACTAGCGTGCTCACCTCACCCCAAATTTTGGTATCATCAGTGAATTTAAACAGGTTGCTTTTGACTCCATTGTCCAAATCGCTGATAACGAAATTCAACAGCGCGGGCCCAAGGACCGAGCCCTGGGGGACTCCGCTGCCCACTTCTCCCCAGGTCGAATATGACCCGTCCACCACCACCCTCTGAGTACGACCCTTCAGCCAGTCACCTCATGAGACTTATCAACTGCTCAACAAAGGAAAATATATTTCTTGAGCATATTCAAAACAATTGTTCAAATCCTTTTGAAATAATTAGGGCTTAGTTCAGTGAAAAAAAACCTTGGTATGGGTTTGTGGGAATCTGCAATTGTTTTGGGGGGAAACACTATCAAAAAATGCAAGCTCGTGATAGTGTGAGATTAAATACATATTTTTTGACTGAGAGAGGTTTGCTATTATAATATTGAGATATGATTATTTAATGAGCCATGAGCATTCATTTCAATGTAGGGGGGCATTAAGGAAAATGAAACAATAATTCATAGTAGGGTCAGATGACAGTGTATTAATATCAAAAG
Organism: Crocodylus siamensis; assembly: GCF_052110815.1. Lineage (NCBI taxonomy): Eukaryota > Metazoa > Chordata > Crocodylia > Crocodylidae > Crocodylus > Crocodylus siamensis. The sequence continues at coordinate 309,504,826 of NC_143395.1, forward strand.
CAAAGCAAAATAGGATTACCACTGCCTGTACTTTCAGAGGCAAGTAACATAGATGTAATTCTTACTGTGAATGACATGCTTGAACTGAGGAGACTGTCTAGCACTATTCTATCCTGCTGGATTGACAAAGTAAACTCACTAAAGAATCACAGAAAATTACGGTTGGAAGGGACCTCAGGAGGTCATCTAGTCCAACCCCCTGCTCAAAAGAGAATCATCCCTAATTAGATCATCTCAGACTATGCTTTGTATAGGTTGGTCTTAAAAATCTCCAAGTATTAAGATCCCACAATGTCTCTGGATAGCCTGGTCCAGCACCTTACTATCTTCTTAGTGAGAAAGTTTTTACTAGTATCTAACCTAAACCTCCCTTGCTGCAACTTGAGACCATTGCTCCTTGTTCTGTTATCTGTCACCATTGAGAACAGTTTAGCTCCACCCAGGTAGCTGAAGATTGTTATTAAATCCCCCATCCATTTTCTCTTCTCCAGACTAAATCAGCCCAGTAACCCCAGATTCCTCAGCCTTACCTCAGATGCCATGTTCCCAAAACCTCAAACATTTTCATTGGTCTATGCTGGACTCTCAAATTTGTCCACATTATTTCTGTAGTGGGAAGCCCAAAACTGGACACAGTACTGCACATGTGGCCTCACCAGTGTCAAACAGAAGGGAAAAATCACTTCTTCGATCTGCTGCCAACACTCCTATTAATACAGCACAGTATTAATTAGCCTTTTTAGCAACAAGGGCATGCTGCTGGCTCATATCCAGCTCCTTGTCCACTGTAACCCCCAGATCCTTTTCCGCAGTGTAACCCCCAGCCTGTACCAGTGCATAGGATTCTTCCATCCTACGTACAGGACTTTGCACTTGTTCTTATTGAACCTCATGAGATTTCTTTTGGTCCAATCCTCCAATTTGTCTACGTCTCTCTGAATCTTATTGTTTGATCTCTGAAAGTTTGATAATAGAACTTGATTACCCTAGATTTTACACACTCCGATACACTTGGTTTAATACATCAGCACTTCTATGTGCACATTTTAATGGATAGTTTAGATATGATGCTGTAAAGATAAGACACTCACTTCAAAGCTTTTCTTTGTAACTTAGCAGCAGCTAAGTTGATGCTGCATACCCATTTAGACCCCAACATTTTTAACAATCTAAATCTTTAAGCATCGTTAACTTCCTCCTTTGTAAAAATTCATTGAATTTTTTCATTCCACATGTTAAACCATGTACTGTCTTCTTGTTCTATACAGGTGAAGAATGATAGTGTCATCTTTTTTGCAGTTAAGTCTGTTGAAGCAGTAAAGACTGATCTTCATTCTTATTTGGTATTTTATAGGATATGCATAAAAGTAAAACTTTATTTACAAAAAAGAGTTATGGTTGAAAGTGTACTTTATCAGTGATCACCTTGAAACAATATTAAGTGTTCTTGACAATAATACTACTTCTTAAAATGTCTAAGAAGTCTGGAATATTAAGAGTATCCACCACTTCACTCTATCATAGAACTCCATCACTTGCTTTCATGTTATTCAGTTTACACAGCACCCAATAATATTTGCCCCATAAACTTTGCAAAAATATATATCAAAGACAAAATAAATAAGAACACAGCTTTTGTTTAGAGGTGCCCATTCCTTCTTTCATTCTTTCTTTTTTTTTTTTTTTTGAGCAAAGACCAAGAATGTCATCAAAGTTGGCATATGCAGTGGATAGAAGCATGCCAGTCTAGTACATCTTAAGAAAAGTCCTGGTTAAAATTCAGAATTTGAGTTCCATGTGAAATGTACAATTTTGAAAACATTTTCATTCTGAACCCATAAAGAAGCTAAATTAGAAAAAAAATGTCAGAAAGAAAATACTATATTTTTTTATTTTGGAAAGAATTGAACTCTTGCAATCTGTATTTCTCAGAATGAAAAATCAGGGCCAGCTGCCCAGGGATGCTTGGGCTTCCTTGGTTGTGCCAGAGTCATGGGCATCCTGAGAATCTTCCAGTGAAGAACAAGGAGTCTAGAAACCTTGAAACCCCTGATCCAGCCAGGACTTCCAGGGTACCCCCTGCACAAAAGTATCCCACAAAACTTCGGAGCAGTACTTTGGTGCAAGTGGTATTTTCCAAATAAACAATATTTGCTGGGAAACTCCTAATCAGATGAATCTCACAAAAGCAAAACTTTTCTTCTACAGGCAGAGGATTGATGGATACAACATGCGTGAGAAAATCCTGGACTCCTATGAGAACTCTGACCTAAACACAAAAATGACCAAAGATAATTGATTAGCCACCAGGGGACTCCTCGCTTCTCAACCAACTGCTGAGGGTACCCTGACCAAAAAAAGTTGAAAACAGCTGTTGTAGTGGGTGTGTGATATAGACCACTAGGGCAGGAGGAAGTAGTGGATAGGCTTTCTTCAAACAACTTGCGGAAATTTCCCAACAACAAGCCCTAGTTCTCATGGGGGACTTCAATCACCCTGACATCTGCTGGGGCAATACAGCAGTGCACAGACAATCCAAGAAGTTTTTGGAGACTGTAGGGTACAACTTCCTGGTGCAAGTGCTGGAGCAGCCAACTAGGGGTCATGTGCTTCTTGACCTGCTGCTCACAAACAGAGAAGAATTGGTGGGGAATGTAGCAGGGGTTAGCAAGTTGGGCAGCAGTGACCACGAGATGATTGAGTTCAGGATCCTGAGGAAAGGAAGGATGGAGAGCAGCAGAGCAAGGTCCCTGAACTTCAGAAAAGCAGACTTCGACTCACTCGAGGAACTCATGGGTGGGATACCCTGGGAAGCTAGTGTGAGGGGAAGAGGAGACCAGGAGAGCTGGCTGTACTTGAAAAAAGCCTGAGAGTGCAGGAACAAACCATCCAATGCACAGGTGTAGTACTGCAGTGATTATAATTGCTTTGATTGCTTGTCTTGTTATTGACTATAATTGTTTATTTTGTTATTTCTCTTTTTATATAAGGAAAAGATTTAACCATTAAAAAAAGTTAATCTTGTTATGATTTACTAACCATTAAGATTAACTTTATCTTGTTATAATTTAATCAGTCATTATTAGTGTTTGGAATTAACCATCTATTTCAAATTTCTTATTGCTTAGCATAAAATATATTTGACATTGGTCTCATGATTTTAGACATGTTTGACTCATGACTTCAGAATTTAAATTTAGTATAAGGAGAATGCTTGTGTAAGGGTTTGCAGAATGTCTGAAAAGAGATAACGAAAGAATGAATGATAGACATATGTGGCAGCGAGGGAAGAAGACTGGCCTCTTACAGCAGGTGAAAATAACTTTCTGTGGTTTAACGGTTAAGGGCTTCAGTGAACTCGAGTCAGCAGTGAAGGATTACCAAATACTAAATCATGCTCCATCCTGATGGCTGAAGACTGCAAGTGACGGCCCCTGAAGATTACAAACCACAAAGCCAGAAGGTCACAACCTACAAATCCCAGCCTGCCAACAGGACAAGTTGTGTCTGACTCAGAGGAATCCAGAAGCTCAATGAACAGCTATTACTATAAAAAATGAACACAAAGACAAGGCTTTGGGGTTTTTTCCACCTGCAAGAAGGAGTTTTGTGCGCTTTCAACAAGACCTGACTCCAACTCTCTTGGTCAGCCTGGCTGGCCACCAGACCGACCTTGAGTAACTTTGCAACTTGGTAACACCTTAACCCTTATAGGACTGTCTAACTTCTGTGTGTGTATGCTTGTTTCTTTGGATGAATGAATAAATGAATAAATATGCAGGCAAATGAGTGAAGCAAATAACTTTATTATTCTTTATTCTTTTCACGTTGCATGTTTTATGTTGCAATAAATGTGGCATTTTGCCTTATCCCCTGATAAGATTCTGGCTTGTTTTTAATTCACATTGTATGCCCTGTGCACACAACACAGGAAAACTAACAAGTGTGGCAACAGACCAGCTTGGATTAGCAGAAAACTCTTCAGTAAACTAAGTCACAAGAAGTAAGCTTTATAAGTGAAAACTCATAGAAATAAATAGGAAGCAGCATAAGAGCATTGGCTCAGGCATGCAGAGATGAAGACAAGAAAGCCAAAGCTCAATTGGAGTTGCAGCTAGCAAGTGATACAAAGGGTAACAAGAAGGGTTTCTACAGGTATGTCAGTAGCAAGAGCAGGATCAGGAAAAGTGTGGGAAAAGATTAGATTTTGATGTTTTGTGAAAATTTCAGGATTTCTTCTGAACCATCTGTTCCCTGTCAAAGGTAAGGCTAGGGGACAATTTGTTCATTCAGATATACTTGCCAGGAAGGCATAATTCAAACACCTAAGAAGCCAGAGTTGACACAGGTGGGTATGGAGTGGAGTAAGGGAAAAATACTGCTGTGAGGAGATTGTCTCTTACTGCCAAAAGCCAGATTAACCCTTCCTAAACCAATAAATGAGATAGTGAGCAATAATATATGATGAGCAATAATGCAAACCCCTTAATTAGGCAGCAATTGCAGGGCCAAGACAGAGTTAACTTGGCTGTTGGCAGAAGCAATTTCCCTCCCAGCAGCACCATCTCCCATGGGAAGGCAGTGTGAGGCTGAGGAGGGTACTCCTTTACCTCTCTACTGTGCAATCAGAGCCTCAAGCCCCCCTGCTTCCATTCTGGTTCCATGCATCCATTTTGGCACCCCACTTTATTGAGCACTTGGGGCTCATGCCTTGGTTGCCCACCCTTAGTTATCCTACTGATGTAAACAGAGAACAGTGTGAGTTTTTATGTACACAGCAAAGATGATAAAGGGTTCACTTTTGTACCTTTCACATACAAATGTAAAGGAGTTGCTTCTCTTGTCTCTATTTGATCTGACTCATCCATTCAGAGTCTAGGTTTCTAAAATATTAGTTTATCTTTCTCTGGAATTGCCATTCTCATTGTAAACATTAATGCATATCAAGCTAGAACCAAATGTATTTTGTTAGGTGTCCTGCTATTGTATAGATTTATCACTCTCATGAAGTTTCCATGTGAGACTCCTAAATAAAAAAACAGCTGCAAACATACAATACAGAACCCTTTCCAAGAAAATGAAATTATAAATAGCGTAAAATGTATACAGTTAATTTTAAGAAATGCCATTAATAAATGTTATTGCTCATGATAATTTAATTCTCCTCAAAATTCATCACCTATTCATCTTCAAATGTATCTCAACTGTAATTATACCAATGGTGATATATTACTTTTCTCAAAATGTTACTGATGCCCATAAAACACTGCATAAAAGAAAACTTGCAGTTGTTTAAAATAAATCATTGCATATGCACATAAATTTATATTCAGGGGAAAAGATATTTTTTAAAAAAACCATTATAAGAATTGCAATTAAAACTGCCCTGGTGGGTTATCAGCTGGGTGAAATATTTTCCCTCACATCTAATCTGGCTTTACTGACAAAAAGTTAAATATGATTTACTTGCAATGTCTTATGAACACCCAGGGTCATATGCATCTTTTAAGAAATTGTAAATGATCTATGGCATTAATAAGAAAATATATCCAACATTGTGCCTTTCAGTAACAATACACACAAAAAAGTATATTTGGGGTTTTTTGCACTGAATATTACTGTAGTATTGCCTCCTTTGTCCTTCATCAAAGATATTGGTAGGTAGGGCATAATCTTATGTTTTTATTTTGCACCCCAAAGTCTTTTGCGTGCTATCACAACACAACTACAGCTACTACTAATCATCCTCAACTTCTGAGACCTTTTATAACATCCAATATTTGCAGTTATAAAATTAGTACCTACAAGTTATCTGCATGCAGAAAACTACCTTATTACATACCTACAAAAAGGTAATAAGATGTGTCTGTAACCACAAACATTTTCTACCCTTGGACCTTTGTGCATTTTTATTGTGTGTGGTTTTTTTTTCAGGAACAACAGTGACGTACTAAAGCAAAAACTTAACTATAAATATATAACTAACATAATTTAGCAAAATTCTTCACTTAAACGTGCTTAATATTAAAACTGAGTTTTAAGTTCCATTCTTAAGTGTCATCTTAATTTGTCCTTCCCTGATATAGACCATCTGATGCCTGAAAGCTTGTTAAACAGCTCTCCCAACCACACAGGTGTTCCAATAAAATATATCACAAAAAACTTTGCTTCTTAACATTAAGCATATTCTTATTCATTGTAGGGACATAGACATGTACTTAAAGTTATGGAAAAAATGTAAATGAAGTGCTTTAGTCATGAATAGATAGAGGATTATTAATTTGCTAATACCAGTGGCCCACCAGCTGGATCCAGGCCCCAAAGTAACTACATCCAACCCCCAATACAGGGGATCAGCAGCACGTAGTTCAGCTTTGTATGTCCCCTTCTCTGCTGTGCACAGTGCTGATGATCCCCTTTACACCCCAAAAGTAAGCCCTCTTTCTCTCTCCCTCCCTCATCTCTGACATTGGCAGGCATCTCCCTCCACTCTCCCCTCTTACTGGAGGATAGTGTGACCTGCAGTACAGCCCAGTCACAAGCATTTGGCCCACTGCTCTAAAAGGATGAACTCCACTGGCTTATGTTCTTTCCTGAAACAGGGCTATAAACACTTATTTCAGAGACATCATTTGTAGTGTCATTAGATCAAATGAATAAATGCTTGGAACTAATTTTAAAAAGGATGCTACTCAGTTTTCTGTGCAAAGCTGAAACTTATGTGAGTAATTTCATGTATACGATCAGAGTCTTGCACTAAACACTCTAGACAGCAATACCTTAGCTATTTTTGTATCAAAATGCAAAAGTATTTGGGAAAACTGGGGGTCTTTTCACAATGTAAAGTTGCACACACTGATTCATTTCCTAACTTTTCTTCAGGCAGGTAAGCACTACTGAAGCCTGGGCCTCACCTGGGCAGAAGCTACTCACTGCTACCTATTTTATTCAAAACCTATTAAATTCAAAATGCAGAAACACCATTAGGAACAGGGGCCAAAATGAGGATTCCCTGCCTTCTGTGGCAGTGACCATTTGACTGAGCCACATGCCATCTAGCTTTCTCTCCCCTTGGTCCTAGTTATCTTTTCCTCTTGACCGTCTAGTGAGCCAGCAGGGAGGGGTGGAGGATACACTTGGTTGAGCACTTTGCCAGGAAGTGGGAGATGAAAGATTCAAACCTTCTGTAGGAAAACTGGGCCTAGAACCTGGGTCTTTATGTCCTTCAGAAAGTGCCCTGACTACTGGGCTACTAAACCAAAAGAATCCCTCCGCCTCCTTGCCATTTGACTTTCATACTTTCCTGGGGAGTTGAGTCTAATATCTATGTAAGTGACCCACAATTCCACATATGCAGCTGTTAGCCACTTAAATGCCATGTAACTGTTGAAAAACAAAGCTGGATTTGGACCTATCTTGTGAAAGTTAGGAAATCTGTTCTCCAGTTAAGGAATGAGGGGGGGAGCTTTGTGTTTGTGATTCTCTCTTTAATGTCTGTAAAGATAATTTCTGTGTATTGTATTTAACTGAGTATATGTTTGGAGTCAAATGTTTGCCATTGAACACAGTCCAAGCAGATGGGCTATATCAGCTCCAGTGATCCATATAAGCGTCTGGAAAGATGAAACAATTATATTGATTTAAAAGGGTGGGAAGGAACTTACCATATGTCCAGCTGATCCTTTGGAACTGTTTTTTTTTTTGTGTGTGTGTGACCGCTCTCTCCTCCAGTGTGTGGAAACTAAATGTCTGTAAATTAGGCCCCTGGCAGATGTTCAATTAAATGTGCAATATGATCTGATTCATAAGCCCAACAATCACTCCTCCTACCATGCTACACACGCATGGCAGGAGTCGTGGGGTTGCGGATCAGATCTCAATCAAGCCCTTATTGTTGGTGTAACAAGTAGCAAACCAGCACACCTGACTTGGAGTGCCAGTCAGCCGATAAACAGCCCCTACCTTGTGAGCCCATCAGAGCCTTTGACCCCAGTGCAGCCCTGTGGTTGGAACTGCCAGTCAGCTGACTGGACCTCCCAGTCTCAGGTGGGCATCAGAGCCCTGGACTCCAGTTTGGTCCTAGGGCTGGGAGCCCCAATCAGGTGACTGGCCTGGCTACACATTCAATTTAAGCACAATGGGAACTTGTCACACAGTTATTACACACATTTTGTGTAATAACTTTGTGGCTTATTCCCTATTTTATCACACCATGAATCATGTGAATGCATGGCTGGGTTACTACTTGAGACATGCTTAACTAGTCAATCATGTCTTAAGTGTAATTTCTGCCAGGAACCTTAGGAACTACTTCATTCAAAAGTAACCTACCTCCATCTAGTTTTTACTTGGCACAAAATAAAGAAAAAGTGTTAAGTATCTGCCCCTTTTCTAATTCTGTATACTTGTTTAATCAGTCCATATCTTAGGATAATATTTTATATCTCTGGTGTGGAACAGAAGTAAAGTTCTTTGGACACAGCAACAAAGAGGTAATAACCACAGCAGCTGCTGTGAAATATCAGCATTGGATATGCCAGTATGAAGACCCAATGGATATGCCCACCAAGTCCCTCTGCACACTGGGTTGTAACATGCCTCTGCTCTGTTGAAAACATGGGCTCTCCACAAGCAACTGCATTCCCTTTCCTTCTATAGCAGACTCCCAGCTATTACACTGCAGAAAGGATCATTGCAATCCTTACTTTGTTATCCATAGAAATATTTTTAAAGGTTCTCTTCCCTTCTTCAATGATTGTAAAACCCAGCCATTTTAACAAAATTCACATAGGCAAAAATGTTACCAGAAAATAAAGAATGGCACACAATAAAATAGAATGAAATCAATAAATGTTAGCAAACACAATACACATAATTCATGCCCCATTTATTCAGAAATAATCAAGTGATAAATTTCTCTTTGAAAAAAAGAAAGAAAAATTCTCTTTGAATTTATCTTTTTAAAAACATGCAATTACACTGGAAACCTATTCATGTAGATTCCAGGGTTTACATTTTCTTTGAACCCTGGTATCAAACAAAATTATTCAGATAGAATTATACAGAGCTTTTGAAATATTCATTTTTAGAATTGCAGATACAGTGTACTTTAGAAGTAAAAATTTATATTTAAATTTTAAAACAATTTGTCTCAAGTTCATTATTTTTTCCTGGCTACCATTTTCCTACAAAAGAACGTTATTTGTTTCCCTGAGTAGTAGAAAGCAGATGTTAGAATCCATTTATATAATAAAAATGAAAACACAAACCATAAGGAGACATGGTTAGTATACTAATTAATGTGTAATTTAAGCAACATAGCTTCTTAAATATTTTTATAAAAGTGAAAATAAATTATGTAAGCAGACACACTAATTAAGTTTTGTAACTTGGTAATTCAAAACTTTTACACATTTATGATAATGATTTGAACTGTATTGTTACAAGTTATCCTATTTGCATTTTGTGAATATGAAAGGGTACTTAAAATGTGGTCCTGATATCTAGTCCTGGATGCATAGACTTAAATAGGAGAACCTCTAAAAATAATTTTTAAAAGCCTCATATCTTCTCAGCCTACTCTCTCTAGCTTTCCCAGCCTAAAAACTAGTAGACTATTTCAAATAAATTAAGCCCATCATAAAGAACAAATTCTTTATGTCTCTAATATCAACATCTACACCTCATAAGTCATAGATTTAGTTATATAAGTAGTAGAATTAGTTGCATAAATTGTTCTATCAAACTGAATAGAGATGGCCCCAGAATTGATGTACTGAACCATTGATTCTCTGTGGTTATAGGGGACAAAACTAGGAGATTGGGCTCAAGATGTAGCATAGGAAATTTAGGTTGAAGTTTAGGAGGAGCTTTCTTACTATGAGGCTGGTCAAGCATTGGAACAGGCTACCTAGAGAATATGTGGTATTTCTACCCCTAGAAATTTTCAAGAGCAGGTTAGACAGACACCTGGTTGGCATGGTTTAATCAAGGATAATCCTACCTTGATAAAGGGGCTGAACTAAATGAACTTGTAGGGTCTCTTCCAGCCCTACTTCCCTATGGTGATCTTTAGTAATACCAATCTTGTGGTTTCTTTTTCAAATACTTCCACATCTTTTCTTTCTTACAGAATTTAATTTCTCCAATATCCTCTATAAATGTAAACTATTTATTCCTCACAGCATTACCTTGAAACAGGTTAATAGCATTACCCTCATTTTACAGATTGGGTACCTTAGCCCTAAAGTTTTAGAAGCATCTACTAACCGAAACTACAAAAACTAAGAGGCACCAGAACATGACTACATTGACTCCATGCCACCATGAAGCATGATTTGTCCAAATGCTGGAAAAGACAAATATTAAAGTGGTGCTAACAGTTCCCCAGCTCCATGATACTTTGCACTTCCCCAGCAAAACCAACCATCCTCCCCATCTCCCTCCTACAGGGTACACAGGCTAGCCTGGCCCAAAGCTATCTGTTCCAGCTGAGCAGGGACATATGCTCAGCAACACCCCCCACCACACACACACCACCCCAAATTCTGGCCAGAACCACTGCAGGTATCTGGCTGCATTCCTGGAATCAAAAGCTTCAATCTATGCAACTTATACTTACCTACGAAGACTGAATCAATTCAGCTTCAGGCTTTTTGACTATGTGTGCTTAACCTTAGAGGGCAACAGTAGAGTATTTTGGGCCCCCTCCTGGACAGTCCTTGTCCTGTACCTTTATGTGGATGAACTGGCTAAATCTGGCCTCTGTCAAAGTAAGATATTTCCAAAAGAATATAAAACAATAATGTTTGCTTTGTCTCTTTCAAAATCTCAACACAAGTCATATTTTTAGTGAAGCTAAAGTGTATATGGATAGCAGTAGATTGTTATTTAATGAGCTCTATCAGGTTGGCAATCTTGTGATGCTTATCTTCCAGTGGTTTCTATTATTTTACGCCTCTTTACAATACAAAAATATTCAGTATGGTTTTTTTATATTTAAAATACAACAAAGCCTTTAACTGGAACATGTTTACTATTGCATCATCCACTGAAAACCATGGAAAAATCATACCCTACCTGCCCATATTTTGCAGCTAAATGCAGAGGGGTCCAGTACCAATTATCCACTACATTGAGATCAGCTCCATGATCGAGTATCAAGGATACCACATCCTTATATCCATTTGCACAGGCCATGTGTAGCTGCAAGTAATAAAAAGGCAGTTTATTATTTTAGAGCATTAATCTAGGACATAAATGATTAATACATGTTTTAACATCCTCAAACACTTAAGGGGGAGGCAGGGAGCATAGTTCTTTCAAAACAGAGAAATTATGAAAATGGGAAATGCAAAACATGTTTCAGAACAATATTCTCCAAACTGTGCAGGAAATCAGATAACATGTTTTCAACATTTATAATTTAGAGCAGAAAGATACAGAACAACATGAATCCTAGTCAATCATCACTGATTCCAGTCTATTCTCACCCAGACTTTTCTCTTTTCCCAGTTTTCTCCCCACTCCACCTTCCCTTCCCCAAAACACCTTCTTTTTTTTAACTTTATCAGTCCTAATCCCGTCCAGAGTCTCAGAAATCTCCACAAGTTTCACAAGCAAGGCAAATTCACAAATTTCAACAGACCATGTCTATGGCCTAATTTTCTTTTGTCACAGTTTTTAAAGTCCCACATGAGAGCTGCTGCTGTTTTACCATTGTAAATTTAATGCATTAGCACAGAATGAAAGTAAGTTCACTGGGTTGGAACGAGGGATGCAGGGGAAATCCTCATCAGAGAAGAAAACCATTTATAGTTTTGAACTACTGTTATGTTTTCCTTTTCACTGGTATGGCCTCATTACATAAAAGATTTGATCGATTTGAAGAGGACCCCTTGACCACTTAACTCCTCACTTTCTTAAAGAATTAAAAGTACAACTGGTCTAAGAAAGGAGGATGGTAGAGATGTTATCCTTATTGGGAGCAGAAAGGGCAGTATGAGAGCTGAGATAAAAAGGAAAATGGTGAGAAAGGGGAAAAACAAAACTCAGAAAAAAATATTTTTTGTTCCTGAATGATTTTGGAAACTGAAAGTTAAACTGTGAAATTTATTGCATCAGTGCCTGGCTCCCCATATATCTTCATTTACATTTGTAAATTATTTTCATTACAGATGGAAAACAATAATTAAAATACATTTAATACAAAAACAGACAGAATATGTATATAAAAACGGGAAAGATATCCTAGAATAAATCAAATGCTACAAACTAAATGAAATATTAGATGAAAGTACAACATAAAATATACTGTATTGGGGATAATTTGGCAGTAGGGATTCCCAGTATGAACTCCAGTTTTTAGGCATGGAAAATAAGGGCATCTATTATCATATACTTTGAATGTCCCAAATGATTTAAGTTAGGAAATGATTTAGTTTATAGCTTAGAGGTATTTATTTTCTACTGGTTTTCTTCTGTGGATTCAGGCTTCTACCTCTGTTTATATTAGCAAAGGACATTGTAATTATGCTGCTTTAACCAGGAAGCTCAGTAGGGAAATGATTACAAAATAACTGCCTTTCCATAGCCAAAAGAGATAATCTCTGGCTAAATAAGCTCCCACAGTAACCCTACTATTAGGGTTTTGCAGTTCCAGAGTAGCTGCATGAACAGACAAACCTGAGGAGGGTTTGGGATTGGGTACTTTTTAGGATGTCTACATTGTTATTTAAAGTTGACCTGGAGGTCAGTTAGCTGAAACAACAGGAGTTCTCTCCCTTTTCACTTGCTACTGGTAGCTACTGCACATTGTGTTTCCTTTTCCTTAAACAGAGACCTTCTAGGAATCTATTTGTTGCTCTTATTGTGTTTGGCTCTACAGGTAGCAGAGACAGGAAAAGGGGGAATTAGGAGTGAAACTTGTGTAACTGCTCCTGGCAGTCTTCATGTGTTTGCAGCTTGCAGTGCCAGGGTGAGTTCTTAACATGTCAAGAACTGGTGAGCCAGAGAAAGGTTTGACCTCAGGTCCCTGAAGTCTAGTAGAGCTTCTGTGGATGGGCTGGACTGAAGATATTGGTTGAATTTAGGAGCTTACATTAAGCTGGTCAGACTGCATAGGTTTGAAGGTGGCAATGCCAGTAACACTAAATAGCAATGTAGATATATATTTTCCCTGTATTTCTTCAACCATGTTAACAATTTAGGCAGCTTGCTTTTGGCTAACTTTTGTCTTTATTATGCATGTAGCATCTCCATAGAGCAACAGAGTGGCTCAAAGATGCATAAGAATGGTTCAACTGTACACATCAGGGTTTAAACTGCTACTGAGCAGTGTGTGCTGAATACCTGAAAGAAAGTTATATTGCTCCTGAGATGCTGTTTTACTAAGCTGCTCTGATATACTGGTGATGGGTCCAATGCAGCTTGCAATCATGGTGATAGGTTTACCTTCTTGGTATGTTTGATGTTATAGAACAGGAATTTATTTGTCTCCAGCTTCTACCTATGACTAGCAAAAGCTCCAGGCATGAAAAACTTTCAGAGAACATAAAATATATTAATTTACTTATATTCTGTAAGAGTGAGCACACAGGAAACAGCAGTATTTACAAAAACAGACTTGCTATAATCCTATTAATTCACATGATGCTACAGCTTTTCAAGATTACCTTATATTTCAGCACCAGTTACTTCTGAACCATGAAATAAAGACTTTGAATAATATCACCATAAAAAAAGTTTAATTTCTTACACAGGGGGTGCATCTACAAGTACAATTAGCAAGTAGCCCCGTCACCGTTTACACGTGAGTTTCAAGACACATAAGTACTCTGCCATAAGATACTACTTGTCCTAGACAGTACTAGCCTACAGTGGAGTTAATTAGTTTACTGCACTCTAATAGGGATGTATGCATATATGATGATGCTTTACAGCACAGTTAATTAGTCAGCTCTGCAATAAAGCACATGTGTACATATACCCAGGAGTGAGATTTTTGCTATTGTCACTATAAACAAATGTATTAGTTATAGCAGAAATACCTTTGCCAGATTCCATTGATACATATATAGCTACCATAGACTGGGTGACTTTTTATCAAAAAACAGGAAGAAGAAATGCATTTACAAGACAAGACTTTAACATAACAGAAATCACCAACAAAAAGGAGGAAGAGCAGATCAATTTGTTGCAAGACAAAGGAGGCAGTTCAGAAACCAAACGTCCAAAATAAAAGGTGTCCAAACAAAAATACCCCTTTTCTCCAGGATCTGAAAGTAAGTGATAGAGTCTCTAAAGCTTGATTTGCTTGTTACACATATGCAATATACATAATAAAATACTGTATGCTACCTGACTCCAACCAAATGCTACTATAGATATGCCTATACTATATAGAGAGACTTTTTTATTTTTTTTTTTACTTAGATTGACTTAGTAGATGTAAGGCATGATATGGTAGCATCTTATAGACTGACACATTCAGAGAGGCATATGTTTTCATAGAGTACAGACTACTTTGTCACTTGCTATGAATAGACTTGCAGAGATCAGTTATACTATATAAAAAGGAATAAGATAATTTAAATAAAAAGTGTCAGAAAAGGGGGAAGAAAGGAGGAGGCACTGCTGAAAGAGGTGAAGGTGGGTTGAAGAGATCAAATGGGAGAAACAAAGCAGTTAACTTATTGAGGAACATAAGGTTAAAAAAAAGCTAGTCTAAGTAATGGAATAAGAAATCCAGAATCTCTGCTCAGATCATAATACAATCCAGCCTATGGATGATACCCTGTCTACATTTTACAATCAAACCAGTTTTTAAAAAGTGTTGTTTAAGAACAGCAACTCTGAGGTCAGTGATGACATGTAGAGGGAAATTAAAGTGTGCTGCCATGGGCTTTTGTGTCCTCCTGGAATTGATGTCAGATCAGTGTCCATTCATTTTTTTCACACAGGGATTGCTTAATCTATCCAATGTAGACATCCAAGGGCCATATATATGGCATAATACAACATCAGTAGAGGAGCAGGTGAATGAATTTCAGATGTTACACATGTTTTTTGATCCAGTGGCGATGTGGTTTGTGTTGATGTGGCACATACAGTTGGCATCTGGGTCTGTTGCAAGGCCTTGGTAAGAAGAGAAGTTAGGTAGCCTGTTGCTGGAGAGACACTGCTTGAGGTTGGGGGGCTTCCTGTAGGCCAGGACAAGCTTGTTTCCCATCGCTACCTTAAGATAGTCCAGGAGGGTTGGAGGTCATTGATGTATCCAAGATGTTCAAGCTGGGGGCTGGTATTGTAGCAGATCAGAGCAGGGTCAGAGTCTGGCTATGTTTACTTGAGTAGCTATGAGTTTGCAATTGCACACTAAGTGTAGGATTCCCTGCTACAGATTCTTAAGGTGTATATTACTTAGTGAGTGGGATCAAAGCAGATGTAACTGCAATGTGGAGTAGACAACAGATTTAGTGGTGTGATGAAAACTGGTGGCATGGAGGTACTGTACCTGTTGGTTAATTTCCAATACAATGTGATAGTGATGTGACCAGTGGAAAATGTTACCATGGTGGCCAAGAATGAGTACTGTGGGTGGCATATTCAAGAGCCAGTTTCATGGAAGGGTTGAAGTGGTTAAAGTCCCAATAGAATTTCTCTATTTCTAATTCCTTCCCGTTCGTTCATATAATGAAGATGTCATTGGTATGCTAGGGAGGAGAGGCCACCTGTTAAGGAAGAGGCCTTCAAGGTCTGTCACAAATATACTGGCTTATGCCCCCTGGGGGAGGGAGTATGTGTGTGCCCATAGCACTGCCATTCATTTCTAGGCATGAGGAGTCTGCAAAAATGAAATATTTTTTGGAAGACAAAGCAAGAAAGTGAAAAAGAAAAAGAAACAGCATTATTGTCAGGGATAATGTTTCTTATGGCTTATAATCTGTCCTTAGAGGGAATGCTGGTGTAAAAGAGACGTAACATACATAGCAGCTAATATGGGGTTTGCTGGAAGCTTGTCATGAATCCTAGATTCTTTAGAAAATCTGTGGTACCCTTCAAATACCTGGCAGCTCCAATGACAAGAGAATTAAGTTTCTATATAAGTGATGGCAAAGAAAACAGGTTTTAATTCAACAAAGGCACTCACTTTCAAGTCAGTTAGGATCATGGGGATCAAATGGTTTAACTCAGTAGCTAATCTGAGTTAAGCTCTAAGATTCCATGTCTTTAAAGAAACATAATTTAATAACATAACTGATTCACTGTGTATTTCTACACTGCTGAAGGTTATTTCATAGCTGTACCCATGCTGCTGCTCACTTGTTCAATTATAGTCTTAACTAATGGTTATTTAAAGATATCAAATATATTTAAAAATCTGAAATTAAATGTGATGATTCAGAGATACTGGGTTTTTTGTGAACAAATACAGGCCTGCACAGAGCTTTTCTGAAGCAAAGAACATACAGTAGAATCAAAGCTTTGGACCTGAACCTTGTAAACATTTTTGTACTTTCAGTTTGATTTTATCACATTTATACACTTTATTCACAGGCCTCAGACCTTAATTAATAAGTGAGACCCAACTTACCAGTGTTACTCCTTCATCATTCTTTTGATTCACACTCCCACCATTTCCTATGAGTTGTCTAATGTCTCTGAGCATTGTCATAGGCCTCTGACTTTTCATCTGCCGCAGGGAGTTCAGATCAACACCTGTGCATAAAAAACAAAATGATTAAGGAGAAAAAGCTAAAACCTTCCCCCCCATGTCATTTACTGCTTTGGTTTGATTTTTGGATTAGCAGGTGCCAAAAGATCAGAAGGAGGTACAAGTCCAATCTGTACTTAAAAATGTCTGGCTTGCGTGCTGTCAGCAAACATTATTCTCTTTAGCTTGGTACACTGCTAACCTATATTAGTGTAAATCAGAAGAATCTTGTCTGGAGTATCATTAAAAATACAAATAACAAAGGTACTCTGTAATCAACAGAAGACACAAATCTCTTTTTTGAAGGTCATCTCAGTCAACAAAAAAGGCAAAACTGGGATGGTGGCAAAAGGTACAATAAAACTATTCAGTGGTGAAGTTGGCAACTAGCAAGACTTAATAGTTGCTTGATCAAGATACTGGGTTTGATTCTCCACAGCCGTGCACCAGATATAGTCATTTACACCTACACATAAATATGCCAAACAAGTTTATATAGTACTGCCATTTGGACCTGGCCATTATTTCACTAGGGTTCTTTTCCTGCCCCCCATCCCCGCCCCAACCCCGCCAAACACTCACTGTTTTTTGCAGTACTGGAAACCACAGAGAGTGGAAAGGGTTATTAGAATGTAACTAAATGCTTTTTTAGACCGGAGATGAAATGCTTTGTTTTGTCCGTTTTTAATAGAATTGAAGTAACATTCAACCTGATAAGTAATTTCAACTTTTGGAAATGCTGATATTTATTTTTCCTGAAATAATTTGGGAAATTTAACAACAATGTATGAAATGGTTAGCGGGGTAGGTTGTAGGCATGTTGGTCTAAGGACACAGGCAGACAAGGCTCTTTGGGTGAATCTGATGCCTTTTATTAGACCAACCTAAATAACTGGAAAACAAATTTTAAGCAAGCTTTTGGGTTCAAAAAGCCTTCGTCAGGCTGAAGAAATGCTGAAACTTCCTTAGCCTAACGAAGGGTTTTTGAACCCGAAAGCTTGCTTAAAAATTGTTTTCCAACTAATTAGGTTGGTCTAAGACATCTGATTCACCCAAAGAACCTTGTCTGAAGTGGTTAGAGTAACCCAAAATTATATTGATAAACCATCCACCCTTCTTTCTGTACCAACAGAGTTAGCTCCGTTTTGCTCAGTAGGCCTTCAGTTTTGCTCTCATGAGGAGCTGTTCAACAAGAATTTCCTGAATCCAGGTGTTGATCTGCACAGGAAATCAAGTCAGATTTAGTGCAGCAGAAGCAATGGTACAAAAGAATCCAGGACATGAAATATTTTGAGCAGTATTTGTAACCTATGCACTTAAGTAGAGATCTTTTACTCTATTCCTTTCATAACTGTGTGTGTGTAAAATTTTATGCTGCTGCTGCTTTATTTCAAATTGGCCTGAAGCTTGCAATGCCAAATGTCAGCATGATTTCAACAATTTCCTCCAGTTAAATTGATATCATTGCAAAAGCTATAGAAAGATTCATAGTTACCATAAATTCATAAGTATTTGCAATAAGTCATAATTATTGGTAGTAAAGAAATGGCTTATGAAGTAATTGAAATAAAAAATCATAGGAAAAGGCAAGTTTTGACATAGTGGTACACTTCTGGAGTCAAATCACTGCAAACTTATTTATGCAGCTCATTCCATGGAAGTCAAGGCTTTTTGTATAAAAAAAAAAGCCAGAATCCCTAACATGCTAATAAAAAGCCATCATTTGCTATTGACTGACAGTTGTTTGACAAGAATGCAATCCTGATTTCATCTGGAATTGTGAGCATCTCTTAAGAATAGCTGCATTCTTTCTGTCAGAACTGGGGATTTTCTGTTGCTGTATCAGCATCTCACAATCATGGATTAAAACACTACCACATTTGCACATATTATCTGTAGAAGTCAACTGCACCTTCTTTTCTCTCCCAGATTTTTTTTTCACTTCAGTGAAATGGGAGATTACTTGTGAAGACTACATACAAGTATTGTCTCACCCAATAGGCTTGGAAATATCACAAGTTTAAAAGTGATATTTGAATTTATGTCATTCATTGTCTCCTCTTAAGTTCTCCAACAAATGGCAAAAAAAAAAAAATAATGGTGATTCTCCCAGTAGAAATGTAATGTTTGTACACAGACACAATACACATTTCTTTGGAAAGTATATTATACCCCTTATGCTTTCCCTAACAAGAGTAATGCTGAATGTGTTTTAGAGAATAATCTGAAATAAAAGTACCTAAGTATCTATTATGTTTAGGTCTTGCTTTATGCATTTTTATTTACATAAAGTTCAGGTATGATGAGGAGTTTTGCAAAAGCCTGTCAAATAGTTTTATACTGAATGATAAAATTGCAAAGGTAAATTCTTAAGTGGCTCCTGAATCCATTACATTTGCATTATATTTCCATAATTTCCCAAATTCAGTAAAGGATATAATGCATTTATTTTTATCCCTTTAAAAGTGGCTATGAAATTTCTATAAAGATTTCCATTATGTGTAAATTAAATTATAAATGCAAAATTACAAAGTCTTGTGGCTTTAATGCTATATTTATCTGGGCAACGAAGCAGCCAAAGATTATTTTAGATTTTAAAAATAATAATTACGTATGTCGTTAAAGGCTTAATTAGGTTATCTATTGATTTGGATTGTTTATGTTGTGTTTCTTTGTTTTGTTTCATTTTCATCTGAAATAGATGGCTCTAAAATTGAAAATCAATTATTTCCTCCCCTTCTGAACAGAAAAAAAATATCAGAAATGAAATTCTTGATGCATCTCCAGCTCTTATTTTTTTTCACTGCTTTCTATAATCCAAGTTATAGTTTCCTCTTCTTACAGGTACACACCAATCATTTATTTTCTCTTTAGGAATAAAGTATATGTTGACCTGACTTCCAGTTAAGTATTATTTAAATGAATTCTGGATATAAAACAGGCATAGAATCTGGGTGGAAAGACTCAAATGAAGGCTAGAAGTAGAAGAGGGAGACTAGTGAGAATAGAGAGGAAAGGGTTAGAGTCAAGGACGAAGAGCCTGTAACCAGCTGAGCACACACTACTCCAGAACCTGAAAAGAAATCTTTGAGATTATTCTTCTGCTTCCCATAAACATCTGTGAAACTCACTGGAAAACTGTGCATACACACATTCGCAATATAAATAACAAATATGTGATAGGGTAATGCTGTAGCTGTGATAGTCCAAAAAAAAAAATCACAAAAGAAGCAGATTTTTGTCAGAGAGATCTTTTATTGAACCAACAGTGTCGTTTGGGAGGGATTGTGATGAAGGAGCCTACCTGTAGCCGGTCACCACACTAGCTGCCCATCCACCTAGGGCAGTTCTCATCTGTCATGACTTGTTGGGATTAACCTGATGTAATAAGTGGGAGGCTGCACTTTTTAATGCCCCAATGCAAAGGGGTTTACATATAACTCCAACCTTCCCTTACTGTGTCCCATACCTCACAGATCGCCTCCATTGGCACAGTGCCTCACAATGAGCCATGATCCAGGGTCTTACTGGAATTGTCACTCCCCCCTAGAGCTTGTCATCACAGTGCCGCTACACTGCGCAAAACTACCCACTATGATTTCCCTGGCACCCTCGGATTTGGCTCTGCTTGCCCAGGTATCCTCAGCTGTGCACTGCATGACCTCTCACTAAGGATCAGCTCTGCCTCTGGCCTAACTTCTTCTTTGACCCCTCTCTAGGGCAACAACTTACTCCCCTCCCTGGGGCTCACTCACTAACTCACTTTAGTGCAGCTCTTCCTTGCAACCCTACTCTGCACACACCAGGACTGCATACCCTTCAGGCCTCCATCGCAGCCCTGCTCTATGCAGCCAGTTCTTTTCCTCCACTCCCTAACTGGGACCAGTGCTCTGGCCCGATGTTGGGGCCTCAGGGTCTTACACCCCTTTGGCTCAAGTGCCACTCCCTGGGTTTGCCTGGCCCCAACTCAGCCCCCTATACTGGGGGCCCCAAGGTCTTACATCCCCCTAGGCTCAGATGCCTCTCAACAGGTGTGCCTGACCCCACTATCTGGTCTGTGACCCACTGGGTAGTGGGGGCTGGGGTTATAAGATACCCCTACCTGCTTTTCACTGGGGAGGCAATTGGTCAGGCATTTCTGGGGAACTACCCCACCGCAGGCAGTCCCACCAGCCCATTCTTCCCCAGTTGGGTGCAATTTTCAGTTATACCCAGTACCAGGAGCCTCCTGCCATTCCCATAGCTCATGCCCTTACCACCAAGGTGTTCCTGAGCAGCCACTGAGCTGGGGAGTGTCTCTCCGCTGCCTTAGCCCTGAGACCCTGGGAGGCTGCTCAGGCCCCTCCACCAGTCCCAGAGCCCTCCTGTGGTCATGTGACTGGCTTGTTACTCTGGCTCCCACCGGCCAGCTGCCCTGATGCCCACTCTGGCTCTTACAGTGACAGGCACACAAATATGCTCTGTCACAGGTTTAAACAAGCTTCTTGGTGCCAGTTATGTGACTCTCTCCCAACTCTACAGATAGTTCAAAAAAGTCATTGTCTCTCATATTAAAAGATAAAATGTAAAGAGTAAAGCACTCAGAAGTTAAGAAATGCCAGAATTAAGAATAATCAGGCACATACCTAATAGATGCATAAAAGTGGGCCAATTTAAGGTAGGTGGGCAACCTAAATTAAGACACTATCCTTTGAATGCTTGTTTGGGAACCTTACCATTCTTTAGGAACATAGCTCTTTAAAAACTTTGGATAGAGCATGCTAAGAAAATATTCTCATTAAATGATGAATTGTTCAACAAAGCAAATTCTGTCCTTGAACACAATTGTGAGAAAATTTACTGTTTACTTTTTATCTGTAATGAATTATAAATCCAGGCCTTACACATCCATGTTAGACCACATCAGCGCCTGCATATATTGTTTTATGGCAAACATTTTCAATTAAAACATTGATACACATTTTTAATTTTGTATGCTTTCTTTTCTTTCAAAGGGTTTTTTGGGGCTTTCAGAGCAGACTTTTTCTAGATTTTATGAATAATTTCCAATGCTTTCATTTTCTGTGAGGTCCTTGTGAGACGCAGTTGTAAATTAACACTACTCCAATTTCCTACCTTATCATTAATCAGGTTATGGTCTATTTTAGCAAAAGACCTGGACCCTATTTATTTCAATTACTTAAATGGAGTCAAACTCATATGTGAGTTTGGCCTCTTAAAGGTCAGTGCAAGAACTGAAGTCATTTAGAGAGTTTAGGCAGATTAACTTAATATTCAAAGTACAAGATACATACATGTATTATTCAAGCATACAAAGTGCTAATACAAGTTTTTACATCTATTAAATTGCTAACATCATAAAAGGTCAGAAAACCTTAAACAATTTCTTTGATCTTTTTTATTACATTGAAAACTAGTGTTAGAAAAACTAGGAAGTGATTATAATATGAGATTAAATATTTAATTTGAAAATGTGATGTGCAGACTATTAAAAATTATGCTATGCAAAGTAGTAGCTCTCTATGTAAATAAAACTAATAATTAAAATATAGGCATATACTTAGTAGGTAATGACACATACTTTTCCTTTTTTGTTATAACAGCTTTATTATGTATAATCAAAAGATCCTTCCTTATTTCCAAATGTGGAAGATAGAGTTCAAATTTTGTCTTGTCAATTCTACCAAACCAGATCATTATTTTATAAGATTAAATAAAGATGTATATGTAGTTTGTATGTAACAATTATCTTCCCAAAAGCTCAAGCACAGAACACAGACATATAAAAAGAACTTCTGCATTCTTTTTCAGAAACAAATTATACAGTGGCTATATTCTGTCAAAATGTGCCAAAAATGGAACTAGCAAATTTCTAGTTTTCTAGTTTCACCATTTTGTATTTGAGTCTTTTAAACCGAAGTGCAACTTAATACTATGAAAGGCAATAAGAAATGCAACATTTTCCAAGGTATTTATATTTGATATAGTGTAAGGGAAGAAATGAAACATAAGGACAGTATGTCATGTCAGAGTTTACCATAACAAAACATTCTGTCTAAGTAGTCAGACGGACTCTGATTTAAAACAAGTCACAATAATACATGACTTTCAAATAAAGGTGTTATCAATTAACTTTAAACTAGGTGCTTAATAAAGATTGATAAACACAGGGCTTTATTTTAAACATCAAATGTTAACTTTTTCACTTGCATTAATATGAGGTATCATATAGGCATTCCCAGTCTTTGAAATCCTCTGTCTATAAAATGAAATGGCACAAGGAATGCCAAGTTTATCAATACTATTTCAGAGTAAACAGCTAGTTCTTTCTCTTCATCAGGTGTTTCTG
This sequence comes from Crocodylus siamensis, assembly GCF_052110815.1. Classification (NCBI taxonomy): domain Eukaryota; kingdom Metazoa; phylum Chordata; order Crocodylia; family Crocodylidae; genus Crocodylus; species Crocodylus siamensis. The sequence goes on from NC_143395.1 coordinate 309,527,886, forward strand.
GGAATCAGGTGTCAGAGGACATCATACTTTCAGAAGACTTTTCTGTCATCAGTCTGTTACTAAACACATGTAGCACCTCAATTTGTTATGTACCATTAGGGCATCAGCCTCTGTCTCAGTCCTGAAAGACTGACTTGCTTTGCCTAAACCTCTCCACCCTGTGATCCCAGCTACTCTAACAGCTTACCAAAACTCTTGAGAGGCCCCATCTTTGATTCCTGCTCCACTCAAAGTTTGAAACTAACTGGCTGGCAGTTGCACAGGATTTCTATTCAGGCAGCAGTAAGGGAATCAATAGACTTCATAGTTCATTGTATAAGTTTGATTTCTTTTAAACTCTTCATTCCAGAAATGTTAACAACCCTTACTTCTTTTTTTAGTAGTCTTGATGTTCTACTAATCAAGCTAAGCTTTCTTCTTCAATTCAGCTGTCTGTTAGTTGTTCCTGGTAATATAACTCCTAGTTCACAGCCCTGCAGACTATTTTTAACTCTAGTTAAAAATATTAACTCAGGTGTGGAAATAACTATCAGTGAAGCACTGGATGAACAGTTAAGGTGCTCAAGTCTAGATTTTATGAATCTTTAAAGAGATGTACATTTAATTCTAATGACTACAGGACTAAAGAAACAACTGGTGATGTTTGTCAGATATTTAAAGCTAGTAAAGAAATGAGAATCATTGGAAATGAGAGAGAAAGGCACAGCTCAGCTGTGGGAGTGAAAAGGAAGTCAAAATGTATGCAATGTAGTGGCTCACCAATAACTTGAAAAAGTCAGAGCTGAAGGGGACTATGCTTAATAGACACTACCATATATCTTATTCAGATGACTGCTCTAATCTATCCTTGCAGTAAGCTCCTATTAGCATGTTTGCCCAATATCGGCCATGTGTTTTATAGTCATGCCCTGTGTTGGCTGAATTTAGTCAGCTTCATACTTGGTTTCCATTACTGAGCACATGCTATTTTTGACAACAGCTTAATGATAGACAATGTGTTTAATGCATTTAACTTAAACAAGCTTGTAAATACAAGACTCTTCATCCGGTCCTGAGCTGAATTCATCAGGTCAGGACATGATGAAGAGTGTCTTGCATTCAAAAACTTGCCTAAGGTTTACTTTTATACAAATGTAAGATGAAGGTCCATCCCCCTACCATACTGACTAGAGAAAAAAAATTCTCATCTTGTATTTGAGTCAATATGGTAACCAGTAATAGGCATAACCGTGGCTCTCTCTACCACTATATTCTAACCAATAAAGCTTCTTAGTCACAGAAGACAGTATATCCACAAGATCTTCTTCAAGGATGGCACAGAGTACATGCTCTTTTCAGGCTCCACAAAATATAGTGCTTACTCAAGGCAAAATGTTTTTTAAAAGATCCCATTAGGCACTCCACCTGCAGTTCAGAGTGGTGCTGTGGCAGGACGAGACCTAGGGGTGCCGTGAACTCCCCTAGTGCCCCTACCTACCATGCCAAATTGGGTCCAAATACACCCTCTGTATCTCGCCCGCCACGTCTTTGCTGGTAAATACTGTTAAAGGGAGGTTGCCTTCTTGCCCTCCTTGGCACGGTGTCTTCATGTATCGGGGCTCTGTCTAGTTGCCCGCCTGCGCCCTCGCGGGCGCCTCCTGGCTTCTGCCACATTCTCACAGCCCACACCGGGGCCTTGCCTCGCGATCTCCGCCCACACTGGGGCTTTGCCTATATACCAATTGCCCTCCCTGGGCTTGCCTTTATACCAAGTGCTCGCACTGGGGCCTTGCCTCGCGCTCCCCTGCCCACACTGGTGCCTTGCCTTTTGATTCCCCGCAATCGAGGTTCAGGTGGCCGTAGCTGTGCCTGGCCCCCAGACCCCTTTCCCGGGTCTCACACCCACTGGGCTCCTTACCATTGAGGCTCAGGTGGCCGCAGCCGTGCCTGGCCTCAAGACCCCCTTTCCGGGTCTTGCACCCCACTGGGGCTTCTCTCCTGCACCCACACTAGGCTCCTCCCAATACTGCCCACACTGGGGCCAGGGTCAGGACACCCCAAAATGCAGCACCCTCGCCGGTGCCAGGAACCCCCACACTACTGGGGAGCTCCTATGAGGCCTCCTCCAACCCCTACAGCCTCACCTGGTTCTCCGGTGTAATAACAAAACAACCAAAACAGAAAACTACCACTCCTGTGTTCCAACACAAATTCCAAGCTGCCTGACTAACATTCATATATATCCCTGCTAGGGTTTCCTCCTCCCAGTACCATCAAGCAGATGCCCAGACCATCAGGCTTCTCTGCCCTGCTTGCTCCAGCAGAGCTCCAGCTTCTTTGGCTGCCAAAGGGGAACTGACTCTGGTCTCAGCCTAGGCCATTTATATAAGCCAGGCCCTGCCCCCTTCTGCTCAGCTGACCAGACTGGTTGTCTTGGCAAACCCACACCTGTGCTGCCCTAGTGACTGGCAGCTGAGCCTATATTACTGCTTGTCAGTAGCAGGCACCTTAGTGCCCTGCTACAGGTGCCTTAAATGGAACTTCTAGTATATTAGAAATGTTTCTTTTCCAAGAATGATGAGTGTGTCCAAGAGATGAGCAAATAATATTCTGTACTTAGGTAAGCAGCAGCTCATAACTGCTTTAAGCAGTGATTAATTTCGGGACACTGCAATGCCAACACAGTCTCATAAATTGTAATAAAACTGACTTGTCTACAGGAAAACCGAATATTTCAATGAAACACGGGTTTTTATACAAATGTTATCATTAGGATTTGTGTATGAAATCCAAAGTGAACAATAACTGATAAAAATAACAAAACATATGCCTACATGTTCAAAGCAGTTGCTTAAGATGCAACTATCTAATTCCTACTTTTAATATGAGTTGCATTTTTGCTGAGCTCCTCCCACCCAACATATAACTTCATTTCAGTTAGGGGATTCTCAGGCAGGGTGCAACAGCTTCCTGGGGCACCTTGAAATCCTTTTAAGGGTGCCATGGGGTGTTGCATGATAGTTGTACCTATATGCTCTGTTGCAGTTTTTCTGAGTTCCTTGTAACTCAGAAGAATTGCTGGGTTTTTTGTTGTGAAAAAAACAAACAAACAAGTGAAACCTAAGGACTGGCATTTTCCAAGAGGTGCCTTGAGTCTAAAAATGTTAAGAACTATTAAATCAGATGCATCTAAATTAGCCTTAAATTAGGCTAGTACTGAGTACTTCTAGCAGTGTAACCATAACAGCACAAGCATGCAGCATGACTGCAAAGCATGCCTAATAAGCTGGGTAAATTTTGTCCAATTACTTCCTAGTTGTGGAAGATATTCTGCTATCAGTATTAGAAATGTCCCATTTAAGTCAAGTTCAGGTTTATGTATCACACTGTGACAAGAGATACATATCATATTTATGTATCTTCAGGATGAGAGACATGCTTGGGTGGGTTGGGCTCCACCTCTCCCTCAAAGGTAAGCATGTGTTCTCTTTCAGGCTGGCTGATCTCCTCTGGCGGGCTTTAAACTAGGCTCATTAGGGGAAGGGGAAGTTGAGGACGGAGGGAGCCACAGAACACTTAACAAAGAGCCACCCACAAGAACAGCCCAGCCAAGACAGGCAACGAGCACAAGAAATACCCAGGTAAGAGACAGGGGCCCAAATAGTCCTGGGATTAGGGGGCAGTGCATGCACCTTCAGGAGGCCTTAAATGCCTCTGCACTAATGCTCATAGTATGGGGAACAAGGAGGACAAGTTCCTCCTGCTTGTTCCCCATACTATGAGCTAACACTAACCTGGACATAGTGGGGCTCACTGAAACTTGGTGGGATCTGACACATAACTGGGTGGTAAACATCAGGGACTATAGGCTGTACAGGAGGGATAGAACAGGGAGGAAGCGTGGAGGTGTGGCGCTCTAGGTCAAAGAGCAATACACATCCTCAATGAACAGCACTGGGTCAGAGGAGAGGCAGACTGAAGTGCTCTGGGTCCATATACAAGGGGATCAGGGGAAAGGGATTTAACTAGGGGTTTAAGTAGGGGTTTACTACAGGCCACCCAACCAGAGGGAAGAGCTAGACCAGGTCAGTTCATGGAGGCAGTTAAGTCAAGGGATGTGGTCATCACGGTGACCTAAACTATCTGGAAATCTGCTGGGAAGAGCAGTCAGCCAGGTCTGATCGCTCATGTAGGTTCCTAGCTGAGTTACAGGACCTCCATTTAACTCAGGAGGTGCACAGTCCCACCGGGGAAAATGCCTTGTTGGACCTGGTCCTGGCCACGGGCGAAGACCTGGTGAGTGGACTACGGGTTCTCGACTACCTGGGCGACAGCGATCATTGCCTGCTGGAATTCACCATCCAGTTCAGGGTGTCAAAGGCCTGCAGCAAGGCAACAACCCTAGACTTCAGGAGGATGGATTTCAATGATGTAAGAAGACTAGTCAGGGAGGCACTATGGTTCCAGAGGGGAGGGGAGTTGGGAGTCCAGGAAGAGTGGTCATTCCTTAAGGAGACAATCCTACAAGCCCAAAGGGTGACAATCCCCATGTGGATCAAAGCGGGCAGGAGAGCTCAAAAGCCCCCATGGCTCACCAAAAGCATCCACGAACATCTCAAAGCTAAAAAGCAGATGTGCATCCAATGGCAGGGAGGGGCCATCACCAAGGAGGATTATATTTCTGTTGCTCAAGACTGTAGGGGGGCTGTTAGTAAGGCTAAGGTGGAGATGGAACTGGAACTAGGGACCCAGATCAAGGATAACAAGAAGTCCTTTTTTTAAATACATGGGGGTAAAAAGAAGGTACCAGGTAACTTAGGGACTCTGCAGGATAAGTTAGGAAATCTGGTGGTCACACCAGAAAACAAAGCTAATCTCTTTAACAATTTCTTTGCCTCCATCCTTTTGAGCAGGGACTGGGGAATTCCCCCCTCCCCCCGCCTCCACTGGGATCTCTGATGGACCCAGGGGAGGTGGTGCCAGGCCCAGGGTCAGCGAGGACCTAGTCAGGGAACTTATGGTGGGTCTAGGTGTGTTCAAATCAGCAGGTCTTGAAGATCTCCACCCCAAAGTGCTGAGGGAATTAGCAGAAGTCATTGCTGGACCCCTGACATGGCTTTACGAGCACTCATGGTGCTCTGGTGAGATGCCAGAGGACTGGAAAAGGGCCAATATGGTCTCCATTTTCAAAAAAGGGAGGAAGGAGGACCCAGGAAACTACAGGCCCGTTAGTCTTACCTCGGTCCTGGGGAAGCTCTTTGAGAAAATCATCCAGGATCACATCTGCAAGGGATCAGGGGCAGATCATGCTTAGGGGCAACCAACATAGGTTCATTCAAGGCAGATCCTGTAAGACCAATCTGGTGGCCTTCTACAACCAGGTCACAAAATCCTTGGATGCAGGTGTTGTGGTGGATGTAGTCTTTCTGGACTATAGGAAGGCCTTCAACACTGTCTCTCACCCCATTCTCATTAAGAAATTAGGCAACTGTGGCGTCAATGCCTACACAGTCAGATGGGTCACAAATTGACTAGAGAGCCGCACCAAGAGAATGGTGGTAGATGGGTCTTTTTAGACATGGAGGGATGTAGGCAGTGGGGTCCCCAGGACTCGGTCCTCGGGTCCACACTGTTCAACATCTTCATCGGCAACTTGGATGAGGAAAACACCTTGTTCAAATTCACAGATGACACTAAGATGTGGGGAGAAGTGGACACGCTGGAGTAGAGGAACAGGCTGCAAGTAGATCTGGACAGGTTACAGGGGTGGATGGATGAGAACAGGATGGAATTTAATACTTTCAAGTGCAAGGTACTGCACCTAGGGAGGAAGAACCAGCAGCATACCTACAGGCTGGGGAACTCCCTTCTAGTCAGCACAGAGGCAGAAAAAGATCTTTGTGTCATTATTGATTCCAAAATGAACATGGGTGCCCCTGCTCCCCTGAAGCCCCCCAGACACCCCCTCAGCAGCCGCAGAGCCCCCTGCTGACCCCCAGCACAGCCGGAGGTAAGCGGGCTTGTGGTGGGAAGGGGTTAACTCCTTGCTCCCTGGGAGGGGGCTGCTGCCTGGTGCCGGGCCAGGTCAAACCCCTGCCCAGGCCCCTACTTGGCCTAGTGCCCCAGGGAGCCGCGTGACTCGAGCAGCGCGAACAGGCTGCGTAAACAGGTGCTCGAGTTAGCGTGGAGTTCATGCAGGGGAGGGCAGGGGAGGGCACGAGACCCTGCCTGCGACCCCCCCAGAGTAGTCAGTCCCAGCCATAGCCAGCCTACCAGAGGCATGACAGAGATGGGCATGCGCCGCACCCTGAGGGTCCCCTCGGGCTCTGCGGCCCCCCCATCGGGCACCACAGAGACGGCCACCCAGATGCAGCCCATGGTTCCGGGCTCCACGCAGACAGAGCCCCTGACTCTTGGCTGCGGGGGCTGCCTGTACCTTTTTCAGGCTCTGGGGCCCAGGAGCATAGCCACCTCCCTACTGGGTCCCTACTGGAGGAGCACCAGGCCACAGTCCAGAGACTGCGTGCCATCAGGGACTGCGAGCAGGAGATAGACTCCTACTGCCAGGCCCTTCTCCCCTGGAAGCCGCAGGGTAGAGCACTGACTCCCTCCACAATTAAGGAGGACTCTGGGACCTCCCACTCTGCCCAGTCAGAGGTATGGACCAAGGTGGTCAAGGGCCCGAAGGCCCGCCGCACCAAGGCCCCTCCCTCGCTGGAGCTTAGCAACAGGTTCACATCTCTTGCAGCCCCAGCAGAGCCTGCTCAGTTGCCAGCTCCCACAGGCAACCCAGGCTCAACCACAGCTACTGCTGCCGCTCTCCCCAAGTCAAAGCGAAAGGTGCAGGGCACTGAGGGGGCAATCTGCCGCGCTGACCCCTTAGCCCGGGAAGTCTGCTGCTTCCTGGGGGCCCGCATCCGAGACATTGCGGAGAGGATCCCACAGCTCCTCCAGCCCACAGACCACTACCCCATGCTCCTTATTCACGTGGGCACCAATGACATGGCTCAGAGCACCCCCAGCCAGGTCATGAGGCGCAACACGGAGTTGGGAGCAGGACTTAGGGGTCTGGGAGCTCAGGTGATGTTTTTGTCGATCCTCCCAGTCTCGGGCTACGGGCTGAGGAGGGAGAGGAGGATCCACGCAGTGAACCAAAGACTGTGGAGCTGGTGTCATCGGGAAGGCTTTGGCTTCCATGACCACAGCCCGCTCTTTGGCGAGAGAGGCAGCGAGCTGCTGGGAAGAGATGGCCTCCCCCTCTCTCCCCTGAGGAGGAGGCTCTTCTCAGCCAGGCTGGCTGACCTGCTCCACCGGGCTTTAAACTAAGCCCGCTGGGGGATGGGGGGACTACTGCCACTGCTGGCCCGCTAAGCGACCCTTGCAAAGCCAGCAGACCAAGGCACTTAAGGGAGTCCACCCCTGCCCCAGACCTGGCACAATCTGTGGGCAAGGCAAGAGCCCCGAAGGGCACACTTGCCTGCCTGTACACTAATGCTAGGAGCCTGGGCAACAAGCAGGACGAGCTCGTCCTCCTGCTCAGTGCAAAGAATTATGACATCATTGGGAAATGGAGACCTGCTGGGACTCCATCCATGACTGGACCACAGGTATAGAGGGCTATACCCTGTACAGGAGGGATCGTGTTGACAAAAGGGGCGGGGGTGTAGCTCTCTATGTGAAGGAAAGCTACATGTCCCTGCAAGCTGATGTTGGCGACTAGCATGGACAGCTAGAGACCCTCTGGGTAAAAATTCATGGGGAATACAGCACAGGGGACACAACGGTGGGAGTCTATTACAGACCTCCCACTCAAAGTCCTGAGCTTGACCAGGAGTTCGCCCGGGAACTGACTGAGGCCGCTTCCTCCAGGACCTTGGTTGTCATGGGGGACTTCAATTACCTGGACATCTCGTGGGAAGATCACTCAGCAAAATCCGAGTGGTCGCAAAGCTTTCTCTCATGCATGGATGACCTCTACCTGACTCAAGAAGTCTATGGGCCAATGAGAGGCAAAGCGCTGCTCGACCTGGTACTGGCTACAAGGGACAACCTAATCGGCGACCTAGTGATCGATGGGAAGCTGGGTGACAGCGACCACGAGCTGATCACCTTCACCATCCACCGTAAAGCTGGCAAGTCAGTCAGAAACACAGAAGTCCTTGACTTCAGAGAAGCCAACTTTGACAAGCTCAAGAGGCTTGTCGGTCAGGCCCTTAGGGAGCATGACCCCAGGGAGATGGGAGTTCAAGAAGAGTGGTTGCTTCTCAAGGAAGCGATCCTCAAGGCACAAGCTAAATCTATTCCAATACAAAGGAAAGGCAGCAAGAAGGCACAGCAGCCCTCCTGGCTCTCCAGGGACCTAGCGGACCTTCTGCGGCTAAAAAGGAAAGCCTACAAAGGATGGAGGATGGGATTCACCTCCAAGGAGGATTATTCTGCACTGGTCCGGTCCTGCAGGGAGCAAACCAGGAAAGCCAAGGCTGCAACTGAACTCCAACTAGCTTTAAGCATCAAGGACAACAAAAAGTCCTTTTTCAGATATGTGGGGAGCCAGAGGAAAAGCAAGGGCAATGTTGGACCCCTGCTAAACCAGATGGGACAACTGACAACTGACGCCCAGGAAAAAGCCAAACTATTAAATAGGTACTTTGCGTCAGTCTTTCATCAGTCCCATGGGACGCCCATGCCTGCTATGGGACAGGGAGATCCGGGTGATGGGGATCCCCTACCCTCCATAAATGCTGACCTCATGAAGGAACACCTTGAGAAGCTGGATACCTTCAAGTCAGCTGGCCCTGACAATCTGCATCCCAGGGTACTCAAGGAGCTGGCGAGCGTCATAGCCCAGCCCCTGGCACAGACCTTTGAAAACTCCTGGCACTCTGGTGTAGTGCCCAAAAACTGGAAGAAGGCCAATGTGGTGCCGATCTTCAAGAAAGGGAGGAGAGTGGATCCGGCTAACTACAGGCCCATTAGCCTGACTTCTATCCTGGGGAAGATCTTAGAAAAGTTTATTAAGAAGGCCATCCTTGATGGACTGGCCCAGGCTAACATTCTAAGGGACAGCCAGCACGGGTTTGTTGTGGGTAGGTCTTGTTTGACCAATCTCATTTCCTTCTATGACCAGGTGACCTATCACCTGGACGAGGGAGAAGAGATTGATGTCATATATCTTGACTTCAAAAAAGCTTTTGATCTGGTATCCCATGATCACCTCTTGGCCAAACTGGCCAGTTGTGGCCTTGGCTCCACCACAATCCGCTGGCTGGGAAACTGGCTCCGTGGTCGGACCCAGAGGGTTGTAATTGATGGCAGTCACTCATCGTGATGCCCTGTGACCAGTGGGGTCCCTCAAGGTTCTGTCCTTGGACCCATACTGTTCAACATCTTCATTAATGATGTGGACATTGGAGTCAGGAGTGAACTGGCCAAGTTCACCGATGACACCAAACTTTGGGGCAAAGCATCCATGCCAGAAGATAGGCAGGTGATCCAGGCTGACCTGGACAAGCTCAGCAAATGGGCAGATGAGAACCTGATAGTGTTTAACACCGAAAAATGCAAGGTTCTCCACCTTGGGAGGAAAAACCTACAGCTTCCTTATAGGCTTGGCAGTGCTACGTTGGATAGCACTACAGAAGAAAGAGACTTGGGGGTCATCATTGACCACAAGATGAACATGAGCCTGCAATGTGATGCTGCAGCTAGTAAAGCGATCAAAACGCTGGCTTGCATCCATAGATGCTTCTCGAGCAAATCCCGGGACATCATTCTCCCCTTGTACTCGGCCTTGGTGAGGCCGCAGCTGGAGTACTGCGTCCAGTTTTGGGCTCCACAATTCAAAAAGGATGTGGAGAAGCTTGAGAGAGTCCAGAGGAGAGCCACGCGCATGATTAGAGGTCAGGAAAACAGATATTACGATGACAGGACTCTTTAGCCTGGAAAAGCGTAGGCTCAGGGGTGATCTGATGGCCACCTATAAGTTTATCAAGGGTGACCACCAGGATCTGGGGGAACTTTTGTTCAGCAGAGCGCCCCAAGGGATGACGAGGTCGAATGGTCACAAACTCCTGCAAGACCATTTCAGGCTGGACATAAGGAAGAATTTCTTTACTGTCTGAGCCCCCAAGGTCTGGAACAGTCTGCCAGCAGAGGTGGTTCAAGCACCTACATTGAACACCTTCAAGAGTAAATTGGATGCTTATCTTGCTGGGATCCTATGACCCCAGCTGACTTCCTGCCCTTTGGGCAGGGGGCTGGACTCGATGATGTCCCGAGGTCCCTTCCAGCCCTAATGTCTATGAAATCTAGAAATCTATGAAATCTATGTCGGGACGCGGTCAGGAAGGCTAACTGCACCTTGTCATGCATCGACAGATATATCACGAGCAGGTCCAAGGAGGCGATGCGCCCCCTTTGTGACATTGGTCAGGCCATAGTTGGAGTAGTGTGTCTAGTTCTGGCCACCGCACTTCAGGAAGGATGTTGACCACATTGAGAGGGTCCAGAGGAAAGCCACTTGCGTGATCAGGGGGCAGGAGGGCAGGCCCTACAAGCGGAGGCTACAGGACCTGAAACTGTTCAGCCTCCACAAGAGAAGGCTGAGAGGAGATCTGGTGGCCATCTACAAAGTGGCCAAAGGAGACCAGCAGGCAATGGGAGAGTCCCTGTTCCCCCGAGCACTACCGGAAGTAATGAGGAATAACGGCCATAAGCTGACTGAGAGTAGATTCAGGCTAGATATCAGGAGGCACTACTTCACAGTTAGGGCAGCTAGGATCTGGAACCAACTTCTAAGGGAAGCGGTGCTGGCTCCTACGCTGGGGTCTTCAAAAGGAGGCTAGATAATCACCTCACGAGAGTCCTTTGACCCCATCATTCTTTCCTGCTCAGGGCAGAGGGTATTACTTGATGATCTGCTCAGGTCCTTCCAACCCTACATACTATGAAACTGTAGAGTGTGGGCAGGTCAGCAGAAATGGATTTTTCAGAGACGTGTAATATTTAAAATACATGTAGAAGCTAAAAAACTTCACAGGACATGCTCTAGATATTGCAGATCAAAAATATTTACAAAAAAAAATCATGTCAAAAGTTAGTTTTTGAAACACTGTTTATAAATAAATGCTGCTATTTCCATGCATGTCCACAGAAGCACTGAACGATTTAATGATGAATGAATTCAGATATTCCTTTATAAAGTATGAGAAAAGTACGTTTAAAAAAAAAAAACCCACTAGTTATTTAAAAACCAAAACAAAGCATGGCTTGATTGATGGAAGATTGACCCACAACTGCAGTGTTTAGATACCACAGTGATAAAAATCTAAAAAAAATTACAAATACATAAAAATTGCTTTACAGTAATATTAAAACTCATGAATTAATTGTGTTTTCTATAGCTTCAAAGCTATTTGTTCCAGTCCTACTTTCATTCACCTGACTGGAAAGACAGTAACTTCCTGTTCCCTCGTTAACTGAGTTTTTAATTGTACCTAATATACCTATTTTTTCCATCTGTGATTTGGTTTTCTTTACAATTAGAGTCAGTGATTAGAACATATTCTATATTACACTATCATTTTCCTTCAGTGAAAATGAACTATGGGATTCAATGGGGACCATCATGAGAACATCTTAGGAATTCATTAGAAGAACAACAAACAAGTGTAAAGCTTCTAGTATTGCATGGGGGTGACTGTGTGTGTGTGCTTCACAAACCACAAATGGAAGGTTGTCTGAACTTATTGCAGGTGCAGTAGACCAGGTTTTTATGAGCATGTATGGCACTAATTAGAACAACAGCAGGTAGATCAATTTATGTATGTAATTAACTGCAGAGGTCTTCATAGCAAGTGACTGAGCACAGATTAATTGGGAAAATTAATTTCTTGCAAGAATTTTGGATGTAAGTCTACTTTCTTAGTTTTGCTTTACCGATTGAAAGCCACTCGCTAACTTCATGATTTGGTCCACTGTGAATAATTTTTAAATCAGAAAATTGAAATTAACCCTGTTAAGTCAACAAGTTTTGAATATACAAGGTTTCCCTGCATGGGGAAGATAAAAAGACTGCAAATGTGCTATGTGTTTTCATTTACTGACAATGAAAGAGCATCCTCTGTTACAGAGAGGATGAAGATCGGCTTTTCTCTGTAGCTATAGGGCAAAGACTAGGAGCAATGGCTTCAAGATGTAACAGAGGAAATTTAGATTGGAGATTAGGAAGAGCTTTCTTACTATGAGGGAGGTAAGCATTTGAAAAGGCTCTCTAGAGAAGTTATAGAATCTCCATTTCTGGGTATTTTCAAAAGCAGGTTAGGCAGATGCTTGCCTGGGATGGTTTAATCGGGGATGATCGTGCCTTGGACAGGCAGCTTGACTAGATAACTTTGTGAGGGCCCTTCCAGACCTACTTTCATATCATCTTAAATTATCAAGATTTAGTCTTTGCTTACAACAGGGTACCTGGGAAGACTAAATACAAAGCCATGGCCTTTAGACAGGCTTAAATACCTTTGCCAGTCTGGCTATTAACATCTGTCACACCTTCTTTTCTGGGGGAAGCTCACACTATACCAGTAACTACCAGTAACTTCCTGAGCTTGAAGTAACATCTTCATTTTTTTTAGACATGCAGATTCATTAATTTGATATGCTACCTTTCCTGTATAATAGTTTGACCAGTGAGGTGCTAGGCTTTTAAAAAAATGTAAATATATACTTGTCTGGACAGACCCAGGCTTTCCCTACCTTTTATACAAGTACTAAACTTAATGCGCTTTAACTGTAATGCAGTCTTGTGGGGTTTGGTTTTTAATTATAGCTATTGGAAAGCTAGTAAGGTAGTGACTAACTTGAATAATCCACAACTGTTCACACAGAGCTGAGATAATTAGCGTTCAAATAATTAAACACCGAACCCCACAAAACTAAGCCTAATTTAGGAAACTATCCATGCATGCCACATGGTGCACCTCCAAAATAACTTTTTCTTGGGGTACCACTGTGGCAACAGCTGCATCCTTAAAGTTTAACAGTGTTATATAGAAATTCTGTAAAGACTGAATTGGTTCTCAGAAGTTGGTAAGTCACAGTAGGCACGTCTGCACATTCATTAATACACCGTAATTATGGAGCATTTAGTACTTGTATTAAAGTCCTAAATCAGTAACTGGTGCTACTGCACAGTAGAGCCAGCATACAGCTTTTTAGTGATGCTAACTGCACAGTAGGCTTACTGCACAGTACCTAATACATATTAGCGTATTAGTATGGTTACTGCCCTGCACACGAATGTTCAGTAGAATGAGGCTACTGCGCAGTTAGCATCTCATGTAGATACTCCCAGTGTTCTCAGGGTAGGTTCATCCACTGAAATATTATGATGTGTATTATTTTTATTACATTTCATTTCTCAATGCACTGTCACTCAGTAACAGGGCTGAACACAGACATGGATGAACTAGACGGCCACTCAGGGCCTGGACAGAAAGGAGGCCTGAAAATGGTCATTTTTCCCCTCGTTGCCCGATTATCATCATCATTGTCTCTGGCAAAGGAGGACTGGATAATAAAAGTTCACCCAGGGCTGCCAGAAGTTTAGGTACAGTGCTGCTCAATAACACACTACAAACTTTGAAAACCATCTAAATTTGTTTCTCTAATGTAGTGGCTTCTCTAACCTCCTTATTCATTTAGTGGGGTTTCTTATTAGTTACTTGCTTCCTGTTCTGAAAACTGCTACTCCAAAAGTAGACTTTTTTGGCCAGGACATAAAAAAAAAATCCAAACACAGACACACGTGCAACAGAACAAAAAGCCCTATACTTTCTTTTTATAAACCTCTTGCCATTTCACAAGAACGTGGGATTTTTATTCCTACTGATTCATAAACTGATACTGTTTATCCAAATATGTGATACCATCTATCACTTTATTGCTTTTTCAACTCTCGCTTTATTAAAGAAATTGGGCTGCCCAGCAGTTCAAAAAATATTATTAAAAATAAATAAATAAATGTTTTTGTGCAGAATAAGTGTGCCTTGGGATGAATTTTCAGAGAGAGAACAAGCAGCAGCTCTGGCCATATTGAAATATACATTTTAACACTGACATCAACAGGACCAGGATTTCACCCAGAATTTGAAACACAGTCAGATGTGGTATGCTAATTCTTCTTTTCTACTTTGACCTTTCTCCACTTATTCATAGCTACAACTAATATGATGAACAAACCCAGCAGCACATCTTAAAATAAAGACAATACCACAATTCCTAAAATCAAAGACTTTCTTTCAGAAGTTTTATTTGAATCAAGAAAAAAAAATGTTTAAACTCATTTTTAATGTATCCCAAAATATTTTGTCAGTTATACTCCGTGTATCCTTTCTGCAAACATAGACACACTAACCACAAGACAGGAGGACATTTTAATGAAGACATATGAGAAATGGTAATAAAGTAAGTAGAAATCTGTTTGGTGGAGGAATGTTATATCTAAAATGCTAAATGCAACCTTAGCCATCTTTCCAGCAACTCCAAAGGTTTGTATTTGCAGTGCAGCAAGGGTCAGGAGGGAACTGAACAGATCATCTAGCCTGACCCCCTGCCACAGGCAGGAATGAATGCTGCATTCACAAGATCCCAGACTGGTGATCATTCAACCTCCTCTTGAATTTGCCCAAGGTAAGGGTGACGACCACTTCCCTGGGAAGTTGTTTCCATATTTTGGCCACCCTAACTGTAAAATTTTGCCTTCTGATCTCTAACCTAAACTATTCTCTATCAGCTTATTACCATTGTTCCTTGTCACCCCAGGTGGTGCTGGGGAAAAAAGGGCTCTACCTATTTGCTGTTGATCTCCCCTGATGAGTTTGTAGGCAGCCACCAGGTCTCCCTCAGCCTCCTCTTGCTGAGGCTGAACAGGTTTAGGTCCCTCAGTTTTTCCTCATAGGGCCTGTCCTGCCCAAGCGGGTGGCCCTCCTCTGAACCCTCTCCAGGCTGGCCACATCCCTCTTGAAGTGCGGCGCCCAGTACTGAATGCAGTACTCCAACTGTGGTTCTGGCAGTTTGTTAAACGTGAGTGTCAAACCCATCTGTTGCAGAGCACTCAAGTGCTCTGAGCCTGAGAGCAGAAAACAGCTTGGGAGATACCTCTAGTGGCAAGAAGGGGGAGGCTTAGCTGCCAGTCACCAGGGCAGCCAGAGTCACAGGTGCTGGTTGCTAGTTTTACAGGTTTTAGTTTTACAGGTAAGAAACCGGTGGAGCCAGCTGACAGGAAGGGGCAGGGCTTGGCCCTTCTTAAGCCCCAGGTATGAGGCCAGGAGGGCAGTTCCCCTCTGGCAGCCAAGGGAGGGGGAGCTCGGCCACTCCAGACAGAGGGAGAAGCCTGACTGCATGAGCATCCCCTGATCACTGCTATGGGTTGCAGTATTTCTCGGTAGGGATTAAATGTTGTTTGACTGAACGGTTTAGTTTTTTTATGTTATAGCCCAGGGGCTTTGTGTTTTTGTGTTCTCTGTTTTTGACCAGAGGACCAGGTGAGGCTATTAGGCATTGGAGGAGGCCTCATAGGGACTCCACGGTAATGTGGAGATCCTGGCACCAGAGAGGGTGCAGCATTTGGGGTGCATTGGCCCCAGCCCCAGAGCAAGGGGGCAGTGAGGACCCCAGATAGAGGGCCACGAGGAGTGAGAAGCCCCAGAGCGAGGGGGGCAGTGAGAAGCCCAGAGAGAGGGCCGCGAGGAGCGAGAAGCCCCAGAGCAAGGGGGCAGTGAGAAGCCCCGGAGCAAGGGAGGGGGGCAGCGAGAAGCCCCAAGGAGGTAAAGGAGAGGGCCAAGTCACAACAGGGCCCAGGTCAAAAACTACAAGTCCATCTCTGCGAGGCTTGGGCTGCAGTGTAGGGGTGGAAAAGGAGCTGCAGATAGTGCCCCTGGCACCGGGGCGCATAAAGTGGGCAGCCTCCCGCTAATTAACCAATGATCAGTCAATTAATGAATTAAAATCAAGGCATGGCAGGTGAATAAGCAGGCGATTGGCCCATAACAGGAGGGCAGAGTCACCAATAGAAAGGCTCCAGTAGAGATGCTCCTGTCATACCATCCTAATGTGATCTTCCTATAAGAGACTTCCTGAAGGTCTTTGCTTTGCAAACAGACAGAATAATAAAAATATCAGTGTATGTGAGCCACTGGACCCATTTCTGCTTACATGTATAGAACTGATAGTTGGATGCCATTTTAACCAGGCTTTTCACCACTATGATTATTAACAGGATACTTTGACTTGATTTAAGATAAAATGGATTCCTTGGTTTAAGATAAAATGTGTTCAAGTGATATTGTAGCCATGATAGTCCTAAAGTTATGCAAAAGGCAAGGATTTTTTAGGATCATATCTTTTATTCGACCAACTGCACAGTTGGGATAGAGATAGATGAGTTAGACTCCAACCTGATGAAGAGCATCTTGCATTTGTAGGCTTGTCCAACTCTATCCCAATTGTGTAGTTGGTCCAATAAAATATGTTACCCTAATATATTTGACTCTTAGATTATGAAGAAATCCTTTCCTCTTAGATTACAAGGAAATGTATGTAATGTTTTTGAATGTTATACCCTTTTTAAAATTTCTGTTCAATAAATATTCCTTACATTTATGGCATATTTACATATAACAAATTGTTACATGCCTTTTCACACTAAGAACGAATGTAAGTGTTGCAGAAGTGACATATGACATCCAAAATGTAATGCTACAGATAAGATTACAGATGTGATACCCAAGTATTGGAATGAATTGGGAACACAGTAACCTTGATATATGAATTCTGGGATTTAGCATTAAATAAAACATATCAATGGATAATGTTAACAATGCAGGAAAGTTTTACAGGTAAGTAATAAAATGTCATACACCTTTCCAGTGACAAGTAACAGATCAACATTTTACAACCTGTAAAAGGAGATAAATTCACGATACCTTAAAGCTGTTCTCTCCATATCTAAAACAGATGAATACTAAATATATGTTTCTGCCACCCCAAAACTGTTTACTTAAACATTTTCTCCCCTAATACATCCTTTTCTTTTTCTCTGAACTGAATTATCATTCTGATGTCTCACATGAATGGCCAAAAGTCTCTCAAGTTTTTCAATTTCAAAGTACATCTATGGAGATTCAAATGTAGACAGGATTATTTTTGTTTTCTCCAAAAGTGACATAGTTCAAATGGTTTATCAGTGATGACTTATGGCAGTTGAAGATCAGGCCTTATGTTTCTTTCCCCCCATAAAGATACAAATCACTGAAAAAAAAATCCAAAATTATATGTGTAGACCTACCATTTTCTTCCAGGTAGGTCAGAAGTATGCAGCTGGATTCTGTCCCTTCCATGGCATAATCAAGTGCAATGTTTCCATTGACATCCTGTAGCAGTACATTTGCCCCAGCCTAAATGAAAAACAAGAAAGATGAACAATTTATGTTTCTGTAATAATATCTCAAGAACTGTGACTGAAAGGTTGAAACCAATTTATTACTCCCACAGGGCAGTTTCAAGACAGATTTAAGTAAAGCTTATTGATCCGGATTCCATTTCATTTCAAATTTGGAGTTAATATGAACTAATACTCAAGAGGACAACTAAAAGACGAGCATAAAAGACCTCCTCCTGTGTGAAATACAATGGCCATTTGTCACAAACGCTTTCACTGTCTGCAGAAGTCAACTGCCAGGTCTGTAATTCCGAAGGTCAGGATCTGAGTTCTCAAAATGAACCTAAACTTATTTGTTGGACCATCTACCTTCTAAATATTTGCCACAGAAAGGAGATATTTAAATAATCTAGTTAGGCATCCCTGCAGAGCTAGCAGAGTTTAAAGATGTTAGAGACATATTTGGGCGCATCCAGATGAGCACGCACATGCCTCTTGCCCTGCCTCAAACCCCTTTGAGGCAGGGCAAGAGGCATGTGCAGGAACAAAAACTGTTCCCTGCACTAAAAAAAAATGAAACAAAAAAAAGCAGCAGGCAATCGGTGGTTGGGTCCTCCAGGGAGATGCTCTGGCTGCCAGACTATCTCTATGGTTGGCCCCTTGCCCTGGTGCTGAAACACGCAACCAACAAGGCTGCCCATTTCAGCTCCAGGGCTCCAGTGCTGGTAAGTAAGGGGTGGCGGGGGGCTTGAGGAGGGGGGAGGGGACCATGCAAGGGACCCCTGTTGGCTCCACCCGCTCCCCCAGCCCCCCGATTCCTGTGCTGCCCCTCCCCCCATCAGCCCCCTGCCCAGCAGGACCTTGCCACCCTCAGGGCCCCTGTGCTACCCAACTGGGCCAGGCCTAGGGAGGCAGTCTCCATCTGGGCGCAGCATGCAGTCCCCATGCACTGCACTGGGTGCTGGTGCCCTGGGCCCAGCCCAGCCCAGCGGCACACCAGCCCCGAGGACAGCAGGGCCCATCTGGGCCCAGCATGCGGTCCCCACATGCCACGCCAGGTCCTGCCACCAAAGGCCTTGCTCCAGCAGGCGGCAGAGGGACCCCAGGGCCAGCAGAACTACTGAAAGCACAATAAAAGTCTTGAAAGTACATCATTTTTTATGTATGAAAATAACCAACAAATAATGTCAGGGGAGATTCAGGGGGACAAAAATGTATGTACATTTTCTCCCTCACTGGAGATAAGAATCCAATAGCCCTATGACACATCAGAATTCAGGAAATGGAGGGTATTTAAGTTAGCCTGCAGCATGCATTTCATTCTTTCTATAAGGTACAATTACTTCGAGAAAGGGATAAAACATGGGACTGCTCAAGTATTAGTAATTTTTTATGGAATGGCATTGCATTAATACACATATTTGGGAAATGTTTATAATGAGCCAGTCACAGGCAGGAGGTCAATTTTGGTCAATCCTGCAGCTAGAGAGATAACAGATGCTTCAGAAATTGGGTAATGAAGTATTTCTGGACAGCAGCATACATTCTTATAGTCAACATTTCATATAGACATACTTAACAAAACAACCATGTTGATAACTTTCAAATAATAAACACTTAATACATCAAGATTCATAATCTTGTATTATCCCACTGATTAGAAATCATTCTTATTCCAATGTAATAGCACGTTTTACAATACTGCAGCTCCAAAGCAGGTAGAGAGACCAAGAGAGGCATCAATTATTGTTGCCATGGTAACTATGATGATTGCAGGCCAATAAAGAAGTAACTGCCAAAATCAGATTTGAGGGTAGCGGTTTTTTGCAAGACATTTTCAAGCTAAAGAACAGAAAATTTCATGTTGTTGTGATTTTCTACATTATACTCATTTTTCTTTTGATAATGACATTCTAAATATTTCCTTCCTGATTTAGGCCCCCAATCCTGCAACTAAATTATATAGCAGGGCTCCTCATATCTTTGTACAGCTCCATTAGCCAGCAGACCTGATCAAGAGATCAACTTCAGAGGGCTGTGCATAGGTCAGAGATCTTTTCTAACAGAGCCAATTGGAGACCTAGAGCATAAGATAGAAAGCTTTTCATGACAGATACAGATATTTAATTGGCTTTGATGCTGCCATCCCCAATGGTCAAAGAATTTTAAAAATTATGAGTTAGGTCACTGGGAATTGTTAGATTTTTTTTTTCAATAACCTTCTGCTGTTTGATTTTTTTTTTTTTTACTTCATATTTGAAAACATTTTCAAAAGAACGAGAGCTAGAAATTGTCTTAAAAATAATAAAGCCAAGATTTTGACATGTTCACTTGACTCCAGGAACTGGACTCACAAAAAACCCCCAAAGATGTGAGACTATCAAAAAATCTGTTTTTGAAAAGTCACATGCATTATACATAAAAAAAAAAAAATCTCTCACAATTAGAGCAGACAGAAGGAAGTTATCCCCTTCATCCTGTGAAAAGAGCCATCTACCTGAACACGTGTCTTTGCGGATTAGGTATGTAACTGAAATCAGATGCTGGAAACGCTTGTGAAACTCTTTTGCCTTGATACATGCTGGACCTAGTGGTTGGCTTTGTTTAAATATTAATTCATGTTATTTACAAAAGGATTGAGAGAAGCAGGTTGATCTGAAAGAAACTCCTCATGAAAGCCACCTGTAAAGGACTACTGCCTAATGAGAGGTTTTCATCAAATAATTAAAACAAAACCCTAGGCAAATTGATATATTTGGTTTCAATTGTGCTTACTCAGCTGTCTCTATGAAAAAAAGAAATCAGGTGAAAAAACGGTAAAACACATCCACTTTTTTGGAGAATGTAATCTTTTTGTCACTTTGCTCCTGTTTGCATGCTGTTCTTGAGGATAAATCACTCATGATAGGCACTGGAAAATAACACCTGCTTAATGAATAGTTTTCTTCAAGGAATTCAAATCAGTCAATACTGTAGGTTCTGAATCAGATTCAGCTCATCAGCCAGATCCCACAGCTGATGAATAAATATCTGTTACCATCCATTAGCATTTTTCTTTACTATTAGAACCTTTAAACTATCCCACTGCAAAGCAAATCCATGTAAACAAGCCCACGTGAAGGGCTGCAAATGGGTCACATTTTATAATTACTGTTTGCAATATATACATCCATTTAGAGTTACTGAGACCACTGGATACTACATAGAAAGGTACGATTTGGCAGATATCCAGCCATTGATCCATCCAGCATTCTTCCAACAATGGTTGATATGGGATTGCTCCAAAGTAGAATTATGTCCTTTATGAACCTTCCCAAAAGAAAAAAAAAAAAAGACAAAAAATAAAATTGACAAAATATGACACTCTCTCTACCTCTTCACTCCACCACATAAAGCTGATGCATGGTTGTTGCTGTAGCCTTGGAGTTGTTATAACTTTAATATACCAGGCAAGAAAGATGTTTGAGAAATGGCTTGAGGGAGGGCTTGAAGTTAATTTGAATGAATAATCTAGACACTTGTATGAAACCAGACTAGACCTGCCCACCTTCAGGATTGGTCAACCCATTCTGTGTATATAACGGAGAAGTCACATGAAGAGTTTGAGGTTAGGTGAACTACTGTAAGCTAGTAATAACCCTACACTTGACAAGATACCAATGTAGCAGAAGCTGCAAACAGAAAACCTCCTTATAAGCCTCTACATATTGTGGCCTTTGGTTTAGCAACAGTCTGGGAACCATCCATGCCTAATGACTGTATAATCCTGACTCAGCATTGGCCATAATAAGTATCACAATAAGATACCTGATATATGCAGTATAGCTGTGCGTTTGTGATTCCAAACCATCATTAATCATACTGTTTAAACAGAGTTCAACTGAGTCCAAACTGTTAAAAGTTTACTTTGAATGTGTAGATTTTTTTCCTGAAAATTCTAAGAAATGAAAAAAAATCTGAATGATAAATTATTAACATTTTTACGCTTATATGAAAAATTGACAAACATATTAACATTTTTGGGCACTGATAGATTGGGGTGGGGGAGAGAAGGTGCTTTAGCAGGAGCAGCAACACGTTAGTTTGATTCAGCTCCCCAACATCTGTATAGACCGGGCACTTCACCTGGGTTTTTTGGCACTTTTATCTAAAGCTGATTGAATAACCTATTAGATAAAAGCACCAAAAAAGCACCACTGAAATGCCCAATCTATACAGATGTTGGAAAAGCTGGGTGCAACTAAAGCGCTTCCTTTTCTGGACATGTGCTGGGCCCAGGACAGCAGCACACCGAGTTTAAAGTAAAACCTTGTTTTGTTTTGTTTTCCCTGTCTGCAAACAGCCTTTGCATCCTTGCATTTTAACAGAAATTTTTTTCCATCACTGAAAATCCAGTATAGTTATATTCATATTATCATTAGGGCATAATAAAACAGAATATGGCAGAATATGCCATGCTCCAGCCTTAACCCCTCACCACCACAATCTCAATCTGTCTTTGATCCACATCTCACACATTCAGGAGCATTTAAACAGCCCAGTAGTTCTTGCTTTTCAGACTCAGAGCACTCACCCCTCTTGAGACCCAAGGCACCCCTTAGAAAATGTCACCTCTTAGTTTTCACTCATTTTCTATGGAAAAATAATTGAACAAATTTTCTGTTGCAAAGAACTCAGAAACACCACAGCAGGTCAGAATGTTTTTAACACTCCAGATTCCTATTTGAAATCTCTGAGTTTATCTTATGAATCATGTTTGTGTACCTAATAGGGCTAACGTTACATAGCACCCTGCAGAAGACTTGAAAGTGTTTTGCAGCACCCTGGCTGAGAATCCCAGGCCTATACCAATAGACTGAACTAGCATTTCATTGTTTTTGTTTGATAGGCAAGGATTTTTGTGGGAGATATCTTTTATTGAACCAACTGCATGGTTGGGATAAAATTAGATAAGCTTTTAAATGCAAGATTGTCTTTATCATGTCTTTTGTGTTTTGGTTTTATTCCTTATTTCAGGAATTTTGCAGCACAAAAGTACCAGAAAGAAACCTTACCACCAGCTAAAGGCTATTAGAATTTAACTAATGAAAAGGGCAAAGCCTCAACCCCCTGCCCCCCATGATATAATTATGATATAGTTATCATATCCCTTAAAGTCCACATGCCCACAAGTCATCTTGTGTACCCTATATGGCTAACCTGATGCTTCTATAAGGTTCACCATGAGAAAGGATAATTTGAGGGCAATTTAAAAAGGCACACTGCCTCCCAAGTTTCTTATGGCTAGAGAAGTAAAGAACATATCAATTTCTAAAATACTGCAGGACATGGAGAGAAGAGGGGCTCTGTGAATGCCATGTGCAGTCCTGAGAGCAGAATTCTGATAGCAGTCGAGCATATAGATACATACACACGTATAGAAGTAAGGGATGAGGTTTTATGTTAACAAATATAAGCCTTATGAAAGGGGGAGTTTGGGCTCTCTAGTGTGTAAAAACAGTGTTCAGAAAGGCACTTAGGACTAGATGTCCAAAGTATTTAAGTACTAAAAGATGTAGTTAAAACCCTAATGGGATTTTAAGCAACACCTAACCTGCTTATGCAATTTTGCAAATCCCACAATATGCCTATTTGTTTCTCTACGTGCTCAAATATTTTTATAATATATTCCCTAGTAAATATGGGCAAAATTCATGCCTGTACAGATGATCAGCATGAAGTCAGTTCCTATCTAAGACTTACTAGAAGAATAGTGCTGGTTAGGATTATTTTTTTGTATTAAACAGAGTTTGGTCAGAAAATGCCTGGTATTAAAACTAAAAGATGTTTCATGAAATGTCTTGAGTTTAGCAGACTTAATTAAACAAATTTCTAATCAGAAGCCTAAATTTTCAAGGTTGATAGGTCTGGGTGAACCAGACATGCAGGTGACCCCAGAGCTTCCTGGATCTGCAGTTCAAGAACTCACCTGCCAGATTTGCAGCAAAGAATATAGAAACCCTGAGAACTCTACCTTTGTTTATGGCAGCACAAAGGTCAAGCAAATAGAAACTCCTTGTCACACCACAAAGGCCCCAAATCGTAATAGTTTCTGCTGCTTTATCGCAGCAGAGGTCTGTTTGCTTTATCGTGTGTGAGAGCTGGCAGCCTGGAGCTGCTTGCACTCTGCATCCACCCTGGGCAGGTGCTCCCATGGCTTGAGTGGCTCAATCCTGCATGTCCCAGGAGTTCCTGAGCAGACTCAGGCCCCTCAAGCCCCCGGGGTGCTTGCCTGGCTTTCCCCACCTACAGAAACTCCAAGGTGCATCTCTGTAAGTGGGAGACCCCAATTTTCCCTGCTTACAGAGATGTGCTTTGGAGATTCCCCGGGTTCCTTATTTAGAGTTGCATCCTGGGCAATTTCCAAGGTACATCTCTATAAATGGGGAAAGGTGGGCTTCTCTGCTTACAGAGGTATGGCCCTGGAGATTGCCCAGGGCTTATTTCTGCAGGTGGGAAACGTCAGCTTTCCACTTTTACAGAAACATCTCCTAGGGAATCTGAGGTATGACTCTGTAAGCAGGGGACACATTTTCCACTGTCCCACAGGTTTGGGCCCCTTTCCAATGCAGGACGATCATGACTGGTTCACCCAATGAAGTGGATCAGCTTATCTGCTTCATTTAGTGACATCTGTTTATACCCTAATTTGAATCATAGCTCTCAGGCTTCCAAGTTCCTGTCATGGAATTAGAGACTGGAAAACTTGGATCCTCTCAGGGGATTGAAGCTTTAAATCTTTAAGCCAAGAGCTCCTTGAGTCAAAGCAGCCCAGATGGTGGGTCTGTCCTAGAGATGCAAACTTTGAGAGTTCTGGAATGTGCCAGCTGAAATTGACAGTATTTTCAGTTTCATTGATGATTAATAGAATGCCAGCTTCAATCAGCAGGTGATGAGGAATATATTTTACTTCAAGAACAGTGTGTGTTTTTGTTTCCAGAAAATGAAGCTTTTTGGTCATTTCTTGTCCATCCCCAGAAAATTGAAAAAGAAAGATTTTGTTTCAGGTACAACCATTCTTCCTTACATTCACCTAATTTAGCCTAATAGATCTGTACTTGGCCCATCCTTGAATAATAGACCATCATGGAATCCCAGTGCCTGTAGATATAAGCCAAACGGTTGCAGCTGAACATCTGGGGCATATTAGACCATAACATTTTAAAAAGTGAAAACTCACATTCAGCTTCACTGTTGTTAAAGCCCGTATACAGAAATTAAAGGAGGGAGGCTTTATTTTGAATTGGACTAAAACAAAATGTTGATGTATCAAATTACCCGTGCACTGAAAATCCCAAGTTTCAGCCAGCTGTGGTTATAGTAATTTATGCTGTGACTTTCACCCTATTGACCCTTTGAAATATTTTCTACAGGACCTACTCAAAATATTTCCTAGAATTATTTACTATGGTACAATTTTAAAAAATCTACATGGAACAGTTGATTGTGGAAAATAATTTTGGATTGAGTGATCAAAGGCAAATTCTGTTCAGTCTGAATGACGTGACAGACAAAAATAGATCTACAACTAGGGTTTTAGACTCAGAAGATAAAACTTCAAGGAGCTAAGTTATGGAACTAGATTTAGAAGTTAAAGGATTCAAAAAACAGAAGAATGAGTACTATCAGAAGTCCCATCCAAGTAAGAGTCAAAAATGGTTGGGAAAGGATCCAGACCTATTTGGATGGACAAGAGAGTGGGAGAGAGAGAGAGAGAGAGAGAGAGAGAGAGAGAGAGAGAGAGAGAGATTTTATTGGCCCAACTGTGTAGTCAGGCGAGATGTTAGCCCACCTTTTGGGTACAAAATGCCCTTCCCTCATGCCTGGAAAAGAAGCAGACACAGCTTCAAATAAATAATATATACAACAATGAAATGTATATACAAGACAATGGAATAATATACAAGACAAAAGTTTATCTTTAAATGGAAACAGCCTGCTTACATTAATAGAGGAGCAAAGAAACAGTAACAGGAGTCACTTCAAAATATCACCAAAATATGACCAAAAAATCCCTTGCTACTCATATATTTCATGGGCCATCATGACTAAAAATAACACTCTAACCCTAATGCAACATATGTGGATAATACAATGAAAATAATGCAAATCTTAATTGTGTGGGATCTTCTGAGGAAACTGTAAACAAACAAACAGCAAAAGGAACTTTGGTTCTATAAATAAAAAAAAAGGATGAGAAGTAGGACCATTTTAATCTAAAGAAGGGATATAAAATTAGAGACAATGGAAGTGAAGATAATGGTAGGGGATCCAAAATGAGAATGAGGATACAGTAATGGAAAGCTGCATCTACAGAGGAAGCAAAACTCAGATTGCTTACTGTGATTAAATCACTGGGCCTGGATAAGCTCCAAACTAGACTATTGAAAGAACTGATACATGAAATATAAACTCCTGTAACATCAATCTTGAATTTGTGGATAATTTGTGATTGGAGAATTGCAAACATAATGCCTACATGGAAGGGGGCGGAAGGGAGTGAAAGGAGTAACTCCATGTTAGTTCAGCAGTTTGACTTCAGTATTTTGCAAGAAGGAGAGAATTGTTAATGATATGTAAACAGAAAATAGAACAATATACCTCATGGAATCATCCACAAAAGGAACAAATGGCTTTCTGATATAACTGACTCCTCAGATAAGTCCAATATAGTAGGTCTTGTTTATCTATCTAGATTAAATCAAAACAACTGATATTGTTCCACACAAGAAATTATATGACGATTATTAGAGAAAACGGAGATAAATGCTATCGTTGTAAAATGGATAAGGAATTGGCTAAAGGGGAAACTACAATGTGTTCTGTCTAAAGGTGACTTAGACTGGAAATAGGTTGCTCCTTGTGGGCACTTTTACACGTGCTCTGAACCATTTGGATTAGAACGTGTTGCAGCAGACTTGTTAAACTTTGATTAATCGAGTCTGTTGGAGCATGGTCTGGCATGCTGCAGTATCTCATGTATTCAGCATCCCTGTGCTTCAAAATGGCCATGGGGACACTAACTACAGCTTGTTAAACAAGTTTTTGTTAAAGCATCCCCACCGCCATTTTGAAATACGGGACACTGAATACACAAGATGCTGTGGGCTTTTTAATAAGACTGGCTCCCGAGAGCAACTCTAATTAAAAAGTCCCTGCCCCAGGGGACACAAGCGGAGGCCCTGGAGCACCCCCCACAGCAGGACCTGAGGCAGGGCTGACCTGCCCAAAGAAAGAAATGAAAAGCACACTTACCATTTCTAGGGGAAGCGGAGCCATGCTGACAAGAGCCACCAGTGCGGTTCATCAGCCACTTTTATTACTGTCTGAGAATGGTGCCAGCAGATGACATCATCAGAAACCACCTCCCAGCTGATTTAAAGCATGCAGTGGGTAAATGGAAGCAGGGCAGCAACGCTGGAGCCAGAAAGTGAAGCTGCTCCCCGGGCTGCCCGTAGGCAGTGTGGGCAGCTCGGCAGAGGGTCAGACAGGGATCCACAGGAAGA
Organism: Crocodylus siamensis; assembly: GCF_052110815.1. Taxonomy (NCBI): domain Eukaryota; kingdom Metazoa; phylum Chordata; order Crocodylia; family Crocodylidae; genus Crocodylus; species Crocodylus siamensis. Next base: position 309,554,847 of record NC_143395.1, read on the forward strand.
GTCCCGGATCCATTAAAACAAGTACCCACTCAGCTTGGCAGGGCAGCCAGGCCAAGAAGGAAGGTGTTGAGGGATCCCAAGGACCACAGATGCCAGATCTGTGAGTAGGGTGGGCCGAGGCCCATACCCTGACTATTCCTTTCTTCTCTTTTCTTTTATTTGTTATTTCAGAGGGCACACAGCTCCCGGACCAGAGAAGGAATCTCCAAGTGACCCCAGGTCAAGAGGGAGAGCCAAGGCAGCGCAGCAAACCGTGACACCTCAGAAGGAGAGCAGACACAGAGACAATAATGGTTCCAGATCCCGCAGTAAACCGGGGTAAAGGGGCATCAAGGGATGGGCAAGGAGAGAAGGCAGGAGGTGAAAACATCAAAGGGACAGGCCAGCAACCCATCAGCTGGCTGTCCTGAGGGCTGAAGAATGGCTGCAGTGTAGGGGAGGTGGAGCCCCAAGAGCACCCGTAAAGGGCAGCACTCGATCTACAGGAATCCACAAGGAGGAGCCCTACCACTGCAGAAAAGAAGATCAAGTTGTGACAGGAGAGTGTTGGGACCTCCCTCAGGAGTGAACGCAAACCAACACACAGGTCCCGGGGACACAGTCTACAGCTGCCCCACATTCCCAGCCCACTATCCTCCACCCTCCCTGGTTTTCCTCACTCCCAAGACACAGCCCTTCCAGCCCAATGGATGCCCCTCACTCCTGACCCACAGTCCCCAGCTGTCCCTACCCCAGCCAGTCCTGCACAGACTCACAGGATGGTTATCTGTAGAGAAACAGCAGGGACAGCCTCCAGCATGATGTACATGCAGCTCACCTCATGCAGAACCACAGGCAGTGGCTGGAGCACCACACACTACCCCGTGTTGTTAGCTGGGGCTTGGGGGCTGGGGCTATGGCATGGTGGGGATGGCCGGTGCCATGCTTCACAGCAGCAGCATGAAGCAGAGTGCAACTCTGGCCTAGTCATTATGTGGGCAGCAGGATAAGGGTGAGGGGTTCCAGGCCCAAACCAGAGTACAGTGCAGTGGTTGCGGCAGCTCTGGCTCATATGGGCAGCAGCAGAGTGAGTTCAGCCCTGGTGTGGACTGGAGGGAGAAGGAGCCTGGCCACAGATTCCCCCCAGGCAGCATCTGTAGGCTGCCCCACCTCTGACAGCATGAGCATCCTCTGGATTAGTAGTGCAGGAGCAGGGGCACTTTCTGGATTAGTAGTGGGTAGAAGATATACATATATATAGTAGGCCGCAGTATGATATCCTTGTCTGCTTATATGTATATAAGCAGACAAGGATATTACACTGCAGCCAGTTATGACATCGGACATTTGACATCTCTGATGAAGCCTTCATTGTATGTGTTTATAGTTACTGGGACACAGGAACCTAAGGCTAGAGAGGGCCTCTCATTCCAACTCCAGTCCCCTAGTTTGGCAAGAAATATTTATTCAAAACATACTAAGAGTAATTTATACTCACTATGACCATAAAACAGTTTATGAAAACAAAGCCAAAAATGTGTCACTGGGAAACAATGACTTCTACTGCAGTGGTATAGAGAGTCGTATTACCAACTAGGATTAAGATAACACTCCCAATATATAAATATTTTGCCCTGTTTCCCTCTGCACTCACCCAGGAAACACTGTTCCATTCAAGTCTGCTAAAACCTTTACTGTCTAAAACAGCATACACATGTCAGGATCTGGCAAAGACTGACAAACTGACAAAGAGCAGATTTAGGTAGGTTGGAAACCAGGAAGAACTTTATGGTAAGGGTTGCCAGGATCTGCAATAGGCTTCCAAGGGAGATGGTGCTCTCCCCTACCTTGGGGGTCTTTAAGAAGACATTGGACAAGCACCTGGCTGGGGTCATATGATGCTGGGACGCTGATACACATAATGCTGGGGCCTGCTGGAGCACAGTAATTAGTACCACATGGTAGCAGACTCTGATGTGCTGTAATTACAATGTGTCAGAGCAGCCTTGATGCACATGTATTGGCGCCCCAAGTTTCCAGGAGAACTTACTGTATTTCACACAGTCCACCATGACTCTAGATTTTTTTTTAAAAGACATTCTGCTTTCCAAAAATTAGGCACGTGTCTTGTTTGGGAGCATGTGGTCTATCAAATGACGTATGTTCCTTATGACTGAAAGAACATTGTGCCTGATAACTTCCTTCACTGGCAGGTGCTTAAGTAAGTGACCTAAAGAGTAAAACCTGTAAGTGCTGTACTTACTGTGCCATTTCAGTGTAGGCCAAGATTACTGCAGCATATCAACCATGATGCATAGAAATCCCCAGATCAAATAAACACAGCATGATAAAAAAACACATCTGTAAACACTGTTCACAGCTGCATTTTCACTTGGCTTATAGTTTCATAGTTTCATAGTAGCTAGAGTCGGAAGGGACCTAGGTAGATCATCTAGTCCGACCCCCTGCCTTGGCAGGAAAGAGCACCGGGGTCAGATGACCCCGGCAAGGTGCTCATCTAACTTCCTTTTAAAAATCCCCAGGCTAGGAGCCTGCACCACTTCCCCTGGAAGCCGGTTCCAGGCCCTAGCCGCCCTGACTGTGAAGTAGCACCTCCTAATATCTAATCTAAACTTACCCTCCGCCAGCTTGTGACCGTTATTCCTGGTCACTCCTGGCAGCGCACGGGGGAACAGGGACTCCCCCAATACCTGCTGATCCCCCCTGACCAGTTTGTAGCAGGCCACAAGGTCCCCCCTTAACCTTCTCTTGTGGAGGCTAAACAGGTTCAGGTCCCGTAGCCTCTCCTCATAAGGCCTGCCCTGCTGACCCTTGATCATACGAGTGGCCCTCCTCTGAACTCTTTCCATATCGTCCACGTCCCTCTTGAAGTGTGGCACCCAGAACTGGATGCAGTACTCCAGCTGCGGCCTGACCAGTGCCGCATAGAGGGGGAGGATCACCTCCCTGGACCTGCTCGAGATGCATCTGTGGATGCATGACAGGGTACGGTTGGCCTTCTTGACTGCCTCCCCACACTGCCGGCCCATGTTCATCGTGGAGTCAATGACAACTCCAAGATCCTTTTCCGTCTCCGTGCTAGCAAGAGGGGAGTTCCCCAACCTGTAAGTGTGGTGCCAGTTCTTCCTCCCCATGTGCAACACCTTGCACTTATCAGTGTTAAACCCCATCCTATTCTCATCCGCCCACCGTTGCAACCTGTCAAGGTCAGCTTGTAGCCTATTGCACCCTTCTAGTGCACCCACATCCCCCCACATCTTAGTGTCATCAGCAAACTTGAACAGGGTGCTTTCTACCCCCTCATCCAAGTCACTGATGAAGATATTGAACAGTGCGGGCCCGAGGACCGGACCAGCGGACTTGAACACGTCCAGCCTCTCCAGAAGTACCCTAACTAACTCCTCGCTAACCCCTGGCCCAGGCGTGTCTCTCCCGGGGCCCGAGGGGGGCCCAGCAGGGAGGTGGCTGAACTGGTCCCTACTTAGGAAGACAGAGGCAAAGAAATCGTTAAATATGTTAGCTTTATCATCTGGCGTGATGACTAAGTTGCCCATCGTGTCCTGCAGGGGCCCCACATTACCCGGGACCCTCTTTTTACCCCCTATGTATTTGAAGAAGGACTTCTTATTGTCCTTAATCCGGGAAGCTAGTCCTATCTCCATCTCTGCCTTGGCCCTCCTGACTGCCCCCCTACATCCTCGGGCGACTGTAACATAGTCCTTCTTGGTGATGACCCCATCTCTCCATTGGGTATATGCCTCCCTTTTAGCAAGGAGACATTCCCGGATGCTCTTAGTGAGCCATGGGGGTTTATGTGCCCTCCTGCTCCCTTTGACCCTTGTTGGGATTACCTCCCTTTGGGCATGGAGGATCGTCTCCTTAAGGAGCAACCACTCACCTTCGACATCTGATTCCCTTCCCCTCTGGGTCCTCAGCGCTTCCCCAATGATCCTCCTTAGCTTGTTGAAGTCAGCCCTCCTAAAGTCTAGGGCTGTTGCCTTGCTGCAGCCCTTTGCCACCTTACGCTGGATGGTGAATTCCAGCAAGCGATGATCACTGTCTCCCAGGTGGCCCATCACCCGCAGCCCCCTCACCAGGTCATCACCCATGGCCAGCACCAGGTCCAACAAGGCGTCTCCCCTGGTGGGACTGTGCACCTCCTGGGTTAGATGGAGGTCCTGCACTCTGGCTAAGAACCGATGTGAGCGATCAGACTTGGCTGACTGCTCCTCCCAGCAGATGTCTGGGAAGTTCAGGTCCCCCATGATGACCACATCCTTAGCCCTCACTGCCTCTGTGAGCTGACCTAAGAATTCCTGGTCGAGCTCTTCTCCCTGGTTGGGAGGTCTATAGTAGACTCCCACCGTTAAGTCTCTCTCCCCTGGACTGCCTTTTACTCTAACCCAGAGCACCTCAGAGTGCCCCCCCTCTACCCCCTTGCTAATTAATGAGGAAGTATATTCCTCCTTGATGTAGAGTGCTACTCCTCCACCTTTCATTTGCATTGTGCAAATCATATATTGACACTCACTACATAGTAAGTGCAAAAACAGGAGATTAATTCCACTGAGATGCTTCTAAAACTGCTACAGTAACTGCTCTAAGGACTATAGCCTCATGACTTCATAGCCCAGTGTTTTGCACTACCACTAGCCATCCTGTTCCCTGAATTAAGACATGTATTATAGAGTATATAAGGCAAGAGAAGTCTTTGGGTAGAGGCAATAGCTTTATTAGATCAACTGAACAGTTATAAAAAAGTTGTTATTGCAAGCTTTCAGACACACACATCCTTCCTCAGGCAAAAAAAAATGGTGAGAGATATGAAAGATGGTCAGAAATCCCTTGGGTATAAAAAACAAACAAACCCTGCCTTTAGAAAGCTGTTCTACAGGAATGCAAATTTAGGAGGGTTGCAGAGGAAAAAATCAGGTTGTTTACCTGTAGGTATCAGATGTCAGCCAGGCTGGATGGGGGGAGAAGGGGGCGGGCATAAAAATCAATGTTAAAAATTAGACCTGGTTGTTGAAATTAGCTTTTTTCTTCTTTGCTTTTCTTCTAATAAAATATATTGACTGTACCCAAAGACTTCACCTGCCTTTTGTGCTCAGACCAACATGGCTCTTGCCTAGATCGTTGTAGAGTATATACCATTCTAGATAGCATATGCATATATACAAGTCTGTCTGTGTGCTTACATGTGTGCATGTGTGTGTTACATACACTAGCAACATAAATCATTTAGTGTAGTACTTCCAGAAAGAAACCTTTTAACCAGGGATCACGTTTAATAATAAATCTTGGAAAAATGTATTCAATTTTGGGATTCATTGGTCAGGACGAAAACAAGCAAAAACGTTAAAACTGAACAATTTCCCCATTTTAACACCATTGAATTATTATTTAATCACACATCAAAATATCTCTGTTTTGCATTCCCCATTGCATAATAACCATTGTGTGATGCAATGAGATATTTCTATTATTCAAGTGATCAAAGGTATATCTGATTATGTGCAATTAAAAACAAAATAAAAAACTTTGCTCATTTTATGATATGCACAAATGTAGACAGGTTGAGAAAAAACAGTTATTTTCTTCTATCCTAATTGAACGCTGGTTTTTTAAACAGAAAAAGTGTTACATACTTAGTAACCCTCTGGAGAGTTTTACCAACTGTTTCCTTGTAGAACTTTTTTAGAGCCATACGTTACTAAACCAAAAAAAAAGAAAAAACAAAACTTGTTTATACTTCAAAGTTGTGAGTGATTTGTTTTGTTTTCCTTGCTCACCTCTTTTTTCAGAATCATTCAGTAAAAAGCCTTCTGGAGTAGGTGTATAACTTTTACACATAAAATACAGAAGATCTCAAGAGATAAGCAATGGCCATCTGACCTGCACAGATATGTTGAAGCAGCAACTCTGAGCAATATTTAACACCCTGTCCGGTCTCCCAGACAGATAATTTTCAAGATACGATGACAAATTATGGATTTAAATATATTCCTCTCTACTCTCTAAACCTTGCAGAAGCCTGTGCAAAATACATTAAGCTAAGGAAGCATAGATAGTGCCATCTTTTATGGTTAATATTGGACTTCATTAATTTGATTCTAAACCATTTGCAAAAGTAAAAGTAATAATGTTGCTGCATATATTCTTATTTTACAGGCCAATGGTAATAGGTTTTCACCTTTACAATACCATAATGCAAAGCAGATTGGGAAGAGCTTTCAAAGTTAAGTTCAGAAATTGCAAGGATTTCTTCATATTGACAGATCACCCACAAAAGAATAAATAAAAAATTAAGTAAGATATTAAATAGAAATCTGAGCAGATGGCCTCCCTTCAGGTACATGCTTTACTTGCTTAACATGCTAGCCAGTTTGGCAGTGCTACTCTGGCTAGCACTACGGAAGAAAGACTTGGGGGTCATCATTGACCACAAGATGAACACAAGTCTTCAATGCAATGCTGTGGCTAGTAAAGCAACCAAAATGCTGGGTTGCATTCATAGATGCTTCTCGAGCAAATCCCGGGACATCATTCTCCCCTTGTACTCGGCTTTGGTGAGGCCGCAGCTGGAGTGCTGCGTCCAGTTTTGGGCTCCACAATTCAAAAAGGATGTGGAGAAGCTTGAGAGAGTCCAGAGGAGAGCCATGCGCATGATTAGAGGTCAGGAAAACAGACCTTATGATGATAGGTTGAGAGCTATGGGGCTCTTTAGCCTGGAAAAGCACAGGTTCAGGGGTCATCTGATTGGCACCTATAAGTTTATCAAGGGTGGCCACCAGGATCTGGGGGAACATTTGCTCACCAGAGCACCCCAAGGGATGATGAAGTTGAATGGTTATAAACTACTACAAGTCCGTTTCACGCTGGACATAAGGAAGAATTTCTTTACTATCCCAGCCCCCAAGATCTGGAATAGCCTGCCATCGGAGGTGGTTCAAGCACCCACACTGAACGCCTTCAAGAGAAATTTGGATGCTTATCTTGCTGGGATGCTATAACCACAGGTGACTTTCTGCCCTTTGGGTGTGGGGCTGCACTTGATGATCTTCCAAGGTCCCTTCCAGCCCTAATGTCTATGAAATCTATGAAATCTATTTCCAATACACTTCAACAACAGACTTTATGGAGGTAGAATATTTCACAATTAATAAGGTTTTGTTACTATAGGATCTAATAAAACCTGCATCCTGGTGCTTATCAACTATAGATTAAGCTGGTATATTATCCTGACTGCATTCTGGTTTATTCCATATATATCTTCTATTTACTGGAAGTTAAAATCTGCACATATGCTTTGGTAACTGCTGCCACCATACTCTTCATTTTCCGTTTTCGTCAATAAAATAATATATACCTATTTTCATGGTAGATGAATATTTTCTTTCTACATTTATACTTTGATAATTGTGGGTAGGCTTTTCACAGTCTCTTTTTTGTGCATATATTTAATATTCATAGGAGAAGCAACTTGAACCTGGCTTTCTCAGATCTCAGATGATTACCCAGATTTCTCAAATGAACTCTGTCTTTGGAGCAACAAGTATTTAATTACAATATAGAAAGTGAAAAAGCTCCAATGGAAGCTGAAAAACACTGATCACAGAATAGCTAATGACCTGGTAATTAGGACACTCATTTCAGATATAGGTTTCCCACAATTTATGCAGTACATGTGTTCCCAGAGAACGGCACATAAATTGCATTCGCATAAAGCGAACCCACTTTACAATGTAACAGATAGGGATACGTTCCCATGGCAGTGAGGGAGCAAGGAAGGGAGTGAGGCTGGGACTAGGGAAGGGATGGGGGGAGGGGTGCCACACAAGGCAGCAAAGCAGAGGGAACAGAGAAGCACTCATCCAAGCCCCAGCTGCAGCAGCCCTGGGAGCAGCTGGTGCCAGCTGCCTGCAGCAACTGGGCTGTACCATACTTCACCTATCCCTCACATGCCTGGGCTCTGCCTGTACCCACTCACCGCTGCTCCTGAGCTGCGCTGTGCCCTGGTGCAGCCAGCTGATTTCAGCTGCTACTGAGGCCGCTACAGCTTGGGCTCACTGAGTGCAGAGAAGTGGCACCCAGGGCGGTATGGGGGACACCACTCACCCCAGTCCGTGCTAGAGTGGCCCTGGGAGCAGCTGAAACCAGCTGCCTACACCAGGGCATGACAAAGCCCAGGAGCAGAGGTGAGTGGGGACAGGCAGAGCATGGTACAGCCATGCCTGGGGTTACTGCAGCAGGGCCTAGAGTAAGTGCTGTGCCCTGCACCACCCAGGGCTCCACTTGTCTGCATTCACGTCAGCCCATGCTGGAGCAGTGCCAGGAGCAGCCAACACCAGCTGCCTACATAGAATCATAGAATCGTAGAAGTAGGGTTGGCAGGGACCTTGTAGATCTTCAAGTCTAAACCCCCGCCTGGGGAGGAGAAAGACTGGACTCAAATGAGTCCAGCCAGGTAGTCATCAAGCCTCTTCTTAAAGATCCCCAGGGTAGGAGCCAGGGGAATGGCAATGGCAATGTTGGACCCCTGCTAAACCAGATGGGACAACTGACAACTGATGCCCAGGAAAAAGCCAACCTATTAAATAGGTACTTTGCGTCAGTCTTTCATCAGTCCCATGGGACGCCCATGCCTGCTATGGGACAGGGAGATCCGGGTGATGGGGATCCCCTACCCTCCATAAATGCTGACCTCGTGAAGGAACATCTTGAGAAGCTGGATACCTTCAAGTCAGCCGGCCCTGACAATCTGCACCCCAGGGTACTCAAGGAGCTGGCGAGCGTCATAGCCCGACCTCTGGCATGGATCTTTGAAAACTCCTGGTGCTCTGGTGTAGTGCCCGAAGACTGGAAGAAGGCCAATGTGGTGCTGATCTTCAAGAAAGGGAAGAGAGTGGATCCGACTAACTACAGGCCCATTAGCCTGACTTCTATCCTGGGGAAGATCTTAGAAAAGTTTATTAAGCAGGCCATCCTTGATGGACTGGCCCAGGCTAACATTCTAAGGGATAGCAAGCACGGGTTTGTTGCAGGTAGGTCTTGTTTGACCAATCTCAATTCCTTCTATGACCAGGTGACCTATCACCTGGACAAGGGAGAAGAGATTGATGTCATATATCTTGACTTCAAAAAAGCTTTTGATCTGGTATCCCATGATCACCTCTTGGCCAAACTGGCCTGTTGCGGCCTTGGCTCCACCACGATCCACTGGCTGGGAAATTGGCTCCGTGGTCAACCCAGAGGGTTGTAATTGATGGCAGTCACTCATCATGGTGCCCTGTGACCAGTGGGGTCCCTCAAGGTTCTGTCCTGGGACCCATACTGTTCAACATCTTCATTAATTATGTGGACATTGGAGTCAGGAGTGGACTGGCCAAGTTCGCCGATGACACCAAACTTTGGGGCAAAGCATCCACGCCAGAAGATAGGAGGGTGATCCAGGATGACTTGGACAAGCTCAGCAAATGGGCAGACGAGAACCTGATGGTGTTTAACACCGACAAATGCAAAGTTCTCCACCTTGGGAGGAAAAACCTGCAGCATCCTTATAGGCTTGGCAGTGCTATGTTGGATAGCACTACAGAAGAAAGAGACTTGGGGGTCATCATTGACCACAAGATGAACATGAGCCTGCAATGCGAGGCTGTGGCTAATAAAGTGACCAAAACACTGGCTTAAATCCATAGATGCTTCTCGAGCAAATCCCGGGACGTCATTCTCCCCTTGTACTCGGCCTTGGTGAGGCTGTAGCTGGAGTGCTGCATCCAGTTTTGGGCTCCACAATTCAAAAAGGATGTGGAGAAGCTTGAGAGAGTCCAGAGGAGAGCCATGCGCATGATCAGAGGTTAGGAAAACAGGTCTTACGATGATAGGCTGAGAGACATGGGACTCTTTAGCCTGGAAAAGCATAGGCTCAGGGGTGATCTGATGGCCACCTATAAGTTTATCAAGGGTGGCCACCAGGATCTGGGGGAACATTTGTTCACCAGAGCGCCCCAAGGCATGACTAGGTCAAACGGTCACAAACTCCTGCAAGACCGTTTCAGGCTGGACATAAGGAAGAATTTCTTTACTGTCCGAGCCCCCAAGGTCTGGAACAGTCTGCCAGCAGAGGTGGTTCAAGCACCTACATTGAGCACCTTCAAGAGTAAATTGAATGCTTATCTTGCTGGGATCCTATGACCCCAGCTGACGTCCTGCCCTTTGGGCAGGGGGCTGGACTCAATGATCTCCCGAGGTCCCTTCCAGCCCTGATGTCTATGAAATCTATGAAATCTATGAAGTGCAGCACCCTGCACTTGTCAGTATTGAAACGCATCCTGTTTATGTCAGCCCACTCCTGTAACCTATCCAGGTCTTGTTGCAGTCTTTCCCTCCCTACTAGCGTGCTCACCTCCCCCCAGATTTTGGTATCATCAGCGAATTTTAACAGGTTGCAATTCACCCCATCGTCCAAATCGCTGATGAAGAAATTGAACATCGCAGGCCCCAGGACTGAGCCCTGTGGGACTCCGTTGCCCACTTCCCCCCAGGTTGAATATGACCCATCCACCACCACCCTCTCAGTATGACCCTTGAGCCAATCTGCAATCCATCTGACTGTGTAGGCATCAACGCCATAGTTGAATAGTTTTTTAATGAGGATGGGGTGGGAGACGGTATGAAAGGCCTTGCTGAAGTCTAGACTATGTCCATGGCAACACCTGCATCCATTGCCTTTGTGACCTGATCATAAAAGGCAATCAGGTTGGTCTGACATGACCTGCCCATAATGAAACCATGCTGGTTGCCCTTGAGTATCATCCCTGAAGCCGGCCCATCACAGATGTCCTTCTTGAGGATCTTCTCAAAGAGTTTCCCAAGGATAGAGGTAAGACTGATGGGCCTATAGTTGCCCGGGTCCTCTCTCTTCCCTTTTTTGAAGATGGGGACCACGTTAGCTATCTTCGTCATCCGGCACCTGGCCGGAGCACCACGAGCGCTCGTAAAGCCATGCCAAGGGCCCTGCAATAACCCCAGCTAGCTTCCTCAACACCCTGAGGTGGAGAGCATCTGGACCCGCTGATTTGAACACGTCCAGCCCCTCCAGAAACTCTCTAACCCGGTCCTCCCCAACCTGAGGTCTGGAGGCATTCCCCTTGAGTCCATCTGGCATCACAGTGGGGAAGTCCTGGTCCCTGAACAAGAAAACGGAGGTGAAGAATTGGTTAAAGAGTTCCACTTTCTCCTCTGGCGCAACCACCAGATTGCCCAGCGTACTTTGCAGGGGCCCCACATTACCCGGTGCCTTCTTCATCCTCCCTATGTATTTGAAAAAGGACTTTTTATTATCCTTGCATGGTGCAGCCCAGGAGCTGGGGTGAGCCTAGGTGCAGGGGGACAGGTGCAGCACAGTACAGCCCAGAGGCTGCAGGCTGCAGACTGCTGGTGCCGGCCATTCCGGGGGCCACTGGAGCTGGGGCTAGGGTGAGTGGAGCCATGGCCCTTTCCCCTCTCCCCACAGAGCAAATTTACCTCACATATAACAAAGTATGAGTCTAAATATGCTCATTGGTTAGAGCAAATTTGCATATAAAGAACCCACATAAAATTGAGGGAAACCTGTACCTTGATTTACATTAATTTGCATAATGTAAAGGAACTTTCTGGTAGCCTACATAGTTGTCTCTGGTAGGTGTTATAAGGCTTTGGCCCCTTTCTGGTTGGTGCCTTGTTCCCTAGCAACATCAGGGTGAGACCAGGCTCTGGTACCACCGAGATGGTTCACACGCTGCTCCTACTCACCTGCCATGTCTTTGATGTTGGTTGATGGGGAGGCAGTTTCCTGTCAGTGGCCCCAAAGGGGTCTTGACCCTGGTCTTTTCTTTAGGAGGCTCCAAACCTCCCCTTTACCTCACCCTTACCACATCCATGGCCTGGGAAAACACGGCTCCCTGTAGTCTTCCCTGAGATGATCTCACCTCATCCACGTTACCTGGCTTGACCTAGGTCGGGTCTTTCTGGCCATCAGTCCCTCCGGAGTCAATCCCTCATCTTCAGACCAGCTTTCGGGCAACTAAACCTGCCCCAGTCTGGGCTGATTGTAACTTCAGACAACTTTAACTGAAAAGGTGTTCAGTGTTTGCCGATGGACACCTAGGATCCCAGGACCCCCTTGGCCCCCTGGAGGTGGGGGAGAGAATTCATCCATCTCTTCCTTCCTAGTAGGCATGGAGGCAGGCTGCCTCTCCATGTAACTTTGCTGGGGCCCAGCTGACTTGGAGTTAATCACTCCTGGTCCCACCACCTGGTGGTACTTGCCAGGTGGTACATGTGGGGCTCCGACACAGCTGCCTCCTGCTCCTCCCTCTTCACCGTGCTGCCCGAGGGGGTTAGTTGTCCCTCATTGCCCCTCCCTGCTGTGGTACCTGAGCTCTCTGATGCAGCTATGACTCTGCTCTTGACTGTGGTGGGGAATTGCTTTTCCACGCTGAGGCTCCCCAGCAACCCTCTGCTCCCAGGGCTCACGCTCCTTCCATCAGACGCTCCGCTTCCCCTCCCCATGCTCAGAGCTGCTGCTGCCTTGCTCTGCGGCCAGCATCTGCTGGCCGGCATTCTGTTCTTCTCTCCCCAGCCAGCTGACTGCCCCTCCAGCTACTCTTTGAGCAGCCCGTGCTTCTCCAAAGCCCCACCCTGGGGCTCGCAGATTTGCAGGCTCAGGCAGCTCTGAAACTGCCAAGCCTGAGCTGGTGCTTCTCTGCAGCTGTCACTCATCTTCGTCGCTGTGATGAGTATCGGGGCTCATCAGGTGGGGTCTTGGGACGTGTTGGGGGAGCTTTTGGCTCCCCTCTCATACTAGTGCTATCCAATGTTTCTTCACTGTTCCTTTTTCTTGGTATGGGAAGGTATGTCAAAGATGGGATGGACCATATATTAACCAATATGCCATAGGGATGGTGGGCCCTTTTTCAGTGGTGAAATATAGAGCTAGATGACAGAAATTCTAAGTCATATCCAGATTTCTGATAATCCCTTTCCTGTAATGAGTAATATCAAATGCAGGAGAAAATCTAAAGTGCTAAATAAGAGAAAAAGTAGCAACACTATGAACTGCTTCTATAGGAATTTGGGATCACAGGGTGTACAAAATTAGAAATTGTGGGAGAGCAAGAAAAGGCCAGGAGAGCCAGGGCCCTAGGGAGCTCATCAACTTCTCAGAGCAGCATTAGGAGGGAAAGAGGGGCAGATCCAGAGCCCAGCAGTGCTAATGATTTAATCTGATCTTAAAAAAAGCCTTTTGTAGGTCTGGTCTACATACAGCTTTTGTACCAATGGCTATAGTATAGATACATGAGTATGATTCTTAGAGAAGACAGTTAGGTCATATAAATTATATAAAACACATGTAATTACTCATTTTCCTACATGAGGAAAGCAAAGAAGTTATTTCAGTCTGGGAACCTTAATACAAGTAGAATTACATTCATCACTAACATTAACCACCTTGATATAGTAAAATTGGGACTTGTGTATAGATAAGACCACTAATTTAAAAGAGCCTCTTGGGTCTATACTTCAACAAGAGGCATTCATACAAATAGCCAGCAGATTTTTAAAAATGTCAAGGACATTAACACGCTGAAACATTGTTGTCTTTAGGTTAAAAACAACATGCATATCTATTTATATGTAGCAAGAATACTTGGTTCAAAACAACCATGTATTTAAACTGATGAAAAGGAACAATTAAGAGAAGACAGACAAAATATAAAAAATATTAACTGTTCATAAAATCCCTCATATAGATAATTATGCATGAGACATCACATCTATCTACAAAAATGTTTAAATTTATTGGAACGTTGTATTACAAACTAAAATATGAACTTGCTATTGTATTACTTGCAACATAGCTTATAACATTGATTTAAAAATAATAATTTAAAAGTTTTCCTTTTCTCTTTAATTTATGGAAAATATGGTATTTTAAATTAATTAATGGGAAGATATTTCAGGCCACAGAAAGTACTTTCAATAAAGTAAAACAAAAATAGACTGTCACGGCACATCTTACAGCTCTCTTGACAAGCAAGGTCTGTTCCACTAATGCAGTCAAAAGATAAAGGTTTTAGCACTGATGACTGCAAACTGAACACCAACATTTTCCCATCTGTTCATGTACCATCGAGACTTCAACTCTTCCAATCAGCTCCAAAGTTCGTTTAAAAAAAAAAAATTCAACCAATCCTAGCACTGCACTCTTCTGATAACAGTGCTGAAGCTCTCATTTACTTTTTTTGTAACATGCTTTATAGTAAAATAACCATAGAACGCAACTAATCCCAGAATTAAGGAATTAAAAGTTAGTATTTACAATCTAGGAAAGTAGAGAAACCATCAATTCACATATAACATAACCTTAAAAAATAACAGGTTTGCCAAGTAATTGAAATTTTGCTGTTCTGAAATTACTACATGCTTTGGAACTCATGAATACTTATGAAATTTACTCTGTTAGTACATATGTGTATGGATCGTGAGCGGTACTAAGTTGGCTTTAATAACTACTAATACTTAGGCATCTAAGAAAAAAGTATAAGAATTCATTTGTTGGTTATCAGTTAAAATAAATTATTCGCTACTTCTGAAACTAAGACACTGATTTCCTTGATTTAGCTTTTCAGTCATATTTTGCATGCATGCATACACACCTTTCACACATGCAAACACAATTCTAAAAAACTATAAACTAATCAGGTTACTTTGTTTATAGGTTGGGAAAAAATACACTGTTTTATTAGATATGCTGTTTTTGTTTTTGGTTCTTGTCTTGCTTCTTGATTTCTCCTTGCAATTGTCTTCTAACAACCACAAATACCTAGAGGGAGTCTGACTCTGTAGCTCAGTGAAGAAGGCATTTCTAGGCGGGAGGTGGGGTTAGGGGCCAGAGGCAGGATCTTAGGTTCTGATCCCAGGATTGTTTATGGATTTTACAGTAAACAACCACTGGTAAAAAACAGAAATAACTATAACTGCAAAAATAGGGACCAGAGGTCAGGACATACCCTTCTAAGAGTGCCCTCAATGGTTACCTGGAAAGTCACTTTCTTACTTGCTTCCTTTCTTATTCTTGGCTGCTCAGTGGCCTAAGTTTAAAAGGTGGGGTGGAATACCTACCTTCTCAGATTACTCTATAACCCAGGAAGAGGGAAATGTGGGTTTTGTTGTCCTTAGGCTGACAAGGGCCTGCAACCCTGGTCTCTTAATTCCCGGGTGTAGGCAGACAAGGTTCTTACAGTAAAATATCTTTTATTAGACTAACTAAAACCGTTGGAAAAATTCTTCTTTACAAGCTTTCAGGTAC
The DNA here is from genome assembly GCF_052110815.1 of Crocodylus siamensis. Lineage (NCBI taxonomy): Eukaryota > Metazoa > Chordata > Crocodylia > Crocodylidae > Crocodylus > Crocodylus siamensis. The sequence goes on from NC_143395.1 coordinate 309,570,202, forward strand.
AAGCACCCTTTGTCAAGCTGAGGAAGTCTGCAGTTGTTCTGTGATCTTCTTGGATGGAACAGAATAGAAGCCAGAGGACAATATGTAAGAATGCCAGTCAGTGAAAATGCAAATTGAGGCAGTCAACGGATGAGAAACAGGTTGGGGGTGGGGAGGAAGGGGAATGTAGACCTGGTGATAAGATATAGCTGGTAAATAGCAAAGGTGACCTAGGGTATCAGATGTTAGTCAGGTTATAATGTGACATAAATGCGATGTATATATTTAGCACATGATTTTTTGTATCCGGTAGCCTAAAGTAGTAAAGTTCGTAGACTCATCTGCAAAGGTGTTCTGTAAGTTCCCTTTGAAGATTAGAACTGAGAAACTGGAGAGAGTGTGGCTTTCTTGTGAGAAATGTGGCCACACAGATAATTGGGTATTCTAGCCTTTTATAGGTTTTCAGTGTCCATTCATTCTGGTACACAGTTTTTGTTTGGTTTCTACTACATATTTCCTAACTACTTCCAGCTGATATCAACTACCTGCATGGACAGGGCTACTTGCTTAAAAGCAGCAACCTTTTAGAGCCAAACAGGCTACTCAACAAATGCCTCTTTGTCTAGTTTTGGGCTTTCCTGGTTCCTTCCCATTGGATTCCTGTTCTTGACTTGAGTGTAGATCCATGCTCCCTGACTGCTGGATCCCAACTCCTTGTTCCTAACTCTTTTCAGATGCTGGTTTCCTGACCTACCAGCCACTGACTCCCTAGTTCATGGTTCCAGTCTGGACCCCTAATTTTAGCTCCTGACCTTGTCTCCTCCTGATCCCCTGGCTCATGACTCTCTAGGGTCAAGCCCTGACCACCCATGTTCTGATCCCTGACCTTTTCCACTGTGACTCCACCGAAACAGAAGGACCTTAACTGCCTTGATACAAGACTACATTTTACTACCTATCTTTAATACTCCTTAAGAAAATACACACAGCCTTTACAAAAAGAACAGATCTTACATAATTAACTAAGAATAATTTCATATAACAATCCATATATTTTCAACCCACATTCGCATTTGACAAGAAGAAAACTTTGAAATTTTTATGAGCTACATCTCATTCCAGCGTACAACTTTATTGGTAATTTGGAGGAAAATAAAGAAGGCATTCAAAGATATGGTGCTTCCAAAATTTCTGTCATTCATTTTCTGTCATTGAACTTCATCATACCTCCCAAAGGACTCCCCATGGGAAATTTTGATAGTGATGTTATTTTTTTTTTTAATCTGTTGAGGAAACTTAAAGTTCAATTGCTGAAGCCATTTAAAGGGTGTGGCCACCTCACAAAGTCAACGAATTCCATCCTTCCCTGTAGTTATATATATATAGGGTTATAGTCAAGTGTCTAGCTTTAACCTTCTATCAATTACAAAACCATACACAAGCATTCTAGGGTTTCCAAACAGTATTCATAGAATCATAGAATCAATGAGTTGGAAGGGACCTAGACAGATCATCTAGTCCAACTCCTTCCCATGGGCAGGAAGGAGCACTGGGGGTGGGAGAGGTCATAAGACCCCAGCCAGGTGCCTATCCAGTCTCCTCTTGAAGATTTCCAGGGAAGGTGAGAGCACCACCTCTCTGGAGCCTATTCCAGGCTCTGGCCACACTTACAGTGAAGTAGTTCTTCCTAATATCTAACCTAAACCTATCCTCCCTCAGCTTGTGGCCACTGTTCCTGGTGACTCCAAGGGGAGTTCTGGTGAACAGACTTTCCCTAAGTCCCTGCTGCTGGCCCCTGATAAGGTTGTAGGCAGCCACAAGATCCCCCCTCAGTCTCCTCTTGTGGAGACTGAAGAGATTCAGGTCCCTCAGCCTCTCCTCACAGGGCTGGCCATGGGGGCCCTCAACCATACGAGTGGCCCTCCTCTGGACCCTCTCCAGGTTCTCCACGTCCTTCTTGAAGTGCGGCACCCAGAACTGAACACAGTACTCCAGCTGCGGCCTGACCAGTACCGCAGAGAGGGGGAGCAAGACCTCTCTGGACCTGTTAGTGATGCCCCTGTTGATGCAGGACAGGGTGCGGTTGGCTCTGCCTATAGCTTCGTCGCATTGGCGACTCATATTCATCCTGGAGTCAATCCTGACTCCAAGATCCCTTTGGGCTGCTGAGAGGGTCAGCCCCTAACCTATAGCCATAATGCTGGTTCCCTCTCCCCAGGTGCAGCACCCTGCACTTGTCCTTCTTGAACCGCATCCTGTTCAGATCCACCCACTTCTCTAACCTATCCAGGTCTGCCTGGATGCAGTCCCTGCCTGCCGGTGTATTCACTTTACCCCAGAGCTTGGTGTCATCAGTGAACATGAACAGGGTGCTCTCCACCCCCTCGTCCAGGTCGCTAATGAAGGTATTAAAACAAACACTCAAGGTAATGGAGAAGCCTCTCTTCCTTCAACTTTTCTGCATAGCCATGTTACACAATCTAGGCCTAAGAGGTGAAAAGGGTCAATTGTAAAGGAAATTAGGAAAACTGTCTTTTAACACACCAGAAGTGTCATTCAGAATTTCTGCTGAAGATTTCTAATATGGTCCGATTAGACAAGGTATATAAAGAGGTGGTAATAGGTAACTCTGTGTCATAAGGGTTACATAAAGGTTCTGTGCCTTGGCTTTAATTCTATTTTGAAACTGGGCAAAAAAGCAAAATTTAAGTGAGCAGGTGATATAAATAAATTATAAATAAATATAAATAAATTGAAATCTTTGGTTTGAAAATAAGAAAATCTTGTAGTAACTCAAAAAAATATATTTGCCTGCTGTTACACAATGCTGGATAGTATTGAAAAAGAGACAAAGACAATACATAACATTTGATCGTGTACTATCCTTATATCAGGAAATGTGTTCAGTTTTATTCTAATGCATTACAGCAAAATGTTAAAATACCTGGAGAAAAGAAAGAAAGATAGCTGAGGTATAGCAAAAGATATAGAACAAGCAATTGCAAACCCTCAAATTATTTGGCAAGGAAAGGAGAAGAATAATAAGACCTTCAAACAGCATTGGTGACTGAAGACTAAATAATGACATATCCCCATCTGCTCATGCACATGGGACCTATACCCTCCCCATCAGCAGCAAAGCTTATAGAAAAATTAAATGATTTCAGCACTGTACTCCTCTGATAACAGTGTAAAAGTGCACTTTCTTTGCAAATTTAAATTAATTTTAATTAATTGAAATTATGACAGATGCACAGAAAAAGTGATCAGTCCCCATCTCATAATGTAAGAACAAAAGGTCATTTGATGAAACAAATGCCTGCTAATTTTAGAGCCAATATAAGGAAACTGTCCTTTGCCTAGGTAGCATTGTACTTCACACAATACAGAGTCAATTTATGGAATTCATTTTATACAGAAAGTCAGTGAGTCAGATACTGTAGTTGGATTTAAAAAGAACAGGGTGAGTATTTTATAAGCATTATTAATGCTTGTAATTTTTTAATATAAAGGTCAATCAAATTAATATTCAGGTGTACAAAATCACTTTCCAGGAACAAAAAGGAAGGCTGTTCTGGTATAATACTGCATAACTTTTAAGAATTATTTTTACAGGCAAGGTGGGAAAGGAAAGCATTCTCCAGTGATCTAGCCCTAGGCAGAGATAAGAACCCAAAGGAGAACAGAGAGAACTAATATGATAAATTCTAGGTTCTTGACTGCACATTTTTTCCACAGCATCCATGAGTCGAGTCTGACACAAAATATGGGAGTATAAGCGAGTCATACCAACAGAAGCAGACATGGGACAGAGTTGGCCTCTGCTTTCCTACGGTGGACCGTGTGACCTCAAACTCTGAAGAGGGTAATCAGTTTCTGAGTAGTTTCTAGATCATGGGCCTAGGTCACTAATCATGGTTGATGAACTTAGCTGAGACAAAACTAGAGTGCCTGTTTTGCAAGGTGAATTTCCCCTTCTTCCTCTCATGTTGTTGAATTTAGTGTAGCTAGGAAGTGTAGCATAGACAGGAAGAACAGGAAACCATACTCCTGCCTTACAGTTGAGATAAGGAGCTAGGATGCATTAGTATTACATCTCCAGTGCATATCTTACTTTTTATAGAATCTGCCTGGATTTCAATTTTTAATACATGAGGAGCTAAACAATACATGGGAATATAAAACTTTGGTTCATGAATAATATTGGATACGGGTACAAAGGTGCCAAATCTAGATGTATACACACAAGTGGTAAAGAAAAACAGAAGGCTGTGCTCTATGTCTATATCTGTGGAAAACAGAAGAAGATTAAAAGGTGCACTAGAGGTGATTCCCCCATACAGTATCTAGTAGCTTTGAACATAAATGCACTGTCCTGCTGCAAGCATCAAGTTTGAAAATATTAATGTAACTCAACCAATTTGCATTTGTGCAATGTGGCAGATACACAGTGGTGATTAATAACTCTGACCTATTCAAAGAGGGCAGAGTATGCACTGTACAGCAGGTTAATCTGCAACCAGAGTAACACTCTCCTTCTGGATGGTAATGAAATCCTTACACTCTACAGACAAATCATTGTGTGAAATATCAGCTGTACTTAGGAAGTTTAAAATAACAGTCATCTTAACGCTGCATTCCCAGAACAGCATAGTAACTAGAGAAGTAGCTGTGTAGCTAGAGAAGTAGCCATCCAAGCAGTCTCCACATGATGAAATTACTTTGCTGCAAAATGAAGTAGATCATGTGCAGAAGGTTTTCTTCTCCCAGCCACAACCTTCAATAGCATTTTCCTGTAACCAGTGTCCTACTGCTACCACCAGAGAAAATTTCTCTTTCTTTTTTTTTCCATTTTGATCGTGTTCAATAGAAAATACCCTCCTACAATGAATAGTACTCAACTACAACCACATATCACAAGCTGAATAAAATATGAGATTAAACATGTATTTACACTGAAAATGCTTTGTCAATCAACAAGTATATAGACATGTAAAATTGGCACTTATTTTAATATTTTGAAGTACCGGTGTATTCCACGTAAGGGACAAAAGAATGTCATCAAGGCCTTTATTTCTACGTATTTATCTGAATAGCTATATTTAATGTTTTCATGTGTTTTATCAAATCTGCTCAGACACTGCCATTTTAGCATCAAATGGTTGGTTGGTGGATATATATCAGTTAATTTCCATCTTCTCCTGTGTATGTTCAGTTCTTCTGTTCACAGTAGACTCTTTCCTATGCTCAGCCTAGCACTTTACTACTCATTTATTCAAACAGTTCTGTCTTTTAATTTTTTTCTGAAAATAAAGCCATATTGAATTGTGAATTATCTAGTACTTCCTTTTTATTATGAATCTCACTGCAACAGAATTCCTTTTCAATTATGAATTGCATCAGTGCTGCCTGCTTACAAACATAATGATCCTATAGCAAACACCCCCCCCACACAAACCTTCATGCCTTAAAGCTGTCTCCCTAAGAAGTCAGAGAAGCAAAAATGCAAATATGCATTAGGGAAAGGGTAAAGGTCATAGTTTTTGAGTAAAATCAATTCCCTTCCAAATTAAGACATTCTTCTTCAGAGCTGATCACAAGGAACCAAGCACAACAGAATAAAAAACTGCAGTGGGAGAGGATAACAGAAATTCCCAGAGGCAGCAGACTCACAAGTAGCTGAATAAAAGAAGCTAATTACTTGGAGATCAAGGCCTATCAAAAAAGAGGTGGGTCATTCGCACCTTTCCTCTGTGGAAAGCATTCAGAAGCAGAGAGAGGTAGTGGTTATTCTGTGAAAAATGTGCTCCTAATGGTCCTAATTTATAAATGCATCTGGCCTTTATAAATGTCTTGTGCCATAAAACTGATATCAATGTTTATCCCTTGGTTCTTAGCATGCAGCCACCTTAAGAATTTCTGGACCTGGCTAGGCTCACCTCCTGACATCATGAATCGCTGACTTGGTTTCTCAGATGGATTTCCTGGTTTCTGGCTTCCTGGCTCCACTAGGACCTGGTATACTCCCCCCAGACCAGGATGCCTGTTACTTGGCATGACATACCAGTCACAAACTGCATGACATACCATTGCCACAAACTGCATCTAATTCAAATACATGATCTAAAAATTCCCTAAGTCTATGTTGATCTTTAAGTTTTGGGTTTTTTTTTTATCTTTGTACTGCTTTTACTACTCCAGTTGCTTATTTTACATTGTTCTTCACTGAACTGAATTAGCTATTTTTTCTCAGAGATGAAGTCGAAACCATTATTCTATAAATTTGGAACTTCTGTATTTGATTCTCCTCCTACTATCATAATTGAAGATATTTCATATGGTACAAGCAAACATGAGTTTTCTACTGACCTTTGTATTACATCATTTATTATCTCCATTAACCCAGACCTGTTACCATTTACCAAAAGCTTGTAAATGCTTCTGAACCAACTGAATAATCCTGGGGAGTATTATTTTCAATATTTTTTGCACAAATAACTTTAGGTTAGCACATCATGACAAGCTACCCTTGATTTTTGATAAATTATATCATTTCTGTACTTTCTTCTCCCTAAATTACTCAGGAATTCTAGAATTCACGAAGATGAATTTGACATCTCTCTTTCATGAATCCACTTTCAATCCCTACTAGATTATGCATTTCAAAATATATTGTGTGACATTCAAACCACACGTTCTAAAATAACACTACAAAAATCTCTTGATACGTTACTTATTTGGACATTGTACGACAGCTTTATAAAAAATTAATGGCCTGGGATGTACTTATCTGAAAGACCACCTCTCCCTACATTTCACATAATAGAAAAGGACATTTTCCATAATAGTCCTTAAACTCTGGGCAATGCTTCTCCACTGCTCTTCATAGCTCCAGTTTACTTTCCTAATGGGCACATCATTGCAAGTCTCATTGACCCTCTTCCTTAGCCATGTGGGCCTGGTGAAATATTTAGGTGGCGATTGCTCTGGACCTCACCAGACAGACCGCCACTGAACTGCTTAAACCCCCCTCTGCACCTGACGGACTCTGTAAGCTATTTCTCAAACCATGGACCATTCCACTCTACCTGACAAGGACCCCTGCGATAGGCCTCTATGGACTGAGTAACTTCCTTGGTTCAACCTACCTCCTTCACCATTGCACACTTGTGTTATGGGTTTGTTTGAACCTTTCTTCTTTCTCTCTCAGCATCGCAACCCACTCCATCTCCTTCCCCGCTCCACATCTGCTGGGCTCAGATGACTAACACTGTAGTTATGTACCCTAGTTGTGTTCGTCTCCTCACCCCCATCCCCCTTATGTTAGTCCCTCGCTCGGGCACTGTTTCCCTTATGGCTTTGTCATTTTTGTTCTATGATTCTTAACATTTTCTAATAAATTAAATCTGTTCATGTTTTAGTGTTCTGAGCTTAATGGGACAAAATGTCAATGCTTTAGAAAATTCAATGGGGACAGGTTTAGAAATCTTCAAATATGTCCCTCAACAAGATAAATATATGGCCCCATTACTTGAGTATCTCCCTCATCTCAGAGTCTGCAGAGTATGTGTTCTTATAGAACTGCTTTGAAGTAGGGAAATACTTTTATGCTCACTTTATAGGTAGGAAACTGAGGGCTCAAAGAAACTAAAGTGCATTATAGAAAGCCTGTGATAGAACAGTGAACTGATCCATAAGATATTTGAACATGCTTAAATAACTGTAGCTAGCTACACTGAATACTGGTAGGAGCCTCACACTGACAACACAAATCTCAGTGATGTGTCAAACAAACTAATTTACCAATTGCCTATATTTTACTCCCCTATGACTTTATTCACTATATAATGCATGAATAGTGAGGATTCTTAATGCCTTCGGTATATTACTGTATAGTTATAAGCACATATTCCAAATAATTACATCCACATAGACTTAAATCACTATATAGAAATATGTGAAATAATATTGTAAGGGACTTCCTCCTATGTCATCAAGTCCAGACCTCAACTATCGGGGCAATCATAGCCACATACGTCACAGGGCACTAAGGTGCCTGCTCCTTTAAGAGCAGAAATGCCTAGGGAGAGGACCCTAGGGGCCAGACAGAAGCCCACAGGTGCAGGTTACTATGACAACAGGATAACAAGTAAATTAGCCTCCACCTGCACCCGGTCAGCTGACTGAAAGAGGCAGGGACCCGGGGCATATATAAACGCCAGGGCTGGGACTAGGGGTTAGTTCTCTGTTAGCAGCCAAGGGGGAAGGAGCTCCCAGAGAAGAAGCTCACCAGAGAGTCTTGACTGCCTGTTCTACTCCCAGTAGGATTAAGAGGCTCCAGGAGCTCATCAGATACCCTGGCCTACAAGGCACTCAGTGCCAGGAGGAAGTTTGATTGTTTTAAACAGACAGGGCGTACCCCGATCCCTTGTATTACATTATAGCCCAGGGGCTTATATTGTAGTTGCTGTTTATACCTATGGATCGGACTGAGGCTATCAGGTAAGGAGAAGGCCTCGCTGGGGGCCCACTACAGTGTGGAAACCCCAGCGCCAGTGTGGGGCGCAGCGACAAGGGGCTGCAGAGACCCCAGTGAGGACAAGAGGCCAAACTATAGCAAGGCCTCAGAAAAGACAATGTTTAAATACCATCTGCAAAGCTTGGAGTGTGGTAAAGGGGTGGTTTTGGAGCCACACACCTAGCCCATATGGCTGAAGGTGTCCCGTGGGGCATCCAGTTTGAAGCAGGATCCAAAATGGGTCTATCAAGTCTATCAAATGGTTCTATCAAATGGGTCTACCTGTGGGGTCCATCAAGACTGTGTCCAGAATACAAACTCCAGAGCAGCCTCCCGATTAATTAGAATTACCAGGAAGATGTGGCAGGCAAGAGAGGGTGCCTGTAGGGCACGACTGACATAGTCAAGGAGCCCTAGGGTATCACAGCCTTCCCTGGAGACTCCTTCCCATGATACACATTAATAAATGTATTGAGCTCAATCTTAAACCTAATAATTTTTTTGCCCGTACCTCCACCTCCTATTAGAAAACTGTTTCAAAATCTCTCTCCTTTGATGATTAGCAAATGATTACCAGTCAGACCCTGGTAAAGTCACATACAAAAATCTGTGATATTAAGCAGAGTTGCTGATAATCAAAGCTGCACAGCAGATGGCATTTACTTATGTTCTGAGCACTTTATAAAGATGCACCCAGTCTCTCCCAATTTAGATCTGTGGTGCCATCTACACAAGACACTTTACTATATAGTAGCATAGCTTATTGCATAGTAAGCATGTGTACATGCTTAATGAGCAGTAAACCTCACAAATCATGAGTAAATTTGCTACCTGCAAGTGCAAATAGCAAATTTATTGCAATTGGTAACTGCTGTAGCACTCATGCAGATGCCTCACTGGGAGCAAATCTGCTCCGGATCAGCTGGCCACCATGGAGACTGCTCCCTGTCCCGGGGAGCTGCCTGCTGCCAGGGTGGGCTCTGCCACTGGAGCCTGGGTGGGGCTCCAAACCCCCTACTCCAAGATCACAATGGGGGACTGGGGATCCTCATCTCCTAGCTCCTGCTTCACCTTCGCAATTGGGGAACTGGGAGCTGGGAGATCCTCCCCAGTCTGTTCCCCACCCAGCTCTGTCCTCACAGCAGAGCAGGGAACAAACTCCCCAGCCTCTGCCCCACAATCATGTAGCAGGGGCTGGAAACTGTCCCAGCCAGGGGCAGGTCCCAGCCTCATACCCTGATTGGGTAATAAAGGCACAGGGTGGAAACAGTTGCAGGGGTGAGGTAGGTCCAAGCCCCTTGCTCCAATCTGCTGGTGGGGTAGCTAGCAGCGAGCTAGCTGCTAGCTGACCCACTGGCAGATCAGGGCAGGGGGCTAGGACCCACCCCTCCTCTTCAGCTCTTTCCAAGTTCCCTGCCCCCAATCAGGGAGGCAGGGTCAGGAACTCTCTTAATATCAGCCCCATCCCCCTCTCTCAAACAAACATTAAGCTGTCAAGGACCAGGGCTGACAATCATTTGATTGCTGAGCCTGGCCTCAAATAGCACCTCTTGTGGGGCTATCTCCTGCCAGGATGGTGATCAGGGGGCAGACCCATTGTGTTACTATGATCTGAGAAATGTTATGGCCCATCCCAAACGTTAAACTTCGTATCACACATCTTGCATGGCAGGATATGTAATGCTTAGCATGGGACATAAAATTCCACAGATCCCTATTGTGTCGTTCTTTTAACATAGACCAGGAGCCTAAACAAAACAAATATTTTAGTCTCTTCTCATAACACATGCTTGACATTCTGCTTTCCATTCAAGAAACTCTTTTCTAGTTCTGTTCAATCTGAATACATGACTTTTGAGCATGAGGAATGTACACAATATTTAACATAAGGTTTTCCTAGTGCCTTTTTACAATTACTATCTGGACACTGCATTTGCCTTTTTCTTTAATGACTTCTTGACATTGATGAACAAAAAGAACACACCCACATATTTCTACTTTCTTTTTCATTTCCAACTGATGATCCCCTAACTTATAAACACTTGAGTCCTTATAAACACTTATAAACATTGAGTGCTCGGCATCACACTTTTTACCAGGGTAGGCAATCTTTCCTAGCTGAAGGGTGGAATGACCCAGCCAGGTCAGAAACACACAGGCACTCAGGAGCTAGGATCGTATGCTGCTGCCACTTCTCTCCCTGGCTGTTATTCATCCTTCATATTTGAAGATGACCATGGCATCATTGGTTGGCTTGATTTCTGTGAACATGTGAATGGCTGAATCAGGCTAATTTTTGTTTTGAACTGTCTATGGCACACTGAGCAAGAGATGCTAATTTGAGTTGTTTGATCAACAACAGACATGCTGCTGTTGCGAGATTTATGTTGTCTGCACTTCTGCTCTGCCTCAGCAGTTCTTCTCCATGCATAAATGGTAGTTCTGACTTCTCCATCCATAAATAGTATGGATGAGGCTTCAACAGGTGGAACAATCGTGAGCAAGATTTTCCCAAGACTTTGGGTCAACATTGAAAGGTTTCGAGGAATACTTGAAAGAGACTTGATGCATTTCTTTTGGCCTTCCTAAGAGTGCTTTTCTTCCTTTAGCTCACTATAAAATACCATCTTTGGTGGTCGCTGATCTGACATTCTAGTGATATAGCCTGTCCATCTCATTTGGGATTTCATCAACAGAGAATGCGGATGCTTGGAATGCCTGCCTGAATAAGAACCTGTGTCTGGGACCTTGTCTTACCATCTTACCTCATCAGTTTCTTCAAACAGTCAATGAGAAAGTGCAGTATTGCCAACTCTCATGATTTTTGGCATTGTTCTTAAAGTCTATGCTTTGGGAATGTGAAAAACCTAGCTTTTTCTTTTATATATATTTATATTTAATTTAAGTTTATATAGATATATGAAAGAAAGCTACGTTTTTCACATTCCCAAAGCACAGTCTTTAAGAACAATGCCAAAAATCATGATTCAGCTTCATATCATGGTGTCTCTACACCATCCATGTTTCACATGCATACATCAGGACTGGCAACACAATGGCTTTGTAGACCTTCAATTTTGTTTTTTAACTGATGCCTCTCCATTCCCATGTATTTGTATGTAGTTGGCCGAAGGCCATGTTTGCTTGAGCAATTCTAGCATTGGTTTCATCATTAATGTGAACTACATGTGACAGTGTACTGCCAAGATAGGTTAATTTGTCCACTGCCTAGAGTGTTTGGGCATTCACTGTGATGGTAGGCTCTACGTAAGGCTTTCCTGGTGCAGGCTGGTGCATCACTTCTGTCTTCTTAGCGTTAATTGTGAGACCAAAGTTGTCACAACCTGAAGAGAAATAGTCCATACTCTGCTGCATGTTAGACTCAGATTTGGCATTGAGGGAACAGTCATCGGCAAACAGAAGATCATGGCCAGTCACTTTCTATAACTTCACCTTCAACTGTAGTCTCCTCAAATTGAAGTTTGCCATCAGCCTGGTAACCAATGTCAATCCCAGTGTCACAGTTACAAAAGGCATCTGCAAGCTTGGCAGAGAACATCATACTGAATAGAGTTGGGGCCAACATACAGTCCTGCTTAACTCCATTGGTGATAGGGAATGGTTCTAATGACTTAATGTCATCCACAACATGAGAGAGCATGCCATCATAGAATGGCCAGACCACTGCAATGAATTTATCTGGACCACCAAATTTTGTCGTGATCTTCTAAAGGCCCTCCCAACTGACTGTATCAAATGCTTTTGTAGGTCAATGAAAGTCATGTACAGGTTGGAGTTCTGTTCCTGGCATTTCTCCTGAAATTGACCAGTTGCAAACACCATGTCTGTGGTCCTGCATCCTTTTCTGAAACCACACTGACTGTCAGACAAGTTCAATGTGTTGTACAAGGTGATTCAAAAGAAGACTGGTGAGGATTTTACCAGCTATTGACAGCAAGGAGATGCCCTGATGGTTGTTATAGGATTGTCTATTGCCCTTCTGCTTGTGTAAGTGGTTGATGGATGCATCCTTGTACTCCTGGGATCTGGTACCTGAGTCCATATTGACTGGAAGAGTTCAGTAAGTTTCAAAGCCATGTGTGAACCTCTGGCCTGGAAAACCTCTGCTGGTATAGCTTCTGCTCCAGGTGCTTTACCATTTGACAGCAGGTTAATTGTTTTCACAGTCTCAGACAGCACTGGGGGATCAGCAAGAGATATGGTAACATCTACCTGAGGCAGTCGAACAATTGCCAACTCATTTATAGATGATTGTTGATTGAGGGTGTTGTTCAAGTGTTCTGTCCGTCTCTGCAGTATTTTTCCTTTATTGATGAGTAGTGTAGTGCCATAGGTACCCAGTATCAGAGATGTTTCATAGATTTCATAGACATTAGGGCTGGAAGGGACCTCAGAAAATCGAGTCCAGCTCCCCGCCCAAAGGGCAGGAAGTCAGCTGGGGTCATAGGATCCCAGAAAGATAAGCATCCAATTTACTCTTAAAGGTGTTCAGTGAAGGTGCTTGAACCACCTCCGATGGCAGGTTGTTCCAGACCTTGGAGGCTCGGACAGTAAAGAAATTCTTCCTTATGTCCAGCTTGAAACAGTCTCGCAGTAGTTTATGACCGTTCGACCTCGTCATCCCTTGGGGTGCTCTGGTGAACAAACACTCCCCCAGATCCTGGTGGTCACCCCTCATAAACATATAGGTGGCCATCAGATCACCCCTGAGCCTGAGGTTTTCCAGGCTAAAGAGCCTCATGGCTCTCAGCCTGTCATTGTAAGGTCTGTATTCCTGACCTCTGATCACGTGCATGGCTCTTCTCTGGGCTCTCTCAAGCTTCTCCACATTCTTTTTGAATTGTGCGGCCCAAAACTGGACACAGTATTCCAGCTGCAGCCTCACCAAGACCAAGTACAAAGGGAGAATGATGTCCCGGGATTTGCTCGAGAAGCATCTGTGGATGCAAGCCAGCATTTTGGTCGCTTTAGTAGCCGCAGCATTGCATTGCAGGCTCATGTTCATCTTGTGGTCAATGATGACTCCCAAATCTCCTTCTTCTGTAGTGCTAGCCAGCGTAGCACTGCCGAGCCTATAAGGATGCTGCAGGTTTTTTCCTCCCAAGGTGGAGAACCTTGCAATTTTCAGTGTTAAACACCATCAGGTTCTCGTCTGCCCATTTGCTGAGCCTGTCCAGGTCAGCCTGGATCACCCGCCTGACTTCTGGCGTGGATACTTTGCCCCAAAGTTTGGTGTCATCGGCGAACTTGGCTAGTCCACTTCTGACTCCAATGTCCACATCATTGATGAAGATGTTGAACAATATGGGTCCAAGGACAGAGTCTTGGGGGACCCCACTGGTCACAGGACACCATGATGAGTGACTGCCATCAATTACAACCCTCTGGGTTGACCACGGAGCCAATTTCCCAGCCAGCGGATCATGGTGTACCTAAGGCCACAGTTGGCTAGTTTTGCCAAGAGGTGATCATGGGATACCAAATCGAAGGCTTTTTTGAAGTCAAGATATATGACATCAATCTCTTCTCCCTTGTCCAGGTGATAGGTCACCTGGTTGTAGAAGGAAAGAAGATTGGTCAAGCAAGACCTACCCACAACAAACCCATGCTGGCTATCCCTTAGGATGTTGGCCTCAGCCAGTCCATTAAGGATGGCCTCCTTAATAAACTTTTCTAAGTTCTTCCCCAGGATAGAAGTCAGGCTAATGGGCCTATAGTTACCCAGATCCACTTTCCTCCCCTTCTTGAAGATAGGCACCACATTGGCCTTCTTCCACTCTTCAGGTACTACACCAGAGCGCCACGAGTTTTCAAAGATCCATGCCAGGGGCTGGGCTATGACACTCACCAGCTACTTGAGTACCCTGGGGTGCAGATTGTCAGGGCCGGCTGACTTGAAGGTATCCAGCTTCTCAAGGTGTTCCTTCAAGAGGTCAGCATTTATGGAGGGCAGGGGATCTCCCCCACCCAGAACTCCCTGTCCCGTAGTGGGCATGGGTGTCCCATGGGACTGATGAAAGACTGATGCAAAGTACCCATTTAATAGGTTGGCTTTTTCCTGGGTGTCAGCTGCCCCATCTGGTTCAGCAGGGGTCCAATGTTGCCCTTGCTTTTCCTCCAGCTCCCCACATATCTGAAAAAGGACTTTTTGTTGTCCTTGATGCTTGAAGCTAGTTGGAGTTCAGTTGCAGCCTTGGCTTTCCTGGTTTGCTCCCTGCAGGACCAGACCAGTGCAGAATAATCCTCCTTGGAGATTAATCCCATCCTCCATCCTTTGTAGGCCTTTCTTTTTAGCCTTAGGAGATCTGCTAGGTCCCTGGAGAGCCGGGGTGGCTGCTGTGCCTCTTGCTGCCTTTCCTTCAAGATGGAATAGACTTAACTTGTGCATTGAAGATCACTCCCTTGAGGAGCAATCACTCTTCTTGAGCTCCCATCTCCCTGGGGTCATGTCCCTTAGGGCCTGACTGACAAGCCTCCTGAGCTTGTCAAAGTCAGCTTTTCTGAAGTCAAGGACTTCAGTGTTGCTGACTGACTTGCCAGCTTTACGGTGGATGGTGAAGGTGATCAACTCATGGTCGCTGTCACCCAACTTCCTATCGATCATTAGGTGGCCGATTAGGTCATCCCCTGTAGCCAGTACCAGGTCGAGCTGTGCTTTGCCTCTCGTTGGGCCATAGACTTTTTGAGTCAGGTAGAGGTCATCCACACATGAGAGGAAGCTTTGTGAGCGCTCAGATTTAGCTGAGTGATCTTCCCATGAGATGTCCAGGTAATTGAAGTCACCCATGACAACCATGGTCCTGGAGCATGCGACTTCAGCCAGTTCCCAGGTGAACTCCTGGTCAAGCTCAGGACTTTGGGTGGGAGGTCTGTAGTAGACTCCCACCATTGTGTCTCCTGTGCCGTGTTCCCCATGAATTTTAACCCAGAGGGTCTCTAGCCGTCCACCCTGGTTGCCCATATCAGCTTGCAGGGATGTGTAGCTTTCCTTAACATAGAGAGCTACACCCCCACCCCTTTTATCTACACAATCCCTCCTGTGCAGGGTATAGCCATCTATACCTGTGGTCCAGTCATGGGTGGAGTCCCACCAAGTCTTCGTTATCCCAATGACATCATAATTATTTGCATTAAGCAGGAGGACAAGCTCCTCCTGCTTGTTCCCCAAGCTCCTGGCATTAGTGTACCGGCAGGCAAGTGTCCCCTTGGGGGCTCTTGCCTTGCCCACAGATTGACCAGATGACCATGGTCCGTAGACTGTCCTCAGACCATCATAGAAGTTCTTCATATAGTTCCTGTTTGTGTAGGACTGAATTTCATCTGCCTTGTTGCTCAACCATGAGTTTTCCATCTGTGTATTTGCACTGGACAATCCCCTTGAAGTTACTGAAGGCTGCCTTCTTAGATGTCAAAGTGCTGTCTTCTAAACAGGCCTTGTGGAGCCGATGTCTCCCATTCAGTAGTCTCCCTATATCTGTATTGTTTTCATCAAACCAATCTCGATATTTGTGTGTGGTGGGACTGAAGGTGTTGGCTGCAGCAGACTAGATGGAATCTCTGATGGATGCCCAATTTTCTTCAACGTTATTGGAGTTTACATCAATTGTTACTAGCTGGCTACACAGTTCTTCAATGAATGCCTGTTTCATATTCTCCTGTTTCAATGTGAAGACACTGAGCATTTTGGGTGCTTTTTTTGCCTTGTAGTCATCTACTAGGATGTATCCAGGTATTCAGCTTGGAAACTATGGGCCTGTGGTCAGTCCAGCATTCTGCACTTCTCATGGCCTTTGTCACTCTGACATCCTGTCTCTTTTTCTAATGATGATGTAATCAACAAGACACCAGTGCTTGGAGCATGGGTGCATCCAAGATGTATTGTTGTGGCTTGGCAGATGGAAGACTGTGTTGGTGATGAGGAGGTTGTTTGGTGCATTTCCTCAGCAGGAGGAGCCCATTGCTGCCGCAATTCCCAAGACCATTTTTTTCTAATGATACCTGGCCATACCTAGTGATCTAAGCCAACTCTAGCATTAAAGTCACCAAGGATGATGAGCTTCTCTGCATTTGGCACTTCTGTGATAAAAGACTTCAGATCTTCATAACAATTTTCTTTAATCATATCTGGGTTGGTCATAGTGGGTGCACAGGCACTAATGACAGTTGCACATCTTTGCCTAGACAGTGGGAATCTCATTAGCATCAGTCTGTCATTCTCTGCATTTGGGAAATTTGTAAGCTTGCTGACTAGCTGTTTTGATGGCAAACCCAACACCAGCTTCACATCACCTTTCTTTACTATGGCCACTTCAGAAGAAGGCTCATTTTTCAATTAGTTGTTCCTCTTCAGAGTTTCACTCAGGGCCACTATCTGAATCTTGAATGTGACCAGTTCTCTACCAGCTAGAGCTGTTCTTTTCTCTGGTCTATCTGCTGTTGTACAGTCTGTTAGCATGAGCACATTCCAAGTATCAGTGGTAAGTAGTGTCACCTTTGTTTTATTTGTCTTTTTGTGTGGTTTTTGACCACTATGGTGGGATCCCCATCTGCTGCAGTACATTGATCAGCATTAAGGTGAAGCAGACAATGTTTAGGGCACCTTTTCTTTCTCATGTTAGAGGTGATCAGTGTGATCCTAAATAGGGCTGCTCAGCCACCCATGAGACTGCCAAATTTCACTGCTGCTTTAATCCAGTGAAAAGAGGCTGTATGTCCTGAGCCACTTGCGTGAAGATCCGCAGTGCATTTACACCTGTTGCTTACGCAGGGAAAATATACACAGCTGGCACTCATTGCTGCAATAGCACAGGAAGGCACGCCCCACCATCAAATGTTGCCAAAGTGTATGTCCACTAGTCAGATCCCAGGGTTCCACGGGTAAGATCAAGCCTGTGGGATCTAACCCTATAGGTTGCTGGCCCCGACTTTATAGTTTTAATATTAATCCGACTGTAAAGTCATCCAGTTCTTCCTATATGATTTTTCAAATATCCTCTGTCTTGACAATATAGCCCATCTTTCACCAGCAGATTTCACGAGCACACTCCTACTTTTTGTTCCAAGATTTTAATTATTTAATAAAATTGCTATCAAGACCCATTCTCAAGGAACTCTACTGATAAATTCCAAGCACCATGTTAGCACAACAACTTTTTATCTATCCTTTAATATTCTCCTTACCAGACAGTGTACCAACACCCATCTTCTCCTGTTTAACTAAAAAGTTCCTATGGAATATTATATCAACTGCTTTATTAAACTTGAAACAGATTAGGTCTATCACATTTTCTTGACCAAAAATCACTTATTCTGTCTGGTACAATCCACCTTTGAAAAATTTACATTGCATTTTATGTCACTTTCAATCTACCTCCGTATATGTAACTATTTTAACTCTTTCTTTCTTTTTACATTAGTTCTAAAGCCTTCCATATTACTGAAGTCAAATTAAGGATCACTTAATGTCTGAATCATTTTTCCCCTCTCATTAAAGATAACACTATGTGTGCTATTCTCCAGGCATATGTGCTACCCCTAATTTAACAGTCTTATTATTAACTTACAGTTCTAGGATGGAGATCATCTATAATTCTGTGCAAACTGGGAAGCATTCAATTCAGATTTGGCCAGTTCAGAGGACAGCGATTCGATTTGGATCACTGTCCCAAATCAATTCAGCCGAATTGGCTTCATAAGATTCAGCGCGGATTCAGAGAAATGTGGTGATTCGGCCATAGACTACAATGGGAAATCAGTGAAATACCTATAATTTTGTCATTTTTGGCAGATTTGGATGAAAACAGCTGGGTGGTATCCCCTTCTGGGGTATGAACCCTGCCAATCTTCAAGGAGATAGGTACAAAGGTTTCTGGGAAACTACACTTCAAGCTTTTGAAAGCAAAACCTACGACATTTGACTGTGTGTGTGTGTTAAGGCAGAGTGGGATGAAAACAGCAGGGGTGGTAGCCTGTAACAGGGGGCCTTTCCAATGCCAGTTAGAGCTCCTCCTGCCCACCTGTTTCTGGGCCAGCCACCCACCCCTCTTTTGCTCAGGCAGAAACAGCTCATAAAAGGGACAGAAAGGCTGCAGACAGGCTTACATGCTATTTCTACATCCCTCTCCCAGAGCACTGGTTGGAAGGGGACTCAGGGAAAGATCCCACTCACCAGTCAACTAGAGATGTCAGTCTTTCTCCCCCTGCTCTCCCTCCCACTTCTCAGTTTCTGTTCCCTTGAAAGACTGCCTTCCAATCTCCAGATCTTGTTCTGAATCTTTTCTGAATCAATTCGTAGTCTCTACATCAATTCAGAAGCCTTTTTTATTTTTTTAATTTTTATTTTTTTGACAGTGATCCAAATCAAATCACTGTCCTCCGAATTGGCCAAATCTGAACAGAATGCTTCCTGATTTGATTCGGATTTGGTGATTCAGCCTCCAAATCAGGCCATATCTTTTCCAAATCAAATTGATGATTGAAGCTTCACACACCCCTAATTATCTAATCCCCTGACTTGCCTTCTCTTTAGATGTGAAAGAAAGACACTCATCCTTCTTTGCTATTCTGCCTTTGTCATCCTTACTAAAAAAAAAAAATTTCTTAATTTGGGGGTTATGCCCAGGTTTTTGTTATTCTCAGTTCCATCCATACTGCACATCACTTTTACTTTCCTACTTCTCTTTATGCTTGATATGGGTAAACAAATGGTTTGTGAATTATATCTAATATTCTTTACAAATCAGCTTGACTTACAGCAATTCTCACTTTATCTCTAAGCTTCTTGACCTAATCAGCTCTCCTTCCATTCCTTGTAGGTTGCCTGCTTATTCCTAATACTATATTTTCTCACATATCACATATCCCTAAATAAGATATGCTTGAGACAGAAGTAACAGCTTTTGCCCAATCTGGTCACAAAAAGCAGTTTATAGCCATGACCAAACACAAGTGCAGGGCTACGGACAGCTTAAAACATGGCTGATTTGCTGAAAGTCTGACCCCGCATAGCGTGAGGGGTCAGATGAAGACATTTCAAACCAAAGCATCTTCTGTAACTTGTGTCTGCCTGCCTGCCAGCCTGTCTCTGTTCTCAGAATGGGAGGGGGGAAAGGGAGCAGAGGAAGCTTAGTCTGAGGGGTTTTCAGCCCCTGCTGGAGGGTGGGACAAGTATTGGATCTCCCTCCCCCGCAAGATGGAGCCCATATCCCCAAGTAGAATCCACCCCACCCTCCAGTGCTGGGTGGGGACCCCCTAGAATGAACTCCCTCATTCCCTTTCACCCCTCCCATTCTGAAAGCTTTGTAGCCTTGTAGGGAGGAGGGGCTGTTGCTAGAGGAAACCAGCAGCCAGCAGCTAGATACCCCTCCCTCCAAGCCAACAGTGAACTTCTGTTTGTTCCAGGAGATCACTGGAATTCAGAACACCAAAGAGACTGAGCAAGCATTAAGGCATATATACTTAGAACGCATATATACTTAGAACACATATATATAATAGCCAATAACAATGACTGAAAGATAAAATCCTTCAGGGACAGATAGCAAGACAACAAATAGGGAACATTAAAAACATGATGAAATGCACTGAAGAATCCTTAAGCCTCTCTGAACTCTGGCAGGCTCTCAAACCAGTCTTCAGTCTCACAGAACAGTCATTTACTGTCTGCCTCAGCTCCCCACCTGAGCCCCACTGCTGTGGTTTATGGAGTCAACCCTGCTGCAGTTCCTGGGTCTCAGCAGGCATCTTGCCAGCTGCTGCTGCTGCTCTCTCTCTCCCCACTGAGACTTTTCTTCACAGGCAATCCCAGTTCCCTTGCCATTTCCCTTCTCTTTCCCCAGCAGCCTGCTGGGAACAGTAGTCCATTACAACAGGAGTAATTATTCTATGAGAATACTTCAAACTTCTGCCTCCATTTCATAGTTTAAATAGAGTATGATATTCTTGTAAACAGTCACATCTGCCTTGATTTCAGAAGGTGGATACTCAGATGGAGTTCCTCCACTGAGAAGTTCCCCGCCCCCCCCCCCCCATGAATTCCTACTCTTGTGGTCAAATTGGGGAACATCCCCAAATTTTCCTCACAGCACCACTCCTGAGCTATTTGTTAATCTCTATTATCTTGTTACACTTTTCACCCTCTATTCCTAGGAAACATAAGAATTTCACTGAAAATAATCCGAGCTTCTACTTCTTTTACCATCTTCACTTGCCTGGCATTTGTCATCCTTGATACGTTGCAGGAGAAATCTGGCAGTCTCACTTGTTCAAATATAAGACAATCAGATGACTTCTTTCCTACTTCAACCAGAATCCTTTTCATCTTCAGGTACACATCTAGTCTTCCTACAAAAAGATACCCTTCTGTTCTCTGCATCTGCCCTTTTGATTCTTCTGTTATCAGTCTGTGTCACAATCCCAGAATTTCCTGTAATACCAGACCCAAATGCTGCCACCAAGTTTATCACTTTGAATTTTTATACAAGGCAACTTCCTTATTCTGCTTCTTGTGGACCAGACTCATACAATGCCTAATAAAGTAATGTGTCATAGTGACAGTCCTTTTCTACTACCTTCTGCCAGGTCCTGAAATGATACTAAGTCCAGGAAGCCTCTTTCTCCTTGATTTTGTCATCTGCTGGAATCTGAGCAACACTTCATAGTGACACCTTATAGTCAACCAGGCCTCTGCAGAATCTCCAAATATTATTACAGCTGCATGTCCAACCATAGTTTTGCTTCCCACAGTACCATCAGTTGTGGTGATATTATCTAATATTCTCCATAACCTATGCTTCAGGCTCTTTCCCTTCTATCTACAGAAGGGGGGTGTCAAATTCATCAGGCTCTGTGGGCTGGATAAGTGATGTGGAGCCAGCCTGCAGGCTGGATTGGACCCATAGACATGTCCTGCAAGCCAGATACACTTTGTGACATGGGTCTTGTGTAGGTACTGCAAGCAGCACACACCCCAGATTGGCCCCAAGTACTGAACAAAATGCATGCTGGCCCTTGCTCATTGTGTCATATACAGTGTGTATGCTGTCCCTGGCTCTGGCCCCAAGTGCTGCATTCAGTGAGTGTGCCATATCCAGCCCTGCATATCACGTGCAGCAGGTGCCAGACCACTGACCCCATGCACTACATGAAGCATGCACCGTAAACTATCCCCACACCCCACATGCAGTGTGTGACAGCTTCAGCCCCAGGCTTACATGCTGCATGCAGTGCACACTCCATATCTGGCCCTACACATTACATGCATCGTATGCCATATCTTTGACATCCCCTGCTATAGAAGAGCTGGCTTTCTACTTTCACTTGCAAAAACTTATGTATCATTCCATTTCTTCCTTGGCTTCCAAAGCTTTGGCTGTTTCATCTTCTCCTCTTCTGCTCTGCTGGCTCCAGCTTTCTCTTTTTATTCTTTGCTAGCCCCATCTTTTGCTTGCTTCTCTTCCCCATACTCAAGTGCAGCAAACCTGTTCTTCACATGTATTTCTTCCCTAACAGTATTTCTCCCTCTGCTGTGTCCCCATGGTCAACTCCATTCTCTGGGTTGCTTCTGCAGCCTTCAAACACAGAGCTTAGACCAATGTGCTTCTGTAGGCCCTGCCCTTTAAATCATGGCCATCCAAAATCTTATAGTATATTTTTATAATATTAGGGACTATTAAACTCAAAGCACTGGACAATTTTTTTACTTGAATAACCACATTCTCATGAACTAAATTTCCATGGAAGACTTTTCTATGCTCATTACTTTTGCTACTCTTTAAGCTGTTTTGTAATTTTTCTACTGTAAAGTTGCTAAGTTCTACTCCATATGTAGTTGCATAAGACTAAACCAGGGCTGTCCAAGTTTTAAGAGGCCAAGAGCTGTACCAGCTTGGTCCATATGCACCCGAGGCCACACACTGCCTGCCCCAAGCGATGCAAGTGGGTACACTACTCCTTACTGTGTCCATCCATGTTGGGTCTGGATGCTCCCTCTCCCTCCTCCCCGCAACACTTTACTCTACCATGCTGCATATGCAGAAACTCTTCCTGCCCTATCCCATACCTGTGCTCTACTGTACTGTAAGCAAAAGATGCTTCCTCTCCCCTCTCCCATCCCCATTATGCTCCACTGTGCCACACATGTGAAAGCTGCCTCTTCCCTCCCCACTGTAGCATATCACATTGTGCATGGGGTGCCTCCCATTTCTGCACTACATCACTCAGCATTGTGTGTGGGCACCCCACCAGCCTCCTCCCTAGTGCTCCAAGCTGTGGGACACGATACAAAAACTGGATGAGGGGAAAGGGGTCTGAAGACTCTGGCTGCTAGGGCAGCTGGAATGATGGGTGGCATGGTCACCAGGTGGGACCTCTAGGGCTGCAAACTGACCACTCATAGGCCGCATGCAGTCTGAGGATCACCAGTTGGACAGCCCTGGACTAAATGATTCCTGTATTCATAGTCTATGGGCCTGATCTGCAATTAAAATGATGGCTCCTTTACACTACTCCATCAGTTAGGTGGGGCTGAACAAAGGTATAAATGTAATCTTCAAATTACCCATTTAAAATCCCTCTACTATTGAAATAGAGACAAAAGAGAAGACATATTTAATAGGTGATCTACACTTAGATGTTTTATCAGTAACACCACTATTGTGAAAATATATGTGTAATTTTTTTCTTCCTTAATTATACTGTCATTGCTAATATGACAAAACTTGTTAGCACAGTCAAGCCCTTAGTGAGAATCTGGCCCTGTACAATTGCTTGAGACTTTGTAACGCATTTTTAATCTATTTAGAAATCATTCTTGATGTGATGAATGAAAACTACACTCATTTATGCCTGGGATGAATTTGGCCTAATATCTACAGAGCTATTTAAAAAATATTTCTACAGATAAAGGCATATAGAAAATGAAAACTTAACTAAAGGGAAAGCTTTTCAGTCTTACCCAAAAATCCATGCCAAGCTTTGAGGTTCATTCCTACAGTTCTTTCATATCACAGTATCTACTTCGAGGAAAAAATCTTCAGAACTGAGGGACTGAACAGCAAGTAATAATAAATTAGTCTTCTGAGGACAAATCATGGTCCCAGCCTATCGAAGCCTAAAATATACTTAGTATTCCCTCTTCCACTTGCTTTTGAATGCTGCATTACTTATAAGTCGTACGTTCAGTTCTCATACCATAAACAAGAAAACTGCAGAGCAGAGGGTTAACAGAGCTGGAAGTTCTCCTATCCATTCAGGCAACACTTTAAAATACTGAAATGCACTGCAGTGTTGTTTGGCATAATGCTGCTCAGATAGCTTGTCTAGCACTGCTGATCTGATGTTGGCGGATTCAAGCAGAACTCTTGCTCTTAAAATACTTGAAAGCAGTTCAGTTTTCCTAAGTTCTTTTTAAAAAAAAAAAAAAAAAAAGAATACTGGGCCAAACTCAGTCCCATTGTAAATACTTTACAACAAATACAATTTCTATCGCCTACTATAGGCATGAATGTCTTCCATTAATTTTAAGTAATATAACCCATCTGTACCAGCAGAACATTTAGTAAGCTGACAGATGGTAATTAAATCCCTGATTTTTTTCCTAGTAGGGTCAGGAAAATAAACTACTAGGAACAGGTTTATGGTATACACAGTTATTTTGAGTATCTAGAAGCACAAATTCCTGGGGACCTATTGTGGACCAACAGCATTCCAATGCATGAATTAATTGCATTTATTATTATAGTACCTAGGGTCGAATCAAGAATAGATCCACATTTCAAACAGACTACTACATGCAGTTTGGGAGGTACAACACATGGAGCAGAGAGGTGTGCTTAAGCATATGTTTGCTATCGGGTGATGCATAGGGGGTGCACGTGGGTGCACATGGACCTCTTGCAAAAAGGCACTACAGACACTGTCGGAAGCATGAGTGGAAAGCTGCAGCTCACCACACCACCGCCAGCACTGCCAGCAGCATCTGTGGGAAAATCACCCCTAGCTGCTGCCAACGCTGCCAGTGGCACCTGCAGGTGGTCACTGACACCTGGTCGGCACTTGTCACCCCACTGCCAACAGTGCCAGCAGAGTCTGCGGGAGCTCCCTGCTCACCACTGCCAGGCTCCCACCACTGCCGATGCAGCGTGCCCTCCCAGCCTCTGGGTGCACATGCCATTCATGTTTGCTATGGTCAGTGAGACATAGATATGTCCTCAGGAAAAAGGCACAAACATACAAGAATATACAATGGACCTTTCTCAATCTGACAAAGCAGAGGCAGGATTAAAAAACAGTGTATAGCACATTGTCCTTTTTTTTTGGAAGGTAGCTAACAACATTTGGAGAAATTCAATAATCAATGTTAATTATTTTGCACAGTAAATTACTTATCTTAGCATGCATTTTTTTATCATTTGAATAAATAAAAGAAGAAATCCAAGCTAAATTAAAATATAGTACGTGTTGTACATAATAAGCTTTAGAGGTGTTGGGAAAGAGACACAGCCTAGAGTAGCAAAATGGCTATGAATGGGTATGTTTACACATGCAATTAATGTGCAGCAATAAACTCTGGTGAATAACATGCAATAAACTCTGGTGAATAACATGCCAGAGTTTATTGCTCCTGGGCACCACATTTGAACATGCGCCCAGGACTGCAGCATGTTGAGCTAGATCAGAGCAGTCTGGCAGGAGGCACAGGAAATCAGCCTGTCAGCTCAGAGATGCTCCAACTTGGCTCAACATGCCTGGGAGGGGCTAGTTGGGACACTAAGGTGTTCCAGTGTGTGGCTAGCTGGCAGGTAGCCCCCACGCTGAAGCACCCTCTGCCCCAGTCAGTGCCTTCAGCATGTACACATGCATTGCTGCAGAGTAAAAAACTCCACCATAGGATAGTACTTGTATTTACAAGTACTAACCTGCAGCATAGTTGATTAGTATACTCGGTCCTAACAGCACTACATCTGTAGACGCTGGGACGTTTACTGCAGAGCTAATTAGGCAACTCTGAAGTAAACATCTCATATGGATGTGCTCAATGACATATAGTTATGGAGCTTGCAAAAAGGGGAAGGCAAAACAGAATCAGAATTTTTTTATGACATCTGGGTGCCCTTTACATCTATTGGATGTCCTTAGTGACTAACCTTTAGAATAAAGATTTCAGTGAACATAGTAATCTATGAGGCTTCACTCTTAAGTGAGAGAAGGCTGAGATGGAAAAGTTTATTTTCAGCTGGATACTCCATGAAGGTGTATAAGCCTCCTTCATATAATATCTACAGCACCCCAAGGGAAAATCTCAAACTATGAAGCTCCCCTATCCGATCCCACTTATGTGCATAATAGTCAGACTCAGGGATGACACTGATCTGTGTGGCTACTAGCAGATGTCAAATTCTTCCTGGTTGATTATTTCATAGCTAAGGAAGATTAGGGGGTGGGAGAATTTAAATTTTTAAAAAGCAAAATGATGATAATTATTCATTCTCTATTGTTCTACTTTATTTTTAGGACCTATTTTGAAATTTTTGCTTAGGCAAATCTTACCTCTAACATGAGAGTTTTGCCTGTGTATGAATTTCAGGATTTTGCCCACACTGGGATGAGATTGAGTTGCTGCCTCTGAATTTACATCTTGTAGGCTTTCAGTATAGTCAGACTTTAAAACAGAAAAGGGTTGGAATTCTTTTGTTACAAGGGAAATGAAAAGGAAGGTAAAAAAACTGAAATACATTTAATTAATTCACAAGGGTTTATGAAGTGTTAAGCATGATAAAAAATTGTGCCATAACAGAAGTTGCCTGTAGCTCATATTAATTTTATCCATTCCCACACTGCACATTAGACACAGCCCATGAAATGCTCTAACCTCAAGGCAAAGTAATTACTAATATCAGATGTTCATATGAAGACAGTTCAGTATTGGAAAAAAGATTTCCCTCCAATTTCTATGTCCATTTTCACCTAGATTAAATGTTGCTAAAGATATTAAGTCACAGTTCAGAAACTATTGCTTATCTAACAATATTTCTGCCTATCTATAAGATTAAATTTACTATTTCCAACCATGGGCTGTGCAGGTATAATAGGGTCAAACCTGTCCTGAAGAGTGCTGAGTGTATAGAATGAGAACAAATCTAGCTACTGCATGTTAAAACCATTAATGAAAAAAACACGGAATTGTTACAAATGTATACGAGTGAAGACCATGCGACTTTTGTAAAACTATAATGTATATAGGACAGTTCCACTAACGCAAAGGCTTGGAAGACATTCCAAACCTTCAAAAAAACCAGTTTATAATCAATAAGGATAAAAGTATGCAACACATGAACTGCACAGGATGCAAATGAACTCTATATTATTTCAAATCTTGCTTATATCTATATGTACCCTAATACAATTCTAGAAAAATCATAGAAGGCAAGTGAGGTGTTTCCTAGAAGTGCTCAGCATTGCCCTAACCGTGCTTCCACTGAGCATTTCTGAGAAACCTCCAAGAAGAAACATGAGAGGTGAATAAGACAAATGTTACCTGCCCTCAAAGAGGTATATTTTCTCAAATGTAACAGATAAAAATAGGATGTTTTAGGATCTTTTTACTTATTAAATAACTAAGAGACAATAGTTTGTTACACTTTCAATATGATGTAAATTAATCATAAAAAGAATGCAATATATATAAAATACAAAATTCTATTTGAATTATAACCAGGGATTAACATTTTCCATTCACTGCAGGAAAATGTGGATTTTCTCCTTCAAAGGAGAAAAACATGAGATGCTTACGATGTGGAAGATTTCCAACCTGCAAGGGGCTACTTGGGGCTGGGCGGGGGAGCAGGACACCAGGAGTGCCATGTGCATGCGTGCGCATGCACACATGAACATGACTGGGAATACAGCAAGGTATCAGTGGACAGCAGCTCCCCCAGCTGCCTGCAGGTAAGTCTATGGGGGGAAGAGGACAAAGGGGACGTGGGGTAGGTGCAGACTGAGGTGGCCACAGTGATGGAGGGAGTGGGGCAGCATTGGCAGCTGGAACTGGGACTGGGGGTGTTGCCTAGCTGGGGCAGTGTCTGGAACCAGAGCAGGAATACACAGCCACAGGGCCTGGATGGGGAATGGGATGGAGCCACAGGTGGCTCATCCAAGGGGCTGGGGAGGGTGGAGCTGGTTCCCTGCTGCTGCATGCACTCCCAGGGAAGGGGCATTGGAGGGCACATGCCCCTCCAGATTTGTATGTGGGGTGGAGGAGGATGTGAGCTACCCACTGCAGGCTTGGGGCTCCCAACCGTGCTACCCTCCCCACTAAGGGTCTCCGTGGCTCAGCGGGCAGGACCCAGCACGGGAGGCCAGAGTGGGGCAGTGAGACTTGGTGCCACCACCACCACTACCAGGAGCCCCATGACAGCTGTGCCACCACAGCAAGGTACCTCCTCCCTGCCTGGCAGCTGTAGGGGTGAGGGTAGTGGTAGCAGTATGGAGTTGTGCCCCACCACTGCTGCCACACAGGCAGAAGGCACCTCACCATGGCAATGCAGTTGGCACAGAGTTCCTGGTGATATGGGCAGCACTGAATCTCTCTGCCTGGTTCCACCCTCCTATGCCAGGTCCTGCCCACTGGGCCATGGTGACCCTGGGGGAAGGACAGCAGGGCAGGGTGCCTCAAGCCCCACAGCTGGCAACCTGCATCCTCTCCCCCAACATGGGCTCTACTCTGGCTGTGCTCTGGTAACTGGGGATCCCCTCCGGCAGGGCAGGAAGGGAGCAAGGAAGTGTGGGTCAGGAGTAAGGGGCACCAGCAGGGATTGGGAGCTGGAGGTCAGGAGTAAGGGGCACTGGAAGGGCTAGGGAGTGAGGGGCACTAGCAGAGCTGGAGGTGGCATGGCTTGGGAGTGAGGGGCAATGGCATGGGGAGGACACCAGAATATCAGGGCTGCTCAGCACCACAAAGCAGCGGGGTGGCATGGGGAGGGGGAGAGCCATAAATGGGCCCATGTCCTGGTGAGCAGAGAGGGCACAGGGAGCTTTGACTTTTTTCCTTGATAAAAAAACAAAATGAAATGTCATAATATACAGATAGTTAAAATTTATTTTATTATAAATGATTGAGGCACTAGTAGGCTTCCAAATTGTTTTAAAACTGTAAATATATTAATAAAGCATTGTGTTCAATCAAAAACCTATATATATAGTGGTGTTTCATTTTAATCACAGAACAGAACCCAATTTGGGTTTTTTTTAAATCAGAGAATTTGAGATTTTTAAACAGAGAAAACCAGAATCCCTGATAACACAGTACTCTAGGGACTGTTTATTCATACATGAAACTCTTTCGTAAAAACCCCCATAGACCCAGATAATAGGCTATAAAAAGCATGAGGGCTTGTTATAACCACAACTGGTTTTATTTTAAATAATAAGAGCTATGGATCATGAAATAGTAACACATTCAATGCTTCTATGGTTTTTACCAATATTCTGGTCATCTCAGACCCTAAAGGATGCTCGGTTCTCAAGAAACATATATACAGTATTTTTATATGGTGGTTAAGATGGCAGGAATTTGGGCCAAAACTAACAGA
Organism: Crocodylus siamensis; assembly: GCF_052110815.1. Lineage (NCBI taxonomy): Eukaryota > Metazoa > Chordata > Crocodylia > Crocodylidae > Crocodylus > Crocodylus siamensis. The sequence continues at coordinate 309,599,308 of NC_143395.1, forward strand.
AACCATCTGATAGAAATTTTGCCTTGTATTTTGGCAACAGTAATGACAATGTTTATAATGGATTAGTCCTACACTCCATCATGCCTGAGAGCTGTGGTTTTAGATACCAGTACTATTGTAAGCACACCAAACCAGAAAATAAAAGTACACATTTTGCATTTACACTAAGTGGGACCAATCATGGATGTCAATGATAACTTTAGAATTATAAATGGAGTCAGAAATGGCAAAATGCTAAGGAAAGATTGTACTGAGAAGCTCAGATAGCATAAGATAACTTTGATGTTTTGATATAAGCAAATGGAAGAACTAGCAAATAGCATTTCTACTCTTTAATTAAGCTCAATCATGTGTTGCTGGACCCTGTGCTGGTTCTGGATGCTTTGGAAGCTAGTAGCAGGAAGACAAAATATTTTATTCTATTGGAGTCTAGAAGCAATATTATCACCATTTCTTTCAGCTTTAGACCTCAGACTATACTTATTCATATCTTTGTTATTCATAGTTTACACTAAAATAGCATAGTATACCAAGAGTATAAGACGACCAATTCAGCCACAGAAAATACAGAAATATGTTTGTTTAATTATAATATTGTGATAGAATGTTTTAAGCTTAAATATTAAAAGGTGCATTATTTCTGGACTGGACTGGACTTACAAAGTTATGAATGGACTTAATTATTATCAAGGATCTTAGTTTTCTCTGATAAAAAAAATCCCCAACTTTTGGACTTAAAAAAGTAACCCCAAAACCACATTTTTCCATGATATATTAATGGCATTTCATTTTAATCATGGAAAAATGTGGATTTGGTGTTACTTTTATATCCAAAAATTGCTTTGTCTTTAATCAGAGAAAACCAGGACCTCTGATTATTATTCTCAGTAAAATTGATCAACTGAACTTCTTAACATGGCTTAATCAGGCAGGGACTGATGGTAGTTTGGTTTCACTAAGAACCTTTCTTAGTGAACTCCTGAACTGCTAACACATTAAGCATATGGGTACATACTCTCCTTTAAGAAAACACTAAAAAGATTATTTGTCCTGGAGTCCCGGAAAAAGAGTTGCTTAAAAACAGGAGATGCTCTAACATGACGGGGTTAATTATTAACCCAATTTAAATCCATGGGAAAACATGTACGCTGTTGGTTTATTTCCCACACATTCATATAAGGAAATTCTTTACAGTGTTTCTTAGAAATATGTGCTACGTTGTCACCAAAAATCATGGATTCACTGAGGTTTGCAGACAATTCTCTTAATTCCTCTTCAGAATACTTCCTTTTAACTGAAAGCTGAGGATTCTCCCACCACTGTTTGCTGTGAATTTTTTAAAAATATGCTCAATAGTATCTGACAGAGACTTGCCTACCGGAAACAATAGCTCTGACATGTAAGTAATCCCTCCATCACACCTAAGTGGCATCCCAGATATCAATGGTGATATTTTAACAGCCTATACTAATATCTTACTAATCATTAGCGCAGGACAGAACTATAACCCACATTTGCTACCTGCCAGGAGATAATACTAACCTGCAGGCTGTGAAGCAGAGCTGTCCAACTTCTGAGTGCCCAGGGAACATGTGCCTCCAGGAATACTTGATGTGTCAAACCACACGACATTCAGGCCCAGACCTCCTGTAATGTGCGAATGCCCTTGGACCCTGCATGTAATGCTGCACCAGGTAGGCTTCCCCCCACTCTTCCATTCATGTGTCCCCATGCCATGTAGGATCCCTCAGTCCCCACAGGCTTCCCAGCCACAGGCTACCTTGGCCCTATATGTTGCCCTGCACACAGCAGTGGGGGCAGGAGGTAGAATTCATAGGACGGACAGTAAAGCCAGAAATTCCATTGGCAGCAGCAGCTGGAATGGTGCATGGACTGGGAGCCCAGGGGCCACAGGTTAACCCCTCAAGGCTGGATATGGCCTGCAGGCCACCAACTGGATAGCCCTGCTGCAGACTATTCAGGAACACGGGAGTTCTCTCAAACTCTAATTTTGAAACTGTTCTACATTGTATAAAGTGCTTTATTAGTCATTGGAGGAGTGACTGGAACATAGAATTTCCCTCCAAGTTGAGTACTATAACCACTGAGCCCCAGAATCATTCTCCATGCTCTCTGGCCAGTGAGTATTTAAGTATTCCACATAAAGCATCAACAGGAGAGACTAACCTCAGCAGCAACCTGTAGGGTATTTTCATATGGAGGTATGGATTTGAAACTCCTCTAGCAGAAGAGAGCTGAAACTCAGGTAAGTACTCTAGAACAGGTGACTAGATAAAAGGGAAGGCAATACTACCCTCCCTCATTCCTCCAGCTGTTTTTAAAAGACTGATGCTGGTTATATGTCTAGCTGCAAGTTGGGAACCCAACATGACGAGGTAGGTAAATCTTGGTGCCTAACTTGGGGTGGTTACTTTCCCTAGGTTGCAAGGTACCTTCTCTTGCTACATTTCCTTACCTTTCATTCACTGCTTATAAACCCTGGGGCACTATTCAGGCAATACCAGTGAATGCTGGCCCACTTGAAATGGTATGCTATCAAACAGTACGAACAGGTATAGGCATTAAAAATAGACATAAGTAATTGTAAAGCTAGGTCAAATACTCAGCAATTTCAACTGTTGCTTTAAAGTGTGCTGTAAAATAAATACAGACCAGCAGATGCAACAGCAACACAAATCATGTTTCAGGATTAAAGCTTGAACCCTTAGAAATCCAAGATATTTAAAAAGGATAAAAGTCCTTCATCTGTGATAGGCTGTATGCTGTACGTAGTAGGCAATGATTGATCATCAACCACTAGATCATGGTACTATATATATACATATCTATATATCTATATCTATATCTATCTATATCTATATATATATATATAGAGAGAGAGAGATATATATAGAGATATATATATATATCTTATGCTGCATGCATATTATATTGTAATTATAATATGATGTAATTACATGCATCATAAGCTATACATATTATTAACCATACTAGTCTTTGTTTCACCAAATTAGCTATGTCAATATTTAATTGTTCTTAGTTTAAACATGTTCACACCTTTCTTTATGACTAGTGAGTATAATTGAATGAAGGAATACATGCTTTTGAGAAGCAGTTGTGATAAGATTCTCTGCCAGCTCAGCCTCCAACATCAGGTGACAGGGAGAAGAGAAAAGAAATGATATGATTATTCCATTTGGTAAACAGTTAACAGAGCTATTACTGGATATATTGACCTCTGGGGAAAAAAGGACATGGCAATTAAACTGAATTCACTTGACAAACCTGAAAAATTTCCTTCCATAAACTCTAAGTACCTACAAAGGTAAAGAAAACCACAATATACAAATATATCAAATATATACTTTTTCACTAACCTGAATTGTTACATCAAACATTTAATTTAAATGGCCATTTCAGATCTCATGGCTTTTTCATACACGTTTCCTTTTCAAGCACATAATCCATGAATTGTTTTACTTACTAGCAGAAGTAGTAGGACAATATCAGGATTATCACATGCGCAGGCTACATGCATTGATGTCCAAAAATCCTCATCCTGATGATTTATATTTACTCCTCTCTCAATTAGAATTTCAGCAGCAAAGACATTATCATAACGGGCACACTGAAAGAGAGAAGAGATTAGTGACAGGTTTCAGCTCATGGTACTATTGAATTTATCAATGTATTGTTTTTTCAGTTTATGGGGGCTTTTTTCCACATAACATCAAATGGGCCAGATAATCTATTGGATGATAAACGTACAATTCAGCAAGGGGAGATGGTTGACAGATCCATGGAAATGAGCTGCGTAGAATGCATGAGGCACATTCTGCTTGTGCAGGATTCACAAAGCCCACTTAATCTGTATAAACCAGAGCTATGTCAAATTGACTAAGGAAAGGATCTTGAATAGCTACAGAGAGATACACATTTTCTTTTCATTAAATTAAATAATTCCAAATAAGAATTCTGATATCAAGTTACCAATATTTAACACATGGCCATGCTTTTTTTCTTTTGGCATGTTTCCAAGCAACAGTGGCATAATACATTGGTCTCTTTATTCCTGGTCTCATGTCCAATGTACAGCACAATATCTTTCCGTATATCTTATACAAAAAACACACACACAAATAAATACATGAATACACACACATGTATATTTATATACAAATATTCATAGGTCACTTTTGATGATAAAGATTATTTTTGCTAGAGCATAAAAATAGGAGGACAAGAAATCTGGGTTCACTGCCCAACCTTGCCTCAGACTTTTATGTGAACACACAAAATAATTTAATTTCTCTGTATTTTCATTCTCTATTTGTAAAACAGGAATTTAAAAACCTCTCCATTCCATTAGGATGCTATGAGAAGAAATAGATATAACGTTATGAACCTTCAGATATAATGGTACTAGGGTCATGTAAATATCTGAGCTAAACAGAGACACAGGAAGATAACTAACTGGAAATTACCTCTTAGAAGACTAAAAATGTACTTTTCTAATATCTTGACATATTGGCCAGAACAGTAATGAAATACTTATCAATAAGTACCACCTATCTTTTTCCTTATTTGGAAACTCATAAATAGAAGGTACGCATTATTCTTGATACTGTAGTATAAATATAACATTTTTTACAAAGTTATTTTTAAATATTACTATAAGTTTGTTAGCTTTTCAAATGTTAATTGCTTGAGTTAAATGTATCTTGGAATGTAAATCAACACTTGTTGAATATTTAGTAGCAAGTTCATTTCTAAACTATGATAAACTGAAGTGTACTTTTCAAATAACTTTCCTAATAGTTTCCATATATAACAAATTGAAAAAGAAACTTAATGGTTCTAGGCAAAAAAAATGGGTTATGAAGCCCTTCACTTCTCCTTTAACAGTCTGAAAAGCATCCAGATGAAAACAGAGCCAGCGGGCTCTGCCCATTCCCAAAATCAGTCAAAACGCCACACCCCATTGTTGTTCACTTATGCAGACAATCTGAGTCCACTTCTCACAACAAAGTCATCAGTCTCATTATTAGTTGCATTGTTAGCAAGAAGGGTTGACTATCTGGTATGCCACAGCAGCAATATTATGAATCCAAAAGACTAAGGAGTCAAAGGAAATAAGCATTTCTCCAGTTTAGCTCTCATTAAAGTCAACTCGATTTAGGTTAAACTCGAGTACTTTTAGAAGTTTCAACATCTATTCAATGATAAAAGAATACTGGAGTGGTACATCTGGAAAAATTGAATAATAGTTTTTTTTCAACATTTCCACATTTCAACATTTTATACTATATACAAATTAACTTCAGATTTCTCATCAGCTCATCGCTTCAAAAATTGGCTGCTAGAATCAAAGAATCATAGAAATTAGGGTTGAAAGGTCATCTCAGGTGGTCATCTATGCCAACCCCCTACTCAAAACAGGACCATTTCCAACTATATCATCTCAGCCAAAGCTTTGTCTAGCTGGGTCTTAAAAACCTCCAAGGATGGAGATTCCAGCACTTCTCTAGGTAACTTGTACCAGTGTTTTATCACCCTCCTAGTGAGGAAGTTTTTCCTAATAAATAAATCAAACTTTCCTTGCTTCAACTTGAGACTATTGTTCCTTGTTCTGACATCTGCCACCACTGAGAACAGCCTACCTCCATCCTCTTTGGAACCCCACTTCAGGTGGTTGAAGGCTACTATTAAATTCCACCTCAGTCTTCTCTTCTCTAGACTAAGTCCAGTTCCCTCAGCCTCTCCTCATAAATCATGTCCTCCAGCCCCTCACCATTTTGTTGCCTCTCTCCAATTTGTAAATTTTCCATATACAGAGTCTAATTATTGTGTGAAGGTGTCTTATAATCAGGGTTGTCTTCTATTTGATTAAATGTGATATTTACCAGGCCAGTGTGCAGCCTACTGAGCACGCCTATTAGTTGTGTGGAACATTCATACTGCACATGCAGTTGGATCTCAAAATGTGAATAAGTGATAAAAATGGCATTTGTGCAGCTAGATGAGTGCCATTTTGGGCATGTAAAGTGAAACAGGATTCTGTCTACACTGTCCTTATTAAATAAGTCAGTGTCATAATGTTGCTGTATTAAAAAAAATTGAATATAAACTAAAATGAAATATTGATGGGCTTTGATCAGACAGATTCTGCCATCTGATTGCACGAGAGTTGCTTATTTCTAAGAAACTTAGATACAGTTATCTAAAAATTAGATAATTCCAAAAATACCTGCCAGCATTTGTGGCAGACCAACTCACACCCTGAAAATAAATAGAACATGAAGCTTAGAAACCTGTAGTAAAATCATTGGCCTCTTAAAGTCACTGCAAGATTTGACATTGAATTTTACTTACATTGTACACTGAAGCCTGCTCTCTTTCCTCTTACAATCATTCGGTTTGAATGGTTATATATCTAAACTATAACTTAAGTGTTGTGTTTTAGAAGATCAATATCAAATTGAAAGGAAAGGGATATCGAAAGTTAAACAGAAGGTTACATTGCCTTTTTTGTATTACCTTAGAATCTTTGGATCACCAGTTTTTCCATCTTTGGAAACAGATTTTTTTAATCTGTTCTTACTTAGTGTGCAGATAATTTATAAATAAACCATCTTACTCTATTTTCTTAATAACAATCCTTATTACATGATGCATCCCCACAAGCCAGTAGAATACTACCATTTATTTCACATACACAGCTGGATGCAATCATAATCACTATAAAGCACAGTCTAGATAAAAAATTATTGCTAAGCCTTTCTTGTTGTTAATATGCCCAATCTGTTACTTGGTATCTTACCATATTTATCTACAGTTGCTAATACTAATCTTCAATCACTCTTACCAGATGGAGCAAGGAGCCTCCTGAGGAAATGTGTGTGTTAGGGTCGGCACCATCCTTTAGTAACCGTAGCACTGAAATATCAAAAAAAAAGGGGTGGGGGAGAGAAGAATTAATGCAACAATAAACCCAATCCTGTACTGTTAACAGCCTGATTTTTCATGAACTTCATTAACAGATTTAATAAATATGTAAGCCTCTGAGATAACATTTGTAGAACTATGGTGTCAGCATTTTCTCTCTCATCTATTTTAATGTCTAGATCTGGAAGCACAGGACCTTTGATAATGATATGAACTGTGAGCAATATTAAGGACTTCTCAAGAGAACAGATTAATTCTTAGTTCTGAACATGGGGTGTTATAAAGCACGGTCAAAGTCAGCTGAGTAGGCCATGTTCACCTGAGAACAGAATCACAGTCAACTTGTTTTATTTTATTTTGCAGAGTTCCCAAGAGAACTATTGGCTTTTTCAGTAAAAGATTGAGATTGGTGTTCATTATTTATATTGCTTGAAATTAATCTTTATGCCAACCACTAAGCAAATTGCACTCCATTCAACCTTTGCAGTACCCTGTCAGATCACTGACATAGTATAATTCTTAAAATGATATTTGCAGCCAAATTTTACTCATAGTTCCATGCATCAAACCACTTTGAAATGAACTCAAGCATTTGAGATCAATAAATAACCTTGCATATTAGTGATTATTCATATAACATTTTTTCTCCCTCATTTCTACTGCTTTTATAACCATTTTTTACTTGGCAATAAAGAATGGCCTAACTCATGATATCAGTGTTAATTTCTGAGCAAGACTGCAAAGTGAAAAGGCCAGACATAATCAGCAGAATTCACCCTTTTGCTAAACCATTTTATACTGGCTCAACTAGCACACAGAAGGCTAAGTTTATTTAGTTTAGAAAAGAGAAGACTGAGGGGGGTTTTAATAGTGTCCTTCAACTACCAGAAGGGAGATTCAAAGCAGGACGGAGCTAGACTGGTCTCAGTGGTAGCAGATGACAGAACAAAAAGCAATGGTCTCAAGTTGCAGCAAGGGAAGCTTAGGTTAGATAGTAGGAAGACCTTTCTCACTAAGAGGGTAGTAAAACACTGGAACAGGTTACCCAGAGAAGTTGTGGAATCTCCATCCTTGGAGGTTTTTAAGACCCGGCTAGACAAAGCCTTGGCTGGGATGAACTAGTTGGGGATGGTCCTGCCTTGAGCAGGGGGTTCGACTAAATAAGCTCCTGAAGTCCCTTCCAACCCTATTTTTCTATGATAGACTCTTAAAATGCATCTGCCAAAGAGAATTACTACCAGTAGAAAGGCCATCTGTTGGACTACTCCCTGTCCTCATAAGGAAGCCCTAACATAGAAGATTTCAGCTGTGGGCAGTAGCACATGCAGGAATAGGATTAGGAGGGTGTAGCCCCTCAACTTTGGCTTTGACACACATGCACAGTGAACTCACTGCCCGATCAGCATGGGCTCTTCTGCATTTAGGGGGGTCATAAGTTATCTAGAGCTGGGTGGATTTTCATGAGATAAAGTGACTCTTTAAATCTTGGATGTCCCACTCTACAATTTGAAATTCCTGGTACAAACCACAGATGCAACACATCTATCAAAAATAGTTTTATTTTCAAGTTCCTCCTCTGAATTATAGAAGTGATGTACATTTTTCAAGAAAAAGACTGTTAAAAAATGAATATGGGTAAAACAACACTTTCCCCCTAATCTGATTATTGGAAATTGCCAAATCATTTAAACAGGGGCTGGGCATGAATTTGGGAGGGGGGAGGGAGAGGGAGCAGGAAGAAACACAGTCTACAACAGATACCTATAATTAAAAATCTATTTTAACTTTAATTATTAAAGTTTGAAAAGATTTAAGGAAGTAAAAAAAAGGATTATATAAAGGAAAATATTAAGCAACTTTTACTAAACACAGCTCTTCCATAACAGGCCACCACTATATACAAAATTATAACACAAACGTATTATCTTTTAAACCAGTGGTCTCCAAACTTTTCCTAGTGAAGATTATTTTTTGGAATTAAAGGGCTACCCAGGATCTACTGCACACCACCCCCCCACCCTGACCTGACCCCTACCCTGCCCTGCCCCGCCCCACTCACCCCACCCCACGCACCCCTGAACCATGGAGTGCCCCAGAACCAGCCAGGCCAGGGCTTGAGTCCAACTCTGTGCCGCAGCTATGCCAAGTTGTGCCCACCTGGCAGTGGGAGTCGCCCCCCACACACCCCTGGACGACCAGACCAGACTGAGCCGGGGCTCCTACCACACAAGTCCCCACTGCTGAGCTGAGCCATGGCCACACATGTCCAGCTGCAGTGGGACTCAAGGCGCAGCAGCAGCCACCTTTGCTGCCTTGGCCCCTGCAGAAATGGGGAGGGAGCCCCCGCCATGCCCCTGGAGGAGCCCCTCGGGCTCCAATCCTCCGACCACCCAGCCAGGCTGGGGCCCTACTTACCTTCCCCTGCTCCTGGCTGGGTCACACTGTCAGGTGGTCACTGCAGGTGCCTTAATCTGGCCCCTGCCCCTTCCCTCCCCCACAGATTGACCAGCTGGGGGCAGCAGGTGGGCACATGTGCATGTTCCCCTATGCCAGGATTGACCCAAAGAGGCTCCAGGATCTACCTGTCAATCAGTATCCCCAGGCTGGTGACCACTGATTAAAACATATACTTAAACTGCTATGCCCATGCCTCACAGATGTTACTCTGTTAACAACTTTTGCCTTCCTGTAGAGGCATCAGCCCTCTTGGCTTTAGTTCACCGTTGTTCTGGCTGCAGGTGTCTAGCCCTGACCCACTTGTTCTGGCCTGGCTTTCTCAACCTCATCCCCTTGCCATTGATCACAGTAGACTTAGGATAGGCAACACCCAGCATCAGTGCCAGAGTGTGACACACAAAGGTATTTTGCTTGGCATGCATGCCTCTGGGAAGATGGCAGAGGGGTCAGATCTGTACTACCACAACAGGGACTGGACCCCACAGTTCCTATGTCAGCTGCCCCTCGCACACCAACTCTGCCCAAAAATGTTGCCTACCCCTGCACTAGGCTCAAGGTTCTCAGCCCTCTTGGCCTCAGCTTGCCTGGGTCTCATTCTCAAGGCCCCTGGTCCTGTCTCATGTGTTTTCCCATCCCTCTTTAGACCCTGAACCTCTGAACCTGGCAAGGCTGCTCACAGTTGAACCCAGACCTGCCCTCTCCCCACCCACCCCGACCCAGGGCAAGGCTGTCAAACCCAGACCTCCAGTGTTCAGCCTACCCTCAAGCGTCAAAGCTTATATTAGTACATGATAGCCCCTGCCCTCCCAACTGCAGCACTTTTAATTCCCTGTAGTTCTCCCTGGCTGCTTGTGGCTCTGCAGCTGGCCCTTGCCCAGCTTCCTACCTAATTGCAGCCCTGCAAATACTGTTTTCCTGTTCACTAAGTAGTAGGGGTCAGGGGTCCCTGCTGCATCACTAGATAAAAATACAACATTTTTGAGAAACGTTTAAGTTATGTAGGGGTCTCCTGAACAATTCAACATGTCCATTGCCCTCTCTAGGGAGACAATCAATGATACTGATTTCCTCTGACTGCAGTAAAAACTTTTCCATGGCATCTCAACATTGAGAATCTCACATTCTCTTTCTAGGTATCTGACTCAAAGGTCAACGGGAAGGGCCAGTTGGTTTTTTCCCCTATCTTTTGAAGTAACCTGTTGAGAATGTGTTAAAGTAATCAATAACAAGACTTACAATAAGCCTTTTCCTTCAAGAAATCATTCATTTTATACATCTAAGCCAACTCATCTAAGCCAACTTGTATACCTCAGGGTTTATTGGCCATTGAACTTTATTAATAATATTACTCTATGTTTCTTCCCTTAGCTGATGCACTTTAGAACTCACTGGAAAATGTAATAGGTTCCCCTTTGCTGTCTATAATAATCATAATCCACATGTATTCATTATATGCAAAATTCAGCTCTGTGCACAAGCTCAGCACAAAACCTATGCACTCTTTACATCCTCACCACAGAGACACAGCCTACTGACTTACTTCAATATTTTCTTTTGATTTACTTTAAAAGTCATTTAGAAATACTGTAAAACAGTCTTATTTTCCTGAGTGAGTATACTGACATTTTTGAAAGGCAGATTTTTGTTAAACATGATTTGTCCTCAAAACTTTCCAAATGTCATCCTCAAGATCAAAAGCAATCTGTTATTTTCTCCTCTAGTGACTTGTTTTCCCACATGTACATGCGTGTTTCCTTGCAATTTCTGCTCCATAATTTAACATTATTTAATACATATGCAACATCATCCAAATTAGCTTTAGGAACACCTGAAACAAAGAGTCACCAGAGACACCATGCTGGAAAAGGGGACGTAAAGATGCAAGAATTTTGTGCTCTCATATTTTCCACAAAAAGATACTATTTACTTTTAAAATAGCTGATAGATGTTAAGAATTCTTAATCAATCTTTTATTGGATTGATTTTTTTAATTTGATTTGATTTACGCTCTCTGGAGAATGGAAACCATATCCCTTGAAAATTTCACAGATTCAGTTATAGACAAAAATGTAATTTTTTTCCAAAAATTGTAAATTTTAGCTGAACTAAAAAAGGATTCTTTCAGTTTGCTGACTGTCTGTCAGGAAATTGTCTTAATTTGAAAGTAAAATAGACAAGATACTTCCAAGAAATCTAGTGTCCCTATATCTCCAAATCCTTTTATGATATTCCTCTCCTACCTGTTTCTAATCTTGCTGCCAGCAGACTTTCAGCATCAGTCGTTCCAGGAGAAGAAACCCTCTTAACAGTTTAGTTCCTCTGGACAGGAGAAGGATACCGGGGGTGGGGGGAGAAAAATGGAAATCCCCCTGAAGATTTCATTTAGAGATGGGAGAGAAGCTATACCCAGTTCCCAAAAAGGGGCAATTAACAAGGTCAAGGCCAGGAGGCCTAGGACCCACATAGCAAGAAATGTGAATAAGTTCACTGGAGTGATTATTGATTTAATGATTCTAGTTATAGAGCAGCCAGAACAACATAGGAGAAAAATCTTGATGCTGCATCTTACAAACCAGAGACAGGCTGAGATATTCACCACTTTTTATATCACTGGGGAATAGTGATCATCAACCTGGGAGAAAGGGCTCAGGATGTAGGGGAGGTGGAGCCCAGAGGAAGATCAGCAACCAGGGCAGACTAGCCTACACGTCAAGAACATCCATCCTAACAAACATCAATTTTCCATCAAAACGTGACAGGCAAGTGGGAGAGAGAGCCAAAGGTCAGTATAGCCCAACAAGGTGGAAGGACATGGCCTGCTCACAGCCGCTCTGTCCTTTATGTTTACAGAGGATAGGGCAATATGTAAGGGCCTTAAATTCTAAATTAATTGAATTCTAACAAGAGAAGAACTAAGCAAAGCCATTGATTCATTATCAAATGGAAAGGATCCTGAAAATATGGCATCTCGGTGGAAATTCTCAAGTGCGGGAAAGAAAGTCTACTACTGTATCTTCATCAGCTGCTACTAAAAATGCTTGAAATAGGGTGTGGCACCACAAACATCATCACTCTATAAAAATAAGGGAGATAAGGGTGACTGCAACAACTACAGAGGCATTCAGTTACTAAGCACAGCAGGAAAAGCTTTCACATGGGTCAACTTGGTGCTCCTGGAACAGCTGGTGAGTTGTGTCTACCCTGGATCTCAGTGCAGATTCAGGGCTGGAAGATCAAACTATAGACAAGATATTCTCCCTGCATCAACTTCAAGAAAAATGCAAAGAGCAAAACTGACCATTGTACATCACCTTCGTGGATGTAACCAAAGCATTTGACACTGTCAGTAGAGCAGGCCTATTTGCAGTGCTAGAAAAGATAGGATGCCCACCTGTTACCTGTCAGCTCTGCGTTCTTGGGGAACCCTGGCATAGTACCCAGCCTGTCTGACTCACAAAGAACTCACCCCTCGCCCCCCACAGACCCACATACTTCTGCCTAAACTAGAACTGATCAGACAAAGGACTTAGAAAACGCATTGAAGATGCAGTGGGAGACGCTCGTAAACCCCTCCGGGCAAGGGTGATAGGAGTATGGCAACTCCCCTACCCTTATTTAAATTGAAGATGGAACAGGGAGGCACCTCTATTAGCATTCAGAGTTCAGAACAGAGATTCCAAGGCAAGGACTGCACTGAATTCTGGGACCAGAGAAGCAGGGGAGCACTGAATGATGGGGGATCTCCGCTCCTAATGCTAATCAACCCATGTCTGCACACACCCAGCTCAGCATTTATCAAACCAATTCTAGTGAGGATTCCTCTACTGGTACCCAAAATACTGAATCTGCCTGTTTGCATTGTGAACTTCCTCAGAGTAACAGCCACCCATAGCCAGGAACAATCAGCTCCTATTGTCCAGCATAACAAAACAATTCTGGTATACTCCCTTGAGCCATCATTTACCCATAAACAAACTCTCCCTAGAACCATTGTCATTTCCCTACAAAAAACCCTGCCCAAGCTCATGTTTCTGTTCTGGTGCTTGGATCCACTCTACTAGGACTTCACCTTCTCCTTTTCTGCCTGAAATACCTTCAATAATCATGCTGGGGGCTCTGCCTGTCTCAAGCACTCTGGACCTGAAACTGAACAGCTTGTCTGCAAGCTCCAACAAACGCCTAGAACCTCAACTGGTTCAAGATTCACGGACTGGTGAGACTCCAACTCACTCTTGCTTTCTCTCGCACTCTCTCTCTCTCATGCTCTCCTTTCTAAACCTCAGAAAGGATTTAATCTCACCTTCTCTCTTACTCCAGGCATTACTTTATAAACCTGACTTTTGTTGATCAGACTTGAGCTAGATTTCCCAAAATACCCAAATGAAGTCATGTAATACTGTAACTGTTTTGTTTGTTTTTCCTTGTATGGCTGTTACTACTAGTATCATCATAAGTTTCATATACCTGGCAATAAAATAACTTTTATGGTCAAGCTGGTTGTCATATTCTCTCTCCAAACCTTGTTTACTCTTTCTTCTCCTCAACCCCCTCCCCCCATTTGTTCTCCAGCAAAGCTTCTTTTACCTAAGGCAAAGATCCCTGTAAAGCCAAAAAATCCTGTGGAGTCTGCTCATCAAGGGAGTTACTATCAGGACAATTGAGACAAGAGATTGGAAGTGCTGAGCCATGGCATGTGAAGGTGTCAGTCTGTAAATGCTGATTGACCCAGCCAGCTCAGATGTGCTCTGTTCCTGGGCTGAGGCTGAGGCACATAAGGTATCAGCCTGGAAATGCTGAGTAACCCTGCCTGCTCAGATGTGCTCTGTTAGTATGTGTGTGTGTTCAGTTGACTCAGTAGCTGGAGGAACTCAGCGCCATTGAACCAGAGCCCTGCAAGGTAGCTCCACTGGGTGTGAGGACTTGCAGAAGGGAGAGATAGAGCTCTGTACAGAAACACAAGTGACACAAGCAGCACACTGACAGAATTGCAGAGACCCTAGAAACATAACTCTAACAAATGAGCACACCCCAAAGGGACAGGCAAATCAAGTAATACACCATTCATGATAAGACTTATATATTGCTTCCATGACAACATAAAAGCAACTGTTCAGTTTGATTGGGTCCACTTCGGACAGCTTCAAAGTGAAGAGCGAAGTGAAGCAAGGATGTGTTCTTGCCCCAACACTCTGGAATCTCCTTCTTGGTACTCCTGAATTGCACGTTTAAAGACATGGAAGGTGGAGTGTACCTCCACACAGGATCAAATGGAAAACTCTTCAAACTGTCATGACTTAAGGCAAAGTCTAAAGTTTAGAAAGGTACTTATCAGGGAGTTTCTATCTACAGATGACACTGCCCTTATAGCTCATGACAAAGACCTACCTACAAGAACTCATGGATCACTTCTCAAGAGCTTGCCAGGCATTTGCTGTCATGATTACCATAAAGAAAATAGTTGTACTAGGACAGGGAGTTCCACAAGATCCATCAATCATCCATAATGAGAACCAGCTAGCAGTAATCCAAAAGTTCAGCTACCTAGGTTCTACAGTCACTACCAACCTCTTGCTAGATGAAGAACTTAATGTTCACATTGGAAAGGCTGCCACCACCTTCAGCAGACTAACTAAAAGAGCATGAAACACCTCAAAGCTTACCATCAAGATGAAAATGCTAGTGTACAAAGACTGCATACTCAGCGCTATCATGTATGGAGGGAAACACGGACAGCTTATGCACATCGAGAGAAAAGGTTAAACAGCTTCCGCCTGAGCTGTTTACACCACATAATCAAGATCAAATGACAAGATAAAATTACCAACACGGAGGTGCTTCAAAGGGAAAATTTACCAAGTGCAAGAGCCCTCTTCAAACACAGATGACTGGGCTAGGTAGGCCATCTGAGCAGATAGGAAGATGGACGCATACCCAAGGACATGCTATACAGGAAACTAGTGGAGGGAACAAGAACAGGACATCTCAAGCTTTGCTACAAAGACACATGCAAGTGAGATACGAAGGCATTTGGAATCGATCCTGACCAATGGGAAATCTTGGCAAGTGATCATAACAAGTAGTATCATTGTCTCCACCACAGCATCAAAGTCCATGATAGAAATTGGCTCGAACAGCTTGAAGAGAAAAAGGCATGCAGGAAAAAAGCAGCTCCCAAACCATCCAACCATGACAAACACATTTGTAACCACTACCACAGATCATGTAAGTCTTGGACTGGACTAGTCAGTTACATGAGCTACTGCATACCATCTACATCTGCAACATGCACTGTCTCTCATAGACAAAAGGATGCCAAAAAGACTCCTGATTTACACTTTGTGAGTTCAGAACTGATCTATCTTTCCATTCCCATACCATGCATTTCAGACCTAATCTGAGGTTTATGGCAGTTGTTATACAAGCAGTATAAGTAATCCATTGGCATTTGTATTAAAATTAACTGGCTATTACATAACTAAACAGCTACTAAATGGTGTTAATTGGCAGCTATGGACCACTGGCTGTGTGGATGTTGTACATATGAATAGAATCCACAGTGTGTATTCAAATAATAAATTTAATAGTTAGATGGTAAGGAATAAATTAGGAACTTATTTATTTAAACTTAATATTAAAGTATTAGTCCAACAACAGTCACAGCGTCTTGTTACACAGTAATTCTGGGCAGCTCCTGGAGCTCTTAACTCCTGGATTGTCTGCACATTAACACCTGAATGTAGTTTTAAGCACTTGTTGTTCCTCAGAGTTACACCACTGCAGGTCAGGTTTATCTCTGATTCACATTACTCAGCTCAAGTTACACTAAGGTGTAGCCGCTCTAGACTACACCTTCATGTAGACATCCCATTCACTCACCTTCCCACTGGCCTAGATAGGGTACACAGCCCCACCTTCCAACCTCCCAGCACTCCAGACCCCATTCATTACCCCCCACTCTCCCCTCCCACTTATTGTGGCTGCCCCATGCTCTGTGTTCTAGGGAGCAGGCAGGGAAGGGTTAACCTGCCTGCTCAGCAGCCACTGCTATCACTTCTGCTGTCTGGGTGGACCTCAGACCAGAGAAGAGCAGGAGTCCAGTAGCAGGTAGGTGGGTAAACCCTTCCCTGCCTGCTCCCCTAATATAGACAATGCAGGCAGCCATAAGTAATCTGTAGACAGGGGGCAGAGGGAGATCCTCACAGGTGGGGGGAGGGGAAGGGGGAGGGAAACTAGGGGAGCACCAGGGAGGCAGGGTGCAAGGAGGAAACCCAGATTGAGAGGGGGGAGATTTTTACCTTTCAGTCCTCCAGGTCCCTGCTGACTTGAAGTGTGGCTAATCCAAACTGGAGCTAGTACTAACACCCATCAGTATTTATGTGGCTCACAGTATAAACTGTAACAAGGCCCATTGTCTCAAACCCATGGGTCACCAGTGCTGGGAACATTTGGGATCTAAACCAGTCAACACATCTAGCTCAGACACAAGCTATCTCAGTCATTACCAATTTAAAATTCTATTACTGTTGGTTTCTTTTTAAAAAGAAAAACTAAAATCAGAAAACAGCTTTATGTAATACTGGAAATATTCTGTCTCTGTGTGAGCCTTAGGGAAATTCAGGAAATGTACTGTGATAATCCAAGTTTTGGTGAGTTTTACAAAAGATTTAGTACTAAGAGAGCCATATGGTTAAAGGTGTTATTTTTAAGAAAAAAATGGTTGTGCTAGTATAGCCCCTAGCGTGGACATAATTATACTGGTATAAAAATGCATATTCCCTTAAACAACCTATGGTGGTATAAGCATTCTTATGCTGGTATAACTAAATCCACACTTGGAATTTTATAATTTCAAAGTGGGTAGCAGTAGGATTTTGCCTTGTTATTAAACCCATACACATACAGCATACTCAAGTAATCCATTTAGTTTGAAAAACATTGCTATTTTTTAGGGGCAGAATTCTATTTCACCTAACAGACAACCGAAGTGCAGCTCTGAACCCTGTCAGAGCCCCGCAGAAATGGCAGCTAGCGGCTGCACCCAAATGGTACAGTATCTGTTTTTCCTCCATTCCCCCTTGGAGCCCTGCCTGGGAAGGCATGAGAGGACCTGCCTGTCCTCCTAGGACCTACCTGGGAAGACCCTCCTACAAGCCCCTGTGTGGCTGGGTGAGTACAAGAGGGGAGGGGGACACAGGACCAGAGAGAAACTGACCTGGTTTGCTCC
The DNA here is from genome assembly GCF_052110815.1 of Crocodylus siamensis. Lineage (NCBI taxonomy): Eukaryota > Metazoa > Chordata > Crocodylia > Crocodylidae > Crocodylus > Crocodylus siamensis. The sequence continues at coordinate 309,616,955 of NC_143395.1, forward strand.
ATGAGTGAGAAGGCACTCAGGGGAGGGGTAGGCTCAGTGTGCCAGGGGGAGCACTGGGCTAAATGGGGCAGGGGACCAGTGACTGTAACTTGACAAAGGGAGGGACCTACACACTCACAACTAGCTACATGATTATAACCAGAAACCTCCTCAGAATTTGGCCTGATCTGTCTCTGTAAAGTGCTATTTGGCTTATGAAGCAAAAATACACTGTAGTGTGATGAACACACCAGATGTACCCTCTTTTAGGTTGCTTGATTAGTGGATTCAGGCACAAAGCAGCAGCTCATGCTTCCAACAGATGCAATTTTCCTGAAAACCAGAAGCAAGTGATATTTTTCTAACCTCTAAGGACAAATGTGGGGATCTAAAAATCCAGCACACCAGCAATCACTGTGATAACAGAAATTTGGAACAGACCTTAGTTGCAACATTAAGTCACTGATCTGTCACGCTTTCCTTGTGAGCCTGAATTTAATCAAAATGCTAAAAAATGTGCAGCATGAGAAATTATGTCCTGCAACCATGTCATTGTTTCTTGTGTAAAAATCACACTGTGTACTGCTTCAAGGTCACGTATGCTTCACTGTAGTATTATAGTCATTGGAAGGAAATAGTGTAAGAAAGTGATATTCAGCCTAAGGCTGATTGAATCCTGCTTTGAACTATGTGCATCAGGCTTATAATCCTTGTTTAAAGCAGGACATTTAAAATAATAGTCACTGTCATCTTAACTACTGACTTTCCCACTTCCCGGCCCAAATTCAATTCACTTTAAAAAATAAGCTATTTTATCTTTTCAGTTAGATTCATTGATTGTATTTTTACAAGCTCCCCCTCCCTCACTGTAATAGCTTTTTACCTGTAATGACTGCAAATATCAATAATCGAGAAAACAGTTATCTATTCATTATGTCATATAACCTTTGTATTCAGTCTTTACTTATAGAGTAGACATTGTATGTTGTCAGCTGGATGAGCAAAAGACTAACAGCTAAACCTTTGCACACAGAGCTAAAGATGTACTTCAAATGTGGGAATTTGGCTTCTTTTTCTTAACACCTTGAAGTGACAGGAAAGAAGAGGAGTGAAATAATAAATGGTGTATATGCTACCTTGTATTTTTTGTGTTTCGAATTTTTATTAGGAAAGGAAATGTAAAAGACAAGAGAAAAAAGGAAAATCCTAAAGGAACACAAGCAAAACACTGTCCAGAGTTTAGGTTTTTTCCCCTCGTATATAGCAAATATTAGAGGAAGAGCAGAGCAGCAACAAAAGTACAGAGACAAAAGAGTTAACAATTTAAAAATGAATTTATCATATTCATCTAATTCTACTTTGTATTCATGTGGTTTGAACCTCACAGTTCCCAGGGGGCGCTTCCCCCACAGCTTCCTCTCTATAAATAAATTTAGATGCTCATCCTACAATGAACTCCAGGACCGCGTCCAGACGAGCATGGATGTTTGGTTCCCTGGGGACAAGCAGCAGTGGTGCACCTTGCCTGGGATTCTGGGGGCTTCCAAGGCCTGCAGCAGTGTCAATTCTGCTGCATGGAGCCTGACCAGCAGCCAGAACATGGCTCTGGGTGGCCAGGCTCCACTTTTGAGTGGCATGCGCTGCCTGTGTGCACGTTACTTTGCTTTTTTTTCCATGGCTTTTTCAGACCCATGGATATGCGGGGGTCAAAAAAACCTTTGAAAAAAAAAAGTGGAGCAGCGCACACATGGGCAGCGCACCCTTGCACAACAGGGAACATTTAAATGTGAGGTATGTGTCACTGCAGATGTGTTTGCAGCAGTACATGCCACACAGCTATGTTCATCTGGATGTGGCCCACAATACTAATGGATCCCATGAACCACTGCAGTATGAAGGTCTTATGTTCAAACACAAAGAAGTGGTGCTTACTTAGATAAACATGAGCAATTTTAGTATTTGGATTCTATTTCTATCTGTGCTCCTATGCTTATCCTGCTCTACCCTTCCACATGCCCAGAAGACTCCACTCTGGCCACTTTAGCTCCAGGGAAGAATTGAATCACCTGGAATTTTAGCTAAAGAAAGAACATAACTACTAACATTTTTGGCAGAGGAGGATTTCCCCACCATTTACCCAATAGCTTGGTGATTATAGCACTTTCCCAGAGAGTGGGAGACCTGGATTTTCGGCATCCTTATCACCTAGCCAGGGTTGCCCCTGCATGTTCTAGCCACCAGACCATGCTTTTGGCATAAACTGGAATACCTCTTCTTGAACCATACCTACTGGACACCTAAAGGGGAAGAAGATATGTGGGGCCCTGAGTTCAAACCAGAGGAGGGTGGCTCAAGAAGTGGAAACTGTCCTAAGAAGGAAGGGCCCCTGGATTTTGTCCCTCATCTCACCCCTCAACTGGGCAGAAACTTTCCCACTGTTGTGTATGCCTTTTATGCAATGAATATTATATGCAAAGTACGAAAAAGCCATTCTGTATTTTGTATACTTTTGAAAATAACTTTCCCAAAATCTAATTCTAAATGTACAGTGTGTTTAGCTCCAGTGCACATCTGTAGCAATGTTATCATCCTACCTCTGAACCTTGTACATAAGAAGTTTATAGCTAAATAAATTGTGTATAGCTAAATGTCTCTGAATAAAAGCCTTCGCTTTTTCTTCTTCCTAACTTGTGAACAGATACAGTTAGACTAAACAACAGCTGACTTTGGCCATGTATAGACCTTCAGTTTCTGTTGGTAGAATTGCCATTCTCCTTGTAGAAATGACTAGTGTACACATACTCACACTCTTTCTCCCCAACCAAAAATGGTGTTTCCAGGAGAAAAATAAGCCAACTCCAATCATTAAAAGTCAGTTCCAGGGAATTTCTCTGCCGGCTTAACTCCTTCTGGGAGTGGAACCAGAGGAAAAGCTCCTGTGTCTTCCTGAAACAAGGGTCACCCTGGTTTGGAGGCATGTGTGAGGGTGGGGGGGAGATGCAGACCAGAAGTGGAGGAGACAGCATGAGAGGTGCAGCTACCAGCTGCTCCCCACTGGATTAGCACACAGGGCTTTGCCCTACAGCTCCCTCCTCTCACTTCCCAAGCATCAAGAGTTGAGCACAAGGAAGTGGCACTGTCCCCTCCGAGGATGATTTTGGGGACTCTACCACAAGTTGGGCAGCGGGGGCTTTGATTTAAAAGCCAGCATGGCTGGGAAACAGGCTTGAGAACCTCCCAAAGCCTGATTTCTGCACTCTTCAGCTTTCCCTTGCCACTTGCACCACCCAGCTGGGCAGCATGGGTGGCAAAGAGAAGCTGGCATCAAATAGAAGAGGACTTGAGGAGGCTTTCCTGGCCCTGTGGACTTTAAATGCCACACATGCTGTCCACCTGGGAGATTTAAAACACATAGGGTTCGAAAAGCTCCCAGTATAGTGAGTCAAAGAAACCACCTGCTTCTCCCACCATGGTCCCAGGGGTGTGCAGAGGGTGGGAGATCATCACAGAAGCAGGGCAAACCCATGTCTGGCTCTCTCTCAAGTCCCCAGAGTGAGAAGGCAGCAGGTGATTTTGCCCCATAGCTCCATCCACTCGGCTTCTGGACACCAGGAGCCAAGCAAAGGGAGAAGCACTGCAAGTCCTCTGACTGCTTCTCCCCTGATGTGAGAAGTAGGTAGAAGGGTTTTCCCCACTGCATCAATCCCCTGGGAATGAGGGGGACTGGAGCAATCCAGGATTTCCCCAAAGCCAGGATCATCCAAGTCTCATGAAGGTGCAAGTAGCAGGGAGGGAGGGCAGGGTTGCAGATTAAATGTCTGTAGTGTTCATCTCCCAGAATCATTTCTAGTGGGGGTATCACCGATCTCTATTTTTACATGGCCCCTATTTTGGCCATACGGTGAGGAATGTCTTCTAAAAGCATTTTGTTTGATTGAAATACCATGATTATAGAAACAGCTAATTCTGGATCTTCAGAAAGTTCCACAGGTGAATCCAGAAGATATCCTAATTAAATGCAGTGTTTCATACACTTTTAACTACTTTAACATTTTAAGTCAGCACTGTCTCTTGAAGATCATCTTTTTAAATAAAATTCTGAATAATATCATCCTCATTTCCATACCTTGTTTTACTACAAATTTACCTTATTTTTGTTACCGTTTTATTTTTACTATGCTTTTCTTTTTGCTTCCTCTTAAAGACTGCAAGGCACAGTATTAGTAGTTTTCACGCATTGTTTTTAACTTTCTCTGCTCTTTTATAAATCTCAGCCGTGCCCAACTTAAAATCACCTAAGAAACAGGTTTAGTCCACGTGCAGCACATCTCCATATAGAAATATGTAATTATGATGCCTCATACTGCTTGCATACTACTGACATTGCCAGAGTGAGTACTTTTTTTGCTGTACTTACAGTTCTTCATAGTACTTCACCGATTTTACTACTATTCTCTCCTGTTTCAAAGCTGTTGTAAAAGCTGAGATACTGAGATGATGTTATCACAAAGTTTGAGTACTTCGCTGTGTAACTCTGTCCATCCATGTGTAAGTACTTCCAGACAAAACCCATCAATGATTTTTTATTCTTGCAAACTTGCATTGGATATTTGTGTCCTGATTATAAAAGAGATCTGTTCAAAAAAGGGGGTTGGTAACCGGTGTAATGGTCTCAGTAGTTTAAATAGTGCATTTAATATTATTTTCAGCAAGGAGAACCATGTCAATTTTTTATTGCTCTTCAGGTGTCATCTTGTAAAAAATAAAATCAGTTAGGAGTCTTTTACATTGGTTGGTTAAAACTTGCTACTTTCCTAATAACTGATTTTATTCCTGTTGGTCTCTGGGTCAGGACTCAGAAGCAAGATCCCTTCCGGCCTCTCCAAGGTCTTCCAGGGACAGGACTCTACCATTAGCATCAAGGTAGAAAATATTTTGTTCCTGTGAAGGAACTGAACAGATGGTGTCAACCTCACTTCTAAGACAGAAGTCATCAGATGTAAGAAGGAAGCAATCCACAAGCAGGGTCCCTTTACTCACCTCTGTTCTCTCGTAAAGATGGCAGTATCATCTATTGATTGGGCATTAAAATAACCAGGGATCCTGGTTGTCTCTGATAAGAAAAAAAATCTCGATTTTCAAATTTAAAAAAGTAACCCAAGAGGCTACAAAGGTTACATAGGGATTACAGTGGTCCAATACTATTGTAACCTGCCAGGCACCAGTCAGCAGCAACTAGAGCCGGGTTATTTGGGGGTCCAAATATATTTTACTTTGGCTTGAGCCCCCACCCACACCACCTGGGAAATACTAAATAAATTCTTAGGGTGTCCCACATAAACAAAACCCCCTTCTCACAAGCAGAGTAAACACAGAGGATAAATGCATTACAGAAACAAAGGCAAAGAAAACAAAGAAAACATGAAAGGCAATTTAAAACACTGCCAACTACAAGGCATAATTTACAGACTGCACCCTCTTGGGGAGGCTTCACCCATGGCCAGGCAATCTGGAATTATACTTTCACTGGAGAGTCCTTTGAGCTGCCCCTTGGTTTTGCTGGGCTGCAGGAAGCTGCTAGAGAGTGTGGGTCCTTCTGTATTGCAAGAGGCCCCTTGCTGCTCCCTGCAACATTGTAGGGTGATCCTCACTTCCATGTGGTGGCCTTGAGAGGTTAACTACAGCTCCAGAAAGCATGCCGCACTTCTAAATTTCTAGACCCAATCCCAGCTCTGTTGGGCAGAAATTGCAAAAAAAAAAAAAAAAGAAAAAGAAAAAAACTCTGAAGGAGAGATCACGCCTACCTTCACTGGGCCTCACCTGGGCATCAAAAGCTGGCCGGGGCTATAAAGCACTGAGACCTGGGTATATCGCTGGAGTTCAGCCACACAGCCTGGCTGAAACACCACAGCTGTAGAAACAGCAGGAAAAAAGGGCCAGGACTATGGTTTCAGCCTGGACATTCAGTCTTGGCTATACCCTATGCTGAGATAATACAATTACAAAACAGAGAGGCCCTGTAGCTAGTAACTGCCAGGATCCATTCCTGGGAAGTTTGCTTCTCTAAGTAATACTCCCATGGTGTTAATCCCACATAATGAGAGAAAGTCTGTTTTGAAATCTGAGACTCCTATTTCCTCCCTCTTTCTTTTCTTTTCTTTTTTAAAGTGGGTTAATGCCATGGGGGTATTAATCCCTGAAACTGCCCAGGAATTGGGCACAATGGCTCTACCTGAGGCTCTCTCTTGAAATGCGTTTGCTTGCCTCTCCAGCAAAAAGCAGGTTTTTTGGCTTCCAAGATATCTGTGCAGCTCTCAGCAGCCCCAGAAAAAAGAGAGAGAGAGAACCTTAGTTAGTTGCTCTTATATACCTGACGTGATATCTCCCAAGCCTTGTCCAATCAGGGAAGACCACATTTTAGTCTCTCCCCACCAATCTGCCTGAAGAATCCCATTTTCCTCTGCCCAGTGAGGACAGAGGGTTTTACATATTTTGCCCAGATACAGGCCAGTTTGCCATGTGCTGTGCACATGGCCAAAACAACAGGAGCTATCTTGCCCATTATCAACACACACACACACCCCTGCAATGTGTGGGTGGGTGTTACACTATACATTTTGAAACAAAATCAACTCATTTGAAATATGTGTTAGAAGCCATTTTATAGGATGAGCGTACCAGTAGTAAAATCATCTTAACAATGACTATAAAAAAACTTTCACTTTTTACTTGGAAAGAAAACATTTCATGTAAGAACTTCCTTGCTTCCTAAATTGCAATTTCTCCCATACCAGTCATCAGAGAAAAAATAAAACCAAAAAATAATGCTTAGGACCCACCCATCCCTCCTCTCCACACCCCATTCCCCAGTTTATTCCTGCTAAAGAAGAATAGGAAGGTTGAAAATAATCATTAAGTGTAAGAATAAACAACCTAGGATAAAAAAAATGAAAAACTGAAGACAGGCATCTCTGTCCATACCTCTGATCCCCACAAAAAATACAAGCTATTGCAGAGAAAAACTCTAGCATGAAGAGGAAGGGACTGATAGGCTGAAGCTAAGAGAAATGGAGACAGTAGGCTATGAAGCTAGATTTAATAAGTTTAGTTATTAGCTCAGGCCAGCTTTGACCTCTAACAGAACTGAAACCAATAATAAACTGCATGAATTTTATCTTAAGGTTATAAATGTGTGTTATAGACTCCCAGTTTAAAATAGGATCCTCTGAATGCTTACTCATATTATTAATGTTATATATCATGACTAATCCCACTAAAGTAAAACACTGTATTACAGTCCATCTACAGAAAAAATCTTAGATTTTAAACAAACACATTTAAAGTTATATAGGCACTAATCCTAAAGATTTCAGAAAAATACCTGAAAACTTCCTTGAAGTTATTTCTATCTTTTGTCCTACATCTTCTTATAAATAAGAAGTGCTAGATTTAATTCCTGAGGATAATGATGAACACTTAAAAAACTGAAACTTATTTGTGGTTAATGAGTAATGTAATTAACCACCGTTTTGTAAATCAGGCTCACTATTTCTAGCTATTTTCTAAAATAATTAGGGCATTGATCAGATACGTTATAATTTTCAAATATAAATTTTAGTTATTTAAATTACGGTAACTTTTAAATTTGATATTTTAGGAATTATGTGCATTTTTCCTTAAAAATGCCTTATGTAGTTTGCACTGAGAGTGAATATTTAAATTTATTTATAAAACAAAAAAAATGCATAAAAGACAAAAGTGCACATATGGAATCCTGTAGGAATTCAAATGTATTCAGATTTCATCTCCCTCTGATTTTATGATTGCTTTTGAAATGGTCTGCTTTAATTACTTAACATCTGTTACCCAATAACTAAAAGGCATCATGTGCTCATGTGTTGTAAAAAAAAAAAAAAAGATGTCCTGGGCTGCTGAGTTCAGCATGCACTATGCCAAACAAGGTTGACATTCATGCTGAACTAGAGGATTGAAGGATTGCTCAGGCTTAAAATGTGTCTCAACCTTCTGGGCCTTCAAAACAGCTCCTTTGTCCATGGGTTGTCCATCAACATTTTTCCATATGTGGAGCTGATTAAATCACAGTTTGTCTGACAGTCAGCTGTTTTAGTCTAATCCAAAAATTATACTCATGTGAGTTACTAATGTTATGTGTGTTGGTTTCCACAGCCTGCAACATTTATTCAGATATAAAATAGCTTTTTTTTTTCTTTTCAGATGTACCAAGTTTGCAAATATTTATTCATGACATGAATTTTACATGCAATGAGTAGTCCAGTTGACTTTATAATGCACTGCAATATGTAGCTGCAAGCCTCTTCAGACTTGGGCACATACACATTATACCATGTGCACATATGAATATGGGTACATACATTATTTTTGGTTTCATAGTGGTTCCAGTTAAAATCATCATTTGCCAATGGTCAGTTGTAAGGAGTCGCTTACCCTGCAGGGGAGCTTGAACACGTTGACAGGGGGTTTAGTCCCCTAAATGGAAACGGTGAGTTTTTAATTGTGACGATTAAAAACTGGGAACCACTGTGGAGGGAAGGACCAGGGCTCCCTGTGGTTCATTGCCCACTGGCAATTCACTCCCCAGCCATGGGAGAGGTGGGCAGGCTCCATTTAAAAAAAAAAAAGCAAGAAAGGATTAGGCCCCATGACACTTCCCCTCACCACCCCAGTGGAGTCTGCCTGTACAAGCTGCCGATAGACCAAGCAGCCCCTGCACTTCAGGGGGCCCTATTCCTTGCCACAGCAGTAGCAGCCCCCTTGGGCTACCCAGGTGAGGTGCTACTGGACTAGGGGCTGCCCCAGCTTGGAGGCAGCACACCACAAGATCCAACTCACCGAGCCTGCCCACTCGAAACCTACCGGGAGCTGCTCCCTGGGTGGGCTTGGGGAAGAGCTGGATCCAGTGGGGTGCTGCCTGTGACCTGGGGCAGCCTCTGGCCCACTAGCAGCCCATGCAGGTTGTTCCAGTGGGCACTGCTTCAGGGGGAAGTATTGGGGCCCCCTGTAGCTCCGAGGCCACTCAGACCACTGGCAGCTCGTGCCCTGGCTGTGGAAGATGAGGGCAGGCTCCACAGAAAAAAAAAAAAAAGGATTGGGTCCTGTACCCATCTCTGCTCTACTATATGCTCCCGTGCCGTTTTCACCCAGGTAGTAGATCTTGTTTGCCAGGGTCCCATGTGTGGCCCCCAGAGGATGCCTCTGTTGTCTTCCAGGAGACCCTTGAACTCGCCTGCCATGACAGCGGAGGGGGTCCCCTATGGAGCTGCCTCCAGGGCCGTCACGCATTTCAGCGGGCACTCACAGGGCTCCAACCTCCCCTACACCCCGGCCAAGCGCCACCCTTGTGAGACAGGCCTTCAAGTTTAGTTTGCGGTTAGCCCCCACAGGTGTCTTCCCCGGCCTCCACATTGCCTCATGATGGCAGCCAACCTGGGCTCTGGCCAAACTCCGGTGGGTGGGCCTAGAGACCTTCAGCTTTTCAACCTGTCTTCTCTGGTGCCCTTAGCACCTGCTCCCAGTGGGATCCTTTGCCACCTCTCTTTCTCCTCTCTTCCATGAGGTCCTGACCACCCTCACCTAGTGCTGAGGACTTCACCCACTTACCCTTACAAATGGATATGGAAATAAACAGGCCCTAAAGAGGACCACTACCACTGCCTGGACCCTAAACCCCTCTTCCCTGAAACACCTGTCATGACACCAAATGAGCAAACCCACCACTGTGGCTACTGATGAGGTGAAGCCAAAAGGAAAAAAAGAGAGGAAGGACCCTGAAGGAAATAGAGCACCCACCGTGGGCTCCATACACCCTTAGCACCCTCGACACCCTAAGCCCTGGGCACTCTATGGGTCAGGACCCGTGCCTTTACCACAGCTGGGGTCCTTCTCTTCCCCTCTCTGGGCCTTGCCTCCACTCAGGTCTATGTCCCCCATTGCCTGTAGTTAGGCTTGTCTTCTGGTTCTCCCCAGGGTTACCACGGGCCCTTCCGCCAGCTCCTTCGGGTCTTGTCAGGCTTCTCTGGCTTGGGGTTCCCCGCTGCTCCAGCCACTGCAGCTACCACAGCCGGCTTTCCTGCCGGCTTCCTTGCCGGCATCTTCAATCCCCACCGATCCTCAGCTTGGGGATCTCCTGCCACTCCTGCTGTCCTAAAGTGGCAGCCACTGCTGCCTCTGCCGGCCTCTCCGTTGGCATCCTTAGTCCCTGCTGGTCTCCCCCAGGTCAGGGATCCCCTGCCGCTTCCATAGCAACCGCAGTCGTGGCTGCCGTTGCTGCTCTCGCCGCTGCTGCTGGTGCCAGTGCCGCTTCTGCTGCCATCTGCCATCCACCACAGCTGGTCCCCTCCTGGCCGGTGGGTTCCTGCCAGTTCCCCAGCTGTTGGCAGCCTTCCCGTGCTTTCATGGTCCCCTTTAATCTCCACTGGGTGGTGTCTCCTCATGAAGTCACCCAGTCCCAGCTGTATATGGGCACGGCTTACAAACCGTGTGGGCGGTTTCTTGACCCAAGCTTCCTCACTTCTCCCAGCCCCTGGAACACGCAAGTCATTATTTTTTTCTTTCTTTTCTCCGGTTGGGGTTTTGCCTCCGGGCAAGGCTTCCCCTCTTCCCAGTCCTGTACCCCTGACACAGGTCCCTCACTGCTTCTGCTTCTCCCACAACTGGCCGGGGGGGTGGGGGCAGGGGCAAGCTGTCAAAAGGCTGCAATGTTACAAATAGCTAATACAAATTGCAAACTAAACCACATTCCCATGCTAAGTAACAAACACTTTTAAATCACTAAAAAACCCTGTATGTGTACAGTGCGATGCAATTAAACTGCAAAAAATGGGCAATTTTCATCACATGTACAAGTGCCCCAGAGGGCGGAAATCCAGCTGCAGGTAGTCAGGAGTTAAGAGTGTCTGTCCACAAGCCTAGGGACCAGCTGTAACTCATAACTAGTAGATGAGGGTGGAGGTACATAAGGAGTTAAGAGCTCCAGAAGGTAGCAGGAAGAGGGGAAAGGGAATACAATTAATTCTGGAAACACTCTCAGGCAAAAATAAGTTCAGATTTCTTAAAGTTGAGAACATACAACAGTAATTTAGGGGGAGATGTATTACACAAGGTATTATAATTATAAAAAATAAGAAATCCATAACATTCAAATAAAGGTTTAAATTTTAAAAATGCCAATAGATGCACAGTTAATCCAGACAACTTTAACCTTGTGGAGAGAAACAGGGCAACAGGACATTATTCTGACTAAGACACTTGAGAGCCTATAATCCTGTATTAAATTAAATTGATTTTTAAATACACATTCAACTATTTTGCCTCCCCCCTCCACCCATGGTGTCACTACAGAGTAAACTGCTGATCTATACTCCCAGTCTTATCTTGATTTTAAAAAGCTTTCATAGTTTCATAGTTTCTAGGGTAGGAAGGGACCTAAGTAGATCATCTAGTCCGACCCCCTGCCATGGCAGGAAAGAGTACTGGGGACAAACGACCCCAGCAAAGTGTTCATCCAACCTCCTCTTAAAGACCCCCAGGGTAGGGGCCAGCGCCACTTCTCTTGGAAGTTGGTTCCAGGCCCTAGCTGCCCTGACCGTCAAGTAGCGCCTCCTGATATCTAGCCTAAATCTACCCTCTACCAGCTTGTAACCATTATTCCTGCTCACTCCTGGCAGGCCTCGGGGGAACAGGGACTTCCCCAGTGCCTGCTGATCCCCCCTGACTAGTTTGTAACAGGCCACTAGGTCCCCCCTCAGCCTTCTCTTCTGGAGGCTGAACAGGTTCAGGTCCTGTAGCCTCTCCACATAAGGCCTGCCCTGCTGCCCCCTGATCATACGAGTGGCTCACCTCTGGACCCTCTCCATGTTGTCCACATCCCTCTTGAAGTGCAGCCCCAGAACTGGATGCAGTACTCCAGCTGCGGCCTGATCAGTGCCGCATAGAGGGGGAGGATCACCTCCTTGGACCTGCTCAAGATGCATCCATGGATGCATGACTAGGTACAGTTGGCCTTCCTGACTGCTTCCCCATGTTCATCTTGAGGTCAATGACGACTCCAAGATCCTTTTCTGCCTCTGTAGGCAGAAGGGAGTCCCCCAACCTGTAGGTACGGTGCCAGTTGTTCCTCCCCAGGTGCATCACTTTACACTTGTCAGTGTTGAATCCCATCCTGTTCTCATCCGCCCACCCGTGTAACCTGTCTAGGTCCTACTGTAGCCTGTTGCTCCCTTCTAGAGTGCCCACATCCCCCTACATCTTAGTGTCATCAGCAAATTTGAACAGGGTGCTTTTTACCCCCTTGTCCACGTCGCTGATGAAGATGTTGAACAGTGCAGGCCCAAGGACGGAGCCCTGCAGAACCCCACTGCCCACATCCCTCCAGGATGAAAATGACCCATCCACCACCAGTCTCTGGGTGAGGCCCTCCAGCCAGTTGGCAACCCAATTGACTGTGTGGGTGTCAACACCACAGTCCCACAGTTTCTTAATGAGAACAGGGTGAGAGACAGTGTCAGAAGCCTTCCGAAAGTCGAGGAAGACTATGTCCACTGCTACCCCTGCATCTAATGATTTGATTATCTGGTCATAAAAGGCCACCAGGTTGGTCTGACAGGACCTGCCACTGATGAACCCATGTTGGTTGCCCCTAAGCATGAAATCCCCGCTGGTCCCTCGTGGATGTGTGCCAGCATAATTTTATCGAACAGCTTGCCTAGGATCGAAGTAACACTAACTGGCCTATAGTTTCCCGGGTCCTCCTTCTTCCCCTGTTTGAAGATGGGAACCACGTTGGCCCTCTTCCAGTCCTCTGGTACTACACCAGAGTACCACGAGTGCTCGTAAAGCCGCCCCAGGGGTCCTGCAATGACCTCAGCCAATTCCTTTAGTAGTCTAAGGTGGAGATCATCTGGACTGGCTGACTTGAATATGTCCAATCCCTCCAGAAGCTCCCTAACTAGTTCCTCACTAACCCTTGGCCTAGGTGCACCTCCCCTGGGGCCTGAGGGGGAACCAGCAGGGGGGTGGCTGTTCTGGTCCCTACTTAGGAAGATGGAGGCAAAGAAATTGTTTAATATGTTGGCTTTATCATCTGGTGTAACGACCAAGTTTTCTAGTGTGTCCACATTACCCGGAACCTTCTTTTTACCCCCTATGTATTTAAAGAATGACTTCTTATTGTTCTTAATCCGGGAAGCTAGTTCCAGTTCCATCTCTGCCTTGGCCTTCCTGACTGCCCCCCTACATTTCCGAGCAACTGCAGTATAGTCATCCCTCGTGATGTCCCCTCTTTTCCATTGGGTGTACACCTCCCTTTTAACTAGGAGACATTCCCGGATGCTTTTGGTGAGCCATGGGGGCTTGTGTGCTCTCCTGCTCCCTTTGATCCTCGTTGGGATTACCTGTCTTTGGGCTTGGAGGATCGTCTCCTTGAGGAGCGACCACTCTCCTTGGACACCTGGCTCCCCCCTGGTATGCCAAGACAAAAAACTTATATTGGAAATTTATATGTGACCTTTAAAGAGGTAACTCAAAAGCCCTATGTTAACTTTATTCGGAAGGAGCACAATGCATCCAGATCATATTAGCCAGTTAAATGAGGTGTATTGATCGTATTAGCCAGTTAAATGAGGTCTCACTATGGCAGCACAAAAGTGGCCAGACTCTACAATCCAGGAAACCTAGTTTCTTATTGCGCCTTGTTCTCCCAGTTTCTCTGATAACTTCCACCTCTCTATATGCCCTGAACAAAAATCCCATATTACTTTCTTCTCTCATGCGCACATACCTCTGCACATACATATCAAGCAAATATTTCAAAAATTACGTGGTCTCCAACAGTTTATAAAACATATAAAAACTTCCAGGTATATTACTATTTGACATACTCAAATATCTAACAAAGATTTTTTCTTTAGGTATCACTTCTTGTCCCATTTAGTCTTCAGTTAATCAAGTGACAGTAAAATGTACTGATCATGATCACCTTCTTTCTAGTTGTCATGCATTTTCAGAAAATGTTTCTATCACATTTCAGAAAGTGCAGAATACACTTCATGATTAGAAGAATATTATTTATATTAAAGGATCAGTTCTGCTCCTCTTACTCATATCACACCAACATTGAAAAAGTACTTAATATCTAGCAATTCTCATTGGGAAGCACTTTTGAAAAGCTGGCCATTTCCTCTGCCTATCTAAGTAGAAACAAAATAATATATAATGTTCAAATATACATTTCATGTATTTCAATTAGGATAACTGTTAAATTTGATATTTTAGTAATTATATGCATTTTTAATAAAAATGCCTTTGTGTTACGCTCATCTGGCTAAGGCTTATATCTTGTAGCTGAACCTGCATAGACACACCTTTTGTAGGGCAATCAAGATAATCAGGGGTATGACAACTGCCATACCAACAGAGACTTCAGTTTGGAAAGGAGAAGAATGGCAGAGATGGGTTATAAGAGAAGTCTAGAAAATTCTGACAGGTCTGGTCACAGTGAAAAGGGAATTGCTATTCATCAAGTCCCTGAATATTAGAACTAGTGAGCACCCACTGAAATTAGTAGGAGACAGGTTTAAACTAACAAGAGGGTACATGTTTTTATGCAGCATGTAGTCAACTTGTGGAGCTCATTACCACAGGAAGCTGTAAAGACAGATAGCATAGGCAGGTTCAAAAGTGACTACATTTGTGGATGTTGATCTGTTAATAGCTACTAAGCAGGGGATGTATCCTCTGGCACCTCTAAACCAATGATGGATGCCAAAAGAGACATGATAGTACCATGGAATGGGGTCCCCCAGGATGGCCATGATACCCCTAGGGCTCCTTGACCGTGCCAATCCTGCCCCATGGGAACCCTCTTTCTTACCTGCCATGTCTTGCTGTAACTATAATAGATAGGGAGGCTGCCCTCAAGTTTGTATTGTCGGACACGGTCCTGATGGACCCCACTGAACCCTATAGGTTCTTGGACCCCTTTTGGGTCTCACTCCAAAATGGATGCCTCTCGGAAC
The DNA here is from genome assembly GCF_052110815.1 of Crocodylus siamensis. Classification (NCBI taxonomy): domain Eukaryota; kingdom Metazoa; phylum Chordata; order Crocodylia; family Crocodylidae; genus Crocodylus; species Crocodylus siamensis. The sequence continues at coordinate 309,631,987 of NC_143395.1, forward strand.
ACCCTCAGCCTTATGGGCTAGATGCATGGCTCCAAACCGATCTGATGCCCCAAGCCTTGCAGATGGCATTCACACAGTGTCCCTCCAAGGCCTTAGTTTCACTTGCCCTCTGGTCATCACTGGGCTCTCCACAGCCCTGTCTCTCTCTCTCTGCACCCACATTGGCGCTGGGGTCTGTGCACCCCCAATACTATGCCCACACTGGCACTGTATGCACCACTATGCCCACACTGTAGTGGGCCCCCAGTGAGGCCTCCTCCTTCCCCAATAACCTCAACCAGATCCTCCGGTTTACAAACAGAAATCAAAATACAGGCTCCTGGGCTATAACATAATGCAAGAAGCTCAGGGTGTGCTTTGTCCCTTTAAATGAATCTTCTTTCCCCCAGCACAACATGCCTTGCAGGCCAGGGTCTGGTGAGCTCCTGAAGTCCCTTAATCTTACCAGAAGCAGGAGATGGGCCATAAAGCCTCTTCACTTAGCTTCCACTAGGAGAGCTCCTTCCCCCGTGGCTGATGGCAGAGAACTCACTCTCTGGTCCCAGCCCTGGGGTTTATATATGCCCCAGGCCCTGCCTCTTCCTGTCAGCTGGCCACCTACAGGTGTGGGCTAATTCCCTCATTCCTGCTGCCATGGTTGCAGCTGAGGGGTTCCCGAGTGAGTGCTAGGGCTCTCTCCCTAGGCAGTTTCAGCCCTTAAAGGAGCAGGCACCTTAGTGCCCTGTGACAGATAAGGATAGATCACTCTAGATAAACCCTGTTCATATGCTCTTCTTCTAACCTAAAGCATCCACTCTTGCCGCTATCAGAGACAGGTTTTCTGCAGAGAAAATTTTGTGTCTGGACCCATACAGAAACTATAAGCATCCCTCTGTTGCTGGAGGGAGGCAGCTCCACAGTTGCCCAGGTTCCCCTGGTCAGAGCCTCCTTCCTAGTCTGATATATGGTGAGTCTGTCTAAAGCCAGGAGGAGGTCCCGGGATTTAGTGGGAACACAGACAGGGACTGCATAAAAGGAAAATTGTGGGGAGAGGTGAAGCCAGAAGTACAGAAGAAAATTTCTAAAGTGGGGGTTGGAGGCACTGCAGCCTAGCACATGCAAGGTGATCATGTGCCAGGATCTCCCACCTGCCTTTTTGACAGGAAAGACAGGTATCACGGTGTCCATGAAGCATGCCAGATGCTAGAGACAGGCCTATTTGATGTGTTGTAGTGTCATAGGCTCAGGGCCATCATGAAAACCTATAAGCCTCCTTTAACTGGGGACACAAAACTCACGTCTTGGGACAAATAAAAAGAAAACAGTAAGGAGAGTAAGATCATACATTAATAACAAAGGATCTGGAAGGGCACACCAAGCAGAGCATTCCAGCCAGCGTCCAACACCCCAAAACAAGTGGAAGGAGCCTGCAGACACCAAACCATGAAACTGCCCAGAAATGTGACCAGAGGAGTGACAAAAAGATATCGACACACTTGCCCAGGTTCCTCCCACCCAGAGCCTCCTTCCTGGTCTTTGATGGCTAGAAAATTATATTTAGAGGTTCACTTTTAGGAAATTGTAGATAAGGTAGATATTTCATTAGGACAATGGTCCAGGGCAATGGTGAGGGTTAACTGGTTTCTAAAATCCTGTTTGTGACAAAGTTTCCTTCAAGGCCCACTGTCTGATGCCAGCACACACACAAGCTGGGAAATTGAAGATATGTACCACACTGTTCCATAACATAAGGAAGGGACTCTGCCGTATTGCCTAGGTCATAGTGAACAGCTGCAGAACCCTTACAATTTCTGGTTCTGGTGGACAGGCCAAATTAAGATACTGGTAAATGACCAAATTAAGATGTGTGCATGTGATGGGTTTGATGGAACAAAGGATTACAATGACAGGACAGAGTGTGGACAGTATGATGGCCACAGGGAAACTAATTAATGGTACCTGGAAATGAAGAGTCATCAAAGGAGGAAAAGGATATAAAATGAGGGATTTCAGGGCAGCGAAGGGTCCCCAGGGTGGGAACCCAAGGCCACCATAGAAAGACGGTACACCACAAGTCTCTCACCCACCCCACTGTGGGGGGAGGTGGGCCTTGGCCCCCGACCTCCAAGCTGCTGATATCTGACATTCAAGAAAGAACCAGGTACTTTGCGTCAGTCTTTCATCAGTCACACGGGATGCCCATGCCTGCTATGGGACAGGGAAATCTGGGTGAGGGGGATCCCCTACCCTCCATCAATGCTGACTTCGTGAAGGAACACCTTGAGAAGCTGGATACCTTCAAGTCAGCTGGCCCTGACAACTTGCACCCCAGGGTACTCAAGGAGCTGGTGAGCGTCATAGCCCAGCCCCTGGCACGGGTCTTGGAAAACTCCCGGCGCTCTGGTGTAGTGCCCGAAGACTGGAAGAAGGCCAATGTGGTGCCGATCTTCAAGAAAGGGAGGAGAGTGGATCCGGCTAACTACAGGCCCATTAGCCTGACTTCTATCCTGCGGAAGATCTTAGAAAAGTTTATTAAGGAGGCCATCCTTGAGGGACTGGCCCAGGCTAACATTCTAAGGGACAGCCAGCACGGGTTTGTTGCGGGTAGGTCTTGTTTGACCAATCTCATTTCCTTCTATGACCAGGTGACCTATCACCTGGACAAGGGAGAAGAGATTGATGTCATATATCTTGACTTCAAAAAAGCTTTTGATCTGGTATCCCATGATCACCTCTTGGCCAAACTGCCCAGTTGTGGCCTTGGCTCCACCACGATCCGCTGGCTGGGAAATTGGCTTCGTGGTCGGACCCAGAGGGTTGTGATTGATGGCAGTCAATCTTCATGGTGCCCTGTAACCAGTGGGGTCCCTCAAGGCTCTGTCCTGGGACCCATACTGTTCAACATCTTCATTAATGATGTGGACATTGGAGTCAGGAGTGGACTGGCCAAGTTCGCCGATGACACCAAACTTTGGGGCAAAGCATCCACGCCAGAAGATAGGCGGGTGATCCAGGCTGACCTGGACAAGCTCAGCAAATGGGCAGACGAGAACCTCATGGTGTTTAACACCGAAAAATGCAAGGTTCTCCACCTTGGGAGGAAAAACCTGCAGCACCCTTATAGGCTCGGCAGTGCTACGTTGGTTAGCACTACAGAAGAAAAAGACTTGGGGGTCATCATTGACCACAAGATGAACATGAGCCTGCAATGTGATGCTGCAGCTAGTAAAGCGACCAAAATGCTGGCTTGCATCCATAGATGCTTCTCGAGCAAATCCCGGGACGTCATTCTCCCCTTGTACTCGGCCTTGGTGAGGCTGCAGCTGGAGTACTGTGTCCAGTTTTGGGCTCCACAATTCAAAAAGGATGTGGAGAAGCTTGAGAGAGTCCAGAGGAGAGCCATGCGCATGATCAGAGGTCAGGAAAACAGATATTACGATGACAGGCTGAGAGCCATGGGACTCTTTAGCCTGGAAAAGTGCAGGCTCAGGGGTGATCTGATGGCCACCTATAAGTTTATCAGGGGTGACCACCAGGATCTGGGGGAACATCTGTTCACCAGAGCGCCCCAAGGGATGACTAGGTCGAACGGTCACAAACTCCTGCAAAACCGTTTCAGGCTGGACATAAGGAAGAATTTCTTTACTGTCCGAGCCCCCGAGGTCTGAACAGTCTGCCATTGGAGGTGGTTCAAGCACCTACATTGAACACCTTCAAGAGTAAATTGGATGCTTATCTTGCTGGGATCCTATGACCCCAGCTGACTTCCTGCCCTTTGGGCAGGGGACTGGACTCGATGATCTCCCGAGGTCCCTTCCAGCCCTAATGTCTATGAAATCTATGAAATCTATGAAACCACAGGGTGAAACTTGCGTACTGGCTGGACATACCTTCCCTATATGGCAGCCCTAGTACTGGTAGATACAGAATTGGGAGGGAAGGTTATTGTGTTTTCCTTGCCTGAATTATTCTTTTCTGCTGTTACTGTGTATCAATAAAATTAACTTATTATCAACTAGAATCATAGAATCAATGAGTCGGAAGTGACTTAGACAGATCATCTAGTCAGACCCCCTGCCATGGGCAGGAAGGAGCACTGGTGGTGGCAGGGGTCATAAGACCCCAGCCAGGTGCCTATCCAGTCTCCTCTTGAAGATTTCCAGGGAAGGTGAGAGCACCACTTCTCTGGGAAGCCTATTCCAGGCTCTGGTCACCCTTACAGTGAAGTAGTTCTTCCTAATATCTAACCTAAACCTATCCTTCCTCAGCTTGTGGCCATTGTTCCTGGTGACTCCAAGGGGGGCCCTGGTGAACAGACTTTCCCCGAGTCCCTGCTGCTGGCCCCTGATAAGGTTGTAGGCAGCCACAAGATCCCCCCTCAGTCTCCTCTTGTGGAGACTGAAGAGATTCAGGTCCCTCAGCCTCTTCTCATAGGGCTGGCCATGGAGGCCCCCAACCATACGAGTGGCCCTCCTCTGGACCCTCTCCAGGTTCTCCAAGTCCTTCTTGAAGTGTGGCGTCCAGAACTGGACATGGTACTCCAGCTGTGGCCTGACCAGCACCGCACAGAGGGTGAGCAAGACCTCTCTGGACCTGTTAGTGATGCCCCGTTGACGCATGACAGGGTTCAGTTGGCTCTGCCTATTGCTTCATCGCATTGGTGATTCATATTCATCCTGGAGTCAATCGTGACTCCAAGATCCCTCTCTGTCTCTGTGCTGCCCAGAGGGTCAGCCCCTAACCTATACCCATAATGCTGGTTCCCTCTCCCCAGGTGCAGCACTCTGCACTTGTCCGTGTTAACATCCTGTTCAGATCCTGTTGCCTGTGGGCAAAGGGGCAGGTGTTGGGGGTGTCTGTAAAATGTGCCAGATATACACCCGCTGCTGGGGATGGGACTTTTAATACATCAGGGCAAAACACAGACCTAGTTCCCCCCCAAGGAAGGTATAAGCCCCTTTTAATACTGGCAGCCACTAGTGATGTGTTACTGATTACTTGGGACAAATAATAATGAAAATGGGGACATGAGTGGAGGTTAAAAGGTAATAACTAGTGTGCCAAGAGGGGGAAAACACCAAACAGAGCACACCAGGTAATGTCCACTGGCCCTCAAATGAGTCCAAGGAACCAGTGGACACTGCTTCAGAAACAGAAACAAGCAAGGGCAAGGAAAGTGGTTCCACAGTACCTTGGGATCCTCTGAGCCAGAGCCTCATTCCTGGTCAGATACCCGTCCAGCTTGGCCAGGGCCAGGAGGAGGTTGACCAGGAGGTCTCGGGACTTTGTGCGGCCACAGACAGAGAGTGCATAAATGAAGAGGGGAAAAGCGCAGCCAGAACCTTCAGCAAGTGGTTGTAGAGGAGGTGCAGGGGCAAGAGGTTCTAGAGGCAATGCAGGGGCTGCAACCTGGCACATTCGAAGTAGGCATGCACCAGGGTCTCCCTCTGTGTTTGAAAAGGGCAGGTGTCAGGGGTGTTCATAAAGTGTGCCAGATACACACCCACTGCTGGAGACAGGATACTGGGAAAGATCCTGTAATGTAACCCAGTAAGGAAGTTGCTGTGTTCTTAGTCTGATTTGACTTTTGCAACTCGTGAAGTCATATTCTTATACTGCCAGAGAGGGGAAAGTAGATAATAGAAGAAGCCATGCGGTAAGTTCCAGACCTCTACAAGGAAAAAAAGCCTGCACTTCTCGCAGACAAACACTGGATGGATCAAAGTGACTGCAGAAAACACACACTGCGATATACTTTACTGTTTCTGTGGAAAGAAACATCATTCCCTTCCCCCAGTCATGCCCCTGAAATGTTAGAACACACGCTCAGCATAGAGTGCAAATAGATATGTTGGCTAGCCCCCAGACTTTGCATAAGTGGGCCACTAGTCTGCAAACCAGCAGTGCTCTTTTGAAAATGTGCTAATAGAGGAAGAACCATTCCTTTCATCCTGTCTGATATATTCAGAAAACAGGACAGGATGGATCTTTTTTTTTTTCTATTGGATATATGTTCACCGTGTTAGGTACATATACCATCAAGGAAATGCTCTGGGTCTTATTTAACACCAGAAACACGAGGAGATTTACCGCTAATTCATTCATACACCAGCTTTGAGAAAGTGTCTTTGTTTTTTTCTCCCTCTCCACCCCAACATATTTCAGGAATAAATGATTTATTGAAACAAGCACTGTGCGTTAAAATGGCAAGATAGTGACTATAAAATAGAATTTACTACCTGAACACAATTATAAAGCATAACAGTCAACAATTAGCCTTACCCTGAAGTAAGAATGTTTATACCCTCACAGCTTTATTAAATTTAGGCAGACCTTCAGTATTGCTCTCTGAAACACAGGCAAGGCACCCAACAAACAGTCTTCATTTGACATGCTCTCATGACCAGGGATCCTGGTTTTCTCTGATTTAAGAAACCCCAATTTTCAACCAAAAAAAAGTAACCCCAAATTCACATTTTTCCATTATTCAAATGAAACACCACTAAAAAAAAAATATATATATATATGATGTTTCTCTCTCAATCAGCCAATATCCTAAGGTTGTTTATGCCTAGTGAATCCAGGCAAATGTTTCCACTGCTCTCCAGCTCCCATCCTTATACCTGAATCACTGGTTATCAGGAGGGAAGAATGGCATTTTTCCATAGCAGGTTATGAGCAGGGATCCTGGTTTTCTCTGATTTAAAGAAATCCCCAATTTTTGGTTAAAAAAGAGTAAGCCCAAATCCACATTTTTCCTTCATTAAAATGAAATACTACTATATAAGGAAAAATGTGGATTTGGGGTTACTTTTTTTTTTTAAACCAAAAATTGGGGATTTCAGTAGCTGCTGATTTTCTGTTCTGCCCTATTCATCCAGTACTCTTTTTAGAGGGCTAGGAGACAGAGTATTTTTTTTTCCACTGAGTGCACTGAAGATGCTCATACATTCAGTATAAATGTTAAAACTATTCTGAAGCATCTGACCTTTAGGGCAAGCTGCAAAGCACATCTACTATTCTGCCTGGCTTTTGGAAAATGGTTAGTGAGGAGGATTCTCATTTTAAACTACAAAGTTTTATGGTTTGGGAGAGCAAAGGTAAATATACATTATAGTAATTGTATTTTTAAGTGTTGTCAAAGGCACACAGAACTAGGGGAAGTGCTTTTTGATCAATTTATATACATTAAAATAAGTTATATATTTAAAAAGCAACAACAAATTATAACCTGCAGGATTGAGTGAAATATTCTGCAAGGACTAGGGAACCACAAGTTAAGCCTTATCAATCAGGCTTGAATGAAACATGAGGCAAAAGTCCAAGCTAAAGTTGAAGAATGATACACTAAAAAGCCATTGATCCAGACTATTCCTTCTTAGTGTTGCTTTGTGTTTGTTTGCTAACCCAGATTTTATAGACAATAAAATATTCCCCCAGCATGGAATCCTCCATTATACTCACTTTCAAAAAACAATTTAGGGGCTATCTTAAACCTGAAACTGCCACAAAGGGCATCTTTTTGGACAATGATTTTCAGTACAATTTAGAGCAGACATTGGTATGCTGGCAGTTGCACTGAAGGCTGGACCTGGTCTAGAAAGTCTCAGGAATAGGCAAATGAAATAATAATTTTATGGCCCCAGCCAGGGCCACTTTTTGGAAGGATGTTATTTACTTTAGAGCTTTGTCTAACTAAAGGGAACCCATTTTGCAAAAGCATCACCAAACACCTGAGTGTTATTCTATGGCCCATGTTACATAGGACATTCAATTAGATTATCATAATCGCCCCTTCTCGCTTAAAATCTATAACTCGTTAAGCACATTTATTTTATAGTAATTATCTAAGGCCTCCAGAGAGCTATCTGCTGTTGTTCAAGGACATAAATTATATGCCATAATGTATTTTATATTCTATATTATATAGTTATATACTCAATTGTGTGTTAACTGGAACATACACTTTAAACTTACTAAGATTTGGTGTGCTAAGTCTACAAAAACATAGGATTGATGCTGCTGTAAAACTTAGACACATTTAGAAATAAATCAAGAAAAGGCTACTAAGCATCTTTGGTACCTTCTTTGTCATCGTGACGTATGATTGCATCCTGTATCATGTCAGCAAGGTTGAAATGGACTCGGTGATTTTTTCCATGTTTCAGCTTTTTTCCATATCCATCCTGCTTTTGCAAAGCTTTTTCTCGTTCATAATATGCCTTTATTTGATCACAGCGCATCCGCTTCACCAGCCGCTGACGTTGGCCCAAAGGGAGGGACTCCAGCAAGCACTGGTCAATTTCCATGTCATGTGATCGAAAAACATTACATAGCTGGAAACAGCCTAAACAAAATGAAATATAAACAAACAAATTTAGGCTATGTAACAATATGCTTTCAAATGTTCTATGAAATGCCTGCCAAACTTCTTGTATCTCGTATTTAAATATGTCAAAGTACTTATTATGTTTGTTTAACTTAGGTGGTGAATGCCAGTTGGAAAGTGAATATATTATTATCATGTGGTTTACACAAACAACATGGAATTAATGCCATGAAAGCACCAATTATTTTTTTAAAATACTAACTTCAATTCATATATACAAAAGAGAGCATAAAGAGGTCAGAGTTTAAACATATGAAATGGATAAGGCACATAAATAATTCAATGTAATACAAGTAGTTAACTTTTGCCTAGAAACTAGACAATATGTACAGTACAGACCAACTCTGCTGTTTGTGCCTCCATTGTATTCTTTTACATTTTGCTTCGGATAAGCAAATTCCTGTTACTCAGTGAGAAGAAAAATCTTCATATCATAGTTGTAATGAGTTCATTAGCACACTATGGGTACTCAGGCAACTATCTTTACAAATTCACAACCACACAATTTTTTTTTCATGTTTATTTAGCAGGCCAAGTTGAATCTTTTAATGAAAAAGTCAGATGTCAAGAACTTAAGACAACACAAACTATAAACTCTATCTCAATTATTCTTAGCCTTATTTAACATCATTCATAGCATGTACCCTGAAGTCAGACTCCTTCCTCTAGTCTATGCTAAATTTTGCTTTTTTGCCTATATTGGTGTGGTGGCAAATTATTTTTCAAAATGTATTTGTGACTTGCTGGTTGGATCTCATAGAGATTCATGGGTTGTGGAAACTGTTAGCTGGTAAAGCTAAGTAGTTTAGCTCTACAAGTAAAGGCTCTTGGTTCTGTCCTTTAAGCCCAAATTCAGTTACCACTGGGGCTAACCAACTCAGGGATTTTATGTTATTGTACCATCTGCAGAGGCATAGCAAGCTCAATAACTGCCTGAAGTGGGTTGGTAGGTGGGTGGGGGGCCACAATAATGCTAACCACAGTAGACTGGGCAGGGGGCATGTGTGGGTGAGGTAAAGGGAAGTGAATGATTTAGAAGTGAATAGAACAGGCCAGCAAACAATGGCATTTGAATGGGAGTTTGAGTGGAGTTTGTTGAAGAGTTTACCCAGATAATTTCCTTCTTACCCTTCCTTCACTGAAATCTTACTTGAAAGGAGGTGAAGAAAGAAAAGGATTCCCACCCCACCCGGAAAAAAAATACAGTAGCAGAAAAAAAGGAGCTAGCACTATAATCAACATGACGGATGGAATATGCCAAAGCCCCTGCCACTGCAAGCCTTTCCTCTGCTTGCACCTGTGGGAGCTCTGTCCAGAAATGGCATATGTGAGAAGGCAAAACTCAAGCCCATGAGCAGAGTGGGTCAGATATCTGGAGTCCGTCAGGAAGACAGTAACAGCACAAGCCAAGACTGCAGCAGCCTAAATACAGGATTGAACCTTGCTACCCAGACACTTCCTCTTCTGAGTCAGGGATTTATACTGGAAGGGTAAGGGGGCAGGGGGTTTAGCTGATCCTGACAGGCTACTACAGTGGCAGGCAATGGACATGTGGCTAGGCCCAGGTGAAGATTCTGGCCACCTGTGTCCACCCTAATGCTCTACTGAGGAGATAGGAGACCAGGATGAGTGGTTATGCCAGGTAGGCTGAGACCTCAGGTTCAAAACCACAGCTTGACATCACTACTATCTATTGCTTTCTTTTTGAGCAGTAGTGTCATCTCCCCACTGAGGCTTCCACACAGGTTCTTACCTAGCTTTGCAGGGACTGTGTCTTTGTTATGGACTGCCAGGTGGGGAATACTTATGATATGAGAGGTGCCTCCTGGTGGATTCTCTCAAGAATCAGATATGGGAGATGCAGCAGGAGGTGGATAGGTTCAGAAGCTTCTGAGAGCATGAGGCTTCCACTAACTGTCCTGCCCACAAAGATACACCCAGCATTATGGAAAAGAGACAGTCAGAGAAGACACCAGAAGCTGCAAAAGATGCAGGTTCTCAGACAGGGGGAAACTGGCATCTTGTCACCTCTGGCAACAGACAGTGCTCTTCTTCTGGACCTGTGCCTGTCCAACTGGAACAGGTATGGAGGCCTTGCATCAGAGGAGAAGGAGCCCACTACAGTGGCAGGGAAAACCAAGCCATGCATCCCCAGGGGACATGAGACCACTGCTACAAAAAGGAAGCAACAGATAGTGGTGGTATCAAGTTGTGGTCTTGAACCTGGGGCCTTGGCTTACCCGGCATAACCACTTATCCTGGTCTCCTGTCTCCTCAGTAGAGCATTGGGGTGGACACAGGTGGCCAGAACTTTCACCTGGGCCTAGTCACATGTCCACTCCCTGCCACTGTAGTGGCCAGTCAGGGTCAGCTGACCCCCCACCGCCACTCCCACTTCCACACCCCTGACCCAGAAGATGAAGCATCTAGGCAGCAAGATTCAATCCTGTATCTAGGCCCAGCTTGTAGCAGATGCATTCTGGAGATAAACATGAGGTTGGGTAGATGGTATTGCCAGTGGGGCTTTGGCTTCTTTGATCATTGGGTGGTTTTCTAGGAAGATGAATGCTGGGAAGAGATTAGGTCCATGTCACGGAGTCACAGAGGTGCCCCGTGATTGTGAGGCTGATTGGCAGAGCTGCCAATCACCCAGGGAGCTCAGGTGCCTGGTTGCCAGGGCAACCAGGCGGTCACATGGCCGGAAGAGGGCAGGGCCAGGCCTTTATAACCAGCTCAGGCCAGAGCCTGAGAGACAGTTCCCTTCTGGCTGCCGCAGGAGCAGGAGCTCTGCGGCTCGAGCTGAGTGGCCTGAGTGAGTGCTTGCTGCTTTACCCCACTAACAGGCCGCGATGATGCAGGGAACAAGATCGCCCTGACTGGAGGTAGGATGGAAAGCCCTGGTGGGGCTTGGAGTTGTTAGGCGTGTGGAGCCTCTGTATTTATGTTATAGCCAGATGGCTGGAGTATTACGTTGCAGTTTACACCGGAGGACCGGGTGAGGCTGTAGGGGAGCGAGGAGGCCTCAGGGGAGCTCCCCAACCGCTTGGGGGTTCCCAGTGCCCAGTTGAGGCACAGTGCCAGGGGCACTAGTGTCGGTGCTGCTGGGCCTTATAGTGCGCCAGGGAGGCGCGGTGTGCGGGGTTACAGACCCCGGCCCATAAGGGCAGTGTTTAGCCCTGGAGCGGGGCAGCGACAGAGCGCAAGAGGCGCGGAGTCAGCCCTAGAGAGGGCAAGGCCCCGGAGCGGGGCAAAGACAGGGCGCGTGGCGTGTTGGCCCTAGAGTGGGAAGCCCACAGGGGCGAAGCGCAGGGAGCGCTGTAGAGGCCCCTGGCGGGGCGAGGCCCCAGAGAGGGGCTGAATAGCCAGGCCTAGCTAGCCACCCAAGGGCGCCGAGACTAGGGCGGTGATAGCGCCAGCCCAAGGGCGCCGAGACTAGGGTGGCGATAGAGCTAAGGCTGGCGCAGTGAGAGCAGCCGAGCTAACCACCCGAGGGCGCCGAGACTAGGACGGCGATAGAGCCGGCCCGAGGGCGCCGAGACTAAGGCGGTGATAGAGCTCAGGCTAGAACGCGGCCCGAGGGCGCCGAGACGAGGGCGGCGGGAGTGAGCCGGCCCGAGGGCGCCGAGACGAGGGCGGCGATAGAGCCAAGCTCCGGACAGAGGGAGCGTGCCGGCCCAAGGGCGCCGAGGCGAGGGCGGCGAGAGCGTACCGGCCCAAGGGCGCCGAGGCGAGGGCAGCGAAAGCGCTCCAGACTTAAGACAGAGCCGGCGATTAGCCAGGCGCCGGCTAGGACCCGGCCCAGGGGGCGCCGGTAGTGAGCGGCGCTGGCGAGCCGACCCAGGAGGCGCCAGCAAGTAGCTGGGCGCCAGTGTGACAGGCCCAGGGCGCGGGAACGGGCGAGAGATTGGGGCCTGACCCAAGGAGGCGCCAGGTGGGCGAAGAGCCCCGGTGCCCGGGAGTGAGAACAAGGGCACCCGAGGGGCGAGGGACCATACAAGCGTCCCCCGGAACAGCTGCGAGGCTTGGGGCGTGCTGAGGGGGAGGCTTGGAGGCACACATTGCCCTTAAGGCAGGACGCTTATTGAATCCCCGTCTGGAATAGGGACGAACAACTAGACCGTCCATTAGGGAAACTGGCAGCCTCCACATTATATCTTTTACCATCAAAGTCGTGGCGGGCGAGGTTCTGAGGGTGCTACGTCACCCTAACGTGACGGTAGGCGGCGCTAGGGAGCTCACGGCCGCCCCTAGTCGCCACTCCCTCACAGTCCACCTGACAAAGAGGGACAAATGTCTTCTCACACAGGCACTCTGAAGTGCTTTGGGTTAGAGTACAAGGCAGTTGAGGGGAAAGGGACTTAACGGTGGGAGTCTACTACAGACCTCCCAAACAGGGAAAGGAGCTTGACCAGAAATTCTTGGGTCAGCTCACAGAGGTAGTGAAGGCTAAGGATGTGGTAGTCGTGGGGGACCTGAATTTCCCGGACATCTGCTGGGAAGAACAGTCAGCCACGTCTAAACACTCACGTAGGTTCTTGGCCAGAGTGCAGGACCTCCATCTAACCCAAGAGGTGCACAGCCCCACCGGGGGGACGCCTTGTTGGACCTAGTGCCGGCCTTGGGTGATGACTTGGTGAAGGGACTGCGGGTGCTGGACCACCTGGACGACAGCGATCATCGCCTGCTGCAATTCACCACCCAGCGTAAGGTGGCAAAGGCATGCAGTAAGGCAGCGGCCCTAGATTTTAGGAGGGCAGACTTCAATGAGCTAAAGAGGATAGTTGGAGAAGTGCTGAGGTCCTGGGGGGGAGGGGAGCCAGGTGTCCAAGGAGAGTGGTCGCTCCTTAAGGAGACGATCCTCCACGCCCAAACGAAGGTAATCTCAACGAAGATCAAAGGAAGCAGGAGAGCCCACAAGCCTCCGTGGCTCACTAAAAGCATCCAGGAATGTCTCCTTGCTAAAAAGGAGGCTTACACCCAATGGAAAGAAGGGGTCATCACCAGGGAGGACTATTCTGTAGTTGCTCGGGGATATAGGGGGGTAGTTAGGAAGGCCAAGGCAGAGATGGAACTGGGACTAGCTTCCCAGATTAAGGACAATAAGAAGTCCTTTTTTAAATACGTAGGGGGTAAAAAGAAGGTCCTGGGTAATGCGGGGCCCTTGCAGGATGCCATGGGAAACTTGGTCGTCACATCAGATGGCAAAGCTAACATGTTTAACGATTTCTTTGCCTCCGTCTTCCTAAGGAGGGATCAGAACAGCCACCTCCCTGCTGGGCCCCCCTCGGGCCCCGGGGGAGGCACACCTGGGCCATGGGTTAGTGAGGATTTAGTTAGGGAGCTTCTGGAGGGGTTGGACGTATTCAAGTCAGCCAGCCCGGATGATCTCCACCCTAGAGTTCTAAAGGAACTGGCCAAGGTCATTGCAAGTCCCCTGGCACAACTTTACGAGCACTCGTGGTGCTCTGGTGAGGTACCAGAGGACTGGAAGAGGGCCAACGTGGTCCCCATCTTCAAAAAAGGCAGGAAGGAGGACCCGGGAAACTATAGGCCAGTTAGTCTTACCTCAATCCTAAGCAAGCTGTTCAAGAAAATTATGCTGGCACACATCCAGGAGGGGCCAGCAGGGGACTGCATGCTTAGGGGCAACCAACATGGATTCATCAGTGGCAGGTCCTGTCAGACCAACCTGGTGGCCTTTTATGATCAGATCACCAGATCATTAGATGCAGGGGTAGCAGTGGATATAGTCTTGCTGGACTTCCGGAAGGCTTTTGACACTGTCTCTCACCCCGTTCTCATTAAGAATCTGGGGGGCTGTGGTGTAGACACCCCCACAGTCAAATGGGTCACCAACTGGCTGGAGGGCCGCACCCAGACGGTGGTAGTGGATGGGTCCTTCTCAACCTGGAAGGACGTGGGCAGTGGGGTTCCGCAGGGCTCAGTCCTTGGGCCCGCGCTGTTCAACATCTTCATCAGTGATTTGGACGAGGGGGTAAAAAGCACCCTGTTCAAATTTGCTGATGACACTAAGATGTGGGGGGATGTGGGCATACTGGAAGGATGCAACAGGCTACAATCAGACCTAGACAGGTTACGAGGGTGGGCGGACGAGACTAGGATGGGTTTCAACACAGACAAGTGCAAGGTGATGCACCTCGGGAGGAACAACTGGCACCATACCTACAGGTTAGGGAACTCCCCTCTTGTCAGCACGGAGGCGGAAAGGGATCTGGGGGTCACCATTGACTCCAAGATGAACATGGGCCGGCAGTGTGGAGAGGCAGTTAGAAAGGCCAACCGCACCTTGGCATGCATCCACAGATGCATCTCGAGCAGCTCCAAAGAGGTGATCCTCCCCCTCTATGTGGCACTGGTCAGGCCGCAGCTGGAGTACTGCGTCCAGTTCTGGGCACCACACTTCAAGAGGGATGTTGACGGGATCGAGAGGGTCCAGAGGAGGGCCACTCGTATGATCAGGGGACAACAGGGCAGGCCCTATGAAGACAGGCTATGGGACCTGAACCCGTTCAGCCTCCAAAAGAGAAGGCTGAGGGGGGATCTTGTGTCCTGTTATAAACTAGTCAGGGGGGATCAGCAGGCATTGGGGGAGTCACTGTTCTCCCGAGCACCACCAGGAGTGACCAGGAATAACGGTCACAAGCTGGCAGAGGGTAGGTTTAGGTTAGATATCAGGAGGCGCTACTTCACAGTCAGGGCGGCTAGGGTCTGGAACCAGCTTCCAAGAGAAGTGGTGCAGGCTCCTACCCTGAGGGTCTTTAAGAGGAGGTTAGATGAACATCTTGCTGGGGTCGTTTGACCCCAGTATTCTTTCCTGCCATGGCAGGGGGTTGGACTAGATGATCTGCTCAGGTCCCTTCCGACCCTAGAAACTAGGAAACTATGCAAACCAACTGAGGGATGCAGGCTTTAAACTAGTTTCACTGGGGAAAGGAGAAAAAAGTCCAAAGGTAAGTAAAGTGCCTGTGGACCTGGATAAAAAAAAATTAGTAAAGGGAAGCAATAATGGAAGACTTAGCAATGTTCTCAGTGAGAATACAGGACTGTAGCAAGGACTCAGATGCAGCCCCTGCTATATACACCCCTGTAGGGCCAGCAGCACCAGTGTGAAATGTACCTGGCTGGGTCTGGGCAAACAGTACTTCCTTGACACACCACAGAAGAGGTCTAGGGGGAAAACTGGAGTGACACGCAAGTATCTGGAACAGGAGAACATGTGCCCTGGAGAGCTGGCACCAATTGGCCTGGGAGGAAGCCTGAGCTGGTACAGCATTTAGCATCTCCAGGAACAACAACTGTGCAGCTGGACCTCGAGGACTATCAGCAAAGCTAGCAACCCAGCCAGCCAAACCAACGAGCAAAGGACATCCCTCCAACATGTCCAGAGAGATAAGTAACAATGATGGTGGGGTAGCGGTGTGTGATCCCCACAAGCAAGAGGGCAAGGAACAAGCTGGGTAATTCCCCAGGAGATGGGCAGTCAAGCCAGCCCAGGAAGAGGAAAAGAGCACACTCACTGAGCTGAGGGTAGCCTTGAGAGAAGCAGAGGCAGCCCAGACAAAGGAGGGATTTATCCAGTCTGACCAAGAGAATACCAGCAAGATTCAAACCAGTTGGTGCGAGCTTAGCTGGACACTCGAACCTGAGGAAAGCCAGTGGGATCAGACTAAGAATGCTAGATTTCAGAAAGGCAAAGTTTAATAAACTTGGGAAACTGGTGGGCAGGATCCCATGGGAGGCAAGTCTGAGGAGGAAAAGCAGTCCAGGAAAGACAGTGGTACTCTTTTAGAGGCACAGAAACAAGCTGTCCAGATGGGATGGAAGAATGGAAAATGCAACAAGAGACAAGCCTGGCCAGACAGAAATCTTTTCAATGAGCTGTAACTCAAAACTATATCTATCTATCCATCTCTCTTTCTATATATATAAGTGGAAAATTGGTCATGGTACTAGGGAAAAATGTAAGAGTAGTACACAGGCACGCAGACAGAAAATTAGGAAGGCCAAAGCATAATTTGAGATGCATCTGTCATGGGATATAAAAGGCAATAAAAGGGATTCTACAACTATGTCAAAAGTAAGGGGAACAACAGTATTTAGTACCTTTTTCTACTTTGATTTTCATAAATAAGAGCAGCTACCAGTTGATAAGGACAGTTATCAAAGATTACTGATAGCAAAGATAGGGAAAGAGACAAACAGCCTAGAATAATGGAAGAACAGGTTACGGATTACTTAGAGAAGCTAGATCCTTACAAGTTAACAGGGCTAGATGGGATGTACCCTACAGTACTGAAGGAAGTGTCTGTGGTAATTTTTGAGCCATTGGCTATCCTCTTTGAGAACTCACAGCTGTCAGATGAGGTCCCAGATGACTGGAAAAGGGTAAATATAGTGCCCATCTTTAAGAAAGGGAAGAAGAAGGAATGGGGAACAACAGACTAGCCAGCCTGTCCTCTATAATGGCAAAGATCACTGAGAAGGTCCTCAAGGAATCCATTGTGAAACACCAAAAGATGAACAAGGCAATAAGGAACAGCTAGCATGGATTCGACAAGAGCACATTATGCCTAGCTAACCTGATCTTCTCCTATGATATGACAGGATCTATGGTATATCATATCCACTGCTCTCCCCACATCCATGGTCCCAAGCTTCAGGGAAATTTAGGGTGGAGATATGAAGGAATTTACTGACTATGAGAGTGATAAAGCATTAGAACAGGCTACCCTGAGGAACTGTGGTATCTCCATTTTTAGAAGTTTTCAAGAGCAGTTTAAATGGATGCTTGCCTGGAAGTCAGGGATGTTCCTGTCATGAACAGAATCTAGGGACTGTACTAGATGACCTTGTGAGATCCCTTCCAGCTCTAATGTCCTATGATGCTATGATCATCTTAGGTTCCTTCAGCTGCTGCGCTGGGCAATAGCCCTGTAGTTGGGCTCTCTGGGAGCTGCTTCTGGTGCCCTATTTGCTGCAGATACATGCATATTGGATGCAGAGTTATGACTCCTCTGGCAAAGGCTCCTGGAAGTGAGGTTGGGGGGTAGCATCATTCAATTTGTGCCACTCATCCCTCTTCCCCTAGATACACTGCTTGGTATAGTGCTGCCCTGCCTCACTTCTATGACAGGGAGCAGCAGTATAGTACTGCTCTTGCTGTGGCACATACTCCAATAATACTCACAGTGGGAAGGTTTTGGAACCACCTCATAGGCAGTACCCAGGGCCAGTGCCCCAGTCACTCTGCCCTAATTATATTACTGCTACCATGAAGCATGAAAACAAGA
Source organism: Crocodylus siamensis (assembly GCF_052110815.1). NCBI lineage: Eukaryota > Metazoa > Chordata > Crocodylia > Crocodylidae > Crocodylus > Crocodylus siamensis. The sequence goes on from NC_143395.1 coordinate 309,649,666, forward strand.
CATCACATGTTTAACATTAAGTTTTTGCTGACTAATATTTATAACCATTTCATTCCACAAAAAGCAATTCAACACATTTGCCATGAATACATTTTGGGATGGCCAAAACTACAGTTTTTTCAGATAAATATTTTTGGCTTAAATAAACTCACGGTCTTGTTGCATGTAATTTTAGGCAGCTCCTGGAGATGTTAGCACCTGGACTTTCCACACATTAACACTTGAAACTAGTTATAAGCAGTCATTAGGTGGCTCAAAGTTACACCACTCCAGGACAGGATTAACTCTGGTCCATGCTACACAGCACCACCAGGGGAGCAGATAGGGAAGGGTTAAATTGCCTTCCTGGCTGCCACTGCCATGGCTTTTGCTGCTGCACTCCAGGCCAGAAAAGCTGTGGCCAGGCAGCTCCCTTGGGACAAACAGCACAAGTACTGTATGCCCCAGGGGCAGGGAGGAACCCCACAGGTGCAGCAGTGGAGGACCCAGGGACAGGCCCAGGGGTGGAGAGGAAACCTGGAATGAAAGGGTCCTCCAGGCCCCTGTTAACCTGAACATGTGACTGCTCCAAACTCCAGCTAGCACTAACACCCATCAACATTTCTGTGGCTCACAGCAAAAGTTGTAACAAGGCCCCAGGGTTGGTTTATCTTTGATCAGCTAGGGGGCTCATGTTACACTAACATGTAGCCACTCTGGGCTAAACACTCCACCTGCCCTCCCCCTGACTGCAAGGAAGTCACAAGTAAGTTGGAGAGAGAGTGTGGGGAGAACCCAGGGGGCAGTCTGTAAAATAAAAGACTAAAAATGCCTATATGTAAAGTCCATTTAAAAAAAATGAAGCCATCTGTTTAAAAAAAAACCCAAACAACGCTAAGAAAACAGGAGTTTGACTGAAAATCCCTTTTGGAATGAGACTGGAGGCAACTACTGATGTTCAGGCAGAGCACAGAAATGCCTCTTATTTAAGCCTCTTTCAAGTACAGCCAACTCTCCTGGACTCCTTTTCCTCCTCAGACTTACCTTGCTTGTTCGAAGGAGGAGAACAGCACCCTCCAGGCAGAAGTCTCTAGGTGTAGCACACAGGAGCCTCCTTCCCCTACAAACCATGTGCTGCTTCTGCTGAATCCCACCCTGTCAAATTGTTGGTCTGGTAGGCAGACAGTAGTCAGGGGCCTGTGCCAGGAGTTGGGGGAAGGGTGCAGCATGACTCAGGGTGCATTTGAGGATATGTGGAGGTAAGTAGGAAGCTTCTGGGATAGGGGGAGCATAGTGTAAAACCATTGCTGCAGTAAAGCAGGGTTGCCAATCTAAGAAAAAAAAATACTGATAATTTGCAAGCTTTTTACTGACAACCAACTTTTTAAATATGGTTTTAAACCCCTAAATTTGAACCTGGTTCTTGTCCAGGGCCTAGCAGAAGGATTACATTTACATTATGTAAAACATACGTCAGTACAAAAGTTTGGTTTTCAGTAAAAGGTTTGCAGATTGTCAGTAAATCAAAAAAAAAATGTCTTGGGTCAGTAGCCCTGAATTGAGGGAAAGTCTTGTTAAGCTTCTTAATTCTATGCTGGGGCACATTGCAGACAAAATCTTCAGTAAATATAGTTGCTAAAAAATCTTTACTGACCATGTGCACACTTTGATTGTTTAAAGGCTTATAACTTGTCCACATTGGAGCAGACATTCAGAGGAATTACAAAGGCTCAGTCCAGGTATAAGTGTCAATGCCTCTGCAAAATTTCAAACCTGAAGCAGAAAACAGAAAACATCCAGGGTGAAACAAATTCAGCTGAAAGAGCTGAAGTTTATTTTCAGCTGCTTATCACACTGCAAATGTCCTGTTATGTGAAGTGTCAGGGAATCCTAATAATAGGCAATGCTATCCGCTCTACCTATTTTCATTGTGGCCCAAAAAAAACCTAATGTCTAGAGGTCTACCTACACTGAGTTGAGAGGCAGCCAATTCTGCAGGCAGATCACAGGGCCAACCACCATTTTCACAGGCTTACCACAGAAGAGGCCCACCATACCTCTGATTGTTCGAGGGGCCCTGGTTTCCCCACCCCTTGTGGCAGATTGGCTGAAAGGGCTGTCCATCATGTGGCCCTGCCCCTTGCCACTGACTGGAGAGGAGCACATGACAGGCAACCCTCTCAGCCAATCAGCAGCAAGAGGCAGGGTGGCATCCATTTTGCCTGTTGGCAGCCCCACTCTATCCCTGGCAGGCTGTACAGCCAGGCCACAGCAGACATGCTCCCACAAGGGGTCCAGCATTTTATTTTTTAGCATTTTTTTTTGTTTTGTTTGTTTTTCCACAGATTTCATGGCCATTGCCCAATTTTGTGATTTCTGTGATAGCTGCAAAATCCCAGTTTTGTAGATCTCTATTAATGTCCAAAGCAGTGGTTCTTAAACTTTTTGCCCCGTGCATGGGATGGGTGGTGCCCAGTCTGTCCATGGACTGGATTCTACTGGTGACCTGATTCAGCTCTGTGGTGGACTGAGGGAGGGGTGGCAGGCGGGATGGGAGCACAGCTCAGCCCTGCTCTGATCATATGGAGGAGAGGGCATGGTCTAGCTTCAAACTAGCCCTGTAGGGAGAAGGGGGTGTCTCAGCCCCAGCCTGGCTACATGCAGGGAGGGGATATGGCTTGTCTTAATCTGGCATGTTGGGGAGGGCAGGTGGCCTGGCACAAACCTGCCTTATCGGCCTTGGGAATTTGGCAGCAGGGGAGGAGTGATAGGCAGATAAAGAAGCTATTTTTTTTTCCTATTTTCAAATGGGGATGGAAGCATAAGCATTATATATGACTTGCTCAAGGTTTATATGGGTAGTCTTTGGCAGAGCCTGAAACTGAACCTAAATATAGGACTATTGTCTTATATTACAAGATCAGTTTTCTTCAAGAACCAGAAGACAAAATACATCCATATAAAAAATGTTTGCTTAAATTAAGTGCAAAATTATAAAAATGCAATCTATACAATAATGTGATAGCCCAGGCATGAACATCTGATACGCTGAAAAGAGAAAGACTATAAATACAGAACTGGGTTGAGGTGTCAAATTGAATTCAGTAATCTGGTCTGCCTATCACAATCTCTTTTACATTCTTAGGTACTTAATTGCCTTGCATGCAACTGTGATGAATTTTTCAGCTGTCCCTTTATCACCTCCTGCTGTGACCACTATGATAGATATCTCTATAAACAAAGAGGTAGTTAGCCATATTAGTCAGAAGTCAGGCTAAAGACAAGGTAGAGAAACACCTTCTAGATTAACTGAAACAGAGATGCATAAACTACCATGAGCATCTGATGAAGTGGGCTCTTACTCACAAAACCTTATCCATCTCTGAGTCAGGTATCTCTATAGTTTCCCATATTTCCAGTTCTCTGGATCTGAGAGAGATAGCCAATGCTGACAAGAAAAAAGAGTGGAAAGCCATACATAAGGACTAGGAAGAAGGATTCAACAGCGACAGATTTGAGCCGGACTCAGAAATGAATGGGAAACTAGTGAATTTGTTGAAAATTAGAGTAATGCATATGTGTTCCTTTTTACACACCAATCAGTAATGCCCTGCATGTTCTGGTGGAGGAATCATAGGAAAGTAGGTCTGGAAGGGATCTCACAAGGTCAGCTAATTCAGGCCCCTACTCAAGGCAGGATCATCCCAGCCAGGTGCTTGTCTAACTTGCACTTGAAAACTTCCAAGGATGGAGTATTCATAATTTCTCAAGGTAACTTATTCCAAAGCTTGATCACCCACATGATCAGAAAGTTCCTCCTAATCTCCAACCTAAATTTTCCATGCTGCAACTAGAGGATCCTAGTTCTGTTGTCTATAGTCATAGTGAAACAGCCATTTCCATCCTCTTTGGAACTGCCTTTTAGGTACTTGAAGGCTGTTATCAACCCTCCACCCTCAGTCTTCTCTACTCCATGCTAAATAAACCTATTTTTTCAGCCTTTCCTCATAATTCTTGCCTCCTAGGACCCCAATCATTTTTGTGAATGTATATTTAAATATTCCTTTCCTACAACTTTCATACAAGTAGGCAGAAGTGCCAGCAAGAACATCTCAATCAAAAATTGTTAGTATGACAAACAAAGCAAGTAGTTTAAATTTTGTTTCTTGCTTCTAAGACAAAAGAATGAAAAGAGGTGAGAAATGTAGCTATTCTTTTAACAAGAGGGAATCACATTAGATGGACTTCATGTCTCCCTAATGCTTCAGGCTTCCCCATATCCAAGATACCAGAGCATCACTAGCAAGAGGTATCTTTTATTTTAAACCTGGGTATACAGTTATTTTTCCCCACATTCCAATATGAACTGTACAAATGGGAAGTATAACAGGGAGTCTGGGGCTCCTGTTATTTTAAGACAGAAACTGCAGCAAGTACGTCCCCAAGGCAGGTTAAGACAGCTAATTCTGGGCTAGCTGCAGAGGAGTAGGCAGCCAGTGCTGCAAGTGCCTATTGTGTGGCTAACTGCTTAGCAATAGGATAGTAGAGCAGAGTCCTGGGTCGACAGCAAAGGAACTACTTCATCTTGGCTAGAGGAACAGCTATAGGCTGCCCTGGAGGCTGAGAGGATACATGTACAACCAGTTAGGAGAACACCTGACCAGAAGGAAAGGAGCCCAGGGGATACAAGCCTGGGTCCCTGAGGCGGAGGGGCCAGTGTAGCCCTGAACTCTGTGAGAAGAAGAGCCCCCAGGAGCACCAAGTGGAAGCTGCAGGCCTGGTCAGATACTGCCAGGAGCTAGGCAAGTCAGTGCGTAGGGAGCAGGTTCCAGCAACTGTATGGTGATCCCAAGGAGAGCTTTGAGTCTTTTAGTTTGAAGTGCTTGTTTGTATTTCTGTTTTAGTATATACTGGAAGACCAGATAGTGGCTCTAGGCATGCAAAAGAGGCTGCACAAGGATGCCTGAGGGACATGCCAGGTTTCAAGCCCAGCCAAGGGCAGGGACACAAGACAGAGGCAGGCTGAGGCTTGAGCCTGAACCTAGAGGCCAGAGCCTGAACCTAGAGGAGACAGCCCGAGGCCAAGAGGGCCAGAACCTGAGCCCAAAGAGGGTGACACAAGCATCCAGAGGCAGACGAGAAGCTGAGACTGAAAGGCCACACCAGAGCAAGTGAGCCAAGGCTACAAGTTTACAGCCAGAATAACCTGTAAGCTAAGGTGGCCAAAGCCAATACAAAAAATGTAAATGGTGACAGAGACATGGGCATGGCTATGGAAGAGGCTGGAAGCCATAATTAAGAGCCCTAAGGCTTAATTAGGCCAATAAGGTCATGGATGGTGACCACTGGCTCAGAGTAGTGCCAGCTGGGCACCAGTAGACCCACCAGGGCATGAGGGACACCCACGGAGAACTCTGAAATTTTGCGTTAGTAAGTAGAGAGCCCAGGTGCCTTTTCAGGTTAGTTAGATGCCAGTGAGAGCACTCTGGGACTCAGGGGCTGCCTCCCAATCAATATCAAAAGAACTTCAAGGTATGGCAGGAAAAATAAACACGGGAGATTATATAGAGGACAGAGAGTGCAGGAAGGACAAGGGTGGCCTCTAGGGGGCACCACGGCTGGCTCAGGAAGGCATATATGAGCTTGTGAAACTATTCATTAAGCACAAGGATAGGAGTCAGGAAGATGCAACTTCTCCTGGCTCTGCCACTGGCCCCACTGTCATTTCAGGCAAGATCCAAATATTTCTTGTAGGGGCCTGAACTTAGCCACAGCAATCCCTAAAACGTAGACCCAGGTCATCATGGTTAGTACCTGATATCCCCAGATGCCTCCCAGGGGATATCCAGAGTAGCTGGATACTGAGCACAAAAATCCCTAAAATGAGCCAATATAAAATGAGAATCCCAGCAGTGTACTTCCAGTGTTTCCTAGGACCTACGTATATGACTTTGGTCACCACATTAGGCACCACCAGCATCCCAGAAGGAAGGTGCCTAACAAACACAGCAGCTCTAAATTCAGTGTTTTGGAACCTGGCCAGCTCTGGGGTAGCTCTAGGAGTGCCTCAGCTGAAAGGCATGGCTTCTGGCTCCCAGTCTCAGGGTTATTTCTTTCTTTTAAATTCACGAATGTCCCCAAATGCAAAAACAGTCCTGGGAGTAAAGCCCAGGAGCAAAATTTTCAAAAGCTTTTGAAGTCCAAAATGGTTTTAAGTACCTAAAGATGAATCTAGTTGCCTACTAGGAATTCCCAAAACTCCCGGCTTTTGGTCCCTGCTGCCAGGATTGTCATCAGCACTGACATTTTTAGTCAAATTCAGTGCTATCATTGTCACTGAGGTATGCTTAGACTATATGTTGTTAATTAGGTATCTCCAAGGATTCTCACTACTCCCAGCACCATAACAAATTCCAACAGCACCTGAGAAGCCTATATGGTACCTATATGATTAATATATATAATTTCTCAGCTTACCCAGAAGCCCTAGTATATGTGCCATGTAATCCAAAATGAGGGCACTGCTGAAGTTAGGTACCTAATCAGTTTGCGGCTTGAGTAGAAGGACCAATATGAACTGTACTACTGAACTACTCGTTAAGATTTAGGAACTTAAATTCTGCTTAAGCCCCATTCAGGCACCTCTGAAACCAAACTGGATTGGGCTTTAATGGCTATAGTTAACCTGCAGTCCTGCTTCCTGCTGAGCTCTGGACATAAAACGATGGCCCTTTCAGGTTCTTCTGACACAAGGGCAGATACATGGAAAGAGCCATCCCAAGCCTTCTACCTTATCTGATTGCTAGAGTTCAGCATGCCCAGAAAGATAGAGTGAGTGTGCTGATTTCCCAAGAGGCAGTACTGTGTTCAACAGGGAGGCAAGACATGGTATATGTTGCTTAAGCTCCAAAGTCTTATTTTCAAGAGTGATTTAGGTACTCAGAAGTTCCAAAGCACCAACGTTCATTCAAACTAAATAGAACTTGGCTTTTCAAACACCAAAGAGACTTTTAGAAAAGGGCCATAGGATAAATCAGTAAGATGCTTTTGCAATGTTTACTTATGGGCCTGTACTGTACTGAACTTACAAACTAGGAAAATAAAATGGCATATGGAGGACAGTGGAGAGAAGTATAGGTCCAAGTATACACAATATTCAGATATTAAATAAATGACAATAAAATATATACATAAGTAAGATGGCTGATTGGAACCATCTTAATAAGCAAGATGTCATTTATTTAATAAGAGGGCAAGTTATTTCTGCTACGTAGCCATCCTTGAACAGATAATTTAATTTAGGTGCCACGGTCTTGAGAATCAATTCACATATGACTTTAGATCTGATTATGTGAAGTGCTGTGTATAAAAATACATGCAGACAAAAAGAATATCTTAAATAATGACAAATTACAGTCTGGTGTACCAGTTTGATAAGGTCATCATGACCGTTGCTGGCAGATAGTTCAGGAAATCTTATTCATAATGCACTGACAATATTGCCTCCATCAAATCCCATTAGAAAAGCTTATTAGGTATGATTTATTTACTGAGATGCACTGTAGCAAACTCATTAAGTGCAGCATGGATTTTAACATACTGTATATTCATCACAAGTACTCTGTACCATTTAATTCTGGTGTGAAAAAAAATTGGGAAATAATGAAAAGCCACAAAAAAAGATCAAAATAATATTACACTATGTCTTATGAACTAGAAGAGACAAAGAAAACCACAATTATTCTAATAAAGATTAATAATATCAGTGATGTCCCTATTATAGGCTTCAACTATTGATCTGGGATCAAGTAAAACTATCATGAGGAATAGAATTATTGCTCTAAAACAACTGTTGACATAATTGTGGCAATGTTATTACAAGAACCTGAGTGCCAACTGAACTGTAACACAAATTATAGACTTCAAACTCTACAAACAAGAAAATTACTGAGTAAATGGCTAATGTTAGTCTTAAATTTGGCTCCAACATCCACTGTAAGACTAAGGGGAAATATTTATTCCAAAAAGTATTTCAAGGCTAACAGCATCTTACAGATGAACAACAAGGTTTGGGAGGAGCAACAAGAGAGAGAGAGAGTATATTTGGTACTGACTAGATTCCTACATCTCTTTTATGGGACTTGAATCAAGTGCTTCTAAGTTCTGTATAAAACTATTTATCAAGCCTCTCTGTCAATTATATGTACACATTTCTGCTATGTTTCTTTAGGTTCTTATTCCTCCCAATGCTGGGAATCAATGGCTTTGGGCCACTGCAAGTGGAAGCTGCTGTGAAGCAGGGCCTAAGTGGCTTCAAGATGGAGAGGGTCAATGAGGACACAGAAAAGAGGTGTCAATTACCCTCTTAACTGGTTAATAATTAAGGAAGATTCCCGACCTCTCCAGAGTAGGGAATATAATAAACAGTTGAGGGCCTCAGTTGCCACCACTGACAACTGAGGCCACCATCCTACATCTCTCTGTGGACTCGAGGGATTCTCTAGATCCTAAGGAGAAGTAAATTGCCACTCCCTTAGATGAGACTGATCTTTTGTTCTGGATATGGCTGGGTTGTCAAACAAATTATCTGACCTATTTTGAAGAATTATTTATCAATTTTTGTAATTTTATGAGAGGTATACTTCTTTATGGCAAGGGCTGCCAGAACGTGGCTTAAAGGGGAGGCTTCCAAGGGAGGCGGTGCTCTTCCCTACCTTGGGGGTTTTGAAGAGGAGGCTAGACATGCACCTGGCTGGGGTCATCTGACCCCAGTGCTCTTTCCTGCCCATGGCAGGGGGTTGGACTCGATGATCTACTAAGGTCCCTTCCAACCCAAACATCTATGAATCTATGATATGATATGAGAAAATAGTTTTCATTCCTGGATTTTATAAAAATGGGTGGAAAGACAGAGATAAAAGGTTGCTACAGCAAGGCTTGATTACACTCATCTCAATAAGAAGTCTGGCTGAGGGATTAGAAATTGAAATACACTAACCATCTAATAGCACTCCTCATTAAATTTTGAGGGAGACGTCCTTTGATTCTTGTTAATGTTTATTTCCTACCATTCATATCAAGATCTTATGCACTCTTGAAATGGGACTTCATATATAATGCTCTTAAGACTAATCTGAAATAAATTTCCAGAATTAGAGATAATAATGGTTGGTGAATTTAACACTAGAAAAAGTGGCACAGATATTCATGATAATAAAGATGGCATAAACAATAAATAGGCAATCCCCTTAACAATGTGGTAATAAGCAGGAGTCCGGGTTTTCTCTGATAATCGTCCCCCCCCAGTTTTCAGATTTAAAAAAGTAACCCAAAATCCACATTTTTCTGTGATTAAAATGAAATACTACTAGTATACAGATATAGATAGATAGCGGTGTTTCATTTTAAATAGCTGAAAAATGTAAATTTTGGGTTACTTTTTAAATCCAAAAATTGGGGATTTTTTTTTAAAACAGAGAAAACTAGGATCCCTGGTGATAAGAAATTAAATGAAGGAAGGCAATAGCTCTTGAAATTCATTGCAGAAGATAATTATAGACTGTTTAATGGACAAACTAGTAAATATATTCCTGAGATATTCACATGTGTTACCATTAAAAGGATAAAGTGTGATAAGTTATATATCAATAGAACCACATACATGCTAACTCATTTGAAGTTTTACCAAACGTGGAAAGTGACTACTTCACCCTCTCTAAAAATTCTATCAGAATCTTATGCAGAACCTTTGCAAAAACAACACATCTAGCCCCCAAGGTAGAAATTAGTCAAGATGTACTCAAGAGATTTCAGTGGAATGAGTTATGAAATACATGTGTTGCTCTATTCAATGATAGTCTCTTAGGCCACTTATTTTGTATTCTCAAAGTACAAGAATCCCCAAGAAACAATTACGCAATAGGAAACAGTCATCTGACAGTTGGAAAACATGTTCACAAGAGAGAGCACGTTTATTGGGAATAGGTGGTGTCAGTGGCACAAACTACGGTTTGATGAGGACTGCTCTAAAGATGCTTTAATACTGGAGGAATACATGTCTAAAAGTGACTGTGCTAGCTTTCAAAAGTTTAAGAAGATTTTAAAAAGGCTATAAAAATTATACACAGAAAGAAGAAATAATATCAAATAAGGCTATGGGAGAAACTAGTAGCCACAGGTAAAAACAATGATAACTGATGTTTTTGGCAAATTATAGTTAAAGGGACCAACAAACAAACAAAAAAAAAATACAAAAACAAAAAAAGCTTAATTACTGATGCATACATTCATGAAGATATATGGATCTTGTTTTTTGAAAAATAAATTTAACAACTTACTCAGAGATGGTGAAGGAAATGAAGGCTTCTTGATGGAGGAAACTTTATCTTTTAAGCTATAAGCAGATCATTATTTCAGGTTCAAATTTCAAATATGATTATATATACATTATTGGGAAATGGAAAGGCCCTTGGCCTTGATTTTGTTTCCCCAAAAATCTTCATGGAATTTATTGACTGATTGTGTCTAATTTTGAACGAAAATTTTAATATAATGATTTTAGAAGGTATATATTCAAAGCACTGATATGAAAATACAATAGTTACAATTTTCTGAAATGATAATAAGAGAAAACCTGCATTATGTCACCCCATTACCCTTATGTGTATTCCAAATATAAAAATATTTGGGAGACATTTAATTTTTCATTTTCAGAAATGCATTTCTGAAAAAAATATTTTAGGAGAAAAGCAGGCTAGTTTTAGAGAAAGCTACTCCTCCATGGGCCTTTGCTTGGTGTTGCACTCTTTAGCATCTATATATGTAAATAGAAAGATGCGTTTTTATGTCGCCTTAATAGATCAAAGGAGCTTTTGACTTTTGATTAAAATTATGGAAGAAACTGGCAACAACATCAATAGATAAAGACCTTGTAAAATTAATCATTACTTGCTTGTTCAGCACACCATGGCCAGCCCTGGCTCTGGGTACTGATGGAGCCTGCTGGGAGCAGCCCTCTGTGGCTGGCAGCAGCTACCCAGAGCCGGGGCTGGCTGCAGTCGGGAGGCTCCAAACAGCTGTGCTAGGCTCTAGAGCCCAGGCATCAGCTCTGTACCAGCACACGCACCCACACGTCATAGTGGGTGGTGGGGGAGGGGCCCAAGGCAGTTCAGCCCCTGTCTCTCTCCCACTCCCAGCACAGAGCTAGTGACTGGGCTCTGGAGCCCAGCACAGCTGTTTGTAGCCAGCCTGGGCTCTAGGCAGCTGCAGCAAGCAGCAGGCAGGCTGCAAACAGCTGCGCCAGGCTCCACAGCTCCAGCATCAGCTCCCTGCTGGTGGTGACTGCACACGCACCTCGGGGCAGACAGCAGGGCAGCGCAGCCCACCCTGAAGTGGCCATGCAGTCGCTGCCAGCACAGAGCTGATACCAGAGCTGTGGAGCCCAGCGCAGCTGTTTGGAGCCTCCCGGCTGCAGCCGGCCCCAGCTCTGGGTACCTGCTGCCAGCCACAGAGCCTAGGCTGGGGGAGGGACAGCAGGGCTGTAGGGCACAGGGCAGCAGGGCTGGGGGGCAAGGGGAAGCAGGGCTGGGGGGGGAGCAACGGGTACATGCAGGGCATCCTGCCATGTACCTCCACCCTCATTTTGTTTTTCTAGCATGCTGGTACTCTGGCACCTTCCAAGATAGCCATTGTGGGGGTGTTTCAGCATTCTGACCAAAAAGTATTGCCTACCCCTGATCTAGTATGTGCTATGGGATTGACAGTATCCTCTCCAGTAGTTTCTCAACCAGAACAGGGGTAAGACAAGGCTGTTTGATTACTCCACTACTTTTAATTTATCCTTGAATGATCCAAAAGAGATGATATCAGGGAAGCAATTCCATGCACCCATGATTTTGAATGACTCTATCCCTCTCTTGCTTCATGCAAATGACATGTTAATAATGTCTCAATTCCAAACGCATCTCCAAAGGTTAATAGATGATTTTCAACAGTACTACACATCAAACAGCTTGGCAATCAACACAGCTAAAACCAATGTATTGTTTTTTGGGGAATGAAAGGACAAAACAGACAAAAAACTAGAGCTGGTATCTTCTTTTAAATACCTTGGAATCTATTTTGGCAAAAATGAACTTGAATAAGCACATTGAAAAATGTGAAACAAGCTTTGGGTGAAGTTTTCTGTTTTTACAATAAGAGGGACTGCTTGGGAATAGGCATGCTTGCCCCTGGGGCAGTGGAGGAAGGCAGCTGGAGGGTGGCCAAAGAAGGCGGCGGGGATGGGGCACTAGAATCCCAGGTGGGCTCATAGAAGCTCGGGCTTGGCAGGCTTCCAGTGCCCCATGCACTGTGTCTGCTATCTTGTCCAGATACCAGCACACCCAGCCGTTCTCCTGCTGTCTGCCCGTGCTGCCCCGGGGGCGAGCCAGCCCATTCCCAGGAGGTCCCAGGCACTGGGATCAGCGCACAAGGAGCTGGGGCTAGGGACAGACATTACACATAAACCTGTGATCAGAAACTGGTTTAAACCTATAACAGAACAGATGTTCAGTGCACATAAACCAGTTTGAAAATGGCTTGAACTGGTTTGAAATAAACCTGGTTGAATGCAGTATCAGACTTAACTGATTTGGTTCAAATGGGTTTATGCAATGTCTGTCCCAGATGCCTTGTTGGTTTAAGATAAACCAGACACCTCCAGCATCCCAGCATGATCTCTGGGCTGGGTGAGGCTCTCTGCTCCACAGCAGGGCTGGCCCCTCCCCTCTGCTCCATGGCTGTAGGTCCAGAGACTGTGGCCTGCTTCCCTGCTCCCCTCAACTCCCTGCTAAGCAGGAATTGCCCCCTCCCCTCTGCTCTGCTGAGGAGGTGTCTGTGTATTAGCTAGCAGACCACACGCTGCCTAGGTCAGTGCTGAATGAACGGGTAGCTGGTAATGTCCCTCTGTTGTTTTCATAACTGGGTGATAAACACTGAGCTGGGGGTGATAAACACAGTTATCAATTTCCTGCTGGGCTAATCAGAGCATACTGCAAGGCCTGGCCATCTCTCCCTCAGCTCAGTACTGTAGAAGGAAGGGAGGGCTGCTCTAGTGCCCCCTGGCTTCTAGCCTCAGCCACTGCAGGCATGTGCCTGAATTTCTGTGATGTCTGTCTGGTTACAAAACTGGTTTAGCCAAGCCAGGTCAGACTAACCTGCAAAGATTGAATCAATTCAGTCTCAGTCTTGTTGAATGTCTGTCCCTCACCTGGAAACCCACCAGGCCCAAGCTTCTCTGAGCATGCCCAGGCTTCCAGTGCCCTGTGCACCACTGGATCAGGCTGGGTGCTGTCCGAGAGCTGGGGCAACATCTGCACAGCTAGCACCCCACTTGAGTGGCCCCAGAGGCACCGCTGCCATGAACCAGCTCAGGGACTGCATGACCTGGCAACAGATCACACAGACAGGCTCTGCCAAGAAAATAAATAAATACATATAAATAAATAAATAAGAAAAGCAGCAAAGGGTCTGCTTTTTTTTTTTCTGGCAGAGCCTGCCCACTTCTCCCACAGCCAGGGACCAAGCTGCCAGCAGCATCTGACCTGCAGGGGGTCTGGTCCTTCCCTCCATGGTGGCGGCACCCCTGGGCTAGTCGACCAGGGGCTGCCCCTGTGTGGAGCTTGCACCCGGCTCACTAGCCCTCCACCCAGACAGTTTAGGGGTTGCTACCACCATGGAAGGAAGGACCAGGCCCCCCACAGCTCATGGGCCACCTGGCTCACTGGTAGCTCACCCCCTGGCTGTAGGCAGGCTGGGAAAAAGAAAACAAAAGCAGCAAGGGGCCTGGTCTATATTTTTTTCCTGGCGGAGCCTGCCCACAACTGGGGGGCAAGCTGCTGATGGCATCTGAGCCGCAGGGGGGCCAGTCCGTCCCTCTGCGGTGGCGGTGCCCCCTGGGGTTGCCCAGGCATGGTGCTGGCTTCAAGCAGCTCAGGACCTTCTGGCAGCTTACCCCCCCGCCATGGGCAGACTTCATCAGGAAAAAAGGATTGGGCCCACACTGTAACAGTGATGGAGCCCCTAACTTGAAACAGTGGGTTTTTAATCATCACAATTAAAAACCAACCAATTAGATACTCACCATTTCAGTTTAGGGGAGACTAAATCCCTTCATATGTACAAGTGGCCTATAGTTCCAAGTTAGAGTTCATTTTATCCAATGGAGCAGAAATTAAGGGTACTGAGCCAATAGTCTAATCTCAAAACTGGACTAATAAATGTGAGCAACTTAGTTGTATTAAGAACATTAAGCTACTGACTGAAAATTAAAATATTTACGCCTATCAGATACCCTAAATGCATTCTAGAAAGCTGTACTTTGCCAAATAAACCCTTGTTTGGATTGTAAAATAAGATTTCATAGATTTCATAGACATTAGGGCTGGAAGGGACCCCGGGAGATCATCGAGTCCAGCCCCCCGCCCAAAAGGCAGGAAGTCAGCTGGGGTCATAGGATCTACATTTCTCCTGACAAATGGTCTGGGAAATGCACTAAGAGTCACTGACTCAATTTTTCCCCTATATCTGAGACATACATTTAAAATTAAAGAGTACAGCATGTAACTGGAAATTCTGGCAGTGAGACTGTTTTCAACTTCCCCCTTTTTAAAGAACAATAAAGCACTCCTTTAGAAACCAACCTGTCTGTGGTGCAAAACTGCAAACAATAAGAGGCAATTACTAAATAGAGATTTACTTTAATGAGATCTGCAGTTGTCATGGGCAGGTGGTATCAGACACTATATTTGGATAAAATATGCTTGAGACAGAGGACTTAAATCGCTGTGTGTGGTCTTGCTTGTTCTTTGAAGAAATAGGAGGAAAATGGATCTCTCAATATATGGGTAACTTTAAATACTGGGCTAATGAAGAAAATGCAATCTGGTTTCTTTCTAACACTTCAGAGACTGTCCTATACTCCTTAGACATATTTACATTACTTCCTCAAAGAATAAGGGCCAAATCAATTTAGGCAAAGAACTCTCCTGTTGTGTTTTATTGTTTACTGCTTTATTTTATCTTTTATATCATCATATACTAAGTTCTGTTTTAATTTTGTGTAAACTGATAGAATGGAAAATCTTGTTGCATGTTTTAGAAAGCAAATTATGTAAATGGTATTGTGTTATATTTAACTTTTATTGTTCATTTTACAAAATTGTTTTGGCAAAAGCTGTAAACAAACAACCATTACTACGGTAAATTAATGCATTTTATTTTAAAGTATAACCACAAGATGTACTAATATAGTTTTTTTCTTATTAAAATAAGAAGATTATGATGGTAATGACATATAATAGCCAATTTAATAAAAGTTAAGCAGAAAGAAGAAAATAATATAAAAAATTGTATTAAAGTACACCGAGGCAGTCAGTGGGAGTCTACTCTCATCACTGCTTCAACTGCTTGAATAACTGTATTTTATTAAACTCATACGAAATCCTGCTTGTTCAATTTGTTGTTCTCTGATAATGCCATAACTATGAAGAAACTCTAAGCTAAAGACTTCCTGAAAATTCTTTATATATTAGCATTTTTTTCTTTGGGATCTTACAGGGTCCTCAAAATGAAAAAATAAAATGTTTTCCTATGACCCAATTCTGACTAAACCCTCTAAGATAAAACAGAATGAGAAAAAAAATAACTGAACCGGCAACATGGGAGAAAAGTTAAGCATATGGGTAAATGTTTGTAGGACTGTGGCCTCAAGTTACTAACCTGATGCATCTATACATTCACTTATGCACCTTAGTTACTGCACATTAAGTTTAGTACTTGGTTAACCAAGAACTAATTCAATATGCAGTAACTGGTGCTATTGCACAATAGCACCTGCACACAAGTATTTTTTTTATGCTTACTGCACAGTAGCCTAATAACACTACGCAGTAGCATATTAGCACAGTTTTTGACTGGCACGCTACTGTGCAGTTTTATTAGCAGGGATGCTGGTTTTCTCTGATAAAAATTAAAAAATCCCTAATTTTCGTATTTAAAAAAGTAACCCTGAGTACAAGGAAGTAAGAGTCAAAATTTGCATAAAGGCAAATGATTACAGGGAATCATAAACTAAATTCAGGTAGAATTGATGCAGTTTACTTTTTTTTTTTTTGAGACTGATATAAGTTTTAGCACAGATACTCCATAAACATACCTCTAAGCAGCACTTTTATATCTACATATATATAATACATATATATAATATAGGTAGATAACAAACTATACATGATATCAGTCCAAAGTCAAAAGGCTCATGATATACCATATAGTTCATTGGGCTGGGTCCAAATGGAGTCAACAGCATCTGACGCCTTGGTAACCCCATGTGTGTATACTCCAAATACCCTCCACAGAGGATCCGTATGCTAATTAGCCCCACACTCATGCCTGGAATTGGGTGTTCTTGCCATAAGTCGTGGGATCCTCTAAAATTTATATGCAGATTAGGTGCAGGGCAGTATGGTACAACTCCACCTCACGGAGAGCAGGGCCATACTAATGATACTCAAGAGATGGGGCAGAGGCAACAGAGGGATTGTGGGTGAACTGTTTGGGACCCTGTTTGGTGATGTTCGCCAGCAATTTAATGCTGGTGAAGGAACAAGAATCATTGAAAATAGGAAAGAAAGACACAGCTCAGCTGTGGGAGTGAAGAAGAAGTTGAAATGTATGTATGTTGTGGCACACCATGACTTCAAACAGTTAGCACCGAGAGGGACTAGCATATATCTTAGCCTTGTGGTACATTCCTATCAGTATGTTATCTGATATAGAGAAAGTCAGAAGGGTGTGGAAAGGGCTGGTGGGGAAGGAATGGAAAGGGGAGCACGAGGAGCTGGTGTGGAGGGCCGTGCGAAACGCATTGCCAGTGCGACAGGTGCTGCATCGATGGAGACTCTCACGGTCCCCCAAGTGCCCAAGAGAAATCTGTGCTGAGCCCGAGTCAGTGGCACATGCCTTGTGGGACTGTTTTTATGCACAAAAGGTGTGGGAGAAGGTAGCCACCTATTTGAAGGAGACAGGAAAGGGAACGGGGATCACTATTGAAAATGTACTCTATGGGTTAACAGAGGGGACGAATGGGTCATGGGGTGTGAGAGTCCTTATCACATGCACCAAAGTAGCGCTATGGAAAGTGCGTTCCCTGTTGGCACTAAAGGGCTCATGCTTTTCAATGTCAGAGTGTTTGCAGTTAGCAATGCACGAGCTCCACTTCTATAGAGGCAGAGAAAAGCATGGGACGGAAGGAGGGGATACAGCGCTCTGGCAAGGACTGGACTTCAGGGGGTTGCTTCAGCCCCATATGGGTACAGGATAGACTAAGGGACAGCTTTTGTTGTCAGAAAGAGTGGGTGAGGGCTTTGTCAGTACCTTTCTGTTAAGTATCGATGCATGAACCTGTAGTTATATAAGAAGAAAGGGTAAGATGTTCACTGAATAACACTGGAGTTTTAAGCAAAGTGAATGAGACGTTGTTTATCATGTGAGTATTATGTAATTTCTTGAAATTGTATTCGTATTCCCTTTGTGAGACCTTAGGTGGGGTCCTTTTTAAAGCTGTTTGATATTGCCTGTTTTGTAATAAAATGTTACAAAAAAAATGTTATCTGATATAGGTCATGTGTTTTATAGTTATGCTCAGTGTTGGCTGCCTTTAATCATTTCCCTAGTTTCCATTACTGAGCACATGTTGTTTTGGTAGTGTTTTAATGATATACAAGGTATTTAATGAGATTTACTTGTATGTAATCAGACAAGGGGCTTTTATCCCCATGCTGATTGAGGGAAAAACCTCATATTGTATTCAAATAAATACGGTAGTTATAGAGCTTCTAAATTAGTTTCCATGACTGACGCAACACAGATCAGTAGTCTGATCAGTAGTCTACAATTTCTAAAGCTCTGCCTTATTTATTTGTGGTTGAAAATTCCACTACTAAAAATCTTCCTGGGGAGGAAGTATATAGGCATTCAACCTGCAGCCACCCCATCTCCCTTGTTTTCTGAGCCTTCCCCAAATTGGGGCATCCCCAGTCTGGCAAAGGCATAAGAAGCAGAGGCTGCTCCACTCCTCCTGATCCTAGGAGGGTGTGGTAGGGAAAGACACCCTGCACTTTTCCCAGCTGAGTTAACCCTGGTGTGGAGAAGTGCAGGAAACATTGCCCCACTACTCCCTTCCCTTGTGATCTCTGGGGATAGAGTGGAGGGAGCAGCAAGGCAAAGTTCCACTCCCGTTCCCCAAACATCCAGTCCTCAGTCTGAGGGAGTTTGAGGAACTTTGCCCAGCTGCTCCACTCTCCTCCTGGATCAGAATGCTTTTTCCTGTTATTTTAGCAGGTTGCCACTTTTTCCTGAGACGTGCAAACAAGAGGAGTAAAACTGTGATATTTTTACAGCTTATACATCAAAATGAAATGACATTGGTTAAAGAAAAGGCACTTAGTCAGGCTTAAGGCTCTCTCTTTCTCTCAAATTCCCAAGCATGCTTCATGTGAGAGCCTCTACAAAATAAGTGAAAAAAATAAAAAACATTATAATAAAAAACATTAACCAGCCTAAAAATATGGGTCACTAATGTAGTCTTCCATAATACTATGGTAAAAAACTATTAAATTTGGGTGTCTAAAATTAGGTACATAATCCCTTACGTGGATACCTAAATAAAAACAGCCTCATTCTTAGAGGGCCCAAGCACCTGGAATTCCTACCAATTCCTGACAGTTTTAGACACACTATCAATAATAGCATGTAAAAACACCGAAACTTACATACTGTCACAAATTTTGTTATATACATCATTCTATTATGAACTACACTTCAAGCATATTGGTTTGGCCAAACATATTGATAGTACTCAAGGTGGAGAGGATAAAAACATGAAGTAAGCAATAAGCAACATAGTAAGGATTGAACTAAGTCTTCTGATAGTATAAGGTCAGCCCAAATGAATTAAGTAGAGCTCTGCTAAGGGACATCACCTGAGGTGCTGGCTAGTATGAAAGACAGATTTGTAGTGACCTTGTGAGATCAAAGATTTTCATCAGAAGATTAACAAATACATCTTTTCAGTAATGCACATTGTTACAATTGTTGTACTACATACATTTGCTTCAGGGATGATCTGCTGTTACCAAAAAATAATAAGTTAATGTATCATTGTTTATGCTGCTGAAATTAATTTAGCTGCTGCCTGTGAAATCTGCAACATGTATTCAACAGCCAGCTGAAGTTATGGTGCATTGTAAAGCAATCCATTCAATTACAGGTGCCCTCTTTATAAATCAAAAGTTATTATTCATCATCTCCATGCCCTTCCAGTCCAAAGAGTAGTACTTCTTAACAAAATAAAGGGGGTAGATTAGTTTTAATCCAACTCAAAAATGCATATTAAGGTCAATATCAAAATACAGTACTTGTCTTTGAAAATCCTTTGTTCGGTCTAGGAAAACTACTTACAATTTTACAAAAAAATCTGTTACACCTATTAAGGTGCTGCTGAAGCACAGTGCTGTTAATCACTCAGTCTGGATTCAAGAGCCTAAATATTTTGGTTAAGTCAGCAAGCATCATTGTGGTCTCAGAGAGTTATTTCCTCCCCTGCCCCCACCTTTTCCAAAGCAGAAAACATGAGGATAGAAATGTAAATGATTTACCTTCATATAAAAAATTATATTAGCACCAAGTCTTCAAAGCTGTAAATGGCAAATCAGCAAAGGAGTTGATCTGCCTCTCCTGTCCTGGGTTCTACAAAGCTCTTGTACATGCAATTATGAAGTTAGGCCCCTTAAATGACTCAGTATACAAAGCTTCCTGATTTTCTGCCGAACATATTTCTCTGTCTTTGCTGAAGAGGAATACTAAGCATGTTCAAGCGACTATCCTCTTATAAAACCTTATTCCTGTATGCTGTTCTTCAAAAGCCCTTTGATGTGACTAGACTGGTAAGCAGGAACTGCAATCAATTTTCAGCCTGATACCAGGGAAAACAGTTACTTATCGGACACTATTAATCAACTCTACAGGCTCTCTAATAGACTCCATTATCTATCTATCAGCGATTTAGTGATGCTACTGCAACATTTTATAAAAATGTGTTATATTCAAACCGGTGAATCAACCATTTTGGAACTCTGCCTTTGTAGTAATATAAGGAATCCTGAATAATAGAGTCAAATATAATGAAGGGCTCTATCCTGTCACTTATGATTTATGTCTTGTAACACAGTGTAACATATGGATCTTGTGTTTGTTAGGTATGAGGCATTAACTACATGCTAACCTCCCCAATAAAAACAACTGAGCTACATGAACACGCACTGGCTTCAGATGTGAAGAAATATCAATATTAAACATGTACACAGGGATTCTCCTTTTTTCTCATATTTTGCCTATATAAAAACAGAAGGAAGTCTCAGTTTAACTTGCTTGTTTCACACAGTGTCTATCCTAAAATAGGAAACCCCATCAGTGGGTAGTGACCAGAAACTGCATGAAAGCATGGGAAATGAATGGGCACAATCTGCTCATGCTGATGCTATGCCATCTGATGATTAGAAATCTGCTGTCTACACATCCTCTGTACTGCTGTTGTCCTTGTATGGACTCTTGAAACAGGAGTTGTGGGCAAACTCCGGGTTCTCAGAGGCCAGAATTAGTATAGTCTATCACAAATGCTCCTACCCCCTACCAAAAAAACCATAGTACTGGAAAACTACTTCATAGTTTCCTAGAGGCAGTGTAAAAAAATACTTAACCCACTGTTTTCTCTCCCTGTATCTAACATATGCAACCAAGCCTTATGCTGGGGACAAAGCAGGATGGAATTAAGCCCCCCAGTTAACAGGCAGGCTGCAGGGCTGCAATGTAGTACCCTGCAATGTAGCCTATGGGTTGGAATAGCATCTACTTTCCCTTCTGTCCCTCTTTCCAGTGATCTGGGATTACTGAATCTATGAAGTTTAGGATCCAGTAATTCCTTTTCAAACAGATCCAAAAATCCAAATCCGAACATTCTATTTGGCAGCAGCATATTGCAATGGTCTTCCTCCCTGCTTCTCCCAGCATGAAGTGTAGAGGATCCTACCCTTCAAGTTTGTAAATCTTACCCAGAGAGGAAGGAATTTTCTTGTAATCTATTTAAAACTCCATGATATCTCACATGAAGAGAATTTACTGGGTATTAATCTAAATCGTAAATATCCAGATGATGAAATACAACCCTGTCTGCTATTTCTGTGCCTAAACAAATTAATAGCAGATTTTTATTATATTTTTTTATAAAAACATGATTAAACATGAATCCAGTTACCATGGCAAGGATATAAAGACTCTGGATACCTGATCACAAAATAATGCTCACTGCCATATAGTAGAGTGCTAGCAAGTAGGGTTTAAATTTCTTTTCATAATTTTTACAGACTTCATGTTAAAATACGTTAGAAGAAAGACCACAAGGTAGCTCTTGAAGCTAAATTCTTCATCCTTCATCCTCATCTTCACTAAGGCTAGGTACAAACATTGCACATCATTTGGACTAAGTTATTGCAAATTGAAACCCATAAACATACAGAAGTTTGGTGCACACAGAACTAAAAATGGTGGAACCCGCTCCAAGACAGTCCTGGATCAACATACACTCAAACTTAATGCAAATTAGCTCAATTCGGTGCACTAAACTTTTGTATGAGATCCCCTATCAAATCAAATTAGGTTGCTCTCCACCTGCATGCCAGGCTTCTTTGATGGTCCGTGCTGCCTCTCCTCACAGGGTGGCGTGCTAGAACTCAGTCCCTGCTTAGCTGCTGCAGCCAAATGCCCAGTGGGCTCTGCCCCTGGGCTGTCACATACCCAAGTCAACAAAGCATATATCCCAGGCCCCACCTCCTGCATCTCTGACCAGCTGTCATCCCCAGGCAGAATTGAGGCAGGGGGGAGTGGGGCTCACAAGTTGCCAGGCAGAGGTGGTGCTAGCAGTGTGCCCCACGTAAGTCACAGTCCTGGCCCAGGGCACAGGGCAAGGAGTATCTCTCCCATGTCCTGGTTCCTTCTGAGCCCCAAGACCCATGCACTGGAGCAGCTCTGGGAAGGGCTCCAAAGATATCCTCCCTGCAATTAGCCCCTGAGCCAGTGCTGCCAGCTCAGCCTGGTGTAGTGCACTGTTGAACAAGGACCCCACTGCCCCCCTGATCTTGGTGCTAGATTTTCCCCCACCCAGCACTGCATTCACAAGTGCATAGCTGCTCCCTTCCCTGCCCTCCCCAGGGACCAAAGCCTGGCAGTTGCAGGGGAAGGGGCTTCAGCTGGAAACTCAGCACTGGCTCTGACAGGAGCAGAGAAATTCTCTAAGCCCTTCCTGAAGCTGCTTTGGTGCATGGGTCCTGAGGCTCAGACAGAACAAAGATGGGGAAGGAGCACTTTGTGGCCTGCTGACCTGGACTGGGAATGCAGGGTGCTTCACTGACACTGCCCCAGCAGCTTGCAAGATCCACTGCCCTGCCCCCATGTCTTCCCTGCCTTGGGCAGACCCCCACATCCCCACTCCAAAGACAGCCCAGGGACCCCCATGCCACCATGAGTGGGAGCACGCCTCCTTCTGCTGGCTGCCTGCAGCTAACAAATGCCTGTGGCTGACAGATGATGCAGCAGCAAAGAGAGGCATGCTCACCAGGCAGCCAGTTGGGGGTGGCCTGGCCTCTCGACTATGCTCAGCTGTGCTTGAAAGTGTCTGGCAGCCCAGGAAGACCGTTGAGCAGTGTGCAGGAGCACGCCCAACACTGACCAGTGCAGACAGCCTGCACTTCCCCCTCACCCCCCCACCATCATCCCCCCGACTATAGGGTGAACGTGTGTGCTGTTCAAACCTTATCTAACCTAGGATGCTTAGACTGAACCATGTAACTTAGATTCCACCTCAGGCTTTCTGAATGCCTGTACGTAGCCTAACTCTTAGGCTCATGCACTCTGTCAAAAGACAAAACTGCATTCCAAGAGGTAATTAGTGGCTGTTTTTTAGCTTGGCACACTCTGCTAAATAAAGTTTTCTGCTACTTGCTAAGCAGACCTTGAATTATGATACCCAAGTTCTGTTTATATCTTAGTATTTTAAGGGAGGATTCAAAGCACTAGGCCAACAGCCTGAAAAGCCAGCTGGTTGGCTAAGAGAAACACTGTTGACATGTATAGCCTATTGACTGGGATCTGACAGTTGTCTGATTAGGTCCACTGGTAGCATCATTAGTTTCATAGATGCTTACACTACTTGCAAGAGGCTTCTTAAATGGTCAGGCTCTCAAATTCAAAACCCATCCATTTCATTTTCACCAGATTTTAATGTATAAATCACATCTCCAGAAAACCACTTTAAAAAGCAAAACAAGGAATAACCTACTTGCCAAACTTGAAGGCTCCATTTGGGATACCAATACCTCCATGCTGCAATCATCTGTTCTCGCACTGTGTTATTCAGTTGCAGAACACTGCGCACCTGTGTGGGCTAATTCATTGTACAGCAAACTAGTGGACACCCAACTGCATGCTACAGTGTATCTTATGTCAGGCACACTGCGCTCCACTCCACTCTCATGGTTACCAGTCCTTAGTAACATTGCTCCCCCTCATCTCCACTGCATAAATGCTAAAGCAAACTTACTAGCCAGACTCTGGGATAATCCTACACAGCCACTGTACTGAGAAATATTCCACCTACCAATAGGTTGGCTCCCCTCAAGCTGCCCAGTGTGGTCCACTCTTTCAAAACCCTTTGCCTTTTCCTTACTTACTCAATGGCATGAAGAATGGCCAGCACAAGCACCAATCAATCATCACATCATATCTGACCCTACAGTCAGTCAACCGGGATTTAACTGGCAGTTCTTCACACTGGTGATGACGTCGCCTTGAGATGGTTGAAACAATATGGCAAAACCACATCTGCTAAATAAAATATTTTAAACCAATTAAATAAGCCAAGAGCAACTCAATATCAAGACGTTTCAAGCCTGAATAGCTCATGAAGGCAAAAAGAACCTGGGCTTATAGGAAGAAAAGTCAATAGATAAAGGAGGGGAAGGCCTGCTTGGCATTTTCTATGCTTATTCTGTGAATAGATCTGCCCATGTTTACATGTTCAGTTATTTTGCATCTTTGTTACAGTGTGAAAACAATTAAACTGCAACTAAACTGGAAAGGTAGGATTATTCCCTTACTTCAAAAATTGAAAAAGAAATAAATTCATCTGAAACTCATGCTTTCCAATACAAAAAATAATGGATCACAGATTCACTGAAGAAATATTCCCAGCCATCTCAGAATGTTATATATGAATTATTTGTTAGACAGAAGAAGGACAGATCAGAGGCAGTTGGCTGCCACTTGTACAGTTTGAACTTTGAAGGTTGTGTGTGTGGTGCTGGTGATGAAAGCCAAAAAAGAAGTTGCCAGGGTAAGAGGCTAAAAGTAAAGAGCATGAGTTAAGAAATGGTAGAAGCTGAGCTGACAAGGGAAAGCACTAGCCACTCAGAGGCTAACAGCAAATTGTTTTATGGCAAAGAAACAGTTGAACAAAGAAATAAAAATACACACACAGTTCAAAACAAACACAGAGGCATTTCATCACTCAGACCCTCAGATGCCACTATTACTGCAGCAAGCATGCTATGGATCAAGAGGAGCATCAAGCATTTCTCTTGGGCAGTTACAGAATAGTTACAGGGTCGGGGGGGAGGTAATAAAATTTTTTACAAAAGATTTCAAGCAGAAAATGAAGCAAAATAAAGTACATATGGTAGAAGACAAAGAGGATATTCAGGATCATACATCATAGACGAGTGGTGAAAACCAAAAGGAAAGAGTGGTTCATAATGCTGAACATGAGGACTGGCAACCATCCAAGAAAGAAAATCCCTTACCAAATGGATGGTGGTGCTACATGCAATTTAATCATCTACAGAGATTACTGCAAAGTAAAACCAGATGGAAAACTGGTTTACAGAACAGTGGAGCCAGGCAACATTTCTACAACAGTACCAATATGCAGGCTTTTGGCTACTGCCCAGCATAAATAGAAGGGACTACCACCTCAGCTTTCAAGAAGTAAATGGGGATGGCAGAAGGCCCTCCTCCTTTCTCCAAAACTATAATTTATCTGCAATACTGTGTCTGTTCTAGGCAGCAGGTTACCAAATTGGAGGCAGTTCAGAAAGAACAGCACAAATGGTTACAGAGCCTGAGGGACTAAATTTGTAAGGAAAGATGAAAAGAATTAAATATGTACACCTAACTAAGCACTGACTAAGGAGGGACAAGATAAGAGGTATTTGGAAGGTGTGAGGAAGGGAAAGAAGTTCTTTAGCCTAACAAAAAGGAAATAAACTGGGAGCAGTTGAATGAATTTAACAAAGGGGAAATTTGCTGAAGCTGAATGAAAGAAAAACACTTCTACAGAGTGACAGTTAATAGCTTATTGAATAATTTCATGAAGGGGGGGGGTGAAGACATCTTTGCTTAGCAGACCACACAAAAACAGTACTGAATGTACAACAGGAAATTATACAGCATCAGTGCACTGCTACACAAGATGACCTCATTTGCAACCTCTAGCTTTTCTAGATCTAGTGCTATCATCTTCTGTGTTTTTATGCTACTATCCAGCAGGTAGAACAGGCTTCTGGTTAATACCCCTGTCATAAATTGGCAGAATAGCTCAGAATTCTCCTCAATCCCAACTTACACCCCAAAGATAATAAACTAGTTATAAAGAAAGATATACTAGGGAGTATGCCTGAAATGCAAAATACTGTAGTTAGTCTTTGATGCTCTGATAATAGATGTTACAAAATAGTTTAAAATTACTCTCCCTCCTCTCCATCTTTTCTGCCTATGACAGCGGGCACATGGTGCTACAACTTAAGAGAATATGAGTCTCTCTGCGCTGGACATGGAGACAGTTCATAGGAATGTGTGATAATGCACATGGCATTCAGCAGTGCCATAGCAAAGTGGGGGCAAGCAGGGCAACCACCCCAGGCACTGAAGTTAAGGTGCACCCAACAGGTGCTGCCCAGCCAGGGTGGGACATGGGATGGAGTCATGAGCAGCTCGTTTGGGGAGTGGGCCCGGGGATGGCAGAAGGGCAGGTCCCTCTGCTGCGTGCACTCCTGGGCAAGCATGGGGGGTGCGTGCCCCGAGATCTGTACATGGGCTGAGGGTGGGCTGCTGCTGAAGGCTTTGCGCTGGGTGCCAAACTTTGTTGCTACAGCACTGGTATTCAGAGGTATATTACCCCTAAGTTAAATCAGAAGTGCCACAACCAGGTGAATGATCAGACCTCTGAGAAAAAAACAGAGGAAGTGGAAATTGAACAGTCTCACTGAATAAAATTTATTTAAAAAAACAACAGAGCCAGCTGTCTGGATCAGCAGAGCACTGATCTACAAGGAACTCCCAAGTTATTTCAGGGTCAAAGTAAACAGACAACCAAACAAAACATCCTTCAAAGCTACCAACAAAACAGAAACAAAAAAAAATCATAGCAGCCATAATTGATCCAGCTTTCAACACTGCTGTGCAAAAGCTTTCAAAAAATAAGAAATAACACATGGATAACATCAGGACACATAATCTGTATATGCACTGGTGATTGAAAGTGTCAAAAATCTAAGGAATATGGACCAGATCCACAACAGGGACTTAGGCATGGCAACAACTAGTATTTGCACATCTAAATTTGTAGACCCCAAGCTCAAGAATGGAATTTACGAACGTAACTTAGGCACCTAGGTGCTTCAAGCAGTGAAAAAAAATTAAAAGAAACTGGCACCTAAGAATGGGATTGATGACAGGGAGCACCCAAAGTTGGAGGATTCCTAAGCCAACCAAAGGAAATGATGAAGAGAGTGTCTAAAATCCCACTTTTTTCCCACATCTATGCAATTAACAGCTGCCCTGAAGCTAGAATTCATATCCTAAAGGCTCTTTCTGCACTTAGGCATCCAAGTCATTCCTTTAGGAATAGGGAATTGGCTAACTTTCTTTAAAACTATAGTGACCACTTCTTTCATAAAAGCTAATGAGTACAGCACTCACCCAGGAAATGGGACTGCAGAATTCTGGGCCCTTCTCACCCTAAAGGGGTCTAAAAAATCACAATCCTTACTTCCTTAGAGAGTGCCCTAACTACCAGGCCTCTAGCCTACTAGGCTGAGTAGGGTAGAGGGCACTCCTCATGTCACCTGTTGAAGTTGTGCCATTCTATAGACAGATATGCAGGACTAGAAAAAGAGAGCGTAAGCATGACTGCAACCCAATGATAAGGACACTCCTCTGGATTGAAGAAATCCTGGATTAGTCCCAGATCCAAGGATTGCATTTTGTGTTAAAGAATTATTGGATAAAATCCAAAAACAGTATTGGAGCAGCGACCACCAAACTGCTCCCACTTCCTCCTCCTCTAAGTGTGTTATTGATTTAAATCCTGGCTGTTGTGCTTTGTACTGAACTCCATGTGCTATTGCAGAGGTTTTCAACTTTTTTAAAGGACTGTATCCCTTCTGGTGGGTACTCCTTCTGCAGTGTACCCCTTTCCAGATGGGGGTGGGGGGGAACAGAGGGAGGTGCTGACGCCAGCAGGAAGTGAAGCCAGGGGTGCACAGTGGCACGGGGAAGCGACATGTGGTGGTGGCATGGAGTGGTGAATGGCAGTGGTAGGTAGTGGGTAAGTGGCAGCAGTGTGCATTGGTGGCAGAGGTGGGAAGCAGCAGCAGCGTGGAGTGGTGCATGGTGGCAGTGGGGGTTGGGGAGCTCGCATGTGGCAGTGGTTGCTGCCATTCACCACTCCGCACCACCATCATGCACTGCTTCCCCGCATTGCCATGCATATTCCCTGTGGCCATCCCAAGTTCTCCCAGGGGTGCTTATACCCCTGGTTGACAACCCCTCTGCTAGTGCATGTTAGACCTCCCAGATCAAGCCTCTCAGCAAATTTGGATGCAGGAACACCTAGAGCCTGGACAGCTCGTTCAAGTGCTGCAACACCATGGGTTCATGCAGCCACTAATCTGTCCATTCCAACCTGTTGCATTGAGTATCCCCTTTGGTCCGCATGTCACCAGTACTGTCCACATATGTCTCCAGCACTCTGCAGGTACTTGGGTGACCATCCTGGATCCACCATCTCAGGCTCCATGACTGCCTGGTCACAAATGTGGAGCCTGAAGACAAGGGAGACATGAAGGGACCTCTGGCAAGTCCTGTGTCTGGACCCCTTCTCCCACCTGGGGTCAAAAGCAGTGCAGCTCCTTACAGCCCAGTGCTCACAGCATAGAACATACATGCTCTGCCTCCCACCTAGGAAAACCCAGATGCCTGGGACCCAGGAGGGCTGGAAAACCCAAGATCAGGGCCCAGAGACATGAGCCTTCTGGGGGAGGAGGGTTGCTAGGTAGAATTCCCATTTCCTCTACATTCCAGGCAGTGGTGTGGGGATTGCGTGGGAGAGAATTTGAGAGGTATGAGGTAAGTGAGGAGCATCAATCAGTATCATCAATCTACCATCTGGACCATTGTTGAGCCAAGACCACACTAAATGTCTAAGTAGGCAACCAACAGCATTCCCCATGAGCATATCTCAATTTGCCAAGGAATCACATTAGACCATCCCCTCACCTATAAACATCACATTTGGATGGTCAGCAGTAAAGTCTCTGCTTTAAGATGTTTAGCTAGTACAACATGGTGTGCCAACTTCAAAGTGCTCAGAACCACTGCACTTGGAACGATAAATGCCCCAACAGATTACTGTGCTCCTGTACAGTCCATAAATCAACACACCAAAAAGCTCAATGCTGTACTTAACAATGTGCAGAAACTTATAACAGGCTGCACGAGTTACACACACTTCTGTTTTCCCTGCACTCTCAGGCATTAGACCAACTAACAGGCTGGATACTGCAGCCTTATGGGTTGCACTAAATTTAGATAAGGGGTGGGGTGAAAAGAAATAAAATGATCATTTAGAGTCATCAGGTTATAAATCTATTCCTACAACGTTTTATACCAACACCAAATGAGCCCTACATCGGACATGACTTTGACACAGAAGCACAGGTCAAGCTGAACAGACTCAGATCTGGACACAGACACCTCACAACTATACTAGATGAACATCTTAGCCCCCTGTATGAATGAAGTGCCCAGCAGACAGCACAGCACTTGATCAAAAGATGCAATCTTTACAAATGCCCAGACAGGAGAGATGGAATCAGCACACTGGCTGAGAATACCAGACAGTAGCGCATAGCTGGCCAAGGTTGGGGAGGGTTGGAAACAAGGCCTTCACTGAGTCTTGTCAGTGACAGCCCAGGGGAAGAACTGGCCCAGTGCTTAGGCAGCGGAGTCAAGCTCTGCCCTAAGCTAGAGTGTTGCCATGTAAAAGGTGGTGGTGGTGGTGAGTGGGGTACAGCAAAGCTCAATGGGTTGCTGGCAGAATGTGACCTACTGTAAGTTGTAATGGGATCTGGTATAGACATTCATAATGACACTCTTACCTACAGCACTGAAGTCTGATACCACATCCATCCAGGGTTATCTTAGAGCAGGATCTGCCATTTTTACTACACTCTGTGTACCCTGACCACCAATTCACTTATGGCTGGAGAGTGCTTTCTGCACACCTGCTAAGCAGTAAGTGTAACTTCTTTACCCGGCCCTGGGCTCTAGACTCCCCCTGATCCACACAAAATCTGACTGTAACAGGGCACCATCCTTTGGGGTGACCCTAAGCCCCTGGAGGCCCACAACATTCCCTCTTTGCCCTGCTCACTCTAGGAACAGTGTCTCAATCACTCGTGTGCCACAACTTGATGTCCCTTATAGTTATAAAAAGGAGGCTGTCCCAGGGCTTACCAGACCTGGTCTTGCTCCAAGAAACACCTGGTGGTTGTGGTCCTTTGTCTTAAGGGCTAATTGCATGGCTCCATACTTTCCCAACTCCCTGTCCCATGCCTTCCAGACTTTGAGTCACCAATCAGGTGAGACACTTGTCCCTTCATTTCCAGGCCACTCCTTTGCTGGGGTTTTAGCCTTCCTAGCTTCAGGCCCTCTACTCTGGCTGGTCCTGCAGCCCAGGCCCACTGCTCTAAGCCTGGCTTCTGGGCCCCAGCCCCCATTCTGCTTGAATCTGCCCCCAGCAGGACCAAAGATAAGCACATGACTTAGGACACTAATGGGACCTCTAAACCACCCCTCTAGTCCCAAAATGAAGGTCTCTCTCTTTCTCCTGAGCCCTCGTCTGGTCACATAAGCCCCTCTCCCCGCCCCAGTCAGCAGACCTGATTACAGGGCTGTTCTTTAAACCGGGACCTGCTGGCTGCCCATGCTATAAAGACCCTGCCCTACCCTTAGAGGGGCCACACCACTCTCCAGTAACAGGACCAAGGTTCCCTGTTACACTGACCCTGCTTTCCATCAAAACGCTCTAACCATCTGACCATGGGTTAATCCTTACCCAGATCACTCTCTCACCTCTTCTTTGGAAACTGGAAGAGAATTGGAAAGAGTACCCTGGGCAATGCCCCACCCAGAGGCTGATTCAGGTTCAACCCCCTTCTGGGGAGGGCTGATTAGTTCAATGGACTCTTCTGTCACCCTGAGATGGTTTGTCAGATCCATTACATGGCTTTACAGTTGGAATGTGACCTGTATCTCAGATGTTTTTGAGAACAACACTGAACAGAAACACATTCATTATAGGATCCACAGTAAGATTATGAGGCCCCAAATCTGGCTGCTTCCTAATGCAATGTTGTGGAAAATCATGCCTTTCCAAAGCAGAATTGCAAAAATCTTCCCAACCCCTGGATAAAGAACTGACAATACATGCAGCACTTCCATGCAGTGTGCGTTTCAGAATCCTATATACATTTCCTGCCGGTTCCATTTTAGGCCAGCACAATTAAAAAGGATAAATTCTTTGCTCTCTGAATCACTGCAGAGTAGGAATTTTGTCAGATCTAGTCACCTGCAAGGGTATGAAAATGGAACTGGCAAGGAAAGTGGACCTGATGGCACAGCCTGCATGTATAGATCTGTAAATCTCACTTGACCAACCCTTCTGGCTTTTTCACTTCAACTGTCAATCCAAGCAGGTTCAATTTTGAGACAGTTACAGATTATTCTTTGAAAGGTTTGCTTTGTTGGTAATTTGGACCATCAGTGGTTAAAAAAAAGAGAAAAAAAAACAAAGAACAAAAAAACCAAAACACACTTTTATATGATGATCAAATACAGAAACCTCTTAACTTTAACAGAGGTACTTTAAAGGTATTTTTATAATTGCAAATTGTTAAATGAAGCAACTATCCACTTTATTTTATATCACACAATTCCTGAAAAATTCCATGCAGGAACAAACATTATTACCTGTGTAATCAAAACTAGACCATCATTTTCACTTGCCTAACAAAGCTGGGGTCATTCAGTGGCAACTTGTTTTGAACACTTGTATTTACCTTCTAAATCCACAGCAAATTCTTCCTGGGTTTTAAGACAGAGCTCTAGTTCAAAGGCAATTCCAGGTTATAGATTTCAGCTGATGGAATGGAGAAGGACAAGGGATTATGGCTCTTTTAAACAATGCCTTATTTTAGGCAGAAAACATTTTCCCACCTTAAACAAACTTTGAACTATGTTCATACAATTTCACATTTAAAAGTACCGTACAAAATATTTTATGCCATTTTCTCTTCTTGCAGCAATCTTTGTCTCAAAAATGTGCCATCAGAATTTTAATGCTTCATGCATGCTGTGCAAGATGGTGAGAAAGTATGTTGCTTTGACCTTTCCAATCGTCTTTCATTTTATCTTCTGGGTAGTCATATTTCTTTGCTGTCTGCAGAACCACTACACTGCAAGGAGAATGCAAGTGGCCTGAATATCAAATATATGTGTATATATATATGCATTTTATGGTGTGGGGGGGGAAGAGTTAAGATTTTTAAAGTTCATAGTTCAATCTCTCAGAAAATGATGAAACCTCTCATTCATTATGCATTTTACAACAAGAGTACAAAATGGCAGAATAGGAACCCATTTTTGGAATGGCTATAATTTGAATGATAAATATCATAAACAGAGCCTATTATTATAATAGAAAGTTTGAAAACCCGTGGTCCACAAATATCTCACTGATTTTGTTCCCTTGCTATTTATTATGTGCTGTATTTTTCCTAAAAAAAAATTTAACATACTGGTATTATGTTAAATACTATGTTTGCTAATGTACAAAAAAAAGCACTGAACAGCATGCACACACAAATCCTGAGATAAAGAGCATTACAGGGGTACAAGCATTATAAATGCAATATTGCACTGCAACATTACTTCAGTAATGCTCCTCTAAAATACTGAATTTGTGGTTATTTTTATTGCTTTTCAAGTGGCCAGGATTATTTCCAACTTCTCTATAAGCTTTCCATGAAACTAGAAATGTACTTAAAAACATGAAAACTAAGATTCTTTATTAACGACACTAATCCAGGAACTAGTGGTTGAACAAAATCACCTAATGTCATGAGTTGTAATAAAATGGAATGATTTCAGTTGTGGAATTCCTGGGCAAAGAAGATGAGACTAGAGCTAAAACTGAGGTATAAAGGTCCCAATCAGATCCCAAGGGCAGAGCTACATGAAACTTGGCTTTTTAAAGAGCCTTTCCCCATGGTCCTGCAAGGGTGCTTGCTACCTGCCAGGTAAGAAAGGTAACAAACCTGCCAGGTTACAGAGAGACTCACGCCAACCCACCCAGTTCCTCTTTCTTGTCCCCATTTTGACAATCAGCTGACTATCAGCATCTGGATGGGGCAGTCCTAAGTTCAAGGAATGCCACACATGCCATACAAACCATCCCTAAATATGTTACACATCTTATGTAGAAATCTCTGTAACTGGTTTGTCATTTTATGACACCATAACTTGGCTTAATGAGTGTCATGCTGCATATTTATGGCACGATTAACATATCAAACATGCTATAAATGTAACATCTTCCAGGTCCCTTACAGTTTTTCTCAACTGATGATTCTTTAAATATTTTCAGATAGTATATGTTAATGGGTGTCACAGGCAGTTTCTCCATTAACTTTTCACCTTTGGAGAGCGGGGTTCAAATCCTGAATTAAGCCCTCAGAATTTTTCTTTTCAATTTTATCCTAATCTCCAATGAACACTGGTTTACATCACATCAACACAACATGATTTAGCATAAATGAAAGTCTTTCTCCCTCTACTTCCTTTTTCTGCAATCCATGCTTAAGTGAGTTTAACGATTAAAAAAACAGAGGTAGCAGGACATTCTGATATCCATAGCTGATGCTTCTGATATCTGGATATATTGATTTGGTACCGATCTTTAGCTGGTGAAAGGCAGCATAACTGTATGGTGTTATCTTGATTTATGCTAGTTTGCCCTTTGGATTTAGAAAACAAACATTAAATGTAAATGATAATATTTATGTCAACTGTGAAATACAAGAGAGTAAGCATAGCATCAAGGTCCTGAATAATTTGCAGAATTACATTAATTTGTGCAGTCTGTCTCACCAGTCATCATATGATAAAATGGCACCCAGCAGAGGGCAGGTGACATATAGCATTCTCCCATGTACCAGTGTTTGCCCCCTCGGGATGGAATGTGGCTTACATTAGCTGATAGCAGAGGGGACAAGGCTAAAGTAACTGTCAGCAGAAACAGTGACAGCTCTAAGCTATAAAGTTATTTGGCTGCAAAATGAAAAGGGCACCAGCAGCGGGAGCATAAGCTGTGCAAGGAAGCAGAAAGCAATAATAGGGCTGGAACTCATAGTGCACTTATTCCACTTTTTACTTTTGCCCTTGGTTGTATGAATAAATTCTATATCAATACAGATGTGCTTCCAAGCCTGCAGAAGGGGCAGGAGGGTGATTTATTATAATTTAGCTAAAAATACCATGGTGGCAAAGAGTGAGCAGAAAGGCATATGTAACTGCGGTAGCCAGCACTGGCACTGGTAGTCCTGGCCAGAATGCAGGGATAAGATGGTGGAATAGATGATAAATGTTATGTTAATTAGAATTAAACTGTGTACATCATGACTCCTTCATTTTTCCTAAGCTCCCGCTCATCCAGTCTGCAGAGAGTAGTGGCATATAGGTAATAAATATAAATGCTAAAACCAGATGAGTAGGACAAACAATTGCTGATGAATTGTTGGTCTAAGTGTAATATTAGTATTTGAATTGAATTTATCTGCATTTTTAAAATTTTTCCTTCTCCCCCCATTTCCCACTGAAACTTAAAAGCACTCTATGCAAACATATTATCTCTAAGTCAGCTTCTTCCCTCTGACATAGAAACCAGCAGAAAAATGGATAAATCATGTAAACCACAGGATACAGAGTCATCTTCTAGTCACTGATTGGTTAGGATGCCATCATAAGAGCTGAGCGACTGTGTCACTAGTACTCCTACTCCTGTCCTCCCTCTGACCCCAAGCTCTTACCTATGCTCTGATTCCAAATGTCTTCCATCCACAAAAATCAGCAGTTCTGTTTGGAATATTAGGCCAAACAGTGACATTCAGTTTAAGCATCATATTTGTCTCTCTCTAGAGAGAAAAGCCATTATGACTGTCTTCAGCCAACACCCATCATTTTCTTAACCACAATATTTGGAAGGAAAATTAAAAACATACTACACAGTAAAATGCTGGTTTAGCAAAAACAAATTTACTGATGTCTAGGCATTCAGTAAAGTACTTTGAAAACTGCACTTTTGGGCATTCTCCCCCCACCCTTCTGCATCTATTAGTCCTCGTCTCCTGTCCTCTAGCCAATGGTTTCAACCTTCCAAATAGTTGTTCTCTGCCTTGTCAAGGTACATAATCTTGTAGTCATTCTTGCCTCTTTCTGGTTAAAACAACCCCCCTTCTTTACAACTTTTCTATATGTAACCCATAATGAAATGTTCGAAGATTCATACAATATGTGTTTTTAACTTGATATAAAGCTTAACACTACCAAGGAAGAAACACTACAGTCAAAAAACAGAACAATTCTCTTCTTTGTGGCTCCTTCAGAGTGGTTTGTTGTGTTGTACATTCCTTGTTTTCATTTATCAAGTCTCATGTCAAAACCAAGAGACTGAGAATGCTTTATTAGAATTACCCAGAAAGTGTTATTAACCTATATGCTTCCATAGATAACCAGGGAATTTAAGCTTCTTATCTTCATTAGTATTAATAACGGGTATACATACAAACCCCAGATGAATTCACATGAGAGGAGACCCTAACATTTTATTTAACTTTGAATTATAAGGGTACTTTCAAGGCACCTTAATGTCATACCAAAGCACCAATGAACACCCTTTATTTCCTAACATAATATCCTATTTTTAAAATACTTCTAGCAATGGCCTTCACTGCACTTGTGTCCGCAAAGACTATAATCCAAGAAGAAAACCTCTTTCAGCAATGTGCCATTTGTCATTTTAAGACAGTGACAAACACAAGAAGTCCAAAGTTTTCAAAGTCTGAAAGCAGAAAATATTCCTTGCAAGCAAAACATTACTGATTCTTTGTAACAAAAAAATAAAATCTTCCTGGTAGTGTGCTGTGAAATTTCCTATTTCCCGTTCTATTTAAGACTTTAAAAATGAACAAATTACATTGCTCTTAAATGCCATAAGAACATGCAGCTACAAAGAAAAGCACACCCTCGATAAGCATACCAAAAAAAAGCTGACAGGAATTTACTCTGCTTTGAATCAATATGCTTAATATAAATCCTAATCTGACTCTTTGAGAGTTCAATGTGTTATTCAAGGGTAAAGTTTAATTTTCAAGCCTGCCCCACAGAATGTCTGAATTTTGCAGATTTGCATTCTGGTGGGGGCCAGGGAGGATTAATATGTAGTTGGTGATGTGATGAAATATTGATTTAAATAATTTTTATTGTTCTGGTAAAATACAAGAGACATGACATGTGTTGTCCTTGTAGGCATCCTTAACCCAATCTTATGAAGAAGAGGTTCCCCTCTTTGGATATTATTATGTTCAAGGATTGTTTAACCTTTTTTATTTTTTTTAAGACTTAAAAAAGTTTTAACAGCTAACAATATGGGCTTGGGAATCAGGGCCGAGTCAAACAATGAAGTTATTTCAGAACACAAGAGAAAGGAGAAACCTTGTGCTCTGTCTGCATATTCACATGCAAAGTAACTACTCCCTTCCATGACATTCAATTGACATCATGCACTATCTGTCTCGCCACTTTTTGCACATGCAGTAAAAACAAACAGCTGAGAAAATAAAACAAAAGGACATTTTGATAATAATTTTGTTACTTACAGCATTTGATAAAATGGTAATGAGACATTCTTTCATCTCAGACTGTAGTCTGGCTACAGGTTTCAGTATTCTCTTCTGCTACAACTGTCGTGCCCAGAAAATGCATTATTTAGAGCCTTTCCTCAGGTATCCAGTTTACCTCAGAATACATTATTTAATGTAGTTTCTCTTCCAAGATCTTGCAGATGCTTCCAAGTTATTCTTACATGGCTGCTGGAGTTATGATAAACCTCTATGTGTCTTGAACCATAACCATTGCACGTGCTATTGTAGTACAATTGATTGACACCGCTCCTAATCCCACATCCCCAGGAATAGTAAGATTTAATTGGTGTGCACTTGCAGCCACATTCTTCCAGCACTGAGGTGTGCTGCTGCACTGCGGCTCTCACAGTCCTGCCAGTTAATGGCTTTTCAATAGCTTTCAAATGGCAGCAAACTAAGCTTGATGAGTGGGCTCATTTGAAACAGCAGAACAAGAAACCTTAAATCTTTTTTGTGCATGTTGTCTATGAGCCAAATGTGACCGGATTCTTAGCTAGTGTTAAAATTGGATTATTTTTAGTTGCCACCAGTTGCTGTGTGAATAGGAAATTGATATAGGTTGCCAAAAATAACCATCTTTTAGCATCACAGATCGTTTTCTCAGTTTGTGGTAAGGTGAAAATTAGGCTATAGCTCACAGCTATCTTCAGCCTCTCCCGACTTCTGCATGTGCTCATTTTTAAAAGCTAACAAAATGTGTGTGTGCGCGTGTGTGTTCTTTAAAATGCTCTTATTTTGGCATTTCTTGTAGTGAATTGCATTCTACCCATTTCTTGTGGGTCGAATATTTATGACAGAGGATAGGAACTGCTATGTTTGCACAGTTTATATAATAAATGCATAGTAAACATATTTCATAATGCTGTGATAAGTAAAATTCTATTTATATGAAAAAATCTGTGATTAAGAGCACATAACTAGAAATAAACTGCAGTAATTGCAAGTTAATGTATGTATAATTATATAATTAGTTATCTGCCCCTCTGAATAACAGGCTGATGTATATTGATGCAGTACCCTTCATGTTCCCGATTGTTTAAGGGCATACAAAAGGCAGACCTGCATTGTATTTTAAACACTCAGACTCCACCATTTGAGAAACACAGCTTTAGCAATACTTTTGCAAGCACCCCACAACAGATATCTGTCTAGTACTTCTCTGAGAATAGGATATCATCACAACATATATAAAATGTCTAATACTTGAATAGCAATTTAAGAAAGGCATGTTAAAGAGAATTCAGTTTTGCTTCCTGTGTGTGAGATACATAATAACTATTATTTCACTGAGTAAGCCATTCTTACGTAGTGAATCTGACTGGCTAATCATTAAAAAAATGCTATTTTTTTCCCGAAATATTGTTACCTGCTCACATGCACACAGACCCTTTTAAACCAGCAAGAAATGTAGGGAGTGGGGTCTACTTCATCAGTGATGATTACTAATTCAGATTTTATTAACTGTTCTGTAAAGTTCCTACAGGAATGGAATGACTTGCATACATAGACATCCAATGATCAATTAGCAATCTCTTTAGGTGAAACCTCTAGGCTCCTAATGGTCAGATATTTCACATCTGCTTTTAGGTGTGATTAATGTAATGATCACTTTCAATGAGCTATACTGTTATTTCTATTCTTCCCAAAATTTGTGATTCTTCCCAAAGTAAAGAAAAAATACTACAGGAATCGTTAAAGGAAATGAATCACACCAGAACAATGCAATACTGAAATCAGCATACAACCTTGCCTTTAAAAACTCAACAGACCAAGGCAATGAAATTCATCCAGTTTCTCACACATCTATTCAATACCTGGACAGCTTGATCCATATAAATATCTACATGATCTTATTTAAGAGTATATGTTAATCAGAAACCATGAACAAGTGGCAACAAGAGTGACACAAACCCTTTGAGCAACATTTTTGTAGACACATTTTGACAGAGGTTCAATCATGGTGGTTGTGTCATGTAAAGTCCGCTTCTTCTAATAACATCATGTCTCTCCCAATTTACACTGACCAAAAGCAGTAAGATTTTGTGTAAATCCTTCAACATGGTGAATGGGGGCATTGCCAAAAGTCATTGTCTTGAGAGAAATTTGAAATATTAAAATTTTTTTTGTGATTTTCTCTGGATTTTCTTTGTAATTAAATGCAGCAAATATTATTTGGATCTGTTTATTTGAAAATTCACTGAATTTACATAACTTGCATTTTCTGAGACCGAAAACTAGGTTGGTGAAACTCAGAGTTATTTGCCTGTGTGTTGTAACAAAAAGAGGGAAGGACAGCATCTGCCTCAAAAAATGTACAGAACAGATTCTTAAAATGTTAAAAAAAAATTAAATGACTCCACATTTACATCAGTGCAACCAGCAGTGACATCTTGCCTTTTTTAAACAGATGCAATATGCACTGACCACCCCCAAATGATGTTTCTATTTGACAACATTTGTCTGTAGGTGTGCGGTGGCAGAGTTTCACCTACCTTTGGCTGAGTGCTGCATACACAGTGAGATCTCTGATCTCACAAACATGTTAGCTCAAGCTTCTGCTAGAATTCCAATGGTGCTGTGAGCTCTGAGTTCATGAGCTGGTTAGCATGGGGTCTGGCCACATCCCCTGCTTTCCCACAACTACAGAGCCCAGGGGGTGCATGCTGCTGCTCTTTGCACCCCAGACCTCTGAATTTAGCATCAAAAGTAAAAAGAGGATGAGTGGTGGCGAGCCCTGGAAACTAAGACACCAGCACTTGTTCCCATCTTTTACCATGCTGCTCCTAAATTCTGTGGGGGGAGGGAAAGCAAATTGTGGTGGCACTCATCCTCTAAATCCATATGAAAACTGGAGCTCCATCCAGAACCTGCACTGATCAGTGTGTGAGCTCAGAGATCTCCGAGATCACTTTCATCCAGTATCATGGCCATATGACTTTTTCCACTGCACAGGTGCCACACAGCCAAAATGGGTGTGGGTGCACTCCCCTTGCTGTGTTTCTGGATCTATCCACATATATTTATATGCATGTGTGTACTTTGCTGTATTAAGTGAATTTCAATTATGTACTTAGTGAGTTGTTATCATTGGTGGGTCTTGTAAAAGATGTGAGTTCTAAAAAATAATTTAAATAGAGAAGTATATGCCTTCTGCACTGATGGCAAGAGGGACTTTGGACATGGATATGATGACATCATAGAAGAACTCACATAAATGAAGATAGAAGAAAGTCATGAGCATACTGAAGGAAAGGAAGCAGGAAGGAAAAAAAGCGAGAACGAGGACATAGGCAGACTGTAAGGTATCACAGGGCGTGTCTACACATGATGCTTACAGTGCAGTAGCCTAATAATACTGCACAGTAGCGTGTCACAGTACAAACAGTGAAATATGCTACTGTGTATATTATTAGGCAACTGTACAGTAGTGTCACTTATAAGGTGCTACTGCACAGTAACTCTTGTCTAGCTAGAAGGCTTGGGGCCAGCTGGAAAGGACAAGTGGCTATTCAGGGTGGAGACACAAAAACAGCTCAAATTTCAGGTGGAGTTTGGGGTGGGAGGTAACGGTGACAGTGACTAAGCTGTCATGCTGGGAAAAAGCTCAAAATTAGAAGTACTCTCCTTTAATGTGTAGAAAGGACAAAGGGTTTGGATTTGTTTGATTTGTTGAGGATTCAAGGTTGTTTTATGGAAAAAATGGCCTGAGAACGAAGAATAGAGCCAACTTGCTTCTTGCTTGCTTAAGGGAGCAGGGTAAGCAACCTGCATATACGTAACCAGCACAAGTATTTTCAAAAGTGGGGGGGTGACATGGTCCAGTTGATGGATAAGACGCATAATTTCAGTTGCAGCATTTTGGAAAGATCCAAGAGATGCAGGAAGTAGGCCAGAAATAGATTGATATACTACTCATTGTGGAAGATTAAGAAAAGGATTTAAGCTATAAAAAACAAACAAAAAGAATTGTGATTTTAAGATGTAGGAAAAAAAGAACCCATTGAATTTTTGCTGTCAGTTCAAACTCAGCATATTTCAAATGATAACTCCATTAAATTCCCCAAATTTTGATTAAACAACACAGGAAGTGGACTATTGGCTACCATATTTCTTTTCTTTTCTACATTCAAATTAGGCAGTGAAAAAAACAGTTCTGGTAACCAAGAACAATATGAATAACAGTTTTCAGGGTGGAATACTAACTATCTCAGCAGATATAAATTCACTTTTCTAGGCTAGGGACAGACATTCAAAAGCCTGAGCCTGAACTGATTCAATCTTTGCAGGTTAGTCTAACCTGGTTAGGTTGAACCAGTTTGCAAGCATGCAGACATTCCCTCTAGACTGAGGAAATGCAGGCACATGCCTACAGTGGCTAAGGTTAGAAGCCGGAGGGCACTAAAGCAGCCCTCCCCTCCCTTTCACAGAGCTGAGCTGAGGGGGGGCATGGTCAGGCCCAAGCAGGATGCTGTGATTAAAGAGGGTTCCCCCACTCCTGCCCAGCCCAGCCTAGCCCAGCCCAGCCCAGCAGGGAACGTTTATCACCTCTAACTCAGTTTATATCACCCCATTAAGAAAACAGACAGACATTACCAGCTATCTGTTGATTCTGCCTTTATCCCATGTGCCACAGCTCAGAGTTAGCCAGCATGTGGTCTGGCTACCTAATAATGAGGTGTCTGTGAGGAACAAGGAATACCTGCTTAGCAGCAGGGCAGGGGGGTGTCAGGAGGAAAAGCCAGGCAGATGCCTGCAGAGACCACTGAAGCTGCAGCCAGGGAACAGAGGGGAGGGGCCAATCTTGCTGTAGAGCAGGGAGCCCCGCCCCGCCCAGCCCAGATACCATGCCAGGATCCTGGCAGTATCTGGTTTATCTTAAAGTGGAAGGGGTCTGGGACAGACATTGCATAAACCAGTTTGAGCCAAATCAGTTCATTCTGATGCAACGTTCAACCAGGTTCATCTCAAGCCGGTTCTAGCCATTCTCAAACTGATTTATGTGCACGGAACATCTGTTATTTACAGTTTAAACCAGTTTCTGATCACTTAAACCAGTTTGTGTGTAACAGTTTCATAGTTTGTAGGGTCGGAAGGGACCTGAGCAAATCATCTAGTCCGACCCCCTGCCATGGCAAGAAAGAGTACTGGGGTCAAATGACCCCAGCTAGATGTTCATCTAACCTCCTCTTAAACACCCCCAGGGTAGGAGCCTGCACCACTTCTCTTGGAAGCTGGTTCCAGACCCTAGCCGCCCTGACTGTGAAGTAGCGCCTTCTGATATCTAACCTAAACCTACCCTCTGCCAGCTTGTGACCGTTATTCCTGGTCACTCCTGGTGGTGCTCAGGGAAACAGTGACTCCCCCAATGCCTGCTGATCCCCCCTGACTAGTTTATAACAGGCCACAAGATCCCCCCTCAGCCTTCTCTTTTGGAGGCTGAATGGGTTCAGGTCCCATAGCCTGTCTTCATAGGGCCTGCCCTGTTGTCCCCTGATCATACGATTGGCCCTCCTCTGGACCCTCTCGATCCCGTCAACATCCCTCTTGAAGTGCGGCGCCCAGAACTGGACGCAGTACTCCAGCTGCGGCCTGACCAATGCTGCATAGAGGGGAAGGATCACCTCCTTGGACCTGCTCGAGATGCATCTGTGGATGCATGCCAAGG
This sequence comes from Crocodylus siamensis, assembly GCF_052110815.1. Taxonomy (NCBI): domain Eukaryota; kingdom Metazoa; phylum Chordata; order Crocodylia; family Crocodylidae; genus Crocodylus; species Crocodylus siamensis. The sequence goes on from NC_143395.1 coordinate 309,691,774, forward strand.
TGCGGTTGGCCTTCCTTACTGCCGGCCCATGTTCATCTTGGAGTCAATGTCTGTCCCTAGCTCTAAACACACTGGCACACTGTGGTTTTTTAGTATTCAAGGACATTGACACATTTCTAAACACAAGCTCATTGATTCCAACAAGACAATTAAAATTCTCAAAGTTGAGCACAGGCTTAACTGCTCTGCTGAATTCAGAGCCACACACTCAACTGATACCATACCTGGCTTCAAAAGTTCAAGTGTAGTTTTGTATATTTTAATGAAAATGTTGTGCAAAGTCATAAATTTGAAAAAGCATTTTTTTTTAAATGAACACACTTCCTTGGTTTCTGGTTAAAAAATAGACCTCTGCTGGGTGTGTCTATATATGTGCAATTAATGCAACTGAATAAATTCCAGTGCAATTTGAGATGGAGTAAGCTAAGCCTGATGTCACTGCCTACATGTGTACCTATGTAATTTACTCCACCATCAGATAGTACCTGGGTGCATCTACACGTTCATTAATGCACCTTTAATACTGCCCATATAGTTTAGAACTTCCTTAATGAAGTACTAACTAAATGCACAGTACCTCAAGTTACTGCGCAGCAGCACTGGCTCACAGTTATTTAGTGATGCTTATTGTGCTTTAGCCTAATAGCAGAGTTTTTGCCATGACATGTAGTATTAACAGCCTACTGTGGAGTGTTATTAGGCTAAAGTGCAGCATCTCATGTAGACACATCCCCTGCATCTGATGGGACTATCCTATGCCAGAATAAATTGACTGCATCCTAATTGTCATGGGCAACTGCTGCCTCTTGAATCTGGGGCAGCACCCACAGAAGCTGGTGGCAGCAGCAGGGATAGAGCTGGTGAGCACCCACAGAAGCCGACAGCAGCAGCAGTGGCGACAGGGATGGGGCCAGCAAGCACCCGCAGAAGGTGGCAGCAGCAGCAGGGATGGCCCTGTCAGGGGGGGCACATGTGCCCCTGTGCCCTCCCCCCCACCATTTTCCTATGCTAATTGTGGCACATGTGTAGACGGTGACACTTTACTGCACAGTAAAGTAGTCTACTGTGCAGTAAAATGCACGTGCAGGCATGTCCACTGTGTCATAAACAGTGGTTAGAGGAATGGTGAATTTCATACCTTGTACAAATTAAGAAGCCTTATCACTTTACGGGAGTCGTTTTTGTTTATTTGGGGGTATTTTTCCCTCTTTAATTTTAGAAGTGGGCTGCCATAACATATTATTAAGACTCATAATTCCTTTTACAACAAAATGAGATGCATCAATTTAAAAAAAGAAACAGAAGAATAGTTTAAGGTCAGGAATAGTATAGTCACAGCTGTCTTGTCTTAGAAAATGTACCCTTTTTAATATTTCTTACAAAAAACATTGCTTAATATAATGTTTTATTACCTTTTGTTCTGCTAAAGCACTGGAAGACTACATTAATTCAGTATAAATATTTTGTTAACCTATTAGTGTAAGCTGGTGTCCTTAAAACTGAACAATATACAACACTTGTAGCATTTTATACTCCATGTTATGTTTGTAAAATCTGATAGATGCACACAAACCTATTTAAAAGCAATTTGAATAATGAGAAAACACTAACTGCTGTTTTAGAAACATGACAGATGCTTGCCATTTACACCATTTCCAGCCAATATAACAAAGCCTGATTTTCCTTCATGTTGTAATTTCACTGCATTACATATTTGTGTAAGACCCCATTGCTTCACCAGACAACAAAATGAAATGTAGAACAAAATTAACATAACTCACATGTTTTATAGATGCCACTACTTAGTAATCAGTCCTCGGCCACACAATCCATCTGCTAGCAGTTGCAAATAATCTTTTACAGCACTTAGATTCCTCAGAACAAAACGAAATAATGGCAAGGATGAGCTATAATACCGATAAGACAGTTGCAGAAGTCACTGCATTGATACATTTTCTTTAATAATACTAGATTCCTGATGAAGAAACAGAACGCATACTCTGTTTTCCAAATGGTTTACTTCAAACATTTCATATAAAACTGACTCTACAATAGTGGTAACAAGCCAGTCACTGATTGCCCAACTGAAGTTTGGCTCCTATGGTGTTTAAAATTCAAGGAGTGAGCTCCTTCTCTATCACACTTCACTCGCTCATGTTCTTTACTGTTTTACATATCATGCTGCTTTTATTTAGGGAATAAGCACTCTCCCTTCCATTCCTCTATCATAGCACCCAGTTCCCAAAGGGAAACAAGAATGGGAAAATGCTTTTGCTTTTATAATAATACAAAGTACAAAAGCAAATATGATCAGCTAAGTAAAAGAAATAAAAGGACTGGTATTGAAAATATTGATAGCATAGAGAATAAGGATGGGAACTGACAGAACACTGGAATAGTTTAGGATAAGCTGCTGTTTAGATTCAACATGATTCACTTTAGTAGAAGATGTTTGAACCCCTGGATTAAAAACCAACAGGGTTTGTTCAGCTTGTGTTAAATTGAGCAAGAAAGGGAAAGAAAGAGAATTTTTGTTCAACTGAGATAATCTAGTTAGTTCCAATACACAAAGTAAGGAAGGAGAAAAGCTATACTGAAACAAACAACAAAAAAAGCATGGAAAAATGTGTGGAAAGGTCATTTAGTGCTTACAGCTCTGTACAGAAGCAAATATTTATCTAATCCAGTGATTCTCAACCTTTAGGATAGGTACAGACAGCCAAAACCCAAGGCTGAATCAATTCAGTCTTCACAGGTTAGTTTAAACTGCAGAGATTAAATTGAAACAGAAGTGAACAGACATTTACCTTTGATTCAGAAAATGCAGCCACATGCCTGCAATGCCTCAGGCCAGAAGCAGGCTCTCTAGCTGTGTATTCATTTGCCCTTCCTACTGCCCCTGAGGTTTCTGGGATTTGTAGTACAGGAATTACAGCAGCAAGACTCTGCAGGGCTGTTTATCAGTTCCTCTTCCTGCTTTTTGGTGCCTCTGGAATTTGTAATCCACAGTTGCAGCCAGCAGTAAGTTTGAGTGAGGGAAGGGGTGTTTAACCCCCAGTGTTTAACCCCCTTCCCTAGCCCCAGACTCCAGCCAGGGTTTGTCTGGGAGGAGGGTAGCCCTGCCCCCCAATAGACTGGGCTGCATTCCCAGCCAGGCTTGCCCCTCTCCCCTCCCCCCTCTTGTCAGCCAGCCCTCACTGCTTCAGCTAGAGAGCAGAGGGGCAAGGCCAGTCCTGCTCTCTGGAAAAGACAGCCCAGCCCAGGGCTGGAAAGCATGCTGGGATGCTGTGGGGACTGCAGTTTAACTTGAACTAGGAAAGGGTCTGGGACACAAATTTCATAAACCAGTTTGACCCAAATCATTTAAGTCTGATACTATATTCAACCAGGTTGACCTTAAACCAGTTTTAACCATTGTGAAGCTGGCCACCACCTGCAGTTTCCACCATATTGCCAACCAGTTTAATGTAAGCAACTCCATGGCTGGAGAGACTATCTAGGAGGTATACCTGGTCATCCAGAATGTCTTGGTCAGCTGCGTATCTACCTCACCAACTCTCAGGAGATGGTTGCTGGCTTCCATTGCACAGGCTTTCCCAACTGCATTAGGACCATGGATGGTACCCATATCACCATCCTCTGTCTGCCCTAAGGTGCCTGGGTGTTCATCAGCCTCAAGGATTACTTGTCCATCATGCTGCAGGGCAGCATCAACCATCAGGGCTGCTTTACCCACATCTTCACTGGCTAGGTGGGCAGCACCCACAGTCCCCATGTCTTTTGCAAGTCCCTGCTATTTTAGACAATGGAGAATGAGTGCTATGCTCCTGGAGGTCCCAGTTGCATCATTGGCACCACTGACATCCCTCCCCTCATCATTGGGGACCCATCTTAACCCCTCATGTCATGGTGGATGCAGCTGTACATGCAGCAACTGTAATGTTGAAAGGAGTACTTCAACTGAGTGCTGGTTGAAGTGCTTCTTTCATCAGGTGCCTGAGCAGGTGCCACATGACTTTAGAGTGTGCCTTTGGTCACCTTGAGGCACACTGTTGGATTCTCAGCAGTTCCTAGGCTTCAGTTCTGGGTTTGGTAATTAGTGCCCCAGGGATTCCCAGGGATTGGATCAGACTGGGGACAGGGAAAGGTGCTGGAGTGTTGCTTGCAAGCCTCTGAAGATGCACAACTCAGGAGTCACCATGACAGTGGGACTGGATTGGCTGAGACAACGATTCCCATGCAGGACTCCTGCCACTACATCTGTGCCTTTCTTGGACTGGGAGGGAGGGAGAGGGGTTGTTTAGCGAAGAGAATTTGTTCTCATTCCCACTGTGCTGCAATTCCAGTGGTTCTCATAGATAACTATGCGTTATCGCCTGTCCCTGTCCTCAGGGTTCTTTCCACCACCTAGCCCAGGACAGGGCACAGAGGACTGGCACTTGTACCTGTTTTAACACTTTTCTTGCATAGCTCAATAAACTTTTTTAGTGCCTTCTGTGAGTGCAAGGGGGTGGGGAGCACTGTTTCAGCACCAATACTCTGGGAAACTGGGGGCAGTCTCCATAGCTGAGGATGGCCCTGAGAGATAAGGCAGAGAGGTGTGAATGAGGCAGATTTACACTCCCACAGAATGGAAGATGAGCTACTAACCACCCAAGATCAAGGTGGAGATTGGGGGCAGCACCTTGGCTGATTCAGGAAAAGAGGGAGGGGACAGGAGGGGTTGACTGATCTGCTGAAGGACAGAAACCTCTTGAGCAATTAGCAGCATGGGGCCCTGCAATTTGACCAGTCAGGGCAGGGCACTTCACCATCCCCCCACACTCCTCTATCTCTGTACCTGCCCCACCACTTCTGGGCTTCTTAGCTATGATGGCTTGGGAGAGCTCTGTGACCATGGGAATAGCCTGTAGCAGTCACTGGTCCCCCAGGGGCTAGGGAGAGCAGACGGGAAAAAGGCCAGAGGGTTGTGTCCAGTGACCACATTATGGAAATTGGCTTGCACATAGGGATTAGGGCTGGTGAGGAATCATAATGCTACTATCTGCCCACCCACCTGGCTGTTGCATGTCTTGTCAGCTCTTCTTCTTCCTGTCAAAGATCAAAGTCTTTGATTTCAGATGCCGATGGCAAAAGGTCAGATGGCAAAAGGTCAGAAGCTAACACAACAAGCTCTATAATTGTAATTTATCCCTCTGTATTAACAGTGCTGCATATACACACCCCTGTCTGTGCCTCATTTCAAATCACTTGAGTTACCACACAAGAGAAAGACACTAACCTTGAACAAATTGCAGCTTGGTACCGTGACGTCAAAAAAAGATATCGGTACCCATGGTGACCAGATAAAAATGAAACTACTTTAGTAAAGTTGTAAAATTAAATAATATACTATGCGCACCATCCTATGACCAAACAGGACCAGTACCACCCAAGTAAAAATAACCCCCCTTTTTCTGAAACCTGAGCAAAGAAAGAAAGCACAAGTGCCAACTCATTAATTATTCATGCCTGGCATATAGTAATTGGTCACCTTTGGCAAGTATAACTTTGAAAGAACTTCCGCCCAAGACAGAGAACTGTGTATACACTCAAGAAGAACAGATCGTGAACAAATATTATCTCTCCGCCTACGTATCTTTCTGGCGTATCTCCATCTTGCCGGCCCGTCTCTCTCTCTATCTCTGTCATTATCTTTCTTATCAAGAGCTCTCAGTAATCTGCAGACTGCAACGGCTTGTGTGAATCGCTCAGAAGCAACTCTCTTACCCACCCTGTAAATGCTGGATAACATGATATCTGCATGCTGTAACTGAATAAATCAACTCCTCTGCCTACGCTGCATCACATCAGTAGCGTAAGTAAAATAAACTTTCTGTGTAACCAATACGCTGTGTTTAAATCCTCTGACTCCTGCTCACCATTATCACCCACCTGTCCAGTTATAAATCCCCCTCCTCGCGTCAAGCTGGTCGTGCCGATCCAGGCTCGCAGGTCAAGGGTGCACTGGCATTAGGGACGCGACACTTCCCCCTTCCCCTTTGGAACTTCACATTTGTCCCTTCACTTTGGAACCACGTAGCTGCAAGCCAAAAAACTCTGGCAGTGGCTGAGCCACAAAGGTTATAGTTTTGCTTCTGTACAGGTCCAGCCCCAATGTTCTGCCCCCCAACATCCCAAAGGGGAGTGCTTCATAATAGGGGTTGCACAGGCTTGGCCCAGGAACTTAGGTGGCCTCGTCCCCAGGCTCACGTAGGAGACATAGATGTCTCCCTTCCTCCTGCTGCTTGCCTGTGGCTGGAGGCTGAAGTCAGAGCTAGGGAGAGGGGCTATGCTTGCTCAGTATTGGGATACTGCAGGAGCAGGGCCTGCTGGATACTCAGAGCAGCCAAGTACAGGCTGAGTGCTAGCATGTTTGACTGAGAGGAAGGGCCACAAAGCAGGCTGGGATGCCAGAGGACAACAATCTAACTTGAATTGATAGGGAAACAGTACAGAAATTTCATGCATTGATTTAACCTACATTAATATGAATTAACTGTTCCTCATACCAGATCTATCATAGACCAACTATGCCATTTTTAGACTAGTCTTGTACAATAGACATCCATACAGTTATGGATTTAAATCAGTCTACATTCACTTTTGCCTGTCTAAGTGTAATGTCTGTGTCCCATTCAAACATACACAGTTAGAAAATTTTGAAAAAACACTTCTCACAGGATCTTACCGAGCATGGAGATTAGAGCTGAGACTATAATATGGCTGAAGCATATAGAAGTAAAGACTTTTCCAAAATGGACTGAAAGTAGTTTTTTTGAATGTGATACACAAAGCATGATTAAATCAGTGTTTGGTACTAGGTTAGGTATGGAAAGACAAACATAGGAAGGCTGGATAGTCAGCTCATTTGAAGAGCAATAAGTGAAATATTCAGGACAGTTTTCTGTGTTTTGTACAAACATAGAAATATCACATAATCTTAACTCAGCAAGATGCTGATTTACACAGGAGCAAGGAAAGAGAAAAGTTATTTTGTACTGCTGCAGCACACACCATTAGAACAGCAATAAACCACAACAACCTATGGAAATTCAGTAAAAATGAAGCCAAAATCTTGGAACAAGGCAAAAGCATAGTCAGAAACTAGGAAAGCCAGAGACTTTGCTGGGACACGAACTGCTCAGAGACTGGAGACCAGTATGCTATGCTGCAAGGCCCAGGTGCTGGAGGAGCTCTTTAAATGGAGCACCAGAGCCAATCAGAGAGAAGGGGCTGAGGTCAGCTGGCCTTGATTATCTGTAATGGGTCAGCCGCATTTAACAAGGGTTGCAGGGTAGAAGCCTTATACTCAGTCCAGGGCCTGATCTGGGTGTGGTGGGCTCAGCAAAAGCAGTGTGGGAACTGATCCTGGTATGTGGGGCCAGAAGTGGCCCATGAGCCAGCCCCACACCACACATCTGGTCCACAGGGTTGAAAGATTGAACATCACTGCCCTACATCAGTGATTTCCAAAGTGGGGTGTGCAGGGGTGTGCAAGACAATCCATTGGGGTGCGGGAAGAAAATACTAGAACTTCTATTTATATTTATATAAGTATACATATATTGGGGGTGCATGCTCAACATTTTTTTACTGATAGGGGTGCGCGAATATAAATATACATATATTGGGGGGGGTGCTCAAAAATCTTTTACTGATAGGGGTGCACGATCAAAAAAATCTGGAGACCACTACGCTAGATGATTGGCTTAAAAAGTGAGATTAAAATAATAAATAACTTGTTTTTAATAAGCCTTTCAGTGTATACTCTCATCATATTTTCAGGCTTCGTTTTTTCTATAATTAAGGCTAGAGACTTGTTAACTTCTTCTTGCTCCCTGAAGTATACCATCCAACATAGAAGAGGGGAAGAGAGAGATACAGAGAGGACAGCTGCCCATTACAGTAGACTCAGAAGTGCAGCTGTCTGGCCTATTCCAGTTGCTACTACCCAGCTGGCAAACTCCCTGTTGTTCACAAGCTGGGTCGGCTGCAAGGAGAGCAGGGGAAAACTTATGCTCCTGAGAGTATTCAGCCATCACTTGTGCCTCTGATTGGCTCCAGAACATACCAGGAACATAGAGAAAGGAGAGGCATCTGGCAAAGCAAAGAGCTATAGTGCTGTCAGCCCTAAACCCTCTTCTGCCTGTATCCAATTCATCACAACCGCTCCCTCAACTATGGCAGTGGTTAGATTAGATTATCATAACAGTCCCTTCTAGTTTCTAAAGCTGTGAGTAACCATATTTTGGTACTTGATCATATAAGAATAATAATAAAATCTCCCATAGGTGATGCACGGGGGCGGCATGTGCCTCCCCTGAGATTGGGCCTGGCTGGTGGAGGAGTGGGGGTGATGAGAGAAGCACTTCTGGGGTCAGCATTCAGCTGCTGGGGGATACCAGACTCAAGGAGCACCATGAAATCTGTACACTGAAAAGCTATAGATGGTGATCTCATTAGGCCACATTATCAGTGAAAAGCACAACTGGAAGCTTTATGTACAGTGGACCAGAATTTGCATAATATTACATTCAATAAGTCAAAGCAATGAACATAAGGGAAGAATACTGGATCCATTCAAAAGAAGATCAGGTGGACCAAATGTTCATCTTTCAAATATTTAAAAAACCACACTTAAAAAAAATCTAACTCCTTTTAAAAGCGAAGTGTTATAACAAAATGTACATTCAAAATACAGTTATTTAGTGAGGTATTTCAAGTGCAAATCTCTTTGGCATCAACAGAATGGTGTGCATATAAAAATAGTAAGGCTATGTCCTGAGATGGCAATGTCTTTATTCCTATTCCTTAAAAGTCCTGACCTGAATCCCCCTGAAATTAATACCACAACAATGTTTCCATTGAATCCTAAGCTAGGGACAGAAATTACACATAAAGTAGTATAAATGATTGGAACCGAGTTCAAATCTGTAACACAACAGAGGTTCAGTGCACATAAACCACTTTCAAATGGGCCAAAACTGGTTTAAAATAAACCTAGATGGAAGTAGTATTAGACTTAACTAATTTAGGTTAAATCAGTTTATTGAACTTCTGTCCCAGATCCCCTCCAGATTCAAGTTAACTCAGTCCCCCAGCATCCAACAATTTTTTGCACCTCTCCTGCAACCCCCACTTCGCAGGGTGAGAAAGCTAACCTTGGCCCGAGCTGTCTGCTCTAGCTGAGCAGGAAGGTGTGTGCTAACACCATCTAGCTTCTAACCTGGGCCACTGCAGGCATGCGCCTGCATTTCTGGAACCAAAAATGAATGTCTGTTCACTTGCTTATTGGCTCTATCTACATAACTTAGACTAACTTGCAAAGATTGCACAGATTCAGCCTCAGGCCTTTTGGCTAGGGACAGACATTCAAAAAGCTTAAACCTGAATTGGATTCAATCCTTGCAGGTTAGTCTAACCTGGCTAGGCTAAATCAGTTTTGTAATCAGACAGATATCCCAGAAATGCAGGCATATGCCTGCAGTGGCTCAAGCTAGAAGCTAGGGGGAGCACTAGAGCAGCCCTCTCTTCCTTCCAAAGCACTGAGCGGGGGCGGGGGGAGGGAGATACAACCAGGCTTTGGCAGGACAGTGATTAGCCCAGCAGGGAATTGATAACAGTATTTACTACCCAATTAAGAAAACAACAGAGGGACATTACCAGCTACTCATTGATTCTACCTGTTGATTCAACACAGACTATAGCCAGTAGAGCTGTGCAAAATGTCGACAGGTGTTTCATTTTGAAGCTGTTTTGATGCATTTCAAGCTCAAAACAACGAAAGCAAAATAAACAAAAGGCTTCGAACCAGCTTCAAAACGAAATGAGGGCACTTGAAACGTTTAAAAAATGTTTCGAAGCCAAGCTTGCTTGCAGCTAAACAGAAACTAAGGAGAGGGAGGGGGAAGTGGGGGGGGAAGAACTGCTCTGATATTGACATGTGTAGCTGGCCAGTGACTGTTATCCTTCCCTGAGGTCCCTTCCAATCCCAGTGCTCTGGGGGAGGGACAGTAAAATAACATAAAAAGCATTGTTTGAACTGAACTTTCTCTGTGCCTTGGGGTCAGTTACTGAGCTGCGTCTTCCAGCAGATCAGCAGCATCAGAAAAGCTATCACTTCCTACTTGCTAGTCTGTTCCTAGCAAGTGGGATCCAGTACCTTTTCCTTTCCTAATACCCTTTATTATTATATTAATTCCTTTCAATTTATCCTGCCCCCAAAATCCTCTTTTTGTTTTTGTTAGTCTATTTTGATCCTTTTCCCCCAGAGATCATGGAGATCATGCCTACCTCTCACTCAAAGGACACTGATGTGACCAGTCAGGCCATCGGTGGCCTCTCCTTCGATTCAAACTGATGGATGAGTCCCACATAGCAACCAAGATCATGGGGGTCATGAACTATTTGGTGCAAGGTTGGCTTAATGGGCAGAGCAAGCTCAGCCACGGGTTCACGGTCACCAACAATGGAGCGAATATGGTCAAGGCAGTCCGTGATGCTAACTTTGTTGCCATCTGCTGTGTGGCACACAAGTTCCATCTCATTGTTAGGGACACCTTGGAGGGGGATGGCTGCATCACCACCAGCAAGCTCATTTCCAAATGCAGAAAGGTGGCAGGCTACTTCTACTGGAGCATCAAGGGGAGCAAGATGCTGCAGGACAAAACAGGCAGATCTGACCATCCCACAGCACAAAATCATGCAGGATGTGGAGACTCGGTTAAACGCCACATACCTGATGCTCAAGAGACTGGTGGAGCAACAGAACACCATCCATGAGATGGCCTTGCTTGGGGAGATTGGGATCAGTGGCCCCCTTAACAGACCTGAGTGGGATACCATCTCCCAGATCTTGGTGGTCCTCAAGCCCTTCCTTGAGGCCACCAAGACCCTCAGTGCTGTCAATGCCCTCTTAGCCTGGTAATACCTTTCGTGAGGGAACTTCAGAATCAAATGGAGAATTTCCAGGGATCAATGTTCCTGACTGGGGCAAGCCACTGTCAGCAGACATTCAGGCATTGGTGAGGTGGCTGAAGGAGGGCACTAAGAAATGGCTTGATCCTTTGCGGTCCAGTGCAATCCGCATGCTGGCCGCCACGTGCAACCTGAGTGTGAAGGGGAGTGTATGCGGCAACAAAACTCTAGATCACTGGATGGAAATCCTAGTGAACACAGTCAGGGAGATAGAAGAGGGAAGGCGGGGGGATGTGGAAGAGATGAGAAGGGAAGGTATATGCAGGGCAGAGCTGGCACAGTCACAGGGCCCTACGGGTATTACAGTCATTTCTAGGGAACCCACTCAGTGACAAAGTGCAGTTTTCCCAAACCCCCTGGACCTATCTCCTTGAAACCTGACAGGATTCAAGGCCTTAGCAGGGGCTACCATGCCTACTTTTTTCACCCCCCTCCACCTTAACACACACATGTGACATGAGCTTGCTTGTCAGCACTTTGACGTGCAGTTTCCCAGAAACCCCTGCACCTATTCACTTTGAAACTTTCAGGCTTCATGGACTCAGCAGGGGCTACCATCACTGCTGTTGTCATATCTTTCCTGATTAAAATGAAAAAGTTATAGGTATTTTTGTGATTCCCCATTATAGCCTATGGGTGAAATGTCAAAAAAGCATCAAAACAGTTTTAATTACATGAAATGGAACAGTACTTCAAAACAGCAAAACAAAACACTGTCCTTTCAAAATGCCAAAATGGACGTCGAAATGAAATGGTACTGTTTCGCACAGCCCTAGTAGCTAGCATGTGGTCTGCTAGCTAATACACAGACACCTCTCAGCAAGGCAGAAGGGGAAGGGGGAATTTCTGCTTAGCAGGGAGTGGTGAGGAGAGTGGGGAGTAGCCCACAGTCTCTGGAGCTCCAGACAAGGAGCAGAGGGGTGGGGTCAGCTCTGCTGTGGAGCAGAGCACCCAGCCCAGCACAAAGAGCATGTCAAGATGCTGGGGGAGTCTGGTTTATCTTAAACCAGCAAGGGGTCTGAGAGACATTACATAAGCCAGTTTGAGCCAGATTAGTTAAGACTGATCCTATATTCAACCAGGTTTATCTCAAACCAGTTTCAGCCATTCTCAAACTGGTTATATGCATTGAACATCCGTTATGTTACAGGTTTAAACCAATTTCTGATCACTTAAACCAATTTATGTATAATGTCTGTCCCTAGCCTTTGACTGTCTACTTAGCCCTAAGGATGTTTGGATCAGTCCCAATATTAAGTTACTTATTACAGACATTGGGCCTGACCCTGCAGATCCTTACTCATTTGAACTACTGTTACTCATGTTTTGCTTCAGGGATTCAAAATATATATATATATATATATCCATGAATTGTGAAGAAGCTAAGGATCTTGGAAATCCCAGTGAAAAGTTTTGAGGAGGAGGAGCAGCTGTGAAGAAGAATGAGATTGGAACTGGGGTGTGTGGGAGTGCACCTGTAGGTGCCTGCCACTTTAACGGCTGGAGGCAAGCAGCCATCAGGTGCTTGATTAAGGTGGCCATTTTCAAACTTAGGCAAGATGGTCAGAGACAGCAGTTGTCTGCCAGCCGCTGAGGCAGTAATATCAGCTGGCCGAGCTACTGCTCCTGGAACATCTTGGAGGTAAGGGCAGGAGCTATGAAGATAGTTGGAGGCTCCTGCTTCTGGGCATGACCTAAAACTACACCCTGATAGGGAAGGGGGTTCTGGAGGGACTGTCTGTAGTGGGACAGCCCCTACAAAATGCCAAACCTACTACTCCCCACAGTGAAAGGCGGGTAGAGGTGCCTTAACCCCAGCTCCCACCATCTGGTGGTTGAGTGTTGTGAGTGAAAAGGGCCAGGCATGCCTGGAGAGGTACCTGAGCCCCACATGGGTGTGAGGGCCCACAGGGGGCAGTGGTGTTATGGGGACCCATTTAGAATAGGGTGCAATGAGAGGCTCCTGAGCATGTAGGGTGCAGAGTAGGGCTGCTGAGGGTGGCCTGAAGGGCTACACCACAGGTGTACTGAGTAGAGCTGCAGGAGCAGTTTGAAGTGCAGTACATGGTCCAACACCAAATGTGAGAACAGGAACAAGTTGCTTGGTGAAGGGCTAGGGGGCAGAATCAGCCCAGTGTTTGGCACAAGGTGACGTAAAGTAGGGGAGCACAAACGAACCAAGGGTGATGCATGGGTTGTGACATAGAGTTAGTAAGCAAGCCTGATGGCTAGAAGGCTGCTCAAGGGTGCAGGGCAGTTTGTATGTAGCCCCAGCAAGGACAGTGTGTAAGAGACCCCTGTGAGAGGGAGCGGAGTGCAAGAGGCCACTGTGAGAGCAGGGCAGAGTGAGTGTGAGTGTGGAAGAGGCCCAGCAATGGATTGAGTCTGGCTCACCCTGAATCCAGGAAGCAATAATAGTATCCTGGATGCCATCTGCGAGACATGGGCCATGGTGTAGGGAAGGGTTAGAGCTGTGAATAGCAACCCCTGACATCGGGGCAATGAACAGGCAGCCTCCAACTTATATTATCAATTAGGACATCATAGTATCATAGAAGTAGGGTCGGAAGGGACCTTGTAGATCTTCAAGTCCGACCCCCCGCCTGGGCGGAAGAAAAGACTGGACTCAAATGAGTCCAGCCAGGTAGTCATCAAGCCTCTTCTTAAAGATCCTCAGGGTAGGAGCCAGCACCACTTCCCTTGGAAGTTGGTTCCAGCTCCTAGCCACCCTAACTGTGAAGTAGTTCTTGAGGATGTCTAATCTAAATCTACTCTCTAATAACTTGTGTCCGTTGTTCCTTGTCATGCCAGGGGGCGCTAGGGGAAACAGTGTCTCCCCTAAACCCTTCTGGTCCCCCCTAGTGAGTTTATACACAGTCACCAGGTCCCCCCTCAGCCTTCTGTTGTGAAGGCTGAACAGGCTTAGGTCCCGCAGTCTTTCATTGTAGGGTCTGCCCTGTAGTCCCTGGATCATGCGGGTGGCCCTCCTCTGGACCCTTTCAATGTTGTCCACATCCCTCCTGAAATGGGGCGCACAGAACTGGGTGCAGTACTCCAGCTGTGGCCTGACCAGCGTCGCATGACATCAAGTCATGGCAGGCAAGATGGGGCAGACTGACCTAGGTGGGTGGGTGGGCTGACATGAGAGCTGGCCCTGAGATATTCCCCTGTCACAGGGTGTTGGCTAAAGGAGAAAGAAGAGGTTGTTCTTGGCTGGGAAAGTAGCAGAGTTTATAGCGAGTTTAGAAGTGGGGTTTGAGAGAAGAAACACTATATGGGGAAGAGGAGGGGACAGTCACTGAGTTAGAGGTTTACCTGATCCTCTGGACAAGGGTTTAGTCAAGGAAGATGGAGGAGTCCCTTTGTCCCAAACACACTAGAAACCACAGCAAGGAATTCACAAAAATGCTACTATCTACTTAAATAAGTTATCCTTCCAACGGTTGCCAGAATCCAATTCACTGTCTCAGGAATCAGTAAGGCATGTGCTTCTTTGGCTTGACAGGCAAGCTGGAGTATGAGGCTTTTATGCTGCTGTGCCACTCTAATAATGCAAAACAATAATAAAAAAGAAGAGAAATGGCCTCTATTTAGCTTTGGCTTAACTAGCTTTGCACACTGATTTCAGAATTCTGAAACACAGCAAAATAAACCAGTGAAGAAAGATTCAGCAAAAGAGATGGAATGATTAAAATTTATCTACTGAGGTGCATGGATTTCAAAATAGTTTATAAACCTTCACAAGTGAAGAGCATGTAAAATGAAACTACACATCCAAAATTATTGCTGGCTGTGCTGGCAGAAAAGTGATCCTTGCTCTTGATAAGATTTTTATGTGGTTCAAAGAACAGTAAGAAGTGAGTTCACAGAAATATAGAAGCTCTCAATTAAGAAACAAGTTCTGTGTTTATATATCTTGTATATCTTCTCACAACCTTTAAACATGATGACCAAAAATAAAACCCATGGCACCTAAAATGTTTAATATTTCATTACAGGCAAACGGTATATGTACTAAAGACTGAGAGGGAAAAAAAAACACTCAATAATAGTAGCTGCTATAAAATATGGGAACTAAAATAGTTAATCTTTTAATGCAAGTCAGGACAGTTAGCAAAAGTGCCATTGTGCCTGATGCCCCATGCATTTGTGTGCCTTTGTCACATATTTATCATTATTATTATGGTCATCATTTGACCGTGGAGAAATTTGTTTTTAAAATGTTTTCAGTTCAATTCATATGTTTCAGCCTTGACATTTCAGCCTTGAAGCATTTTTTCTTCCCTCCCATAAAATAAAATCCCATAATATTCACTCTTTGGACATAAACATGCCTCAAAAATGCATAGTGTGCAAATTTCATAATAATAAAGATCTACTACATCCAATTTAACCATGCTACTTTGGTGCAAAGCCAATGAAGGTAGCTCATTATACTATTTTATGCCTGGATGGGGGCTGGTACAGGATATAGGTATCTGCATTCTATCACTACATTGCTACCACCGGGCCAGCATTAAACAGTCCAGGTATGATTCTCAGGCCCCAAGTATGTCCTGAAAGACAGACACAGTGATCTAAATTCATGCTTCTTCAAGACAAATCTTGCAGAGTTAATGTCAAAAAGGACTTTAATAGTGGCTCAAAACAGCCAGCATATATCAGAAACAGTAATTTTGATGTAAATATATATATATTACTTACACACACACACAAATCAGTAACCTGTTTTCTCAGCTGTTTGATAGCAAATGGGGGTGAAACAGCCTAGCACAGAAAAAAAAATTGTATAAAGGAGAGAGAGAGCAAAAAAAATCTACCATGGACTGTGTTTGACATGACTATATTATTTTTAAGGAAATCCAGGACACTGCCCACCCCCACTAAAGTCTGCAGCGCTGCCACAGGCAGAGGCAATGGCAAGGAGTGCAGTCTGGTGGGGAGGCAGAGCCTGCCTGGCATACTGTGCTGCTTCACCTCCCTGCTGGACTGTGCCCCATGCCCCTTCAATTTCAGGACTTTTGTTTCAATTTTTGCCAACCAGCTGGGACCGGTCTATGAAATTCAGAACTGTCCCAGCCAAACTGGGACATAGAGTCACTCTAACTATATAAGATGCACTCAGTGAACTAGGGGAACCTGAATCAAAAACATGGACTTATCTGACCAATGATAATCAACTTAGGGAGTATTCAATATAGGGGGAAAAACCTCATTTTGAATTTGGGTACGGAGACTTGTGGGGCTGAGGTTGCTGTTGCCTCCACTGCTACCTAGCCTGGCCACTGTGGCTGTTGTAGTGGGAGAAGGAGTGTGCAGCAAGTGAGAGTGGAGGAGACGACACAGTGCTGGATGAAGGAGTGGAAAGAAGACCATACAGTGGCAGGGGAGCTACTGCAGCTCCGGTTCTGGCCTTTCTTCAGACCGAGGGCCAGAACTGCTGTCACCACCACTGCTGTCAGGCCAGGCCTGGGGCAAAGCCATTGTGTGCCCCATGCCTCAAGCTGGAATAGGAGCTAGAGCTGCCACACAGGTAAGTGGAAGTGGGAAGAGGGGGAGGGGTGGATAGATGGTATGGGTGGCAGGTATTGGAGGCAACCAGGCACAGGGTGGAGGGCAAGTGGCAACGGGGGACAGGCAGCAGAGGGAAAGGTGCCAGGAGATTCAGGCACTGGAGAGGTGGGTAAGGGGCAGGGATCAAAATGCCCCCACCTCCTTCTCTGTCACTTGCCCCCCTTGCCATTACTTTCCCCATCATACTGGGGGAATTAATTTAAGACAGCCCTCCAATAATTTGAATCTATCCATGGAAAATCATAACAAATTTATTATGTTCCATGGACAGAATCTAGTTATTCGGGGACTCCTTAAATTCAAAATTGTCTCGGATTTAGGTAAATACAAAATACAGGTGTTCATGTATTTATATACACATAGGGCACGTCTATGAAATGTTACATCACCATACCAACAAGCTATGGTGACTGTGGCTGGGTAGGAGTGAATAATTCAGTCTCTCTCCCTGGGGCTCACCTGTCACGCCTTGAAGTGATGAAAGAATAAGAAGCTAATTCCCCAATGAGAGAGGGTATAGTAAATCACCCCAGAAACAGGATGAAAGTAAATCAGCTTATTAGTGAATTCCCCAAAGGTTGTGGATAGCCCAGCCTGTTCTCAAAGTGTGTGGTCTTCCTTTGCCCTCCACTGCTGTGCAACCCACTCCCCTGAGCCCCTCAGCCTTTTGGCTTAGAAATGGTTTTTAAAGGCCTGTTTTTGGGGAATTTGCTTATAGGTATAGATATATGCATTATAAAGGGTCAAGGTGGGCAGCAGGGATTAAATGGATTTCTAAAGAGCTTGGAAGATGCACACACAGCTTCTCATGGCCCTCGAAGTAGATGGGCTATTTAGCACAAGGCCAATAAATGGACACAGCCTGAGAATTGAAGGGGGGCATTCCATAATACGAGATCACAGCCTTCGAGACAGATGAGCTGTCTAACACAACAAGGCCAACAAGGACACAGTTTAGAAAACAGCCCGGGAACCAAAGGAAGTATGTACCATATTGTCCCATGACGCAAGGTAAGTGACACCACCAACAAGGCCTCAGAGAGCAGGGGGGCTTAAATCCTGGTTTTGGGGGAACAGACCAAATTAGGAAAAGGCCCAGAAGGCTATGTGGATGTGTGACCACAGAGAGTCCCTCCCATCTCTCCCCATTTTGCTTCCTGAGAGGGGTCCCCATCCCTGTCCCCTAGAAACAGTCCCTGAAGCCACCATGGACCACAGGCATACCAGCAGCCTGTCTCATGCACCCCACTGGAGGGGGTCTGTGGGCCTCAGCATCCTACCTCCAGACTGCTGATACCTAAGAGAGAGCACCTCCTGACCAGATGTACCTTGACTCTGATGACAGCCCCAAGATTGGTAGATATAGAATTGTTTTATTGTTTGTATTGTTGCTTTTTTGTTCTTACTTTATTTCACTAAATTTGCCTATTATCATCTGGTAGGTTTTGTGGTCGGCCTCAGGGTTGTGCCCACTTAGAAAAAAGGTACAGATGCTGTGTCCAAATTCAGTGTCAACAAGCTCTCTGCCTGAGGATCAATTTGGTAAGTATCTCCTCTCTCTCCCTCACCTTTTTGCTTAGCCAGTTGCCGTAGTTACCTTCACCCAGTCAGCTGGTCTTATCAGCAATCTGTTCCAGCACTCAGTCTGCTGTTCCTGGTTTTCCCACTGTCTCTCCTTATGCTGTGCCCCAGAGGGCAAAGAAAAGCCCCATGCCATGGACTTTAGTAGCTGCTGGCTCTTAATCAGGCAGCATTCACCCCAAGTGCAATCTCCCTCCCCAACTGTACCTACCAAGTAATTATCCTTGCCCTGTCCCTGACGGCTATCCCCCACACTTGCAACTTTGTAGCACTAAAGGATCAGGGCTGTTCCTTGCCTTATTACAGTGACCTAACTCATCAATATGGTGACTAGCATCAGCAGGCACAAATCATGACACCAACACTACCGTGCAGTAGCAACAACCTGCTGCACAGTAGCTCATTGCTACTGCTCAGTAGGGTTGGAAACAACCCATGTGGCACAGGGAGCTATACAATTGGGTGCACACATAGATGCACCCATAGATATATAATATTAAGGAACTTCCAGGGAAGTAACTGTTCTGTTTCAGTTTAAACACACATAAACATGCACAGCATTTACTTCCAGTTTCTTAATTAAGGAAGACCCCACAAATTGTGTCCAAATATCCATTTTGTCTACATGATTGTAGACTGGAGGAGGAGCCCTGGCTCCTTCTCAGTCTGAGAACTCATTGGTCCCACACCCCACCTAGTTCTCTATGGCCCTGACTCAAGAAGCAAGCTTATCTGAGAAAGCAGGACTTCATCTCCTGTTGGGGAGAACAATTGCAATTTGAAGTTCCAAAGCAACAAACAGGTGGCTCCATTTTAATAAAGGCATGTTAAGGCAGAGGTTCTCTGTCCCTTCCAAAGCAGCTCCTCTGTCCCCAGTCCAGTCCACAAAACCCAAGCTACCCCCAAACTTTTCTCTGTTGTTCTTCATTTCTTGGATGAGAACAATAAGGCTACTGAACTGGACCTGAAAAGTTACTGGCAGGACAAGGAATTCCGCGTCCTATATTTTTTCCTTATCTGTCTTTTGTATGTTCCCAGTGACTCTCAGAAAAGTTACTATTTTCAGTCTTCTACTGAACAAAAAAATCAGCTGGTGACAACCTGAGCCTCACTGGCACTTTTCTTTAATTTAATATAATTCTGTCATTTTCTGCTATGACATCCTTTCAGGAGTGCCACACAATATAGCTCTGCTAGGTGTGCAAACACATACAAAAGACAGAACCAGGGATTTCAGATAGGATTCCATAGTGTCAAAACCATTCTGACCTGTCATGGTCTTTCTAAATTCTCGGCAACAGAAAAATTGCATTATTTTTCCATAGTAAAACATGAATGAAAATTAAGAGCTAGAAATGTATAAGAGATGCCTTGAGTTTAGCAAGGGTGCCTTGAGCCTAAAAAGGTTGAGAATGACTAACACATTCCTTTGAATAATAGGGCTAGCTAGGGACTCACCTAGGACAACTGAGGGGTTGGAGCAGGCTCACTGGAAACTGGAAGCAGGCTCTTTCAGCTCCTTATGAGTCCTTCAGCAGCTATTTTACCAAACCAAATAAAACTTTCATCTGCTGAAGGTATTGCCACCTGGTCCTGAAAATGATGAAAATGAAGGAAGAACAGTTGCAACAGCAGTGATATCCAGGGATCCTGGTTTTCTCTGATAAAAAAGATCCCCAATTTTCAGTTTATAAAAAGTAAGCTAAAATCCACATTTTTCCATGATTAAAATGAAACACCACTAATATATATCACCAGGATCCCTGGTGATGTCACAAGAGGTAGCCTGACAGTCATATGAGGCTGGATGATGCAAGCTGTGGAAGAAGAGATGGCATCTTCTGCACATCCCAGAAGCATACAGTCAGACAACTACAGCACATTAAGATAAACGAGTCCTGAGAAACAGCACAAGCAGATTTAATATATTTGCTGCCATCTGACAACAGTGATGCTGATGCCTCAGGAGAGACTTCTGCAGGTCTATGTGCTAGTTCAGGGCATACTTGAGAGCAACTGAACACTGCTACTTAGCTGTAGTTAATAAATTGATTTTCAGCAGTAAACACCATGAGCATCGAGGTGATAATCATTTGACATAAACTTCACTGCTAGGCATGTCGTCAAGATGTCGGACTCCAGACTTCTGAAGCAAGTTTTATTCTCCCAGCTCAGTCATGGCGTATGCTCAAGAGGAAAGCAAAGAGAGTACTTCAAGGAGATCCTCAAGGCCAACCTGAAAAAATGCAACATTGACTTCAACTCATGGGAAGCTGTCATCCAGAACTGCCCAAAATGGTGGAAGAGTTTGCTGCAAGGATCTCAGTACTTTGAAACCTCACAACAATAGCAGGAGATAGAAAAGCTGGACCAGCAGAAACAGCATGTCACGGACCAGATCTGAAATCCAGCACCATCCACACATGAGGAAACATGTGCCCAGTTGCAACAGAACCTGTAGACAGAATGGGCCTTTTCAGTCATCTTCAGACCCACAGATAAGACAATCATGGAAGATAATCATCCTTGACTGGGAGGGATTGTTCCCTAAGCTGCTCTGCCACATGCACAGTGTGGCTGCAGCTGGTCTTCATGGAAACTGAATGCTTATCTTGCTGGGATCCTATGATCCCAGCTGACTTCCTGCCCTTTGGGCAGGGGGCTGGACTCGATGATCTTCCGAGGTCCCTTCCAGCCCTAATGTCTATGAAATCTATGAAACCCCAGGCTGAGCTTTCCTGTGCAGGTGCAGCTGGGGTCTCCATGGAGACTGGCCCAAGCCAGGTAGGGAGGCGCTGCTGGGAAATGGAGTCCAGCTGCTGGTTGGATCAGCCATTTTGCCCACCCCTATTCTAAAACTACAAAGAGTGAAGGGATGAGGTTCCTGCTGTGGTCATTCCCTGGCAGATAGCTGCTCCCCACTTTACAGAGGCTTCCAGCTGAACTGAGAATATCATACTCATAGAAGCTGGTTGCAAGGGCTGTATTTTTTCTACTGGGCATGTGTGGTACATGCAACATGGCTGCCAGCTATCAGCATTTCCCCACTGAGCATAATCAAGAGGATCTCACTGACTTTCCTAAAATGGATGCAGTATCTGCCCATCACTTTGACTATACTCAGGTTGCATTTTGAAAAGTTCCCTGCAATGGTAAGAGGCAGGGGTTACATGTACTCCTATGGAATAGACTGGAGAAAGGAATCAGCAGAGTGGTTTTGGGGTTCAAAATCTGGACAGATCAGAAAGAAAATGTCAGCAGCAGTAATCCCTCAATTCAAGGATGATCTCTACTATGGCTGATTGATGGGGTGTAGCAGGGCACTAGGTTGCCTGCTACTGAATAGCAGTAGATGGGTTTAGCTGCCATTCATTAGGGCAGCAGGTGCCAGTTACTATGGATATTAATTGGGTCAGCTGACCACCAGGGAGCAGGGCCTGGCCTTCATAAACAGAGAAGGCTGAAGCCAGAGCCAGTTCCCCTCTGGCCGCTGGAAGAGCAGCAACTCTGCTGCGGAGCAGAACACGGCACAGCCGTCTGACTGACTGAGAGTCTACATGATGAGACGGGGGTGCAGGGGGAAGAGAACCCTGACTGGAGTGTACGTTCTAGCCGGTAGGCTTATGGTTATGTTACAGCCGTGTAGCTTGTGGTTCTGTTCAGTTATAGTTACACCGGAGGACCAGGCGAGGCTGTAGAGGTGGAGGAGGCCTCATCAGGAGCTCCCCAATAAGGTGGGGGAGTTCCTAGCACCACAGAGGGTGCTGCGTAGTGGGGTGTCCGGACCCCAGCCCAGCGGGGGCAATATCGGGACGAGCCCCAATTGGAAACCCCAATTGGGAAGAGCCCCAGTGGGGCATAGGCCCGAGAAGGGGGGTCTGGGGGCCAGGTGGGGCTAAGGCCACCTGAGCCCCAACCTTGGGAAGCCTGAGTTGGGCATAGAAGGCCCGAGGGCGGGCAGGCGCAAATATAGGCCCAAGGGTGGGCAGACGCACGAGGAGTGCAAGCATAGGCCCGAGTGCGGGCAAGGAGCGCAAGCATAGGAAGCCCGAGTCGGGCATAGAAGGCCCCGGTGGGGGCAGGGGAGTGCGAGAGGCGCGAGCAAGGGCCCCGGTGGGGGCAGGGGAGTGCGAGAGGCGCGAGCAAGGGCCCCGGTGGGGGCAGAGGAGTGCGAGAGGCGCGAGCATCTTGGAGCAGCCCCGGAAGGGGGCAAGCCCAGGGATAGGCCCCAGAGAGAAGGGCGAGTCTACTCGGGAGCCCTAAGAGAGAGAGCGAGCTACTTAGAACAGTCCCAGAGACAGGCCGGCATGGAGAGTAGCCTCGGAATCGTGGTATCAAGACCGGCCCCATGCCAAAGGGTCGAGAAGGCAGCCTCCCATTGATAATAATAAGATCAAAAACGTGGCGGACGAGATAGAGGGTGCGTTCAGGACCCAGACTTGGCACGGTAGGCAAGGGCGCTAGGGGAGGTCACGGCACCCCTAGGGACAGTCCTGCCACATGGGTCTTAAGGTGACTTGAGTCCAATTCTTAATTCCCAGTCATAGCTCTGTTCACAGGAGTCACAGGTCCTTCTGCAGGGGGTAGTAGGCTGCAGACTGGGATTCCCCTCCTTTTCTTTCCTGCACCCTCTCTTCTTTGCTTTGAGGACAAGATGCTTTATCTTGAAACAGGCTGCTGCCTGGTTGAGGATGTGGTGCCATTTGAGTCAGTTGGCAGTCAGCTCCTCCCAGCTCTTGATGTTGACATCCGTTTTATTGAGATATACCTTCAATGTGTCCTTGCAGTGTTTTCTATGGTGGTCACATAGATCGGCCATTACTAAGCTGGCTGTAAAGTGGTTGTTTCGTGGGTCACATATCCACACACAATGTGTGGTCCAGTGAAGATGTTTTTTGAGGATAGCCAACTCAATGCTGGTAGCACTGGCTTCAGCAAAGATGCTGGTGTCTGTGTAGTATTCTTCCCATTTGAGGTACAGGATTTTCCAGAGGCATCACTGGTGATACCTCTCCAGGCTCTTGAGAAATATGGGTGACCTACCACTGTTATCTCATCTCTAGAGGAGAGTGGGGATGACAACTACATTTTACACCTGGTTCTTAGTATCTTTCCAGAGATTGTAATGAATAAAGACATACCAAAGCAATTTCCCAAAGGAGGCACTTGTGCACCATATCCTGTTCTGGATCTCCTCATCAATATTCACTCTGAGAGAAGTGGCTACTAAGGTATGGGAAGTGCTTAATTACCCCCTGGAGTTTTTTCCTTAATAATAATTTGGGGAGGGGTGTCACATTCATGGCCTGAAGCAGGTTGATAAAGTACTTTAGTCTTCTCAATGTTGAGAGAGAGAGGCCCAAATTTCAATAGGCTGCCAAGAGATCCAGTACAGTCTGGAGGTTTTCCTTAGTGTACACAAGGATGACACGATCATTGGCACACTGAAGGTCAGCAATGATTGTTTTGAGTACTTTGGCTTTGAAGCAAAAATGTCTTAGAATGAAGAATCCTCCATCCTGTCAATTGCAGAAGGAAGGAGATCCTTAATGAGAACCAGGATGACTTAAAAACAATGGAGAACAGAGTTGAGATGCATCCTAGGGACTGTAGTTCAGATGAGAAATGGATCTGTCTTTGATTTGATACATAGAACAGTGGCTGTCATCTGGTCATAGAGAAGCCTCAGGACCTTGATATTCTTTTCAGGACATCCAAATCTGGCCAGTACTTTCCCCAAGGCTTTGCGACTGTTGGAATCAAAGGCCTTAGTGAGTTAAAGGCTATATGCATGTCTTGAAGTCATTCCCAACACTTTTCTTGGACCCAGCAGGCAACAAAGATCATGTCAATTGTCCCACAGGATGGTCTGAAACCACACTGAAATTCTGGTAGGACTTGCTCAGCAAAAAGTGGAAGATGGTTCAGGATGATGTGGGCAAGGATTTTCCCTGCTGTGGAAATATGGATGATACCTTGATAGTTCCCACATGCAGACTTATCTCCTTTCTTGCAGATATTCATGATGTGGGCATTCCTTAGGTCTCTAGGGATCTCTTCATTATTCAAATTCAAATAATAAATTAATGGAGTTTCAGAACCAGTTCTTAGTTGTCAGTCTCTCAGACTTCACACACACACATTGCATGCCTCCAATATAATTTCTGTACAAATAGGTAGTGACAATTATTATCTTACAAATAAGATTATCTTGGGTCTTTACATAAGTAAAGAGTTCTGCCTCTTTTTCCTACAAAGACCACAGAATACATCCATTCTGTTGATTCTCCTACTCACTCTCAAGATTTCCAGAGGAACAAGCCTATGCAGCAATTCTTCCTCTTTAGGGAAGAGCAACACGAGTATGCACATCACAATACAGATAGTCTTCAACTTACGACTTTTCAAGTTACAACGAATGACATTTACAACATTCAACATTTATGACACCCTGTTTTGATTCCAATGTGGAATTCACCATAATGATGTTCAACACAGCTGCGTCTAGCTGATAAGCCTGTTGTCGGGGGAGGGAAGGGGCATGGGGGGGGCAAATCAATGCCTCCACGGCAAGGGAGGGATGGGGCTGGGGAAAGATGCCCAGCTGGGGTAGGGGCATGAAGAGGGAAGGGGGCTCCCATCACTGTGCACCACTGGTCCAGGAGGGTATGGGGGGCCTGGATCTGGGTGGGGCCGGGGCTGTGCTCCAAGCAAGAGATGCTGGGAGCGGGGCCTCTTCCCTCCCGCTGCTTGCCCAGATGGGGCTGGGGATGCAGGATGAAGCTGCTGTGCTGCCTTGGACAAGCAGTGCACAGAGGCAGGAGCCACCCAGGCCTCCCTGCACCTCCTGAATGAGCCATGGCTTCACCCTGCCCCAGCTGGGTGAGCAGTGATAGGGCATGGCAGAAGCGTGTGACCCCAGATATATGCAGGGCAGGCGATGAAATGGGGTCTTTGGGGGGGCTGCAACCATCCTAAAATTCCCTATAGGCCCTGCCACCTGCTCAGAGTGCAGCCTGGTTCAGCCCCAGCCCTAGCTGCCCCATGCAGCTCCAGGGGCAGATGCTCCCACCATTCCCTGCCACTGCCACTGCTCACCCAGTCAGGGCAGGGCAGGGAAAAGCCACAGTTCATTCTGGAGGCACAGGGGGGCCCAGCTCCTGCTGGTGTGTGCTGGTTGTCTGAGGCAGCACAGCAGCTCTGTCCCATGCTCCCCCACCCCAGCTGGACAAGCAATTGGAGGGCATAGCCCCTGCTCCCAGTGCCACTGTACTGACTCGAAGCAAGCTGCACCTACATCCTGTACCCTTCTCATCCCAGCCAGATGAGCGGCAGCTATAGCCACCACTCCCAGCACCTCTGTGGCCACCTGGAACACAGCACCCTGCTTATCCTGTGCATATCTGGGGGCATACACCCCGTGCCCTCCCAGATCAGCGGCGTGCAGTGCTGGAAGACACCCCACCCCCTCCCCGAGTCCCATACCCTCCTCCAACTCGGCTCAGCAGCTTGCCCGTGCCCCTGTCCCAGCCCCAGCCACAACACCAATCTCTTCCTCACTGCAGGGTGTTGATCTTCCTCCCTATACCCCTTCCCTCCCCCTTCCCCCCACCACAACAGACTTACCAGCTGCACACAGCTGTGTTGAGCATGGTAAAGGAACCAATCCTGCACTGTAACATTGTTCTTATGGGAAAATTGGTCCTGAGGGCTGACGTTTTGACTTACAACATGTTTTTTCAGTAACTAATCATGTCATAAGTCTGAGGACTGCCTGTATTACATGAAAAATGAGTAGAGGCAGAAAAGCATGCAGGCACCATTAGCCCAGGGAAGCCTTCATAGAAGCAAAGGACAATATTTGGCTGAGAATGAAAACAAACAACATGTATTAAATATGTGGTTTGACATCAGTTCATTTGTCAATGCTTGTCCAGTATCAATGATATGAGCACTTACTTCCAGTAATTTGATTCCCACTTTTGGAACAAATAATGCACTTGTCCAATGAGGACTGAACACGTAGACCCCATACAATGCATTAAGAGCAGCATTTATCCATAAATATTTAGATATGGTAGGCATGTCTTTGGTACCTGCCAGAGACCTACCAGTGTCCAACATGGTATAGACATGACTATGTGACAAACATCACTGTGATAACATGCCCCATTCCCTTATACCTACTTTTCAATGTGAGGCACATTCAAAGTTGTCATGTAGCTGCTATTAGAACTTCCAGCACCATTCTAATGAGTGTACCAAAACCAAGAACTTGAGAGTGGCATTGACCATCCTCCAAAATGCACTAGATGGCATTTTTCTTATATGTGGTAAATGTGGAGTGCAAGCAAGTAGGCAGTGGTAATATAGAAGCAATGTAGACATGTCCTGCATATTTAGACCACAATTGACATCATTCTTCTCATTTAGTTAACAAAGTCAAGTAAATGTTCCTACTCATGGAAGTAAAATTAGCAAGATTTGGCTCATTGTACAAATGCCTTCTTCAACAGTCCAGGTGATTACTGCTGAGTTTTACATAGTACCACGGGTACAGTCCAGATACTTCCAGGTTTTAGTTTAACTTAAAGAAATAAGGGTGATTAGAATTTGCCTCATGAAATCTCCCTATTTCTAACTAGATTTCAGTATTTCCTGACTCCTTCCATTTTCCCCAACCAAAGGAAGAGGGAGAATTGCTTAATGGTTTTCTCTCAAAAGGATACAAGAGTTGACACAGTCATATTTAAAACAAGAAAATGACAGGTTTATCTCCCTATTTAAACCTTTGCCAGATACTTTCAAAGTGAAACTCCTGTCAACATTGAGGCTGATTTTCCTGCTAAACCTATATTTATCCGAGAGTTTTTCAACAAAAAAAGGAGTTATTTAGTTCCAAAGAAAACTATACTTTATTAATATTGTTGTAAATTATTGATTGCGAGAGAACATTTTATTTACAGAAACACAAAAAACAACACTAATATGCAAAAATATGTTATACTATTGTCAAATCTGAGGCTTATCATTATCATCATTATTATTATTATCATTAATACTACTGTTAATAATAATAATGTTGATTCCACTAGTTCCTAGCAGCGCTACATAGTATTACATAGGTGTGCTTTTATATTGAAATATTACATAGAAGTGTTAAATACATGTTGTAAATACCTAGAATGAAAGAGTGTTTGCCCTGAAGATCTTGCAAGTGAAGCATGTGATGAAAGACAATGGAGTGTATATAACAAACTGGGGAAGAGAGGAGTGGGAAGTAATAGTGAAAGAAAAATCATATTTAATATAGTAAGTATATTATATATTTGTCTGTAGTCCAAACCCATTTAAGTTTGGGCTTTGGGCCACCTCTTGAATCTAAATCACTTTTCAACATTATTCAGATAATTACAGCACAATGCCAAATGCTAACTACCCTCCAGCCATGTGGTTAGAGTATGTGCGATCTCCAGATTCTAATACAACTGTCTTTGTTCTTAAGTGTTTGGTTTATGTAGCTGGACCGGCTGCCAACCTGTCAGAGATCTGCTGTTTCATCCCTATGATACAGCTGGTTTCCAAACAGCTGTCCCAGCATAATGTTCAGAACTCTAATGCCAGAAAGTAACAATTAGAAGTATTTTCAAAATGTGCGTGGGAAGATTAAAGTATGTGTAATGCACCCGGACATAGACACACACTTGAAGGTTTCTGTTAGCATTGTGATTATCATGCTTCTCGGATACTCGCATACACTCATTAGGTCAGCATCTATATCAAGTCATGTTATTCGCTTTCCCTATTTTAATTCCCATGTGATGATAGATCTAGGTTGCCAGGTGGTTTACTGACTACTTTCCACCTTGTTTTATGCTAAATTGCAATGTAATCCCCATTGCATTAATTCTATACCATGACTAATGACAAATGACTTAATCAGGATGCAACCTTTACTGCTGCTCCTGTGGATTACTTGCTGTGCTATCAGTATTGCATTAACATTTTACGCAAATCAAAGGAATACTAAGGCATACCTAGAATATGCAGCTTCAAAGCAAGTTCTGTGCAACACATTTAGAACATTAATCAGCAATATACGGGGTGTGAAGGCCACACACAAGGATGACAGATCCAAAAATTCATCTCCTAAAGAAAAATCTACCTTGCTTCTCTTATGAATGTCTCTAATATTATAAAGACTACCAGCTCCAGCTCCTAAAGGAAATAATCATTTTGCCATTCAAGTTGTGCTTCCAGGTATACCATTGTAAGTCTAAAATAATACCAATAATTTCACTTGTTCCATAATTGTGCTGTTGTAAATGCAGACATTTGACTAGCTGCTTTCATTCTACACATTTTAAATACAAACAACCCCGTTCTCTCACCTACTTAAGTTGTATTGGGGGCAGAAAAAGGAGTGGCAAGCAAAAATGGATTAACATTTGGATTTGTCTAGAGAACTACTCAGACCTCAAATTTAAGTTGTTCAGTGTTACTTTTGCTTAAAAACAAAACCAAAGAAGAACAAACAAGGGTGCTGCAATATTTTGGCATGCCTTTTTTCATAGTCACCAACCTCAAATAGGTACAGCAGTTGATAGGGTGGTAGAAAGCCAGTACTTTAATCCTATCCCACCTGGATAATAATCTTATATCATTAGAATTCACTGGGAATCAGGTCACTAAGATGATTGCCATATTGCAGTGGGCAGCAAAGCCCAATATGTTTGGTATTATTACATTCTTCTTGCTATGTCTCCCATGCTGGGAAAGTGAGGGATGAACAGAATACACATTTGCCCTTGGGAGGGCAGCGGGGCCGACTGTAGCCTGGGTTCTGCCATTTGTAAACTAGTCTATGGTGCTGAACTTCTGTTCTATTATGGATATAGACCAGTTTTGCGTGTTAAGCTTCTGTCCTGTTACAGGTATAGACCAGTTTCTGGTCACTTACACATACCTAGCCAGAATATTTTTCCTTCCACTTTAGACATTAACTTGTTTGACATGTAATTTTACATATATCATATTTCAACTCATCTTGATTATAAAGCCAGACTTGAAGGGAGAAAATGTAGTAGAAAAGCACCCAGGTATTGGATCAATTTCTTCTTTAACATATATTTAGCATCAAATAAGATTCTAATCAGAATCAAGCTGTTTAGAGGTAGCAGACCTTGACAGTTCCTCCCCGTTCCCCTCCCCAAAAAAGTTTTTAAAAACACATTTAATGTTTTCAGGCAAAGTGGCATAACTTCAGCGAGGATATTGCAATCTTGTCTGTACACTGAAGGAAAGACTGGACTGCAGGCGACCCACTTAACATGTTCTGGATGAGTAAGTTTAAACAGAACACAAGCACACCCTTTAGGGACTACTTTTCTGGCTTGGCTTGAAAGAGTTTTGTGTCTAGACCTTGTTAAAAATGATGGAGCCAATGTCAAAGGAAAGTAGGATTAAAAAAGAAAAAGAGGAGCCCAGCTTGACTAAAAGTCTGCCAAAGTGGTAGTTTCATAGCAGTCTAATGCTATTCTGGCATTCTTCTATCAATACTTGTTTCATAAACAAAACATTACCATTGCTATACTATCATGCCAAGGGAAAAGAGAGAGAGAAAAAATACAAAATAAGGTACTTCTGGCTTCAAGATGTGTTGCTATGATTCTTAGACCTAATATTTTTAGACTAAATCACAGCACAAAGAATAGTGCTAATACATTGCAAGTGTTCAAAGAAATCTCAGTGAAATAGCAAAGAAAGTAATACTAGGCTGCAGACAAGCTGACATCTTGGGAACAGAGACATTACAAACAGAAGCATAAACAAAGAGAATTGGTCATACAGTTCCAATATTTTGATTTAAAGAAAAATGTTCTCCACCCACAAAAATAATTTCTGACTAATTTGAAACAATTATTACGTTTTTATACTGACAATATCATATTTATTGTTTGTTACGCTTTACCATGCCATTGGTTTGCAAGGTGTTTTATAAACATTTAGGATACCAATTGATGAGCACAAGCACAAAACAGAAATCAAAGTAGGAATACAAATAATTATCAATACATAACATATCTTATCAGACAAAACTGTTGCCATCATTCCTCATCCCACCAAAAAAAAAGAAAATATTGGTTTGCTGTGTGTGAAGCAGAGTTGCCAACTGTCCATGCACTTACAGAGACTCTGTAAATAACCAGGCTGAAAATGCCTGTCCATAAATTCCATAAAAAATTGTGCTAACTTTTAATAAGGAAGCAAAAACAGCTCCACAGAATCAGTTCAATAAAAGCACAGAGCTTATGAAACTCCATGGTCATAAAATAAACTGGTCCCATTTAAAGCAGACAGAGCACATCAGCACTACCTGGTATTTGAGCTAGAGTGCAGCACCCCAAAGGTAGCTCTTCTCAGGGCTTCTTGGTAATGGTGCTGCTACTGGTGCTGCCTCCCATCTGCCTATAACATTTCTGGGTGGCAGGTAGACAGACTGTGGTCTTTCTCTGCAGGGTCCCTGCTGGGACAGAGGGAGTGGGACTGGAGGGGTAAGGCTGAGAAGCAGGGGAAGAGAGCAACATGGTGCAAGGTACAGTTAGGGATATCAGGGTGTGGGATGAGTAGGGGAATACTAGGGTTCATAATGGTGCAGGGTGCAGCAAGGGATACCCAGGTGTCAGGGGGTAAGTAGAGGAAGAGAAGGGGGGTAGCACAGTATAAAATTTTGCTACAGTCACGTAGTGCTAACAAACCAAGAACATTTTTTTTAACCAATAATTTCCACACTTTTTAATTATGATTTGAACCTGTCCCTTGTCCAGGATCTGGCATAAATGTTACCTTTACATTATGTAAAACATACATAAGTAAAAAATGTTTGGCCACCAGTAAAAACTTTGCAGATCATCAGTAAAAAAAAAATTGTCTTATGTTGGCAACCCTGGTAGGAAGAAAAGTAAGTATCTTGTCTTTTCAGTTAACAAAGGGGTGTCAAAGATACAGAGAGTAAAATTCAAAACACAAATCTTCTTGAAATGTCATACAGAGTGCGTTCAAATGAGCGTGTTCATGCAGTATGCGGCACCACAAACATGTCTGCAGCATCACATAGTGCACAGTCAAGTGTTCTCTGCACTGCAAGGGCACACTGCCCATGAGTGCAGTGCTCCAGGTTTTTTTCGTGGATTTTTTCTGACCCTGGGATATCCTCCATGGGGAAAAAAAATGGAGCAGTGTATCCATGGGCAGCACATGCCACTGGAAAGCGGAGGTGGGCCACCCAGAGCCATACTGCAGCTGCCAGCCCGGTAGAATCTTCACAGCTGCACCCCTGGGAAGCTCCCAGGACCCCAGGGAAGGCTGCTGGGGCCATCCCAGCAGTGGTCCCAACCTCCCCTCCTGCCCCCAGGGTAACTTGCCACGCACCAAACATGCATGGCACAGATGTTTCCTGTGGACAAGTAGCTGCTACTTGCTCCTGGGGAATCAAACGTCCACACTTGTCTGGACGTGGCCATAGTGTTCATTTAGGAAAACCCTGAATTGTGTAAAGAGCAAGTGAAATGATGTGGAAAGAAACAATAGACAAGCTAACAGGAAGCAACTTTAAATTTGATTTTCCCTGTTATTGTGAGACCTATTACTATATCCAGTAGCTTAACATATTAAGTTAGCCTGTTTCAAACTTTTTGTTTCTGTTAACAAAACCTAAATGGGGAGGAATGGAAGAATCCCCATGCATCATTCAAAAAAAATTCCACATATATGATAGTGTTCTGTTAGTGTAGGATGAGAAGAAGACAGGAAATGTTGACAAACAACAACATAACATACACAGCATGTGACAGACTTCATCTGTATTAAACCATTATTCATGGTGACAGCAATGAGAAGGAAGAATTGTTTAATTAGAAAGCTGCACTAGGATACAGAAAATCTTAGTGCATTCCTGACCTTTCTAGAAACACCCACCAAAAATAAAAACTTCAGCATAAACCTTAGAACTAGTATAACACTATCCCTCTGCTCTCCCACTCCCCCGACTTCAATCAATGATTGAATCACATTCACACACTTAACAAAAAACCCTAATATCAAGTGATAGTCTTTTTATCAACATTTTGAAAAAAAGATGATAATTGCAATCATTAGAAATAAAACTATATTGCTTAGGTCATATATTGTACCTCATTTACTGACATACTACATGCAAATTACTTCGCCTCACAGCCCCAGTCAGCCTTCCAAAATTGAGCTGTGTATCTTAAATGGGAGAAGCTGATTTTCTCTGCCAGAATTTCACTGCATGGAAGCACAAAAGGACAAAGACACTGTACAACAAGAAAATACAGGAGTGTAGGAGGATATATAATTCTGTTCTGGCTACCAGCTCAGTATTACATATCTCCTATACTAGGGGTTGTCAACCAAGGGTACGTGTACTCCTGGGGGTACTCGGAAAGGTCCCAGGGGGTATGTAGGGGCTGGCGAGAATGGAGCACTGCCACCCCGTGCCACTTCCTCATAGGAGCAGGGCTGGGGTGGGGCAAGAGCAGGGCTGCACAGATGCTATGCCACTGCTCTGCCACTCGCCACAACCCTGCTCCACGTCTGGCTGCTCTACACCCTGCCACCCCCCCTCAGCATCTGGCCACTTGCCACCCCCCACAGGGTTACACTTATTAAAAAGGGGGCTGCCAGGGGTACACATATTAAAAAAGGTTGAAAACCCCTGTCCTATATCTTTGTTATGGGATAAAACTTGCCAAACACTGGTGAGAGAGGCTGTAAAAGGACACTGGATTGCACCCCACCCTGATCCTGCAAGGGACAGGAACGCTGGTAGCCATCTAATAATACAGTGTCTTCATGAAAAAAACAGGTCTTTTTCCTGTTTTTCCAAAACAAGATGTAAATCTTATTTTAGAGAATGTGCTGTGCAAAAAAAAATGGTATTTGAAGGAGGCTCTTATTATTAACTGATGAGTATCTCACAATAATTTCTTATTGTTCTTTCTAAAGCTGTTCACAGGTACACAAATCTTTGAATTATTAGAAATGGGGTGCCAGATAGACAAAGTCAAGCCTCCATAGTTTCATAGTTGGTAGGGTCAGAAAGGACCTGAGCAGATCATCAAGTCCGACCCCCCTGCCATGGCAGGAAAGAGTACTGGGGTCAAATGATCCCATCAAAGTGTTCATCCAGCCTCCTCTTAAACACCCCCAGAGTAGGGGCCAGCACTACTTCTCTTGGAAGTTGGTTCCACATCCTAGCTGCCCTGACAGTGAAGTAGCGCCTCCTGATGTCTAGTATGAATCTACCCTCTGCCAACTTGTGACCGTTATTTCTAGTCAGTCCTGGTAGTGCTCAGGAGAACAGGGACTCCCCCAGTGCCTGCTGGTCCCCTCTGACTAGTTTGTAACAGGCCACTAGATCCCCCCTCAGCCTTCTCTTGTGGAAGATGAACAGGTTCAGGTCCCTTAGCCTGTCCTCGTAGGGCCTGCCCTGCTGCCCCCTGATCATTCGAGTGGCCCTCCTCTGGGCCCTCTCCATGTTGTCCGCGTCCCTCTTGAAGTGCAGTGCCCAGAACTGGACTCAGTACTCCAACTGCTGCCTGACCAGTGCCGCATAGAAGGGGAGGATCACCTCCTTGAACTTGCTTGAAATGCATCTGTGGATGCATGACAAGGTACGGTTGGTCTTCCTAACTGCATCCCTACACTGTCGGCCCATGTTCATTTTGGCATCAGTAATGATTCCAAGATCCTTTTCTGCCTCTGCACTGACAAGAAGGGAGTTCCCCAGCCTGTAGGTATGCTGCTGGTTCTTCCTCCTCAAGGTGCAGCACCTTGCACTTGTCAGTGTTGAAACTCATCCTGTTCTCATCCACCCACCCCTGTAACCTGCCTAGGTCTGATTGCAGCCTATTCCTCCCTTCTAGCATGCCCACTTCCCCTCACATCTTAGTGTCATCTGAGAATTTGAACAGGGTGCTTTTTAACCCCTTGTCCAAGTTGCTGATGAAGATGTTGAAGAGTGTGGGCCTGAGGACCGAGCCCTGCGGAACCCCACTGCCCACATCCGTCCAAGTCGAATAAGACCTGTTCACCACCATTCTCTGGATGCGGCCCTCTAGCCAGTTAGTGACCCATTTGACTGTGTAGGTGTTGACACCACAGTCCCCTAGTTTTTTAATGAGAATGGGGTGAGAGACAGTGTCAAAGGCCTTCCTAAAGTCCAGGAAGACTATATCCACTGCTACCCCTGTGTCTAAGGATTTTGTGACCTGGTCATAGAAGGCCACCAGGTTGGTCTGACCGGACCTGCCTCTAATGAACCTGTGTTGGTTGCCCCTAAGCATAATCTCCCCTGCTGGCCCCTCATGGACATGCACCAAGATAATTCTCTCTCTCCAGTTTCATAGAACAAATGCTTGAACACCAAGATGCTATATTTAAATATGTAACTGAAGGTTAGAGTCACCTTTACCTAAGGCCAGTGGTTTAGTAGAGGCCAATCATATTTTGCTACAACAGTATACATTATTCAAATATCATGAATTCCTTTCTTCTTACCTGGGGAGTTACTGGATTCTTACTGGAACTCCAGAAGCCTTAAGAAAGGAATTAACACCAAATATTGCATCTATATTGTCAGTTTGATGCATGAGCTCCCTTTTCCAACTTGAGAGTGATTTATGAATATGTTCAGTAAAATAGTCACTATATGACATCTTGGCCACATCTACATGAAACGTTGACCATACAGGCATTACTACTCAGTCATTCACTATTTGTTTATAGCACTTGTATAAACAAGTACCAACTGACAGTTCAGTAGCACCAAGAAACATCTTATTTTATGATGTTACTGTACAGTAGTAGCCTAATACTACTGCACAGTAGTGTTACGTCACAGCTATAGTCACGTGATGATGCTATGCAGTAGTATCAAGCTACTCTGCAGTTAGCATCTTATGTAAACATAGCCCTTGAATATATTTTTGGATCTGGTATCTAAGAAAAGTGTGCAAGCTTCATTTATATGAAACTGAATCTTACAAAAATATTAGGATAAACAAAGCCTTTTCTTCAGTTCAACGCAAAATTTATGAATCATAATCTAAAAGAAAAAAATTATAACATTTTATTACTGCATTAAATTCAGCCTTAATTTACTATTCGTCACTATTTAGCCAAATCACATCTTTACTTGTCAGCTAAAATGATGAATTCTGGAGATCCCAGATTCAATGTATTCAGCTACCAGAAAGATTGAAATACAAAATGAAACATTCAGGCTCATGGTCTGAAAAGAGTGCATGGAAAATAAATGCTTCTGAAAGAAAAAATGGCACGTGAAGACAAGGTAGTGGGCATAATACTCAGGTAGGCTCTGGAGTGGTGAGAGACGTGCGGGTGAAGCCCGCTGTGCCCCCACTCCCCTGAAGCCCCCCAGACACCCCCTCAGCAGCCGCCGAGCCCCCAGGCGACCCCCAGCACAGCCGGAGGTGAGCGAGCTCGTGGTGGGAAGGGGTTAACTCCTTGCTTGCTGGGAGGAGGCCGCTGCCTGGTGCCGGGCCAGGTCAAGCCCCCGCCCAGGCCCCTACTTGGCCCAGCCCCCCCAGGGAGAGAGGAGTGGAGGAGGGGGTATTCACCAGTCCCCCTCCTGTAGGGCAGGGCCCCCCAAATCCTGGGCAGGGCCCCCCTGGCCTGAGAAGCCAGCGTTCCCCGACGGCAGACCCACTGCGCATCCGCGTAGTTTAAAAGGGCCCGCCAAACAGGGGGAAAAAAAACCAAAAACACACTCAGGTAGGCTCTGGAGTGGTGAGAGATGCGCGGGTGAAGCCTGCTTCGCCCCACTCCCCCAAAGCCCCCCAGACACCCCCTCAGCAGCTGCTGAGCCCCCTGCCGACCCCCAGCACAGCTGGAGGTAAGCTGGCTCATGGTGGGAAGGGGTTAACTCCTCGCTTGCTGGGAGGAGGCCGCTGCCTGGTGCCGGGCCGGGTCAAGCCCCCGCCCAGGCCCCTACTTGGCCCAGCCCCCCAGGGAGCCACGCGACCGGAGCAGCGCGAACAGGCTGCGCAAACAGGTGCTCCAGTTAGCGCAGAGTTTGCATGGGAGAGGGCCCGGGAGGGCACGAGACCCTGCCTGCAACCCCCCCCAGCCATAGCCAGCCCCAGCCGTAGCCAGCCTACCAGAGGCATGACACAGATGGGCACGTGCCGCAGCCTGTGGGTCCCCTCGGGCTCTACGGCCCCTCCACTGGGCACCTCAGAGACGGCCACCCAGACGGAGCCCATGGTTCTGGGCTCCAAGCAGACGGAGCCCCTGGCTCTTGGCTGCGGGGCCTGCCTGTCCCTTTTTCAGGCTCTGGGGCCCAGGAGCATGGCCACCTCCCCTTGCAGGGTCTGCTCCCTACTGAGGTCTCTGGCGCGCCAGCTGGAGGAGCTCCAGGCCACAGTCCAGAGACTGTGTGACATCAGGGACTGCGAGCAGGAGATAGACTCCTACTGCCAGGCCCTTCTCCCCAA
The DNA here is from genome assembly GCF_052110815.1 of Crocodylus siamensis. NCBI lineage: Eukaryota > Metazoa > Chordata > Crocodylia > Crocodylidae > Crocodylus > Crocodylus siamensis. The sequence continues at coordinate 309,728,487 of NC_143395.1, forward strand.
GGAGCCGCAGGGGAGAGCTCCGTCTCCCTCCGCGACTAAGGAGGACTCTGGGACCTCCCGCTCTGCCCAGTCAGGGGCATGGACCAAGGTGGTCAAGGGCCCCAAGGCCCGCCGCATCAAGGCCCCTGCCCCGCCGGAGCTTAGCAACAGGTTCGCACCTCTTGCAGCCCCAGCAGAGCCCACGCAGTTGCCAGCACCCGCAGGCAACCAAGGCTCGACTGCAGCTACTGGCCCCGCTCTCCCCAAGACAAAGCGTAAGGTGTTTGTTGTGGGAGACTCCATCCTGCGGGGCACTGAGGGGGCAATCTGCCACCCCAACCCCTTACCCCGGGAAGTTTGCTGCTTCCCGGGGGCCCGCATCCGAGACATTGTGGAGAGGATCCCACAGCTCCTCCGGCCCACAGACCATTACCCCATGCTCCTTATTCATGTGGGCACCAATGACACGGCTTGGAGCACCACCAGCCAGGTCATGAGGCACTACAGGGAGTTCAGAGTGGGGCTTAGGGGTCTGGGAGCTCAGGTGGTGTTTTCGTTGATCCTCCCAGTCTCGGGCTATGGGCTGAGGAGGGAGAGGAGAATCCACGCGGTGAACCAAAGACTGCGGCGCTGGTGTTATGGGGAAGGCTTTGGCTTCCATGACCACAGCCTGCTCTTTGGAGAGAGAGGCAGCGAGCTGCTGGGAAGAGATGGCCTCCACCTCTCTCCCCTGGGGAGGAGGGTCTTCTCAGCCAGGCTGGCTGACCTGCTCCACCGGGCTTTAAACTAAGCCTGCTGGGGGATGGGGGGACTACTGCCCCTGCTGGCCCACTGAACAGCCCTTGCAAAGCCAGCGGACCACGGCACTTAAGGGGGCACTTAAGGGAGCCCACCCCTGCCCCAGCCCTGGCACAATCTGTGGGCAAGGCAAGAGCCCCCAAGGGCACACTTGCCTGCGTGTACACTAATGCCAGGAGCCTGGGCAACAAGCAGGACGAGCTCGTCCTCCTGCTCAGTGCAAAGAAATATGATGTCATTGGGATAACAGAGACCTGGTGGGACTCCACCCATGACTGGACCACGGGTATAGAGGGCTATACCCTATACAGGAGGAATCGTGTTGACAAAAGGGGCGGGGGTGTAGCTCTCTATGTGAAGGAAAGCTACGTGTCCCTGCAAGCTGATGTTGGCGACCGGCATGGACAGCTAGAGACCCTCTGGGTAAAAATTCGTGGGGAATTCAGCACAGGGGACACAACGGTGGGAGTCTACTACAGACCTCCCACTCAAAGTCCCGAGCTTCACCAGGCGTTCGCCCAGGAACTGACTGAGGCCGCTTGCTCCAGGACCTTGGTTGTCATGGGCGACTTCAATTACCCGGACATCTCGTGGGAAGATCACTCAGCTAAATCTGAGCGGGCGCAAAGCTTTCTCTTGTGCGTGGATGACCTCTACCTGACTCAAGAAGTCTATGGGCCAATGAGAGGCAAAGTGCTGCTTGACCTGGTACTGGCTACGGGGGACGACCTAATCGGCGACCTAGTGATTGATGGGAAGTTGGGTGACAGCGACCACGAGCTGATCACCTTCACCATCCGCCGTAAAGCTGGCAAGTCAGTCAGCAAAACAGAAGTCCTTGACTTCAGAAAAGCCAACTTTGACAAGCTCAAGAGGCTAGTTGGTCAGGCCCTTAGGGACCATGACCCCAGGGAGATGGGAGTTCAAGAAGAGTGGTTGCTTCTCAAGGAAGCGATCCTCAGTGCACAAGCTAAATCTATTCCACCATGGAGGAAAGGCAGCAAGAAGGCACAGCAGCCCCCCCTGGCTCTCCAGAGACCTAGCAGACCTACTGTGGCTAAAAAGGAAAGCCTACAAAGGATGGAGGATGGGATTCACCTCCAAGGAGGATTACTCCACGCTGGTCCGGTCCTGCAGGGAGCAAACCAGGAAAGCCAAGGCTGCAACTGAACTCCAACTAGCTTCAGGCATCAAGGACAACAAAAAGTCCTTTTTCAGATATGTGGGGAGCCGGAGGAAAAGCAAGGGCAATGTTGGACCCCTGCTAAACCAGATGGGGCAACCGACAACTGATGCCCAGGAAAAAGCCAACCTATTAAATAGGTACTTTGCATCAGTCTTTCATCAGTCACACGGGAGGCCCATGCTTGCTATGGGACAGGGAGATCTCAGTGATGGGGATCCCCTACCCTCCATAAATGCTGACCTCGTGAAGGAACACCTTGAGAAGCTGGATACCTTCAAGTCAGCTGGCCCTGACAATCTGCACCCCAGGGTACTCAAGGAGCTGGCGAGCGTCATAGCCCAGCCCCTGGCACGGATCTTTGAAAACTCCTGGAGTTCTGGTGTAGTGCCAGAAGACTGGAAGAAGGCCAATGTGGTGCCGATCTTCAAGAAAGGGAGGAGAGTGGATCCGGCTAACTACAGGCCCATTAGCCTGACTTCTATCCTGGGGAAAATCTTAGAAAAGTTTATTAAGGAGGCCATCCTTGAGGGACTGGCCCAGACTAACATTCTAAGGGACAGCCAGCACGGGTTTCTTGCGGGTAGGTCTTGTTTGACCAATCTCATTTCCTTCTATGACCAGGTGACCTATCACCTGGACAAGGGAGAAGAGATTGATGTCATATATCTTGACTTCAAAAAAGCTTTTGATCTGGTATCCCATGATCACCTCTTGGCCAAACTGGCCAGTTGTGGCCTTGGCTCCACCATGATCTGCTCGCTGGGAAATTGGCTTCATGGTCAGACCCAGAGGGTTGTGATTGATGGCAGTCACTCATCACGGTGCCCTGTGACCAGTGGGGTCCCTCAAGGCTCTGTCCTGGGACCCATACTGTTCAACATCTTCATTAACGATGTGGACATTGGAGTCAGGAGTGGACTGGCCAAGTTCGCCGATGACACCAAACTTTGGGGCAAAGCATCCACACCAGAAGATAGGCGGGTGATCCAGGCTGACCTGGACAAGCTCAGCAAATGGGCAGACGAGAACCTCATGGTGTTTAACACCGAAAAATGCACGGTTCTCCACCTTGGGAGGAAAAACCTGCAGCATCCTTATAGGCTCGGCAGTGCTACGTTGGTTAGCACTACAGAAGAAAAAGACTTGGGGGTCATCATTGACCACAAGATGAACATGAGCCTCCAATGCGATGCTGCGGCTAGTAAAGCGACCAAAATGCTGGCATGCATCCATAGATGCTTCTCGAGCAAATCCCGGGACGTCATTCTCCCCTTGTACTCGGCCTTGGCGAGGCCGCAGCTGGAGTACTGCGTCCAGTTTTGGGCTCCACAATTCAAAAAGGATGTGGAGAAGCTTGAGAGAGTCCAGAGGAGAGCCACATGCATGATCAGAGGTCAGGAAAACAGATCTTACGATGACAGGACTCTTTAGTCTGGAAAAGCGTAGGCTCAGGGGTGATCTGATGGCCACCTATAAGTTTATCAGGGGTGACCACCAGGATCTGGGGGAACGTCTGTTCACCAGAGCGTCCCATGGGATGACGAGGTCGAATGGTCACAAACTCCTGCAAGACCGTTTCAGGCTGGACATAAGGAAGAATTTCTTTACTGTCCGAGCCCCCAAGGTCTGGAACAGTCTGCCAGCAGAGGTGGTTCAAGCACCTACATTGAACACCTTCAAGAGTAGATTGGATGCCTATCTTGCTGGGATCCCATGACCCCAGCTGACTTCCTGCCCTTTGGGCAGGGGGCTGGACTCGATGATCTCCCGAGGTCCCTTCCAGCCCTAATGTCTATGAAATCTATGAAATCTATGAATAATATGCAAGATGGGCAAAAACCTACCAGGACACTGGATAAAATATAACAGATAAGAGTTTCCCAGAATCTTTTTCCAGTGGAATTCATAAATTTTCACTGAAAACTCAACCAGAAAATACAATTTTGAAATGTTGCCTCCATACTTTTTGGAAATGATAGTTCTGATGCTTTCTATCTCTGTTCTTCTCTATGTGCTGGGCTGTCTGACCAGATAGCTATCCATGGTGATCCACTGAAGTGCATGATGAGGGCTCATGGCTCCAGTGTATCAGGGAAATGTATTCTTAGTCTGGGTACAGACATTCAAAGAGCCTAAGACAAAAACAACCTAAGTTGCACAGTTTTCTGTAGGTGGTGTGGTTTAGATTGCTAGTGAACAGAACACACATTTGCCCTTCAGTGGCAGGTAGGAGAGAGGGGGAGGGAAGCAGCAAATTTTAGATGGGTTCCACCATTTTTAAACCAGTCTGTGTGTACCAAAATATTGTTCTGTTGGTATAGACAATATTGTCTATGGGTATAGACAGGTTTCTGATCACTTATGCTGGTAAAAATGTAGTGTCTGTACTTGGCCTGAAAGACAAGCAGGGCCCATGGAAAAGAATGCAACAGAAGACCACAAGACAGGGACATCCTACATCATCCAATCTATTCCAGTTTTATTACACACAATCACAGCACATTTCATAGATTTCATAGACATTAGGGCTGGAAGGGACCTCGGGAGATCATCAAGTCCAGCCCCCTGCCCAAAGGGCAGGAAGTCAGCTGGGGTCACAGGATCCCAGCAAGATAAGCATCCAATTTACACATAATCTAATTCATACTGTATCAAGTTCTATTTTAAAACTAGTTAGAATTTTTGCTATCACCACTCCTATAGAAAGGCTTTCCAGAACTCCACTCATGTGCTGTGTAGAAATAAAGCTAGTCTGAAATTTTCTGACAGAACAAGTACCAGTTTTGTGAACCCAGAATGGTTCAAGAAAATATCTCAGGTTGAGCAGACTGTAGGCAGCATTCCCAAGAAACCATGCCTGTTTGTTTAGAAGCTTCTTGTCAATAGCTCTAGAACAGCCAACTCTACAGACCGTTCCAGGGTCAGGGCTTTCTAGAGCATTCAGGATCTATCCGTCTATCTCAGGGGTGGGCAAAATGTGGCCCGGAGGCCAGGTGGGGCCTGCCAAGCCATTCTATCTGGCCTGCAGGGCCCCTAAAAAATTTAGAAAATTAATATTAATCTGTCCTGGGCTGCCTGTCATGCAATCCTCAATGGCTTGCTGAAACTCAGTAAAAAGAATTGCCCGCCCCGATCTATCTATTAGCTGGGGGGGGGGGGGAGAAGGGGTGCGCAGCTCTGCCGAAACAGGGCTTCCAAGAACCAAAAAGGCCTTAGAAGCCAGCATCTAACCATGAAAATCCCTGGCTCCATTGTCGGAATTCTGAAAGTACCATGATCCCCTGCAGTTGGAGATAGGGAAGCTGCATGGCAGGAATGTCCTAGAGCCACAGATCCTGATATTAGCAAGGTTAAAATGAGAAGGATGTTAGTTTCAGGTAGAACAGGGCTGTCTAACTTCTGAGTAGCCAAGGGCCACACAGAAGGCAATCCCATCTCCTCCCAACTGCTCTGTGCCATGTACCTAGTCCCACCTCTCACATCCCTTCCCTGCCACACTGCACTGGTGCCCCATGTAAAATGTGGGGTTTCCAGTTCCCCCCTTAATGAACTGGCCAAGTGTTCCCTCAGCCCCATAGCCCATGCCACCCTGTCCTGTCTGCACAGGTGGGGAGAGAAAGCAGAAGCCCAAAGATTCAAGCTTCACCATCAAGAGAGTGATGGAGGAGTGGTGCCCAGACCAGGAGCCCAGAGTATCCACCAGTGTTGCATGCAGCTCACAGGTTACCAGCCCTGATATAGAATATGACAGGGTCAAAGGGAATATATTTTATTTAGGAAGCACCATAAGTCAGTGATGGAAAATGCAGTATTGGAGGGAAGGGGGGTTGTTTGTTTGTTTATAAGAAATTTGAAAATACGATTTGGATCCACTTCATACCCATTTCTTTTTGTGCCAATATGGTCCTATGTCTTAAACAGTTTTTCTTCATCTCTACCATGTGCTCAAAGCAAGAGCAACAGGGACACAAGTAACTGCTTAGTTAATTGCAGAAGGTTCTATGGCAGCTTTTCAGAGCTGTTTTGAATAAACTATCTTTTTTGTTTCAGGCATTCATTTTAATGGAAAAAAAAGAAATGTTCTATGGAAAGAAAACTGCAATAAAACTCAATTTAGTACAGTAGCAGGACTGGGATCATGCTAAACCTACAGTATTCATGTAGTACCCTGTATCTACTTCAGTATTTTCTGCTAACTATAGGTATTTATCATTCAGTGTTAAACTACTTCATTAATTAGAATTTTACCTAAAATGTGTATATGTATACACATATAAAACCACTGCTCTTATTTCTATCTGAAAATATATGTAGATGTAGATTAAATTAAAGATATGTCCAATTTTCAGACTCATTATAAAACCAGAATTAACTTAGACTACTTAAAAAAATCTCAGTAAATTTATAGCACAGCAGAAAGCCAAGCAAGGAATTATATAGCCACTCACCTTATTTGAACAACTTCTCACTTCTAGAATAACCTGATGACATTTTATGGTACATCTATTTCAAAAAGATTTTATGAGTACCCAGAAGAACAGTTAACCATAGAGATATGGAGATTCTTATCTCAATAAAGATTATAAAACTCAGGGACAGGCTGAACAGATTTTTACCCTTTGGTTTTCAACCAAAATTGCTTAGTGTTTTTCTAATTTTTCAATATTTGCATACTGTGCTTTTTATAATCTGAATATTTACTTGAGTTCAGTACTTCAGCTTGTCTGAATGATGACTGAAAATGTTCTCTCTGTGCTGTTTCAGGCATATTCCAGTTCAAAAATTGATTTGAATTCTAGAGCAATGAAATGCCAGAAATCAGGCTGAATCTCATTTATGACTCATTCCCACACAGCTGTATTAGAGAAGGAAGTACTCTTATGAGTCATCAGCAACTACTAAATATTAATCCTATCTTTATCAGTGAATCAGTATCTCGTTGTATTCAGTATTCTCCTCCAGTGAATCACCTCTTGTGGATCATGACCTTCATATGAATTTATACCCCATTTTCAAAAATGAGTTTAAAATTCCCTTCCTCGCAGACCTGCAATGAGGACACTTACTGTTTATAGAATAAAAAGTATCATTTGCAGTTGGGCCCAGGAGAGTTAAAGCACTGAGCTCACATCAACTTTCAGTTGTATTTGGCTCCCTAACTACCGTCAGCTCCAAACTGATGCCAAAAGTAGGAATTTTAAAGGTGAATATTTCAGCGTTAGTCATGCTACTTTCAATTTAAAGATATGCATGCACTGAAATCAATAGTAAGCTCCCATTACCTTCAATGAGTGAAGACTCAAACTTTAAAAAACAAACACTAAGAAATAATAAGACTATTAAAATTTAAGGCCATGTTCAAAGGCGATAAATTGATCATAGGTAGATAAAGAATACTTGATCTTCATACTAAAATGGCTTACTTTTAAAGCAATTGAAAAATCCTAAATCTTCACTAGGCATTTTAAGAGATCACCAGGAAGCAAGATGTTATGTTATGTTTTTCAAAAGATATAAGTGATCAAAAATACGTACATGGCATTCAAAGCATATTTTCAAGAGAATTAATATGAATCAGCACAGCTCATCTAGAAGTCCTGTGGCAAGTTGGTTATAACTTTTATTTATTATTTGTAAAATACTGTAGACAGTCACAAGACTGTCCAAAAGGAATTGTTGGCTTTTTACTGCCTTAGAAATATCAGCATTGAGAATAGTAGCAATAACGCATTCCAAGGTTGAAAAAAAAGCCTTATTCCCTATAAACACAGGATCCAATGTGTTTGGAAATTTTCAATTTGAATAGTCATTATTTTGTACCTGTAGGTTATTTCTCAAAGGTAAAATTCACCTGCCCAGGTTCCACTTGGGAAAATGGCCTCCATGTAGCCTATACATAGATTATACCTCAGCCTATAAACTGAATACTTGCCTCTCACTTTCTGGCTGTACTATGTACATTTAATTGTACATTCTCTAGCACAGGAGCGGGCAATTATTTCGGAGGGTCAGAGGGCTGCTTACCGAGTTTTGGCAAGCTATCAAAGGCTGCATGGGTAGCTCTGCCCTTTTACAGGTGCCCCACCTCAGTCATCATCTTGTGACCAGAAGTCCCACCCCCTAACCCCTGACCTTGCCACCAGAAGTCCCTCCCCTTACCCCCAGTACTCCTTTCAGCAAGGGGTTTTGCCATCTCAGAACCAAAAAAATAATAAATTATATTCTAAAAAGTGATCATCTACAACATTCATTAATTTGGAGGTGACTGCACAATAGGTTAAAATGAAGTCTTATTCTTGTATATTGTGGGGGCTGTGGGTATGTGGGTATGTGGTGTGGGTGGATATGTGGGAAGGGTGGCTGGGGTTTGTGTGTGGCACTGTGAGGGGAGGTGTAGGTGCATGTGTATGGAAGGGTGTGTGTGAGGGACTAACCCTATGAACACACACACACACACACACACACACTGCCCCATGCCAGCAGACAGGCACATACTGTGCCGCTGTGCCTGCTGACATGCACGCACACACACACATACACAGTCCTACTTGCTGAGGGCTCCCTCTGGGTCCTACTGCCCCTGGCTCCAGTCAGCTTTGACAGGGAGCCGGTGCAAATAAATACTAATTTATTAAATTTTTTAGGGGCTCTGTGAGACGGATAGAATGGACTGGCGGGCTGGATCCGGCCTGCAGGCTGTATTTTTCCCATCCCTGCTCTAGGACCTATGTTGGACCTTTTACAGTGCAACCCTTTCCATCCCCTCAGTATCAGAATGGAAGACTAACCAAATACTAGAAGTGCAATTAGCACTGAGTAGAAAAGTTGGTGCTAGTAGATTCTGTCATAGGCTACATTCTTTTTTCTTTAAAGGTATGTTTAGGATGTTAAGAATCTAAGGCTAGAGATGGACATTATGTAGCAAGAAACCTTTTTTGCCTGCCCCCCACTCCAATCTAGAGCTCCTCCATATGGCAAAAAGCCCCTTTTGCAGTATTTGTCCCCTTTTAGGGATGCTTTCTCTTTTCTACCTTTTCTTCCTTCCTCTTTCTTTCTCTTTTATTATATTATTATTATTTTTATAGACTATACGGTGTACTTGTAATAAAATATAGCTTGTAAATACTTTTACGGGTTTAAAATAGTATTCTGCATCAGTATGTCCGTCTCCCACCCATTGTATTTGGTTTTTTTGTTTTATGTGCCATGGCATTTCACCCTTTTATATTTTATATTCTATGCTTTTTAACTTTATAACAAATGTACTTTAAGTTTAAAAGTAAGCTGTACTATGTAACAATGTTAGCAAGGGCGGAAATCAAACCGCGGCTTCTCTGTATGGAGCGGGTCCCTGAATGAATCTTGATTGATTACGTAAGGCAGTAGCTAGACAGGATAACAAGTTAATGAATAGCAATTAACACCTAGGAAACCACAGACTAAGGAGAAGAAAGGATCAATACAGAGCCAGGAACGCCCTGAAACTTCACTGTTAAAGCTACAGAAGCCCCAGTTTGAACTAATCAATGCTGAAGACCAACTCTTGGGACTGAATACCCTCTGATCAACTTTCCCCAGAGTCCTATTCATCATAGCAGTGAATTAATCAAACTTCATCAATGGACTCCCAAGACTGCACGTACCTGTGGACATGAACCCTGCAGCTGACAGCTGCCATCCAGCAACCACCAAGGGGGATGTCCCACAAGGTAAATGACCCCTGGATTGGGTAAGCCCGAAAATTGGGGAGTCACCAAAGTCTGCCAGAGAGGGATAAATGGCAGCAAAGAATGACCCCCATTGGTGCCCTCTCTGACCTGACCAGCCAGAAGGACCAGCTAGTGACCCTTCTGAAGCAACATCACACTGAAAGAAGCCTTGACTGGCCATCAACGGTGGACTCCAGCACTTGGGGACAGGTATATCTTGACATTGGTGCTTAGCGTTCATAGCGAGTTACTGTGAGTGTGTGTGTGTGTGTGTGTGCGCGTGTGACTGTGTGTGTGTTTGAGGGGATCAGCCCCAAGGTTTATGATCTGACTTTTGCTTCTGTCTAATAAACTAGAATTTTATGATGATCCTGTGAGTTGGTCCTTTGTAGCCAACAATTACACAAACTGGTTTAAGTGATCAGAAACTGGTTTATACTTGTAACAGACTATAAGTTCAGTGCACATAAACCAGTTTTAAAATGGCTGAAATTGGTTTCAGATAAACCTGGTTGAATGTAGTACCAGACTTAACAGATTTGGGTCAACTCCGGTTTATGCAATGTCTATCCCAGACCTCTTCCTGATTTAAGTTAAACCAAAGTCCCCCAGCATCCCACATGCTGTCTGGCTTCCCCCTGCCCCAACCCCTGCTTGCTACTTGCTGCTCAAGCAGAGATGCCTCCTCCCTCCCACCTCCCACAACATGGACCCCAGCCCACGGACCCAGGATGTGAAAGATCAGAGTTCAAGTACAGTTTTATCTTCATTTCTTCAGCTGACAGTTTGGTTTTGTTGCCACACTCTTTCCTGACCTGGTTATTTTGTGTTTGCTGTTTTTCCTAGCATAATGCAAACCATACATTTATCATGCTCTCTTTATATATATACCATTTAAACCATAAAAAAATTAAACAGATACAGAAAAGAAGAAAAGCTCTGTTTTTCAACTATAAGAAATTTTCCCAATGTAATCAGAAATTAGTGTTTCATTTTCTATAGAAGCCTAATATTAATGGTTGGCCAATTCCACCAGAAAAAATATGAGAAGGTCTGATAGTTATCATGCTGCACAGGTATTCACCAAAAACACACAAACACTTAAATATTCTAAGTTCTTTTGTAAAGGAATGCACTGGCTAGATAGGTAACATGGTATATGGCTGCTACTGTAGTCAAATTAACATTGTTTTATGAGGTGCTTAACGTAGGAAGACTGAGCTGTAATATTATTAAAGGCAAGAATACCAAGTAGTTGAAGATTATATACCGAGTACAAGAGGTTTTTTCCCTGTGCATGCAGTCCAGGAGAATTGTTAATACTCTATCCACAAATGTATCCCAAAAGAGCATGCACAACTTAAATTGTAAAGGATAGTATTATACGTCCCATACATGAAATTGGTATTTAATTTTTAAAAAATGTAATTTATTGTTTTGATAAAGCTTGAAAGGAGAAGCCAACTCTCTATAGACTTAAAATGGTCACATTGGGCAAATATGTAGATATTACATACCAACCTAATGTAAAAATGCAGAAACATGCCCTAAGTGAAAGAATATAAAAGGGAAGACGCAATAAAAAAAAGGGGAAGGCAACCTCCGCGGCCTCCCTGCACTACTGTAGCCCCAGCCTCACAAACCAGATTTACCTATTTGTTGCTCCCTGCCTAGCATCGCCCCTCCCCCTGCTCCCACCAGTAGAACAAAGCAAAAACTCAGACATTTCCTCAGATTGAAAAACCTGCCTGGACAGAGATAGGAGGACTCAAGAAGAAAACATGTCTGTTTTCTTGAGGAGGACTCATAAGGAATACCCAGACCTATGGTAATGCTAGCCAGGCTGTGATCCTTGCTGCATGTGTGCAGGCTGCAGCTGGGCGGTTGTGTCTGTGCACATCCCCTGCTGCAGCTCCCTGAAGCCCATGCCTGGGCTGCACTACAGCCCTCTGCACTGCCACCAGTGCCCCACATTTGTGGGGGGTTTCTGCCACCTACGGCTGGGTTTTTCAAGTGAAAGAGACTGTCATGTTTCAAGCAGGCTTAGTGAATCAGGCCTCTCCAAGCACTGAGCGCCACCAGAGCACCCCAAGGGATGACAAGGTCAAACAGTAACAAACCTACCCAAGACTGTTTCAGGCTAGGCATAAGAAAGAACTTCTTCACTGTCCAAGCCCCTAAGGCCTGGAACAGACTGCCTCCAGAGGTGGTACAAGCACCTACTTTGGACTCCTTTAAGAGACATTTGGATGCTTATCTTGTGGGGATCCTTTGACCCCAGCTGACTTCCTGCCCCTGGGGGAGGGGGCTGGACTCGATGATCTTCTGGTGTCCCTTCCAACCCTAATGTCTATGAAAATTATGAAATCTATGACTTAGATCAATTTAGGAGCAGCCCAGCCTGCTTGCAGAAGAGCTCAGGTGAGAGTAAAGTGACTAGCTACTCAATCTAAGATGCTCTATATAGGGTCAGAAGCCTATGATTTAAACACATTGCTATACAAATGAATGAATTCAGGTGCCACAGGGTTTTGTGGAATTAGCCTGAATCCATCCTTCCTTCCTTCTATCAGGTGCCTCAATTTTGCCTAATTTTCACTTAGGCACCTGGATCTAATCCTGAGCACCCTTCAGGAGTTCAGTGAACTACTCATCTGTCTCATGTTATTTGTGATCTTTTCCCTAAAGGAAGAAATGTGCAATGGAGTAGACCCTGATAGGGTTTTAGCATTTTGTTTTTGTTTAAACATGCATGTTACTATAAAGAAAAATTAAAGAAATGACACCTTGCACTTGGAGAAGACAGAGGTTTATGACCAGAGGACAGATACCAGGGTGAAAGGAAGAGTTGAAAGAATACATTTTAATAGGTTTTATATCAAAAAACAGTATTGTTTCTCAGCGTCAAAAATCAGAGCATAACTTCATCCCCTCATAACTCCAGCTAACTGCAGACCTCAACGGTTAACAGACCACAGTTGGTAGTCGACCTCTTCAGCTACACTGCTGCTGTCTTTGCCACCCAAGCTTCCTGCCCCAATGCCAAACATTCAGTGGGGACATATGCAATGACTCATATACTTGGGCATGCCAGCTGTCTGAATCACTGGGCTGCCAACCCAAATGTCCAAAATTTCTTTCACACCATTTGTTGTTATAGAGTCACTCTTCTACCCTTATTCTAAACTAAGGCATGGGGCAGGGCAACCAAGGTTACACAGTTTTAAAAATAATAGCAGTGCTAGTTCCCATTGAACAATTTCCATGAAATTAAGTAAGGGTCCAAAAACTTCTTTTACATGTACAAGGAAAGCAGGATCATGCCTGAAGGAGGATGTTACAACACAGAAATCATGTTTGCACTCAAAGTTGCCGTCAAGATTCCATTACAACGGACAAGTGAATGTGACAGTACACTTCTATAGATATCCAAGGCAACCTAAGATTTAATTATAGTAGCAGGCACTGTAGTGAAACTTGTGCCACTGCTTTTATTGTAAAGCTTTATTTTCCAAAGATTTATAGCTCAGTTAAAACATTCCCTTTTTTTTAGCTAAAACTTTGAACATAATTCCTAAGCCCAGATGTTACTTATGTAAAAAAACAGCTAGAACTGTTGGGGATTTTTTTTTTTTTTTGTTAGAAGAGTTCAATATTAAAAACTCAATGCTAGCAAAAAAGCTATTTTTAAGCAAATATATTACACACATAAACACACACACTGTGTGTATATATATATATATATTAATTTACAGAGAGAAAGAGTTGTGTGTGTATACACACACACACACACATACTGTATATATAAAAAACAATTCCGTGAATGTGTGTGTGTATATATATATACACACACAAAAGTGTTTAATATATAGATATATATTTCTGTGAATGTGTATGTGTTTATGTTTATATTTATTTATTTAACCACTGCCATTGTGCTTTGCTGAGACAGAACTGTAAATGTAAATCTTTTCCTATCTGAAATAATTTGTTTTCAATCAACACAGCAAAGCTCAGAAACAACTGCCATGTATACCTAGCCTCTGTAAGTAATAAGACCTATTTGGAGGATTGGACTAAAAGAAATCTCATGAGGTTCAATAAGGACAATTGAAAAGTCCTACATTTAGGATGGAACAATCCCATGCACTAGTGCAGGCTGGGAACAAACTGGATAAGTAGCTCTGCAGAAAAGGACCTGGGGGTTACAGTGGACACTAAGCTGAATATGAGCCAACAGTGTGCCCTTGTTGTTAAGAAGAGATTAATCTAAGAAGGAATACTGGGCTGCATTAGTTGGAACGTTGCCACCAGATCAAGTGAAGTGATTATTTCCCTCTCTTTGGCACTGGTGAAGCCACATGTGGAGTACTGTGTCCAATTTTGGGCTCACTACTACAGAAAGGATGTCCACAAGTTGGAGAGAGTCCAGCAGAAGGTAAAGAAAATGGTTAGAGGATGGGGCACATGACTTCTTCAGAGAGGCTGAGGGAACTGGGCTTATTTAGATGAGAAGACTGAGGGGCCGGGGGGGATTTAATAGCAGCCTTCAACTACCTGAAGGCTGATTCCAAAGAAGACGGAACTGGACTGTTCTCAGTGGTGGCAGATGACAGAACAAGGAGCAATGGTCTCAAGTTCCAACGAGGGGATTTTAGATTAGATATTAGGAAAAACTTCCTCACTTGGAGGGTAGTAAAGCACTGAGACAGGTTACCCAGATAGATTGTGGAATCTCCATCCTTGGAGGTTTTAAAGACTCAGCTAGGGATGATCTAGTTGGGGATTGTCCTGCTTTGAGCAGTGGGTTGGACTAGATGACCTCCTATGATCCCTCCCAACCCCAATTTACTATGATTCTATGATTTCTGCAACACTCCTAATGGCAATTTTGGTGAAAATAAGGACAACATTTTGATCCAAGTGGTGAAACTTGTAACTCTTGTATGAGTTCAACCAACTTCAATCAAGTGATATGTTGTAATAGGTTTTATTAAGATAAGAGAACAGTGTAAGAGAGGCAGTGAAGTACGTTGTATCCAGTGAAAATTAAAAGGGGGGAATTTAATGAGGGAGAATGTAATAATATGGGGTATTCAAGATTGTTTAAAGAATAGCAGCTTTAGAGAGAGACGTAAAGGATAAGATTCTGCATTGTGTTAACAATCCATGGCAGCCCCCTCAAGCTGCAGGGAGCAGCATACCAGGTGACACCCCTAGCAGCAGTACATGGAGGGAAGCATGAAGCCAGCTTCAGAGACAGTTCTCTCCTGGCTCAGTTAGAGCTCCTCTGTGCCCTGAAATACTCCTCTTCCCTGCAAGGGATTTACCCAAGACAGTAGGTTTAAGACTCCTATACTCAGAAAAAGTGCATGGGATTTTTAACTACAAAAACAGTCAAACTCTCTCTCTCTTTTACACCTAATTTGTAACACCAGACTGGGGTACATATTTACCTCAAAGGTTGGTGGGCAACCTACAAAAAGATCTTTCTCCCTAGCTGTTAGAGCAGCGTGAATTTTTTTACAAGTAGATCATAGGAGGAAAAAAAAATCATGGCTCAGATAGTATACCTGCTTTGAACTGGAAAGACTGAGAAAAGACTAACTTCAAAACAAAGCAAAACCAAACAAAAAACCACAAAACATTCTGAAATGCAGTGACAACTACATCTGATTTCATATGCTCAGCACAGCTGCAGCTATTGCTACATTTGCTCTGTGACTGTCAAATACTTTCTAAGGGAGGTGGCATACTCCCCCTCAGCCCCTGTAAAGTCCCTCTTTCCACCCACCCTCATGGAACGAATTTGCTACTTCCTAGATGAAGGGTTTAAGGCCAGGCAGGGATCAGCTGATGGCCTGCAGGTCACTTGCTTGTCAGATAACAAGCCAGCAAGCATCTGATTTAGAGAAAATGTCTGAAGGAAAGGCTAAGGTTCAAACAGGTAACTCTGGGTTAGTGGAAAGGATCTGGTTTGTCTGTTTCTCTTATGTTGGACTGTGTGGACTTTAAGTACTTATATTATCACCAAGGATCCTGGTTTTCTCCGCTATAAAAAATTCCCAATTTTTGGATTAATAAAGTAACCCCAAATCCAATTTTTTCCATGGTTTAAAAGAAACACCACTAATACATATAGTAGTTTCATTTTAATTGTGGAAAAATGTGCATCTGAGGGTTGTTTTTTTTTAACTGAAAATTGGGGATTTTTTAATCAGAGAAAACCAGGATCCCTGATTATCACAGAGCCTAGGAGCCTTTAGCTTGGTCCAGGATCCCACTGTGCCACACATTATCTAAACAAAGAACAAAATGACCATTTCCCCAAAAGTTTACAACCTACATTATAAGTAATAAACCAACCTAGAATAAAGACAATGAAATTCTACAAGCTACTGCAAACCTTTATTTGATGAACTGATTCACTAATTTGTCTACTGGGACTTTAAGACAAACCACCAAATACTGACAGACTTGTGATACTATCGTGAGATCTAGGACAGTGTGGTTGTACTCACTTTTTTTAGCATTGAATATGTAAAAAAAAATCCTTCTCCATCATGATTTTGTTTTCCTTTCACACTCAGCAGTTGCTAGGCAACACATACAGATGCTGCTTGAGTGATCAACTGCCTAGTTCTGTCAGTCAAGTAGCCATAGTCTGATCCACAGCTAATTACCCAACCAAGTGCTGACCCCCTTCCACCTTTATCTGGCTGGTCTATTTAATTTATAAGCTCTTGGAATCAGGAACTCCATAATAAAGTGTATACATACAGTTCTCAGTACAAGCGAGCTCCAACCTTGGTGGGTACTGATGGGATCTACACTAATACAAATAATGAAGAAAAACATTTTCATAAAAATACAATAACTATCAAGTGATGTGCCTGTGTGGCTACTTCAGAGAAACAGCACCAAAAGTGCAAATGTTTCCTAATCATCACAACTGGATGCTGTTGACTCTGAAGCACAACAACACTATTTCGATGGACTTAGTTTTACCTAAACTACTGCCAGTTCCTCAGAGGAAACATTAAGCTATTTTCTTTATTAATCTTATTTCATTAATCACAAATACCTGAAAATCAAAAAGTAATCATCACAAAGTAGAAATTAGGGTATATGACTAACATTGACCATAAAGGAACAGCACAGGTCCTGCCAGAGTAAATATTAGAAGGGCAAACACACAAAATGAATTCCAGCTACCAGGGAATATTGAAGGAATAAGGTCACTTTTCAGATTTTATATAAATGATTATATATACATATATGATCTCAAAAATATTCACTTCTAACGCATGCACACACACGCACATAGTAGTGAACGGCAGACACTGGTAGAGGATGCTAGGGAGCAGATGGTTTTTGGATGTACTAGAGCAGTGGTTCTCAACCTTTTTTGTACAGGGACCCATTTGCCAAGATCAATGGCTTGTTCCAACCCACACCCCTCTGGTTCTGCCAGTGCCCAATCCATACTCCCTGCCCCTCCTCCCCCCCCAGGGCCCTGCTCGTACCCCTCACCCCCAAGCCACAGCTCTCTGCCCACCTCCCAGCCCTGCTGGAGTGGCCTCCCAGCTGCCTCCACCCCTCTTGGGCCACAGCATGGGCCCCTGCATGTATGGGCTCCAGCCCCATGCCACTGGCACAGGCACACAGCTCCCCACTGCAAAGGTCTGGCCCCACCTCCTTCCCCCACTAAAGGGCCAGGTGTCTTATCCCCCACTCCCCCTGCCCTGCCACAGCCCAGTGCCTGGTCACTGTCCCCTGTGCCAGCAGGCACACACACACACACACACACACCCTCCACCCCCTGGACCTCCATCCCCAGCTCCCCATACTTACCTTTGTCCAGCAGCTGGGGCTGTTCCCACAACCTGGCTTCACTCTATGCTGGTCATGTTCATCTGTGCACACAGACACACGTGCACCCCCTGCCTCCAATCATCCCAAGCAGCTCTTTGGAGGCTGGAAAGCTGCCAGCCTGCAACAGGAAACCCATGCTTTCACATTTTTTTTTTCTGGGGACCTGCTTGCAACCCTTCCAAATGTTCTTGCAACCCACTTTTGGGTCGCAATCCACCAGTTGAGAAATGCTGTACTAGAGATACAACTACATCAATACCCACCTACTTGTCCAAGATGAGGAAGGAAGAAAAAAATACTTCTCCCTTGTCCAGTCCCAAAACCTTCCAATGCTTTCTTTGTGCCACAAACACAATATGTTGTAAGGGACATATCATTTTTTGCATCATAAGTGAATGAAGGCACATGGATAGGGAAATAAAGGATGCTGGGAAACCAAGGGAGTTGCCAGCTGAGTTCACCTGCAGAAGAAGGCACGTTTCCCCTCTCTATTACATGTACTCCAGAGGAAATAACCCCAAATAGATGGGAAATGCTGCATCACCTACTCCTGCTGGCAACCCTGCAGAGGCCTTGCTTACATAGGAAACTTCACTCACAAGGTCTCCACCAGATCTTGGTATTGACTTGCTGGCAATGCAGCCAAATGTCTCTGACAAAGACAGCCATTAGGTGGTACCACCCAAAGTAAGAGGTGCCCGATGATGGTGTTCCTTGGGAAGCAGGTAAATGAGCAACAGGAGGAAGGTGGGATCAACTGAGGTGCATACAGGAACATAAGGACTTTATCAGAAACTGGGGTTCCCAAAGTTTTGCCCTGACAAGCCATTTCAAAGGTAATACTGGTGGTAAGCTGTATCAGAGGGGTTTGCCAGTAACATCTGTCCCACAAGCCACACTTTGGGAACCCTGATCTAAAGGCTGCAGTACATAAATTAAATATGGAGGAATACAGAAAATGGACTTAAAAAAAACCAGGTTTCAACACATTCAGGAACTGGTAGGAAGGATCTCTTGAAAATAACATCTAGAGGATAAGTCAATGCAGCAGGATTGGCAGTACCTGAAAGAGACTATATTTAATGCACCACAATAAACTTTGCAAATGCAAAGGAAAGCTAGGAAGCTAAGTGAGAAACCATAATGGTAGAATCAGGACATCTTCAATGACCTGAAAACTAAAAAGGAATCATCCAAAAGTAGAAACAAGGGTACATAACTAAGGATGACTATTAAAGGAACAACTCACTCCTATAGGGATACAATCAACAAGGCACAAAATGAATTTCAATTAGCAAGAGACGTAAAAGGTATAAGGATATTAATGAACGCATTAAAAGGAAAAGGAAACCACAAAGAGATATATACTAGTGGAGAGCAAATAATAGAGGTTGCAAAGAAGGCTAAAATGTTCAAAGCAACATTTGCTTCAGTCAACAAAAAAGGTTAATTTTGAGCAGATAATAAAGCCATTGTAACAGAAGTAGTACAAGCCAGAGTACAGAAAAACGTAATAGGTTAAAAAAATTACATAAAATAAAATTGCTTCAAAAAGGAGGGCCTAATGGAAATTCACCCTAGATGAACTAGCTGAAGTAAAATCTGAAGCACTTGCACGTACCTTTGGAATTCATGGAACATGGGGAAAGTTTCTAAGGATTGGAGAAGGGCAAACATAGTACTTTTCTTTAAAAAGGGAAAAGGGAAGAAGAGTCAGAATTCTAGACCACTCAGCCAAACTGCAAAGATTCTGGAACAAATTATTAATCAGTTTGCAAGTACCTAGAAGATAACAAAGCGACAAAAATGGGTGTAATGGATTAAGAACATAAAAAAAAAATCTTAATTCCTTCTTTGACAGAGTGTTTGGGCTAAGTGGGCAGAGTAGAAATGACAAGTTATACAGCTTGACTTCAGTAAGGCTTTTGACACTGGCCTGAGTGATAATCTCATTAGTGAGTCAAGAAAGCATGATTTATATGGACTCACAAGCAAAGAGTAGTTATCAAATGGGGTAGCATCTTTAAAGATGATCTCATGTGGATCCATGTTGGGTCCAGTTCTATTTTTTTATTAACAACTATGGAATATAGAGTATGCTTTAAAAAAAGTGTGGTTGACACTAAGCTGCAGAAGGTGGCAAACAATTTGAAAGACAGCAACAGAATTTGCAATGATCTTGACAAAATAAAGAGTTGAAATTCAATAAAGACAAGTGCAAATGCTACATTTAGAAGAAAGCAAACGCATAAAAATGGGAAAAGCAGCTAGGAAGTAAAGGACCTGCGTCTTATAATTAAACATAAACTTAGTTGTATGTCAAAATATTGTTGCAAAAAAGCTAAATTTCATTCTGGAATAAGTATTTGTATGCAAGACGTGGAGGGGAGGGGTGTACATCTATACATGCAGAGCTAATTTGCTCCACCATAAAGTGTCATTGTCTACGTGTGCACCCATACTATGGTGCAGCAGATTAATTAATTCCACTGTAAGACAGTACTGTTCAGGACAAATACTATCCTACAGCGGAGTAATTTGGTGTGCTGAAATATGTACAGTCGATGACCAGGGCTGGCTGGGGCACAAGGATGCTGCAAAAGAGGGGCTGTCTTCCAGCTAGCCCCACACTGTAGCACTCTCATGCCCCAGCCAACCCGCCGCAGCATTATGAGTCAGGGGGAAGAGTTCTGACCTGGCTGCTCTGCTTGGCTCAAAGTGCTGTGGTCTCAGGCAAATGTGTAAACTGCACCAGAGTTTATTGCTACATACTAATTGCATGTGTAGATGCACCCAGGAGGTAATAGTTTCATTAAACTAAACACTGGCATGAACTCAACTGGAGCACTGAGTTTAGTTGTTGGCACTGCACTTTAAGAAAGGTGTAAACAAAATTAGAGAGACAAGAAAAGCAACAGAATGATAAGAGGTTTGGATAATGTAACCTATAAGAAGAGGATGAAGGAAAAGGTTTTGTTAAGCCTAAAAAAAAAGTAGGCTATGGCTAGAAATAGACTTCACCAAATAAAGCGGATTAGCCATGTCACGACGTGTCGCAGCACAGCTGATTCACTGGATGGAGGACACATCACCTGTTGTCCTGCCAGTTGATGCTGAAGGACAAAGAGCAATGTGTTCTCCCAGGGCTTGAGGGGCCTGGTCCTGCTCTCCCTGGGAATTCTCAGGCAGGATCAGGCCCCTCAGAGCCTGGGAGTGCCTGCTCAGCTTCCCCCACTTACACAGATGTGCCCCCAGGATCTCTGAGGACCCATTTTGGTAAGTGGGGAAAGTCAGGGTTTACCCATGTACACAAACACATCCTGGGGACTCTGATTTTCCCTGCTTACCCAAATGGGTTCCTAGAGATCCTGGGGGCAGGACTGGATAAGTGGGTCTCACCATGGAGGCACAGGGTTCTGGGGATTCCCTGGGTCCCATACCTCCATACTGAGACTTGCACAGGCTTTTCCCATTTACAGAGATGCACACTTGGAGATGCTTCTCTGTAAGCAGGGAAAACAAGCAGGTGCTCTGGTAGCTTGAGGGGCCTGATCCTGTGTATAGGAATTCCTGGGGTGCTCAGGTGTTGGCCCTCAAGTATCTGCCCAATGTGGAAGAAATGCAGACATCTCAGGCTGCTCACAGTCTCCCACCACAGAGTAAATAAATGTCCCCTGCAAAAAAACCCCACACAAGTTATTGTGCCTTTTGCTGTGCCACAGATTTGCCTTTGATGTGGCACAACAAAAAGTACGGATGTCTATTTGCTCACCATGACAAATATGTGCTGCTGCTATTTGTCCTGTGAGAAACATGTGTCCTTCCATGGGTGCACTTGTGTGGACATGTCCCATTTGTCCCTCTATAAAAATACATTGTCTGAGGCAGAGACACAGAAGCAGACTTCCAACATGGAAAAGAAAGGTGATTGTGTGATCACTAAGGGACAAGCAGAAATCATCTTAAGTTGCAACAAGGAAGATGTAAATTGGATATTATGATATGCTTCCTAGGATGAAATGCTAGAACAGACTACCTTGAGAGGCTGGGAAATCTCCTTCATTGGAGCCTTAAAAAAAGAAAAATTCATAGTAGATGGGCTTTGTGTGCTTGATCCTGTCTTGGAGCACCAGGTTGGACTAGATCTTCTCTTGGGTCCCTTCCAACCCTACATGATTATGATTCTTTGTTTCTAATGGGATGGAACATAAGACTATGTAAGACAACACTAGTGCTAACCACAGATGACCTATTTTGAAAGGTGGCTCCATAGGAAGCACAAAACTTTAACTCTTGGTGTAAGTTATTTTACACCACGCTTGCACATTTTACAGGAAAGATTTTCTCCTACTACTTGTAAAGATAGCTGTATGAATTTCCTCTGAAATCTGACTTGTTCCTGGCTTGTGCAAATTCAGTATCAAAAGTTCACAAAGTTTATGTGGACAGATGAGGTAAAAGTGTGTGAGGGGGGAGACATTTCACACTGGCTTTTACATTAGCTGTTTTGTGTGCCCATTCCTATTCTGCTACAAGCAGAAACCAAATTTTTAAATAAACCCCCTGAGTGCCCTGGTTTAGATTCTCGGTTTTTGGTTGTAACCATGCTGATCTAAGGCCATAGGCAGGCAAGGTTCTTTGAGTAGATAAGATATCTTTTATTAGATTGAGTAGCTGGAAAAAAATTCTTGGCAAGCTTCTTCAGGCATGAAGAGTCTCTTCCGTTCTGAGACTCCAAAAAATGAAAGAAGCTAAGTGTGGCAGGATGTCAATGAGCATGTAAGTAAGTAGAATTAGAAAGACAAAAGATGAGGCAGAGGTGAAGCAGGGAGGAGGGCAAAGACAACAGAGAAAAAAAGGCTGAAGGGAGACAATTCAATGACAGAGTACAAGGTAGAAAAGGGGCTGTCAGACAGGTACCTGGTGAATCAGATGTCAGGCAGGTTGTAATGTGTCATAAGAACTGGGTCTAAAGTTTCAACCATGAAGTTGTGTGTGAGGATGAAGTACATGAGTTCCGTAAAGTCCTGAGTTCTGTACTCTGGGTTATAATCTTGTTCTTGTAGATATTTGAGGCAGGCTTGTATGCCATCCTGGTATGGGATGCTAATGTATAGGTTAGTGATAATCATGGTGGCTAGGAGGGTATTGCTGTGAAGGTGGTCTATGTTTTTAAGTTTTTGCAGGAAATCAGCTGTATCTTGGATGAAACTCAGTCTTTGGGTGACCAGCAGTTTTAAGACAGATTCAATGAAGCCTGATATTTCTTCAGCCAGGGTTTCATGGTTTGAAATAATACGTCTTCTGGGGTTTCCTTGTTTGTGGATTTTAGGGAGAAGGTAAAAAGTGCCTGGATTGGGTAGCGGAGGGCTCATGGTCTGAAGTTTTTCTTGTAGTTCTGATGGAAATGATGTGATCTTGGTTTTGAGGAGAAAAGGCGAGTAGGATCTTCCTCTAGTTTTTTATAGTAGGTAGTGTTGGAGAGTTGTCTGTTGGCTTGTTTTATGTAGACTTCATGGTTAGCTCCTCCTTTATCTGCTGGTTTTGTTACCATATGGTGGTTCGATCTGAGAGATTCTATGGCCCTTCTTTCTGAGAGGGAGAGGTTGTTCTGGTGGTGTTTGTTGCTGAGTATTTCATTCGTTCATTCGGTCTCTGAAGCAGTCAATGTAGAAATAGAGGTCTGAATTTTGTTCAGTGTTAGGAGTTCTTTTTTGGAATGTCTAGCATTGATTTTTTTCATCCATGTTGTCACTAGCTAAATTATTTTTGTTGTGAAAATGTTCCTTCAGACGTAGGAGTTGAAAACATTCTTCTAGCTCTCCACACTGTAGTATCTTATTAGGGTGTTTTTCTGGACAGAAATTAAGGCCTTTGGAGAAGACAGATTTTTCAGCTTTGGAGAGACTGATAATATTAGAGGGTTGATTGATTCCTTCTGTTTTGTCAGGTATGAAGTTGGAGTGTTGTACTGTATTGGTGGTGTTCTTCTGAGGATTGTTTTGTGGCTGGGAAAGTTGCTCCTGTAGTAATTGGTTGCATTTCTTCTTTTTGTATTGGATGGATTCTGTAACAAATCTTTTGTAGTCTTGCTGTATATGTTGTATAATGTTTGGGGAGCTATCTAGATTCATCTCTTGTGGGTGCTTGTAGCATTTGTTGATTTCCTTTTTGAGGTAATTTCTTTTGAAGGAGTAGAGTATGTGAAGGAGATGATTTCTAAGTTTTTCTGAAGTTCTCCTGCAGAGCTGTGCAGCGTATCTGGAGTTGTGTGTGGTGGTTAGAGGATTGTAGATGTTCAGTCCTTTGGGAATGAGGTTCTGTTTCTTGCAGAGGCTTAGGAAATATATGTCGCTGTTGAGGTTAGCATCTTTTTTCTTCTTGTTGTGAAGTTTCAATTTCAGATGCCAAAATTCAATATCTTCCAGGCTGCTGAGTTTTTGGTTATAGCTGTGTTGGTCTAAGGACATAGGAAGGTAAGGTTCTTTGATCTGATATCTTTTATTAGACCAACTGAGATGGACCCAAAGAGATGCCCCCAGTGATGGAGACCAAGCTGAGAATGGGGCCACCTGCCTGTGCAGTCACACTCCTCCCACCCCTCTCCCTACACCCCACCTGGCTGGTCCACGTAGGCACCCGGAGAGTTGTCAGCCAGGCTTACCATTGCTGAATGGCTGTGGTTGCGGTGGATGGGAGTACTCCCCCACCCTTCCCCCACCTCAGACAGCACCATTAACTTGGAGGGGGGGCCATGCTACAAGGGGCCACCGGAGGAGGGAGGGATGCCAAAATACAAATTTGCCCAGGGCACCATTTTCCATAAGGCCAACTCTGGCTTCACCAATATGAACCCTTTGAAAGAATTTACACAGTATTACAGAAGGAGTTCACTCCTTCTTAGAGTCAAGAATCTTTTCAGTGAAAATCCTTTATAAGTTGTCAGTATGAAATTCTTAGAAGAAAATGTTATCTATACAGTGGGTGCTTCCAGACTCCATTTTGGGGTGCATGCATGGCCAATACATTTACATTTTTCACTGAAACTCTTGACAACAGCCAGTGGCAGGGGGAGAAATGCAGCTCACAATCCATAGCTCAGAATGCCTTATCACTTTCAAATAAGCATTATTAAACTCATTCTAGAGATGTTGAAACTGAAAAAAAGAAAGTGAAATGTTTTTTCTAGAGGTATTTCTGCTAGTAGAACCCCAGTTGTCTTATTCCCAGGCCTGGCTCCATCACCTGAAAACATGGCTGGTCCCTCTCTGCCCTGAAAGGTTAATTTTCAGCCATATCTATCTTGCTGAAAGCTTTAAACTTGGCTGTCATTGAACTCCCAAATGATACCAAGCATGTGGGCAGTTGTACTTAATGATCTCAAGTTTCTACTAGTTTAAAGACTGAAAGTTATTTTTAAGGGCCCACCAGTAACAAGTCAGCATGGTTATCATGTCCACCAGTAAAGAAAGGAATGGAAATTTGGTTTAAAAAAGACACACACACACACACACACACACACACACACACACACACACACACACACACACACACACACACACACACACAATCACCTAACATGTACAATTTGATAAAAAATACCAGAAATGAATAAAGTGCAACTGATATGTGGAAATCTTCCTCTTTTCTAAATGCGACTTGTTCATTTTGTTTATTTTAATAAAATGATCAGGCTCATTGAAGCCTTGGCAATAACTCTTCAAATGAGTAAGGGGCAAAGACTTTAAAGCAGGGATTCTGTTTGGAAGGAGGTGGGTTTTTTTAATATTTACCACTTGCTTCTGTATGTCCTTTCTTACCTTATTGCAGTGGCTCTCTACCTTTTTAGATTTAGGACAACCCTCATAAGTTTTTTTTATTCTTATTATTTGACAGCTGTCCATTTGAGAACCACTGGTATGCTGCACTACCTTACATCAATGGTTCTCAACCAGGGCACTCACACTATTACTAACCCAGATGGAACTGTATTAGGGTTATGTCTGATAAGGCAAAATGTTACCTGTCAGCTCCATGTTTTTGGGGAACCCTGACACAGAATACAGACTGTCTGACTCACAAAGAATCGCCCCCCCACCTAAACAGAAACTGATTAAGATGCAGTGAGAGACACACCTAAAACCCTCCAGATAAGGGTGACAAAAGTGAAACAACTGCCCTAGGTCTCATTTGCATCTGAGATGGGAACAGATGACCATTCATTTACATGAGAGATGGAGAACAGAAAACCTGAAGCAGAGACTGCAGTGAATTCTGGGATCAGCAAGCCAGGGAAGCACTACATGATGGGGAAGCTGTGCTCCAAATGCTAATCAACCCCCACACCCAGCTCAGCATTTATCAGACCAGTTCTAATCTGGATTTACAAAGGACTTTTCTTTCCCCCCCGCTTCCCCCCCCCCCCCACACACACCTCTAAGCAAAAGTAAGTTTATTGGGCATCTTGGGCCATACATTCCCCGGTCCCACTATGGGAGGCCTATGTAAACTTAATTGGCTACAACTCGGTTGCCGGGTTAGAGAATGCTGAGGCAATAACCGAGTCAGAGGGGGTATGGGCAACATTTGAACAATGGTACAGGGTTCATCACAGTGTCCAGCCTGTTGGAGCCCTGTCCACAAGTGTTGTCATACTTTTCCCGAGACGACTGGTGGAAATCCTCTCCACAACAGGTTATGAACACTCCAATAATTGCCTTAAGTCTGTTAAAAGACTATAATAAGATCTGGAAAAGTCATGCTAAGCTGAGGCTTGTTCACAGCAAGTAAAAATCCAAAAACCCTGATGCTGCAATCTATTGTTTCTGAAGACACCAAGAGAGATCCCATCAAGTATATAATGTCAAGCTGGCTCCCAAATAGGTGTTTCCTGAGTATCAATCAAGTTCCTGAGATGTTTCACCCAGATAACCCCCTGTCAATAGAAAAGACAATTTGATTTACAATATTGAGAATGCTTGAAAGAAACTGAACTGGGGGTATAAAAATCTGTAAAAGAAGCAGCAGTGTGTGTGCTGACACCACTCGCTTTCTTCTGGAGAGGCTGCAGGGGGAAGATCATCTCCCTTCAAGGATCATGCTGAGAACTTTGACCTGTCAGTTTTGCAACCCAAGTGCCTTGGACTGGTGAGATCCCAGCTCTCTCTTTCTTTTCTCTTCTCTCCCTCTAAGCATAGATTTCTAAACATGAACTGTATTAGTTAAGCTTGAGCTAAGTTTCCCCAAATACTTAGTGAAACCAGGGTATACTGTGATTGTTTGTGTTTGTTTTTCCTTTGCATGTCTATCACTACTAGTGTCAATATATAATTCATCTACTTAGCAATAAATAACTTTTATAGTCAAACTGGTGGTAACTGGGTATATTTTGCCTTCTTTACTTCTCTTTCCCCACTTGCTCTGCAGCAACGCCCCTCTTACCTAAGCTAAAGATCCCTGTGTAGCCCAGAAATACTGTGGGGTCTGCTCATCAAGAGGCTAAAAGATTGGGACATGCTGAGTTTGAAACACATAAAGGGATCAGCTTGTATAGGCTGATTGACCCAGTTTGACGTGCCCTAATGAACTGAATGCTGGCCCATGAGCCAGATTCAGAGGTATTCTGTTTAACTGTGTGCTTGTGTCTGACTGTAGTTTATTATTGCTCTGATGAACTGATTCTTGGCATATGAGGGTGTCAGCCTGTCCATGCTGATCAACCCGGCCAGGTCAGGGATGTCACGTTAACCTGTGTGTGTTTGTGTGTATGACTGATTTGGGGACTGGAGGAACCCAGCCCCACTGAACTGAGCCCTGCAAGATAGCTCCACTGGGGGTGGGGGCTTGCAGAAGGGAGAGATACAGCTGCATAACAGAAACACAAGTAACACAAGCAGCACATTAATAGAATTACCAAGACCCTAGCCCTAATAAATGAGCACACCCCAAAGTAGCGGGCAAATCTGGTAACAAAAAGCAAGCAGGACAGCCTGCCCATCCTGATCCAGCCCCACAGGCTCCTGCCAGAAGCACATAGGACAGTTGAACTTCCTCTGTGCACCTCTGCTTTCAGAAGCATGCAGGATCAGACCAGGAAGGGCTCCTCCTGAACTAGCTCTGGACAAGGCACACAGTGTGCATCTACACAAGATGTGTTAATGGACATTAGCCTAAGTTATGTGCACGTGTCTACACATAAAAACATTTAATGCACGTTAGCATAGACTAATTGTGTCTAAACTTGATACCTGCAAATGAGGATATCAAGTTTAGGCATGATTAGTTAATGTGCATTAACGCACATGTAGACACAACCTGGCATTAACTTTACTGCCAGGTCCGTCCTGCCACTAAGGTACCAGCCTGAGCCCAGCCTCAGGGAACACTGAGGGGCTAGGGTGCTAGGCACCTTCCCTGGGCCCCTGCCTCCTAGAACCCATGGAAGAGCCCCCCACTCTGGGCTTGAAGACCCAAAATATTGTAAATTGTTTTCTCCTTATATATAATTTCCCCTTACATATAGTTTCTCACATGTAAGCCATTTTTTTATTATTGCTAGATGGGAAGGGTAGGGAGGGTGGTAGAGGGACTCTGTTGGTTGAGGGGGGAAAGGGGTTCTGTTTGTTAAGGAGAGAGAGGGTAGGGATGGGGGTGGGTGTTATGAAGGTAATAAAGTTCATTTGTTTCACTCATAAGCGTGTCCTGAGAGTGGTGCTGGGGGTGGGCTGGAGAGGGGAGTGCAAGTGGAGGGGGCTAGCCAGAGCCTCCCACAGCCAGTGCCCTGGCCCCCACTGGTGGATTCATGATTGTCCTGGGGCCCAGCAGGGCCATCAAGAGAGCAAGGTGCTGGATGTCAATGGCAGGAGCAGGGCTGGAGTATCAGGGCACTGGGCAGAGACTTGGCACTAAATCTAGTGGCCTTGCACCAACTCCTGGTCCCAGCATTGACCAGTCATGGTTACTCCAGTTAGCTTAGAGCTGCTCACCCTCACTTTCGCCTATGGGTCCACCTCAGTCTGCCAGCGGAGGTGGTTCAAGCACCTACACTGAACACCTTCAAGAGTAAATTGGATGCTTATTTTGCTGGGATCCTATGACCCCAGCTGACTTCCTGCCCTTTAGGCAGGGG
Source organism: Crocodylus siamensis (assembly GCF_052110815.1). Taxonomy (NCBI): domain Eukaryota; kingdom Metazoa; phylum Chordata; order Crocodylia; family Crocodylidae; genus Crocodylus; species Crocodylus siamensis. The sequence continues at coordinate 309,757,162 of NC_143395.1, forward strand.
GCTGGACTTGATGATCTCCCAAGGTCCCTTCCAGCCGTAATGTCTATGAAATCTATGAAATCCTTGGACCCCTACACATACTGCCCTCACTCTGTGTGCCTTGGTCCTGTGCTTTTCTGTCAGGGTGTGCTCCTCTAGCCTTTTCCCTTCACAGGGTGATCCACAAGGCAGAGGGGGCTGAGGCTTTCTGGAACCCCATACTCACCTTTCACTGGGCAGGCACTGGTGTGGCATTTCCTGGAGACTGCCCTGCCACAGGTAGCCCCACCACACCATCCTACCCTAGCAGGGTATAGTTTTAGGTCATTCCTCAGGATCAGTCTTCAAACCTCCTGGTCTCTCAGGAAGCCATGTGCACATAGCTCCTCTCTGGGCTTGCCCTGAGCATTCCTCTCAGCAAGCCACAGGCACTCAGCCCCCTTCTCCAGGCACTGGACCCCACACTGGGTCCCCAGGAACCTCCTCCACCCCCATAGCTCCTACCCTTAACCGCCAGATGTTCTGGGAGGAGCAGTACTCTAGCCAGTACATATTCACCCTTCAGATCCCCAGGTGTAACTGCTGGCCTGGCTCCTCAGGGCCTGCTTTTATACTGAGATGACTCAGCCCTGCTCCAATCAGGTGGCCTCCTGATGGTCATGTGACCACCTGATTGGGTCTGCTCCCACCTGCAAGCTGCCTCACAGCCTACTTAAGCCCTTAAATGGCAGGCACCCAAAGGTGCACTGTCACAGTAAGGAAGGAAGAGTTACTATGTAGGTTCTCTTCCTTCTTTATGTAGAATATGGTGAAATTTGCTAGCCATAGTAGGCATAGGCATAAGGAGTACTAAGTATTACCTTACCTTAAAACAACAATAGTGAAAAATAAAGAGAACCAAATTTTCATGTTTGATTTGTAGAGTATAACAAACACTATTTTCTTGCCTAGGTTGTTTCTTATCACACCTGTTTAACCTTGATTTCTCAAGGATAATTAATTAATGTGTGGATTCTGTTAAAAATTCAAAGCAATCAATCTCTAGACACACATGCTTTTCATCACAAACCAAGTTTGGAAACATTGCAATATAATCAGAACTTGACTCTTGCAGGGAGTTTTAGGAACATTTAACTGGAGATATTAGAGTTGTTTTTACAAATATTATAGAAAGGTTTTTTCTACCCACAAAAACTCCAAAATCACAGAAAAGCCCTCAGTTAAAATCATAGTACCAATAAAATATATATTCTGTTCTTTTTAGATAGTCTTATCTTATCATCCCACTGTGAAATGTGTTCGGTCAACAAGTTATTGGCAAATGTTGCTGTCTGGAAACTACACAAGGGAGTAAAAACAGCTAAATATTGAGTTTTGTTCTGTAAACAAATTGTGCTATTAGGTCTCACAATTTGAACTAAGAAATAGACCAGTATCACAGCTGGCTTGCTATAACCTTACTAGTAAAACCAATTAATTCCTCATTTTACTGTTTATATTTCATAACAAGGTTCTCATTCATCTCTTAGTACATTCTACAAATGTATTCTCTTCTCCCTGTTTCAATGAAAATATCTTACAACTAAATACAAACTGATGATGGAATTTAGTTGAGAAATATAGCAACACACTGCATGGTATCACCTGTTTATTTCCATAAGCAAATAGAAAATAAACAATTTATCAAGAACTATAGCACTGAATCAGTTATAAATATGCTTCCCCACTCACAACTAGCACTGGCAGCCTAATAAATACATTCTAAAAATGGATCCCACTCTCCTTTGCACAAGCAAATAATATATAACTTAGAAACAATAGGGTCCTTTTGAGACAAAATATAGTGCTTTTTGCAGTCCATTTGCAACAGGACTTTTCCTAACACTAACAATTTTATTTATTTGATGTTCCAGTTGAATTAAGATGAATTAGAAAAAGAAAAAGAAATCTGAATAAGAATATGCATGTCTGATCTTTATTTCCTTTTCTATATCCTAAAGAAATGTGTTGCTGATGGCAGCAATCCATTGGTAATATTTAAAATGGTCCTTTTACAGAATATGCTAAAATAATTAAAAAGAAGAGCTCATGTCCTGAAATATACTAAATATTATCACTCACACAAAGGTAACAGAAGAGTGCTCCGAAGTACATTCTGTCTCAGGATGACCACTTCATAAACAGAGAGATTTACCTTTTGTTACATCAGTGTGCTAAATATAAACTCATTTTTAAAACACATCCAGCGTTTGAGAAATCTTTCTGGGTGATGCCACCACTAATTCACATTTAGTATTAATTGTAAGTTTGTGATAAGGATATAAAAACATTTTCAAATGCAACTTTTGCAAATATTAGTTTGCGGCTTAAGGAAGAACTCATTATTTAGTTTCTTTACTCCATCTATATTTTATGTTACTAACAAAGCATAATAATTTTGACCTGTATGAGAAATCAACTTACAAATAATTGCCTTTAACATAAGTAATTTATTTGTGTTCATTATTGTTCACATGTATTTCTTAAATGTCTCGTACATGCTGAAATATACATATTATGAGTTGAAGATGCATAGAGTTTATGGTGGGGAAAAAATACCTGCAGTGATATTTAACTCAGATGTATTTCATTTTTTTAAAGTCTTCCTAATGAAATCTTGACAGTAAAACAAAAAAGAGCATAGAAAGAAATACAGTTTCCTACCAGAAATTTTATCTCAGCAAATTTGGCTCCCACATATTCCTGTGTTCAACTGAATCAATTTCACACTTACTCACCTCGCTGTCTCTGTGATGTGGTTTATTCATTGGTTTTATATTGCCATAGCAACTCTGCAACATGGTAACATGTTACCCAAGCTATGCTATTCACCTCCTAGTGTATGGTGAACAGCTGTCTGGTGTACTACAGCACAATATTTTTTTATGTATATTGATTTCCGTTTCCTGCTGTTAACCTACCATTTTAGCATCAGCATTCATATCTCTATAGTTAAGAGTCTTTCATCATAACTGTTGTAGCTGTCAATTTTCCAGTGGTATTAGCTCAATTATAAATATAAGCTATTACCACAGGAAATTTAGAGCCAGGGAATATTTTAGACATTAATCTGAAAGTAACTTGTTTAGCAATTTTCAAATACACAATCATTCCCACCCTGAAATTTCATGGCTACTCCAGCAGTGTTTTAGTTGCCAACCAATGAAAGCAAACAAGTAAGGACCATAAGGACCAGATTATGGCTAACACTTGAAGATATACAAAGTACACTTGTTAGTATAAACACTCTTTGTATGGCCTAAAGAAATGCAGAGTACATTCAGTCTTTGCTTCCTTATGGACTGGCCAGTAAACTGTGTATAAAGTGCCCAGCTTGTCATGAGAAAGAGATTGCTTTCTTCAGCATTCTCTGAAGGGATATAGCAATGGTTAAACTATTATACAGTAAAGGATTCAGGGTTCCTTCATCCAGCAGCCCAAGGGCAACAACATTTGTCATCACTCCACATTATAAAATACTGGTAGTTTGAACAAACTCCTCCCAAACAAAATACCGGTTGTGATCAAATATACATCTTTCAGGCAGTAGACAGTAGAGACTCCTAAAGCTGAAGTCTATCACATCACTAATATGCAAATCAGGGCATCCCTAAATGCAGATCTGGATTATGGTAAAAAGACTAGGCAATCATCCAGGACACCAGCATGAGTGGGTGATGAAAGGCTCAGTCAGTGAGACATTTTATCTACGCAAGCCAAGCAGCATTTCACAACTGTGTGTACACACAGTTTAAATGTGGTTGAGCTTGAACAAAGTTATAACTAAGTTTGGCCAGTCACATTGTTTCTAAAAAGAGTTTCACCTAAAGGTCAGTTCTGCCCTTAGCTACACCTCTACAGCTCCCATTGAAATGAAAGGAAGCTTACCCAGATATAAAAATATGTGCAGTTTGTCTCATGAGCTAAAGATATGTTTTTAAATACAGCAACAAAGTCTGACCATTTCCGTTTAAGCTATGTGAGCCAAATTACAACTGTTTCAGTCCTTGTCATGTTTAAAACAGGTGCGAGTATAATGGTTAATCACTACCGTTCACCTTAGGTTAAGTGTACAACTGTTATCAATAATCCAGACTCTCCCCACTGCCCAACAACCTGCATCCCTCCTATCCCAACACTTCCTACTGAAATTCAAGTTAGTGTTACTTTGCTCTGAAGTGGTGAGTTTCCCGTGTTCCAGGATGGACTATCAAAACATCCCTAGACTGATTGGAAACAGAAATACTTAATGTGCTTTTCCAGCAGAGTAGAAAGCAGTATTTTACTTTGGAGTTTATCCAGCCTACAGTGGAAAGAAAAAGAGAGCACTCTTTGAGTAAAAATCAGTTTCAGCTGCTGAATCTACTCCCTACCAGTCAAACACAAACAAGGGTATTAGAGCAACGTCCACCCTGTCTTATTTTGAGGGAATCTGTTTCACTTCAGTGCAATACCACCAGAGAGAGCAGCAACAAAAATGCTTGTGTAGAAAGAGCAGTGGATTCTACCACCATTTCATTTAATCATGCTTTGATCAGCTCTAATCACAAATTGTCAAAGGCAACAGAGAATGCAAGTCCCCTGTTTACCTTACAAGTGATCCCACCAGTAGTTGCTCCCATTAAAAAATTTGTACGATGAAAGAATAGAGTAATGCCTTTGTGTGAACTGCACTTGGCAATCAGTTCAGGCTCTCTCTTTGGCTTTGGGAAATCTCTTCATCATCTGCTCATATGTAAATGACCAGATCTTCCGCACCTCTACCCTTCTTCATATTTCAATAGCATCTTTACTTTGGGCACATCTACACATGCATTAACATGCTTTAGTTAATGCACATTAAATCTAGTTCCTCCATTGTGAAATGTGGATTAACTAAAGAACATGGGGTGCCTGTATACAACTGCAGAGGTTGCTCCAATGTGTTGTAATTGCAGCACATCAGAGAAGGCTCAATTATTCAAGTCTGCTGGAGCATGATAATTACTGTGCTCCAGCCAGCCTCCGTGTCTCATGTATCAGCCTCCGCACACTTCAAGAAGGTGGTGGGGGTACTTGAATTAAAGCTTGTTGAATGAGCTTGAGATAAAGTGCCCTCAGAGCTGCTCTAATTAAAGCATTGGCCCCTTCCCCTACCCCTGGAGCACTTGCAAAAGTGCCTGTGGTTTTTAGATAGCATTTAAAGCTTATTGGCCTATTTTAATGTGCATTAAATAAATAGCACGTTTTTTTCAGTGATGCTTTACTGTGCAGTAAATTAGGCTAATGCACATTAAAGCACACTGTTAGGGTGACAATAATTTGGATTAGTAGGGAGCACTGGATTTGCAGCTGAATAAAAGGCATGACCTGTGGCCTAGCAGAGCTGCTAACCACAAGGCAGAACGATATATTATTATTGCATATGAATATTATACATTGCAATGTATATTATACATTGCAAGATGCTTAGGCAACCAGATTTTGCTTATGAATGCTTATGCTAAGCCAGCCCTTTGCTTATGCTAAGTAACCATTTTAACTGTGTCAACCAGGGAAAAGCAGCAAGTGAATCTGTGCAAGTCTGTGTGCTGTGAACCAGCTACAGTAAGGAACAAGATAAGTTACAGGGGCCCAAAAAGGGTGGAAGATAGTACAAACTGAGACTGGAAAACAGACTGGAAAACAACATGTAATTGGTAACAAAATCTGAGATGAACATACGCAAAAAGGTGAATGGTAATTGGTGAAGAAGCCTCCAGAAGCTTCCAGGTTTTGGTCAAAGTCCGCCCATTGACTGAAGAAGAGAAGTCAAGGTCTTAGACATAGCAAGAAGTCATATAAATGAATGAAATGCATAGGCAATTCCATGCTAATGAAGCAAACAGTAAACAGAGGCAGAGCTTGAGATGGGAGGAGAAATAGGTGGAGCATAGGAGAGGCAAGGGTAGAATAAATGTTAATAAGTATAAACCAAAGCATATAAATATGGGAGAAAACTATTGTTCATTGTGGCTCCCCATATTCTATCGGTGTGGGAGCTAGTTTGAAGCTGTCTCCATTTTGAATAAAGCTGTTGCTAGCAATGTGTGCTGGTGTTTGCTCCCTGCTCTGCTCTGGCTAACGAGTAACAGGATCCACAGGTAATTGAACCATCATCTCCCTAGTTGTTGGGTGCCACGTGGAATCAGGGTCTAACACACACATGTAAATACACTCTTTGAGTAGCATTTTGAAGCCAGAAGTAGATTAACAGGTGTTTTTATGAGGGACAGTCAATCATCAATCTTTCTTTACTCAAAAACTGCTGCTATTCTTCTCCATGGACTAAATGTTGTCATTATATGTGAGGAAATATGCAGGGAATCTGTGACTGCTTCATCTGACTTCCATTTTTTTACCACAGTCTTCCCTTCCAGCCATGACCTCAAACCTCATATCTAATTGATCCACAAGCTAACTCAAATTCTTTAACAACCCCCCACCAAAAATGAATCAGCACTCAAAGTGTAACAACACTTAGGGCAGCAGTGCAAGTGCTTAAGTGATTGTAATTTCCTTTCAGCAAAAGTTACTATGCATCCAAACTCCCTGATAAATCTGCAGTCTATTACATCTATCACAAAAGCAGATTTTACTTTTAGTTTATGCCATATTTCTTTTCTCTTTCAAAATTAAGCTTTTTAAAAAGTTGTAAAAATGGTCATTTTTTTAAAATCTGACAGCCAGGCCTTGACTGATGATGACTAATAACAGTGGCATATTTCATTTACAATGAACTTGTGGGAACTATTCTAGATCTTCTAATGTAAACCTCAACATATTGAGCAAACTGTTCAATACGAAAACCTATCACAAAGGCATTCAAGCAATATTATAAACAGATAAGTGACATTAGGAAATAGTCAGAGACTGCACATCTCATCCTTAACGTGGAAGTGAGGTATATGAAGAGCCAGGCTCCAACACGCACCCCCCTACCTAAATCAAACAGCGTCAGGCAACTATCAGATGATGGCTCTCTGTATGCTACATTATGTCTATGGACAATTAGGAGTCAGTAACGATTTTACACATAATCTTCAGAAATCAGGAGCTGACTTGGAGGAAGTTGATATTTAACATTACCTTCATGGAAATTCACCAAAGACTAATTCATTTCGTATACAAACATTAAATAATCAGGTGACAGAGATAATAAACATGAAAAACCTACCAAGAAGTAGTTTTGCCATTGCAGGAAATAAGCCAAGTTTTAGAGTCATTTATCAATCTACACCGTTGAGTTAGTTTTCAATCTATATCATCAATCTATATCTTAAATGCCAAAAAAAAAAAAGATTTTTTGGCAATAGAGCATGACTTCAGCTTTAGTTTAATTATTTTGATTATTTTACCGCTAGGATGGCATAACAATTCTGACTTGATATAAAGCAGGTAGTAAATCATGTCACCTTCAAAACACAACAGGTAAGTTTCTCAGGCTGGTATCCTCACAGCAGAAGTGCAGCTCTACCTACAGTGTCATTTTCTCAAGAGAAAGTGCCGAGTTCCAGATTTTATTTGTACATGCTGAACTTTGACTCACTGTTAGTACTTAACAACTACTTGCTGATCTGAGCCTTTTGAAACACGTGGTAAAGTTGACAAGAATACGTTTGCCAAAAATCAGCCCTTGTTTTATGAGCCTTTTTATCACTAGCAGATGTTTTTGCAACAACAGGAAATAAACACAAGAAGGATGGGTAATTCAACAAGACAAAATGGGTTGACACAAAATAAATTGATGGCAATATAAGTAATCATCAGATCGTATTAGGAAACCTCTGCAAGCAGAAGAAGGAACTCCAAGCAGTTATTAGCCAACAAAAATAATCAGTAAGGTTCTTATTTCCACTAGAAGAGATTATTATTAGAGATGCTATTTTTGGCCTGGAATACATTAACATGATATAGCTGTTATTTTGATTGATTGCACTTTTTGCCATTCTCCGTTCATTGAGCTAAACAGATATAGATAAGCTAATCCAACTGTTCCCAATGACAAACAGACATTGTTGTGATTGTGTGTCCAGAATTCTAGTCACTATGGTGGCTAGTCCTTTTTTGTGCCTAATGAAAATGGGTAACTGAGAGGTGAGGTTTTTATTTTGGCGTTTGTTTGGAGTTTTTCTGAGAAAGGCAATCACTCAGGGAAAACATAAAACTTTATTAATATTTTAAAAACTAGATGGTAATCATTTCAAAGAAAATAATAAGCAAGATAAACTGAACAAGGTTCTCTCAATTGAAGCATGTGCATTATAGAAAACAACTACTAAGAAGTATAGTGTAAAGATTTTGGGGCAGTTTCATTTCAAGAAATACTTATTTTGGAGTCATTCCTACAAACAGTGGAACTCCCATGTAACTTCATTTGTGTTAGCCAAGTCACTAGTTTAGATACTGGTGCACAATTTCTATTTCCAATTTGTTTTTTCAGGACATGAAGGTGCTTTTATCAAAACAACAAAAACAAAAAAGAAAAAGAACCGGAGCCTTTTAAGGGATGTTTAAATTTACTGGCTGTAAATGTGAAATGTAATTTTCAGAAAAGAAATTATTTTATCATCCAAAAAGAATTTCATCTTTGTCAAAATAATAATGAATGCAAAATTATTCTAAAAAGTTTATTTCCCAGACTATTTAAATTTAACATGAATGACTAGCTGAATATACTTAGCATTTTCTGCTGACTAAATAAATGTGGAAAATGATCAGTTTCTGCAACAGCTATGAAAACATCCATTAAAAGTAGCAACCATTACAATCAGGAATAATTTTCTGTAAAAGCATTAATACAGAAGATGAAAAAGATAATGAAACATAAGAGAAATAGGATCTTTACCATATATTATTATTGGTTTCCCTACAGCTTCATTCTTTGTATTTCTAGCAAAGAGGCCTATTTAGGAGGGCCATTATTAAATATAAAAATACTCACTTCAATTTGTGCTTCAATTTGACAGAACTATTATCTTGTTTAATTAAAAAAATATTAATTTTGTAACAGCATGGCTTGCTGGTTTGAAAACCAGGTGATAATGGGTCCAATTCCAATGACTGGATTTTGACTATTTCTTGAGATGTGATGAGTAGGGTAAGCTGTCAAAAGTAGGATTCTCAGAACCTCAGAGTATCCATTCAACTGATTTCAAAATCAAAAGCTACAAAAATTGCATCAGACAATTTTTTTTTCTCCGTAATCCACAGTACAATGATTTGTATTTTTCTATAACTAAAAGATTACTAATTGGTAAAATTTTATCTGAGATCAGCTGTCTCTAAGTAATATTATGGACAACATGGAAAAACCAACACATCTGCCCACCTCCTCCACCTTGAGTAGCAAACTAGCCTGGGAATAGTGCCATTGAAGAAGATAACTTTACTTGTGGAAAGGGTATCCAATGTAATTATAATTTTTTTTCACTTCAAGAAACATTTACTCACTCATGAAAAAAGACTCAACTACTTAGTAGCCGCATCTACATGAGACACCAACTGCACAGTTGTTACTGAGTAGTAATTTAGTACTTGCATACTCAAGTACTAAATGACTATGCAGTAACCAGTATTTCTGGGTAATATGCAAATGTACCTTATATTCAAAACCTACTTAAATCTTATAAGGCAGAAATCTAAAGCTGATAAACCAAGGAACCAAACTTACATAGAAAACTATACAACATGAATAATGTATACTGCCTAGAAAGTAATTACAAAGCATGTAGGAGCAATGGAGTGATCTCGGGTGCTGATAAAAAACTCAAGCAGTATAATTCACTAACTCAGAAGTTATTTTCCTCAACACAAAGTGGAGAGACATAAATACTTTTAAAAAATGAGATCAAGACAATTTAATGTTTTAATTAACACCTTGTTCACCTAGTTTATAGTAGAAGTAAATTAACATGTCCTCTCATTTATCCTCTGCCATACCTTATTTTTTTATTCATTTCCATGTTAAAAAATGACCCGCTGGATATATCTCTGAGTACTATTATGGTAACAACACAATTTCCATTAGAGAGCACGTTTCTATTTTGATAGTAATGTCCACCGGAATCTAGCAAAGTGGTTCATTCCTTTTCTTCTTGCAAAACATAGCAAACGTTTACGCCAACATCTTATATGGGTCTTTATTTACAATATGCATTTTTGCTTTAATGTTTGTCTAATTAAACATGTCTGGTCCAAAAGAGCATTCCAAGAACTACTTTACAGAACACAGAGACCAAGCATAAAAAAATCAGAGTTGCTGAACCTGTTTCTCTACAGCCATAGAAAACATGGATTCTAATTGATCCAGGCCTTGGCTACTACATATAAACACCTAAAACTGTTTGGATGGATAGACTCAATTTCTTCATGCAGAGCAGCTACTGAATCAGACTGTTCACTTTGCCCAATGTCAGGCTGTCATGTAACCAAAAAACTCAATACATCTACCTTCATGCAATGATTTGGACCAAATAAACAGATGCTGTCTCCTATTCCTATGGCGTTAATCCATAAGGATATTTTTTATTTCCCTTTCCTGTACTTTCTTGTGAGGGGAAGATTTTATCAATCTATTGTTAACCTTAGGATACATGCAGATGCTTTCAGGACCTGAACTATGATTGTGCAGTGTACTTTAAGCTACATGATCAGAGATTGGTTCTATTTTTGCAGACATTCACCAGTGCTGGGAGCTGCACCAGGAACATGATCCAAGTAAACTGGAGTTAGAGGAGAGGCAGGAGGGATCCCAGGGGGAGTGAGCTAGCAGGTCCACAGGGGGTTTCAGAAGATTGTTCATCCAGGGGTGGAGAGGTCAGAGGCTAGAAATAGCATAGTCAGGGTGGGGGATAGAAAAAGCGCAGGCCTTCTTTAGACTGGGCTAACCTGCGCCCTATCTAACTTAGTGCATCTCCTCAGTGCACCTCCTTAGTACATTTTCTGTACCTATCCCTTGACTGTCTCTATTAAATCTTATCTAATTCACAGGTTACAGGAGTCCAAAGAATGATTTAGACCCTTTCTGGGGAGTCAAATGACCTGTTACTTTTTCCTCATTGGGCTAAATATAATATCTACTGAAGTGAACGGCAAAGCTCTCTTCGACTTTATTTACTGGAAGAAGAGATAAAGCATTGAATTAACTGCTGCTTACTGTCTTTTCAATGCACTGAAAGAATATTTGCTGGAACTGATGGGACAAGAACTGATTTCTCTGTAATTTCTGTTCTATCATTAAGTAGGACTGTTAATTTATACATTCATTATATATTTGTTTCTTCTTATGACTATTTTTAGGGCAATCCTCAAGATTTCTTGAGGTATAGGTTCCACTTCACAAGTCATAATATGTATTGTCAATGAGTTTAACTTGTTCAATTTCTCTGTTCTGTCAGAAATATGTTCATAGAGAACACTGTAGTTTCTCCTTCCCTGTAGTTGTTAAGAATAGGTTAGAGATGGTCTGTTGGAGACAGTCTTGGTATACTTGAGAAGGCCATTCATTAGGTGATAGGGAACTGTGCGAGATCAAGATGTTCTGACAAATGTGATCTTATCTAGGGATTACCCCAAAGGGTTTGGAAAAGAAAGTTGAAGGGATTAATATGTTGCAAAAGGTTGCTTTGGTTCAGGATCCATCAATGTATCATTTTAGTCCATAAAGTTTCATGTTTACCTTTGAACTGAAGGTCAAACTAGATGGTGTCTTGACATCCCTTCCAGATCTACTTTTCTATCATTTAGTCCATACTCTGATGTCATGGATGACACCCTTTCAGGGGAAGGTATGCCTCAGGACACACTAAGAAGAAGCCTTATTCAGTCTTCCTTTTTCAGGATCCCTTGAAACCACCTTGGTGTGCCTTCTTGAGGCTCAAGCCTATGGCTTGTGACCCAAGACCCTCTTTGTCTCTGGCATCCCCAGTGATCCATAGTACCTCTGTACTCAAAGGCCATGTCTATGTAAGATGCTGCCTTCGTCCCGTCTGCCTCACATAGACACCTCTCAGCATTAGCTAGCATACCATATGCTGACTACGGTCTGTGCTGTGGGAGAGGGGAGGTGGATATCCCTGTGTCACGGGGCGGAGCGCAGGGGCAGCTGTGATCCCTCTAGTGCCCCCCCCCACTGTGCCAAGTAGGCGATCTAGCACCCTCTTATCTCGCCCGCCACGTCTTTGATGATATCTGGTTCTATGTGGGAGGCTGCCTTTGATCCCCTAGTACACGGTGTTATGCTGGCACTACTCCCCGTTCCGTATGGGGTGACTCGGTGCACCCCAGCCTTAAGGGCTATGCATGCCTCAAACCTCCCCTTTAGCATGCCCCAAGCCTCACAGCTGTACCAGACGTTCTTGTGTCGTATACTCGCCCCTCCTGGGCTTCTGTTCACCCTCTCACCCTTTTCTGGGCTTTTAGTCCGGCGCTTGGTCCTTCCTGACCTCTAAGCGCGCACCTGGCTCTGTCGAGCTGCCATCGGTCCGGCCCCTATCCACACATCCGCCCCTCTCCAGGCCTATTCTCGCGTGCCTGCCCTCTCTGGGACTTCCACCACACGCTCGCCCTTCTCCAGGGCTTAGTGTTAGTAGGGTACCAGTCGCTCACCCTGGAGCCTCTTATTTTAACCTGCTGTCCGGGCTTGTCCTCACGTGCCAGCCCCTCTCCACGATTTTTACCACACACTCCCCCTGGCGTCCTGTTCCTGTGTGTCTGCCCTCTCTGGGGCCTATGCCGCGCTGCCCGCGCTCCTCGCCCTCTCTGGGGCCTATACCGTGCTGCCCGCGCTCCTTGCCCTCTCTGGGGCCTATACCGCGCTGCCCGTGCTCCTTGGCCACACTCGGGGCTTCCTGCGGTTGGGGCTCAGGCAGCCTTAGCCTTACCTGGCTCCAGACCCCTTTCCTGGGTCATACGCCTTACTGGGCAAAATACCACCCCCTTACGGGGCCGGGGTCACAACACCCCACAACGTCACACCTCTCTTTGGCGGTCACCCGTGGTGCCAGCTCCGGCACCAATTACTGTGCCGCCCTGGCACCACTCGCTGTGCCCTTACTGGGCACCAGGAACCCCCAAATTATTGGGGCACTCCCATGAGGCCTTCTCATACCCCTACCGCCTCACCCGGTCCTCCGGTTTTCACACAAACAGCCCTACTGCAAAGCAAACTACTAGCCAACCAGCTCTAACTCAAAATAAGCCTACCAGCTATAACATAAGGGTCCAGACCCAAACTGGCCCTCTTGCAGACGCATCTGCGTCAGGATTCTCTCTGCCCTCACCATGCTGCGGCCCCTTACATGCTCAGGTGGCACAGCACAGCTCTTCTGCAGAGCTCCTGCTCCTGCTGCTGCCAGAAAGGAACAAGCTCTGGCCTCAGCCTGGCCGCTTATAAAGGCCAGGCCCTGCCCCCTTCTAGCCAGCTGACCAACATTAGTTGCCCCGGCAACCCTCACCTGTGCTGCCCTGTTGATTGGCCGCTGTCCTTACTACTATTACTAGTAGCGAGCACCCTAGTGCTCTGCTACACCCTGTTTGAGCAGTGACTGGTGGTGAGGGGGAGGAGCGCCAGGAGGAAGCCAGGCAGACACTGTTGTGCCTGCAAGTCTTTGCCAGAGCTCTGGCCAGGGAGCAAAAGGTCAGGGCCAGCCCTGCTAGGCTGGACCCAGCCCAAAGAGCATGCCAAGATGCTGGGGGACTCTGGTTTAAGTTAAACCAGGAAGGGGTCTGGGACAGACATTGCATCAACCGATTTGACCCAAATCAGTTAAGTCTGATACTACTTTCAGGCAGGTTTATTTCAAACCAGTTTCAGCCATTTTCAAACTGGTTTATGTGTATTAACATCTGTTCTGTTACAGGTTTAAACCAGTTTCTGATCACTTATACCAGTTTATGTGTAATGTCTGTCCCTAGTCCCAGTGGGGTGAAAATATACTATATTTAGAATATAATATTCTTGATAATACAATGAGGCAATCTCCAGGGTAACTTAACACACACAAAGGCAGCCTGTGTATATGATAACAAATGTCTTTAAATATTTATGCTGATATTAAAGCACAAATCAGAGATGACATCTTAATAGGTTGTCTAATATTCAGTTACATGTGTTCAGGTAGAGTAGCTGCTTTGTACCATAGTGACAGTAGGTTCTGGTAACTGGCCCAAGATGTTTGGGCCAGGCTGGTCACTCCAGTGGAAAGGGGCTCCTTTGTCTTAAGACTCCTGTGCCCAACTCCTCCCACTGACTAAGGATTATGCCAGAGAGAAGAGAAGCAAAGCTGAGATTCTCCATACTGTGTTCCTTTTTGGCCCAGTTTTAAGGCCTTAATGCTACTCATATTTCTGCAGAAAAGCTCTAATTTTAGGACAGTCCTAAGATGAACATTATAGCATCTCCTACAACTTCCTCCACATTTGTTCTGTGTACTTCTTGGCTGCAGCCAAGGATTTTCCTGAAATGTAAATCTACAAGTCCCAGTACAAGGCACCAAACTACAGCTTGATCTTTCTAGATCAGAGGAACTCAACATTTTTAGATGCAAGACTCCTCTTGTTAGAGTCAAGATGCCACTCAGAAAATGCCAACTCTTTGTTTTCACTTGTTTTTTGAGGAATAGAGCAATTTTCTGTTGCAAAGAACTTAGAAAGACCACAACAAGGCAGAATGTTCTTAACACTATGAATTTTTATTGAAATATCTGGGTTTATTTGGTGCATTTTGTTTTTACATCTAAGATTGTTAACATTGCATGGGACCCCACGGCACTCTTGAAATGATCTCAAGATACCCCAGGGTGCCATGGCACCCTGGTTGGTAATCACTGATCTATATCTGCTATACAATCACTTTGGCTGTTTACAGAAATTTATAAAACGTGTGGTTTATCAGAGGAAGCAGCATGTTACTTTGATCCAGTTCTGCAGTATCTGTATAGATCAGACACTTCAGCTGCGCTTTTTGGCACTTTTATCCAAAGCTGATTCAATCAGCTACTAGAGAAAAATGCCAAAAAAGCCTGACTAAAGCACCCAATCTATAGACACTGGGTGAGCTGGATCCAACTATTGTAATGCCTCTTCTGGGCATGCACTGGGCTCAGCACAGGAGCATGGAGAGTTTTAAGTTAAGCAGTGTTTTATTTTGTTTTGTTTTGTTTTGTTTTCGGTTTTTTTTTTTTTAATCTGTAAGCAGACTTTATGTTCACTTTACATCTACTATTGGTATAGTCCTTAAATTTTACCAATTATGCCTAAACTTTACCAATTATGCCTAAGAATAGAGGATCCTAATGTCTAGAGCTTCTTGAGCACTATAGCATTTTGCCTGTTCTGCAGGTCTTCTGTTTACTTCTTCCTGTATGACTGTGACAGCAATTTTTCACTAAATCACCACCATGTACATTAACATTAGGATCTCATCCATAAAAAAATTAAAGCAGTGTATTGATGTGCAAAATCACCACACACCCCAAAAACCCTTTCCATACTTCATTAACATTTTGCACTGTTGAACCATTTTGTGAATCCAAAGTGGGCATTTACTGTTCAATTTCCTCAGTATACCATTAATGACAAAACAAAAGAGAGACAATCAAAGATAAATCATTCAAACTTCCCATCAGGTTTCACTTCTGTATTTCTGCCATCTGTGCTGGCTGCAGTGTTACTACATATGTCTGAATACAATACTATACAGGTCACAGCACACTCCAGCCACTTGTGCCTTTTATTGTGATTGTTACAGTCCACTACTTCTGCTGTCTGCTTTCAAAATATAGGTCTGCAGGGACAGCTTTCATTCACATAAATAGGAGGCAGACAGCTGATCTCACAACACTACATATGCCCTTCTCCTCGGGAAAACTTGCTAACCAGCACCTGTTTTTATTGTTATGTACCCATGTACAGAACTCATGATTTCTGAGTCAACATGTTCTCTTTTGAACTGTTTCCTTTGAGAAACTTATTCTGTTAAAGTTATTCTAAATTGATAATCTGATGGACTGTTTTCCTAGAAAAGAAATATATTTTTTTTTAATAATAAACAAGGAAGGAATTTAAATCAAAACCAAGGCTAAGAAAATGAGAACATTTCTCTCTCTCAAATAAGCAATAACAAAAGATAGAATGAAATATTGATCTATGTTTTTGAATTAGCTTTCTGAGGTTTGCAACCACCTTTTCATAGCAGTGAACACAGCACAACAAAAAAATTGATCATCACTCACTTTCAGAGCTGAACTGCTTGGATCGTTAATGATTGACTTGTTAATTAAATATGGTAAAAGAATCTCAGATTACTGCTTTCTTCATAAGCACACCATTAATAAACCTATTTTTCAATTTAAGAAATCTTCAAGAATACACATCATCAATTTACAAATGCTTGCTCTGGTTTCATGAAGTAGCCACAAATGCACAGTGTCTGCTTTAAATACTCCATCTGTCATGTCCATAAAGAAATGGGTATAAGAGAAAGCAAGGCAATAAACATAGGTTCTCTAATTCACTATTATATGAGTGGCACTGTATATAGTGCCTGAAAGCTAAGGAAGAGAGGGCTGCTTCTTTAGCTATTCTCATCTTCTTCTTTTCCAATGATCTCTTTGGTTCTTTATGGAATCCTGAGTATATGGAATATAAAAAAGAATGTTTCTTTAAGTAGTTTCATGAAAAATATATAACAAATCCAACAGTGTACCATGTAATCTTTTCATGTCCCACATTAGCTTTAATTTTTTACTATGCCTATTGGTGTCCAATTTGATACATCACATGATACATCAGTAATGTTGACACAGTGTAGCCCTGTTTTCTCTCAAGTATCATATCCAAGGTCAACACCTGTTCTTTCAAAAGGCAGAGTAGTCCTGCTGAGGTGGGAAAAATGTCCCCCTAAGAGAAGCCTCAGACCATATTTGGAAGCTAGAGAGCACATTTCTTCTTGGAAGACTTCCAACAACACATGCCATGCAAACAAATTAACATCTATCTATTTTAAATAAGCACATCCCAATGAAACAAATCCATTGTTTCCAGAACATGGCTATGAAAATGAAGCCACTGGTCTTCAGAATTAGACAGGTATCAATTCTATTAAGATACACTGGGTGAGTCTACCCATGCAATTAATGGGACTGAATAAACTCCAGTGCAATTTGAGCCAGAGTAATCTAATCCAGGTGTAACTGTCTACATGTGTGTTTAATCAGAATAATATACTCCACTGTTGGATAGTACAGGTAGTCCTCAACTTACGACTTTTTGAGTTATGACAAATGGCATTTATGACATTTGTAAATTGACACCCTGTTTCAATATTCCCATACTGGTTTCACCTTTATGATGGCTGACACAGTTGCATCCAGCTGGTAAGTCTGTTGTGGTGAAGGGCATGGGGGAGCAGATCAATGCCTCCTCAGTGAAGGAGGGATTGGAGGCTGGGGCTGGGACCAGGGCTAGGGCAAGCGATGCCCAAGGAAGGGGTGGGGTGGCTTGCACTGCTGTGCACCATCAGTCTGGGAGCTGGTTGTGTGGCGGCTTGTCTGGTGGGTCTCACTGCTTTTCCCACCACTGGTCCGAGAGGGCATAGGATGGGTCTGTGTGTCCCAGGATCTGCGCAAGGTGGGTGGGGCTAGGGCTACACCAGGCTGCATCCTGGGTGGAAGGTGGAAGGCGGAAGACACTGGGAGTGGGGGCTATGCCTCTCACCTCTTGCCTAGATGGAGTGAGACTGAGCCACTGCACTGCCTCTGGGCAAGCAACATGCAGCGGTGGGAGCCAGCCTGGCCTCCCCATGTCTCCTGGACAAGCAGCAGCTTCACCATGGCTGGGCAAGCAGTAGCAGGGCTGGCGGGGTGGGATGTGTGTGACCCAAAACTTGCTGTAGCCCCCCTATAGCCCCCTCTTCCCGCCCCAATCCAGAGGAATACGCCCCCACCATACCTTGCCGCTGCATGCCCAGCCAGAGTAAAGTCGCTGCTTGTCTGGGAGGCACAGGGAAGCTGGGTTGGCACCCGCTGCTGCATGTCACTTGTCCAGAGGCAGTGCAGTAGCTCAGTCTTCTGCCAGCCCCACATCGGCTGGGCAAGCAGCAGGGAGGCGTAGCCCCCACTCACAGCGTTTTCCACCCGGAGCGCAGTCTGGCACAGCCCCAGCCCTGCCCACCCCCCACAGATCCTGGGGCACATGCCCGCACCCCATGCCCTCCCGGACCAGCAGCGGGAGCAGACATGAGCAGCTCCTGGATTGGTGTCATGCAGCAGCATGAGCCAGACTATCCCCTCCCTGGACAGCGCTTGCCTCACCTCCGGCCCCAATCCCTCCCTCGCTACAGGGGCATTGATCTGGCCCCACATGCCCATTCCCTCTCCCCCACCACAATAGACTTATCAGCTGGATGCAGCTGTGTTGACCATCATAAAGGAACCAATCACCCAACTTATAACATTGTTCCTATGGGAAAATTGGTTCTGAGTTACATTTCAACTTAAGATGCAGTTTTCAGGAACCAGTTGTGTTATAAGTCTGAGGACACCTTGTACGTGTGTCTGAACAGAACTAATACAATGGTGCAGTAAATTAGTCTATATCAGCCTAATTGCCACACACATGCAAACGGTAATGCTTTACTGTGCAACAAATTAGTCTACTGAAAAGTAAAGCGCACATCCACTCACTGTGGATGAAAACGAGGTTCAAACCTGCTCTCAGTATATAAAGAAAACCACCTTTAACTTCCATGCCAGTTTTGTCTTCCAGAAATCTTATTCAAAGAATTTCTGCTAAAAACATATTACTACTATATTGTTTCACAGACATATGCACCTTTTCCCCAAACACTACCTTGCAGAATTGGAGTGTGCAATGTATGCAAGGAAATATGTTAAGAACGGTTTCTGTAAATTAAGCTTTGGCCAGGCAAAAGCAAAAGTAAAGTATGCAAGCAATCCATAGGGAGTAAACAATGAACAGCTTCAGCCCCTGATTGCTGCTACTTACATACTATAAGGAATGATCTTTTTTCCTTCATTCTGCCTTTCAAAAACAAAGGTACATATCTTATTCCAGGTTATGTGTTGAAAAAATGTTTGACACATTAAAAGATGCTGAGCCACATAAACATGGTAAATTTATCAAGTCTTTTTCAGAAGTGAAAATGCCTAAACACTTTCCTTCAGTATATGTATTGGAACAATGAATATTTCATGAGAACTTACCATTTCAAATTTAAAAATATGTATAAGGGGAAAACTAACAAATGATGAACTTTTAACATGGTAAAGGCTAAATGAGGAGCTGGATTGATTCTGATCTTCTTATTCCAGTTTTGGATAAGTGTGGCTCAGTTGGCTTCATTGGACCTACTCCTTAATTAAACTCATATAAATGAGAAGAATGTCAGAGTAATGTTTATAGTAAGGCACTGATAAGAAGGTACTTCATTTTTTAGCATTGCTTAGCAAGTATAGAACTGTAAGCACAAA
Organism: Crocodylus siamensis; assembly: GCF_052110815.1. Taxonomy (NCBI): domain Eukaryota; kingdom Metazoa; phylum Chordata; order Crocodylia; family Crocodylidae; genus Crocodylus; species Crocodylus siamensis. The sequence continues at coordinate 309,776,691 of NC_143395.1, forward strand.
TGGTGCATCTCAGTCTGTATATGATTTCCTTATGCAGTCAGATAAATCAGCTGCAGTTTTCCTTATTATCTGCTTCTTTTTCAAGAATATTTTTTCCTTTGCCAATCTATTTCCATAAAGCATTAAAGTACTTGTCTTGTTTGTCCATTTTTCTATAGCTTTTGGAACCTATCTTCACCAAGACATCTTTCGGTAAACACAGCAGTATTAATTTCCAGGTGCTTCCAAATCTCTTGCACTAACAAGTTAGTGGCAATCAACTACAATTCACTATTAACCAAGTTTATCTTTGGAGTAACTTCAAGGAAGTCAACAGAGTTACACTAGGAATAGGTGTTCAGCATCCCAATTCCACGTCATCCTAACAATCAGGAACACATGCAGTAACTTTGTAATGTTAGCTGAGTTGCACTGAACGAGGACTTAAACTTACTTAGCCATGTTTAGATTATCTGATGTCACTACAGCCAATACACATGAATGTGGCCATACTATTGTATAATATATAATAGAAATACTATTAGCAATTAACCAAACAAAATATAGAGAAAAATGTAGAAATGGGTTAAATTCACTAAGGAGTGCTTAACAGTTTCAATGCATGAATTCATTAGACAAGTAATAAGTGTACTGTATAAATTAAATAGATTGTGGGTACTCTCATTAAATGCTATTTAATGCGTTAATAAGCTTGAAAAGCAAAGACATTGTTTAAATCTATGCATGAGAAGATTTTGCAGCAGTTTCTTGAAAGTTGTGTGCTTGACAAAATTCTTTGGGTTCATAAATGGGCTAATAAATTGTACCCAATGTTCTCCTTTACATGTCTGGAGTACCTTAACAAGTAGATAAAATTCTGTGGGGAAAAACATTAATTAAATAAGCACCATGGTCTCCAATTTGTCAAGAGTGTTTTGCAATCAAGATGCAAGCAATAAATGCTACCCAGAACCAAGATGAAACTAGGAATTTTATTATATAATTGAACAATACAGGGGGAGCTTGCAACTTCCTTGCAAACATCTGGCATTCACCACTCAGAAAAAAGGCTAACAGATTTAGTGACCACTTTGGGGTCTCCTGTGGCTTCTTCTAGGGCTTTAATTCTATCTGGGGTTGATGGCTATGTAATGATTCAATAATTTAAAAACGTGTTGCCAAACATATCTGCGTTGGGATAGTGATCCCATTTGTCAATGTCATTTGGAAGCCTCTAGCTGGCCTTCCACTTTGGAGCACAAAGATTGACATTACTGTTGATCTCTGTATAGGACATGTGGTGGCAGGGCACATTAGCTTTTACCTGCTCCCCTCTCATACCACAAACTATCCCTAGCCCTTCGGTGGAGAGAAGCTGGGGCTGCACATGAGAACGTAGGCCTTTTTTCTTCAGAGCCATTAGCTATCTTCTTTGAGAATACATGGAGTTGGATGAGGTCCCAGATAACTGAAAAAGGGCAAATATGGTGCTCATCTTCAAGAAAGGAAAGAAGGAGGATCTGAGGAATTACAGACCAGTCAGTCTGACCTCTATATCCAGAAAGATCATGGAGCAGGTCCTCAACGAATCTGTTACAAAACACCTAGAGGACAACAAGGTGATCAGGAAGAGCCAGCATAGATTCACCAAGAGCATGGATTCACCAAGAATTATGTCTGACCAACCTGATTTCTATGATAAACTAACAGGCTTTGTGGATAGAGGGAGAATAGTGGATATGATATACCTTGACTTTAGCAAGGCTTTTGACACAGTATCCCACAATATTCTCATTAACAAGCTAATAACATACTGACTAAAGGAAAGGCCTGTAAAATGGATACAAAACTGGTTGGATCATTATGCTCAACAACTGGTCATCGGTGGTTCAATGTCCAGTTTCGAGGAGGTATTAAGTAGGATTCCCCAGGAGTTTGTCCCGAATCTGGTATTGTTTAACATTTTCATTAATGATTTGGATGATTCAGTGCATGTTTAGCAAATCTGTGGAAAACATCAAGTTGGATGAGTTTGATAACAATCTTCAAATACATGATGAGCAATTATGAAGAGGATGGAAATAGACTACTCTTTGTAGTCATAGGGACAAGATTAGGAACAATGGCCACAAACTGCAGTCAAGGAAATTAAAATTGGGGATTAGGAAGAATTCTTGGGATGGTCAAGCACTGAAACAGGCTACCTAAAGAGGCTGTAGAATCTCCAACCTTGGAAGTTTTCAAAAGCAGGTTAGACAGACACTTGGCCGGGACAGTTTAGTTGGGGATTATCGTCCCTTGAGCAAAGGGCTGGATTAGATGACTAGATAACCTAATGAGATCTCTTCATTCCTATGATCCTAGATTCTTCATATAAATATTCTTCATGTAAATGTAAATACTACTGAATTGTAAAGTCTTGGACTATTGTCTGAACTCATTTTTAAGTATACTGCAGATTCAGTGCATTAAACCTTAGCATAGATCAGTGAATTTAAGAGTATACAGTAATCACAGACTTTCAAGCATGTAGCTAGCTGATCTACACTTCACAAATAAATAACCATCCATTATTTAAAATGCTTTATTCAAACTCGATCGTATGCTTAAAACTATTTTAGATAAGTTGAACATACTCTTTCAATTTTACCTGTTAATCTTGTTTTTTAAATCCTCTGAAACTCCATTCTAGGAAAAGAAAATGTTTTCCTTAGAAGTAGGCATAAAATACTTAGAGGAAAAACTTAATTTGATAGTTTATTACAACTACTTTTAACTATTCTATTATTTTGCAATGCACCAGAAAAAACAAACATAACAAGAAAACCCCAAGAAACATAGTCTAACTATAAGAACAGTGGAACCATGTCATAACTGATGCCTTGAGAACCATGTGAAATTCCTGTGTGGGCAAAATTTAATTATCACATAGGGAAAAAAAATGCACTTCAACATGCTCCAGTATGTTCCAGCCTAAAGAAGTAAGATCTCAAAATCAGCTGTCAGCTTCATAAAATATATATTGATAAACTGTTTTGAAAGAAAAGCCTGAAGAACTCCATGAGGAAAGTAACATCTAAGAATGCTATCAATCTCACAGCACTTAAAAGCTCAAATACACATGTAACTCCCCTATGACAGCAATATTAACTCCAAAGGCAAAAATGAAGTACATTTCACAAGATCTCCAAGAAGAGAGGATACGTATAAAATCAGATTTCCTAAATAAGTTTTTCTTTCAGCAGTAATCAAGCCACACAGCCAAACATCTTGCGAATCCCAGAGGCCCTGAGCTGAGCCAACACTATCTCATCTTTTCATTGATTCAGTTTTTGTAATCTGAATTTCTCAAAGTACATTCAAGACTAGCCACACTACAGGTACAGATGTCTCTCTGAAACAGAAACAATACTTTAAATCAATTTTGGTCACTGGCTTTCATAAATTGTGTAGCTATGACTACAACAATTTGGTCTCCTTTACATTTCCATATCAAAATATATTTTAGCCAGTTCAAAGTAAGATGATGTTGCAAAAAGTTATTGAAATAGGTTTATTTATGGGACAAATAGATGATTAATGAGGAAAGGCTATCTATGCTTAGTGCTATTAAGGATTATACTACAAATAGTCTAAAGCTTTCATGGCTAAGGTGAAAGAAGTAAATCATATGAAAAACAGATCCCAGACTGTCCATATAAGAAAATCTTATGTCACAATCACTTACTGGGCAGAATTAGACCATACTAGATAGCACATTTAGTAAATAATAGATGTAATAATTATAAATTTAACCATTTATATTTACAATTGTTATTTATAATCACAGATGTTTTATTTTAGCATATGTCAGTTTTAATTTATTGCATAGAATTCACTGATTATTACAGCAGTCACCTGAAAACTGCTTGAGTGAAAACATTGCAATTTGAAGTGCTATTTGTAGTGAAGGTTTATGTTTCCATTTCCAAGGAAATTCTTGCAGAAACATAAAAACTAAGGTTAGAGGGGTTTTTTTTTCTTGAATGGATCATTTAATACATCTTATGTTCACTTGGAAGCCCTTATTTCTGTATAAGTGGAGAAGGAAAGGTCACCAATAGCCCAAAGGCAATGGCACAGTAGCAGCTGGGCCTTAGAACTGGTACTTGTTAAATTTCAGCCAATAACTAGCAGATTAAATTAACGAATGCCAGTTTAAAAGAAAAATCTGCAGCATTTTTAGACTACATAAGATAAATTCATTAAAGTATAGATGCATCACATTTCTGAAGCAAATTTCTGTTCTTTACCATAGAAGGGTTTTTTTTAATGCTTTTATCTTTTTAATGTAGAAAGATACACGTTTACTCATTTCAAGTGAGGTGATTTAATCTGAGTTTGGTGGAGCACACAAAAGCAGTACTTGGAATAATCATTTCCTGTGATTAGTTATTGAAAATGTAATGCAGAATTATATTAGCTATTTGATCAACAATTTTGTAGACTCACTTTCTACATGGTAGTTGCATTTCTCTAAAAGTGAAGAGGATAGAAACATCTCCCAATTAACTGTGTTCAATTTTTAAATTTCGTATTGCTTGTACCTGTTCTTGTGATTGGCATAACTGAAAAATAAAGATGGCATAACTGAAAGTAAAGATAGCATAACAGAAAGTAAAAATGAAGAATACAAAACTACCTCAAAGCAGATACAAAAAGGAGTATAATTGCCCCAGTGTTTTCTAACATCCACAGTGCCTCCAATCCTGCTGCACTTTTCCATTTCAGAACTAAACAACTGACTTTTTATGGATTAAACCTCCTTTCCCACACAAAACATTCTTTGAAATCCTCAAACAATTGCAACCCATACTAGAAGAAGACCCATTTATTACAGAGATCTTTCCAGAAACCCCATCCTAGCCTTCAAACAAGTATCGAACCTCACTAACCTCATCACCAGAAGCAAACTCCCTATGACCCAAACTACACCAAACGAATCCAGATCATGCCAGGACAAGAAATGCAAACCTGCCAACACATCAGCACCACCCCCACTATAACTACACCCCATAACAGAACTATCACCATTCCTGGATCTTACAACTACGCCTCCAGAAATGTTATACGTCTCATCCAGTGTACCAAATGCCCCAAGGGAAAATATGTTGAAGAAACCAAAAAACAACCACGTGCCAGAATGAATGCATACCGAGAAGCTACCAAAGACAAGAATACCCAACTCCCTGTGGGTGCACACTTCTCACAGGACAATCACAACCTCTTCGATCTCCCAGGTCTAATCCTCAATGGGAATTTACAAAACACCTTCCATAGACGAGCCTATGAACTTCACTTCATAAATCTACTGGATATAAAACAAAATCACAGACTCAATATAGACTTTGGTTTTATGACACATTACAACCTGCCTGAGATCTGATTCACCAGGTACCTGACTCACCTGACCTCTTACATTTTTCTTTTCCCCACCTTTTCTCTTCTCTCCTCCCATCCCACACTTCTCTTCCCTTTGTCTCTCTGATTTCCTACTATTTCCTTCTTCATTGAGAGCCTCTTTCTTACCCTGTATTATTTCCTCTATAATATTTCCCTTTGGCCTTTCTTTTCCCCTGCTTTCTTCCTCCTCTCTCCCATGTTTCACTTTTTGTTTCTCCTTTTTACCTATTTATATTTTCACTACATCCTCTCACACTTTGAACTTCTCTCAGTCCTGTTTTCCTGATCTCCTACTATTTTCCTTTTCACTGACAGCCTTTTTTCTACCTTGTAGTCTATCACTGTTATGCCTCCCTTCGGCCTTTTTTTTCTTTTCCCTTGCTCTCTTCCCCTTCCCCTCCCCCTTTACTTTAGTTCCCTGCTTTACCTTTTGTCTTTCTAATTTCTACCTATTTACATCTTTACTGACATCCTGCCATACTTTTAGCTCGTCTCACTTCTTAGAACAGCAGAGACTCCCTATGCCTGAAGAAGGGTGACTGAATCCAAAAGCTTGCCAAGAATGATTCCCCAACTACTCAATTGGTCTAAGAAAAGATATCACATCTACTCTAAGAACCTTGCATGCCAATGCGAACTGCAGGCATTTGAACAGGGCACAAAATTCACACATGAACAGCAAATCCACCAAAAGAAATGAATGAAAAAAGACAGCCTTCCCATGCCCACTGTTTCAACATATGGACTAAAACAGCAGCCACAACCTTTTCCAGTCTTTCTTTATGCAGTGACCAGCCAATGCTAAAGAACTGATTTTGTAATCCTTCTGGGCCATCTCTCACTCAATCTATTTGGAATCAAAACATGCAGTTCCTTCAAATTATGCAGGGTTCTCTATCAGTATCTCCATAAACCTATCATATTCCATAAACTCAGTAAAGGGATTGGTGTAATTAATGTGCACTTGGATTAATTTCACACTGTATTCCTAAACTATCATATTGAGCAAGGCTATAAAGTCTAAGGTTGGAGAGGGTACATCCTGCAGTCTCTGCTCAGGAAAGAATGCTTAAAATCTATCCTACTTATTTATATGGACTTTATTTGTGAAGTTGGCTTAGGCTTGATTTTAGTTTTTGATTTGGTTTGTTTTATTCATGACTAAATTAAGTGTTAGTATTTTTCTAGCATTGATTTTTTAAAAAAATACTACTTCCTGCATGTTTTATATATATTATGGGCTTTAAAATATTAAAATTTAGCTGGTATGGTAACAGCTAGTTTATTCAGTGATAAAATAGAATAGGACCTAGGAAATGGAATGCCCTTCATTAATGAAATTTCTCTGACATTAGCTACACTTGCTGTTTTATTGGTCTCAGTGACAGTCCAACCTGTAGGCTGTGGCCTATTAGTACTGCTGCAATATTATATAATACATATATTTAGTCTATTCCCAAACTTTTTCTTATTGCATACCCCCTTCCAGATTTATCAGCCGCCAGCATGCCCCTACCAGCATACACTTTATATTTTAACCCTTTAAATGCCAATTATTAAAATTAAATCCATCATTTCATAATTTCTCCCACATGCCACCCAGATATGTCTTGCATACCCACAAGGATATGCATACCACAGTTTGGGAACTCCTGATCTATTATATCTAGAAGACAAACTAACTAAACTTTAAAAATATTAGAAAATTCTGTTCTCAATACCTAGGGCCATTTAATGAAAACAATTATAATATTCATTTTTACTTTCTTTGCAGACAAAACAATAACATTTGTTTTCTGAAACAGTCATAGATCTGAAAAGCACTTAGGACATATCCCTGACAGAGCACTGCTGTCCATGAGCTCCTGGGGCTCCAGCCCCACCACATGTGGACCCTCCTGGCAAATAGGAACTGGTGGCTGCACATCATCCAGGGCATCTGGGATGATGATCAATGGCTGAACTCATTACAGATGATCCACCTTCCAGGAGCTCATCGACCAGCTCTGCCTGCATCTGGAGTGGCAGACCACCAGCATGCAGCTGGCCCTCCCTCAGGAGACCTGGCTGGCCATCACCATGCTCAAGCTGGCCACACCTACCAGCCTGTGTTATGTCAGCCATGCCTTCAGCATGGGCAAGGCCCATAGGAGGCCATCCTGGAGGTCTGAAGTGCCCTCCAGGATATGCTGGGGCACACATTGCTCCGGTTCCATGACCAGCTAGAGATGGTGGCAGGTTTCCACTCCCTGAGCTGTCCCCAGTGCATCAGGGCCCTGGACAGGACTCACATCCCTATTACCTCCCCACCATGCAGTGACCACCTGTACTACAGCTGGTGGGGCTTTCATTCCATTGTGCTGCAGGGTGTCATTGACCACTGGGGTGCCTTCACCACTGTCAACACCAGCTGGACTGGCAGCACCAATGATGCCTGCATCTGCTAGAACTCTGCCCTACAAGACAAGACAGTAGGAGCTTTGTGCTGGGGTACCAGACCTCTAGCTGGGTGAGGTGACAGTCCTGCCCCTCATCAAGAAACACACCTACTTGCTCCTTCCCAGCTCATGTGGTCCTACACTGGTCAGCTGGACTCCCACCAAGCACCTTTCAACTAGTGCCTGGGCCAGTCTCACAGGCTAGTGGAGTGCAACTCTGGCCACCTGAAGAGACGCTGATACACCTTCATGCCCACCTCAAGGTTGTGGAGGCCAATACCCCCCAGGTCATCATCATAGCCTATGTGCTGTATAACATCTGCAAGGCCCAGGAGGATCTCTTCTGTGAGACCTGGGCACAGGAGGTGCAGCAGGAAAAGAATACCTGACACTGGCAGTGCCAGCTGTGGTGGCAGCAACAGTAACAGCACCCCCTCACCCCAACCAAAGTCACGTGCGAGCTACACACCCAAGAGTGGGGGCCAGGGAAATGGCTACAAGAGGTACTAGCAGACAACCTCCTCCTGAACCCCATGCTGTAGGCCACAAACCCCAGCCACACTGTGCACCCCAGCACTAAGCTCACTGTGGACAGTTTTCTGCAAAGCACTTTATTCCCCTCCACAAAACACAGACCCCAACCCACCCACCCTACCAAACAGCAAAGACCCTCCTCCCTGAACAACAGCCCCCATCCCATCCTCCCTCCCAAACAACAGAACCAACCACCCCATCCATCACCAATAAAGCACTCTCTTCCCTGTGCACAATGTACATTGTGCACTGTGTGCCCTCCCAAGGTGAGGGACAGTGGGGTAGGGTTCCTACAGGGCAGAGCCCAGGGACAGACACCCAGCACCTTGGCCTCTGGCTACAGTGCTCTGGGTGTGAGTGTCACAGCGAAGCCAGTGGGAGAGGCCTCACCTGGGGGTGAGGGCGGCCACTGTTTTGCCAGCATAGCTGGTTCCCCCTCCTGCAGCCTGGGGCAAGGGCCAGCACGGCCTGCATACAGTGCTGGCCCCACTGTGGGCCACTGTGTTCAGGGGCTGCATGGAGCCGGGGCACGTGTTCCCAGGTGTGAAGGCCAGCTGGCAGGGGACCTGGGGCAGATGCCAGAGCAGGGGGACCTAACTGCTGTGGGCTTGCAGATGGGCAGTAGGCCAGGGAGCAGGAGGGGCTAGGGCCCAGGGTTGGGCAACGTGTGGGATAAAGGAGACCACCAAGGCCACAATGCTGTCCAACGCTTAGCAGTCCTCTTCCATGGCTGCCACTCCTGGGCCTCCAGCATCCTCTCAAGAAGGTCAATGTGCCTCTCCTTGAGGGCAAGAAGCCTCTCCCAAAATGCCTGGTTCTCCCAGGCCCTCTCTTGGGCTCTCTCCAGCTTGTGCACAACCCTCTCTCACTCATTCACAAGGTCCTCTGTGCACCAAACCCATCAGCTGCTCCTCCGCCACAGTGATGAGCTGGTCTAGCAGCCAGGTCCAGACCCAGGTCCACCACTGCAATAGCCAGCACATGCAGAGGGCCCTGGCTGAGGCTGGCAGTGACCCTGAAGACACATCCCTATGCACAGCTGGTGAAAACTCTTCTGAATCATCTCCTTCCACTTGCTGTTCATCTCCTACCAGAATTTCAGGGTGGGTTTAGGAATTAAAAGGCACAACTGACATGATCTTCACTGCTCACTAGCTGCACAAAAAATGCTGGAAACAACATAAATGTCTCTACATGGCCTTTCTTGACCTCATGAAAGCCTTCAACTCTGTCAGCTGAGAAGCACAGTGGAAGAACCTTCTGAAATACAGCTGCCCACCAACATTTGTCACCATTTTCTTCCTGCTTCATGACAGTATGAAAGCAGTGGTTCTCAGTAATGGATCTATCACAGATCCCTTTGGGGTTAAGGTGGGAGTTAAGCAAGGCTGTCTCATCACTCCAACACACTTCTCAAAATTCCTTACAGTGATGCTACATCTGACCACCAACAAGCTTCCAGTCAGAGTGGTACTAAACTACTGAATGGATGGTAAGCTGTTTAACCTCAGCTAACTCCAAGCCAAAATTGAGGCCACCCTGACCTCAATCATGAAGCTCCAGTTTGCTAATTATGCTGTACTGTGCGCTCACTTAGAAACAGACATTCGGGCAATCATCAATGTCTTTACCTAGACATACAAGAATTTTGGACTGATGCTTAATGTTAAGAGGACTAAGGTCTTTCATCAACAAGTTCTTAATGAGCAGTTCCCAGCTCTGTTAATTCAGATTCACAGTGAGACTCTGGAGAATGTTGAGTATTTCCCATACCTCAGAAGCCATCTATTACAGAAGGCTGATAGCAACAAAGAAATCAATCACCTCAAAAGTGCAAATATAATTTTTGGATGTGTGAGAAAACTGGTGTTTGAAGATTGTGACATTGGATCTGAAACTAAACTCTTAGTTTATCAAGCAGCTGTGATCCCTACCTTACTGTATGGAGCTGAAACATGGACAACGTGCAGGAGACACCTCAAATCACTAGAGAAATACCATCAACACTGCCTGTGGAAGATCCTTTGAATCCAGTGGGTAAACTTAGATGCACTAACAGTTAGCATCCTCTCACAAGAAAACACTATGAGCATCAAAGCAGTAATCATCCAACATCAACTTTGCTAGGCTGGTCATGTCATCTGGATGTCCAACTCCAGACTCCTGAAGCAAATGTTATTCTCTCAGGTCAGTCAAGGTGTACACTCAAGAGGAAAGCAGAGAAAGCACTTCAAGGACATCTTCAAGGCCAACGTGAAAAAATGCAATATCAATATTAACTCATGGGAGACTATCACCCAGGACCACCTGGAATACAGGAAGAGTCTGCTGCAAGAATCTCAGTACTTTGAAACCTTACAATGACAAAAGGAAACGGAAAAATGGGAGTGGCAGAACCTAGAACCACCCACCCAACATGGAGACATGCCGAAGCTGCAACAGTCTGTCAATCCCATATAGGCCTTGGCAGTCATCTCTGGACCCACAGATAAGACAATCATAGAGCACAATCACCCTTGCTTGTGTGTGATTGCCAATGATGATGAGTAATGGGCAATTCAGCATGGGACTTTTGACTAAGGAGCCAGGACAGTGCTGAGAACGTTGGAGGGGGGAGAGAGAAGGTCTAGCAATGAAAGAAGCAGGGAAAGTTTGCATAGAGAAATGTTAGGCCACTTCAGAATGGGGAAAAAAATGCCTGCAGTAGGGAGTGAAGCCAGGGAGGAAGTTTAATATTTGTCATCCTTGAATTAGAGAAGTCCAAGTCAACACTCTGAAATAATTCCTGAATTACCATTCTTATCTTCAATTAAAACAAGTCAATGCCATGACCCACAATGTGCAAAACGTATCTCTAAAAATTAAGTGGTACTGACTTAAGGAAAGGGGATGGGGGAACATACTCCTCCTTATACACACACACACACACACACACACACACACACACACACACACAATACTTCGCAGCCACTCATCACATAAAAAACTTTTTTTTAACTCTGTAAAACTTAAAACTAAAACTACATTCCTGAACTAAAACTGCCTGCCAAATCCAAATTGATTTAATTCACACAACTTAACATCACATTACAAATCTCTGAAAGTAGTATTTCTGCTCACAAAAATTAAGGAAACCCTGAGAGACTTTTTATGGGCTAGAGGCATCATTATTATCAAACTTCAGTTATTACAGCTCAACTAATGGTAAGAATTCCTCAGAGGAATGTTATGCTCACCTACTTAATGATGAGCATCCTGGCCCAGATTCTCTTTTCCAGCTAAGCTGCACTTCAGTCAGGACTGGGAGAGAGATGCAGAAATAGATTTATGACATTACGGCCCCTGTTACAATTTAGAACTCTCTCACTTTGGTCTGTTTTGGCAGCATATTACAGAGGTAATATGACCACACTTCTTTGTCCCTTTGCCACACCATTTAGATTGGAATTAGAGCTGAGAAGAAGGTGGCATAAAGGGAATGTTGGGAATGCCCCTCCACTGGTTAATCAAAAGAGAAGTTTGGCCTGACATTTGCATCTTTTGAAAAGCACATGCACAACTTTGTCAGAACTTCCTGGATTTGGAAATTGATTATAATTGGTATCGGCACAATATGTATGCAAAAGGTATCTATCTTCATGATCGCATAAATATAGGACAAAAATTAACAGATTTAATTGGACTAATCATTTCTTATTTCTAGTATATATCGTCAGAGAAGTGTTCATTTTCTGTAAAATGTCTTGCTCCAGTGTTAATCAGAAGCTTAGGAATAATTGGATTGGTATATTAAATCAATAATGCTCTTTAAATAAATCTCCTAATTAGCACACATTGCACATTTATCTACAAACTTCCATGTGACACACTTCCCAAATTTGCTGTTTCTAGATAACGTCTAGGACTACTTCTTATAGCACAAAGCAGGTGAGAAGCCAACATCTCCAGGTCTCTAAGAGGGAAGTTCTTGTAGTATATGCTTGGAACAGCAGTTCCAATGCACCCTCCATTCTGACCCTAACCCAAGAGCCAAGAAAAATGGGACATGGTTGGCAAGCAGCCTCTGCATCCGTCTGATCTGCACCAGCCAAGAGCTCGTTAGAGCCACAACATACCTACATAAAAGGCAGGAGGCGGGTGGAAAGGACCAGAATCTTCATTTACAGCACTTTGAAAATATTATGAAATTATAAATTTTTATAAAGGAAAAAATAAAGGAACTAAGGGGAGGGAGTAAAAGGAGGAGAAAGAAAGCAGGAGAGAAAGAGTGAGAGATACAAAAGAGCTAAAAGCCTGTTGGTCAAGACATTTGACTCAGATGTTGGCGATACAAATGCAAGTCAGTGATGTTCCCGATTTGAAGCATCTGCATGACCAGACAAATATGTTATCTGCAACTCTCTCCCTCCCTTGTTTTGATTAGAAATTCCATCATGAACCTGAGAAATCCGTCCTAACAAAAAGTCAATCAAAACTAGTATGTTTGCATGAAAAGTTTTGGCTTAGATAAATACACATTGTCTTACCAAAAATAATTGTTGAAACTGTCTCAAAGCTCTCATCCTGACAAGTTTGTTTGTTTCTTAGCACACCATTGGAATATATATGCCATATTGTGTAAGTATTTCTATTTTACCTTCAAACTTTGTTTCAATGTGTTAAAAAATTTACAAGAACACTTCATGTTGCTTTGAAATTATGATACTATTTTGAGGAACATTATGCTAGACTGAAATAGAACAGTGATTTCTAACTAGCACAGTGAGACATCACCATGTGTTGGTCAAGCAGTTGCTTCATACAAATATACAATATTCAGATAACAAGAAACCTCAAGCTATATTTGATTTATACAGTACTGCTTAATTTGATATTACACAGAAGACACATTGTACAATCATATTTGAGTTGGTCCCCCAGTTGGCCCAAAGGGTGTCTGTACTCATTCGTATTCAGCATGATACATAAATCCAATGTGTTGTTTTCAAACATATTGCTAGAATTTTCAAACCTCTTTCCTCAGTTACTGTATAATCACTCTAACCAGACAAAGTTCACTTTTATACCAAGAGTGACTACAGTGGGGAGGACCTGGATATTACAATCATGAAAGCCATGGTCTACACCCCAGTTCTAGCTGTAACCTGGTCTGTCACTTTACTTCCTTCTGTGTCTGCTTACCCTCCAACCCCCTATCTCTTTGACCCTTATACTGTGAACTCTTTGGGGCAGTGACTCTCTTTTATTATTTTTGAAATACTTAATACTCCAGTCTAAGGTGGGATTACTGGGTACTTTTGTAACACAAATAAAACCACACCACAGCCCAGAGGTAAAAGCTCAGCCTTACATACCACGCAAATCCTATTCTGTGAGATGGTTTCTCACTCTCTCTGCCAGAGTGGATAGGACTGTAATCTGGATACTTAGTTTGTGAGGAAAAAAACTCCTCAGCAAGCATCCGTTCACCCCTGGGGAAGCTATAGACAGCAGTAATGGGAGAAAGTTCCCATGGATCCAGACCCATCAGAAGGGGTAAGCAAACCAAGAGTAAATGTTGGCTCATTCCCCAGATCAAATCAAATACAGGCATACCTCGTTTTATTGCGCTTAGCTTTATTGCGCTTCGCAGATATTGCGTTTTTTACAAATTGAAGGTTGGTGGCAACCCTGCGTCGAGCAAGTCTATCGGCGCCATTTTTCTATCCATTAGCATTTTTTTAGCAATAAAGTATTTTTTAATTAAGGTATGTACATTGTTTTTTTACACATAATGCTATTGCACACTTAATAGACTACAGTATAGTGTAAACATAACTTTTATATGCACTGGGAAACCAAAAAATTCGTGTGACTCGCTTTATTGCGATATTCGCTTTATTGCGGTGGTCTAGAACCGAACCCGCAATATCTCTGAGGTATGCCTGTAACTATTAATCAAAGCTAGGGCTCCTAGCTAGACTAGAACCCAGGAGTCCCTAAATTGGGAGTGCCATGTTCAGGGAATGCTGGATGCTCCCCTATCTTGGAAAGGATGCATATAATAGTAGCAGCAGCAGCAGCAACAACCTGTTTTCTCATAGAATGGCTTGAAAGTTATACCCTACTCAGAATTCTTCTATAGCCAGGAATTCTGATGTCTTCCAAAAGTTTTCCCTCTGAACTGGAACAAAGCTAGACATCTCAGAATTGGCCTTGGATGTAACATGACAACAACCTGACATTCTGGAGGGGGGAAAGGGAATCTAAAAATTTCCATTTGAAATTAAATTAAATGAGGCAACTGGCTGCTTCCAGTGTCATTCGCAGGGTACTCTGACTCCAGGGAACTCCTCAAGGCTGTTCCCAAGAAGCAGAGGCAGCGAAGGAGTTTCCCTGGCATAAAGCCTTGAGATTTACAGAAGAGACCAGGTTCCTGGGTGTGTGGCAGGAAGCTCCATGAAGACTTTCTTAAGCTGGGGCTCCAAGGACTTCTAGGCTTCCTGCTGTGGAGCTGGGACTCTAGACCCTTTTGGGTCTAGTCCTTGCTACACCCAGGTTTTTCTGACATTAGCAACAGAGTGTGTGAACACCCTGGAGTCCTCAGCTCTGAAACAGTTAGCACTGTGAGGCTGTCCAGCAACCCCAGCCTGGGAAAGACAGGTCAACCTCGCTTGCAAGCTGGTTCCTCTCAGAAAATCATCTGATTGATAGGGCTCCCCTGGGAGCCTGCCTGCATGTTACTGGAAGTAAACATACAATGTAACTAAGGGCCTTATTACACAGTAATTTTCTGTGGGTCCTGGAGCTCTTAACCCCTCAACTGTCCCCACATTAACACTATCAAGAGGTTTGAAGCACTCATTATGAGGCTCAAAGTTATACCACTCCAGGGCAGGATTATCTCTGATCCGCACTACCCAGCTTCTCACAGATGTGCCACCCATGCTGAAATCCTCCAGTATCCCAGGATCTTTCACACCTCTGCTTGTAAAGCAGGGATACAAGCCTGTCCTGGTTCACCATCCCTATAGTAGCAATTTGCCGCTACAGCTCCTCTCCCTGCTGCTGTTCCCCAGACCTTTAGAGCAATGGCTTTCAACTTTTTTTTCATTTGTAGACCCCTTTGAAATTTTCAAATGGAGGTGCAGGCCCCTCTGAATTGTAAGCGTGGGTATTCACATACTTTTGATTGATCACAGTCATCTTTTGTGGACCCTACAGACCCCCAGGCATCCGTAGACCACAGGCTGAAAAACACTGCTGTAGTGGCAAGTCACAGCCATGCACGTGGGGGGCACCCAGAGAAGATTTCTAAACTAAGAGCCTGACTGCTCCAAATTCCAAGCTAGCCCTAACCTGGATCAACACACATGTGGCTCACAGCACAAGGGATCACAAGGCACTTCCTGGGAGTAAAGGAACATACACTTTAATGCACATTAGTCTATTTTAATGTGCATTAAAACATCACCAAAAAAACCACATTCTTTCGCTAATGCACATTTTTGTAGTGCTTCACAATGGAGAGTGCCTATACATGTGCAGCAAGGCTGCTCTGATGTGCTGTAATTACTGTGGTAATTACTGTGGGGCATTTATACATGTTTGCCTAGCAGCACCGGGCAGTTCTGAATTCACCTGGAGCTGTGACGTATCCATTCATATACGTAAATGGTGAAATGTGCGTTAGCGCTGAGGAAATGGCGGTGATGTGTGTTTGAACTAAAACACTTTGAAGGTGTTTTAGTTCAAAAGTGCGCCACCGCCATTTTCTCACTGCTCGTGTGCATTTTGCCATTTGTGCAAACACACGCGACGCATCGCCGGGCACCTCAGCTCATGCGGGATCTCAGAACAGACAAATGCATGTGTATAAATAACCATTGGTGCCAGTGCTGTAGCAATGAAGTTTGGCGCCTGGGGCAAAGTCCGCAGCAGCAGCCTGCCCTTGTCCGGTGGACACACACCCCATCATGCTTGCCTGGGAGTGCACACCTCCCCCTGTCCCTGTGCCCCCTCAAAGAAACAGCTTGCAGCTCCATCCCCCAAGGGGCCGTTGGTGCCCCTTCACTTCGGCAGTCGCCCTGCTCTTGCTACAGCACCGACTGGCACTAGATCTTATCTGCACGAACAAATGTGTAGGTGTGCCCCGAAAGGCCGCACATCTGAGACCCGTGCCTGGCCAGGCAAGTCAGCAAGGGTGCTGGCATGGGTCTGCCAGCCTCTCCTGGCACCACTCCACTACTGCCACCCAGGCGCTCCGTGCTCCGGCTGGCCAGGGCACGGCCACACAAAGGGACCGGCTGTGTCAGCCCATTTTGCTGCCATCCCCATCCCCTCCGAGCCCCGTGCCACAGCCGCTCCCGCGCCCTCCCCTGGTTAGTCTCCCCCATCCCAGCCGGGTCTCCCCATCGCAACCTGAGCGCAAGGCAGGAGAAGGTGTCCCGGGCCCCCTCCCAGCTTACCTCAGGGCTGGAGAAGAGGCACTCGGCGGCGCGAGGGGTCCTGCCGGCGCCCCCGGAGCGAGCCCGCGGCGCGGGGGCGGCACAGCTGCTCGCGCCCCTCCCCGGCCCCTGCCTCGCCCTCCTCGCCGGGCTGCTCCGAGTTGCCTCCCGTGGCTGCCAGGGGAGGCAAAAAGCAGCGGTGGGAAGGGCGGGGAGGGAGGAGCTGTGGATGGAGACAGATTGCCGGCAGTTTAATCACTCTGCCTGCTCCGCCCGAGCTGCAGGACGCGGGCCCTGAAACGCCCGCCGGGCTGCTCCGTGGGCGCGGGGCCTGGCAGCGCCAGGCGGGCGCGGGGTGGGGCACTCACTCCCTCGCCCCGCGCCGGGGGGCTAGGTAGCAGGCGTGAGTGCTGCACATAGACGGCAGCGCTGGGGTGGACGTATCGATTTCAGTCCCTCGCTCTTTCTCTGTGTCTCTCTCTCACACGCACGCACGCACACACACACACACACACACAGCCCCAGACAGACACCTCCCCACGCGCACAGACACACGCGCACTCTCTCTCACACCCTCCCCCCCAGAAACAGAGACCTCCCCCCACACACACACCCCCATAGACGGGCCCTGTCTCTTTCTCACCCCCCCCCCAGACACAGACACTCACACCCCGTCTCTCTCTCTCACACACACACACCCAACCCCTAGACTGGCACAGCCACACACACCCAGAAACACAAACACACCCATAGATGGATGCACACACCGTGTCTCTCTCTCTCACACACACACACCACCCCGAGACACAGCCACACACACCCAGAAACAAACACCCCACACCCCCCAACACAGACATCAACACCCCAATAAACAAATGCACACACCTTTTCTCTCTCTCACCCCCCAGACACAACCCCACACAAACACACCTACCCCATACACAGACACACGCACCCATAGACAGATGCACACACCTGTCTCTCTCTCGCACATACACTCCCTAGACTGACACAGCCACACACTCCCAGAAACACAAATACCCCCCACTCCCTCCCAAACACAGACACCCCCCATAGATGGATGCACACACCCTGTCTCTCTCTCACATGCACACACACCCCCAGATACAAACACACCCAGACACACCTACCCCATACACAGACACACCCCCCATACACAGATGCACGTACCCCCTCTGTCTCTCACATACACACTCAGACACAAACACAGAGACACACACCCCCTTAGACAGATGCACACACTGTCTCTCTCTCATACACACACCCCCATACAGAAACATACACAGACACACCCACCCACCCACCCACACATAGAGACACCCCCACCCCCAGACAGATGAACAAACCCATGCGCACGCACTTGCTCTGCTTTCCCTTTATCCAAACTTGCAAGGCAAGTCAGTAAGGTTTTTTTCCCCCAAACTTCCTTCTCTGGTATTTTCCTCTCCCATAAACTGCTTGAAGGGGCGAAAAGGAGAGGGAGAGATGAAAAAATGTTCAGATTAGAGTTGTCTGGTTGCTATTCCGTACAACAAAGAGCTGGCTGAATCCCTGCTGGTAGATAATGCCAAACAATAGAGAAGCACCGGGAATGTCACATTTGTCACCCAGTGAGATGGAGTAAAAAATAAAATCACTTCTTAAAAGATACACAGTTACGAAAAAATAGCAGAGTGGGTACATCTCTTTCCACCCACATACTACAAGTAGCATGCTGATGCCTACTGCCTTACTGGCACATTTGCTGGCAGACTACGCAGAAATCTTGGGGGGGAAAAGCCGTCAACAAAAAACTCTGTTTACAAGCATGACAAGTGGCTAAGGTGGTTTTGGCAGATAGTGACCATCTCTTTGTAGTTCACTTGACTTTTCGAAGGCATTTCTTGATTCTTACTGTACCTTGGCTAGACTGCCTTATTGGTCAGAGTCAGTTGAAATCATGGATTTATCTTAATTGCTCATGTTACTTAGATTTTCTAGGAGGAGCTTGCATTCTAAGCATAGACCTCATGGGTTCTCCAGGCCAGTGACTTCATAAACTTTGGCATATTACCATTTAATATATTAGTAGCAACCCCGGCTCAGATAGAAAACATGACAGCTATTAATGTGATCCTTAACATATGTGACAGCCCACTTCACTTTATTCACAGGAGCACTGTTAAAAGTCCATGAGACAAATGCGTGCAAATTTAAGGAAAGAGGAATGTCTGTGGAAGTTCAAAGACTTTATAAAAGTCTAAAATAAGCATTAATTAATTTAATGGATGTTTCTACTTTTTTGTAAGCAGAAGAGCAATACAGTCCTAGCCTCATTACATTTTTTCATATGCATGTAGAACTGTTTTGCTTCACCTCTTGTTTTGGAAACTACACATTATTGTGAGGATGTACAGTTCGATTGTGTTGAATTTGATATCAGTACTCATGGATACTGGTATTTTATTATAGTTCTATTAGAAATTCAAAGTATTACATAACCTCTGCATGGGTCTCAAAGTGGTCTACAGGTGTTTATATCATTTAAACTTCTGTGGCATATATCCATTCTAGTCAAAGGGAAACTGCTGTTCATCAAGACATAACCAATTAACTTTAAACTAGCTAACATGAGTAACAATATCAGTCAATGTAAGCTTTCATAGAATGAAGTTCAGCACAGGCTGCAAAACTTAAAAAGTGGAGATGGTTGTTTCCTCCTGAGCTCCATGCTGCTGTAGATGCACTACAATGAGTATCCAGTTTAGAGCTAGCTTGAAGATGCTTCCTGAAGCTCCAGTCACATCTTTGACTTCCATACAGACCTATCACATGAATTCAGTGTTAATATTATACCCATTTTATAAATGAGCAAAATGGTGGAACAAAAGAAATTGAATCATAGGTCCACAAAGGACTCAGGTGCCATGACACTCGCAAAGCTAAACTTTTAGGCACCCAGCTACCACAGCAGATTCTGCAGCTCCCATACGCATGGACAAGATTTATTTCTCTTAGCAGTGGGACTCAGTCTACTGCCACTATGATGTAAACATACCCTAAGATAGGTGCCTAAGATCCCAATGCAATGCATGTGCAGAGGTAATTGCATCCAGATGGGAGACAGGAAAGTCAGCATGCTGAACAGGCCTAAGCTAGAAGTATGAAATACTGAGGAGAGAAGTGTTTTATAAATTCTGTCCCTCTCCAGGGTTTTGGTGCTTTATGCTAGAGGGAGATGTCACCCTCTGTGCAAGATTCTCAGTGCAGAATGCTCTCCCGTGTCTAATCTCTTTCTTTCAAGTCCATGCAGTCATTTCTTTCCAGTAGTGTAACCAAAGATGGACAGCCAGGGTTCCAATCCCAGACACCAGTTTGAAGGGTGTGCAAGAACTGGTGGTTGCTACTGCTGCTGTATCCCAGTTGCCACTGGACACAGAAATTTCTTGCTACACCTCTGCTCCCTTTTTTCCAAAACACAAGTGATAAGCATGGGCTGCTGCCATTGCTCGCCTTATGAAACAGATCAGTGGTAATCTTGAGACAGCAGCAGTAATCAGTGTGTCACCCTTTTCTGTGCCCAGAGACCTGAGGGGGAGGGTAACATGGGAAGAAAGGAGAGTGCCACTGAGCACAGGGGGGGAAAGGAGGGGGCTGCTGAGACCAAAACAATTTTGACCTGCTTTAGGGACTTTAAAGAAATCCCCAGCTACTTCTACCATGGTACTTGGACTCTGTAGGGAACCCAGGTGTCCAGATCTGTGGGGACTTAGAACCACCAAGCTACGCTGTGAAAAGGGCAGTGGATAGTGCCACTGTACCCTGTCTAGATCTGCCCTTAAGCATGCATGCTGCAGATTGGCCAACCCTGCTATAAACACTAAGTTAGACAACAATTATTTCCTTCTCACTGGCTGAATAACTATTCATGTAATACAAAATGAGATATATCTTTGTATGTAATGTGAATTTTTACTTCACTTCCAGCAAGCAGGTGAAAATGAAATAAAGTCCTAACACAGATAAGAACTTAAATAGAATTATACTCAGTAGGTGGACAATATTCCATTATAGTGGCAATATTATTCCTGTTCCTAAAGCTGATACTTTCAACTCATAATACAAATGGCCAATTTGTCAGTGGCCATAACATCTAGAATTTTTGCAGATATCAAATTGTGCATCATTGAACATTTTCTAAAATCAGAACACGCTTTGTCTTTTGCAACCCCACCAGATAGCAGACAATGAAAGAAGATAACCTAAACCTAAAATATAACTCTGAGATTGGCAATGTCAAGTGTAGAAATACATTTCTTCAATATGATTGCTAAATAGTTATCAATTTGGGATAAAACATTTGTAACAGTGAACTGGGATTATTCAGTCTTTTTAACTTCATGCATTCTCATTGGACTCCAGTATAAACACAGTTCAGAGTTAGTATTCCTAATTAATGTGCAAAATACAATGGATGCTACTGCAAATGTATACCTACTATATTATTAACAGTTATGAATCTAAACTATTATCTTGCTTAGGACCTTCCTATACAGAGACACACAGGAATTCTCCTGGCTTGTCACCTGGAGTATGCCAATTACACACAAGCTCAGAAGATAGAACTGTGAAATTTAAGGAAGTCAACAGTGATGGAAAATAACATTTTTCAGTAACATATGTTCTGCAGGAGGAATGAAGTTTCAGTTGCATACAGTTGGTATAAACGGCATTATATTGCTGCCGAGGCTCAGAGACTGCTACTTTGATAGTAAGATGATTTCCTTTTCCCCTTCAACCTTCGTGGTTATTTCCAGTCCCTACTTATATGTCCAAATGAGTGAACATTTTAAAGAAAAGTGGCATTTGGTATCATCTCTTGATATTTTTTATTACCAAGTGAGTGGTTCTCATTATAAAGACTCTCCTCACTGGGAGTCACTGGGTATGTCTACATGTTCATTGATGTGCCATAGTTACTGTGCATTAAGTTTAGTACTTGGATAACCAATGCACTAAACCAACTGATACTAAATCAATGCACAGTAACACGTACTACTGAGCAGTAGCACCAGCACACAGGTTGTTAGTGATGTTTGCTGTGCAGCAGCCAAATGCTACTGCACAGTAGCATATTAGCATAGTTTTTGCCCAGCATGTTACTGCACAGCGTTATAAGCAGGGATCCTGGTTTTTTTTATTAAAAAAAATCCCCAATTTTCAGATTAAAAAAAAGTAACCCAAAATCCACATTTTTCTGTGATTAAAACAGAACACCACTATATATATGTATCCACTATATATATGTAATCATGGAAAAATGTGGATTTGGGGTTCATAGATTTCATAGACACTAGGGCTGGAAGGGACCTTGGAAGATCACTGAGTCCAGCACCCTGCCCCAGGAGCAGGAATTCAGCAGGGGTCATAGGATCCCTGCAAGATAAACATCCAAATTTCTCTTAAAGGCTTTCAAAGTAGGTGCTTGAACCACCTCCAGCAGCAGTCTATTCCAAACCTTGGGGGCTCGTACAGTAAAGAAGTTCTTCCTTATGTCCAGCCTTAAATGGTCATGAAGGAGTTTCTGACCATTTGACCTTGTCATCCCCTGGGGCACTCTGGTGAACAGACGTTTCCCCAGATCCTGGTGAACATCCCTGATAAACTTATAGGTGGCCATCGGATCACCCTGAGCCTGTGTTTTCCAGGCTGAAGAGTCCCATAGCTCTCAGCCTCTTATCATAAGGTCTGCTTTCCTGACCTCTGATCATGCATGTGGCTCTCCTCTGAACTCTCTCAAGCTTCTCCACATCCTTTTTGAATTGTGGAGCCCAAAACTGGATGCAGTACTCCAGTTGCAGGCTGACCAAGGCCAAATACAACAGAAGAATGAGGTCCTGGGATTTGCTTGAGAAGTATCTATGGATACAAGCTAGTGTTCTGCTTGCTTTCCTTGCTGCAGCATCATATTGAAGGCTCATGTTCATCTTGTGGTCAATCATTACCCCCAAGTCCTTTTCATCCATAGTGCTAGCCAGCGTAACACTGCCAAGCCTGTAAGCACGCTGCGGGTTTTTCTTCCCGAGGTGGAGAACCTATGGATTTTTCAGTGTTAAAGATCATCAGGTTCTTGTCTGCTCATTTGCTGAGCCTGTCAAGGTCAGCCTGGATCACCCTCCTGTCGTCAGGTGTGGTTGCTTTACCCCCAAGTTTGGTGCCATTGGCGAACTTGGCCAGTCTGCTTCTGATACCAATGTCCACATCATTACTGAAGATGTTGAATAGTGTTGGCCTGCAGAGACAGAGCCTTGAGGGACCCCACTGGTCACAGCACACCATGATGATTGACTTCCATCAACCACCACACTCAGGGTCTAATCATGGAGCCAATTCCCCAGCCAGAGGACTGTGGTGAGGCCGCAGTTGGCCAGTTTTGCTAAGAGGTGATCATGGGATACCAGATCAAAGGCTTTTTTTAAATCAAGATATATGACATCAATCTCTTCCCCCTAGCCCAGGTGATAGGTCACCTGGTCATAAAAGGAAATAAGATTGGTCAAGCAAGACTTACCTGCAACTAACACATGCTGGCTATCCCTCAGGATGCTGCCATCAGCCAGTCTGTTAAGAATGACCTCTTTGATAATCTTTTCTAAGACCTTCCCCGGGACAGAGGTCAGGCTGATGGACCTGTAGTTAGCCAGATCCACTTTCCTCCCTTTCTTGAAGATAGGCACCACATTGGCCTTCTTCCAGTCTTCAGGCACTTCTCCAAAGCACCAAGAGTTCTCAAAGATCTGTGCTAGGGGCTGAGCTATGATGCTTGCCAGCTCCTTGAGTACTCTGGGATATAAACTGTCAGGGCCGGCTGACTTGAAGGTGTCCAGCCTCTCAAGGTGTTCCTTCACAAGGTGAGCATTAATGGAGGGTAAGGAATCACCCTCACCCAGGTGTTTCAGTCCTGTAATGGGAAGGGGAGCCCCTTGGGACTGGTGAAAAACTGATGCAAAGTACCCATTTAGCAAGTTGGCTTTTTCCTGGGCATCGGTTGTCAGTTGTCCCATCTGGTTTAGCAGAGGTTCGATGTTGCCCTTGATTTTCCTCCAGCTTCCCACATATCTAAAAAAGGACTTTTTATTGTCCTTGATACCTGTAGCTAATTGGAGTTCAGCCTTAGTTTTTCTGGTTCACTCCCTACAGGTCTGGACCAGTGCAGAATATTCCTCCTTGGAGGTGGATCCCATCCTCCATCCTTTGTAGGTCTTTCTTTTTAGATGCAGGAAGTCCATTAGTTACTTTTTTAATCCAAAAATTGCGAAATTTTTATCATAGAAAACCAAGATCCTTGGTTATAAGGCTACTGCACAGTTAGTGTCCTGTGTAGATGCTAACACTTTGTCCGCTGATCGTGTAACATACGTGAATACCAGAAACCAATTTCGAGATCTCTCACAAAAGGTAGTTTTCCAATGAAACAGCTATCAGGGCCTCAGTACTTTGATCCTTTACTTTTATCTAGCTTTTCATGTGTGAAACTGGCTTCTGGGCCTGATGTGATTATAGAATGACTGGATGGTCACTTTACTTCTCTATTTCTCTCTCTCGTTTGTGACCATCCCTTTTCACATAGAGGATAAGCTGTTAGTTTCTCTGATTTGGGAAATACCACCATGCTGATTTTTTATGGGCTCCTCTATACATGCAGGTAAAGATGAATGAGATCTGATGTGTGATCCACAGGAGGTGTAATTGTGGGATCCAGCATTAGATCCCATTGTGCCTTATTGCTGGTATAAGAAGAGCCTGATCCTGGGTTCTCCTTATACTGGCAAGAAGCAAGCTCTCATAGCTGGGAGTCCCCTCAGCTGAGAGGCTCCTAGCCACAGAAGCACCCCACACACCTCCATGGCTGAGAGATGCAGCTACTGTGACCTCCTAGCCCTGGGAGTGCACAAACCTTCCAGGCCTAGGATGCTGCAGCTGCCATGGTCTACCCACCCTGGGGATGCCACACACCCCCAGAATTTGGAGACTGCAGTAGCTGTGTTCCCAAAGCCTCTTGGGTTCCATATACTCCTGGGGCTTGGAGATCGCAGCTGCACCTCATGGCTTCTGGGATGCAGTTGGGTCCTGGCATTTGGAGGTGCACTGGTGGAACCCAGTGTCCACATCTTTGAGACTCTGGGTCCAGCAGCTATGGGGCACTGCCAGGACCTAGTGACAGCAAACTGCTGGGACTGAAAGTTCCCTCAGCTGTGGGACTCTCAGCCCTAACTGGGAATGGTGCACCCCTGTAGCTGGGAGCCTGGTCAAAAGCAGAAAAGGAGCCAACCCAGAACACTAAGCATCTCTCCATCAGGGCAGTTACTTACGATGTGGAAGACCCAGTGTCAAGTTCCTGCTCTGCCTGATCTATATGATATGGCTCTGATCTCAGTTGGTAAATCTAAATGCTGCTTCATTACAATAGTAAGTATACTGTACATTATTTGGATTAAATAATATTGCATAATACCATTGGAGTTCTCCCCCACTGTGTTGATTACAAGATCAGAACCATAGCAAGCCTGATACAATATGATTTATGTAGGTCTGGAAAGAGATATTTTGTCAAAGCTGCCATTTTGACAGGAAAAATAATAATTTCACATGATTTTTCGCAAGGAGGGCAGAATTCTTCTTCATGTGTTGGATGACTAAAATGTAGCTTAATAAAAACTCTGAGTTAACAAAATATAAGAGCAAAATATAAGAGCAAAATATAAGAGCAATTTTATTATCCCTTCTGGGTGCAGAAGTGCCCCTATTTTAGGACTAGACAGTAGCTGTAGTCTAACTATGGTGGTGGTAACCACCCCAGGAACTGATGTTTGGTAGAGAGGTGAACAAAAACATCAGCAGCTGCATTTCTATACTGGTGGCTGCCATACTGCCAACAGAGAGCCAGTGACACTGCTCTGTGTGCCACTACCACCCAGGATGATCAGGCCTCCCATTATGCCTCTGAGAATAGGATTGCTCTCTGGGAGATGCACAGGTGTCTCCTTCTTTCTGTAAGTGAAAAGGGATTCTGCCTAGAGTATTTGCTTTCTGTGGAAGATTTCAGTTTTCCCTAAAAAAAATAAAAATAAAAAAAGGAGTAAAAGGTTGTCTTCATTTCCTAGAACCTTTTCATTGAAAGTGTTTTATAGAAAAAAGGCAATTTTGACCAGCTTTAAATGTAATATGTCTAAAAAACATACTGCTCTTGTATATTGTACATATGATTGCAAATTTTAATTCCTGGGAATTTAGTAAACTTTGTATTTTGGCTATCATTAATAGTACCAGTATTTTAGACATTGTGCCAATGCTATGGCTTTCCATTCTACCTTAAAAAATGGAAACAATACGAACAGTGTTTTTCCACTGTAGTGAAAATAGCACATGCTCTAAGTTAAATGAACCTTTACGAAAAGGGACATTTAAACATATGCAGCTGACAAATTTTCAGTCAATTTAACCAAGTAGTTAAGTGTAATAAAACATGACCATTCCATTAGCTGTACTAGATCACTTGCTCTGCAACAGCAAAATAATCCCTGTTAAAATGTCTTAGTGGTAGAATGAAAAGGACAATGTCTAAGTTGATAGGTCTTTTTCTTTTATCTAAGGTGAAAAATCCAAAAATGCATATTTAAAACAATTATTTTTATCATTAAAACATATCCTGTGACATTCTGAAGAATCCCAAATCAACCAATTATTGTCCATGATGTTGGATAATTCAAAGTGAAATAATTTTGAATAATTTTAGAAGTGACTATTGTAATCAGCAGATAAAAAAATTAAGTAAAAAATAACGAGTGTTCTTTTACTTTTTATAGACCAATCATCATTGCTCTAAGGAAATGGAGAGAAACTATTTTAAAGTTTATTCCCCATCTGTTGCCTTCAGTTCTGCTCCTCTTATTTTTTCTTTGCTGATTATGTCTCCATCCTGCAAACGCCCTTTACTAGCAGGAAGAAAAACTAAGGTTCAAATGCAGCTAACATACTGGTATTTCTACCCTGTTGTCTTCTTGTGCACCAGAATTCCAGTTTCACTTAATCAAAATAGGAAGTTTTGTAGGTATTGTGGCTTTGGAAAATGGACTGCAGAAGTGCCCCTATTTTACAAATAATGCAAATTATGCGTATTATGAGAGTGCCTAGAGATTAATCAAGATATAATTGAACTGCACAACTGCAGAGACATAATGATCAGAGTTTGCAGGGAGGGACCACTGAGCACTGGAGGGGAGGAAGTGCTGGGGCCCAGAAAAAGTCCTCGACTACTGCAGCAGCATGGCCTGCCTACCTTGGTTATTGCTACTATTCTGATGCCCTGACTAGTTTGGCAGATGGGACTGGTGCTCTGCTTTCCCTCCCCCCTCGTCTTCCAAGTTATAAACTGAACATCTTCACAAATGTACTGACAAATCTTCACAAATCAAATGAATGGCATTTCATTTTCATAATACATGTCTCCAGAGTTTGAAAGACTATTAATGACTTCCTTCCTCTTTTCTCCAACTTCCATTAGCCTCTGGGGCAATCTTCATGCTCTTTCTTAGAGCGGAGTATCTTCTTTTCCTGACATCACTTCAAAACAGAGATATCAGATTCTGTGAAAGGACATTATTCAGCTGCTATTCTAAATAATCCACATCTGCAGCTTCTCTGTATGAGGCACAAGGTGGGTCCTGAGAACTGGTGAATATGAAGTAAACAAGGAAAGCAGGTTAAGAGAAAGAGGAATGTGTCAGCAGAGGATAAGCAAGACAGATTAGGAATAGTTTCTACTCTGGAGTCCAAGCCCAAGTCACTCCTGCAAACACAAATTTACTTCCTGCCCAGTATCCCAGGACTGACAGGTTTTTTAAGGATTAAACATTATATTTTGAAAGCCAGTTGCAGAATGTTGGAGTACAAATTGTACTGAAGTTAATTAGAAGCTTTTGAAATCCTGATATAACACATGCACATGTGAACACACAAACACACACCCCAGTTGTATAGAAAGGGCTTCACCAAGATGAAAGCATTGAAGTACCACATGGGGATTCCTTTCCCCTATTACCTTCAATATACACCATAGGAAGATATGGCTGGTTTGTGTGTTTGGAGGAAAAAAAAAATCAAGTTAGACTTTTCAGCAAAAAATATGCCAAAAATTTCTGACTGAAAACTGGAAATGTGACATAGAAATGCTGGTACTTCAGGCTTATACAAAAGCTTTATACAGTTGTTCCAATAAAAGGCATCACTAAAAATCCTTGCCTCTTATATAAGGACTAATATACACAGGTATCCCTCACTTCATGCTGTACGCGCGATTCTGGAAAATGGCACATAACTTGAATTTGCATAAAGGGAACTCACTTTACAAAGTAACTAATAGGGATATGTTCCAAGACCTCAACTGTACTGAACCTCAGACCCATTTCTACCACTTTTACAAGACAATTCTGGTGCTCACCAACAGCAGACAGTACACACAAGCACAGGGCACTATCATAATGGCAACTCCAGAAATGCGTGTCACAGACGATGAGTGAGGAGCACAGATCTACACAGGAGACTATATTTTGATGCGCATTGCTCCCACAGTACACCACACAAAGCAACTGAGTGTAGGCTTCCACCACACCAATTCCATAAGAGCGAATTTACCTCGCAACTAATGAATTTTTGGTATAAAAAGGGTCATCGCATAGAAGCGAATCTGCACATACAGAACCCATACAGAGAGAGGGAAACTTGTAAAAGATTGAGTCTTTCAGATTTGAGTGAGGTTTAATATTAGTGAGTCAATTTGACAGATGCTATAAAGAAAATGTTATACAGACCTAAGAAAGAGACAGGATTAACACACATTTTTAATATAATTTTGGATAGTATATATGACGCATACATTTCTTGCACATAAGGAAATTGCAGAAAGTGCAAGGGGACTTGCATTATAAATACTTTGTAGCAAGATTTGTCTCCTTCCATGGATCTGATCATGTTTCCTTTGTCATCAAAGGCAAATTGTCCATTCATTTGAATGATGCAGGATCAAGTGCCTAATAATCATGTAATCATAGAAGTAGGGTCGGAAGGGACCTTGTAGATCTTCAAGTCCAACCCCCCCACCTGGGTGGGAGAAAAGACTGGACTCAAATGAGTCCAGCCAGGTAGTCATCAAGCCTCTTCTTAAAGATCCTCAGGGTAGGAGCCAGCACCACTTCCCTAGGAAGTTGGTTCCAGCTCCTAGCCGCCCTACCTGTGAAGTAGTTCTTGTGGATGTCTAATCTAAATCTACTCTCTAATAATTTGTGTCCATTGTTCCTTGTCATGCCAGGGGGTGCTAGGGGATACAGTGTCTCCCCTAAACCCTTCTGGTCCCCCTTAGTGAGTTTATAGACAGTCACCAGGTCCCCCCTCAGCCTTCTCTTGTGAAGGCTGAACAGGTTTAGGTCCCCCAGTCTTTCAATGTAGGGTCTGCCCCGTAGTCCCTTGATCAGGCGGGTGGCCCTCCTCTGGACCCTTTCAATGTTGTCCACATCCGTCCTGAAATGGGGCGCACAGAACTGGACATAGTACTCCAGCTGTGGCCTGACCAGCGTCACATAGAGGGGGAGGATCACCTCCTTGGCCCTACTTGAGATGCACCTGTGGATGCACGACAAGGTCCGGTTAGCCCTGCCAACTGTGACCTCACATTGTCGACCCATGTTCATCTTGGAGTCAATAATGACTCCAAGATCCCTTTCTGCCTCTGTGCTCTCAAGAAGGGAGTTTCTCATTCTATAAGTGTGCTGCTGGTTTCTACTGCCCAAGTGCAGCACCCTGTACTTGTCAGTATTGAAATGCATCCTGTTTATGTCAGCCCACTCCTGTAACCTATCAGGTCTTGTTGCAGTCTTTCCCTCCCTACTAGCATGCTCACCTCCCCCCAAATTTTGGTATCATCAGCGAATTTAAACAGGTTACATTTCACCCCCTCGTCCGAATCGCTGATGAAGAAATTGAACAGCGCAGGCCCCAAGACCGAGCCCTGGGGGACTCCGCTGCCCACTTCCCCCCAGGTCGAATATGACCCGTCCACCACCACCCTCTCAGTATGACCCTTGAACCAATCTGCAATCCATCTGACTGTGTAGGCATCAGTGCCACAGTCGCCTAGGTTTTTAATTAGGAAGGGGTGGGAGACGGTGTCAAAGGCCTTGCTGAAGTCTAGAAAGACTACATCCACGGCAACACCTGCATCCATTGCCTTTGTGACCTGATCATAAAAGGCAATCAGGTTGGTCTGACATGACCTGCCCCTAATGAAACCATGCTGGTTGCCCTTGAACATCATCCCTGAAGCTGGCCCATCACCGATGTGCTCCTTGAGGATCTTCTCAAAGAGTTTCCCAAGGATAGAGGTAAGACTGATGGGCCTATAGTTGCCCAGGTCCTCTCTCTTCCCTTTTTTGAAGATGGGGACCACGTTAGCTATCTTCGTCATCCGGCACCTGGCCGGAGCACCACGAGCGCTCGTAAAGCCATGCCAAGGGCCTTGCAATAACCCCAGCTAGCTTCCTCAACACCCTGGGGGGGAGAGCATCTGGACCTGCTGATTTGAACATATCCAGCCCCTCCAGAAACTCTCTAACCCGGTTCTCCCCAACCTGAGGTCTGGAGGCATTCCACTTGAGTTCATCTGGCATCACAGTGGGGAAGTCCTGGTCCCTGCACAAGAAAATGGACATGAAGAATTGGTTACAGAGTTCCGCTTTCTCCTCTGGCGCAACCACCAGATTGTCCAGCGTACCTTGCAGGGGCCCCACATTACCCGCATTGTCAATAGTAGAGATAAGACATTTTCATAGAAGATATTCAGAAAGAAGATAGAAAAATAAATCAGAATGGATATCCATCTAAGAGTGGTTATAAGGGGACTTCAAAGTGAAAAATAGGTATGCATGTGGTTAACTACCTAAGCCTTACTTAACTTAACTATAGAAAGACATTGCTTTATTTGGGCGGATAAAAAGAAACATTAAAGTTAGTTTTCCTTTGAAAAACAGAAGTTTAACGACCACGCTTAGTAATCAGCAGGGATCCTGGTGTTCTTTGATAAAAAAATCCCCAATTTTAGGAATAAAACAAGTAACCCAAAATTCACATTTTTCCATTATTAAAATGAAACACCACACTATATACAGATAGATAGATATACAGACAGATAGATAGATAAATAGTGGTGAAACGCCACATTATATATGTGTGTATATATGTATATGTGTATGTGTGTGTGTATATATATATGTGTGGTGTTTCAACAGTATATATATACACACTCTGTGTGTGTGTGTGTGTGTGGTGTGGTGTTTCATTTTTATCATAGAAAAAATGTGGATTTTGGGTTAATTTTTTTTATCTGAAAGTTGGGGATTTGTTTTTATCAGAGAAAACCAAAAACCAGGATCCCTGGTAATCAGTGACCAAAAATAAGAAATGACAGGGGAGTCTTGACTTAAAATGCTCTTTACAATAAAACCATGCTAAATAAATATGACTTTCTAACCTTTTCCTTAGTAATACTACAGAAACGAAAAAAAACCTATGTGTGTGTGTATATATGTGTGTGCATGTGTGTGTGTATCGAAGGACCTTATGAGGTGAAAGGGTTAAGTCATGTTTAACCAGAATGTATACTCAGTCCTCTTTATCTCCCTGGGACTTGTTAGCACTTGGAGGACCAATTCACTTGGAATGAATAATACCATGAATGACATCAGCTTCCGCCAACATGCAAGAGGTTACTATGGTAATGGAGAAAGTTTTTCACAGTACAAAACAAGTACCATACTTGATATATTAGTCAGCCAAAGAAAGCAGTCACATATAAACTACAGCATCTTTCTAATGAATAGTCATTTATGCAGCATGCATGTTAGCAATTCCGCTGTGTTCTTCAGAACATCAAACCTTGGCAGTTACATTGAAAAACTTGGCAGATTTACAAAAGTGTTAACATTTTGTTTTCAGAGCCTGTTTTGTTTTGTTTTTTTTTCTCTTGGAGCCCATATCGTCAGCATATTCACAGAGTATGTAGCCTAATGCCAGCAAGAGAGGTCTGACGTGAGCTCGAATACACTATGTATATAGAGAAAGCTATCAGCTTGACCATGCAAGCGTCTCAAAAAAAACATTATTTCATTAGTTGCAGAAGAACATATCATTTCTCTACTATCTTTCTCATAATAGTTTAATTTATAAATGAAAACGAATATATTATACTTATTACAGTGCCATTGTGGGGAGTTAGAGCATTGAAATTCCACTAGTATCACAGAGCAACTCATTTGTTAACATGTTTGACATTAGTTAGTCTATCAGAAATAATGATATTCAGAATGCATCACTACTCACCAAAAGTAGAGGAGCAGAACAAAAAAAAAAAAATAAAATCAGAAAACAGGTAAGTTATAGTAAGGGACCTACCAAAATCACAACTTCAGGATTTTTGCAGAAACCATTATTTTGGGTGGGATCCACGCTTTTGGCGGGCACACTGAAAAAAAAAATCTTACCAAAATAAAATGCTGACTCCCTCTGGGGAGCCAGCAGTCCTTATGGCCACCTCAAACCAGTCACATAACCCACCAAGATGGGGGCATAGCAAGATGGCTGCCACCTCTACCCCTCAATGGTGACTGGCTGCAAGAGCTGTCCATTATGTGGCCCTGCCCCTCATCAGATGGAGCTGCATGGCAGACAGTTCTTGCAGCCAATCAGCAGCAAGGGGTGGGGGGTCACTGGGGCCTTTTAGACAATCAGAGGTACAGGGATGCCCTATTACACTCCACCCACAAAAAAAAATAAAAATAAAAATAAATCGCTGCCAGCCCCATGATCTGGATAGAAACCTGACCAGCAGCTGCCTTAAGTTCAGTAGAACCTTAGTTATAATCAGGGATCCTGTTTTTCTCTGTTAAAAAAATCCCCAATTTTAAGATTAAAAGAAATAAACCAACATCCAATTTTTTCCATGATTAAAATAAAATACCACTATATATATATATATATCGATATATATATATACAAAAGTGTCATTTTAATCAGAGAAAAATGTAGATTTTGGGTTACTTTTTTAAATCTAAAAACTGGAGATTTTTTTAATCAGAAAAAACCAGGATCCCTGATTATAATGTTCCTATTTTCATTATTGCCAATGCATGATATTGCTGAAATCACAAGAACGGTTTCTTACCCTTGGATACATATAGCCCAACTGAGTTTACCTTATCAGCTCAAGAATTTGCTAAAGCACCTATCATCACACTAACTTGCTGTTCTCATACAATATTCTCTTCTGTGCCAGTAAGCTGTTTGCTGAGGAAGAGGTTGACAGGTGCAGGGTGAAGGGACAGCCACAGATCCCAGATGCTAACATTCTGACCCCAACAAAACTTATTTGCAAGCAGCTGTAAGTCTTGCTACTGATGTGGCTTGTATAAACAGTTAAGCAGAGCTCCAGCAAACCTCTTTTATAGCCATTAAATGCTTCCCCCTGCGTAATACTTGTCTATGCTGGGTATGAGGGACTGAGGAAGAGGCAAGGCATAGACCTAGAATTGACCCTTTTTTCTGGCAGAGAGTTTCTGTACCCCAGGAGAATTGTGAACCAGCAGCTGCATTGTGACTCCTCTATGGTACCTAAACCATTAAATCTAGTAAGAAAGTTTATCACATATTCTTTGCCAACTCTGAAGTGCAACTCATACTGGAGCTCCTGGTTTTTAGTCCTTTCCAAAGTTTTACTCCAACCCACCATCCTGCTCTATTCCCATGCAGATACTACTACCAAATCTGATATTTTCCATCTCAGGAAAAAGTCTAAAGTTGATATGAAAGGTAAAACACTTCTGAGATGATGATATTTTAAAATCATGCCTTCCCTATTTTATAGGAAGAATGAAAGAATTACAATAATATTTTCTGGGTGTCTACACATGCATATTTATGTGATGCAATAAACTCTGGTACTTATCGAAGAGCCCCCCACAAACAGCTCCTGCTATTCCTACCTTTTCCAGTGAGATGGTGGGGAGGAAAGGGGGGCAGGGGGAGGCTGTGGGCTTTTCAGCAGCCATCAGAGCAAGGCCTCTGATGCTGCAATTAAACATGACCCTAAACTGGCCCCCTCAACCAATCAGGGGCAGTGGGGGATAGGGAGTACCACAATCTAGGAGTGAAAATGGTGCCCCTACCATGTTCAGGCCATGATATTAATGAGCTGGGCCTGCAATTTAAACCAGGGCCTAATGATGATGCATCCTGGCTTGACCCCAGTTCAGATGGCAAATGGATCTGTCTCCGGTCTACTACAAAGAACAGTTACAGTCATCTGATCATGGAGAAGCCTCAGCACTTTGATGTACTTTTCAAGGCATCTAACTCTGCTCAGTACTTTCTACAAGGCCTTATGATTTATGGAATCAAAGGCCTTGGTGAGGTCAATGAGGGCCATATACAGGTCCTCATGTTGTTTCTGACATTTTCCTTGGATCTGATGGGCAACAAAGATCATGTCTGCTGCCCCATGGGATGGTCTGAAACTACACTGAGACTCTGGCAGTATTTCCTCAGCAAGTGGTAGAAGACAGTTGAAGAGGATGAGGGAGAGGCTTTTCCCTAATGTGGAAAAGAGAGTGATACCTCCAAAGTTCCCATGCACAGATTTGTTTCCTTTCTTGAAGACAGTCATGTTGTTGGCATTCCTCAGGTTCCCAGTTATCTCTTCATTATTCCAAATTCAAAGGACAAACTTGTAGAGTCTCAGCACCAGTTCCTGGCCCCCAACCTTGTAGATTTTAACAGGTATGCCATCCAATCCAGTAGCTTTGTTGTTCCTGGTTTCCTTGATAGCAAGCCAGACTTCTCCTCAGACAGGTCGGATAGGAGGGATCTCTTTCAGGGTATTGGGGGATGGACTACATAGCAGAATCTGTCACAATTGGCATACAATTCAAGAGTGCCTCAAAGTGTTTTTTTCCATCTAGCATGGATATATTAATTGTCTTTGATGTACCTTGAGCCATCCTGAGATCTCAGGAAAGTAGGACTGCCAGTGCCATGGCAAGAAAGTTTGGTGTCCAAATCAAAGCCAGCAGCAACAGCCTGCCCTCGCCCCATGCACAGATCCACGGGGTCTATGCCACCCTATGCTTGCCTGGGAGTGCATGCAGAGGTGGAAGCTACCCTCCTCCCATTCCCATGTCCCCCCAAAGAGCCGCTTGTGGCTCCATCCTGCATCCTGCCCTGGTTGTGCAGTGCCTATTGGTGCCTTTCACTTTGACAGCTGGGGAAGTAGCCCTGCTCACGCCCTGCTTGCTAAGGCACTGAGGACTGTGGGAAGTTGGGCCATAAATGGCCTTCATTTCCTGGAAGAAAGCTATGCATGTCATGTTTGTCAACAGAGCTGGATCTCTTTGGCTTTATCCTGCTACCCCTGATTTTTGATTTCCTGGATCCTCCTTTGAGCTTCAGCTTTGAGGAGATGATATGTCTCCTTTTTCTGCTGAGATAAGGTGTCACCTTGCCAACCAGAATAAGCTCTTCTCTTCTGGCCAAGAAGCACTTGGATCTCATTGTCACTCTCATCAAACCAGTTCTGGTGTTGATGGATAGTATAGCCAATGGATTCAGACCATGTGGACAGTAGTTTTAAATCGCTTCCAGAGTTCCTCAATGTTGCCTTCATTTGTGGGCAGTACAGAGAGCTTTCCATGGAGACACTGTTAGAGAATCTTACAGACCTTCAGGTCTTGAAGAGATTTGGTGTTGAGTCCTTCACATTGCTTTCAGTTGTGTTCAGTGTTTCAGAGAAAGCTGGATGTTCATAATAGATCTGACAAGATAGTGATCTGTTGAGCAGTCATCAATTCTTCATATGGTGCATGTGACACAGACATTCATTCAGTCATGGGCCTGTACAATAACATCATTGAGGAGGTGCCAATGCTTACAGTGAGAGTGTTTCCAGGTGGTCTTATACTTGTCACTCTGTCTGAAGATGGCATTTGTGATGACAAGATAGTAATGTTATGGTTAAAAGCACATATGCAGGTGTTGGTTTTTAGCTGAAAGTGAAATCTGACATTTTTCTATTCTTTTTTAAAAAGGCTAAAATGTAGGAAATATCGGAAATCAAGTCTAATATAGACTACTTACCTGTAACTGTAATCAGAGCTATGCGTACTACTACAGAATTTGTAGTCTTCAAGGGAAGTTTAAAACAGAATGGTCCCATTTCTAATGCAGCAACATAAAAATTCATGACAAGCATAGGCTCTAATAACATGAGTAATATAGCACCAAATATATTTACTTATATCTAAATTTGTTCTCGCGCAATTTTATGGCATGTTATATTTATGCTAGCATGATAGAATTGGTCCAGTTCACATTTAAGAACACTTGAAAACAAAAGTTTCAGTGATGCCTGCTTTGTTTTCACTTCACCCAAGGCATTTTTCTTCCACTGCCTGTTCTCAGTCATGGGCTCAATTTTTGAGTCTGCTCCAGCTGATGTGCATCAGACCTATAGCACAAAGCAACTAGAAAGCTGCTTTAACTAATTCTCCTTGATTTCTTTTGCGTGACAGGAATCCCATGGTGGGGTGGAATGTAGCATATCTATCTGATCATAACTCTCTTAGCCCAGGAGTAAGAGAGATTCCTTACAGAACAGGGGCAAAGCAGGGTTTCTTCATGCCTCAATGATCCACAACCACAACAGTACCTTGGTACAAAGGAAGCTGGACATGATTTACAGTAGTTTGGGGAATGCTGTATGCTCATCAGAGGACCAGACTTGTCCCAGGATTGGGATACTTCAGCAGGTTACTTTCTCTGACCTCTTGGTCTTGCTCATCATAACTGAGCGTTTTTCCAATTTTGCCAATAAGAGGTTTACAAGTGCTGTCTAGGAACACATGACCCTTCCCACTATGCTGAGGTCCTCACAAACTTTACTTCAATCTCATGGCACTTCTTTATTACAGTAGGTGCCAACCTTTTTGGTAGGCATGGCATTAATTAGCCTCACACCCTCCTCAAGAGCCACCCCTTCCCAATCTGTTGCTCTGTTTTCTGTTCCTTCCCAACTAGCTGCTCTGGTTTCAGCTCCCTGCTTTATCTGTGCTACCCCCTCCCTAATCTGCCACACACAAAGGCAGCTCATACCACCCATGATTGTGCGGGTTGGCCACCCCTGATTTAGTAGATTTATATCCTACCTCATCCAAAAGACTCAGAGCAGCTTGCAGCAAACAAACAAACAACAGAAAGGATTCCCTCAACAACACTGGTACTGTTTTGTCACTCACGTATTCAGGACTTTTTGATCCCAGTCCCCCTATTTCCATTTAACCTGTGAGATGCAGACAGTTCTTAAACACACACACAGGCTCAAATGAAATTATCTAATTTCTGAAAACTACTAACCAAAAGACACCTTTCAACCCAAAGGGCCTGATAACTTAGATATAGTGTTACCCTACTGGACGGAGGGTGGCAAACAGCCAGTGCAACACAAAATTTTACAATACTTGGAGAACAACTGATATCTAAGTGTTGTGAGAAATGTTATATCTATGCAGATCATATGAAGCTAGCACAAGACAAATCATGTATTAGAGCACCAGAAAAAGTGCTACATTTAAGAGGGCTGCATGGACACAGACTGTTTCCAACAATAGTGCTATCTGAATTTATCACAGAGGAAATATAAAATGGCTTAGAGGAATACACCCAGTAGTGGAGACAAAGCAAGTAGAGACTAGAATACACTTTGGACTGGGAATGACTGGAAAGTGAAAACAGGACAGAACAGAGCTTAAAGGAGAAGTTAAGAGGAAGTTTGGAGAGAAGAAAATAATTAGTGAGGCTAGAACTTGACTTAAGAAGTGAGATACAAAGAGGAAAGCAAGGGACAAGGAAAATAACAATCTTCATAAGAAAATCAGTCATATTTTATATAAAGCTTTATTATACTTCATAGTTCAGTACACATAAGGTTGAAGCTGTAACGTTCTTGATGAAAATTTTCCTTTTATGTGTCTTTTCCCCCTGAATTTTGAAATGCTTTGACCAGTCATAGTGCTCTGTCTGGCTTGTGGCATATTACAGTTCAACAGATGAACAGTGCAGTGTTGATATTTTTAAGCATGATTAGTTACTGTGAATCTTAAAGAAGGGCGGATTTTTTCTTTTAGGAATAAGAAGCAAGTTTGTAAGCAAGTAACAGAGAACTCGCAAGCTATGTTTCACATGCCTGTCTGTGTGCCAGACTTCAGAGCTCTGGCAAGGAGTTCACTGTAGCACTATTCTGCAACTTTGTCCTAGTTTGAGTTCTGAATAGGGATCATCTGCCAACTTCCACATTATAAAGAAGCTGCAAGGAAAAATACACATGCCTTAAAAGCTAGGATTTAACCTCTACTAACAAAATCTACCTTTGATTGTAGGGAGAAAGTTATGTTAGTTTGATTTTTATTAACTTGTCTGCCTTACAGATAATACAGGTTTCATTATAGGAACACAGTGACTAAGTTAGTAGTGACCTTCCATTAGCACAGCCTACAGAAAAAAAGTTTACTAAAAGATTGCTTGCCTTCCATGCAAATTTCAGGGAAGGAAACTAAAAGATCTCCTAGTTCTACTAGAAATAATAATGATGATGATAATAATAATAATACTATGATAATCTATTCTGACCTCAAACTCAGACTAGTTAGTCCAGTCAAAAATGTGGGGGGAAAAATTGAGGGGAGGGAAGGGGAATGGTATGGATTACACAATTCTGTTCACTGAAAAATGAACCACCTCCCTTCCCACCAAAACCGCAAAAAACAAACACTTCCATTCAACCCAAAAGGAAATTATGACACTAATCCACTGTCATAATTGAATGGAGACTCAGAATCTCTCTCTTCTCTGCCAAAGGTGGCTCAAATCCACCTAAGCATCCTAACCAGAAGACTAGAGAGACATATATACATGGTCTAGGTTCAGAAAGCTGTCTTTTGCCCCACTTCGCAGAATGAATGTAACCTATTTCAATACCCAAAATCTTCACACTGTGGTTTCCAACCGTTGACGATTGTACCCAGGCATGTTATTTATTTATTTGCTATCTATGCTATTCTCCCCACAAAAGCTCAGGCCAGCTTACAATAACAAAATCATAAAAGCAAATAAAATAATAACAAAAAATAAAAACCATACTCCAAGGAATACCCAAGCTTAACCCCACCTGCTAAACTGCCCAAAAGAAAAGGCATTGTTTCAA
Organism: Crocodylus siamensis; assembly: GCF_052110815.1. NCBI lineage: Eukaryota > Metazoa > Chordata > Crocodylia > Crocodylidae > Crocodylus > Crocodylus siamensis. The sequence goes on from NC_143395.1 coordinate 309,815,864, forward strand.
AAAGCCAAGCTCAGACTTGTATGGGCTTCAGGTAAACATCAGGTATGAAGGGGCTAAGATGTCTTTTCATTATGTATCACATACTCCTCCTTAAAGCCTGTAATGTAATTAACCACATAACTAACTGCTTCCAAATCTGTTCCAGTTGAAATAGTACACTATGTACATTCAAGCTAAAAAGCATCTTTGAATTATCCAGTAAGAACAGAGTCTCAATGTATTTGTATCATGTGATCCTCAGAAATGATGTGGGGTGAGGTTTTTTTCTACATTTTTCAAAATCTTCCAAGTGATTTAGGATCTCTTTTCTCTGGATATGTATTTATTTTTACTTTTGTATCAAAACCATCCTAAAATCTAAGTATGCAGATTTAAAAAAACCCATATATTCTAAGCTATCCATATTTATGTTCATGCCATGGTTTTTCTAAGCCAGTGGTTATCAAACTTTTCAGACTCCAGGCAACTCTCAGAAAATGCCAGCTCTTACTTTTCACTTGCTTTTTGACAACAGAAAACCAATAAAAAAATGAGGTCTTTGCTGCAAAGAACTCAGAAAACCCAACATAGCTCAGAAAGGTTTTAAACATTATGAATTTCTATTTGAAATCTCTGGGTTTGTCTCATGAACCCTGTTTTCACATTTAACATTGTGCAGCACACTTAAAAGGATAACAAGGCACACCAGGGTAATACAACAGCCTGGTTGAGAATCACTGGTCTACACTATGGTATCATAAACAACTAGCAAGAATGAGCTGGGTATAGTTGATCTTTATTTGGAGTGGGAGAATGCTCTAAATGACCTTTCAAGGTCTCCTCCATACCTTTTTCCTATGATTCTTTAAGTATATAATCCTTTTATAACAATGATTCACCAAATCGATTCCACATAGCGATAATCTTGAAATTGAGGCACTAGACTTCAGTTCAAGCTCTGATACAAACTTCCTCCATAATACTGGGCAAGAGAGATGATTTAGGTGTGCCTAAATTTAATGCACATTAGCTTAATGTGCATTAAGGCAATTTAGGCTTGCATCTACACATGCACATGTTAAAGCACACTACTGCCATGTGCGCAGACTGACATGGGACTAAAGTTAGTCCCAGGGTCAGCCCATATACAGCGTTAATGTGCCTTAACATGTCTACATATGTATTAGTGTGCTTTAGCTAGTTGCACCTAAATTTGATACCTGCTTTGGCAGGTATCAAATTTAGGCATGAATAGCCTAAAATCACCATTTAACGTGCATTAAGGGCATACATATATAGATGCATACATTTAATGTGGCTTAAATCAGGCTAAAGTACCTTAAATCAGTATATGTAGACGCACCCTAAGATGAAGATAGTTGCATTTCCCTTTTTCAGTCATGTCTGTTTAAGTTTAATTTAGAACCCTAAACAGATCATTCATATTTGTGTAGTTCACAATCTTCTTAATTTGTATTAGATTGTTGAATTAAGGATGAGCTGCTCAGCTATAGCTTTTACTTCAAAAGTCATCACCTCTCCTGTCAGCCGGAGAACATAAAGAGGTCTCACACATGTATTTACTGTTGCTGCTTTGCCAGTTACAGGCTAGTTAGCAAATGCCCATCTTTTCAAGGAGGCTAGGAGCCTAAATCTGTAAAGCATGCCAGCTTTGTGACCATTTTATTAAATGTATTTACAGTATCTAGCAGAATGGAGCTCCAAGCTTGACTACAGTCTTTAGGTGTTACCATCATCTATTCAATGAACAACATGCACAATCTCCAAATTGTCCAGGAAGGCAATAAAAATAGGATTTCTGGCCTGCAAGTAAGATGGACATGAACTTAGGAGACCTGTCAGCAGTACTCCAATTAACAAGGATTTCACCATTAATTATTTCTTGTCAATACAAGACAAAGACAAGCAATAGAGTGCCACTGACAAAGACTAGCGAATGTATTATATAAAGGTATGTGAACAATTTTCCTTCATACTATAGTTGAATTTATTTTGTATTATTAAAAAAATTAGGAGGGATCAGTCACGGTTATAAAAAAGCAGGAACTTGTGAAAAAATATTTTCATTTGGTATACATAGATTTTTTTTTACATAGCAATGGAGATTTAAGGCACTGACGTTCCATATTAACGTGTCTTCATGGCGTTAACATTTCTAAAATGAACAGCTATGCTATTTACAGTGGCTTTAACTAAGAAGAATGATCATGTTAGCTCAGGTTTTATGAATAATGTATGAGGGTGAATTCAACTCATTCACCTCATCCTGCAGTGGTTAAAAAAACCCAACAAAACCCACAAAACAAAGAACTGTGTTTGACGTTCAGCAACAATTTCTTGTTTTATCTGCTGTATCATTACTCCAGAGCATTTGGAGGTCTGTTAAACACTAACAAATGCAAAACTACCCCATATACAAGAATTTTTTAAGATTTCCTCAATCTCAGATAAAAGCCAGCCTGGGAATTTTTCCTGTTTTTTATTTTAATCTTTTAGGCTTTTGATGCATTTTTAATGGGGCATAGAAGAATCAATTAAATCTTGTTATTTGGATGCTATTACATAGTTATGTTCTTGTGGACAGCTACCTAGTGCTAATTAACCAACAATAAGTGTTTTGTATTTTAAACTGCTATAAAAAATTCTAATGTTGCACTCAAGAGCTAGCATATTTTAGAAAAGAAGACAATTTTTAATGGCAACAGTGCATTGGTGACATGTCTTGATTCTGAAAAAAGTTATTCAGAAAATAAGAAGCTATTTCCCTCTATTTAAATAAATCTAAGCTAACCATTTTTTTGTAAACTGAACTATACCTCATAATCATATTTTGGAACATTGCTAATGAAAAATCCATTCACCTGGGAAGATTTTTGGAGGAAAGTGCCATCATTCACTAAGAAAGCTCTGCTTTTTATAAAAAATTGCTAAATGCTACACTCTGCTAAAGTTCGGGAAATTAACTTGTGCAGGCTTGCTAAACGGGTTGACACAACTGAGCTGTATAAGCGTGGAAAAAGACTCCCATAGGCAGCAATAAGACAGAAAACAATCAGCTCAGTTTCATTCTGCTCTTGACTGACAAAGCTATGAGCAGCAAAGGAAGACACTGGAATTATTAAATGGTAAGGAGAGCCCATAATGAAGGCTAAGAGTCCAGCAGAGACTTTCACTGCACCTTGCAATCAAAAGATTGACAGAAAGATAAAAGGATAGAGACCCACCAGCTACTTTCCTAGCAGCCAGGAAGATACAAGCGGGCAGGAAAAGGGAAAATGCTCTTTTTTCATTTCATTCCACAGCAGCAATGGCTCAGTCAATGCCTCTCCTGTGAAATCTGAAATAGCATTCCATATCATTTTAGCAAGAATTTTAACCCCCCCTTCCCCACATGCACTCCCAACAATTGGAGAATAGTGGGTACATCTACATGAGATGCTATGTGAAGTGGTTACTGCATACTTATTTAGTACTTGTATAAGCAAGTACTAAATAAATGTGCAGAACAAATACTAAATAATTGTGCAGAGTTACTGCACAGTAGTGCTGGCAAATGCCTTTTTAGTGATGCTACTGCACAGTAGCCTAATAATACTGTGCAGTAGCATACTAGCACTGTTGGTGCTGGGATGCACTACTGTGCAGGATTATTTGGCTACTGCACAGTTAGCATCTTGTGTAGACATGCCCACTGACTTCTTACCTGGCCATTTCTTCTGGACAGGGCATGGTACATCAAACATAGAGAGAACCCATTTTTCTGAAGATGAACTTCCAGGGCTGGCTTGAGAGCTAGAGTTTATTTTGTGCCCTGAAATGAGATTCCTGTGTGAACTTATATAACTCTCTCAGGTCCTTCATGCCTCAGATCCTTGTCTATATATACTAAAATATACTATATACAAATGTGTTAATATATATACATATAAATTACAGATTATACAGCACTCTGATGTTTTGTTAATGCCGACATATAAGCACTATGGAATGGTAGGAAGCACGGCTGAATGGGCTAGAAAGAAAGAGTTACTGAAAATTACATTAAAAAAGATATTACACAATATTTGAAATCTCTAGGTTTATCTTCTGAATCTAATAGAAATCCATATTTGTGGTGTATCTGAGTTTTTTTAAACAGAAAAATTGCTCTATTATTTTTCTGTAGTTAAAATAAGAATGAAAATGAAGAGCTTGCATTTTACAAGGAGTGTCACAAGTCTAAAAAGGTTGAGAACCACTGCTTTGTAGGATAACAATCTTAATGATGCTGAGGATAAAGGGTGATATGACACAAGCCAGAGATATATTAAGGTTGAGTTTTTAAATATATTTCAATAATTGCCAAAATTATAATTAAATAGTATTCAATGCAACGTGTCCTCTCGTTCACTCAGCCTCTGTGGCACTGGCAGCATTAGCTCTATAAATACTTTCCCCTTCAGATCTTTAAGAATCAGAACACATCGTGTTTCAATAAAGAGTTGGCTATGTAGCATAAATAAATGCTTACCAATCTTCTAATGAAAAAGGTGTTTGTAAAGGTTCCCATTCATGAATATTCATTAATACATTTTATCCAATGATCATCTCATGTAAATTGTATGGAACAGTCCTTAGAACAGAGGACTAAAACCAAGGACACTCCTTTTCTAGACATGTGCCCTAATCACTAAAGAGAGATGGTGGGAGGGAGCATGACTTCTTGGAAAGGGAATAAAAAGCAATTCTGGGTGTAAGACAGTACTTTCCTAACTATAAGGTGCATCTACATGAAATGCTTTACTGTGTATTAGACTAATATTGTGCTTTAAAAAGTGTAACAATCTACATGTGCATGGCAATTACTGTGCATTGGATTAGTCTAATGAGCCATTTGCTGTAGCAATACATACAGGTACTAGAAAAATGGTGCATTAACTAGTGTTCAGTAGGACACATATAGATGCTCATCAGGAGCAAATTGCTCCCAGTCAGCAGATTATTCCTGGTCAGCTCAGGCAACAGGGGGCTACAACACCTGTCTGGATAACCCTAAGCTCTGGGGTGGGGAGGCGGGGAGCTGTTCTGGTTCTGGTGGCAGCTCCCTCCCAGTCACACGGGGCTTCAGGTTCCTGCACGGGTGACTCCCACTTGCCAAAGTTGTCCTTTTAAAAGCAGACAAGTGCCTGGAAGCTCCCTTCTCCCTGCTCCCCTCTGGGCTCACCTTACTTGCCAGTGCTGCCACAGGACTCCTCCAGGAGACATGATCTCCTGCTTGATCATCTCCCCTCCCTAGGGGAAGCCACAGAGTGCACAGACTGTCCTGGCCTGCATTTGCAAATGAAAAAACCTCTTTGCAGAAACATGGCCTAGGGTGGCAGCATTCGAGTGCTGACAGTAGCGAGGTACTTGGAGGGTGGTTAGGTTTCAACAGCTGCACAGCTGGCAGGTGTTGGGGGAAGGGGATCTCAGATTGGTACTACCTGCCCTTCACCCACCAGCTGCAGAACAGATCAGTGCCAGAGGTAAGTGCATGCCCCAACAGGCCTGAGTGCCACTCTGCTGTCCAGCTTACCACCATGTGGGGAGGAGGAGGGGATTCCCTTTCCCCAGCACCTCCTGGCCATGTAGCTACTGAAACCCTATCACCCTTTGAGCACCTCATCACTGTCAATGCTTGGATAGTGCCATGCTCCAGGCTAAGTTTATTTTTTTCATGAGCATAGGCCAGGGAGGGTCATATGGCATCCCCTATGGAGGGGAGTTTATCAAGCAGGAGAACATATCACCCAGAGCAGTCCTGCTGTTGCACTGGTGAGACTGGAGGGAAGCAGGAAGGGAACTTCCCAATACTCATCTGCTTTTAAAAGGGTGGCTTTGGCATGTGGGATTTGCCTGTGTGGGAGCAGCTGCCCTTAAACCTCAGAGCCCAAGCCTGACCCCTGTGGCCCCTGCCAGCCCAGAGCTGGTACCTCAGGGAGCTTGGAGCTCCCCCTAGCTGCTGTAGGGGGGCAGAGTAGGGCAGGAGCAGCCCTAGACTGGGCTGCTCCTAACAGGCACAATTTGCTCCTGATGTGGGTGTATGTGTAGACATGTACCCAGAAGCACTTTAAAGAGCCTGAATTTTCTGTGCTGAAAATTCAGGCACACCTACCTCCCACAGGTAGGTCCATCATCAGGGTTTAAGACGATTTTAAACACATTGATACTCAGCATTTCCATACAGGATAGCTAAGGTAGTTTCTTACTCTTGTTGGGAAGATCCAGCATAACCTAAAATTTCAAGTAGCACAGCTACTTAAAATTTCAAGTAACACATATCTTCAATAAACACATTTTTTGGGACAAACACTGCCCAGCCAGAGCTTCTCTGCTTCTACCTGTGAAGGACTGATGTAGTCCTTCTGGGCATTTTACACATGGCACTGGGTGCTTTAATTAGCGAGCTGTTCTAATTAGAAGTGCCTGTGCATCCTCATGTTGAAAAAAATGTCAGCAGGCCACCTTGAACTAAAGCTCATTGAATGTATTTTATTTCAAAGCGCCTCACCACCATTTTTTCAGTGTGGAGACTCACAGGGATGCTGATACACATGATGTGAAAGGCAATTGGAGCGCATCGATTTCTGTGTTCCAGCAGACTCAATCTTGTCTGCTCTGACACGCTGGATTTCAAGCGCATCAGAGTAGGCTCTGGGCATGTCTACAGGAGCCCTCTGTTCCCAGTTCAGCCCTCACATCTCTGAGTACCCCCAGAGCTACTTGGCCATTTCATTTTCAGTCATTCTAGGCCCCTGAGATCACAAAGCTCCTCTCCTAAACTCTCTCCAGAATCTGTTCTCTCCAGCAGACACTCTCCTTCTCCAGCCTCCTCTTTCTATTGTTACGTTTATCACAATTCACTCCCTTAATGCAGACAATCTTGCCTTTGTTGATGGGCCAACAGAGCTATTTTAGGTTCTGTGTGGTTGCTAGAGGTCTATCTTGTGTCCATAGATAGGTCTCTTGCTTCACTGTCTCTTTAAACCATTCCTTCCCCATGTATTAGCTTTATGGGGAGGCATGCAACACTATAAAAACATGAACACAGTTCACACAGAAATATTACAATAAATCTATATTCCATCACAGCTGCGTGTGCACGTGTGTTTATGTACACACAACCCATTGTTAGGTAATCAATTTGTCCTAGGCAGACAAGGTTCTATGCATCTGCCTATGTCCTTGGATCAACATAGCTACAACCTATACCCCTGAAACATGGAAGGTATCACAACTTGTCCTATGCAGTGTAGGAGAAGTAGGCACTTAATTCAGGCCTGTGCCACCAAGACCAGGTTTCTATAAACTAGGCACCACACTTTTCAACATCATAATATATAATAATCCTTTTGTGAATTTGGGCCTAGTCTCTGACCTGACAAAATACTTTCCCCAACTTAAAGCATATGAACAGTTCATGTGTTCAAGTATTTTGCTGGATCAAGGTTTTATGTTCCACATCATCTTACAAATTAATTTTAAAGAATCTTGTAAGTTCCTTTTCTGTATCTCCTATAACAAGGTCCATCAGGCATTTGGAGTAATACTATTCAGTATTCTGGAAGGAAATTAGACAAATAACTTAAAAAAGCTTGCTGAAATGCAAAAGCAGAGGGTCATTGAGTTGTTATATAACAAACTCCATAGAATGATGTTAGTAATGATGACAAACTCAGATCTCAAGGACAAGATGACAATTTACATAGGTTTATTTCTGAAGACAGGAGTAACAGCAGTACTTATGGTGAAGAAATGAGTTTGCTATGTTTACTAATACAGATTAAAAATAGCTCCTCTGTGATTTGCCATCATTTTAGAAAGATGCCTATGGAAGGTATTTCTTTTAGTAGTTGCATAATTGTATTTGTTCAGTTAATGGCAGAATGATTAAATATAAATAAAGATTATATTTTTAATCAGTCTAAAATAATTATTTTCTTTTCATACACCTGGGTAAAGCCTGATCTTAACATTTTTATATATATTTTATATAAAGCTCTCATTAAACAAGGCAAATGAATTAGTTGGCTAAAATTAATGCAACCGTATTTCATTTTGCCAAAAGCAAAAACACAAAATATTGAAAAGGAATTTCCCAGTATTCTCCTAGAAGATGACTCCTGGGGTCATTGCCTCCTTTAGGCAAAGAGGAGGTGGTAGGAAAGGAGACTATTTACTTCCTAAACCCCTTTGACAAACTGGACATGGAAAGAAGCACTTTCTAAGAATCCCTATGTTAACCTTTTTACCAGAAATAGAAGTAGACACCTCACATGTCCTATGTGGAGAATTGTGATATTAAAAACTGCAATATACAACTTAAATTTTAATCTAAACTTCTAACCTATCTGAACAGCTAACTTGACAGAGAGCTGACATAAGCAGCCCCCACGATATTTCCTTTATTTGCCCTTAGCAGCACCTCAAGAAATTAAGAGACCTTAAAATACAGTCTAGAGGCAAAATTTCCCCATTAAAAGGGTTAAAACCCCCATCATGTACTATATATTCATTTATCTTACTAGAAACTCTGGCTTCATTTCTTCTCTTATCCAGTTAATTCGAAGACTGATCCATACACACTTAGCATAATACCAGAATTCTGACAGATTTTTTATTGTATAGGAAAAAGAAAATGCACAAACTCACATTTTCTCATACAGTCAGTGTACTATTTATGCTTCTTTAATCTAAAAAAATGAAATTCTTATGTTCAAATAGAAGGCAGAAATCCTCCATATAAAAAAATCCCCAACAGCTATATTAATATGCATTTTGGCATATTACATTTTACATTAAGAGCATTTAGAACCATTCAAACAATCTCTGTAGCATCAAGCTTTCAGCTGTCAAAGAAAAAGATCCTGCATAAAGCAGATAAGCTCCACTAGGGCCCTTATTTGTAAACATAGTACAGCTGCCAAGTGCCTCAGCCTTCTCTTAAGTTACCTGATCACGTAGTTAGAAGCAGAATGTAGAACAGACTTTGTCTGCTTACAAACAGAACTCATGTCTTTCAATCTACAACAAATCTTTCAAGTACTGAAAATGGTTAAAGATAAGGTGCTATTCTAATCCTAGAAACACTACAGAGAGGACCTAATGTTGTACAATTTGTAAAACCAATCTTTTTAAAGAGAAGGCCTTTTCCCATTTTCATTCTTTCATCCTTGATTATACATATACATTATTAATTTGGTAGAATACCTTGTTATTCCTTTTGAAAGGTTTTTTTTTTTTTATCTTTGCCAACCTAGAATATTAAAGCAGCACTTTTTTGCTATTCATATCTTCATCCTATATTCAAAGTAAAGAACCTGAACACAGGCAGATGTTATCAAACAGCTCTAAAGGCAGATATTATAAAATGTTATAAAAGTTTGATATTTTTGCCCCAAAAAGAAAAAGTATTTATGAAATTCTTGAAATGAGGATTAACGGCCAATCCACTGAATAAAGATAGATGGATGAGATATTTGTTAATAACAACTTACGTACATTTTCATATGGTGGATGGTTAGCTCAGTTGGCTAGAGTGTGGTGCTAATAACACCAAGGTCACTGGTTTAATCCCTGTATGGGCTTCAGAACTGTGCCCTTTTGAAGGAGAATAGGTTTAGGTTAGATATTAGGAAGAACTACTTCACAGTAAGGGTGGCCAAAGCCTGGAATAGGCTTCCCAGAGAGGTGGTGCTCTCACCTTCCCTGGAAATCTTCAAGAGGAGAATGGATAGGCACCCGGCTGGGGTCTTATGACCCTGCCCACCCCCAGTGCTCCTTCCTGCCCATGGCAGGGGGTCGGACTAGATGATCTGTCTAGGTCCCTTCTGACTCATTGATTCTATGATTCCTCTAATAGCTGTTATCATTAGGAAACACCATGGAACAGTAGATTGGAATAGAAATGCAATGGAATAGAAGACTTAAGACAAAATCCTAACCCCAGTCTGCAGAATAGCAGAACTTTCCTTTACTTTAGTGGCCCAAGATTTCACATTTGGGATCTACTCTTCACATGTCTATCACTGATCTGACATTTTAGTTCTATCAAGCCAATTTTCCTCTCTATCTCAGCTTCTTGACTTAGTGAGGTAGACCCTAGCAATCTTATTCTTATATACTGATTTGTTTTAGGATTTTGGTTTTCACAGTATGTCATAAGTAAGATATGAATGATATAGAAGCTTTGTATACTGTTTAGGACTGTTCAGCTTGGGGAAGAGAAGACTGAGAGAGAACTTGGTAGCCATTTATAAGTATGTCAGGTGTGAATATCGGGAGCCGGGTGAAAAACAATGTTCACTAGGGTATCCCTGGGAAGGACAAGGAACAAAGGACAAAAACTGTTAGAGGAGGGGTTTTCAACCTTTTTTAGTCTAAGTATTCCTGGCGGCTGGATGCTGAGCAAGGGGCAGGGTGGGAAGGGTAGCACACAAGCAAATGCTGAGTGGGGGGGATTTAGCACATACCCAAAGGTTGAATAGGAGTGGGGTTAGTGTGTGGCCGGATACCAAGCGGGGGGAGCGGGGAAGATGCATGGCCAGACACGGAGCAGGGAGGTGGGGATGGTGCATTGGGTGGGGGGCAGGGACAGAGTGCTACCACCAGTCAGGAGCAGACCCAGGGCAGGAAAGGTCACTGGGCTGGGATGAGAGCGGCAGTGCCCCTCTGTGGGGCAGGGAAGCTCACCAGGCCGGTGTGTGGTGGTGGTGGCCGCCTTGTGTGAGTTTCCCCATCCCACAGAGGGGTACCACTGCCCTCACCCTGTTATACAGATTGCCAATTGCTCAAATTATGAGTGAGACCTTATAAGGGGGCATAAAGCAAAGTGCTGTGTTTATTGATTACATAAAACAAAAACATACAAAGGCTTACAATGCACATACCATTCATGCAAACACACACAGACCAACACACGCTAAACAAACACACTCTATGGAGATGTTATAGTTACCAGCTTGCTTGCTCAATGTTGGCACTGGGTGGCCAGCCCAGGCTCACTGAGGATGATGGGAGTGGGGGTGAACAGACACGTTTGTGCTCCAGTGAAGGTTGCAGAGTGTGAATTCCCCCACTCTAGCATTGTTGAATCCCACTTTTATAAGAATTTCAAGTCTTTGTCTGAAGTCAAGGTACTTTTCCATCTCCATGTTCGCAACCAGCTGTTGTTTTTCATCATTCTTTTCGTTATCTTAACTCGAGGTCATTCCTGTCATGAAAGTCAGTCTCTCAGCCTTGAAAGTTGTTTAGGCTAAATTTCAGGACAAGCAGAATTCCTCCTTTATCCTGTTGCTTAGCCTATTTCATCTGGACCTGGTCACAAACTGGTTCTTCAGCCATCCATCTAACAGTTCATTGTATGATAACTTGCATATTCAGTGCTTTAGCAGGCCTCCTCCTGCTTACACAGGCACAATAAACACTCCATACACTCTTCATTTTTTCACTCAATCATACAACTAAATTTATAACTTGATTACATACATAAATAGTTATGCATAATATATATACTAAACATATTACTGTCAATATAATGCTATCAATATATAATCTAAAGATAAGCTTATTTTAGTATCAAGCCTTCTAAGCTGACACGTTCTATCCTTGAGCTACATATTACTAGAATTAATCATAAAAATAGAGAAAACTTTATTCAATCACACACAGCAATCCCATCCCGGTGAGCTTCCCTGCCCTGCCGTGGCCCTGCTCCTGGAAGGCAGTTGTGCTCCATCTCCGTCCACCTGTGCGTACCCACTAGGACCGGTCCAAGTACTCCCGAGGCATGCGTACCCCCGGTTGACAACCCCTGTATTAGAGGATAGTTTTAGGTTGGATGTAAGAAAGAACTTATTTATAGTAAGGATGACCAGAACCTGGAATAGACTTCCCAAGGAGGTGGTGCAGTCTGCAACCTTGGAAGTCTTCAAGAGGAGACTGGACAGACATCTTGCTTGGATCATTTGATCTCAGCAGTATTTCTGCCCAGAGCAGGGGGTTGGACTTGATCTTTCAAGGTTCCTTTCAGCCCTTAATTTCTATGATTCTATGAAAAACAAATGAAGCAAAGAGAATGGGACTACAAGTAAACTTGGATAAAACACAGTATCTGCTGGTAAGTACAAAATCAGGTAAATAGGAAACCAGGGACCTCACGTAATAATAAGTGACACACATTTTAAGTGAGTGACCCACTTCAAATATTTATGCTGTATCACAGCACAGGATGCTAATGTAAAGGAAGAAATTGAAGGAAGAATAGAAGCAGGAAATAATGTCTATTTTGCATTGCACAAGCTCCTGTGATACAAGCTTATCTTAAACAAAAATAAGGTTCAAGTCTATAAAAGAGAAAATCTTTCCTGCACCACATGATCCCATTGCATAAGGTCGGCCAATAAAAACCGATAATGAGCTATATTGATTGTACAGAGACCCATCCCTGACAGGCAATCAGAGTACAACAGCTACAGTGGCTGGGCATGTCAAAAGAATAGAAGAAATCCAGACACCCAAGTAAGTGCTCCTCTGCATTTGAGGGGATCTGGTATCAGAACTGCATTCAGGAGCTGTAGCCAAGGTTTGAATAAGCTGGCATCAGAAGCCAAAGCTGGAGACAAGGTAAGCCAAGGGTTAACCAGGATCAGAAGTCAAAAGCCAAAGCTGTCACAAACTGTAGTCACAAGCAGGGAACCAGAATCAGGGAAAATCAAGGGTCTTTCTGGAGTCTAAATTAGGAGTCAAAACCAGAAGATCAACATGGAAGCACACAAATTGTCAGGTGCAAAAACTTTCACCTTTTCCCAGACACCATGTGAGATGATCCTAGCTGCAGCAGGTGGATTCACTTCTCTTATTCTCTCTTCAGCCCAGCAGGACCCAGGCCACTGCTCTAAGCTTGCTGCAGGTGATGCTTGTTTCAGAGATGAGTTGCTCTGATCCCTCAAATTGGGACCAGCTGGGTCCAGGGTTGTGGCTTGGTCTCATTAGAGGGACTGGAAAACCCAGGCCTCGTATTTTTTCATTAACACATTCTCCAGTAATGATGTAACAGGACTCATACAAAATATTGGCAGTAGGCAAAGGCAAGCCTGAACATACAGAATGATATTTTCCTTACTATTTCTGAAGCACTGTTTGAATGCTGGACTGCTAGACTACTTGGAGTGGGGGAGGGTTTCTCTCCAATTCATCTATCAGGAAAGCAGATACACTGTTCATTTGTGAAACAGGCCTCATGAAACACAGCTGATTACATGCTGTAATGTAAAATCTCACACCATTTGCATCCCAACTTCAAAAGAGACTAATGACTAATGTTAAGTATTAGCTTTATTTTTAACATAGCACATTATGTCTTCAACACTCTATACTGATATCAACTCTGTATACATTTCCAAACCTCTAGAAGGTAAAGAAGCATCATCATCCTCATTTTACAGCTGGAGAAAGAGAGAGAAAGGAAGTTGCTTCTAGCAATACTACTAAGCAAGTCAATGGCAGGATTAGGATGAGATCCACCATCCTTCTGATACATTGATCCGGGAATATAGTGAGCTGTGCAGACAGCTTCTATTGCTCATCATCTCATGTTCTTGACAGTTTCTAGGTCTGCAGAAAAGTTCTTTCGATAAATTTCATTAAAGAATCAGCACAGGAATATGAAAGGTTATGTTCTGCCATCAGGATGACAAATGTCTGCTCTTCCTCCTTAACCTTTGAATCAATCTCTGCAGCACAAAACAAGTGTGTCAACTTCTCAATGTGCTAGTGTTTCATAGCTGATGCAAGTCATAGCCAGCCACCACACCTAATTCTGAAATCAGGTTCAAAAGTAGTTCTGTTTTTCCAGCTTACAAGAGGAAATCAGCTTTCAGATCAGAGGCATTGTGATAGATAGTTTCTCTATAGCATTGCATAAAGTCCATTGCAATGGAAACCTTTCCTTTCCATTGCTTTCAATGGACTCTGAATCAGCCCCCTAAAAATGAATGGCCAACTGTACTGGGAGTGAGGAGATCAAAATCACCTGAATTAAACAACTTTGATTATAAGGCATTAAATATTCAGGAATATCATAGATGTCAATACTTAGTTCAGTATTCCAGACAGAAGCCAAAACCTGGCCTTGTAATATACACAGCACCCAAGATGGAAAATAGTTTACCATATAAAATTTACCTAGGGATCCCCCTGTTCTTCTGAATCCTTCTGCAATACTTGGTGGAGTACTGCTTCTGCTTTGAGAAAGTATGTCTAATTCTTCTATTTTCGATATTTTCCTTTTCCCGTATGTATAATCTGGTATATTCAACTGATACATTTTAATGGAGTTCTGCTGTTTTTACTGAAAGAATGCAATTAGCAGTTGTATACTTGGTGTGTGGCTCCCTTCAGTCTTTCCTTCTCCTTGTGTTCTCCCCCTCTGAATTCTCCTTTTCTTCCTCCTCCTCTTCCAGTTGTGGTTAAAAAGAAAGAAATGGCCCACAAAAAGGAGCATTAAGCTTGAAGATAGCTTCCTCAAGGCAACTGCCCCAAAGCAAACAGTTGTCCTAGGATGAAACTGGCTCTTCTCAGGAAGAAATTACCCTGCATTGGAGCTGAGATATAATTTCTCATGTTAGGACAGACTGACTTCTGTACAAGGGATTACATAAAGTATCAGAAACTTTATTTTTTTCTCCCCTTCAGGAAGGAGTTTCCTACATTGTCCCGTTTATGTCTCTGTGGCCCAGATCTTTAAAATGAAGTGTCACTTTAAATATTTCCTTGGGAAAGGAAACTGGATGGTGAGTTGATTTAGTTAAATATAAAAATGAACAGAAAAAAAGATGTACTAAGCCCAAGAAAAGGAATAAATAATCCCTAGGTTAAAATGTAACCAGGTTCATGGTAGAGATATCTTTTATTAGACCAACAAGATTTTTGCAAAAAATGTTCTTTAATTGCAAGCTTTTGAGCACAAACACCCTTCATCAGGCATTGGAAAAAAGATTGTAAAAGTTCTTTTGGGTAGAAATGAAAGTTCATACTTCATAGGATTTCACAGAGGAGGCAATAGATGGAAAACTCCTCTGGGCAGGCAGTTCTTAGCTGGTAAGGAGTCTCTTGGCTCTCTTGTGAGGCTCTGTTATGATGTAAATTACCTTGAACCAAGGTATTGTTTTTCCCTCTAAACAAATACAGCTACACCCTGGATACCTGACACATGGACGATATCAAATTTTAGCTGATTTCTTACATGAAATCTTCATAATTTCTCAAGCAGGAAGCAACTGTGACCACCTGAAACCTGAGATACTGCTCCTGCTTGGTTCAGGGCAATTTGCATCATAAGAGAGCCTCACATGATAGACTCCTTACCAGCTAACTGCCTGCCCAAAGGAGTTTTCCACCTTTTGCCTCCTCTGTGAAATCCTATGAAATATGAACTTTCATTTCTACCCAGGAGAACTTTTACAATCTTTTCTCCGAGGCCTCAGTGTGTTTGTGCCTGAAAGCTTTCAATTAAAGAATTTTTTTTTCAAAAATCTTGTTGATCTAATAGAAGAGATCACCTCTACCATGAGCCCTGGTTGCTTTTTCCTCTAGACCAATTCAGTTACAACCTGAATAATTTAAAATATTTAATTCTGACTTGCCCAAACACAGTTGCACAGGCATTCTTTTTCACTTTCCTCTATGCAAAGTGGGTTTATAAAATATTTTCAGAGACATTGTGTGGATTAGCTAATGTTGATAAATTGCTTTGATGATATAGTATACAGTGCTGATGATACGTGCAGAGTATTTTAATAAAAGGGCATGGTGTTTGCACGCATATGGACCAGCCAGGACCAAGCAGGTCCTTCCTTTTTTCTTTTTCTTTTCTTTTCTCTCTCTCTCTCTTTTTGGCCTCTTTTCTTTTTTTTAATCTAAGGATCAGAGGTAGCAGTTTATCAATTTGATATTTTAAGTTGATTTCAGTGAGTTTTCACTCCTCACCATCTTCTTTCCCTTTTTTCAGAGAAAAGCCATTCTTCTGCTTTCGATATAACTTCCTATTTCATTATCAGGTATCAGGAGCATTGCCCCAGGATGCTATCTGTCCCAACAACAGTCCCAGAAACAGGCATGGTCTGCTTAATGTAAACTACTGTTCCCTGGAAGAGCAAGAGCAGCCTGATGTTTAAAGCAGTAGGTTGTCAATGGATAAAAAGTCACAGGTCCTTTTTCCCAAGGAACAGGGAATGTGGGGAGAGAAAAACTACCTGCATGACTCCCAACCAACCTCATTAGAGTTGAGGGGCGGGACAGGAGCGGGACTTATTTATGGCAAACAATATTGAATATTTGATTGGTCTTGTAAATTTTACTCATCATTTGATTCCAACTCAGTATCTGCCTGGGGAGAACTTGAAAGACATTTCGGTTCATGTTCTCTAAAGTACATAGAGCTGAAGAGAAGCCATAGATTCTTGGCTTCAGGAGATGGTGACTCACAAGTGGAGAGTGGACTAAGGTGCTTGGGCCTCTGAGTCAGTTAAAATTTAGGGCCAATCTTCAGCATTTCCTGCTGGATAGCTCTGGAGGCTTTTCATTCTCTGTCCTGGCTATATCTAGTTATGACATACATTGCATAGGAAGCACAGGCACTTCCTAGCAAAAGGTGTGTAAATCAAGGCCAGCTATTTAATTAGAAGTCAGATCCCACAATACCCAAGTGAATAATGCAGTACACAAGTCCTTTAATGGGTTTAGACCAAGGTCCCAATTTTTTCTAGTTTCTTGATGATTGGGTAAATGGAGAATGGACAGATTATTCACTATCTGTCCCTCTCACAGGTGCTATGCATATACATCCACACAAAGTGTAATAAATATATTTAACTGTACATTGGTTGTCATGGAGACAGTTCATTATTAGAAAGCATTTATTCAGTGTACAACCCAAAATGAAGTGTGATGTAAGTGCATTTAAAATACAACAGACATCAGTTACAGTAGTATCCAGTTATCCAGCATTGACTCTGAATGTGTGGGTTTCCAGAATGAACAAAAACTCAGCCTACGTTCCCTAAAAATACAATGACCAAGAATTAGATAAAAGAAAATACACCTGAAAGCTTAGGATAACCAAGGTAAACCCTACCGTTATAGTAGGAAGCAAGGCTTTTCTATAATCTCTTTTATGACAAATTATGTTGTAGTCATGTGTCCTAGCCCCATTTAAAAGGTGTAAAGTAATATAAATCTAACCTCCTTGCAGATCATACTTGCCCTCTTAGGGAAACCTAGATGCTACATGCTAAGAGGATCTACATACTGGTCTTCAGAAGAAAAAGGTAGGAACATTTAGAATAAGGACAAAAAAATGAAGCAATCCCGCTCTGAGCAGAGCAGCCCCACGAGCTGCCACTGCCTGGGGTGGGGGCTGGAGCGAGGCAGCTGCTGCACCACAGCCCCTCACCCGCCTGCACAGCCCTGCTCACCATGGTGCTCAGCCGCTCACACGCAGCCCTGGCAGCCTCAGTAGTGTGAGCATGGGGCCCGGCAGACACCAGCTCCCACCACCTCACCCTGCAGAGGTCACGCCAGGACCCTGTCTGCTAAGACCCCCCCTGGGGCTACCCTGCTGACTGCCTGAACTGGGCGCCACTCCCCATTCCCGTCCCACGGCCATTGAGCCCAGCGGGTCCCAGGAGGTGGGTGGGATGCCAGTGGCAAGGGGTCGAGCCAGAGACAAGTAAAAGCAGGCATTGTCCCCAGCTCATCCTGCCAGGTGCAGCTGGGGCAGCCCTGTGTTGTGCAGCCCTTGGGGCGGTGATGGGACCCAACTCAGTGGGAGGGCACACAAGCTCGGCCCCGTGGGAGTGAGCAGCTCCACTCCCCCACCCGCCTGTCCCGAGCGAGGGACCTCAGGCCTCAGAAAATGGCTTGGCGAGGCCTCATGGCGGCCTGCAGTCCGTATGTTGGACAAGCCTGATACATGTGATCAAGGAAAGCCCTGAGGCACTCAGCACTAACCCCATCTTAATAGGCAAAAGGTAGCAATACAGCAAATAGTACTTGCTGAAAAGTGGTAAAAAAGACGGAAAAACAGTTTATTTTATATTAATTATAAAAATGGCATGGATGAGGACAGATGGGTTCTCCAGGGAATGAATCTACATTAAACAAACATGGTTTAGCTTTACTCATTTGAATTATCATCATTATAAAACAGCACTTTGGTTAGCTGATATATGACATTTATACAAATATGCAGGGATCTTGTTAAATATATATGGGAAATTGCTGTACATATATGCATCTATCCATAGAGAGTTCCATATTGTGGTATAGTAGGGTTGGAGTGCTGTTGTAGCTGTGAATGGTCCAGGAAGCATACAGGAGGCAAGGTCCAATATCTTTTAAAGGACCAACTATATGGCTGGGAAACTTGTTGCACAAGCTTTCAGGCAGTGAGTGTCTGAAAACAACAACTTTATCAACTATACATTTGAACTAATATAAGATATCACATAAAAAAGTCTTGTCTATCATATTGTGATGTACAATTGATAGTGAGTAAAGCTGAAGAATGGACAAAGCTTTTCCCATCAGAAGATGGATTTATCAATCTGAAATTCTTCTTTTTTAGAAGATTCATGACTGACCAGCGTCAGTTAAAGTTCACTGATCAGCAGGGATTATGGTTTTCTCTGACAAAAAAATTGCAAATTCTCTGACAAGAACCCCGGATTCAAGTTATTAAAATTAAAAGCCCCCTGCAGCACCCCCAACCCTGCTGGTTCCCCTCACTGTCCCCAAAGCCCCCCCAATCCTGCTGGTGCCCCTCACTTCCCCCAAAGCCTCCCCCAATACTGCTAGTACCCCTCACAGCCCCCACAGCAGCCCCACCGCCCTACTTGTGCCTCTTGCCCCCCACCCACAGCCCTGCTGGAGGGGCCCCCAGCTGCCAGGGCTGTGGGGCCAGGGATTCAAGTCTGCAGCTCCCTGCCCCCAACAGCAGGCAGCTGCAGCAGAAGCAACATGGAACTGGCTTCCCCACTGCTCAGCCTGCTCAGGTGGGGGCAGAGCCAGCTCCTGGCTCCTCCCAGCCCTGCTGGTGCCCACAGTCATGACCCGCAACCCCCCAGCCCTGCCAGAGGGGCCCCCAGTCCTTTGCAAGCCCCACTTACCTCACAGGCTCCAGGAGCAAAGAGTTAGGTTGAGCTGGGCCCTGAGCTGTAGCTGACTGAGAGTCTCAGGCCTCATCCTTCCCCTCTCCCTCCCCCTCCAGGCAGGGCTGAGGTTTCCCACCCTGTTTGCAAACAGCTTTTGTAGGCAGGAGCTCAACCTGCAAATTTACAGGGAGTGTATAGCAAATTTACAGGGAGTGAATTCACTCCCTGTAAATTTGCTATAATCTTTGACTGGTTAAAAATATTCAATAAATATGTGCAATATGTGACGGGTCAATTGACTGGCTTACCAACACAACTCATTATAGTACCGTGATAAGCTCTCATATCTCACATCTCTTGCATCTCCATGTAATTTGGGGGTGTAGAATAGTTCTGACCCTTACAACCCAACTCTCCTTACTATCCCTTGATGTGGGTGACTGAAAATGTCCATTACCATGTCATCCTGGTAAAGAAATAGTTTGACAGTCAACTTATTTTCAACAAATATTTGCCAAATTAAAGAAAATAATGAATAGGGATTTTCTTTAGCAATTTTCTTAACAGAAATATGATTTGTTATTTTTTTTGACATATGCAAAATGTATGCTTTTTCTCTGTATTATTAGAATGTATTGGCAATTTTTTCACAATTTTTCAACTCATATTTGACCTATCATTTGGCCAAACTTTATTTGACTGGTTAAATACCCAACCCTACTTTTAACACTTTGGTATGCCTCCCCAAGGTGAGGATACAGCTCGGACTTTAAACCCTGCGTATGTCAGATCTCCCTTCAGAGCAATCTAGCTGCCCTGCCATCATTGCCAAGTGATCTCAGTGTTCCCTGCAGCTGTGAGAGGTTCCTTTCTCCATAACTCATTTTCTTCTACCCCTGCCACACTCACCCAAATTCTTGCCTCACCTAAGAGCTGTCAAGCCCCTACCCACACTACTGAAATAACCCTCTTGTTGCCTGTCCTCTGACTAGCCAATGCAAACTATAATTCCTGTTCTAGTAAAAAAAAAAGTCAGACTGATTCAAAGTGGAATTTAAGTCCAAGAGGGGAAAAGAGGGAGGGGATTGTTTTGAAATGAAACAAATGTTTTTGAAATTTCATGAGAAAAATTCTGGGTCTCAGCCAGCCTCACTACTTGGCGTGGTCTGCTGATTATATGGAGCGTAACAATTTATGGGGAAAGCTAAACCAACCACAACAAAATCTCAACCACTCTTACCTGGGACTGTTCCACACACACGGCAAATAATCTTGCTGTTCACAACTGAATCATCCATTGGTATGTTGACTCTACACCAAGACTGAGTTGATGCTGAAAGCATTAGCTTATGCAGCAATTAGCAGTGTAAATTAAACCCTATCCCCATGAGAGCATACCATGCAGAACCATTTTCCAACTCAGATTTAAATGTTGAGAGCTATACTGGTAGCTATGCTGTCAAATGAGCTGCCTTTCCCTGCTGTGCAGGTTCAATGACCAGAATTATGTGCAATTAACGCTTTTGCTCCTCTCCAATTCACAGGAAACAGGAGAAGTAAAGTCAGGCTTCAATAGCTTGGTAAAGGTGTCTAACTTTGTTATGAAAACTGGTACACTGTTAAAGTGATAAAGCAGGTATCCCAGCTTTATCTAATCTATATATAAGTGGTGTTTCATTTTAATCATGGAGAAATGTGGATTTGGGGTTACTTGTTTTAATCTGAACATTGGGGATTTTTTTTAAGCAGAGAAAACCAGGATCCCTGATGATGAGACTAAGGGTCTCCTTTTCTTAGATTTATTCTTAGCCTCTAACACATCTTTTGTTATGTTCTAGGTAGATATAGAGCATAAAGGAACCAATTCTAGGCTGAAGGTGTCCTGAACTGATTCAGATACAACATTTTTGAAGAACAATAGATAATCCTACAGAACAGATAACTGCTTGCAATGGTTGTAGGTATTTCTTCCCTACAATTTAAAAAGGGAATATTAGGGGGGAGTGGGAGGGTTAGGGTGCAGACAGAAGTACAGCTCCCCACTGTAACTGAGAACGCTTTGCAGGAAGTGTACTGAGTTACAACAATCCCCCAGCTGAAACAGGAATTCACTGTTGGTTCCTTCCAGTGGGGAGGGGAATCTAGCTGCTGGCTGCCAAGCCTGCAGCTGGTTGCCTCTAGTAATGGCCCCCTCCTCTCTCCCAGCCTGTCCCTGTTTCAGAATGGGAGAGGGGAAGGGGAGTAGAGGCGGCTCTTTATAGGGGTTCCCCAGCCAGCGCCGGAGAGTGGCAAATGGGGGAATGGGGTAAATTGGAGCCTCCCCATTGCGGGGCATGGGGGGGCTTCAGACTGAACTCCTTCAGACTGAACTCCCTCCACTTCCTTTCCCCCCTCCCATTCTGAAAATGGTTTGAGTCTGGGAGGCAGTGCAGGCACAAGTTACAGAAGACACTCTTGTTTTCAAATGTCTTCATCTGACCCCTCATGCAATAAAGATTCAGATTTTCACCTGATAGGCCATTTTTGAAGCAGTCTGCAGCCATGCATTTCAGTTTGGTCATGGCTATAGACTGCTTTCTATAGCCAGATTGGGCAAAAATTGTCACTTCTGTCTGCACCTTAAATCCTAGTGCTACCTTAGAATGCTTGGAATTACTAACAGGCAAACTAAAACATAGTTGATATAGGAATCAGTTACATCACCTTATCTGGTAGAATGCTTTTAGGAACATATTGCTAATCTACATCAGCAACTGGAAGACTCTCATCTAGCATATAAATTATTCTTGGTATGCACATCTGTATTATTATGGCATTTGTGTGTCATCCTATGACATTTGGGCTAATTATCTAATACAGGGTATCTAACATGTTGACATCTGAAGTCATTGGAAACTATTATGACAAATGCTTTGCATTTAGACTTTTTCCTCTTCTAATTCTATAAACAAATTGCCAATGTATTTTATCACTTTGTTTTTGCATACAAGGTTACCAAGATATGCCTTACTGATTTCTAATAACATCTTCTCCCTCCTTTTCAGAATCCAGCTTGATGTAGACAGATAGTAAGAGTTACAAACCTCTGTGGTACAGTTTCATTGTGGTATGAAAGTTATTATACAAGAGTTAATAATTTGCTAAATATATCCAGTGCCCTGTACTTACATGACTGTACAAAACTGAGTTCCACATCTCAAGGAGATCAGGACATCCATTACCTGCAGTGTGCAATGTAGTACATTACTCCATGGACCAATTGCTTCATGAATTTAATATTAGAGGTGGTAAACTTTTTGAAGTTTTGATAGAAGTTAAAGTCCTCAAGAGCCTTTTTTCCCCACAAAGAAATTGTTACTATTTTCTAACCAACAGTATTGTATCTAGTTCTACAAACTGTTAGGCAGCATGATTTTTTTTACAGTAAAACCAAAGTTGTATCTAAAAGATGGGTGCAATAATCCTCCCCCCTATGCTAAGGGAATTTGATAGACTCCTTCGTGCATCTCACACCTTCTCTGGAATCTTTTCTGTATTTCATGTTTGTATGTTTTGCTTCTTGATTTCCTCTTAGCAATGTCACCTTTATCAGATGCCAAGACTGTTTGCAAAAAAGCACTCTACAAACTTTACAATTCTTTCAATGCATCTTAGCCCTTAACTGAAATAGCCCTTTTTACTTCAGTACAAGCATTATCAAAGTTTGTGACCAGTCTAAAGCCATGTCCTACAGTTTACTGAGTAGACTTGCATTTCCTCTTCAGAAATGAAGATGTAAACCTAGTGATGTTATTTTGGATAGTAATTATTAAAGCACTGGTACCCAACCTCTGGCCCACAGGGGCATGTCATCAGGCCTGTGGGGCTCCCCATTGGTTCAGAAGTTTTGAGACAGGGAAGTTGTGGCAATATTAATTGCTGCTGCTTCTGGACCCATAGCAAATAATGCTAACGCTGCCACTGCTCTCCCACTGTCACATTTCCATACGCGGGGGAAAGTCTACAGGCCGATTGACATGGTCCCACATTCCAGGCTGTGGCCAGATATGGTGCATGGAGCTGAGACAGCACACTGGGCCATACCTCATAGCTAACCCCACTTGCAAAATTCAGCTGCAGACCAGCCTCCTGGCCCTCATCTAGCTTATAGGGCCAGAAGGTTGAGCGCCACTGCTTATCATTTAGAGAGGAGTGTCACACCTACAAGCTATTCTTTACTTATGAATTACAGAATTATCCACATTGCTTATTGTATGTACAGGGCCTTCTTGCTTCAGGATGTGAAACTCTTCAGATGTTACGAAACACTAGAAGTACAAAGTACGGCGATGTAGAACTGCAAATTTGATCTGAGATTTGAACAAAAATTCTTGTGCCGCACCGTTTCCCCTTCCCAATGTTATTTTTTATTCCTTTAAATGAGCCAAATTTATTTCAAATACATTTCCTTCCACTTGTTAACATTCTGCAACTCATAATTACATTTATCTTACAGTATCCCAGCTTGCCTCCAGCTATTAGCTTTTCCATTTGAAAAGGTGACATCTGTGCTAACACGTTAAAGAAGAATGCATATTTGATGCAAATGCATATACATTATGTGTCAGGATATCAAATGATTTTCTCCAGCTCCAACCCCTCTTCAAAGAGGTGTATTTCTACTATTTTATGCCTTGTCCTCTTTCAAAAGGACTAATTTAAAAGATAATATTGTATCTGAAGTTTCTTAACCACCTGGTTCATTAAACAGCTTAAAGATATGATAATAAATTACAATAACTGTGTAGCTCAATTTAGAAAGAACACAGCTTCAATGCAGAACCATATGAATAAACTAGCACCCACTGCTTTATGGCTTTTAGCAAAAAGTGTCTAGCTTAATATAAGTTCGTGAGTAACTTTCCTCAAAAACAAGAACACAAGCTCTCTTTAAGAGATATTTCCAAAGGTATAAAAAAAGGTTTCAGATGTTAAGATAAATTAAGGTTTCTTGAGATCTGAATTTGAAGTAAAAATCTACCATCAGTTCATTTAAAAAAATTAGAATTTTCTGGTGGTCAGCTACTTGGTTTGAAAAGGTTGATTACACAGTGTAACCAATATCATGAGAAAGTGAATCATTTCAGTAAGTCTTTTGAGGCAACACTCTTATGTTTGGACATATTGTGTCTAGATGTATTGATTTATGTCATTTAAATATTTCTAATTTAAAGTCATGGGAAGCCTCCACACATGCAGGCATGCGCGCTTGCAGCAGCTCAAATACGAGTGGCACAAGTTTGTACCAGGGATTTTTGCCTCGTGTGGGGCAAGTTGTGCCACCTGCAGCAAAATGATGCTGCCCAGCTTCTCCTGGATCTGAAGCCAGGGTGAGCTACAGCCTGGTCCCAGCAGTATAAAAATGCTCTGTGCTGGCCCTGGCAGTATAAAAAGTTGCCCTGGCAAGCAGCTCAGGGCTACTTGCTCTCAGGAGCTTCTGTGGAGGGACTGTGGGGCCACTTTCCTCTCACTGGTCCACACAAGCCTCTGAGCAGAATGCCCCTCTGGCTCCCTGGATACCTTTGAGGACTGGTGGGTGTGGCCCAGAGGACTGCTTGGTGTCCTCCTCAGGTGCACTTATTTTCACATTTTGAACCTTTGACCCACACAACACTCCTATCCTGTTTTTGCTTTAGTTGTCCCAAGAATTTAGTTGTACCACTCATTCATTAGCTCCACAAGGGTCTACTAGTTAGCCAGGTGGATCTTAAGGCCCACTGTAATTGGGTGTACAAATAGACAGGAGCTTCTGTGGGGGGACTGCAGAGCCACTTTCCTCTCACTGGTCTGCACACACCACCAAGCAGAGCACCACTGCGCTGTGTCTACTGGCTCCTTGGATGCCTTTGAGGACTGGTGGGCATGGCCTGAGTGTGGCCCTGCTTAGTGTTATCCTCAGCAGCACTCATTTTCATGTTTCGACCCCTTGGCCCACACAACACTCTCATCCTGTTTTTTTGCCTCAGTTGTCCCAAGAATTTTGTTGTTTCATTCATCTATTAGTCCCCATATAGTAGGGGCTACTAGTTAACTGGGTGGGCCTTAGGGCCTATATTAGTTGAATGAAACAAATAGACAGGAGCTTCTGGGGCCTGGCCAACTGGTATCTGGGGACACTAGCCCCTGGTGCCAGCTGGACTGCTGAAGCAGCCCTAGCCTAGGGTTCCCTGCACCCTTTACCCACTGCAGCAGTCTGGCAGTGGGGGCTACTGCCTGGAGATGACCTGCTGCCACCTGCACCAGCATGTGGCCCCCAAGGCTGTGTACCTGACAGACCTTGATGGGGACTGCATGGCCACAGCAGAGGTGTCTGTACCTCTGGGCCAGCTGCCAGTGGACCATGGCTGCACAGTTGGCTTTTATGAGGCGCTGCTGCCGTGTGTGCCCCCGCCCTACCATCTGGACAGGCATCACCCAGAAGATGTTCTCAGCATGGTGGCCTGCTTTGAACTGTCAAAGCATGCCCTCCTGGCTCAACTGGCCAGGAGGTCAGCTGCCTCATTTGCCCTTCAGCTGGGTCCTAGATGCCAGCCCTGAGTAGGCTCCTCTATCTGGGTCCTGCCACTTGCCTTATTGGCAGGAATCCTGGTGTCTCCTATTTAATAAATGCAAGTTCTCTCATAAAAAAATCCCAAATTCATTCTTTAAAATACCCCCAAATCCGTGTCCTTGCACAATTAAAACAAAAAAACACTATATACATATAATTCTAAATATCTATATGCTTTGATTTTTGCTTTTGGCTTTCTTATCAAAGAAAAATTAGAACTCTCCCTGACCCCTTCACTAACCAGGATGCACCTGCAGGCACAGCTCCTGCCACTAGGTCTCATCTTGTCTGGAAGCTGCACGTGCTGGGCTGGGTGTGTGATAGGGGGATGTAAGGTTTGCAGGAGGGGGATGGGAAGATGTGTGGATGGGTGTGAAGGGATGTGGGTAGGGGTGGTGTGGGGTGTGTGGTTGGGTGTGAGGGTGTTGTGGGGTTTGCAGGAGGGTGGTGTGGGGATGTGGGGTGATGTGGGGGTGAATGTTGGGTTTGTGGGGGGGAGGGGCGCTGCCCCCCTTCCCTGTGGTGCCAGCCAGGCCGTCCCAGTGGCAGCACTGTCAGACCTGTCATCTGTGCAGGGATAATGTGCCTGATGGGACCCGACCCAGCCTGGCACAGCCCTGCTAGCACACCTTTGCACAGGACTGGAAGGCGCAGCTTTGACATGCATGGTTTGTGTGCAAAGGTGCACACTAACTGTGTGGGCGGGGCTGGGTTGTATTGGGCCAGCTGGGCACATTCTCCATGAGGCTCAGGCAGCGATGCACCATGGGCCATTGTAGGCACAGCACTGCAGCTGTGCACTGCTGCCTGAACCTCATGGAGAACGTGCCCAGCTGGCCTGGCCCATGAAGCTAGTGCAAGCCTTTGTACAGGAGCCACACCTCCCGGTCTCATGCAAAGGCATGTTAGCAGGCCATGCCAGGCCATGCTGAGTTGAGCTGAGTCCTGCCAGATGCATTCTCCCTGCACAGACTACAAGTCCAGCAGCACTGCAGCTGGCATGGGCTGGCAGGCTGCTAGCTCCGGATGTGCACTTGGTAGGTGGGTTTGTGGAGGGGCTTGAGTGGGGGCTGCCACATGCCTGGCCCCCCGCCCCCAGCCTGGCTGCAGGCACAGCTCCGCAGTGGTGCAGCACTGCATGATATGGGCTTTGTGCTGAATGGACTCGACCTGGCCAGCCACCTGCTAATTCATGGCTTTCCTAGTCCTGTCCAAAGCCATGTGCCAGCAGGCCAGGCCAGGCATGAACAGCATGTACAGAACTTACGTCAGGCAGCATCATGCCACTGCCAGCTGCAGGGGGTGGGTGGGAGAATGGGTGTGTGACAGCCCCCACTCAAGCCCCTCCACAAAACCACACACAGGCCACACATTCTCTCACACCTCTCACTACTCCCTATACTCACCCACACCTCCCACACCCATAAACCCCGCCACTCCCACCTCCCTAACTTATCTGGGACAGAGTCTGGGTCCTGGTCATGCCGCACCCTTGCTCTGCTCTTCTGTTTGCCCAGCAGGCTAAGGGTGCATGCCCTGTGTGCTGGAGCAGCAGAAGCACCATAAAGACGCTCTCTCTGGAGGACTGGCTTCTGGGTTACCTCAAGGCACAGTCCAGAACCTTGCCCTGCCCCACATTTTTCCCACTTTTTTTTTTTTTTTTTTGATACTTGGATTTCCGGGTATCAAATCTTGAGCCCATGCAGCAAATATGCAGCGTGGGGAACATTTTTTCATTCGCAGTATTCCTCTTGCAGCATCTCAAATTGGTTTGGGAAGCTGCAAGAGGCACATGCGCACTCATCTGGACATGCCCTTGGAGTCAAGTTATTTATATTTATTCAGCCTCTTTAAAAACAAAGCTGTCACTGACTTCTGGTTGTATAATTGTGATGGGCTGGCTGGCAGTGACATAGCCCAGGGGTTTTGAAAGGGCAAAAGATGATTGGAGGACTTGGGATTCCCTTTCCGCACCAATCTGGTAATGATTTGGCCCAGGGGTTTTGAAGGGGTAAAAGATGATTGGAGGACTTGGGATTCCCTTTCTGCACCAATCAGGCCTCAGGGACTCACCCCCCTCCCTCCCCCATGTCCCCTGATTGGCCCCTTGGGTCACCTGGAGGGGGATAAAAGGGGCAGCATGGGCTGACTCAGGAGAGACCAGTGAGGGATAACAAGAAAGGAGTTTCACAGAGCTGAGCCAGTGGGGCAGGAGCAGTTGCCCCAGAAGAGGCTGAAAGAGCAGGACTTGCAGGCAGCAATGGGACTCTCAGCAGTGTGGCGTGCAGCCAGCAGGAGAGGCTCCCCGCTGGGCTCCGGGATCCCCTATGAGAGGCTCCAGCCAGCAGGAGAGGCTCCTCCACTCCAGCCAGGACCTGAGCAGTGACCTGAGAGGTTCCTAGCTCTGCTTCCAGCTCCTCCAATCAAGAGGCCAGGCAGCTCAATGTGAGGCTGGTCTCTGGGAAGGTCAAGACCCCTAGCAGGCTGGAGCAGTGTGACCAGTGGTGGCTGTGTTCCTGCTAACCATGTAGGAGACCTGGGTTTAAGTCCTAGCTGAGATGACTTGGCATGAGTGAGCTAACAAGAAGTAAACCTTCTTGCAGTGGAAAGGGGCCATTGTGTTTTTCCCCCTTTCTCCTCCTCCAGGTACCAAGGCCCTATATTTCCTTGTCACTTGACATTTTGCATTTTGTGCCTGTTTATATTTCACCAACCCGTATCATTTGTTCTGCTGTTTGTGTTTTATATTTTGCTAACCCTGTCTTTTGTCAGTGATTGTAAGTGTTTAACCTTTGTTGAATCCTGCCCCCTTGGGGCATTGTAGTGTCCACTATACCCTCTGATTTATGCCTGTTATGTTCCCAGTATTAAAAGGTATATGGTTAACTCCCCATTGGTGGTCTGGCTGTGCTATATAGGGGGAGGAGAGTTCCTACACCTCCCACAGTGCTTGTGCACCTGCTTTGATCCCTTCAATTAGAGAGGGGGTACCTCTTGGAGTACTGCCCAGGTTACATTTTGTATCAGATAGTCACCAGTGACTGTTCTTGTTCAGATATATTCAGAATCCCCTACTGTCAGCAAGAAATCCTTTAGAAAATGACTTTACAATATGGAACTATTCCATATCACTGTTTCTTTCTGAACACTACCATTAAATTACCTGGGAAATGCTTGTGGGTTAAGTTTAATGAATAAAAGTATACATCAAGATATTTATTCTTGTTAAACAGCTCTAGGTGTGCATTCACACTCACCAACTTTAAGTTAAGTAGTATGCTTATTATCGCCATTCTCTTTTCCCTCTTGATTTACTTCTGCTTTTGAGTATTTCAGGATGTTGCTTCAGACTATTGTGTATAGGAAAAGTCAATATAAAACAAGGGAGGAAAACATTTAAAAAATCTGACTTGAAGAATACTGTGCTTGGCCATTTTTGTTACAGATTCTTAAAATGTATGAAAACCCAATATATGAAATATAAAGGTTGGTAAATAATTTCTCATCTGTGCAAGCCTGAAATTCTAATGAGAAAGACAGACATAAGATCACAAATCAAAACGTCTCTGATATATGCAAAGTAGATTTGTGTATCTTTGGGAGATGTTTGCTACAGGATTTAAGGGTCATATTTCCCAAATGTATCCTTACCTCCTATCGCATGAACTTATCTCTGCTACATGCAATTACCAGGATATCCAGATACTATCATAATTCAGGATACCATCTTTTATATTGTTTTTCTATTCCTCATAAGCCACTCCTTTCTCTTCATATCTGTGGGAGAGGGTGAGTGGAGACCAGATCCCTTATATTCAACCTGTTGCAGATTATCCCTTAGAAATTTGCTTGTAAAATCAGTGAAGTTTCATTTTGACTGCCTTTTTTTTTTTTTTTTTCTTTTTTAAAAACTTTCTGACAGTACACACAGGCAGTAGAGAAAGGTAATACTGTTAGGACTACATGTAGAATTTTTATTATTAGCTTTTACTTAGAATCTCTAGAGTAATAAAATGTGTAACACTTGTTATCTATTAATTGAGCTGTAGAGGTCAGTCATCTTCTTTTTAAAAGCCCATCTCCTCAGAGTTCCAGCTCTGCAGAAGCTTCTGGATTCTTTGCAGATGGTAATGTGTCAGCTTCCCATTCCATTGTTAAGAGTTCATTTCATAAAATAAAGTTTAGGAAAGCTTTCAATAAATGTTTTGGAGATAGTACCATAATCTTACATCTAACAGATCTAAAGATTTAAGAATAGTTCTTGTTTATAATGTGAAGCACTTAAGTAAGCCACATAAAATGGTTATTTCCTTTCTTCCTTATTTACCATTATTGTGAAGCATTAGATAGAAAGCACCAACAGGGGACTTATTTATCAACACTATTTATTACCTTCTCAGGGAGAGGAAGGGAAGGAAGATCATTTGATGGTGATGTGGAATAGGATGGAGACATTCAACTTTTATTATATTTTCTGGTCGGTTGTTTAAAAGACCAAGAAGCCTGCTGTTGTAGATTTGATTGTCTGGATGAAAGACTAATATTTTCTGAAATATACTAGTAAAAAAAAGAAGAAAGTCTACTGTACAACAGAAGTTATATGAAATAAATTATTGTTTGCAACTTACATTTCAGAATGCTACTCAGTATTTTTTATTTGCTTCTTTCTATGCACAGAGAATTTGCAAGTCCTCCCAGGTATGTTGTGTGGGAAGAGCCACATAAGTATTTTCGTTATTTCTACATTAAGGGTATATTGGAAAAAATGCTCCAAAAATGTAATTCTCATATATGAAGATAGAAACTAGAGATGTGTGAAGCTTTGGGTACTGATTCTATTTGGACAAGATTCGGCCTGATTCAGCAGCCAAATTTCCAAATCGAAATCAAATCAGGAAACCGATAAAAAGGTCTGAATTTCTTTGAAGCTTTCCAAATCAATTTGGAGAGCTTCAAAGAAATTCGGACCTTTTATTGGTTTCCTGATTTGATTTGGATGAGTCGGAGAGCTTCAGAGACTTGGGCAGTCCCTGCTCAATGCAGCAGGGAGCTGGACTTGGACTCTGTGCTGGTAAGAGGGGGGTCAGGGGGAGGGGGACTTCTGTCAGGCCCCATCTCCTGCCAAGCTCCCCCATGCCCTCGAGCACCCGCTATTACTCTCCCAGTGCTCCCTCATGGCTGCCCCTTACGGCCCCAGCTCCCAGTTTTTTCAGAAAAAAAGAAAAAGCCCTGCACTCACTGGCTGCTGCAGCAGCCTCAGGGCTTCTGGGGGCTCATGACAGACCCCCCATGCAATGCAGGGATTGCCTCTCCTGCCTGGCAGGAGCCAGTGAGGTGGGAGCTTTTTTTTTTTTTAAAAGAGTGAGGAGCTGGACCAGGCAGGGCAGCAATTGATGTGGCTGCAAGAGTGGATGGGGGATGAGACCTGTCTGATTCGGAGATTTGGCCTATTCAGCGGTGGCTGAATCTTTGAATCAGATTCAGTTGAATTGATTTGGGACAGTGATTTGAATCACTGAATCAAATCACTTTCCCTGAATCAGCTGAATCTGAATCCTAAGTGAAGACTAGCCACTTTGCACAGGCCTAATAGAAGCATATACCATACAGAGTTACATCTTTACAGGAGCACTTTAAACTCATTATATTATGGATATATAATGCAGTTAACCAGAAAAAAAATTAGATATATAGCCATTCCTTGGATAACCAAGTCTTCCTTTTCTAAAAGATATATGCTATAGTTTGGATTAACTGAAGCTTTTATACATGTTAATGTATAGTTTGCAGTCATTCACACTGTTTGTTATTCCAGCCTGGAGATACTGTTCTACTGGGAAAAAAAACCCTTTCATTTTCTTGTACTGACATGAATTTTTTGAAATTAGGACAGATATTTTTTAACATTTTACCCTTGATCAAAAAAACTTCTTGCTTTTGAGAAGTGAACTAGTTCTTTCTTGAACTTCTGCACATTTCATGTGTTGCATTTAAATATGTTGTTAGGAGAAAACTTATTGATTCATCAGTGAAAACTTAGTAATTTTCAAAAAAGCCTTGCCAAAAAGAAATGTGTTTTGTCCATTACTTAGTGTAAGATCCTTGTAAGGACAAGGGATGTGGTTGTTATAGGTAACCTAAACTACCCAGACATCTGCTGGGAGGATCAGTCAGCCAGGTCTGAACGCTCACATGGGTTTTTAGCCTGCATACAGGACCTCCACCTAACCCAGGAGGTACACAATCCCACCAGAGGAAATGCCTTGCTGGACTTGGTCCTTGCCACATCCCCTAGTGAGGGATCTGCGGGTGCTCATTTACCATGCTTTCACCACCCTGTGCTGGAATTTACTATCTGGCACAGTGTAGTGAAAGCAAGTGGTAAGGCAAAGTCCTTGACTTCAGGAGGGCTGACATCAATGAGCTAAGGAGATTAGTAAGGGAGGCACTGGGGATTCGGAATG
Source organism: Crocodylus siamensis (assembly GCF_052110815.1). Lineage (NCBI taxonomy): Eukaryota > Metazoa > Chordata > Crocodylia > Crocodylidae > Crocodylus > Crocodylus siamensis. The sequence continues at coordinate 309,848,086 of NC_143395.1, forward strand.
TCAATGAGTGCTAAAAAACCCGCTTGGCTCAGTAAAGGCATCCAAGAGGGCCTGAGGGCAAAAAAGGTGCCATACAATCAGTGGAAGCAAGGGGCAATCGTCAGGGAGGATTACACCTCTGCTGCTCATGATTGCAGGGAGGCGGTTAGGAAGGCTAAGGCAGAGATGGAACTAGGGCTGGCAACCAGAATTAAGGATAACAAAAAGTCCTTTTTCAAATACATAGGGAGTAAGAAGAAGGCACTAGGTAATGTGGGGCCCCTACAGGACAGGCTTGGCAATCTGGTGATTGCAGCAAAGGGCTGATCTCTTCAGTGAGATCTTTGCCTCCGTATTTCTGATCAGGGACCGGGACACCTCCTCCACTAGGGTTATGGACAGGCTCAAGGAACATGATGCCATGCCTAGGGTCAGAGACGATCTAGTTAGGGAACTCTTAGAGGGGCTGGACATGTATAAATCAGCAGGTCCGGATGCTCTTCATCCAAGGGTACTGAGGGAATTGGTGGAGGTCATAGCAGGGCCCCTTGCACTGCTGTATGAGCGCTTGTGTTGTTCTGGCCAAGTCCCAGAGGACTGGAAAAGAGCCAATGTGGTCCCCATTTACAAGAAGGGGAGAAAGGAGGACCCAGGTAACTATAGGCCAGTTAGTCTCACCTCGGTCCTTGGGAAGACCCTTAAGAAAATTATCAAGGAACACATCTATAAGGGCCCAGCATGGGAGGTAATGCTCAGGGGCAACCAACACAGGTCCACTGCAGGCAGATCCTGCCTGACTAACCTTGTTTCCTTTTACAACCAGGTCACAAAGTCCTTGGATGTGGGCGTTGAGGTGAATGTTGTCTAGTTGGACTTCAAGAAGGCCTTTGACACTGTTTCTCACCCCATTCTCATAAAAAAAACTAAGTGACTGTGCACTGATGCCTACATAGTCGGCTGGGTGGCAAATTGACTCGATGGTCACACCCAGAGAGTGGTGGTGGACGGGTCGTTTTCATCTTGGAGGCATGTGGGCAGTGAAGTTTCCCAGGGCTTGGTCCTTGGGCCTCTGCTATTCAACATCTTTATCAGTGACTTGAAGGTGTACGTGGAAAGCTCGCTGTCCAAATTCACTGACGACACAAAAATGTGGAGAGAAGTGGGCATACTGGAGGGGAGGGACAGAATCCAACTAGATCTGGACAGGTTACAGAGGTGGGCGAATGAAAAAAGGATGGAATTCAATGCAGACAAGTGCAAGGTGCTGCATCTAGGGAGAAGGAATCTGCAACATACCTATAGGCTGGGGAACACCCTTCTCAACAACACAGTGACTGAAAGGGATCTTGGAGTCATTGCTGACTCCAGGATGAACATGAGCTGCCAACGCGAAAAGCAGTCAGTAAGGCTAACCACACCTTGTTGTGCACCTACAGATGGATCACAAGCAGGTCCAGGGAGGTAATCCTTCCCGTCTATGTAGCATTGGTCAGGCCACAGTTGGAGTATTGTGTCCAGTTCTGGGCACCGCACTTCAAGAGGGATGTGGCTAACCTTGAGAGGGTCCAGAGGAGGGCCAGTTGCATGGTCAGAGGGCAGCAGACCAAGTCCTACGAAGACAGACTAAAGGGCCTGAATCTATTCAGCCTCCACAAGTGAAGATTGAGAGGGGATCTGGTGGCTATCTATAAACTCACCAGGGTAAACCAGCAGAAAATAGGTGAGGCTTTGTTCCCCTGGGATAACAAGGAATAACGGCCACAAATTGATTGAGAGCAGGTTCAGGCTTGATATCAGGATATTGATATTACTTTACGGTAGGGCTGCCAGGCTCTGGAATGGGCTCCCAAGGAAGGTAGTGCTCTCCCTACCTTGGGGGTCTTCAAGTGGCGGTTGGATAGATATCTGGCTGGGGTATTATGATCCCAGCACTCATTCCTGCCTGATTAATCCAGTCTGCTTCTAAGCAGCATATCTCCTGGGTTTCACTGGGAAAAAGTGTGTACATAAATTACCTTTATTTCTTTTTTCTCATGCTTTTGTTTCCTTTTTAAATAAACCTTGCTGTAATGTTTATTTAGGCCCAATCTTCCATTCCTTACAGTATCATGATTTGGAACATGCCATTAGATTGCACTGCATGGGATACTAATGGCACAAGACATAAATAACTGCCAATTGACAGCTACAATGATTCCAATTCCTATTTCTGATTTTTTTTTTAACGTGAAATTTCCCATATAGATTTCCAACCTAAAATTAAAGTTTCATTCTTCACTATATTTATGCTGCATACACACTCTATGAATATTGGTACTATAACTAATGAACCATGGCAATGAGAGAAACAAAGTCAGAGTTGAAATTGCTTTTCTTGATTACTTTAATTTACTATGAAATTGTATTGAAAGTAAAATGACATACAGTTCAACTGGTGAGTTTTAATTGCACAAGTGAAAAAAAAAGTCAGCAGCCTCTTGCTGACTCTACAAAAACAAATAGGTACATTTAAATATTTTTGAAGGCCTTGAGGATTAAGTAGCTGAATTAGTTGTGAGCTCTTGAGATTTTTGTAGAACAAAGGATATTAAAAGCTAGTTTAGTAAAAAAAGAAAAAAAACAGCAGCTCCTGTTCATACTTTAGGAAAACTTATTATAACGTTAGTTATATTGAACTTCTTTAATTAAAGGTCATAGATGTTTGTGTTGTATACATCAAACAGTATATTCAATTTAGATAAAACATTATTCTGTGAAATAAAGAGGAAAAATATGTCTAAAAATACTATTTTTCTGTCTCAAATTTAAAAAAAATAACAAATAGAGGAAGTTCTCACATTATCTAGGAACTGCTTTAAGTGCCTATTGAAGTCAACAAAAGGACTACAACAGATTTCACTGTCCTTCCTTCTCCATCGGCAAGTCTTAATTTATCCCCCTAACCAGAGCCAACTTATTCTCTCCAGTGTGTTCTCTAGTTTTGTTTTGGTTTTAAAAGTCTTAGACAGGAAATTCATAGATTGTGAGGCTGGAAGGGACCTCGGGTCATTGGGTCCAGCCCCCTGTACCAGAGAGAAAAGACAGCTGACTGTCCAGTCTCCTCTTAAAGATCTCCAGGGTAAGCGATTGCACCACCTCTGGAGGGAGCTTATTCCACAGTCTGGACACCCTGACTGTGAAGAAGTTTTTCCTAGTTTTGAATCTGAAACAGTCTTCCAGGAGTTTGTGGCCATTACTTCTGGTTTTCCCCAAGGGTGCCGTGTTGAACAGTTGTTCACAGAGCCCTTGATGTACTCCCCTGATGTAGTGGTAAAATGCTACTGGGTCCCCTTTTCAGCCTTTTCCTTTTCAGTTTGAGGAGCATCAAGTCCCTCAGACTTTCCCCATATGGCTAGCTGTGCAAGTCTCGGATCATACTGGACTCTCTCAAGCTTTACCACATCTTTGTGAAGTGCGGGGCCAAGAACTGGACACAGTACTCCAGCTGCAGTCTCACCAATGCTGAGTACAGCAGGAGAATCACTTCTTTGGTTTTGCTGGAGATACATCAATTGATGCATGCCAGAGTATTGTTTGCCCTGCTGGCTACAGCATCACACTGCCAGCTCATATTCATACTCTGGTTTATTACTACTGCAAGGTCCCTTTAATTCATGATGCCGGTCAGTTTGGCGCTGTCAAGCCTGTATGTGTGTAGGGGGGTGTTTGTCCCCAGATGGAGCACTTGACATTTCTCGATGTTGAACTTTATGTGGTTCTGACTTGCCCAGTTTGCTAGCTTGTTCAGATCTGCCTGTATTTGTAGCCTATCTTTAAGTGTGACCACGCTTCCCCATAACTTGGTGTCATCCGTGAACTTGGCCAGTGAGCTCTTTACCCCCATATCCAAATCATTGATAAAGATATTGAAAAGTACTGGATAAACCACTGACCCCTGTGAGACACCACTGGCCACTTCTCGCCAGGATGACATAGATCCACTCGTTAGGACTCTCTGGGTCTTACCCTGCAGCCAGCTTCATACCCACCTATCTCACAGTTAAGCCCACTCTCCTCCAATTTTCTTGTGAGAACATCTGGGAAGAAAATTCAGGCTCACTAACTGCATGTGTAGACACAACCTAAGTAGACAGCCTAAGTACAATTCTATTCCACCCTGCTCAAGCCCTAGAAAACCTATTAATTCATCTTTTTTTGTAACTATCTCTTCCCTCCACCTGTGTCACAAAATGCTGTGAGGAGACATATGACTTATGCATCTAATTTTTGCTCCTGGTCAGCCCAGGCACCAGAGGACCTGCTGCTGCCTAGATAAACTCTGATGTGGGCAGGGACCCATCTCGATCCCCACATAGCTGGGACCCAGCAGTCCTGGCTGCAGGGACAGGTCTACCAACCACATGGGGATTGAGATGGGTCATTCCCAGCCCTGCCCTCCCTTCAACATCAGAGCTTAGCCAGGCAGCAGCAGGCCCCCTAATGCCTGGGCAGATGAGGACCAAATAGCTCCCTGTTGGCATCTACACATGTGCTACTGTTCAGTAGCAAATGCATCATTAATTTATATGTCCCATCATTAATTTATAAAAACACAAATTCTCTGATTAAAAAGCCCCAAATCCACATTTTTCCATGACTAAAATGAAACACCACTAGTACTAGCAAATGGTACATTAACTAAATTTACTGTGCAGTAAGGCCTGTGCCATGCATGTGTAGATTAGTTTAAAGCAAAGTAAAGTGTCTCTCATAGAACACCCTTAGATGTCTAATGAGCAGGGATCCTGGTTTTCTCTGATAAAAAAAAATTCCCAATTTTTGGATTAAAACAAGTGACTGAAAATCCACTTTTTTCTATGATTAAAATGAAGCACCTAAACGAAAAGATCCATAGACTAGCGGCATTTAATTTTAATCTCAAAAACATGAATTTTGGGTTACTTCTTTCAAACTGAAAATTGGGTTTGTTTTTGTTGTATTTTTTAAAATCAGAATAAACCAGGATCCCTGCTAATGGGTGGGGTAGAATCTAGTCTTTAGTCTCCGCAAACTATGATTATATTAGAGCTGCAAGAAAGATTACTGGGTTTGATTCTACAGTATTGCATGGAGTCATAGAAGGCTGTCATAAGATTTGCTGGATTATTCAAATGCATCTGATTATTTCCTGTAGCATACATTGCCCAATTTAGTTGTGTGTTTTTCTTCCTGTGGGAGTACTTTCCTTATACTAATGGTTCATAGTATCAAAGCAGTTCTTTCCCTTGTGTTATATGAATCATTTACCACAGAGTAAATAAGGCAGGGTTTACCAGGCATCAGCAACTCTACAGCAGCTGTCCATATGCGTGCTCTTACCACATAGTAAGTGGAAGCCAAACTATGGCAACTTACCCTTCAAAGACAATTGAAACTGTGCACACAGGCAGTTACCTCAAAGTACCTGACGTGTATCCTTCCCAATCAAACATTTCTATGTCAATAGCCTAATTTTTTTCCTTTGCATCTTTCTGTTACTTCTAGTTGTAAATCCCACTATCAGGCTAGTTTCTAGGTTTTGAACAAATGATTGTCCAATTATATGACATAAACAAGTAATCATGGAAAGAGGAAGTAGAACCCAGGCTTCCCTTTTCTCAGCTGAGTGACCTGATCACTGGGCTAATGTTAGACTTACTTTTCCCTCTTCTCTAGCCCCACTGACTCTTACGTTTTTGAAAATGGGTCACTGGGAAGCCATCATAGCCTTTTAAATCAGGAGCATAGTGCCTAGGGCACTTTCTCAAAAAATGAGAGATGCAAGTTTGAATCCCTTTGGTTTGAGGAACTACTACCAGGTCCCCCACTTCCTGGATAAATGGTATTATCATAAACTGGGATCCTGGTTTTCTCTGTTTAAAAATCACAAATTCCCTGATAAAAACACAAATTCTCTGATTAAAAATCCCCAAATCCTCATTTTTCCATGACTAAGATGAAACACCACTACACAGACACACACACACATACATATACACAGTGTGTCATTTTAGCTTCAGTTGAACACAATATTTTATTGATATATTTACCATTTTAAAGCAATGTGGACAGGTACCTGTGCCTCAAATACTATTCTAATAGAACAAAGGGCTTAGTCTGTCTGTCTGTCTGTTTGTGCATAGTGCTTTTGGGCAATTGTGCATGCTCAGTTTTAAGCTTGAAACATTTCTGTCTCCCAACAGGGAGACAAAAATGGCATCAAGTTTTAAACCCTAGATTTTGCAGCTGCTTCACACCTGTGTGTCTGTGTATGTTTGGCCACAGCAGGATGGGGCGGGGAGCAGGGAGAAGAGTCGGGAATATGCCTCCCCACCCCCAGCCCAGCAGGGTCCCTCCAGCCTCCCCCACCAGCACAAGGCGAGGAAGGGACCCTGCCCCTTCCCCCCCTGCCCCTTCCCCCCCCTGCAGCCCAGCCCCCACAGGGGCCTCCATTTTTGTGTTTGCCCAAGGCCACAGTACACATTAATCTGCCTCTGGGCATGGGGCTGGACACAGAGTGGTGAAGGGGGTTGGCACAGGGCCAGATATGGAGTGGCAGGGTGTGGGGGCAGTGCACAGGACCGGACATGGGGGTGGGGCATGTTGTGTGCAGCCAGATATGGAGCAGCAGCAGTGTGGGACAGTGGGTGGTGGTAGCTGTGTGCAAGCTTCCTCCCCTCTCCTTCTCTCCCCCGTTCATGGGAGGCAGTGATGGTGCAATCTTGATGGGCAATTGGCTAGTAATTAAAAGAAATTCTAAATACCTATACATTTTGGCATTTGATCTTGGGTTTTTATCAAGGAAAAATCAGAGCTTCCCCTGCCCCCTTCACTCACCAGGATGTGGGTCCCAACTGCAACTGATCCTGATGTGGAAATTCAGACAGGATTACTGTTTGGCTATCAGAAGCACTTTATTTTGCATGGCCACAGGAGAAAAAGCAAGGGGCAGCTAATTCTCAACAAAAGCAAAGCACAGATTTCTTTATATACTGATAAGTCACATACAGATCTGCCCACCCTGTAACATATTCTTGGCAGTCTGACAGCGACTCATTCTGGTGTCTTGCTGAAACAGGCACGTTTTCTCAAGCTGTTTCCTGATAAGCTTATCCTGAAGGCCGCCATGTTGTTCCCGCTTGGCCTTCACTCACATCTCCCATCCTGTCTCCACACGTATACACTCCTTTCAATACTTTTCCATTCCTCATCAATCCCCACCATACCTCCACTGCTTTGTGGAATTGAGTAGCCCTGATATCCCAATGCCCTGCCCATGCCATTGCCCCTTACTTAAGACCCACAGCCCCCTCTCCCTGCCGGTACCCTTCACCCTCCACCCACAGCTGCCTGCAGCCCAACCCTGCTGGAGGGGGCCCCCAGCTGCCAGGGCTATGGGGCCAAGAACCTGGGTTTACAGCCCCTTTCTCTCCATGGCAGCACCTGAACCCTGGCTGCTGCTGTATAGTGGAGCATGGAGCCCAGCTCCTCCTCCCCCATGGGTGGCATGGCCAGAGCAGAGCCTATTAGGTGGGTGCGTGAATGTGGGCTCCCTGCCCTACTGCCTCTGCCTGGAGCCTCCACTGCCCAGCAGGCAGGACTGGGATAGCAGAAAAGAACAGGGTCAGGCAGGGAAGCTTGGTGCTGTCACTGGGAGCTCTGTACCACCATGGTGAGGTACCTCCTGCCTGCCCAGCAGTCATGAAGGGCACAACCCCATGCTGCCACCATGCTGCTGCCAGGCAGGCATGGAGTATATTGCCATGTGGCACAGAGCTCCTAGCAGCAGCAATGAGTTTCCCTGTCTGGCCCTGCTCTGCTCTGCCACACTGGGTCCTGTCTACTGGGTTGCAGGGAGCCCTGAGCCTGCAAAGGGCAGCCCACCTCTGCCTTGCACACAAATATGGGGGCCACATACCTCCCATGCCCCACCCAGGAGTGCACGCAGCAGCAGAGAGTCAGCTTCCTTGCTGCCCCCCCAGATGAGCCACCTTTTGGCCCTGTCCAGTAATCACCTGGGCTTGCAGCCATGCATTTCAGCCCCAGGCCCCAGGCCCCAAGCCCCATGCACTGCCCAACTCACTCCCCTTCCTCGCTATGGGGGCCTCAATTCCCATCCCCCAGACTTACCTGCGAGGAGATGCTTTCCTGGCTGTGTGGTGGCTATGTGCATGTGTACGTGTCTGGTGCCACCTGCTGATTGCCTTTCTCCTGCTCTCCCCAGCCCCTCTCAGGCTGGAACTCTGCCAGCCTGCAAGGAGAAACCCACCATTTACTGTGTTTTTCTCCTTTAAAGGAGAAAATCCAGGTTTTTTCGTGGCAAATGGAAAACCCAGATCCCTGATCATAAAGCTACTGCACAAAAGTCAGTGCAACCACTGGTCACCTGCATGCCTACCTTCAAAAGAGGATGAGGCATTCTGGATTTTGAACAAATGAAGGTGACCATACATTGGTAATTCAGGCACATCCCTGGTCTTATTGTTTTCTACTGGTTGGCATTATATTCCTCTAATTTCCCTGACTCACGTTTTGGATGCCCCCAATTATTTCCGTTGACCATCTAAGGATCCTAAGTATACCTAACTCTGCTAGGGATTACTCTCCAAGGGCCAAGTGTCTTAGTTTTAGGCATTACAATGCCTAAATAAGGATGCTTAGGTGGCCACTCTGGAACTTAGCCATGTTTCCCAGCATGAACTGATATACCAGTGAGGTGTCTCACTGAAGGTGAATATTGACGGTGTACGATTATGAGGGGATAGTACCATTTTTCCTTTATGAATTATGCTTCTGCATAAAATGTCATAATATAACCTAACATGTGTTAAGCTAATGTTAGACTGCATAAACTTTTATGCACAAATCTTGCTGTCTGCTATTCACTCTTACTGAGTCAGAAATCTGAAAAGCAATACCAGAAAATCCTATTGATACATCTGATTTAAGGAAAAGAAAAAAGGAACACATGTGTTGAATGCTATTTGTTGAATCTGACCATTCTTAGGATATTGCTAGCTTTAAATCAAAGGTTTTCAACCTCATTAGACTCAAGATGCCCATTGGAAATTGCCAGCACTTAGTTTTCACTCGTTTTTGACTAGAGAAAAATAACTGCAATTTTTCAATTATAAAGAACTCAATGTGTACAGTAGGTCAAAATGATTTTAACAGTATAGATTCTTATTTGAAATTTCTGGATTTATCTTGTGAATTATTATGTTTGCACACCTAAAAGTGCTAACATTGTGTGGGACCCTGTGGCTCCCTTGAAAGGTTCTCAAGACACAACAGACTGCCATGACACCCTGGTTAAGAAACCCTGCCCTAGAGTCCTCTGTACTATTTTTATCTATACTCAACGTATGTATAATACATACCAGTGTAGTAATATCCACTGGTCTTTTTAGCATGTTGCTTACGTTTTCCAGATAATTAATGAAGATATTAAGAGCAGGGCTAACAGCTTTTGTATTACCCTACAAGGTATTTTTTTCCTCCAACAAGATACATTGATGTTTACTATTAATCTGGGCTGACAATATTTTGGCCAGTTTTCAGTGCTCTCCAAACTTTTTTGATCACGCACCGCTATCTATATAAATAGAAGTTCTAATATTTTCTTCTCGCACCCCAATGGATTGTCTTGCACACCCCCTGGGGTGCGTGCACCCCACTTTGGAGACCACTGCCCTAGACAGTATTGCTAACATAGCCAATTTCTCAAATACTTAGCATAATACCTGACTTTTCTCAAATAAAAGTATAGTGCATTCATTATGCACTGAAAGAGAAGGTACTCTTCCACTAATTTTCTTATATGGCTGGGGGTTTTTTGTTTAGCTTTGTGGTTTTTTAACGTGCATGTTTAGTGAATCTCTTGGGACAATGGGATAAGTCAGGGTAAGAGAAATAGAGGAGCAGAAGCTTATTTTGAAGTAGGGAAATCAAATACATAATTTGCAGTTTGTATCAGGTTCTCAGGTGCAGTCAGGACAAGTTCAGCACAGGATGTGAAGAGGGGGAGCAGAGGACACAGTTATGTCACTTGCATGCAGTCCCAGGCTTGAGTTCAGTTTGAGGCTGGCCCAGCTCCTGATACACCCCAGAATAGGCATATTCCATGTATTAATAGATCATGTCAAGGTTAATCAACGGCAAGACAGTACAAGCCACTCAGGTATATTACAAAAGAAGGACTGTATGTAACCAGCAACATACCACCTTGAGTGTCCCTATGCTTATTTGTGGCCAGAGCAATTTTCAGGATCTGGCTTCAACCTTTGGCATGTACTCTAAAGTCAAGTATGTCAAGAGAGAAAGATTAATATCTTAATAGCTCTATGAGCATACAGCTAAGTATGGTGAGACAAGACACTAGGTATATTCAGGAGCTTAAACAAAAGCTTTTAAACAAACTCCCTAGAATATAACATTCATTTATTTGATACCATCTATTTGTTAGCTACTTCAAATTTCTGTAACTCAAAAGAAAATTGTTGTGAAATGTATCTTAAGGTCATTCCATTAGTCAATAGAAATTTCAATTCAATCCTTAATCCAGCTGGTTTTTTTATTGCATAGCTGCCAGATGGTAATCTAACCCATTCATGCAAATTATTTTCTAGTGGCAGTTAAACCTAGTAATCTTAGTACTGTAGTATGTTTGGAAAGTCTAGGTCCAATTTTGTCCATTATAACTGCTGCACTATTGCCTATTGCAGATTGTATACCAATAGAAATAATCCATTCCTTGTGATAGCTCTGCATTCTTCTTTCCTTCCTGGCCTTTGTCATATTCTCTCTGGCACTGTATGACCCTGACTTGCTATTTTGTTTTTTGTTATGTAAGACTGTGCTTGCTATGTAAGACTACAAACAAAAATCTTGCCTTTTGTACTTTTTGATACCATATGTATTTGAATATATCATATTTTCAGTTGTATCAAAGCAAGAGAGGAAAATAATAGCTTGTTTGTTTAGCTTGGTAGGATTTAAAGATTAGCAAAGTAGGTTAAATAGAGAATGGGTATCTGAATTCTTTTGAAAGAGACATCATCTGAAGTGACTTTACATTTGCTCAAGAGACCACTGAGACAGACAGTGGCTCATCATGAATTAAAAATTAGCTAAGATATAAGGAAAAAAATAGAGTAAAAATAGCCAGTTGTTTTAGAAGCTTCTTAAAGGCTTCTAGCAAATAGCACTTGGTCAGACCTTCTGCATATGTTAAACAAATAAGGTTGGCATACTTGTTGGCTTGTTAACTTTAAGAAAGTATTGTTAGAAATGCCAGCCAGGACTAGCAAATTTGGGTAATCGGGAAATACAACTTCAGATGGAATATAGTATGAACAAATGAAAAGCAATTGTTATTAACAGGAAAACTTAAAACTTATTTTATACAATCAATAGATTTATACTAAATTCTGGCTACTGATGATGAAGAGTGCAACATAACTGGGGAAATGCATCCTTAATACAAAATTGCACAGTAATATATATAGGCAGAGACAGAAGAGGGTTAAATTACCTCATTTATTTTTGCCTAGAAGGATAAGTTTAAGACATGGATTTCCAGTGAAGAAATATTTTACAGGCCCCAGGCTGCCTATATGCATGCAGCCAGGCTGCTCTGATGTACTACAATTACGCATTGCTCCAAGAGCTGCTGTCATTAAAGCGTCCTCCTCCCAACTCCCAGAGCACATGTATAAATGTTCTCAGACTCTCAGGAGTCAGGACAAAAACTGACTTAAATTGCAACAAGGGCAAATGAGCTAGATATTAGGAAGTACTTTGTAAATTCCCCTGTGCTTATGAGTCCAGCTGCCACTGCTCTCCCAGCCTTCCCCAAACCGGTGTGACCTTGGTCTGGGGAGCAGGTGGAAAAAATCTCCAAGCTGGGACATTTGTACCCTCCCTCTTTTAGAAAGATTTCTAGCACTGCAAATTTCCCAGAAATACATGGAAAGTAGGACCGTGTAAATATTTTGTGTATTAATTTAATGAAGATTAAAATGCAGACAAAAGTGGTCCAGAAATTATGAGACAGGCATGTATTCTTTGGATGATATACTTGGTCCAATAAATGAGATCACCTAAAGAAATCCTTGCTTCTTGGACAACAGTAGGGAAATATCAGTTGGTCACTATAAAGTCCTCTATGGACCTCTGCTAGTTTTAGACAACTTCTGAATAATCTGGAGTCTGAAACGCATGGTGTTATCCATAAGGACTGTAAACAGTCATAAGTAATATAAGAGACAGTAATTTATATATGATGCAACTTTTGTCTGCAATTGCCAGCTCTTCTAAAGTCTGTGTATAAAGATGGGCACTGCTGAAATAAAAAAATAAGGGACAGGACATGAGACAGATCATTAACTTTACCCAGAATGGAAGTTCCTTTTTTTTTTTTGCTTGTTACTTTTTAATATAAAAAAGAATAAATCAGCACCAACAAAAAAAAATCTAAATTGAATTAGCTGCTGATCACAAGAACATCAGTTCAACTTATCGGTACATGGTTCCTCATTAGACTTCATATTTAATCTGAAGATGATAATGTTTTAATGCCATTAAAAGAAATTAGTTGAAGGTAAAGGCATCTGAATCTCAAATAGTCATTCTATTCACTCATTTTTATTTAAAATGCACCAATGCTTTGTAATTAGTACTATTTGGGATTCAAAACTGTGTTAACATTAGTGCTATGAGCCAGAGGTGGCAGACTATGTTAGTCCAATACCCAAATCATGCTGTCTAGAGCAGTGGTCTCCAAACTTTTTTGATCGTGCACCCCATCAGTAAAAAATTTTTGAGTACACCCCCAATATACATGTATTTATATAATACACACCCCCATCAGTAAAAAATTTTTGAGCATGCATCCCCAATATGTGTATATTTATATAAATAGAAAAAGAAATAGAAGTTCTAGTATTTTCTTCCCGCACCCCAATGGATTGTCTTGCACGCACCCCACTTTGGATGCCACTGGTCTAGAGGATAGCAAGAAACGTGCTGCATACATTTGCCTTCCAGATCAAATTTTCACCCATGCCTGCACTACAGAATATGCAAAATTAACAAATTCATGTATAATTTGTACTTGCAAAACATCTGCAGTCATTTTGAAAGTATTAACACCTGTAGTATAAGCAATTAATATGGGCCTGAAAAACCTATTTGATTTGTAGTAATAGGCTTTACAAGTACATTTAGAGCTTTTCAAGTGTGTACACAAGTGCTTTTATTTGCTGAATGTGAATGTTTTACAAATGGATCCTGGGAGTTTTAAGATTTTATACCTTCATGTCAGTGTCCTTTGCCTCTAGCAAAACATCATGTCAAATAACAGTTGCCAACAGTTCTTCAAATTCTCTACGCTCACTAAATTATGGAGCTTTGTTATGACCATTTCATGCATAGGCCTCTACAATAAACCAAAAACATACATTTAATACAAATGTTAGCTTCACATCACCTTCAAAGGGAGTAAAGCAAATACTTTAATGACTAAATTTTTTGAATGGCAGAGTTAGTAGTGTAGTTAATTTTTCCTTACCATCACAAACTTAAATTTAACCAGTGACTAAACAGAAACTACCTTTTTACTATTCAAGGTTAGATCCTCCTGTCTAGTAGAGCCTACAAAACAAAACAATGGAAAACAACAACACCACAAACACAACAGCAACATAAAACAGAAGGCAGGGTAGAAATGTACTTTATAGACCAGAGGCTCATCAGCATCAGATGAAACAAGCTCTTGCTTACAGAAGCTAATCAGCACCTCTAATTCAGTTAATCTGTAAAGATGCACCTCTATCCTGCCTTTTGCCTGACTTCAGACTAACACAGTTAACTACTTCTTATCAACAAAATAAAATCACTGGAGAATAGTTGAATGGCAACCCTCATATCAACTATTCACCATCACGTATTTAATGATACACTTTTTCAAGGTATATAAGGAATACACGAAGCAGGACTACAGGTTTTGACAGTGACGGAAGAATGAATTTAAATCAGGCTAGGGGTTTGGCTGGGGATCAAGATAATATCTAAAACAATAAAGCAATAGAAAATTATCACTGTGTTTTGGTATAATGTTTGCACATTGAATTAATCTTTTGAAGTGTAATGATAGATACACTAATAATGGTAATAAAACCCTCTTTTCCAAGGCCTGTCAGTATAATAATTTCAGTTATGTTATACTAAGAATTTTGTTTTCCTAAAATATCTGTACTGAAATGGTGCCATTATTGGCAGCGACAGCACTGAAACATTCAGTTCTCAATGTAAGTTGTAGAAGGAGACTCCTGCTTAACAGAATGACAATGGGACTATGGGGATACAAGTATATTGATCATGTACAGAAATGATACTACAAGTAAATGAAGCAACACTATGGAATGTGTCCAAAATACAAAAGTTCTAATTCTGAAACATACTATATGAATAATACAGTACTGTAATATCATCCATTATGCATCCATTTACATTTACAGGAGGAAGAAAAGAATAAGGGCCATGTTATATGGTAATTTTGGGTGGCTCCTTGAGCTCTTAACCCTTCAGCTTTCTACACATTAACACCTTAAAGTGGTTTTAAGCACTCATTATGCAGCTCAAAATTATGCTACTCCAGGGCAGGATTATCTCTGATCCACATACCTAACTCTTGTTCCATTAAGGTGTAGACACTCCACACAGATATGCCACCAGATGTGCCACTCAAGTTGAAGTTCTCCACTACCCCAGGATCCCTCTCACTCCTGCAAGTAGAGCAGAGATAGAAGCCTGTCCTGGTTCAGCAGGTATCTAGCAGCAACTCACAGTTACAGCTCCTAGTCCTACTTCTGCTCACCAGGCCTCTAGTGGCATGTCACAGCTGGGCAGGTAGGGGAAAATCAGAGATGGTTTCTAGACTAAGGGCACGACTGCTTCAAACTCCAAGCTAGCACTAATATTGATCAACATTGTGCAGCTCATAGCATAAGGTGTAACAAAGCTCATAGTATAAGGTGCAACTGGTCAGTGTGAAAGCTATGTCGAGATAAATTAATTCAAGTGGAATGAGTTAATCCAGCAATATTGGCCAACAGTATCACCAACTATGTCACTAAATGGTCTCAAAATAAGAAAGTTGTTTTACATTATGAGTTCCTTCTCACAGGTGCATCATTTGTTTTCCATTTCAAAAGATACCTTGTGCATTTGCATGTCTACATCAGTGATTCTCAACTAGGGTGCCAAGGCACCCTGAGGTTCTATAAGATCCTCTGACTGGCACCACCAGAAGTGTGAGGAGGTAAGGGAGGTCTAAAGATAGAATCAGATAAGAGCAGGCTCAGGCTGTTCCCCCATCCTCACTGCCTTATACTCTGTAAGGCGGCAAGCACTGTAATAAATAAATTAGTTTTTGAAATGGGATCCAACTCAGTTCACAAGGTTATGGAGGGATGCCTTGAATCTAAAAAGGTTGAAAATCGCTGGTCTACATTAATGCTTTGAAACAGATTGATGCCACATGCTACCAAAATGCAATACAAAAGCTTACTTTTATGTTATAGCAGGGGAAGTATTACTTTGCATTCACATGGTGGAGCTAATGACATGCAATGAATTGGTAATGCCAGATATTTATGAATGCAAGTTTATTTTACCAGGCTAGTTACACTTCCTGATCTCATTAAAGTCTTTTAATTGGTAGATCCTGTTGAATATACCACTGTCATATTAAATTCTTAGAAAAATCATTTAAAAATAAGAACCTTAAGTGTTATTCACTAGTTTTTGTCTTTTTTAATTTTAATATAGAAATGCTAGAGACTGAATGTTCTGATTTTATATCCATTTAACATCTAATTGAATGCAACCACTTGGCCTCTTGTTAGGAGCTGGAAGCAGCTGTATTAAATAGACTTTCTATTAAATACTCCCCATTCACCAATAATCATTGGCATTCACTGTGCTTCTGATAATACTGTAATTAGGTCACAGTAACAGTTCCCCCAACAGTCTCCTTTAATGCCATGAAACTCTGTGAAAGTCCTATGGATACAACTGGGAGTGCTATACAAGTAAGGGGAAGAGGCCAGGGAAAGGGAAGAAGAAAAAGAAAGGAATGATACATAACTTTGTAGGACTCATCCTTCTTCCTCCAAGCCCTACAGAGGTTCATTTACAGAGTTTCTATGGCAATCCCATTTAGTGGGTGAAATACATGAACCTATTTAGTGGGTGGTTTTACCCTAAGGATGTGTGTTAGTATCTTGCAAGTCCATATAGACACACTATATCCATAGAAACAAGCCCTCTTGCCCCATCTCAAGCCCCTCCCCCCACCAGCCCCCCTAACCACCCAATAATTTCCCTAGCCGGCCCCGCCCCCTGCCAGCTTCCGCACCCCCCGATCACTTTCCTGCCTGCCCCTCCCCATGCCAGCTCACCTAGACCACCCAATGACTTCCCTGCCCGGCCCCTCCCCGCACCTGTCCCCCAACCCCCTTATCACTTCCCTGCCCAGCCCCTCCCCCCGCCAGCCCCCTCAACCCCTCCAATCACTTTCATGCCAGGCCCCTTCCCCAGCCAGCCCCCCAACCCACCAATCAGTTCCATACCTGACTCCTCCTTCTGCCTTCCCTGCCCAGCCCCCCCAAGCCCCCCAAGCCCTCAATCCCTGCCCCCCCCACCACATAGTTTAAAAATAATGAAAACAAAAAAACCCAGCACTTACTGGCAGTTCAGTTGCTGCCTGGGTCACTGGGTACCTGCCCAGAGAGACAGCCCCAGCAGCACCAGCCCGGGCCCTCCCGCCCCCTGCTACCAGGGGGACTCTGCCAGGAGGCCTTGGAGCCCCTCCATCCTGCTTCTATAGTAAGTTGAGGCTTTTTTCTATTTTTTTTTCTTTTTTTCCCTTTAAAGTGATGGTGCCTGATGTTGGGGAGGCAGCCATGGGAGTCTGGGGGTGCATGTGGGGGGGTGGGGCTGTTCGGGGACTATAGCCCTTGTGTGGGGGCCAAATCCCATGTTGGGGGGGGAATAGCCCCTGTATGGGGGCCATAGCCCCTGTTGGGAGGCCATAACCTTTGTGTGGGGGCCAAATCCCCTGTTAGGGGGCCATAACCCCTGTGGGAGGGCAGCAAAATATATATTCATGTATTCATGAAACATGTATTTATATTTCACTTATTATTATGATGAGACATGCTTTAATACTGTAGATATATCAATAAAACATTGCCCAACTGATTGCTATTGCTGTCTCTGTCTCTCTCTCTCTTTATAGTGGTCTTTTGTTTTACCTATGGAGGAACATGGATCCTGGGGTATTTTACAGAGTGTCTTTGGGATTTTTTTATCAGGGATTTTTCAGTTTTCCAATAGGGAACAACAGAATTCCTGCCAGGGAGGCCAGTTGCAGGACCCAGCCTGCTCAGAGCTGGTACCTTGGACCCAGATGGCTGTCACTGACCTCCTGGCCAACTGGGGCCATGAGGACATGCTTTGATAGTTCAAAGCAGGCCACCACACCTGGAACATCTTCCAGGCGATAGCTGTCCAGATGGCTGGGCAGGGGCCCACGTGGCAGTAGTGCCACACAAAGGCCAACCCTGCAGCCACAGCCCCCTGGCAGCTGGCTCAGAGGGGGAGATGCCTCTACTAGTTTTGCAGTCCCCATCTGGGTCTGGCAGGTGTGCAGCAGGTCACAGCCAGGCAGAAGCCCCCACTGCCAGACTGCTGCAGTGGGTAGAGGGGGTAGGGAACTCTCAGGGCAGCTTCAGCAGTCCAGCTGGCACAAGGGGTAGTGTCCCCAGGTACCAACTGGCTGGTCCCTAGAAGCTCCTGAGAGCGAGGAGCTGGGAAAAGCACAGGTGCTGGCCCTGGGCTCTAGCTCCCCCTGGCTGCAGATCCAGGAGAAGTCAGGCAGGGTTATTTTACCCCAATTGGCACAATTTGCTTCACAACAAAGGGCATCTCTAAGCACGTGCACTGAGGCAAAAATCCCTGGCTCAATTTTGCACCACTTCTATTTGAGCTGCTGCAAGTGCATGTGTTTGCATGTGTGGATGCAGCCAACAGCTTCACTGCAATATTTCTGGTTTAAATATGTTCATGGTATAATAATGCTGCATGCCTCGGTTTACCTGACAGGGAATAGGGGGAACAAAGGGGTTAAGAAACCTGAAGCCAGAGTTGCCTGCCTTACATCTATCAGCACATACCTGATTTCTACCAATAAAGAATTTAATAACTTTGTTGACACTTCAGCAAGATAGTATATGTAGAGTCTTTGGAGGTGACACCCAGGAGGTTCTGGGCTGTGTGGACTGAAAGAAAACAGCTGAGTTAACTTCGTGGTTCTCAAGGCTATGCCGGCTGGATTAGGAACAGAGGGACTGTTTACATTTTTGGAGGGGGTGAGAACTAAGTGGCGTTTGCCCCAGTAAATGCCACTATTGAAGATAACCTTTCTGTTGCTGCTTGGAGCACAGGGTAGACCCCTTACCCCTTTGAAGAGATAAAGTCCCTTTGTCAGGAGCTGAAATGGAAGTTGGTTTCTCAAGGCAGGGCCACAGGTAATCAGAGAAGATCAGGCACTGAACAGCTTGGTTCTCAGAACTGGAGGGAGACAACACTCCCCCACTTTAGAAGCCATGCCTAGTCTGATTTCTGGGGGGTGCTCAGAGACCAGTCAAGGCTGGAGGTTTGAAACTCCCCTGAGGGAATCTGTGGGCATATCTACACATTGCCATATGTTGTTGTAGCGATACACTATGTTGCCATATGGTGTGCTACGGCAATGTAGTGATCATGTGAGTCTACACGTGATCAGCAGCTATGTCACCATAGTGGCATGCTCCCCCATTTTAGCATGCCATTATAACAACATAGTGAAATCTAACTGTGTGCCATGCACACAGCACAGTACAGGCCATTACTGCATAGTGCTGTAACAACATTGCTGTACAGCAACATGTAGACATGCCATGTGACTCCATGACTTCAGCAGTCAATAGGAAGCCTAGGACACCTAATAACAGACCATAGAAAAAGAAACAGCCATACAGAAGTCCATACCTAATGTTCTAGCCCAGGGGTCATCAACCTTTTAGAACAGAGCTGACTTTGACAAGCTCAGAAGGCTTGTCAGTGAGGCCCTAAAGGGCCACAACCCAAAGGGGAGGGGAGTTCAGGATAAGTGTTTGCTCAAGGGAGTGATCCTGGATGCACAAGCAAAGTCCATCCCATCTCGAAGGAAAGGCAGCAAAAGGGCACAGAAGCCCCCTTGGCTTGCGGACCTCCTGCATCTTAAAAGGAAGACCTACAAAGGATGGAGGACTAGAACCACCACCAAGGAGGAATACTCTGCTCTGGTCTGGACCTACAGAGAGCAAACCAGGAAAGCCAAGGCTGCAATGGAACTCCAGCTACCTACAAATATCAAGGGCAATAAAAAGTTGTTTTTTAGATATGTGGGGAGCCGGAGGAAAAGCAAGGGCAACATTGGACCCCTGCTAAACCAGGTAGGACACCTGGTAACCAATGCCCAGGAAAAAGCAAACTTCCATCAGTTTTTCACCAGTCCGATGGGACAACCCTGCCCTTTGCAGGCCAGGGAGGCCCGGGTGAGGGAGATTCCTTACAATCCATCAAAGCTGACCTTGTAAAGGAACACCTTGACAGGCTGGATACCTTCAATTCAGCCAGCCCTGATGGTTTACACCCATAGGTACCCAAAGAGCTGGCAGGCATCATAGCTCAGCCCCTGGCACAGATCTTTGAGAACTCCTGGTGCTCTGGAGAAGTGCCTGATGATTGAAAGAAGGCCAATGTGGTGTTTATCTTCAAAGAAAAGGAAAGTGGATCTGGCAAACTACAGACCCATCAGCCTGACCTCTATCCTGGGGAAGGTCTTGGAAAAGATTATCAAAGAGGCCATCCTATACAGGCTAGCTAATGGCGATATCCTGAGGGATACCCAGCATGGGTTTGTTGCAGGTAGGTCTTGCTTGACCAATCTCATTTCCTTTTACGACCAAGTGACCTATCACCTGGACAAGGGGGAAGAGATTGATTTCATATATCTTGACTTTAAAAAAGCCTTCGATCTGGTATCCCACGATCACCTCTTGGTAAAACTGGCTAACTGCAGCCTCGACCTCACCACAATCCACTGGCTGGAGGAATTGGCTCTGTGGCAGGACCCAGAGGGTGGTGGTTGATGAAAGTCAATCCTTGTGGTGCCCTGTGACCAGTGGAGTCCCTCAGGGCTCTGTCCTAGGGTCCTTATTTTTTAATATCTTCATCAATGACGTAGACCATGGTGTCAGCAGTGGGCTGGCCAAGTTCACCGACAACACCAAATTCTGAGGTAAAGCATCCACACCTGAGGACAGGAGGGTGACCCAGGAAAATCTTGACAGGCTCATGAAATGGGTGGACGAGAACCTGATGGTGTTTAACACCAAAAAATGCAAAGTTCTGTACCTAGGGAGGAAAAACCTGAACCATGCTTATAGGCTTGGCAGTGCTAGTTAGCACTACAGATAAAAGGGACTTGGGGGTCATGATTGACCACAAGATGAATATGAGCTTTCAATGTTATGCTGCGGCTAGTAAAGCGAGCAAAACACTGGCTTGCATCCATAGATGCTCCTCACGCAAATCCTGGAACATCATTCTCCTGTTGTACTCGGTCTTGGTGAGGCTGCAGCTGGAGTACTGCATCCTGTTTTGGGCTCCACAATTCAAAAAGGATGTGGAGAAGCTTGAGAGGGTGCAGAGGAGAGCCACATGCATGATCAGAAGTCAGGATAACAAACCTTATGATGAGAGGCTGATAGCTATGGGACTCTTCAGCCTGGAAAAGCTCAGGCACAGAGGCTATCTGGTGGCCACCTATAAGTGGGTGTTCACCAGGATCTGGGGGAACATCTGTTCACCAGAGCGCCCTAAGGGATGACAAGGTCGAACGATCACAAACTCCTCTGCGACCGTTTCAGGCTGGACATAAGGAAGTACTTTTTTTACTGTCCGAGCTCCCAAGGTTTAGAATAGACTGCTGCCGGAGGTGGTTCAAGCACCCACTTTGAACGCCTTCAAGACACTTTTGGATGTTTATTTTGCTGGGATCTTATGATCCCTGCTGACTTCCTGCCCCTGGGCAGGGAGCTGGACTCGATGATCCTCCAAGGTCCCTTCCAGCCCAAATGTCTATGAAATCTATGAAATGTATGAAACAGCAGACCACTGTTTTTTAAAGCCTGCTATTGCTGCAGGCTGCCAATTCCCAACACTGCTGCAGGCAGCTGCTCTTCTCTGCAGCCCCCATCCATAGCATCCATACTCCCCACTGTTGCTTCCACTGTACACTCTGCACTGCTGATTCTCATTATCAACAGCACTAGGGAGAGATGAGAATGGCAGCAATGGTGCTCAGCACATGTTACAGGGGTGAGAAATGGTAGCAGGGTGGGCTGGCAGCACAATTTGGGCCAAACTGTATACTACCATTCCTCTGAATCCAAGCATTTTGGTGCCTGCAGGATGTAGATGGCTGACCCATGCTCTAGCTAGTTTTCTCCAGCTAAAAAAGAAAAAAAAAAGAAATGAAATTAAACTCATGAAATTCCTTTGCCCTTGCATCAGGTCTAATTCAAACAACCAAGGCCTAAATGTTTAATTAGAGTTCCCAAGGAAGGTACAAACTGTAGCTTGCAAGTTATTTTGTTTCTATTACCTTGAAACTCCTGGAGCCAAGAAATGAATACTGTTTATTTCATTAGCACTTGTAGGACTATCTAGAATCAGTTAAAAACAGGATTAGTGTCTATTTCCACTAACTACTCATGGGTTTATGCACACTGTAGAACATGCCAAATTCATGGAACAAAGAAGCATTAATAGCCATTGTTATAACTTTGTGACTCCACAGTGGTGTGGATCATACTAACAAGGGAAAATAGGCACCACACATGGCCCAGGAACCAAAACTGAAAGCAAATACAGTGCCTGAGGTGGTGCACAAAGTAACAGCATTTAAAGTTACAGTACCATATATAACAGCTAATGAACAATAAATCCTATAACCTATCTTAAAATAGTAACTTTAAGAATAACAACACACTAACATTTCAAAATAAAAAAAGAATGTAAATGTTAGGTGGCCAGACTTAAAATTTGCAGGTGACCAACTACATGCTCTAGAATTAAATGTGAATATGCAGCTGCTTTTGGCAACTTACTGGATGCCAGGGCCAGGGCACAATGGGTCAGCCCCAGGCTCCAGGCGATGGTGGTGGGACATGAGGCTTCTGAAAGTATGGAGCCATGTGGCTAGACAACAGGCAGGAGTCTGGTCCCTGGCTGACTAGGCTGACTGTGTACAATTTACACGTCCGGTCAGTGTCCACATGTGTGTTTAATCAAAGTTAATTACCCTGTGTTAATTAGTTTACTGCAGCCTAATAATGTTGCATGTATAGATGGTAATGCTTTATTCCTCAGCTTATTATTCTACTCAGCAGTTAAGCACACATGTAGATGCAGCCACTAACTAGAAAATTAAGAGGCCTGAGCATACCACAGGTTTTTGTACCCTTTTAGGATAAGGTGGTGAAGGTAAGATGGTGTTGCTCTGTACCACAGGGAGTTATTCCACAAAATAAGTGTAATAACTGTAACGGGCAAAGTGAGTTATGCTCAGGTTCTTAGCATAACTTTTGGCCTTCTCAGAATTTTAGCTTTGAGTAGCAAGGAATCCAAAAACTAATATCCCACACACCCAGCAGAGGATCTGAGGCTGGCACCACCGAAGGTCGCTGCTGTAACATCTAAGGAACCACTTGCCAGGTCGTATTGAAAAGATAATTATCTTGTAATAAGCCTAGGGGTTACTAATAAAGTTCTCTTGATACCAAATCAGATGAGGGGCTGTATCAATCCTTGGGGGTCTCTGGTAAAAGGAATCCTGGGGCAACAATAACCTTGCAGCTGCTTCCTATCATTCCATTAATTGAATGTTTAGCCAGGGAGGTACCCTGTGCCTGGGAGCCCCATCAGCTGATCGGAGCTTCCAGTGGGGGCTGCCTATGTATATCTCAAACCTAGGAGCTCCCAAATGATGCCACACACCTGTGGCTGGAAGACTGCTGCTTTTGTAGGCTTCCAGGTATGGGGATGCATAACACACTCCATGGCTGGAAGTCCACATCAGGTATGGTCTTCCAGCCATGGGGGTGCATGAAATACCCCACAGCTAGGAACCTGCATCAGGTGCAGTGTCCCAGCAGTCGGGCTGTGTGAAGTACCCCATAGCTGGAAGTCCATATTAGCTGTGGTTTCCCTGCCATGGGGACCCCTGAGGAACTCCCACTTCTGGGAGCCTAGGTCAGCTGATGGGGCTCCCACCCTCAGGAATGCATGGTGCTTCTCTGTGGCTTAGATCTCTGTCAGCTGAGAAGGCTCCCCAATGGATCACTGTGAGGACAGGAGAAAAAGGCTCCTTGTTTTCAGTTCCCCATACTATTCTGTAGCTGGACCTACCATTTGAGAGAATTTGGCCTTATCCCTGTGGCTCTGGACTAGAGCATGCTCAGTCATTTCATGGGAATGAAGCATATACTACTTTCATAGTTGGTAGGGTCAGAAGGGACCTGAGCAGATCATCAAGTCCAACCCCCTGCCATGGCAGGAAAGAATACTGGGATCAAACAACCCCAGCAAGGTTTTCATCCAGCCTCCTCTTAAAGACCCCCAGGGTAGGAGCCAGCACCACTTCTCTTGGAAGTTGGTTCCACATCCTAGCTGTCCTGACACTGAAATAGCACCTCCTGATATCTAGCCTAAATCTACCCTCTGCCAGCTTGTGATTGTTATTTCTAGTCACTCCTGGTAGTGCTCGGGGGGAGCAGGGACTCTCCCAATGCCTGCTGGTCCCCTCTGACTAGTTGGTAAATGGCCACTAGATCCTTCCTCAGCCTTCTCTTGTGGAGGCTGAACAGGTTCAGGTCCCTTAGCCTCTCCTCATAGGGCCTGCCCTGCTGCCCGTGATCATGTGAGTGGCCCTCCTCTGGACCCTTGCCATGTTGTCCACATCCCTCTTCAAGTGCAGCGCCCAGAACTGGACGCAGTACTCCAACTGCAGCCTGACCAGTGTCACACAGAGGGGGAAGATCATCTCCTTGGACCTGCTCGAGATGCATCTGTGGATGCATGACAAGGTGCAGTTGGCCTTCCTGACAGCGTCCCCACACTGTTGGCCCATGTTCATTTTGGAATCAATAATGACTCCAAGATCCTTTTCTGCCTCTGCACTAACGAGAAGGGAGTTCCCCAGCCTGTAGGTATGCTGTTGTTTCTTCCTCCCCGGGTGCATCACCTTGCACTTGTCAGTGTTGAAACCCATCCTGTTCTCATCCGCCCACCCCGTAACCTGTCTAGGTCCAATTGCAGCCTATTCCTCCCTTCTAGCATGCCCACATCCCCCCACATCTTTGGTTAGGATGTGCAAGGGAAGAGTACATGCACAGTGAGGTCAGCACTGGGAGCTGTAAGAGACTGTAGTATGCTTGACTAGAATGCAATATATAGAAATTTAACTGCTAAAACCAACATTTCTAATGATGTCCCTAAGGCATGAAGTTTTGCCAAATTTGGGCAGTTTTGCATAGAAATGACAACATGCCAAATACCCAATATAAACTCACAGCCCTGCCAAATTCAAAGCCTACACTGCAAAGCATGGACTTACTAAACCTGGTCACAGAAAAGGTTACAACATTCTTCTTTTTTTAACATGGGCTTTTCCTCTAGCATTATTGTTGGAAGTCTCTTGTAAGGAGCTGATGATTGCTACACTGATCACTGACTTATCAACAGGTGTATCACTTAAACTGGCTCCCAAATGATGGCTGCAGCAGAAGCAATGCCGATGGAAGATCAGTTTTGGACTGAGGGACCCAAACAATTGAGATCTCTTCCGCCCGTGCCTCAATGAAAAACTGGTGAATTCCAATCAACAACAATGGGAGAATGTCAGCAGCCCTCGAGGCCATCGTCATCAGCGCCTGTGAAGAGACACTTAGATTCTCTACAAGGAAACATCAAGACTGATAACAAGCTCAAGCCCTTTTTGTGCTTTACAAAATGACACCAGCTCCAAGAAAAATAAATTGAATTGCCAACAAGCCAAGGCAGAGGCTCCAAGGAGAACCTGTGATATGAAGAACAAATGGTGGTAAGACCATCTCTAAGGAGATTCAACATTTTGCTGGCATCAATGGTTTCTTCAGTACCACCCAGCCATCTATGGTCTGAACATTAAGGATCAACCCCCTTGAGACCTATGGATGAAGGAGATCTCATCAAGAAAAGAGTAGCTATCAATGACCACTGGAGCATTTTGCTGACATTCTTAATTGAGACTCTGCTGTTGATGAGTATTTTTCACTCCATCCTGCAAAACCCAGTCAGAGATGATCTTGGAATCCCTCCAACCCTTGATGAGATAAGGAAAGCCATCAAGAAGATGAAGAACAACAAGGCATCTGGGATGGAATCCCCATTGAAATTGTCTCATTTCAATGGGAAAGAAGAGGAGCTCACATCACAGCTTCATGCCCTCATCTTAAGGATCTGCAATGATGAAGAAATCCCAGACAACCTCAGGGATGCCATGAAGGTGACAATCTTCAAGAAAGGAGACAAGTCCAACTGTGGAAACCACAGAGGGATCGCCTTGCTTTCCACCACAGGAAAGATCATTACAAGAACCCTCCTTAACCATCTCCTTCCACTTGCTGAAGAGTTCCTCCCAGAATCTTAGTGTGGGTTTAGGGTATCAAGAGGAACAAATGACATGATCTTCACAACTCGCTAGCGGCAGAAGAAATTCTGGGAACAACATAAGCCTCTCTACATAGCCTTCTTTGACCTCATGAAAGCTTTTGACTCTGTTAGCTGAGAAAGTGTTGTAGAGGATCCTTCTGAAGTACAGATGCCCACCAAAATTTATCACCATTCTCTGCCTGCTCCATGACAGCATGCAAGTGGTGATTCTCAGTAACATATATATCACAACTCCTCTGAGGTTAGAATTGGAGTTAAGTAAGGCTGTGTCATCACTCCAAAACTCTTTTCAGTATTCCTTGCCGCAATGCTACATCTGACCACCAACAAGCTAACAGTCACAGTGGAACTACATTACCAAATGGATGGTAAGCTGTTTAATATCACCCAACTCTGAGCCAAAACTAAGACCACACCAACCTCAATCATTGAGCTCCAGTACACTGACAATACTGTAGTAGTGTGTACTCACTCGGAAGCAGACCTTCTGGCAATCACTGACATTTTTACTGAAGCATACAAGAAAATGGGACTAATGCTTAACATTCAAAAGACTAAGGTCCTCCACCAACAAGCTCCTAGTGAACAGTCCCCTGCTCTGGTAATCCAGATGCACAGTAAGTCTCTGGAGAATGTTATTTCCCATACCTCAAAATCTCTCTCTTGCAGAATCCTGACATCAGTGAAGAAATCCAGTAACACCCCAGATGTGCAAGTGCGGCCTTTGGATGCCTGAAGAAATCAGTTTTTAAAGATCATTTGCAACATCAGATCTGAAAATAAGCTCCTGGTTTATCAAGCAATCATGATCCCCACCTTGGTGTATGGAGTGGAGACACAGACAGTATACAGGAAACATCTAAAGCTGCTGGAAGAGTACCATCAATGCTGCCTGTGGAAGACCCTCTGAATCCAGTGGGTAGACAGATGCACCAACATTAGCATCCTCCTGCAAGCAAACACCACAAATACTGAGGCGATGATCATCCAACATTAACTTTGTTGGGCCAGCCATGTCATCTGGACTTCCGACTCCAAACTTCCGAACCAAGTGTTATTCTCTTGACTCAGGTGAAGGGCAGAGAAAGCACTTCAGGGACATCCTCAAGGCCAACTTAAAAAAAACGCAATGTCAATGTCAACTCATGGGAAACTATCACCCAGGACCACCCCAAATGGTGGAAGAGTCCATTGCTGTTGCAAGGAACTCAGTACCTTGAAACCTCATGACAACAACAGGAGATAGAAAAGCAGGAGCAACAGAAACAGCATGTCGCTGACCAAATTAAGAATCCAGCACCATCCACCCCACATGGAAACATGTGTCTGAGCTGCAATAGAGTCTGTTGAT
Source organism: Crocodylus siamensis (assembly GCF_052110815.1). Taxonomy (NCBI): domain Eukaryota; kingdom Metazoa; phylum Chordata; order Crocodylia; family Crocodylidae; genus Crocodylus; species Crocodylus siamensis. Next base: position 309,875,300 of record NC_143395.1, read on the forward strand.
GGACAGGCCTTATCACCCATCTTCAGACACACAGATAAGACAATCATGGAAGACAATCATCCTCAACTGTGAGGGATTACTGAAGATTGTTGGAAGTAAATGAGACATTTTAGCTAAAATTAAACTCATGTTTAACAAATTTTAGCAGAGTTTGACAAAGTCATCAAAACTGAAAGCAGGGTCTTATAATAAGAAGCATCAGTTAACATTTTATGCTCAAGACAGAAAACACAAACCTTTTTCCAAGACACCGAGAAAGTTGTCAGATATAGTAATGTGGGCAGAGGCAACTCAAGCAGGGTGCGGGTCCCCACCTCTGCTCTGATCCTGGACCCGAAGAAGCTGCTGCTGCCATTGGTGGCAGCATCAGCAATGAGGGAGAGGTGGGAGATAGTGAGCGGCTGGACGCGGAGCCACTGCTCTGCCCAGCTTCATGCCACAACTGCTCTGCCCGGCTCTGCAGGACCCACCAAAGCTTGGGGCCTGGGACCATTGCCCCAATTTGCACCCCCTAGGGACAGCCCTAAATGTGGGTTTTGAGCCAAACCCATTCTCAAAAGCTGCTTCCTGCTGAATAAAAATGCAAGGCCTATTCATATTTTCTCCCAGGAGATACACATGAAATATGCTAATAATTTTACTGACTGCTCTGAACTGAGCACTGTTAATCCCACAAGCACTATTCTATTTTTTATTCCATATGTCCAATGCCTGGCTTAGTGGGATATTGATACAGGATCATAACAGATAGTACTTTACAAATGCAAAGTAACAGGATAACTTTTCCAGAGTTTTAATTGGAAAGCCTAGTTCTCCTCTTACTAAAGGCAATATGTCAGTCACTTTAGGAACATAAGAAAGCAGGGCTCAAAGGGACCTCACAAGGTAATATACTCCATCCCTCTGCTCAAGGCAGGATTATCCCTAACTAAACTATCCTAGCCAAGGGTCCATCCAACCTGTTCTTGAAAATTTCCAGGGATCAATATTTCACAACTTCTCTAGGTAGCCTGTTTCAATGCTTGATCAGCTTCAGAGTCAGAAAGTTCCTCCTAAATTTAAATTTAAATTTTCACTGTCGAAGCTTGTTGCCATTGCTGCTAGTCCTGTCCCTGACAGAGATAGGGAAAAACCTATTTCTATTCTTTTGAACAAAAGCACAATGTTCATAATCAGCTTATGGTCAACTGTAACCCTCAGGTGCTTCTCTGCACTACTGCAGCCTAACCAGTCATTACATAGTTTGCATTTCTGCATACAATTATTTCATTTCTAGTACAGGACTTCACATGTATCCTTTTGGAATTTCATTTGATTAACTATGGGCTATTTGCCCAAGCTATCCATGTCATTCTGATCCTAAAGCTACTGTCCAGAGGGTCTAAAACTCAACTTAGCCCAACTCAGTGCAAGCCACTAAATTGCTAAGTGTACACTTGATATCATCATCCAAATCATTAATGAAGATGTTGAACAATACCAGACAGATCTTTGGGGAATGAAACTCTATTTGATACTTCCCCATAAATAGATATTGAGCCACTGAGGACTACTTGTTGAGCTTCCGTGGAAGAAGGGAGAACTGCAGATTCCGAAGTGTCCAATCTGTCAATACCTCCAGTAGGAGATGGATCAGGCCCCATTTCACAGTTCCTCACATAGACTGAATTGTAATATAACAGACCACCTGTGCAATTTGGTGTGCTGGTTAGGCACCACTGAATTAATTTTATTTTAGAGTGCTTTAGCATCTTTTAATCTGACTCCTCTAAAATTCCTTGTTTAATACCAGCACAAGCTATTTTGAAATACACACATTTTTCTGCTTATCTGCTTGTACTCATACATTCCCTATCTAGTGTAAAAAGAAATTGCATTTAGTATTCTCTCTATGTTCTTTATGCTTATGTACATTTTTTGGAAATGTTGTTCTGCTATTTATATAATAGCTTGCTAGTTCTTAGGTGAAATTTGTTAAACTGGGAAAACAGAAGATGTTCACATCTCTGTAATGAAAAGGAGAGATGACATGACAGCAAGAGTATGTTTTGATCTTTCCAACTCATTTCACATCATTCTTCCCCCTCCCACTCCCTCATATGTCTTTCTTTAGTCTATGAAAGGAAGGGCAGCTTGTTTAACATGAGTTGGAATTCCATGGTTAACACCACAGGTGCTGACACCATGAATGCACAAACTCTGTTGCATCATTAGTATTGCTAAGTCTCCAGTGACAACAGATTTGCTGAAGTGTGTACTGGCTGTTGGCTATATAATCTTGTCTTGTTGGTTAATTATAAGATCACTGTTATTTAAAGCAAGCATGTCAGTCACAACTCAAAGATCTTCCCATAGTCATGCCATTGTATAGCCACATATTGAATTCACAATTTAAGTTCAGAGAGCTCCTTGAAGAATTCACAGAAAGTTCACCAATGACATGATTACTTCCATGAAAGTACTCTGGAATTGTTGTTAATTATGTGATCTATGTTCATGGAAAAGAATCACTCACTTTAATACAGACAGAACTACACTGATCATATAATTTATTATTATTATTTATCATTCCAGTTTCTTAAAATCATCTTCTGCACTGGAAATAGCAATATACAGTACTTATTGTTTTCTGCTAATTAGTGAAAATGCAGATGAAATAACAACATTCTGTAACATTTCCTGTCAACCTGGGCAGGGCCCATCGCCCTGGCCTCCACTCAGACAGAGCGCCTGGGTTTGGGGGCACTCATACCTTTCCTTGTGGGGTGTGCTGAATGCTAGAGGCCCTGGAATGCCAGATTAGTGAACTCCAGCGGCTGCGCTCCATTAGAGACATGGAGCAGGAACTGGGCTCCAGCATGTGAGGATGCAGGGCCACCAGCACCTGCGCCTAGAAGTAGATGCAGAGTTATCATGGTGGATGACTCCCTCCTTAGGGGAACTGAGGAAGCAATCTGTCGCCCTGACCCCCTAGCTCATGGGGTCTGCTGCCTGTCTGGAGCTCACGTCTGGGATGTGACAGAGAGGATCCCCAGACTCATTCAGCCCTCTGACCACCATCCCATACTACTCATCCATGTGGGCACCAATGATACGGTGCAGAGCAGTCTGGTCTGGGTAATGCGTGACTATAGGGCTCTGGGAGCTGGGCTCAAAGGTCTGGGGACACAGATAGTTTTTTCTTTGATCCTCCCAGTCACAGGACATGGGCTCTGGAGGGATAGGTGCATCGGTGAGGTGAATAAAAGATTACGGTGAAGATTACGGTGATGATGCCATCGTGAGGGGCTTGGCTTCCTATACCACAGTCCACACTTCAGAGAGAGTGGACTGTTGGGAAGGGATGGCCTCCACCTCACCTGGAAAAGGAAAAAGCTCTTCTCAGTCAGCATGGCTGACTTTCTTGACAGGGCTTTAAACTAAGACCACTTGGGGATGGGCGGTTCTATTAATAGTCCTAGCCTGGGTCATGTCAGCTGCACTACCAATAACTTGGGTAGTCCAAGGAAATGTTTCACTTCACCACTTAAGGAAGCATTGGGCTTCTCATGACAGACTTAACTGCCTGTACGCAAATGCCAGGAACTTGGGAAATAAGCATGAGGAACTGGCCCTTCTGCCATGTGAAAATGACTATAACCTTGTAGGGATAATGGAGACCTGGTAGGACCCCACCTATGATTGGTCAGTGGCTTTAGAGGGTTACACCTTATATAGGAGAGACCGTGTAGGGAAAAGGGGTGGGGGTGTTGTTTTCTACATCAAGGATTAGCTCACCTCCTTGCAGATTGAGTTTTCTAACCAGGAATGGCATCTTGAGACCCCCTGGGTCAAGATATAAGGAGAACATGGGGAGGGTGACATATTTGTAGGAGTCTACTATAGACCTGTCCACCAAGAGGAAGAACTAGATCAGGAATTCAGTAGGGAACTGGCTGAAGCCACATGATCCCGATGCATGATCTTCAGGGATCTCACACTCTTGGGATGAATGGAGAGCCAATCTGACAGGTCATGTATCTTTCTCATGTGCATTGATGACCTCTAACGCAGGAAGTCTATAGGCCAACTAGGAGAGATGCATTGCTTAATCTGGTCCTGGCATCGTTTTTTCACCCTGCCAGGAGGATCACACTGTCAGAAACAGCACAAATCTTTCTGAGAGCAGGCAACAGGCCCAAAATCGATGTGGATCAGATGAGGGAACACATCGAGGAACTGGACATTAACAAGTCAGTGGGCCCATACAGAATGCACCCAAGAGTCTTGAAGAAGCTGGCAGATATCATTGCATCCCCCTTGGCAAAGATATTTGAAAATTTATGGTGCTTGGGCAAGGTCCCAGACAACTGGAAAAGAGCCAATGTGATCTCTATCTTCAAGATAGGGGAACTATAGACCAATCAGTTTGATGTCCGTCCATGGAAAAATCCGGAAAAAATTGTCAAGGGATCCAACACTAGACTAATGGAAGGCAAACATTTGAATGCCAGCCAACATGGCTTTGTGACTGGCAGGTCTTGTCGGAACCAAACTCATCTTCTTTATGACCAGGTAACATGTGCCCTGGAGGAGGGAGATGACATGGACATCATATGATGGTTTCATGGTTAAGCTGGGAAACTGTGGCCTTGATCATCATATGGTCCAATGGCTCTGCAACTGGCTACGGGGTTGGACCCAAAGAGTACTAGTTGATGGGAGTAAATCAACGTGGTGCAGGGATGACCAGTGGAGTCCCTCAGGGCTCAGTACTTAGGCCGGTGCTCTTTAACAACTTCATTAATTATCTGGATTCGGGACTCAGATGTGAACTAGCCACGTTCACGGATGATACCAAATTATGGGGGAGGGTTGTCACACCACAGGACAGCCTAGGGATACAGACCAATTTGCACACACTCTCAAGGTGGGCTGACCAAAACCTGATGGCCTTCAATGTAGAGAAGTGTAAGGTGCTGTACCTCGGTAGGAGGAACCCTCAACATACTTACAGGCTCAGCAGTGCTATGCTGCTAGCACCACAACCAAAAGGGACTTAGGGGTCTTGACTGACCACAGAATTAATATAAGCCACCAATGCAATGCTGTGGATGGCAAAGCAAATCAAACACTGGCGTCCATCCACCAATGCATCTCAAGCAAAACCAGAGAAGTTATCCTCCTGCTTTACTCAGCCTTGGTGAGATCACACCTAGAGTACTGCATCCAGTATTGGGCCCCCACTTCAGGAAGGATGTGAAGAAGCTTGAGAGAGTCCAGAGGAGAGCCACTCATATGATCCAAGGCCTAGAGAGAAGGCCATATGAGGAAAGGCTGAGGGACTTGGGACTCTTCAGTCTGAAGAAGAGAAGGCTCAGAGGGTACTTGGTGGCAGCCTACTATTACATAAGAGGTATACATCAGGACCTGGGAGAACATCTGTCACCAGATCTCCCCAAGGGATAACAAGGTCTAATGGCCATAAACTCAAGGAAGGCCTGTTTAGACTAGATATAAGAAAAAAGTTCTTTATGGTGCGTGTGTCCAGGGTCAAACTCCCCTCAGAAAGCTTTCACCAGAGATGGTGTAAGCACCTACTCTGCACTCTTTCAAAATATATTTCTTGCTGGGGTCACTTAATCCCAGTCTATGTTGTGGGGGGGCTGGACCCAATGATCTTATCAGGTCCCTTCCAGCCCCTAATGTCTATGAAAACTATGAAAAGTACTTGAGAAAACACCTTCTAGGTATTTTACAAATTTTGGACCTAGGATCAAGCATCTTTTCACCACTTCATCAGTGTACTTTAACACTATCCAGGGAAGACCATATATGGGGAGAGAGTGTGGCTCCCTTTCCTAGTTCATTAAGTCCCTAGCCTCTCTTCATTAAGGTTGCCAATTAGTTATCAGTTGTGATGGGAAGATGTCCGTGTAAATATCTACTCTATAAAATGGACCCAAACTATTATTTTCCTCCCAGCTTTCCACTAAATAAACAGAAACTACTTTCTGTCTCTACTTATCTAAATTACATTTGAACTGGGTAAGAAATGAAAGGTCCCTTTAGGCTATGTTCAAGATTCTAAGATATATAAGACAACCTCCTAAATTAGGTTCTATATAAGGATATATAGAATATCCTAGAATATATATAGATATATATATACATTTGATATAATTTTCCAAGTATAGAATCTAATTATTGGAAGTTTTTCTTGAATTTGTCCCCTCCCCACTGCTACAGCAGAAAAAATATATCGGGGGGGGTGGGACCAGGTAGCCCTTCTGCCTCTCCAATTACCGTGTTTCCCCGAAAAGAAGACATACCCATAAAATAAGCCGTAGCAGGATTTCTACGTATTTGCGCAATATAAGCCATACCCCGAAAATAAGACATAGTGATAGGCGTGGCTAAGCGTACCGGCGCGAAGCGGTAAATAAGACGGGCAGCCCTTCTCATTTGCCCCATTGTGACAGCTGCTATCTCGGAGGTGACCGGAGAGGGAGAAATAGAAAGTGAAAGTAAAAGTCTCCTCAGTGAAGTGAGGAGCAGGAAGTTCTGCTTTAGGTATTGTGTGTCCTCAGGGGGAAGAATAAAGCTGTGGCTGCGGCTTTGGATTAACATCATACATAGTTTTGGTATTGGGTGGTGGAACCGGAGCGTGCTCCATCCACTTCATGCATTGACCTGGTATTGCAGTGCTTCCAGGACCGGTGCAAAAAAACAGGAAAAAAAAATAAAAAAATGCTGTTTTAAAAATAAGACATCCCCCGAAAATAAGCCATAGTGTGTCTTCTTGAGGAAAAATAAATATAAGACAGTGTCTTATTTTCGGGGAAACATGGTACTTCCCCCAGCAGCTCCTTTCATTTCTCATTACTGTCAGACCCTGTTCTTCCTGAGCACATGAAAGTGAGGAACAAATCTGAAAAAAATCACCTTGAAATAAGCATAGTTGTAGTAATTGTCATATAGTACCCATAGGCTTAGTTAATCTAAAATTGATGCATTCAAAACTTTTTTGAAACTGCTGCAAGTTTTAGCACAGGTAGTCCATAAACACACTTTTGCATCTACTTATATGCAAACTATGCATTTATTTGTATACTAAATATACACGATATTAGTCCAGGGGTCGGCAAAATATGGCCCAGAGGCCAGATTCAGAGGGGCTTTGTTCAGCCTGGGGCAGGTTCATAGATTCATAGATGTTAAGTGCTGGAAGGGACCTTACAAGATCATCTGGTCCAGCCCCCCTGCACTTGGGCAGGAAAGACTGCAGGGGTCAGCTGTCCCTAGCAAAGTGGGCATCAAGATGCTTTTTGAAGGTTGCCAGGGTAGGTGACTGTACCACCTCTGGAAGGAGTTTGTTCCAGATCCTTGGCACTCAAATTGTAAAGAAGTTTTTCCTTATATTCAATCTGAAGTGATCTTCAATCAGTTTGTGCCCATTGTTTCTTTTCTTCCCCTGGGGTGCCTTGGTGAACAGATGCTCCCCCAGGCCCTGATGTACACCCCAATATATTTATAGGCTGCAACAAAGTCCCCTCTAAGTCTTTTCTTCTCCAGACTGAACAGTCCCACCATGTCTTTTAGCCTCTCCTCATATGGTTTTCTCTCCAGACCTCTAGTTATGTGCGTGGCCCTCCTTTGGACTCTCTCAAGCTTCTCCACATCCTTCCTGAAGTGTGGTGCTGAGAACTGGATGAAGTACTCCAGCTGTGGTCTCACTAAGACCAAGCAGAGTGGGAGGATGACATCCTTAGCCTTGCTTGAGATACATCAGTACATGCATGCCAGTGCTTTATTTGCTCTGCCAGCTACGGCATTGTATTGGTGGCTCATGTTCATTCTGTAGTCTATCACGACCTGAACAGGTCTCTTTCAGTTGTGGTGCTGGCAAGCATAGCACTGCTGAGCCTGTAAGTGTGTCTTGGATTATTTATCCCCAGGTGGAGCACTTCACATTTCTCTATGTTAAACATCATCAGGTTATGATCTGCTCACCTTGCAAGCCTGTCCAGGTCGGCCTGTATTGCCAGCCTGTTCTCATATGTGACCACACTGCCCCATAATTTGGTGTTGTCTGCAAACTTTTCCAGTATGCTTTTAATACCCAAATCAAAATAATTGATGAACATGTTGAAAACATGGGTCTGAGTACTGAACCCGCTGGGTCCTCCTTTCTCCCTTTCTTTGGTTTCTTGGTCCCTCCTGGCCAAGGTTCCTCCTAGCTGTGGTGTGTCCTGCAGCCCCCTGGGCATGCAGAGGGGCTACCTCCACAGCTGGACTACCTTCTAGGCAGCCCAGGCAGTGGAAGCTCCTTCTGGCTGCTGCTGCTGCTGCCCCGAGCCCTGCAATAGCAGCGAGTACCAGTGGGCGCAGTCCTGACCCCGTGCACTCCGTGCCAGATCCAGGCTCACCCATCTGGTCTGAGTAGCAGCCGTGTGGGAGAGAAATTGCTGCTCGGTGCAGGGCAAAAGTGGTCCCTCCCCCACTCCACCGCCAGCGCTTCCAGGTGTAGCTGCCTGGAGCCCACACAGGCCTGCTCTGCGTCTATACTGCATCACCACTGCCTTTGGGCTGACCCATAAGGCAGTGGTGACAGCACAGATTAGATGCAGAGCAGCCCCACATGGGCTCTGGGAAGCTGCTCCAGGAAGCACTGGCAACAGGAGGAGGAGGGCTGATTTTACCCCATGTTGAGCAGCAGTTTCTCTCCTGTGCCACCACCGCTGAGTCTGGGCCCCTGCATCTGCTCTGGACTTGCCCATCTGGGCTGAGAGCAGCAGCAGTGACAGCACCAGGAAGACATAGTTGCTTGGCAAGGGGGGAAAGCGGTCCCCCTCCCTGGCTGCCACTGGGGACTTTTTGGTGCAGCCATGCAAAGCCTGTGCTGCGCCAGGCTGGTGTACGGCTCTATCACCACTGCTTCTGGGCTGCCCAATGCAATTAATTGGAAATGGGAAAGAAAGGTGAAGCTCAGCTGTGGGAATGAAGAAGTAAAAATGTATGCAATGTAGTAGTTCACTATGACTTGGAAAAAAGTCTGTACTGAGGGGGAAATGCACTCAGTGGGTATTACCATGTATCTTTTTCAGATGGGCTTCACTATCTTATCCTTGTGGTAGGTTCCCATTGGCATATTCGCCTGATATGGGCCTTATATTTTATAGTGCTCAGTATTGGCAGTTCATTTAATGAACTTCATAGTTGGTTTCCATTACCAAGTGCATGCTGCTTTTAGCAGCAGTTCAAAAATAGACAATATATTTAGTGGGTTGCCTGGATGAGAATGTAAGCCAAAGGACTTCTTTTCCCTATGCTGATTTAGGGGGGAAAAATCTCATCTTGCATTTGAGTAAATATTGTATATTGAATGCAAACACAATAGAACTCAGTGTTTATCATGTAGTAAGTAAAGGTTTTGCGAAGTCAAGAATTTTAATCTCTAAGGACCAATGTACATGTATCTACAATATGCACCATTTTCCACTTCCCCCCCAAAATATTGTCCGTATGTACCTTATACGGATAGAAGATGAGCCAAATGATAACAAATGTTGTTTTGCTCTAAGAATATGACTAACCTCTGCAGATTATGGTATCAAGCATATCAGAGAAACATGGTACCTCTGCTCTATATGCACTAAACTCTGAAATGGATGCAATATAGCTGCCTTAAAAGCAACAAGAACAACAGGAAAGAGAGTTTGCTGACATGAATCCAGCCCTAATCTAATAAGTCTGCATTTAATCCACCTGGGAGTTTAACATACAGAGCAGGCAAGCCATGCCTCAGAGCCATGCCTCAGAGCTGCTCCTTAGAATAGTATGGTAAACTAATTTTGTGGCTCACTTCAAGTGTTGTATATGGCTCATACAGCTGTGCTAACAACATGCTGGGCTTGATTCTGCAGTTCTGCTTAACTAGTCAAAACTCTTCACTTTTATTGATCTGCTTAAACAGTATTTTAAGTGAGTGGGAGATTAATGAACATTCACACATGGCTCAAGTGACTGTACACAACTATAGTTTGCAAAGGAAATCAAGGGAACAGAAAAGAACATCTGTGAGTTTAGGATAGTTCACTTGATAACAGCTAGATGAGAATAGGCCAAGCACAGTGATGCTTCCTTGTGTATATAGATTCATACATGTAGGGTCGGAAGGGACCTTGCTTATCTTCTAGTCAGACCCCCTGCCCTGAGCAGGAGAGAAAACTGGGCTCAAATGACCCCAGCTAGGTAATCATCAACCCTCCTCTTAAAGACCATCTTCCAAAGGCCGGCACTACTTCCTTTGGAAGTTGGTTACAGATCTTAGCTGCCCTGACTGTGGCCTTCTAATGTCTAGTCTGAACCTACTCTCTAAAAATTTATGGCAGTTATTCCTTGTTACTCTGGGAGGTGCTTGGGGGAACAAAGTCTCTCCCATTCCCTGCTGGTCCCCCCTAGTAAGTTTATGGATGGCCACCAGGTTCCCCCTCAGCCTTCTCTTGTGAAGGCTGAACAGGTTAAGGTCCTGTAGCCTCTCCTCGCAGGGTCTGCCCTGCTGTCACCGGATCATATAAGTGGCCCTCCTTTGGACCCTCTCAATGCTGTCCACACCCCTCCTGAAGTGCGGTGCCCAGAACTGGACACAGTACTGCAACTGCGGCCTGACCAGTGTCACATAGAAGGGGAAGATCACCTCCTTGGCCCTGCCTGTGATGCATCTGTGGATGCGCAAAAAGGTGCAGTTAGCCCTACTGACTGTGTCCTCGCATTGGCATCCCATGTTCATCTCAGAATCAATAATGACTCCAAGATCTTTTTCTGCCACCTTGCTTTCGAGAAGAGAGTTCCCCAGCCTATAGGTATGCTGCTGGTTCCTACTGCCCAAGTGCAGAATCCCATCCTATTCTCATTTGCCCACCCCTGTAACCTGTCCAGATCCAGCTGTATCCTGTCCCTCCTGTCTAGTATGCTCACCTCACCCCAAATCTTGGTGTCGTCCACGAATTTAAACAGGGTGCTTTTCACCCCCTTGTCCAAGTCACTAATAAAGGAATTGAACAGTGAGGGCCCGAGGACCAAGCCCTGGGGGACTTCACTGCTCACGTCCCTCCAGGTCAAATATGACCTGTCCACCACCACTCTCTGAGTGTGGCCCCTCAGCCAATTTGCAATCTGTCTGACTGTGTAAGCATCAATGCCACAGTCACCTAGTTTTTTAATGAGAATGGGGTGGCAGACAGTGTCAAAGGTCTTCCTGAAGTCCAGAAAGGACACATCCACCGCGATACCTGATCCATAAGATCCAATGATTTTGTGACCTGATCGCAGAAGGCAATCAGATTGGTCTGACAGGACCTCCCCTTAATGAAACCATGCCGGTTGCCCATAAGCAGTTGCAGCCACGTGGTTTATCATTTAATATATCATTTATATAATTAATATATAACTAATATATCATTAATATTTTGAGCATGTCCAAATTCCTCAGGCGATTTGAGGAGGAGGACCCTATTCTTCCCTTACTAGAGTCTTGAAAAGATTTCCAGAGAAGCACAATGGCATTACATTACAGTTGGACAGTATTCCCTTTCCAAAAAAGGGAGTTTCTAGTTAGAAGGTTAAACTGATTTTCTGTCTTCTTGGAACTATGGAACTACACAAAATGATATAGCTTTCAATAATAATATCACTTGAAAGTAATCTGAAATGCAAATATGAGACTAGGTAGCTCCAACTAAAAAAAAGAAGAAAAAATAACCCTGTCTTTTAAATTTAAATAATCCTGTTGGAATTATTTCCTAACATTATTGCAAAAGCACAGCTTCCTGGCGTCCCAGATGTTAAAGAAACCCTCCATGCCCTGTGCAGAAGACCTCACAATTACCACTCTGCTCTTACAAGACTTAAGCAGTGTAAGCCTCAACCCTCCAGTCTACCTCAAGTTCTCCACACAGTCCTACAGCTCACCTCCTCCCAGTACTGTAGCAAGGAAGTCTGGTGCCTGGAGCAAACTTGTAGCGGCAGACTGCCTTCACCCCGCACACAAATCTGGGGGGCACACGCCTCCCCCCAGGATTGCCCAAGAGTGCATGCAGCAGTGGGAGTCACCCTCCCTCGTCCCCACACCACCCCAAATGACTTGCTCGCAACTCTGTCTCATGCTCTGTCCCAGCTGGGCAGCACCTGTTGGCGACGCTTTGCTTTGGCGCCCGGCCAGTCACCCCGCTCACCCCCCCATGCTACGGTACTGCCTCCTCCTACCTTTCCATCCTACCCTCAGCTGTCTTTCCACAACCTACTTCTTTTCTGTGACAAAACCTTACCTTTGAGGCCAGCCATTGTGATCCTTAGCTGCCCCACTTCGCTTTCCAGCTGCCCCTGACCCCCAAACCTTCACCTGCAATGCCTTGGTGTTTATGTAATTATGTGGGAGGAGGCTTCCTCTACAGGCCAGAGTAGCTTCTTTAACACCCTCCCTTTTTTGGCTCAGGCCTCTAGACTCCTCTACCCCAAACATAGTCCTCAGGACTCCTCCCTGTACCTGCCTTCCCATCCCTCTAGCATGCTCTTTCCTTTTAACACAACTCTCAGGGCATGCCTGCCTTATCACACAACTGGGGTCCTACAGACCCTAATGTGGACCCCAGCCCTTAGTCATGCTTAAGGGGATATAATCATGGCCTTCAGCTGCCCCCATAGCTACACCCATGTCTTACAGGTGTTGCCCTGATTTAATTTACTGGGCTTTGGCCATGTCTTTAAAGCAGAGTACCCCAGCCCTTGGCCCTTGCAGGGCTGTTCTCTTACCCTCTCAACCCCTTTGCAGGGCCCAAAGCACTAGGTGCCTCCCAGAAACCCCCTTCTGGCCTCCAAACCACCCTCATAGCCACATTCCAGTCCTCCAATTGGAAAAAACCCACAAAGTATAAACCACCAGGTTGAAACTGAGACATAGACCCTGCCTTTGGTCTCAAATAGCTGCTGCACTCCTTCCCCAAGGGACTAGCTTGTTCTGCTCAAACTGCAAGGTACCTCCCTTATTTTCTGACAGCCTGTTCTGTCTATCACTCCTCACCCTGCAGCCTACAGGCATAGACTGACTATCCAAGCCCAAAGGCTGGATTATATTTACATAAGCCCCACCGCCCTTCCAATTACCTGACCATGGTCTTTGAAAATGGGTCTAGGAGTTTCTATTCAGCCTAATGGTTAGGTTGGTCCATCTGCCCTGAAGTGCTCCTTATCTCCCAAGGTGTCTCAGAGGTTCAGAGTTTGGGTTTCTGTTCCTGCTGTCTAATACAGAGATATGCCCCTATGGGACATGGAAGCCCTATACCCTTGGGGTCCCACTCTTCCCTCCTGCTCCCCTTCCCTCTGGAGTTAACATGGTTAGGGGTTCTCCGTTACACTGCTCAGCACTGACATTTATCTAATTTTCATAGATTACATTTTTATAAAAAAATCCAGTGAAAACCATTTTACAGCTTCACCTGTGTTTGTTTCAGTTCTTGATTTGCTCTGCCAGCTACAGCAGTCTCACTAAACCTTGTATTTAGAAAGTTTGCCTAATATGTTACCTACCTACATATTTTTTGTTGCAAATTAAACTGACTTCTTTTCCTCCTTGCCCCAGTGGACATAGTGAACAGTCTCATCATATTATAACAACCATGTATCTACCAGAAAGCTGTTTTATACTTCTCAGTAGGCATGTCTACACATGCAAAAGCTGCAGGGTGGGTTTACTTTAGAGTAAATTTATGTGACGGGGACAAACTCCCAGGCCTGGTCACAGTACCAGCCTGCCCACCTGTCTTGGGCAGTCTGCCTGGTCCCACCTGCCACACCTGTGATGTAATGTAAAATGGTGTTTCAATAAACAGGAGGCTGCCCATTCAAGACCCCGTTGCCTAGGGCATAACTCCGACCTTCCCTATCATGGCCCATGCCTTGCAGATGTCATCCTTGAATTGCTATTTGCTCTGGCTCAAGGCCAAGCCAAACTCAGCCCCTTGCTACGCCTCACACATTCATCCTATCATTCCTGCAACAGGCCTCATTCACACCATCTGCTCTCACCAGACCTCTAGCACTCTCCCCACTCTCACTGGGTCTCTATTTACTGTCTCACACAGGGTCACATTCAATCAGCCCTACTCCTTTGAGTGGCTCCTGTAGGCCATCAGGCTTGCCTACCACCACTCCTTGACTGGCCCTGGTGCAGCCTTTCAGCCCTGTCCTGTGACCCTCATCTGAGTGGTGACCAACCAATTCACCTTGTCCTGGGCAGAGTTCTGACCCAAGCCCCTTCCCAGCTAACTCCTCATTCACACCCTCTAATTAGGGCTAATTACTTGGCCCCCTTGCAGCCTTAGGCGTCCGAAGACTTACCTGGGCCTAACTGCCCCCTTCCTGGGGCCTCAACACTTGCCTCCTTCTCTGAAGCCTCAACACTCGATTACTTTGCCAGGATAAATATTCTGCCCCGCTCATTGGGGCCCACACTCCACCCCTAAGTTGGGGTTTCAGAGTCTTGCACCCCCATGGGCACGCCTGGCCCCTCTACCCTTTGGTTATAATGACCCACCGGATGGTGTGGGCTGCTGTTATCAGGCACCCCTACCTGCTTTTCACTGGGGAGGTAACTGGCCTGGCATTTCTGAGAGACTGTCCTGCCAAGGACAGACCCACCAGACCACCAGGTAGGGTGCAGTTTTAGGTCTTACCCAGGACCAAGCAGGCCTACCTGCCCTGGTCTAGCTCCCTCATTCAGGCTCCTGTACGCTGTCCTTGGGCTCTACCTCTCATTGGGCCCAGTTCTCACTCTGGCCCCATTCTGATCTTATAACAGCCTGCATGGTGGCTGACCCCTACCCTCTTTGGCTGTGATGTCCCCTGCATTGAAGACACCTTCAGTCCTTACAGACTCTGGCCCCACCTCTAGGCCCAGTCAGGGTGCCAGATAGCTCACAGAGGCTCTGGCTTGCCGCTGGTGTTGGGCTTATTTGCTCTTCAGCCCTGGCCCTTTTTCACTGACCAGTGCAAGGAATCACAGAATCAACCTAGCAGTTGCTGACCCCCATACTCCAAAGAGGGGTCCCTCATGGGTCCCATCAGAGCCCTCTTCTACTCCAGGGCTTGTCTGGACCCCTTGTAGGTTTGCCCAATGCCTAGGCTGGTTCTGGGTCTATAGGAACCTCCTGCCATCCACATAATTCCTCCCTTACCACCATGGTGTTCTGTGAGTAGCAGCTCAGCTGGGTATTGTTGCTCCTTCAGCTTCTTGTAGCAAACTGCTGCCTCAACCCTGAGAGCCCAAGATCTAAAATGGCCACTTTATCAGGGCTGGCCTGCACCTATCAGCTGCCTATGCCCAGCCCTTAAAGTGACACAGCACCAAAGGTACTCCATCACAACTTACTATTGAGTAAATTACTCTAGAGTAAACCAACCCTAGGTAAGCATCTACACATGCAGGGGTACAGAAGCAGATTTGCTGTACCCGGCAGCAGTCTTCTCTTGTCCTCTCCGGCTTTGAACCAATGCCCTGTAGCATCCAGGGGGAATTCTAGGCTCCCCCTAGGTGCTATCCCATGGTTTGGCAGGGAGCATGGGGCCAGGAGATGGCTGTCTCCTGGTGGGGGCTTGGAGATTGTTCCTTGCTTCCAAGAGCTGCCTGTTGCCAAGGTGGGCTCCGGTGGTGAAGCCTGGGTGGAGACAATGTCCGTCTGTCCCTATAGCAGGGAGCTCCCAGCCCCAGCTTCTCAATTGGGAGCAAGGGGCTTGGAAAGAGCAGCAGGGAAGGGGCAGGTCCTAGCTCCCTGGAACAATCTGTCAGTGGGGAAGCTAGCAGTGAGCCCAGGGCTGGACAGGGACTCCCCTCCTAGCTAGGGGCCAGGAAAAATCTCTCAACCCCTGCTCCATGATCATGGAGCAGGGGCTCAGAGCTCCCTGCTGCTAGGGCAGGGCAACATTGTCCCCACCTAGGCTTCATTGGCAGAGCCCACCCTGGCAGCAGGCAGCTCCCAGGGGCAGGGAGCAATTTCCTGCCCCTTGCTGCCTGGCTGACTGGAAGCAAATTTGCTCCCAGTCAGCCATCTAAATGTGATATACTGCAACATAATTACTTGGCAGTTGATTTGCTACTTGCATTTGCAAGTAGCAAATCAACTGCCAAGTAGAACAAATTATTGTTCAGTAAGGGTCAGCCTGTATAGTCGGTGATGCTTACTATGCAGTAATAAGTTCTTCTATGCAGTAAAGCATCTTGTGTAGATGCATCCAGTCTTTTTTTTAGATTAAACCCAGTTATTTTTAGCTCTTCCTCACTATTCATTTAAAAAAAAACATTTTATCATTCCTGTTGCTTTCTCATGGACTCTTTCTCTGATGTTTCTATGTACTTTTTAAATTAGACACGTACCCTACACTGACTGAGCCCTGATGCAAAGCAGAAGGTATACTCTGAAAATATGGATTGTCATCCTGTATTTCTTAGGTTGAGGTATGTGACTTTGAGCTGATGTTTGTAAATTTGTTTTTCCTTTTTTTTGCTTTGTACAACGCTTCTGTATAAACACTGATGTTTAAAAGTTTGGATGTGCTGGCTACATGATGACAAGTTTCCAAAGAAGAATTCATTGTTTTTTTCTAAGGAAGTGAAGAAAGGTAACAGATTTGTGTATAATGGCAGACACTGAAGACTGTTTAATTTTTTCCAGTCAACCAAGCTATTAGTTGGTGATAAAAACAGGATTGTTCATTCGGCTAATCCCATTGTTGCTGTGTAACATGTTTCACAATATCTAGTGCCAGAAGAAAGGAAAATCTTATTGTGAACAAATATAGAGTGCCTTGAGCTGACATATAGTATGTTAGATTTGCTGAGCAAGGGTTTCTGTTTGGAATTTCTGACCTCTGTATTTTAGCACTGACATAAAATAGGGCCAAATAAGAAATTGTGTTTGTTTTGAACACTTTACATTAGCTAGGGTTTGGAATCATATGGATTTCTTTGCTTGTAAAGGGTTATTGTAACCTCTCCAAAATGGCTTGTTTCTGCTGCTGACACTTAAGAGTTGGGCCCCTGCTTAGGTATTTTAGATCAATTGACTGCTTATCACATCCTTTCCTTTTCTAGAGCTATACATAACTACTGAGCTCCTCATTCCTCACCTTCTGTCACACATAGTCACATCCAGTCTGAAGTGTTGACAGACCTTGTTAATTGCAATAGTGTATAAAACCAAGAGGAATCCTCACTCCAAGGGTGGATCTGGTGGTACAGCTGTATCTCGCTTTGTTTCCTGCTCCACCCAAACTTTAAAACCAACTTCCCCATAAAGGCAGCAATATTTCTTTTTTAGTGGTGCTAAGGAAGTCAACTGATTTCATGGCTCATTGTAATCTACCCAGTTCCTGCTAATTTGTCTTCACTGACACACACGAGCGGCCAGCAGCCCCTGCCCTGCCCTGAGTGCCCTCGGTGCCTGGCTGGCCCGTTGGCCCTGTGTGCATACCAGCGGGTCCATGCCGCCAGCCCAGCCCCTTGCCCCCTGCTAATTTGTCTTCCCTCTACCCATGTTAACAACCCTCTCTCCTTTTTAATGGTGTTTATGTTCCATTAATCAAGCAACCTTTTCTTTTGCAATTTTGCTGTCTGTTAGCTATCCTTACTAATAACTCTCTATTATTTCACAGCCCTTCAGATTGTTTTTAGTTCTAGCTTAAAAAAAATAACTCAGGTGTGAAAATGATTTAGTGAGGTGGTATATGCACTGTCAAGATGCTCAAGATGGCTAGGTTCTGAATAAGAGATACACATTTACTATGATGACTACAGGACTAATGAAACAAGATTTTTGGACTATTTAGGTCTAGTTTTTAAATTCAATACATAATCTAGAAAATTAATGCACATTTAATTAAGTCATGTTTGTTTTGCTCTGATCTTAAACTGAATAATATAGCACTAGGCCCTTGGCATATTCGTATATCTGCTACAGAAAAAATGTGTTGTGTTATATATGATGAAGCAGCACACCACCTGCAAACCCTCCGCCCCCCTTTTTAAAATCCTAGATCCTCCCTTGATTCAATAGGGTTTGGAAAGAAGAATTTGTCTGTTGAGTGCTGAGCAATTATGCTCAGTCTCTTGCAGAACAGAACATCTGTTTTTCTCTTTAGAAACACACAGTATCTGTCCTGTCAATACAATACTAATGAAGATAAAAGCTGGGTTTGTCAGCTCATTGCGCACTATGTTCAGTTTAGATGTGCTTGAGTTATCTCTGCTTTGACAAGGTATGTTTATTATTGTTTTCCCTGGACATGACATTTCAAAGTATTGGCATATACTTGCCATTTGCTGTCACTCTGTCACTATGTTCAGTTTGGAGCACTTGTGTATATCAATTTAGATATAAGTACTCCTTCAAAACTTAGCGCTTTTCAAAAGATTATATAAGAGTGCTTCAACAGAGATTTTAAATTGCATCATTTTCAGTCTAAGCTATGAAGGGATGTATGTGATAATGAGCTCACGTAACATGTCAAAAACCTGGGTTCTGTTTCCTAAGCCCTGTATACATCCTGATTGATAGTGTATAAATAACTTATTATTAGATCCAAAAACAGGATACATGCCTAGAAGTTAGGCAGTGCAGCACCTGAGTGGCTGGGGATATAGACGTTAGATGAGTTAGATATTCATACTATCTACTTGAAATGGAGAGAGTTGGGAACAGCAGGTTGGGATCCCAAACAACTTGCATACTGAGTGGGGAGCTACTTAGAGCTATTCAATAGGAAATGCTAAAAACAAAGAAGTCCTGCCTCTTGCTCAGGGCTACAGGGAGTGGCCTCCATCCACTCAAGAGCCACAAAAGGAAACTTTCTCATGAAGGAAGGAGCCTTTCTTCCTCACTCTTGCTATCTGTTCCTTAATAGTTTTTTGGTGCACAGTTGTACAGCTTCAACTTAAGACATGGAGAGGACCCCCTCTTTGCCTACCTGTTGCCTGGTGATTAGAGCACACACCTTGAAGGCAGGTGATGTGGCTGCAAATCCCCTGACACAGAGGAATGATGAGTTTGGATTCCCCACAGTCTGCAGGAATCCTCTACCTACCAAGTTGTTAGATAAAAAAAAGCCAGCTGCCCCTCCATCCGTCATGTTTTGTAGGAAAACGATAGTTGTTCCTGAATTTTGTGGAGAGCTGCGTTCAGTAGGCACATGGTAGATGTTATCAAAAGACACCTGTATGACTAAATGTTGAGAGAGACAGAAAGAGGAAAACTCCTAGTTTGTCAATCCTGACAGAGCTGAACTGCAACATAGACACTAAACTACTCAGTCCTGCCGAGAGCAAGGCATTTCTGGGTATGGGACTGTTAATGTTAAGAGAATATCTTAAGGCTAAGCACCTAGGAAGAGACCAGGATTAAATCCGTTTTGAAGTAAGGACTCAGGTATTCCTTCCAGTACAGGGGAATTACTTTTTTTAATGGGCTAGACTCGCTCTTTCTTGTTCTCTTGGCCCCATACCTTTTGCATTCTGTTCTTCATGACAGCCCTTTTGAAACCTCAGAGCAACATTATGAAATTAAACACATAAAAGATAGTAGGATGCTTTTATGGATCCTAATAATTCCTTGCACTCTTCTATACACCATCACAGATTCATGTTTGTGAAAAATTACCAGGAAACATCAAAGGGCTTCAAATGGCAGAATTGGAATGACATCCAAATTGTCCTTAAGAGATTGTCTTTATCATGGAGTATTGACCTCCCTAGATAAGATTTTTTTAGACGCTTATATTGACAAATATCTAAACATTCCCCTCCCCCATTTTAAATGGAATTCCAATTAGGCTGGGTTTTTTTAGCCACAACCTCTCTAAGTTTACTTCAAACAAAATAAATCTTTGCAACCTATTTACCTAGAAATTTAGTTAACCTTCTTAAACACATTAAGCTGATGTGTTTTGCACTTTTCTGATATAGGATATATACATTTGGTATCCCTTGATATCATCTTCATGATGCCAAATCAAAAGGGAACAGGACTAGGCAGCTGAAAAGAACAAAAATCAGTGATGCAGCTGCTTCTGAGGACAAAGTATGAAGTTTTGTCTCTGTGGCTGCTACTCCATGGCCATGTCTACATGAGATGCTACTGCACAATGGTTGTACAAACAAGTTCTAAATAAATGCAAAGTAACCCAAGTTACTGCGTAGATGCACCAGTGAACACCTTTTTTCTGACGCTACTGAGTAGTAGCCTAATACTACTGCATAGTAGTGTCATGTCACTGTTTTTGTCATACAACATTACTGTGCAGTAGTATCAAGCTACTGTGCAGTCAGCATCTCATGTAGATGCGCCCCCCATGGGTATTAGTGGTGAGATAGAGCCATGGGAACAATTTTATTTTTTCAGGAGTTTTGTCATTTTAAATGGATGAGCACAGGAATAACTACTTAAAAATTATTAATAAAGAACCCTACTTTTCCCCATCAGTCACTCAAAAGCAAATACAGTATTTTTTTCTTAGCAGCCTACTATATGCCACGTCCTCTTGCAAAAGGGTGAGTAGCCATTCTTCTTATAATTAAAACACCAGCACAGCTGATTAGCCTAGGGCAGTCATGGGAATAGTGTTAACTACCTTAAAAACACACAAAGAAAGCAAAACACTGTTTACTTTCTCCTCTCCTTTCCACTCATGTCGTATCTTCCCAACTGTCTTTTTAAAAAAGATAATACACTCAGAAATTAAATGACAGACTTCCTAGTAAAAAAAAAAGCCAAAACCACCCCTCACCCCCCAAAAAACCTGTTGTTATAATGAGTGCAGTATAAAGGTTACAACTGGTTGGAATATTTTTCCTTTAGATGTTGACCTTTTTTGCCCCTAAAAAAAATCCAAAATGTTTTTGGCCAAAATCATTTCAGTTTTCAAACTGTTGTTTTTATCAAATTACTTGAAGCAAAGCCAACTTGGATCACAACTATCATAATTTTTAAAAATAAGCCTACAAGAGCATGATGTAAAACTAAATAAGAAAAATGGTAGCAAGTTATTTTAATATGTAAAGGAGAACCTTGTGTTCACTTCATCTTTTTTTGTAAAAATAAAGCCATTTAAAAATATGTTGCATATTCAATTTTTATAATGACTTTTTGGATTATTTGCAATAATCTGATTACACGTACTAATTTATCAGCAAGTGAAAGCCAGGAAAAACTAAAAGTAATAAGGTTTTATTAAGATATAATAGCAAGTGATTTCATGTACATGACTGCATGTACACACATACAAAATGCATTTACTTTGTTGTTATTATTAATACATATATAATTTCAAATAATAATTCTCTTTTCATATCAGCTTTCTTCATTGGCATACCTAATTTCTGCTATTTCATTACTTGCATGGTACAGTTAAATTGTGCCACCTAGTGGTCACCTAGGCCACAACCCCTTATCTTTTATTCAAATTAAAGGGCTTTTGGTTGAACAAACTTTGAAGCCCAGAGATAAACTTGTATGTTTTCACTATGAAAACTTTTTTTAAAAGTTTCTACATTCTCTATTTTTCCATAAACATATAGGCTGAAACACAGCCATGTTATTTGTTAAGAAACAAACAAACAAACAAAATCCCATGTTGCTAACTGGGTACTGTGAGCTGATACACTTTAGGAACCTAGTTTTCCATTACTGTGGAGTAAATGCAACCAACACTGTTTTGACATTTTATCCAATGACTAATGTAAATATATATAAACAATAATTGAGTTTAAGAAGCAAAAGCCAGAGCAGTCTGCCTCCCTGAGAACTGCCCTTCTCAAGGGCTAGTCAGGCTTCATTTTGTGTGCTTTCTGACTCTGTAAGTTCTACCAAGGGGATTAGTTTCGGCGTGGGAGGGAAGGGGGGACATCATCGTAGTGACACTTTCTTGGGAAGTAGGTATAGCTTTGAACCCTTCAGATGGAAGGGGGCCCAGATCTTTCACCTCCTGGGCAAGTGTCCTTAACACAAGTCAAAGAGATAAAAGTTCTTTTCCCTTCTGTGAGCATGAGGGAAATTACGTAATTGGGGTGGGGCAGTGAGGACAGCCACCCTGGGCACCGACATTGTGGGGGGACAAGGAGGAAAAAGCAGCTGATATTGCAGCCATGTAATTATAATCATAGTCTAAAGGCACAGCAGCAACCAGAAGCTGCCCTATGCATAGCAGTGGCCCCTGGCTGGTTCATTATGTATCATGTGGCACTAAATCTACACATAACCCAATGTCTAGCATTGCCTAAAGGCTGCCTATGGGCAACTTCCGCGTAGTGCCTACATCGGTTTCCTAGACTTTTGTTCTAGTTTAAAATTGGTGGCACATTTCACTCTTGTACCTGAAAAGATATGTGTCTATATGCATGCACACAGACACAAACATACATGCACACACTTCAAAATAAAATGCAACAATAAAATAAAATACAACCTTTTTGCTCTGCAGAAGACTGATCCAGCCACATAGGGCTGGCCCACCTGGGTCCTGATCCCATTGTGTGGGAGGACTCAGCCCATTTTTCACAGCACATTTCTGTTGCTCCCATGGCACACCAGTATGCCACAGCACACCCTTTGGAAATCACTAGCCTACATACTCTGCATGTGTATAAGGCTGTCCATTGAGAGAACGGAAGAGCTAGGTGCTTTCCCAGAGCAGAATAGGACTACTCTTCTATGGTAAGACACGTCCAAACAGCCACATAGGCTTAGATGTCTAATAAGACTTGGGCCCTAATGGCCTGGATTTCAAGCCAGGAACCAATCCCATATTATATTTCCAAATATATTTTAAAATATTGACTGCATTCTCACCACCAGCCCATGTGAACAGTCTGATAGCAATAGAAGGAAGTATATAAATACCCTGTAGCAAACTCAGAAGTGAAAGCTGCACTTGAAATTAAATGAAAGTGAATGTTACTTTCATTAAACTTGTATCAATTACTTGTTTGCAAGTCATACTCTGGGTAATTATATCCCTGTACAATGAAAGTTCTGAATAGATTTTGGTTGTTGCTGAAATTCCTATTGCAAACTTGGAGGAATATTTTTTATTTGTGTTTCTTTAAATAGCATTACTATGCAAAAACTAAGTATTATGGTAACTCTGGTATTCTATATTATGCCAGAGGAGAGGCAAATTGTTTTAATAACACACATGCTGTTTAAACATTTACAATATCACAACTTTCATTTTATCCATCATAACCTGAAGACCCTTTCAGGGAACTTTGGTCTAGAATAAGTGCCATATAAATAGATTCCAAGTGGTTCAGCATCAGACACAATCTCCATCCAAGCAGAAATCACTGAGGCCATGGACAAGCATTCGTTTTTAGTGCTAAAAATTTCTGTGAATTTCTATGTTCTATAAAAAAAATAGCCTGGGCATTGGAGCATACATAGGTTCTACCTTCTGGCTAGAGAGCTATGCAAACAAGCTCTTCAGGCAGGGGGCACTAGAAGGCTGCTCCTTGGGTTACCCCTTCCCTTAGGGGAGCCCTTTGATTGGCAGCCTGCCCTCTACGCTGCTGCAGGAAGGGGCAGGCTGTCAACTGTCACTTGGTATCTGCTGAAAAGCAGCAGTCACCACAAATATCCCTTAAGAATGCACTCTGCTACCCACCTTCTCGGTCCTGCCAATCAGCTGGGGTACATTGTCGCATGGCAGAAACCCTACCAAAGCCCTTGGGAGGTTCCCTCCGTGAGCTCCTGCCTACCTCCTTTTCCGGTGGATACAGATACCTCCTGCCCCCTGCATTCCTCTGAGTTGACTGGTGCAGGAGGATCCCCCCCAAAAATTAGGTGATTGGTAGTATAGGGGGAATTCCCCATGTCAGGGTCCCCCCAGAAGTCTCCCTGACTGGTTATCTCTGGGTGGATTATCAAGAAGGTAGTGCTCTCCCCCCTTCCCTCTCCCTTGCAGGGAGGAATGAGGGATACCAGAGGACTGGGTGTCCTTAACATGTGAGAAAAGCATACAGCCATTCAAGTTAGCATGGGAGGAGAAAGATCTTGCTGGTCAGAAGAGGAAGAATTTTCTTGTGAAAGAGTCAGTTCTCTATTACAAGAAACCCCTTGAAAGGATGTACTTTCTCTTTTTGTACCGGGAAAAAGGATTTTCTTTGAGCACTAATATAATGTTTATGCATGGTCTGAGAAATGCATGCCTTTATCATTAAGTACCTTTTAGTTCATTGTAAACTGTCTTCACATTGCCACTTCCTTTTTCCTAGAACAGTGATAGCATGAGGTTTATGGTGACCCCATTAACCTTGGGAACTGGAGCATTGAATAACAGGAAATATTGTTTACCTAACTAAAACTGCATCTCAGTTAATCAATATTTCTGCTATCTTTACTTGTCGAGTATGTAACAAGGGAAACTTAATTCCTATAAAACATACTGGAAATGTGAAAAGGGGAGGAGGCAAACTAAATAAGAATGAAAACCATTTTTAACTCGAGAATGAATTCAATTGATTGTAAGTAAAGTTTAGCGTAAATATAAAGAATGCATAAATGTATTCAGTTTAAAAGTGCATATTCACCTTAAATCTACTTAAGATCAAGCACCTACATTATGAGTTTAAGCCAGTTCTGCATGTTCTTATATGGTTTAATTCACACCTTGCATATTTACAGGATATTTTTAAACTCATGAAGAGCTATTGGCTAACTTTGTTCCCTTTATTGATTTTTTTCAGTCTTCTGAGTATTAATTAGGGTGCTTTATGATGCTCCAGCTTGCTTCTTCATTCAGGGCTTATTAAAAAAATATTTCCTTCCCACTCAAATACTCACCCCATATTTATCAAGGAGTAACTCACCAGCAGCCCCTGGCCTTTCATGGGAAATTGATGTAAATCTACAATACAAATGAGGAGTACAAATCTGGATCTGGCCTCAAAATAGCATAATGCTTCCCAGAACTTTGTGGAAGCTTGTCCTTTCAAATGCAGATTTGCCATCAGCTCCATTACATGGTGTGGGGACAAGTCAATGCACTTTTGGTATTGTTACATGAGCTACAGGTAAACTTGCAGGCTGGCTACCAATAAAAGGCAAGAAACAAGTCTACAGCCTGACACTTAATTGCTTGTACACAAACACTTATCCCAAAGCCTATCTGATTACCTGTGACCGCACAATGTAAATTATTACCTAAACTGTCAGGGGAGACTTGAGGAAGTGACATACACATTGTCAACAGTTCTTGAATTTGCTGAGTTCTCCAAATTTCCCACCAGCCTATACCCTAATTCACGGAGGCTGCCTCCATATTTGACGGTCCCAGCACTATGTCAGGTGCCATTGCTGCGGCAGAGCACAGTGTCCACCCCTCTCCTCCGCACATACCTCTGATTGGCTGAGGGGCCCTGGAAGTCCTACTCCTCCAGAGGCTGACTGGTTGGCATGTGTCAATCTCCAAGGAGGGACAGGATTTCTGAGGCTCCTCGGCCAGAAGCATGGAGGGGCCGTCCTGCCCTTTCCTAGAGATGAACAGATGGCCATTTGTCAATCTCTGGGGAGGGCCAAGACTTCTGGAGCCCCTTGGCCAATCACAGGCGTTGGGGGGGCCCTCTCGCCCATCCTTGGAGATTGATAGTTGGCTATCTGTCAATCTCCAGGGAGGGGAAGGACTTTCAGGGCCCCTTGGCCAATCCCCACTTCTGCAGGGATTTTGTGGAGGTGGTGCTGGTTGTTGTGGTGGTGGTGGCTGTGTGGTAGTTGTTAAAGTTTTCTTTATTGTCTTCCAAGAACTCTAAACTCCCCCACTTGGACTGCTGGCCATGTAAGCAGGATACCGCTTACTGAGTTGCCATAGTGAAAAGCTCTACTCTCAATTTAAAAAAAGGATATGAAAGGTAATCAACACTATGAATCAAGACTGTTCTTCACTTATAATAAAACTTGTGAATATGTTCTACCAAATGAACATGTACTGATTTTGTGAATATTTAAGAGACACTCTAATTTATTTTACTGAGGAAATACCTTCCTTGTGTCAAGGAACGATTGAAAAAGAGCATGGGTGACTTGATGTATAAGAGATGGAAATATTTTGTGGACTGTGGTGGCAAAGTTTTCTATCAGACATGAGTAGAGAAGTTGATACAAAACCACTGGAACGAAGGCAACCATTGATCCTCTGGATCGTGGTGTATGCATAAGAGGTCTATTCAGGTTCCTGCTAAATCCATTTGTAAGGAGTCCTGTGACCATCATACCAACACATTTGATGCATATACCTAGGCAAGAGTATGGAGGAGTAGAGGCTGCCCAAGACCTACTGTTCCCCCTTTAGTCCATTGAGATGGAATCCAAACACTAGACCGAATCCAGACATATCTGTATCTCAAAGGTTGTAGCTTTTTCCAGAAAGCAAGAGTTAAGTACTGCTGCTGACTGTTTAACACCCCAGTAAGCGTGCTTTTCTGTCAGGGAGATGTCCCTTAGCTTTTCTCAAACCAAGGAACACCCACAAGTCAGTGGCAACCCATAACAACTGATGACAAAACATGGTTCAGCATATTTTACCGTCTTACAAAGAACAACTCACGCCAGTTACAGGAATGGAAAGGCCCAGAACCAGCTGTAGGCTGTGAGAATAACTAAATTAGGTAGACTAGTGAAAACCCTCAAGATTGACAGGTAACTCAATTATTTCTCATTACAAGAAATGCTCCTCATTTTAACAGTCACACCTTCTTGTTTTAAACATCCAGAAAAGTTGAATTGTGCTACAAACTGACAAAGAAGGCATAGTGCAAACTGCATAATCCAGATCTCTGATTTAGACAATTAAATTTGACACAAGTGTCTCCCTTTCAAGGTCATTGTGCACTCTCAACAGGGGTCAACCGATTACGTGATGGATCTGACAATCAGACATTGTCATTTAAAAGAAATAATGCATGATTGTGTTGCTTCGGGGAAGCCTTTCCTGATTGATTACATTGCCATAAGCTTAGCAGCAGAAAGCTGGTGCAAAGCATTTTTTAAGTACTTGACTAGGATGATAAATTCTGTGATACCACCTATGGGATTGCTGAATTTATATAAGAGAGTGAGAAATGGATATATGGGGCCACAGGAACTTCAAACGCTCAAAATTTAGTACATTTTAACAAAGTTAATGTAAAGTATGTTAAAACAAAGTATAGAAAATAGTCACTGGAGCCATAACACAGCCAGTAATGACCACTTTACAAAATGTCACTGAAGTTATTAGAGTGGTAAAACTTTTATTGCTTTTATTATTTAGTAATAAATAACAAATTAAAAGACAATATGTTCTGTAGATACATCTAGTTAGTCTAGTTTACTAAAACAGAAGTTATGAGAGTACAGCTTGGAACTGCCGAATCAAACTAGCCAACGCCGTTATTTTCAAATGCCATCCAGTCCAAAAGGAAAAGGAAGTCACCTACAGTGAGGATGGATGTTGAAATACAAGTGGAACAGATTTTACAACATCCTTCTTCTTCCCCTTGTGATCTGCTGTTCGAAGAAATCACATTTAAGGGAAACAAAGTCAGACACAAGCCCAGACGGGCCCGACCACGGTAGATATGGGATGGGGGAGGGAGGGGCAGGGCATGGGCGAAGGGAAGTCTGCTGCCGCTCCAGTACCTAGGCTTCCCGGGAGCAGAACGAAGTACCCCGCTTGCTCCCCATCTCCCCCCATTCTAACGTCTGTCACTAACGCTCCAAACTGCGCATGTGCCACCCGGACTTAGGCCAGACAGGCAGGCAGGCGGAGGTGGGCGGGGCTGGCTGTGCTCCCCGCTGGGGGACGCGGGCGTGGCTTGCCACCGTGGGGGCGCCGCCGCAGGGTGCCACGAGAGGAGCACAACCCGCCCCGCCCCGCGGCCACGTGCTGCAGCCGGCGGCGCTGCCCTTGTACCCCCGCCTTCGCCCCGCGGGGCTACCTGTGGCCGCGGCCCGCAGCTGGCGAGCGCTCCCGGCGTGCGGCCGTAGAGTACTGCGACGGGAGCGGGCAGGGGGGCGAGGGCAGTGTCCGGCGGCTGCAGCACACGGTCACGGGATGGGGCGGGGCACGGCGCCCTGCCCGCTCTCCACGTGGCACCCTGTGGCCACATGCCACGCCCGGTCCTGCGCTGGGAGCACCCGCGGGTGGCGTGGCGCGCAGGGGGTCAGGGCGGGTCGTGGGGTGGCTAGATGTGTGTGGGCGTGTGGCTGACTGGATGCTGTGGGGGAGGGGCGTGTGGCTGACTGGATGCTGTGGGGGAGAGGTGGCGCCTGGCTGGGTGTGTGGGTATATGTGGGGGGGGGGGGGCACGGGGTGTGGCCAGACATTAGGCAGTGGCAGTGCAGGGTGGTGGCACTCTGTCCTTGATGGACACTTTGCTAGTAAAGACATATTGGGCACAGGGCCATGCCTGCTTTAGCAGGGGCATGGGATCACTCTTCCATTTGCCCCACTTACCCACTACCTCCCAGATACATTGTTTGGTGCTGTACTAAGATGCCCAGGAAGGGTGTAAGCAATAAAAACGTTGGGAACCCCTGCCCTAACCAATATAACATTCTGCTCACAATTTTTTATGAGATCCGTTCTAGACAAAATTTTATCTAAAAAATGTTTCACTAGCTAAGTAACTTCATCGAACAACTAAAATAAGTTGAATGTGCCACAACAATTAAGCTTGAGCTTTTTTTCACTAACTCCTTTGTTTCCTGACAAAAGCAGCTTTCCAAAGTTGTCACTGTAAGGGAATGACTTTAGTGTCTGGATGAAGAATCCAGATTGTTGCACTAGCTGTGCTATCTTAAAGAGTAGATGACAACAAAACACCTTATATTTCAGGACCTCACTACAATTTTTCTATGGAGAAACTTTCATCTGGTACCTAAATCTCATTGACTTTCAATGAGATTAATGCTTCTAAGTCTTATATGAACTCTGGAAAATTCTACCACAGGCTGTAATATTATTTTCTAGAGAGGAAAAGAGAGGAGGAGAGAAACTGTGTACCAAGACTGTAGCAGTGGGATTCCCTGGCCCAATGGGAGGGGCAGAGCCCTTTCACTTATGAAAATATCTTGAGAACCCGAAGTGTGATCTTACTGATCTGATCTCCATAAGGAGGACCATAGGCTTTCTACAGATAAGGTAACCATGTGGGACCATGGAAAATCTGGGATATTGTGCCCTCTCCCCCTCAAGTCTCCTAGGCAGGATGGAGCCATCTAGGACCACAGCAATTTCCCTCCTGCTTCCCCCCAGACTCCTTCGTGGAGTCCAGGCACACCCAGGTTTGAGCCCTGACACAACCCCAGCATCTCTTCCCACCTGGCATGTAATGTCACCTTCCCATCTCTCCTCCTTCCCTCCAACACTGTCCTCTGTCCTGTTTCCCAGTCATCTTCAGCACAGCCCTCAAAGCTCACAACAGAACTTAAACATGTGGCTGCAGGGAACTACTGCCACTCCAAGGACAGCCCTCCAAGGACACCACTGGGCAATGATAATCACACAGTCCAGTTATGGACACGTGTGGGGCTGGGGGCAGAACAGAGTGACTCCATGCACAGCCTACATCTATGCGTCCCCATGAAGATGGTATATATCCAAGTAGGGTGGGTAGGTGTTAGGTCTGCCCTGGAGAGTGGGAGGCTACCCGCAGGACACTTGGGAGAGTGAGTTGTCCAGGCAGGGGTGCAGCCTGGAGCTGTCCCACTGGATGGGGCAGGGCACACCACAGTTCTCACAGTGCCCTGCCCTACCTCAGCAAGCTGGTGGGGATACCGGCTGAAGCAGAGCCTGGAGTGACCACCACAAACACGGGTGCCCAGGAGATGGGTGGGCAGGAGATGGGGAGGGACCCCACCTGCCCTCAGGCTAGGTCTTCTGAGCCACCCTTGCACCCACCCACCTCAGGGAAGCCCTGTCCTCACCTGGGCTCCAGGCAGTGGCAGCTACTCATTGTTCTGGACTTTGCTGGGCTGTAAGCTGGGAGATGCTTGCACAGAGAGTTAGTCAGAGGCCAGGCACGTGCAGGCAGGTTCATGCCAATCTGGAACTTTTGTTTTAATTTTCTCCAGGGAGCCCAGCCAGTAGGCTGCTCCCTGGTCTGAACTCCACAGAGCTGCGACTGGAGTCGCTTTCACAGTTGAGTCAATCAGGAGCCAGCATGTGCCAGCAGGCTCCTGCCAGTCTGGACTTTTGCTTCAGTTTTTTGAGGGGCCTGCTGTTGTTCCCATGTCAGGCTTTGGACTTCTCAGCTTCTGCCCTTTTGCTCTCACTGAGTCCTCTAGCTTTAGTCTACTGACAGAACCGAGCTTCAGGGTTCCCAGATTTTTGTCTGGCCTTCCAATGTCTTTGTCTATGCCCTGTCTCAGACTGCTGAGCCTCCCTGGGCTCTCTTTGTGTCTCCCTGTATGTGAGCCACAGGATTTGTGTCTACCCTCCTCTTGGCTTCAGACCTTCTGGCCCCTAAATCCAAATCTTGCCCTTCTTGGGCTCTGGGCTCCCACGGCCTCAGCCCCCTTCCAGTCAGGGGACTCCCCTGAGTTGCTTGCAGGTACCTGCTAATTAATCTCTTTGGTTCATCTCTACAGCAACCCAGTCCCAGCTGCACCCTGCCTGTCCTGCAGGGCTCTCTCTGTGCTGCTTCTCTCTCCAAGTGGCTGAGTGCCTCAGGCTCTCTGTCATAGCTGCCCTGTCTATAGACCCATAGAATCCAGCTGCCTTAGAAAACACATCCTATCTGTCTTTCCAATGGGTATGGAAAGCACTGAACAGCAAGTAATGGTGCATGTGATAGTACTACCTTTTCCTGATACACCTAATGTAAATTAGAGGCATGGAGGGGAAATGGCCATACCAGAAACTGCCAGTGGACCTGGATTCTCACATTAGGTGTTTAGTCCTTCCCAGTTTCTGAAAAGCCCTAATCACTGGAGTAGAAGGGCATGGGAATCTTCATAGTCAGGGTAGAACAATGTTGTTTCTGGTCTTGTTTTAGGCTTCTCACTGAGCACTTACTATACCTGTCTGATTTAAGTGAGATTTGTAAAGCTTTTTTTCCTTTTATACCTAGGCAGAGAAGGACTACTGTTCAAAGAGTATAAACAAGAGAGAAAGGAAGGGGAAAAAAAGAATGATGAGCTATAGAGAAGAAAACTAGAACTGTAGAAAAGAGACTCCACTTTGCCTTTAAAGCTTGTCTGGTAATTTACAGTAACAGAGAACTACATAAATTGATTTTTCTTGTGTAAATTATTATGCCTGTAAATATCTCCTTCTCTCTGTTGTGAAAACAAGGTGCAACAACATTGCAAAGGATACTCCATTGTAGCAGAGGAGACTATTATTTTTCTATAGCTGACAGATTTGTTTTAAATCCAGCTACTGGCCCTACATGTCATATCTTATTGCTACTCCCACAATTAATTTACCCCAGGATGCACTGATATATCACAATCTAATGCAGCAGATATATCACATACCTTCTTGGGAGAAATAAATTGTTGGAGCCATAATAACATGTAGGCTAGGTACAGTGGCTAGATTTTAAGTAAATCATTAGTAAATCAATATATAAATTGCAGATCTGTTAAAATGTAGAAGGCAGGGGAGAGGTGCACCTTATAGACTAACTGAATCAGGATTGCAACAGCTCACTTCATCAGACATATGGCTAACTAGCTTTCTCTGCAAGGAAGTTTGCTGTGTTGCAAGAAAATGTTAATGGGATGGATCCTAAGGAAAAATCCTAAGTTCCCAAAAAGCAAAGGAATAACATTTAGTTGTGCACACTAGTTTCATTGTGCACACTACCCAAGAAAAGTTACTGTGCGACACTTCTCCCATTGACAATAGTTTGGGCTTCCTACTTTCCCATTTGAAGTCAGAACATCCCTGAAGCAACCAAAACAACTGCTTTGGCATTCTGATTACTGTAAGAAAAATATCACAGTTTCTACATTTGCTTTTTGATTTTGTTTACAGCTTGGGTGTCAAAGATCCTACCTACAGAGCTCTATTACCTGGCCCATGGACCCGTCCATGGGTCTTGGACTGGATCTGACAGGCTCCTGTGCTGTATGCAGCGTGTATCAGGCCTGACACCAGCCCAGGACCTAGCCCCATGTGCTGCAAGTGGTACATGGGGCTGGTCTGGCACATGCTATATATGACATATGGGGCTGGGGACAGGGCGCAGTGTGTGAGGCTGGGCTGAGGCATGTGCTGCAAGGGAAGCCCACACCAGAATGCATTTCCCCCCACCTCCACTGGATCTGATGTACAGGGCTGGTCTCTGGGCCTGATCCAGCCCATAGCCTGACCTGATGAGTTTGATACCCCTGGTCTACAGTTTCTATCTGCTGGTGTCATTCAGTAAGAACAGCCAGTACTATCCAACTAGCCATCTCTACAAACTACTAACAATTCAGCCAGAACCTGGATGCTGTCCTACCTCAGTCTTATACATCACACCTAGCTTTTTCCCTAGTTTATTTGTGTGATTGTCCTTTGTTTTCTATTCAGTGACACCATACTTCATAATTAATATGCATTCTCTCTCAATGCTACCCATAACAATTTCTTAGTCAATACTTGGCCACATAGAATCTCTAGGAGTATTCCTCTGGCCCTGTTTATCAGCACCGATATTTTCCATTATGCCTCTTCCTCAAAGATCACCTTATACTTGATTTGAAACTGAATAATCTTTACTGCATCTGTGAAAGCCTTTTCTTTTTTTCTTTGAGGGAGCATATTATATCAGATCCATATTATTCCCATTGCAAACTTTATATTGCCTTTCCCTGGTGTAGAGCCTTGCCTCTGCCCATTTAATTTCTCAAGGCCTTGATCTAACTATGGTAATTTATTCCAATGAAATCACACTTCTTCCCCCGTGTTTGTGTCTAATGCAATAATTTTGTTGCTCTCATGCCTGGTATTTATGTAGCTCACACTATTCTTTCATTTCCCTTTTTCTAGTACTCCTCTTTCCACTGTAGCGACTAGGAGTAATAAAACATTTGGCAGTTACAAAGCTTACTTCATGTCTGGAAAGATCCTCCAAAAAGAAAACCACTGTGCTCTCTGGTTTCTATTTATTTGTTGCTTTGGTCATTGGACACTGCTTGGGGTTAACATGATCGGCTACTTGCATTATCAGTGGTTAGAAGAACTGGGGCAGGAAGGCAATTGTCAGATACAATCATATCAAATGCTGCTCCTCTCTGTCACAAGCAGCAGTGTATCCCAGCGGACTGGTTTTAATCCAAGCCATGTATAAATAAGTGATGAAGATGTAGAGACAAGCATCTTCTCTGAAAAGGCAAATATTTGAGAAGATTAAAACAATGTGTGTTCAGTCGCAGTACCTGTGAATTGGATGATAGCTGTGCAGAGATGTGGATTGTATTGCTCTTGCTCTGACAGTATGGTTTGGAATGGTTTGCAACTCTAATATGAAAACCCATTACAGAAAGAAATTGATAGACCAGAAAAATCTGAAGAAATGTATTAGCTGTTGGAGAGGGAGTATTTCTTCCTTCCAAACTAATCTAAGATTCCTTGCACATGTTCAACTAGTTTTATTCGTGTTGCAAAAGAGAACGAAGACAAGGATAGCAAATAATTTATTCATGTGTAGGCAGCCCAAAATATTTGCAGCTTAGGGTCATATTCATCAAATATATTCAGGTACAAGAAGTGGAAAAAAATAGAGATTGAAATAGTACATTTTGACATTTTTAAAGGAAACGATTCAACATTTTTCCAGGCTGAATTTTAAGGGGATTAAGTGCTAGCCACAAAACCAAGGAGGCACTTGTGGTAAGGCCGTGCCCTCAGTTTACACGTGGTTACGTGCTTTTCTGGGGCTGCAGGAGTCCACTGCTATTTCAGGTCCTCCCCTATCCCCAATTACAGACAAGTACTTGAACTTTCAATCTCTCCTGGTAAAGTTTTTGCACTTTTGCCTACAGTAACTGGGCCAGAACAAGAAAAGGACTCTTGAACTCTGATGCTTAGGGTACTTGCCTAAGACAAAGACCACCAACATTAGACAAAGAGAGAATGTTAATCCACGCATCTCATCTCCTATGTGAGGGTTCCAATAACTGGGCCTTGTGACATGAGTGAAGGGAGGAAATGCACCCCCAAAACCATTTTGTGAACAGTGCCTAGGTTCACTTGGTTTCCAGAAATTGAAATAAAAATGTTTCATTTTAAGAAAACCCTGAAATTAATATTTTGTGTAAGATAGCCTCAGGGACAGGGAACTGATTTATTGTGGGGGAGGGGGGCTGGGGGGGTTTTGGGAGGGGGAGGGGTTGGGTTTTTTGTGGCTACTATCCAAAATAATTATTCACACAGCTCTGACTAGGACCTCTTTACACTAGGACATGTACAAAGTCAGGATAAAAAAAAAGACACATCCCCATCTTATGGAACTCACAATTTAAATACAAGACAAGGCAGGACAGGTGGACACAGGCAGTAATCAGGGAAGGAGGGGTAGCAAAATAGTTTTAATGAGAGGGCCCTGCTCAGCATAACAACTGCGGTCACCGCACAACAGCTTCCTTTGCACTGGTTTGGAAGCATGGATGAAATGTTCAGTTCTGTGAAACTTCAGTTTACCTAGGTCTTGGCTTGCAGCTATGCTGATCCTATGACTTTTTCTCTAACTGCACATGATCTATTGAACAAAATGAGATTAATTATGCAAGCAATTTTTTTCTTTTGCCTTAAAATGGAAAAAATATATAGAAAGTTCAATAAAGAGAGTGGAAAATGGGTCATGTTTGTCATAGAAGCAAATGCAACAAAGAATAGACAGGTTAGACTGCCTTCCAGAACCTAAGCATGAAGCAGTACTTCATTGTCCTCTGTGTTCCAGAAATGTGGGTTTCCTTATTCATGTTGGCTTTCAGAGTGGTGAGAGGTAAATTCAAATCAAAGGAGAGGTATTGGTTTTTTTTGTTTTGTTTTTTTAACTTTAATTTTGCAGGGAGTTAACATCAGTATACAAAGGATCAATTTCATGTTTGGCATGTGATAGAGCTGCCCTCTAGTGGCCACATGGCTATGTGTACTATAGAGCTAAAAACCAGAAATGTCAATGTTGATGGTGGTATAGCTGTAATAGCTGATCCTCAAATCCTCTCCCTGGAAGCTCCAAGAAAAACTGCACAAACTAATTATCAGTTTTCCTACCCTGAGAGGCTCTGCAAGATATATAAATGAAGGAATACTGGCAGACTCATCATATTCATCTGTGGTACTCAATGAAAAAATGTCATGGTTCATAGAAATCATCCAGCTATTTTCACTCAAAAAGTGAGTTTTCATACTTCCTCAATAAAATCCATAATGTAACCACCTCCCTGAGAATGACATCCATGCCACTATAAACTTCACCAACATATATACCAACATTCTCCACTATGCAAACATTACCAGATGCCAGAAATACCTACAAGACCACAGGTGACATTAGCAATTCTAATATATTGCTAAACTCACCCACTTAATCCTTAGGCACAGCAATTTTATTGGCAACTGTTATTTTCAGTAAACTATGGACTCTGCTGCTATCAGCACAAAGCACACCCATGTCAATATAGCAAGCTCACCCATGTCAATATAGGTCCCTGAAGAATTTTTAGAAAAATATATGATCAAACTTATTTTGGGCAGTTTACCAATAATGTCTGCCACATCAGTGAGCACAGTTATGACAAGTTAAAGTAGCTACAATTCTGTTTAAAAGTCCTGCTCTCATCCTCGTCCTTTTACTTGGATGGAGATTAGTGGACATGGTAAAGAAAGAGAATGGAAAAATGAGTGTGTAGGTGAAGGGAGGATGACAGTGAAAATAAGAGACTAAAAATTAAACAGAGAAAAAGAGTCAGTTGGCACTTCACTTCACAAGAGTAAGCCATACCAGTTGGGAGAGAGCAAAAAGTAATGGTAGAGAGTGATAACCTTGGAGAATGCTGTCAAAGAGTTGATAGGGAATGTGAGCAAGGGTTAATGACCAGCCTCTAGTATTGGGGTGGGGCAGGCCACTTTATGTGCCTCTGGCTTTGGTGATTCTTCTGTACAAGATTCAAGCTGTCTTTAGGTGCTACCTGTGATGGAAAACCTGCAGAGTAAACGTCCCTGGGGAGGTTCTAATGAAGAGCTTGGTAGGGAGCAGGGAGCATGTCTACATGTTCATGAATATGCAGTGGTTACTGCACAGTAGCACTGGCAAACACCTTTTTTAGTGACACTACTGTGCAGTAGCCTAATAATAGTATGCATTATAATATTAACACTGTTTGTGCTGTGATGCACTACTGTGCAATATTATTAGGTTACTGCACAGTTAGCATCTCATGTAGACATGCCCAGGGAGACATAATGTTGGTCTGTAGTTGAACAGAAGGCTCTACTCTGCCTTCTACTTGATTGGGAACCAGGCCGTTAGTGATACAAGCAAACATTCTTACCACCTTTTTACAGATAGGGAAACTAATCAGCAGAGAAATAACTTGGCTTGGCTAAGATCACAGGGTAACTCCAAGGCAGGGCTAAGAAATGAACATAGAACCCTTGGCGCTCAGCCCTCAGTCCTGAATGAATAACTTCCTCAAATACCAATGTTACTGATTCCAAGCACTGCCTGAATACTATCCTGTCTACAAAACCTGTCTTGTATACAGTTCACAAAATGTCCTTTGCAATACTTGAAGGTGATTGTCTGGGTGCTCCTTAGCTGTTTCTTAGCCAAGTTTTAAAAAGAATTTCCTTTTCACTATCTTTTGTTGACAAATTGGTCCCTCCATCTCCTTGATCATATTTACCACTTTTCTTTGAAAGTTTGTCTAACATCTCTCTAATAACAACCGTAGGAAAGCATGCGGCATGCTAAGTGAAGACTCAACAGAACAACTGTCATCTGCCTTTTTGCTCCATGAGTGGAAAGTAAAACTCAGAAAGTTACATTTTATAGATTTCATAGACATTAGGGCTGGAAAGGATCTCAGAAGATCATCAAATCCAGCCCCTGCCCCAGGGGCAGGAAGTCAGCTGGGGTCACAGGATCCCAGCAACATAAATGTCCAATTGACTCTTAAAGGAATCCAGAGTAGGTGCTTACACCACCTCTGATGGAATTCTGTTCCAGGTCTTGGGGGCTTCCAGGTCTCGCAGCATTATCATATTTCAGCATCAACTGGGTGTTTGATTTTGCTAGGCTTTCTAGGTATTTTGCTATTAGTGCTCACTTACCGTTCAGATAACGCCCACCCAGACAACAAGCATTGATTTTATTTCCAATAGTCAACCTCCTGAATTCTCTGTCAGCCCTGCCTAATGCTCATGCTTCACAGATCAGTGTCACGACTGTGTTTCCATAGCTTATATTGTCATCAAGATATGGTATGGCTCTATTCCACATAGGAGCTGTGAAAAGGATGCCCAGGACAACTTAACCTTTCCTGGATTTACCCATATGGACTAGGGACGACATTACACATAAATCAGTTTAAGTGATCAGAAATTCGTTTAAACCTGTAACAGAACAGACATTCAGTGCACATAAACCAGTCTGAAAATGGCTGAAACCAGTTTGAGATAAACTTAATTGAATGTAGTTCAGACTTAACTGGTTTGGGTCAAACCAGTTTATGCAATGTCTGTCCCAGACCCCTTGCTGGTTTCAGATAAACCAGACTCCCCCAGCATCCCGGCATGCTCTCTCGGCTGGGTGGGGCTCTCTGCTCCACAGCAAGTCTGGTTCTTGCCCTCTGATCCCTCGCTGGAGCTCTGGCAGAGACTCAAGGGTACAAAGCATCTACCTGGCTTCATCCTGCCTTCCCCCACCTTGCAGCATGTGGTATGCTAGCTAATGCCAAGAGGTGTCTCTGTAAGGCAGAGAGGACAGTGTCATTAGGGCTTTTTGGAGCTAATCAACAGGTATCTGGTAATGTCCCTCCTTGGAATGTTCCCTTCCTCCCTTCCTTGCAAAAAGTTGTTTAAGAAGAGCTTGAACTAAGGCGAGGGGCTTTGTTTTCTGTTAAATGCTGATAACAGAGCTGATAAATGCTCCGTTATGGAGGGTGGGGCTCCTAATCAGAGGATCCTCCCAGGGCCTGGCTACACCCCCTTCAGTTCACCACTGTGGAAGGAAAGGGAGGGCGGTGCTAGCGCCTCCTGGCTTCTAGTCTAAGCCACTGCAGGGATGTGCCTGACTTTCCTCAGTCCAGAGGGGATGTCTGTGCTGTTAGAAACTGGTTT
This sequence comes from Crocodylus siamensis, assembly GCF_052110815.1. NCBI lineage: Eukaryota > Metazoa > Chordata > Crocodylia > Crocodylidae > Crocodylus > Crocodylus siamensis. Next base: position 309,913,637 of record NC_143395.1, read on the forward strand.
AGCCTGTCCAGGTTAGACTAACCTGCAAAGATTGAAACAATTTCATAGTTTCTAGGGTCGGAAGGGACCTGAGCAGATCATCTAGTCCGACACCCTGCCATGGCAGGAAAGAATACTGGGGTCAAATGACCCCAGCATATAACCTCCTCTTAAAGACCCCCAGGGTAGGAGCCTGCACCACTTCTCTTGGAAGCTGGTTCCAGACCCTAGCCGCCCTGACTGTGAAGTAGCGCCTCCTGATATCTAACCTAAACCTACCCTCTGCCAGCTTGTGACCGTTATTCCTGGTCACTCCTGGTGGTGCTCGGGGGAACAGTGACTCCCCCAATGCCTGCTGATCCCCCCTGACTAGTTTATAACAGGCCACAAGATCCCCCCTCAGCCTTCTCTTTTGGAGGCTGAACAGGTTCACTTCCCGTAGCCTCTCCTCATAGGGCCTGCCCTGCTCTCCCCTGATCATACCAGTGGCCCTCCTCTGGACCCTCTCCATGCTGTCAACATCCCTCTTGAAGTGTGGTGCCCAGAACTGGACACAATACTCCAGCTGCGGCCTGACCAGTGCCGCATAAAGGGGGAGGATCACATCTTTGGACCTGCTCGAGATGCATCTGTGGATGCATGCCAAGGTGCGGTTGGCCTTTCTAACTGCCTCTCCACACTGCCGGCCCATGTTCATCTTGGAGTCAATGATGACCCCCAGGTCCCTTTCCACTTCCGTGCTGACAAGAGGGGAGTTCCCTTACCTGTAGGTATGGTGCCGGTTGTTCCTCCCAAGGTGCATCACCTTGCACTTGTCTGTGTTGAAACCCATCCTATTCTTGTCCGCCCACCCTTGTAACCTGTCTAGGTCTGATTGTAGCCTGTTGCATTCTTCCAGTGTGCCCACATCCCCCCACATCTTAGTGTCATCAGCAAATTCGAACAGGGTGTTTTTTACCCCCTCGTCCAAATCACTGATGAAGATGTTGAACAGTGTGGGCCTGAGGACCAAGCCCTGCGGAACCCCACTGCCCACATCCTTCCAGGTTAAGAAGGACCTATCAACTACCACCCTCTGGGTGTGGCCCACCAGCCAGTTGGTGACCTATTTGACTGTGTGGGTGTCTACACCACAGCCCCCCAGTTTCTTAATGAGAACGGGGTGAGAGACAGTGTCAAAAGCCTTCTGGAAATCCAGGAAGACTATATCCACTGCTACCCCTGCATCTAATGATCTGGTGATCTGATCGTAAAAGGCCACCAGGTTGGTCTGACAGGACCTGTCACTGATGAACCCATGTTGGTTGCCCCTAAGCATGCAGTCCCCTGGTGGCCCCTCCTGGATGTGTGCCAGCATAATTTTCTCGAACAGCTTGCCTAGGATCGAGGTAAGACTAACCGGCCTACAGTTTCCCGGGTCCTCCTTCCTGCCTTTTTTGAAGATGGGGACCACGTTGGCCCTCTTCTAGTCCTCCGGTACCTCACCAGAGCGCCACGAGTGCTCATAAAGTTGTGCCAGGGGACTTGCAATGACCTTGGCCAGTTCCTTTAGAACTCTAGGGTGGAGATCATCTGGCCCGGCTGACTTAAATACGTCCAACCCCTCCAGAAGCTCCCTAACTAAATCCTCGCTAACCCATGGCCCAGGTGTGCCTCCCCTGGGGCCCGAGGGGGGCCCAGCAGGGAGGTGGCTGTTCTGGTCCCTACTTAGGAAGACGGAGGCAAAGAAATCATTAAACATGTTAACTTTGCCGTCTGGTGTGACGACCAAGTTTCCCATGGCGTCCTGCAAGGGCTCCACATTACCCAGGACCTTCTTTTTACCCCCTACATATTTAAAAAAGGACTTCTTATTGTCCTTAATCTGGGAAGCTAGTCCCAGTTCCATCTCTGCCTTGGCCTTCCTAACTACCATCCTACATCCCCGAGCAACTACAGAATAGTCCTCCCTGGTGATGATCCCTTCTTTCCATTGGGTGTAAGCCTCCTTTTTAGCAAGGAGACATTCCCGGATGCTTTTGGTGAGCCATGGAGGCTTGTGTGCTCTCCTGCTCCCTTTGATCCTCATCAGGATTACCTTCCTTTGGGCTTGGAGGATCATCTCCTTAAGGAGCGACCACTCTCCTTGGACACCTGGGTCCCCTCCCCTCCAGGAGCTCAGCGCTTCTCCAACTATCCTCCTTAGCTCATTGAAGTCTGCCCTCCTAAAATCTAGGGCCGCTGCCTTACTGCATGCCTTTGCCACCTTGCGCTGGATGGTGAATTGCAGCAGGCGATGATCGCTGTCGCCCAGGTGGTCGAGCATCCGCAGCCCCTTCACCAGGTAATCACCCGTGGCCAGGACTAGGTCCAGCAAGGCGTCTCCCCTGGTGGGACTGTGCACCTCCTGGGTTAGATGGAGGTCCTGCACTCTGGCCAAGAACCTACGTAAGCGTTCAGTCCTGGCTGGCTGTTCTTCCCAGCAGATATCCGGGAAATTCAGGTCCCCCGTGACTACCACATCCTTAGCCTTCGCTACCTCGGTGAGCTGACCCAAGAATTTCTGGTCAAGCTCCTCTCCCTGTTTGGGAGGTCTGTAGTAGACTCCCACCGTTAAGTCCCTTTCCCCTCAACTGCCTTGTACTCTAACCCAAAGCACTTCAGAGTGCCCCTCCCCTGACTCCTTGCTAATTAACGAGGATGTGTATTCCTCCTTAATATAAAGCGCCATGCCCTCACCTCTCTTTCCTATCCCGTCCCTCCTGTACAGCCTATAGCCCTTGACATTCACCGCCCAATCATGCGTTGCATCCCACCACATTTCCGTAATCCCCACTATGTCCGGGCTGGTGTCAGCCAGCAGGAGGGTGAGTTCCTCCTGCTTGTTGCCCATACTACGAGCGTTTGTGTAGAGGCATTTGAGGCCTCCTGTGGGTGTATATACTGACCCCCTAGTCCCAGCGTTACCCTGGCCCCTATCTCTTACCTGTTTATTCGCTTCACTCATTGGTCTGGGCTGGGCTGTAGTTGTGGGTGCTGTTTGGTCTGGCAGTCTGATGTTTCCTCCGCCCTCATCTTCCCCTTCCCCCGACAAGCCTAGTTTAAATTTAGGCTCAGGCTTTTTGAATGTCTGTCCCTAGCCTAATAGAGTGGGGATGTAGCCTGAGAAAGTTGGAACTACAGCCCATTGAATCTGCAGTTACACAAATCTAGTGGTCACAAAGTCCTGTTTCTTTGGACTATGGAATTGCAGTACTAGAATCAGGGCTCTACATTCTACCTGAGATGGGAGAGAACAACAGATTTCAGGCCCTTCTACATTTACTAGAACAAGCAAAAATGGCTAAAAAGAGTGCCAGAATTTATGTTGCCAGAACAACTTGAGTGAATTAACTTTGTGTAATCCCATGTTATTTTTTCCCCATAGCATTCCTAATTGCATTAAATCCCCAGGATAGATAGTGTTCACTTAATGAGCAACATTTTTTTTCTATCCTTATTACTCAGTGGGAAGTCCAGTACCTTATTTACTACACACTATTAAACCTGGCTCTGATGGCAGAAGTAGTTATTTTTATGGCACACATTGCTACATTTATTTCATTCATTTTTACAACATCCCAGTGAAATGATAAGGTATTATTATTCCCTTTTACAGAGGGAACACTTAGGATCAGTGTTCACTAATTTTATATATATATCATTTGAGTTGCATAGGAACTACTTTTTCCACTTTAGTATTGTATAGCATCCCATATGTTTACAGTAGAGCTACCACAGACTTCAGTGGCAGCTGTGAAAGCTCAGCACTTCTGCAAATTAGACCACATAGCCTTAAGTTGGTCATATACAAAATGAGGAACACACAACAGATGAACACCTGTGAAGTTTTTTTTTAAGGAACTCAGTATCAGACAGTAGAGTTGGTCAGAAATTTTCCAACAGAACAAAATGTCATTTAAAAAATCCCCCAAAACACAAAAGTCTCAAATGCTTTGTTCATAATGTCCTAATTACCTTTTACTGAATGCAGGACAAGGTTATAAAGAACCACCACTGGATTTCTGAACAAACCTGTCCTGGGGCAGAGTTTTGAGGTGCTTGACCATGAAGCAATTGGGCTGGCAGGACCTAAAGAAGTGCAGGGTTCTGAGGCCTATGGCCCTTTGCTGGAGGTCTACCTCTCAACTGGGGACCATGTGAGCCACTGAGTGGCTACAGGGCCTGGGAGTTTCCAGTCCAGTTGAATTTTTGAGCAGCTTTGGTTCCATTCCAACTTGGACCAAAATCAGTTTTGAAGAACAGAAATGTCCCGATAACCAGAAACCCTACTTTTCAGCCAGCTGTAGTAGGCACAGGGATAGAATACATTCTCCAGGACAGCCATGAATAACTTTAGTCATAACAATTGTATGTCTTCCCACAGTCTCTTGCTTCATTCATTATACATCTTTTATTGTCTCAACTGGGGCTGGGAGTGCCAGTCAGCTGACTGGTACTCTCAGCCATAGGAGTGTCCTAGAGTGAAGGGATCTGATGTGCTCCTATGGCTAAGAGCACCAGTCAGCTGACTAGCATTCCAGACCATGGAGCGTACTGGAGCCCTTAAAAACTCCTGGAGCAGGGTGCACAAGGCTACTTGCTAGTGTAGGAGGACCCTGGAATCATGATCCTAGGCTATCCCTGTACTGGCAAGATGGCACAATTAGGGTCTGATCCCTGATCCCACAACCATGCCTCCTGCCACACGTGAGTGATATGGCAGGAGGCAAAATTGTTGGGATCCCAAATCAGATCCCATTGCATCTTAAACTGAACATGTGTCAACGGCCTCAGTTTCCATACCAACTAATTTCCCCTTGTCACCCTCTTACTCCATTTCATGTCCAGTTCTAGTTAATCACTTCCTTCCCTTTCTATTCCCTCAGACTCCTGGTTCAATTTATACTACCTACCTGATTATTAAGGCAGCTCAGGGTCATTGGGGCTGCCTCCGACCTATTGAAAAATGCTCCAGTACAACTTGGCATCAGAGAACCCTGCTGCACCCTTTAAAGGTCCAAACACAAGGAGATGGCCTGAGGGACTGGCTCCCTACACCAGCAGTTGCACAACTGGGATCTGAACATTTGTATGCCTGATCCCAACTCATGACATGGCAGGATTTGAGATTTGAAAGACTGGGGATAAAATTCCAAAATGCAAAATCATTTTAATGTCTGCCAAGGACCATAAAGATTGAAATACAAGATCTGAGATAGCCATTGGTCACTGTGGTGTTTAAAACAACAATTATATGTGCCACAGGTGAAAAAATATTAATAATAGTACCTTACATCCATACAGTGATTGACTTGAGGAACTAAAAAAGATTTACAGACATTAATTATTCCAAACAAAAATGCTTGTGTGGTGATGAAACGTATTTTCTTCTAATGGGTTCATACCAAAGGAGACAAGATATTAAATAACTTGTTTCACATCAATTTATTAAAATCAACTCTCATACTCTCCAGTCTGCTTTTTGTATGGTATATCACAGTGGTCCTCAACCTTGTGACCCCTTCTGGCTTCAGCAATCAACAATGGCAAATATTTGGACCCCTAGTTATCCCCTGAAAGCCAAATTCAGTCAACAGGCCAGAAGTTGAGCATCACTTTTATATCCAGTTTGAAAGAACTTATCAAATTAAATGTGCATTTTTCTCTAGGTAAAGGATATCACAAAAATGAAAAGACATGGTTGTAAGAAAAAGAGGTTATTTGGTACCTAAGAACCTTATCTTTGAGATCTCGTGGGGATCAGGAGAGGTCCCAGATGACTGGAAAAAGACAACTATAGTACCTTTATTTAAGCAAGCTAAGAAAGAGGATCTGGGGAACTACAGACCAGTCAGCTTCACTTCAGTCCCTGGAAAAATCATGGAGTAGGTCTTCGAGGAATCCATTTCTAAGCACTTGGAGAAGTTGATTAGGAACAGTCATCATGGATTCACCAAGGGCAAGTCATGCCTGACCAACCTGATTGCCTTCTATGATAACATGACTGGCTCTGTGGATGTGGGAAAAGCAAGGGATGTAATATACTTTGACTTCAGCAAAGCTTTTGATACAGTCTCCCAGAACATTCTCGCAAGCATTCTAAGGAAGTAAGGATTGGATGAACGGATTGTAAGGCAGATAGAAAACTGGCTAGATCATTGGGCTCAAAGGATAGTAATCAATGGCCTGATGTCTAATTGGCAGCTGGTATCAAGTGGAATGCCCCAGGGGTCGATCCTGGGACCAGTTTTGTTCAATATCTTTATCAATGATCTGGAAGATGGAATGGAGTACACCCTCAGCAAATTTGACACCAAGCTGAGGGGAATAGCAGATACACTGGAGGGTAGGGCTAGGATTCAGAGACCTAGTCAGATTGGAAAGCCTTTAGTTGAGAGAGATATTACACAAAGTTTGGGACACAAAATGCCTTACGCCAGTTCTAGGAAAACAGATACAGTCTTATCTAAATAAGTAGATAGAACAATGACTTTTGTTTAACACTGTTATGTAAATGAAAATAGTCACATAAAAAGGAAAGTCAGCAGTGAATCCATGGAATAAGTTATAAGAGGTGTTTATAGACCAAGTGAAAAAAGTGAAATAAAGAAACCTAATTAGGTGAAAGAATAAGACCATTGAAAAAAGTAAGAGAAGTACTATTAACTGTGGAGTACAGAAAAGTTAGGAGAGAGAACAGGTTAATGGTAATGTACAATTAGAACATTGTTCAAGTCTATGCTTTTGGGGTATGTGTTCCCAGAAAAGTTAAGTATTCTCAGGGTCATCTTCTAAAAGTATTGTGTAGGTTTCCCTTAAAGACAGGCCAGAGGTAGAATGGCTGTTCTGTTAAAAATGTTCTCCCACTTGCAGCTGGGTGGCCCAGTCCTCTATTTTGATGTGAGAGTTCATTAAATAATTACAGCCAATTATAAAAAGGGGTCAAAAGTATAGATACCTATTCCCAGCCTCTCAAATGCAAGCTTCCAAACAACCTTTGCAACAGCACTAATCTTTTCATCATCTTTAGACTCTTCCTAAAAAAACATAAAGCCCACCAACAGATTGCCACTATCTGCCCACAATGAAACCACTATAATCCATAGATCCTACTTGTTTCTACCACATGTGACATGGCTCATCCAGCGTACCAACTGCTATCATAGAAATAATGTAGGTGAAACTAAAGGTGCAGACAGAAGTGACAATTTCTGCCTGATCTGGCCCCTGAAAGCACTCTATAGCTGTGACCAAAGACAAGTGCAGAGTGCTTTAAAAGGGCCCAATTCCACCATAGTCTGAACCATCACTATGTGAGGGTTCAGATGAAGATGCTTCAGAGTGGAGTACCTTCATTAATTGCTGTCTCCATGCACCAGGAGCATGGCTTGGCTGATGCAGCCCAGCACTGCTCCTAGTGCTGTTTTCATTATGGGGGGGAGGGGAAATGGAGGAAGCTCGATCTGAGGAATGCCCAGCTGATGCTAGAGGTGGGGCGGGTGAATTAGAGTCCCCCAAGGTGCGTTCCAATCCACTCACTGCCCCCCATTCCAGCACAGTTGGGACTGGATTTTCCTCCCCTGCCTTCTCCCCCTTTCATCCTGAGACAGAATGGAAGCAGGGAGGGGGTGAGGGGCAAAGCTTGGGGAAGAGGTTACAGCAGGGGTGGGCAATTATTTCTGGCAGTGGGCTGCTTACTGAGTTTTGGCAGGCCATTGAGGGCCACATGACAGGTAGCCAGGGGCAGATAAATGTTAATTTTCTAAATTTTTTAGGGGTCCCACGGGCCAGACAGAATGGCCTGGCGGGCCACATCTGGCCCATGGGCCACATTTTGCCCACCCCTGGGCTATGGAAACACAGCCTCTCTCCCTGGTTCGGCTCCAAATTGAAGCTTGATCCCCTACCTCCTGACCCAACAGCTAATGCCTGTTAGGTCTGGAGGACCACGCTAACTCATGGCACTTTCTGTAAGTGCCATGAGCTAGACCCGGGAGATGCATTTCTGTTTTGACCTTAAGGGCATTTGTGCACATGCTTGCACTGCACCATTGTGTACCTTTAAAAGTGCCTGGGGCTGCGGCGCATGCATTTGTATAAACAGGGAAATGCACATCAGCACTGACAACGTGGCGGTGGCACGCTTTTGAACTAAAACACATTGAAGGTGTTTTAGTTCAAAAGTGCACCGGTATCATTTTCTCAGCACTGATGTGCATTTCACCGTTTATACAAATGCATGTGATACAGCACCAGGTATGTTAGCTCACGTGTGGAGCAGACTCGATTAACTGAGTCTGCTCTGATGTGCTAGATTTCTGGCGTGCTGAAGTAGACAAATGTATGTGTATAAATGCCCAATATCACTACTCCACTCTAGAATGAACTGTCATAGGAAAATTATAAAAGGACAGACATACCAGTGGGAGAACACTTCACAGAATAACAATTCCATCTCTGACCTCAAAGCCCTAGTCTTCAGGGAAAGTCTAAACAGTACCTTTAGGAGACAGGCCTGTGAACAAAAAACACATAACTTTTCTGGACACAAAAAACTGGTGGATTTAACACAAACAATGGCTTTATATCTCAATGTAACATTACAATACTAACTTCTCTACTTCATGAATAATAATAATACTCCTCTTCCCTTAGAACAGTCCAGTTCTTTTCAGGAATTAGGTATATCTATTTCCATTTGTTTTACTTGATCTGTAACTGTCCCTTATAACTGCTCCTTGTGTCACAGGGTTACTGCTCACTTTCCTTTTTAAGTGAGCATTTCCAAGATGAGGTTAAACAAAAAAATATTGTTCTATATGGTATACTAGTTAAATGAGGCTGTAACTTGAGCCTTTCTGCTCAAGCAAGGGCAATTTTGTGCCAAAAACCTTGTTTGACATCTCTCCCAACTATACAGCGAGTCCAAGAAAAAGCTATAACCAAACAAATCCAGCTTCTCAGATACTCTGGGGACCATGACAGCTACCACAACACTATTCTACTTTTGTCCCAGGTAAATTTATCTGTACTTCTTAATGTACTTTCATATATACAATGAGAATTCCACTCTTGATGATTTTTTTAAAATTCTTTGTTTTAACAATAAAACATTTCATGTTTAAGATGTTAGATTTATCCAATATATAAATATGATGTGATCATTTCACTTCAATATCACATGGATAATGAGTTAGTAATCAACAGGGATCCTGGTTTTCCTCTGGCAAAAAATGCCCGATATTCAGATTTTAAAAAGTAACCCCAAATCCACATTTTCCAGGATAAAAATGAAACACTGCTATATTATGACATTTCATTTTAAACATGGAAAAATGTGAATTTTGGGTTACTTTTTTAAATCAAAAAATTGGGGATTCTTTTTATCAGAGAAAATTAGGATCTCTAGTAATCATAATGGTCTATTTTGCACTTAAGATAGTTTGCAGTCAGGTTGTAGTGTTGGAGGACTCTTTACTTTGCATCTGAGACAAGAAGTAATTTCAAAACTGTAAGACATGCCCTCTTAGCTGTTATATATATTCTTTTATCGCCTAAAATAAGTTGTGTTTCTGGTCATTCATATTATGTACCACAAGCATGTCTTTTGGGTTTCCTGTTTTGGGCTGGCTCATTAAACCAAATGAAAGGGCTCAGAAAAAAGACTGAATTGGCAGCTTTATTGTATTTCAATTTGTTTTTCAATGACACAAAGAGAAGAAATGTTGATAAGCATGAAGTATAAATGCAGAGCATCACAAGAGTCTAACTGCACCAAAAAAAGTGCCATCTCCATCCAGTGATATTTTGGCTCTTTTCCGTGGTATTGTAAGTTGAAGCTCATCCCCTTCTTCTAGTTTTGCAATGCCTAGCAAGAGATTTGAAATATCTTTATATAAATATTTTACTTATAGATCTACCAGATGGTATCAAATACATTACTCTTTTTGTGTCAGAAATCCAAGTAAGCACTAATACTATGGCCCACCATACCTTTGAATCTCTCTCCTTGATTTTAATAAGCTGCTTTATTAAAAAAATATAGATATATAGTCACCTAGCTTTTTAGGCATCTTTAGAATGCTACTGTTGAGTCACCAGGATCAGTCTAACTCTGCTTCTCATAACAGATGATTGAAATTTACTATCAGCTTATATGGAAACATAGTTAATTTCCACCAGACATGTCTGTACATCAAGACCTGTACACGTATGCCAGATTAATACTTTTTATTAGCACTCTTCTGAGTGCTCTAAATATGTGTGCATTACCTTATCTCCCTATAGAGTTTAAGGAACCATTGTCATAGACTATGAAACTCCATTTCATCAAACCTCATTCAATAGGCCCTTAGTTCTCTACCTGCCTTTCCTCATTTTTGCTGCTTAGCAAGATGACTCTCTGAATAGAAGCTTTATTTTGCATTTTATCATGTACCAAGTACCTGATATATTCAGTGATGCCACAGTTCATTGTTACTAGCCTTTCAGTTCACAATACAACCAGTTCTGGAACTGTGAAATGGTGACCAGACTATACAATCACTGTGTGAATCACAAATTGGAGTGAATAAAAGAGGAAACATTTCACATATAAATGTCTAAGTAATCCACTAACCCCCCTCCCCCCATAAATGCAGAACTAATCTAAAGCAAAAAACCACACACATGGTTTGTGTGTGTGGTTTTTGAGAAAAAGTTAATGATTTTGTAAGGAATGGCAGAGCCAACACCATCTTAATGTGAGCCTTGCCTGAGTAAAGGTTTCAGATTTAGGTCAAATTAGATCCATAACTGATTTAATTTATTAATGAGGACCATGGTGCTAAAATAGTTATTGCGCTATCTAAATATATATAGATTTTCATAGTTTCATAGTTAGTAGGGGTGGAAGGGACCTGACCAGATCATCAAGTCTGACCCCCTGCCATGGCAGGAAAGAGCACTGGGGTCAAACAACCCCAGCAAGGTGTTCACCTAATATACACACATATACAGACACACATAAATATGATGTTAATGTGAAAACTGTACTCCTTATGGATTGTTTCAGTCATTTATACTCACACACACAAATTTTTTTTTTTAAATACTGTATGTTTATATATAGCGTGATTTCTAAATGTATTCCATTTTCTTTATAACTGTTAAAATATGAAATAAAGTATCACCATAGATTACATGAAGTACAGATCTATAATAAATAAAGCCAAAAACTCAGATATTTACCAGCAGTATAGCATGAATTGTTTGGATAAGACTGAGGCATGTTTTGGATACAACGAAATAATGTCACCAAGCTGAGATCATCACCAAATACATGGGCCTTTTTCCTCTGTATTAGATGTCCCATAGCAAATGTTGTATCAGTATATAAAACCTAAAGAATGAATAAAAGCAGATTTTAAATGCACAGTATGAAGATTTTAAAAAGTCAGCTATTACATTTCAAATAAATATTGTTACCTGGCCATAAATGAAAAAATAACCTGTTTCCTTGACCACGATTTTATTTCCTTGTTCTTCCAAAGCTGTTCCTCGTTTAAAGCTGAGAAGCCATGGGACGATGCTTGAATCATCTAAAAGAGAGAGAGAGAGAGAGAAAAAGAAGTGTTTCTGGTAAGAGGAACCTTCCTCCCTCCCCCCAAACAAACCCAAAAACAAACAACCACCCAAAACCAAACATAGCTATTTCATTCTGGTTTCCATTTCCGCAAAAATAACAATGTTGACTTCTGGAAAAATAGCATCATTTCTTGAAACAAGCAGGAAATCGGTGAGAATTATCCAGCTGAAAAACTTTCATTACTTTTAGTCTTTAAACAGCATATAGGCAATGTCTAATTCAAGATATACAAGGATGTAGCTAGGGTGACCACATTTCCCTTATTAGGCAGGACAGTCCTGCAATATATAGACACATGTCCTGGGTTGCATGACTCTGGGATAGCTTTTGTCCTGGATTTGCAGCATCTGCAGGGATTGGGAAATGGCAGGTTTCCCCTTAGAGGCAGTAGTGTTCCAGCTTTGCAAGGGGCTGTCGGAGGTGGGAAGCAGGGGATATTGCATGCATGTGCATGCCAAAACCAGGAAGCATGGAGAGCAGCTCCCTGCAGGGAAGTCTGTGGGGGACAGGAGGTAGAGGAGGGCTAGGAGGAAGATCAGATCGAGCCCCGCTCCCCACCATGGTGACGGAGGGAGTGAGGCAAAGGCTGTGTGTGCTGTCCAGGTAGGGCAGTGTGTGAGGCCTGCGTGTGGAGTGGAATGGACCAATGGGTGGCTTATCCAGGGGGTGGAGGGCACAGGGGACACATGCCCCCCAGATTTGTGTGCAGGGCAGACGTGGATGTGGGCTGCTCACTGCAAGCTCAGGGCTCCCAGCCCTGTTGCACTTCCATGGCAAGACATCCCTTGCCCACTCAGCAGCAGTGGAGGTGGTGACATGGAGTTGTGTTCTCTGCTGCTGCTGGGTGGACAGGAGGCACGCGGCCAGCACAGGGCTCCCAAGGGAAAGGCAGCAGGGTGGGGACCCCTAAGCCAGCAGCGAGCAGTCCGTATCTGCCCCCACTCTGCTTGGCTCTGGTTTGGCAGGGGTGGTTGGGGGAAGGTGGGCATGTGTCCCTCCTTCCCCTTTTGACAAGGTGGTCACCCTATGTGTAGCATGTACTCATACTTTTTTATGGAGCATGGTGTCAGATTAGTTAAGACATCTTTCTATGGATGCGGAGGCCTGGGTTCAAGCTTTGCTCTGGATTCATGCAAGAGGCTGTCCCATGTTCACCCAGGACATGCTCCCTTGTGCCTACAGAAACTAGTGTGCTTTAACCACAGTGGTCCAATATATTCTTAGTCCTGGGTGGATTTCTGAGCTTGACTCTTACCTTTTTGTTGGATATCACTTTTGCTATCAGCAATCAATTGCAAACAGGCCTGTAGCACTGCAAAGCAAACATATCCCTTTTTAAATCAAAGAAACACATATTATAAGAAAATCACTAAAAGAATAGTTTAAGATCTTGGTGGAAAAAATAGTGCAAGCAGAATCATCAGGCAGATATTCTTAGTCTCACTACCTGGAAATAGGTTCTTCTATTTCTTGTTGTGGCAGATACTTGTCAGTTATGCTAAGGTGAAGGAAAATTTTCACCATTTTCACCATTTTAACAGGTACTAGGTAAGTATGAGATTTCAGTTTATGCAGTCAAGCACTGGGACAGTATAAAGCACCAGTTTTTTATCTGCACTCCTAATACAATTTAATATTGTTTAATATTGTAATATTAAGCCAAGTGAATTAAAAGCTGCCAGCTTCATTTATTGAATTAGATTTCTAACTAAAAACCCAAAAAAGAGAACTATCAGTCACAATGGATGTCAAACTTCTTAAAGGTATTTTTGGAACATTAAAGAGTTGTTTAGCTTCACATAAAATATCAGTAGACGTCCACAAGATATACAGATTCATTTTATATTACATTAAAAAAATACGAAGAATTCCTACTGTTCAAAATCAATGCATCTTAATTCCCTGGTTAAGCAATCTTACTTAAGATGTTGAAAGAAATTAATGCAAGTAATGCTATGTATGTTTTAGTATCTGTCAAAACTAATGAACTGCTTTAAAATTTGGGCACTCTGCATGCTAGATGACAACACAGAAGATAAGAATTTAGGGACACATCTATCTTGGAAAACCAGGTACCTGAATAGAACTCATGTAGAACAACCATGAAAAAACCAAACACACCTACACTACTGGTCACAAAACAACTTGGGCACCTAAAATAACTTTGCACCTACAGGTATTTACATGTGTTGTGAGAAACGGTGCTGAACACTTTAATTAGGGAGCCATGCCAATTAAATATGTCCATGCATTGCTTGTATCAGCATCATCATGTGTTCCTGCACTGAAAAAATGGTGGCAGGATGCTTTGAACTAAAGCTCATCAAACATGTTTTATTTCAAAGTGCACTGCTGCTGTTTTTTTAGCACAGAGACGTGTGGTAATGCTGATACACGTGATGCGGAAGGCTGCTGGAGTGCATCAATCTTCATGCTCCAGCAGACTCGATTAATCAAGTCTGCTCCAATACACTAGATTTTCAGCTCCGTGTACATGTATAGGATCCGTATATGTTTTTCTCTAGGTGCCTAGCTGGGGAGCTTCTGCATGTGTCCAGAAACTCAATCAGAGCACCTTGGTGCCTAACTCCTGCCTAAGCTCCATTGCCACCCAGTAGCCCTTAAGGGCCTGATGCATTAGATATGTTCACAGAATGCCTAAAACAAGGATATCACTGCATTTGATATCAAATGAAGCAGCCTTGGTCATTTTCTCTTAAAATATGGTTAATGGAGGAGCTTCCACTGAATGGTTGGCGCACCCAGCCAAACAGCAGGAAAGCTGGGTTTTAGCTCCATCTTAAGCCTGAGGAGACTCAAAGCTACAGCTCTCACTTCAGAAAAAAATGCCTTATCCTCCAGGTGATAAAATAACTTGTGTTGTGGCATCTTCCACTCCAGCTGACACTGAGGTATTATGTAGCTAAGAGTCATGGGGCCAGAAGGAGAGCAAGCCAGAAAGAGCCTTAGGCTAATAATGTTGGATTTCTCTCCTGACAACATCTTTTATCCTGAGATCCTACAGATTTCCAAAGCTATTGTCCCTGTGAAGTATCTGAGATGACACTAGTCCCTGGGACAACTGTGGCTAATTCTATTTAATTGCCATTTGAGCTGTCCATGTAGATGATTGCCTTGCACCTGTTTTGATGCCCAAGACAATCAAAGCCAGGATAAAACCGGTTTCTGTTCTACTCTTAGATTACACTGGCAGTTCGGGCACCCTGCCAGGACAAGGAGAGCTGGACTAAAATTCAGAAATAACCCTGGAATCAAGGACCAGAGCTCCAGACTCCCCTCTACTCCTCCTCGGCTGAATACGCTAACACTTCCTGGATTATTCCATAGTCTGGTGGTAATAGTACTCCTCGAGGATGGTGAGTTTGAATCCCCTTAGGGTCAGGAAGATCCATAACCTCCTAGATGAGTGCTCTAATCAACAGGCTGATGTACAAAAGGGGGAAAAGGCATTGCTTTGCCAAGTAAGTGTCTACCCTCAAGACCAGACAAGGTTATTTGGGTAAATCTGGTATCTTTTCTTAGACCAACTAAAATAGTTGGAAAAATTCTTCTTTGCAAGCTTTTGGGTACAAACAACCATCTTCAGGCAGAGGGAGTGTTACCCTCAAGAGTGATCTTTTCACTTCGAATCCCAAGTAGATAGCTCTGAGTCAAACCTTTTAATCCAAAGAAGGGCAGGAGTACACCCTTTGTTTCCTATTAGCTAAAATTCTAATTAGTTTCCTGGTTCAACATTTGGGTTCTTTGACAGTGCCAGTATCTCCCCATCTCCTGTAAAGGAAACAGTACCTGTTTATTTGCATCACCCTCCTGACACTTTTAGGTATATCAAAGCCTAAATCAGGGACCAGTGTGAATTTTGTCTTTAGTCACACAATCTATGTAATTTTAAAATGGTGAATCACTTTAAAATTGTTTAAGTCACATTAAAAAAAAATAGGTCAGAGAAGTAAGTGTCAGGAATCATAAGAAAAGTCAAAACAGAACCTATAAAGTTATGTTATTTTCATTTCTACAGAAATCATAGACAAAGTTTAAGCCCCAGAATTCCTTTTGAGAGTGAAAGGCATTGAATAAAAGTATCTACAGTATTATCCAGAAAGTAGATGTGTCTGGCAATTTAATAATTTACTAGGTAGGATGAAAAGAAAATCTTGACTTTGATTGCTGAATCCTTTCAGAAACACTATGGGACAGAGTTTGCCACCCTAACTCACAGTGAAGACTGCCTCACTCTGTAAGTAATCCCATTCACGTCAATGGGCCACTGGCCGAGTGAGACATCATTCATTGTGACAAAATGGAGCCCTGAATCTGTCAATAATTCCTATGGCGTAAGAACCAGAAAACTTCTAAAGAAAGAATCTAAAGAACTCTAAATCTCTGATACAAGAAAACAGAAAAACAAAACACAAGCAATCTTCTATTCACTTCTTCCCTCACACTGGTATGGCGAGGAGCTTACCGAAAAGAGAAGCCTTTGGGTTAAGAGTGAAATAAAATTCCTGGAGTTGCACAGCTGCTAAACCAGGAAAAACAGGTAATATCTGCCTCTAAAAATGTTAATTCATTGTCATCAATAATAATGCTCCTTCTTATTTAACTATATTAAGTGTTTACTGGTTACCAAGGAGTAGGAACAGAAAGGAAGCCTCTACAATTTAATTAAAGGAACAAAGATGAGATCTGGAGTCCTATGCACAATTCTGCTTGTCACTGCTACTTCTGTGGTTTAATATTCTTAATATTCTTAAAAAGAAAGTAAAGAACAACAATATTTTATCTGAGGAATTCAGCCTGGCTCTTCTGCAATATTGATTCCTCTGCAACACTGAGTGACAGTTATTTATTTCAAGAAAAGAAAAACAGGCCTTAGTTAATACAACACCAAACATACAAACATATATTAGAATGAATACTATAAATAATAGATTTGAAAGAGTCAACATTTCTGGACTGAACATCCAAGATAGCTGAAAAATATTCAGATTTGAGTTTTAAATGTGCGATTCACATTAATAAATTATAAATAATATGGTTAATAGTGGTACAACATATATAACAATGATTTAAGATAATCTAAAAAAGAAAAAAGTCTAAATACCATTGGGGATGACTAGTTGTATAGTGCTAATTGTCCATGGGGCAGTAAAAATTAGCTATCCTTACATAAGAGAAAACTCCTCCTCTTGCAACGATAATGAAAGAACAGAAAGTCAAGCTGCTGAGTTTAACTTTGTCCCTGAGCTCAACAGCTAATTCTGAAGAAGTTAGTGACTCCAGATGCATGTGCAAACCACAAACAGAACTAAAGGGGTGTTGACCTTCACAATTGAGTAATGCAAGCTTATTTTCAAAGCATCTACTGAGGTCTCACCCCACAGGCTGTTGCTCTGGCTCTATAGTTCTACACATGGGATTTCTCTACACAGCCATAGTTAGTCAGAAATACAGGAAGGGTGTTTCAAGTGGTTCCCCAGGGATATGCTGTGGATCTGATGCTGCTTGGAATTGTAATGACTTGGCTGACGCAATAAAGAATATATTTATACAATGTAGAGATGATATTAAGCTGGAAGGAATTGCACACACTTTGGAGGACAAGACTACATTTCAAAATGACTTCAAGTTAAAGAAATGGTCTGAAATAAATAGAATACAATTCCATAAAGACAAACACAAAGCTAGTATTTTAACTAAATAGAATAGGAATAATCAACTGCAGAAATATCAAGGGGGAACAAATGGCTAGGTAGAAGGTGTGCAGAAAAGGATTGGAGGGTAATAGTAGATCATAAAAGAACTTGAATATGCTGCGTTTTTACCAAAAAGGAAAATATCAGACTGGAATGTAGAAACACAAATGTTGTGTGCAGGACACATGAAGTAGTCCTTCTATTCTATGCAACACTAATCAAGTCTCAACTGAAGTAGTATGTCCCATTTTGGGTAGCATACTTCAAGAAAGATGTAGTCCAATTACAGACAGTCCAAAGGAGAACAACAAAACAGGTCAGAGGTCTAGAAGGTAGACCTGTGCGAAGTGGCTAGTATTCACTTTGGATTTGGATTCAGCCGATTCAGAGATTTGGCTGCCCCTGAATTGGCCAAATCTCTGAATCAAACAGAGCCACCCTCAGCCCACTCTCCCAGCCCCATCAATGGCTGCCCTGCCCAGCCCCAGCATCCCAGCTCTTAAAAAAGCTCCACACTCACCGGCTCCTGCCAGGCAGGGGGCAACCCCTGCTGTCCCCCAATGCCCTGCGCTGTATGGGGAGCTCTGCCACAAGCCCCCAGAAGCTCCGATGGCTGCTGCAGCAGCCGGTGAGTGTGGGGCATTTTTTTTCTCTTTTTTTTTTTAAAGAGCCAGGATCCTGGGGCAGGGCAGGGCAGGGCAGCCATTGATGGGGCTGAGAGAGTGGGCAGGGCTGGGAGGGGTGCTCAGGGAGCCTGGGGAAGTAGGCAGGGGATGGGGCCTAAGGTGTCCCTCCCCACCACCCCCTACTTACTGGCACGGAGTCCAGGTCCAGCTCCCTGTGGTGGGGAGCGTGGACTGCACAAATTGCTGAATCTTTTCTGAATCAATTCAGAGGCTTCAAATCAATTTGGACCTTTTTATTGGTCTCCCAATTCAATTCGGATTCAGAGATTCGTCCACCGAATGGGGCTGAATCTCCTCTGAATTGAGCCAGCACCCGAAGCTTCATACAGCTCTACTAGAAAGACTGAACCACGAGGAAAGACTGAAAGAAATGGATTTGTTTTGTCTAGGGACAACATCGAGGACAGACATAGTAACAGTTCTCAAGTGTATAGAAAGTTTCTGCAAAGAGGAAGGTAATAAACTGTTCTCCATTTCCACTCAAGGGTAAGACAAAAAATTGTCAGCTTAAATTGCAACAAGGAAAATTTAGGTTAGAAACTGGAGGTGGGTGGTAGTGAGGATCAGGAATTTAATTTTAGGTTAGTTAAGCAGAAGAATAGATTGACAATAATGACTGAAATCTTCACTGGAAATTTTTGAGAACAGCTTAGACAACCCCCTGTCAGCAATGGTTTAGGTAAAAATGATTTCATCTTAGAACAGGGGGATGGATTGGATGATCTAGGCTATTGTGTCCTATATTCCTTCAATCCCTATTTCCTATGATTTTATAATTGTCAGGTCCTCTCTCTGTTAACTTTATATAACCCAGTTTGCATAACCACTCTAACAACTACTGACAGAACTTTACAGTCTATTATTATTTGTTTAAATAAATGTTTACAAATGCATGCATAAAGTCAAGTGCCCAAATATTGTTTGAGGGGCTGATTAAAGGTGGCCCAAGATGCCAAACACTCACAATTCTTGTTGAAATCAAAGAAGGCTGAAGTTTGTTGGAAAAAACCATCACTTATTTAGGTCCTAATTATAAATTTAGGAAATGCCTTCAGGCACTCAGGTTTGCAAATATCAGCTGTAGAACCCTTTATCTCTGGAGAAATGTTCCATTTAAAAGCTCCCTGAGCCCTTCTTTCCCTGTTTTTGTCTATTCTCCCTGGACTTCCTGAAACTTAGCAATCATACACATTTCTCTGTGTGCTCCCATGTATTTTTTATTGCATTAGCTTTTGTATTTTTCATTCACAGAGTAGTTGAAGTATCGTTTTTAGTCTTGGCTTTGCCTTTCTATGACTAGTTAAATAATCAGGCACTTAAGTGATTACCTATAAATCCTTAAGTTAAATAAACTAGTAAGGAAAGCCTAGCTTGTGTAAAAAAGATGGTGGTCACATTTGCTTAATGTCTCCAAAATATTTGCTGAATTGTTTTGATCTTAAACTGGCCCACATTGTGTGATGAACTACATACTAGAAGTTTTAGCATAATTCAGCCATTTAGTACCTATGGCAATTGTAGAGTATTAGTATTATTGTAATAAAAGAGGTTTTATTTTTGTGTAGGTGTTTTTGAGTGCTTGGTATTTCATATAATATGCAATAGTATTAATTCATTCATGCAGTAAATGGACTCTTTTATGCTAAACTGCATCTGCTTGATTAAGTCACTCCTTGTCCTTCTGTTTAGGATGGGCAGCTTCCTCTTTTGAGTTACTCTGCTGTCAGCAGAAACAATAACAACATCACTTTTCTTTTCCAGAAATGGATTTTTCTTTTTGAGAACTGCCATGTTCCCCTCTTCAAACATTAAAAGAAGTATTTTAAAAATATGTTGAGGGTATTTTATGCTGTAGATTTTACCTTAAACCAGCAGAAACACTAAGGGGCCTTTCCCTCTGATTCAAGGGGTTTTATTGTATACATTTCAGTCATAAGTTTGGGTTTTTTCCCCCAAATTACTACAAAGTGAAAAATGAATGATCTGTGTTGTTGTATTTAATATGCTACCAGTAATAGAAGGTGAGTAAATTGAAACACCTATCTAGAGCAGTGTTTGGTAACTTTTTCAGGCCACAGCCTAGAATGACCTAATGTAGGTAAGAGGCAGCTGGGTGCTAGGCAGACCCAGCACAGGCATGGGCAAATCAGACAGCCACCCAGGGCCCAGACAGAAAAGGGGCCTGAAAATGGTAATTTTTACCCGTTGTCTGATTATTATTATCATTATCTCTGGTGAAGGGGGACCTGATACTAAATTTCAGCTGGGGCTGCCAGGAGTCTAGGTATAGTGCTGGTGCTAGGACCCATCCACTGCTACTGCTGCTTTTCCCCACTGTGGCCTGGAAGAAGCCCGTGTTGAACATCAAAACCTTCTACTGCCAAAGCCCCATGTCTAGTGGCTTGGTGGGCCAATCTGGCTTAAAGGCCATGGGTTGTTAACTCCGGATCTAGGGAACTGAAGGGATGAACAGTTAGTTTCATATTTGTTTCCAGCTATGTTTCATGTTCGCATAATGCTCTCTATTTTGTCTGGACACAGGTATCTGCAGAAGTGTGGCTGAAGAGTTGCTAATGAAAAGCTGCTGTCTTGCACGACGAGTAAGTCTGTCATTCTGATCCACGAACTATTTAGAATTCTCTTTGTTTAAAGGAAAGCTAAGTCTTTGTCAAGGGAATTGGACTAAGTGCTGTGAGATTTCTTAGCACACCAAAGTAAATGTCCCCCATTTCACCTTTGGAACAACCACAAACAAAACTTCACCAAAGTTTAAAATTATAAGGGGGTAATGCTGATGTCCTTTAACTTGAAGCAAAGTTATTTTTGTTTTGTACCAATAACATCTGAATCAGGTCTATAATGAACCTGGGGATAAAACTTCAGCACACAAAACCATATTTGTCTTATGTGACATTTTTGGTTTTGGACATCAGAGTGCATAGCTCTCATGGAGGAAGCACACTGGCAACAAAAGGATCAAAAGCAACTCTGGTGTATATACAGGATTGGTTTTAGTTCTGCTATGGATCCTAAGTTTCCCTCTACCAAGAGAATTAAAAAAAGAATCCCTGCTCTTAGATCATCAAACGACTTATGACAAGTATATCTGCCTGGGCGTTAATTATATGTACCTTCTTTAGGTCTATTAAACTCCTACTCAGTGCAGAAAGAACTCTGGTTTTCACTGATAACCATACAATCACTTATATGTGGAACAGAAACTTCATCTTTTCAATTTTCTAAGATATTAACTTTCATAAAATACAGATTGTATTAGCTCTGATGTTTGATAGATTTATATATAATCATGTGGACATATGCACATCCTGAAGAAATACGTCTTAAAACAAAGAATGTAATCACAACAGTTATTTTTGCTCTAGTCTTCATTGAAACAAAGTTCTATTGTGAGGTCACTTCTACATGCAGGACTTAACAGCAAATGAAAAGAAACAGGAGCTGCATGCTGAATACACTGGATTGGGTCTATAGAGTCAAAAAATGCACATATGTTTGGGGATTTTTCTTCCATGTTTTAACTAGATAAAAAGAATCAAAAGAGGACTCTTCATATGTAAAGCAAAAAAGGACAAGCTCATGTATTCACTAGAAAAGCTAGATATAAATTAATAAATTGTATTAATGTATTAATGTTATTAAATATAAATTACTTCATTAAAATATATATATGCATGTGTGTACACACACTTTAAATATGAAATATTTTAACCCCATGACCTTTTCAGTGAAATACAATCAGTAATCTAACAGTATAATTTCAGATCATCAGCAATTAGTTTAAAATGTTGGTCTAGCAAGAAACTTAAGCTGATTATTTTAAAGTGAATGAAATAGAATAAGCTGGATGTTTCAGAGCCTGCAATGATTGTGATCGTGTGGTAATACTTGAGAAGTAGAAACAATTGAAACCACAATGATGGTTATTTCCATTTCCATAATTACATATGAGAAAGGATGCAGGACCATGAACACTACCAACCTTCCTGGCTACTCCAGTCTCTCTGTTATAAGACAGATAGATTAGCCAGGGCTCACAAAGATCAGTGTAGAAAGTCTAATCCTGGAAAATAGAGCTTTTAAGCAAACAGTGACACACTGATGTCACTTCATGTAGAGCATTCATGATATAAGAGGTCCTTCTGTGAATCAGATTCTAATCTTAAGGTTTTTAACCTCATTAACTAGGTCTTTGTAACCCAAATTGTTGGACCTTATAAAGGTCAGTTCATAGCAATCCACTGACTCACTGTGGTTTTAGTTTTAAATCATCTGTTATGTTGTGTGTTTCTCTCTATTTCTATGCCAAGCCAATTAAAATTTGTTTTAATTTAAACTACATGAATCATCATACAATAAACTGCAGATGTTTCCAAGTGGTCATCTGGATGAGAAACAACCTGATTTTGACTGCAGAGGGAGCTGAGTAAAAGGTATGCTTAATACAATGGTTTTGCCTAACTCATTCACATAAATTTTACAGATTCACAGAAGTTTAGGGCTGGAAGGGACCTCATGAGATCATTGGGTCCAGCCCCCCTGCTGTGGGTAGGAAAGACTGCCAGGGTCAAATAACCCCAGCTGGATATGTGTCCAGTCTGCTTTTGAAGATCTCCAGGGTAGGTGCCTGCACCCTCCCTACCCCCGGGAGTCTATTCCAGAGTCTACTCACACAAACCGTGAAGAAGTTTTCCCTTTCATCCAATCTGAAACCTTCTTCTAGGAGTTAATGCTAAAAGGAAACTGATAAATGTCCACATAGATCTGTGAGGAGCTGAATAACCTGCAGAGCATTAGGTTCCATAATGTGCATTAAAGATAATGTTTCCTCACTTTTACTAGCAGGCATAGAAGATTACTTGGAATTCCTTTTGATTTAAATAAAACACAAAACAAAAGGCTCGATAATGACCTTGGTACCATAACATAAAAAGCTGTTTGAGCTACCTGACTGGAATATCTGAAGACTTGTCATCTTCAATGCTGTATATACAGTTTGCTTTAAATTACCAGCCTTGTCCAAATTCAAGTAAGAATTCCACTTAATGCAATGGGGTTCTATAGCATGACCTTTGTGGGGTTCTTCTTTCTGAGGTCAGTTACTAACTAGACAGTACACTGGAGTTTAGCCTATTAAATAAGAGGTTTGTGTTGCTGGAAGGTGACTGCTTAAAAACGCGCTTGGTTGTTATAGTAAAATCTGATTTAGGATTGAAATACATAAATTGCTCCAATGTAACTAAATAATTTAATTAATTAAGCTAAGCCAAACAGATATAAGAGAATCCTTATGAGGTTTTCACCAATTTAGAGGCTCCTTTAATTGTGAAATGTAATTGCTTTCAGTATTTTAATTAAAAAAAACATTCACTCTCTGAGAACAATAGATCTATTCCACTTTATTCCATGGGCATCAATAGACTTTGAAGGATAATAAGGCTAATGTCTTAAATCCACAGAGAGAACAAATAAATAAAGAAATTTGGCATTTTATTGCAATACAATGAAAAAAGGTTTTTTTAGCTTTATTTTCAACTTTAAAAAAAATCAAAACCCAAGAGTTCAGTCAGGAGAGAGAATTCTTATATAATATAACTAAAGCAACTAATATAAGTCATCTTTTTCTTAACACAAAAAAGTATTTCTCTCTATGGTAAACATATTGCCATGAATGACTAATTTGCTGGAATCATTTTATTGTGTCTGTAGACAGATACAAATTCATGCTCTTTTTAAATGTCATGTTTCCCGAAACAAAGCTATGAAGCTCCTGGCAGTTCTCTTTTTCATAGGAAAGGGATTTTCCAGAAAAAGGACACTGATATTGTTTGGAAATAAAAATTCCCTTTCCCCACTTTGGACCAAAGAGACAGCATCTGTATGATAGCTTAAATTATGAACCATGAAGTTTGACTGCTATAAAACAGTTGAGAATTGCTGAAATTCACTGCTCTGGTTTATTTCATTCTAGACTGCCTCTTTTATGAGAACTAGATTGGGATGCAAATCCAAACTTGCATAACAGTCAAACATTCAGAAAGCACACATAGGTAAATACCATGCGCTGGGTGGAATTAGAGGAAGAGAAACCAATATTCCATTCAGGGAATACCTCTAATGCTAAAATTCTTTGCTATACTGGTATAAAGCAGAAGGGATTCAGGTGCCTTCAAAAGTCTGCTTACAGCAAAGAGTAAGAATTGAGCTGTGTGGCTTTCCTGGAATCCCATGCTAAATCCCCTACATTTCTGTACTACCCAGACCTCTTTTCTCCAGCAATACCCTCCCCCCCTGCTTGCTCCATACCTGTTTTTTCTGTGGGTTGAAGTGACCGTCTGTCCCTGGTTCTACCTCCATTCCAGCCTTTCTTTGGGTCACCTTCACCTGCCTCAGAAGCAGGCAGCCTGTTTTCCTAATGATGATAAGCAAAACTATAGCAATGGAAGCAGTCCAGGATGCTTACCCCCTCCTCTTCCTGGCAGTCAATAACAGGTCTGAGAGGCCACTGAAACTCACCTGCTTGGTACTTGCTGCTATCTGCAAGGAGGAAGAGAAAGTAGGGATATCCACTTTATGCTTGTCCAGAGACACCAGTGGCTGGGTTAGTGGTGATCTTGTCTGAACCTTGTAGATCAGCTCGCTGCGGAGAGTTGCTAATTCTGCTTTCAGTGTGATAACATGGTAAAGAGACACTGCTGCAAGACAAGAGGACAGGAGCATTGCAAGCCACAGGAATGCGACAGAGAAAAGTCCCTTGTTGCTCAACCCAACAGCATGAGGGGCAGGAGGAGAGGAGGTGGTATCCTTCTGTTGGACGGTGTGCGAATAGTCCACAGATTTCATCCTTGCACTTTCCTTACTAAAGTCAGAGAGAATATTCAGTTGCAGCTCCTTCTGAGGTATAATCCATTTTGTCAGTTGCACTGTGAAACTAAGGGCATCCAGCATAAGTGACCAAAACGGCCAGATCATTTCCTGTCATATGAAGCTGTTGATACAAACATTAAAGTTTAATGAACAGGGTGAGTGTCTGTCTAAGATCCAGTCTCCCCTGAGTTTTTTCCTTTATAATCTGCATCTTGGCAATTCATATTTGCTGTCAGACTGCTTGCTTAATCTACCTTCCTCATTTTTCTTTCAACTATTAATTTTTATGGCAACTTGCCACTGCCTTTATATTCAGACACAACTGATACCAGTTGTATCCTGAAACTTATCTAAAAGAGCAGAAGAAATTAAAGGCTTACTGGTAGGGTGGCATATTTTCTGATACTAACAGATATAGTATAATCTTTAAACAAAGAAATCTGTTATTTTTCTAAGAAGAGTGGAAATACATCTAGGCAAATGAGATAATTCTTATCATTAGGAGGGTAGGGAAGAAAGGCTACAAGACAAAAAGTTTCCCAAGTGAAGTGGCATCTCATCAATGGTAGAAAGTTGCAGGCTCACAGGAAGGTAGAAAGTTCAATAGTAGAAAGTTGCAGGTATTTCTAAGAACTTGAGAGAAAATAACTTATTACAATTTATTTAATGCATTTTTTGATTCTATGATAAGAGTTCAAGCATTTGGAGAAGAGGTTATGCCAATGACTGAGAAAAGAACATAGAGCAGCTAATTCCAAACATAGAAAAGAAATGTAAATTTACCTACTTAATTTTATAACAATTTTATATCAGTCATAATTTTCAAGGTCCTCAATTATCTAGCTGAAGGTCTAGGTGTAAGGTTCAGGGATGAGGATTGCAGTTAGCAATTTAGTAGAACTTTCTGTCACAAGGCTTTCTCTGGGGTGGATCCAAGACTATAATGAACACCTGTGAGTAGTAATCTCACTACCTTCCACCGGTATGTGAAGTGTGCTTTTTTTCTCCTCTGACCTTGACTTTGCCTTCTCCAACACTGCTGCATAAAAAAAATTCTAAGTGTACATGATAAGAAAAAGAACAAGCTATTCATAACTGATGTTAATCATATTAATATATTAGTACAAAGTGCTCAGATGCTATTATGTGGGTGCCAGAAGAAACTATGTAAAATTCGTTATATATAAAAACCTTAGTCTGTTTGTCTGTAAAACTTTATTTGTATTCTGATTGGTTGTCTTGGCAACCAATCACAATGCTTACTGAAACAACCAATCATAGTGCTCTGCACAGACAGACGCATGGTGGAGCGTGGTGGAGTGTCCCCATGACAGTGGGGACAGAGGCTCCTTGGAGGTGGTGGCAGCACAAGGTGGGGCGGGGAATGGGGTTGGGACCACGGCGGCAAGAGGGAGACTGGGGTCAGATCCGCTGTGGCAGGGGAACAGGGTGGAGGGGAGAATGAGCCTGGACCTGAACCACTGGAGGGAATGGAGTCGGGCCTGAAGCCTTGGGGGTGGGGGTTGTAAAGAGTAATCCAAAACTACTAACAACAACTAGCTAAAACCTTTCTGGGATGTTTAACTGAAAATTTCATTTCATGAAAAAAAAAGCTTGTCCACAGTCAACACAGCAAGGCTGTGGTCAAATAAGGAACTGAAACCATAATTTGCTGAGTTCCAGTACAGTGCCGTCACCACAAAAACATTCTTACTCTGTGGGAAATTTCATTATGAGATATACTTGTTTTAACATGAATCTTGATTAAGAGGGTGAGATGACTCATGTATTTGAAAGATGGCTCAGGGATAACGATCTAAGGGCGCATTCACACATGCAAGCATGTGCACTTGCAGCAGCTCAAATAGAAGTGGTGCAAATTTGAGCTAGGGATTTTTGCCTCAGCGCACATGCCTGGACATGCACTTTGGTGTGGGGTAAATTGTGCCACTTGGAGAAAAATAACCTGGCCTGGATCCTCCTTGATCTGCAGCCAGGGGGAGCTAGAGCCCAGGGCCAGCACCTGTACTGTTCCCATCAGTATAAAAATCTGCCCTGTCCTGGCCCCATCAGTACAAAAACCTGCCCTGTCAAATAGCTCAGGAGCTTCTAGGGCCCAGCCAGTTGGTACCTGGGGACACTACCCCTTGTGCCGGCTGGACTGCTGAAGCAGCCCTGAGAGTTCCCTGCACCCTTTACTCACTGCAGGGGTCTGGCAGTGGGGGCTGCTGCCTGGCTGTGACCTGCTATGCACCTGCCAGGCTTAGATGGAGACAGCACAGCCAGTCTGGGCCAGCTGCCAGTGGGCTGTGGCTGCAGGGTTGGCCTTTGTGTGGCACTACTGCCATGTGTGCCCCCTGCCTGGCCATCTGGTCAGCTATTGCCTGGAAGATGCTCCCAGTGTGGTGGCCTGCTTTGAACTGTCAAAGCATATCCTCCTGGCCCCAGTTGGCCAGGAGGTCAGCCACCTCCAGCTGGGTCCAAGGTGCCAGCCCTGAGCCGGCAGGGTCCTGCCACTGGCCTTGCAGGAATTCTGGTGTTCCCTATTGGCAAACTGAAAAATCCCTAATAGAAAAATCCCAAAGTCACTCTGTAAAATACCCCGAAATCTATGTTCCTCCACAATTAAAACAAAAGACAGCAATATAGAGATAGAGTGAGTGAGAGGCAGAGATTAGTTGGGCAATGTTTTATTGATATATCTACAGTGTTAAAGCAATTTGGAAGCCTACCAGTGTCTCTATCATCA
The DNA here is from genome assembly GCF_052110815.1 of Crocodylus siamensis. Taxonomy (NCBI): domain Eukaryota; kingdom Metazoa; phylum Chordata; order Crocodylia; family Crocodylidae; genus Crocodylus; species Crocodylus siamensis. The sequence goes on from NC_143395.1 coordinate 309,941,300, forward strand.
TAATAAAATGAATTCTAAATACCTATATGTTTTGCTGGCCCCTACAGGGGCCACAATCCCCCCAACAGGGCCAAATGACCCCTGCAGGAGCTACCCCCCCACAGGGCCCATATGTCCCACTCCCACTTGCTTCCCCAACCCCCCGGATTGCTGCCCTACCTGGCGCCATCCCCCCACCGGCTCCTGCAGCCCCCCTGATGGCTGCCCCCCCCCAGCCCCGCTCTCTCCCCCAAAGCCCCTGAATGGCTGCCCTGCCTGGCCCCATCCCCTATTTGCACCCCAGGCCCTGATGCTTGTCCCCCCACCCCAGCATGGGCAGGCAGCGTGCTTCAGCACCAGGGTGAGGGCCAGCCATAGAGATGTTCTGGCTACTACCAGAGCATCTCTGTGGAGGACCCAGCCTCCAGTTGCCTCAGGGTACAGCCTGGGACTGTGCCCTGCCCCACTTTTTTCTGCTGCATTTTTATTTGACCCCTGGATATCCCACAGGAAATGTTTTCTCGTTCCCACACATGCCTCTTTCAGCATCTCAAAGGGGTTTGAGATGCTACAAGATGCACATGTGCACTCCTCTGGATGCGCCCCAAGAGTTTAAAAACAAATTTGAAAAATATTTATTTAAAAAAGGGGGGGGGGGAATATGTGAATGCTATTATGTAGATTAGGTATTCACTGAAGTCCAAGCTAGGTTACAGTTGTACTCCATAAGCAGAAGGATTAATAGACATTAAGTAACACAATACAGCATGGGTTCCTCTATAAGGGTGTAAAGCTGGCTTACCTGGGTGCACAAAGATGGCACAAAGCAGCAGAGATACAAGGGGAAGGATTAGAAAAGTGAGTATTCATCTTACCAAATATGTTATTCTGAGTACTCTCTTGGGATGCCTCTATTTCCAAAGTGGTCTATCAGCTTCTGTCCGTACCTGATACATTCGTTTCCCATAAAGAAAAGAGGTTTGCTTTGCTCCCACTTAAGAGGCATATACAGAGTTTTCTGTGTCAAAGTGCACGTTTCTGCTAAGGTGATTCATAGCATCTTCAGTCATTAGCAACTGCCTGTATGATACACAATTCAGGAAGTCCCCAACTCCCACAGGACCCGACGTAACAATGAAACTGCAAATAGAGCTATCTTGGCTGTGCATTTTGCATATGTTCATTTTTTAAATCAATAACCTTAATGCTGGCAGGGAGTGGAGTGTTGCCCATATGATTTAGGCAAAAGCATGTAATACAGTATTTGTTTAAAATAAAAAATATATATATTTTAATTTTTTAATTTAAATTATCAGGTTAATACACACATACAACTTATATCTTTTTCACCCTGCCTCTTCAGTACTTTTGACACAGGACTAGGCACAGCACACTGTATATAACTGAAGAATAAGAAGTTTAAAGGAGCCACCCATTTTGGTAGCATTTAGAGAGATTAATATAGCAAAAAAGAACCCATAACATAGCCAGGTTCAAAAAGAGCACACACCTTCCTAATTCAAAAATGATATGAAATTTTGTACCAAATTCTGTAAAAATCAGGATCAATGCTCAATATGCATTTCTTTTTGGACAGTAAAATCTGGTTTCCTGGCTTCTCTGCTGTACTTTGTGTAATGCTATTTCATTCCCTTTTGTTTTTCCTTTTTTCCAACATAGATTCTAGTATCCCACTTACCTCCTTCATAGAAGACATAACACTTAGTTCTATTCAGGCTGATTGCAGTAGCAGTTTTCTCAGAACCTCTTCTCCTGCAAATGCAGGACTATATCTTTTTATTCACTCCAGTATACAAAGCAAATTGATGGACAACCTGCATCTACTAACCCATTGAATGCTTGGTAGATGTGGCTCTTAGAATGGATTGAAAGAGAAGGCAGAGAATAGAACAGAAAGAAGAGAGATTAGAAAAAGACTATAATATTGAAAACTGGGGAGGAAGGGGGATTGGCAGGAGGCAGGGGGTGGGGGCGGGCACAGGGGAAGCAGGTTACAAACATAAGGTAAAACAATCAGAGAAATTTGAGCAGATTTATATTTTGGAAGTTTCCATTTAAAGGAAACCCCTAGGGCCATTTGGCTTGAGCTGGACAACACAAAGCTTATTGTGGCCTGTAGCTTCATACTCAACAGCATAAAAAAATATGGTTGCATTTCTCTTAGACCTTCAGGACTGCTGAGCTAAAATGAGTTGATGAAGTGATATAAACAAGAAGCCCTCCTGTGTCTTCTGGAAGCAGATGGTCTCCCAATCTCATAGGCCAAAGTGCTCATACAAACCCATTAGCAGCAGGGAGCATAGGTCTCAAGTCTCAGTAGTGCCAAGGCATAACATTATATACTCACAGCCAGATCTTTCTATACACTGCTGCTGAGTCGATGTGGAGCAGAAGTTGACCGCCTCTGTGTTGCCTTTCACTTTCAAATTTTGTAAATGGTTGGCACAGTGAGCTGGAGGATAAAACAGTCTTTGCCTGTCCAAGACAGCAGGTGGAGTTAGTTCCTTTGCTGCTTCCTGAACTGAGAGGCAGTATTTATCCAGGACCTTGAACATAATGCAATGATGTCATTGCACAAATTACATATCTTCCTACTTTTGAAAGTTTGCACTTTCTTGGGCTGTAACACCAGGGTTTTTATTCAAAAGAAAGCCTGCAAATCCTAAACATGAATACACAAGTGCCAAAATGCCTAAGCACACACAAAAAAACCTCATGACATACACCCACGCACAGCCTGAGGCTAACAGAAAAGTAAACTTCTCCCATGTCAGTGTGTGCACACATTTTTATACTTCCATTTACTCATGACAAATAATCGTGTTGCCATATCACATGAAATTAGATTCAAAGAAAAAAAAGAAGCTATTTCCAAGTTTTTCTGATGCAACTAGTTATTTGGGATTCCTAACTTAAACATTTAAAAGGAGTCTTTTAGGAAGACTGGAGAGAAAAACAAAACCCTTCAAACAGTTCCTTACACTGAATAACTAATATCAGAGACTGATTAGTACCTCTTAAAAATCCTGGTCCCTATGACTAGGTACCAAATTTTGAGGTAATGGGATTTACATTTTTAACCATATTCAGCATAAAATGATAAAGATATTTTCAACGTTCATTTGCAATGAATTCCATGATCTAGAATTCCCTAAGTCCCAAAAGTGCTTCCTTCCCATGATTAAAAGCCACTCCTAGGGCCCTGGCAAATATTACAAGTGTTAATCCAGAATAGAGCTTCCCCCTGCTTGATCCCTGGAATCAGGCTGGACAGTGCCAATATGGCCCTGGCAGTTGCATGATTTGGATTAAGAATTTTTATACTTTATTCCAAGTATCAGATGTGCACAGCAGGACACGTGATATTTGGGATGGGGCATGAAATTCTTTAGATCCCAATTGTGCCCTTATTTTCACACCTGCTGGGGGCTTTAATGTAGTTATAAAAAACTTGGGACAGACAACATATTCATGACCTGTAAGTAACACTGTTTACACAATACTTCAAGTTCCAAATATTAAACATCCCAGTCTTACGCTGTTTAATCAATGCTGAGTTTCATTTTAGTTATAATTAAACTACCTGAAAAAGAAAACCAAATTACATGCCCAGATAGTTTGAATGCACAAGACAGACATAACCACAATTATTGATACTGTCAGCAAGTTTTTCTACTGAACAGAGAAAAGGTTTTGAGAAATACTGAAACTCATGGTTTCCAACTAGGCCTTATTCACAGACAGGCAGCTCCTCATCCTTGTTTTGACTTCTCAGTAGTGCAGCCTCCTCCGAATTCATGTAGTGCAAATATTATATTCCTTTTATCTAATGTTTCTGTTGTCTTAGTTTGTGCTGTAATAAGAACCTTTACATTCTTTCCCACTATTTTTATATTTTAAAAGTATTTAGTATTTCAAGTATTATGGTAAACGGCTTTTATGAGCTATGATGTATAGTTTCATTCTATCCAGGTTTCTTATGTCAAGCAATCCAAGTGCCTTTTATCCTGTACTTTTTAAAATCAATTGTCTAGTAATTAATTTATTTAACTACCTTTTAAAAATGAGACCTAGTTCTTCAGGGCAGTAGCCATTTACATTACCTGTGTGCATGAGGAACATTCACAGCAGTATTGGGCATTCAGGTACAATGTTTTATAAGTGACAGCTCTTCTTTGCATTTATCCTTTCATTTTACTTTTACAGTTGTTTACCTTAGAACTAAATGGGTGAGAGTTTTGGAAGCTCCAATAGCAGGTTTCAAATTTCTGTTCTCTGTGAGCACAAAGACACGAGACATTTACTGTGGAGCTGCCTGAACATCTCGACCTTTACATATGAGGTCCTATTAGGCAGCAGAAAACTAATGAACTCTGCCAAGGGTTAGTACTTGTAAATACAAGTATTGTCCTGCTGCAGCATTCTTTAGTACACAGCAATACATGTGAACACACTGATGGGGTTGGCTGGGGCATGAGTATGCTTCAGTGAGGGGCCGTCTGCCAGCTAGCCCTGCACTGGAGCACCCTCGTGCCTCAGCCAACCCCTCTGCAGCACGCTGAGCCAGGTTGGAGCAGCCCTTGGGCTGGCAGTCTGATCCCTAGGGCCCCCTGCCAGCCAGGGCTGCTCTGACCTGGCTTAACATGCTGTGGTTCCCAGATGCACGTGAAAACACGGTGCCCAGGAGCAATAAACTCCTGTGCAATATGCACCGGGGTTTATTGCTGTGTGCTAATAGTACATACATTTAGATGCATTCTCTAGGTATGAAGAGACATGGGTGAAAGTAATATTATGACCAGTTTTGTGAACCAGGAGAAAAACATCAAGTTTATTAAGCGTAGAGAAAAAAGCAAAAATCTCTATCACTAAATACTTACAATGAACAAAATTAACTGTTAATCACTTTTTCTGAACTTAGTGGCTTACCAATGGTAGTATAGCCAGCCAGGTGCAGATGTACCTTGAGGCTAGCCTGATACAAAGAAGACTGAGAGGTAAACTGCTAAGTAAAGACTAACTGAATAAGAAATGCATAAGCTTTTGTGGGCAAGATACTATGAAAGGATATATGCAGAGCAGGCTATAAAATAGTGATTTAAACACAAAAGATTAGAGCTCTTGTTCACAAAAGCGTATAGGTGAACTGGAACAGATATGCCTACAGTTCCTCTTTACCTTGCTTTCTCCCTGGCTTCAAACTAACATGGCTAACTACCACTTTCTGCTCTACAATATCATAGTTCTGAGAACACATTAAGAACAAGAAAAGCCTAGATAAGACCAGGTATATGACTAGCACATTTTTGACTGGTCTGACGATGCTTACTCCAAAGGTAACTTAAGAGATTTTTACATTGGCTTTGTATTTTCACCTCATTTTCAATCCAGTTCAAGTAGCAAAGTATTCCAACAGGTCTCAGTACTCTGGGTAAGATGGAGAAGGCCTATATCAGAGGTTCCATTTTGGCAGGAACACCAAACATGCCCCATGCCTTGATTTGGCATGCTGGGGCAGACTGGGGGGAGGGGGTCACAGCCTGATCCTCATTGCTGGCAGCAGCTGCACATGTGCCTCTGGGTGGACCATGAGGGAGGGGACCAGGGTTGTGCTGCCTTGGCCCCTTCTCTGCCCTGCGACTTAGATCACAAGCGCAGTTCCCACAAGCGTGGAGCCTGGGCGGCTATTTGCAGGCTGCCTGCTGCAGCTGCCTAGAGCCCAGGCTGACTGTGGCAGACAGCTGGGAGGCTGCAAACAGATGCATCAGGCTCCAGAGCCCCAGCACCAGCTCCAGGCTGATGGTGGGTGCATGCGTGGCTCTGGGTTGATGGTGAGGGAGGCGCCTGGAGCAGTGTAACACCAGCCCTTCCCTACTGTTTGCCATGATGTTTGTGTGCAGCTGCACTGCCCCAGAACCCAGCCAAGAGCCCTGGAGCCTGGTACAGCTGTTTGCAACCTCCCATTTTCCTGCCACTCAGGACTCTGGACAGCTGCTGTCAGCCATGGAGCCCAGTCTGCTTGCAGCAGGGCTTGGGGCCTCCCAGTTGTCCAACTGTGAGCAGCCTGAGCTCTATGGCTGGCAGCAGCTGCCCAGAGTGGGCTGGCTATGGCATGCTGAGCAAACTGGCCTCATCCCATGGTCTGGCATGTGTGCTGGGGGTTGAAGATGCCTGCACTGAATCTTTTTGCAAATGTAATAAGGTGCAATGGATGGCCAAGTCTAGATTCTATACCACAAGTTATGAGGTTCAGGAACCAACGTCAATAATTTAGTAACTGATTTACTATCTTCCTCTGAAGTAACAGAAGCTTTTCAAGAATCTGGCATCTAACATGGGCAGCCTCTATTCTAGGTACATTGACTTATTCTGTGAATCATTTCCAATGCTCTGCTTGTTAACCACACAGCAGTTACCACACAATCAGAAGACTACACTCATACTGAAGACAGGTCAAACAAATAGGAACAAGACATTAGTAGCATTTTTAATATATCAATTTATTGCATATGTCAGTACATAAAAATAGAAAATGTGTCTTGTAAAATCAATTGTATTGTAAAAACCAGAATAGAATGAAAGTGTTTGTAAAAACTGCCATGGTTAGCACATATACTGCAACATTTACGCTTAGTTTACAAAATATAGAATTAAAAGTTCTTTAAAAGAAACTCCTTTTTGAACTGAATAAAGAAAAAAAAAACAGAAGAAAAAGCATCACTTGAACATTCTGAGACTAATTCTGAATTTGAAATATCAGTTTTATTTAAATACTGAATGTGATTCTTGCATATACTTTACACTTCCGCATGGTTCTATTGTAAACTATATAGACTGGACAACATTATAAACTTGCTGTCAACAGGACATACTAATCCTTGTTTGAGCCTGCAATGTGCAGGAGGCACTGGTATTATTTTTGGCAAAAGTGCCTCTTACAAAAGTTGCACATTAAAAAAAAAAGTGATGAAGTGAAATATGAATGGAGATATAGGTACATCTCTGCTAATTTCAAATGCCACGTCTTGGGATTTGAGGGGTTCAAAAATTCAGCCTGGTTTGTCACCACAGAGCACCCAAGGTTGACATCACTGATTAGCCAGGAGACGCTGACATGCACATTATTTCATACTATATAGATTAATTTATTCCACTCAATATATATCTACCCTTACAACTGGGAGATTGTCCACAAATATCAAGTGTCAAATACATTTGTGCTATATTACTCATAAATTTTACCTGAGAACGGACATAAGGGCAGCTATATTAGTCGTTTTTTCCTTATTTAAAATTCCAGCTTATCTTTGCGTTTCACAGTTTCAAAATTTGGGGCTGGGAAAATGTAAACATAGATCAGTAGACAGTCCCAAGTGTTTCCACAGATTAGAGCAAAAAGGAAAAAGTGCTTGTGCACTGGGTAACCTCTCACAAAGACTCTATTAGCAGTTATACTACTTTGTCCAATTCATTAGAAATCTATCAAACTTTTTATAAGACTGACACCGTTCCTACTTTTAAACCCAAAGGTGACTGTGTAAATCCTGTAATCATAGTCCTCACTTCTCAAACATAAGAATAATTCATACTTTTCATAGTTAAACACATACGCTCATATTTTTCCTAAGATGGTGTATTCTATCTGATGGTGGCCACCCTGCGGCACAAGTGCCATAAATGGCATGAGGCAGCTTGTGTGTGTGGCATGTGGCATATCATAGAGGAAGAAACAAACACAGGGACAGATAGGGCAGGAAACAAAGCAGCACAACAGGCTAGGTAGGGGAAGGGGAGTGGCATGGCACTTGGGAGGAGTGTAGAGCTTACCTAGAGACATGCCAGCCAAAAAGGTTGGGTCCCACTTTTTTATACAAATGAAAGCTGGCACAGATTAAGTTGTCTAATTCCTATTGCATTTTTCAGTTAACATAGCTAACCATTCATCTGACTCTTGGCAGTTTTAACATATTATTCAGTCATCTAAACAACTATCCATAACAGCGGCTTCTTAAACTGTAAAGTCACTAGTAAATAACTTGTTACTATAAAGTTTGAAAGTGTGTATGTGCAGACAATACTCTTCACTTGTCACCGACTGATGTTCCAGCTGGAAAGGATTCCTGGCAACAACAAAAAAAAGAGACCAATTCTGCACTGTGCTACTAATAGAAATACAGTTTACAGCATTGCAACATTACAGAGACATTAATAACATTAGTTTATGTGCTCCCCATCTCTCTTCCCAGAAACTTCAAAATCTGTGGTTGCACTCTTACTAAAATTTAATTTCTCATCCATGCTGTTCAATGCAACCACTAATGCCACCTCCAAGACACAAGAAAGGAGGGAAAATTAGCGTGTGGTGCTGGTGAGTATCTTGCTCCTCAGTGTAATAACCCTATACATATTTAGGGATAAGAACATATCCTATATCCATGACATGCAGGCTTTCAGTTTTACTACTTGACATCCTACAGATACTAAGGTGAGAAGGTAGGGCTTGGGGACTAAGGATTGTAGAGAGAAAGTGTATGGCTTGAACAGGTCTAAATGGTCATAAACCTTGGTTTTCTTCCTCCCAACCATAAACTCCTATGCACAAAAACTGCCTTGACAATGAAGGGCCCATCTAGGTACTACTCATACAATGAAGGCATAAAGAGCCCTTTGCAGTGTCAGTTTATACCAAGGGGGAAGAAAACAAAAGCCAACCGCCTCACATTAGAATTCAGCTTCTGCCTTGGAAACCCAATTTATGCTGAGCATAATCATTTAACTGAAAATCACAACAGCTCTTGAAGCAACTATTTACTGAGCTGAGTTTATACCTTTTCATGAATAATAAACTGCATAGTCCATTCCCCGGCTAAAAAGCAAGATAGCAATGCTTGTTCCACTTAAGTGGCTACAATATATTCATTTTATTTTCTCTTGGGCTTTACTTCGGTTCAAATCTAGATGGTTCAGGGGAAGAGCAGCAACAAGGTGTAAGAACCATGCATTGTAACCATCAGAATACACCAGTAAAATGATTATGATGTATCAAAACCTTTTTTGTGTGCAATAGTTGCTATTTCTACATAATACAGGAGAAAGAGAAAAAAGGCATGCCACACAATACGGAAAGAACAGGATATCACAAGGAAGTCAGAAAATAGAGCCAAATCAAACTGAAGCAAAAGAAAATGTATAAATATTTTCATGTTTACTCAAGTAATTGTAAGGGCTCTTGGCTGCATCACTACAGAAAAAAATAAATACTTACCAGGTAGATGGCAACAGTATAAGACACCACACACCTTTGTTTAAAACCCAGGAAGGAATGCTTCTGAAAGTTACTCTCGAATAGAAGGGCAAGGATCTTTCTGGGTGTTATCCCTGCATGATGTACATTTCTTAGATCATCACTTCAACACTACCACTACTCTGTATTACAGAGATATTTTACTACTACAGTCAGTATTTTTCCCTCTGTTAATTATGTATCCAATCATGTGTGGTACTTGTACTTCTAGTCATAGAGCGCCTTTTCAGGAAAGCAGCTTTATTTATTGACATCAACAGAATTTAAGCACAGGCTTAAATAAGGACAAAATTAAACTTGTGATTAAGTGCTTTTCTGAATGAGGGCTTACCTGTAATAACAAAAAAGCTAAATTTAGAGAATTCACCCTTATGAGCCATTGTATTTTAGCGTGAAAAAAAAATCCTTTTTCCATACGTATTTTTCTTCCATTACATTATTTTTGCCTAAGCAAATAGATTTAATTACTTGCTGCAGCTGACAAATTAAGTAAGGGATTTATACATATGCACTAGTAAACGTTAACCAAACTGGAGAGACACCTTTGATGCATGTTTTGTAAGGATCCTCACTCTGGTCATAATCAGGCTCTCTCACTTCATGATTAAATAATGTCGACAATAAAAGTGGTCACTATTAACACTGACTCTTAATATAACTAAAGCAATTCACATTTATGTTGAGGATACAATCTGCATGCACACTGTCCGATGGCATTTAGATAATTTAGGAAAACAAGCGACTCAAGTGTTAAAAATAAAAGCTGTCTGTTTCCTAGACTTTAACAGGTGAGGGTTTGTTCAATGTTTATTTACACTGTTGCTATGGTATGGGTAATAATGGTAAAATAAAACTAAAAATGTACTTTATATAGCTTATTTTAGAGATGGAGGTGAAGGGCACAGATGTAATTTTTGAAGTTTACTTAATTTTAAAAAAAAGTCAACCAAAAGCATATTTCTACTTCTTCCATAGTTAGCATCGCTCTCCCCAGTGTTTTCCCTTCCACTTTAGGCACCCATATGAAATGATCTGATGCTTTATATAATGTCAGTCAGAAGCACATCCAACTAACAATGGTTAAGAAGTAGTGGGAACAGTCAGTTTAGCAAGTTATACCTGGATTTTACATTTTATCCCTTTTTTGCCATTTTCTTTTTCTGAATGCAAACTATTCTGAACAAAAACTATCTGCCTCTGTGTAATTGGTATAACTTTATAGATGCTACTAAAATAGAAATACTGAAATGAATATAGGAAAAGTAGCTTTTCTTCTTGACCTCTAATTTGTAATATACATCTCATCATAAAAATAGATTACACTTATGCATATATGATCCTGAATTATTTCTCTATCATGAATGCTATTTACATGACTTAGCACACTAAAAGTCTCCATCTTCAATAACAGCGCAAGGAATAAAACACTACCATGCATGGTATACTTAAGGTAAGTCTTAGAAATGTTACAGAACATATTTTGCTAACCATGATTGTCCAATTAGCCAATACACACACCAGAGAATACTGAAGAGCCTCCTGTTATCTCAACCTAATGTCATTTGTACTAATGTAGTAACAAAATTTTAATAGCTTCCATTGTCTATACTGAACAAATGGAAGATATGAACAAACATATAAAAAGGCATGGGAAAGACATGTAGAAATGTTCACTCAGTTACAATGTTGCAAAATATAAAAACTACCTGGAACGTCATAATAAAGTATTAGACCTTTCCAAGTTTAATTCTGCTCATTAGGCAAGTACAGACATAATATACATTTAAAAATGGACATTCTTTTACCACTTTTCACAAATCAAGGTACAGTGCAATTTAATCAGAAAAAGAATATCGATTATATTATTGTTACGTTAGATGATGTTTTTGCCATTTCTTCAGGGGAATGACTCTTTATAACTTCTTTGATGAACTGTTCAAGTGCAGTGAAATAACCCTGGCACTGCCAAGTGTCATTATGAGTTCCATCTGGAAAAATTGCCAATCTCTTAGTCCGAGCCGGGGATAATTCATAAAGCTGCTTCATCATAACTGGAGGAATTAACTGATCAGACAGCCCAGAGATGAAAAGAGAAGGCATTCTGCACTGAGAGATTTTTCTGTATGACAGGAATTTATTTTTGTAGCACCACAAAGGAAGATACCTCATTGGAAAGAAAGAAAACAAAGTGCTGGCCATGTGTGGGATGCTAAGGAATGTGTTCTCCACCATTATGGCAGAAATTCTATGGGAATTTTCAGAAGCTAAATGAACAGCCACTGCTCCCCCTAAGGAACGGCCAAAGAGAAAGATTTTTGTTTTATCAAGATCAGATCTAGTCATCACATAGTCTAGTACAGCCTCAGAATCTAAGTAGAGACCTTCTTCACTTGCTTCTCCTTCACTTTTCCCATAACCTCTATAATCAACCAGCAGTAAGTTTACTTTCAGGTTTACCAGCATCAGCAAAGCATTTGGTAACCTATGACCAATGTTGCCTGCATTTCCATGAAAATAAATGATAGTAGGAGAATATGCTGCATTGTCTCCAGTATATCTCAGCAGAATAAGATTGAGAAGAACTCCATCTTTGGTTTTGATGAAGATGTTTTCATGTGGTATACCAGTAGGCATAGGAACATAAAGACGTGAAGAAGAGGGCTGTTCAGGGAAGTAAAGTAGTACATCCTGGAATTTATATAGTATACCTGCTATTGATACAAATATTAACATAAGTAATGTAATGCCGCCATACAAATGAAAAGTTACTATCAAAGGTAAGAGAGAAATACGGCAGAGACCCCAAGACCACGAAGCCAAAGCTAGCAGCCACCTTTCAATAAAGGTCCAAAGCATCCATGACTTTTCCATTGTAATAGTCAGTGATCTTTCAGTCCATACGTATCCTGTGGGGGGAAAAAACCCAACGCGTTACAAGGATAAATTTATAAGCAGATAAACATACCAAGCATTCAGATTCCAACAAATTAATAGCAAGTCACTACATAAAGATAAGGTACACACATTTGGGATGAGGGGAAAAAAGGGTCAAAGAATTACTGTTGGTTTCCAATTTATTTACATAAAAAATTGCAGTACCTTACAGGAAAAATACTGGTAGTAATATTAAGTGCAAGAACAAAACAAGAGAGGCTTTTGGCATGTACTGACATTCACTCTCCAAGGAGAAACTCTCTTGGGTTAGCCCTGGTTGTTCCCAGGTTATTTTTCCCCTTGAGTGGCCCTTTTTACCCTGGGTGAAGAAGACTGACTAGCTGTACAGTCGTGGTTGAAACTGAATGTCTGTACATTGCTGGCCATGCACAGCCACATGTGGGATGTTTTGTTTACATTAATGCTATTAACTACTACTGTCCCAAACTGCCTCCCCTTAAGCATTAGGACTGCTAGTCACCTTAGCCTCCACTCCATATTGCATATTACAGTATTTGCCCAAATGCTTCCTTATAGCTAGCTGCAAGATCCAGAGACAAAGATTTGTATTCTACCCATGACAAACATTTTAACTTGATAATCTTAATATATGAAGGCTCAGAATAACTTTCTTCTCAACACTAACTTTGCAGCTGCATTATGCTGGGGACGGGGGAGAGGGGTGTTTAACTGAAATAACAGGACCAGATGAAAGGAAGACTACTGTGACAAGACTCAGGCATTTCGTCACACTATCTGGTATAATACCGAGGTTTACATTATGCTAAACTGATCATATTCAGTTCAAGATTTCTGCTATAAATGCCCTAGCCACATTCCTTCCTATCTGTTACTGGCCATCAATTAGTAAACATATTTACATGCGCCTGTCATCAGCTTTTGCTACAAAGGATAGTTATATTGTTGTACCAGGCCAATGATAAAAAACAGTCAATTGGCTATACCACACTCTGATCAACAGTTTCAAGCAAAGTTTGGACCAGCAAGAGATTCATGTCCTCCTAACAAAAGTACACTCAAAGAAAGTGTCATCAATAACAGTTCCCATCATTCATACCCCTAATTTTAGTCCATAAGCCAGATCTGAGTGAAGTTCACTATATGCACTGAAAGTCATTGCTACACTCGCTGCTGTGACTGAAGTGTAGCACAGAACTGAGCAGAGATTGAAAAACCTGCCTGAGCGTAAGAGTAGATACTCAAGCAAAAATCCCTTATTTGGTGCTATCAGGGCCAACTTGCTGTCTCAAGCTAGGCAGCCAACTTAAGGCCAGCTCGGGTTATTTCTACGCAGAACCTGCAACATGAACATCCCTATTTAAATTCCAAGCATCTGTATTTAAATAATTAAATTATACATAACACAATTAGTTTTAGAGATAAAGGAACACAAGACAAGAAAAAGCGTCTGAAATCATCAGGGCCAGTCCCCAGCTATCATAGGAAACCATGTCTGATTAAGTCTGGTGGTATATAACATAAGCTTGGAGAACATGCATGCATGCACACACAGACACATGTGCGACTTTCAGCACTGGCTATTCAATAGTCAAAGATACAGATGAGAAAAGGGAACTCCAATTTAGAGATCAGTTTCCTGCAAGGTGTTCTTCCCCACTGTCATATGAAACAGAACCAGATTTGTTCCAGGTTAAAAAAAATGACAAAACCCCCAAAACAAAACAAAACAAAACCCCACAATATCCATGATTCTGTGCTTTACAACTAGTTGAAAGGAAATGGGGGGTGGAATAATTTCAGACATTCCCTCAACACTAGCATCTGAAGAGTAATAGAAGAGCATTAGATTGGCAGCTAGCAACTTCGTATATAAAAGTCATTAAGATTTTTAAAAATACTTGTGCAAACTTTTTCAAAATGTGAGGGAAGGCACAAGTGATAGTTCAAATACTTTTTCTAGAGCTCAATGGAAATTAAGCCAGGGAAGAGATCCTATGAACTGAAGTGAACACAGAATTGTTTTAAAGTTATGACTAACATTTTCTTCGGGGATAAGTACTGTATCACTGTCCATCACACAGAGCTTTACTATGAGCATATCTAACAAATGCAACATCACAAACAGGTAAAATCTATTTTCTACCAAAAGAGGATAAAGGAATAGATGAACCTACAAATAACTATGCTACTAAGAATTAAATACCAACTGCATTGGAAGGACAGCCACAATTTGTAAAACCTATTATCAAAGCATTATAGCTCCTTATTATAAATACAACTAGTCATCATTTGTAAGCCATGGTTAACACACAGAAGCAGAAAATGGGAAGTCTTAACCACAGGTGCCTGTACTTGAATAAACAAATGTGAGTGTAAGTATATAAATATTAAATATTTAAAACTATATTTAGATAACAGTTTCCACCATGGCAATTAAAGTCAGCTAGGAATAAAATCTAAACTTTGCCTTTTTTTTTTTTTAGGTTAATATCTGAAAGTAGCATAAGAATTGAAAAGCATACAAAAACATGTCTAACACTGTGAGAAACAAGCATACCAAAAATTAAAAGAACTATCAACACAGCCCAAAACAAAAATCTACTGCTTAAAGAAAAAGCAATGAAGGCCCAAAGCTTCTTAATCTCCATAATACACATGGCCACTGAAGCCAGCCCCTCTCAACACATCAATAGTTTCTTCTAGACTACCAATAAGAAGTAGTGCTTAAGAGATCAGACATGCAAAAGAAAAACAAAAAAAAAGCACCTGCAAAATAGTCAAAACACCAAATTAACTTCATGTTTTTGGATTATTCTGGCCCTGAGGGGAGTATCAAGTTGGCACAGCACCGTATCACACCTATACCACCAAGAGTGAAGAGGAAAAGAAAGGACGGTCAGTGCATTTCTGTGATTCAGGATACCCCCTGTTGCCAGCACCTGTGATTCAGGATCCCCCCTGTTGCTATTCCAACCCTGTTCAGAGCTATGATACACTTTTGAGTTACTATGAGACTATTTCTGACTATTCCACAAAACTGGAAGAGAACCTGGCTGCCCTAGAGACAGACTCTACTTTTGGGGGGCGCAGGGGGTTGATTTTTTTGCTGGACAAAATTGTATAGTTGGAAGAGATGTTAGACAAACTTCTGTGGCTGAAAACTTGTCCAACATCTTTCCCATCTATGTATTTGGTCCATTTACAAATATCACTCCAAAAAACCTTGTTTCTATCGTATTTCCTGGACCATCATGGCTACAAAAACAATCCAACCAATAAAGGTAACATAGACTCATTACAACCACTTCCACAACCAACATTCTGACTCCATATCCTAAACTCAATACAAAGTTACGGGTCATATAACACTTCCAACAATTATAGAAGCATCAACCCTACATGTGGATCAGCCCATGGCCCAAAAATACTTATAATTTAATAACTTATAAAATATTTATTTGAATTCAAGATAAGGTCTGTCCCCCCCTTTAATACGAGGGGGGAAACCCCTAGTCTTTGATTCGAGTACAAGTTACCAGGGCAATATCTGCCACCTCTGACCCCAACTCCCGTCTATCCCTCACCATGTCTCCCTTCTATCACCAACTCTGCCCTACACCTTCTCCAACCCACCACCTGTATCCCACAGTCTTTCCTGGGCCCAGATGGAGCTGCTGCCACTACAGCTGCAATCATTGCAGCAGCTACTGTGTGGTTAGGCTGGGGCTGAAGCAACCATGAGCTCTGTGCCCTGGATTGGAAAGGAGCTGGATTGCTGCTGAAGGGTAAATGCAGGTGGGATGGGGACAGGTGTTGCAATGCACAGGCAGCATGAAGGCAAGTGGTAGTAGGGTGGTGACAGGTAGCAGGAGGTAAGAACCTAATTAAGCGCAATTAATTGAGTTTAAAAATTCAGCATAATTTTGGATTTTGGTAAATACAGCAGAACTAACAACAACCCCCTCCCCAACAAAATACTATGGAATAATTTCTAGGTGTGCACCAATAGCCAGAAGCCACTGGTCCAGCACACGGCCCACACCATGCCCTCCCGGATGAATGGGCAACTGGATGGGGCAGGCCAGAAAGAGCCCCAGCTTCATCCTGCCGCACCCTGGGCAGATCTGGGGTCACACGATCCCCCACTCTCCCATGACCTCCTAGACGAGTGGCAGAAGCAATGGTGGGAGCCACCGGACAAGCGGGCAAGGCCAGATGAACGGCTCCTGGACAAGCACAATGGTGGGAGCCACCCCCTCCCCTCCCCTCCCTGCACGAGCTACGGCTCCGTCCCATACCCACCCTACCCCGACTGGGCACTGCTTGCCCCAGTCCTAGCCCCAGCCCTCCCTCCCTCAGGGGCCTTGATCTGCCTCTCCATGTTCCTTCCCTCCCCCTTCCTCTTCTACCACAGACTTACCAGCTGCACACAGCTCTCCAAGATGCCAGGATGTGCTCCTTGCTGCCTACGTGCTATATAGCAGCTGCGCACATGCCCAGGCATTTATTGGCCAGATTATTGGTCACATCAGGCTGATTTCCAATACAATCAATTTTCTTTATATCAGTCCCAATCCAATATGGGATCAATGTATTAGTTCACCTCTAATAATTTCCTTAATTCTCACTGTTACTGGTAAAAGCAAAAAACTCTTTCACTTTTCCTTGCTCTGTTTATGAAACAGAGTTAAACTGTTCCAGCAAATTTTCAAAATCCTATTTCTTCTCACAAAGGATGGGAAAAACTGAGATATTTTAGAGAAGTAGAACAGAAAATACGCCCCAAAAAAAGGCATAGTGCACCCTTAGGTGATCTGAAATAATATGCTCCACAACACAAAAAAAATGAGCAATTAACTTTTCATTTAAGCATGTCCAGTACAACATAAATAATTCTTCATTAACACTGCAATTAAGTCCTGTGTGAGACATACTGTCAACTAAATTTTTCTACTCAAAAGAATGTTTAAAAATTATCTGTTTTAAAAAGAATGTTTAAAAATTATCTTTATTATCTGTTTGTTTGCTTATTTTTATTTGAGGTTTCTGCCCATATTTATACAGAAAGGTCAGTGTCATACGTGAAAAAGAGATTGGAGCGTGTGTATACACACACATACACACAAATGTACTGACCCAAGAAAAAAGCTTTAATAAATACAGAGGTGCATATAAGAATGGCACTTCCTAGGGGTACATCAGCATTGAAAAAAGGGAGAAATGATGTTATCTACCATCGGTCTTTTTTGGTTGCTATAGTCAATAATTATGGCTGTGTGCCCAGAGCAACCACAGTGAGCACAATCTGGTCTTCACGCCCCGCTGCTGGCCCAAGCCTGTGGCAGACTATGGTCCTGGCAATCAATGGGAGGGTGTGCCAAGGAGTGGTCACAGGGTGCGATGCTCAGCAAGAAAGGAACTGTTACAGGCTTCTGCTGCTGCTGCAATGACAATTTCGCATGCACATCAGAGGCTTGAGCACTGGGGCTGCCATGGAGATGGTGGGCTGCTCACAGGTAGGGTAAGGTGTTGCGCGAGGGGTATTCCACTCTGCCAGAAACCTTTGCAAAAGCAGGTTCTCCCTGGCAGATGTGGGAGCTCAGGAGCACAGGGCCCACCGGTGCTGAGGCAGTGGCATGCTCTGCGGCTCCAAACATGCCCAGCACTGCTCTTCACGCAAGAGTCTGCCTCACCCACCCCAGAGGGCAGCACAGCTTTCATGGGAAGCGGGGCTGCAGGTAGGAGCTGTGGATGAGGGGGCAATCAGAAAAGCAGTGACTGCCTTATTCCCACGAGGGCTGCAGCAGCCAGCCAAGAAAATCTTTGATTAGGATAGACAAAAGGAGAAAATCAGGCTGGAGCCATGCCACTATTTGTTTGCTTTTTCAAAACAAGTTTAATACTCCACTCACTTCAAACAACCTGAACAAACACTGGAAGTGCAGTTTAGAGGTGCTGAAGGGTGACTGTCTAAAGAAGGATCTCCAGAAGTTCTCTCCCGCTCCACTAACCTTTGGGCTAACAATACTGTCTCTTCACTCAGACCTGCCCCTCAACCATGTGTGAGCACCTGCCTGACAATGCTAAGGAGAACACCCCCCAACCCCCATTTTTAAATTTTAAATAGGGCAGAGAGATTCTTAACACAGAATCATAGAAAGCTAGGGTTGGAAGTGACCTCAGGAGGTCACATCTAGTCCAACCCCCAACTCAAAGCAGGACCATCCCCAACTAGATCATCCCAGCCAGGGCCTTTGTCAAGCTGGGCCTTAAAAATCTCCAAAAATGGAAAGTCTACAACCTCTCTAAGTAACCTGTTTCAGTGCTTCATCATCCTACTAGTGAGAAAGTTTGTCCTAATATCCAACTTAAACTTCCCTTGCTCCAACTTGAGACTATTGCTCCTTGTCCTGTCATCTGCCATCACTGAGAATAGCCTACCTCCATCCTCTTTTGAACCCCACTTCGGGTAGTTGAAGGCCATTATTAAATCCCCATGGTGGTGGCTTGCTCTACCCTCACATTTCTGGCTGCCACTGCCAGCATCTCCACTGCTGCTCTTGTACCTGGCCCCACAGCTTAGATACCCTGGCCCATCTATCCCACACCCACTGCCAAGAGTGCCAGACAGAGCAGGCAGGTGGAAGACCACCAGGCACCCTGTGGGCAGGGTACACCTGGCCAGGCAGATAGGATTGGGTGTAAGCGCGTGAGAAGCGGTGTCTGGGAACAGGACCAGTAGGCCAAGGCCAGGATCACAGGGTGGTGACAGTGCAGGGCCAGGGCCCAGAACAGAGCCATGATCTGCTCCCCATACAACCCCATGACAGGCACCAGTTCCACGGGCGCCACATGAGGCCCACTCCCTCCTGGTCCCATCTGCCAGGCTGAAGGTGCTAGGCCTGCGGGCATCCTGGGCTGGTCTCAAAGGAGACCCCACCCACCTGCTCCCTCCAGTGCCCCTGGCACTGGGTGCGGAACGAACAGGCCCATGGGCAGACAGGATCAACTAGCATTTTGCAGCCCAAGGGCAGTGGAAACAACTGCGCGGGGAAGCCAAGGCCAGGGCAGCCTCCTCTCCCCAAGAGAAGGTCACCAAACCGACCGTGCCGCCCAGCCCAAATCACTGCTCCCCACCACCCCGACCCTTTTTGGGGGTGCTTGGCCCCGCCGCACTCACCCGCTGCCTCAGGCGCACTGCGCGGCCGGGCCGCCCCCACGGCTGCACTCCGGCTCGCCGGAGCCCCTGCGCCTCATCCTCCCCCGACAGCGTAGCTACCGCTAAGGCCAAGCCGAGCGCCGATCACCGCTCCCCGGGGCCCCGCCGCTTCCGGGACCGCAGCTGTGCCCCCGCTTCCGCTTCCGGGGACAGGAGATGAGGCCACAGCCCCCAGAAACGGCCCGAACCACTTGCTCAGGACGCGGGGGGGAGGCAGGTAGGAACGCGGGGCTTGTTCAGCGAACCCCGGGTTGAAACCATCCTCTAGCGTCACTGGGGGGGGAGGGTAGGACTCCGCGCGATGTCCTGGGCGATAGCGTTCCAGTTGGGCTGTACCACCATGAGCGGGGGGGGGGGGAGTGGGTAGTTCCGGTGGCGCCGGAAGTTGTTCCCCTTAGTGTCCTCGGAGTGGGTGGGTCCGGAGAGACAGATTCCGGGGGGAGTGGGGACGGGACAAGACGGTACATTTGGCGCGGGCGGTGAGTCAGATCGGGCACTCCCATTGGGGTGTGGAGGAGGTTGGGTGTTGTCTTATTGTTCTTCTCCCCCCCACCCCCATTGTGGTACATCCGTAGGGGAGGGGAAGCTGCCTCTCGTCATGCTGTAGGACACAAGTGGCCCCCAGAAGCTAGTCCTGGCGGGTGGAGGGAGGGATGGTGCCAGCCCCTAATAGCCAGTCACGAAAGGTGGCGGGGGGGTGAGGCCCGGTTCACGGGAGCCAATCTTAGCAAGGGGTGGTGTTGGCTTCCTCCAGTCCCAGCAGATGGGGGCTGGCAGGGGCGGTGCCAGGCCCCCCCAGGGACCAATCCCAGCAGGTGGGTGGCCGTGCCAGGTCCCCCATGGACCAGTCCCAGCATGTGGCAGCTGATGGGGGCAGTGCCAAGCCCTCCAGAGGCAAGTCGCAGCAGGTGGTGACTGGTGGGGGTGGTGTGAGCCAGGGGGGAGGGGGTGCTGGGCCCTAGGGCTCCATGCAGGGAACCCAAGGGTGAGCCCTGCTGCTGTAGTGTGCTGCTGCCGCCAGGAAAGCAGTGGTAGGTGGGAGCCGGCACTGCCTCTGAGTGCTGTGGGTCAGGCAAAGCTGGGACTGTTTTTCGCACAAGGCCCAGCAACCACTGGCCCCTTCTCTATGTGCATTTTGCAAGGGGTTTCATGAGGCGACTGGTGCAAAGGCTGGGTCCAGAGGGCAGGGCAGAGGTTCAGAGTACTTCGGGCATCTAGAGGAGTGCTCTGGCTGGTGCCCACTGGCCCTTCAAAGAGTCAGTTGAGCCAGTGGCCACCACATAGTGACAGTTATGCCTTCTTCCCCCCCCTTCCCCCCCACTGTTGTTTAACAGATCCTGTTTGCTTTGGGCACTGGGTATGTGTGTTGTGACTTGTGTTAAGGGCCTGATGTGGTGGTGGGATTAGCATCACATAAGTAATGGTGGTTTAGTAGAGAGAAATATTTGGATAGCTTTAAGCCAGTGATTCTTAACAAGGGCGCCATGTCACCTTAGGGTGCCTCGAGAGCCTTGTGTTGTGGTGCCACAAGGTACCACCCAACGTCAGCACTAAGTAACATTTGCAAAAAAACCCCATGAAAATGGAGAATAGCATTTTTGCAAGGGATGCTTCGGGTCTGAAAAGATTAAGAACCACTGCTTTAAACAAAGAAAGCTTCTGGAAAGCCCATCTAAGGGTTTAGAAGTATGATAACTTAATAGCCCATTTTCTTCCATTTTAAAATATTTTAAATTTTTTTTTTCTTTTACAGTGAGGGAAAAAATAGAAATTATGATGTCATCCACACCTGCTGCACAGTCATCGTCTAAGCAAACTGTAGCATCCCAAGTACCTTTTGCAGATCTCTGCTCAACTTTAGAACGGATGCAGAAATGCAAATCCCGCCCAGAGAAAACCAAGTATTTCAAGGATTTTTTAGATTCATGGAGGAAGTTTCATGGTGCCCTCCATAAAAAGGAGAAGAATGTCACGGACTCTTTTTATCCGGCAATGCGACTTATTCTTCCACAACTGGAAAGAGAAAGAATGGCTTATGGAATAAAAGAAACCATGCTTGCTAAGCTGTATATTGAACTACTTAATTTACCCAAAGAAGGAAAAGATGCCCTAAAGCTTTTAAATTATAGAACACCAGCTGGTTCACGTGGAGATGCTGGGGACTTTGCAATGATTGCCTACTTTGTATTGAAACCCAGGTGCCCAGAGCAAGGCAAATTGACTATTAAACAAGTGAATGAACTTCTAGATTCAATTGCCAGTAATAATGCTGCTAAAAGAAAGGACCTGGTAAAGAAAAGTCTCCTTCAATTAATAACTCAGAGCTCAGCTCTTGAACAAAAGTGGTTGATCCGGATGATTATAAAGGATCTAAAACTTGGTGTGAGTCAGCAAACCATATTTTCCATTTTTCATCCTGATGCTGCCGAATTACACAATGTCACGACCGATCTGGAGAAAGTTTGCAGACAGCTGCATGACCCTTCTGTATCTCTCACTGACGTTTCCATTGCATTGTTTTCTGCCTTTAAACCAATGCTTGCTGCTATTGCTAATATCCAGCAAATTGAGAAGCAAATGAACAACCAGCATTTCTTCATAGAAACTAAGCTAGATGGTGAGCGTATGCAGATGCACAAAGATGGAGATGTATACAAGTATTTTTCCAGAAATGGATATGATTATACCCAGCAGTTTGGGCCGTCTCCCCTAGAAGGTTCATTAACTCCATTTATTCATAACGTGTTTAAAAGTAACATACAAAACTGCATTCTTGATGGTGAAATGATGGCTTACAATCCCAACACACAAACTTTCATGCAGAAGGGAAACAAATTTGACATAAAAAGAATGGTGGAGGAATCTGATCTGCAAACGTGCTTCTGTGTGTTTGATGTGTTAATGGTTAATGACCAGAAGTTGGGTCATGAGATACTAAGCAAAAGGTATGAGATTATGAATGAGCTATTTACCCCAGTCACAGGCAGAATGCATATTGTGCACAAAACACACGGTAGTACCAGGAAAGAAGTGGTCGATGCGCTGAATGAAGCAATAGACAACAGGGAAGAAGGAATCATGGTAAAAGATCCTATGTCCCTCTACAAGCCAGACAAACGTGGAGAGGGCTGGCTGAAAATCAAACCAGAGTATGTCACTGGCTTGATAGATGAATTAGATCTTTTAATTGTTGGTGGCTACTGGGGAAAAGGGTTGCGTGGTGGCATGATGTCTCATTTTCTGTGTGCTGTTGCAGAGACTCCCCCTTCTGGTGGAAAGCCATCTGTTTTTCACTCTATTTGTCGTGTTGGTTCTGGCTATACTATGAAGGAACTTTATGATCTTGGTCTGAAACTGGCTAAGCACTGGAAGCCTTACTGTAAAAGAGAGCCCCCTTGTAACATTTTATGTGGGACTGAGAAACCTGAAGTCTACATTGAACCTTGTAACTCGGTCATAGTTCAGATTAAAGCAGCAGAGATTGTTACCAGTGATATGTACAAAACCGACTGCACTTTACGATTTCCTCGAATTGAGAAAATAAGAGAGGACAAGGAGTGGCATGAATGCATGACTTTGAGTATGTTAGAAGAGCTCAGAGGCAAAGCATCAGGAAAGCTAGCATCAAAGCACCTTGATGTAGCTAATAATGAACCACAAGAAAAGAAACGGAAAACTGTGCCAAAGATTAAGAAAATAATTGGTATTGCTGAGCAGTTTAAAGCCCCTGATCTTTCTAACGTAAGCAAGGTGTCAAATGTTTTTGAAGATGTTGAGTTTTGCGTTCTGACTGGAACAGAAAACCATTCAAAATCCGACCTTGAAAGCAAAATTGCAGAATGCGGTGGCAATGTAGTACAGAATCCTGGACCGGACACTTATTGCATCATTGCAGGAATTGAGAATGTAAGAGTGAAGAACGTTATCTCTTCCAATAAGCATGATGTTGTGAGAGCAGAGTGGCTTTTACAGTGTTTTCAAACCAAAATGTTTGTACCATGGCAGCCTGCTTTTATGATTCACATGACTCCAGACACAAAACAACATTTTGCACGTGAATTTGACTGTTACGGTGACAGCTACTCGGTAGATATAGATGTGGCTCAACTAAAGGAAGTGTTCTCAAGAGTTAATAATAGTATTGATGCAAAGATGCCTCTGGAAGTAATTGGTGAATTGGAAGAACGGTACTCATGGGACAGTCATCCACTCAGTATGTTTAGGCGAAACACCGTATACCTGGACCTTTATGCTGTTGTTAATGATCCCAAAACCAAGATCTGTGGAACAAGGCTAACAATTAGAGCTTTGGACTTCCGTTTTTATGGAGCAAAAGTTGTCTCACAGCTAAAGGAAGGAGTGTCCCATGTAGTTATGGGAGAAGATCGTACCCGTGTGAAAGAGATAAAAATGCTTAGAAGAACATTTGAAAAAAAATTTAAAATTCTATCTGAACTGTGGGTAACAGATTCCATAAGGGAAGGAAAGCTGCAGAGTGAAAATCAGTACTTAATTTAGAGATGCTTTAGCTAGAAGTAGAAGCATTCTCACAACTTGCTGGACATAAAAGATTGTGACATCCTTCTCTGTATTTCTAGAGCCAGATCTAGATTGCAAACTCAGTGTGCCTTACAGGGGTGTCCTCCAAAACAGTGCTGCTCTGCACACACTAGTGCCCCCAACAAGAAGCAGTGTAGCAATGTCTAATTTTGTTGGCACTATCCTTGGGTGGTGAAGAGACTGCATAGCTTCAGGTCAAGGATTATGGATAGTATATACAGAATGGCATTTTTTAAACTTGCTGAGCATGCTAAGTTTTTGGTCTAAGCATGGCTGTGTAAGTTCAAAAATTAAAGAATAACCTTCATATACTTACTGGAATTGGAGGAGAGCTATCAGTTCTAGTGATGCAGAAAAAAGCTTCAAAGTACATTACACTGGGAAGAAAAGTAGCATGCAGTACTGTTCAGTAATTTTCTGAGCTATGGTTGACTTTTCTAAATGGTAGAATGGCCAATCATATTTTTAAAAAAATCAGAACTTGTACTCTCTCTGTAAATAAGAAATGTCAGTAACATGTTTTAATATTTTCCAGTTATTTAAAATCTAGATACTGCAACATTTTAATTGAAACTGCCACTACTGAATCATTGCATAATTATCATATGGTCATCCACATTTTTGTGAAGAAAATATTTTTTGCATAAACTCTGAAAGCTACATGCTGGCTAATTCAGAATCCTTCCTTCTATTGTGCTTACAATTATTTATATTATTTATACAGGATCCTAACTCATTCCTTACCACTAATGCAAAAAAAAAAAAAAGACTTTAAGAACTGAACCCCAAATTGTAGTGGATAAAAAATTTAAAATATTTAAGTTGCATATTGAGGCTGTATTTTAAATAATGTGTCCATTATTTTAATAATGAATAGCATTTTGTAGCCAAATAAATTTTTGTACCGAATAAGTGAAATAAAAACATTTATCTTTTAGCATTGTCTTGTATATTTTTCCTGTTAGTTAAGTGGATATGAATTGCTAGTGTCTGAATTTGCATCAGTAAAGAAATAATGTGTTGTCCACTGCTGTTTAAAATGTAAATGATCCATCCCTAATTACCATTTGAGTATGGGTTTTCTGTAAATAATTTGGAGTAATATAAGTGAATAAATGGAAAGGCCATTCCTTTCTCACTTACCTTTTCTAACCTTTTTAACTAATATGGATATGAAAAGCTAACTTTGCAAATTATCCTTTAATTTGCTTTCTTGGAAATAAATATAGATGTCCAGATTAATTTAGGTATCATATGCCATATTTGCTCAAATCCAAGATGAGGGGGTTTTTTTCCCTTAGTTTGGGAGTGATAAAAGCCTTATCTTTGATTCAAATATCGGCTCAGTTAGCAGCTCAGCTCCAGCATAGTTCATTTGAAGCTGGAACTGAGCCACTACCTGTCCCAGGCTAGGATGGTTCATGCTAGGTAGAGGATTGGGGAGGCAGTTTGTGGCTGTGGGGGTGGGATTTGCAGCCTGTTTTCCCAACCCTTGCTTCTCCCACCATTTACTACTCTCTGAAACCTACCGTGCCCCTACACTCCTTGCTTCCCCTCACCCAGTTGCTCCTTTTTCTGGCTCTGGTCCCTCTGGTCCTGATCTGGCTTAGCTAGGAGCTGCTGCTACTGCTGCTGTTACTACTACTGAGTATCCTGGAGGAGCAGAGCTACAGCAGAAGGTAAGCAGGGATGGGGGCAGGCTGCAGAAGTGAGCAGATGGAGTAGGTGTGGGAGCAAGGAGTAGGAGGGGCATGCAGGCATGGGAGGCAAAGGATGGGGACAAGCATAGGGCGGGGGGACAGGCAAGGCCATGGCGGGACAAGGGGTAGGGTGTGGCCCTTCACCTGCTGATTTCCATCCCACAGCAGCGCAGGATGATGGGGAGGGGGGGTGGGACGAATTTAAGATGATCTTCCACTAATTAGATTGGATATATGAAAAATAACATACATTTCCCACGCATAGAATCTAATTATTGGGTGGGTTGTCTTAAATTTGAAGTCATCTTTGAGTCCGGTACGTGCGATAAGTCCTTTAACAGAAGTATAGTGATTCATGTGGTATGTTTAAAGGTAGCAGATACTGAACAAGTAGATTTATTTAAATGGCAGAAAATGCATGCTAGCAGAACATCAGTTTATGGGGAAAGGTAGAAAGAACTAGGGTTATTTAGTTTGGAGAAGAGAAGACTGAGGAGGGGATATGATAAGCCACGGTTGTAGGGGACAGGACTGGGATCAATGTCTTCAAACTGCAGCAGAGGAAAGTTAGGTTGGAGATTAGGAGGAACTTTCTGACAATAAAGGTGGTAAAGCATTGGAACAGGATACCTAGGGAAGTTGTGGAACCTCCATCCCTAGAAATTTTCAAGAGCACGTTAGACACTGAAGTAAGCCCCTGCTTATGAAAGCTTATGCAATGCATCTCTGATTTGGGTGCAAATCTACCTACCCTGCCTACTACTTGATATGGTTTAAGTCGGGGATGACCCTACCTTGAGTAGAGGCTGAACTAGATGACTTTGTGAGGTCCTTTCCAGCCCTACTTTTCTATGTTCCCTGCCCCCAGAGGTGTATATGATTAGAGTTTGGGCTCTAGGGCACCAAAATGGAGGCAGTTGGGGTGGTGGGGAGGGACTTGAGCCTCTGACTGCATGGAGTGGAGCAAGGGCAGGATGATCTTGTGAGAGATGTGTTACCAAAGCCCTGAATTTGGCAGTGGCTGTAGGGCCAGGGAAAGGTTAACTTGGCTCTTGACAATGACGCCTGATACTTCTCTTGTAGCAGCATCTCTTCTGCTCTGCTCCATGAGGCCAAAGGCTCAAGCCCCTCTTGCCTCTGTTTTGGAGCCTCCCTTTACTGAGCCCCTGGGACTTGTTTGTCACACAGAAGCTGTGCACTTGTTTGCCACACAGACGCGGTGCACCATGGGCACCAGTGTTAAATAGTAAAACCGTTGGGGCATATGAATTTCTTTCCCCCACGAGAAAGTGTACTCTTAAAATCAAAATGTGTAAAGAAATATACGGGGTTCCTTGCTTTTCACGTTATCTATTGATTATTTTATTTATTTATTTATTTTTAATTGGGCTTTTCTATTGCTCTAAGTATAACATATTTCAAATTTTATGGGCTTGAGGATGAAAATACCAAAGTCTGTTGTCAACCATGGAGTCATTACTGGTAACTTCATATTACACATGTTACACATATGCCTGTGTGTATTTCTTCCTTTAATATTAATTTAATGAAAGTACTCCCAATTCATGTACATTGGTAATTACTAATTAACTACATTTAAAAAAAAAGACATAGGAAGATCTGGTAAAAATTGGACCAAATTCTTACTCGTTTAGAATTCTATTTAGGTTGTGACTAGTCTGTGTGCATAATCCTATCCTGCTAAGCAAACAAAAATATTTTACAAAAAGGTGCTTTTCTTTCATGTTGGTAGAAGTAGAAGGGGTCCTAAAGGAAGGATGTAAGAAGGGAAACACATAGTAGGAGTTAAAGTTTTTTGTTGAAATGTTGTAAAGGCTCTCTTACACTGAAAAATAGTTTAACTTACATATAACTAAAATGATGTAATTTATTTTTTGTGTCAACTATATGAACAGGTAAGGAAGAAGGAATTTAGAATGAATAATTTATTACCACTGCCACACTGAGGTTGATCATGTCCATCATATCTTTTTTTAACAGTCTTCTTTTCCAATATTTTAATAAAGTATCTGGTAGTCTTCTATAAGTGTGGTAGATTTAAGGAAAGGGGGGAAAAAAAAAAAAAGCAACCCATCCTCCCCTCCAGCCTTTTCCAATCTAGGGGTATGACCTGCTATTTCTTTTTTCCCCCCTCTATCCTGTCTTGTAGATTACCTTATTTTGACTGAGATTCTGTTTAAAATTCTGCAAATGGTGCCAACATTCCTCTACTTTAGTACAATCTATGTATTTGGATCTCTTAAGGGTATTTTAACAACCCTTTCAGTAACAGGACACTGTCCTTTTTCTCTTTCTTAACCAGTGGTATGTTAGGGAGTTCCTGGTGGTTTTGTGCAATGCCTTGTAATTGTGTGACAAAGTTGTTTATTAGACATAGATTAGTCGGGCACTTGTATGGGATACTTAGGATAGCAATGTCCCTGCTTTGAGCAGGGGTTTGGATGGGATGACCTCATGGGGCGCAACCAGACGAGCCTGCATGTGTCTCTTGCAGCATCTCAAACCCCTTTGAGACACTGAAAGAGGCATGTGCAGGAATGGGAAAAGGTTCACCCCGCTGCAAGTTTGCAGCTCAGGGGCAAAATTAGACCCCTGGACATCCAGAGGTCAAAAAAAAATGAAGCAAAGAAAAACAGGGTAAGGCACAGTACTGGACTGTGCTCTGGGGCAACTGGGTCTTGGATCCTCCACAGAGATGCTTTGGCTGCCAGGGTGGCCTTCGCCCTGGTGCTCCCTACCCATGCAGGGCAGGCAATGTGCCAACAGCAGGGCTGCAGTGCTGGTAAGTAAGGGGTTGGGGGGGGCTGTAGGAGGGGGAAGGGGACCACGGGGGGATCCCCACTGGCCCCACCCACTCCCCTAGCCCTGCTCTGCCTGCCTCCCAAGCCCTGCCAATCTCTTCCCACCCGGCTCCACCCCCTGCCTGCCCTGCCCAGCCACATCTCCCCCATCCCCCTGAAGCCCCCAGTCCCTGCCTCCCAACCCCATGCATCCCCACAATTTAAAAAAAAACAAACCAAAAAAACCTGACCCCCCCCAGCACTTACCAGCAGTTCTAGCTGCCCGTCTGAGTCACTGGGGCCCCGCCCCCACAGGGCGGGGCTAGGTGACCACTCCAGTGGCCCTAGCCTGGGCCCTGCTGCCCTATGACACCCAGGGGGGCTCTGCCAGGAGGCTTTGGATCCCCCCCCGGCCCTGCTTCTATTGTGAGTAGAGGTTTTTTTGTTTTGTTTTTTTTTTACAGAGTGACTTTGGGATTTTTTTTATCAGGGATTTTTCAGGTTGCCAATAGGGAACACCAGAATTCCTGCCAGGGAGGCCGAAGCAGGACCCTGCCTACTCAGAGCTGGCACTTTGGACCCAGCTGGAGATGACTGACCTCCTGACCAAATGGGACCAGGAGGATATGCTTTGACAGTTCAAAGCAGGCCACCACACCCAGAACATCTTCCCGGTAATAGCTGCCCAGATGGCTGGGCAGGGGCATACATGGCAGTAGTGCTGCACAAAGACTAACCCTGCAGTCACAGCCCACTGGCAGCTGGCCCAGAGAGGCAGATGCCTCTACTGGTTGTGCAGTCCCTATCTGGGTCTGGCAGGTGGGCAGCAGGTCACAGCCAGGCAGTAATCCCCACTGCCAGACCCCTGCAGTAGGTAGAGGGTGCAGGGAACTCTCAGGGCTGTTTCAGAAGTCCAGCTGGCACAAGGGGTAGTGTCTGCAGGTACCAATTGGCTGGGCCCCAGAAACTCCTGAGAGTGAACATTCCTAAGCAACTTGACAGGGCAGCATTTTATACTGCTTGGGACAGCACAGGTGCTGGCCCTGGGGTCTAGCTCCCCCTGGCTGCAGATCCAGGAGGAGCCAGGCAGGGTTATTTTGCCCCAAGTGGTACCATTTGTTCCACAACAAAGTGCATGTCTGAGCGTGTGCGCTGAGGCAAAAAGCCCAAGCTCAAATTTGTACCTCTTCTATTTGAGCTGCTTCAAGCACATGTGTTTGCATGTGTGGATATGCCCATGATGTCCTTTCTAGCTGTAGTTTTCTATGATTCTAGTGCAACAGACATCAAGAAATTTATGTTCCATGTTCTGTTACTTTTGTTTAGTGTTTCACAAATCTACTTTCACTTCCTTACCTAAAATGTAGATGTAAGAGGAGCTGCATTTCACTAGTTGGTGTAGAGAAGGGTATCTTTATATGCCAAGCATTGAAAAAAATACAGGCACTGAAATTACATTTTCATATATATCTGTGTATGTTCACTGAAATTATTGGGGTAGTCATTCCATATCTGGGAATAGAATTAGACCCTGTATATTGAAAGATGAGTAGGAAAGGTTATTGATGGTTACAAAATTCCTAAGTATGGTTTCTTGTTTATGCCAAATGGTATGTTTGAAAGGAAACCTGGAGGGAAGTACAGAACATTTCGATTCTGCTGAGGCCCAAATACAGTGCAGGAACAAAATGCAAAAATATGTCAATTCATTTATTAAAAAATGGCAAAAAGAGATGATAAAGAAAAATGCTTTTAGCTTTAAACTGATCTATTACCCATCAGTTTGGGGACCGAATATTGCATGTCAGCCCACTATAGGATTCTTGCACTTACCTCATGAGCATCTGGTATTATCTACTGTCAGAGATGGGATGCTGTGCTTGATAGGCTCAATTCAGTCCAATGTGTCAGTGTCTATGTTCCTAAATATGTTGCTGAAAGGAAACTCACTGAAGGTGTTATATTTGAGATCTAAGGAAACACGATGCATGCTTCCTCCCTAAAAGTACCTTTTAAAAATAGTATTTCTTCTGTAACAATGAATTGCCAAAGAAATGCTGATGCCATTCAATCTGATCTTCAGTTGTACAGATCAGCTTAGATGAAACAACTTCCTGTTTTTGTTCCTTAGCATTCTGCTGTTTGAATTGTCTATCTAGCATGCTGAGGCATATTTATGGTTCTTGTTTCTCAGTTCACCATTTTTCCCCTTCTGTTTTTATAACACCTTTTTTTCTCATTTGGGAGGCTGAGTTTGGCACTGGGTGGTGGATTTCCTTTATTTTCGTTCAATAGTTGAGTATTTTATGGCAACTTCAGTGCAGTCATGGCTGTGCTCCTCTTGAACAAGTCACTCCATCAGGGTCCCTGAAAGAGCATTTATGACAGTAAAACAACCATGGCCTGACCCCCCCGCCCCCCATCAGCACATAGGAAACAGAGCAGGGGGAAGAGGCAGGTGGCTGCTGTGAATCTGACTCTGGCCCCAATCCTGGCTCAAGGCCACAGCAGCCACCTGCCCCCACCCTGCTTCCTGTCTGCAGCTTCTGCTCCTTCCCTTCCCTCCCCCTCACATTTGGCACAGCTCAGCTCCAGTTCTCGCTGGGGTCTCTGCCGGGCACAGAGCACATGGAAACTCCTTCCCCTGCCAGTCAGAAGCACCAATCACTGCTGCATGGCCATGGCCAGGCAAGGGCAGAGCTTCCATGTGCTGTTCTCTGCAAAGGAGCAGCATAAGAGGGCGCAGGGGGAGAGGGAAGGACAGAGACAGGAGTAGCAGGTGGGGAAAGGCAGTGACTGGGGAGTGGGAGGAGGGGCAGAGACTGTGGGGAGGGTGCAGGTGGCAGGGGGTCAGGAAGACTGCAGGGGGAAGAAGTGGGCAGGGCAGAGGGCAAGGGAGCCCCTCCCCCCCCCGCCACACACACTGGTGTTTTAGTGGGTTTTTTGTTTAATTCTTGTTATGCCTTTTGCAGCATGGGGCATACTCTACTTCCTAAGATGATACCTAACAAATTCTTTGGCATTACAAGCACCAAAACCTTTGGAGCTGTCCTTATCTCTCTAGCTTTTTTTCCTTTGGTATGCTGTTCAGATTTTTCTGTTTTTATTTTGTTTTTAAGTTTTCTCTTTTCGATGTTTTTTGTAGTAAGGATCTGAGGTCCATTCTATGCTGCTAAGTAGTACTTTGTGGCTATGTCTTGTGGGAGAGGCCAAAGTAGACTTGTGGACATTCTGGCTGGGGACAGGCATTACACACAAACCAGTTTAAAGTGATCAGAAACTGGTTTAAACCTGTAACAGAACAGACATTCAGTGCGCATAAACCAGTGAAAATGGCTGAAACCAGTTTGAGATAAACCTGGTTGAATGTAGTATCAGACTTAACTGATTTAACTCAAACTGGTTTATGCAATATCTGTCCCAGACCCCTTGCTGGTTTAAGATAAACCAGACACCCCCAGCATCCCAGCATGCTCTCTGGACTGGGCAGGGCTCTCTGTTCCCTCCCAGCCAAGCTGGCTCCTCCCCTCTGCTCCACAGCCTGAGCAAGGGCAGGGGTCTGGGCAGGAAGGGGTTTAATTTTCCCCCTGACTAGCCCACCAGCAGGGACCCAAGCTCCCCTCCCCCTTCCTGCTGTGGCAGTGGGGCACCATGGCCCATGATGCATAGGGGGACAGAGAGGATGGTTAGTCTCCCCTCTATCCCCACTGGCAGCCAGGTCTGTCTGCTTTGCAACTGCATTCACTCCCTGCAGGGGAATAGGCCCCTGCTGTCCCTTCTGCAGGACACTGGAGGGAGGAGGATAACCCTCATCCCTGCCCTCCCCCAAGCACCCTGCTGGCCATCATCTGGCCGTGTCCCCTGGCCGTGTCCCCTCCTGGCTGCTTGCTGCAGCGGCAGGAGGCAGGGTGCTTGCTGTCATAATGTCAGGAAGTGTGGAGCGGGGGGGTGGTGTGGGCAGAGCTGTGAGGGGCTGGGCACTGCAGCGCCAGGGTCTGGCACTCCCCCCCCCCACCAGTGCTGACCCCATGGCAGGCAGCAGATTTCCTTGCCCTGCTCTGCCCCCCCTCCTCCAAGAGGCTTAGGGAAACTCCCTCCTTGCAGCTCCAGCAGCCAGGCAGAGCACAACCAGACTTCACAGGCTAGGGGCTGCTCTCCTGTTGGACTGCCTCTCTTGGCAGCCTGGTGGCAGCAAGCCCCAGCTCTGCAGTACAGGTGGGGACCAGCACCACAGGCCCCGCTTGGCTGCCAGAGCTGCAAAGGGGGAATTTCCCCAAGCTTCTTCCAACAGTGGTTGCGGGGAGAGGAAAGCTGTTGCTCACCACAGGATTGGTCTGGACCCCGGTGCTGCAGCAAGCGCTCTGCCCCCTCTGGCTGCAGTGCCTGGCCAAAAACGTGGCCAGATGCCAGTCAGCGGGGCCCTTGGGGGTCAAGGATGAGGATTATTCCTCTTCCCTCCAGTGTTCTACAGAGGGGACAGCAAGGGCCTATTTCCCTGCAGGGAGCGAGTGGGCACACCTGGCTGTCAGTGGGGATATAGGGGAGACAAACCCTCCTCTCTGCTCCCCTCTGCCTTACAGGCCATGGTGCTCCACTGCTGCAGCAGGAGCATGGGCAGCCCCCAGCAGACCTGGCTTGGATCCCTGCCAGTGGGATAAAGAGGGGGAATTAAACCTGTCTCTGCCCAGTGAAGCCAGACTGGCCACATTCCTCTCCCCCCCCAACTTCTAGCAATCAAGGGTGTGCTCTAGCACCCCTGGCACATGGTTGAGCAACTACAGGCATGTGCCCACATGTCTGCTCTGTTACAAACTGGTTCAACCTAGGCAGATTGAACTAACCTCCAAAAGTTGAATCAATTCAGGATCCGTCTTTTTGAATTTCTGTCTCTAGCCTCTTGGTCTGAAACATCTATTGAATCCTTTTTACATTCTCATGGGATTAGACAGGATGGCAAGTGAGTCCCTTCCAGTCCCCAGTTGCTATAAAGTGTATAAGGTAATCTATAACCAGGGCAAGGGAAATTGAAACCCTCTTAAAAAAAGAAGCTGTAATTGCATCCAGGTATATCAAAAAAGGGGGGAAAAAGCCAAAGTGTAATAGTGTTATCATAACTACTATGTCAAAATTAATAATGTCTAGTACAGAAACATCTTTATTACATTGTGCTTGTCATTAAAGAAAAGCCATTTTCTTGCTGATCGCTTTTTTACTTGTTTTTTGATTTATCTTACGGGGTCAAAGGAATTTTGTTGGGGGGAGAAGTTTGGTTTTATTTTCTTGGGCTTTTCCTTTTTGCATAGTTTATATCTGGGTTTTCAACAAATTTTTGAGGGAAAGCAAGCATGAACTGAACACTGGAATACACATCTATTCTCAGGTGACTTTAATGCTAGAAGATGCATAATGTTTTTTCAAGAAGCAAATGACTAACTAAATAAAAGGGCCTTAGAAGCTGTAGTTCACAGGAGTAAAGAGAAGTTTCTTTACTGTATTCTTGTTTCTCTTGGCTTACAGCAGGCATTTTCTAGATAGGACTTGCAGATAAGACAGAACAATTTATGCATAAAAGCAGTTTCATGGCCAGCTACCAAGATATTTCTGTTGCTCAACTAACTGACTTCACAATAAACCTTGTTTTTAACTGTTGCTCAATCAAAGGACATTTCCAAAACAGAAGGATTGTATTTTCTGCTGCTGTGCAACTAGCATACGTATGTATATGTGTAATATGAGTGTCAAAATAGCAGTTCAGTTCAAATGAATACTGTGGAGGAGGGAAAGTCGAGCCATGATGCAGTGGGGTGAGGAGAGGTGGAGTGGCTGGGAAGGAAGATGGTTCCCTGGTCCTAAAAGCCATTTGCCCATGATTATAAGCAGTTGATTGGCTTTTTAACTCTCCTTTTGCACCAACACAGAGCCAGCCAAGTGCATGGAGGTTCCAGAGCAAATAGCAAATTGGTGAGCTTCTCCTTGGTGCTCAGAGTGGTCAGGATGTGTTAGTGGTTTCAGCCCCTGGTGCCAGGAGACTGCTGTTAGCTTGGGACCAGCACCATTCTCCTGGGTAATAGAGTTCAAGAGGGTTGAAAGTTTGCCTATCAAGCAAAGGAATAGTAAGAATTGGGAATGGTGCATCCTGGGCTGCTGCAGGAGAGAAAATAGAGCCTTATATCTCCCATGAGTGGACTAACAATACCCTGGAACAGCTTGGGTTTACTGGATCAAAGATAAGTTAGATAACCCTAAGTTGAACTGACATACATTTAAAATGTTTAGAGAGTATTTAGCACAGGTTATCACCCTCTAATGGGTGAATACTCCTATTGTAAGTACCTCTATGATCGTTTAAAGAATCTATCATATCACTTAATTTTCTTCACCAGCTATGGTCATTACATTCACAAGACAACAGTTTTTATGTCAATAATGTATAATAGTGCAAATAACTGACTCAGTAGCTAATGGGGAAGTCTGCCCACATAAAATGTTCTCTTATAGAGCTATGCTTGTCTTGTCACCATTAAAGTATTGGGTTACTTTAGTCTAAGAATGGGTGCGTCCATACATGCAGGCATGTGTGCTTGTAGCAGCTCAAACAGGAGCTGCACAAATTTGAGCTGGGGATTTTTGCCTCAGTACACATGCCGGGACATGCACTTCGGTGTGGGGAAAATTGTGCCACTTGGAGCAAAATAACCCTGCCCAGCTCTTCCTGGATCTGCAGCCAGAGGGATCTAGAGCCCCAGCAGTATAAAAATCTGCCCTGGCAAGCAGCTTAAGGTTATTTGCCCTCAGGAACTTCTGAGGCCCATCCACTTGGTATCTGAGGACACTACCCCTTGTGCCAGCTGGACTGCTGAAGCATCCAGGAGAGTTTCCTGCACCCTCTACCCACTGCAGTAGTCTGGCAGTGGGGGCTGCTGCCTAGCTGAGACCTGCTGCCACCTGCGACAGCATCTGCCCCCTTAGACCTTCAGCCCCATGGCTGTGCCCCTGCCAGACCTGGATGGGTGCCCCACTCTAGGTAGCTATCACCCAGAAGATGTGCTTCTTGTGGTGTCCCACTTTGAATTGTGAAAGCATGTCTTCTTGGTCCCCACTGGCTAAGAGGTCAGGCTCCTTGTCTGCCTTCCAGCTGTGTTCCCCAGTGCTGGTTCTGGAAAAGCTCCTCTGCATGGGTCTCACCACTTGTCTCACCAGCAGAGATCCTGTTTATAAACTGCAAATACTCTGATAAGAAACCCAAAATAATGTTTTTCCACTATTAAAATGAAATGCCACTGTATAGAGAGAGATCAGTTGGGGAATGTTTTATTGATATATTTACAAGTGTAAAGCACTTTGGAGGGGAGAGGGATTGGGTGAGTTTGTGGGTGGGTGTAGGGTTTGTGGGGTGAGGTTTGTGGGTTATGGGGCTTGTGTGGAGCTTTGGGATTTGTGGCTGGGTATGTGGGTGAGGGGCTTGTGAGGGCGGCTTGGGGATGGGGGTATTGTGGGTGGATTCTGCAGGGACTGTGTGGGGGAGCTGCTTAGGAGGGGTGCATCCCCTGCCCCCCCCCCCAGGAAGCAGCCCCCCCATACGGTACACAGACTGCCTCCCCCACAGGGTCCACATCTTCTCCACCCCTACAGGGCCACAGTCCCCCTTACAGGGCTACAGCTTCCCTCCACAGGGCCCACAGTCCCTCCACCTGCACAGCACAAATGCTTCCCTACAGGGTCCACATCCCCGCCCCCGCAGCAGCAACAGCTGTGCGGCACTCAGGGTGCGCTGCAGCCAGAGCTCCCAGTGGTGCTGCATGGCCCTGATCACCTTAGAGCTGGCACCATCTGTCCCACACATCACTGGCTCAGCATGGGGCTGTGTACCTTCAGGGAGCACTGGGGCTGTTCAGGCTGTCACTCAGAGTCTAGCCCACCTCTTAGGGACTGCATGTCACACTGGGAGCAGCAGCAGCTGCCATCAGGGTGCTTGGGGCCTCCCAACACAGCCCTCCTACATGGCACAGGGCAGTGTGCCTGTGCAATATTGCACCAGCTTGACTTGGTGCAGCACCATGTGCCTTTGGGCAACTCTGGGCCACTCAGGCTGTCACCGGGGCCCCACACTGCTCACAGGAACCGTCTGTCATGTTGGGCCAAGTTCTGTGTGCATGGGCTTCACTTGCTGCCAGGCTGGGCCAGTTCCATGCATGCAGGACTCAGCCCAGCATGACAGGTGACAGCCTGGAGCTGCCTGAAGGCACACAGCGCCGCACCGAACTGGGCCGGGCCCACGTGATATAGTACAGGCAGTGCTGGGTGCCAGATGCTGAGCTGCACTTCCCCACGCTGCAAAGGGGGGCTGTGCTAGAAGGCCTCGAGTGCCCCAATGGCAGTGGCTGCTGTGGGTTAGCTGTGGGCCATGAGGGGGGCACATGGGCCCTGTGGAGGGGGTGGCCCCACCCCTCCCGAGCTGCCCTGCCATGGTCCTCCACACCCTCACAGCCCCACCCCCTCAGCTCCCCTACCCCCTACTTACCTGGAACAGAGTCTGGATCCAGGTCACTGCATCCTGCACCACTTCTTGCCCTGCACCTACTGCAGCATGCTGCAGCATTGGGGCAAGAGGCAGGCATAGAGATGCTCTGGCTGGTGTGTTTGGAGGACCCGAGCCCCTGGTTGCCTCACAGTCCTGGACTGTGCCCTGTCTTATTTTTTTCAAATTTTCCAGGAATCAGATTTTGAGCCTGCGCTGCAAATATGCAGCACAGGGAACACTGTTCACAGTATGCCTCTTGCCACTTCTCAAACTACTCACAGAGCTGAACACTGCAAATAGATGTTTAAAGATGGCTACAAGGATTTTAAATGAGTTGCTGTTATTCACTCTTGTCGTTCACTCTTACTGAATGTACTTCAAAGGACAAACTGGTGTGAGAGGAGTTAACAGCTGCTATTGTAAAATATGACTACATTCTTGACATTATTAAAAAGTGAAAATTGAATTGGTCTGGCCACCTTATTTGTTGGCCAAACTTAGATGTTGCATAATTCAAGGAGAATCAAGCAAAGAAATAAAAAGAGGCCTTCCAAAGAAATATGAGATACATGACACTACTGAATGAATAGGAAAGATCATAACAGACCTTCTTTGATTGGTCAAAGAACCTGGCTGATAGGGAAGGGTCATAAGTGCATTGCTATGATGGCACCTTATGACCTTAGAAGTTATTGTAAAACAAGTGACCTATTAAATATAAAAAATTAAAACAATTTGTGCATATATCCTGGCTGCCAGAGTAGTTTGTCTTGGTATTTAACATGCAGCCTTAAGGATAATTACTAGGGGTGTGCAAAGTGGCCTCTATTCGATTCGAATTCAGATTCAGCCAGAATCAGGGGAAGTGATTCTATTTATTGATTCAGATCACTGTCCCTGGACAGGGAGGAAAGGTTGGGGCATGGTGCTCTACATTAAGGAGGAATACATATCCTCATCAATTAGCAAAGAGTCAGAGGAAGGGCACTCTGAAGTGCTCTGGGTTAGAATACAAGGCAGTCGAGGGGAAAGAGATTTAATGGTGGGGGTCTACTACAGACCACCCAACCAAGGGGAAGAGCTAGACCAGGAATTCTTAAGTCAGCTCACGGAGGTAGTTAGGTCAAAGGACGTGGTCATCATGGGTGACCTGAACTTTCCAGACATCTGCTGGGGAGCAGTCAGCCAGATCTGACCACTCACGTAGGTTCTAGCCACAATACAGGACCTCCATCTAATCCAGGAGGTGCACAGCTCCACCAGTCTTTTTGGACCTGGTGCTGGCCACCAGTGATGACCTGGTGAGGGGGCTATGGGTGCTCGATCACCTGGGTGACAGTGATCATAGTCTGCTAGAATTCACCATCCAGTGCAAGGTGGCAAAGGCCTACAGCTAGGCAGCAGCCCTAGATTTCAGGAAGTGGACTTCAATGAGCTAAGAAGAATAGTTGGGGAAGCACTGAGGTCCTGGAGGGGAGGGGAGCCAGGTGTCCAAGAAGAGTGGTCGCTCCTTAAGGAGACGATCCTCCAAGCCCAAAGGGAAGTAATCCCAACACAGATCAAAGGGGGCAGGAGGGTAAAAAAGCCCCCGTGGCTCACCAAAAGCATCTGGGAATGTCTCCTAGCTAAAAGGGAGGTGCACACCCAATGGAAGGGAGGAGCCATCACCAGGGAGGACTATATTGCGGTTGCTCGAGGATGCAGGCGGGCAGTCAGGCAGGCCATGGCGGAGATGGAAATGGGACTAGCTTCCTAGATCAAGGACATCAAGAAGTCCTTTTTTAAATACATAGGGGGCAAAATGAAGGTTCCAGGTAACGTGAGGCCCCTGCAAGACACACTAGGAAATTTGGTCGTCACACCAGATGACAAACCTAACCTATTTAATGATTTATTTGCCTCCATTTTCCTAAGCAGGGACCAGAACAGCCATTCCCCCTCTGGGCCCCTCTCAGACCCCAGGGGAGGTGCACCTAGGCCAAGGGTTAGTGAGGAACTAGTTAGGGAACTTCTGAAGGGACTGGATGTATTCAAATCAGCTGGTCCAGACGATCTCCACCCTAGAGTACTGAGGGAATTAGCTGAGGTCATTGCAGGACCCCTGGCATGGCTTTACAAGCACTCGTGGTGCTCTGGTGTGGTGCCAGAGGACTGGAAGAGGGCCAATGTGGTTCCCATCTTCAAAAAGGGAAGGAAGGAGAACGCAGGAAGCTATAGGTCAGTTAGTCTTACGTCAATCCTGGGTAAGCTTTTTGAGATAATTATTCTGGCACTGTCCAGGAGGGGCCAGCAGGGGAGATTATGCTTAGGGGCAACCAACATGGGTTCATTAGAGGCAGGTCCGGTCAGACCAGCCTGGTGGCCTTCTATGACCAGGTCACCAAATCCTTAGATGCAGGGGTAACAGCGGACATAGTCTTCCTGGATTTTTGGAAGGCCTTTGACACTGTCTCTCACCCTGTTCTCATTAAGAAACTGGGGGACTGTGGTGTCGACACCTACATAGTCAAATGGGTTGCCAACTGGCT
Source organism: Crocodylus siamensis (assembly GCF_052110815.1). Taxonomy (NCBI): domain Eukaryota; kingdom Metazoa; phylum Chordata; order Crocodylia; family Crocodylidae; genus Crocodylus; species Crocodylus siamensis. The sequence goes on from NC_143395.1 coordinate 309,980,849, forward strand.
GGAGGGTCACACCCAGAGAGTGATGATGGATGGGTCATTTTCAACCTGGAGGGATGTGGGCAGTAGGGTTCCGCAGGTCTCTGTCCTTGGGTCCACACTGTTCAACATCTTCATCAGTGACTTGGATGAGGGGGTAAAAAAGCACCCTGTTCAAATTTGCTGATGACACTAAGATGTGGGGGGATGTGGACATGCTAGAAGGAAGGAAGAGGCTACAATCAGACCTAGGCAGGTTACAGGGGTGGGCAGATGAGAACAGGATGGAATTCAACACCGACAAGTACAAGGTTCTGCACCTGGGAAGGAAGAACCAGCAGCATACCTACAGGCTGGGGAACTCCCTTCTCATCAGTACAGAAGCAGAAAAGGATCTTGGAGTCATTATAGACTCCAAGGTGAATAAGGGCCACCAATGTGGAGACACAGTCAGGAAGGCTAATCGCACCTTGTCATGCATCCACAGATGCATCACGAACAGGTCCAAGGAGGTGATCCTCCCTCTCTATGTGGCACTGGTCAGGCCACAGCTGGAGTACTGCATCCAGTTGTGGGCGCCGCACTTCAGGAGGAATGTGGACAACATGGAGAGGGTCCAGAGGAGGGCCACTCGCATAATCAGGGGGCAGCAGGGCAGGCCCTAGGAGGAGAGGCTACGTGACTTGAACCTATCCAGCCTCCACAAGAGAAGGCTGAGGGGGGATCTAGTGGCCTGTTACAAACTAGTCAGAGGGGACCAGCAGGCATGGGGGAAGTCCCTGTTCCCCAAGCACTACCAGGAGTGACCAGGAATAAGAGTCACAAGCTGGCAGAGGGTAAATTTAGGCTAGATATCAGGAGGCGCTACTTCATGGTCAGGGCAGCTAGGATCTAGAACAAACTTCCAAGACAAGTGGTGCTGGCTCCTACCCTGGGGGTCTTTAAGAGGAGGCTAGATGAACACATTGCTGAGGTCATTTGAGCACAGTACTCTTTCCTACCATGGTAGGGGGTCGGACTCAATGATCTGCTCAGGTCCCTTCTGACCCTACCTACTATGAAACTATGATTCCAGTGAATCCAAATCTGAAGTTTCGATGCCGATTCAGAGAATCAGTGATTCAGATATAGACACGGCTTTAAAAGTTTTTTCCATATACCTTTAGATAGCAGGCATGGCTCATGATCACTGCAATGCTGGGGCACATGGAGCATTCCACAGGAGTCTACCCAGCACCAGCAGCAGCAGCCGCCACTGCCGCCACCACCTCCTGTCATCCAGCAGGCAGATCAGGGGCTGCACCCCCGGGAGGAGTCCGGCGCAGCCCCGCAGCCCTCCTGGGGGTGCAGGCCCCCTGATCTGCCTGCCAGATGACAGGAGGGTGCTGGCAAGCGACAGTTTTGCTTGTCAGCACCTCAAGGTGCAGTTTCCCAGAAACCTCTGCACCTGTTACCTTGAAACTTGGCAGGCTTCATGCCTTGAGAAGGGGCTACCATCAGAATCAGGCTAGAAAGGACAAAGTTATAGACGGTTTTGTGCTTCCCCGTTATAACCTATGGGTGAAACAGTGAAACAGTTAGGACTTGGAGCGAGGGGGTAGCAAAAGCACCAGTCACAGGGCTCAAGTGCCTATATACTAATGCTAGGAGCATGGGGAACAAGCAGGATGAACTAGCGCTCCTGGTTGCACTAAACGACTACGACTTAGTGGGGCTGACGGAAACCTGGTGGGATCCATCCCACGACTGGGCAGTACATATTGAGGGCTATAGATTGTACAGAAAGGACAGAGTGGGGAAAAGGGGGGGAGGGGTTGCGCTCTATGTTAAGGAGCAATATACATCAACCCTCATCAAGACAGAATCAAAGGATGAGGAAGTAGAAGGACTGTGGGTTAGGCTACATGGGGGGCAAGGAGAAAAGGATTTGGTGGTAGGGGTCTGCTACAGACCCCCACATCAAGGGGAAGAAATAGATTTGGGGCTCCTGAGGCAACTCTCAGAGACCATAAAAGCTAAAGAGGCGGTGGTCATGGGGGACCTAAACTACCCGGACATCTGCTGGGAGACACAGACAGCAAAGTCCCACCGCTCACGCAGGTTTCTAACCTGTGTACAGGACCTCCACCTGACGCAGGAGGTACATGGTCCCACTAGGGGGAATGCCTTACTGGATCTGGTATTGGCAACAGGGGATGACATAGTAGGGGACCTACAGATCGGTAGCCATCTGGGGGACAGTGATCACCTAAAAGTACAATTCAACATAAGGCGTCGAGTGGGTAAGGTAACCAGTAGGGTGAACGTGCTGGACTTTAGGAAACTCAGGCGATTAGTGAAGGATGCACTGCAGAGTAGTAGTTTTGAAACGATGGGAGCCCAAGAAGGGTGGCTGTGCCTTAAGGAAGCTATCCTTCTCGCACAAAGCGAGACGATCCCCGTGTGAGGTAAAAGAGGGAAAGGGGCCAGGAGGCTTCCCTGGCTGACCAGAGAAATCCTGGGGAGACTAAGGGCCAAAAGGGGAGCACATAAAAAGTGGAAACAGGGAGAGATCACCAAAGAGGAATATACCTCTTCTGCTCGTGCTTGTAGGGAGGCAGTTAGACAGGCCAAAGCTACCATGGAGCTGAGGATGGCAACCCAAGTAAAAGACAATAAGAAATTGTTTTTTAGATATATAGGGAGTAAAAGGAAGGCCCAGGGAGGAATAGGACCCCTGCTAAATGGGCAGAAACAATTGGTGACGGACAGAGGGGACAAGGCTGAACTCCTCAACGAGTTCTTCGCCTCAGTGTTCCTAAGTGAGAGGCATGACAAGTCTCTCACTGGGAGTGTAGGGAGGCAGCAGCAAGGCACCAGACTTCCATGCGTGGACCCTGAGGTGGTGCAGGGTCACTTGGAGGAACTGGATGCCTTTAAGTCGGCAGGCCCGGATGAGCTCCATCCGAGGGTACTGAAGGCACTGGCCGACATCATTGCAGAGCCACTGGCGGGAATATTTGAACGCTCGTGGTGCACGGGTCAAGTCCCGGAGGACTGGAAAAGGGCCAATGTGGTTCCCATTTTCAAGAAGGGGAGGAAGGAGGACCCGGGTAACTATAGGCCAGTCAGTCTCACCTCCATCCTTGGCAAAATCTTTGAGAAAATCATCAAGGCTCACATTTGTGAGAGCCCGGCAGGACAAATTATGCTGAGGGGAAACCAGCACGGGTTCGTGGCAGGTAGATCGTGCCTGACCAATCTAGTCTCTTTTTATGACCAGGTCACAAAACGCCTCGACGCAGGAGGAGGGGTGGATGTCGTATACTTGGACTTCAGGAAGGCCTTTGACACGGTATCCCACCCCATACTGGTGAACAAGTTAAGGGGCTGTGACTTGGATGACTGCACAGTCCGGTGGGTGGAGAATTGGCTGGAGGGTCGCACCCAGAGAGTTGTGGTGGATGGGTCGGTTTCGACCTGGAAGAGTGTGGGCAGTGGGGTCCCGCAGGGCTCGGTGCTTGGACCGATACTCTTTAATGTCTTCATCAGCGACTTGGACGAGGGGGTGAAATGTACTCTGTCCAAGTTTGCAGATGACACTAAGCTATGGGGCGAAGTGGACACGCCGGAGGGCAGGGAACAGCTGCAAGCAGACCTGGACAGGTTAGACAAGTGGGCAGAAAACAACAGAATGCAGTTCAACAAGGAGAAATGCAAAGTGCTGCATCTAGGGAGGAAAAATGTCCAGCACACCTACAGCCTAGGAAATGACCTGCTGGGTGGCACGGAAGTGGAAAGGGATCTTGGAGTCCTAGTAGACTCCAAGATGAACATGAGTCGGCAGTGTGACGAAACCATCAGAAAAGCCAATGGCACTTTATCGTGCATCAGCAGATGCATGACAAATAAGTCCAAGGAGGTGATACTTCCCCTCTATCGGGCGCTGGTCAGACCGCAGCTGGAGTACTGCGTGCAATTCTGGGCGCCGCACTTCAAGAAAGATGCGGATAACCTGGAGAGGGTCCAGAGAAGGGCCACTCGTATGGTTAAGGGCCTGCAGGCCAAGCCCTATGAGGAGAGATTAGAGAAACTGGACCTTTTCAGCCTCCGCAAGAGAAGGTTGAGAGGCGACCTGGTGGCTGCCTATAAGTTCGTCAGGGGGGCACAGAAGGGAATTGGTGAGTATTTATTCACCAAGGCGCCCCCGGGGGTTACAAGAAATAATGGCCACAAGCTGGAGGAGAGCAGATTTAGATTAGATATTAGGAGGAACTTCTTCACAGTTCGAGTGGCCAAGCTCTGGAACGGGCTCCCAAGGGAGGTGGTGCTCTCCCCTACCCTGGGGGTATTCAAGAGAAGGTTGGATGTGTATCTAGCTGGGGTAATGTAGGCCCAGCACTCTTTCCTGCTTATGCAGGGGGTCGGACTCGATGATCTATTGAGGTCCCTTCCGACCCTAGCATCTATGAATCTATGAATCTATGAAATGGAACAGTGCTTTCAAAATGAAATGAAACTCAAAATGAAACACTGTTCCATTGCAACGTCGAAATGGAAGTCGAAGCAGAACAGTGCTGTTTCGCACAGCCCTAATGGGAAATAACAGCACACAAATGAGGCTAGATTTTTTCTTGCTCTAGAATTCTGATTGGGGTAACCAAATTCCATGAGACTCAGAGACCTCCTCCACTGCAGTGTGAACATCAGCACAACCTACTCTTGGTGTCATCACAATTTTGTGACTCTACTATTTCAAATTATATTTTCATATGAAGCTTGAGTTATTTATTAGGTTACTTAGATACTTATGATTGAATCTTCATTCATTTGCTCCTATGTGTAGGACATATTATTAGGGATTATTAATTATTTAGGAATGAAGAAAATTGTTTAATAAAAAAATGTTATTTCTATCAGCCTTGATAAATGGTTTACATAAAGGCATACTGCTGCTATTTGTATATCACTTCAGCTGAACAAGAGGGCAGATTTTGAAGACCAGTTGGTCTGTTAATGGGTTTAAGGCACTGCCCATTGTGATGATCACATTAAAACTTGCTGTCAGGACTAGGCCATTTCTTACACTGCAAATTGCATGTGCAAATTCAGTTTAAAGTCTTTAAGAGAAAAAAGAATTTATAATAGTATTGGGAAGCAAAATAGCAGGAAATCCATGAAATCACTTTGAAGATATTCTGTTAGATGAACCAGACATAAAACATCTGTGCTACAGGTAAAAGCTGTTGTGCCAAAATTACTGAATAAGACCATAAGTTTCATCCTCATTTGCCTTTGCTAATGAATGAACATGAACGCGCTGTAGAAGTCTCTAATTATCAGCTATTACAGAAGCCTAATAATAGAGGTGAAGTTTGTACACATAATTAAAATTTCCATCAAATTATTTGAATATGTGGAAAAGAATAAACATAAACTGAGATAATTTTATTTTAGATAAATTTTATTTTGCAGCTAAGCAGAACACTTTTAAGTATAAGGCTGTGTGTAGACTAAACGATAAATGGTGTGGGGCTAAATGCTTTTGCATTGCTTTAATGGTGTCTGTGTTTGCATGCCTCAGTGGCCTATAGTGCATTGATTTCAGCTGCTGTAGGAAATTTGGTGGTGTAATGAGCCGCAAATGACTCCAAGGAGGAGTTTTAGTTTGCTGCTCCTACAGGCACAGAGTGAAGCACCAGGCTCTGTAGGAAGCCCTGCCGGCAGCCTGTCAGCTGCCTGGGGAATAGGCTCTGCTGAAGAAAAGCGGCAAGCCTGATCTTTTCCCCCCACCTCGCAGTCTGCCTGCTTGCCTGAACTGTGCGGGGGCCCAGTGCTTCCCTCCATGGCTGTGGTGCCCCCCAGGACTGCCTGAGCCGGGTGCCTGTGGACAGGTGCCACCTGGGAGGGAGCCACAGCTGCCACAGAGGGAAGCACCAGTGCCCCCACCATTTCAGGGACTGCTCTGCCTGCTAGCAGCTCACCCTCCCCTCCCCATCTGGAGAGGCAGGTAAGTCAGTGGGGTGTGTGCATGACACAGGAGTTTAATCAGCCCTAAATTGAAGTGGTGTTTTTTTAAAACCCACTGCTTCAAATTTAGGGCCCCCGTTTCATCTACACATGCCCTAATTTTCTAGTTCTGTAAATGTGTTTTTGTAAGAGGAATTTTAAGGTGTTTATGTGGAAGCAAGTTTATTTTAAGATTGAACTGCAATTAGTTTCTATTGGCTTAAAATAAGCTTTTGACCACATGCTTTTAGAAAAGCTTTAATCTTATCTTTCACTAATCAAAAAACCCTCCAACCGTTCCATATAAATAATGACAAAAAGACACAGCATGACTCAAAATGGTACCTTTCATATAAAGATTTTTTTCTTTGAAAAGTGATTCAACCACTCTGTTTCTCAATATAAACAATTATAGTGGCATCTAGTTAGTGAGAATACTTTATTTATTTTACTCCTATTAACACTTCAGTTATAGCTCTGTAAAAGAATGAGGCAAAGATTTAGATTCTGTTCTGGAATTAATGTATCAATATTAGCATCTTTAGCAAAGTTCCAGCAGCAAGGCCAAATTTATTCTTCTAATGAACAATCCACCTCTGAAACCTTACTGAAAAGGTAGGATTGCATTAGGGTAATTGAGAATAACATGTAAAGAAAATGGGTTTATATTAAGGTAAGTGATGGTATATCTGCAGAATTTTTATTACAGATAGCTATGTACAAAGAGGAAAAAATTATTTCAAAACTCAGGAAGAAATATCCAAGAACTTATTTAAAATGCCTTTTTTTATGAGTAAATACAGTAAAATTATTATTTGGGAAGCATTAGAACCCAAGAACAATCTCCATCATAATTTGTAATTACTTTTTCACCAGTTTAATTAGCTACTTTAGTCATATTCCCTTTAAAGTTTGCAATCTTGTTTATTAGCTTGTTATATAAAAGGAATTAATTGCACTTATATGACTGCTGTCTAAAAAATATCTGGGGTGATTTAGACAGGCAGGTTCCTGCCTTGAGCAGGGTGTCAGGCTAAATGACCCCATGGGGCGCGTCCAGATGAGTGCACACGTGCCTTTTGCACTGTCTCAAACCCCTTTGAAATGGGGCAAGAGGCACATGCAGGAAGGAAAAAAATGTTCCCTGTGCTGCAAACTTGCAGTGTGGGGAGAAAATTAGACCCCTGGAGATCCAAACAAAAACTTGGGGAAAAAACTGGGTTAAGGCATGGTCCCAGGCTGTGCCCTGAGGCAACTGGAGGCTCAGTCCTTCAGAGACACTCTGGCAGACTGCCAGAGCATCTCTATGATTGGCCCTTTCCACACTTCTGAAGCATGCTGTCTGCCTGTGCTGGGCAGGTACTGGTGCAAGCTGCAGGGACCTGGACCCAGCTTTTGCCAGGTAAGCAGGGGGTTGGGGAGCTGGAAGAAGGGGGAGGGGACCTTGGGAGACTGGAGACAGCAGGGGAATGAGCAGGGGGCTGGAGACCAGCAGCGGGGGGGGGGAGTGTGGGGCGGAGCTGTCATCTCTGGGGGGCCTGGGACCCTGTGGGCAGGGTAGACCATGTGCTGTGTGGGAGGGGCTCTGCCTTATGGTGGGCAGAGGACAATTGCCAATGCATAGGTGGTGCACTCCCTGAACATGGTGGTGCACCCCTTGGTGCACAAGGTGCTGCTGACACTGTCGGTAGTGCCTGGAGGTGATTGCCACTTGCCACCTCCTATTGCCAGTGGTGTCTGCAGGTAGTCAGTGATTACCAGTGGCCACTGCAGTCACTGCTGGTGGTATCTGTGGGTTCTTGCCACTCACCATGCCTCCCCCCTGCTGACAGTGCTGGTGGCATCTGCAGGAGCTCCCCACTTACCACTGCCACCACACTCCCATCGCTGCTAGTGCCGCCATGCCCCGCCAGCTGCCGGGGGCATGCAGCACTCATTCAGGGGACCCACCCCTCCTAAGAATTCCCCAACACCCACATCCCTCCACACCTACCCACATCCTGCCACCCCCCTTCCCATCCCTTTGTGCAAACCCCACATCTCCCCATCACACACCTTTTTGCCATGTGATAAGGAAACCCAAAGCAAACATTAAAACATATAGATATTTAGGATTTATTTTATTACGATGCTAGAGACACTGATAGGCTTTCAAATTTCTTTAACATTGTAAATATAACAGTAAAACATTACCCATATGATCAACCCCCCTTTCTCTTTCTTGTTCTAATTGTGGAAGAATGTGAATTTTGGGGTATTTTAAAAAGTGAATTTGGGATGCTCCCTCTGCAGTCTAGCTGACACAAGGGGCTAGTGTCCCCAGATACCAGTTGGCTGGGCCCCAGAAGCTCCTGAGATCAAATAACCCTGAGATGCTGGCCAGGGCAGGTTTTTGTACTTCTGGGGCCAGGACAGGGCAGCTTTTTATACTGCTAGGGACAGCACAAGTCCTGGCCCCAGGCTCTAGCTTTCCTTGGCTGCAGATTTGGGAGAAGCCAGGCAGGATTACTGTGCCCCAAGTGGCACAATTTGCTCCACAACAAAGTGCATGTTCAAGCACGTGCACTGAAGCAAAAAGCCCCAACTCAAATTTGCACCACTTCTATTTGAGCTGCTGCAAGCACATGTGCTTGCATGTGTGGATGCACCCACAAAGTTCTAGCACTATTTTTGAATTATTATACCTTTTGAGTTTCAAACACCCTGTTGATCTAAATCTGGGCCACTTGATAGAAACAGTAGTGATTGGGCCTCTCTGCATTTATATTTTGGAAAGCTCTGGCATTATGTGGCTGGATACAATGTAATAATTTTATTTTCAGGTATTTTGTTCCCAAATCTGATGTCTCTGAAATAGAAAGTTGACAAATGTACACGTTTCACCTAGAACAATGTAAATTAGCATGATTAAAGGGTACTGCCCATAAAGTTACTGTTTTCTTTTTAAAATAAAATGTAAAATGATATGGAACAAATTACCTAAGGCAGGGTGACCAATCTGGGGTGCACATGCCACAAGTGGCTTGGGAAGCTTATGCGTGTGACACGCAGAAGCCCAGACGGAGGACAGGCAATACAGTGGTAGATAGGGTAGGGAGCAGACAACAGAGCACCAGATCAGGCAAGGGAGATCAGAGTGGCATCAAGGGTGGGTGCAGGGCTAATTTGTGGCACACGTGCCAAAAAAGTTGCTGTCCACTGATCTATAGTTTTCTTTAGCTATGGGAAATATTTAAATTACAGCTAGACAAAGTTGTCTGGGCTGGTTTAGGCAGGAATTAACTTGCTTTGATCAGGGTGTTGAGCCAAATAATGTTTTGAGATCCTTCCCAGCCCAATTTTTTTTAATACCCCTATACAGACATTCCTCCTCAATAACATACATTTGATGGAAGTTTCCTTTTAAGTTAAGAAATATTTAAATAACCTTTATCATAAAAACCCACAAAGAACAAATCCCCAGCAAAAATAAAGCAAGGATAGTCTCTATCTGTACTTCAGAAACATGAATAGAAAATAAATTATAATGGCGATAAACTGGCATCATGTTTGTTCAACTAATTTTAAAACTGGCTAATATCAGATCAAGAATTCCTATAATTAATCCAGTAAACATTTATATGGTGGTTGTCTAAATTATCTGAAGAAATTAAAGAGCTTTCTTTGATTTGTCAGTGGTACACATCTCTGGGAAACCAAATTCAATCAGCTTGCTACTTTTGTCAGATTCCCTAGCCTTGATTTGAAATATGATCTAGTGACAGCATGCCTACCTCGCTCCTGAAGTTATTTTAAACAAGGCAAGCTTAGCATATTAGGAAAAATTATGGTACTTTCCTAAATTATCTTACATGGCAACCAGCAAAGTCAGGCCAAAAAAATTAAAAAAATTAAAAAAGGCTGCTTTTGGGAATCCCCGGGTAGCAGGAGAAGGGAACAATATTTACTGTTTCTTTGGATCAAATTTCATTCAAATCTGTGGTGTGTAGTTAATAAACTTCTGGCCTAAATAAGAAATTAAATATGTAGTCTTGGTTAAGGGTAACTGGAGTGTGTGTGTGTGGTTCTAATTTAAAAAAATGAACTAATAAAAGATTTGTCTAACAACCAGGAGCACTGTCCTTTGTACATGTTTATACCATATTCATCTGAATCCAAGATGAGGTTTTTTTTTCCTCTAATCAACCTGAGGAAAGTTCCTTTCATCTTGGACTCGCATACAAATCAGGAGGAAGGGGGGAACCAGGTTCAGGGCTAGAGCTAAAGTCAGACCTACGGCAGCCTCCTGGTCCACTGGCCATCTCCAGTTTTTGCCTCTTTCTCTGTGCCCTTCCCACTTCCCTTACTGTCAGGTGCAGCTTAGCTCTGGCTCAGGCTCAGGCTGGGTTCCCCTCCAGGCAGAGAGCACATGGAAACTTTGTCCCCCACCTGGGCAGTCAGCAGTACCATCACTGCTACATGGTCTGGAGAGGACTGAGCATCTATGTGCTGTGCTCTGGGAGCTAACAGAACCCCAGGAGCATCTAACAGTGAAGGTGAGGAAAGGAGGGGAAGAGAGAGAGACTGCAGTGAGCAGGGGAGGAAGGGAAGGGACTGTGGAGACCTGGGGATGGGGGTGGGATGCCACTGGCAGGGGGCAGGAAGCTTGCAGGGGAAAGAAGTGGCAGGGGAGAGAGCAAGGGGTGACCCCCTAGCCACTGCTTTTCTTGCTGTAGCAGTAGGAGGAGATGAATTCAAGACAACTCTCTGACAATTAGATTCTACACTTGGAATATTTATAATAAATTTATACATTTGCCATATATAGAATCTAATTATTGGAGGATTGTCTTAAATTCAGGGTCAACTAAGATTCAAGTACATATGGTATATCCCTTTTTTTTAAGCTTGTTTATTTTTTATTGCAAATAAGCCCATGCATCAACACAGAACTTAGCACCTAAACTGCTTCTGGCACCTGAGCTGGCTCATTTCAAGCTAATTTGGGTATCACTACACAACACTGCAATTTTCATTGTAGATATACCCTCATATAATTTTATGACAGTAAAATATGGCTGGTTTTTTTAATTAAAGTCTCTAGGCACTGCTGGAATAGTAATAAAGATTTAAACACTGATGATGGCTAACAGACTAAAGATAATGTAATGCAAAACTGATTGTGAATGTGAAAAGTCTGACTTGCAAAAGAAAGAACGAACATCTAATTTTTGTAGATTTGATCTCACTAACTGAAACGCAGCAGGAGCTATGATGTGCACAGCAGCATACCACCACGCAGGCCATAAAACAGGGATCAAATACATAGAAGGAAGGATGTTAGAAGGAGAAATTGGATCTAATCTTGCTACAGGATGTATTATAATTTTTGCAAAAAACCTTAATTGGTAACTCTAGAAGCTCCCAATTTTCCAAAATCCATATATATAAATATTTGTTGTAAAGTACTTTACTAACACAGAACTCATGTAGTCTGTGCCAGGATAAATTGTATAAGCATATGATAAACTTAATTTATTATATGCCTTGAGTGCTTCAGCATACCATAACAATATTCCCTTTTGTTTCTAAATGGGAAAATGTACACCCCTAAAATTAGGTTAGTCTCAAGTGTAGGACAGGCAATACTCAACTCTGAACTAGTGAAAGTCTGAAACTCTCATGGCCTTTTGGGGTAGGAAAAGAGACTTGTTTATACTGGAAAGGGTGATGTTTTTCTTAACCAGAGGTATACAAGAAATACTCCAATGTATCCATCTGGGATGACCTGCCTACCTCACTTGCATGTTTGTCACTCACAGATTACCCAGCCCTTCTAAAATCACGTAGAAAAAGCTTTATGCTGTATGACAGTATCACACACTCACTCACTCACTCTTAAATAATAATTATTTGTATATATATTGGGGTGGGCAAAATACAGCCCATGCAATGGGTCAAGCCCACCAGCCCATTCTATCCAGCGCACAGGGTCTCTACAAATTTAGAAAATTAATTTTTATCTACCCCTTACTGCCTGTCAAAGATGACAGGCAGCCAGCAGCAACAGGACCAGTGGGACACTGGCTGAGCAGTAAGGCTGGCCCGGCTCCACCCCACTCCACCCTCCCCTCCCACCCTCATCCCCCAACTGAAAACCTCTGTGACTTCTGTCCTCATGACCCTGAAGTGATTCACTCCCTTCCCTCCGTGAGCAGCCTAGCAGCTGGGAGCCCCCTGGTGCTTCCCAGGCCAGGCTAGAGCCAGAATGGGAAGCAGCAGGTGTGGGGGGAGGGGGGAGGGAAGTGGCTGCACTGGTGAGACATGAGGAGCAGTAGGGGCTGCAGGTAACAGTATGGCAGCAAGGGGCAGAGCTATGGGGAGCAGCGTGGGAAGTGGTGGTGGCTGCAGGGAGTGGCATAGGGAATGGCTGGGGCCGAGGGGAGCAGCGTGAGAAGTGGCAGCAACACAGTAAGTGGCAGGGGCCATGGGGAGCAGCAATGGAATTGGTGGAATTGGCTGAGGTAAGTGGTAGGGGCCATGGCAAGTGGATGGGGCTGCAGGGAGCAGTGCATGAAATGGCAGGGGCCACAGGGAGTGGTGTGGGAAGCAGCAGGGGCTGTAGGGAGTGCCAGGAGTCACAGAGAGTGGCACAGTAAGTGGTGGGGACCACGGGAGCCACAGAGAGCAGTGCAGTGAGTGGCAGGGGCTGCAGGGAATGGTGGGAACCATGGGGGATGGTGCAGTGAGTGGCAGGGGCCATGGGAAGCTGTGGAGCCACTGGGATTGATGCGGGAAGTGGCAGGGGCTACAGAGAGTGGTAGGGCGAGTGGCAGGGGCCATGGAAAGTTGTGTAGTGAATGGCAGGGTTGCGGGGAGTGGCAGGCAAGCATGCAGCAGGGAATGCAGGGAAACAGTGGTGGCAGGCAGGAGCATGGAGCCCATGCAGGTGCCCTGAGACCAGCAGGGACCAGCATTCTCTCTAAGCTGTGTGGTGTGTGTGGCTGCTCAGGCCTGCCTGGTAGCATGGTATGAGCATGCCTGTGCAACTGCACACACCACACAACTTAGAGGGAATGCTGGCAGGGACCCAGGGTGCAGCAGCAGGAGTGCAGAGCCTGGGTGTGGGGCCTGGCTGGCTTCATTGCATGAGGCTTGCATTCAGTCTGCTGCAGCTGCATGAGATGAAGCCAGCAACCCGGTCCTGTCTCTTTTTGTCCCATCCCAACTACCAGAACCCCCCACGCCAACCACATACCCCATACCCACCCACTATACCCACATCCCACCACACACACTTCCCAACCACACCCTACCACAAACACGCCCTTACTGCTCACACACAACATACAGTAGGACCGTATTTTGAGCTATTATGCAGTCACCTCTAGATACACTTCATAAATTGCATATATCAGTACTAAAATATTTTAAAATAAATTATAGTATATGTTTTATTTTTTGTATATAATTTGTTTGTTTTTTTCCCATTTCAATATTGCAGCACCCTTCCTCCCAAAAGGAGTACTTCCAGGGCAAGGAGAGGGACTTCTGGTGCCAAAGGTCAGGGGTTGGGAGCAGGACTTCCAGTCTCAATATGGAGGGTGGGGCAACTGTCAAGGGGCAGGGCTACCTATGCATCTTTTGACAGCGCCCCAAAACTCAGTAAGTGGCTCTCCACCCAAAATAATTGCCCACCCCGATTTAGATATACATAGATACATACGTATGTACATCTAGATGCATATGAGACTTACCTTGACCTCTGTGACAGCAGGTTCCAGAACTGGAAGATTTGCATACACTGGCATGCTCCAAACTGGACATGCATCAGTCAAACTCCTCAGGCTTGTCCCTGGTGCCCACTCTTAAAGCCTCAGTCTCTAGCTGGCCTGAAGGCTCTGCAGACAAGCTTGGAGCAGCCTTGCTCAGTCACTTCCAGGTTCATTGATATCATAATACTCTCATTCAGAACTAGGCCTTTGCTGCCTCTCCCTCTCCTTAAAAAGTGATGCAGGATGGTGCAATATAAAAGAAAAAGACAGCTGTAAGCAGAACAATGGTAGCTGAGGTGTAGGCAAAGCCAGTTTTTCCAGTCTAGTCTCCAGGTGGATAGTACCCAAACAACAGATCATGTTGTAAGAAGGAAATGCTTGAGGGTGAGCAGGGGAGTCCTGTGGCAGAGGGGGACTGTAGTCTCTAAGGCTAGGGACAGACGTTCAAAAAGCCTGAATTGATTCAGTCTTTGCAGGTTAGTCTAACCGGGCTAGGCTAAATCAGTTTTGTAACCAGGCAAACATCCCAGAAATGCAGGCACATGCCTGCAGTGGCTCAGGTTAGAAGCTGGGGGATGCTAAAGCAGCCCTCCCTTCCCTTTACAGGGCTGAGCTGAGGCGAGTGTGGGCAGACCCTGGCAGGACACTGTGAATAGTGACAGGGTCCCACCCCTCCTTAATAACAGAATATTTATCAGCTGTTTTCAGCATTTAACACCCCATCAGAAAACAAAGGCTTGCTTATTACAAGCTCTTAAATAGCTTTTTCCAAAGGAAAATGCATACCAGCTTCTGGCTGCTTTATTATTTATTCCATCCAGGAAGAGAACACACCAACTACAGATGCTTCTTCAGCCTAATGAAGGGTTTTTAAACCTAAAAGCTTGCTAAGAAATTATTTTCCAACTATTTAGTTGGTTGATATCAGATTTACCCAAAGAACCTCATCTGCCTTTTCCAAAGGAAGGAAAGCAGGGACATTACCATATTGAGCTGCTGATTACCTCCAAAAGCGGACACTGTCCTATATGCCTTACACAGTATTGGCTCACATTAGGGCTGTGTGAAATGACTATTTTTCATTTTGGTTTCGGATTCAGCTATTTCAGAGGAATAGTGATTTGTTTCGGTGTTTCAGGTCACAGTAAAATAGGCTATTGTACATTAAGGCACACATCTAGATGCACCCACTGATATTAAAGTTATATCTATACAGCTCAGTGTAGTTACCCACTAATGTACTAGACTCCAAACCAGAATCAGAATAGCACAGCTTTGCAAACAGGCTAATAATCTGAGCAGGGCTCATTTGTTACACTGCTTGCACAGGATATCTCATTCTTTTCCAGATTTAGTTTCAACTGATTCACCTGCTAGCATGGTTCTGCCTTGTGCTATGAAAATGTACTTTAAAGTTTTTGAAAATAGGATTTAGGAACCTCATGAAGTCATCTAGTCTAGTTCCTAGCTCAAGGCAGGATTATCCCTGGTCCAAGTCAAGTGGCTGTCCAACCTGCGTTTGAAAACTTCCAGGGATGGAGATTTCACAGCTTCTTCAGGTAGCCCATTCCAATGCTTGTTGATCTGCATAGTCAGAAAGTTCCTCCTAATCTTCAACCTAAATTCCTTCTGCTGCAGCTTGAAGGCACTGGTTCTAGTCCTATCCCCTACATTGATTTCATAGGCATTAGGGGCTGGAAGGGACCTTATGAGATCATCAAGTCCAGCCCTCCTGCCAGAGACAGGAAGTCTGCAGGGATTAGATGATCCCAGCAAGATAAATATTAGGAGTGCACGAAGCTTCAATCTGCAATTTGATTCAGAGAAGATTTGGCCCAATTCGGAGGCCGAATCCAAATTGAATCTGGAGAAGAAAAAAACCTCTGAATCAATTTGGAGGCTCTGAATCAATTTGGAAAAGATTCAGGAAAGATTTGGAGATTTGGAATTCAGGGGAGCAGAAACTGAGAAGAGGGTGGAGGAAAGGGGGTGGGGGAAGACTGACATTTCTAGCTGGCCAGTGACAGTGATCTTTCCCTGAATCTCCTTCTAATCACAGTGCTCTGGGGGAAGACCGTAGAAACATCATATAAGCCTCTGTTTGCAGGCTTTCTGTGCCTTTTGTAAGCTGTTTCTGCCTCAGCAACAGCATCTGAAAGGTACTGGACTGACTTGGCTTCCTACCTAGTCAGTATCCTGCTAGTTACTGTTCTTGGAAAGGATTGGATACAGCTTAGTAACTAGAATCCCTCTACTTATCCCTATCCAATCCATTTCTTTCAATTTATATTTGTTCTTGGTTTTTTCTTTCCAACACTTTTTAAAAAGAAAGCTGTGTTTTCCCTGGCAGTGTGATCCATCACACACTCATACACATACATCATAGAAGAAGTCAGATATTATTACAACACAGAAGAAGTTAGACAGTCATAGAAGAAGAAGAAGAGATATTATTTTAGTTGCACACAAAACAGAAGAAGAAGTCAGACACAGTCATACATCAGAGAAGAAGAAGAAGAAGAAGATGTATATTATTAGTTAGTTACACACACGCATTTTCCAGCACAGGAAAGATTAATAGGAAGCGTGCTGGAAAGACAGGTGCCAGGTCTACTGGCAGGGAAGGGAGAGGAGCTAGAAGGGGTAGAGGGAGAGCTAAAGCTGCAAGTTCCCCCCACCCCAAACAAAGATGCATCCTCTTTCCTGGCAGCCATGAGTCTTCTCCTGCCAGTGGAAGTGAGGAGGTAGGAGCAGTACCTGTACCTGCACAACCTCCAGAAATAGGCAACAGCAGCAGAATGACAGTCTCCTCCACCCCAATTTTATCTCCCAGCCCGAGCCTCCCATTGCCAGAGGAGGATCTGGGTCTGGAACCAGAGGGCCTGAGCACCCTAGCTAAAGAAATTCTGGGGACCAAGGGGGAATATGAGTTTGTGCTCCACATCCCTCAAAGTTCCCCTAGACCCAGGTGTCCTTCTCAGGAAGGAACCTCAGAGGAGGTTGTAGAGGCAAGTGGCTCAGCTGAGTCAGTTCCTCCTGTTTTGTGTCTCTACCTGCTGAGGAGGGAGATAAGGCAGGATCTAGAAGTGGGGGAGTAGTGTAGTGTGGGATCATTTTGAGGTGGCAGATGATCCCAAGCATGTTATCTGTCTGCACTGACGAAAGCAGATCAGCCGGTGCAAGGAGGTGAAACACTTCACCACCATGGTGATGCTGCTGCAGCACCCCTTTGCCCTTCCTCCTCAGCCCGGCACCAGTGGGAGCTGCTCAAAGGGAAGTCCTCTGCTTGTTGCAAAGCCCTCTTCCCCCTACTGCTCCAGTGTGGCCTGCCTCTGCTTTTAGGGGATGCCACAGACAAAGTGGGGGGGTACGTTCTGAAGGTGAGCACGGTCACCCAGAGCACTGGGGAGATGTTTGCTCTGGATGGCCAGCCCTTCTCCTTAATTGAGCGGCCAGGGTTCAGGCAGCTCGTGGTGCTTGTGGCCCCATCCTACCAAGTGCCCACATGTACCGCCTCTAGTCTCCTCTACATCAGCCACTGCCAATGTGGGCCAAGGGCATGGCTTCAGTGTTGGGGTCCAGATGCACCAGACCCCGGCCTCAGGCAGATAGGTAGCCACCGAAGCCTCGGCACTATCTCGCTGAAGACATGGAGCCACTGAACTGTGACCCTTTGGCCTATTGGGCAACTGAAGCTGATTCAGCTGAATTGATTTGGGACAGAGATCTGAATCTCCAAATTGAATCATTGTCCTCCAAATCAGCTTAATCCGAATCTGAGTTGAATACTTCCCTATTTGCACAAGCCTAATAAACATCCAAATGCTTTTTGAATGAATCCAGAGTAGGTGCTTTCACCACATCTGCAGGGAGTCTGTTCCAGACCTTAGACAGTCAGAGGTGGTGCAAGCACCTACTCTGGACTCACAGAAAAACACAGTCACAAAGAAAACCCCACCTCCATCCTCTCTTTAGTCACCCTTCAGGTATTTGAAGACATCAAATTTTCCTCAGTTCTTTCTTCTCTAGACTAAATAACCATAGATTTTTCAGTCTTTCCTCATAAGTCATGCTTTCCAAGTCTCTACTCATTTTTGCCACTCTCCACAAGATTCTTTCCAATCTATCCATATCCTTCTTGAAGTTTGAAGCCCCAGACTGGACACTGTTCCAGGTAAGACCTCACCAAAGCTAAATAGAGCAGAAGAATCACTTCTTTTGATTTGCAAGTGACACTCCTGTTAATAAAACACAGTATGCTGTGCACACTGTTGGCTCTTGTTCTGCTTATGATCTATTGTAACCCCCAAGTCCTTCTCTTCAGTACTCCAGCCTAGCCAGTCATTCTCCAATCTGTATTTGGACATGCAGTTATTTTGTCCCAAGTTTAGGACTTTGCACTCGTCCTTGCTGAATCCCGCCTTATTGATTGTGGACCATTTTTTCCAGTCTATCCAGGTCATTCTGAATCCTAGCCCTATCCTCCAGAATGTCTGCATATCCACCCAATTTGGTGTCATCTGCAAATTTGCTATCTTCAATAGCGTCCTAATACCTCACTTCCTTTGAAATCAATGACAGTATGGTGTCTAAATTGTTTTTGACAATCTAAAAACAGTTGTTCTTGAACATTTTACCAATATGTGTAGTCAAGAAGCAAAACTATCCTTGATGGCAATGGAAGTGGTGCATGCTCTTGACCTGATATGGGTGCGAATCCATTACCAAGTGAAAATTTTGAAATAGGCCATATAGTGAGCCAGTGCGGGATAAAGTCCTTTGTCATTAGAAAATGTTGGTCACTGACAATCGCCTCTCCATTATTTTTACTTGTGGAATATCAATACGTATAGTATTTGGCAGTATTATGGAAAGCAGATGCACAGTAAGTTTTTAAGGCTGCACACAGATGTCACTTTCTTACTACCATAAAAATGTTTATAGCAGTACAACACCTAAGTGAATAGAAGTTCCTCCTGCTTGTCACACCACAAAAATTGTGGTGCAACAATTATATTAATAATACTTGTGCCATATTTTCATGGTGGATGTCTATGTTTATGGCTCAAGAGTTCAGGCAGCCCAGGGCTAACTATGCTCTCCAGCCACCCCAGGCCAGTGCTCTCAGTGCTTCAGAATCCAGATCCCGCAGGGCAATGGCCCTGGGTGCCTGGCCTTAATCCAGGGGAGCTCCAAGGAACTGCATGCATTCCCCCATTTGCATCTGTGGATGAACACCCTGGAAGATCCCTTCAGGCATGTGTCTGTAAGTGTGGAGTGGGGAACCCACGGGGTTACCTCTGGTTACCTAGGGTGCCCCCAGGTTGGGATCAGGCACCTGAGGCTGTTGCTTTACACTTATCTGGCTCCTAAAGCCCCAGAACAGCAGGGTATGATCCTGCAGAATAACAGCCCCAAGCAATGTTTGTCTCTGCAAATCAGTCAGATCAGTTGTGCAAGGACACATTCAGATATAGCTGATTGTGTCACAAAAATGATGTCTGTTTGTAGCCTAAATGTTTGTTTTATGTGAAGGTGTTTCAGCTTCATCATATCTTTTAAGTAGTTACCTCATGACATGTGCTGTAGGCAAAAGTCTTCTGCAAACTATTTAGCCACATTTTTTTAAAACTATTATGTGTCAAGTACAAAAACACTGTTTCTTCAGTGAAATGCACAGTCACTCTGCCCAATGCAGTATTTTCTCTGTCTTTGAAGGAACATGAAAGGCAACTGCTGCAGCTGTGTATCTTGGAATAAATTGCAGAGAAGAGCTACAAAGGTTAATCACTATGAGTGGAACAAATCAACTTTGCAGAAGAGGGCTTTTTCAGTCAGCAAATTTGACATTAAGTAAAAGTTTAAGTAAAAATCTGATATGCAAATAAGTCTGAGTGGCTTTGTCAAACTTTGCAAAGAATATCTAGATTCCCTTCCCCCACCCCCATTTTACCAACAATACTACATAGCTCTGCCCTTGTTGCATGCTGATGTATATGCACTTACACATAACAGGATGAGTATCAGCAAAAATGGCAGAGTTCTCCCTCTTTGCCTGCTCTGTGGAGCCGGCACTGCCCTGTGTGCCCAGTTCTAGCTCAAGGTACCCGAACTGGGCCACAGATCATGTTGCACAGCCCCCACATACTGGGATCCAGCAATCATGTCCCCACCAGACAAATGGATTGGGCCATGATGTCCCCAAGTGCCAGAATCCAGTCCATATACCCCTGATGGACCCTGTAGCTGCTGCTCACCCCTACTCCCCTGCCCAAAGTCCAGTAACAAGCCAAAAGCAGGGTTAGGCCTATTTGTCACCCTATAAAACACATGACCCCAGCCCACCAAGTCTCTCATTGGCCTCCTTTAGGTGGGGAGGCTACAGGAAAAGGGGACAACAGAATTCTTGGGACAAATAATGAAAAAATGGGCGGGGGGAAGAGTGCTGGTCAGAGGTTCAAAACAAGTGTGCTGAGTGGGGACAGTAAGCAGAGCACACCAGACAGCACCCACTGGCCCTCAAGTGAGTCCAAGGACCCAGAAGACACTGCCTAGTGATATCCTCTTTGGAGATGAGAGCAAAGTAGGGTGAGGAAAAAGTGGCCCCACAGTCCCTGGGGAACTTCCCAGCCAGAGTCTCCTTCCTGGTCAAGTACATGTCCAGCTTGGCCAGGGTGAGAAGGAGGTTGACTGGGAGTTCCTGTGACTTGATGGAACCACAGATGGGGAGTGCATAAATAAAAAGATGCAGGGACTAGTGCAGCCAGAACCTCAATAGAAGGTTCAGGAGGAGGAGGTGCAGGGGCTGCAACCTGGGGCACTCCAGGTAGGTGTGTGCCAGGGTCTCTTTCTGCCACAAAAAGGGCAGGTGTCAAGGGCATCTGTAAACCATGAAAGATACATGCCTGCAGCAATGGCTCCATGGAGAAGCTACCAGCTGAGGTCCCCAGTGCCGCGTAGGTCAGGGTGGAATACAGACTCCTCCACCAGGGACCTTCAGCCTCATCCTTGCCTAGGGTGGCCCACCACTTGTTGTCCAGGCAGGATGTAAGGACAGAATGGTGGCTGGCATGGAACATGAGCACATAGAGCTGGCAGTAGTGGGCAGTACAGAAGTGGACTGGCTCGGTGTCCTCCAGCGTGCTCAGGTAGTGAAGTGGGGACTGCCATGGGCCTGCTGAGGCAAGGGCCCCACAATGAGCTCTGGAAGGCTGGGAAACTGGGGTGGAGGGGGACTTCCCTCACGCAGAACCTGATTAATGTAGGTGAGGGCAGTGAGGGCCAGGGTGGCCTTGACCTCCTGGGGTAGATAGGCTCACACAGCATGGACAGCTCCATGCACTGCACCAGTGCAGCAGGATCTGGCCACCCCTGCTTGGCATATGTACAGGTGATGTGGGCCAGGACCATCCTCTGGTGCACCCAAGGCATCTCTGTCACCAGCACCACCAGCAGGTGCTTGGTGAGGAGGTCAGCAGCTTAGGCGACTGTCCCTGGGGACCTGGAGGCAGATACCAGCCTCCAGGCCTTGAGAAGGTCCTGGTAGAAACCCAGAATCTCTCCCAGGTCCTGCTTGGGAAGTCCTTTCAGGTAGAAGAGCTTCTGGTCATATTGGAAACCTCAGAGGTGGCGGAGCAAGGTGTGTTCCAAGTGGCTTCATGCTGTATGACTACCATCACCATAGAGCAGCCTCTGCAGGGCCTGAAGGTGGAAGGTGAGGACCTGGCTACAGAGGCAGACAAGGCCCTGCCCATCCTCCCACAAGGGAAGGCTCAGGACACCTGCAGACACCCAGTGCTGTCCTGGCCAGAAGAACCCTTGCTTCCATCTCTGGAGCCTGGCCAGCACCTTTTGGGGCATGCCAGACCATGGACAGGACCATCTGGTTGATCACCAGTGTCCTTCTGTGTAGGGAGAGGCACCACATCAGGCCCGCCTGTGTCTGCAGCTGCTCTGACACCCCGACCTCTAGCTGTTTCCAGTTCTCTGCTGGGGACAGGTGGACCCACAAGTAGAGCAGTGAGCCCACACGCCAGTGGATGCCCTGGAGAGCAGGTGAGAATGAGCCCACTTGCCACCTGTCATCCACTCTCAGGCCACAGCTCTTGATCCAGTTGACCCGAGCAAAGGAAACCACTAGGTATACAGACTGGTAGGCCTCTACCTGCACCAGGTGGCCTGGGTCCTGAATAATGAGGAGATTGTTGTTGGCATATGTTGTCAGGACTAGCCTCACAGCCAGCTCTCAAACCACCAGTCCCACCACCCACTTGCACAGGAGGCAGAGAAAGGGCTTGAGAGCCACAGCGTAGAGCTGGCCCAACAGTGGACAGCCTTGATGCATTTACTGCCTGAATGGGATTGACTCTGTCAAAATCCAGCTGAGCTTGACCCTGCACCCTGAAGAGGTTTATAGCACCTGGAGAAAGTGCACAAAGTGGGGACTGAAGCCAAAAGCCCTCAGCATGCTTGTGAGGTACCAGTTACACCCTGCCAAATGCCTTCTCCTGGTCAAGGGACAGGACAACAAATGACAGGCCCTTGCAGTGTGCAAGATTTGGGAAGTCACAGACCAGGTAGGGGTGGGTTATTGAAGATGGATCTCCCTGGCACTGTGTATGACTGGTTGGAGTGGATCATGTCCACTAGCATGGAGTTCAGGTGCAGCCAGATGGCCTTCACTGACACTTCGTAGTCTGTGCAGAAGATGGAGATAGGATGCTAGTTCCTCAGGTCACAGGGGTCCCCATTCTTGGGCAGAAGGGTCAGCACAGCCCTTACACATGACAGGGGGAGTTTCACATCCCCTTTGGACTTGGTCCAGACTGCCACAAGATCTTGGATGAGGACATCCCAGAGGGCCTGGTAGAACTCTTCAGTGAGCCCATCAATGCCCAGTGCCTTGTTGCCGAGCATCAGGCAGACGGTATCCGAGAGCTCGGCCATGATGAGAGGAGCCTCCAGCCAGTCCTGGTTGCTCACAGGGTCCTGAGGCAATCTCTCCCACAGGACTTGGTGGGCATCAGCATTGGCTGGATCCAAGGAGAAGAGCTGTCTGTAGAAAACTCTTGCATGGTCTCTCATCTCACCTGGATCCAGGAGGGGGATGCTGCTCCTCACGAAGAGGCAGGTGATGTATTTCTTTTTGCTGCTTTTCTTCTCCAGGGCATAGAAGAAGTGGGAGCTGTGGTCCATCTCCCGAAGAAGCTGGATGCACACGTGGACAAATGAATTGTGGACATAGTGGTCATCCAGAGCCCAAAGCTCCTCCTGTTTTTCCTGACATTCTCTGCAGATGGATGAGATGTTTCTGTCAGTGGCCAGGCACCTCTCCAGATCCAGCATCTCCCATTCAAGCTGCTTTTTGGCTGCCTCCTGCCAGATGTACCCCTTGGTGTAGCTGCAGAAAAAGTGCTGGACACACACCCTGCCTGTGCCAGGTCAGCCAGAATGCCTGGAAGGTCACCCCAAAGCCCATGTCCTCCCACAGGTAGTTGTTCAAGTGCTAGTAGGCTGGCCCCAGATGCTCAGGCCACAGCATGGCCTGAGCATAGACAAGATGGTGGTCACTGAGGGGGGCCAACCTAAAGCTAGAGGGGTGGACTTGGGCAGTATGGAGCAGCGAGATGTAAATATGGTCCAACTGGGAGTTGCACCTGCTCCTCCTCCACCCTCATGAAGGTGAAGGTGGTTGTGTTGTTAGGGTGACAGGCATGCCAGACATCCACCAGGGATTGGTCCAAAAGAATAACCCTGAGGATGTCAGCAGCAGCCTGGCTCCACTCCTTGCCTTTGTGGTTCTGTGCTTCAAGGGTGACATTAAAGTCCCTGCCAAGGACCAGGCACTCATGAGGGTTGAGGGTGCCAAGGTAGGCAGCTGCTTGCTGATAGAAGCAGGCCATCTCTAAGTTGTGCACAGAGGCATAAAGGTTCATCAGGTTCAGAAGTAGCCCCTGCACCTTGACCAGAAGATGGAGCAGGTGGCTCGGCACCACCTCAATGTCCTGGAGGGTCTCCGGCTGCAGGACCAGGAAAAACAGGGTAGCCACCCCACAGGAGGTCTCCATGAGGTGGCTGAAGAGCACCCTGTCCCCCCACAAAGGCAGGGTTAGGAAATAGGGAAGCCAGAGATGTTGCCAGGGCCAGAACTGCTCAGAGATGTTGCTGCCCCGCCTAGTCTGCCAGGTAGCTCCTTATGGGGGGGAGGGGAAGATGAAGGGGGGCCAGTTGCCAGGAAGCCTCAGGGCCTAAAAAGAGCAGCACATGCTCAATCTAGGCATGCAGGGAGCTGACAGACCCATCTGGCCTTCTCCCACAGCTGCCCAGAAGCTCCCTGCCCTCACTGTACCTCACCCCTGTAAAGCTCCTACACTGCACCCTAGGTCAGCTCTTTAAAGCTCAGGTACGTTCCCATCCTGTAGCTCTTGTTAAGTGCAGCTGACCTAGTTACAATAATCAAGGCCAACTGACCCCCAGCCCCTTCCCTCCGACTGGTCCTAGAGCTGATTTCCACCAGCACCTAAGCCTTATTTCACAACACATTGGTCTTAAGTTTCTGAGCAGCTCTGGTCCTAGCAACATCTCTGGTTTCCTTGTTTTCTGACCCTGCTTTGGGCTTGTTAGTGGACTTTGGCTTTAGATTCTCTGCAGACCTGACTCCCAGCTCCTGACACTGATTTGGTTTGCCCTTGGAATTTGCTCTGCAGACTATCCTTCAGATTTGGTAACCAGGCTTCTGATTTCTGGCTTCTGACCCTGGTTTGGAATTTGGCTCTTAACTTGTGGCTTTTGACCCCTAGTTTCATGCCTACCCCTACCCACTAGGCTGGTGGACTAGGTGGACCATGACAGCCCCTACCCTTCCCTATGCCCTTAATATGGTCTAATACGTAACCTCACCCATAGAAAATGCTACAGTTCAAAAGAGAAAACATTGACACAGTAGGAGATTAAAGCAAGAAAATAAATTGGGAAAAAAGTCCAAAAAAAAAAAGCTCTACTGTACTTGATTTACACTTGAGACCTGTTAATGAAATAAGCCAATCAACCCATGTTACTCAGAACTGATGACTGCTAACAATTAAGACAGCATTAGACATGAATGTTTCATTTTAAAGACTCTCATAAAATAGATAAGATATATAGCAATAAAAGTTTAATTAGGAGTACTTACAATAAATAACAAACATATCAAGTAATAGTTTTCTCTTATTTCATTGACAGGTCTTATGCTCTGTAACACAGTATCACTGACAGTAGTCAGCTCTTAATTTAGACAAAAGATTTTTCATGAATACTAAGTTGACATTTAAATTCCTGCATGCAATAAATCAGCAAAGGGAACACATTTTCAGGTCAAACTTCTAATTACAGATAACACAAGCATTTAATCCTAAAACAACCCCCACTAGAAGAATATAGCTAACTTCACAAAAATACTGCAGTGGAAAACTATCGTCATTAGAGCAACTTTAATAATAATTTGGAACCCATTCATTTAAAGTGGGTAAGGACTGAATCCCAGTTCACAAGTCATTAATCAACAGCCCCAAGAGCTTAGGTGAACCTGACTAAAGCATGAATTAGTCGTACATAAATGATAATCTCTCCCCCACTTTAAAGAGAGACCAGCCTCCAGGCCTTGAGGAGGTCCTGGTAGAAACCCAGAAGCTCTCCCAGGTCCTGCTTGGGAAGCCTTACAGGTAGAAGAGGTTCTGGTCATATCGGAAACTTCAGAGGTGGTGGAACAAGGTGTGTCCCAAGTGGCTCCATGCTGTATGGCTACCATCACCATAGCGCAGCCTCTGCAGGGCCTGAAGGTGGAAGGTGAAGACCTGACTACAGAGGCAGACAAGGCCCTGCCCACCCTCCCACAGCATCATAATAATTTCTCTCCCACTTTAAATGTTTCAGTATTGAGATCTGACTAAAATCTATCTATTTTAATCTAGGTAGTGTAAGATCTCTGTGCTATAGCTGGGCAACTAGGTCAGCAACACTCATGGACAGCTGAGCCTCAGCTTGCTGATTAGTTTTAGGGCTGCTTCTAGGAAGCTCTTGCAGTACCCGGCTCCCGACGTGCAACAAACTGGTTTCAGCCTGTGAGTAGCACTTACCCGTGCATCTTCACGGGTGCCTGTTCCTGTATTCCTGTCCTCACATCCAGTCCCTGAACTTTGAAACCCCGGTTTCACTTCACCTTGCTTCCTGATACCTGCTTCTGGTAACCCCCTGGCTTGGCGCATAAACCCAGTTGACTTCAGTTTGGCCCCTGACTACAGATTCTGGTAACACCCCCAACTTGCTTAACAACTAGGCCAAATGCCTCTGTGTAACCTAACAGCTTGTGCAGCCCAATTAATAATCCAGTGAAGCTGTGGCAGGATGAACCAGTTGCTGGGCCAGATCTTAGGGACTGAACTGCCATTTGGGTTGCAAAGTTTGCAGGCCCAAATCATGGTTCTGCTGGCCCACAGCACCCCTTTCCTGGGCCCATATGTTCCATTGGTCCCCCTGGGAACCCTGAAGCTAAGATTCCCTTACAGGATAAATTTCAGCTCCATAGCTTCTGTGGGTCTGTTAATCAATGTCACCTAGCTTTCTGGATCTGCCACTGGATGTACACCATAGGCACCACCAGGGTAGGGCTAATAAGTCTTCTGGTTGGAGATTCCCTGGCCTGGGTCTCCCCACTCTTGAGTCCTCAGGCACCCCCCTCAACCAGCTTTATTGAGGCGATGGCTGAAATCTTTGGGTACCCACATCAGGCACACAGTGGAACAGGCCCATCAGACACTGAAATAGGACTGCTGCTCTGTGTCTAGTTATGCCACAGAATTAGGTGCAGATGCAGGAATGAAGCCACTCAGCACTTTTACTTTTGCCAGGGCTCCAGGGAGATACCAAAAATCATCTGGCCCAGTTTGAATGTCCAACAACCCTGGATGAGCTTCCTGACATTTGTGTTTGAATTGATGTTTACCTGTCGGAACATTGTCTGGAGAAGTGAGCCATATCCCAGGATCCAGGACCTTTCAGAAAGCCAGAAGGATCTATGCTCCCACCAATGGAGCTCATATAGGTAGAGACAATAAGAAAGAGACACCCTGGAGGAAAAGGTATGCTAGTGTGCAGGAGGTCTCTGCTTCTACTGTGGGGAGGGTGGGTACTTTGCTTGGGCCTGTCCCCAAAAGGGTATTCCAAGGTCATTGGTGGGAAACTGACTGGCCCAGCCTCAATAAAGGGCTGGAGTTTGAGCCAATTACCTATTCCTCAATCATCTCTTCTGACCTCTACCAGAATCTCTATAACTGCCAGAGACCAAGAATCCCCTTTACTAGTTCCCCTCTACCTGCA
The DNA here is from genome assembly GCF_052110815.1 of Crocodylus siamensis. Classification (NCBI taxonomy): domain Eukaryota; kingdom Metazoa; phylum Chordata; order Crocodylia; family Crocodylidae; genus Crocodylus; species Crocodylus siamensis. The sequence goes on from NC_143395.1 coordinate 310,007,923, forward strand.
GCACCCAACCATGGCTGACATCTACCATTTGGCTTTCCTGGACATAGGGACTTCAGGACTTGGCCTTTGCCATATAGTATCAGATTCCAGTTTGTCTGAAACAGACTCCCAACGTAGTAGATGGAGTGGATGGATCCACCCTGTCCTTGGGCCCGGTCTCCCAGGAAATGGTCCTTCTGGAAGTATGGATAGGTGGACATGGGGACCTCCTTTGCTTTGATTTAATTAATTCCCCCATCTTTTCAGTCTTCCTACGGGCACTCTGGATGTCCTGTTTGAACCCAGACATCCTGTGGGAGCAGAGGGAACTCCAATTTTATTATGTGTACTAAGGACAGACATGGTTTCTTGGAAGCCCTCTGGCCAGGGACAAGATCAGGTGTAGGGCCAAACCTGCTAGGCTTCTCATGCCCTTGGCAGAGGGATCACAGCTCACACCACCAAACAGCATTGATCTGATAGCCTGTGACCCATGTCTCCCAGCAAAATACCAGGACCTGGCTGATGTGTTTACTAAGAAGGAGGTAGATAAACTTCCCTTACATTGCCCATATGATTGCTTCATTGACATGCTGGGAGAACAAATCCCATATACTCCTAATTACATATACTCCCTCTCTGGACCAGATCTTAAGACCCCCGAGAAGTATATTAAGGATAACCTTCAAAAAGAGTTTGTTAGGCCCTCCACATCCCCAGTTGGGGCCCCAGTTTTCTTTGTAACTAAGACAGACAACTCTCTCCAACCCTGTATGATCTATAGAGCTGTAAATAAAGTCAGTATTCAAAACCTCAATCTGCTCTCATTGATTCAAGAATTGCTGGACCAGCTCTACCTTTCCAAGCTATTCACCAAATTGGACCTTCAGTGGGGCAAACAACCTCATTTGAATTTGTGAAGGTGACAAATGGAAAACTGCCTTCAGGTTACAATACAGTCATTTTGAATATTTGATGATGCCTTTTGAGCTTTCTAACACTCCTGAGACTTTTCCTGACTTTAATGTCACCCTTGAAGCACAGAACCACAAAGGCAGGGAGTGGAGCCAGGCCACTGCCGACATCCTCAGGGGGATCCTCTTGGACCACTCCTTGGTGGATGTCTGGCATGCTTGTCACCCTAACGACACAACCACCTTCATCTTCATGAGGGTGGAGGAGGAGCAGGTGCACCACTCCCAGTTGGACCATATTTACATCTCGCTGCTCCACACTGCTCAGGTTGACCCCTCTAGTTTTAGGTTGGCCCCCCTCAGTGACCACCATCTTGTCTATACTTCTGAACACTTCATAAATGACATTTTTCAGGACATGCTGAACCAGTTCATGATGATCTATCTAGATATTTTAATATTTTCCAAGGACCCTGACTAGCATGAACATCATGTTTGCATAGTGTTGCAATGGTTTAGGAGCCACTGCTAATATGCCAAGTTGGAAAAATGTAAATTTGATGTTTTAGTTCTTAAAGTATGTGATCATGCTTGAAGGGTTGTTTATGGACCTGAGGAAGGTCTCTGCCATCTTAGACTGGCAACCACCAAAGGATGTCTGAGGGGTGCAGCACTTCCTTGGTTTCATCCATTTCTTAGGCAATTCATCAAGGGGTTCTGCAAACAGGTGGCCCCAATCATTGCTTTTCTTAAGAAAAGGGCAGCTTCACATGGATCCTAGAAGCCCAGGCTGCCTTCAAGGCTTAAGAAAGCTTTCACTTCAGCCCCCATTTTGATATACCCAGACACTGCCCAGCCTTTCCTGGTAGAGACTGATACCTCTGTGCTATTGGGGCTATACTGGCCCAACTGGTGGGGACACATGGACTTCCCTATCCATGTATCTATTTTTCTAGGAAGCTGACTCCTGCCAAGTGCAATTCTAATATCCTGGATTGGGAACTTTGAGCAATCAAAGTAGCATTTGAAGAATGGTGGCATCATTTAGAAGGGTCTTGGTTCCCAGTGCATGTACCAGCCAACCATAAAAATCTGGAATACTTGCAGACCACCCAGAATCTCAACCAGAGATAGATAACATGGTCTCTGTTTTTTAGCTGGTTTAATTTCAAAGTCATCTACCACCCTAGCACCAAGAACAATAAGGTGGATGCCCTGTATTGGAAAGGGAACCTTTTTGGAACCTCTTCCTGCAACTCACTCCATGGTCCAGAGTCCAAGGAATCTTATCAGAGCCACTAGAAACCAGGACCACGTAACATGGCTCTGTTCTCTAATTACCCAGTATCTGTTAGCTTCTCAACTCTGACAGGACTCAGAAGGGACAGAACCATTCCCCACACCAGATTTCCAGTTTCATGATGGCCTCCTCTGGTACAAGTGGTACCTGTCCATATGAGAGGGAGAACTATAGGTTTAAGTTCTATGGCAATGCCATTATGCTCCACTTGTGGGGCACTTTGGACTTGCGAAAACCTCTCACCTAGCCCTCCAAAATTTCTGTTGGCCCTGATTTCAGCAGAGCATGCAGAGCTATATCTACTTCTGTGAGGTTTGCACTCACACCAAGACCCTACATACAAAGCCACTGCACCTCCTTCAGCCACAACCAACACCAGGGCAAACTTGGCACACGGTATCTGTTGGTTTTTACCACAGACCTGCTCCTCACTCTTTGTCAACCAAGCATACTGGTGGTAGGGGATTTTCTTACCAAAATGGCTCATATTTCAGGCCTTGCCCTCAGAACACCACAGCTCATGAAACTGCATGGCTATTTTACTGATCAATTTTCCAGCTGCAGGGTTTTTTCACAAGCACTGTTTCAGACTGTGGACCACAATTCATCAAATTTCTGGAGGGACCTTCTGAAGCTATTAGACATCCAGCCACTCATCTCATCAGCCACAAACCAATGGATAGACGAAATGGGTCACTCATACTCAAATCTCCTGTGCTTTCTAAATTACCACCAAGATAGTTAGATATCCCTACTTCCCTCACAGAATTCACATACAATAATACTGAACACACCTCCACTTGCCAGTCTTGTTTTTTTCTCTAATTATGGTTTCCACCCGTGTTTTCATCTCCTACCTCTCCAGCCCTCCCACACACCAGCCGTGGATGATCTAGTTATGCCTTTACACCAGGTCCAAAGGGAATTAAAGCAGCACTTGGAAGCTACCAAGGAGTCCTACAAGAAATTTGAAAACTAAAGTCACCAGGAATCACAAGTTTTCTCAGGATAATAAGGTTTGGTTGTCTACACTATCTGAGGTCCAAACAGCCTCCCAGTCAGTAACCAGACTCAACTACCAATGCCTAGGTCCCTTTTCCATCACCACACAGATTAATCCAGTTACCTAAGGCTCCACAGAACAATGAGAACACATCCAGTCTTTCATATTTCATTGCTAAAACTTCATAAAGAAAACCCATTTCCAGACTGTATGCCTGAAACTCTTTTACCTACTCTGTAGGTCCAGGGACAGAAAGAATTCCTGGTCCATCAGATCATGGATTCAAAGAAGATCAGGGGGAAACTACATTATCTGGTAGACTGGAAGGGGTATGGTCTGGAGGAATGCTTCGGGAACTAGCTGGTCATGCACTAGATCTAATCAGGGAGTTTTATCAGCAGGGATCCTGGTTTACTCTGTTTAAAAACTGCAAATTCTCTGATAAAAATGTAAATTCTCTGATTAAAAAACCTAAAATTCATGTTTTTCTACAATTAAAATTAAACACTATTATATATTTAGAATTTATTTTAAATAATATTTATTTTAAATAATAAAATAATATTCTGCCTCAGTAATTATAATAAAGTAAATTCTAAATACAGATACAATTTGGCATTTGATTTGGGGGTTTTTATCATGGGAAATCAGAGCTCGTCCTGCCCCTTTCACTCACCAAGACACAGGCCTAGCTGGTGTAATATGCCCCCCCACTTTGTGGCACTGAGCAGCCTTGATATGCCAATGCCTTGCCTCTGCCCATGTAGTTGCAACTCACTCCCCACCCTCCTAGATTTCTGCACCCACAGCAGGGTGCGGGGCTGCAGTGGGACTGAACTAGTTCTGGGAAGGAGCTGCCTCAACATCCCAGTGGGTGCAACCCAGCACTGGAGGGAATGCTGCACCACCATCGTGGTGCATGGCAGTGGCATACAGTTGTGCTCAGGCAAATCAGTTTGGTGGTGATGGCTGCATGCCCTCCCATGCTGGGTTCCCATGCTAGACCATGGAGGTGTCTCCTTCACAGAGGTGGTCAAGTCCACTGAAGCCCTATATTCTGCTATGGGAACAGAAATCTTGTGGGGCCTTTGCCTCCCCTGTGGCCTGTGCCAATTCTACCCCCCATAGACTTACCTGGAGGGAGCTGCAGGAGCTGCAATCCACTACTGCCTGGTTGCTACATGCATGTGTGCATGAACATTCATGTAGAGTCCCCCATCTAATTGCTCCTCTACCCCAAACAAGAGGAACCTGTGATTTCTCACAATTTTCTCCTTTAAAAGAGAAAATCCATGTTTTTCCACAGCAAACAGAATACCTGGATTCCTATTTATTAGCCTCATCTACTTCCCCTTGTTGGGTCTGCTCCTTTTTGGGGTCTCCAGTGTGCCAGCTGGAGGAGCTCCAGGTCACAATCCAGGGACTGCATGCCATCAGGGACTGCAAGCAGGAGATCGACTCCTATTGCCAGGCCCTTCTCTCCCAGAAGCCAGAGGGTAAACTGCGGTCTCCCTCCAGGACAAGGAAGGACACCTCCCATTCTGTCCAGTCAGGGGGATGGACCAAGGTGGTCAAGGGCCCTAAGACCCGTCGCACTAAGGCCCCTGCCCTGCTGGAGCTCAGCAACAGGTACAAACCTCTTACAGCCCCACCAGAGCCTGCTAAGTTGCCAGCTCCCGCAGACAACACAGGCTCAACTGTAGCTACCGCCCCCACTCTCCCCAAGACAAAATGCAAAGTGTTTGTCATGTGAGACTCCATCCTGAGGGGGACTGAGGGAGTAATCTGCTGCCCCAACCCCTTAGCCCAGGAAGTCTGCTGCTTCCCAGAGGCTTGCATCCGAGACATTACAGAGAAGATCCCTAAGCTACTCCAGGCCACAGAACATTATCCCATGCTGCTTATTTGTGTAGGTGCCAATGACATGGCTCGGAGCACTCCCAGCTGGGTCATGAGGCACTACTGGGATTTGGGAGCGAGGCTAAAGGGTCTGGGGGCACAGGTGGTGTTTTCTTTGATCCTCCCAGTCTTGGGGTATGGGATGAGGAGGGAGAGGAGGATCCAGGTAGTTAACCAAAGACTGTGGCACTGGTGTCATCAGGAAGGCTTTGGCTTTCATGACCACAGCCTGCTCTTTGGTGAGAGAGGCAGGGAGCTGCTGGGAAGAGATGGCCTTCACCTCTCTCCACTGGGGAGGAGGCTTTTCTCAGCCAGACTGGCTGGCCTGCTCCACTGGGCTTAAAACTAAGCCCGCTGGAGGACGGGGGGACTACTGCCACCACTGGCCCGCTGAGCAACCCTTGCAAAGCCAGCAGGCTAAGGCACTTAAGGGAGCCCACCCCTGCCTCAGCCCTGTTACAATTTGTGGGCAAAGCAAGGGTCCCCAAGAGGACACTTGCCTGCCTGTACACAAATGCCAGGAGCTTGGGGAATAAGCAGGAGGAACTCGTCTTCCTGCTTAACACAAATAATTACAGGGCTCAGTCCTTGGGCCTGCACTGTTTAACATCTTCATCAGTGACTTGGACGAGGGCGTGAAAAACACCCTGTTCAAATTTGTGGATGACACTAAGATGTGGGGAGAAGTGGGCACGCTAGAAGGGAGGGACAAGCTGCAATTGGATCTGGACAGGTTACAGGGGTGGGCAGACGAGAATAGGATGGGATTCAATACTGACAAGTGCAGGGTACTGCACCTAGGGAGGAAGAACCAGCAGCATACCTACAGGCTGGGGAACTCCCTTCTTGTCAGCACAGAGGCAGAAAAGGATCTTGGAGTTATTATAGACTCCAAGGTGAATAAGGGCCGCCAATGTGGGGACACAGTCAGGAAGGCTAATCGCACCTTGTCATGCATCCACAGATGCATCACGAGCAGGTCCAAGAAGGTGATCCTCCCCCTCTATGTGATACTGGTCAGACCACAGTTGGAGTGCTGCATCCAGTTCTGGGTGCCACACTTCAGGAGGAATGTGGACAACATTGAGAGGGTCCAGAGGAGGGTCACTAGCATGATCAGGGGTCAGCAGGGCAGGCCCTATAAGCAGGGGCTATGAGACCTGAACCTGTTCAGTCTCCACAAGTGAAGGCTGAGAGGGGATCTGGTGGCCATCTATAAACTGGCCAAGGGAGACCAGCAGGCAATGGGAGAGTCCCTGTTCCCCCGAACACTACTGGGAGTAACAAGGAATAATGGCCATAAGTTGACTGAGAGTAGATTCAGGCTAGATATCAGGAGGCACTACTTCACAGTCAGGGTGGCTAGAATGTGGAACCAACTTCCAAGGGAAGTGGTGATCGCTTCTACCCAAGAGGTTTTCAAAAAGAGGCTAGACAGACACCTTGCTGAGGTCATTTGACCCCAGCATTCTTTCTTGCCCATGGCAGGGGGTCAGACTTGATGATCTGCTCAGGTCACTTCCGTCCCTGCAACTATGAAACTATAAAACTATGACATCATAGGGATAACAGAGACCTGGTGGGACTCCACCCATGACTGGACCACAGATATAGATGGCTATATCCTGTACAGGAGGGATTGAGTAGATAAAAGGAGTGGGGGTGTAGCTCTCTGTGTTAAGGAAAGCTACACATCCCTGCAAGCTGATCTTGGCAACCAGGGTGGACGACTGGAGACCCTCCGCATTAAAATCCGTGGGGAACATGGCACAGGGGACACAGTGGTGGGAGTCTACTACAGACCTCCCACCCAAAGCCAAGAGCTTGACCACAAGTTTGCCCTGGAACTGTCTGAGGCCACATGCTCCAAGACCATGTCATGGGTGAATTCAACTACCCAGACATCTTGTGGGAGGATCACTCAGCTAAATCCAAGCGGTTGCAAAGCTTCCTATCTTGTGTGGATGACGTCTACCTGACCCAAGAAGTCTATGGGCCAATGAGAGGTAAAGTGCTGCTTGACCTGGTACTGGCAACTGGGGACAACCTAACTGGTGACCTAGTAATTGATGGGAAGGTGCGTGACAGTGACCACGAGCTGATCACCTTCACCATCCACCATAAAGCTGTCAGGTCAGTCAGCAATCCAACTTTGACAAGCTCAGGAGGCTTGTCAGTAAGGCCCTAAGGGACCAGGAACCCAGGGGGAGGGGAGTTCAGGAAGAGTGGTTTCTCCTCAAAGGAGCGATCCTCATTGCACAAGCTAATTCTATTCCATCTCAGAGGAAAGGCAGCAAGACCGCACATCAGCCCCCTGGCTCTCCAGAGATCTAGCAGACTTCCTGTGTCTAACAAGAAAGGCCTACAAAGGATGAAGGATGGAATTCACCTCCAAGGAGGAATATTCTGCACTGGTCCGGTCCTGCAGGGAGCAAACCAGGAAAGCCAAGGCTGCAACTGAACTCCAACTAGCTTCGAGCATCAAGGACATAAAAAGTCCTTTTTCAGATATGTGGGGAGCTGGAGGAAAAGCAAGGGCAACATTGGACCCCTGCTAAACCAGATTGGGACAACTGACACCCAAGAAAAAGCCAACCTATTAAATGGGTACTTTGTGTCAGTCTTTCATCAGTCCCATGGGATGCCCGTGCCAACCACGGGACAGGGAGGTCCGGTTGAGGAAGATCCCCTGACCTCCACCAGTGCTGACCTCATGAAGGAATACCTTGAGAAGCTGGATACATTCAAGCCAGCTGCTCATGACAATCTACACCCCAGGATACTCAAGGAGCTGGTGAGCATCATAGCCCAGACACTGGCACGGATCTTTGAGAATTCCTGTTGCTCTGGTGTAGCACCTGAAGACTGGAAGAAGGCCAATGTGGTATCTATCTTCAAGAAAGGGAGGAAAGTGGATCTGGCAAACTACAACCCCATCAGCCTGACCTTTTTCCCGGGGAAGGTCTTAGAAAAGCCCATTCAAGAGGCTCTTCTTAATGGACTGGCCAAAGCCAACATCCTGAGGGATAGCCAGCATGGGTTTGTTGCGGGTAGGTCTTGCTTGACCAATTTCATTTCTTTTTATGATCAGGTGACCTATCACCTGGACAAGGGAGAAGAGATTGATGTCATATATATCTTGACTTCAAAAAAGCCTTTGATCTGGTATTCCCCTCTTGGCAAAACTGGCTAACTGTGGCCTTGGGTCCACCACTATCCACTGGCTGGGAAATTGGCTCCGTGATCGGACCCAGTGGGTGGTAATAGATGGAAGGGCGTCATGGTGCACTGTGATCAGTGGAGTCCCCCAAGGCTCTGTCCTTGGACCCAGTTTGTTCAACATTTTCATTAAGGATGTGGACATTGGAGTCAGAAGCTGACTGGCCAAGTTCGCCGATGACACCAAACCCTGGGGCAATGCATCCACATCCGAAGACAGGAGGGTGATCCAGGCTGAGCTGGACAGGCTCAGAAAATGGGCGGATGAGAACCTGATGGTGTTTAACACCGAAAAATGCAAGGTTCTCCACCTTGGGAGGAAAAACCTGCAGCATCCTTATAGGCTCGGCAGTGCTATGCTGGCTAGTACTATGGAAGAAAGAGATTTGGGGGTCATCATTGACCACAAGATGAACATGAGCTTTCAATGTGATGCTGCAGCTAGTAAAGCGACCAAAACGCTGGCTTGCATCCATAGATGCTTCTCGAGCAAATCCTGGGACGTCATTCTCCCCTTGAACTCGGTCTTGGTGAGGCCACAGCTGGAGTACTGCATCCAGTTTTGGGCCCCACAATTCAAAAAGTATGTGTAGAAGCTTGAGGGAGTCCAGTGAAGAGTCATGCGCATGATCAGAGGTCAGGAAAACAGACCTTATGATGACAGACTCAGAGCCATGGGGCTCTTTAGCCTGGAAAAGTGTAGGCTCAGGGGTGATCTGATGGCCACCTATAAGTTTATTAGGAGTGACCACCAGTATCTGGGGGGAACGTTTGTTCATCAGAGTGTCCCAAGGGATGATGAGGTCAAACAGTTATAAACTACTACAAGACCATTTCAGGCTGGATATAAAGAAGAATTTATTTAATGTCCAAGCCCCAAGGTGTGGAATATCCTGCCATCGGGGTAGTTTAAGCACCTACACTGAACACCTTCAAGAGAAATTTGGATGCTTATCTTGCTGGGATCCTGTGACCCCACCTGACCTTATGCCCCTGGGCCAGGGGGCTGGACTTGATGATCTTCTGAGTTTCTTTCCAGCCCTAATGTCTATGAAATCTAAACAAACCTGGCTCTAGGTTATCTGGAAGCTTCTCTTGAGGAGGGTGGGGTAGCTGTAAGGCCTCTGCACTGCAGCTGAGCAACTAGGTCCATTAAACAGGGCCAGCTGAGCCTCAGTTTGACGACTAGTTAAAAGACCTCTTGTAGCACATGACCCCTGTTGCACAACAAACTGGCTTCAGTCTGTGCATTTTTCTTGCCTGTGTAACTTTCCTGGTGCCTGCTCCTGCATTCCTGACCATGTCCTCAGCTGCTGGAGTTCAGAACTCTGGTTTCACTTTGCATTGCTTCCTGACATCTGCTTCTAGTAACCCATCTGGCTCAGCAAGTGAACCCTGGTTTGGCTTCAGCATCTCTGACTTCAGATGCTGGTATGCCAGTAATCAAGCTTTTTTCTTCTGCTTATTGTTTGTCTACTACCCCTGGGAATTCCTCCTCCCTCCTCCTGTTCACTCTATTTTCTGTTCTTAACTGTCAACTGTTTGCTTCCCTCCAAGAGTTGCGTGCTTCCTTCAACCTGTTGTTGTTGTCTAAAATAGCATCAGACCTGATGGAAAATGCTTTGCATTTACAAGCTCAAACTTGATTTAACTTTATTCCAACCATAGTTGTTTCAATAAAATACACCACCCAAACAAATCCTTGCCTTTCACATCATTCCTATACCATCAGGGCTACAACATCACTCTAACATTACTATGACTAGGATGTAGGCAGTTCAGAGCAACAGATAAATCAGGATTACTTCTAGGCAACTGAGCCAGAATCCGTGTCCAAAACACAAATTAAAGATACATACTGAAGTCAGCATACTGGATTTATTGAAATTATTTGAGCATGGTGTAATAGGGGACCCCTAACCCCTGTTACTTTAGTGGTGCAAGGAGGGGGGCATGGAGGGAGAATAGCTGTCAGTCCAGGACACCTGTTGGTAGAGGAAGAGTCAGCAGATCAAGTGCAGCTTTCAGGAAGGCTAGCTAGAAAAAGGCAGCTGGTGCAAGATCCTGTTACACATGGTTGAGCAAGAGTTGGAGCAGATAATATAAACAAGGTTAGGCTCACAGCAAAGTTCAAGAAAAATACATTGAGCAGATGACTGAAAGTCCTCTCAATCTTTTGGATGATTGATTCTTGTTGTGGTCTGAGTTCTCTTCTCAGCTACCATCTCCCCCCAGACTTCCTATGCTTGTCAGCGATACATGCAGTGAGCCTGGTGCTCAACATTGGATACATAATGCAACAAGAGCATGATGTTGGACATAAGGTCCACAACCTATTCAATGAAATGAAAATTATAATAAACAGCCATTCAGAGAGCAGGCATAAGGGCCTACTGGCATGTCCAAACTGTTCAACCTGTTTGGTTACTAAGGGGTGGAAAAAGCAACTGGATGTAAGTCAAGAAAAACACATAACTGATACAAAGTATTGTCCTGGAGCCCCCTCCTCCCTTCCCCCACCACACAGTCTGCCTTTTTTTAGGCTTAAGAGCCTCTATGGTGAGATTTGCTGGGGGCCCTTCAGGCTCCTTATAACCCCCTCCTCTTGTCTTTCTGTAGGAACTCCCACGGGGCCAAGTGAACGTCAGGCCTATACCTGTTTGTCTGTACTGAGGGAAGTATCCCAGACATGACTTCTTTCTCCTTATTCGATGAAGGCTATTTTCAATGCAAGCCTTACCTGTAATTTACTAATTCTGGCATATGAGTGTTTTGTCCAGAGGCATATTCCACTCATAACTAAAACCAGCAACAGTCGCAGAACAATTAATAACACCATGGGGTGCAACATCAATTTTAAAAGCCCAATTGCCATGGGTGACCACTTAAACAAGGATTACCACCAACTGATTTTTCAGTCACCCTTGAGCAAAACTTTAGTGTTTATGTTCAATCCATTCTCAGTGCCAAAACCAATTCAGTCCCTGTGGCTTTTTTTTGTAAGTCCTTTTAACAGCTGGTGTTTGCTTTTAAAGGTCTGCAGCATTTCCCAAATATGTTGGCCTATGCCTAAGTTAATGTGCACTAAATCTACAATACTATCAGTCCAATCAATATTGACAATTGTGGTTTCTAATCCTAAGACTACAGAATACTGCTGCTTCAACTGGAGACTGCTTGTAAGCTTAGCAGTAAGCAGACAGCAGTCACTCTGGGGTAAGTAGCTCAGGTGTGGGACTGCCTTGAAGAGGCTTTATCCTGTGCTAGTGACTTAGGGTGTCTGACTGCTGCTAGAGTGTTAGCTTAATACCTGGTGTGTATGTTTGGGTTATTTCTTCCTTTCCCCCCCTCCTCCATGGTGTGTGTTTGCTTCTCTCTCTTTTTCTTCTTTTCTCTGTAGTGAGTAAGTACCAAGGCTTGTTCTTGGTGAGGCTGATTTAGGTAATTGACGGGTGGAGCTAGGATAGGCAGCCTTATAAAAAGGCAATATCCAGCAAACCCTGGGAGCAGTGAATAGAGTGTAGCAAACAAGGGTAGTTTTCTTAGCAAGTTTGCCTGAGCAGGGTGTTATGGAATAAACATCAGTAAACTAAATCACAAAAAGGAAGCTTATAAATGGAAACTTGGATAAATAATAATAAAAGCATTGCTGGGCATGCAGGGATGATGCTAGGAAGGCCAAAGTGCAAATGGAGCTGTAGCTAGCAATGGATGTGAATGATAACAAGAAGGGTTTCTATAAGTATAGGCAGTCTTCAACTTACGACTGTTTGAGTTATGACAAGTGCCATTTATGACCTTTGTAAATTACAACAGTGTTTTAATGTTCTGTTGGGGTTTTGACTTTATGATATTAGACACAGCTGCCTCCAGCTGGTAAGTCTGTTGGGGAGGCAGATCAATGCCCACACAGTGAGGGAGGGATTGGGACTGGGACAGTGGCTGCCTAGTAGACAGTGGGGCATGGGGAAAGGGTGGGACAGCTCCTGCCAGTGTTTGCTGCCAGTCTGGGAGGACATGGGGTTGGGGGCATGTGCCCCTAGAAATTTGTGGGGTAGGTGGGGCCAGGGCTGCATTGGGCTGTGCTTTGGGCCAGCAGCGAAAGGCCCTGGGAGGGGGGCTATGCCGTCCCACCAATCACCCACCTGGGGTGGGGCAGAGCCACTATGCTGCCTCTGGACAAGCGGCATGCAGCAGCCAGAGCTGCCCCAGCCTGCCCTGGCTGGGTGAGTGATGGCAGGGCGTGGGGGGGCATGTGCCCCTGGATCTGCAAGGGGTAGGCAGGGCCAGGGCTGCACCACACTGCACTCTGGGTGGGTGGTGGGGGCTATGGCAAATTTTAGGGTGGCTGCAGCCCCCTATAGCCTCTGCTCCACCACCTGCCCTGCCCTGATCTGGGGGCACATACTCCCCCCAGGCCCTGCTGCTGCTTGCCCAGCTGGGGTGGGGAAGGGAAAAGTCACAGCTCATCCTGGAGGTGCGGGGAGGCTTGGGCAGCTCTGGCCACTGTGTGCCACTTGTCTGTAGGCAACACAGTGACTCTGCCCCACCCAGCTGGGCGAGCACAAAAGGGCATAGCCCCCACTCCCAGCACCTTCTGCTGTCCACCTGGAGTGTAGCCCTGACCCTGACCACCCCACACAGATCCGGGGACACCCTCCACCCCCCAGGCCCTCCCAGACTGGTGGTCCACAGTGGTGGGAGCTGTTCACCCCTTCCCTGTGCCACCCTGCACTGGCTGGGCAGCCCTTGCCCCAGCCCCTGTCCTACCCCAGCCGCTATCCCTCGCTCACTGCAGGGGCATTGATCTGCCCCCTGACCACCACCACAACAGACTTACCAGCTGGAGACAGCTGTGTTGAGCATGGTAAAGGAACCAATACCCTATTTATAGTATTGTTCCTATGGGAAAACTGGTTTCAAGTTAGAATGTTTTGACTTAAGATGTGGTTTTCAGGAACAAATTACATCGTAAGTCTGAGGACTGCCTGTATGTCGGTAGCAAGAGGAGGATCAGGGAAAGTGTGGATTCCTTTCTGAATGGGGGAAGCAACCTTGTGACAGAGGATGCAGAAAAGGCTGAAGTGCTCAATGCCTTCTTCACAGGCCAACTGTGGCCTATGATAAAAGCAAAGTGAAGGAGCATGTTTGTATAGAAGGAGAGAGATGTGGGGTGGGGGGAATTGGGAGAAGAGGGGAGGGAAAGTGCTGAAATGGGGAAATAAACTGTGAGGGTGGAGACTGAAGGTAGCAAGAACAGCGGGTAATGAAGAGGAAAGGTAGCAGTGAGAGAAGACCCTAAACCACCCAGGCTCCCTCATAATGAAGCAGGTGCCCCATTACACAACGGTCCAGACAGAGACCATCGTATCCTGGAAGGGAATGCATGGATAAGACAGTGGTATTCATGTAAAGCTTTGGTTTCTTTGACAATTGGTAGATATTCTTGGGAGGAAGACAGCTATCAAGAGATGCAATCCATCTCATGAGAATGGGGAAGACCATCTTTGGGTGTCATCTGGCCAATCTAGTAAGGAGTACCTTAAACTAGTTTCTGCAAAGGATAGAAATCAAAACCTTCCATCAATAGAGCACACAGTCCAGGGAGGAAAGGACTTGAAGAAGAAACTTAATTCTGGGAAAAGACCAGGGAGCTACAGGACTGCAACAAGTGGTGCAAAAGGGAAGCAAGTAGCTCAAAATGCAGAATACATCCAATGCATGTATATAAATACAAGAAGTATGGGGAAAGATAAAGATGAGTTGGAAGATGAAGCCTGTGAAAAGAGCTGTGATCTGATTGGCATTATAGAGACCCGATGGGACTGCTCTTATGTCAACATTGAGGGTTACACTCTGTTTTGGAAGGACAGGGTTGGGAGGAGAGGTGGTGGTCTTGCTTTCTATGTAAAAAACCACATACACTTGTTCCCTGATTCAGGAGGAAGAGGACAAGAGAACAGAATGCATTTGGATGAAGATGAAAGGTGAAAGATGCAGCATTAATATAATGATGTTGATTTATTACAGGCCACCTAATAAGGAAGAGGAAGCGAATAAGATTTTTCAAGCAGGTGACAAATCTGTCCAAAAGCTATGCAATGGTACTGAGATGATCGACTTCAATTTTCCAGACATCTGCTGGAAGAACAATGTATCCAAACATAAAATGTACAGCCAGTTCCTGACTTGTGTGGAGAACAACTTCCTGTTCCAGAAAGTGGAGGATACAACTACTGGATCATCTATCTTGGATTGTGCCCTGATCAACAGGGAAGAATTAGGGGAGGATATGAAGGTGATGGGTAACTTAGGAGGAAATGATCACATTATGATAGAATTCTATCATAGACAGGGAAAGCATGAGGTCAGCAACATTTGGATGCTAGATTTCAAAAAGGTGGATTTCATTCGAGTCAAGGAGTTAATATGCATGGTGTCGTGGAAGGATAGGTTGAAGGATAAAGAGACCCAACAGAGCTGGGAGCTTCTAAAAAGTACAATATTAGAAAGCAAACAAAAAACTGTCCCAACACAATGGAAGCACAAGAAGAATGGCAAAAGGCTGATGTAACTGTACAAGGTGCCTCAAATGCAAAAGGAAAGGATACAGGTTATGGAAGAATGGCTAGGTCATCAAGGATGCATACCATGAAATAATAAGAACCTGCAGGAGCAAAATCAGGAAGGAAAAGAAAGAATGAGCTGCACCTGCAAAAGCAGTTAAGGACAACAACAAGAGGTTCCATAAGTAAGTTGGCCAGAAAAGAAGGACCAAAGAAGCTGTGGGTCCTCTGTTAAGCCAGGGACAACTCGTAACTCAGGGGTGGACAAAATATGGGCTACAGGCTGGATCTGACCTCCCAATTGCTTGTATCCAGCCCACAGCTGCCCCTACAGCAGTCTGCATGGGGCCAAGTCCTGCCTGGGGCAGTCTATGCCATGCTTACATCTCACCCATTCTGTGCCTACCCAAGGCACCACCCTGGCCAGCGTGCTCAGTTTCCCAGTATGGCTAGTCCAGCTGCTGCTGCAGCTGCCTGGAAATGTGCTCCCCCTGCCTCTATTGGTACTGCTTGGCTTCTACCCACCTCGAGTGGCACCTCCTCTGCCTGCCCCTGCTGTGCCACTCTGTGCATCAGGTAGTGCAGGCTAGTGGCAGCATTTGTGGTGATGCACACTAGGTACCACACACATCCAGCCAGGCAGCAGGGAAGCTGCAGTTGGGTAGCTTTTGCTCCAGTGTATGGGGCTTTGTCTCCAGCTCCCAGCCACCTTCCATCCAATTGGCCATCTCATGTGATAATGAGTGGGCAGACAAGTGGGTGAAAGACAGCTAGAGCAGTGGAACAGGGGCAAGGGGAGGAGCTGCTGGAGGTGTGGGAGACCAAGAAGAACCCAGGCAGCACCTGGAGTAGCTCTGCTGGGAAGATGAGTACACTGGCTGGAGCCCTGGGTCAGGGCCAGGGTGAGGGGTGGGGCTGGGATGCTGCCGTCAGTGGTGTGGGCAGGAGCACGGTGTAGACTGCCCCAGGCAGGAATGGACAGGGCTTGGCCTCATGTAAAGTGCCATGGGAGCAGCTGTGGGCCAGATGCCGGTCGGGGGGAGGTCAGACCATAAGGCTATGTGAAGCTTTGGTCCCTGATTCGATTCAGTGGAGATTTGGCCTAATTCAGTGGCCAAATCTCCAAATCCAAGTCAAATTGGGAAACTCTTTAATTTCTCTGAATCAAATTGGAACCCTCTGAATTGATTTGGAGAGATTTGGAAAGATTCAATGGTTCAGACATAGACACAGCTTTAAATATTTTTTTCTACATACCTCAAAGTATCATCAGTGCTGCGATGCTGGGGTGGATGGAGTGTCCCACAGAAGTGCAGTGGGGGGGTGTCCCCAACGTACTCAGCAGCAACCTGGAAGCGGACCAGAAGTGCTTCCAGTTCACTTCTGGGTCCACTGGGGGCCCTCCCAGGCCTCCCTGACTCAGTGACTGGTGCCTCCTGGGTCTGGGGGGCACCTAGGGTCCCCCTGAAGCTGATAGTTGAGCCAGGGAGCCAAGCAGACCCCTGGCGCGCTCCCCAGTGGACCAGGAAGTGGACCAGAAGTACTTCTGGTTCACTTCTGGGTTTGCTGCTGAGGATGTGGGGGCCCTCACATTCCTGTGGGATGCTCCATCTGCCCCAGCATCACAACATTCACAAGCTGCACCTGGTACTTCAAGGTATATAGAGAAAACATTTAAAGTTGTGTCTATGACCAAATCGTTGATTCTTCGAATTGGCATCGAATCTTCAGATTTGGATTCGGCTGAATCAAATCAGGGACAGTGATCCGAATCAATGAATCAAATCACTCCTGAATATGGCCCATTTCGCACATCTTTAGAAGACTGCATCTGTGCCTGAACTTGCACTTGCATCTACTTTTTCACTGCCCAGGCAAGCTCTATTGCATGTGCCGTCTGCATCTCCACCCTCCCTCCCCCAACTCCCAGCCAGCTCCTGGGCCCTAGCATACTGGCAGCACCCCCATATACATGTACACACACACCCCCTCACACACCTCCCACCCCCATGCACTAAAATATTTTAACTGTCCCCCTGTAATACCATTTCAAATGTTTGGCTTTCCCAGATAGGAACACCTAGTATATGGTAGGACCCAGTTTCATAGTTTCATAGTTTCTAGGGTCGGAAGGGACCTGAGTAGATCATCTAGTCCGACCCCCTGCCATGGCAGGAAATAATATTGGGGTGAAACGACCCTAGCAAAATGTTCATCTAACCTCCTCTTAAAAATCCCCAGGGTAGGAGCTAGGACCACCTCTCTTGGAAGTTGGTTCCAGATCCTAGCCGCCCTGACTGTGAAGTAGCGCTTCCTGATATCTAACCTAAACCTACCCTCTGCCAGCTTGTGACCATTATTCCTGGTCACTCCTGGCAGTGCACGAGGGAATAGTGACTCTCCCAATGCCTGCTGATCCCCCCTGACTAGTTTATAACAGGCCACAAGATCCCCCCTCAGCCTTCTCTTTTGGAGGCTGAACAGGTTCAGGTTCTGTAGCCTCTCCTTATAGGTCCTGCCCTGCTGTCCCTGGATCATGCGAGTGGCCCTCCTTTGGACCCTCTCGATGCTGCCCACATCCCTCTTGAAGTGCGGTGCCCAGAACTGGACACAGTACTCCAACTGCAGCCTGACCAGTGCCACATACAGGGGGAGTATCACCTCTTTGGACCTGCTTGAGATGCATCTGTGGATGCATGACAAGGTATGGTTGGCCTTCCTGACTGCATCCCCATACTGCCTGCCCACGTTCATTCTGGAGTCAATTATGACTCCAAGATCCTTTTCCGACTCTGTGCTGACAAGAGGGGAGTTCCCCAGCCTGTAGGTATGGTGCCGGTTGTTCCTACCCAGGTGCATCACCTTGCACTTGTCCGTGTTGTTTGTCCATAATCATGTAGGGGCCTCCCATCAAGAGAAGGCACGACCCTTTTTCTTAAGTCTCTTTTACTGTGACCTGCCTCCCAATTTTCAGTGTATCTCCTTAACCATGTAATCTGTTTGCCCTAGTCACTGACAGCCTGTGTCTCCTGTAAGAAGTTACTTCTCAGGATTCCCATGTTCTCATCAAATTTTGCTTGCCAAATTTTCCTTTAATTTGGACTCCATTAATTACTATCATAATCTTTTTAGTGAAAGATACTAGGCAAGGTTGTCTGGTATAAACCAACAATTCACATCTCTCCCAGGTTTCAAATTCCCCACCAACTCTGGCATGAACAGACAGAAAATTATTTTATGCCCCAGTGTCTCCTAACATTTTGTACAGTCTATTCCCCACCTTGATTTTTCACAGTAGGATATTCTGGGATCCTGGGTAATTGGTACCCCCTTGGGTTTGTGGAACAAGCTGTTCTAATGTGATGAGAAGGAACTTGATAGACTCACTGGATTTCATTCACTGGTTCTGGGAAATTTTACCAATGTAATGTGATCCCTTTTAGCAAGCTTCAGAACTTATTTCCAACAAGAGGTAATACCCAGCATTTGGGGAAATGTGAGGATATACCCAGCTCAGAACTTAGCTTCAAAAACTCAAGGGCTTTCAGTTTCCCTTGTTTCATATTTGTCACACTATGGTAAAGACTACTTTCCCCTAGCAGTGCTCTACTAGGGCTCTATTTTTGACTGTCAGCTGTGGTTTACCCTTTACCAGTTACTAGTTTGTTTAAAAGTTCAGGAGAAAGAAGCTATTTTAAATCTGGCAGTGTTGCTGGAGATACAATCAGGCAAAAATCCTGGCCCTTCCACCTGTTTATGATGGCTTTTGGAGCCGAGTCCATATGGTGCCCACGGACAGAACAATGGCTCTAGTCAACTCAGGTGCCCAGTGAGTGGTGGTCCTCTCAGTTGTTACAACCTTTGCCTGATTTCCTTGCTGTCAATGCTGCTGAAGGTGAGTTACCAGGGCCATTAGCTCAAGATGGTTTGTACCTTTTGATGCAAGGTGTCTCCTCTGTAACAAATCCCCATTATCCTCACTACTTTCCTTGGTGTCATCCTGCAGAGGGGATGTATTCACTGCATACTCCCTGATGGCAACGATCTTTCCTTGACTAGCCTTGAGCTGGGTATGCAACTTTATGATCTCTTCCTAGCGATGACAATGGGAGGCTGCCTGTTCCCATCCTGATTCTCCTGCATACATAATATTGGATCTATACAATAAAATAAAACCTAATATAATGAGCAGCCAATCAGAGCAGGCACAAAGGTCTGCTAAACACACACCCACACACACTCACAATCTTTTCCTGGGCTCAGCAGTGTTTAGGATGTGGCCTGCCAGGGGACCCTCCATACCCTTTACACTACTCAATTTAAAGCAATTAGTTACTAGGATTTTTCTATGGTTATAAATTATGAAGTATAAAAAATCATTAAAATAAATCTTATTTAATTTAATGTCTAAAAGAAAGTTACTTCCTGACCTAGAAATTCAATCCAGTGAATAAAACTTCCCTAATAATCACACATAGTTAACTAATCGAGCTTTACAGAAACCGCCCCCCCCCACTTGGCTAAATAATAATTTTCTGATATCTATCTCTGACACTATCAGTATTGGAATGTCAAAAATATGATGGGTCATCCTGTGAAAGAAATTGTGAAATCAGTTTCTATCGCATACAGCAGGTGGTAGTATGTGACACTAAAATAAGACATTCACTCTCAAGAAAGACTATCACTTAGTTAAAGGGGCAGCCTGCCTGTACATTGGTTGAAAGATTCTATTTGAGTATCTTGTGATGTTATTGGAAGCTTATGGGTTAAACATATATATATATTTTCTGTATAGTCATTCATTTATCAAAAGGTTCCCCTTTCTATATTGTGTGACTGCAGTTCTAAAAGATATGGAATTATTTATGGACAAGCTATCGCTGTTTTACCAAGGTTAATCCTAATAATAGCTGAACTCTGTTGCAGAGGATTCTTCATCCCTGAGATCTCAAAGAGCTTTACAAAAGGCAGTAATGGTCAGATCCAGTAATGAGTATAGGTTGCTAAATTCTGCCTAAATCCAAACTTCTGATCTGGAAAACTTTTGCTCAGCTGCCACCTAAACTTGAGGGTGTCTAACTTCCAGATGTTGCAGTATTAACTTTAAAGTTCCCTTAGAGTTATAAGGTCTACTTAGCCACACATGCAGATAAGTCACAGTGTGGCAGAGTAGGTCAACACCTAGATTATGCTTAGATTGTTTGGGATGCATAAGCCAGGGGCTTGTCTATACTGCTTCTGTACTGAGAGAGGGAGTCCTCCAAGACTCACTCACTCACTACTGCTCTGAGTGCACCAAATCACAGAAGGGGAGCAGAGCCAATCACAGAGCAGAAGTGTATGTTGCTGTTATAGGGTCTGTCTTGGGTACACTTATTGGAACATGGCTCTCAGCCTGTCATCATAAGGTCTGTGAAAAGAGCCTAAATAGGCCTAGCATGCAATGATAGGATCAGGCTCTACACAAAATGTAGAGGCAGAATGTAGTGCTTTCAATCCTGAGCAAAGAGACAGCTGCCTGAATTCCTTAGTGAGGTATTCAGAATTGGGATTTAAGATTCACCCACTGTCCTCGGTGTTTCTTTATTGGCTTACTCTAGTTTAGGCAACTTTATGCTAGCTAACTTTTGGATTCTATGTGGGTAGGTCTTGCTTGACCAAACTCATTTTTTTCTATGACCAGGTGACCTGTCACCTGGACAAGGGAGAGAAGATTGATGTCATATATCTTGACTTCAAAAAAGCCTTCAATCTGGTATCCCCTGATCCACCTCTTGGTGACACTGGCCAAATGTGGCCTTGGGTCCACCACGATCTGCTGGCTGGGAAATTGGCTCCGTGGTCGGACCCTGGGGTAGTAATTGATGGAAGTCAATCATCATGGTGCCCTGTGACCAGTGGGGTCCCCCAAAGCTCTGTCCTTAGACCTATATTGTTCAACAGCTTCATTAATGATGTAGACGTTGGAGTCAGAAGTGGACTGGCCAAGTTCGCTGATGACACCAAACTTTGGGGCAAAGCATCCATGCCAGAAGACAGGCGGGTGATCCAGGCTGACCTAGAAAGGCTCAGCAAATGGGCGGATGAGAACCTGATGGTGTTTAACACTGAAAAATGCAAGGTTCTCCACCTTGGGAGGAAAAACCTGCAGCATGCTTATAGGTTCGGCAGTGATATACTGGCTAGCACTACGGAAGAAAGAGACTTGGGGATCATCATTGACCACAAGATGAACATGAGCTTTCAATGTGATGCTGCAGCTAGTAAAGCAACCAAAACACTGGCTTGCATCCATAGATGCTTCTCAAGCTAATCCCAGGACATCATTCTCCCGTTGTACTCGGCCTTGGTGAGGCTGAAGCTGGAGTACTGCGTCTAGTTTTGAGCTCCATAATTCAAAAAGTATATGGAGAAGCTTGAAAGTGTCCAGAGTAGAGCCACACACATGATCAGAGATCAGGAAAGCAGACCTTACCATGACAGGCTGAGAGCCATGGGGCTCTTTAGCCTGGAAAAGTGCAGGCTCAGGGGTGATCTGATGGCCACCTATAAGTTTATTGGGGTGACCACCAGTATCTGGGGGAATGTTTGTTCACCAGAGTGCCCCAAGGGATGATGAGGTTCAATGGTCATAAATTACTACAAGACCGTTTCAGGCTGGACATAAGGAAGAATTTCTTTACTGTCCAAGCCCCCAAGGTCTGGAACAGCCTGCCATCAGAGGTAGTTCAAGCACCTACATTGAACGCCTTCAAGAGCAAATTGGATGCTTATCTTGCTGGGAATCCATGACCCCAGCTGACTTCCTGCCCTTTGGGTGGGGGGCTGGACTCAATGATCTTCTGAGGTCCCTTCCAGTCCTAATGTCTATGAAATCTATGAAAGTTATCTAGTCTCCATGCATAGGGATTCTGATTCCACTGAGGGGCAGGCACCGGAAACCTATCTGACTTGTTATTGGACATGGCCCTAAGTATTCCTTCCCAATTTTATACCTGGGAAAATTAATCACAGAGAAGTTATGGGGCCTATCCAAGGTCTCCACCAAACCAATAGGAACAGGACTTCAGTTCCCCATGTCTTAGTCCCCTGGTTTAATATTAGACCCCTCTTGGCATATCTACACGAGATGTTTACTGTATAGTTTACTAATTAGCCGTGTAGTAAATCATAGTGCTATCATAGTGCTAGGGTTGTAAGGGACTTAAACAGATCATCAGGTACAACACCCTGCCCTGGGCAGGAATGGGTGCTGGGGTCATATCAGTCCAGCCAAATATCTGTCTGGCATCTACACATACACCCCTATTAGGCTGGAGTAAATTAATTTACTCTGCAGTATTATATACAAGTATTATCCTGCTGCCGGGTTAAAAACTCCACATCACTGTATATTTAGACACTGCCTGGCTGACTGAGGGACAAAGCTGCTTCAGTGTGAGGGCTGTCTGCCAGCTAACTGCATGCAGAAGCACCTTCATGCCCCATCCAGCCCATCCATAGCAGGTTGAGCCAGGGAGAGCAGCCACAGGCTGGCAAGCTGACCCCCATGTTCAAATGGCATGCCTGGGAAAAATTAACTCTGGTGCAAGAAGCTCCGGAGTTTATTCATGTGCCTAAATTGCTTGTGTAGATGCACCCACTGACAACGTGTGTGTATAAAAAGTAAAATGCTTGTTTTTGAGTCAAATTGGTGACTGTATCTCAACCAGTGTGGAAAGAAAGTAATGAGGCCATGGCCAGAGAGAAAGAGACAGACATCACCCAGAGAATGAGAGAGAACTGATAGAGAGAAGAAAAAGATTATAAAGCAGCGGTTGAATGAAGGAACTGATGATGTACTGGATAGTGAGAATGAAGAGTGAATGACTGCCCTGAAAAAGGATCCAAAGGCAAGAACACCTACAGAAACCAAGAAATTATCCAGGAATATCTATCCAAACCTATGGCTATGGAATATTAACTAAACAGTTTTTATTTTTTATATTGTTTCATTATGGTCATTTAGTCAGGAGCTAGTAAGATAGGTCTAGATTCACTGCATAATAAGTTGGGTCTATATCGACAGAAGGGTTTCAACACTACAAAGCACAGTATTTCAGGGTCTAACTTAAAGTTACTGAAGAAAGGTCCCAGTTCTCCTGTCTCTCAGACAAGTCCCCTAACTACTATCCTTCAACAGGAGATGCAGAAAACCTAATCCCAGAGCTACCCAATAGCCTTTTGGTACCCACACTCCCTACAGAGGTCAGAGATTAGAGTTTGTGTTTTCTAGGATGAGTATGGATTAGATTCTGTGTTCCCCAGGTCCTGAGTGAATTATACAATCCCTAGTCTTCTGGCAACAGAGGGTGTATGGGAAAATTTCACATTTGAATAGGAAAACTGTGGTTGAATAAGGCCTCCCAGATTGGGTGGCATGGTTATGTTGTAAATCTGAAGGTGTTTAGGTACAAACCAAGTCCCTCGCTGCTCTTTCTGGACTTAAGTGGTTCTGAGCACACCTGGCAGAAGGTGCCTTGAGGAACTTACTGATGATAATTTATGTTCCCAGGGATTTTAGATGCCTACGAGATTAGGTTGGCATTGAGTGGGAGTGGTGTATGGAGAAACCAAATGTTGGACTTTGCACCTAAAATGACAAATCTATTTGATTCCTTTTGTGGATTCAGCTACTGGTTCAGTAACCTGTACTCTTACCTTCTATATTAAATGCTGGAAAGCACCTACAGGAAGACATCGAGGGTATTTCCACTATGAAAAATCCCTGGATTATTATTTACTCTGTAACTGAACTGTTTGAGAAATATCATCATCAACACAAAGTAACAGCTGATATATTTCCAAACTAAGTTTGCTTCTGATAAAAACTTCAGATTAGGATTTTTGATTATTCTTAAGAATGTTTGTGGCTGCCAGCTGAAATATCCTTTAGCTGTAACCAGTGAGATCATTGAATGATTTAATGTCAGGCACCAAATGATCTGAGTTACAGGAGCACCCTGCAGTAAAACAATTCTACCCCTTAGAGGATTTCTTCATCTTTAAAATGTCATAGATTTAGATCATCTGAAGCTTTCCTTATACTAGGAAAATATTTGTTCTTTGCAGCTAATGTTTTCAAGGCCTGATTTCAACACACAGAAACATTTTTGTCTGCCACCACTTTGGGGGGTCTATTCTTCATTAAAATTACAGATGGCGATTGTAATATAAAAGTTTTCCTTCTCTCAACCCCTTGAAGATGTGTATAAATGTCATTCCTTGTGTTATTTGGAGCTGAAACCTTACAGTCACTGTGGTAAATTTTCCATTCTGCTCTTTCAATTGCATTTCAACCCTGACCTATAATAACCTTCCTATTTCAACAGTCTTCTAAGCAAATACTAACATTTTTGACAAGTAATATACTGATTTCCTGGTAATGAGTATTTACTAGCAGAAACCTATTCAATTTGTATCTTAAATAGAATTTCAACCCAGAAACCCAAATTAGAGAGCTAAACTAATGTGCTGCCTTAACCATTTTATATTTTCTATTTTTCAAACAAAAAATGCTTCACATGTTGGAAAGTGATAAGAGGTTTACAGTAAGACCCAACCACTGACAGCTGAAGCTAGATATATTCAGATTAGAAATAATCATGATTTTTTAAAACAGAGAGTTAATTAACCTTTGGTACAATTTACCTTGGTAGATGTAGATTTTTTTTCTTGAAGTTTTTAAACTGAGATAGGCAGTCTTTCTAAGAAATGGGCTCTAGTTCAAACTGAAAATATAGGTTTGAGAAAGGAATCACGTCCTAGAATCTATGTTGTATGGTAAGCCAGACCATTTTATTATAATGGTCCTTTCTAGCCTCAAAATCTATTAATGTGACTTATCTAACAAGGACATTCCATCAATAAAAACAAACTCTGGAAAGAAGATTTTGAGCATCAAGGAGACCTCCAGAGTCAGAGGCTTACAGTGTCCCAATCTTCATAAGAAAACATCTGATTTTCATATCTTGTGTCCAAATAGGTGTTCACCATGATGTTCACCATGAAGAAATCCAAGGGAAGTGGTGCTAGCTTCTACCCTGGGGGTCTTTAAGAGGAGGCTGGATTCCTACCTAGCTGGGATCATTTGAGCCCAGTTTTTTCTCCCGCCCTGGCAGGGGGTTGGACTTGAAGATCTATAAGGTCCCTTCTGAACCTACTTCTATGATTCTATGAAATAAGTAGGAGAAGGGGGTGGGGGCAGGGTTTCCACATGTCTTTTCACTTCAAGATACAACAGCATAAGAGAAAAGGTAGGTGGCAAAAAAAATGACCAATACTTTCCTGTATAATGATGTCTGTTACAGACTTATGCCATAGCAGCAAGCACCTTACAAAGAGCATGGAGGCTGAGACAAGTGCTAGAGAAACTGCAGCCAGTATAAGTAGAAAAGAGAAAGAAACTGTAGGGAGGCAGATGCTGCAGGATTTCAGAAAATGATGAAGACAATAACATGAACTGAGGTAGAAATTAACGTGAAGGAAAATATTGCAATTCTACTAAATTACACTAGACAGGATATTCCTTGGGGATTTCCTCAGTTGCCCTGGCCCTTATCCAGTCTTTAGCTTAGATGCAAGTGGAGCGCAAAATGGAGATAAATCATATTCTGATTTATTAGCATTTCATAGCTTTGCACACAAGTGCAAATGACCAGGGGCAGAGCAACTGAGTATCCATGGGCCATAGATCTAGGCATGTCAAAAATGTCTTTTATTTTTCATTTTGGTTCACTGGTGACTGGCATGGCTCACAGCTAAGACAGATTTCTTGAAGGAAGGCAGTTTACTTCATGCATTTTACCTTTGCATGGCTGAAAGTCATAGCTGACAGCAAGTGGCATTTAGTAAAGAGAGGAATCCCTCATTCAATTTCCTTCTGTTTGTGAAATAAAGACACAGTTCTATTTTCTCAAAGATACTATAATTAACAACAGCAATTGTCCTCAACAGCTGTTGATGCAGTGGAAAACTTCAATACGTGCACATGTATGCACATGTGCATATGCAGACTCACAGAGCTTCTCATTTATATTACTGCTCCTTTTCATAGTCTTGGTGCACATGTAACAGATTAAGCTCCTCTAGGGACCTAAGTGGAGTTTAGGCACCACTCTCCTTATATCTGGATTGAAATGGAATTTAGGCAACTAAGAAACTTTGCAGTCCAAAATTGAGGTGTCATATATTTTTATAGGGTCAGTTAGTAACAGTTTCATGGAGCACATTTTAGGACATATGGATGCTTTTACATGTGCTCTGGGGGAAGGAGGTTGGGGTGGAACTTTAATTAAAGCAGCTCTGAGAGCCACTTCAATTAAAGTGCCACCACGTCATGTGTATCAGCATCCCCATGCTTAAGAATGGTAGTGGGAACACTTGAACTAGAGCTCATTTGATTAGTTGAGTCTGCTCTGATGCACTGGAATTCCAGCACATTGGAGCAGCCTCCACGCTCATGTATAGGTACCTTTTGTACCAAGAATCTGCCTAAGTACCATCTCTGGACCTAAACTGCCTTTCTAGATTTTACCTTAAGGTTTGGTGGAATTACACGTAAACCAGCATAAGTGATTTAAAACTGGTATAAATCTGTAACACAACAGAAGTTCAGTGCACCTAAATCACTTTCAAAATGGACAAAACTGGTTTAAGATAAACCTGGATTGATGTAGTCCTAGACTTAACTGATTTAAATTACACTTTTTTATTGAACTTCAGCCCCAGATCCCTTCCAGATTCAAGTTAACTCACAGTCCCCCAGAATCCCAGAATGCTTTGCACCTCCCCCACAAATCTTCACAGGGTGGGTGGACTAGCCGTGGCCCAAGCCTACATGATCATTTGATATAGCACTAGTTTACTTGTGAGTAAATTACTCACCAGTAAATGGTGTTGGGCAAGTGTCTACACATTCAAGGAAGCAGGAGCAGATTTGTTGCCAATTTGCCCCTACTTCCTGAGGCCCTGCAACGGGCCTTGGCTGCCACTGGGGGGAACTCCATGCTCCAGCTGCAGCTGCCAGCAGCCAGCCCTTTTCAAAATGCAGCCCCACTTACTGCTCTCTGGTTAACCACTTCCTTGGCCAGGAGCAGTGTGTGCAGCGCAGGGACAGCATTTGGCAGTGCTCTTGTCCCTGTGTTATGGCTGCTCCAGTCCCTGCCCCTAGCAGTGATGACCAGTGCCCTGTGCTCCCACTGGCTCTGCTTGCCCACTATGCCAACTGCCACCTGGCCTATGGCTGTCTTAACCCTCCCAGCTCCCTCCCATGCAGTGACCACCTGCCAAACCACTGCACACTGTCCTAGGGCTGCTGCTGTGCACCTGCTATCTCCACACTTTCTGCCTGGCCAGACCCCAACAGGCATGCTGATGACAGGTTCCTGGAGCTACTACCAGAGCCACTGTTACCCTCCTCTGCCTCTATCCCTGCTGCCTCTGAGTCTGCTGGGCCAGCCAGGGCTGGTGACAGCACATTGTCCAGCATACCTGGGCCAAAGAGCTGTGGCTGGAAGCATTCCACATGACCCAGGCCCCTTTCCAGGATCTCCTGGAGCAGCTCCAGCCCCACCTGGAGTGACGGCACACTGGTGTGCGGCTGCTCCTCTCCACAGATGCCCACCTGGCCCTTGCCCTGCTCAAGCTGGCCACACCCACCAGCCTGAAGTTTGTCAGCCACCTGTTCAGCATGGGCAAGGCCACTGCTAGGGAGGCCATCCTGAAGGTGCGTGGCACCTTCCAGGACATGCTGACAGACACCATGCTGCACATGCATGACCACTGGTGGTCTGTGCCCTGGGATTCTCTCAATGCATCAGGGCCCTGGATGGGACCCACATCCCCATCATCTGCCCACCCCACAGAGACTGCTGCTAGTAGAGCTGGAGGGGCTTTCACTCTGTAGTGCTTCAGGGCACAGGGCCTTCATGCATGTGAGTGCTAGCTGGGTGGGCACTGCCCATGTTGCCCACATCTTCAGGAACTCTGGCTTGCCAGCTCTAGTGGACATTGGGTGCTTTGTGCTGGGGGTGTTGGACCTGCAGCTGAGCATCATGGCTATCCTGCTCCACCTCATTGGGGACCCCACTTACCTGCTTCTGCCCTGGCTCATGTGGCCCTACACTGACCACCTGGACTCCTGCCAGACCCACTTCAACCACTGCCTGGGCTGGACCTGTGCCCTGGTAGAGTGCACCATCAACCACCTCAGGAGCTGCTGGCACACCCTCACTGCTTGCCTCGAGTATGCTGAGGACAACCTTCCTTGGGTCATTGTCACAGCCTGTGTGCTGCATAACATCTGTGAGGCCTAGGGGGAGCTCTTTTATGAGGTCTGGGTGGAGGAGGCATGGCATGCAGAGGATGCCTGGCAGCAGGAGGACCACCTGCAGTAGCTGCTCCCCCTGTCTAGGCCCCAGGATAGCCGTGCACCTGCCAGTGAAGGCACGGGCACTGGGTGTGGGAGGTGCTGGCAGACCACCTCCTCCAGTACTCCCCACTCTAGCCTACCTGTACCACATCTCATGGGCTCTCCACCCTCCCTGCCAACCCCCAGCACCATGCTCATTGCAGACACATCTCAAAATACATTTTTATTCCCCTCATATCAACCAGAGCCCCCCTTCCCTTTTCAACAAGCAGAGCCCCACCCTTCTCAACAAACAGAGCCCCCCACCTGGACATAAGGAAGAACTTCTTTACAGTCCGAGCCCCCACGGCCTGGAACAGACTGCCACCAGAGGTGGTGCAAGCACCTACTCTGGACTTCTTTAAGAGTCAATTAGACCTTTATCTTGCTGGGATCCTGTGACCCCAGATGACTTCCTGCCCCTGGGGCAGGGGGCTGGACTCAATGAACTTCATCTATGAATCTATGAAAAAAAAATCCACTCCCCCAACAATAGGAGACCTTCTTTCCTATGAAAACTATGTACAATGTCCTTTGTGTGCTGTCCCAGGGTGGGGGAGTGATTAGGGGGCACATCCCAGAGACAGGCAGCCAGTACCCCAGCCTCTGGCTGCTCCCCCATGGACGTGCATGCTGCAGTGAGTGTGGCAGGTGGAGGGCTCATCTGGGGGTGATGGAAGCTGATGCTCTTCTGGCACAGGTGGCTCCCCCTCTGGCAGCTGG
The DNA here is from genome assembly GCF_052110815.1 of Crocodylus siamensis. Classification (NCBI taxonomy): domain Eukaryota; kingdom Metazoa; phylum Chordata; order Crocodylia; family Crocodylidae; genus Crocodylus; species Crocodylus siamensis. The sequence goes on from NC_143395.1 coordinate 310,036,979, forward strand.
TGTTCAGGCTCAGCAGGACTGGGATGTGGTCCTGACCCCACTGCAGGCAGCTCTGGCTCCATGCCCACTTAAAGGAAAAGTGAGTGGTATGGCTTGGCCCAGGTTGGGGGGTCTGGACACTGCTGGGTGTGGGGTGGGAAACAGGCCAGGGGCTCCTGGCTGCTGAAGGCAGTAAAGGACCTCCTCCCAGGTCCAGGCTGAGGCCTGCTGCTTGGCAGCAGGTGGCTGCCAGGGGGCAGGAAGAGCTAAGATCAGGATCAGACTAGGCTAGGCAGCAGGTGGAATGAAAGTAACCGCCAGGGCCAGAACAGTGTCCAGCACCCAACAGCCATCATCAGTGGCTTGCACTGTCTGGGCAAGGATGGCACTCTGTTCCCACAGGGTCTTCATGTGCTTGCACTCCAGGGCCAGGAGCTGCACCCAGAACTACCAGTCTGCCTGGTCCTGCACCTCCTGGTGGGCAACCTCTTCCACTTGCCACCTGTCCTGATCGGCCATGTCCTCTGCCCACCACCTGAGCTGGTGGACCACATCCTCTACCCTTCAGGCTTGAGCATCCCCCATCTGGTCCTTTGACACTGTGGCCAGGCAATTCAGGAGGAAGATCCTGTCCAGGGTTCTCCTCTGGTGGAGCCAGTGCATCTTCAGGGCCTTGGGTGTGGGCAGCAGTGACCCTGTGGCTGCATCCCATCTGCCAAGGGTGGCCTCTCCCCTATGTGCAGCTGCAGGCCCTGTAGTGCCATGAGACAGAAGCTGTTTGTGAGAGTTTGCAATATTTCAGAGATAAGATATTCTGTACCAGGGGCTGTGCTCTGTCCAGCCTGAGAGCAGAGGCTGGGAGTGCACATGTAGCTAGGGGCCATGGTAAGTCAGCCTGGAAGACCTGGCCTCAGGAGGCTGCTGGCTAAGCCCCTCATCCCTGCTTGTTCCCCTGTGGCTGGCAGGCTGCTGGGTGGTGGCTGCAGGCAGCCTGCCTCCCCTGCTCCATTCCCAGGTCAGGATAGGCCAGAATCCTTGCAGCAACTGCTTCTGTGGCTTCAGACTCCCCTCTTCCCCTCCTCCTGCAGGCTAACCATTCTGCTGTACTGCCACCCAGCTCATGTCACCCAGGCTCAGGAGACATTGGGCTCCTGGATGACTGGGATGAGGAGCTGCCTGCACCCCAACTCTCCCTGTAGGGGTATTCTCTGGGGAGGCACCCTGGGGCCAGCCGCTGCCGCTGCACCCTGAGTGTTCCCCTGCTGCATGTGCCTCAGGTGGTGCACAAAGAGCTGGTTGCATGGACTGGGGGTGTCTGACCCACTATGCCCTGCTGCTGCTGCTGGCCATGGTGCCCCAGGTGCCATGTATGGGACCCTGAGCTACAATGGTGCAGGGGGCAAGCCTGGGCTGCCCTGCAACCTCTGGTGTTACCTGGAGGGATACCTGTGGCTGCATTACAAGTCTCTGCCCACTGTTTCTGAGGAGGATATCACCACTGGCATTGATGTGTTCTTCAGTGTGTGAGATCCATGCCCTCCCATAGCTGTGGAGGGACGGGCTGTTCAATAAAGGTTGAAAATGTCTCCCACTTCCCTGCATGCTGTGGGGGGGGGGACCTAGGGCCAGGGGAGTGTGGGTGGGTTGGGTGGGGGCTGGGGCAGGGAGAGCCCTCCCCACAGTGTGGGGCTTGCTACATGGCCAGGGCTGGCGTGGCTGGTGGATCCACATGGTCACTGTTGCTGGTAACGGTGTGCAGTTCTAAGCAGTGTCCTCAGATGATGGGGTGTGATGAGTGGGTGCCCAACTACCCCTGCCCACCTCTCCCCCTGGGGAGGAGCTGGTGCTGCTAGTGGCCAGCAGTGTCATGGCCTGCTGCACCTCATGGCCCAGATGTACACAACACAGCTGAGGCCTGGTTCCCAGGGTGTGATGATGTCCTTTAGTTGCTGCATAAAAGGCATGGACTTAGGGGTACTCCTTGATCAACAGTTGTGGTCAGTGATGGCAACCCACTGTGCCCGCAAAGTCTTCACCTTTATGTGGCATTGTCACACTGACCTGTCATGTCTGTGCTCCCACATCCAGGCTCATAGCCCCTCTTAGATATGTGAGTTGGAGTGACCAACCCACTCAAACTAGCGCTGCACCTCTGCCTCATCTCATAGAGCCATGAGGTTGCCAGTATCCTCCTGTGACCAGCTGGGGAGCCAGGTGGTGGACATGGACCTGGGCATGGCCATGGATGATGCGTTAGCCTCAGGCCTGCCTCCTTGTGGCAGGGCTGACCCAGGAGCATTTTCAGATAGCAAATTTATGTGCAAGGATGGGTTTTTATTGTGCAGGAAGTGTGCACATGTGTAGATGTGTGTGCTTATTGCACAATAAACTACATTACTGCATAGTTAATCGTCTCATGTAGACATGCCTGCTGTCTGCTCAAGTCAAGCAGGGAGGCAAGTTCTAGTGCTGGCCTGGACCACCGAAGGCATGTGGCTGCATTTCCAGAATCAAAAGTGAACATCTGTTCACTTGCTTATTGGTTCAATCTATGTAGCTTAGACTAATCTGCAAAGATTGAATTGATTCCGCCTCAGGCTTTTGACTATCTGTACTTAGTCTAAGAGTTTTTATTCAGAGGAAGTGAAGGAATGCCTTACCAAGCAGGCAACCCTTTCGGAATGATTAGCCTTTACACACCCTTTCTCCAAAGCTATGCAGTGTGAAAAGCCTGTGGACCCTTTGAACCTGACCAAATTTCACAATATCATGAAAATATTCCTCATTTCTTAAAACAGCGGACATACTTTAACATACTGTTTAAAAATTATCTCTATTTGTATTAGACTAGGTGATCTTTCAGATGCCTTCCAATACTATGATGTGAGTCTAGGACTCTGTACACTATAACAAGGTATGGGATTGCAGCATTGAGTTAGCTTTAACAGAGTAACTAGGTTGTTTTGAAAGCCATTCTTTATTGTCCCCATGCACTGTATTTTGAGACAAAGTGTGTCTATACATGTGCTCTTGGGTGGAGGTGGGGGCTTATTAATTAGAGCAACTTTTCAGGATCCACTCTAATTAAAATGCCTCAATGTCACACGCATTCAGCATCCTGTGTTTCAAAATGGCAGCATGGGTACTTTAACTAAATCTTGTTTGGCAAATTTTAGTTAAGGTATCTTTGCCACCATTTTGAATTGCAGGATGCTGAATACATGTAATGCTGCAGCATGCTGAAGCATTCCAATTAGAACTCTTCAGCAGACTCAGTTAATTAGACTGCACTGGAGCACATGTATAGGCATCCAAAGTGACTTGAAGTTTCAGGCATCTAAGTCATTTATTAGCTCTGGCCCTGAATGACTTTGCCACATATGAAACGTGTAATCTGGTAACAAATACAATTACTGCTTCTCTCCCTGATGTAAAAATAATGAGACGCACCAAATTTTCTATCAACTCTTCCAATGGCTGTCCTTATGAGGTATGCTTTGTTGCTGAAGCCTGGGTAAATGGATGCAAATTGCAGAAAATCCTGAGGTCTCCTTGTTCTTAATAAAGCAGGTCAGGGGATTGCCAAAGGTGAAATTTCTTCATAGGAAACACACTGTGGAATGACTCCCTTCCATATAAGCAGGGCAAACTCCAAATTTCAGTAAACCTCATTGCAGCAGCACGGTACACAGGGAATTGTTCTTTTAGTTAGGTTGTCCTAATACATATGGGGTTGTATAAATTATATTCAGATCTCCAAACTTTCTCTGGAGGGATCCTGCAGTGGTAGTACTTTTGGTGGGAAAAAGTAGTAAATAAGAGGCCTTCTCTATTGTGCACCATATTTATTTAGTTGTGGGACAGATTTAAAAAGCCAGATTTCCAACTCCCACTGTTTTGATGAGTAAAAATGCCCAAACTGTAGGTATAAACAGAAACATTGTGTTTTTTGGCATTAGCCAAACATTTGAATTTAGGAAAAAAATACTTCCTTTTCTGGTGAAAATCAGTCCTACTTATGAAAACACCTGGCTACTTCAGTTAAGTTAGGGTAGACATCAAATGAAGTGTCTCTGTGGTGAGTAAAATGTATGATGATGTGTATCATGTTATATACTGACACAGGTGGTGGGAAGTGTGGAGGACTTAAACTGCAGAGAGTCATCTTTACATGCAATGCTTTGTCTTTTTGAATAAATTCAGTTAGGAACTTGGCCTGAATATCAACTTGGCCTGAATATCAACTGTAACTGCTGTACAGTGAAGACAAACTTGGTTTGTAGAAATATTGTACTACTGGCACCACACACTTTATATGAATACTCTCTTCCAAACAGAAAAGTGCACACAGGTCAGTTCTTAGGAACTAGTATTTTTACACAACTCCCCTTATCAGGCACTACCCTGAATTATATCTTTTATAGATAGCTGCAGAAATGGAAAACAATGTGTAATGTCAACAGTATACAACTTACATTTAGGATGTAGCTTGGCTAAGATAGTATGCACCAAATTGTCAAAGTTTCAGGCATGTTATGATGTCCAAATGTAGGACATAGAAATTAACCACTGTTTTATTTAAAGGCTGTCTTGGGTCTCCTGTCTGAATGAGTTTCATTTGCTAATGCCCTATAGACAGGTTCATTGTCTATACAACCTTTGCCATAGACAAGAACTGCCAAAGTAACTGAGTCAGAGGAAGAGAATTGCCCTTTTTATCCTGCCTCCACCTTTTTAAGGGACATACAGAATTGCATTTTATCTTGACTGAGGATAAGGAATGACAGAGGCCAAAGGACCCACTGCTACTTCAGTATGTGCACTTTAAGAATGCTGGTTATAGGCAAGCATACTTAGTGCTTATCTATCCAGTGAAGCATTTTCTTTTGGTAAAGTGAAATCTTTCAGGTGATAGGCTTCAGGCACAAGGAAACCCTGAAGTTACAGGCAACAGCAAATGAGGGAGGGGAAGGAGGAAGCAAGAGATTCAAAATTGCTGCACTATATATTATCCTTACACATGGCACTTTACAATCACATAAAGGTCTTTTGCCCTGAGGAGCTTAGCTTGTAATTCAGAGCAACAGAACAGCTGGAATTAACAAGTGCACATAGCATACTCTTGACACAAGTTCTTTAATTTGTTCCTGAACCTACATGCTTCTCTGCTTCACCAGCTAATTCCTAACACACATTCTTCCATGCAGCATTTAGTCTATGTTTCCATCCCCTCTGATTATCTACCATACTTTACATTCAATTTTACCACATCACATTCACACAAAGTAATTGCCAATGCGGAAAGGGTTGCATAGATAACAAGTGCAGGTCTAAACCCAAATATAATAATATTACATACAATTTGAATAAATGAAGATAAAAAATGGATGTGTATATATGCATATATACATATAAAATAATATATAAACTCCATTAGCTAATATAGTGGTTTGATTGAAAGCAACTGAGTTTCATGTATGAATTCAGTTTCAGTTTTCATGTTTAGAACTTTATTTGAAGGAAAAGTGTTCTTTACCTCCAATGTTCAGTGTTTACCAGAAAGATACACTTGTCTTGATGGCTAATGTATTATAACTACATATTAACCTGATGTTAATGAAAAATACAAGGAAAATACAAAAAAACAAACAAAACAAGAACAAAAATCTGTCATCGTACATATGTGAGCTGACTTCTGCAATAATTACTGCAGGTATTCAGCATCTTATTTGTACACACAATCCCACTCAACTACCATTGTCCCTTGAATAATGCTAAATTGATTTATCTGATTATCTTCTCCGAAAACTGATCTAGTAAAATGCCTGTGCTAGTCAACCAGGTTCTGAATCTTTACTCGCACCTGGTGCATCTACATGAGATGTTTACTACTCAATAGAGTATTTAGGTGCTCATTGAAGTTGTATTTACTACTTGTAAATACAAGTAGTATCCTGTTTTTTACTCTGCAGCAGCACATGTGTAGATGCTGCCCCAGCCAGCTGGGTCTTCAGTGAAGACAAAGGATCTTCAATGCAGGAGATACCTGCCGCCTACCCCCACACTGAAGCACCCTTGTGCCCCAGACAGCCCCTCTGTAGCATGTTAAGCTAGGAGGGAGTGCCCCTGGGCTGGAAGACTGACCCTCAGATCCCCGTACCAGCTGGGGCTGCTCTGGCCTGGATCAACATGCTGTGATCCCAGATACATGTGTAAACAGCAATAAATTCCAGTTTATTTCATCATATTAATTGCATGTTTAGAAGTGCCCACTGAATCCTACTGTTTAATTTCATAAGAGGAAGTGTTGCAGAACATAGCCCTACAAGAGTAGGACAAGAGCTCACAATATTTTAATAACTCTGCCTTAAAGGCTGCTAATCAGATCAGTCTTTCAGGTACCCTTGATGACCTTATACATAGGGCCTCGTTTAAATAGCAATTTCAATTGAGTGATTTTCATGAAAACTGTGATTTGGAATGAAATGCCATGGTATGGTAGCTTGCTGGGGAGGTCCCAGGGGCAGGAGTGGAGAGGGTGGGCAAGGCTGAGGGGCAGGGACCCCCCACATAAGAGTGATGCTGCCCATGCTCCAGCCTCCCTGTCTACCTCACAACTCTTTATTCCTTCCCCCTCCCTGTGGGACATTCCTGATTCCTGCTCCTAGCCTGGCACTGGGGTCTGGGGTCCAGCTAGGCAGATGGCCCTAAACCTGCCCCTTCAATCAATCAGGGGCTGTGGAGGGGGAGCCACAAAAAATGGCAGCTCCTGCCCCAATTGGGCCATGGTATTTGCAAGCTGGGCCTGCAGTTTAAACCAGGCCCTACTTATGAGTAACTCTTCTTCATAATTGTTATTGTACTCAAAGGCAAAAGCTAAATTATTGTTTCTGGTAGAGAAGAAACAGGGCAGAAGTTTTAAAGCGATGTTCTGAACATTCTTCACTTGATTGCAAATGATTGAGGGGGTGTTTAGTTTATTTAAACTGACTTCCAATATTTCATTTTATGTGAAGGATAGTTCTGTGGCTGCAATATGATAATGTTGAAAGAATATTGACTGAAGATATACCAAGATAAAAACTAGTTACTATATTACATATGATTACTTCTTGCCAGAATTTTATTAGTGGACACTCTACCTTTCACACTATGAAACAGCAGAAACAGCAGAAAGTTGGGTAGCACCAAAGACAGTGAGAAGAGGGGATGGAAACATAGACTAAATGCTGCATGGAAGAATGTGTGTTAGGAATTAGCTGGTGAAGCAGAGAAGCATGTAGGTTCAGGAACAAATTAAAGAACTTGTGTCAAGAGTATGCTATGTGCACTTGTTAATTCCAGCTGTTCTGTTGCTCTGAATTACAAGCTAAGCTCCTTAGGACAAAAGACACACACACAAAATATATATATAAAGAAGAAAAATCAGATATTCATAAGAGAAGACAGACAGACAGACAGCACAGAATTTTTACATAGCTCTTAATACTGAAGCAAACAATCAAAGAAGAGGCCAGTGCATGCATGCAACACAGGGAATAAAACACACAACACAAAAAGAATGGCACACACAGAGACCTTTTGCAGCACAAGAAAGATCAATATGAAGTGTGCTGGAAAGGCAGGTGCCAGGTTTTCTGGCAGGGGAGGGAGACGAGGTAGGGGGAGAGCTAGAGCTGCAAGCCCCCTGCCCCCCCAACACAGATGCATTCTCTTCCCAAGCAGCCATGACATCAATGCTACTGGTGGGAGCAGTGTCTGCACCTGACGTCCCTGCACCTGCACCACCTCCGCTCAGTCCAGAAGTAGGCACCAGCAGTGAAATCAAAGTCTCCTCCACCCCAGTGTCATCTCTCACTGTGAACCTCCCACTGCCAGAGGAGCAGCTGGAGCTGGAACCAGGGATGCTGAACGTGCTGGTTCAAGCAATTCTGGGGACTGAGGGGGAATCAGAGTTTGTGCTCCACACCCCTCAAATTTCCACTAGACCCAGGTCTCCTTCGAAGCAGCACCTCGGAGGAGGCTAAGATTGTAGAGGCAAGTGGCTCAGCTGAAGCAACACCTCCTGCTGTTGAGCCTCAGCCTGCTGAGGAGTGGGATAAGGCAGGAACCTCACCCTCAGCCCAGAAGTGGGAGAGTAGTGTAGTGTGGGAGCATTTTGAGCAGGCAGATGATCCCAGGTTTGCCATCTGCCAGCACTTCCAAAGGCACATGAGCCGTGGCAAGGATGTGAGACACTTTTCCACCACGGCGATGCTGCTGCTTCTGAGGAGGCAGCACCTCCTTGCCCTTCTTTCTGCTCAGCCTCGCACCATTGCGAGCATGCCAAAAGGGAAGTCCCCCAAATGGGAAGTTCCCCGCTTGCTCCAAAGCCTCCTTCCCCCAAAAGCAGAGGCAGGCCACCCTGGACCAGTGGGGGAAAGGTGGACAAAAGGAGTGGTGCATTCCCAAGGCATGCGAGATCACCCAGAGCATTGGGGAGATGATTGTTCTGGATAGCCAGCCTTTCTCCCTAGTTGAGTCAGGGTTCAGGTGGTCCGTAGCACTTCTGGCCCATCTTACAAAGTGCCCACATGAACCACCTTTAGCAGGACAGTGGTGCCTTCCTTGTATGAGGCATACAGGGAGTACTTGAGGGAGGAGCTGTACAAGGCATTGTTGCAGGTAGCCTTGCACTTCACCTCCGAGTCCCACATGGCAAGGGAGATCATGGCGGCCATGAACCTCATGGTACAGGGGTAGCTTGTTGGGCAGGCCGAGCTCACCTGCAGGTTCATGGTCACCAACAATGGGGCCAATATGGTGAAGGCTGTCCTTGATGCCAACTTTGTTGGCATACGCTGTGTGGCACACAGGCTGCACCTAATAGTGAGGGATGCCTTGGAGGGGAACAGGGCTGCTGGTGATGGCGCTACAAGCCAGCTGATTTTGAAATGCAGGAAGGTGGCAGGCTACTTCCACCAGAGCATCAAGGGGGGCAAGATGCTGTGGGAGAAACAGGCAGAGCTGAGCATCCTGCAGCACAGAATCATGCAGGATATGGAGACTTGGTGGAACTCCACATACCTGATGCTCAAAAGGCTGGTGGAACAACAGAAGGCCATCCATGAGATGGCCCTGCTTGGGGAGATTGTGATCAATGGCCCCCTGAACAGAGCTGAGTGGGGTACCATCTCCCAGGTAATGGTGGTCCTCAAGCCCTTCCTCGAGGCCACCAAGTCCCTTAGCACTGGCGATGCCCTCCTCAGTCAGGTTATCCCCCTGGTGAGGGAACTGGAGAACCAAATGGAGAAGTTCGAGATTAATGTTCTTGGCTGGGGCTGGCCACTGTCACCAGATGTGCATGCACTGGTGAGGCGGCTGAAGGAGGGCATCAGGAGATGGCTGGAAACCTTGCAGTCCAGTACAGTCCACATGATGGTGGGCACGTGTAATCCAAGAGTGAAAGGGAGCACGTGTACTGGCAGCACCAAAACCCTCAATCACTGGACACAGGTGCTGGTCAACAAAGTCAGGGAGGCTGAAGTGCAGAGGTGAGGGGATGTGAAAGTCCCCCGAAAGGGAAGTTCCCCACTTGCTCCAAAGCCCCCTTCCCTCAAAAGCAGAGGCAGGCCACTCTGGACCAGTGGGGGAAAGGTGGACAAAAGGGGTGGTGCATTCCCAAGGCATGCAAGATCACCCATGCCGTGGGTGATCCACTTTCCTGTGCTAGCACTCCCAGTACCAGCACCGGTGCCAGCACCAGCACGAGCACCAGCCAGTCTCCTCCATGCCAGCCACTGCCAATGTGGGCCATGGGCATGGCTTCAATGCTGGGGTCCAAACCCACCAGACCACAGCCTTGAGGTGAGGGGTACGGGGAGAAGGGGGATGTAGCAGCACAAGTTAAAGTGCAGAGGTGCCTGGGCTGTCAGATGTCTGGCAGGTTGCAGTGTGCCAGAACTCCACTATCTATATTGAGTCCATCAGTTTCTCTACCTACTACCTTGGAGGCTGATGCAGTGCAGTTCATAGGCCCAGCTCTGAAAAGTGGTTTGCATTGTAATTTGTTCCCTTTCAGGATCAGGCCTGAGAGACTGGAGGTAGAGTGTTTTTTTTTTGTGAGCAATGTGCCTCCACAGGTGGTTGGGTTTTGTTGTGTTTGATAGATTCTGGTGTGCAGTTTGTGGGGGTACCAGAGACAGTTAGCAGGTTTTGTGTTTTGAGCTGTAGGAAGTTGGCTTCAGTTCTGGTGATGAGGTTAGGTGCCTGTTTGAATGTCCAAACCACTTTTCACAAGCTTTGCCTATCAGGAGCTTGAGGTGCCATTTCCCCCAAACCCTTGCACATATCTTGTTGAAACTTGGCATGCTTTGTGGCCTGAGCAGGGGCTACCACCCTTCCAATTTTGAGCCTGCTGCACCTTAACACACACAGGGTCATCTGTTTCACAAGTTTTGCCTGTCAGCAGCTTGAGGTGCAGTCCCCGCCAAACCCCTGCACCTATCTTCTAAATTGGCATGCGCTGTGGCCTCAGCAGGGGCCACCACCCCGTAGCATAACACGTAAATGTGACACGAGTTTTGCTTGCAGGAATTTGGGGTGCAGTTCCCCTCAAACCCCTGCATCTGTCTTCCCGAAACTTGGCAGGCTTAATGCTCACAGCCAGCAGAGGCTACCATCTTTTCAAGTTTCACTCAAATCAGATAAAAAACAACAAAGTTATGGATATTTCACTCATCCTCTATTATACCCTATGGCCGGATCTCCGAGGTGGCTCCGAAGCTTCAGAGCCACTTCAGCCGGATCGAAGTGGGAAGCTGATCCAGAGCTCTGAATCAGATCGTTGACATCTGAAGCAGCTGGATCCAAAGCCAGGTTGAATACCTGCTTACTCATACAGGCCTATTTTTTTGATGCTGGGATCTCCCAGTGTCAACCCCCACAGTACAAGAAATGCCTAGATGTGTTGTGTGTGAAGTGTATAGCACTGCACACAGGTCTGTGGAACCACATACTGTGCTTATCTGGACATGCCCCTTAAAGCTAAAGAAATGTATTTTTGCATGCATCATCCTCACAACCCCTCTTTTCTATTATTCAATTTTTAAATTTAGTTTTGATGTAAATCCATGCTAACAACACAATCCACAAGATCACTCCAGTTGAATGTTAATGTACATTTTACCAGTCTTCACACAAACAAGAGAGAGAGAGAGTGCATGAGCAGGTTGCGCTGCTCTAAGAGAGATTTCAAGCATTTACTTATTGTCAAGCCACATACATGCATGCATGCATGCGTGCGTGCGCGTGTGCGTGTACAAGAGAGAGAAAGAGAGAAAGGTCAGAATTGGCTGTTTTAATATTTGTAATGAACACAACTGGATTGAAATGTCACAGTAGCTGAATCTGGTAATTTTAAAGCTTTGGAGTGTTGGTCGCCTGTGGATTCTCCTGCCAAGCAAATAAAAATTGACTCCCTGACTGTACAAATTTAAATTATTACAGATAATATATTTTACATTGTGCTTGGAGGCTTTCTAAACACTGCTGGAGCAGAGACAGCATTTGGACTTGATTGGAGTTTAGCAGCTTGCTGTGCAGCTTCAAAACATGGAGCCAGGCGTTTAATAGAATACTAGTGAGGGCATCAGTGAGTCTAATCGTTTGTGTGTGGCTGACTGATGTTAACCTTTTTAGAGTCTGTAATGGCCTCCTCGGATAATACAAAGAACCTCTGCAGAAAAAAATATGGAGGCTGTCACACTGTAATGAAAAAAGCATGAAGAAAATTAATTCTGAATCAGTAATTGAAGAAAACGTGGCATAACTGCAAAAAAAGGACTGTCTTGAAAAAGATCAGAATTCCTTTATCAAATCCAAAAAGTCAGTTGTTTCAGAATTTTTCTTGCTCAGAAAGAGCATTCAGTAAAGAGTCAGAAGTGGGTGTTGGGGGCGAGGGGACTCTACAAGGACTCCATATGGATGGTCCTCTCTTCTTCTGGAGTTGCAGCTGGTTAACTGTTATAAGGCAGGTTGGGGAGTTGAAGTGGCCAACAAGGTGTGGGTGTCTGTTAATGAAATTAAGAAACTGTCTTCCCTGTCTTCTACAAAATTACAACTTTGATTTGAATCCTTCCCATAACAGCAAAGCAGAGACACTCGGGGTTACTTTATTCGGTACAGAGTGATGGCAAGTCACAAAGAAAATAATGTTTATGGATCATATTTGTGACTCCTAGGCCCCTGTCAAACATTAAATTGATGGCATGATGGAATCACAATATCAGGATCTATGTGCACCAGCAAGTGTGAAGCTGAGCACGGTGCAGCCTGACTGGTGAGAGCCAGTCAGCTTCTCCCACCGGGCACCGGCAGAGCTGAGCACCAAGTAGGCCTGAATGCAGGATTGCTGGGTGTCCATATTGGCAGTTAACAAACAAAAGAAGCCACTACCTTCCTCCTGTTACTGACATACTTGTAGAAACTCTTCTTGTTACCCTTCACATCCATTGCTATTAGCCCACCCTTTGGCAGACCTGGCCCAGTTTGGGCTGCCTTGGGAACATACCACATGTTCAATTTAAGGTGCTATAGAAACCAGTCAGAAAGATGTCCCACATTACATGTAGAATGTCTTTCTGGGTTGTTTGCCCTTTTCTGCTGGCATAAATTGACCAGACATTTGGCACGTATGGAGTAATTAGCAGATTAATCATGCTATGAATGTAACAGCTGACAAGGTCCTTTCTCTTACTTTTCTTGAACAATCTTCCAGAAATGATGAAACCATAAAGAAATTATAAAGAAATTAAATAGAAGTTACCTTTGAATAGATTGATTTTAATTACAAATGAGATTTTCTCTAAAATCTTAAAATTAATTGTAGGATTTTGAAGTACAGATACCCATCTATTTACCATTATAATGTAATTTTAAATGATAAAGATTCCGAAGAAAATAACCATAAGGAGATATTTGAACATGTTTGTATATTTTGCTTTTCCTATGTAGGCAGTTTATACAGAAGCAAATAACTATTAGTCATATTCAGGCTATTGATTATTTACCCAATACTAGCTTTCAGTAACACTAGCTGTACAGACTGCATGGCTTTTAAGTATACTGTGGCAAAAATTAATTTTTCAACATCCGTTGTTTGGCAGTATCTGTTGACAACATTTGTTGTTCAACAGCATCTGTTGATTGAAAGTGCATACCATCTTAGGTAAGTACATTTGAAAACCACACAAATTTCTGGCCAAGAACATGAGGCCTGTTTAGCACAAAGGCTATGTCTATACTGCAAGGTTACCCTAAAAGCCTGTGGCACACTCAAACACTGCTCTGGATATGCTACCTCCCAAAGAAGAAAAGTAACCATGACAATGTGAATGCAGGTACACTACTCCGGTTTGGAAGATAGCATGTACAACCTGTTTGAGTTTATTGCTGAGATGAATGGTATAGAATATACATGATGGGCACCTATACACATGCCAAACATCTCCTCTGATCAATTAATCATGCTAATTAGCATGCTTCAGCAGCACCTACATCACATGTATTCAGCATCCCCATGCTTCAAAATGGCATTAGGGGCACTTTAACTAAAACTCACTCTAGAGCTTTAGTTAAGTTACTCCTACTGCCATTTTCAAGTGCTGGATGTTGAATCCATGTGATGCTGTGGGTACTTTAATTAAAACAGCTCTTGGAGCTACTCTAATTAAAATGCTACCCCACCCTGAAGCACATGTAAAGATGCCCAGTACCTGTAGATGCTCACATTGGTTACTTACTACATTATATACCTTTAAAGAAGCCTTAATGACAGTGCAGGAACAAACCATTCCAATGTTCAGAAAGACTAGCAAATATGGCAGAAGACCAGCTTGGCTTAGCAGGGAACTCTTCAGTAAACTAAATTACAAAACAGAAGCTTTTAAGAAGTGGAAACTTGGACAAACAACTAGGGGGGAATATAGAAGGGTAACAAGAAGGGTTTCTACAAGTATGTCAGTAACAAGAGGAAGATCAGGGAAAGTGTGGGTCCCATACTGAATGGGGGAGGCAACCTTGTGACAGAGAATGCAGAAAAGGCTGAAGTAGTTGATGCCTTTTTTACCTTACTCTTCACAAGAAAGGTCAGCTCCCAAACTACTGCACCTGGAAGCAGTTTGGGGAGGAATGAGCAGCCAACCATGGTGACAGAACAGAGGAGGAACTATTTAGAAAAGCTGGGCATATACAACTCCATGGGATGCACCTGATGGGATGCACCTGATGGTGCTGAGGGAGTTGGCTGATATGATTGCAGAGCCACTGGCTGTCATTTTTGAGAACTCGTGGCAATTGGAAGAGGTCCCAGACAACTGGAGAAGGGCAAACATAGTGTCCATAGTTAAGAAAGGGAAAAAGGAGGACCCAGAGAACTATCAACTAGTCAGTCTTATCTCAGTCCCTGGAAAAATCACGGAGGAGATCCTCAAAGAATCCATTTCTAAGCACTTGGAGGAGAAGAGGGTTATTAGAAATAGCATGGAGTCACCAAAGGAAAGTAATGTCTGACCAAGCTGATTGCTTTCTAAGATGAGATGACTGGCTCTGTGGATGTGGGAAGACCAGTGGCTGCAGTATACTTTGATTTTAGCAAGACTTTTGATAAGGTCTCCTACAACATTTTTGCAGGCAAACTAAGGAATACAAGCTGGATGACTGGACTGTAAGGTGAATAGAAAACTGGCTGAAGAATCAGGCTCAGAAGGTAGTAATCAATGGCTTGATGTTTAGTTGGCAACTGGTATCAAGTAGAATGCCCCAGGGGTCAGTCCTGGGCTGTTTTTATTTAATATCTTCATCAACGACCTGGAAGATGGCATAGAGTTCACCCTCAGCAAGTTTGCCAATGACATCAAGCTGGGAAGGAGTAGTAGATATGTTGGAGGGTGGGCCTAGGATTCAGAGTGACTTAGACAGATTGGAAGATTGGGCCAAAAAGAATCTCATAAGGTTCAGAAGAACAAGTGCAAAGTACTGCACTTAGGCTGAAACAAACACATACACCAGTACAGGCTGGGGGCTAACTGCCTGGGTAGCAGCTCTGCAAACAAGGATCTGGGATTACTACAGTGGACAATAAACTGAATATAAGCTAGCAGTATGTCCTTGTTGCCAAGGAGGCTAGGGGCATACTGGGATACATTGGTAGGAGTGTTGCCAGTAGGTCAAGAGAAGTGATTATTTCCCTCTATTCAGTACTGCTGAGGCCACATCTGGAGTATTGTGTCCAGTTTTGGGCCCCCCACTACAGAAAGGATGTGGAAAAATTGGAGAGAGTCCAGCAGAGGGCAACAAAAATGGTGACTGGGCTGGAGCACCTGACTTTTGAGGAGAGGCTGAGGGAACTTTGCTTATTTAGTTTAGAGAATAGAAGACTGAGGGGGTATTTAATAGCAGCCTTCAACTACTTGAAGGTGGGTTCAAAAAGGATGGAGCGAAGCTTTAGTCACTCATTCACTTTGGAGAAGACATGGCCCAATTCAGAGGCTCAATCACTGAATCTGAGTTGAATCGGGAGAAAAAAAACCCTTCCACACACACAGTCACACAGTGAGGGCATACCTTTACACACATGCTGGAGAAGAAGCTCCTGCAGGAGAGAAAAGAAAGGCTCTGTCACAGTTCGGCTGCCTGAGATGCTGCTGGTGCTACTGTGGTGGTTGTCACTAAGTTATTTTATACCTGTTGCTATTTAAAATGGTGGACTTAATTGAGGTTGTAGGGGAGGAGGAGGCCTCATTGGGGCACACTACCATGTGGTTTAGAGCAGTGGTTCTCAACCTTTGGTACCTTACGTAACCCCTGCTGATCAATGCAACAAAAGCAAATCTTGAAGTCCCACCATGGCACTTCCAGTTTCGTTGCCATGAGCCAAGTCCCATTTTGTCCTGGTAGACCATGCCGCGGGGCAAAGCAACCTGTGTAGGGCCTCCCTCCCTGTCCCACAGCACACTGATGTGGCAGGAGGGTCAGCAGCTGGAACTTCCAGCCCACAGGCAAAGACACCTCCAACCCACTGGGTTGGGTGGGGGCAGGCCAAACTGAAAATGCGGCACCCGTGTACCCGCTGCCCATGTCTTGTGTACTCCCAGGGGTATGTGTACCACAGGTTGAGAAACACTGGTGTAGAGGCCCCAGCGCCAGTGAGGGTGCACTTAAATACACACATAGTCACCCATGTCATGAGTTTTGCTTATCAGCAGCCTGAGGTGCAATTCCCCAGAAACTCCTGCACCTATTTCCTTGAAACCTGACAGGCTTCATGGCCTCACCTTAACACACACACGATGCAAGTTTTGCTTGTCAGGAGCTTGAAGTAAAGATTCCCAGAAACCCCTGCACCTATCTCCTTGAAACTTGGCAGGACTTATGCTCTCAGAAGGGGCTACCATCTTTGTTGTTTTCATCTAAATCTGCTTTAAAAAACACACGTGACACAAGTTTAGCTTTCAGCAGTTTTAGGTGCAGTTTCCCAGAAACTCCTGCACCTATCACCTTGAAATACAACAGGCTTACTGCCCTCAGAAGTGGCTACCAGTCCCACAATTTGTATCTGAATAAGCCAAAAAATGACAAAGTTATAGGTATTTCAGTGATTCCCCATTATAGTTTATGGCTGAATCTCTGAATCTCTCTGAATCAGTGCCAAATCTTCTGAAGCCGATTCAGCCAAATCAATTTGGGACAGTAATCCAAATCACCAAATTACATAACTGTCCTCTGAATTGGCTGAATCTGAATCTAATACTTCCCCATTTACACAGGCCTACTAGACTACTTTTAGTGGTGGCAGATAACAGAACAAGGAACAATGGTCTCAAGTTGCAGCAAGGGAAGCTTAAGTTAGATATTAGGAAACTCTCTCACTAGGAGGGTGGTAAAGCACTGAAACAGGTTACCCAGAGGGGTGGTGGAAGCTCCATCCTTGGATGTTAAGGATTGACTTGACAAAGCACTGGCTGGAAAGATCTAGTTGGGGATGGTATTGCTTTGAGCAGGAGGTTGTAGGGGAGGAGGAAGCCTCATTGGGGCACACTACCATGGACTAGATGACTTCCTTGGGTCCCTTCCAACCCTAATTTTCTATTATTCTATATGTAACCTGGGCAGTACTCCAAGAGGTACCCCCTCTCCAATTGAAGTAATCAGAGCAGGTGCACAAGCACTGTGGGAGGTGTCAGGACTCTCCTCCCCCTATAGAGTAGAGCAAGACCACCAATGGGGACTTAACCATATACCTTTTAATACTGGGAACATAACAGGCATAAATCAGAGGGTATAGTGGACACTACAATGCCCCAAGGGGACAGGATTCAACAAAGGTTAGACATTTACAATCATTGACAAAAGACAGGTTAACAAAATATAAAACACAAACAGCAGAACAAACAATATGGGTTGGTGAAATATAAAAAGGCACAAAACAAAAAATGCCAGATGACAAGGAAATATAGGGCCTAGATACCTGAAGAGGGAGAAACACAATGGCCATCTTCCACTGCAAGAAGACTTGCTTCTTGTTAGCTCACTCACCCCAAGTCATCCCAGCTGGGACTTGAACTCTGATCTCCTACATGGTAGGTAGAAACATCACCACACAACCACCAGTGGTAGTACTGCTCTATTCTGCTAGGGGTCTTGACCTTCACGGACCCCAGCCTCACACCGAGCTGCCTAGCCTCTGATTGGAGGAGCTGGAAGCAAAGCTGGGAACCCCTCAGGTCACTGCTCAGGTCCTGGCTGGAGTGGAGGAGCCTCTCCTGCTGGCTGCAGCCTCTCATTGGGGATCCTGGAGCCCAGTGGGGAGCCTCTCCTGCTGGCCACATGCCCACTCCTGCAGGTCCTGCTCTTTCGGGGCACCGCTCCTGCCCCACTGGCTCAGCTCTGTGAAGCTCTTTATTTGTTGTCTCTCACTGGTCTCTCCTGAGTCAGCCCACCCTGCCCCTTTTATCCTCCTCCAGGTGACCCAAGGGGCCAATCAGAGGACACAGAGGGTGAGTCTCTGGGGCCTGATTGGTGCAGAAAGGGAATCCTAAGTCCTCCAATCATCTTTTAACCCTTCAAAACCCCTGGGGTGGGTCACTGCCAGCTAGCCCATCACACTAGGTCTTTGCTCAAATCTTTTGTCTTATCTATTTACATCACAAGCAGTTTAGGCCATGAACTGTCTTGATTTGTATACTGGCTAGCACAATGATCCCTGTTCCCAGGGGGCATGTGCAGCAGAGTTCAGGTGGTGCGGTGCAGTGCAGATCCAGGTGTGGTTCTCTCCCCCTGACCCCATCTGGTCTGCAGCTGCTCCTACAGTGCTCTGCATAGAGTTAAGCCCCAGCCACTCTCAGCTGGGGCAGACTGTACCATGCTCCCACCCATGCCTACCAATGGCCCTGACCCCAGCCAGTGTGCACAGCTTCCCAGCCAGGCTAATCTCAGTGTAGCTGCAGCTGCATGGGTGCTGCTTGGCTCCCCCTGCTTCCAGCAGCTCCTCCTCCTATTCTTGGGCCTCCAGCACAGGTCAGTGCTCATCATGCCAGGTGGCTGAGGGGGTAGAAGGCATCTGGGAACAGGACCTGAAGATCACATGCACAGGGCAGGAACCACCTGGCTGCACCTTCCTTGGCTGAGCGTGTGGTGCCTCTCCATGACTGCCATCACTTCCCCATGTTACCTGCTGCCTGGACTAGTGCAGCAGGGGCAGGAGGAGGAAGAGGTCAGGAGCAGGAGGTCTGCCCAGTGTGTGAGTGTGTGACGCTCAGCCCCATGTGGAATGCAGCAGGAGCATCCATGGACTGGATACAATCAATTGCTGGGTGCCTGTCTGTGGGCCAGATCCAATCAGTTGGTGGGCAGGATCCAGCCTGTGGGCTGTATTTAGCCCATCTCTGCGTTAGATCCTAATATTCTCAGGCAGCCACAAAATAACTGACTAGTCCACAGGCCAGTAAATGGAGTTAGAGTAACTTCTTATCTTCCCTTCTGTTTTATCCTCCTGAGTTACAGCAGCCATAGTTTATCTGAGGAAAATGCAGGCCCCATTATACTGGCCAATGAATCTTCCTGAGCAAGAGAGAGCAAAGCTCAGTGATAGAACTGGTTGATGTATTTCTTGGGAATAGTGCCAATTTAATTTATCTTTCAGTTTAATGACATACAAAACACTGATGTGAAGTGTCTGACTTGTTGAATAGACTAATTTAAAAGAAATAAATAATGATCAGCACAGAATCTGGATTACAAAAAAAAACCCTGCCTGATGTCAAGAATGTAGTCAGGCAAACTTCCAGTAGAAACTTGCTTTTTGTACCCAATGAGCCTTGTGCTCTTGGCCTGTATATACAGAATTTCTCTAATGAGCAGGGATCTTAGTTCTCTTTGATAAAAAATCCCCAATTTTTTATTTAAAAAAAGTAACCCCAAATCCACATTTTGCCATGATTAAAATGAAACACCACTAATATATAGGTTACTTTTTTAAATCTGAAAATTGGGGATTTTTTTTTAATCAGTGAAAACCAGGATCCCTGCTAGTGAGTTAAGTCTTGAATATGAAGAAACTGTTTGCACCAGAATTCCTTGATGAAGTTATCAAAAGCAATCTAAATCAGTCTATTTATGAATTTTTTTCTTTATTTAAAGGACTGTCCTGAAAATTGATTATAATGTATGATGCCATAGAATGATGCTGAAACTTCATCAACATGAATTTAGAATGGATACATTACCACACCGATTCACAGAGAGTTGGAAGGGACCTTGTGAAATCATTGGGGATTGTCCTGTGGGTGACTGGTGCCTCCTTAATTGGGGGGGGCACATGCCCCCCCAGCAACCAGTCAGCCACCGGGGTGGGTTCCCCTGCAGCCAATCACATAGACTGGGAGTGGGGGCCCACAACCAATCTCACCAACCGGGGTGGGGGTCACCCCATGGCAAAACTTACCAACCAGTGAGCAGCCGGGCTGCTCCTAAAAGTGGCCACATAGCTCCCAGAAGTGGCCATATGGCTTCTGGAAGCGGCTGTAACCTACGTCCGGAACTCGCACTCCTCAGCTGGCACTCACAGAGTGGGCACTGGCGCTCATAAGGGGTGAACGTGCACCCTCTACACATCGCAACTGGATTGTCCAAGCCCCCTGCTGTGGGCAGGAAAGACTGCTGGGATCACATAACCCCAGCAAGGTGCGTGTCCAGCAAAGGAGTGGCCAAGCCCATATAAGCGAGTTACATAGGTCAGTCTAAGGCCACATAGAGACATGCATGTCACCAGTGTGTCCTGCTTGTCACCTCTTGTAGGAGGCTTTGGGACATCATGCACAGCCATCTGGACATGATGCAGCCCTAGTTCCCCCCCAACCCTAGTACTCTAGGACCATGTAGCTACAAGCCAAAGAAACTGCAGCTTCCCAGGTGCACATGGCCTGGGTACCTGCCAGTAATGGCTGAACTGTGGTATCCACAGGGTCACCTCTGTGCAGACCCTGTCCTGATGTTCTGCTCCCCACCATCCCAACCCACCAGAGGCAAGCTGCCCACGGTGTCTCTTGCTTGGAAGCAGTGGGGTGTCTATGCAGGGATCCAGGTAGCATGAGGCCTGATTCTGGCCATAGATATAGATATAGATAGAGTGGCATTTCATTTTAATCATGGAAAAATATGCCTCCTAACTGCCTGCCTCACACCAGGGTGGCCTTCTCCATGCCCTGCTCAGCACTGGCTCTTTCAGCTCACTGGGGGCCCTATGTGGGGTTCAGGCCTTCTGATTTCACACTGGGTGGCTAACTTAAGCAGCCTTTCACTGCTCCTCGATCTTGCCCAGGTTCTGTACACAGTGGTTGCCAGCCACTTGCTGGGGTCTGCAAGCTCGAGCTGCCTTGCTGAGCTCCTAGAGCCTGGGCTCAATGTGTTGGACTATGCACCGTGATGAGTCTAAGCATCTCACACCCTCTCAGGGCTGCTCTATGCAGTGGGTCCCTGCACCGTGAGGAATCTGAGGATCTTGTACCCTCCCAAGAATCTTCAGGAGTTCGGGGCTATTCGCTACTGGAGCAGCTCATCCTAGCTTTTCTCACTCTGATCTTCCTTCTTCAACTTCCTTGTTGCATCTTCCTGCGTACTGGGCATCCTGCTTCTTTTATACACTTCAGGGGCTTCACCCCCAAAGTCCTGTGGTCTTGTCAGGGCGCAGTCTTGAACCAGGTCTACACTGCTTCTTGCCCCACTGTCTTCTGGGGAAAGGTCGTGGCCTTGCTAACCCTGGTTTGCTTCTGATTGGTGGATGGGCTTTACCATTCAAAATTGTAGAATCTCAAGCTCAGAACTCATCCAGAGCTCAAAAGGTAAGTCTGCTACATACTAATTAGATTAATGTCAGCCTACAACTAAACTGTCTATCAATATGTAATTAATATTGAGGACTATGCTTGAAAGCAATAATATATTCAGGGTATGTCATGGACATACATAAGCCCACACTGCTGCAGGGTCCAACAATTCAGGGCCAAAGCAATTGTCAACAGGGTTCTCAGTGCTACTTCAGACATTACGGATCAGCCACATCTCTGGGACCTCTCCCCTTGCTGTCAGTACTGAAAGGCAGGTAATTTGCTTTCCCCTCCTTGGGTTTTCAGTGTCCATAAGCAGAAAGATGTTGCTCCTCCTGAAGCCAGAGTGATAACACTGGATCATCTCCTCATCTGATTTAACTGATACAAGAATAAGGAAAACAGTGTCATGAAGTATAAGATAGAAAGAAAGAGGGAGGGATCCTGGTGAAGATATAGAGCATCTAAATCAAAAGAATATTTCTTACATCAGAGGAAAGTTAGAATCATTCATATTTTGCAATGTGGAGAAACATATGAATGGGAACCAGCTCTTAAATATATATTTTAATCATTAACAAATTACATTACAAAGGTTAAACGATCATTTTAAAAACACTTGTGCATTCCCCAAAAAATAAAGGTGCATTAATAACAGTCAAAATTATGGATTATTTAAACATCTCCAAAATATGTGCTTAAAGCCATTGAAAAGCAGGAGAAAATGAATAGTCCTCTGATGTTAACGTCAGATTCAACACTTCCAGCTATTAGAATATCTCGGGATTTGTTTGTGTTATGTAAAAATATCTATCATCTGTGAGATGCAGGCACATATGTGAATACAAGCTAGAGAGGGCAAGGCAAAAAACAAATTTAATTTCTCAATTTATGTAACAGAAGCTCAGAGCAGGGAGATGAGACAAGCTTTCCAAGAGAGCAGGCTTATTTAATCCTTCAAGGTATTGAAAAGGGGAACTCAGCACCTTGGGGACACAATTAATGCAAGAAACAAAGCTGAATCCAAGCCAGAAACCTTGGTTCTCTCTAATTTAAAGGCACCCCAAAGCTAGCTGGGCTAGGACCCGGAGATTCTTTTCAAAAGAACAACTTTTTCTACAAAACAACAATAGCAATGAATAACTTTAGGAACCCTCTTTCTCTTCTCAGCCCATATTAGAATTGCAGGTATTTGGTATTCTAGAATATATATTTATACTACTTACTTTCATTCTGTATTTTTAGTTAGAACTTGAACACACTGTGCTGCTGAATTGTGCAGCTCTTAGCCTATGCATAATGTCAACATTTATCTTGGTATGCATATTCCTGCAGAGCTGTAGTTCTGTTAGAGACATCAGTATTGCTTAATATTTCTATGGAATCAAGATCACTGTGACTTTTTTTGTATGGTCCAATGGAAAAATCAAGGAGAAAGCCACATAAGAATAAAGAGAACAAAAGCCCCTTCTTTCTGTGTGGAGATGTTGTTTCATACTAATATTAAAATATTCTCACTTTATAGGAACACTAGTTTTCAATCAGAGAATTTACTGCCTCAGTTATTTATGCTTCCCCTATTTCACTGTCACCTGCAAACATATTTTGACATTTTATTCAGTGTTTGGATGCCTTTAGTATCTAACAAAGTAACTATGGAAAATAGAAGTTTGTTAGTTTGCCTTAAATCTAGCAGACAAAAGTCATAACAAATTCTGGATGCTGGATGCTAAAGCTAGACAAATAAGTGTTTTTAACTGTGGAGGAATGTTTTTTTTAACAATGACTGAAACAGTTTACCAAGGGTTGTGTGTGATTCTCATTCACTGGAAATTTTAAAATCCAGATTGATTTTTTTTTAGAAGGTAGGTTCTAATTTAAACAGGAATAAATTCAGGGATGTTGCAGAAGGTCAGATGGCAAGTGTAGTGTGGTCCCTTCTGGCTTTATAATATATGAAAAATGAAGAACACCTGCCCTGAGCTTTCTTAGTGGACATGACAGAGAGACAGGCTGAGATGTGGGATTAGATGGATGAAGATAGTTCAATCAAGGAGAGAGAAAAATAGAACTTGTCAGCATAGAGACGGCACTTGAAGCTGTGCAGGGTGATGACATTGCCAGAGACAGGGCTCCACATTTCCTCTCACATATAAAGGACTGGAAAAATGATACAGCAGGCACAAGCTGCACAATCACCAGTACACATAGTGAGTTTTAGTGGCACACCACGTGTATGTAACAGTGATAGGAACCAAGAGGAAAAATGAGAATAGTACCATATAAAATTGATGGTGATGTACAGAGAAATAACTAAATAAATGTTTACCTATAACATGATTAGAGATTAGAGAAGTCAGGGTAGGTTTGACTTTGTCAAAACTCAATCATAGGGTATAGGCGTTTTTCATTTTGAGGGTTGGGGTTTGTTTTTTTTTTGGTGCGATGTCCTTGTTTGCTTTTGCAAGCCAAGGACAAACACTGTACTTTTGGAAGTTATTTTCAGCTTAGGTTTATGCCTTATAAGAAAGAGAACAAAAAACAACCAACCAAAAAACCCCAAATAAACAACCAAAGAAACCCCAACACATTTTGCATTATTTAGGTTCTTCTGTTCAACTGAAACTCAGATAACGCTTTAGTGTATTAGTATTGGTTATTCAGTGTTGTTAGATATATTACTGTTAAAAATAAAGTTTGTACTGCCTAGGCATCCAAATAGTCAACCTCAGTCCCACTGGACTAAGCAAAACTATTAAATAGCCCCTAACTTAAAGGTGTCTAATTTCTATATCTTTATGTTTGCTGAAGTATAAATTAAACTGCAAAGTAAACCAGCCCGAGATTTGTCAAAAAGATGAATACAACTAATGAGGGAAGAACCTCAGGAATTAAATGTTTTGCATGAATTTCTGAAGCCCTTTATTTTAGCCTGTGAGCCCTTTACCCTCATACTACCTTCCTTCCCACACACAGCTCCACCTCTGACATCTTTGCTGTCTTTCTGGGAGTGGATGATGCCAATAAAGCAGGAGTGATGATAGTCTTATTAAATATCTTCAGGAAACAGCAGGCCTACTCCTCTCCTGTAATATTCTTAGAGATCATGCAGTAAGAAAAAAAAGCCAACTGTGTACTCTTTGTTACAAAGAAGGCTAGCAGCATACTGGGCTGCAGTGGTGATGCTTTAATGTGTAGTAAAAGTACACATGTAGATAAGCCCACTGAGGGGGTGAGGGGTGGGGATTTAATAGCAGCTTTCAACTACCTGAAGGGGGGTTCCAAAGAGGATGGAGCTAGACTGTTCTCAGTGGTACAGATGACAGAAAAAGGAACAATAGTCACAAGTTGCAACAAGGAAAGCTTAGGTTAGATATTAGGAAAAACTCTCATGAAGAGTGTAGTAGACCACTGGAACAGGTTATGGAATCTCCATCCTTGCAGGTTTTTAAGACTTGGACAGACAATGGCTGGAATGATCTAGTTGGGGATGGTCCTGATTTGAGCACGGGTTTGGGCTAGATGACCTGCTGAAGTCCCTTCCAACTCTTATTTTCTATGATTCTAATTTCTACAGCAAATACCAGAACTTCTTAGAAACAAAATGCTTTGGAAAACTAGCAAATTCTGGCTCCTTTTACAGCTGAAGTTTTTTAAAAATCGAATAAATACAATGGGAAAACAGAGGCCACATTTAGTTGCCTTGTCAACTTCCTCTGTGCAGAGTAGCAATAAAGGAACTGTCACTAGTCTTTCAATGGCACTGTATTTGAACTCCACAGGTTATGTACCTGGTTTAGTTTCAACAGTGTAAAAAGTCTTGCACCAACCTTTTGTCTGGAGGCCTCTGAGAGACAAGCACCCCACAGTATTTAATACATTTGGTTAAATGACAATGGTGTTTGTTTTGCGTTGGGTCAAGGGAACCACAAACACAGCTAAAGGTTTAAGGAAGGGGACTAAGAAAAGTGCACAAACCCAGACTGCAGTAGCTGAAGGAGCTGTAGCTGCTTTAATTTTTTCTTGGTACTCATCAGCAGTACACATGGCTGGAGGCACAAACATAAGGCTTCATAAACAAGGGAAGAGACAGGTCATTTGTTAAAGAGATTAAAGAACTGGTCTAGAACTTCAGCAATCACTGTAATTCTTATTACCTGACAGCATACAACCCAAAATCTAAAAATCTATCTACATCAAAAGAGGCTTACAACTATAAATTTGAGAAGGATTATCAAGGATATATTTATTAGAGAATTCTCAAGTCTATGGTATTTGGGATTTTATAATCAGACAGCAGTGTTATATGTTAATAAGGGAAATTAGTCAATGCATATACATTTCAAGATGAAAACCCCCAACCCTATATTAAGTTCTAAGCATTATTATAATGATGAAAAGTCAAATCAAGGGAAGAGATGGAAAATGAATGACAGAGGAAATTGTGAAATTTCCAGAAAATTCAGGAGCAGTGAAATAGAAAGTATTATTGTTCAGGGGGATGTCTTGCTTTGCCTTGGGTAGGTCTCTATTTTACTAGCATCAATCGTATTATACTTCTTGGGTTCAAATTCAGAGCCCTATACTAGTTAAATTATGCATCCTTTCTATTTAAACATGGAAAAAAGAACCTTGTTACTTACTTTTACTTTTGTTATTGTAACAGGGGGTCTTCTCATGGCCAATTTGCCTTTGGCCTGCCCACCTGTTTTTGAGCCAACTGCCTGCCTTCTTACCTGCCATGCCTTGTTGTTAATTATTTAATGATCTTAATTAGGTGGGAGGCTGCCCATTTTCTTGCCCCAATGCCAGGGGGTGCTATCTGTGGCTCTGTACCTCCCTTGCACTGCAGCCCATGCCTCGCAGATAGCATCCATTGTTCTTACAGTCACCCGCCCCACACCGGGCCCCAGAGTTCTCCAGTCAGGACCCCTCGAAGATCCCTCCATTCCAGCAGCCTATCCCGCCTTCATTCAGGCTATCTAGCTCCCTGAAACCATTTTCCCTTCTCAGGTGTGGTCCCCCCAGGACCTTTGGCCACACAGGCCCTGGCCTCACCTCCAAGGCCAGTCAGAAATTGCAGGCATCCCTTGCAGTGGGCCCTGGCCCTTTTGACCATTCTAGTCCTGGCCCCAGCATTGACCAGTTGAAGGTACTCTCTTGATCAGGTCTGAGTCTCTGGCCCCACTTTCTCCCCTGGGGTCTGCCCTCTGGGCCCTACTAGAGGGTTAAGGTTGTGGGAACTGGGGTTATGGCACCCCGACCCACCTTTCACTGAGGTGGTAACTGGCCTGGCATTTCCTGGGGGCTCCCACACCACTGAGAGCACCACCAGGCCACCCACTCCTGGCAGGGTGCAGTTTTAGGTCATGCACAGGACCAGGAACCTCCAGACCATCCCCTTTAGCTCCTCCCTTACCTCCAGGATGATACCAGCAGCCCTGCAGCAAGGCAGTGTTGCTTATTGGCTTCCCAGTAGGCAACTGAACTGTTTATATAGGCAGCCAGGGATCTAACATGGGTGTCACAATCAAGCACCTGCTGTCTTTTTGGCTCTGATCTTAAAGTAGCAGGCACAAACAGTGCCCTGCCACAGTTATGAATAGCAGAATTGATAGCTACTATGTACCAAGAGAAGATGACCCTGTGAGATGGGTCAAAAGTGAAAGATAATTTTCACCAAAAAAAATTACATATTTGCACTTTTTCATGAAATTTCAAGTTTTTCCAAAAGTATGGTCAGTCAGTAAACTGTCCAAAAAAAGTATACTTTTTCATACACAGCTAAAAACTTTTTTTCTTACCAAGAAAGGTCACCAACTTTAATGAAGAATTCTTTTCTTCCTCTATCAAGCAAATCATCTATTGCAGTGATGTTAATAGCAGTTATTAATAACATATTGTACACCTGACTAAGGCAAAAAAAATCCACCTTTGCTTGGCTATAGCACAAATACATACATTCTTCTTGTGGGAAGAAACAATACCTAGTGGCAATGGTGAATTTTCAAGTTGGGGAAAAGAAACATGTTCCCCTTAAACTCTATATTGACTTTTACTGGTGCTAATAAATCACTATTCATTTATACTTGAATAGTGATGTAATAGTGCCAGCAAAAAGTAATACAGAGCTTAAAATTATATGCACATAACTTACTCAAAGCATGCAAGTAGGTTGCTACTTGCAATCACTACTATATAGGTTGTCTTAAGAACCAACAGTACTGTTCATGAGACATACTCTCTAGTATATGATAATTTTACTCCACCACAGCTATAATTGTCCAAACTCTTTAATAATTTGCCAATATTCTTTTGCCCAGATGGGTTAGGCGATCTCTACTGAATAACAGTTCACTCAAGCACATGTGCACCTATGCAAATTCCCCTACAGCTTACTAATAACCTTATTATTACCTCCCCCATTAGTTCTTTTATGGGCATTAGTCCTTTAGGTACCAATAAAGACAATGTTTCTGCTATATTGGGGTAGGTAAAAAGGAGCTTACAAGAATGGTTTGCCTTCATTACATCTATAAATGTCTAATGTTCCTTAGTGACCTAATGCAGAGGAGGCAATAAAAAGGACACTGGCAAACTGTTAGGGATTTACCTACTTATATTTGTGCTGAAGCAGGGTATTTATACGGTAGGAGTACAGCTGCTTGGGCTCATTCTACAAAGGGATTTAGGTACTGCGAAGCTGAATGTTGCAACACTCACAGTGCCTAAGACCTGTAGTGAAATCCAGAACCCTGTGTTAAGCATCAAGTCTACTCATATGCTGCACGGAGATAGTTTGAGCTCTTAGATGCCCTAACACATACTATGTATTGGGTGGGAAGATAGCCAGTAGAAAATACAAATGCTTAAGGTATGGCTTAAATCCTTACTCTCCTTAGGGTTTAGAGGCTTTATTTAGGACTCCATTGTGATTCATAGCTTGTAACTTTGACCTTCAGGTAAGTGCCTATGACTCTTCTTGCAAAAAACAGGAGACTTATATATATATATATATATATATAAGATGCAGTAGTTAGAAGAAACAGTGTTGCTATAACTGACCTTTTTAAGTACTGTAGCCTACTTGTTAGACCTCTCATCCAAGACAGGAGCCTGTGATTGTTCCCTCCTCTGCTGGGGAAGTTTTTATGGGTATGGTGGGAGGTGGGCTTAAATCCACATTTCCCACTTTTCTGGGATAAAGCCCAGTCATCAGCTTTAGACTTTTATGGGTATGTGGGGGCACACTACTTTGACTGAAGCTGTTCCACTGATCAGAAAATAGTCACAAAGTCATTAGATCATAAAGAGGTAGATTTTTGTTAGGTAATGCTTAGGACAGGGGGAACCAATTGACACAAAAAGCTTTAGTTAAAGTGCCCCTGCCATCATTTTTCAGCATGAGGACACTGATACATGTGATACTCAGGGTGCTTGAATTAGAGCAGCTCTCAGAGCTGCTGTAATTAAAGCACCCTCCCCACACTTCCACTCCCAGAGCACATGTATTATTCCATAATGCCCCAGATTGTGGAATAATAGAAAGATGTAAGTTTGATAGCCATTGGCACAGTTTTGAATGGAAGCCTGTGTAATGCCTCTCTGCTGTAGATCTGCTTCAAGCGACAGCCATTAGTCTTTCTCCTTCATGAGTACCACAATCATTCTTTCTAAAATAAAGATATTGATCCTACCTGTAGGAGTGTCTGGGGAAGCACATCAAGGGAGCTGTAGTACTTGCAAGGACTGGTAGTTTGTCTCTTAAGACTTGTAAGTTAAAATGAGGTGCTGGGAAGCCTACCTTATGATGTTGAAAAGAATATTAGCACAGTGAAAGGTGAGAAGTGCACTGGAGTATCCACAGTGCTGTTTTTAACTGAAGGAAAAGTAAAATCTGAGATCTAATAAAAAGCGTCAGATATGAAAGAACTAGACTAATGTCATCTATGCAGCATTAAAGACAACTGAATACAGAAAGGAGTCAAGCTGTATCTTCTGTGTGTGACCCTGCTTAATACAGACTCCATTATGCATTGTTCAGGTTCACAAGTTACAGTGCGCTTTGTATGATTGGTTCATGTCTTGTGCTCTGTCCATGAAACATAATTAGATCTGTGCATGTGTGGGAGAGGCCTGCCCCCTCCTCATCAGGCTGGTGTGAAGTTGCTTTTCTCTCATGCATTCCCTTTAGCCAAGAGACTCAAGTGCTTAGCAAGGCTTGAAAATGATGTCATTACTACACAGGATGATCTCACTTCTATTGTGGGGTCAGGATGGATGGGGCCTTCTGGCTAAAGAGTAAAAATGGTGCTGTGAATTATGGGGCAAGTGGGCATGGGTACACAAGAAGCTACTGCTCAGTAGCAATAAGTTACTGTGCTGTAGCTCATTGCTACCATGCAGTAACGTTGCTGGGCACTAACTATGCAGTGATGTTACTGTATAGTAATGAGGAGTTACGGCATAGTAGTGTTGGGAAAAAAAACCATGCAGCAATGGTACTGTGTAGTGATGCCAGTTACAGTGCAGTCATTTAGTACTTGAGCATAACAGCTGTGCAATTTCCAGCATGTGTGATGCAGCCAGTAACATTGAAAGTTCTGTTATCCTTTTACACTGTCCAGGAAAAGTCTCTAGCTAGTATCAGCTACAGAATCTCACTAAAAATTATCCAGTCTTTCAATTCATGCTTTGTAGAAGACCTCTGACCTGGCCAGTGCAGTTGTCTTGTGTTTCCTAGAGTTCTACCATCAGCAGCTGGGGCTAGGCAGAAACCAATGCAGCAGCAGCTAGTGTCTTTTTTGTCCCTGGGACACATAGAATCATAGAAAGTTAGGGCTGGAAGGGAACTCCAAGTCCAACCCCCTGCTCACAGGAGGATCAGCCCCAACTAGATGATCCCAGCCAGGGCTTTGTCTAGCTGGGTCTTAAAAACCTCAAAGGATGGAGATTGCACCACCTCTCTGGGTAACCTGTTCCAGTGCTTTGCTACTTTCCTAGTGATAAAGTTATTCCTAATATCTAACTTAGACTTTCCTTGATGCAACTTGAGACCATTGCTCCTTGTTCTGTCATCCTTCACCCCTAAGAACAGTTCAGCTCCATCTTCTTTGGAACCAGCCTTCAGGTAGTTGAAGGCTGCTATTAAATCCCCTCTCAGTCTTCTCCTCTCTAGACTAAATAAGCCAGATGCCTCAGCTTCTCATAAATCAGGTGTCCCAGCCCCCTAACCTTTTTCATTGCCCTTTGCAGCACTCACTCCAATTTGTTCATATCTGTTCTGCAGTGGGAGGGGGGCAAGGGGCGCAAAACTGGACACAGTACTCCAGATTTGGACTCACCAGTGCTGAAAAGGGGAATAATTACTTCTCTTGCCCTGATGGCAACACTACCAATGCAGTGGAGTATGCCCTAGCCTTCTTGGCAACAAGGGTACACTACTGGTTTATATTCAGTTTATTGTCCACTTTGACCCCCAAGTCCTTTTCTGCAGAGCTGCTGCCCAGCCAGTTAGCCCCCAGTCTGTACCAGTGAATATGATTTTTCCATCCCAAGTGCAGGACTGTGCACTTTTCCTTCTTGAACCTCATATGATTTATTTTGGTCCAATCCTCCCAAGTTTTCTAGGTCTCTCTGAATCCTAATCTCTGGCATGATTACTACTTCCTTTAGCTTGTTGTTATCTGCAACAAGGGTGCACTCTATTCCATCTTCCAGGTCATTGATGAAGATACTGAACAAAAATGGCCCCAGGACCAACCCCTGGAGCACTCCACTTGATACTGGCTGCCAACTAGACATCAAGCCATTGACTATTACCCTCTGAGGCTGATGATCCAGCAGTTTTCTATCCACCTTACAGTCCATTCATCCAGCTCATAATTCCTTAGCTTGCCTGTGAAAATGTTGTGGGAGACTGTATCAAAAGCCTTGTTAAAGTCAAAATATACCACATACACTGTTCTCCCCATATCTACAGAGCCAGTCATCTCATCAAAGAAGGCAATCATGTTGGTCACGCATGACTTGCCCTTGGTGAATCCATGCTGCCTGTTCCTAATCACCTTCTTCTCCTCCACATGCTTAGAAATGGATTCTTTGAGGATCTGCTCCATGGTTTTTCAAGTGACTGAAGTAGGACTAACCAGTCTGTAGTACCCTGGATCCTCCATTCCCCCTTTCTTAAATATTGGCACTATGTTTGCTCTTTTCCAATCATCCAGGACCTCTCCTTATTGCTATAAGTTTTGAAAGATGATGGCCAGCAGTTCTGCAATCACATCAGTCAACTCCCTCACTGCTCCTGGGTGCATCTTCTCTGGCCCCCTGGGCTTGCATGTGTCCAGCTTTTCTACATAGGCCCTAACCTGTTTTTTCACCACAGTTGTCTGCTCACCTCTCTCTCCAAACCATGCTGCAAGTTGCAGTAGTCTGGGAACTGACCTTCCTTGTGAAGACTGAGGTGAAAAAAGCATTGAACACTTCACAGTCTTTTCCACATCCTCTGTCACTAGGTTGCCTCCCCCATTCAGTAAGGGACCCACGCTTTCTCTGATCCTCCTCTTGCTACTGACATACCTGTAGAAACCCTTCTTGTTACCCTTCACATTCCTTGCTAGCTGCAACTCCAACTGTGCTTTAGACTTCCTGACTTCATCCCTGCATGGCCAAGTCATACTCTTATTATTCCCTGGTTGTTTGTCCAAGTTTCCATTTCTTGTAAGCAAGCTTCCTTTCGTGTAATTTAGCTTACTGATGAGTGCCCTGCTAAGACAAGCTTATCTTCTGATATATTTTCTAGTCTTCTTGTACATTGGAATGGTTTGTTCCTGCACTGTCAACAAGACTTCTTTAAAATACAGCCAGGTCTCCTTGGATCTTTTCTCCCTCAGACTGGCTTCCCAGGGGATCCTCCCCATCAGTTCCCTAAGTGAGTCAAAGTCTGCTTTTCTGAAATCCAGGTTCTTTACTCTGTTCCTCTCCTTCCTTCCTTTCCTCAGGATCCTAAACTCAATCATCTCATGGTTGTTGCTGCCCAAGTTGTCATCCACTACTTCATTCCCCACCAATTCTTCCCTGTTTGTGAACAGCAAGTCAGGAAGACCACAGCCCCCAGTCAGCCACTCCAGCACTTGCACCTCGAAATTGTCCTGAACATTCTCCAAAAATGTACTGGATTGCCTGCGCACTGCCGTATTGTCCTTCAAATAGATGTCAGAGTGATTGGTTGAGAACCAGAACCCGTGACTGGGAAACTGCCTTTGGCAGTTTTTCCTCCACAGTCCCGGAGGTCTCCTCCAGCATCAAACTGATGAAGTCCTCATGGCAGAAGATGCTTCAAGACCTCACCACCTCCTTCTGTAGCTCTCTTGCCTGCTTTCTGAGAGACACCATCAAGAGGCACTGCTCACATCACAGGCAGTCCCCCACCTGGCCTTCATCAGAATAAACCTTCAAGCTGCAGTCCCCACAGCACCACATCTAGACCTGGGTGGAAGGCTCAATGGTGAGCAGACCTGCCTGGACAGAAACCTCACACATGCAAGCAGAGGCACTGGCAGTGACTCTAGCATTGCAACATCCTCCAGCCATTTCCCTGGGTCTCCTCCCTTTGATTGCCCTTCTTCCAATAACACCTTTCCTAACAAACTCAACTGGAAGCTGACCTGTTTATTATTCCTTGGCCCCCAAAAGCCAAAGAATTTTCCCCAGCTTCCTCACATCAAGCTTTAACACTTCCCCTCAAAGAGTGAGGGGGAGCAAACTAACTTGTGAAGTGACCAGCAAACTGCCGGGAAGCTGCTTGTCCTGTTTCTCTTGTCCTCTATTCACTTGCTTTCTGATTGCTCAGGGGGTCTCCATAAGACCAACATGAGACTAACCACCCCACCTTAGTGCTCAGGCAGGGTTTTACCCAGAGCAAAAAGCTTGTTAGTTGTGCCTCTGCCTTGGGTCAGACTTCCTTTCTTCATTTGATTTCTCCATACATCATAAAAGGATGGCTCTCTAGAAAGGCCGAATGGGCACCTACGGCTATTTCCCCAGGACTCTTGCAACAGCTACTACTTGTATTTGAATGCAGAAGTCTTCAGATGATCTGCTGTCCTGGGCTTACTGGGGAAAAGAAATAACTTGCAGAAAAATGTGAGCTCAGTCTGTTAGAGAAAAGATAGGATGTTTGTTTCCTCTTGAGTCCTGGAGTTTTGTGCAAGTCTTAATGACTGATCACAAGTCATTCAAGCAGGAGTCCTAAGCTTACAGAAAAAAAGAGTTGCGTCATTATGGCATCTGATGTTCAGGATTGATCCAAATCACAGGCTAATGATGATCACTTCCATTATGAATAAGGAGCTAAATCCAAATGCTCAAAACAATGTTTCCTGTTTCAATACCACATTTATATCATGCTGAAAGCAGTCCTGATCATCTATAATAGCAATTAGATGGTTTCAGTTTGAGCTACAGAAAACCTATTACTGGCAGACATTACACTTTCTGTGCATTTTCTATCACAAATGACAATGGAAGATTGGTAAGTTGTTTTTTTTTAATTCACAGTTCAAAAGTATTTGTGCAAAGCTCCCTTGACGTTTTAGGACACCCTCTCTCATTCTCTAGCCCCATCTACAGGGTAATCTGAAAAGCATGCCATACCTCCTGAAAGCCAAAAAAGAATAACTGTACAGAAATTTAGAGCCCATAATTTAGTTTACAAAAACAGCAGGTTTGAAGTAGTTATTGGTATTAATAATTTATCTCTGATAAAGATTCAGACAAATGAATCATGTAATTAACATCATATTCACATATACATAATAGCTCATAGAAAGTAAAAGAAGGGGAGAGAAAAATGTGTGCACTAATATTAATTAATTAGCTAAGCAATGTTAATTAGGTGACTACATAATTAGGTTTGGGACAATGAGGTTTCATTTGTTGTAGTTGTTAAGATTTGGTTCCAATTCATTAAGTGGATGATTGCAGATGATTCGCTGTATGTTTTTAGGATATTTGGTGAGAAATACTGTTAGATTTTCCATTAGAACAAATTTTCTCCAGGCTCTTATGTAATCACTGCAGTTAGTTTCTCTAATGATGGCCAAAAGGTCAAGAAAAAATTTACTTTCTTAGAAGAATGTTTCTAGAAGCATACAGGATGGCAAAAATAACAAACTGCACATTTGCTATAAAAGAATAAGGCTGATTGCTTTCACTCCTGAAACCACAATAATATAAGGTTTTGTCAATTAGCTTTTAAGACAAAATGATCTTCTCATGCAGGCATAGCAATAATCAAATAAGGTTGATTATTGTGCCTCACCTCTTAGAATGCACTGCCTCTTACATGACACCTATTTTATAATGTAATGGAATCAAATGAAGTTCAACATCAAGAAATGTAAAGTGCTCTATCTGGAGACAAAAACTTCCCTACAGACCTATAGGCATGGCAATGCCAAATTGACCAGCACTATGAATGAAAGGGACCTAGAGGTAATAATAGACCACAGTATGAATATGAGCCAGCAGTGCAATGCTGTGGCCAACAGGGCAAATAATACTCCGGCATATATCAATCGATGTATCTCCAACAAAACTAGGGAAGTGATTCTTCCACTCTACTTAGCGTTGGTGAGACCACAGCTGGAGTACTGCAGCCAGTACTGGGCACCACACTTCAACATGGATGTGGTAAAGCTCGAGAGAGTCCAGAGAGCAGCCACCTGTATGATCAGAGACTTGCAAGGCAAGCCATATGTGGAAAGGCTGAGGGACCTGGGACTCTTCAGCCTGAAAAAGAGAAGGCTGAGAGGAGACTTGATAGTGGCTTACTGCTACATCAGGGGAATACATCAAGGGCTTGGTGAACACTCACTCTTTGGGAAAACCAAGAGTAATGTCCATAAACTCCTGAAAGACCATGTCAGGCTCAACATCAGGAAAAACTTCTTTACAAGCAGGGTGTCCAGACTGTGGCATAAGCTCCCTCCACAGGTGCTGCAATTGCCTACCCTGGAAATCTTCAAGAGGAGACTGGACAGTCACCTTGCTGGGGTCACCTGACATCAATTGTCTTTCCTTCCTGGTGCAGGGTGGCTGGACCCAATGATCTTCCGAGGTCCCTTCCAGCTTCACAGTCTATTAATCAATGAAGGAAATATAGAGAAATATTAATATGCTGGCAAGATAATTTTGTAAAAATTAGTCCAAAAGTGGTAACTGTTTCTTTTGAGACATTACAACATTTCTGAACATTTGTCTTGGAATATCATCCTGAGGACACAGCCCAGTGGCTTTCCAGGCATCCCATAATGTACCACTTTGGCCCCAATCTTGGCTTCTGTTGAACTTGGGACAGCTGCTTTATCCCTGGTGGCAGAACTCGGCTGCCTGGAGGAGACAGGGTACAAGTAGCCTTGACCACTCATTAACTGCCTTGAATGGTGACTTTTCAGCCATTCCATACTATCTACCCAACTGAGATCAGAACTATTTGAGCAACCACAGACACATCCATCCATTGGGATGTCATTACACCCATCCATCACCCTCTCATGAAAGTGCACCTAGGCTGGCCCCAGCAGTCTCACCTGGGGTCCTGGGAGCCTCCCAGTATAGCAGCAGCACTGAGCTGGCTGCTCAGAGCCTGGGTGGCAGCCAGAATGTGGTTTTGGCTGGCCAGTCTCTGTTTCTGGTGGCGCATGCTGCTGCCACATGCATCGTGCCACTTTTTTTAGCAGAATTTTTTTTTTACACCAGGATCTCTGTGTCAAAAAAATCCACCACACTGCAAATTATCAGTGCAGTGAATGGTTGCAGTGCCTCAAACGGTGTGCAGTTTAAGGTACTGAAAACTTCATGTGTGTGCTCATTGGGATACACCCTGTTAGGCTACTGCATAGTTTAGACTAAAAAATATATTACTAATTCTTATTTCTGGGGAATTAATATTTTGCAAAACAAGTGTGACTATCAATTCCAATAGAGGCACAAACCTATTCCTGAAATACTGGTGTCACAACAGGCAAGGAATTCCAAATCCCTGGGGCTGACAGATCACTCCTCATGCTTGTAGATATCATAAGCCTTGACAACTTTGACGTCCTTGGATAAAGTTATATTGAGGATGTTAATCAATAGGGTGACATCTCAAAAGAAGTGCAGAACGTAGCAGCAAAGAACAAAAGGTTACACTTTCTGGAACAATTTATCAGCTGTGCCTTGCATGCAGAGCACTGGCTATGGGAAGGCATTCCAAGTTATCGGTGTAGAGTCTTTAATTGTTAAATTTTCATATCCATTTGGCTCCTAAGTGTTCATTTATCAGTAAATCTTTGTTGCCAAGCCAGATTATATCCCCTATTTTTTTATGTAAGGCAGGTTTCAGAGGATTCAGAAATAGCTCTCCATAAATAAATTTAATTCCCCCCTTGCTTTCAGTTCATTAGCCTAAAAAACCACTGAGTCAAAGGCCTCAGAGTACTACCTGGGAACACGTCAGGGAGATGGAAGTAGTTTCATATTTGTAGTTCCCATGTCCAATGATGAACAGTATGGCCCAACTGACATTTGTATGTCTCATTTTACTGTTTATCCTACAGAATAACCCCTAAGTACTGTAAGGGAACAAAAGTCTCACCTTGGTGTCAGACTTCCCTCAGAATATGTACATGGGAATAAAACAGCTTTTGTGATGTCTTTCTAATGGTGTTTGCCTTGCAAAAGCTTCTTAAGCTAACATATAATGAAGAGATGATTTTTCAGAATCATTTTGATCTTGCCCAGATGCTTTTTGTGGTAAATTGGTTTGATATGTAGCTCACCTGGTTAGCACAGGAATTTTATTTACATATTAGTGTTAAAAAAAAAATAAATTCAGGCTTGGATGTAATACTGTACTTGAGCCACACGATGGAGCCATGAGAAGTAACCTAGATTTCCTGTACATTATTTCTTTATTGTGATTGCTTTGTTAAAACAAGTAGTTGTAAACTGGCATCCTGAAGTGAATGCCAATAAGGTATGTATAGAAACACATCAATACTCTCAGAAGAACAACAAACAAGCTTTCATTGCTTTTCCCCCCACAGATTAAATTTCTCTGGGGGAAATGCATTTCATTTGGTAAATTTCCTTTTATGTTTTTAAGAGATGTCTTCATAATGAAGAGAAATCGCGGTGTCACCTAAAAGCAGCAAAATTGTGACTCATCCTGAACTCCAGAGTTCTGGTGTCAAGGACATTCTACTAAGCTTCGTCAGCCTCGGTGTTACATGCTACAGCTGCCATAGGAGGAACGATGTGACAGATCATTCCTAATAGCCAGCCACTATGCACGTATTTACCTGCTTGTGCAGTTCAGTGCTAGAACCCTTGTTTGCCATGCGGAAGACCTCAAACACATATGTATTGACAACCATCAAGGCCTGAACATCTGGTCTTTGGATTCTGTGTCAGCGGTCTAAAGGGAGGATGAGGGTGTGGACAGCTTCCATCCCTCTATTCTCCTACGTAGGTCTATGCATTGAAGGTAGGCCTGTGCGAAGTGGCTGGTTTTTGCTTCGGATTTGGATTCGGGCGATTTGGGGGACATTGATTTGATTTGGTGATTTGAATCACTGTCCTAATCCAATCTGGCCAAATCTGATACGATATCAACCAGGCCAGGCCCATCCCCCACCCATTCGCCCAGCCTCAGCAATGGCTGCCTTGCCCACCCCAGCTCCTGGCACTTGCGGGGGGAAAAAAGCCCCGACTCACTGGATGCTTCAGGGTGGGGGAGCGATTCCTGCTCCCCCCCACTGCCCTGTGCTGCACGGGGGGCTCTGCATGAGCCCCCCGATTCTCCCCCTCGCTGTTCCAGCCCCCCCACCCCATGGCTGCCCTGCCCACTGCAGCTCTGGCCCTTTACAAAAAAACCCCCAAAAAACAAAAAAAACCCTGGACTCAACTCCTTACTGAAGGGGCATGATCCCCACTGCTCCCTGCTGCCCCGTGGGGGACTCTGCATGAGCCCCCTGAAGCCCCAAGGCTGCTGCAGGAGCAGTGAGCCCCAGGACTTTTCTGTTTTTTTTCCTTAAAGGGCCAGAGCCAAATCGGGCCAAATCTCCTCTGAATCAAATCACCACCGAAGCTTTGTACAGCCCTATTTGAAGGTCCTGGTGACCTCTCACACATACAGTAGGAAGAAGTATTGACCGCTGCCTACTATAGGCATGTTTCCAAATCATTCTTGCAAACCCAAACCTATTACTGTAAGTATTCACCAATAGCAAATAATAAGTATAACAGCCATTACTGAAGAAAACTCATGTTAGTAACTAGTGTGCATAAGTATTATTTCTACAATGCTAAACTCTCAATGAAACATAAAGCTAATTTTTAATTAAATTCATTCTGACACAATTGGATGGGTGTGGACCAAACCAAATTATATTAATTATAATAAAGAAGATTCTTTAAATGACTGCAAGTGGTAGTAAAATAATGGACCTATTAATAGAATGGCTTCTTAAACAAAAGTTTTTTGTATAAAAGTTATTCTTTGCTCTATTTTTGTAGATATTCACTCCTGAGCATCAAAATACAATTTCTGTTGCTTCATAGTTTTTTGGTATGAACCTTTGTTCAGTGCAGGGTGCCAATATACCCATAACTACCTGGAGAGATGGTTAATTTGACTAATGCACTGTTAGAAAATCTGGCCATAAAAATTAGTGTTTCTGCTCGGTCACAATGAAGTATCAGGTGTCTGTTTAGTTCTTTTTTTTTAAGTTCATATATATACATTAAGAAAAAAGGCAGCTACTAATTCTGGCTCATTCTGTAGTAATTCCTTGTTAGTACTGCACTATACTTTATAATCATCATAAAATCTTTTAATTGAGATCAGCATGTACATTAGCACAATATAATTGCTTCATACTTCATGCACCTTCACCAGGTAATTCATGCTGAAAGTAACTACTCAGCCATTGAGTGAAGCCAGGCAGAAGTAGAGCTTGGAAGTATAGGCAAAATGATGTTGTCTGAAATTACTTAACACTTCATAAATAAAGATAACCTCCTTTTTCGCATTGTTTCTTCCATGTCTGACAACCAATGGAAACAAAGTAAAATTAGATATATGCAATTATTAAATAAGATACTAGTGGACATAATATCCATTTTTATATATGGTATTACAGGAAAAGGATAACCTGTTAATAATGCAGTGGGTGGTTTTCAGAACTGTGCACTGAAAAGCAAGCTGTGTGCGTGGATGCGCGTGTATGTGTGTGTGCATGCGTGTGCGTGTGTACTCTGATCATCTGATGACCCACGTAGCTATAAAATATTTCTAAAAATCATGGAGATGGCCCATACCTTTCCAATAGGATTTCGTACAGGTGACATTTAATAATATAACAATGCTGGACCTAACAATGTAAGAGTGCATACAGTAATAACTCTAGCCATAACTTTAACTTAATTAGGAAAATAACACATTAACAAATCTTCCACTCAGATGAGAGAATTTTAAGGCTACAGCTATGCTTCTAAGGAATGGAATGACAGTAATCTCTCGGACCCATATTGTTCAACATCTTCATTAATGATGTGCACCATGATCTGCTGGCTGGGAAACTGGCTCCGTGGTCAGCCCCAGAGGGTGGTAATTGATGGAAGTCAATCGTCATGGTGTCCTGTGACCAGTGAGGTCCCCCAAGACTCTGTCCTTGGACCCAATTTGTTTAACATCTTCATTAATAATGTGGACATTGGAGTCAGCAGCGAACTAGCCAAGTTCACCGATGACACCAAACTTTGGGGCAAAGCATCCACACCAGAAGACAGAAGGGCAATCCAGGATGACCTGGAAAGGCTCAGCAAATGGGCAGATGAGAACCTGATGGTGTTTAACACTGAAAAATGCAAGGTTCTTCACCATGGGAAGGAAAACCTGCAGCATCCTTATGGGCTCGGCAGTGCTACGCTGCCTAGCACTATGGAAGAAAGAGACTTGGGGGTCATCATTGAACATGAGACTAACATGAGCCTGCAGTGCAATGCTGTGGCTAGTAAAGTGACCAAAATGCTGGCTTGCATCCATAGATGGTTCTCAAGCAAATCCCGGGACGTCATTCTCCCGTTGTACTCGGCCTTAGTGAGCCTGCAGCTGGAGTACTGCGTCCAGTTTTGGGCTCCACAATTCAAAAAGGATGTGGAGAAGCTTGAGAGAGTCCAGAGAAGAGCTACACACATGATCAGAGGTCAGGAAAACAGACCTTACAACAACAGGCTGAGAGCCATGGGGCTCTTTAGCCTGGAAAAGCGCAGGCTCAGGGGTGATCTGATGGCCACCTATAAGGGGTGACCACCAGGATCTGGGGGAACGTTTGTTCACCAGAGCGCCCCAAGGGATGACGAGGTCGAACAGTTATAAACTATTACAAGACCGTTTCAGGCTGGACATAAAGAAGAATTTCTTTACTGTCCGAGTCCCCATGGTCTGGAATAGCCTGCCATCGGAGGTGGTTCAAGCACCTACATTGAACACCTTCAAGAATAAACTGGATGCTTATCTTGCTGGGATCCTATGACCCCAGCTGACTTCCTGCCCTTCAGGCGGCGGGGCTGGACTTGATTATCTTCTGAGAACCCTTCCAACCCTAATGTCTATGAAAACTATGAAATATCTTAAAACCATATTTATTTTGAAGCAATACTGGCAGTCGTTAAGTCTGAAGTCCTTGGGGTTTTTTTTGTCTTCCGATATAATTAGCTAGTAATAAAGAACTATATACATACCTATTAATTCCACCTGCAAATTATAATAGAAAACTGTAAAGAAATAATGTGTGAATATTCAGTGCTACACAGTTTCTACTTACCTTCCAGAACACTTGGAACTAGCATTTTGTTTGATATTTTTTCCCTACATTTACATTTTTCTTTTACAAAATGTAGCTACATTTCTCTTGTTGCTGTTTTAGCTATTTGGGCAGAATATTCTGGACTTGATTTGCATTGTGTTCAAGATCCTGTCATTGGGCCAGATTGTTCCATAAACCTTTTGATGAGACAGGGGAAACTTTTACTTTTTTAAAGTAAGTGTGCTTTCTTACCCAGTGAATGTGACTTCTGTGTATCTTGAAGGATACCCAGTGCATACATTGACATGCACTTCCAGGGAGCCCTTCTAGCTCTGGAATTCACAGAAGGTGCTTCAAGAACAAAATAATATATATTTTTCAAGCTACTTTATTGCTTGTTATCCTACAGAATCCCCAGAAAAGATAATGTAAACCTCCCCTGTCCTAGCATACCCAACCTCAAACACCTGTTCCTAGCTACAACCCTGGAACCAGTGATCTCTGATCTCTTAAGCCTAGGGTCTCTTAAGTGGTCATTGGCCGCAGTCCTGTAGGCTGCACAGGCAGAAGCTATATACAGGCCTAACCACAATGATCCATGGGCCCCTTGGCCCCCATGTTGTGTACACATTTCATGCTGAATTACATGCTCACATGGGTGGTGCTCCCTACACTGCTACATTGTACTTCTATACAGTCCTGACCTCACCCTCCACTTCCTGTGCTATGTCTCAATGTCCCCTGGGAAGACAGCAGGCTGCTGAACTGTAGGAAGGGGCTTTGGCTGCTATTACAGCTGGAGTGATAAGGGGAGTGGTGGTCATACAGGAATTCAGGGGGTACAACTTAGCCTCTCATGGATCACGTGGCCCCTGGGCTGCCAGTTGGACAGCACTGTTTTAAACTGCTTTGTTTAACTTTGATTATGTAAGAAGTCCCACTGACATGTATTTACAGGATAGAATCTGTTATTTTCATGTGTTATCTCATGCTGTTTCACTTCACTTGGCTTTGTCTTTGGTCACATAACCACACCATGCCCATATACATTCTATATGGTGAAAATTAAATAAAATTAAACTTAAAATTTGTTATCCATTGAGTCATTTAGAGAACCTCTGACTCATATATGCATATTTTCTTTAGAAGCTTCTCAGAGTCCACACAGGGGCTCTTCTGTGCTAGCACATGAGCCAAAGATGGAGATTTACACTTCCACTAAGTATTTAAAATACATACATATAAGTTCCATAGAAATGTTTCATAGTAATTCATCTATATAACATTGTTTTTCTAATTATTCCACAGCTGCAAAATCAAAATAATGAACTGTACTATTAGCCAATTATAGTTAATAGATATGCTATGGATTGATTAGGTTAAAGATATTATTCTTAGGAAGGCTTGACACTGTATGGTAAAACCCCAATCCTTGCTCCATAATATATAGGAGGTAGTAAGATATTTGAAAGCCTTTGACAAATGCTAAAAAATACATATTTTTACTATGGCATTAGTTTGTTCTTATTAATGTTTTGAAACAACATGATCAAGAGAAGACATACTTTAAATTTTCTTCTTTAAGTAATGTTTTATTGTTGTCCATTTCCTTTTAAGAATAAAACTATATTTAGTTCCTCATACCACATTTTATTTTCCATTTAAAAACCTGACTCTTATTCTCTATATTGATGGAGCTGAAATGAACAGAGAGCTCTTTGTTTTATGATATTGAAATACATTCATGTGCAAAGCAATTTTCCAAGCAAAAGACTTTGTTAAAGGGTATGGGGGTGGAACTTCCTTCTTATATTATTTTGAGGAAAGAGAAGTGAGGGAGGTGGGGAGAGAGAGAGATTGTAAATTTGTTTCAGTATTCTGAGCATACCAATAAAACTATTTGTTCTAAATAAACATATGTAGAAAATTATTTATATTACGATTCAAGTTTTATTTGTATCAGATGACACACAAGGAGCGGTGTGCTTGTTTGCATGGTAACAGCAGAATGCACTTCCAGCACAAATGTCTGCCTGAGACTGGGGGACTAGACCTAACTAATATGTCATCATTTATCTTGGTCAGTAAAAATTCATTTTGCTTTAGATAAAGATTTGTGAATGGGACTTCAATAATAAAGGGTTTTTTAAAAATTTTAGTGTGATGTTTTTAAATATTTTGTTCAATATTCTGATCATATAACTTGCTGTTTTTTGCTATCCTATGTCTTTCTCTCTCTGTTTTTATGATATCAGTTTTCCCCTTTAGATATAGGTACACTATAACCTCATAAATCCAGATATAAAAAAATCCAGCACTTTTTAAGCTTTCCCTTTGCTCCCCTAGATATGGAGGGGGAAGCTTGCACGTAGTGGCTGTCACTTCCAACCATCGTTCTGCACTGCTGCTCTGCATGTGGCCACTGCTTTGAAACCGGCTGCTCCCGCCCCACCTTGCCCCTCCGGATGTGGCAAGGGAAGCTTACATGTGGGGGCTGCTTCCACCATCCACCACCTGGCTCTGTGCGTGACCATTGCTCTAGGACCGGCCTCCACTTCTCCCCCTCCCCCCCACTCCCACTCCATGACTGGCCACTGCTACGGTTTAAAAAAACTGGAATTTTCAAATTTCCGGCATGTGCTTGGTCCTGAGCATGCCAGATTTATGAGGTTATACTGTATAAGATTTGCATTTAAAAAGAAATATATTCTAACAATTTTAAACAATGACCAGACTTTTCAGACTATGTAGAACACTTGCCACACTTATTCTGGTTATGTACTAGTTTCTACTAAGCAAAACATCCAGCTTTAATCCAGAGCAGATAAAACTAAAGATGCATTCATTTTAAGGGGAGGCAGAGTAAGATGAATAGCCAATAAGAGCGATAAGAGACTTTTTGTTAAAAGACTTCCCACTTGCTTTTGATGCGACTTTTATTGATCATTCCCCTAGTTCTTTGTATCAACACTGTTAGGCCTTGAATGCTTCTACCTTCTGCTGATGTTCTCTTCCATACTTTCCGTTGCTTTTAGCTGCTTTTACTAATGCCACTAACTACTCTAATGGTGCCAGACTACAGCACATATAGAAAAAAATGTTACCAG
The DNA here is from genome assembly GCF_052110815.1 of Crocodylus siamensis. NCBI lineage: Eukaryota > Metazoa > Chordata > Crocodylia > Crocodylidae > Crocodylus > Crocodylus siamensis. Next base: position 310,081,286 of record NC_143395.1, read on the forward strand.
CCTTCTTATATGAATGCAGCTAAGCACCATATTTTCTTTTATATCATACAACCCCTTGCCCCTCCCTTCCCCCTCTTCCCCTCTTATTCAGATAAGATACAACCCTTGTTTTTGGGAAAGTAGAGTGTAGAAAAAAAGATTATTTCAGGGTTATGGCTGCACAGAATAGGGACAGAGCTTAATCTTCAGTTTCCTAGTCAGGAAAAATACTATAGTCCCTTTCATAGCTGAACTGTTAACAAGTCTTGGGTGGTCGGTCTACCAAAATCTGAAGCTATACCTGTTGCTGAACAATGGAGTCCATGAGTGGATCTAGGATTTTGAAAAGAGCTAAACACGGTCTTCAGGGCTGTGAAATAGGAGAAGGGAGTCCAGAAATAGTTAAGACAGCAAGATTAGTGAAATATCAAGACCAGTACAAAGGAAAGAGGGACATTAACACCTATGGAGCAGTTAGCAGGAATCAGGTAAATTCTAATGACCTATGAAGTTAATTCTTTCAGCATTGCTTGAAGACAAACACCACTGCTGTTTTAAATTTTGGGTGCACCAGGAATCAGTGGGATGTGACCACCCCCCACCCCACCTGCCTAAATCTACTCCTGTTGGCTCTGCTTCTCCCTCCTTGTAGCTGCTGGAGGAAAGAGGAGGAAGAGAAGCAGTGGCCATCTTATAATATTTCCATGCTTCTATTCTGGACAAAAGAGCAGTTTCTATACAACCCCATTTTTTAGCAGGCAAATTTCTGGGGGGAAGGTATGTGTTGTATGTGAGTAAATATGGTACTTTACATCCCTGTTCAAGTACCTACATTTACTTTCCCCTTACCTGGTCTTGCTCTGAACTCTTTTCCAACTAGGGATCTTTTCCAGCCCTCTTATCCTATGCTCACTTTCAGTGCCCTGCTGCCCTTAGTCTGTGTGTGAGGACAATTCCTTTTTATTTCAGCAACTGGTTTCAGAAAATCTTTCCAAATATCTACATTCTCATTCAGTGTCTACCACTGTGAAGTCTGAGACAATTATTTCCATTTTCTGCCTTTTCTATTTGCTTCCAGATTAGGAAACTGATAAAACCAACACTAATAAATAAATGGGGGAAAAAACAAGCAGGCAAACACCATACACTCAAGAAGATTAACAGTATTTTTCCAAGCAAAACATCTAGCTTTAATCCAGAGCAGATAAAACTAAAGATGCATTTATTTTAAGGGGAGGCAGAGTAAGATGAATAGCCAATAAGAGCAATAAGAGACTTTTTGTTAAAACTGCCTGCCTGGATTCTTGGAAAAGCTTAATGCATGTTAGTGGAATCCTTAAAGACCACTTAGCCACAAAGTTAGTCTAAACTGTGCCATGTTCCAGTCTGTTTGACTTATGTTAGCCTGCCTCCTGCCAGACCTGCAGAGTGGAGTGACATATTCATTTTCTCCCCTTTAGGAAATGGAAAGCTCATCTCTTCTCAGAGCCTGGCCCAAATATAGCTCACTTGTGCTTTGTAGGTTTTTGGTGTAATTGAAATATATATTTGAAATCTTCTTTGGAACGGGTCACGCACAACCATGCACAGGAGACAATGGCTGAATCTACATGAGATGCTGACTGCACAGTAGCCTGTGACTACTGCACAAAAAGTGTGATATGACACTTCAGCACAGTAGTCTTGGGCTACTGCACAGTCAACATCACAAAAAAAGCCATTCAGTGATGCTACTGTGCAGTAACTTTTGTTACTCTGCAGTCATTTAGTACTTGTTTATACAAGTACTAAATGACTGCTCGGTAATGACTGTGCAGTCAGTGTCTCATGTAGATGCAGCCAATGAGGAGTATATATGATGTGGAAATTTTCTAAACTTCTCATTTCTTTTCAAGCTAATCAAAGTTCCTTTCCTCAAATTTCCACCCACAAAGTGTCTCTTTCCAGGCTGTTTGATTTTAACGGCTCTGCTTTATTGGCTCCACAAGTTATTTTTAGACTTGTTTATGTAAAAGGATTTCTCCATTGGTGCTTAATGCTGTGAGAATGCTCTAGATAGAATCCAAGTTGGGCATTCTGGATCGGTTTTCAGAACGACTGTGATAAGTATAATATTAAATAGTGTGCTGAAATCTTATGAATTCAGTTGTAAATTATGGTGCAAGGTGCAAAGCCTTGAACATTTTTGAACGGTGGCCATAAAATGCTAATTCTGTGGTTAAAATTGAGGTCATCTCTCCAAGGCTACTAAAATACAAGGTCAGTTTCCTCTGTTCCAAGGCATGAACCCTTAGGGTTTCAGGGAGGATGCACCAACCAGCTTGGCTAGGAACAGACATTACATATAAAGCAGTTTAAGTGATCAGAAACTAGTTTAAACCCGTAACAGAAAGGAAATTCAGTGCACATAAACCAGTTTGAAAATCACCGAAACCAGTTTAAGATAAACCTGGTTGAATGTAATATCAGACTTAACTGATCTGGATCAAACTGGTTTATGCAATGTCTGTCTTGGATCCCTTCCTGATTTAAGTTAAACCAGAGATCCCCAGCATCCCAGCATACTCTTTGGGCTGGGCAATCTGCTCCAGAGAACTGGACTGCCCCTTCCCCTCTGCTCCCTTACTGGAGCTCCAGAAGACTTGGAGGCACAGCAGCATCTGTCTGGCTTCCCTTGCCCCATTCGCTGCTCAGGCAGGGATCCCCCTCCCTCCCACAACACCATAGGTGGGAGAAGGCCAGAGGTAATGGGACTTACCCCCCAAAACTTTTTGTGGTAGCTGACAACAGCAGCAGCACCATGTCACCACAGTCCCACAGTGCCTGGCACAACTCAGCATGTAGCTGCTCCTCCACCGCCGCATATAGCACCAGTATGTGCTAGCCTGACAAAAGCCCTGTGGGAAGGAGGGGTGAGGGTCAGGTGGGGCTCAGCCTTGCCAAATAATATTTTCACCCCATTGCTTATGCATAGCAGAAACCATAGCCAGTATGTGGCATGCAAACTTACGCTGAAAGGTGTCTGTGTAAGACAGGACAAAGGCATACAGGGCAGTGTCCACTTAGGGCTTTTTGGAGCTAATCAACAAGTCAGATGATAATGTCCCTGTGTTCCTTCCTTGGAAAAAGCTGTTTAAGAAGAGCTTGAAATAATGAGAGAGGTGTTGTTTTATGAAGGGGTGCTAAATGCTGATAACAAAGCTGATAAATGCTCTATTATCAACAGTGAGGTGAGGGGGACCCCCTCCCTAATCACAGTGTCTTGCCAGGGTCTGGCCACACCCCCCTCAGCTCAGCACTATAGAAAGGAGGGGAGGGCTGCTCTAGTGCACCCTGGCTTCTAGCCTGAGCCACTGCAGGTATGTGCCTGAATTTCCTTAGTCTGTATCCACTCAGAGGGGATGTCTGTATGGTTACAAACCAGTTCAGCCTAGCCAGGTTTGACTAACCTGCAAAGATTGAATCAATTCAGGCTCAGGCTTTTTGAATGTCTGTCCATAGCACTTGAGAATAAGGGCCTGTTGTTAGACAAGTGATTACTTCCTGATTATTCTGAAGTACTTTTTTTTTTTTGCATTGTGATAGGGAGAAAGGATTTTGGCAGAAGGGATTTTGGAAATGACATTGACTGAACTCTACATGGGTAGGGATGTCTGTCTGCATTAAAAACAGTTCCTAGAAGAAGGGTAGTGAAGGCCTTATATCTGTGTAAGGAAGAGAACTGGAAAAAGCTTCTCAACAGAGGCTATGCTAGAAAGCCTACAGATGATAAGGAAGGTGGGCCACAGATATTATGCACCAAGAGGAAAGAAGTTCCGAGTTCAGGATTATGGCTCTAAAAGACAATTTCGAGAGGCTTATCATTAGCAGGGACTTGGAAAACTGGGAGCTGAGAGGGGTGCTGACCCTAAAGCCCTTAACAAATGTCGATGGGTAGCACTTGCAGAAGCAAAAGAGCTGCACATTTGAAATTACTTTAGTGAATTGGGACTCTAACAAGCGGGAGGCTGTTTTAAATGCTTGTTGACAAGGGAGGATGAGAGAGAAGAGTAATGCTGATGTAAGTGCCCAATTATATGTTTTTTGGAGACATGTTTCCTTATTGCACTGTGTAATATTTAACACCTGTTTGCTCCATTGTTAACAGCTACACATATGATATGCACTGGAGAACTGGGCACCCTGGGTGGCTACACATGTGCAGTGAGGCTGCTCTGACCTGCTGTAGTTACAGCAGGTTGAAGCAGATTCAGTTCATCAAGTCTTCTGGAGAGTGGTAATTATTGTGCTCCAGCTGACTCCAGTATCGTGTGTATCAGCATTCCCATGCTGAAAAATGGTGGTGGGGGTACTTTAACTAAAACTCATTGGACAAGCTTTAGTTAAAGCACCCCTGCTGCCAGTTTTCATTGCAGGGATGCTGATGCACATGATGCTCTGGGCACTTTAATTAGACTGGCACTTGGAGCCACACTAATTAAAGGACCCCCACCCGCACTCCCGGAGCATGTGTATAAATGCCCCCTGTCTACACCTCTTAACTATCACTCACCAACAGCAGATAGTTTTAAATTAAAATCTACATAGCCCAACTGGATTTTTTTCTATGCACTGAGTTTGCAAGATCATTTGTTAGTAAGAATCTCTGACATGTTAGAACTAGCATGTTGTTTCCACCCAGTATAATTAGCACAAAGATCAGTGTCTGAGTATTTGTGATTACTTTTGTCCTTTTAGGGATCCTGACCATGGAGGATTCTGTTTCTTCCTGTGTCCTCCTTGTTTTATGCAGTACAAATATAGATTTGTGGCATCTTGGCACACAGGTAAATTCTATGGTCATCTGCCTGGCCATATGGCATTATGAGCTCAGAATGATGACATGACTTAGCTGCATACTGGACAATTGAATTCCCTTTGTACAATATGAGTTAGAATTGTCATTAATGTTTTACCATATTATCTCAAATACAAAAAAAAAAAGCTCTGTAAACTGTGCACCAGGCCTGTTTCTTTCTCTTTACCATATTATCTTCGGCTTGCCTAACATCAGGATATATTGTGGCTCTTAATATAATCTCTGAAAGGGTTTATTCAGATTTCTTAGATGAGTATCTAGAACTAGTAATCAGTGTTTTAATTTCTCTCTTTGATATGAAAGATGACTGGAGTCACAATACAGAAATTCTTCATCTAAATGCAGTGTCCAGATGGCTTTTATCAAGTTCTTCATTTTTTATTACTCCAAAGTTGCTTTTACTATTCAAATAAAACTCTAAAGGAGAAGACCATTATTGATTGTAAACTCAATGAATCATTACACAGGGGACAATCAGCTCTGTAGAAGTTTGAGAATATTTGTCTAACATAAAAAAATAGACATCATGAACTGGATGTCAACTGCTGACTGTGTTCACAAATTCATATCCAGATAGGTTGTGAAATGAAGCATTGAGAGGTAGTTAGCCATGTTAGTCTCAAGTCAGACAGAAAGAAGAGTAGATACACACTTTATAGACTAACTAAATAAGATATATAAAGAGAACACAAGCTTTTGTGAACAGTATAGAGGAGTGGAGTACTAATGTTTAAAATGTGCTAGGAAACAATAACAATATTTAATATTCTAAACTAAACTTTAATTTAAGGAAACTATTAAATAAATGTGATGTGTTAAACATTCTAATTCTCCAGCAAATCTTTGGTATAAGACTAACAAACAAACAATCTCTTTAGTATTCATCTGTGATATATTTATGGTTTACAAAAAGCTGGCCGTTTGTAAAGCTAACTTTGATTATGTACATTTAATAGAATGACATTTTATGAACATAACAAAATACCTGAAAATCAGAAATATTGTAATGTCAAAGAAGTAGGATATTGTTTGATACAACCATAGCATGGGCTACAGAGTACTTGTTAATGGTCTACAGAAACCTGTGAAGTCAGATATTTCTTGTCCTTATTCTTAGATGCAAAAATATACTTGTAGCTGTTTTAATTCCACCTAAACCATTCCCTGCTGTTACTTTTCATGTACGCAAGAGTTGAAAATGGAGCTATGCTAATTAACCAGTAATATGCTATTTACTATGATGGCAAATTTGTCTATAGCTTCTGAGTTCTGGATGATAATATAAACTTGACACTGACTATAGCCATCAAAGGCTGGCAGGATTGGTTTATACCAAACCAGGGACAGTAGTGGGTCAATTGAATATTAACTTCTAAGTCAGGATGTAGGGACACTGAATTTCTTGATCTGGGAGAAGGTACTTCTCTTTTCTTAAGGGTGTAGAGAAGTAGAAAGAGCAGAAAATGAATGGCAAGAAGAGATGACAAAGGAAGAATTTCAGGGGGATTCAGAGTTGGAAGACTAGAAAAAAGCAAGGGAGGAAAGGGATTAAGGAGCTTTTGTAGTAGAGGGGGTGACGGAAATGGGATCTGTTCTGTGGAGTTGTGTACTTATGTTTACCATTCTGTCAATGGGCAGAGTTATGAACAGTATAACATGTTTCGATCAGGTTACGATTTAGCCTGCTCTAATTTGCTGGGCAGTAAGGCTCTTGTTTGTATTCAAGTGACTCAAAAAGATGCATATCACCTCCCCCCTGCCTCCAACATGATGTGACTTGGATAAATTGTTCTTGTGTTGAAGTTGTAAGACTCCTGGTAAAAACAGATGTTTTGGGATTTTGAAAATTAAAGCTTTTGACTACTATACCAGAAAAGTATAATAACCAATTAGCCAGAAAGATCAATGTAGAAAGAATCTAGAAGCAACAAGGCAGTAAGAAATAGTTGACATGGGTTTGTTGGGAACAAATCATGCCAAACCAACCCTATTTCCTTGTATGACAGGGTAACAGGCTGGGAGAAATAGGGGAGAAATAGTAGATACAAAGTATTATGGTTTGAATAACATTTTCACATTCTTATAAGCTAGGTAGAGTAAAATGATCTAGATGGAACTACTATAGTATGAATGTATACAAAATTAAGAAACCATACTCAAAAGTTAGTTATTAATGGTTCAGTCTAAAGCTGAAATGTTGTATGAAGTGGGACTCTTTTCAAGATGTGTCCTGGGTCTGGTGGCATTCGATATTTTCAGTGACTTGGATGATGTAAATAAAGAGTGCATTTAATAAATGTGCAGGTGGTACTGTGTTCAAAGGAGTTGCAAGTGTTTTGGAGGGTAGGATTAGAATTCAAAATAATCTTGACAAATGTAAGAAATGGTCTTGAATAAACAAAATGCAATTCAATAAAGATACATGCAAAGTAAGAATAATCTACTGACAAAAATATAAAATCAGAGACAAGGGAGCAGTTGTGCAGAAAAGAATCTAGGGTTATAGTGGATCCCAAACTGACAATGTCTTAATACAGTCATACAGGTAGGCATAAACAGTAATGTCACATGTCAAGCATGATTTTGTCCTTTCATTCAACTCATTGCTCATAAAGCCTCAGCTAGAGTGTAGTTTGGGGAACTATATTTTAAGAAAGATATTGACTACTTGCAAAGTACAAAAAGCAGCAGCAATGATCAGATGTCTAGAAAGAATATCGTGTGGTGAAAGATTGAAACAAGTGTGTTTGTTTAATCTAGAAAAGGGAAGACTGAAGGCAGACATGCCACCTGTCTTCAGGTGTGTAGAAAATTACTGAAAGAGGAAGCTAATGAGTCCTTTATGACAACTGGACATAGAATAAATGTAATGGGTTTAAATTGCAACTAGGAAGACAGGTTAGGTATTAGGAAAAAAGTTCTAAGTGTAAGAATAGATAAGCACTAGAATGGATTTCCAAGGGAATCTCTCTCAGTGGAGGATTTTAAGAACAGGTGGAAAAACATGTCAAAAATGATTTTGATAAAGTTAATCCTGTTGTGAGTTGGGCTATATGATCTCTTGGGCCACGGACAGACATTCAGAAACCCCGAGCCTGAATTGATTCAGTCTTTGCAGGGTAGTCTAACCTGCGAAGATTGAACCAGTTTGCAGGTGAATAGACATTCCCTTTTCATTTCAGAAATGCAGGCACATGTCTGCAGTGGCTCAGGCCAGAAGCCTAAGGGTGCTATAGTTGCCCTCCCTTTCCTTTCACAGGGAAGCTGAGCTTGCGGGGGGCACATAGCCAGGCTATGTATGACTAAGGAGGAATTTAAACCCCCAACTTGGCTTATGGAGTTTGGAGGGCATGGGAAGAGGGAGTGAGACCAGACCCCTGTGTCTGGGATTGGGGAATGAGGAGGAGGAGGAGGGAGAGGAGAAGGGGAGAGCGCTGCCCACCCCAGCAGCTCTCTTACTGCCAGGAGCAATCCCAGCACAGAGTGCTGCCTGGCCTTAGAGCGAGACTCTTCCCTCTCCTCCCTCTCCCCCACAGCTGCAGGGTGGGGAGAGGGGCTCATTGCAGTGCAGGAGGGGGATTCTTCCCCCCCTCCTCTTCCCTCACCCCCGCCCCCTGCCACCACAGGGCAAGGAGGGGGGCACTCTGTAAAGGGCTGCTTGCCCCAGCCCAGCCTGGGCACAGGGAACAGCTATCACTGGCCCCACCCTCATGACTTGGCCTGGTCTGCGTGGGGCTGCACTGCTGACAGAGCTCAGTATGCTACCCAGGCCTGCTCAGAGGTGCTGTGGGGGCTCGTGGGTCTGCAGCAAGCCCCTGTGGCGAGCAGCTCTGACCTCCGGGCCTGCCAGCACCTCTGAGCTGGCCTGGGTAGGCCATTGTCCAGTCAGCTGCTGGCCATGCATGCTGACCTGGGCTGTGCTGGTGTCAGAACTCAGTTTCCCCAGTACTGAACTGCCATCACTGGGGGTAGCCCCACCCCCGCAGCCCAGCCCAGCTGTGTGCCTGCCTCGACCAGGGCTCAGCAGGGCTACGCCAGGCCACAGGGGCAGAGCTATGCCCAGAGGCTGTGGCTCAGTGACAGCCATTCCCCATGCCCAGGCTGGGCCCTGCACTGATGAGGCATGAGGGAAAAGGAGAAGGGGGAAGAGTCCCCCTCTAGCACTGAACAGAGCCTCCCTCCTAGGGTGAGGAGGGGGGAGGAGGATAAGAAAGAGTCCTTCTCCAGAGCCAGGGAGCCCTGCACAGAGCCCCCATCCCAGCCCTGTGGCAGCAGCAGGGTGGGTGGAGGAGGAAAGGGAAGAGACTCCCTAAGTACTGAACAGAGCCTCCCCATCAGGGAGGGGGAAGAGTCCCCCCCCTGGGGTCAGGCAGCCTAGCACAGAGCCCTCCTCCCCACCCCACACTGGGAGCTACTCCACCCCAGCTGCTGTCCCTCTGTGGAAGCTGGGGGAAATTAAACCCAATCCTGCCCCCTTAGCTTTAATGGGGCCATGGTGGGACGGCTGTGGACAGGGAAGGGAGGCAGGGAATATATCCCCTCCTGGGCAATCTGATAGAGGCTTCTGCCTTTCCCCATCCTCTCACTGCCCCAGAGGTAGGACATAGCCAGACACCATCTCAGCATGGCCCCCTTAAGGTGAAGGGGGCAGGGATGGGGTTAATTCCTCCCTCTGTTCCTATCTGCCCCTGGGACTGCAGCCGGGGTCTGCCAGCCCCCTCCACCTCTGCTGCTCCCTGGCTGACAGGCAGACCCTGGCTGTGGTGTGGAGGAGGGGAAGCAGGGAAGAATTAACTCCCTCCCTTCCCACTTTGCTTTTACAGGGCCATACCACCAGGTGTTTTGCCACATCCTCACTCCTGCTCAGGCTAGAAAGCAGAGGGGTGGGGCCATCGCTGCTCCAGTGGAGCAGAGCCCAGCCCAGAGAGCATGCCACAATGCTGGGGGACTCTGGTTTAACTTAAATCAGGAAGGGGTCTGGGACAAACATTACATAAACCAGTTTGAGCCAAGTCAGTTAAGTCTGAAACTACATTCAACCAGGTTTATCTCACACTGGTTTTGGCCATTTTGAAACTGGTTTATGTACACTGAACTTATCTTCTGTTACAGGTTTAAACTGGTTTCTGATCAGTTAAACCAGTTTATCTGTAATGTTTGTAGCCTTGGAGTGTATTTGCAGGGCTTTTTGACATGGTACAATGAACTTTAAGACACAGATGTTTAGAATGGGGCATTTGAAAAATCTAGAATAAAATAAAAGCAATAATAAATGTCTGGAAATATTATAAAATTAAATTAAGCCACTGTAAAATAAAGGTAGGGAAAACAAAGCAAAGGCAGAGAATGACTGCAAGACTGCAAAAGAGGTTAAGATAAATTATTAGAAACATTTCAAGTAAATACAGAACAAAAGGTCAGTAAAGGAGACAATAGGAACTCTAAGAGATAAAGGACATTTATTGACAAAAAGTAGAAAGTGCGAAAAAGAAATAGATGAATCTTATGTTGCAGTGCTCAAGCGAAGGCTGGGGAATCAGAAGTTGCCAGAGATAGTAGACATACTTCTACATATCTTCTAGTGTGGATGAGGAAACACTGACAGAAATTAGAATCCCTTCACAACTCACCAACAATAAATTACAGGTGCAATGTTTCCATCCACAGGCACATTAGCAGTTGTGTAAGGGCCTTCTTTGTAACTCCTGCCATGCGAAGGAATATCTTCCATAATGTCCTACCTTCTCAACTCTCTATAGGCTGAATTTCATCCAAGCATGAGACAGAAATTGCGTCTGCATATGTAGGGTTAGAATTTGGTCCATTTTTTTCAGGTCTTTTAAATTCTTTTTCCCACTTGCCTATGTCATTTTTTTTTTTTACTAAACAACAGTAATTATTTTTGTACTGTATAACTACACATGTACAGTAGCCACTGTCTTTTTAATATTTGAAGGAAAGGTAGTATTTGGAATTAATAGTCTAAGATTGTATATAAATGCTGGCAAAACTTAAGACATGATGAGTTCTGTTGTAGCAAGAAACCCTTTTGTCTGCCCCCTCCCCTCAAATGTGAAGCTCCTCCATATGGCAAAAGCCCCTCTTTTAGTATTTGCCCCTTTTGGGGATGCTTTCTCTTTTCTACCTTTTCTTCCTTCCTCTCTCTTTTTGTTTTATCATATCATTATTATTTTTATATAAGGTGTGACGGGCTAGCCGGCAGTGTCCTAGCCCAGGGGTTTTGAAAAGGCAAAAGATGATTGGAGGACTTGGGATTCCCTTTCTGCACCAATCAGGCCCCAGAGACTTACCCCCGCCCGTGTCCCAATTGGCCCCTTGGGTCACCTGGAGGGGCATAAAAGGGGCATCGTGGGCTGACTCAGGGGAGAGACCAGCGAGGGACAACAAGGAAGGAGCTTCACAGAGCTGAGCCAGTGGGGTAGGAGCAGTGCCCTGGAAGAGCCTGAAAGAGCAGGACCTGCAGACAGCAGTGGGACCCTCAGCAGTGCAGCGTGCAGCCGGCAGGAGAGGCTCCTCACTGGGCTCCAGGATCCCCTATGAGAAGCTGCAGCCAGCAGGAGAGGCTCCCCCTGCTCCAGGAAGGATCTGAGCAGCGACCTGAGAGGTCCCCAGCTCTGCTTCCAGCTCCTCCAACCAGCGGCCAGGCAGCTTTACATGAGGCTGGGGCTCCAAGAAGGTCAAGACCCCTAGCAGGCTGTGTGGCTGTATTCTGCTTGCTTTATAGGAGGTCTGGGTTCAAGTCCCAGCTGAGGTGCCTTGGGATGAGTGAGATAACAAGAAGCAAATCCTTTTGCAGTGGAAAGGGGCCATTCTGTTTTCTCCACCTCCAGGTACCAAGGCCCTATATTTCCTTGTCATTTGACATTTTGCATTTTGTGCCTGTTTATATTTCATCAACCCATATTGTTTGTTCTGCTGTTTGTGTTTTATATTTTGTTAACCCTGTTTTTTGTCAATGATTGTGTCTAAACTTTGTTGAATCCTGCCCCCTTGGGGCATTGTAGTGTCCATTATACCCTCTGATTTTTGCCTGTTATGTTCCCAGTATTAAAAGGTATATGGTTAAGTCCCCACTGGTGGTCTGGCTCTGCTCTATAGGGGGAAGAAAGTCCCTACACCTCCCACAGTGCTTGTGCACCTGCTTTGATCCCTTCAGTAGGAAAGGGGGTACCTCTTGGAGTACCGCCCAGATTACAAAGATGTATTTGTAATGAAAATAGAGCTTGTAGATGCTTTTACAAATGTACTTTACGTTACATTTACAATGTTAGCAAGAGCAGTTCTTATGTGAACAAGAGGAATATCTTAATCCAGTACCAATATATAAATATGTAATTCTATAGATTTACTCCAGCCTTAGACTGGTGCCCATGATAGAATTAATTCCATGTGGATTAGATACTTTCAAGTTTCTGACATTTCTGAAACTCAGGTTGATGAAACCAGAATAAGTGTGTGTGTGTGAGTTCCTACTGAGGTCAGTGTGAATCTTGTCTGGCTACACAGGGCACATCTACATGAGACATTTACTGTGCACTTGTGTAATTAACTGCACAGTAAACTTCCCAGTGTCTATACATGCACCCCTGAGAGCACACAAAACTAATAAAATCTGCAGCTCAGTAGGAGGGTGTTTCTGGCTATGTTGACTCTATCAAATTCCCATATGCCACTGGAAATGCCTGCTATTTGAAAGGTACCACAGTTTTCTTAAAGAACCTGGGCTCCATTGACAATCTACCAGCAAACGCCATATTAGCTACCAGAGATGTTGCATCTCTGTACACCAACTTCCCCACCATGAGGACTGATTACAAATCATAAAGACCTTATCCCCAATCTGGAGCAGGGATTCCTACAATTACAATACAATCCCCACGCTTTTGTCACTCAAAGCAACAAAACCAGACATGGATCTCACTCCAATCTCCTACAATATCAACCCCGAGAAAAGGACTACAGAATCCTTCTAGTTGTAATCTATAGCTCCCATCTTGAATACCTTGGACAAATAATGAATTATGTCCAATCCCTCCTGAAAAATAACAACCAACCCATGCCATGGTGGACAAACCTATCCTGGCTTCCAGGTAGTTCCCCAACCTCAAACAGCCTCTCTCAAACAACAAACTAGCTAACTCCTAGTCTTACCAAGGCATTAGGCCTTGCAATGGAACCAGATGCAAGCTGTACCCCTGCATCAATACAGACATAATCACTGGACCAAATAGCATGGATTATAACATCCAAGGTTCCTTCACCTGCACTTCTACTAACATCATATCTTCCATCACCTGCTTACTGTGCCCCTCTGCTGTCTACTTCAGAGAGATGGGGCAATTCTTATGTGTAAGAATGAATGAACAGAGACCTGACATCATCTCCTGAAGGACACAAAGGCCCATGGCAGAACATCCCCAGATATTCCTCAGACAAACCTCAGAGTTTCTGTTCTTAGACAATGACACTTGAAAAAAGAACTTGAACACAGAATTGCAAAAGCAGTCATCCATACACTGGCTAGTGTTAAGTGTCATCCAAATAGGGCCTAATGAATCTTATCCCATTACCTGGATTAGCTTGTAAGATCCATTTGTTTGTGGCAGGCTTGCTAGTGGCAGCCTGACTTACTGGCTTGAGTTGGAGGGCTCAGTATGATTGGTGGGGGCATTCCCCTTCCCTACCAATCAGGAGGAAGTAGGAGAGAGGCTTGCCCTGCCCTGACTTAGGGGCAAGGTAAAGAAGAGGACCTGAGGGGAAACTAACCCCTCAGTCTTTCCTCTTGGTCTGTCTTTCATCAAGGGACAGCAAAGATGAGGGCTCTAGACTAGCTGGTTGAGCTGACCAGCAGGGGTGGAGCAGTTGCCCCAGAAGCGCCCTGAAGATTTCACTGGGGCTGCATGGGGGTGCACAGGGTTGAGAGCTGAGCAGAGCTGAAGGGACCTTGGCAGCTGCACGCAGCAGCATGGGTCCCCAACTCTGCACAAGGCAGGAGCCCTCGGTGCACAGGTTGGTGCACAGATTGGTGCACAGGGCTTGCGGGGCTGAAGAGACCTCAGTGGCTGCATACATCAGCGTGGGTCCCCACCCTACATGAGGCAGGCCCCATTGCAGTGCACAGGTGGTGCACAGGGGGCAGAGAGCAGAGCAGTAGCCAATGGGATGCCACAGCTGCACGAGGCAGCGTGAGTCCCCTTCCCTGCACAAGGCAGGCGCTCTCTTGGTGCATGGGTGGTGCACGAGGGTGAGATGGAACTGATAGGCCTTGGTGGTTGCACAAGGCAGCTCAGGACTCCCTGCTGTGAGCAACAACCAGATGGGTTGACCACCCCGAGCAAGGAAGGAGCTTGGAGTCATGAGTTGCCCAAGGAGAGGGGATTACCACAGGGGAGGAGGGACCTTCCTCACTATAGGTGATCAAGGGGAAGCCTCTGAGGAGAGGGGATGATTCATTCTGGGTACAGAGGGGAGTCTAGGGCCACTATTTATTAAGTTTGGTGTCATGGTTATGGGCCCCTCCTAGTTGAGCGACTTGGGAGAGGTAATAATGTTCTATTAGATAATGGGATCTTTCCCTGGGTTGCCACTTCTTCTTTGGGCAGAGCTGCTGTGCCATTATTGTGGTTTGTTTCCTTCTGCTGTTGGGGTTCCTGTTGTAACCCTGCTTCCTTATTGTTGTATTGTAAAGGTTTATAAGCTGTTTTATATGTGAATCTATTATATTGAATATCTATATAGGTTGGTGACTCTAGTGATGTGATCTGCTTGTGTATATTCAATTATTGTCCCATCACCACTGGTTATTCCTTTTATTGAACTGTTAATTAACCTGTGTTTTATCCTTAAGTGCTCCTTTGCTTGCTGCTAGGGGCTCTGTTGAGGGGCAGGGGTTGCAGTCTAATCAGAAGGCTACAGAGAATTAGGCCTGTTCCTGAGTTAAGAGTTAATAAGCGCTATTGCCTGTGTAAACCTATATTTGTAACTAATTGATGTATGTGTGTATGTGTATATGCCTATAGATATATATATGTAATTTATGGTTATAAGTTTCGTATTATTTTGTATCATTAGACCTGTACATAGTTAAATATCACTGGGGCTCCTGGGGCTCTGCTCTGCTCTGCTCTGCTCTGTAGGGAAAGGGAAGTGAGTGGGCTTACAGGTAAGTGGCCATGCTCCCCCATAGTATACAGGTACCCGCTGACAATTGGAGAGACGGTACCTTTCATGTACCACCCAAGTTATATGTCTGTACTTATTACTTGTTTGGCTTTCCCAGTACCCCCCCACCACTCCCCTTTCCCTGCCTTCTGTGTCTTTTGTATTCTGATCACTCTTCTTACTTGATACACTGTCCTGTGCATATCTTTTCCATCATCTGATGAAATGAGCTCTGGCTCACAAAAATGCATGCTATACATATCTGATTCAGTTAGTCTACAAGGTTCAAATCTATCTGCCTTCTGCCTGACTTTCATAGATTTCATAGACATTAGGGCTGGAAGGGACCTCGGGAGATCATTGAGTCCAGCCCCCTGCCCAAAGGGCAGGAAGTCAGCTGGGGTCATAGGATCCCAGCAAGATAAGCATCCAATTTACCCTTGAAGGTGTTCAATGTAGGTGCTTGAACCACCTCCGCTGGCAGGCTGTTCCAGACCTTGGGGGCTCCGACAGTAAAGAAATTCTTCCTTATGTCCAGCCTGAAACGGTCTTGCAGGATTTTGTGACCGTTCCACCTTGTCATCCCTTGGGGCGCTCTGGTGAACAGACATTCCCCCAGATCCTGGTGGTCATCCCTGATAAACTTATAGGTGGCCATCAGATCACCCCTGAGCCTGCGCTTTTCCAGGCTAAAGAGTCCCATGGCTCTCAGCCTGTCATCGTAAGATCTGTTTTCCTGACCTCTGATCATGCACGTGGCTCTCCTCTGGACTCTCTCTCAAGCTTCTCCACATCCTTTTTGAATTGTGGAGCCCAAAACTGGACGCAGTACTCCAGCTGCGGCCTCACCAAGGCTGAGTACAAGGGGAGAATGACGTCCTGGGATTTGCTCGAGAAGCATCTATGGATGCACGCCAGCATTTTGGTCGCTTTACTAGCCGCAGCATCGCATTGGAGGCTCATGTTCATCTTGTGGTCAATGATGACCCCCAAGTCTTTTTCTTCTGTAATGCTAACCAACGTAGCACTGCCGAGCCCATAAGGGTGCTGCAGGTTTTTCCTCTCAAGATGGAGAACCTTGCATTTTTCGGTGTTAAACACCATGAGGTTCTCGTCGGCCCATTTGCTGAGCTTGTCCAGGTCAGCCTGGATCACCCGCCTATCTTCTGGCGTGGATGCTTTGCCCCAAAGTTTGGTGTCATCGGCGAACTTGGCCAGTCCACTCCTGACTCCAATGTCCACATCGTTAATGAAGATGTTGAACAGTATGGGTCCCAGGACAGAGCCTTGAGGGACCCCACTGGTTACAGGGCACCATGATGAGTGACTGCCATCAATCACAACCCTCTGGGTCCGACCACGAAGCCAATTTCCCAGCCAGCGGATAGTGGTGGAGCCAAGACTTCAGACTAACATGGCTAACTACCATTCTCTTGAGATTAAAAATGTACATTTGACAAAACTTCTATGTCGGATCTTGGGTTTTTTAGGTTACAATTACTATATTTTTAAAAATCCTAAATAACTGACACTTGCATGGTCATATTTCAATTTCTCCGTCCATATTCAGATTATATACTTTTTGCATTTAAATTCTTCCTTTAATGTAAGGGTGGCAGAATTAATAATTCTCTTATTTTTTCATAGTAAATTACACTAGTATATCATTCATAAATGACAAGCAACATTTATGTTGCCACATTTTCAGTCAGCTCAAGCACCTCTGCTCTCATTTATTTCATGACAGCAGCTAGGTACAACTGCTCTAGCTCTCATACACTCTGAAATGTTTTTATCTATTGGTTGTTCTTTATTTTTAGCTTTCATAGTATTTAGTCTTTTATGTAAAAAATATAACAGGATGTTTAGATCTTTGTATAATACCTGTGGGAAATCAGAAATATATATCTATATATATCTATATCTATATCTATATATATGTTTGAATTTAGTCAAACATATTTAAATTGCCTCCTTTGTCTACGCCTCGTTGAACAGAAGCAATGATGGCATGACATCACTCTGTAATGTAAATCATTCAGCAGAATGCAATTTGTAGGCCCATTTAAACATTTTTAAATGAGATGGTATGAATGTTCATACACTGGAACCCAAATAGTTCATACTTGGAGTATTTGCAACCCATTTGACTTGCAGTGTAAGAATTAGTACAATTTGTACATACCTTTTACTTTTATTTCCCAACAAGTGGCTGTGAACATGAATGAAGTAGTGGGTTGGTGTGTCAAAGATTCCTAGTTCAGGTTGAGCCTTACAGCTGCATGTTATTGTTTGCTCCCACATATTCAGTGATAGGCAACCAAAAGTAGTGACTTTCTTGGTAGATTTATGTGGTGTTTTTTATGAGTTCGTGTTGAAATAAGAGTTCAGAGCCTTCAACTACTGTTGCTAAGAGGAAAATATTATGAGAATGATCCAGAATAAATCAAAAGACATGAATCAAGGACAAATATATTGTAAAACTATGGGGTCATAGACATGATTATTCACGAATGGCTAAATCAAGAATTTCATTTTGAAGGAAATGCCCAGACTAGCTAACTTTGATGGCCTGCTGACAGTAAAGGTGTTTTTAAAAACGTATATTTATATAATGATTTGAAGGATTCTATCTAAGTATTGAAGATTAAGGAGAAAGAATTTTCCTTTGTGTGGACCTATTATTTGTGAAAAGCAAAGAATTTCATTTTATGACAAATTGCTAATGGCTTTGTTAATTTAAAGCCAGATGTCAACTTAGGACAAAAGTGCAAATGCAAAAATGGCAGCTACTGAGGAAATTAGGAAGGAGGTCCTAGAAATTTTACGAGGTAACTATCCGTATCAGGTCTTTTAATGCAGATGAATCAGACCTATTCTGGAAGATATCCACCAAAACCTTTACAACTTGTGATGAGAAAACAATATATGATTTTTAAGCCAAGAAAAGATTAGCTAAACTGACTCAAGAAGCTGTTCTAATGGACATACCCCATGTCACCTGAAAACTTCAGAAAATACTAAAAGCACTGGAATTTGACCCCCAAACCCCTTGATTTTTCTTCTAAACAGAAGCAGTTTATTGATGGACATGTCCCTGATCCAACAGGAAGCTCAGTGGCTATGGGGTCCATTAAAGTCTTAGAATTAACATATGGAGGTGGAGGTGAAGGTGTAGCTCTATATGTAAAGGAGCCGTACAACTACTTAAAAGCCAAAATTGGTACTAAGGAGGGGTGACTTGAGACTCTCTGAGTCAAGGTATGGAGGGGATGTGGCAAAAGGGACCTAACTATAGGAATATATTACAGACCTCCAAATCAAGATGAGAAGCTAGACCTGGAATTCTTCAGAGAACTGGAAGAAGCTGCAGGAGCATGGCATATGGCTGTCACAAGCAACTTTAACTACCCAGACATCTCCTGAGAAGAAAACTCAACCAGAGCTGACCAGTCACATAGATTCCTGACTTGTATCAATGAGCTCTACCTGTCTCAGGAAGTATATGGGTTGACGAGAGGAAATGCGCTCCTAGTTTTAGTTTTGGCCAAGGAGGGTGACCTGGTGAGTGATCTGATGATAGAGGGTAACCTAGGCTACAGTGACCATGACACTATCACTTTCACTGTCCATCTTAGGCATCATAGGGCTAGGAAATCTGTTAGTATGATCCAAATTCTTAACTTTAAAAAAGCTGACTTCCATAAACTACAGACTTCAGTGAGTAATGCCCTATGGGATCATAGACTGCAGGGAAAGAGTGTCGATGAAGAGTGATTGTTCTTCAAGGACACGATCCTCAGTGCACAGAAATTGTCCATACCTGTACGCAAAAAAGGTGGCACAGGGGCCAGGAGGTCATCTTGGCTTGATAGGGAAGTCGAAGATCTTTTGAAAAAGATAAGGGATGCTTGCCAACGATGGAAACTAGGAATAAACCCCAAGGAGAACTACATAGGATTAGCCCACATCTGTGGGGTTCAGATTAGAAAAGCAAAGGTGGTGATCAAATCCACGTTAGCAACCAAAATCAAGGACAATAAGAAGTCCTTCTATAGATATGTAGGTAACAGGAGGAAAACCAGTGGAAACATGGGGACACTGTTCAATGCATCTGGACATCTGATCACCAACACCAAGTAGAAAACTGAACTCTTAAATGAGTACTTCACATCTATATTCCACCAGTCTAAGAGTGATAGCCTGCCAAATGCATGTATGACACAGAATAGTCACAGGAGGGATAATCACCTACCAACAGTCAATGTAGAGCTGGTAAAAGAACAGCTAGAGAGGCTGGATATCTATAAGTCAACAGGACTGGTTGAACTCCATCCAATAGTTTTTAACAAAGTAGCCAAAGTCATTACAGGACTGCTGTTTGAGGGTTCAGGGCACTCAGGAGAGGTCCCAGAAGACTGGAAGAGGGACAATGTTGTACCCATCTTCAAGAAGGGGAGGACAGAGAACCCATGGAACTACAAACCAATCAGCCTGACCTCTCTCCCAGGAAAAATCCTCAAAAAGTTTTCAAGAAGTTTATATGTGATAAGCTAGTTAAAGGCGAAATTCTGAATAACAGCCAGCACAGTTTTGTTGCAGGTAGTTCATGTCTGACTAACCTTATCTCCTTCTACAACCAGCTTACTCACCACCTGGATAAGGGAGATGAGGTTAACATCATTTACTTGGCCTTTAGGAAGGCCTTTGACTTGGTGTCCCATGAGACTCTCAAGGTAAAACTAGAGGACTATGGGCTCAACAATTCAATGGTCAGATGGGTGGGAAACTGGCTGTGCGGTCAGACCCACAAAGTACTAATAGACAGATCTGTATTGACCTGGTGGAAGGTAGCCACCCCCCAGGGTTCAGTACTTGGACCAATGCTTTTCAACATCCTTATCAATGATCTGGATGTGGGGGTGAAAAGCACACTGGCAAAGTTCGCTGATGACACTAAACTTTGGGGAAATACACCATGCAGCAGAGTAGGCTGATGATCCAGGTGGACCCAGACAGATTAGTTAGATTAGTTAGTCAATTTATAGGCTGGGTGGTGCTACACTAGCTAGTACTATGTATGAAAAGGACCTGGGGGTCATAATTGACCAGAAAATGAATATAAGCCACCAGTATGATGCTACAGTTAGCAGAACAAACAATACACTGGCATTCTCCTGCTCTACTTGTCATTGGTGAGGCTGCAGCTAAAGTACTGCATCCAGTTCTGGGCACCACACTTCAAGAAGGAAGTGGAGAAGCTTGAGAGAGTCCAGAGAAGAGCCACTCATATAATTAGGGGCCTGAAGAGCAAGCCGTATGAGGAAAAGCTGACACATATGGGACTGTTCAGCTTAGAACAGAGAAGACTTCATGGGGATTTGGTAGTAGCTTACAAATATATCAGGGGTGAGCATCAGGGGCTAAGTGAACAACAATTCACAAAAGTGCTGCTGGGGAAAATCAGGAGCAACAGTCATAAACTCATAGAAAGTTTCAGCTGATATGAGGAAAAACTTCTTCATGGTTCATGTGACCAGACTGGAATAGACCCCCAGTGGGGGTGGTGCAGGCACCTACCCTGGAGATCTTCAAAAGGAGACTGGATGCACACTTTGCTGGGATAATTTTGACCCCAGCAGTCTTTCCTGCCCAGAGCAGGGGGGCTGGACCCGGTGATCTCACAAGGTCCCTTCCAGCCCTAAACTTCTGTGAAACTGTATGAAAAGTTTTTATATTTTGATAAGTTTCACAAGAAAAATGATAACAAAAAACTTCTCTCCTCGAGCTTACTCCAAGTAGATGTTATGTATAACCCTTCTTCTTCAGCAGTCCCTCACAGTTGAGGACAATTGTCTTATCTGTGTGTCTGAAGATGGCTGATGAGGCCTGTCTGGGATCAACAGACTATACTGCAGCTTGAATATGTGTTTCTGTGAGTGGAGCTGGATTTTTGATTTGGTCCACAACAAGCTGTTTCTGCCTCTCCTGTTTTTCCATCTTCTGTTTTTGTCATGAGGTTCCAAAGTACTGAGATCCCTGCAGCAGACTCTTCCTCCATTTGGAGTGATAGTCTCCCACAAGTTTAGATTGATGTTGCATTTTTTAAAGTTGCCTTTGAGGATACTCCTGAAGTGCTTTCCTTACTCTTGAGTGTACATCTTGATTGAGCTGGGAAAGCAAAACAAGCAAGAAGTACTCAGCTATGAGTAGGCACTACTGTAATATAAGGCACTGAATTACACTGCTCTTCTCCTCTGGTTTTCTTGTAAAATTCCCCTCCACTTCTAGGGTGAAGCAGGGGTGGGGGAAGCTCCAGAGA
Organism: Crocodylus siamensis; assembly: GCF_052110815.1. Lineage (NCBI taxonomy): Eukaryota > Metazoa > Chordata > Crocodylia > Crocodylidae > Crocodylus > Crocodylus siamensis. The sequence goes on from NC_143395.1 coordinate 310,102,627, forward strand.
TGCTCCTGCCCTGCTCTAGGAGGGTTGTGCAGGGAGCTGAGCTCAGCTGTTACATTTGTCCTAAGACCCTGATAAATAAATGACTCCAGACACAAGTGTGAGAAAGTGCTGCCAGATTGGCAAGCACAGAATATATTGTAAACACAAAGTAAAACTGTGCATGCATTGGCTTTAGCAGGTTCAACAAAATAACTTAAGATTCACACAAGCAAATGCAGTTCATTCACATATCTCACAGAAGCCACCTCTGCAGCAGTAATTGCTGCTCCTGCACCACTGTTTACAAAACCCTGGATCTGCCTATACATTTGTGATGGGCTACCTGGTAATGATTTGGCCCAGGGGTTTTGAAAGTGAAAAAGATGATTGGAGGGCTTGGGATTCCCTTTTCTCACCAATCAGACCCCAGAGACTCACCCTCCATGACCCCTGATTGGCCCCTTGGGTCACCTGGAGGGGGCAGCGCAGCTGACTCAGGGGAGACCAGCGAGGGACTGCAAGGAAGGAGTTTCAAAGAGCTGGCCAGAGCTGGGCCAGCAGGGCAGAAGAACCTGAAAGAGCAGGACATGCAGGCAGCAGTGGGACCCTCAGCAGTGCGGCGTGCAGCCGGCAGAAGAGGCTTCCCGCTGGGCTCCAGGATCCCCTACAAGAGGCTGAGGCCAGCAGGAGAGGCTCGCCAGCTACAGCAAGAGGCTAGGAAGCTCAATGTGAGGCAGGGGCTCCTAGAAGGTCAAAACCCCTAGCAGCTTGGAACAATACCAGCACTGGTGGCTGTGTGGTAGAGTTTCTGCCTACCACATAGGAGATCTGAGTTGGGATGAGTGAAGCGACAAGGAGAAATTCTTGTTGCAGTGGAAGGGGATCATTGTGTTATTCCTTTTTCCCCCCTCCAGGTACCTAGGCCCTATATTTCTTGTTATTTGACATTTTGTATTTTGTGCATTTTATATTTCACCAACCAGTATTATTTGTTGTGTTGTTTGTGTTTTATATTTTGTTAAACCTGTCTTTTGTCAACTGGATGAATATGTGCATGATTTTAAGTGCCTAACCTTTATTGAATCTTGCCCCCTTGGGGCATTGTAGTGTCCCCTATTCCCCCTGGTTTATACTGGTTATGTTCCCACTACTGTTTTCTCATTAAAAGGTATATGGTTAAGTCCCCATTGGTGGTCTGGCTTTGCTCTACATGGGGAGGAGTGTCCCTACACCTCCCACAGCGCTTGTGTACCTGCTCTGATCCCTTCAACTGGAGACGGGGTACGTCTTGGAGTACCACCCAGGTTACACATTGTTACCACACTTAAACTACTAATGCACATAATCATGTTTTGCTTAAGGATCTGGAGACTTTCAGAGAAGTTATGCTTTTCCAGACTGAATATGGACACAGCAGAGTGTAAGCGGAGTTAGACACCCAGCTAACTGTACTAGATCACTTCTGAGCATATGAAGTATGCCATGTCTAGTCATAGAGGGCTAGCTTATACAACACCTTTTAGGAGTGTAAATGGAATTTTGTGCCTAAGAGTGATTCTCTTCTATTCTGTTCAAGTCTCTGAAAATCCACGTTGCATCTACTCTTGTAACACACCATCTGACCCTTAAGACTGGGACACAAAAAACAGTAAAGAGGAGGACCCAATTTCCTTTTCCACTAATAACCTTCAAGAGACTCATAGAAGGTGTAATAAAATTGCTTGCTGGCATATACTTCATAGTTGGAATATTATTTGGCCCATAGGACTATTGAGAATTAGGTAAAAATGGAGGTACCTAAGAGGCATAGGTAAATCCATCAGGGTTCTTTGATTGTTTACATTAAACAGTATAATAGGATCGTATTTAATGATTTAGGGGCCTGAAAACTAGTAGCAGAACCGTGGATGGAACTCAGGTTCTGGCTACTCACAAGCATGTGAAATTATTTACATGTGATAACCTTTTGGTTAAATAAGTGCAAAATGCTCTAAAAATGCAAGTGAGTAAAATTCTGTTTAAGGTGAGGCATTTATGCCCCCTCTTCACAGGTATAAATGACTACACAAGGTTAACAGGTTACCTGTGACAACCTTACTTTTCATTTCTAGAATGTCTATCTCTAATTTTGTGAACATTTGTTTTTAAAAAGCAACAGTCAAAGCTTTCTTCTGTGGTGACCTTCTGTTAGATCTCATAAGTGAAATTTGTAGAGACCTCTATCTCAAATTGATGGATGCAACCTGACTGTGTGCATTACCCTGCAACTGAAAGGTTGAAAATTAAGAAAGTAGCTTTCTCAGACACTTCTGTCACAGTTGTCTTCTTTTTATTGCACCTATTTATTGACACTAATTACCTTTTACTTTAAAAACAGAAATGTTTCCTGTGTACTTACCCTGTATATTTGCACAGTTGATTTCTTCATTTGTACAAAGGTAGATATATACATGACTCATTTAAAGGGCACACAGTTTCTTTTAATATGTGGCTGTCCAGCTGGGGAGCTTTATGCCTCATGGGCTGCACGCCCTGGGGGCCACACTAGCTTCAGCCATGGACCCCCAGGCTGTATCCCCATTCCTACTGCAACAAGTATGGAGGTATTTCCTCCTCTTCCCTATATTTCCACACTGCCTATGCAGGTGGCTGTGGCTCTCTGTATCTAGTTCTCAACTCAGTTTTCTCACTACACTATGTCACGTGATCCCAGGCATTGTGGGCTGCACTGCTCTGCTCCCTGGGAAGGAATCAGGAAGTGAAAGCTGAGGGGGGACCTAGACCCCTCAGCAGCAGCAGCAACAAAGTATGAGCCCAAGGACTATGTATTTACTCCTCATGGGGTTCACAAGGCCCTCAGGCCACCAGTTGGACAGCCCTGTTTTAATATACGGATAATTGGTGCAACATTCTTGTTGAAAAAGAAAAGCAAATGTTTATGTGCATAATATATCATATGACATGTTCTTTTCTAATACAATGTGGTCATTTGGGGAAAAAAAAAACTTTAGGGCTGAAATGAAGAAATGACTGAAGGGCCTACAAGTTAGGAGCTATAATATCTAACTTTTAGGGCCCTGGGGCAAAATGCAGATCAGTAAACTTGGCAGAATTTAGATGTCTATGGTACAAAATACTTAGAAGACTATTGTTGCAGGGGCCACAAAACATATTCAACACCTACATTTTGGACTACAAAGGTTCCTAAGCACATAAACTTAGGGTTCCATGTATGTACAGAAGACTTGAGTCTGAGCAATTTGGCAGCCAGCTGCTGTCTAAGTCCAGAGGGCAGATAGGGAACAACGTCAACCTACCTACAGAAACAGCAGTAAACTGCTGTGTAAAATGGGAGGATACACCTGTGGCTGGTCATGGGAGCACCTGACTGGAAGAGGAGGGGTCCAGGGGATATAAGCCTGGGTTCCTGAAACAGAAGAGTAGTGAAGACCTGAACTCTGTGGGAAGACAAGCTCCTGCCAGACTGGCAGAGAGCAGAAGTTGCAGGCTGGGCCAAGTCAGAGAATCCCAGGGGCTAAGGGAGCTAGTAAGTAGGGAGATGTCTTTGGCAGTAGTGTGGTGATCCAGAAATGGGGTTTCAATGCTTGTCTTAGAAGAAGTTGCTTGTATTTCTGTTCTAGTTTTAAACCAGAGGACCAAGGATGGATCTAGGTGGGTGTAACAGGGGGCCTGCTCCAGGCCAATCTAACTGTGACCTACCCACCTGTTTCTGGGCTAACTGCCCACCTCCTCCCCCACCATGCCTTGTTGGAATTAATTGGTTAATGGATGTTAATAAGTGAGAGGCTGCCCATTTCCTGCCCTGATGCTAGGGGGTGCTATCTGCAGCTCCATTCCTCCCTTACACTACAGCCCAACAATGCAGATGGTATTTGTAAATTCCTCTTTATGTTGGGGTCTAGGCCACTGTGGGCCTACCCCTTTTTTTTCTCTCTAGCTAGGCCTGTCAAAAAAACACCGCTAATCAGGGTTTGACTCCCAGGCTCTAGCTCTCAAAAAATCCCCTCACTCGGGCTCCTGCCCCTCTGTGGCACTGAGGTCTACTCACCTCTGAATACTGTGCCCTCTCTGGTGCTGGGGTCAGCTCATCCCAAAATTCTGTACCTGCTCTGGTGCTGGGGTCAGTGCACCCAAAAATGCTGTGCCCTCTCTGGTGTTTCTCGCACTGCGCTTCCCTGGCACCTGGTCTGTCCACAACCCTGCAAAGTGCTGCACCTTGTGGGTGCTGGGGTCCCCACACTGCAGTGGGCCCCCCAATGAGGCCTCCTCCTTCCCCAAATAGCTTCACGCAAACCACTGGTTGCTAACATTAAACAACGGCAGCAACATGCCTGCTTACTTTGGATGATTGTGAGGATGGATCCAGGCATGGTGCAGTCTTCTGACAAAGACTGCAGCCATAGCACCGTAGTCATTGGGAGTCCACCTCCTTGCTGCCCCTCTGGCCTTCTCCACTTGCCTTTTGTAGGGTCCTGGCCTTCCTCTTCCTGTCACCTGCCCAGCTGGCAGGGCTAGAGCCTTAACCCCTACTTGACTGGCTGGTCATGACTGGAAGGTTCCGGACTTAAAGGGGCCACCCTGTCTCTTAGTAACAGGGTTAGGGTTCCCTGTTACAGTTGGGTTAGGAGGCCATGCAGGGGTGCCTGACAGGCTCTCCAGGTTTTGAGCTCTGCTAGGAACAGGAGGCCAGATGGGGAGATAGGTCAGCCAAGGCCAAGAGGGCCAAAGCCCTAGCCTGAGAGCAAGGCACAGGGCAACTGAGGCTGAGGGGGCCAGGGCCTGAGCCTAGAAGAAGCAACAGGGGCAGACTGTGCCTGACAAGAGACTGAGACAGAAGAGCCAGGCCAGAGTAAGTGGGCCTAGGATATAATTCTATAGCCGAAGTAAGTGACAGGCCAAGGCCACGAGGCACAAAGCTCCACGCATGCTGCTTCAGGCAGTGAAGCATCCAAAGAGGGCCCAGAACCGAAGTGTGATCTGAAACCTTGCACAGCCCTAACAGGAAGGCAATGATAACTGAATGACACCTGTGAGATATGGGCATGGCTATGGGGGAGGCTGGAGGCTGGAGGCCATGATTAATGTCCTTAAGGAGATTTAGTAATGGAATGCAAGACCGGTGCCAGTCACGTAGAGAGAGTGGGAGAGATGAAAAATGAGTCTCACTTTGGGACCCTGAGGCAGCCCCTGAAGGATTAAAATAGACATCAAGGAAATGGCAGCTGAGACAAACAAGGAAGGATACCCTGGGGAGCTGAGGTGAAGCTGGGGTAGCTAAGCCATGGGTGGGGGTTGTGGTTGCTCTTTTGCGGGCCAGGATCTGCTACAGTCCTCACAACATAGCTACTGCACATAGTGTATAGCCACAGACTCTTTCCTGCAAACATTGGAGGGGTGACAGGTACAACTACTCATGCCAGGTGTACAATTATCATATGTATACGATAATGTCAACCCTAATACAATGTATGATAGATCATACTAAGACTGTTCAAAATGTACAATAATGTTTTGTGTCATTGCATTTGGGGGAAACGTTCAGGACTCCTCTAATCCCTTCTGTTTTTCTGCTCGGCTTGTCTTGGAGACACCAGGCTTGCTATAAGAATGTGTGTGTATTTATGTATGCGTGTATAATGTGTGTGTGTATGTGTGTGTGTGTGTGTATGTGTGTGTGTGTGTGTTTGTCACTGGGTTTATGACCCAGATACTGTGTTCTGGGCAGACCCAAACCCTAAGACTGACCACAACGTCTCCATTCAATAATAGGCAAATTACATTGATACACAGTGATAGCAGGTAAGAATAATGCAAATGATTCTATATCTACCAGTCCTAGACCTACACAGAGTCAAGGTATGTCTGGCCAGTATGTGAGTTTCACTCTGAGGTACTTTCTTGAATGTGAAATGTCAGCAGCCTGGAGGTAGAAGGCCAAGGCCCACTGTCCCTGAGTGGGGTGGGTGAGACAGGCTGGTGGTATGCCACCAGTCCATGGTGGCCTTGGGTTCCCCGCTAGGGATCACTTTGCTGTTCTGAAATCCCTCCTTCTATATCTTTTTTCCTCTGTGATTACTCTTCATCTTTGGGCATTGCTGATTGGTCTTTCTGTTGTCATCATACTGTCCACATTCTGTCCTGTCAACATATTCCTTTGTTTGACAAACCCATCATGTGCACACATCTTAATTGGGGCTTTACTGGTCTTCTCCTAATTTAGTCTGTTCCCCAAAAATACTTGGGCACTGTGACCTGGTGATACCTTATCTCATGTTATGGAACAGTGTGGTACATGTCTTTAATTCCCCAGCTTGTGTGGCTGCTTGCTGCTTGCCTGTCAGCCACAGGCCTTGAGGAAACTTTCAGAAACAGGCTTTTAGAAATCAATTAACCGTTGCTGTTGCCCTGGACCATTATTCAAATGCATATCTACTTTACCTATATGCCAGTTGCTAAAAGCAAACCTCTAAATACCATTTTCTAGCCATCGTATATTTCCTCAAAGCGACGGGGAAGGCAGCATCACCCTGGTGGTCTGTTTCCCCACTGCCTGCCCTATGTGTAGGGATCCCTGTCAGAGATCTACTTGATCTTTTTCCTCCCACATTACAACCCCACTGCTGAGCCATTGCACCTGGGCCTGATCCCTTTTTCCTCTGCCCTCAGCTGCCACGACTGCTTCCCCAGCAGCTGAGGTGAAGCTGGTTAAACTCCTTCTGGCTTAGCCCAGTCTTCCTGGGCCTTTCCTTTGCAACACCCAGTCTCTTTTAGCCCAAGGCCCACCCAGATTCATGTGACCCAGCTCCCTGTACAGCATCCCTCTGTCCAGCCCTGCATAAACTCTCCAAGTGCTAAACCCACCGGTGGAGGCATCTCCCATGGCAGAGAGAAGCAGCCAGGTAGCCAGACAGCAGAGCAGCAGGCTCAGACAGTCCAGGAACAAAGGAGGATTAGGGGCAAAAGCAAGGGGTGGGGTGCACAGCCCACATCCCTCCATTTCCCAGCCCTCTTCTGTACGCTGGGCTGAGATCCTGGTCTAAAACAATGCCTTTACCCATATGATCCTGGTCTGCAATTCTGGTCTGGAACAGTGCTTTTACCATCAGACATTAGCCAGGCTGGCAAATATCCGATACATCCCTTGTTGGGAACACTGTTAGCCTGGGTATTTCTCCCCCTTTTTGTTACTGATTCCAACCATTTTACAAAGCTCTGAAAGTCCCATTGGAAATTACACCACCTGACCTGTGGTGCACTAGCCTTTAAATCCTCCCAGTTATGCGGGACACAGATTTAGGACCTAGGAAATGCGAAAAGTAGAAGGCTTATTTGCATACTTATTTGCATACTTTTTCAGTTTACGACAGTTTTTCAGAGAATAGACTAATTTTGAGCTTCCAATATAATAATTTGATATCTAAGACGGGGCAACTCTGATCATAGGTTTTTTGGTTAGTACCCTGAACCTGGAAGTCAGATACCTGGGTTCTAGGTCCTCTTCAGCTTAAGGAAATTAAAACCCATGTCTCCCACTTTCTGGAAGGATTCCTGAAACATTATTTAGAGATAATACTGTTAGGGTCACTCTCCACCTCTTCTGTTTGAGAAAACTAGGCCACTAAACAAAGGAATTGTGAGAATCATAGATGCATTAGGACAGCAAGCAAGAGGCTCCTGTCTCTGTAGCCTAATGATTAGGGAATTCAACTGAAAGTGAAGAAAACTTGTTTCAAGTCTCTACTCATGGTTCTTTTTCTTTTACATTATTTTATTTTAAAGCTAGTGACCATCTAATAAAAAAGTGCACATATAGTTTGTGGAGGAGGTCCAAATAGCTGAGCTACATAGTCAGACTCTTTGCTTGTTCCCTCTCTTTCCAGCCACAGCTGTTGAACCCTTAGAAGGCTGTAAAGGCCCTTTTTAACAGGAAGATAGAAGCAATTCTCACTCTATAGCAGTGGTGCTCAACATTTTTTGGCTGGCAGGCTGGATAGGCAGTGCACAGGCCATCTGTAAGCAGGATATGGCTGCTGGTCATGATCCCAGTTCTAACCCAGCCCTGTAGGGGGAGTGGGGATGGAAAGGGTGTGGACCAGCCCTGAAGGGTCTTGACCCAGCTTCAACCCAGCCCCATAGAGGGGAGGGCGCATGCGCCAGGCCCATGGGAGGGGAAGGCATTTCCCAGTCCGAACTCAGCCCCAAGAGGGGAAGAAAACTTGACCCAGCCTTGTGGGGCTGGAAGGGGGCTTGATCCAGTCCCAGCCCAGATCCGTGGGGGGAAAGGGGCACAGCCCACCCCATTCAGTGCAGGGGGGAGAGGTAAAGGTGTGACCTGGCCCAACCTGCTGCAAAGGGCTCAGGGTTTGGGAATTCCAGAGTTGGGGAGGGTAACTGTATTTCTTGCCACCATTCCCCCCCCACCAGTTTTCCTGATCCATGAGAAGCCCCACAGGCCAGATACTTATGCCTCTGGAGGCTGCATTTGGTCCATGAGCAGCAGGTTGAGCAACCCGGTTCTATAGCATACTGGTGTTTGGCCTTATTGTGGATGTTTATCTTAATTACCATTCTTTATGGTATTCTGGAATAGCAGGTGTGGAATCTAACTTTTCAATGGGATTTAAGCACCTAATCTGTTTAGATTAGACTGAACACCAAGTTGGATCAACTGATACCTAAGTACCTTTACAAGTGTGGTCTTTTCCCCCCAGGAGCAAGAGTATTATAACTCTTCTTACTTCTGGTGGATGTAGTGACTAGTTTGAGTCTGTATGAGTAGTTGATTAGAGTGGGATAGTAAGCAAAGTTCATTTTCCATATATAACCACACTTCTTGTCAAGAGTCTAAAAAAAAGTCAACTTGGGTTTCAGGTAGTCTGCTTGATGGAATTTGAAGAGCCCAATCATCTTATCTCCCCATTATCCTGGTCCTTGTTAGTATTAGCTACAATGTAGGGTTTATAGAAGGCTATGCTAAGTTCAGGAAAAAGTGTGGTAAGAAAAAGATTTATATCTGTACACTTTAATCAGGAATCTTGGGATATGGTATTTGAACATGTTTGATGTTCTCTGGCATTAAATATGATCTGAAATGCAGGATGCTGTGAAAGTTGTCAAAACATCCCAAAATGCGCCTATGTTTGAAAATAGGTGGAATACCGAAACAAACATTTCAGGGGATGTTGCTATGGCCCTAAAACTGGTAACAGAAAGACTGCATGGGTGTCCCAACTCATGTGAGGTCTCCAGATTCTCCGCTCCCCTGAGTCCTCCAGCCACAAGCTCTGTTATTCCACAGGCCACGTTGCCCTGCCCCATCCCAGACACAGGGAAAGGAAGCGGAAGCTGGGGGAAGAAAAAGGAGGGCTGTGCGTGACCTGCAGGCTGCCATTTGGCCACCCTAATTGTATGCTATGAAATGTGTTAACATTAGTAGACAATTCCATTTAAAATAACCTTTGAACAGTCATTTCCTCAAATACAGAGAATTTAGGTGTAATCCATAACTACAAAATGTAGACATTTTTAGACAGACCAGTGACTTTTTTTTTACGTTTAAGTGTTTTGTAAAACAATTCATGTGTATAGTAGAAATGATCTTCCTGTGGGAATATGGTTTCTGTTTGAAGAGGTGCTATGCGCTTTTGGAGTATAAAACGCCATCTTTTTATTTAACATGGAGAAGAACTGAAATTCTTTAACTGCATAATGAAACTGGCATTGCACTGATTATGAAAATATAAAAATAATAGATGCTCATAGATAGCCTCAAAACCTAAATTGTATCACATAAAAGGACATACCTATTTTAAGAATTATGCCTGTGCAGATGAGTGATTCACTGGGTTTGTGACATTTTTTCCTAACATGGAATTAGTATGTTTTTGTTATTAAAAAATGGAAGTCAAAGCAATCATCATATTAGACAAAGCTATAGTATAATTAAATTATAATGAAAGGGTTATTTTATCAACATGATGTTTCATCATGAAAGAAAGTAGTCTTGAATAACAGGTGGCATGCTCCCAACTATATCAAACCAAGAGATCTTGACAGCAGTACAATGCTGTTTATAAAAACACAAAACCCAGAGAGGTGTGATTAATTATGCCTGTTCTTGGAGGATGTCAGAATTGATTAACAGATAAAAGGCTGAATGATTCACCTCCTGCAGGTCAAAGTGATTGCACAAAGCTGAAATTAGCATACTTAATACAGGGGTTGACTCAGCAGTTATCCCATCCAGAAGAAAGCACGGGAGAAGATGTCAGACACTGGTATGTAAAAAACCAAAACAAAAAAATCTATATGCAGGATCACACCAGCTCTTGCTTTTATAATATAGCAAGGGTTACTAAAGACAAACACATTTATTCTACCTTCTAATGGACATTCAGAAAGAAAGAAGCTCTTCAAGTTCCAAGAAGAAATAAATGTTTGACCATTTCTTTACCAGCACTCTTTCTCTTCTGGCTTTCATCCAACAATTTTTTTTAACTAAACTAAGAAAGTTGCTGCAAGCACAGCTCAGTATCTCCCAGTTGTAAAAGAAATTGGTAAATGAATATATTGAATTCTGATAACTTTCCAGAAGTAATGGAAAGCTTTCTCTCAGGCTAAGAGAAAAACAAACATTGTACTGGTTTTCAAAACAATAAAAGGTTTCAGGCAGTTACAGTAAACACTTCCATAGCAGATCACTGGTAGTGTTTCCAGGGTCAGGATTTTTCACTTGGATGAATTCTTTTTAAATCATTTTTAAAATGTTTTTGGCACAAGTAAGATTTTTTTCCCTCAGTAGCAGCTATGCACAACTTCTCTTCCCTCTTTACTTTTTTTTCCCTTCAACAAATATTTACTGGGGCTACACAGAAATCCAAGAACCTGCCTAAGGGACAAATCGCTTGATCTCATCACAGCTGCTATTGCCAGATTGATACGGTATTTACTTTATCTTACCACATCTGCTCCTACTTCCAATCAGAGATTCTGAAATATTTACAACTGCAATAGAATAACTCTGGCTCCTGTGTGTTGTTGTACAGAGCGTATAATAGTCAGACTATTATAAGTGCACATGCCCATCTTCTTAAGGGTTTTGATATATGCTAGGATATAGTTGAGTACAGACCTCAATTTCCCCTTCAACTCTAAGCACCTCAACTCCTGAGGTTGCAAATAAACATCTCCTTTCCTGGAGCTATTTAGTGAATGGAACAAACCATATTCCTGCATCACCCTAAGAGTAGTGCTTCTTATGACCCATTGTAACGGCCCTTGAGTTAGGACTTCACTAATTGGTTTGGCTTCTTCCAAAGGACTGTATGGCTACCACTGCTGCCATTTTGTCAGCGCAGAAATGCATGGCAATGCAGATACACATGCTGCGTGAGGCTGCCAGAGGGCATCAATTTCCATGCTACAGCAGACTCAATTAATCAAGTCTGCTCCAGCATGCTGGCTTTCCAGCACCTCAGAGCAGGCTCCATGAATGCGTGCAGGAGTCCAAAAAGCCCAGCAAGCAGAAGTAGGTGAGGAGCGCAGAAGTACCAGAGACAGGAGACTGATGATCTATGAGGTGGACAAGGATGGAAAGGAAGTCACATCAGACCCATCCCAGGGTCCAGGACTATAAAGTTTTTTCTTACTTACTTTATTTGATTGGAAGAATGTATATTGCTGGGCCATGCTGAGAAATGCTCCAAGCAAAAAAGGCCTAGCATGTTTAAACACAGCACGTTACTGAGACTTGCTGAGATGCTCAGGAAAGGGGCAAAAGCCTTGTTGAAAAGGCCCTGAGGCAGCAACCTGCTAGAAATGTGCAAACATCTGTCCCTTAAGACTGAAGCAGAAAAAAGCAGAGAACAGGAGGAAGACCTTTGCGATGAACAATTTTTCAGGGACTTAAGCACAATGGAATAGGCTCTCAATTGGGCACCTAAGTGCACTTATGTGCATATTTGGTGGAATAGAACCTGGCTCTTAGTGTCTGATGATTAGATCCTAAAATTCATATGCTGTTCTGGCAACTTGACCTACTAGCAGCACACCTACTAATATAATAGTATTCTTCTTTTAGTGCATCAAATAAAAATCCAATAAGAGTAGTGAGGGATGTGGATTTAAGAAGGGGGGGAAAAAGCATATGCTAATTTAAAGATGGGGCTTTGCCCTTTTATAAAAAGTTTATATCATATGGTTTAACGATATGTATGGTAATAGGATCCTCTGATTCAGGAGGTTCATTTCAGCTCTGTACTCTTAAAATGTATGCTAAAGATACTATTTATCTTTTATAGTAGCTTTCTGATATATTGAATAATGTTTAATGTATGTATTTGTTTTCTGTTTATTGTTTTAAGATGCATGTTTAGAATAAAATAATATTTAATATCCATTTAATGTTCAATAACCTGCACTTGACTGACTTTATCACTTCCTCCTGTCATTTGTCTGGTTTAGCTAAATCAGTGTTGGATAAAAAGAGAGAGATTTCCTAATTAAAACCACCCAGTCTCTCTTGTCAAATTTCCATTTCTATTAACAAACGTAATGCTGTTCAGTTAACAATACATCAATATTTCTCAAAATTTATGCCTTTGGCAATGGTATTTCCAGAATAAAGAATATGGAACACAAGACACTACTGTTCGGCAGCTGGACTGCTTTCTTTACTTCCGAACTGATGAGTACACTGACTTTTTTTCTTTATCAAGTTTTTATGTTGACACATACAGTTAAATCACTTGATGTGGAAACCCTAGGACAATAGTAACTAGGCTGACAGTGTGGGGTCTTTTTTAAGTAGTGCTTCCTGGAAGCAGTCTTTTAGGATGACAAATCACATTATTTGGAGGATAATTGCAGGTAATACAAGTCTAGATCATCCATAGAGAATGGGCCTGTTGGCTGTTATACCTTATTTTGTTTTTAAATAAAAGTTGAAAAAGAACAGTGCTTGCCCAAGAAATTAACTTAAACATAGCATCTTCGCATTGTCAGTCTCCTGCAGTGAGCACTGCGGAAGAACAGCAGGTTGCAGAGCTAGGACAAATGGAGAAATCAAATGCACTTTGAGCTATTCTGCCCTGTTCCTATTAAAAACAAATAGTAGGGCAGAAGAATAATGCAGCTAGAACATAACACCATATTCTTTGTCTCTTTTGTTAGTAAATTAAATCTTTACACTAAACCTCACTATCAATTTTATAAAAGAATGGATAACCCCTCACCCCCGACCTCTCCCCTGCTGAAATAAAAGAACTCTGGTAGAACATATTCACACCAACTTTTTAGCACATTTCATTGTTTCAAAAATTGGAATAAGGAAAAAGAAATATCATTTCCTTCAGATTTTTAAGTGAATGTAGTACCAGACCTTCCATCAAATCTGTGAGGACTCTTCAACTAAGGTTTTGGCTACATGGTCATTGTGATTGCAGGGTAGAATTGACATATTCAAGCTAGTTTTAAAGTATTAGCTGTCTATTACTATGAATAACAGTTAACTGTGGAAGAATGGAATTCAGTGCAGACAATAAAACCTGCCCAAGAATCTGAATAAAGAATTGGTTATATTGCTACTTGTGCCCGAGCTAAGTAGGTTAAAGGTAGATTGAGTATACTTGCACTAGACTGTAGACATACAAAAGGCTAACAGTGAGAAAGTCAGTACAGTAAAAGCTCTGTTATCCTGCATCCCCTGGAAATAGGGGATGGGATAACAAAATATTAATTGAGCGGCAAAAACAGGAGTCCTTGCCTGTTCAGGCTGCTGTTTATCCCACCACGTCTGGGGCATTGCCACCCCTCCTGCAGCATCGCCAACCCTCCTGCAGGCCCTGCAGGACAGGGGAGTAGGCCCCACACAGCTTGTTATGCTCCTGGGCCATGGGGGTTGGGCAGCACAGGCTGCTTTGCGCCGGGCCATGGGGGCTCGGAGAAACTGGAAGTGCCATGGTGTGCACTTCTGGTTTCACTTCACCTTACAAGCCGGCCTACCAGTTAATAGAGCATGCCGGTTTATAAGGTGCCAGTTAATGGAACTGTTACTGTATTGCCTTACTGGTTTTCCCCCTCTGTGTGTTGGAAAACCCTTTTGGGTATTTGTGTATCATGTGCTAATTAAAGGATGCTGTGAGCAAAGGGAAATGGGGGAGCAGAGTTGGAACAGAATTCAGAGACTGGGCTCCTGTGTTACCTCTCAGCTCCATGTTCTTGGGGAACCCTGACACAGGACGCAGACTGTCTGACTCACAAAGAATCCCCCCACCCCCCAACCTAAACAAAAACTGATTAAGATGCAGTGGGAGACACACTCCAGATAAGGGTGACAAGAATGAAACAACTGCCCTAGGTCTCATTTGCATCCAAGATGGAACCAGATGACCATTCATTTACATGAGAGATGGAGAACAGAATGCCTGAAGCATAGACTGCAGTGAATTCTGGGATCAGAGAAGCAGGGGAGCACTGCATGATGGGGAATCTGTGCTCCAAATCAACCCACATTTACACACACCCAGTTAAGCATTTATCAGGCCAGTTCTAATCTGGATTTACAAAGGACTTCCCCCCCACGCACACACCTCTAAGCAGAAGTAAAGTTTAATAGGCATCTTGAGCCGTACATTCCCCGGTCCCACTATGGGAGGCCTATTTAAACTTGATTGACTAAAACTCAGTTGCCGGGTTAGGGAATGCTGAGGCAAAGAGATCGAGTCAGAGCGGGTATGGGCAACATTTGAACAATGGTAAAGGGTTCATCACAGTGTCCAGCCCATTGGAGCCCTGACCACAAGTGTTGTCATACTTTTCCTGGGACAACTGGCGGAAGTCCTCCCCTCCCAAAGGTTATGAACACTCCAATAATTGCCTTAAGTCTGTTAAAAGACTCTAGTAAGATCTGGAAAAGTCATGCTAAGCTGAGGCTTGTTCACAAGTAAAAATCCAAAACCCTGATGCTGCAAGCTACCTATTGTTTCTGAAGAAACCATGAGCTATCCCATCAGTATATCTGCTATCCATAGGAATTTCAAGCTGGTTCCTAAGTGTCTGGTTACTCCCTAACCTTATGTTTTCCTGAGTATCAATCAGTTCCTTGAGATGTTCTAAACCAGATAACCCCTTGTCAATAGAAAAGACAATGATTTACACTACTGAGAATGCTTGGAAGAAGATGAACTGAGGGTATAAAAATCTGTAAAAAAGCAGCAATGTGTGTGCTTCAGGAGAAGTTTCTCTCACACCACCTGCTTTATTCTTGAGAGGCTGGATGAAACAGATCATCTCCCTTCAAGGATCGTGCTGAGAACTTTAACCTGTCAACTTTGCAACCCAAGTGCCTTGGACTGGTGAGATCCCAGCTCTCTCTCTTTTCTCTTTTCTCTCTAAGCATAACATTCTGAATCTGAACTGTATTAGTTAAGCTAAATTTCCCCAAATACTTAGTGAAACCAGGCTAGTATTGTAACTGTTTGTGTTTGTTTGTTTTTTGCATGTCTATTACTACTAGTGCCATTATATATTTCATATACTTAGCATTAAATAACTTTTATAGTTAAACTGGTAGTAACTGGGTATATTTTCCTTCTCTACTTCTCCTTCGCCACTTGCTCTGCAGCAACGCTTCTTTTACCTAAGCTAAAGATCCCTGTGAAGCCCAAAAATACTGTGGGGTCTGCTCATCAAGAGGCTAAAAGATTGGGACATGCTGAGTTTGAAACACATAAGGGGATCAGCTTGTACAGGCTGATTAACCCAGTTTGACTCAGATGTGCCCTAATGAACTGAATGCTGGCCCATGAGGGTGTCATCTGGACACCCAGCCGGATTTAGAGGTATTCTGTTTAACTGTGTGCTTGTGTCTGACTGCAGTTTATTGTTGCTCTGATGAACTGATTCTTGGCATATGAGGGTGTCGGCTTGTCCATGCTGATTAACCCACCCAAGTCAGGCATGTCACATTAATTTGTGTGTGTTTGTGTGTATGACTGATTTGGTGACTGGAGGAACCCAGCCCCACTGAAACTGAGTCCTGCAAGATAACTCCACTGGGGATGAGGACTTGCAGAAGGGAGATATAGAAACACAAGTAACACAAGCAGCATATTGATAGAATTACCAAGACCCTAGAAACATGTCCCTAATAAATGAGCACACCCTAAAGTAATGGGCAAATCTGGTAACACCTGTAAGTTAGTTACTGCTTCAGGAAGAACCCAATAGAGAGGTGCTCATATAAGGGACTGTCAGAGGGTACTAAGGTGTGCCTGCTCCTTTAAGCGCAGAAGCAGCCTAGCAAAGGAGCCTGGCAGGCTAGGTACAGCTCCACAGCTACAGGTTTCCTGAGTAACAGGCTAATAAGGCAATTAGCTGGCACTTGCAGGCAGTTAGCTGACTGGAAGGAGGAAGAGCCCAGGAGACATATAAGCTCAGGGCTGGGGCTAGCCAGGTTTACTCTCTCTAGCAACTGCCAGGATAAGGAGCTCTTGCACAAGAGAGCTGCCTGATATATCTTGTTGCCTTCTTTGCTACCTCCAAATGTAGTAAGGCTCCAGGAGCCCATAAGGTACCCTGGGCTAGGGGACATGTGGTACAAGGGGAGAAGTTTGCCTTCTTAAAGGGGCAGAGTGTGGTCTCTTTTGGTTATGGTTATGTTATAGTCCAGGGGCTTATGTTTGTGCTATTGTTTGCACTGGTGGACCAGGATGAGGCTATAAAGGGAGGAGGAGGCCTCATTAGTACCCAGAGTGGGGCATGCAATTGAGTAGAGTCCCAGTGCCAGGGGGGCATAGCTATAGGGACCAGACAGTCCAGTGCCAGTGGGGTAGAGCTACAGGGGCTGGAGAGCTTGGCAATAAGAGGAGATTGAGGACTAGTGCCTCAAAGTTGGGACCAACACAGCAGGTCTAGGCTAGAAAGCTTAACTGTATTAAAGGGATAGAGGTTGAGGAGGCTGAGACCCCAACAGAGGAAATAATATTCAGGTAAGAGCTGTGAGTCTGGTGGTGTGGTAAAGGGAAGGTTTGGAGTCATGAAATTGGCCCACAAGGCCTGAGGTGCCCTGTGTAGCACCATACTGAAGACAGGCCAGGCAAAGGGCCGAAAGACTACTGAGCTTGAGTGAGGTTCAGTGGACCTGGGCCAATGAAGGTCCATGAGCAGCCTCCCAATTTATTTTACCAAGATGTGGCAGGTGAGACAAGAGGGTGCTTGTGGGGTGGAGCTTGCATGGTCACAGAGCCACCCGGCACATCACGGCCACCCATGGAGACCCCTCTCCATGACAGGGATGCTCAATTTGGGGACTAAAACCACCTTTTTTCTTCCAAGGGGATTTGTTCTGTAGGATGATTGTACTAGGGAAGAGAGAGGTAGCTGGCCATGTTAGTCTGAAATCAGGTTGTACGCAGGATATATTTGCATCATATAAACTAAGAGATGTATAGACAACTCAAGACAAAGTTGTTTTTTATATCAATTTCAGTGGTGTTGGACTGAACTGGAGAGATATGTCTGACTCCATTATTATGGGAATAGGTTATTTCTTGGCTTCCCATGAGAGGAAGCCAGTGGTCTGTAGGCTACAAAACCTTAGCAGCAGTAAGTCTAATGGAAAGAGGGACAAGGCAGGGCAGAAGTGCACCTTATAACTAGGTGAATCAGAGAGGCATATGTTTTTGTGGGCAACAGCTCACTTCATCAGATGCTATGAAAGGACATGAAGTGGGTAGGTTATCAAATACAGGGATGTATTTAAACAGAAAAGACATGGAAAGGGGAGAATGAAAGAGCCAGCACCACTTGGAGGCAGAGGGGGCTGGAGAGAACAACAAAACAATAAACCTGTAAGGACATAAACTAATTAAGGTAATGGGATAAGAATCCGTAGTGCCAGTTTACAGGATTTCTTTTTCCATCATTTATTGTTCAAGCTGATTTTAAAAATTCCATTGTTTAAGAACAGATACTCCGAGGTCAGAGATGGAATGTCCCAGGATGTTGAAGTATTTTGCCACACATTTTTGTGTATTTCTGGACTTATTGTTAGGTTGATTTCTATTCATTCAGTCATATAGGGATGACCCTATTTGTCCAGGGTAGATAGAAGGGGGACATGGGGAGCAGGTGTGGCCATATATGATGTTGGAGAAGCATTCAGTAACTATGTCCTAGAGAACCTAAGTTGTCCCTTGCAGGCAAAGTTGGGATACAGCTTGCTTTTGTGTTCTCAGAAATGACTTGGAACCAAGAACACTGAAATAGGTTTGCTTGAAACAGTGAGTTATTAACTGAGCAGCCTTGCTTACAAGGAACCTCTGTCTACATGACACAAGTGGAGTAGGTGTGGGAGCAGGACACTGCTTTTGAGTTTTAAGTAAGTGTTTCCTCACTGAGTTCCAGGGCAGAGAGGTAGCAAAGAGGAGAATGTAAGGGTGAGAAATGTACCCAGTGAGCCCATCAAGGAGATCCAATCCCCAAATATTCACAGTGAAATAATGGCTGTAGGCCATTAATGTCCTTATCCTGTTTTCAGTCAGGTAGACCTGTATGAAAAGGAATTGGAAAACCACTAAAGTGGATCTCATGAAATAAATAAAATAATAAAAAATAAATAAAATAAACTCAAGCTGTCTCCTGGCAGGATTATATTATACTGTCACTGGGGGAAAAAAGCAATACCTGGGAGCAATGGAAAACTGGCAGACTGATGTGATAGCACATTAAAAAGGAAGGAAGCAATTCAGTTTGATCAGTGACTCAATGTTCAGTGGCCCAAGTCATTGGTCACTTTAAATCAATGTATAAGCTCTTGCCATTTTTGGCATCCTGATGGAGAAACTTTTGTTAAGTCTGACAGTTCCTTTACATTCAATTACATCATCCCTTACATTCACTTACACAGCGCACAAGCAAAAAAAAAGGTTTGCGCCTTAAGCCTAAAATCTGCTAAACTTTAAGACATCAATATATAGAGGATAACACCATCCTGGCAAGGTCGGATGTTTTGGAAGTTATATTACGCTATTAATCTCACTGGATTCAAACTTGGACGTTTTTATTCCCCTTGTAACAAATCTCCTTTCTTAATAGTTGTTTTTAAATTGTATTTGTATTTTGGTTTGCAAATAACTTTTGTAAATTTAGAACCATGGGGTGTCTTTACACATGCTCCTGAGGTGGGGGGAAGGGGCACTTTAATTAAAGTGGTTCCAAGAGGTCACTCTAATTAAAGCACCCACAGTATCTCCTGTATCAGCATCCCCATGCTTCAAAATGGCAGCGGGAGTGCTTTAACTGAAGCTTGTTTGATGGGCACGTGATACGGAGGCTGCTGGAACACACTACGGAAGACTCAGTTAATCAAGTCTGCCCTGATGTGCTGTAATTACAGCTTCTTGAAGCAACATCCCCACACGTGTATAGGCACCATGGTAAATATGAAGTTGGTTATTTTATTTTAAAATGTCTTCTATAGATCTCCTCTCTAGCAGGGAAAAAATACTCATTTGGTGTTCTCACTTCTTCATTATGGGAAGAGAGGACCATTATCTCCAGCCCAAAAGTTGTCAATGAGCAGCTGGGTGGTAGCTATGTCAGCAGAGTAGGGTGGAAGTGTAATATCTGTAAGGGCATAGACTCTTCTTTCTAAATATTTTGGTGGGATGGAAGTGAACTGGTCAGGATAGAGTCCTATTGGAATACATTTTTGAAAAGCAAAAACTACAACCTTTCAAATGTTGAGGGTATAGGCTTTATTTTCACTTTCATCAGATAACAGAGTACACAGGATACAGTCTTCTGGAATAATCTAGCCAAATTCTTCTACATTCTTGAATATATCTTTTTTTTTAAGTTGAAAAGGAAGTTGTAACAAAAAATGCTGCACAAAAGTGAAGGAATGACAACATTAATTCTTCTCTCTGATTTATACATTTTCTGATATAGTTCTTCATAGTATTTAAAAAATAATATAATGCTATGCTGCACTGCACACTTTACAGTATCTTGCTGTGTGTTGTGCATGGAATTATAAAATTAATTTCCAGAATAGTACAAAATATACAGAATTCAGACCCTCTCTACACATGCGATTATGGGTTTATATACTAGAGATCCAATTGTGCCTTATTGCCAGTGTAGGGGGAGCCTAATCCTGTACTCTCTCTGCATCAGCAGGAAGCCACAGCTGGGAACCTCTCTTGCTGAGAGGGCTCCTAGATTCAGGGGCCATGTGTGGCTGGGTGCAAAAGGCTCTGCAGCTGATGGGGCTCTTGGTCCCAACCACATGAGGTGCAGGTGGGATCCAGAGCCCCATCAACTGCAGGATCTCTCAGTCCAAGCTGTACGTGAGGTGTAGACAGGACCCAAAACCTCATGTGAGCGTAGGAGTTTTACATAGCCCTGAGCCCTGGGGATCACAGCAGCTGCAATCAAACAAGCTTGGGGGTTGCACCCCTGTGACTGTGACCCCAGTCCGCTGATGGGGCTCCTAGCCGCAGGGGAGACCCTGCTACATGCGCAAATTAAAACTTGATAGCAGACAGCTATAAAGTTAGTACATATTTCTGATATCTACCTTTATAGCTGGTTGGAGTTTTTTATTGTGTGATAGCAACTTTGCACGTGTAGCTGGTCTCAAGGTAATCGCACAATTAACCAGCTAATTGCATGATACCTGTAACATGTAGAGGCGGCCTAAGTATAATGAATGAGTAGTATGAAAACTTATTAGCCCATATAAAGATCATCTAACTTCAGTATTCTGTAGTGCAAACATCTGTACATAACGTATCTTAGAGAAACTTATACGAAGTGACTGTGTCAATGTAGATCAATGAAAAGAAATATGCATACAACATTCCCACACTCTAAGATGCTGTCTATATCATGCTAATCTAGTGATGTTGAAACCCCTCAAGGTTACAAAAATCATGAGTCAGGCCCCCAAATATCTTGAGACTAGCTTAAAAGTAATGACTCATTCTGGAGTTCTTACTTTCTGGGTTTTATTTTTAACTTCAGGGTGTACTTAGGTAATGTTTCAGACACATCATCTCAATCATGGAAAGTAAAACAATTCTTTATAGGAAAAGATGAGATTTTGTGGCTTTTACAGGACTTCAGGCAACTGGGGCTTTAAGAGGAGTGGGAAACACCAAATATTGTGAGAGATACTAAAATTGTAATACTTGTTTTGTCAAATTAATTTAGCAGTTTTCTTACTTTTGAGAGCCAAGCTGTCTCTAAGGATAGACGGCAATCCTTGACTATCTGGATATATACTCTTATGGATTTCAGCAGGAAAAGAGACTCTTCAGTGTTAGAAGGGGTGTCAGGATTCAATTTTACCATTTTAATCCAGTTTACCATTTTAATCCAGTTTATGTGCATTTCCAGTACTTTTTCTTTTATATGATACAGTATATTCATAATGGCTGTGTCCTTATGAGCAGGGGGGTGCAGTTGCCATGGAGGAAAAAAGCAGTGGCACAAAGTCATGCCACTGCTTTTTTCCCTAGCACATGCTAGGAAGTGGTGCAGGGTCACTTGGAGGAACTGGATGCCTTTAAGTCGGCAGGCCCGGATGAGCTCCATCCGAGGGTACTGAAGGCACTGGCCGACATCATTGCAGAGCCACTGGCGGGAATATTTGAACGCTCGTGGCGCACGGGTCAAGTCCCGGAGGACTGGAAAAGGGCCAATGTGGTTCCCATTTTCAAGAAGGGGAGGAAGGAGGACCCGGGTAACTATAGGCCAGTCAGTCTCACCTCCATCCTTGGCAAAATCTTTGAGAAAATCATCAAGGCTCACATTTGTGAGAGCCTGGCAGGACAAATTATGCTGAGGGGAAACCAGCACGGGTTCGTGGCAGGTAGATCGTGCCTGACCAATCTAGTCTCTTTTTATGACCAGGTCACAAAACGCCTCGACGCAGGAGGAGGGGTGGATGTCGTATACTTGGACTTCAGGAAGGCCTTTGACACGGTATCCCACCCCATACTGGTGAACAAGTTAAGGGGCTGTGACTTGGATGACTGCACAGTCCGGTGGGTGGAGAATTGGCTGGAGGGTCGCACCCAGAGAGTTGTGGTGGATGGGTCGGTTTCGACCTGGAAGAGTGTGGGCAGTGGGGTCCCGCAGGGCTCGGTGCTTGGACCGATACTCTTTAATGTCTTCATCAGCGACTTGGACGAGGGGGTGAAATGTACTCTGTCCAAGTTTGCAGATGACACTAAGCTATGGGGCGAAGTGGACACGCCGGAGGGCAGGGAACAGCTGCAAGCAGACCTGGACAGGTTAGACAAGTGGGCAGAAAACAACAGAATGCAGTTCAACAAGGAGAAATGCAAAGTGCTGCATCTAGGGAGGAAAAATGTCCAGCACACCTACAGCCTAGGAAATGACCTGCTGGGTGGCACGGAAGTGGAAAGGGATCTTGGAGTCCTAGTAGACTCCAAGATGAACATGAGTCGGCAGTGTGATGAAACCATCAGAAAAGCCAATGGCACTTTATCGTGCATCAGCAGATGCATGACAAATAAGTCCAAGGAGGTGATACTTCCCCTCTATCGGGCGCTGGTCAGACCGCAGCTGGAGTACTGCGTGCAATTCTGGGCGCCGCACTTCAAGAAAGATGCGGATAACCTGGAGAGGGTCCAGAGAAGGGCCACTCGTATGGTTAAGGGCCTGCAGGCCAAGCCCTATGAGGAGAGATTAGAGAAACTGGACCTTTTCAGCCTCCGCAAGAGAAGGTTGAGAGGCGACCTGGTGGCTGCCTATAAGTTCGTCAGGGGGGCACAGAAGGGAATTGGTGAGTATTTATTCACCAAGGCGCCCCCGGGGGTTACAAGAAATAATGGCCACAAGCTGGAGGAGAGCAGATTTAGATTAGATATTAGGAGGAACTTCTTCACAGTTCGAGTGGCCAAGCTCTGGAACGGGCTCCCAAGGGAGGTGGTGCTCTCCCCTACCCTGGGGGTATTCAAGAGAAGGTTGGATGTGTATCTAGCTGGGGTAATGTAGGCCCAGCACTCTTTCCTGCTTATGCAGGGGGTCGGACTCGATGATCTATTGAGGTCCCTTCCGACCCTAGCATCTATGAATCTATGAATCTATGCCCCTGCATGTGGGGTTAGCCTAGGAAAAAATTTCATAGACATTAGGGGCTGGAAGGGACCTTGGGAGATCATCGAGTCCAGAGCCCAGGTAGGGTAGGGGAGGCTGGGGTCAGCACCTGCACTGGTCCCAGCAGCCTTACTTTGGGTTCTGGGGGGCTACCGGGGTCCAGTGGTGGCAATCCAGGTGTGCAAAACCTGTCTGGCAGCTAGAGAATGCCTCTGGGGGTGCATCCACACATGCAAGCGTGTGCGCTTGTAGCAGCTCAAATAGAAGTGGTGCAAATTTGAGCCAGGGCTTTTTGCCTCAGTGCATGTGCTTGAACATACACTTTGTTGTGGAGCAAATTGTGCCATTTGGGGTAAAATAACCCTGCCTGGCTCCTCCCGGATCTGCATCCAGGGGGAGCTAGAGCCTGGGGCCAGCACCCGTGCTGTCCCTAGCAGTATAAAAAGCCACCCTGGTAAGTAGCTCAGGGCTCTCAGGAGCTTCTGGAGCCCAGCCAATTGGTACCTGCGGACACTACCCCTTGTGCCAGCTGGACTGCTGAAGCAGCCCTGAGAGTTCCCTGCACCCTCTACCCACTGCAGCAGTCTGGCTGCGGGGGCTGCTGGCTGGCTGTGACCTGCTGCCACCTGTTAGACTCAGGTAGGGACTGCAGAGCCAGTAGAGGCATCTGCCCCTCTGGGCCAGCTGCCAGTGGGCTGTGGCTCCAGAGTTGGCCTCTGTACAGCATTACTGCCATGTGTGCCCCCTATCCAGCCATCTGGGTAGCAATCTCCTTGAGAGAGGTACATTTTGCTATATGGTTCATGTAACAGTGTCTTTAATAACCTTAAAAACCCCTCCCTTCTCTGACCTGATTTGTCACCCAGATCTGCTGCCCAGGAAAGAAGGAGTTTGGTTCCATGTTAGATAAAAGATGTATACCTCTGTGTTGGGTTTGAAAATCTTGCACTCATCTACTGCACATGTAAGAAAAACAGGGTCCTGCAGTCTCTGAGTCCATGGTTTGCCTCTGTGTTTTACATGTGTGCCCAAATTTTAGTGTATGTATCTATCTAGAAAATTCCAGAAGTACAGAATAAAATTGCCCTGAGGCTGATGAAGTAACTACACTCCATAACTGACAAATTTTAAAGAACTCCAGCAGTCTCCACTGTTGTCTCTTAACCACAATGACACCAAGAAACAAATCACCAAGTTTCACATGCCATTAGCAAAATGTTTAGTTCATAAGGAAGAACCAGTTAATCAATGTCAGTGACAACAGAATTAAATAATATCATGCACTTTCCACATTCCTTTTGCCTCACAGATAAAAAGGGTTGGTAGAAGATTCACATTTACAATATGTTGTACTCAAAATAGTATTTGTCAATGATTGTCCAGTTAGATCATTTAATGGTTATCTAAAATCAATCCATGCAGCTACCCCTGAAGCAGTCAAATGGTTATTAAATTTAGATATTAATCTATGAATGTTGTAATCCTAAAATGTCATACAAAAGAAGAAGATTTTGAGTAGGGAAGCCAAAGTTTGGCTACAGTATATGCTGTAGTCATACCACTTAAAAGTGGGTGGTGTTTTGGCTCTTTTTCTTCATAGAGGAATAAGAGAAGACTTGTCTGGTTCATGTGCTTTTCATGGGTGCTTAGGCCATTCCTATAATTAAACCAGTATAAACTTCAGTTTCTGTTTAAAATGAAAGTTTTATGCTATACCAAAATAAATTCTTAACAAAACTTAACTAAACCAGAATGAACCCCATTCAAACTAAGAGTGATAACACTGAAATGAGAGTGATAACACTGTACTGGTTAAATTGCATTATTTGGAATGTTACTTCAGGGTAAATCAGTCAGATTGTTTGCATATAGACAAGTGCTTACAGCTGATTATCCTCTGCCCTGGAACTTGTGCAGTTATTTATGTATTTTTATTTAAGTCCTGAAATTAACATTCTGCTCCAACAGAGATTTACAATGCCTTTGTCTTAAATTTGTGCAGGTGTAACTCCCCACACAACGTATTGGGCACTGGTGAATCAAGCCTTTTAAGTTATAGGTTGAATAAATTCCACAGAGCAAATTTACCTTTTTTTAGTATCCATGATGCTCCATTGACATCAGGCATGCAGGAAAGGCACTTAAACATTGGAGGAAGTGCCGCAAAACTCGCATGAGAACTCAGCCATCATCCCAGAATTTTGTCCACCGTGGGGAAATTCATGAGGGCCTAAACCCATAAAGGACTTGGACACCTACATGTGAAAGGTGTCCCCCAGAATGAAATCTAATATCCAATATTAGACATGCTGGTTCCTCTAGTACATGAAGAAAGTTATGTGCCTGAGAACGGGATCCAAAATAGTTAGAATACTAAGTAGAAGCTGTTCAGAGCTAGCTAATAAGAAATGCTGAAAATAGGGATGTGTCAAAAATCTTGCTCCTCTCGAAAGCCTAGGAATTTGATTCAGAGTTTCAGGCCTTCATCTACTTCATTCAGGAGAGCCTGGAAACCTCCCCTGAATGTAGGTGATTAATTCCTTCAAAGAAATGAACAGGATTCATTGCTGTTTATTAAAGAAAATGGTGAGCAGTGGCAGTGGGGCTTACTTTTTCATACAGAAGCTTGGTGGTTAGGACACGGGTGACTAACCTGTGGCATGTGCCATAAGTATCCCGGGCAGCCCCTCTGCGGCATGCAGCAAATCAGGGAGGGAGCAGGGAATGGAGCACCACATAGGGCAGAGGGCAGAAAGCAGAGCAGGAGATGTTTCAGTAATGTATATTTAAAAGATGGTAATGGAAGTTGGGTAAAATATAGTAATATCTACAAAGTGGAAGCTTACAAGGTAAATGAGGAATTTTGCAGGAGAACCCAGAAAAGATTACAAGATAACATAAGCATGTGAATTTTCCTTTCTCTTATTAAAACCAAAACAATTGAGTTTAATATTGATGTTTATGCTCCCTTAATATTGAAGAATGAATAAATTGGTAAAGCAGATCAAGAAAGAATCCATAGGAAGAATCCTTGGGTATTTATAAGTGACTTCCTTTTAATTTTGCTTCTCAAAATTGTAACTCGTGATTTATGTTTGGCTGATATTGTCTTCTTGCTCCTGTGTTCAGTAGCACATCAATTAAATTACTTGATGGTACACAACTAGCTAAATGAGATGAGACATATCATTAAAATAATTAAGTTGATCCAGGAAATGCACAATGACAGAATTTATGAAAACAAAGCTTTAATTACCTGAAGGATTTAAAACAATTTTACATTTAACCATGAGTAAGTACAGTTTTATTTGTTTTGCAAATTGAAGGGCTTGAAACTTAGATATTTTGAAGCTGCATTATGGTTTACAAGATATTTTTGTGAGCTCTGAGTATACTGAATGAATAAAAAATATTTAGTGTTTTGTAATAAACCAGATTGGATTACAAATATTGCCTACTATTTGGGACCATTATTTTTCATTATAAATGCTAAGCAATTACATATACCTAATACTACTTAGAATAAGGCTTAATATTAGTACTTTGTTAATGTTTCCATCTACTGCTGTTTTGTTCATGGATAACATATAGTAAATTATTTTTTAACATGCTGGTTGGATGTAACAGCTGCATGCATTTGTTAATTGATCACTTGCTATTGATTATAATATTGCTGATAAAAATATCAAACCTAAAAGGGAGGGATTTTAAAAACTATTTCATATCCCACTTTATTTATTTATTGTTCTGAGAATGCTAAAATCAATGGTAAAAGTGAAAATTAATATTTTTCCAGATCCTCAATAATAATGGTATTTGCTTCCACAGTAACAAAAATTCAGACTAGAGCTAACAATACACTTTTCATTCCTTATTAAACCCTGCTATACTCTTGTGAGTATAGGACTCATTTTATATTTACTTTCACATATATACAATGGCCATTCAAGGGATCTTAATCAAGTTGAATCTTTGAATGACATTTCTTTTTGAAGGCTATGACTTTTATTCCTGGGAATTACACTTTTTCAGACAGTGCTAGGTTTACATCTTTTCACTGAAGCTGAATAATACCTTGGGCAAGAGATGCAGATGGGCAGCTCACAGGATAATTAAGAATCTAGCTGTACTGCTACCCAGTGTGCCACATGTAGCAGATAGTGGAATGACCTTCAGAGAAGGTTAGCTATGAAATAAGCAGAGGTAACTCTGACAAATAAGCAGTTGCAGGCCAAGCTGCAGCAGCACCACCAGGGTGTGGGAGACAGAAAATGGTAATGTCCTTCAGAAAAGCCACATATATCCTTTGGTGGTGCTATGACATGATGAGTATAGGTCGCCATTATAAAAAAGCTTGTCCAGCCCCCAGCCATGGGTCTACAAGTTCTCAGTGAAGCGGCAGGCAGAAGAAGATGTTAGAATCAATGGCTGCCAAGGCAGATGAAGGATGCAGTGGAATGAGATCTCCAATTGCCATGCCCTCCTTACCATTGGATCAAGGTCCCATTCTGTCAAGAACAATTTGGAAGTGGATGTGCAGTTGCTCCTCCATGATAAAAAATCACACACAGGCATCTTCTGTGAAAAAAACTTTTCGGTCATGGAAGACAATCATCCTTGGCTGTGACGGATTGCCAATATATATAAATGAGATACTTATTTCTCACTGAAATCAATGTGTACATTACATGCTTAGCTATTTTTGAAAACCTACTTAAGTTCCTATGTGTATCATTAGGTGCCTTTACCTTTAAGGATTTGGCTTTTATTCACAAAAGTCCTAGCAATGTGAGGTAATGAGTAAAGATATCACAATCAGGCCTACGAACAGCATGATAGATTTTGATTGCTGGAGAAGGGAATCCTATAATAGGGCACATTATTCGTTTTGGATACATGGAGGACAGAGAATAATGTGTTTCATAATGATGTTATATTCAGGAAGTAGTAACTCCAGAATCCTCACACTTTCAGGTTTAATGCTTCTTTTGCTTAAGTCTTCTAATGGCCCTGTAGTCCACCTGATAATAGCTTCCATATCTCCAAATGTATTTTGTTAACTTGCATGAACAAAGACCAATGGATTTAATATAGCCTTATTAGTACTCTCGCATATTGAAAACTTGGGTTCTACTTTTGATTTATTCCTTGACAAGCATTTTGCAAGTATTACTAGACCTGATTTTAACCTTAATCCTCCTTAAGCTTCTGTCAGATTGAGGGAGGTCCTGAGCTGATTGAAGCAAAATGTTGATTACAACTTTTCTTATCTTTAAAATTGATCATTTCCTTATTTCAGGTATCCATACTTTTGCTATTTTAGGACTTCAACTATTTTTCAATGATGCACCTCATAGGGACACTAGGCACAGTCTCTTAAATAATAGGTCAGCCTTTGCTTTATTACTATTAAATGACCATTTATTGGTGAGGCAAGGTGCATCGTTTTTCTGATCTTTGAAAAACAAACTCTCCTCCCATGACACAGGAGAGCGACAAGCCTGATTATCCTCATGGCTTCCTTCAGCACTTTATAAGGAGGTGCTCAGCCTTTAGGGGGTTGAAACCCAGCTTCAGGTGGTTAGTGGTTCATAATCTGACTGGCCTCGAGACTGGGAGCGAGCTGTAACTAATGACTAGTTAGTGAAGGTGGAACTACAGAAAGCTCAAAAGCTCCAGAAGCAGAGTACAAGCAGGGGAGTGAGGCTAGGTGAGTACAGATCCTGGGTTGTCTCTCTCAGAGTATGATGAAAGATGGGTTCAGATTTTTTGTTGTTGTTTGAATACTTGCTTGTTTTGTTTGATTTAATGTAGGATGAAGTTGCCCTATGCAAAATAACCTGGCTAGAAACCCTGAATGTAAAGCTGACTGGCTTAAAAAAAGAAGCTGGATAGGTGACCTGCTTACATACCTGCTTCAAATTCTATTCATTTTCTATGTATGATTGGAATTATACATGGTATCCCAAATAAAGTCTCATCACTACCTGATATGATAACATGAATGCCCCCTATCTATATTAGAAATGCGTATTAGAGTCACCTTTTCTTTCTATTGTGACCCTAGCCCCTTTTCCTCCCCCCACCCCGCCCCCTGCACCCACCATGGTTGCATGATATTGCTGACTAATATTGGTGATTGAATAATTTGCCCAGGACTTTCTCTTAATTTGTCATCTCTAACTGGTAAGGCTCAAGGAGCATTTGTACACATGCTTGAGCTGCAGCACCAGGCAGTTTGAAAGCACCTGACACTGTGGCACGTGCATTTGTATAAATGGTAAATGCATGCCAGCACTGAAAAAATGGTGGTGGTGCACTTTTGAACTAAAACACCTTGAAGATGTTTTAGTTCAAAAGCACACTGCCAGCATTTTCTCAGAGCTGATGTGCATTTTGCTGTTTATACAAACGCATGTGAATGCTATGCAGTGCCGGGCATTTCAGCTCGTGTGATGAGCAGGCTCAGTTAAATTGAGTCTGCTCCAGTGCAATGGATTTCTGGTGTTTTGGAGGAGACAAATGTATGCGTATAAAAAGAATAAGTTATTAGCAAATGTTTCTGTTGTTCCTAAGTGCACTGACTTTTGCTTTGTGCTCTTAAACTTCATTCCATTTCTGTTGGTCTCTACCTCAAGGACGCCCAATAATCTGACCCTTTTTTGTCTTGGTGACACTTTCCAATTTTGTCTGCAGCAAGTTTTATCAGTTCACACCTACTTTTCTTGTAAACCCACAAATTTTATAAGAAGATTTTTTTTTAAGGTCAATCTTCAAGGAATTCAACTAGTAATTGACTCTAGCCCAAGAGCCTCTCTTTCAACATTATCAGTTATGTCCTCCTATTTAGCCAGTTCCTTACACACTTGACAAGTCCCCATCTTCTGTTGAACAAATAATTACTTATGGGACAACATATGAAATGATTTGCTAAAATTCAGAGGAATTGGCTCTACAGCCTTTTCTTTGTCTACAAAATCTACACTCTTTCTGAACGATATGCATTTTGATCACAAGTAAAAGTAATGTTCTCCTAAAGTAATAGTAAAGTAAATGATAAAAGTACAAGTTAAAAAAACCCACCATGACAAAAACCCTGTTTATTCATTGAATTACTGGCAGCATGAACATCCTTTTCTCTTCTTCCTACCTTTTCAATTTGCCAAAATGTGAGAGTAGAACTAGAAGGAAAAGATCATTCTATTTTGTGGAGGGCATTGATATTAGAAACTTGATTTCATTGTGACTTGGAACACAACCCAAAAATGTTTAAATTAACCATGGAAAGGAATGAAGCCCTGGTTCTAGGCATTGCTGACACTCAATTCCTGAGCTAGGGACACTGGTAGCCCTTGGGTCTGTTTCCAACGTAGACCAGCAGGTAGGCTACTGAACATCTAGAGGAATGGGCTGGCAGGGGAATTAGAGAGGTTGCAAGACCTTCATAGAAGTTAGGAACCGATTAAGCCTTTAGCACCTTCATAAAATGCTTTAATTGCAACAATACTGTCTTTCTGACTGATTTTTATTGTTAAGTCTATAGTTAGGAATCAATGTTATCTGTAGAACATAGGGTAGCTGGTAATTGCCATGCCTTAGCAGACCCCTGGATTGTACTGTTTTTTAAAAATCCTGTCAACACAGATAACAAAAAGAACTGATTGAGAAATTTAGGACTCAACATTTCCGGTATATGGGCATTTTTCTGGAGGATGAAAATTCTGTTTTGACTAATTATAACCCACAATTGTTATCCTGTCCAGTGTAAGTATATAAATCTTCATGCTTCAGGGCATAAACTAGCCACTAAATGAGAAGAGTTATGGAAAAAACAACTTTTCTTCACTAGTTGTTCCATAATTGGTTTTGCAATTCCTTTCTCCTTTCTCTAACCTGGTACAGGCCATAGTCAGACACAGGACACTGAACAAAATGGACTAATGATCTGATTCAATATTTCAATTCCTATGAAGCCTATGTCTCGGACTAAGATGGGTCTTATCCTTCATATAACAATGGCAATTATATGCTTGCTAGTACAGCTTGACCTAGTTTTACCACAATTTATGCAGCAAAAGAGCTAATATGTAACAAACATTAATAAAAGGATGTTCATGTGCAGTCCTAGAGCCAGGTAGGAGGAAGCAGATTTTTTATAATTTCTGAGTACTTCTCATTCTGGAGGTGTGCTTCTGAGCACAAAACCATGCACACAGTATGGATATACTTGTATTACACACACACTCCTCATACACAGGCACTGGAATGCAGGTCTTCCCTGACAACTGGCTCAGTTGTATTTTTGTTCCCTATCTCTGGCTTAATGAGGTGTGTGTATCCATATAGATGTGGGTGTTTAGCTGTATATACACACATGTACCCATACCTGTACCAACACCCACACTTGAGATTTATTGAGACAGAGATAGGGGAAAAAATAGAAAACAAGCCAGCTTTTAGGTGGAACCTGTGTTCCAATGTCTGTGCCCAAGGAGTGTGTGTAATGTAGTTATATTCACAAAGCCATGCTCCCATATTGTGAGTGGCTTTGTGCTCAGCACACCTTCTGAATGACCCCTGCGCCGCATGTATACACTGTGTCCTTGGTGCTGCTGGGGGTACCTGTGCTTGAGAACACTCCACCTGCTCAGATGTGCCAATCCTGGAAATGCCTCTCAGGCATGCCACAGGCAGCAATGTCAAGAGAAGTGCAGAAGTAATGCAGCTCTGGGGCTATGTCCTGCATTGCTCAGGATCTTTGTATGTGGTTTGCTTGAAAATGGCCAGGGGGCAAAATATTCTTGGAGTGGGGGGGGTGGCATTTGTGAATTGGACGGGATAGACAGTGCATGCTCAAGAGTACACTGGAAATGTGAAGTAAGCATACTTTCAGGGGCCTTAAATTACATATCCCATATATGATCCTATATGGTCATAGGTCTCAGTCAAATGCCAGGTTGCTTGGCTCTGATAGGATGGCAGCCATTCTCAACAAGGGCAGAAACATGAATGATTGTATAGATTTTGTGAATTTCAAGCTAGATTTCCCAGCTAAGAACCATACAATTTTTCTTGCACTAAGAGCATTCATGAAGAATGCCTCATGAAAAATGAAAAAATGTGTGCAGTTAGATGAAGAAAACAGCAAGGAACCACATTTTTTTATATGTATATTAGAAGTTAAACTTTTGTGTCTTTTGTAACACTAAAAGTATGAAGAGAATCAACTTAATAGGCCTTATAATCAGAAATGTATATAATGTTGATACTAAGAGGTTTTCAGGATAATAAAATGAAGTTTTGTGTGCTCTCTTTACCCCAAAAGATATTTCCTCAACAACTGTACTCATAGAATCATAGAAGTGGGGTCGGAAGGGACCTTGTAGATCTTCAAGTCTGACCCCCTGCCTGGGCAGGAGAAAAACTGGGCTCAAATGACTCCAGCCAGGTAGGCATCAAGCCTCCTCTTAAAGACCCCCAGGGTAGGAACCAGCACCGCTTCCCTTGGGAGTTGGTTCCAGATCCTAGCCGCCCTGACTGTGAAGTAGTTCTTACGGATATCTAATCTCAACCTACTCTCCAACAACTTGTGGCCGTTATTCCTTGTTATGCCAGGGGGCACTAGGGAAACCAAGGTCTCTCCCAAACCCTTCTGGTCCCCCCAGTGAGTTTATAGACAGTCACCAGGTCCCCCCTCAGCCTTTTCTTGTAAAGGCTGAACAGGTTCAGGTCCCGCAGTCTCCCCTCGTAGGGCCTGCCCTGTTGTCCCCGGATCATGCAGGTGGCCCTCCTCTGGACCTTCTCAATGTTGTCCACATCCCTCCTACTCTTTGAAGTAAGAATGCATTTGTCTATTTATATAAAGAGGATGGGAAAATCATCTCACAGGGAAAAGTGTGTCTGTGTGTACATTTGTACTTTGTGTACACTGTACCTCAACTGTGCTTTTTAAAATAATAATAAAGCATTTGTTCTTACATACTTTGGTAATGAATATGTCCCTAAAACTCCCTAATGCAAATCCAAGTTTGACATCCAGGAAACTGATCATTTGAAGCCTTTGTTTCTGCAAATACAGAGTATCTAGTCTTGGCAAAACTAGAATGGGAGCCATGTAAGGTGGGGAGT
Organism: Crocodylus siamensis; assembly: GCF_052110815.1. Taxonomy (NCBI): domain Eukaryota; kingdom Metazoa; phylum Chordata; order Crocodylia; family Crocodylidae; genus Crocodylus; species Crocodylus siamensis. The sequence continues at coordinate 310,135,885 of NC_143395.1, forward strand.
GATTTACAACTCTAGGTTGATAACTTTTTATTTTCTGGATGCACAAAAGTCATCACTCTACTGTGTGAGAGAGATCCTTCTGTGTGAAGAAAATTCAGAATAGCAGAAGAAATAGTTCCTATAATTAATATATACAATTAATACATCATGAATTAAGGTTTTTAGAGGAAGAGATTTGAAATGCAACAATGGGCACTTATGTTTCCCTATTTTTGGACACAATTTCAAGTAATATGTCTCTTTCCAAATGCCTCTTACAGACAGCTAGTATGATAACACTAGCAGAGCTAAAGGCATTTATTTCATAGTGACACAATTCACATATTTTAGTTTATCTGACACTTTGAACTTGTAATCTTACTTACAAAATAATAACTGAGTGCAGAGGACCTTATCAATTCAAGTTAGATAACTGTCCTCCAGTATCCCAGCCTGCTTTGGGGCCCCTACTACCACTCCCTGCTCCAGCTTAATGCCTGGCAGCCCTCCTCTCCCCTCCCCGAGGGTGTCCCAGTACTGAGAAAGCACAACCCCTCTCCGCCACCCTGCCTCCAGCCACCTGTCAGGTACAGGCAGAGGGTGGGTTGGGGTGGGGGAGGTGGAAGGTGAGATGCCTGTGTCCATTTCATGAGTCCTGGGACATGGGTACTCAAGTCCCTGTGCTATACCCTTGTACTCCAAACACCCTTTCACAAAGCACACCACAATGTACATGCAGACCCCAACACTGATCCCAGGTGAATGCCCACACTTGGGCACAGCCCCACAGACTCTGACTCTGGCATTCACAGATCACATATCAGAGGCTAGACCCAGGCACTGTGCACTCTGGACCCCAGCATAGAAGTGTTCCCTTCTCTCAAGCAGGAACCAAGTGTGGGCAGCTTGCCTCTGGTGTGTTAGGGTGACAGAAGGAAAGAACATCAGGGATTAGGCCTGCACAGAGGGGATCCTGTGGTCTCTGTGGTGGGGCCACTGTTGGCAGGTACCCAAACCACATGCATCTGGGGTGCAGTAAGGGTTATTTGGCCTACAGCTGCAGGGTCCCAAAGAACAAGGGCTAAAAGGGGCAGGGAAAAGGGTGGGACTGAATATTCAAGCTGTATTCCAGACACTTCTGGAAACTTCAGGAGAAGATGAGACATGGCTAGCTTCCTCAGTGTTGCAGGTAGAAGTCACTGGTTACTTCCAGCCTAAGGTGTGGGATGTTGCCAGTATTAAGGCAGCATCTGCTGGAAGCCCCTGAAAACTTCAAGGTCATAGTCATGAGGATTGCCTAGCCAGTGGAGCCCCTGTCACTCTGGAGCAGGGGCTGCGCTCAGCTGAAGTGAGAGGGAGAGCCATGCACTAGGATCTGCATGTATATGCACCTACTGTTCTTTCCATCTATCTATCCATTCATCCACTTCCCTGTAGCTGGATCCTTACCCACCCACAGATACCAAGACCCCATTGGCACAGCCATGGACCATGAAAGACCATGGTTCCATCCTCCACTACTACCCAACCTCGTCACACAACTAGGGCCACAGGGAGAGGGGAGATTCCTTGCCATCTTGTGTAAGAAGGAGACCCAGTTTCACAAAGGTCACTGCAATAGGGACAGCCCCAAATCTGTCTTGAACTCATTGAAAGGCACTAAAAGCATTTATTGATTTCTGTAGACAAAGTGTAAAAAACAGGTACAAGTGCTGGAGCTTTCCACCTCATGAGGCTGGGTGGCAGAGAGAACACTGAAGTCAAGAACAGGGGATAACACATAGATATCTGTGCAAACCACTGGACTTTCAGTATAGCAGAAAAGAGGAATAATTCACGCCTTGCCAAACAACCCCACGCCCTCCCTGACAGTACAGGGAAGGCACTGATGTGATGGCAGGGGTCCCTCCTGGGAATTGGTATCTCAGTCCATCCAATCCCAAGAAGGCCAAGACAGAGGACTTACCATAGCTACTTGGCCCCCCCCACCCCTGATTGGCAGAGGGCCCCTGCTGGCTAGGCTGTTTCCTGCTGATTTCTGCGGAAGTGAAAACCACAGCATATTTAAAACTGTGGTTTTCACTTCCCCAGTGATTAGTGACAAATGACCTAGTTGGCGGGGCCCCTCTGCCAATTGGGGTGGATGGTGGGGGGCAAGCAGCAAAACAAAAAACATTAAAAGAGATGCTGTGGTAGGCACTTCTGGTGCAAGTTGTAGAGATTCCTACCTATGAAACCCCTGACTTGTGCCAGTACTACCTCCTGTGGAGAACCCATAGCACCCCAGGCTAGGGGTGGTGGGAGAGGCTGTTGCACAGCCCCTAGTTGTGACAGCTGAAAACTATGTCTGTGTGATAAAGGTGCTTGCTGAAGGTTCTATGAAGATTAGACCACGTGTTTTTCTATATTTGTTTAGATATTAAGCTATATGATGTTGCTAAGAGCCTAATTAAAGTTTAAGATTTAGTAAGGCCTTGTATAAAGTAAGGCCTAGTAAATTTAGCAAAGACCTTGTGATGTAGTTAAAATTAACTTCATCAAAGGAATGCAAGGCTTGTACTGTTGTTGGTCAGTCTAAGGACAGTTAAAGTAAAAATAACCTGAATGGCTGTAACTTATCAGCACAGCTCAGAAATTATAAATGGGCTAAAACATCTGGAAATCATTCAGAAGGAAGATACAGCTCTGTGGAAATGATTAGTTAGCTGTTGACCTGGATCAGTGGGCCCATGGATCTCAAGGAGCCCAAGGACTGAATACCAGGGTCCTTCCCAGTGCCTCTTGGACAGCACTGATTGGGGATGCTGGACTTTGCTGAGCTTTGTGGAAAGAGAAACTTGTTGTACATCAGGCATCAGAGGGGACTGCCAATAAGTTGCTGATGCAAATTATTCTTGTCTGTCATTGTTTGTCTTGTTACTACATGTAGTTGTGGTTTTGTTAAGTCAATAAACCTTTCTTACCTTTCTACCCCCGACTATACTGTCAATCCTGAACCCCCTGCAGGTGGCTGGGACACCTAGTGGCATGCCATGCTCCACTCTGTGGAGTCTTCCTAGGAGTGACAGGAATGTTGGTCCTGTAGGAGTGACCCCTGGATGCTGGGTGGGGGAACGGTCCCCACGGCACCCTGACTGGAGACCAAGAGGAGTGGGAGGTGGATCTGGCCCAGGTCCCTGAGTAGGGATGTGCAGCCCCTGGGCTCAGTGTCACCACATGATGTGGGACCCAAACATGGCTGAGGGTCAGGAGGTCAGGGTCCCACAGAGGGAAGCAGGGACCCTGGGGGTGGGAGCAAGGGGGTGAGGGGTTTCACAAGTGACAACCAGGAGTCATGGCCCCTGCTCTGGTCATGCCTCCCACCCTGAAGCCACCTCCCCCACTCCACCCTGCAGCCCTCTCAGGTATACATTTGTGTCCAGGATCACCCACCTGTCTAGCCCCTACTCAGAGAAGTCCCTGGTCTAAAGCACCCTTCCCTGTGCTTCCTCTCCCAAGTTCCTGTGTTGAGTTCTTCCCCTGCAGCATTCCCCCTGACCCCAACCCTCACCCCATTCCCTGTCCTAACCACCCTTCCATATTTTTGGCCCCTTTATAAAGCCTTCCCCTGACCTTGCCAATTCTTCCCTCCAAAGTTTTGCTGGTTTGTGTGAATGCAAACAGGGATCAAGTTCTGACACAGGCAATGTTTAACAGTTTTTCTTTATTAAAAACAAGAAAAGTTTGGCAACTGTAACATTGTAAACTGTGGAATGTCTCTCCCTCACATTGCATTCCCCCCCATACTGCAATGTATTCCCCTTGCTGGAGTGCAGTGTGGTGGGGAACAGTGTCCAGGAAGCTAGGGTTATTTGCAGTGCCATCCAGAACACAGGGCCAGAGGAGCCCAGGGCAGGAGAACCAATTGCCGGTGCCAAGGTACAGGCATTTGGGGACTCAAAGCCCTTTAGCCCTATGCATCTGGGGAGCGATCCTGGTGCATGGGCTATGAGGGAGTTAGCCAGGGGTTTGTAGACCCTGATTCCCTGCTGGCATGATGGGCTGGTACTCCCAACATCATTGAGGAACTAACTTTCTCCAGGTTCCCTGAGCCATGCATGCTCATCTTGCCATACCTGGTCTGCATGCCACACCTCCTCTGCCTAGGCTTCACAGAAGATCTTCCTCCTGATCTCACAGTTGTAAAGTCATGCAGTGACAATGAGGCAGGTCACTGCCACATGGCAGATTTCTTCCTGCAGCTTGAGGTGCATGCTGAGAGCCTACCAATGTGCCTTGAATTGGCCGAAAGTGCACTCTGCAATTATGTAACACCTTCTCAGGCAGTAGTTGAAGGGCTCCTTTTGGCAGTCCAGCTGCCCCGTGTAGGGTTTCATAAGCCAGAGCATGAGGGAGTAAGCTAGATCCCAGATAATGAAGGGAGGGATGGGGACAGTGCCAATGATGGAACTTGGGACCATTGGAGCATAGTGCCTGTTTTCCATCATTTGGGGAAGGGGGAAGCTGTGGAAGATGTGGGCATCATGGGTGCTGCCTGCCCAGCCAATGAAGATGTGGGTGAAGCAGTCCTGGTGGTCAATGTTGTCCTGAAGAACAACAGAGAAGTATCCCTTGCTGTTGATGAACTCTTGAGTACCTTGGCACAGGCAGAGGTTGGGGATATGGGTTCCATCTCCTGCAGGCTGACAAGCTGGATGAAGTGGTTCACCAGGACATTCTGGATGAACAGACACACCTCCCAGATGGCCTCTCCAGCTGTGAACTTGCCCATGCTGACCTCATTAGTGATGTAGGTGTCGCCAGTTTCAAGATGGCAATGACCTCCTGCTTCTCTTGAGTGAAGGGTGGATGCACGCTGGTGTCCCGGTACATGATGTGGGGGGCCAGTTGGGCAATAATGTCCATGGAAGTGGCCTGGTGCATGTGGAAGATCCAATGCTTGTCCTCCTAGATGTCCAAGATGATCTGCTCCCACTAGTCACCATTGGAGGAGCAGACCCAGAACCTGTGCTTGGTGGTTTGGAGGTGGTGCCAAAGCACAATAGCATCCATGGTGTCCTGGGTGACTTCACCCTTCTCAGCCACAAGGTAGTCACTAGCCCAATCCAAGGCCCTTGGTAGGCACTGGGTATAGTCGGTGGCTCCATGTGGGATGGCTGGCTGCTGGCTTGTGGGCAGGAAGCCATGTCCCATAGTGATCAGCTGCTGGGTCATATCCAGATGGCCATATGTGATGTTCCACAGCCTCCAGCAAGAGTTACACAGGGTGACAAACAGGACACACTGTAGTTTCTGGGTCTGCGGTCTTGGATGCAAGTGGTGAGGCATCATGGAAAAATGTGGGCAGGCCAGGATATGGAGGCACATGCAATTCAAAAGGGAGGGCAGTCACTCTGGGGCTCTTCTAAAAGCCTCTGGAGAGGTATGGAGGGTCCATGATGAAGTGGCTGGAGGTGGGGGTGTTACCAGATTTGCCCGCTACTTTGGGGTGTGCTCATTTATTAGGGCTAGGGTCTTGGTAATTCTATTAATGTGCTGCTTGTGTTACTTGTGTTTCTATTATGCAGCTGTATCTCTCCCTTCTGCAAGCCCCCACCCCCAGTGGAGCTATCTTGCAGGACTCAGTTCAGTGGGGCTGGGTTCCTCCAGTTCCCAAATCAGTCATACACGCAAACACACACAGATTAACGTGACATGCCTGACCTGGCCGGGTTGATCAGCATGGACAGGCTGACACCCTCATATGCCAAGAATCAGTTCATCAGAGCAATAATAAACTACAGTCAGACACAAGCACACAGTTAAACAGAATACCTCTGAATCCAGCTGGGTGTCCAGATGACACCCTCATGGGCCAGCATTCAGTTCATTAGGGCACGTCTGAGCCAAACTGGGTCAATCAGCCTGTACAAGCTGATCCCCTTATGTGTTTCAAATTCAGCACATCCCAATCTTTTAGCCTCTTGATGAGCAGACCCCACAGTATTTCTGGGCTACACAGGGATCTTTAGCTTAGGTAAGAGGGGCGTTGCTGCAGAGCAAGTGGGGAAAGAGAAGTAAAGAAGGCAAAATATACCCAGTTACCACCAGTTTGACTATAAAAAGTTATTTATGGCTAAGTAGATGAAATATATATTGACACTAGTAGTGATAGACATGCAAAGGAAAAACAAACACAAACAGTCACAGTATACTCTGGTTTCACTAAGTATTTGTGGAAACTTAGCTCAAGCTTAACTAATACAGTTCAAGTTCAGAAATCTATGCTTAGCGAGAGAGAAGAGAAAAGAGAGAGAGCTGGGATCTCACCAGTCCAAGGCACTAGGGCTGCAAAACTGACAGGTCAAAGGTCTCAGCATGATCCTTGAAGGGAGATGATCTTCCTCCTGCAGCCTCTCCAGAAGAAAGCGAGTGGTGTCAGCACACACACTGCTGCTTCTTTTACAGATTTTTATACCCCCAGTTCAGCTTCTTTCAAGCGTTCTCAATATTGTAAATCAAATTGTCTTTTCTATTGACAAGGGGTTATCTGGGTGGAACATCTCAGGAACTTGATTGATACTCAGGAAACATCTACTTGGGAGCCAACTTCACATTCCTATGGATAGCAGATATACTTGATGGGATATCTCCTGGTGTCATCAGAAACAATAGATTGCAGCATCAGGGTTTTTGGATTTTTACTCGCTGTGAACAAGCCTCAGCTTAGCATGACTTTTCTAGATTTTATTATAGTCTTTTAACAGACTTAAGGCAATTATTAGAGTGTTCATAACCTGTTGTGGAGAGGACTTCCACCAGTCGTCTCGGGAAAAGTATGACAACACTTGTGGACAGGGCTCCAGTGGGCTGGACGCTGTGATGAACCCTGTACCATTGTTCAAATGTTGCCCATACCCACTCTGACTTGGTCTATTGCCTCAGCAGTCCCTAACCCGGCAACCGAGTTGTAGCCAATTAAGTTTACATAGGCCTCCCATAGTGGGACTGGGGAATGTACGGCCCGAGATGCCTAGTAAACTTACTTTTGCTTAGAGGTGTGTGTGTGGGGGGGGGGGGGGGGGGAAGGAAAAGTCCTTTGTAAATCCAGATTAGAACTGGTCTGATAAATGCTGAGCTGGGTGTGGGGGTTGATTAGCATTTGGAACACAGCTTCCCCATCATGCAGTGCTTCCCTGCTTTGCTGATCCCAGAATTCACTGCAGTCTCTGCTTCAGGCTTTCTGTTCTCCATCTCTCATGTAAATGAATGGTTATCTGTTCCCATCTCAGATGCAAATGAGACCTAGGGCAGTTGTTGCACTTTTGTCATCCTTATCTGGAGGTTTTTAGATGTGTCTCTCACTGCATCTTAATCAGTTTCTGCTTAGGTGGGGGGGGGGGGCGATTCTTTGTGAGTCAGACAGTCTGTGTCCTGTGTCAGGGTTCCCCAAGAACATGGAGCTGACAGGTAACAGGGGGCAGGTGCATGGTTTTCTGTGCCCAGCAGCCAATTGGGTGGCCCAAATGGTGAGCTGCACTTGGAAGTCTCTGGCAGCCCAGGTAGCTAACAGGGCACACTAGGAGGCTTGTAGAAGTGCCTCCTGCCTGCAGGCCTTTGCCAATGCAAGCTGCCTGCACCTCTCCCCACCCCCATGTTAGAAATAGAATATTGTTAGAAATGCGCAGCTTGCATCTTGCACCTGATAAGAAAGAAATACTGCTAAGGACTTTTTCTTTCCCAGCCTTGCTACAGCCTTTCTTATGCTAATTGCAGTTTCTCCCCCTCACCTGCCTTAAGTCTTTCTCCTGCGGATTGCAGGAGCCGAAATTCAATTATCTGTGTCCTTGAAAGGCGGGGGTGGGTGGGAAGTAAACTGTTGGTGACCTGTTGTAGTTTCTGAGCATGCTTAATTAGCTGATGCATATTTACTTCTCCGCCCTACATACTTAAGTAGTTAATTATACTATACATGCGATGTATGTAGTGATGTAACTTACATGTATGCTTGTATGAAATGGAAGTAAGCTGTAAGAGTTCCTGTTTCTGCACATGTGCCCAGGAGAGAGAAGATAAATTTCGCTTGCGAATACCAATGCGGGGTCAGAGTAATCTGAGTATCTGACTCTGCTCTGACCTTTGTTTGCAAACAAATGCCACCTTTGTGCCGTTTAATGTATGTGTGTCTGTGATTTTTTGCGGGCCTCCAGAGAAATGAACCGCTTTATGCATCACCCACAAGGCACAAGGGTGAACTTGTATGCTGCTCACTTCTGATCTAAGCTAGAACACTCAAAGAAAACTGTGTAACTCAGACCGATTTCTCCCCCAGTGTTTTGAACACCCCTGTATGTGGCCTAAAAGGCCAGTTTGAGAAAATATCTGTTAAAATTTCTTAATGGATTTTGCACATTCCCACAGAGAAGTAAACAATGACTAAACAATGCTCTACTGTAATCTATTTTTATAAAAGTCTGAATGGCTACTTTGTAAATAATTTCTGGAATTAAGTATGGACATTTATTCAAATGCAAATTAATCATTGAATAGGTTATATATAAACAAAAATGTAATTTACAAAAGTACAAATACTTCTCAAAGATTATCTGACAATTTGAATAATACAGAAAATTGGAATAAAGAGAATAAAGAAAAAATACACCTGCCTCTTCTCAAGAAAACCGCATTTTTGGAAAGCTAAACAAAAATGTGGCTAGCATTCTGATCAAACAAAAACATACTTAGGATAGGGATGAGATGTGTAGGCCAAACCCTGGGTTTTCTGAGTTCCTGATAGTTTCCTGATTCCCCAGGTCCTCAATTCCTCATCCTCTCTGGGTTAACAGATATACAATAATTTAAAGACATACATTTTGACTGGGTATATGTTAATTTAAAAAGTTGGTCATGAAGACCCCCCCCCCATAGTTATGGGATGCATTTATGGTAAGGAATCCAGATGTGATAAGGTTATTTTTAGTGGAACTGTTGTCAAACATTTAGGGTGCTCTTGTTTAATACAGCAACAAAGAAAAAGAAATCTAGCCTTGAAAGTCTACTTTTAAAGATGATCAACCCTCATATTGGCAACATCAGCATACAGTTTCTTTCTTTATGTAATGGAGGATATATACAGCATAGAGGCACTTATGTCAAGGCCACTAAACATTATTTTTAGGCTTTATCAATCTTGGTAGGAGTTCTAAGTTAAACCCTTCAAGCTAAAGAAAGCATAGAACCGCAGTTTCTCACTTGCCTGAATGTTCCAACCCATTACACTATTATGGAAAATATAGTCATATATCTCTTCCAGCCACATATTAAAAGCAAAGAACCGCAAGTGCATTTTGTCAGGGGCCCAGGCTTCTGAGCTTGCCAACCATTTTGGGTATACCAGAAAATGTAACTGGAACCTAGTGGTTACCTAACTGCCTAAGTCTATCATTATCAGTGTGTCCAGAAATAGAACTGCAGTTATTAAGGAAACTTTTAGGGCAGACAGCAAAGTGTCTAGTGAGTTGTATGTATATCTCCAGGGTCAGACAGCCTCATAGGAGATAAAGCTGGATATCAATTTAGACTGAGGCACTTCAATCTGTTTTTGAATGTGGGCCAAAGATTTCTACCCTGTACCTACTCAGATCTTACCACCAGAAATATTGCTATTGGAGTGGACCTGAGCCCTAAGACTGTGACTCATACTCTGAGCTGTATGACCATACCGCCTCAAAGGCTTGCCTAATAATGTGAGCGCTGAAATTTTTAAAAAAGTACAAATTTACAAGTCCATGCACACAACTTCCACCGGCAAAAGAAAGGGCAGGTTGGCACTTTAGAAACTAACTGGTAATGCTCCCAAAATGATGTACATATTAATGGAATGCAGATTTGAGAATACATAATATGAATGTCATTCTTGTGGTCACACTGAATGTCTGAGTGTATATGAACAGCAAACTGGTCTAAAAATTAACTTTCCTGTTGCAATAGATGAGATGAACTCAAGTTTTCTTTCTTATTATTACATTCTACTTGGCAGCATCATAACCTGAAGGTTATATTTCTCATGAAAACATATGTTCACATGCAGTAACAATAGGTTCCTACATCCTGAAACCTCTTGATACATTATTATCTATAGAGCTGTTTGGTACCCTATTACTGGAAAGTGCAAATCACCAAACTCTGAGCCAATTACTTCTAATGAAGAGCAAGGAATACAATTTTTAGCTCCTTGGGTATGAAAATTAAACCTTAGGAGAGTAATTACTATTAACTAACTATATCACCGAAGAGGACATTTAATGAAATCTTAAATGATATTTTAATGTCTGAAAAGCAAATAACCCCCAAGTCCTCTTTCTAATGACAAGTTATAGGGCAAGCCATAAATTGCTGAAGTGTGATAGATGCAAGCCATATCAACTAATAAGTTGTGTAATAACTAAAATTGACTTATAATCAGAGAATATACCATGCAGTTCGGACAGAACTGACCTTGCACACCTCATCTCCTGACTATGATCAAACATTTAATGAAGTTAAAGAAATTTCAAGTACTTAAAAAAATTGCTATTGTTCAACTTCTTTGTGTTGGTGCAGTTAAGCAAGAGAAGAAACTGTGGTGTACCATGGGAGATGTAGTGTGGCCAGATATATTATCCCGTGTAGAAGAGAGGGTACCTTAGGCACTCACATGGATCACTATTGTAACATGTCCAGGCAGAAATGTCAGTTTTCAGCCAAAACCGTTTGGTTATTGATTTTAGTTTTGCTTTGTTTTGTTTTGTTTCCACTGAATTAAACTTTCTGTGGAAATTTTTGGCAAAAGTGATGTTTTTTAACTGTTATCAATGTTTTTGCAGGGTTGACCAACTACATGTTTGGGGTTGGCTTAGACAAGCTTTTGAATGCAATGCATTCTTTTTCAGGTTTGAGGAAAAAGCAGGCACAGCGAAAGATTAAAAACAGATTGCAGGGCTGTGAAATTGGAGAAGGGGCATAGAAGACAAGCAGACCACAGAATAAAAGATAGCTTGATCAGTAGAAGATCAAGACATTTCAAAAGGGAAGAAGGTTATCATCACCTATAGCATGAGGAAAGATTATGTAGAAGCAGGTAAACTATAGTAGGCCATGAAGTAATATAATTTGTTCACTCCTTGGTTTTTAGTGTCCAGCCAGCTTATGGATTTTTGTTCCCAGGATTGCCTTTTGAAGGTGTTTTGTAAATTTAACTTTAACAAAAAGATAATAAGGTCAGAAAGTGAGTGGTTGTTCTCTGAAAAGTGTCCGCCTACACTTGTTTGTGTGTCTGTCTTTTAATCTTTTTCCTGTGCTCTTCTGGTGCATAGTTTTAATCATAGTTTCCATGAGGCAAGGATTTCTTAAGGTGATATCTTCTTATTAGAACACATTATGTGTTGGAATAGAGTTAGATAAGCTGTCACTCTATGAAATCCTTGCCTTTTACATAATTTCAGGACCACCACAGCTACAATATCCCTCTTATACTACCAGATTTTATGAGGGTGTTTGTGGTACTGGATGAGATGTACCACATTTTGAGATGGGTGTGCAAAGGATCTGTGGATTCTTGATGGGTTCTTGAAAGAGGTGTTGATTGTTGTAGCATTGAAAATATGGTTTTGCATATATTGTTAAGGTGAGGCTGGGTGTATCTACACATGTGCATTTACTACAGGTATCAAATTTACGCCTGATTATTTACTGCTCAGTAATGCACTTGTACACACCTTACTGCTTAATAGCATTGCATGTGTGAACTGACTTGGGACTGACTTTAGTCCCAAGTCAGACTACACACAGCATTAATGTGCTTTATTGCCTGCACATGTAGATGCTGGCCTATTCCAGTTTACTGCGCAGTAGCTTACTGTGCAGTAAATTTAACCTGGCATAAATGCATGTGTAAATGCCCACTGTGTCCCATTTGATGTTTTTGAACAGCAACCAGTTTGCTTCTGATGATGAGTTAGGAAAGGTGAGGAGGTTGTATGAAAGTCAGGAGCAGGTTCTGAGAATATTTATCTTAAGGTCTGATCTGCAGGGATCCTGGTTTTCTCTGATTTAAAAAAATCCCCAATTTTCAGTTACAAAAAAGTAACCCTAAATCCACAATTTTCCATGATTTAAATAAAACACCACAAATATATAAATTTATCAGGTGCCAGCACATACATATATATTAGTGGTGTTTCATTTTAATCATGGGAAAATGTAGATTTGGGGTTCCTTTTTTTACATAAAAAATTGGGGATTTTTTTTTATCAAAGAAAATCCGGATCCCTGCTGATCTGTATTGAGTATACTGGTGGTGTCAAAAAGTCAGAGCCTCATGTTCTAATTACTATGCAGTCATACACCCAGTTTTTCTCCGGAAGATCTTCCAATCCAAATACAAGTTTACAGATGATAAGTAGATAAAACAGACTGGAGAAAGACAAAGGAAAGCAAGGCAATTTCTTTAATTTGAAATTAGGTCTGCTTTTGTCATATTGGTCTTTTTATATTTAATATAGAGGTAAAGGCTGCCATTTTCAAACATGGATGCCTACAGTTAGACATCAAGATTTTCTTTTAGATGCCTAGATATTGGTTAGATTTCAGAACTACCATTGCTTTTTTAATTTTTTGGCATAAATAACTTTTATAATGTCCTACACCAAATGTATGAGAGCTGGGAATAAAACCCAGATTTTATAAGTCCCAGAATATGGTGAATGGCAATGAGTGTATTGCTCTGTAGTCTTTCCTTTTGGAGAAATACATGGTTGAAATTTATCAGACAGTCCTAGGGAAAGTGTCTAGGATGTTCTTTCTTGGGGATTTATATGATGTGCTGGCACTTGATAAATCACATTAGGTGTTTCAGTTGAAGTCTAATATCATTAGAATGTGTTCATGCAAATCTACCTGATCAGTTTTTGAAGCAAAGAGGCTTGGACAAATTTTTTAATAATTATCTAAAAAATGTGAGCACTTGAAATGTTAGTACATCATCTCTCCCTTTTTCATGGATTCGATACATTTCAGATTCAGGTTACCTGCTGCAAAATTATATGCATATACTGTTTGAGACCGTCCAAAGTTGTTCATGCTACCTATACTGCAGCCCACCAGGTAAGCCAGTTAGACTAGTATAACAATTTAACCTTATGTTCCTAATTTATTTCTCAAAGCAATTCAGTATGCTGCTCGTTTAGGGTAAAGCTCTAGTTGCCTTTGAACTCCTTAGGTACAGCATTTCTCCTGTTAATGTGGCTGTGGTTGTCAGGATCAAGGTTTGAGATCTTGGATGCAGGTAGAATCTTGGATGTCATGGTGAGGAGCACCCTTTCCTCAAATTCAGCGTCTTGTCAAAGTAGGAGTGCTTCCCAATAACCCTTTTAAACATAATGCAAAGTGCAGTTTTGTATTCTGGTTCTTTGAAGATTTAAGTTAGTGGTGAACACTGTCCAATGTACACTCTATCACCTTGTCCTTATTGTGTACCTATGGGAGTCATTAGAAGATCAGTCTGACTCCTTTGGGAAGAGGAGAGCCTGTATGTCAAGTCTCAATGGATTGCCTCCTCCTTTCTTTCTTTCTTTCTTCCTTCCTTCTGCTTTGGACGCACCGGACCAGGCTCGCTTGGAGCTGCGTGGGGCGATCCTGAGTGTAAGACTCCCCAGCTTCCTATCTCTTTCCTTTTCTCACTCCCACCTGTCTAAAGGTCTCTAGCCCCTGTTTATCTCGCTTTCCGTTTCTTTTCCCACTGTTTTGCAGCCTTTTCCCCCCGTTTTCTCTCCTCTTTGTCCCATCCCCCATACTTCCGGTCTCTTTGTCTTCGCAGCCTTCTTTTTTACTGTCTCTTTCTTGCTCTTTCTCTCTTTTCTTTCTTTTCTGCTTGCTTGTAGCGGGGAGTTATCTTCTATTAGCTTGCCTTCCGCGGGGTGTTCTAAATTACCCCTTTTCCCCCCTTGCTTTTGTTTTTCTCTTTTTTTCCCCTTGCTTTTTCAAACCCCAGCCGTTTTTTTTTTCTCCACCCCCTTCCCCACTCCCATCTAGAGTTTTGTGGCCGCTTTCTTTTTTAGTTACTATAAACTTATCTTTTTTAGTTACTATAAACTTTTTTTTGTTGTTGCTTTGCTTAGTTAGAGTTGGGAATTAACCCTGTCCTATCAGGAATGGCTGCTCCTACACCCAGCAGCTGGCATGAGGATGCCTCCCAGAACCTCCCCATTACCTATGGGTTGAGGGTGCACACCCCTCCCTTCATTGGGATTGAGGTCTGCGTGGACGCTCTGGCTAGTCTCTTGGGACAGCAGACCATTCATTACGCAGGTTGTATCAACACGGTCCCAATGATCTACCTGAGCGACCCCACCCTAGTCCATAGGGTGTGCGTAGAGGGCCTGGACATTGCAGGCGCACATTATTTTGTCACCCCCCTGGACACCCTAGCAGTGAGGGTGGTGATTTCTAATGTGCCCTCGCACGTGACCAATGAAGACCTGGCCGAGGTACTCAAGCACTATGGGGTGCTTATGAGTCCCATTCGCCGGTTGACCATAGGGAGTAAAAACCCCAAACTGAGGCATATCCTGTCTTTTCGAAGGCAGGTTTTCATGCTCTTTAGGGAGGGCTCATGGTCTCTGCCTCAGTCCTTGAGCCTCTTGTTCAATGGGCGGAGGTATGTGATTTATTTTTCTTGTGGGGAGATCACGTGTTTTCAGCATGGGAGCTCTTCCCACCTAGCAGCTCAGTGCCCACAGGGGGGATCGGCCAAAATGTCGGTGACTACAGCGATGCTGACGGACGGCCCATCCACTTCCGGGTGGAGGCCCCTCCCAGTGAGGCCGAGAGCCTTTCCCAACCTCCTCCTGCCCCTGTTCCATCTGGGAGGGCTGAAGTCTCTGGCGTGGGAGTGTCATCCGGCGGAGGGGCTGGGGCTAGGCCCCAACCCTCCCCCCCACTCATTCCACCTATGGTGCCCACCCCCACCAGTGCAGAGACGCCACCAGGGGGAGAAGCGGATGCTTCCGCTTCTGCCCTGCCTGCTCTGACCTCCCCAATTGAGGCTGGGGTGCTCAGCAATTGTGGCACTGAGGCCCCATCAGACAACGGGGCTCAGACCTCCTGCAAGTTGCTCTCCACCACGGCTTTGGCTGAGGTGGCTGGCTCTGGGGAGACAGGCCAGACACAGTGTGGCCTATCCTCTGTAAAGGATGGGTCATCTGCCACAAAGCAGAAGAAGAAGAAGAGCAACAAGGAGAAGAAAGTGAAAGGGATCCTTCAGGACTCCCCATCCCCACTGAGGCCTTCCAACTGGAGAGCCCGGTCCTGCTCCAGCTGTCACGTCAGTGACCCTGCTGACTGGGGATGAGGGCAGTTTGGAGGTGGGGGAGGCAGAGACAGGGGTCATTAACACCTCACCCATCTCCCAGCTCTCAGAGATGGGGGGCAAGAAGACACAATGTGTCACTTCTGGAGGTCTGACCCAGGGAGCACCAGAGGAGTCTGCTGACCTCTTGGTCACATCCCAGGCCACTGAATTAGATAAGGAGGCTTGTGAGATGGAAATCCAGCTTTCTGAGTGTCGCAAGCGACCTCGAGAGCGGGATGACCTCTCCCCCCCAAGAAGGTGGGGCTTGCTCTTCAAGAGCCAGACCTCAACCTAGACGATCATAGGAGGTTGATGGGCTTGGATATTGAGAGTGTGGATGCAGTGCTCCCAGCCAGTGTGCGGCCTCGCTGCTCCTCTGTGGGAAATGTGCCGCCCATGTTGGCAGACCCCCCCCAGGTCGGTCCTGATTATGGGGGGCTCTTGACCTTTCTAAAGCAAACAAAAGGACAAAAGAACATAGCAGCATGCATCACCCAATGGTGCGCGGACCCTAAAGTGTTCATCAAGGCTGCCAGGGCTGTGGCCAAGCTCATGCAGCAAGATCTGGGCACTAGGCAGATGGCCTATCATCTGGAGAAGCTCGCCCAGCGGGTGAGAGATGAGTGAGGCCTGACGGGGTCCTTGGACTACAGTAGGGCACAATAGGCCTTTTCTTTTCGACCTGTCTCTGCCTTTGCTTGGCTCTGGGGGATTGCTTTTTATCTATGCCTTACCTTGCTCTTCTTCTCCCATACTAACACCCATGGCAGCCACAACCATTGGCACTTTCAACATCAACGGCTGTTGAGATCCGGTGAAGCGAGAGGCCGTGCTGGAGCTCCTGTGCCAGAAGTGGCTGGGTGTCGCTTTCCTCCAGGAGACGCACTCCGACAGGCACAATCAGTTGGCCTGGCATGCTGCCTGGCAAGGCCAGGTGTTCTTGAGTCACAGCACCAACCTTAGCGCCGGGGTCGCAACTCTCCTATCGTCACAACTACAGCATGACACGGCGGTGGCACGCCTGTTGACGGTCCGCCTGTTGATGGTCCGCGTCACCCTAGCACAACACCATCTGCTGCTCGTCAACATCTATGCACCTTCTGATGGCCAGGAGAGGGTCACTTTCTTTGAGACCTTGGCCAGCCTTTTGCGCGATGTCAGCAAGGATGACGACCTGTTTCTTGTAGGTGGGGACTTTAATTGTACCACCGATAACCTGTTCGACCATATGGGGCCCGAGCCTCACCTGCCCTCAGCCCGCAAGCTGCAGTCCGTCTTGGAGACTGCAGGCCTCGTCGACATCTGGCGAGCCCTGCACCCCGACGCGCACCAGTACACCTTGGCCAGGATGAGTGCCGGGGGTCTCACTATGGCCCGCCTCGACCGCATTTATGTCACCAGGCACCACCTGCCATGCCTACGCAGTGGCCGCATCGTTCCCTCGGGCCTGTCAGACCACGGCCTAGCTTTTTGTGAACTGAGCCTGCCAGGGAGAACCTGCACACGAGTGCCTTATTGGTGCTTCATCGTCAGCCTACTTCAAGACTCTTACTTCCGGGACTGCTTTGCCAACTTTTGGCGGGGCTGGGAGGCCACAAGACCAAATTACTCATCCTGGAAGCTACGGTGGGATGTGGGCAAGGTACAGATCCGGGCCTTTTGCCAGCAGTACACTCAGCTGGCCACAAATGAACTGTGCCGCCGTATCAGAGAGCTGGAGGAGGATGTGGTAAAGCTCGAGGCTGCCCTGCTGGCAGCCGGCAGTGATGCGGTGCTGTGCGAGAGCCTCCAGTTCCGGAAGAAGTGCCTGCATGACTTGGCGGAGAGTGCGGCCCGTGGAGCGAGGATCCACGTCTGCTGCCAAGAGCTGGCCGAAACGGATGCTCCGACCCGCTTCTTTTTCAACCTGGAGCGACGGTGGGCAGCGAGCAAAGTCTTAGATCACCTCAAGACCTCTGAGGGCCAGGTCATCACTGACCCAGGTGAAGTACGTGAGCATGCTATTGCTTTCTATTGTGACCTGTTTGCTCTGAGCTGTCCTGCCCTGACGCCACGCAGGAACTCCATGCGGGCCTGCTGCACCTTGGTGCCCTGGAGGCTGGCGAGCTTGAGCAGGAGCTGTCTCTGGCGGAGCTGGCGGCGGCCGCAGCTGGCCTCACCTCCGGCAAAGCCCCAGGGCTCGACAGGCTACCTGTGGAGTTCTACAAGGCTTTCTGGCCTCTTCTCGGCCCCTGCCTCCCGCGCGTTTTCCAGGAGAGTCTTGTCGACAAGGTCTTGCCAATCAGTTGCCACTATGCAGTGTTTATGCTGCTGCCCAAGAAAGGAGACCTTGGCTGCATTAAGAACTGGCAGCCGGTCTCCCTGCTGTGCGCAGATTACAAGATCCTGGCCAAAGTGCTGGCCACCCGCCTCCGCACTGTCATGGCCTCCGTCACTGGGCCTGAGCAGAGCTACTGCGTGCCAGGCAGAACCATCCAAGACAACCTGTTTCTGCTGCGTGACCTACTTACACCCAGCAAACTTACAGCCTGAGCGGTGTGGCCTTGCCACCAGCCGTGGGCCTGTCCCTTGCCCCTCTGCTGCGGCTCTCAGCATACGCAGACGACATGACCATTTTCCTTAACACCCAGGAAGACATGGAGGCCCTGACAGCCTGCCAGCGAGCCTACGAATGCGCCTCTTCAGCCCGTATCAACTGGGCCAAGAGCGATACCCTGCTGCTTGGAGATTGGATCGCCATGCCCCCCTGGCCTTACCCAGGGGCCTCACCTGGTGCCGCGAGGGCCTTAAGATCCTGGGCGTGTTCCTGGGGCCACCGACCTTTATGGCGCGCAACTGGGATGGCTTCGAGGAAGGAGTGAAGGCCGGGCTACAAAGGTGGCACTGGCACCTACCCAGCCTCTGCTACCGTGGACGTTTCCTCATCGTGAACAATCTAGTGGTGGCGAGCCTGTGGCATCGGTGCGCCATGCTCGATCCGCCGGAGGACCTGCTTAAGAGACTCCAGCACCTCCTGGTTGACTTCTTCTGGGACGGGCACCACTGGCTCCCACGACCTGTCCTTTACCTACCTGTGACTGAGGGGGGCCAGAGTTTGGTTGACCTGGTGAGCAGGGTGGTCGCCTTCCACTTCCAGGCCCTTCAGCGACTCCTGTACAGCGAGGAGCGCCCACCTTGGCAACACCTGGCATGCCAGTTTCTGCAGAGGGTGGGGCCCCTCGGCTTTGACCGGGAGCTCTTCCTGCTGGACCTTACGCTTTTGAACTGGGCCGTGCTTCCAGCCTTTTACCATAGCGTGGTACGAGCCTGGCAAGCCACTTTCCACCTCCAGTCCCAGGCCCGTCACCTCCAGTTCCCGCAGTTGCTGGGGGAACCCCTGGTGCACAACCCAGTGCTGAGGCGCCCCGTGCCGAGCCTGGCCTCTGCCAGTCTCATGGCCACTCTCATTCAGGTGCGTGTTCTCCGCCTGAGCCACCTCCTTGACCCCGCTTGGTCAGCCTGGCTCTCGTCCGAGGCCTTGAGCAGCTGGCTGGGCATGCGCTCCGTTCGCAGCGTGGGCCGTCTCCTGCGTGACATCCGGGCTGCCCTCCCATTGGAGGCAGCAGCCGCCCTAGAGGACCATCTCCGGGTGGGCCAGGTCCCTTGCACTGAGGATGCCCTGAGCGAGGCTTTCCCTGCGTTACCAGTCGCCCCAGCTGTGGCCGACAATCTGGCTGGCGGCCCTGGCACCCTGCTGACGCTCCCTGTGCCTCCTGACAGTGACACGGGTTGTTCTTTTGCTTCTCTGTTGCGTAGAGGTTTATACGCCTGGGTGGTTCATGTCTGCCACACCCAAGTGCTGGCGGGCCACCCCGATACACCATGGCGACAGCGCCTGGGGCCGCCAGGTTCCCCACTGGCCCACCTGGTGTGGCGCACATTGTATAAGCTGCCAATCGCCAAGAAGACTGGTGACCTGCAGTAGCGGTTGCTGCACGGCATCCTAGCCACTGGCACGTTTGCATCCCACTTGGACCCAGCTGCCTCGACAGCCTGCCCCTTCTGCCCCAGGGGGTGTTGAGGAGACCCTCTTTCATGCTTTCCTTGACTGCCCCCACCTGCAGCCACTCTTTGTCACCCTTGGGCTGCTGCTGCAGGCTCTGGGCAGGAGCTTTTCGGAGACCACCTACGTGTGCTCCTGCCCATACCGGGTGGCTGAGAAGGGCCCCATCTGCCTGGCCAACTTTGTACTGGGTCAGGCCAAGTTGGCCATCCTCAAGAGCCGCCAGAACTGGCTGGCCGGGACCGGCTCAGATGATGCCCTGTGGCTTTTCCGCCTCCTGGTGCAGGCGCGCCTCTTGCTGGAGTTTGAGCACGCTGTGCTCCGGTGGGTGGTGCCCGCCTTTGAGACATGCTGGGCCCTTGAGGGAGCGCTGTGCCAGGTGGAGGATGGCTGTCTCAAATACGCACTCTGATGTCATGACTGGTCTGGGCGACCGGGCTGGTTCAGTGTTGAACTGCGACTTTCAGCTCGTGCCGTGTCCTGGGCCCTCACCAGGCTGCTTTTTTGCTCTCTTTCGTGTGGAAGTTGGAGGTTTTGTTACATGTATGATGGGATGGAGCAGGGTCTGAATTGTTTATGACTGTGTGGCCGGCATGCCGACCACGTAATTAGCATGTAAGACATGATGTGAAATGCAGTGAAGGTATCTGTCACGGTGTGATGTGTTGGTTGTTTGGTTTGGTTTGGTAGTAAGTTGTTTTCGCTTTGTAAGCGGCCACCGTTGTTGTATACCTGAACCCCTGAATAAAGTAATTAAAAAGTCAAAGTCTTTCTTTCTTTCTTTTTTTTTTTTACAAAGCACATTGCTCAAATGCTGTAGTCATGCATAAGTAAAAGTAAACTTGGATTTAAATGAAAGGAATGGATTTACTATAAGATAAAATGTTTTGTCCCCTTGGAAGTACTTGATATTTTTCATCCGATCCTAAGATGCACGATACAGTGTCTAACAGCCTGCACACATGACTGTATAAGATAATTTTATGAAAATAATCTTGTGGTTAGACTTTTCATTTATCGAACAGGAAGTTCAGTGGAATCTGTTAGTCAAACTTCTTAAACATTTTGGTAAAGAATTGGGGGCAGGGAATTTTGCTTGTGATGGTATCTGTCTACTCCCTTCTCTTTCTCTCAGTTCTCTGACTTTGAAATTCTAGGGACACATTTTCAGTGCTTATGAAAGTAAATCTAAACCAGAGCGGTCCTTTAAACCAGACCCACAAATGATGAATATCAGCGTTGAGATTAGATTACCAGTTATAAATAGGGTTGCAACTACTGCTTACCAGGGCACATCATAATACACCATTTTCAGTTGCTGATAACTTCCAAACTCTGACCCCCTCTTTTATACAGGGGGGCATGCCTCTGGATGAGCCTCCTGGAAACTTGCAACCAAAATTGTGTGTCTGTTTACAACAGGAGTAGCTAAGAAATATGCTGTTTTGACAGTGTTACACTTTAGTGACCTTTTATCCAAGAGGCTCTAGAACCCCATACTCTGATAAATATCTTGACATTTGGAAAGAGGAAGATTTGTTTTAGACATGCACCTTTTGCTAGTCCTGTGAAAATCTTTCCAAAGATGGCTAAATCATAAACCTTTACAAATCACATATTGCACAAAGTGGAGTTTTCTTAGTTTTTTTCATTAAATACAGTAAAGAATTCATGGTTGGTGGATATGCTCCAGCCTAGACTGGACAAGGCCAAGCAGAACTTTTCCAAATTTTGCAGCTTTCAGGAACTGTGGATTAGTCCTGGGCAGAGCTTTAGCATTGATACTACAGGTATCGTTGCTCCTGTGCTATTGATAACTCCCTTCTTCCGTCCCCGTCTCCCCTGTCTGAAGAAGAACGCTGTCTTATCCTAATGAAGAGGGTATAAGAGGCAGACCTGGTTAAGAATAGATTGCAACAGGAGATTGAGGGCAAAAGAGAAACTTGGAGTGAGAGTTGGGATGAGAGGAGAAAGAAACTGCCTGGAAAAGGTGTATGTGAGACTGGAAGCTAGAAAAGGAAATGGGGAAGGTGAACTGGGAGCTAATTTTGTGGGGCAAACATTTCAAATCAGAAACCAGAGGGAATGTGTGACGAATTGGACAAGGAGACAGGGGATCAGTGGTGCAGAGGAAGAAATCTGACTAAAATCTGAAGTCCAAGAAGAGCTGGGACTTACACAAAGAGGATGGGAGAAGAATGTGGGTGTGCATGGGTGGGGTGGGAAGGGGCTGTGAGCCACAGTGAGTTAAAAGTGGATAGCTAGAAACTAAGACTATGGGGGGGGGAACAGAAAGTGAAGATCTTGGTACTCAGAAATGGCAATAGGTGGGCTGGAAGTGTTGGGGAGGACTGGAAAGGAAAGGGAGTACAGAAGAATGAGGTTAGGGAGTGCCAGGGAAGGAAACTGAGCCTATGATAAGATAAGTGGAGGGTGTGATTGGCTTGGCTAGTGGCACTAACAAAGTACTGGAACAGGAACAGTTAGGAGAGGATGGATCAGAGGAATCAGGTCATCTTTCTCTAATGCCAATTCACATAGGAAATAACATCTTATAACTGCTATCAGTTACTTCCTTAGCTCAATGGGAGCAGCTTGGGTATTGGATCCAGCTAGGTTGGTAAGCCATGTGGGTGTCTTTATGTTGCCAAATTATTGGTATTTGTTTAAGGGGGTTGTTTTTCCTGGGTTTTTTTAGTTTTTTGTAGGTTTTTTTTGCTTTGCTTTTTTTCTAAAAAGCTAAGAAATTATACACACAAACAATTACCTTAAAACAGTGGTTCTCAACCAAGGTGCCGTAGCACCCTAAGACACTATGAGATCTTTGTAAGGATGCCACAGGATACCACACAATATTGGTACTGTTACCACTACACGATTCACTGAATAAACCCAGAGATTTCAAATAGAAATCCAGTGTCAAAAACATTCTGAGCTGTGGTGGGCTTTCTGGCTTCTTTACATGAGAAATTTCTCCATTATTTGTTGGTAGTCAAAATAATGAATGAAAGCTAAGCTCTGGCATTTTCTGAGAGTTCCTCGAGTCCAAAGAGGGGTGAGTGTGGTGCCATTACTCTAAAAATGTTGTGAACCGCTACCTTAAATTTATCAAGTCAATCACTCAAAAGTGAGGAAACTAAGATAAAGGTGTCTGTGCAAATATTTTTTGTTCACTTTGGTGGCTCATCCAAAAAGTCTTCTACAATAAAATCAATTAAATCCCTTTTTAATGCTGAGGAGTGTCAGGCTTTGTGAGTGTGGGGTCAGGTTTTCTTTGTTCTTTTTTTGCTGAATCAACCAGATTGATTGGGGTTGAACACCCATTCTTTCTAAGACTGGGAAATTCAGTAATAAGGGCTAGATTTCCAAGGGGACTTAAAGCAAAACCAAAGAGGTGGTAGTTAAGCTGGGTGTCATCTCCCTTTTAACCTCATGATTAGGGCAGTTTTCTTGGCTATGTGAGACTTGAGTGGGAGAGAGGAAGATACCGAGCTGGGATTTGAACTTCCATCTTCCACGCCATTATAAAGGGTAATGTAACAGATAATGTAATGTAATGGATGACTCATTGTACTGTAGGAAAAGCTTTCTTTTCCTACAGTACAACACTGCCGCTTCCTTCAACTTCATTTTTCCCAATAGCAGCTTTCAAATGACTCCCAAATTAAAACAGTTCAATTAAGAAATGTCAAAATGAATTGATTGAACATTACCTTGTTTTTCAGTTTTGCTTCTGCCAGAACTGTTCAGTGACATAGACACACATTCATGAACAGCATGGTCATTTGGGGAAAAAATGTTTCATTGAAAAACACTTCACTTGGTCCCAGTCACAATGTGTAAAAGGGGATGAATTAAAGTTGCAAGGTCAATGTAATTCTGATATTTTCTGACTTTTGAGTGCCTGAATTTACCACATTTACAGTCCTTTTAACACAGATTTTATGGCCTTTTAAAAATATATATTTCTTCTTTCTTATCTTATTATCCATTCAGTAATACTGCAAAAGCTGACTTTAGGTGCACCTGTGTCCTTTAATGTTTGATCTTGTAGCAGTACTCATATATGTAAGTTTCTTGTGCTGCCTCTAACAAGATGCCATGGCATTAATGGCAAAACTCTGGCAGCAGGTGAGCTGCACAAAGCAATGTTAAAGAGCTTGCAGGTATCTTCACAATGATGTAATTCCTGGAGTGATTCAGCTTGCAGTGCTGGCACACTGCCCAGACTACTTAGGCATCTTTTCTTCTGAACTAATATTTACAAGTTAAATACCACATGTTTCATCATTCAAGGAAAAAGCTAATATTACTAATACCAAGGCTGAAAAAGTAATTATTGTATTGTACTTCCAGTTTCATGCTGGTGAGTTATCTTCAAAAAAGACCCCAAAAACAAAATAAAGTCCCACTTAGCATTTGACTTTTCACCAAAAAGTAAGAAGCTTTTAGTCTCTGTTAAATTTAACCCTATCTTGTTAAAATCTTCTGTTTATGTATGGTTAAGAGGTTAGGAAAAGGAAAAAAGGAAAAGAAAACAGACAGTGTATTATGTGTAGTGATCACTTATTACAATGATCACACCTAAACCTAAATACCTATTTAGTATTAGTGGCTGTTTAGTTCAGTTGGTTAAAGTCTGGTGCTAATAATACCAAAGTTTGCTCCCTGTTTGGATTAAATGATTATTTGTGGTGCCTTCCAGCCTTCCCTCTCTATGAGATGTATACCAAACAGCTTAGACGGCAGGGGTCGGCAAAGTCCAGCCCATGGGCTGGATTGGGCCTGTGGTGGTTCCCAGTAGCTCCTGAGGCAACAGCTCTTTCTGGACTGAGCCCTGCTGCCTGGGTACCCTGGCCTATCTGCCTCACACTCACCACCAGAGGTGGGACCCACATGTGTAGGCTGGGCTGCTGCAATGGGGCAGTGGCTGGGAACAAGACAGGTGGGTGGGCAGGGGTGACCTTGTGCACTTGGGGCAGTGATAGTGTGGGGCCATATCTGGTGCAGAGTGTTAATATGCTGCCCATGGACCCCTGTGATGCGTGTGGGTTCCCCGTGCAGGGACTAGATCCTAGTGCTGGCCCTGCACTGTCTATCACCATAGGATCTTGGCCCCAGAGCAGCTCTATGCCATTCCCAGCTAATCTTCATGGAGACTCCAAGAGCACAGGGCTGGGCCACAGGCCCAGTTCTATAGCCTGCTGTTCCTGGGATCTCCATGGAGGTGAGCTGGGAGCAGCTTGGGCAGCAGCTGCTGACAACTACAGTCTGCCTGCCAGTGGGATCTGCCATTTTACCCTCCCATAGCTTAGAATCACCAACAATTAGGGAGGCTATATGTCCCTCCCTGCTTCTACTTGGCCAGCTAACCTCACCCCATCAAGACTCTGGGGCCAGGATCCTATGGTGGTGACAGTGCAGGGCCAGTGCTAGGATCCACTCCCTGCATGGGGAACTCACACTTATCACAGGGGCTTGTGGGCAGGTGCAGTTGGCCTCACAAATGGAGCCTAAGTTGCAGTTTGTCTCCTGCAAGGCTGTAATGTCAGTGTTAAGGTTTTGCAGCTCTTGATCAATCAGTGCAGTCTTCCGGACATCATCCATCATCTGTAAATTGTTATTCATGCCAGGACACATGATCCTGACATTGCAGCTTCCCAGCCAGAAGGTTTTACTTTTCTTTTCTTTGTTGCCCCTTGCTTGATTTGCCATCTGTTTTTTGACTTTTGGTAAAGTCCAATGTACCAAATGAGGCAGGCACACCACAGCAAGCCCACACCTTACTGGCTGGAGACTGCTCAGCTTAAGGTGGTCAGCAGCTGACCACTGGAACACAAGTGATTGCTCTCACCAATGACAGTGAGCCATGGTGCACCACTCCACCAACTGAGTTGAGCTTATAACTCATGATTGCCCCCTTCCATATTGTGCTGATGCAAGGAGCAAAGATGGAGTATCCTCTCCATTTAGTTTTGGCTGCAGTGCCCTGAGCAGTTGATATGGAGATACTTGAGTTACCCAGGTACCAATGTCCCTCAGTTTGGCCTTGCTGGTTGATCCCAAAGGCAAGGCAGAAGTCAGTAAATTCAGCTGTAGGAGCTGTCAGTACAAAGAAGATCTTCAATCTGTCCTCCTTTCACAGCTCCACTCTAGACTGATTGTTAACCAGGGCTGGAGAGCCCACTCCACCCTACCATAGCTTCTGCCTTTTGGTGGCATTTCCTTCACCAGGGGTAAGTACTAGTACCCTCCTCTAGGTTGTTTCTGTACCTGAAGTTGTTGGCATCTTAGAGGTTGCAACGTTATTTCATGCCACTCAGCTCTTGGGGTTCACAGCTGCAGGTAGTACTACCTAGTGTCATAACAGTAGCAGACTTGGCCTGGTCTGACCTGACTATCTGGAAAAAGATATTATGATGATTTTTAAAAAGTTATTAAAAAGTCAATAAGTTGATTTCCTTCATTTGTCACTGAGACCACCCCCCCTCCCTGCCATACACACATATTACATTTAAGTTGTGATTAATTACATCCTAAGTTATGATCTGGCCACATGTTAAAGTAATTAATGGTGTCATAAAGTCAAAGCCAAAAAGGTATTCCACAAAAATGTCTAATAACTTCCTATCATACCGTTAATTGAATGTGTGGCTTGCTGTACTCCTGGGAGCCCACGGGAGCTCAGTCATCTAATGAGGCTCCCAACTGTATGAGTACATGGTATGGCCCTGTGGTTGGGACCCTCATCAGCTGCAGGTACCCAGCCTCAAGGGACTATGACTCACCCCCATGGCAGGGAGAGCCATCCACTGAGGGGTCCCAGCTGCAGCAATAAGACCTGGTGCTTAATGGGATCTGAGACGTGCGTGGCATAGCAGAAAACATCAAATCCCATCACACATTTACCTGCATGTCTGGCAAGGGCCTCAATAACAGGGAGCCTTAGTAATATCATGGTGTTAATATGGATATTTGTTTAAAAGAGCATTTTAAATAATTGGGATGCATAGGCATTGCGGAATTTGAGATACCAATATTTTAAGGTTTTTTTACTGTTTCCTTTTGAAAACTGTCTAAATATCTCACTACAGTTTGGGCAAATAAACAACAGAGATTGTTGCAGAAAGTAGAGCTGTTTTCTGTTAAATGGCAGTTGGAAGAGATTTTCCTGCAGCCAGCTGCCAAATCTCTCCACTGTAAAATAATACTTAGGTTGAAAATTTTTAAGAGCTTTCAAAGAGCTGTTTGAGAAATTAAATATATATAGATTTTTTTTTACAGATTCTTTATGAATATTTTTTTAAAAAACATTTTCAATTCATTTCTATTTTGGTTTAAAAATCAAACTGAAACCATATTTGATGTCAGAATTAAAGTAAAATTGATGGTTTGAATAATTGAATTTCATGAGTTTTTTTAATTGTGACTGTTGCCATGTATTAAATATTTATTCATTTTTTTCAATCTTTGATACTATAGATTGTAATTGGTTTAGAAAATTATTGAAAAATTAGCCTTTTTTAGAAATTTGTTTATGTTTTGTTCTAAATACAGTAATGCAGAAATAATGTCTTTTGTAATGCAATGCTGCTTAGGAAATGATAAAATGCTTATATTTTATTTATGATTTTCAGAACAGCTAATTATATTTCTGACTGGTTTGCTGATTGTAACAAGTATATCTATTTCAAATATACATTATTTAATAGTTAGATTCCTACCTGATTATATTTTGCAGACAGAAAAACTGATCTTGTACACGTTACATGTTTCCTCACAGATCAAGTATGGCTTTTTCCTAATTGCTAAATATTGAAGACATCTGCATTGAACATATGCCAATACCACATATAACACATCTGATAGAGGTGGTGGAACAAAGTTAAAATCTTTAGTCTCAATTGTGGGCAATGCAATAAGCTGTTTTTGGACCTAAGAATCTAAATGCCACTGATACCCACTTTAGTCCTATTGTAGAGCTAAGTCTAAGTATTTAGTGGTCAATTTCACAGGTGTTTCTGTGAAGTACTGAACATTCCCAACTCCACTGGCTTCTGTAGCAGTTTTCAGCATTTGTGGGACTGACCACCTGGGGGGAGACATTTTATTATGTTCATGTGTGTGTAGCTAGTCAGGTTCCCAGGGGTGCCTATG
Organism: Crocodylus siamensis; assembly: GCF_052110815.1. Lineage (NCBI taxonomy): Eukaryota > Metazoa > Chordata > Crocodylia > Crocodylidae > Crocodylus > Crocodylus siamensis. The sequence goes on from NC_143395.1 coordinate 310,163,430, forward strand.
ATGCCCCCTGCAGATTCCCCGACCATGCCCTGCACCTAGGGCACCTTCCTATCTTTCCTGCCATGCTTTGATGGAATAATGATAAATAGCAAGGCTTCTTATGGACCTCTGCGTGGTCCCAGGTCCATTGAACCCCTACTTGGGTCCCGGCATCCTAGTAGTCCTCATTGATCCTCGGCCCCTCTCTGGGCCTCTATAGTCATCTGTGCCCAGCAGGGGACCCAAACCCTTAAGGGCTAATAGCTTGTCTCCAAATCTTCCCCTACGCCACATCCCAGGCCTTGCGAGTGGTAATGTAATGTCATTCCCTCTGCTGGGGCTTTCGCCACCTCACCCTCTGCCCCTTAACTCTAGCTAGGCCTTCTAGCCTGGGCCCACTGCATTGGACCTGGCTTTGAGGTACTAATTTTGCTTTTGCTTTCTGGTTGTTGGGCCTCTGGCCCCTGTCTACTAGGCCCCAGGTCACTGTGCGTCTGTGTCCCTCTAGCAGCAGGCCTCTGGCCCCTGTCTCATTGCTGCCTTGCACTCCCTGCTCACTCCAGGCTCAATAACTGCTTGAGCTTTGAGCCTTCCCCTAGCAGGGCTCAAGGCCATCGTGTGCATCTCAGGCACTAACGGGACCTCCTTAACTGCCCCTTACAGCCCCATCCCAAACCTCCAGTATAAACCTAACACAAGCCCCCAGACTATAACCTAAATCACAACAGTGAAGGTAGCCCCTTTAAGATCCTGGTTTTTATCCTCTGATAAAAGAAACCCCAATCTTCTGATTAAAATAAGTAATCCAAATCCACACCACTACATACATACGTGTGTGTGTGTGTGTGTGTGTGTGTGTGTGTATACATATGCTGTGCTGTTTGATTTTAATCACAAAAAATGTGGATTTTGGGTTACTTATTTTAATCCAAAAATTGGGGATTTTTCAATCAAAGAAAACCAAGATCCCTGCATATGACTAGATAAAGACCAGCATGAATAATGACGAGTGGGTAAGTATTAGTTTTTCCTAACTATCTAGCAAACATTTGCACTGCGTGCATTGAAAAAAAATTAATATCAGTAGACAAATAATTTCCTACATGAAGGAACTTAATAAATAATGAAAACAATGCTAGATAGGATGCTCCCAGTAGCTTAAAATATAAAGTCTTTGGGATAGGGGTGCCAATTACAGAGCCACATCTTCAGTTGATGTGACAGTCTGATTGAAATCAATTAAGATAGGTCAGTCTATACCAACTGAAAATCAAGCTCACCATGTTACTGACCCTGATCTTTATCGACTAACTAGACCAGACATGTCAAAATTATCCAGCCCATAGAACTGAGTGAATGGTGCAGGGCTGGTCTGTGGTCTGGACCACATTCAAGGACCAGCCCCACATTCCAGCCTGTGTTCTGGAGCAGCAAGAATGGGCACTACACACAACCCAGTCCTGCTTTAGGTGCTGCCACGCTGCACTGCTTAGCTCTGGAGCCAATGCCATGTGCAGCATGGCCCCAAACCTGCATACAGCCACTCTGGGTTTGTGCTTCATGGAGCAGCTGCTCTGCCACTTCTAGAGGTGAGTGGAGCAGGCACTGACTGCATGAGTTGTAAGGGTCTGCAGGCTGCCTGTGGGTTACTCCGAGATCCATGGGCAGTACTGGGGGCCAGATGATATGGTTCTGTGCACCATACCTTCCACATTCCTTATCTAGATATTTCACTGATACTGTGGGGACACTACTGTGGCTGAACTATCCAATGAGTTTTTTGCCCTGGTGTTCCTGATAAGTCTCCTAATGGGTTCTTAGATGGGCATCAGAGGGACACCAACCCACCAACTGTCCACACTGACTTGGTGCAGAGTCACTTGGATGGACTGGATGTGTTTAAGTCAGCCTGGATGAGCTTCATCCAAGAGTACTGAAGGAATTGGCCAGTGTCATAGCAGACCCACTGGCATGGCTGTTTGAGCACTCATGGCACTCGGGTCAGGTCCTGGAGGACTGGAAAAGGCCAATGTGGACCCTATTTTCAAGAAGGGAAGGAAGGAGCATCTGAGTAATTATAGGCCAGTCAGTCTCACCTCCATCTTTGGAAAGGTCTTTGAAAAGATTATGAAGGATCATATTTGTGGGAGTCCAGCAGAAAAAATAATGCAGCAGGGAAACCAGCATGGATTTGTAGCAGGTAGGTCATGCCTGACCAGCCTGGTTTTGTTTTATGACAGGGACACAAAATACTTAGACACAGGAGTAGAGGTGGATGTTGTTTTAGCAAGGCCTTCAATACAATATCTCATCCCATTCTCATAAATAAATTAAGAGGCTGTGACAGATGGTTACATAGTCCAATGGGTGGCAAATTGGCTTAGCAGTCACACCCAGAGAGTGGTAGTAGACAGGTCGGTATTGACCTGGAAGGATGTGGGTAGTGGGATCCCGCAGGGTTCAGTCCTTGGACCGATACTCTTCAATGTCTTCATCAGTGACTTGGATGTGGGTGTGAAGTGTACTCTGTCCAAGTTTGCGGACGATACTAAATTGTGGTGTGAAATGCATACTTTGGAGGGTAGAGAATGAAGGCAGACCTGGACAAGTTAGAAAAGTGGATGCAGTACAAGGACAAGTGCAGAGTGCTGCACCTAGGGTGTAAAAAAATCCAGCACAGCTATTGCCTGGGAAGTGACTCTCTCAGCAGCACAGAAGCAGCAAGGGATCTCGGAGTCATAGTGGACTCCAAGATGAATATGAGTCGTCAGTGTAACAAAATCATCAGCAAGGCTAACCGCACTTTATCATGCATGAGCAGATGCATGACAAATAGAACCAAGGAGGTGATACTCCCCCTCTATGTGGCATTGGTCAGACCGCAGTTGAAGTACTGTGTCCAGTTTTTGGTGCCGTACTTCAAGAAGGATATTGATAGACTCAAGAGGGTCCAGAGAAGGGCCACTCGTACGCTTAGGGGCTTACAGGACAAGACTTACAGTATTTAGTGGTCAATTTCACAGGTGTTTCTGTGAAGTACTGAACATTCCCAACTCTACTGGCTTCTGTAGCAGTTTTCAGCATTTGTGGGACTGACCACCTGGGGGGAGACATTTTATTACCAAATACTTACTCATACACTTAGGGGCTTACAGGAGAGACTGAGGGACTTGGACCTCTTCAGCCTCCACAAGAGAAGGCTGAGAGGTGATTTTGTGGCCACCTATGAATTCATTAGGGTGATGTAGCAAGGGATTGGAGATGCTCTGTTCACCAGGGTGCTTCTTGGGGTAACAAGGAACAATGGTCACAAACTGACAGAGAGCCGATTTAAGTTAGACATCAGAAAAAACTTCTTCATGGTAAGGGTGGCCAAAACTTGGAATGGGCTTTCAAGGGAGGTGATGCTCTCCCCTGTCTTGGGATCTTTAAGAGAAGGCTGGATAGGCATCTGGCTAGGGTCATCTGATGCCAGTACTCTTTCCTACTTAGGCAGGGTATCAGACTCAATCTGTTGAGGTCCCTTCCAACCATGCATCTATGAAAATAATGTCTGTAAAGTGTTATGAAACCATTAGGTAAAGATCAATTCATGATTACATATTATTATTGTTATAATTTTATTAGTATTCAGGCTCTGACAGAGACTCCTTTCACAAGATACATTTACTGTTTGTTCCAAGTATATATTCGCAGAGATCTTATGAACATTTTAAATGTACTTTTTAAATTTGAAATCTTCTTAAATGAGGAGCAAACAGTAATTAAGAAAGCTCTTTGAAGTAAAACATGCATGGAAAAAACAAATGAAATACTATGTCCTTGTTTTTCCCTTCAAGGAGCCTACCAGAAGTAACAAATCTTAGCTAATTTTAAAGAAAGGAAAGTCAGGTGTCACATTTTAAAAGAAATGCATATTAAAAAGGTTGGAATTTATGTTGTCCTCATTACTTTAAAAAAATGTCAGACAGAGAGAGGAGGAAAATGGTAGCCTTTCAGAAATGTAGTCTGAAAAGTATTGGTTCTATAATAAGTATCATTGTAAACAGCTGGTTACAATGCATGGAATGAATAAATGCTTATTTCAGTATTATTCAAGAAAAAGTTGAATAGAAACATTCCTGAGATCATATTGCATCAGCTCGTAGCTAAGGAGAAGGTACATTGACTTCTATGGCCGGGGCTAGACTACACTAGATTTCTAAAAGTTTAGCTCTGAGGCAGCCTTCAGAGTTCACTTTGGTCATCTTAGAGGACCTGGAAACCAATATTCAAGACACTTTCTTCTTGCTGAATGGGCCTTTGTCTCAAGCTCCCTTCTTTTATTCTTTGTCCTTACATAGGTCTGTCATAAACTTTCCTCTGACTTAGCTGTAGGAACAGAGGGTTGTTCTGCAGTTCAAAGTGCCCTACCCTCTTTGTTCAATTCTGTCCCAGTATGGTCCCAGTTTATCTTGTCCTGCATGTTTGTAGCAATGGTAGAAAAGCTATCTTTTTCCCAGCTGTCCCAGGATAACACACTGAAAATGTTATGTATTATCAGAGAAGCAAAATGTGTTTTCCGTTTTTGTTACTTTTTTAACCCCATACATTTCTCCCTCGCCCACCAATAACATCTTCTAAAGATATCATCACATATTATAATGTGACTTATAAAAATCACCAAATTGGAATTTATAGAAAATCCAACTGACACTTATTGACATTTGATCTGTGCTATTATAAAATGTCTTTTAAACAGTACCTGTCATTCCAATTACCTAATATACTACTTTATATCTTTGTCTATTTCAGATTTGTTGTAATATGCTAAAGGAGGCTAGAGTTCCAATTTTCAATCATCAGAATACAAAAGAAAGATGATATCTGAAACATGGTATAGTTTTTCATGTATCTAGGGGCTATTTTTAAGGCCTGCTTTGAAAATACATGCAAATATTGCCAGTCTAAGAACTGTAACAAATCCTAAAGATGTATATTACTACCCTGAGAAACAAGAAAGATGATTTATATTCTCATCTTAATGTTCATCATGTATTACTATTAGAATTTAATAAGGGTTGCAAGTGAAAGAACCCTAAGCAACAAGATAAGGAATATATCATAAATTATAGCAAGTAGTGGAATTCTCTCTCAAATAAAAAATACTGGATCTATAAATCTTAATTTTCAAAGTCAGTGAAATCTACAGGCTAAATCAGAGATACTGTTCTATATGGTATAGTAGCTCCACATTACGAGCAATATGCTGATAACATATGTATAGGTATTAATTCACAACTATCATTTCCTGACTTAGGCCTTGGAAAAAAATTGCAGGGGGAAAAATCAACAATTTTTCTACCCGCAACATCCTTCACTATTCATTTTCTCTAGTGTCAAAATGGGTATATTAAATCACTAGGAAAGAGTACATTGTTTGATACGGTGGCAGCAGGGTGCACGTGATTTCATAACAACACTGAAAGCCAAAATTTCTGTATGTTTTAATGACTTGTGGTGCAGGTGGCAAGGGAGAGAGCATGGACTGCCTACAGCCGGTATTGGAGAGCTGTGAAAAAAGGAGACATGGAGGGGCAGAGTGTGTTATGTAACATCTGTTCCTAAATGGAGGTAATAAGATGCAACCTGCTAGCATAAGCAGAAACATGTCAAGTTAAATAGAGTAGCAGCAGGGCTCAAGGTAGAACATTTGGAAGTTGTGAAAATAAACGAGTAGCACACTAACATTTATAGACACCAGTCAACTGCTTAACGAGGCTGGTGCTTTCCCAGTGACACTGCCATTTATTCAAGCCACAGTGGAAATGTAGAATACCTTCTGCTGAGATGTTGCAGAGACACATAAATTGAGCAGTGCTGATTTTAAGAACTATCGATGCCTGAAATGATTACAGAAACCTTGAAAGCAGGTGTAAGAAATCTATGATAAATCAACTCTCTTGCCTCTTGGCCCAGCCATGTAATTTGAGATAAATGACTGCCAATGGAAAACTATGACAAAGGAAGGGGAAGTAGAACGGGTGAAATTACTGCCAGAAAACAGCCTAAGTGAGAAAGAGGTTGACACTAGGAAACAAGTGATAGAGAGTCCCAACATAGTTTCCACTATGTATTCCCAGGAAGACCTGGGTCATTTCCTGCCCCGATTTAAGCCCAAGGCCCTTCTGTTTAAATTCACAGCAATATTTTTGCCTTCTTTTTTCAAGGTAAACAGTTGCTGCAAACACAGTTTGAATAAAATGAAGCAGGCAAGATCATCTGCAAACTCTGTGCATTCATTCCTCTCTCATAGAGATAATTCCATTCTATTAAATGCCTGAATTCTATTTTGAGATTCAGGATGTCTTACTAAAAAGCTACAAAGCCACAGCAGGATAAAACCATGAAAAATATTAACAAAAGTAGGAAAATTATGTTTCAGTATGATAACTATGTGGCAGAATGCCGGGATAGCAATTCCGGCACCACTTGGGGAGCCATGGGCTTTACGGAGCGGGCGAGCGTGCGGCTTGTGGGGCGGGATTGCGCGTGGCTTGTGGGGCGGGATTGGAGGTAGCTTTATGACCACCTTCGAGGTTCACCGAGTTGGTGCAAGTAGATGACTTAGAGTAAGTTGTTAGTTTTCTATAATAAGTTTGTAGGATGTCTGTTGGTTCATGGGGTTTCGGAGTAAGCCCTTGTGTTCTAACCCGATGGGCTAGGTGCGGCTGCCAACTCCTTAAGTTCCAGAACTGGTCAACAGCTCATTGAGATAGGGTGTTAGTGGTAGAAGTTATTACAAAGTAAATATAAGGTAAAGTAAAAATTTGTTTTATTCACTCACCTGGCCTCACCCTCTTACGAATAAGAGGGGAGACCGGCTGGAGCGAAGTTGCAGTAAATATAAGTATAGAAAGCGTAGATATGCTGTCTAAGCTACGAAGAGAGGCAGTTAAGAGGTGGAGTCTCCGATGTTTCTTCAGTATGCCGGATACAAAGGGGGTCTGTTGGCCCACAGGGTTCACTAGCGAGCCTTTGCTTTCCACCCCTTGCGGCATAGGTGCGGCTACTCACTAGTTAGTCCTAGGGCTGGTCAACAGCTCATGAACAGGATGGTGGATAACAAAACTGTAACACAGTGAATCGTTGTCGATTGTCAGATTTTTGAGGCCTTGGTTTTCGCTGGGATACGCCCAGGCGGGGAGGCTGAGGACAGGCTACAGGGTGATCAAGCCTGAAGGGTCGCCCAGTCATCGTCTCTGCTACTTCCTGCCTCTATGCCTCTTTTATAGATGTTGGTTGGACTGCCTCTGTGACACTAACTATGATAAAAGCTAAGCATACAGGGATAGGATAGTTTCTTTTACATAATAGTTACTAGGTAGATTTTGTACATAAGTTTCGTTTCTTCAGGAATGACACTTATAGATAAGAAATGAAATTTACAAAATACGCATGTGCAGCTTAATACAAGCGTGGGAAAATATAAAGCTTTCATTTTGATTAGAAGCCAAAACTACAAGATCACATAAATGTGAGAGTGCTGCGCGGCAGTTATACAGAAATAAAATAAGACATTTACAAACTAAAGGGAATGAGAATGACAATAATGAAGGGAAATTCAGGAAGGCTGCTCGGGATGGTAGGAGTTACAAAAGGATACTTGTTATATAAAGTATTGGCATAAGTAACCTTAGATACCATTTGTTTCTGTGATGATGACTCCACGTCTTAATGGAAAAAATAAAGTGGTTGACACATAAGAATATATTTGAATCGGCAAGAGATGGACCTTTCAGAGGAGCTGAGGCAAGGTGATGCTACTTGCTATCGGACAAAACAGAATGACCACCACCAGCACCATGTTGCAAACAAAAAACAAAGCTCACCTCTGAGTTAGTGTCTTGCAAAAAATCCTAGTCCTCTTATTGGCTTGACTTTTTTTATAGCAATACAATAACTGAAACTTGTTCCTGCCATCCAGGTTGGAAGACAGAGTATACTCATGTATTGTTTTCATGAGTTTATGCACTATGATCGCTAACCTTTGTTACAGCTTAGATAATTAGGATTTGTATAACTGGTAATGAGTCCAGGTAGGCACAGCACACCAAACAGACAAAAAACCCAACCTTCTATATTCCTGCCACTCCTCCGCAAGAAGGAATTTCCACTATTAGAGGCAAAGGAAGAGAGTGGGAGCAGAAATTTGCAGGGGGAAGAAACACTAGTAATATTTTACATTAAGAATGAAAGAACACGTTAAGCATAAACCTACTGATTTGATCATTTGCAAATCATCTTCCTCCTAAGGCCACACACCAAGCACAACTCAACTCTGTTTTATGTTGGTGGTGACATACAGTTTTTAGTGAGTTATGAAACACAGCATGGCATTTACCCTAACAGCATGGTAGTAAGCACATTCATGTCACCACAGTGGAAATGATATAAAATACAAAAGTAGTTCATATTACCCATGCTTTATTCACAATGCTGCCAACATCCTATGTCATTAAACCAAGTGATTGTAAACATTTTAAAAATATAATTGGAAAAACACAGATTTTTTTTTTAAAGGTTTGATTTTGTGAAGCTCCTGTGGCTGGCAGCATAAGCTGTAACATCACAAGTGCCAGATGCTAGCTTGTTTTGTTCCTATTTGGTTTACAGTTGTAAGTAAGTGGGTGCAAACCATCAGGTTTTTTTTTTTTTTTTTTGGTTTAATTTTCCCTTTTTTCTCCTTATGTAATAGCTTAATTCTTGCTTTCATGAGTACTTGGCATTGTTTAAACATCATTCTTGCTAGAGCTGTAGACTAGGATAGAGTACAGTGTGCCTTGGTTGAGTTGCATCAAAGATCAAGTCTGGCCATAGAGGTAGATCCTCTTGCTGCAAAGACACTTTCTAGTAGTATAGAATAGATGTAGGCAAATAGTGGATTTTATAGTATGGTTCCTGAACTAAACCCCACCCCCCCATACAAATAAACTATTGGGTTGCTTTGAAATAAAAGGGAAATTTTTCACATTTCTCATTAATTAGATATATATATGTTTGTATGTGTATGAATACACACATAAACATTTTTTATATATATATATATATAGCATGTTTATATATATGTTACATATATTATATGTATTATATATATGTGTGTAATGTGTGCGGGTGGTCCCTTCCTCCCTGCCTAGTTCTATTTGTCTTGGGCAATAGGATTTTCAAACCTGACTTACTGTACAGTGACCCAGTAGATATGGTAAAAATTATAAAATAAACTGGGGGAAGGCCAACAACAGTAGTAATATCAGTACTGTGTGAGTTTGTGCCGAATTATGTAAGGACTGAATTAAGCACAGGCTCAGACCTGGATGTTCAATTTAAAACTTTTATTGTTTCACAAAGTCATAAACTTAAGGAGGTCTGTTGGTTCACAAGGTTCCCAAATCAGGCCCTTGCTTTCTAACCCGAAGGCTAGGTGCGGCTGCCTGATTCAGTAGTCTCAGAACTGATCAACAGGTCATTTAAAAGGAGTCACTTATCTTTTTTTAGACAAAAGATACAAAACTGTCCCCACTCTGACAGTGAGGTGTCTAACATAACTTTACTATTACTTATATATGATAATAAATATACATATGTATTTCTAATTTTTACTTTTATTGGTTACTTAGTTAACTCATCTATATTATAATATCAGGTGATATGCTCTGTATTATAATTTTTACGCTTCTTATGCTAATTCTTAATGACCTTAAATATAACATTTTCCAGACTCTGCTTGACCTTAAGTATATCATTTTCTAGACTCTGCAGTTTAGCCATGCGGTTTCCTGTTTTAACAATATAAGCTGCTTGCTTGCAATTTTTATCATTGTCAGCATTTTCATCTAAGGGTCAGAAGGTGATTACCAGAATGTCAATCGCTGGCTCCTCAACCTCCTTGAAGCATTCTGGGAGTTTTAGTGCATTGTTCTTAATGCTAGGCCTTGCTTAGCATAAGCACTATCTCACAAGTACTTTTGAAGTTACAGAAATGCCAGAGGCCAGTAAGACAAACCAGATGTAGGCTTCTGAACCATGTAGTATCACAAACAGAGAAGAATGGGCAGGACAGATAAAAAGAAGGAGATGAATCTACTTACACACAGGGCTGTCCCTAGGGTGGGGGTGAATCAGGGTAACCTCCCTGGGCCCTGCACTTTGGGGGGCCCTGCAGAATTGGGCAGAGGGGCTGCGGCCCCTCTTGCAGGGCCCGCCTAGTGCTGGTGACTCCATGCCGCCACCGCCAGCTTTGCATGTGGCCTCTCACCACTCCGTGCCCCCCCACTCCCCGCTGCTGCTGGCTTCTTTGCATCTGGGCCCTGCACTGGCTGATTTGCCCTGAGCCCTGCACACTGCTAGGATCATCTCTGCTTACAGATTATACATTCAGACAGGTGTGGGACATCTGAGTATGGCACAAATGCATAAGCAACAAGCAGAACATGCTTTTTCACTCAGATACGTAATATTCTGGCATGGTAGAGACTGAGCGTGGATTGGGGATTGATACAAGGCAAATGACAGTTTAATCTGTAACCCAAGCCACAGAAGTCTTTGTTGCAATTTGATTACTAGCTACTGCAGAAGTTGTTTGATTCAGCAGGGATATGGTCTCTTTCAATTACTTTGTGAAAATCATGGAATTTCAAATTGAAGAGAACAGAGCTTGTCAGTTTGCTATGCTAATCATTCTTTGAATTAATGTGTGCGTTACATACTCAGAACATTAAATGTATATATACTTTAATGGAAAGTATATACATGGTTTTAAATTGAAAATAATGTTTGACTCCACTATCTTGGTGGTATAATTGTTTGTTTGTTTGTTAGTTTTATAAGAAGAAAAAGCACCAGGATGAATGAATGAAATTAATATTGAAGACTCTGCACTGGTAAGCATAAAGCCCATATCCCAAAAGCAATTCCTATCTTTTGCATAACCTTAACTGTAAAACAGATTTTCTGCAATTCATTTAAAGATAGTCATATTTTATGCTCACTTAAAAGTTTCTGAAAACATGAAATAATACTGTAAGTTCATGAAATGAGTGAAAGGAAATATTATTTTGCCTGCAAGATGCTCCCTTTATTAGTTTCATTTGGCCCTTTATTTCATGTGATTTATGTAGCTGTTAAGTGGTTTCACTTTTAGGACTGTGTGAAGCTTCAGTCCCTGATTCGATTTGACAGAGATTTGGTGGCTGAATCTCTGAATCTGAATCAAATCAGAAGACCCTTTAATCTCTCCAAATTGAATCAGAACTCTCTGAATCGATTCAGAGAGATTTGGAATGATTTGGACATAGAGACAGCTTTAAATGTTTTTTCTACATGCCTCTATCTAGCAAGGGCTCATGAATGCTGGAGTGCATGGAGTGTCTAACAGGAGCATGGGGGCTGCCCAGCGCACTTGGCATCAGACCTGAAACTGGACCAGAAGCACTTCTGGTCTACTTATGGGTCTGCCAGGGATCATGTGCCCCCTGGCTCAGTGACTACTGGCTCCTGGGTCTAGGGGGAACCCAGAGTCCCCCTGTGACTGATCACTGAGCTGGGGTGGCATGGGGGGCTCCCCCGGTGTGCTCCCTGATAGACCCAGAAGTGGGCCAGTAGTACTGCTGGTCCACTTCAAGGTTCTCTGCCAAGCATGTAGACGGTCCCCCCCACACTCCTGTGGGATGCTTCATGCGCCCCAGAATTCCAGCAATCACAAACCGCATCTGCTACCTCAAGGTATGTAGAAAAAACTTTTAAAGCTGTGTCTATGGCCTAATCACTGATTCTCCGAATCAGCATCGAATCTTCAGATTCGGATTCAGCCAAATTGACTCAGGGACAGTGATCCAAATCAACTAATGAAATCAATGTCCCTGATTCAGGCTGAATCTGAATCCAAATGAAATAGGGCCTGCTTCGCATATCCCATTCACTTTTAGAGATTGTATTGTACTCTAACTTGAAGACCTAAAATGTCACTAATGTAGTCTAAATACAAGATACTTTGTAATTAGAACCTTTTGGCTAATAACAAAACTCTCCCTTGCTGTGTCTTCAGTTGCATCTTTCTACTCATGTCCTTGGAGAACTGAATACCAATATCTTTATAATAACTTTTTTAAGTATGAGAGACTTCTATCATGCCTGGCCTCACTGCTTTCTAAGCAAATGCAGTCCCCCTGCCCAACCCTGTGCCCACTGGGCTTTTCAAAAAACCTTTTATCACATATATTGCTTGCTTCTAGAGCTCTCCCAAATTTGTCCACACTCTTTTTTTTAATACTGTGGTACTTAAAACTGGAATTATGGGTTTACTTGGTAGCTGTGTTGGTCTGAGGCAAGACGACATACACAAAACTAGAATTCTTGTTTCCAAAATGATACCTTTTATTAGACCAACTGGGAAATTGCAAGAAAATTGTCCTTTTCTGCAAGCTTTTGTCAGGCTCTGGGAAAAGTATAGATGGTACAAGGTAGTAAGAAGTCCCCATAAGTAGGAAATAAACTTTATTTTTGTACAGATGGAGCTGAAGATGAAAAAACATGGAATATGTTGAATTTTAGCCAATTTTGGATTTTAAACTTCATTGCAGAACAACAAGAAATATTTTTTACCTTCCTGTCTGCCACCTGCCACCTCCAAGTAGTCACCTCCAAGAATTCTACCTGATCTGCACATCCAAGAGCTAATCAGCACAACTCACAAAGACACTCTCATGGACCCAGGGGGACAGCCTTCCATCTTTAGGTATATGAGGCGGCAGCGAGGGCCAAGCTCAACATGAGCAAAAGGACCTGCCTTGCTGTGGGTGAGCTTGGGGATGTAGAGTCACTGGGGGGATAGACTTCAACCCTGAGCTGAGTGGCAGGACAGCATGGGAGAAGACAGAGGCAAAGTAAAGCAGAGACTGGGGCTGTGGCACATGCGCTCTCTTTCCATGGAGGGGTAGGGGGGTGTGTCACACTTGTGAAGGCGGTGTTGTTACCAGTGTTTCTGTATACCGCACTGGTCTTCTCCGCCTTCCAAGCATGTTGCCCACAGGGTTTAGAGGGCTGTGTGTGTTTTCTTTTGGAGCTCCAAATGGGAAAAGGTTGGCAGTAAGATCTTGTACAAGGATGAGTTCAAAATCTAATAGTTCAGATTCAGCTTTAGCCAATTACTTCACTTTTCAAGGGTAATTTCTTAGGCCAGTTGATTTGTATATATCTAACATAGCTAAATATGCTTTAACCTTCTATTTTTCTCTTCTGTATTCCATATATACCCTCTTATTGTTTACAATAAAATGTGCTAATATTGCAGTTACACTTTTTAGTGGGGACTAAAGCAAAAGAGGCATTTAATGTTTCGGCCCTCTGTGTTTTGTGTTTGCTCATCTCCCTTGTAATGTAAATGCATCATACTTCCTGTGCCTGTCTATCAGCCTTATTCATAAAAGCTTTTCTTATCGACTTTTATGTTACTTGTCTCTCCACAATTAATTTGGCTGCTTAGTCTTCCCAACTTTTGTCCCCTACATGCTTTTGCTATTCTTTATACTCTTTCTTAGCAATGAGTCCTTATGCCCACTTTTTGTTTGACTTTCTTTGATTTTCTAGATTATCAAAGAAATTCTGATGTAGCTATATAGGTCTCTTACAGTGGGCGCATCTACACCTTCATTAATGGGCTTTTGCTAACTCGCATTAAATTTAGTAACCCCATTGTGAAGTACTCATAAAAGGCACATTAGTGAGAGCACATGGTTTTAATGCACATAAGTTAGAGCACATGTTTTTTATGATGCTTTAAGGCACATTAAAATAGGATAAATCACTTTAAAGTGCACATGTAGACATTCCCAGTATTCTTATCTTTCCTTTGCGTCAGGAGAAATTGAAGTGTCTTTAATATTATCTTCTCTTAGACACTGCTTGTTCTATGAAAACTTTTTCTCTTAGAATTCTTTCCCATCAGACCTCACCTACTAAGTCCCTGACTTCACTGAAATCTTCTCTTTGAAGCTCTTTGCTGTTGTTCCACTGTTCTTGGTGAATGAAAGTCGATAACTTGTAGAGACTGTTTGTGATGTATATGTGTAAAATGAGTTTTGGTCTCAGTCTAAACATCACAGACAACAACTAATGGGTCAGTTATCTGGAAAGAGGGAAGTATTAAATGGGTTTAGAAAGTGAGCTGTCCTAAGAGTCAGAACTGAAGTTCGTGAGCCATGGCTCCCATACAGTACCTCTTTTGTAGGTTAACAGAAGACTTAAATATTCACCAGCTGATCTGAAACACTACACAGACAACGCATTCTGCCGGTGTGGGGAGGAAGAATAAACTATCTTCAGAAGATATCTGGGGTTTTATATTGTTTTTTGGGGGAGTTTTTTGCTGCTGGTGGAAAATCATATTTTCTTTTCAGTTCTTTTTGTCAGGTTGGGCTTTCCAGCTCTTCATTGCATTCTCTTCATAGCATTGTGTGTGTGTCAAATTTTGGGCAGTTGTACAAGCACTGTTCTTCACATCATTGATTTTTAGGGAGACATCAGAGATAGGGACATAGGCTCTGATTTTGAACTTCCTAGACCTTAAATGCTGGAGGCTGCAAGTAAGAGAAGAACAGTGCTCTGGTCCTACCTGGTTCACTCTCCCTTCCAGCATCTGCTCTCTGACACTGTGAGACGGCATGCTGGGTGGGATGAACCTATGGTCTGACCCAATAAGTGGTAATTCCTATGTTCTTATATTAGATCCAAAGTGAAGGACAGTTATTTTCATTGCCTTCATTAGTCTTTGAATCAGATCTTTGATGCATCTTTTGTCCTGTTCTGCATATATCAGAATTATAAAAAGTAGTAACTTTTAATAATCTTAAAAAGAAAGAAATAGCATAATTCAGATAGTCCAGTACTGATTAGGAAGAACACCACTGATCTGCTACACCCAAAATACCATATATCCTCCTACTTGTACTTCATAATATTACAGTTAGAAAGTGCCAAATAATGGGGAAGAGGAATGAATAAAAATAAATGGCATAATAATATTATAGACTGAAGAACAAAATCTCTTACTTTTTAAGTGTAACCCCCTGCAGCCAGTTATGGATCCCTTGGGTCTCTGACTTGGAGCCCTCCTTCTTAGAGCATGGAGAGTCTCCCTACAGAAGGACACCTGGAGCCTCAAAACGTTCACTGAGACAACACTCAGTACTTAACTATATACAATTTATTTACATAGGGAGAAAAAGGGAGGTAGACAAGACCATACAAATCAATATATACACTGAAAAAGATACTAATAACTATTAGATACTAATAACTATTATACATATGTTACAGCAGTATGAAACCCTAAACTACTTCGTCTTCTGGAAATTTGGGAGTACTCCCCGAGGAAAAGTGTGTGTGTGTGGGGGGGGGGGGGGGGTTGTAAGAGCCTCTCAAGTTTGTTCCTAGATGAGTTCCTATGTTGCTTGTAGTGACATTGTACAACTTTCAGCAATGAATGTCACACTGGTCCTGGATGCAAGTAACTGTCCAGTCTTTTACAAACACTTCTACCCCCCACACGGGAGGCAGCAAAGTTCTGACTCACCCATATGGGTAAGCCCCTTCAGAGTCCTATACTCTAGAGTGTAGCAGTCACACATCCACCCTGGATCAGTCTCGTACCAATCACCCCTCCTGCAGGGTGACTGGAGTCAAACTCCTGTGGTCTGAACCTGGCTCCTCTCCCTCAGCAGGGGCTCGGGCAAGTACCATGCAGCTTACTACCTTACTCCTACACCTCTGAGAGGGGTTTATGTCCCATTCCATGTCTAAGTGAAAACCTGCAGTGTTGCAATCTCTGTTTTTAATATCTCTCTCTAGCACTCAGAACTGAATGGAGGTACTCTCCCTTGCACGGGATGGGTGACTCTCCCCATCTTCCCCATATGGGCAGGCTGCAAACACCCAGGGAAGGCTCGTCTGGGGCTACAATTTCCTCCCTTAAACAAACAAAGAATATGCTGACAGAGCTTTCTGGACTTGACAGGCGTCATCTTGCTCTGTCTCCCAAAACCTGTTGGACCTTGGAGCAGCACCTTGGTCTTTGTCATCCCGTGCTTGCTCCAGCCTTGTCCTGCCAACTTCAGGCTGTTCTGGCAATCATTTGACTGCCCCACTGGGTCAGCTTACCCCATCTCTTCAATGTCCATGAGCTTTTCTCTCTCTGACTGCAGCACGTGCCTTCTTTTATCCCCCCTGGGAGCCACGCTCCAGATAGCAGCTCATCCAATCAAGAGTTCAGAGTGACTTCTCCAGTCACCTTGCACCATATCTGTGGATCACGGCTAGTCTAATCAGAAGTTTGGGTTGAATGGTCCAATCACACTGAACTTCCCTTGTTGCAACAGGTTGAAGCATAAGCCCAACTAGATGAAGACCAGGCTGTAAGAGAGCCTTATCTAATTCTGTTACATAAGTTTCACAGGCATTATCAAAAATGGTGAAATAATTCAATATAGCTGTGTACTTAAAACTGAGCCATTCAAATCCTGAAAGTTTACAAGATGAATGGCACTGTGACAGGGCTTTGAACATTTTGGGGAAAGATCACATGAGCTACTGAGCACAGCTTTCAAGGAAAACACATAAAAAGTATGAGACACTGTGATATTATGCATGCCACAAAAGAAGCTTAGGCTTACAAGTGATAAGTGCTGTCAATTCCTAAATGACTGCAATGGGTTTTCTGCAGTTGAACATGAGGTATTCTGAAACAAGCCACCAAGCAAAGAAATGATAAAAAGAAGAGCAAAAATAAACTGGAAACACCCGGGGAAAAGGAATTAAATAGTTAGGGCTGTATTGGTCCTGGACCCAGATGTGGCCTGAGTGTACCTCTGAGACACCCTCCCAGGGTTCTTCTACACCCTGGAGTGCCCTTCTCCCCCAAACCTCTCTCTGCTGTCTGCTGCTTGACTGCTAAGAACCAGCTGGAATGTGCCAGAGGACAGCTTCTTGGCCTATGACACTTATGGCCTTATCTGTCTTGCTCAGGTCTTTCCAGGCCTTAACAGAGGTGAGGATTTAGCCAGCTGGAAGGATCACATACATCCTTGTCCAATTGTGCACTCAGAAAAGATGGATCCCTCTTTCTGTGGAATATGTTGAGTTTGAATCATCAGAATACTCTGGGATTATGAGTATCACTGACATCAAGTAATTTATAAAAAGATAAAATGATTTATTATAAAAAAACAAGAACAAATATAGGAACTCAGTAATCACGGGCACCTACACGCATGCCGGATGCCTGCTCTGATGCATGCTAATTAGCATGTGCTAGCAGCCTCAGTGTCTTGCGTATTCAGCATCCTTGCACTTCAAAATGGCAGTGGGCACTTTAACTAAAGTTCATTGAACAAGCTTTGGTTAAAGCACCCCAGCCACTATTTTGAAGTGTGAGACACTGGATACATAAGATGCTGCGGGCACTTTAGACTGGCTCCCATGAGCTGCTTTAATTAAAGCACCTCCCCCCACCCCTTTCCTCCCCACCTAAAGCATGTGTAAAGATGATCCATATGTTTAGCTATAGATAGAGTACATGAGTAAAATCTAAAAAAAAATCAGAATAATAAACCGTTCTTACCTTGCACCTTAAATCCAGAGATGAAAGCCATAGCTAGCTTCACTGGGTGAAAATGCCTTTGACCCTGCAAAGTTAGCCTCTGGGGATGACTTGGTGGGGGAGGTGCTAGTACAAGGGAGGCTAAGGGACAGTGATCATGAAATGATCCAGTTTGCTATTCAGAGGAAGACGGGGAGGGTAACTAGCACAGCACAAATGCTTGATTTTAGGAAAGCCAGTTTTGATGTGCTCAGGGCAGTGGTCAGGGAGGCACTCGGAGCCCAGGGTCCGAATTAGATAAGCTCGTATGGGGGTCCAGGAAAGGTGGTCCTTCCTAAGGAGGCTATCCTTGGGGCGCAGCAGGATGCAATTCCTCTGTGCAGGAAGGTGGGAAAAGGGTCCAAGAAACCTTCATGGCTGAGCACGGATATCCGGGCTGGCCTGAGGGCAAAGAAAAAAGCATACTGGCAGTGGAAGCAAGGGGCAGGGACAAAGGAGGAGTACACCTCCCTGACCCGAGCTTGTAGGGATTTGGTAAGGAAGGATAAAGCAGCACTAGAGCTTAGATTAGCTTCTGGGATTAAGGATAACAAAAAGTCCTTCTTCAAGTATATAGGTAGCAAGAAGAAGTCTTGGGGTAACATTGGACCCCTATGGGGCAGGGCAGGACAGTTGGTGACGGATGTGCGAGAGAAGGCAGAACTCTTCAACAAGTTCTTTGCCTCCATGTTCCTGTCCGCTGACAATGGGGTGCTTTAGGGTCATAGCGTAGAGAGGCCCGGGAAGGATGCGAGTCCCCCGACTGTTAGTTCAGACCTAGTTAAGGATTACCTGGAGGGCTTAGATGTGTCCAAGTCGGCGGGCCTGGATGACCTTCATCCACGGCTGCTGATGGAACTGGCTGGTGTCATTGTGGAGCCATTGGCATGGCTGTTCGAGGACTCCTGGTGCTCAGGCCAAGTGCCTGAGGACTGGAAAAGGGCCAATGTGGTCCCTATTTTCAAGAAGGGGAGGAAGGAAGAGCCTGGCAACTACAGGCCAGTCAGCCTCACTTCTATCCCGGGGAAAGTCATTGAAAAAATTATCACGGGCCACATTTGTGAGAGCCCTGCAGGGGAAGTGACGTTGAGGGGCAACCAGCATGGGTTCATGCCAGGCTGATCCTGCCTGACTAACCTGGTCTCTTTCTCCCTGTCACCTCCTTTGCTTAGCCTGCTTTTCTTTTGCTAAGGGATGCCAGTCTCTCCTGTACCCAGGTATGGGAAAACTGGGCACTTGACCAGAATGGCAGAATTGATAGGGTGGTTGACTAATGGTCTCTGGCTAACAATTGACTGAAGTAGTTAGTGGGACGGACGTGGGGGAAGGGGCAAAAATAAAGAATGTTTTGCCTAGGTCAGAAAAACAGCAAAATCCATTACTGTCACTGCATAACTATGCCCCACCAGCCTGTCTCAGCAACACAATATAGCAGACTTGTTAAATGGTGGGTACATGCATGTGGGGCCATAGTAATCATCAGTTGTAAGAATCCCTATGGAAATGTTACCAGCCAGAATCAATTTGAATAGGTCTGAGTTTGCTTTGTTTTATGCTGGGACCTAGTCTGGGTCTCAGCAACCTACAAGAAATAGATAGAAGGTAAAAGTGTCATGGAGTCACTTTTCTCCCCTTCAGTCTTCCTTCAATCTTGCACTGAGTGGACTTTCGCTAGAGCCAAGGACTGAGCTTTCCAGCCCAGCAATTCTCTCTTCCTAACAAAGATATTCTTTCAGGTTTAAAGTTCTGTAATCCATTTAAGCCTTTGACAACCTAGCTGTTTATCAGCTTACCTTCTAGCAACTTCCCAAGATTCAGAATTGTACGTTGGCTTTTAAAGTGATTTCCTGATGCCATCTTTCCAGGTGGTGATGACTAGTCCTGAATTGCATGTTCCCATGGTATATTTTAAACCATGATTTCAAAAATCCTCAGCATTCTTTTCTAGTATATTAAAAATGAGTAGAAAGAGTCTGAATTCATGGAAGCCTAGTTCTTGGGCATGAAAGCTGCATTGAGGTAAACAAACAACATTACAGTAACAAAGAATTATTTGCAATCTGCATGAATGAAGCATGAAAGGAAGAACCAGAGGCCTAGGGCTGCTGCAATGTATGGGGGCAGCAGCAACTTCTGACTGTCACTATGCTACCAGTACAATGGTACAGCTGCAGAAGCAGCCATTTTATCTTCCCCTTTGCTAAGTTGGCACCATGGGAAGTGGCCCTGCTTGCCCTTCCCTAGTTACGCTACTGGGAAGAATAAAGTCAGTAGGAAGGGAAACTTTTAAGGGGAGACTTGGTGCACACTGCTTGAATTTTAGATGCAGTTGCAACATCTCTGTAAACATTTTATTAACAAAGAGCTAGTTTAGTATTAAAAACATGGAGTCCTCTCATGTCATTACCCAGCAGAGGTGTACAAAGCATAATGGCAGTGGTCAGCCCACTGAGACTTACAACAAGGAGGAGAATGTGTAAATAACAGGCACAGAAAACAGCTGCTGGAAACAGCAAATATAAGGCATGAATGGATTCCGAGCACAAGAAGATGTTGGATTTCCAGACAAAGACATTGTAAAAGTCTAGAAGTGAGATATGAGTCTCTCTAGCGAACTGGCCATAGGATGTTAATATGAGAGAATGAAGGCATTTTTTAGTATCTTGCAGCCAGAAGTAATACCTGCAAAACTGAAATAGCTGATAAAGGTATGTGTCAAATACAGACAGAAATTGACTGCAGAGATATTGTATCCTGCTTTTGTTTTTTACCTGAAACCAAGAAGAAGAGGCAATATTAAAATGGAACAGCATTAACAGGACAAAATGAGTTTTAGAATAGAATGTTTTAGTGGTTTGGGTCTCCTGGAGAGGTGGGAGTTCAAATCCCCTCAGGTAAAAGACATCTGTGAATAAAAGTCTATCATGATCTGGATGAGTCCATTAAACACTAGGCTTTGGAGTAACCATTTCCTTGTTATTTTTCTAAATGAAGCCTATATCTAGCCTGTCTTTGTTTTTGGTAATAGTTCCCGAAATGGGAATAGAATGAAATATTTTGGATTGAACATTATAGTTTGAACGCTCAAGGTTTCCACTTTAAATAGGTTTTTGTTTGTTTGTTTGGGGTGTGGTGGTCTAACCGAAAACCAGTTATTTTCACTGCCTGATCAAACTGCTGTAGTCTATCTGGGAACGGACAAAGGCATGAATAACTGAGGCCAAATCATTGCCTGCCAACAAAAGACGGAGTCTCCTAGCCAGCCTGAGATAACGGAAAATCATACCTAGGGATGCTGTTATGTGGGAGCTTCATGCCAGAACAGAACTGCTAAACTATGGGCAGAAGTGACCAACTATAGATATGCATCTCCCACACACAGGAGACTGTGGCTGAAAATTCTTAAAAATGCTCCCCTGTACCCATAAATATTATCTATTTCTTCCTCAGATTTGGCAGCAACCATGTTTCATCTATATATGGTTGTATTCAGGTAGAGTACCATTACTGCAGTGCTGGTAAAGCATGCCAGACATGACTTCTTGGTTCCTTCTTCAACATTTCTGCTCCTGCAACATATACTTTTCCCTTACAGTTCAATGAGGATTGCTACTCATTCTACTAACACAGAACTTCCTAATCCAAGGACCAAAGAACTTTATGAACATAAACTATGCACGCTTTCTGTAGGTTGAGCAGCCCTCCCATACACTTTACAGGCATTATGCAATTACCTGGAGACCAGCCACACATGCAAAGCAGCTATCACATGATAAAAAGCAGGAACAGCTGAAAAGCATAAAAATGTGTACCAACTTTATAGCTAGTTGCTATCAAACTTTAATTTGCATGTGTAGCAGGGTCTTCTGTGCAGCTGGGAGCCCCATCCTTAGGGCTCAGAGCTGTGTGAAACCCTCAGAACTTAGGGATCATGGCTGCCATGATCCCTGGGGCTCAGTGGTGTGAAAAAACACCCAGGGCCACAGGATCACCGCAGGAGAAATCTCCCCTGCCTTGGGGGTCTGGGATCACCATAATCCTCTGACCTCATGGGTTCCACTCAATCCTGGAGTGGGGAGATTGCTGAGGATTGGCAATCCTCCAGGCTTGGGAGTGCATTGGGTGCCCCTGCAGCTGAAAGCCCCTCAACTGGGGAAGGTGGGGTTCCCAGCCCAGGATTAGGTTCCTCCTGCACTGGCAATAAAGCATGATGGGATCTAATGCACAATCCCACAAATGCACCTTCTGCCATGCACATGAGGCATAGTAAGAGGTGTGCTTGTGTGAATCATGCATTAGATCCCATCATGCCTTTATCTACACGCGTGTGTGGGGGGAGGAAGGAGACAGTATCAGCTTCTGTATTATACAGAACAGGAAACTGAAGTAAAACATGGTTAAATGGCTAATTTTATTCATAGATTTCATAGACATTAGGGCTGGAAGGGACCTCGGAAGATCATCGAGTCCAACCCCCTGCCCGAAGGGCAGGAAATCAGCTGGGATATATATATAGTGATTCAAATGAAACACCTCTGTGTATGTGTATGATGTTTCATCTGAATCATGGAAAAATGTGGATTTGGGTTACTTTTTGAAATCTGAAAATTGGGGATTTTTTTAAATCAGAGAAAACCAGGATCCCTGGTGAACAGACATTCACTTTTTATTCTGGAAATTCAGCCACATGCCTGCAGTGGTGCAGTCCAGAAGTTGGGGGGTTCTAGAGCATGCCTCCCTGGTTGGCTAGGGCAGATAACTTGGGCCAAAGCTAGCCCACCAGCCCTGAGAGGAAGGTCAGAGGATTTGCTGGGGAGGTCCAAAACATTCTGGGATGCTGGGGGACTGTGAGTTAACTTGAATCTAGAAGTGATCTGGGACAAAAGTTCAATATACTAATTTAACCTGAATCAGTTAAGTGATACTACATCCATCCAGGTTTATCTTAAACAGTTTGGGCCATTTTGAAAACAGTTTATGTGCACTGAATTTCTGGGCTAGGAACAGAAGTTACACATAAACCAATTTGAGTGATCAGAAACTGGTTTAAACCTGTAACAGAACAGAAATGCAATGCACATTGCAGTTTCAAACTGTCTGAAATTGGTTTAAGATTAACCTGGTTGAAAGTAGTACCAGACTTAACGGATTTGGGTCAAACTGGTTTATGAAACTTCTGTCACAGACCCCTTCCTGGTTCAAGTTAAAGCACAGTCCCCCAGCATCTCAGCATGCTTTCCAGACCTGTGCTGGGCTGGGCTGTCTGCTCCAGCAGAGAAGGATTGGGTGGTGGGTGGGGGGAAGGCAGGGACTGCCCCATACAGGCAAACCCCAGCTAGGGTCTGGGGCCAGGGAGGGGGTTAAACTTCCCTTCTGCCAAATACAGAGATGCCCTACTAAAAACTTACTGCTGACTATGACTGTGTTTTAAGAATCCCAAAGGCACCTGGAAGCAGGAAGAAGAAGCGATGAACAACTCTACAGAGTCCTGCTACTGTGATTCTGGACTGCAAATCCCAGAGAGTTCAGGGGCAGCAGGAAGAGGAAGCAAACACACAGACCATGCTGGCTACATGCCAAAGAGTTGTGCTTGTGTGTCCCCTGCCTTCTGGCCTGATTCACTGCAGGTATGTGGCTGCATTCCCTGAATCAAAAGTGAATGTGTGTCCAGTTGTTTCTCAGTTTAATCTCTACAACTTAGACTAACCTGCAAAGACTGAATCAATTCAGCCTCAGGCTTTCTGACTGTCTGTACATAGCCCTGTTGTGTTAGAGATCTGAACTGGTTTCCAATCACTTATACTGGTTTACATGTAATTTCTGTCCCTAGGCCAGCAGAGAAAATGTTCAAAGTGTACACAAAACAAAGGAAGTAAAGAAATTTATAAATGTGCAATTCTGTTTTTGGGTGGAAGGAATTTCTAAATTTCTAGCAGGGAATTTTCAGAAGAGCAAGCTTAGATCTCTGCTTCTTACTTAAGTAAGGGAATGTTATCCAATGTTAATTCTGAGGGAACTGAATCAGGCCCCCAAACACTCTGAACAATGGAAGATTTATTTAAATGAATTGAAATAAAGACCACAGAGGGGCAAAATACAAAAGGAAAATAAAATCAGAATTCTTGGAGATGTGGTATTCTTGTCAAACAAACCTACAGTGATGGTGAAAGACAACACAGAGCTGAAAGAAAATTGAATTGCTGGGGCTTAAGCACTAAAACGTACAAGAGTAAGTGTCTATCTTTTTCTGCCAAGGAATTAATTTAATCCAAGGCAAAGAACAGTTTTTAACCTTTCTTGCAGAAACAAATTCTTCAGCTTGGAAATGCCAGTGCAGTCTGAACAAATGTGTCTCCTGATGTTACTTACTCTCCGGCCCCCTCCTTCCACCCCCATACCCCTCAGTCTGCAAGAATTCCTAGCCTCCAGCCGCCCTCTGTCTTCCAGTCACCAAGCTGCAGATACCCAGTTAGGTACTTAGCAATCCTGAGATGCTTTCCCCTCCCCCTTTCCCATAAGAGTAATTTTTGTTTTTAGTGTTGAAATTCCCTTTCCCTACCACCTCCAGTTTTTTTAGAGTTAGGCTATTTGCTTTCAGCAGTGCTGAGTATTCATCCCCCTTGCAAACCCCCTCAGATTCTACGCTTACAGAGTACAAGCACTCACCAAAAACACTCATCCCCCGTCCCCCACCCCAAACACTCAGCCCCACTCCTTTAACAAGCCCAGCAGCAGCAACCATATGCTACACATTAAAGACAGCCGGAGAGGTTAATAATCATTTGTATGCTGCCCACATTTGATATAAAAGCTGCAGAATAAAAAAAGTGTTTATTTTCCTGTAACTTGGAAGCAAATATTAGAAACTTCTCCATAGCTATAATATCTTTGAAAAGTTACATGCTTGAATTTATTAATAGATTGTTCCATGCCTTTCTGCAATTTTTAAAAAATATGTAACTGTAGGGACATGTTTGATTTTTCTCCCACCCACATCCCCAAAGAATTATATCCCTCTCCCACCACACACTAAAGATCATTTCTTTAAAATTAACATAAAATAAATCACTGCTGCTAAATAAGGAACCCTTTTTTCTAGGGACAGATTATGAACACTGAACTTACTGTCTCTAAGGAAAATGTCAGAGATTTTCCATCAGAGAAGTATATCCACTAATTTGCGTTTGAGCTGTGTATTGCTATGGAACTGTATAACTCTTGGTCTTCAAAAAGCAAACAGTAGTTCAAGAAACGTCTTTATTCAAGAACAAACCTCTTCTTATGTTTCAAAATCAACTTCAGTGAGCGTTTTCTTTTGAGATGATCCAACTCAACAAGCACAGCAATTAAGTTCTCAGACAAGAGCAAGCTTGGCAAAGGAAAAATAACTAGGTGGGGCATTCGAAAGTCATCCACAGTAAACAGCTTAGTCTTCCACTGAAATAGAATAAAAGCTTTATCCTTGTCTTTGAGGGTAGCAGGTTCAATGGTAAGTACTTCTAAAATTTCACCATGGTCTTCTTAGTGTCTGAAAATGTTTGTTTGTCCCCGCTGAAAAAATATTGACTAGAAAATAGCGTAGGATGAATGTTGGATGATTTTGTTCCTGTAGAGACTGAGTCTAAATCCCTTATTATACTCAGCCTATTCCTTTTAAAATTATGAACTAACTTCCTCCCACAAAACCTCTGTTACAATTATATCTGATAGTTAATCCTTCTTGTACTGAACTCTTTCCCAAAGTTGTTCTGCTCTTCTAAACACTCAGTTAAATTTGCCAATCCTGATTGTCACTTGTGACTTGGCATGTAAGCCTAACCAGGCCTAAACTCAATATATATATTTTTAAGCTCTGCACATAATGTCCTCCCTAGAATAATAAATTATCCCCATTCAAAACAGAATTACATTAGACCAGAGCTGCAAGAAAATAAAAAAAATCAAATTCATTTTTCCTTATCATTCCATACCACTCACATGTTGTGCTGAAACATGTGATGCTACTCCAGGTATGCCACAGCCTGAACCTCAGGTAATATAGCCAATTTAGTGTTATGCTGTGGGAAGGCTAATTGAATTTGACTCTCAGCAGAAGTAATTAGCTTGTCCAGAGTGTTGTAGAAAATGTTGCTGCAATACTTCCATTTCAGGAGATACCGGAGTAATGTGGTATGTTTCAGTATAGTGCCGTGTGTATGTGCTGAGAGCTATAGACATACACTAAGAAATTTTAAATGTTAGAACTGCTAAAAGATTCACCAGCCCTCAATCTTACAGGGTCTATGTCATGGGATGGGGTCCCCAGGGATGGCCGTGACACCTTAGGGCTCCGTGACCGTGCCAATCTTGCCCCTTTTCCTCATAGTTTCATAGTTTCATAGTAGCTAGAGTCGGAAGGGACCTAGGTAGATCATCTAGTCCGACCCCCTGCCTTAGCAGGAAAGAGCACCGGGGTCAGATGACCCCGGCAAGGTGCTCATCTAACTTCCTTTTAAAAATCCCCAGGCTCGGAGCCTGCACCACTTCCCCTGGAAGCTGGTTCCAGGCCCTAGCCACCCTGACTGTGAAGTAGCGCCTCCTAATATCTAATCTAAACTTACCCTCCGCCAGTTTGTGACCGTTATTCCTGGTCACTCCTGGCAGCGCACGGGGGAACAGGGACTCCCCCAATACCTGCTGATCCCCCCTGACCAGTTTGTAGCAGGCCACAAGGTCCCCCCTTAGCCTTCTCTTGTGGAGGCTAAACAGGTTCAGGTCCCGTAGCCTATCCTCATAAGGCCTGCCCTGCTGACCCCTGATCATACGAGTGGCCCTCCTCTGAACTCTTTCCATATTGTCCACGTCCCTCTTGAAGTGTGGCGCCCAGAACTGGACGCAGTACTCCAGCTGCGGCCTGACTCATCTGCCATGTCTTGTCGGAAATTATAATATAGGGAATCTGTCCTCGAGTTTGTTCTGGACATGGTCCTGATGGACCTAGCTGAACCCTGTGGATTCTTTCAACCCCTTTTTGGGTCCCTCTCAAAATGACTGCCTCCCGGGTCTCCTTAGCCTTATGGGTGAGATGCGTGGCTCCAAAACCACCTTTTTGCCATGCCCCAAGCTTCACAGATGTTACACAGATGTTGTCTCCTTGTGTTGAGGCCTTAGCTTAGTCCAGCCTCAGTAACTGCACCCTCTGGCACTGGGGTCTGCGCTCTCCCTTGTCACTGCGCCCTCTCAGGCGCTGGGGTCTCCACACTGTAGTGCACCTCCAATGAGGCCTCCTCCTTCCCCAGTAGGCTCAGCCTGATCCACTGGTTTACAAACAGAAATCAAAGTATGAGCCCTGGGCTATAACATAATTCAATCAGTTCAGGGTGTGCTCTGCCCCTTTAAAAGTACTAAACCTTCCCCCTAGCACTAAACTTCTTGCAGGCCAGGGTCCCTGGTGAGCCTCTTAATACTACCAGAAGCAGAACAGGCAGTCAAGCATCTTCACTTAGCTTCTTCTAAGAGAGCTCCTTCCCCCTTGGCTGCTGACAGAGAACTGTGCTCTAGTCCCAGCCCTGGGGTTTATATCTACTCCAGGCCCTGCCTCTTCTGGTCAGCTGACCACCGGCAGGTACAGGCTAATTCTCTCATTCCTGCTGCCATGGTAACCTGCACCTGTGGAGTTCCTGCTTGACTGCTAGGGCCCTCCCCTTAGGGAGTTTCTGCCCTTAAAGGAGCAGGCACCTTAGTGCCCTGAGATACTCTACAAGGCTAGTAAACACCCCAAATCAAGTTAGGGAGAGTGACTTTCTTTAAATGACAGCAAACATGCTAAGGACCTGACCCAATGACCTTGGAAGTCAATAGGAAGAGTTGGTACAGTGGATGCAGCTTGAAATGAAATGCAAACAAAACAACCTCCTTTTCCCAACTAACAGCAAAACTGCATAGTACTACTTTGTTAGCATTCTTTAGGTTCAGTTTTGAAGTATTTTTCTTAACCTAAAATAATGGAAAATGTACCTAAGTTAATAACTAAGGGATGCTAAATATTTGAATAATATAATCCTATTGGTCCACTTCTTTATCAAATAGGTAGTATTAGAAGTAGAACAGATGATTCGGGGGTGGGGAGTAGCAGACTAGACACTGGTTCCCAACATTACTTTAAAAATAGTTCTTCCTAAGACTTGTAGATATTTTATGGTTCCCTCTTGCTGCAATTTGAACTGTTCTGTTATGAAAGAAATTTAATTTAGAATAAGAGAAATTGATTGTTTAAGCAGTTTGCCTCCCACTGGTCTTTAAAATAAGGCCATCAGGAGGAGTCTTAAACTCTTAATGACCTCTCTGGCTAATGATTATACCACCTGGCTAGAACAGCCCTTTGTTTAAAATACTCAGTAAATTAAATTGTAAGCTGCGTAAGCTTTGAAGCAGTGCTATAATTTACAGGGTAGCTTACCTTAACTGAGTTTGAAGATACTAATGCTTTTTACTAAGTGTTGTCAACTTTCAATGATGGCTTATTTTAATTTGCGTTAGGATCTAAAATGGAAAAAGTGGGTATTGGCATTGTAGCAGGGTGACAAAAAGTTTGTGAAAACAGGGAAAGAGAGGGGAAAATCGATTTTCTTCTTTTTTCCTTTAGAATGTTTTAACATTTCATGTCTTTATTGCTGTCCAAACATCTGAAAGAACAAAAGTTAAGACTATCCCAAAATTCAGCAATTCAGTTGAGCAAAAGTTACATTTTTTTTTCTCTAAGAAAAGGAAATTACATACCACAATTTGTTTGAATTATAAAACATGTACCTTTGAGTTATGAACTGGTATTATGGCTGTGGGAGACGTAAAGGATGTTGTTGTTTTTACACACATTGTTATGATGTGCACAATATCGCATGTATAATACAGTATTAGAATTTTTTGGTAATCAGAACTCCCAGCTGCATTTTTCCCCTTGTGTCAGTACTGAATGTAGCTTTCATTTAGTGGCAAAATCTTAGTGACATATTTTCAAAGGCATTATAAAAGAATAATTGTCCATTTTGAGTAACATTTTGTGGAGGAAATAGTAAATTACTAATTGCCTAATGGTAAGCATAAGAATGCTTCTGAGGCAGTTTATTGAGACTCTCCCTGAGCATATCTAATATGTCTCATGACTCCCATTATTAAGATAAAGAAATATAGACTAGATGAAAGTACTTTATGGTGGATACATAAGTGGTTGGATTGTTGTGCTCAACAAATATTCATTAATGGCTCAATGCCTAGTTGGAGGAGCTATCACATGGGATTCCTCTTAGCTTAATTTCAACACTGTGAAAGTCTTGTTTGCTTATTTGATGAGCCTTGACCAGGGCCAGGTCATATTGATTTTTTCTTTTGCCCCATTGTAAACACTGCAGCAAGTAGTGAACTGGTTCTATAAATGGAACATCCCAACTGATAATTATTTTCAATCATAAGAAAATAATAAAATGTTAGAATCGTGAATTCTTCACAATTCCTGATGAATTTATTCTGTCAACATCCTGTTAAATAAAATATTTTTGGATTCATTTTCCAGATTTAGGAATGAGACCTGGAAGGATTTGGGTCCAAAAAAGGAATTGGGGATCTAAAATTAGATTTAGCTGGATGTAAGGCACCTAAATTCAAACTTGGAGGAACTAACTAGGATGCTTCTGTTCATGCACAATATTGCCTCAGTTTGAGAGGTAAATCTCCTGGCTAAGACCCATTAAGATCTAGCCAGAGCAGAACTTAAATCTTCTGTAGGGCCTGATCTAATAGGCAAGCTTGCAGCATAGATTCATAAGCTAGAAGGGTGAAAGAGATCTCAAAAGGTCATCTACCCTAACCCCCTGCTCAAGGTAGGATTGTTCCTGACTAAACTGTCTCAGTCAAGGGTCTGGTAAACCAGTGTCTAAAATTGCCCCAAAACAAGGATTCCATACCTTAACCACCCTAGTAGTGGGGAAGCATTTCCTAATCTGTATCTTAACTTTCCCTTCCTTTAATTTAAGACCATTTCTCCTTGTCCTGTCTCCAGCACCTGCAGCAAAAGTCTATCTACATCCCTCATCTAGTTAATAGCCCTTCAGCTATTTAAAGACAGTTATCAAAGTTCCCCTCAGTCTTTCCTTCTGGAAGCTAAATAACCCTAGTTCTTTCAGTCTAAAAAGGTATGTTTCCCAAAGCTCTATTCATTTTTTATCACTGTCAACTAAATCTTTCTAAAATGTTCACATCTTTCTTGAAGTGAGGAGTGCTGAAGTGGACGTAGTATTCCAAGTGAGGCCTCACCAGTGCTGAATAGAGTGGGAGAATTACTTCCCTTCATTTGAAAGTGATGATCTGATGAATGTATTTCAACATGTTCCTGGCCTTTTTTGCAACAAGAGCACACTGTGTTCTCATATTCCTCTTCTTATCCACTGTCCTTCTCTGCAGTACTGCAGCCTAGTCAGTTATACTGTACTTTTTATTTAAGCACACAACTGTTCTGTCCCAAGTACAGAACTTTGTGCATGTCCTTGCTGAATTTAATCTAATTTATTTTGGACCATTTCTCTAATTTCTCCAGATCATAGAATCATAAAAAATTAGGGTTGGAAGGGACCTCAGGAGGTCATCTAGTCCAATCCCCTACTCAAAGCAGAACCATACCCAATGAGATCATCCCAGCCTAAGATTTGTCTAGCCAGATCTTAAAAACCTCCAAGGATGGACATTCCACCACCTCTCTGGGTAACCTGTTCCAGTGTTTTACTACCCTCCTAGTGAGAAAATTCTTCCTAATATTTAACCTAAACTTCCCTTGCTGCAACTTGAGACCATTGCTCCTTGTTATGTCATCTGCCACCACTGAAAACAGTCTAGCTCCATCCTCTCTGGAACCCTGCTTCAGGTAGTCGAAGGCTGGTACTAAATTCCCCCTCAGTCTTCTCTTGTCTAGACTAAGTAATCCCAGTTCCCTCAGCCTCTCCTCAAAAATCATATCCCCCAGTCCCCTCACCATTTTTGTTGCCCTCCATTGGACTCTCTCCAATTTGTCCATGTCCTTTCCGGGGGGAGGGGGGGGCGGCAAAACTGAACAGAGTACTCCAGATGTGTTTTCACCAGTGCTGAATAGAAGGGAATAATCACTTCCCTTGACCTACTGGCAATACCCCTACCAGTGCAGCCCAGTATGCCATTACCCTTCTTGGCAACAAGGGCACACTGCTGGCTCATATTCAGCTTATTGTCCCCAGGTCCTTTTCTACAGAGCTGCTGCCCAGCCAGTCAGCCCCTGCCTGTACTGGTGCATGGGATTATTCCATCCTAAGTGCAGGACTTTGCATGTGTCCTTGTTGAACCTCATGAGATTCCCAAACTGTGCTGCCCAGTAGGGCTGTGTGAAGCTTCGGGTGGTGATTCGATTCAGAGGAGATTCGGCCCGATTCAGTGGCTGAATCTCTGAGTCCAAATCAAATCAGGGGACCAATTAAAAGGTCCAAATTAATCTGAAGCTCTCTGAATCTTTGGAAAAGATTCAGAGAGCTTCGATGATTCGGGAAGTCCCTGCCCGCTGCAGCAGGGAGCTGCAGCCAGACTTGGAGCTGGTAAGTAGGGGATGGGGGAGGGCAGGCTGGAGGAGGGAAGAGACCATGGAGGGACCCCTGCCAGCCCCCAGCCCTTTTTTGCTCCCCCAGCCCCCTCCATGGCTGCCCCGCCCACCCCAGCTCCACTCACTGGGTGCTGCCATACAGGGGGCGATCCCTGCTACCCCCCACTGCCCCATGCTACATGGGGGGGCTCTGCATGAGCCCCCCTACCCCTTCCGCACTGCCCCAGCCCCTTCACAGCTGCTCCATCCAGCCCAGCTCTGGCCCTTTAAGAAAAAAAACCTTAGAAATACCCCAGGACTCACAGTTCCTGCGGGAGCCTCAGAGCTTTTTGGGGCTCAGACATAGCCCCCCTCATCACCCCCCCTGCCAGCAGGAATGGTGGGTCCAGGGTTTTTCTTGTGTTTTTTTTCTTAAAGGGCCATAACTGTAGCGGTGGGGCAGCCATGGGGGGGTTGGGGGAGGGGTCGAGGGACTCATGCAGAGCCCCCCACACAGTATGAGGCAGTGGGGGGCAGCAGGGATTGCCCCTCCCCGCCTGGCAGTACCCGGTGAGTTGTGGCTTTTTTATTCCAAGTGCCGGGAGCTGGGGCAGGCAGGGCAGCCATTGCCAGGCAGGGAGAGTGGGTGGGGGGGTGTCTGGTCTTGGTGATTCAGAGATTCAGAAATTCAGCAGCAGCCAAATCTCCAAATCAGATTTGGCCAAATCGATTCAGGACAGTGATTTAAATCACCAAATTGAATCACTGTCCCCCGAATTGACCAAATCCGAATCCAAAGCAGATACTAGCGGCTTCACACAGACCTACTGCCCAGTTCTGTACTCTGGAAGCTGACCTTGCCTATGAAGACTGAAGCAAAAAAAGGCATTGGGCACTTCAGCCTTTTTTGCATCCTCTGTCACAAGGTTGCCTCTCCCATGCAGTAAGGGACCCACATTTTCCCTGATTCTCCTCTTGCTACTGCCATACTTATGGAAACCCTTCTTGTTACCCTTCACATCCCTTGCTAACTGCAACTCCAATTGCTCTTTGGCCTTCCTGACTTCATCCCTGCATGCCTGAGCAATACTCTTATACTCCTCCCTAGTTGTTTGTCCAGGTTTCCATTTCTTATAAGCTTCCTTTTTGTGATTTATTTTACCGACAAGTTCCCTCCTAAGCCAAGTTTACTATACTTGCCATACTTCTGCCATACTTGCTAGTTTTCTGGATCTTTGCCCTTCCGTCCAGAATGTCTACAATTTCCTCCACCTTGGTATCTGTAAATTTGCTAAGTGTGCATTTCACCCCATCTTCTAATAATTAATAAAGATGTTCAATTGAACCCAGGACAGACCCCAGGAAACCCCACTTGATAGCTGTTCTAGACTAGACATTGAGAAATTGATTACCTCTTGTTGTGTATGATGATCCAACTGGTTATGTAAACATCTTAAAGTATTTGCATCTACTTTATATTTCTTTAGCTTTCTGAATATGTTATGGGAGACAGTGTGAACAGCCTTGCTAAAGTTCAGGTATATCACATCCACTTCTCTCCTGTCATCCACAAAGCCTGTCACCTTCCTACAGGAAATCAAGTTACTCTTGATGAACCCATGCTGGGTGCTGCCTTGTTCCACTCCAGGTGCTTAGAAATAGATTCCTTAATTATCTGCTCTATAATCTTTTCTGGCGTTGAGGTTGGACTAACTGACCTGTAATTCCTGACTGGTCTGTAATTACTTAACATGTAGTGATTGGAAAAAGTCCCTCACAGAATTCAATTATAAATTATTTCTTTTTAAACTGCTGGTGGTAGTGTTGTCATCATGAAGTTTCTACACAATAGCATTACTTGTCAGAATACTCACCTAGGACGTGGGAGACTGGGTTAAATTCCCTATTCTGTCTGAGAGTGTTCAAACCCACATCATCTTCCCCCCCAGAGAGTGCCTTAAGTCTATAAGCTTGATTCAGCTAGCTCTGTTGAAGCTGGATCACTGGGGAGCCAAGGGTGCAAAATTCAAGGACCCAGGAAAAGGCAGGACAAGAAGGAACATGACTGTGTAGCCACCTGGTTAGGACACTTGCCTAGGAGGAGAGAAGCCAACTTCCTTGACTGTTTTTTTAATTTCACATGAAACAGCCATGAGAGTAATCAGAAATAATACCAGCAGTGGAAACAAAAACTTTATGGCAAGTGCTTTAATCATTAGGTTACCTCATAAAAGGGTAGGCAGTACTACCAGTTGTGGCATAAATGGAAATTGATCCCTGCCTGCTTTTAAGAGCAAATTCTGAAACCAGAGTAGATAGATCCATCTACTTACACTCCTGACTCAGTTGCCTAAAACTCTGGGTTCAATTTAAGACACATCCCTGTGTTCATATTGAATAGCTCTAAGTGGCACAGCGTGCAGGGTTTTTTAGATTTCCATTCTGAGGTGCCTAACACTCCCCACACATTTTGTTGAGGAAGCTTAGGCATCTTGGAATGCCTAATAACCCTAGACCTTGGGATTCCATGCTGAGAGCCAGGTGCCAAAAAGTTAGACATTGTGATATTCAAGTCATTTACTGGATTTATCCTGAAATTACTTGTCTGTCATCACATGAGAGGTTTTTGACAGTATGGAATTAAAACTGGGTTTTCCAAGTCTTTATTGAATGTTCTAACCACCAAACTATCTTTTTCACCTGATGTGTATATATATCAAAAGGGAGGGTATAAAATCACTTCAGACATGCATGTACTGCATACAAATCATATGGAACCATAAGTTTCTCTGCAAATAGGCACCAAAGGAAATTTCACTCTTGCCGATTTAATTCCGAGACCATACATTATTTCCAGTCCGCACACAGCTCTGCTACTGTATTATGCTAACAGGATTCTTATTGAAAGAATTTTTAATAAAAGTTGGCAAATGGCACTTGCAATTACATCTGCTTCGACAGACATCAGCACTGCTATAGTAACAGCACATTCTGCTAGCTCCAGAGGCAAGGCTGGGGGGTGACAAGGTGGTACTGCCTCCCAGCTTGATCGTTTTAAGTTATTCCAGTTACAATTTTAAAATGAGGGAAAACTGCAAGAGAAAATAAACAGTTTCTCCAAAATCAAACAACAACTCAGACTGTATTAAATACCCTGACATCACTAGCATGTTATGGTGTGGCTAGCCTAGAATTATGTTTGTTATGAAATATTCCATGGTGATAGGCACCTTGGAAATATGTAAGATGGAAGCAAAAACCTCTGGAAGCTACAAAAAACATGTTTCTGATGTCTGGCATAATCTAGTTACTACAGCTATCTTGTTTTTGAATAGCATCTGGTGCTATTCATTTGATGTTGAGACAAATCCTGCAACCCTGCTGAGGACTTTAATAAGCAACCTAACAAGGAAATCTCTCCACTTCAGGCAGGCTGGCTAGCTGCCAATCATAGCGGTACTATTTCAAGAAATTGTAACTTGCCCAAAATTATTTAATGGCCATAATTTTGCCTGCTTGAATTTTAGGGGTCCTTTTGTAATCTGTATAGAGCTAGTGTATGTAGGATTTCTCTGTTGTGAATGAAATAATATATTTGAATGCGTTTAAGAAAGAGGCAAAGATCTGTGTGGGTGATATCTTTTATTGGATCAACTATAGGATTGGGATAAAGTTGGGCAAGCTTTTGAATGCAAGGTATTCTTCATCAGGTCTCTTCATCCTTGTTTCTTGAAGGCCAACCTAGAGATAGTGTAAACTACAATACTAAGACTAGGCAGACAAGGTTATTTGGGTAAATGTAATTTGTGCTTTTATCCCCAGCAGTAGAGCCTTTTATTGAACCAAATTTTGATTTTAGAATCAGAAGTTTTCTTCTTGAATGCTGAAGTTGTAGATTGTATGGGTTAGCTGACAACTAGAGCTGGGAAGGGAATAATTTTCTTATGTCTTGAGAGTTTTTGAGACTTCATCTTTTTTTCCCCTGTGCTGAATCAGTTTAGAAACTGAAAAAAAAAATTAATGAAAGGAAAGTATATATGCAATCAGTTGATTCATTTTCTTTTGTTTTGATCTCTTCCAATTCTTTGCATTTATTACTAAAATAAGCCCATTTTTCTATCATGAAAATTGCCTTTAACTCAACAAGTAGATACCTTGTTGCTTTGAGAAACAAAATGATTTGGTTTGATGATTTTGAAAATCATCCCTTTTTTCAAAATAAGAAATTGAAACTGGTTATTTCCTTGGAAGAATTTCTGTTCTCAGGGCTCAGCTTTTTTTATTTTTTAAAGGGAATTATTTCCACCATTTTTTTCTTTCCAGCCACATCATTTCCTGTTTATAGCCGCATATTTGTTACAAAATTGAAGCATGTTATCCTGTAAAATAAAAAACTTACGACCCATGTAACTTTTTTTTTAACTGTAAACCACTGTACAGCTCTCTAATGTTCTGAGAGCATATCTCAGCATGGTGCTAGACATTAGTAGGCTGCTGGAAACGCAATCTTTCCAGTGACAGGAAGAAAGTAAGGTCCTAATTACTTTGGGCATTATTAGATTTTTCAGAGTAATTTGTCATAAGGATTTGGGCCTTAATAGGTTGTCATATAGAAATAATTTATAACACGTAATAGTACAGGATTTATTGACACTTGACTAAAGGGATAAAGTCCTGTTGAGTCAGTCTCACAGTCCATCAGGCTAGCATGGTTAAGGCACTCTAGTTTCTGTACCCAACTGCACGTAGCTTCATGACTCCTAAGTCCAAATAGCCAGATGTTCAGTTATAGATGGGTCAACTGAAGACAGTCTTTAGTATGAGTCTAGATCAAGACTTGAACTCACGCCTCTAATACTGTAAGAGGACACCTAAACTGCTCTACCACCAGGGTGTGCTATACAAATATATAATTGTCAAAGTAAGATTTTAGATATGTGTGCTACCAATACAGAGAGTTGGTTCTGACATGGGCCAACAGCCTAGGTTAATGGAAAATTCCATAAGCACAAGTGGAGCCTGCCCCTGCTCGACCCCTAGGCCTGTCAATCAGCAGTGACCTAGTTTTCAGCCTGCACATGCTCAGTCATACGCAGAACTTAACCAGACGCATGCTCAGTACAGTAATAGCATGACATAATTTGACCAGAAATTTCCATGTGGAGAGCAATTTGATTGGCCACTAAATTCATATAAAAGGCTAATGAGCCCCACCCAAAGGGGGAGACCCGCTTGACTGAGAACAGAGGCTGTTCATCAGGGACTGTTCCTCAGTAAGGCTTCTTGGCCTATTGGTCTCTTCCTGTGCGGATTTCTCTTCAACTTCATCTCAACTTTCATTTACTGATCTTTTGGTTTTTGACTAACTTTTGGCATCGGCTACCGACTATGATTTGGATCATCCCTACCTACATCGATCACAGCTCCGCTTCATCACATCATGGCATCCGACCTCGGCACTACTTCTCGATCACCCGGTGTCTAATTGGACTGGCGTCACGACTTTAACCTCTGTTCTATGAGTTACAGTTTTGTGTGTTCGTTTATCCCACCTATGAGCTGTTGACCAGCCCTGGGACTAGTGAGTGGGCAGCCACCCCTATCCCTCAGGGTGGTAGAAAGCAAGGACCCACTAGTGAGCCCCGTGGGCCAACAGACCCCTTTGTTGTTGTTTATCATTTCACTGTAACTGAAGAAAGCATCATTGCCTATGCCTTAAAGCGTAAGTTTAATAAATCTTCTTGTTTCAACCAAAACGAGTTACACGCCACTCAGAACTCACCGCGAATCCTGCCTGTCTCGTATTCCATCCGCCACCCCGGCCTACCGTGACACTGGGGCCTGGTTCATCCCCCTGGGACAATAATATGAATTAACATAATTCTCTTACATCTTTTATTGCTGTAAGCCTGTTCCAGAGCCAGTTAATGGACTTATTTTCAATGGACTGTGGAGAAGAGTTGCTGACTGCATATCTGTTAAATTTATTATGCTCTCTTAAAAATTGTATCATTTTTCCTTACGGAAACATTAAAGGTATAGATTTTCAGAACAGAGTTCATAGATTGATTTTAAACAACTATATTTTTATGGAGAAAGAAAAGGACTGTTTTTTGTTTGTTGCATATCCACTGTTATTTTATTTTCTTGACTATCATAAAAATCACTTGGGAGAAAAAGGCTAGACATGGAAGGAAGTTTTAGGCTCCACATTGTAATGCCTAACTATCAGGAACCTAGCTATCCAGCTGAATCTGGGGCTCTTCTTTCAGCTTAGTGTTCCTTATGTTATCATAGAATCACAGAAAAACAGGCCTGAGTGTTCTTAGGAGCTCGCTGTCACAAACCCACCTCAAAAGTAGAAATCTTCCATATTCCATATGATATTCCATGTGTGTTGCTGGACTATCATGCATAACTGGTTTCCAGAAATAGGTTTATTAATGTATATTAGAGGCATGAATTTCTTAGGGTGATATCTTTTATTGGGCTAGCTATGTACTTGGGGTAAAGTTTGATAAACTGTCAAATGTTTGTTTAACTTCATCCCAACTACATGGTTCATCCATTAAAAGCTATCACCCTAAGAAATCCTTGCCTCTCACATAATTTCTGGATCATAATGGCTACAACATCACTCCTATACTACCATTTATTAATGTAGTGATTGGTTTCTCTCTGTAGCTAAGTTACACTGTGTTCAGTTTTACCATGTTTGTATTTGTATGAACTATATTTGATGTGGGGGGACTGGTATTAGCCAGTCAAATGATTGCTGTTTAGGTGTCAGGATGGACAAAGGCTATATGCATCTAAGACAAACAATGCCTGGTCAGCTGGGGAAAAGTAATCATGGAGATTTCACATTTGAGATAACTATGCATATTCGCTAGTCAAATGAGCCCAGGTTCATCCACAAACAAACAATGGTGGTTTTCATTTCTAAAGGGCAACTGCCTAGCAGGGAAGAAGTCTAATCAAATACTTTTAGAAGAAAATAACTGAAAAATGACATCTCTGATAATTGGAGTGAGGCAGTTAGCCATGTTAGTCTAAAGTTAGGCAGAAGACCAGTTTATCAGTGTTGTTTTCTCTGTTGTCCTGGTTGGGTATTATTGATGTGTTGTCAGTGTTGAAGTCTCAGGAACTGTGGTGTTGACAGTCAAGGCCAGGAGATCCTAATACCAGTTTTGTCTTAAAGAATGACCATAGGATCAGTTTGGTGGCAAAGATTTGGCCAGGTTTATTGTATGCAAGCACAGCTCTAACGTGTTTGGCTTAACAAGTACATCAGACCAGGAGTTAAGGCATTTGTGCCTGTCATAAGATAGTCAGCACAACACCAGGCAGGTTCCCCTAGGCTGCTATGAAGTTCCCATACTTTCAACCCTCCTTTTATACAATGATCAAACTAAATTATACATTGCATTGCATCTGTATCTTGAATGTCTCATAATGTCCTGTACCATGTGCTTGTTTCACATGGGTGTTCCTGTTCCAATCTTATCATGCAGGCACTAGGACAATCCTACATTTTGTACAGCCATCTCCCCCTTCCCTCTTCTGGCAGGAGTATCCATCTGGTCCACATGCCATGTTTTGCTTGATAAGGAGTTTGTGCCCTTGTCAGGCTTGCCTGTCAGGCCTATTCTGGCCAATGCTTTAGCAGAGCCTTTGTGTGAGCAGTATATATTGATCAGTGTTCCAATGAGGGCAGTGTGGCATGAACTTCCATAGGCAACAACAACTTTCTTAGTTGCTATGAATGGACTTGCAGAGAGCAGGGGTACTACAAAGAAAGGAATAAAGCTATTTAAACATAAAGGACAGAGCAAGAGAGAGGAAAAGAGAAGGTGTTGCTGACAGAAGTAAAGGTCTATTGAAGAAAGGCAGGTACATTAGGATCTGAGAAAACAGTTGTTCACCAGGGCCTCTCAAGGGATAACAAGGTCAAACTGCCACAGACTCCTGGAAGGCCAGTTTAGACTGGGTATAAGAAAAAACTTCTTTCCAATCCAAGTGTCCAGGGGGGTGCAAGCACTTACTCTGGATTCATTCAAAAGGTGGTTGTGATGTGGAAATCATGACAGGATCACTGTTTGGCTAACAGAAGCGCTTTATTTTACATGGCCATGGGAGATCAGCAAGAGGCGGCTGATGCTAGCAGAAAAAGGACACAGGTTCTGTTATATACCTGTGAGAAAAAGACACAGATCAGCCTCCCCCTTAATACATTCTTGGCAGTCTGACAATAACTCACCTTGGAGTCTTGCGTGACTAAATGCGTTTTCTCTAGCTGTCTCTTGATAAGCTTATCCTCAAGGTCTCTTTGTTATTTGGCCCTTACTTATGCTCCTTATTATGGCCTAACTTTATTTTGCTTGCTCACTTGTAGTATGGGTGTCGCCGCTGGGATGCGATTAGCTGTTCCCGGGCTGCTCTTCCCCAGGTGATTGGAGTCGTACCTCACCGGCATTCCCGCCTTCGCTTGAGCTGACGTTCTCCACCTGACTCCTTGACCCCGTTCCCGCCTGCCATGACTTGATGATATCAGTGTTTGGGGTCGGTCGTCCTGCGCGCTCGTAGGCCCAGGGTTCTCCCGGTGGTCACTCTCGGGGCTCCACCACCCCTACACCCTGGCCTCATGCCTCATTTTTGGTGGTGCCAAGCTGTTCGCTGTCTCGCTTTTCGGACTCTTACTCGAATAGAATGCCAGCTCCCCACCTAACCAGAGCTAGGCCTACTACGGAGCTAATGTCCTCCGGTCTCCCCTAGAACTCGAGGAAAAGACAAGCTTAACAGAAAACACCAAAAAAACCTCAACACAAATTTGGGTGTACCACCTCTTTAATGGCTCCCCGCTCATGCCTCACTGTAGCCCTGGCTGCTTCATGCCTAGGCACTCAGTCTTTGCCTATTCCTTGGCATCTCACAGTCCAGCGGCAGCGTATCCTTCGGGGGCACCTCTCTCTGGGCTTCCCTGCAGTCTCTCCTCCTTGGGCTGATTTCACCTGAGGTATCCTTCGAGGTATCACGGGGTGATCCCAGAGCTTCCTGATAGCTGCACCGGCAGCATCATTCGAGCGGCGTCCCTGCCCTTTCTCACACCCATCCTGGGTGTTTCTCCCCTTGTGCCTTGATGTTTCTGCCTGTCCGAGAGGCTAGGACATCAGGTACAACCTCTCCTCCTTGTCCCCCAACCCTGCGGTGTGTGCTGCCGTTTATATTTGTGCCGGCTGGCCGCAGCTGAATAAACAAGTGGCTGACAAGCCGTGTGGGTTTTGCTTCCCATCCTCCATTCCCAGGCTTGGGAGTTGCCAGTGAGTACCTTTGCATCCTGGGACAATGGGAAACAAGCAGGAGGAACTCACCCTCCTGCTAGCTGACACCAACCCAGACATAGTGGGGATCACTGAAACATGGTGGGACTCAACGCACGACTGGATGGTGAATGTCAAGGGCTATAGGCTGTACAGGAGGGACAGGATAGGAAGGAAAGTTGGGGGCGTGGCACTCTACATTAAGGAGGAATACCCATCCTCGTCAATTAACAAAGAATCAGAGGAAGGGCACTCTGAAGTGCTTTGGGTTAGACTACAAGGCAGTTGAGGGGAAAGAGACTTAACGGTGGGGGTCTACTTACAGACCTCCCAGCCAAGGGGAAGAGCTTGACCAGAAATTCCTAGGTCAGCTCAGGGAAGTAGTGAAGTCTAAGGATGTGGTAGTCATGGGGAACCTGAACTTCCCAGACATCTGCTGGGAAGAGCAGTCAGCCAGATCTGACTGCTCACATAGGTTCTTAGCCAGAATGCAGGACCTCCATCTAAACCAGGAGGTGCACAGCTCCACCAGGGGTGATGCCTTATTGGACCTGGTGCTGGCCATGGGAGGTGACCTGGTGAGGGGGCTGCGGGTGCTCGACCACCTGGGCAACAGTGATCATCACCTGCTGGAATTCATCATCCAGCGCAATGTGGCAAAGGCCTACAGCAGCCGTAGATTTCAGGAGGGTGAACTTCAATGAGCTAAGGAGAATAGTCGGTGAAGCACTGATGTCCCAGAGGGGAGGGGAGCCAGGTATCCAAGGAGAATGCTCGCTCCTTAAGGAGACGATCCTCCAAGCCCAGAGGGAGGTAATCCCAACACGGATCAAAGGGAGCAGGAGGGTACATAAGCCCCCATGGCTCACCAAAAGCATCCGAGAATGTCTCCTAGCAAAAAAGGAGGTGTACACCCAATGGAAAGGAGGGTCCATCACCAGGAAGGACTATAATGTAGTTGCTCGGAGAGGCAGGGGGGCAGCCAGGAAGGCCAAGGTGGAGGTGGAACTGGGACTAGCTTCCCAGATTAAGGACAACAAGAAGCCATTTTTTAAATACATAGGGGGGTAAAAAGAAGGTTCCAGGTAATGTGGGGCCCCTGTAGGATACATTTAGAAATTTGGTTGTCACACCCTGGGCCCCAGGGGAGGCACACCTGGGCCACGGGTTAGTGAGGATTTATTTAGGAAGCTTCTGGAGGGGTTGGACGTATTCAAGTCAGCCGGCCCAGATGATCTCCACCCTAGAGTTCTAAAAGAACTGGCCAAGGTCATTGCAAGTCCCCTGGCACAACTTTACGAGCACTCGTGGTGCTCTGGTGAGGTACCGGAGGGCCAACGTGGTCCCCATCTTCAAAAAAGGGAGGAAGAAGGACCGGGGAAATTATAGGCCAGTTCATCTTACCTCGATCGTAGGCAAGCTGTTCGAGAAAATTATGCTGGCACACATCCAGGAGGGGCCAGCAGGGGACTGCATGCTTAGGGGCATCCAACATGGGTTCATCAGTGGCAGGTCCTGTCAGACCAACCTGGTGGCCTTTTATGATCAGACCACCAGATCATTAGATGCAGGGGTAGCAGTGGATATAATCTTCCTGGACTTCTGGAAGGCTTTTGACACTGTCTCTCACCCCATTCTCATTAAGAAACTGGGGGGCTGTGGTGTAGACACCCACACAGTCAAATGGGTCACCAACCGGCTGGTGGGCCACACCCAGAGGGTGCTAGTGGATGGGTCCTTCTCAACCTGGAAGGATGTGGGCAGTGGGGTTACGCAGGGCTCGGTCCTCGGGCCCACACTGTTCAACATCTTCATCAGTGATTTGGACGAGGGGGTAAAAAGCCCCCTGTTCAAATTTGCTGATGACACTAAGATGTGGGGGGACGTGGGCACACTGGAA
This sequence comes from Crocodylus siamensis, assembly GCF_052110815.1. Lineage (NCBI taxonomy): Eukaryota > Metazoa > Chordata > Crocodylia > Crocodylidae > Crocodylus > Crocodylus siamensis. The sequence continues at coordinate 310,205,870 of NC_143395.1, forward strand.
GGATGCAACAGGCTACAATCAGACCTAGACAGGTTACAAGGGTGGGCGGATGAGAATAGGATGGGTTTCAACACAGACAAGTGCAAGGTGATGCACCTCGGGAGGAACAACCGGCACCATACCTACAGGTTAGGGAACTCCCCTCTTGTCAGCACAGAGGCGGAAAGGGATTTGTGGGTCATCATTGACTCCAAGATGAACATGGGCCGGCAGTGTGGGGATGCAGTCAGGAAGGCCAACCGCACCTTGTCATGCATTCACGGATGCATCTCGAGCAGGTTCAAAGAGGTGATCCTCCCCCTCTATGCGGCACTGGTCAGGCCGCAGCTGGAGTACTGCGTCCAGTTCTGGCTGGGCGCTGCACTTCAAGAGGGATGTAGACAAGATGGCGAGAGTCCAGAGGAGGGTCACTCACATGATCAGGAGGCAGCAGGGCAGGCCCTGCGAGGAGAGGCTATGGGACCTGAACCTGTTCAGCCTCCACAAGAGAAGGCTGAGGGGGGATCTAGTGGCCTGTTATAAACTAGTCAGGGGGGATCAGCAGGCACTGGGGAAGTCCCTGTTCCCCCAAGCACTACCAGGAGTGACCAGGAATAACGGTCACAAGCTGGCAGAGGGCAGATTTAGGCTAGATATCAGGAGGCGCTACTTCATGGTCAGGGCGGCTAGGATCTGGAAACAACTTCTAAGAGAAGTGTTGCTGGCTCCTACCCTGGGGGTCTTTAAGAGGAGGCTAGATGTACATCTTGCTGGGGTCATTTGACCCCAGTACTCTTTCCTGTCATGGCAGGGGGTCAGCCTGGATGATCTACTCAGATCCCTTCCAACGTTAGAAACTAGGAAACTGTACTTTTCCTCATCATTCCCCCTTTGTAAGCACTTGTGCTTACATCTCTATATTCATAAGACCTTTGACCTCCTCTTGACACTCACACTAATAGGCCATTTCTCTGAGCACTATTATCTGCAACTCAGTTGCAGACAACCTAGAAACACTCTGGGTGGTTTTTGATAAACAAAGGTGTGAGCAGCACAAAATCATTTGAATAATAATAAAAAGATGAAAAAGGCATAATACACTTATAATGTACCATTTCAATAGGGAGTTTACTTATCCCCCTATATTTGGCAGTTAACCCTACCAATCAAAGAATTTCTCTTTGGCAACAGCACGTATTACTTGCAACTGCTGTCTTATGGTGTGGAGATCTTGCACTTGTTGATGCTGATCTATCCAAGTGCAGTACATGTGGTTCACAACAGCACATACTTCCCCCTTGGGTGTCTAGGAGATAATTTAGGGCTATACAATTCTCAACAGCTACTTGCCCCACCTGGGTAATCTCATCATTGAGAGCTCTGAAAGCATCAGGACTACCATTCAAAAAGTTCTCTATGACTCTCGAAATATTTATAATAGCCTTTTCTAATTTAGCTACACCTAGCCAAGGGACGAACACCCTGGTGTATTGGTGAAACCTTGTGTGTCGGAGAATCAGCGGGTTCTCAACCGCACGCCTATGTCTGGGCAAGCCAGGTGGGAAGTTGGGTACTTCATGCCAAGAGAGGTTAGAGTGCAAGTCAAATTTCGGGATGATTCTGCCCAAGGTACAGGTGCCGACTCAATTCCATGGTAAAGTCTTATGGGTGTCATCTCCACATAGCCAGTACAAACTGGGAGCTGCTGCAGTACTAAAATCCCTACAGAGTTTGTTCCCCTCTCGATACTTTCGATTGACCTGTAGGGTGTAAGAAGGGGCATATTGGCTCCCCACCCACCTGCATTGACATATTGATTGGTTACAAAAAGTACAACCTAACAATATATAAAATTTAGACTCATTCATTACCAGACTATGGGTATCCTCTAGGGTTCTATGAATAGCGAGAGACCTGTTGGTGCACTGAAGGGATGTGTTTCTTAGCAGGATCCTAGACGTATTATGGGAGTGATAATCGAAGGTTATTCGACATCTGGGGTAGTGCCCTACAAAGTAGCCAGTGTCTTTCTTGTCTTATTAAACTTATAACAGAGGGACAATTTCTAACTGTCTCGAGCTGTTTTCTACCACATAGGTATTGACAATTGGTCTCTGCTAGACGGGGGGGAAACTTGACAAAGCTAGTATTGGAGTCAGTTTTCCAAACCTCAAGGGGAATCGGCACCTCGAGCATTGGGATTCCCTTGGTCGGATGCGTGGCCTGTGTATGCATACCTAGCAATTTGTACGATTTCCTGCATGAACAATGCTCTGTCCCAGGAATACAATGCTGTTTTCTTCCCATGCTCTAACTGGAACCTTTGGCAAGAGGCAAAGCAAAAGAAAGGACAACATCTTAGGGCCTGCTTGAACACTACCCCAAAGCAGCTATCTCTTGGAACTTTTAGGAACTTTCATTGACTAAAACTTCGGCCTCTAGCACAAGACTAATAACAAAACACTGAGCACAAGAATACATTACATAGTCACTCCCGGGGTGGGGGGATGTTTTTAAATCTATATAATTGTCTGCAATGTTCCCACGGGTTAGTGCTATTCACACCAATATTACTAAAGTATATTAGTACACAAAACTAAAGTTCATAGCTTGGCTACCCGGGTAGGCTATTTTTGAGACTTTGTCATCTAATCTTCACTCACAGGAACTCTTTGAGATTCATTTTCTGATCTTCACTCACAGGAACCCTCTGGATCTTCAAGGAGGTATCGCTGGTGAGAGAAACTTTCTACTTCATTGGGGCAGATACCTTTTTGCAGTGGGAGGTATGGATCCAAGCAGGAACCTCAGCAACCTTTACAGCAGTTGGGTGGTCAGCAGGACTTGGAAAAGCCTCTTCCACCAAGGCTGTAGGCAATCCTTCCTCTGGTGGACTTTAATCAGGACTTAATTTTCTGGTTGGACTGGATTGACAACCGAGTCACCATCTAGAGACTGATGCTGCGCTGTGGCTTTAACTTGCAATGAGATAACTTTGAGTGAGCCCTTGGCAGTAGGTTAATAGGGAATCATGGAGATGAGTTAGGTGTTGGGGTGGAGAGCTGGCAAGCCCCCTCATGGGTCAACTCATAACAATCTCAAAAGGGGTCAGACTCGAAGACCTTTGAACAGAATTTTGGATTTGGAAAAGAACCAAGGGGAGGGATTCTGGCCATTTTAGACCAGTATGTTCACAAGTTTTTGCCAGGCAAAGCTTAATACCAAGGTTTTTCCATTCTACTTTACCTCCACTCTGAGGATGATTTGGGATGTGGAGTTGGGATCAGATAGAAAGGGCCTTGCAAACATGTTGGACTACTTGGCCAATGAAATGAGGGCCTTGGTCTGAGTTCAGGGAAAGGTGTAGACTGAAGCAGGGCACTAGGTCAAGAAGAAGTTTCTTGGCCACAGTGAGAGCATCAGCTCGTCGGCAAGGGTATGCCTCAGGCCAGCCACTGAAAAGGCAGACAATGACTAGCACATATTTCCAGGGTCTTGACTTGGGCAGCTCAATAAAATTCATCTGGAGGTGGGAGAAGGGATAATGCCCCAGAGGTCTGTGGAATGTGTGTGGCTGGCGGGGTGGTCAGCCAGGGTTGTGTCATTTACACTGCAGGCACTGGTGACAAAAGTGGGCTGCCACAGCAAAAAAACCCCAGGGCATACCAGTGACAGTTTACTTCGGCCATCATCCCCCCTTTGGCCGAGTGGGCCACTGAGTGGGCTATTTGGGCTAAGAGGGACAACAGGGCCTGGGGGGCTACAAGGTGACTAGATAGGTGTTGCCACAAAGAGTCAGAGTGGAGAGAGCAGCCTGCGGAAATTTAGGCGCCTTTTTCAGCATCCAGGGCAGCATCCTGGAAGGAGGGGAGGTCAGGGGAGACAGGGAAAAAGAGGTAGAGAGCGGCCTGAAGGACCGGAGCTGAGAGTTCTGACAGAGCACTGGTCTTGGCTGTGGCATTCACCCTGTCATTTCCTAGAGACACAGGATTATCAGCAACAGTGTGCGCTTTGCACCATAGGACAGCAAGGGCGGAGGGAAGAAGAATAGCATCTAGGAGAGCAGTAATAAGGCAGTGGTGAGAAATGGGAGTTTGCTTGAGCACTAGTAACAGAAAGAGGAGCAGATTTAATGACAGAGTGATCAGAACAAACCAGAGCATAACCAGCTCGGAGAACACCATGACTGTCTCAAAAACAAGAGCCATCAATGTAAAGAATGAGGTCAGGGTTAGTCAGAGGGATATCAGAAAGATCAGGACAGGGAAGAGAAACAAAATTCACTAACTGGGTGCAGTCATGGGGTTGACCATCGGAGAGTGAGGGTAAAAGAGAGGCAGGATTGAGGGGGTCACAGCGAAAAAGGGTCACGTGGTCCACTACCAGGAGGACTACTTCATAGCAGTTAAGTGGCCGGGGGACAGGTGCTGAGTCTTGTCGCATTGAAGAAGGGTGAGAACAGCATGAGAGATAGCAACAGTAAGGGGGTGCTCAAGAACAAGGTTATCAGTTTTAGAAACCAGCAGGGCAGCAGCAGCAACAGTGCAGAGGCAAGGTGGAAACCTAGAAGCAGCTGGGTTGAGGTAGGCACTATAATAAGCAATGGGACGGTGCGTGGAAGACCCAAAAGGCTAGGTTAGGACACTAGAAGCAGTGCCTTGGTGTTCATGACAGAAAAGAGTGAACGGCTTAGAATAGTCAGGCAAACTGAGAGTGGGAGAAGAGGAAAGGGCTTGCTTGAGCTGACAGAAGGCAAATTCATGGCTTTCATCCCAAGGTAATGAGTCAGGGGAAGCGTTACAGGTAAGAAGGGTAAGAGGTTTGGAAAGTCTAGAGTAATTGGGAATCCACTGTTGGCAGTAGTTCACAGTACCTAGGAAACTACGGAGCTGGCGTTTAGTCTGTGGGCAAGGCAGAGAAAGGATAGAAGAAAGGTGATCAGGAGACAGGTGATGGGTACTGTGAGAAATAGTATAGCCCAGGTAGGTAACAGAAGCCCAACAGAATTGGAGCTTAGAGCGGGAAGCTTTGTGGCCCCGCACTGCAAGTTGTTCTAAAAGGGCAACAGAATCAGCTTGGCAATGAGGGAGGGTATCAGAGCAGAGGGGCAAATTATTTACATATTGAACAAGCACAGAATCATGAGGCAGCTGGACTGTATCAAGGTCAGACTTGAGAAGTTGGCTGTATATGGTGGGTTAGTCAGGGAAACCTTGAGGCAGACGGATGAAGGTATACTGCCGGCTTTGATAAGTAAGAGCAAAAAGATACTGAGAATCAAGGTAAACTGGTATAGAAAAAAAGCATTACAGAGATCCACTACTGAAAAACAAGAGGCAGAAGTAGGTATCTGAGAGAGAACAGTGGCAGGATTGGGTACTGCAGCTGTCAAGGGAACCACAAAATTGTTAATAACATGCAAATCTTGAACAAATCGATAAACAGGTAATCTTTCAGGGGTAAATTTCCCTGGTTTGCAAACTGGCAGGATTGGGGTATTACAACTGGAGTGAGTAGGTACAAGAACTCTTTGCTCTAGGAGCCCTTGTATGACAGATGCAATGCCTTGCGAGGCAGCAGCTGACAGTGGGTACTGAACTTTGTGTGATCTGTATTTAATATTATGATAATTTTATAATCTACAATAACCTTCCTCATAGTTAGTAATTTGCATTTCCTGAATCCACAAGTATGTATACCCTAGCCACTGACTATTGTTATATATGAATCTTGTAGGGCTAAAGCAAGGCTTAGCCAGTGAGGCTATTTCCTTGTCCTTTCACCTTCATTTCATTAAAGTGGACACAGCACTTACGAGACAGCTGGGGGAAGAGGGGTACTGTGTAAGGGTTACTGATAAGATATGAAACTAGCTGAATCCAGTCAACAGAGAAGTCTCGTCAACAGACAAACCTTAAAAGCAGTACAAAAATTGTTTCCTTTCAAGCAGACTACTTGGCAAGAATATATAAAACATGCAGTCATGAGAGTTAAACTTTGGTGTTCATGCGCACAATGTCACTTAATTAAATAGAATAGTAATTTAGTTAGTAGATGATTGGGTATTCTTACAAGCATGAGCTAATCACAAACTAATGCTGATGTATTAACAAAGTGTAAAATACTATTATAACTGGTAGGCAGGGTCCCTCCTCAGAGGCACCTCGCTGCAGTGAATAAAGATTCTATATCTAACTTTAGATATTTGCTCTGTGTGATCATTGCTCCAGCCTAGGGCAAACTGCACGTGGCTTTAAGAGCGTAATTCGTAACACTATACTATTTCTCTAAAAAGAAAGAAGGCAGGAAGGTTGGGTACATGATGAGAGTCTTAAGTACATAAAATGGTAAGAATCTTTTAGTAGATATGAAGGGATAAGTGAATGACTTTTATCCTTCACCACTGGGGAAGGACAACAATAAAGAAACTTCATGAGCAATAAAGAAAATTTTATTTAGGTTGGACACTAGGAAAGATTTTTAAGGATATGGATGGTAAAATAATGGAACAGGCTATTGATGGATATCATGGAATCTTTCTTTGAAAGTTTCTAAGAATACAATACAAAACATATTTTGGGGTGGGGTAGTCATTCTTAATCCTGCCTCAGTGAAGACACTTGAATTACATGCTCCTTTGAGGTCCCTTCCAGCCCCATCTTTCTGTGTTGTCGTGACTTAGACTTTAATCAGACAACCATTCATCTTACTGAGATATTGTGTAAATAAATTAAACAAATGTTTATCTGCTATGGAACTTAAAGTTGTACCCATAGATCAAGCTAGGTCCTCCTCTTTAAAATAAAATGTTTCTGGATATGTTTTCATTTGCCCTATCTGTATTTAAATTAAAGACAAGCAGTTATAAATAGTTGGTGAGTTACTGTGCATGCACGGTGATTTTTAATTGCTGAGAAATTTTAAACATGTTCAGCTTGCAGCTGGTTATATTGTTATTGTGCTGATCACACTGTTATCAGATAACTCATTTATTGCCTTCCCACATATATTTTAAGCTTTGAAATAGGTTTTAATAGGGTCAGATGGCTTTCAGCCTAAGCAATATATTCTAAGCCATAATTTAAATATAATCTTCAGACTTACAGTTCAGACAATACACCAAAATCGCTGATACAGGATAACTAAGGTTATTGGTAAAATGCAGTATGTGTTTCTTCATTTGATGGGGATAATGGTGTACTTAGGCTGTGAACAGTTGTAACTTACAAGTGATTTAAAAGGGGAGGAGAGAGTTGCTGACTGGAACTGCATCAGCTCTTATCATAAACTGCAGTCTCCTATAGGCGAGATAAATTACTGTTGCCATGGGTGACTGGTGACCTGTCCTGCGACCCTTTCTCACTGCCTGGGGCAGGGGAGTCTGCCACAGCTGATCTCATTGACAGGAGTGGGGACCACCCTTTCCCCTCGGCAGATCTCACTGCCTACAGGGAGTTCCCCCCCAGCCTATCACTGCAGCCTCTCCCAGAAGTGGCTGCAGTGATTGGCTGGCGCTTGGAGATTTACAGCTTACAGATCAGCTGGTGCTTGCTCACCTCAGCAGTGAGTGTGGCCAATCAGGCCATGCACATGCATCTCCCGGGCACCCCTTATGCATTGCCACTGACTGTTGCTGTGACTCTCAATAAAACAGGGCTAAATCATTTACTTCTACTAATACTGCTGTAGAAGCATGCAAGCATAACAGTCATTTTGTAATAGTTTATACTAGGGAAGCTGGGTGACAGTGACCATGAGTTGATCACCTTCACCATGTGCTGTAAAGCTGGCAAGTCAGTCAGCAACCCTGAAGTCCTTGACTTCAGGAAATCTGACTTTGACAAGCTAAGTAGGCTTGTCAGTGAGGCCCTAAGGGACCACAACCCCAAGGGGAGGGGAGTTCAGGATGAATGGTTGCTCCTCAAGGGAGTGATCCTGGATGCACAAACTAAGTCTATTCCATCTCGGAGGAAAGACAGCAAAAGGGCACAGCAGCCCCCTTGGCTCTGCTGGGAACTAGTGGACCTCCTGCATCTTAAAAGGAAGACCTACAAAGGATGGAGGACTAGAACCACCACCAAGGAGGAATACTCTGCTCTGGTCTGGACCTGCAGAGAGCAAACCAGGAAAGCCAAGGCTGTGATGGAACTCCAGCTAGTTACAAATATCAAGGACAATAAAGTCCTTTTTTAGATATGTGGGAATCCAGAGGAAAAGTAAGGGCAATATTGGACCCCCGCTAAACCAGAAAGGACAACTGACAACTGATGCCCAGAAAAAAGCAACCTTGCCAAATGGGTACTTTTTATCAGTTTTTCACCAGTCCCATGAGATGCCCCTGCCACTGTGGGTCAGGGAGGCCTGTGTGAGGGAAATTCCTTACCCTTCATCAAAGCTGACCTCATGAAGGAACACCTTGAGACACAAAACACAAAAAAATGCAAGGTTCTCCTCCTTGGGAGGAAAAACTTACAGCATGCTTACAGGCTTGGCAGTGCTACACTGGATAGCACTCCAGATGAAAGGGACTTGGGGGTCATGGTTGACCACAAGATGAACATGAGCCTTCAGTGTGATGCTGTGGCTAGTAAAGCAAGTAAAACGCTGGCTTGCATCCATAGATGCTTCTCGAGCAAATCCCGGGACATCATTCTCCCCTTGTACTCGGTCTTGGTGAGGCCACAGCTGGAGTACTGCATCCAGTTTTGGGCTCCACAATTCAAAAAGGATGTGGTGAAGCTTGAGAGAGTCCAGAGAAGAGTCATGTGCATGATCAGAGGTCAGGAAAACAGGCTCAGAGGTGATCTGGTGGCCACTTATAAGTTTATCAGGGGTATTCAGGGGTCTTCACCAGGATCTGGGGGAACATCTGTTCACCAGAGCACCCCAAGGGATGACAAGATCAAATGGTCACAAACTCCTCTGGGACTATTTCAGTCTGGGCATAAGGAAGAACTTCTTTACTGTCTGAGCCCCCAAGGTCTGGAATAGACTGCTGCCGAAGGTCATTCAAGCACCCATTTTGAACGCCTTCAAGACACATGTGGATGTTTATCTTGCTGGAATCCTATGACCCCCGCTGACTTTCTGGCCCTGGGGCAGGGGGTTGGACTCAATGATCCTCCAGGGTCCCTTCCAGCCCTAATGTCTATGAAATCTAGTATCATTTGATACCAGTAAAACTGTTATGTTTGTCCACATGTATCGGATAATTGATACTGTCACTTCTAGGGTGCTTGCAGATGTAAAAAAAAACAAAGCAAACCAAAACAGTGCTTTATTTTAATCTGGCACATTCGTGCACTGAACCTCACACATGCCCAGAAGAGACAACATATTACTTCAACCCAACTCGCCTGACATCTGTAAAAACCAGGCACTTTAGTGAAGCTTTTTGGGCACTTTTATCTAATAGCTGACTGAATCAGCTTTAGCTAAAAGCACTAAAAAGCTTTGCTGAAGCGCCCAATCTTTACAGATACTGCAGAGCCAAGTTGAGGCAATACGCTGCTTCTTTCGGTAAAGTGTTGGGGTTTTTTTTAACATCTGCAAGCAACCTTAGGTATGAATGTAATAGTGTACTGACTCCTGTGCACCCTTGCCCTACCCTTAAGAAATGATATGCTATTGTTATGATATACTTCTGTATGAACTATATGCTCCTATGCACAGTAGGACCATGTTTACATCAGTGCAGATGTATGTTTTCCTAGCAACAAGTAGCAACAGCACACTTTGTGCCACTGCTATTGCTCCCAGTGAATGCCCATGCCACACACTCTCTGGCATGCAGCAGGTTACCCCACATGGGATAGGGGAGGCCCAGCACTCTTACCTGGGGGCCTCGGGGAGCTGCAGCCCCAGTGCTTCTGCAGCTGGGAGCCTGGCTGGCAGCCAGAGTGTAATTCTGGCCAGCCAGGCTCCAGTTTCGGGCAGTGTGCACTGCTGCCACATGCTCTGCCCTGCTTTTTTCTTGGCATCATTTTTTTTGACCCCTGGATTTCCTAGAGACGTGAACAGGGTTGGGGACACCTCTCTGGAAGGAGAAGGAGGAAGAACCTGGGTGAGGGACAAAAGGAAGAGAAGGAAGACCTGCAAGGGGGGGCAGGAGGGACCCTTTGTTATTCTCAAGTCTCTGCTTTCTCCTTCCCCCTTGATGACTCCTGATGACTTCATTTGTGGCTGTCTCTAGTTGGTTGTCTCTCTGTGGTCACGTGTCCATGTAGCCTTGTGGGCTTTCTAATTTTGTCTGTTCCCCCAAAACCAGGATTCACACCCCCCCCCCGCCGTTTCCCCCGCTGCTTTGGGGCCTTGTAGCTGGTGTTATGTATCTCGTGTTATGAGCAGTATGGTATATACTTCCTTGGTTCCCAGGCTATGTGTCCTTGTTGTGTTAGACAATCTGTCTGCCTTGAAGGCTGTGATCTCGTCTTATGCCATGCCCCCCTCAATTCTCAGGCTGTGTCCATCCATTTTCCTTGTCATGCTAGACAGCCTAACTGCTTCCAGGGACATATGGGACTTTGTGTATGAGATCCAAGCTCTTTAGAAATCAGTTAATCCCTGCTGCCCATCTTAAACCCCTATAATGCATATGTATATACCTATAAGCCAATTTCTACAAAAACAGGCCTTTAAATACCATTTCTAAGTGAACACTAACCTTTACTGAGCTGTAATCAGTGCTACTGAGGAGTAGCACTGGTGCATGCTTTTTTGTGATGCTATTGTGCAATAGACTAATTCTACTGCTCCTTGGCACATTAGCCTGGTTTTTTCCTGCCCCGCTAATGCACAGTAGAGTTATTCTACTGGACATTTAGCATCTTGTGTAGATGCACCCATTGAGTAGTAACTCTAAGCTTTGTAGTATTTGGGCCTAAATCTAGTTTTTTTTTATGTTAATCATATTCTTTTGTCATGAAATATGTGTACTGGTTTAGCTATAAAGTAGAGAATTGCTTTGTTAAAAGCTATAAAAAAAACCTGTAGGTAGCTAACACTGTAGGTAGCTGTAGTTGATGCTCTATATTGCTCCAACTGGAAACTGCTCCAACTGGAAACAGTATCCAGCCTTCAAGGAAAACTGATTAATTTACCTTTTGTTCCTCATATAAAGGTTGATGATAAATAGTTTTTGTGTATGAGAATACTTTCTAGTGAGACTATAGCAAACTTAAATTGTGGTGAAATTATGTGGCAATTTTGGTGAAATTACATAACCTTTAAGGAGAGTTATACTGCTTAGTCTTAACACATTACTTAATTTTTACGAAATACAAAAGCATATTTCAAAAAATGTTCCCCCACAAGCATTAGAAATAGTAGTCACAATTTCAGTGTCCCTGTGGTTGTGAATTGCCTTTCCACAGAAGCTGTTACTTTTCTTCTATACTAGCGGTGGATCAGTGCTTTATAGTAAGGTTCTGGACAGGCAGAGCTGATATGAATCCAGACAGAAAAGTTGACTTTGCAGATCATTCTAAAGTGAGTTTGTTTTGTTTTGAGGTTCACTCTGAGTTTTATGAGCTAGATTCTCACTGGTTTTGCATGTGTGTGAGTGAAAAGAGGCCCCATGTAGTCTAATTGAAAACTTATTGTCAGAACATCAATTTTCTGTGCAGTCAGGGTGCATTTCTATGTGTTTACACATTTTCAGTTTTTTATGTTTGAGTTTTAAAAGTATATATAAGAACATAAGAATTGCCATTCACTGGATCAGACCAAAGGTCCATCTTGCCCAGTAAATTATCACACAGTGGCGGAGAGTGGATAGTGACATGAGTTTGACCAGGTTTTTTTCCACTGTTCTTTCTCACTTGAAGTCTAGGAAGTTCTAATTCAGAGTTTGTATCTCTGTCTCCCATGCTTAATAACTACTGATGTCCCCTTCCTCCAAGAATTTGTCCAATTCGTTTTTGAATTTGGCAAAGATATCAGCTTCCACAACATCTGGGGGCAATGCGTTCCATACTTCACTTGCATTCTGTGTGAAAAATAACTTCCTTTTGTTAGCTTTAAAATTACTACCTACCAGTTTCATTTTGTGCCCATGTAGTTCTAGTTATTGATGCTATTTACTTTCTCTTTGCCATTTAGTATATTGTAGACCCCTATCATACATCTTGAGGGGAGACTTAAGCATCTGTCTTCTAAATGGAATGGGTCTAGCTTTTTAAATCTTTCCTCATATAGAAGTCACTAGTCAGGGCAGTAAGGATGAATAGTGACTACTCTGTGCCTTCTTTAGTACTTCTATGTCCTTTCTGAGGTGTGGGGACCAGAACTGGGCACAATATTCAAGGTGTGGATGCACCATGGATTTCTTAAGGGGCATAATGTTTGTTCTTTCTCACAGTCCCACTCTTTCTCTCTCTTCCTTCAAGCTTGATATACACATACACTGCCACTGCTCACCACACACACGTGCACCATGCATGCACCCTCAACACCACACACCAGCACCCAGCAACCCCCAACAGCACCCTGAGGTTTGTTTTTATAGTGGGCTCCTCACAACCCTTCTCAATCATTGTCACTCAAAACATATGTAGCCCAGGTATACTTGGATATATACTCCCCTTCTCCAATTGAAGGGAATTGTTAGCTGGCAGGTGTGCTGTGAGGGAACTGCAGACCACTCAGTTTCCCTCCGTCCCTATAGAACAAGGCCAGGACAGTCAGGGGACTCAACTATATACAGATTTATTTACATTAATTTTTCACAAGGAAAAGAAACATGTATATAAGCATATGTACAATATATATACATACATACATACATACATAGATATACATATACATGTACATGTACATATACCTATATATATATAGTAGAGTCTACTACTTTTCAAACATGAGAGTTCACAAAATATAAGGCATGAGATCACGCCGCTTACGGCACAATAACCGCAAAGATAAACTTAATCCCAAGGGGAAACCCCAATGCCCTTGTGCTTTTCCCAAGCCCTACAAGGAATCTGGTAACTTTAGGGGGGCCCTCTCAGTGGGATCTCTACTTTCAGGAGCCCTTAACTAACCAGGGGGGACTCCCCCTCCCCTGTGGGAACCTTTTTTTCCTGCAACTCATGGCTGTCAGGCCTGGAGGGTGGCTCTTCTCTTCTGCACCAAGCTGCTCTCTTGCCTGCAGTGGGCTTTAGGAGTCCCTGTACCCTGGATTTGGGGTCCACTATGCAGGGCTTCTGCAGCCTCTGGCTCAGCCCTGTCCTCTGGCTCAGTAGCTTGAGCACCGTCTGGCTCTCTGGACTCAACCTTTTGCTATGGATTGGAGGCCCAGGCCACCTTGTGCAGCACCAGGGCTCAATCCACTCCCAGACCATCTGTACAGCATCTCCTGCACCGAACTCCCAGCCTAGTGCCGGGGGTTTGGGACCTGAGCCGCCCAAGCGCTCCAAAGATCCTGCTCCATGCACCAGCCTGTGCACCATGTCTCTGGCCGCATAGCAGAAGTTGCAGACCCAAGCCACTTCACACAGCTCCCAGGGTCTGGATGCCATGTGCTGTGCTGCACACCAAGAGCCTAGCTGCTGGAGCCATCTGCCATTCCCCGCCAATGGAAGACTTCAGGGGTGCTTCCGGGCTACTGCTTCACCCTGCTCAGCAGCTCTTCTCAGCTTTTCTAAGCCCCGCTCTTCTTTCTTCACCATCCCCAATGCATCTCCCTTGTGCTGGGCACACAGCTCCTTTTATACTCTTCAGAGCTCCACCCCTGAAGTTTTCTGGACCTGACACTGTTACAGTCTACAATCAGGTCCAGGGGGGAGCTCCTCTCTCCCTCCCCTCAGGAAAGGGCCGTGACTTCACTACTCTTGCTGCCTCCTGAATGGTGGATAGTCTCCACCAACCAAAACAGCAGAATCTCAAGCCTGGCTCAACCCAAGCTCCAAAAGGCAAGCCTGCTACACATATACCAATCACAACATGATGCTGTTGAGTCAGTGTGTTCCAGCCTCAGTCTCAATGGGCGTGTCTACATGTGCATTTAGTCACATGTAAATGTAATGCACATTAAGGCAATTTAGGTTCATGTCTACACATGCACACGTTAAAGTGCATTAAAGCCATGTGTGTAGACAGATGTGAGACTAAGTCAGTCCCAAGTCAGTCCATACATAGCATTAATGCACCTTAATGTGTCTAAGTGTGCATTAATGCACTTTAGCTATTTATGCCTAAGTATGAAATTTAGGCATTAATAGCCTAAAATCACCATTTTTAAGGCACATTAAGGGTGTGCATGTGTATCCTTAATGCACCTTAAATTGGGCTAAAGTGCTTTAAATTGGCACATGTAGATGCACCCAATGAATATTAAATTTCTTGTGCAAGGCACCAGCAGTACAGGTTGACTTCAAAGCTCAGTAGTTGCTGCATTCACTTAAGATATGAGAGAAGGTCAGAGTAACAACATGTACATTATTTTCCCACAACACAGGTTGAAATCATAAGCAATGAGTATAGAATCAAGCCTTCTCAGTCCTAGCAAATATTTAATTCTAATGCAAAATGGAAAAGATTCTACTTGGAATCAAGAGAGAGAAAACAAGAATGAGAATAAGACTTGAGAGCCCCATTTCAAATAGCTTTTTTCTGTCCTCCCAACTATCTGGAGGGTGTAAGAAGAGCTAAAGTAAAAGAATTCATAGCACAAAATATTAAAGCTAATGACAAGAAAGCAAAAGTTGACCATCCAGGGCTAGATTTTCAATTTGGCAAAGCTATGCCAATTAAAGGTGCACCGATACATTGGTCCACTATCAGATCAGTACCAATATAAATAAAATTGTCTATATCAGATATTGGCCTGATGGGGCTGATAATTTGGCTAATAAATGCCTGTGCTGTGTGCAGCCACAGCACAGCACACAGCGAGGAGCAGAGCCGGCAGTGTGGAGAGTTGCCTCCAGCTGGCAAGTCAGAAGGGGAGTAGGGATGGAAGGGGCATGGCGGGGCAGATCAATGCCACCAATGGTGAGGAAGGGGGCAGGGACACGGACAGGTGCTGCCTAGGCAGGGGGGCATGGGACAGAGATGCAGCTCATGGGGTGGGGGCAGCTCCTGCCACTGCTTGCACCCCGGGAGGGCAAAGGTGGGGGGGGGGGGCGTGTGTCCCTGGAGCTGTGCAAAATGGGGTAGGATGCAGCTGCAGGGTGGAACTGGAGCTGGTGCTGCACAAGGGTCTTCTTGCCAGGGGGCTGGGATCAGATTGGGCTCTGGTGGTGCTGGAAGGAGGCTGCAGACACCTCAGATTTTGTCACAGCTCTGCTCCCAGACCTGCACCATTGCCTGCTGCAGCCATGCACTTGGGAGGAGGGGTGGTCAGCTGGGGCTGCTTTGGGTGGTGGGCAGCAGCATGGGGCTGGGTGAAATTTGGGGTGCTGCAGCTTCCTCCCAGTGTCACTGGAGTCCACTCTGAGCCCAGGCCCTGGCAACAAGAGCCCCATGCAGTGCCAGCTCCAGCTCCACCCCACAGCTGCAACCCATCCCTTCTCTCCCCCCTTCCCTTCCTCCATAAAGACTGATGGCAGCTGTATCTGATATCAGATTGGTATTGACCGATATGCCTCCTTAAAAATCAGCCCCCAAAATCTCTATCGGTGCCAATTAATGCCCATTGGGGTGTATTCTGTTTGTATTTATTTCAGTGATTACTCTTAATGCCTATGAATTTTCAATGACATTTGTATAAAACTAAAAGTATGAATTTTAAAAATTATTGTAGTGACATACATGGATACACATTTTAAAATGGAAATAAATTGGTCTTCAACATTCTTAGAAGGAATGCAGGATTTATTGAGCTTCATTATGAAATTCAAGTGACCAGGAACATTTTTAAGTTGCTTCTTCTGAGAGACTTAGTCAACCATTGGTGCCTATAATATTCTTTCATGTGCATAAACATCTAGACTCTCTTTTCCTAAGTGGATATTGTTAGGGTGACAGTATTTGGATCTTGGGGAACACTGAATTTGCAGCTGAATACAAGGCTATAGTCTGTGGCCCAGCAAAGCTGCTAACCACAAGGCAGAATGATATATTAAAAGTAACATTACAAGATGCTTAGGCAAGCATTTTTCCAAAAATATGGTAGTGTGTAGGACATATGACTCATGTAAAAGGAACAAGATGCAGACCACCAGCTATCGTTAGGAGATAAAGCAGAAGCAAGGCCTTAGAGACGGTAAGGAAATCAGCAAGAAACTGCAGTTGACCAAAAGAAGCAGGGGTCAGGGTCTTATGCATGCCCTCATAGCAAAAAGACCTGTAAATAAGTGAAATGCAAACGTAATTCCATGCTAATGAAACAAACAGGAAACAGAGGCAGAACTTGAGATAGGAGGGAATATGGGTGGAACAAAGGAGGGACAAAGGTGGAGTAAATGTTAATGAGTGTGAACCAAGGTGTAGAAATGTGGAAAGAATTAATCTTCAGGACAGCTCCCTGGTTTGTTGGAGCTTTGCCCAAAGCTGTCTCCATTTTGAATAAAGCTGTTGATGAGCTATGTGTGCAGGAGATGCATGATGGCATCGATTCATTGTCTCCCTAGTTGTTAGGCGTTACATGGAGTCGAAGCCTAACAGACATATCAGTTTCCTTCCTCTGTGCCTTCCTTCCTGCCTTTCTCCACCTTCTCTATCCATAACAAGTTGGATGTTGCTTCCTGCCAGATCGTTTTCAGACTGGAGCATCTCTCTCTCTTTTTCCTTATCTCTGGGCATGTCTATTCTAAAGGCCAAATTAATACTCAGATATGGAAAATAGCACAAAATCTTGAACACAATTTATGCTAATTGGAAAAATTAATGTTCAAACATTGAGAATAGGACAAGTCCCTCTCAGGTTTACTTCAGTATAAATCTGGAGGAACTGCATTATAATAACTGAAGATCTAGTCAGATCTAGTCTAGATCCTCCAGATCTAGTCAGCAGTACAAGGAGGTAGTCTTACAGTAAATAAGAGAGTCACTGGTGGGTCTGGTGATGCCTGAAGAGGCCAATCTGAATTTCTCATATTTGACAGCAGACATGGTAAATAGGTCTAGAAGGAAGGAGTGGGCTCTGGTCATGTCAGGTCTCAGCTATTTCCTTTTGTCTCTGCTGACTATCTACCTGCATAGTGAGGCAAATTTGCTCAAAATGATATCTGGTACATCAGAGTTCCGCTGGAGGCTAGGCAGTGCTGGAGGGCACCTCTATATGAGACATTTACTGCACAGTTGACTAATTAGCTGTGCAGTAAATTTCTCAGTATGTACATGTACGTCCCTATTAGGCTGGAGTAAACTAATTTACTCCACAGCAGGATAGTACTTGTAAATACCAGTTCTATCCTGCTGCAGAGTAAAATATTCCACAGTGACACACATATGTAGATGCTGCCAGGCTTCCCCACACTGAAGCTCCCTCATGCCCTACCCAGCCCCTAATAGCACATTGAGCCAGGGGGGAGTGGCCCTAAGCTAGCAAGCTGAGGCCAAAGGCCCCCTACCAGCCAGGGCTGTCCCAACCTGGTTCCATGTCCTGCACCTGAATGAACTGTGGATCTTATTGCTCTGGATTTCATTGCTCCCTGGTGCACATTCAAATGATGCACCCAGGTGCAATTAACTCTGGAGCAATCTTTGGAGTTTATTCAGGCACCATAATTTGCATGTGTAGATGTTCCCAGAGGATCCCAAGTATTGATTTTAATATCCCATTTCTTCAGATTAGCCTTCAAGATGTCCTTGAATCTCTTCTTTTGCCCACCTCTAGAGCAGTGACAATTGAAGTATATGACCTGCTATGGGAGCTGGTTGTCAGGCATCTTTATGACATGCCCTAATGAAGCTAGTGCTGTATAAAGATGGCTTTGATGCTGGTGGTGTTTGCTCGAGCCAGAACCCAGGCATTCATTTTTGTTTCCTTCCAAAAGATGTAGAGTGTTTTCAAAAAAGACACCATTGATGATAACATTCCAGAGTTTTCAGGTGTTTCCAATATGCTGTCCATGTTTCACACCCATACAGTAGAGTAGAAATGATAGCAGCTTAGTAGATGAGAAGTTTGGTTTGAATCCTGATTCCATGATCATCAAATACATGATTTTGGAAATGTTTGATGGCAGTATGGGTAAAATTTATCCATGGTGAATATTGGTGTCTATATTTCCTTTTTGGGAAACATTGCTACCTAGGTATGGGGAATGCTTAACATTCTCCAAAGATTGTCTTCTAATTATAATATCTGGAGGAGAATCTGGTTGGCTTAGGGTAGGTTGGTAAAGTATTTTGGTTTTCATGTAGTATATAAGCCAGTCCAAGCATTTCATACAGTTCACAGAAGTAATCTAATGTTGACTGGAGCTCTTAAACTGAGTGGGCATACATGACATAATCATTGGCATATTGAAGATCATTAATGAAGGTGTTAGTAATCTTGGACTTGTAATATAACCAGTTGATGTTAAACAGATTTCCAACCATACATTATTGGATGGGATTCTGGATGGAAGCCTATCCCTGAAGAGGTGCAGAATAGCCACAGTGTGTGTGTGTGTGTGTGTGTGTGTGTGTGCGCGCGCGCGCGCGCGTGCATGCGTGTACGCACTCACGCTGGGAAGAAAGTGTTTGTGCAGTCACACATCCTTGCTTGACTCCAGTTCTTCAAGGAAGAAGGCTGTTTCCAAGCCATCACTTAGGATGGTGACTGTCATGTCATCAAGGAATCAGATGATGGTGACAACTTGTAACCAGCATCCAAATCTCATCAGGATCTTCTACAGGGGCTTTCTGTTGATTGACTCGAAGGCCTTATGTCTTTGAAGGTCATATAAGGATGTTGTTTGTAGCATTTCTTCTGTAACTGTCTAGCAATGAAATAATATTTACTGTACTCCTCTGAGTGGTCTGAAACTACATTGGGACTCAGTGAGGGAAGTGAATGGTTTGAGGAGAATATGGGAAAGTATCTTCCTAGCTATGGACAGGAGTGCAATACCACAATAACTGCTACAACCTATTCTTTTTTGTTACATCAGATATATACAGATATAACTGAGGCCCATTTTGACTCATCATGCCTATATACCCTCGAACAGATAATATTCTGATTTGGAAATCAAAGGTAATCCTATTATATTGCTGTTTTCTTTTAAAATACTAGGATATGGATTGGTAGCCATTATATAACCAGGCTTTATGTAACCTGTATAGGATCTACAAACTTGAAAGTTAAGAAAAATAAAATAAAAAGGAAACAATAAGCACTGTGGTTCTGTATTAACACAAATTATTCCATAGTGAGTAGGCAGTCATGCAAGCTTTCCTACTTTGATTATAATCAAGTGGGCACTTGATGATTTTTTTATATTCTTCTAATTGGTCTTTGACCACAGAAAAGGTGAGAGAAATGATAGCCACATCATAAAAGGTTTTGTATGGCACCTTTACAAGTTCAGTAGAGTTACAGAAAGAAAGTGTGATCTGTAATTTAATATTGGAAGAGTATAATTTAGCAAATGAAGCAGGTGTGACAGTTTTTATTCCCACTGCATCTGTGCTGCCTGAAACATACATTTGAAAATAAACAAAATATGAAGTTGATGAGACTTTAATGAACACAATGTCTAATTTCAATTAGTTACAGGGGAAGTTAACTAATTTTCAGTTGGCTAGTTCCCAAAAATCCGTATTATTTCAGAAACTATGGCTCTTCCCTTCCTCTCAATAGCAACTTAAAAAGAATTAGCAGTAGTGAAGCTTTACATTAATAAACTTATATCTATTTTAAGAAATTTTTCTGTAGTAGAGACATTACTGGTATACTGGTGTACTGTCATAAAGCAAAGCCTTTATGTAATGTATATAAAAAGGAGGGCAACCTGGATAAATGCTAAGGACATAAAAGAAATCTTAAGAAGTTCTTAAGACAGAAAATAGTGGTAGTCAACTAATGATCTAGGATATCTATACCATATTCTCTCATATATAACTTGCACTCAAATATAATACACATATTGCTTTTGAAAGGTATTGTGAAGAAAATTTTTTTCCAGAGTTATGGTTGCAGAGAGCAGGGACAGAGCATAATATTCAGCTGACACTGCCTTTCCTTTCCTCCTTAACCAATACTCTAGCTGCTGCTGAAGACTGGTCTCCATGGGTAGATCTATGACCTTGAAAAGAGCTAGAGATGTGAACTTGGAAATGAGACCAGAAGCCCTAGAAGGCAGAAAAATTGCCCTAAGAAAGGTCAGCTTGATTAGTGGAATGACCATTAAAAAGAAAAGGTGAAGATTATTACCACTTCTGAAGTGAAGAACAAGGGGCCATTAACTCAATGGTTCATAAATTGGCCAATGACTCTCTCAGCTGCCTGAATAGTAATATCAAAGATGATGCACGATGTACTAGTAATGAAAGCAAGTTGTTTCTATCCCGGGCTGAAAATCAGCTTGTCCACTTAATGTGTGTACTCCAATTTGGGGGGTCAGCTTGGGGGTAGGGAGAAAGATGCATACTGTATGTGATAAAGTATGGTATACTAAAACAAGAAGTATGGTGAATAATCAGGAAGATGTGGAGGTCATGCTATGCAGCAAAATTATGTTTTAATTTGGATAATTGAGACTTGGTATATACATGACTGAACTATTGACATGGATTGGTCTAACTTATTCTGAAAGGACAGCCAAAGGAAAAAAGGAAGAGAAGTTGCTTTCTCTATTAAATGTACACTTCTTCTAAGGTCCAATTATGGTACATGTGTACTGTAGACTGCTAAATCAGGAGTAAAGGGAGGTTTTCCATAAAGAACTAACTGAACCTTCCAAATGATGGGACCTAGTGGTTATGGGGGAAATGTGATTACTGTGCTATCCTTTGAGAAAGTGATATAGTAGTACACAGATATTTCAGCAATTTCTTGGGTTGTGTAGAAACAACTTTCAGGCACAACTTATGGAGGGGGTTTTCTTGATTTGTTTCTTTTTAGTAGGGAGGAATTGGTTGAGAATCTGAAGGAGGAAGGCAAGTTGGGTGACATCAGGGGTGGATCCAGGGTGGGTACAGTGGTGCAGTTGCACCCTCCTTTGATTCCTGTTCCACCCAAAGTTTAAAACCAGCTGCCTAGGAGGGGTAGCAGCATTTCTATTCAGGCAGCAGTGAGGAAGTCAATTGACCTTATGGGTTATTATAATCTACCTGATATCTTCTTAACTCTCCATTCCACAGTTATTAACAACCCTGACTCCTGTTTAATGATTCCACTAACCAAGCTAGCCTTTGTTCTCCAAATTATGTTGTCTGCTTGCTGTTCCTGCTAATATAGCTTCTAAAGTCCTAGTTGTACCTTGGAAGACCAAGGTACAAACTGAGATATAGCTAGTAAGGGACATGAAAAGCAACACAAAACATTCTGTATATAGTTGCTAGAAGTTTAGAAGAAGAACAGGAACGTTAAGCCACTCACTGAATGGAGTTAAGAATGATGGTGCAGAGAAACTGTTTAATGTTCTTTTAACTTTAGCCTTCACAGGAAAAGGTCAACTGTCAGATGACTAGCATTGTTAACATTAAGGAAAGGGATAGAATAAGAAAAAGTTAGAAATGATGTTGATAAACTAGATGTTTTTAAATTATCAGTGTCTCAGCGTTGGCTGAAATAACTGAATAGTCACTGACTGTTATCTTTGAGGACTCCCTGAAATCTGTTGAGTTTCCAAAAGATTGGAAACTTCCAATATAGTGTCCATTAAAATTTTTAAAAAGGCCAGAGGAAGGCAGGAGGGAAGAGGGCTCATAGAATTACAAACCAATCAAACTAACTTCAGTACCTGGAAAGATAATGAAGTATACCTTTAAATAACTGATTTATAAGTACCTAAAAGATAGCACAGTGGTTTGTAATAGCCAACATTGATTTGTTAAGAGTAAATTAGGGCTAACCCACCTAATTTCTTTCTATCATAAGAGGATAGGCTTTCTGAATGTAATTTACTTTGTCTTTATTAAGGCTTTTCATTCATCCTACAACCTTATCCTATGTTATTTGAGAAAATATAATCTGTATGAGACTACTATTAGGTAGGTAATACACCTGGTAGCAAAATTGTGCTAAAAGAGTAGTCATCAGTAACTCAGTGTTAAACTGGAAAGAGGAATTAACTGGAATGCCCTGGTGGTTCATCCTGGGTGCAGTGATTTTCATATCTTTATTAATGACTCAAAGAGATAACTGTGTAATTCTCAAATCTGCATGTAAAACCATGCAAAGTGGGGTAACAGAAATATTAGGGGACCTTATCAAAGCCTTCTTATAAATAATCTAAAGAATAGACATAGGTGGTGTAGAACATTCTGGTCCAGCCTAATCTATAAAGCAGTTTCATACTTCACAAGTGATGTATGCAAGCCAAGGATCAGAATCATGATAGTTTTACCAAGATAGCAGTCATTATATAAAGTTTTAGTCAGTTTTAAAACAATATGCATGTGGCTTTATCCACAATGAAAAGTGCTTTGGCTCAAGATAGTAGACTGTTGGAGTCAAAGGAATGACCAGTACATTTTTTCAATTTTTTTTTTGGCTGCCAGTCTATGTTATGAACAATGGACAGAAGAACTTGCAATATAATAAAACTTCCTTTTCAAACCAAAATATGCCACCAATAATTACAGAAAGAAAAAGAATGACTGAAGATTTGCCTAATCGTTGATCTACTTTGTAAATCAAATAATCAGCTCTGCATGAATCACTTAGCTTAATAATCATAAAGGATTTCTACAGGATACCATCTTTCAGTTTTATGAAATTAGTTGTCCAATCAGGGTGACCTTCCATACTAATTCACATCTTATTTCTTCTTAACGCAAGTCAGCCTCCCATGACCAGGAGTTTGGCAGTACAAAAAATTTAAGCAACAATATATTTTTATTTATTTATTTTCCCCTCCTCTTTGTTTTTCTCTGACCTGTAGTCTTAAAAATACTTTCATTTTATTGTAAGCTAGAGACATCTAAATGGACACTTAGAGTGGTCAACAATATTCAGTGTTTTAAATGGAAAAAAAAATCTGCCATAAATGCTCCAGACCTTTTCCTATTTCCATCCCAAATTTATGGTAGTCAGACTTATTGGAATCTTAGTCATGGCCTAGGAAATAAATTTCCTGTATTTCAGGCAAAGTTAAAGTAATGACTGACTGTTGTTATGATCCCTGTATATCAGCCAACCCTCAAAATCTTTGTTCATAGACTCTATGCTTAATAATTTTCATAATCCCACTAAATTCCAGGAGGTGACAATTCCAAAGATGATAGACGGTGTGTGTATATGGCTTACAGGAAATCTTTCCTCTCATCTCTTAACAGGACTATTAGCTTCATTACTCTTCATACATGTTCACTTCTTATAAACATGTTGTAACTGAGTAAGAATTAGGGGACAAAAAGAGACAATAAACTAACCACCAGCATGAGCTTGCTTGCTTTATACAATTAAAAGTAATGGAGGCTGTGTTTACCCATGTTCTCTCTCTTTTCTTGAGAATTAGTCTCATTTCTAATATTCCTTAGGGTCTCCTTTCATACCTCAGACTGTCACATATAAATGAGACTTTTTAATCATTAAAACCCAGTGTCAGTCTACTGTGGTAGAGTTTTAAAAACATTATTTTATCCCCTCACTTATGACAACCAGACTAGATGATTTCTTTCTTTTTTTTTTTTTTTTGTAGTAAATACAACAATACACATGGTCCATATGTACACTGACAATCTCTCGCAGTCACCATGCTGTTTCTGCCGCTCTCTCTTTTCCATCTCCTGTTGTCATAGTAAGGATTCAAAGTACTGAGATCCTTACAGTAGAATTATCCTCCATTTGGAGCAGACCTGGGTGATAGTCTTCCTTGAGTTGATGTTGATGTTATATTTTTTCCAGTTTACCTTGAGGACATCCTTAAAGTTCTTTCTCTGCCCTCCTCTTTTGCATATACCTTAACTGAGACGGGAGAATAAAACTTGCTTCAAGAATCGGGA
The DNA here is from genome assembly GCF_052110815.1 of Crocodylus siamensis. Classification (NCBI taxonomy): domain Eukaryota; kingdom Metazoa; phylum Chordata; order Crocodylia; family Crocodylidae; genus Crocodylus; species Crocodylus siamensis. The sequence continues at coordinate 310,229,894 of NC_143395.1, forward strand.
GTTGGACATCTGGATGACAAGGCCAGCCCAGTGAAGTTGATGTGGGATGATCATTGCCTCAATGCTTGTGGTGTTTCCTTGTGAGAGGACACTAATGTTGGTGCGCTGGATTCGAAGGATCTTCCACAGGCAGCATTGATGCTTCTCCAGTGAAATGAGGTGTCTCCAGTATCTCAGAAATTAGTGAAAATATTTCCTGTACATTGTTTACCTCTCAGCTCTGTACAGTAAGGTGGGGATCATGACTGCTTGATAAACCATGAGCTTGATTTTGGATCTGATGTACAGTCACACCGTCCAATCTTACCTGGACAGAACAGTCGTAAACAGTGAGCTTTTCAGAAGGCCGTGTTTCTTCACATGTTGCATTGCTCTTCTGTTCAATTCATTTCAAGTGTATATTTGGGGTAGAGGCATAGCATAGCAGCTGTGACCACAGCAGTCCTGATTCATGGGGTAGCACTGGGCTGCCACAGCACTGATCACGGTGGCATGTTAAGCTACTGCTGTGATGGTGGTTATTTTTATGTCTCTGTCCCCAGAAAGGTGTTGCCTGGGGCTGCTGTCCCCTTCCTCAGGTATGCTTCCGAGTTTGAGGTGGCCAGTTGGTTGCTGAAAAACAATCAAAGATCTCAGTGTAGTTGACTCTCCTAAACTAATGCACTGTAATGTGTATTATTATAAATGTACCAACTAAACATACCAAAGGCCTTATATTTCTACTGGGACTTTGTGAATAGAGGACATTCTGTTTCTGTCTCGCAGAGTGCATGGGGGTCCCCCGCCACACACACACAGAGCATGTGGAGCAGTGGGACAAAGTAGTGGCACAAATTTGTGCCACTACTATTAGCACTATTGTAAAGGCACACTCCTGTTCATGTAGACCCAGCCATAGAATGGGGCAAAGAGCCTTTGTACCCTTTAGTACCCTATTGTATTCACCTTTGAGCACAAATACTTCATTAATCCTATCATGAGGTTCTACAGCTTGATGCAACAATGCTGAAGAGCGCCCCCCTTTTTTTGTGGGGGTGGGGGCATTCTTAATAGAAATGTACAAAGTCATATTGTTTTACTGAAATTTGAATTGTTACCTTAATTAATAGCAACTGAAAATCTGGTTTGCTTCCCACCCAATTTTTTCCCTTGTTTTCTTATTCACAGTACACTTTCTGTGGGTATACATAATATTATGTATACCATCTTGTATTCTATACGGTATGTCATCCAGGTAATACTACAGTGTCACGGGATGGGGTCTCTAAGGATGGCTGCGATCTCCTAAGGCCCCTCGACTGTGCCACTTTAGCTTGATGGGCACCCTCTTTTCTCACCTGCCACGTCTTGATGAAACATAATGTAGGGAGGCTGCATTCACATCCAGCTGGACATGGTCCTAATGGACTTCCCTGGACCTTGTGTGTCCCTGGCCTTATGGGCTATACGCATGGCTCCAACTGCCCCTTTACCACACCCCAAGCCTCGCAGGTATTGCTGTTGTCCCTCCCAGGCTTGCTACGACATGGCTCATTGTCCTCACTGGGCTCTCCACAGCCCTGTCTCTGAACCCCTCAGTGCCAGGCTCTCCACAGCCCAAATGCCGTGCCCTCTCTGGCGCCAGGGTCCCCATGCTGCCATGGGCCCCCAGTGAGGCCTCCTCCTTCCTCAAATAGCCTCACCCAAACCACCAGTGTTATAAAACAACAACCAAACATAAGCCTCTGGGCTATAACATAACACAAGCTACACAAGGTGTGCTCGGCCCCTTTACATTACCAGGAGTAGAACATAGTTAGGCCTCTTACCTTTACTTACCCCAGGAGGGCTCCTTCTCCCTTGGCTGCCAGCAGAGAACTGAACTTGCTAGTCTTCGTCCTGGGGTTTATATGGGCCCAGGGCCCTGCCCCTTTTGGCTAGCTGACCAGGTGCAGGTGCAGGTGCAGGCTAATTTCCTCATTAGCTAGCTGCCATGGCAACCTGCACCTGGGCTCCTGTCTGGCTCTTAGGGCTCTCCCCAGGCAGTTTCTGCTCTTTTAGGAGCAGGCACCTAACTGCCCTGCAACATACAGGTACTCATTTTTTGTTGGTTGGTTCATTTTTATAGTTTGAAGCTACTGTATTTTTCCTACTCCTACTCAGCTTTCACCCAAGCCTATTTTAGCCAGATAACTACAGCAGCTCTTTTCTTCAGCTATGAAAACTAAGGTTTCGGTATTGTTTAGAGATGGGCTCAAACCATAACTCAAGATTTGACACCTGATTCCTACCCTTCTTGATATTTGGGATTCAAGATTTGAGTTTTACAGCTGAAGCTTATTTTTAAAATGAACTGGAACATGAAACCAAATGCTCTGAATTTAAAGGAATTTTGGGCTTAGATCTGATTTCAGATATGAACTTCAGCACTGCCTGATCTCTAGTATTGCTTGAGGTCAGTGCTAATGTTACTCCTTGGCAGGTTCCCCTCTCCATCCTTCCCCTCCAAAAAAAACCCAAAACATTTTAGTTATGTCTGGAATGAAACTTCATTTCACTTATTTAGAATTATCCTGATATATTAAAACAAAATATTCTGAACAAAATATTCCTTTCAGAACTGTTAATTAAAAGGTCATGCTGGGATAAATAAACACATATGCTGTTGATTAACCACCTTTCAGGGGTCAACAGTTAGAATATCCTGCAGCGCTTTTGTTAATTGTTGTCCAGAATTTTGCCGGGAACTGTTTTGTCCATATGGTACCCTCCTGAACATGACTGTAAATATAAGGCCTGTAGAGACAAGTGAAACTATGAAAACTGTATCACACAGTGTACTACTTAGATAGCACATTAATGCTTTTTCTGTTCTATGACATAAGAATCATAGAAGCTAAAATGGTGATAAAGACTTTGTATGTTTACACATGAACATGTACACAAAAATGTTGAGAGAAAATATCTACATATGGAAAAACATATATATATATATATATATATATATATAAAGAGACAGATAGAGGGGAATTCAATGTTATGGGAAAGAGTTATTTCCTTAGGAAGTAAAAAGGAAAAAAAGGGACAACTAGAGGTTATAATGTAGAAAGCTGTATTTGCATGATCGGGGGCAGCAGGGCAGGCCCTACGAGGAGAGCCTAGGGGACCTGAACCTGTTCAGCCTCCACAAGAGAAGGCTGAGGAGGGATCTAGTGGCTGTTTACAAACTAGTCGGGGGGACCTGCAGGCATTGGGGGAGTCCCTGTTCTCCCGAGCACTACCAGGGGTGACTAGGAATAATGGTCACAAGCTGGCAGAGGGTAGATTCAGACTAGACATCAGGATGCGCTACTTCACTGTTAGGGCGACTAGGATCTGGAACCAACTTCCAAGTGAAGTGGTGCTGACTCCTACCCTGGGGTCTTTAACACAAGACTAGATGAACACCTTGCTGGGGTTGTTTGACCCCAGTACTTTTTCCTGCCAAAGCAGGGGGTCAGATTTGGTGATCTGCTCAGGTCCCTTCCAACCCTACAAACTATGAAACTATAAAAGGACATGGTAAACACATTTTCCTTATGCAAATGCTCTAGAAAAGACACATAGACTGGACTTTTAAGCTAATTATATTCCTTTAAAGACTTCTTTCAGCATAAAGTATATATGGAAAAAATGACTAGGAAAATTAAATGTTTGTCTTTTAAAACTCCTCTATGGAGCCTAAACATTAAAGTTACAATATACATAGAGATTTATAACTTCTATATATGGAGTGCTGGTGGGGGGCTCTGCTAAATATTTTGGGGAAAAATGGTGAAGAATGGTATTTAGATTCAGATTTAGATCTAGGCTACATTTCTCCTTAAGACTTGTAAGATTCACTCCACCAGTTCCACTTGTTACTTCTTCTTGGAGGTTAGAAATTGTTAGGCTTCAGCTGCAGTAATATTAAGATTCTGAGAAAAAAACTTCCACCAAAAAGAAAGTCTGACCTCAAATTTTCTTTTTCTGTTTTGAGAAGGACAAGTAGAACATGAAACCTGTTCAAGAAAATCTGAAACTTTGATATGGGGTCTGTTTCTTTAACTTGTTAAGAAATAAACTCAGAGAATAAGCTAGATTTAAATCAAGTTAGATTTACTGTTCCCGGTGAAATAGTAATTGCTGAAAACCTGATCTCTGGATCACAGTACCTCTATATCCAGGGGAGTGAAGTTCTAATGTTACCTCTTCACTGTGTCGTCTTACTGTTCCTTTCTTTGGCTTTGCTGCAAACCCTCTGTTTCTATGGGTGCCTATACACGAGCAGTGAGGCTGCTCCAATGCATTGTTATTACAACATGTCGGTGCAGACCTGATTATTTGAGTCTGCAAGAGCATAGTAATTACTGCACTCTACCAGATTGTAGTCACTTGTGTATCAGCATCCCTGTGTTTGAAGGTGGTGGGGTCACTTTAACTCAAGCTCATTTGTTGAGCTTTAGTTAAAGCACCCCGTTGCCATTTTTAAGTGTGGGGATGCTGATACAGGGGATGTTCTGGGCACTTTAATTAGAGCGGCTCTTGGAGCCGCTCTAATTAAAGCACCTGCTCCCCCAACCCCACCACTCCCAGAGCATGTGTATAAATCCTAGGGCTGTGCAAATCTTCAGTTGCTGATTTGATTCAGAGGAAATTCAGCCCAATTCAGCAGTAAATAATGCAGTAAAAATATAGTAGAGTACAGGTAAATTATCTTGATTGTACTGGAACAATCCTAATCACCAACACAAGGTAGGGGCTGAAATAGCCAGACATAGGGAGTCATAGAGGTATGATGATGTGACATTCAGGGAACCTTGCTTTGCCCGGTTAGCATTTCCAGATCTTGCATGCTATAAGAAAATTGGACTTCACTACAGTAGTATACTAGCCCTTTCTAACACATAACGGTCCTTTCCGCAACGGTACCAGTGCAGTATTAATTGGCACTATGGGAAGGAATTCAAAATAGTTTAGTAAAAGCTTTACTTTTTCAAACTGTAAATAAAACTTCTAATATTTTAAAAGCCTTAGTCTGTCTGTCTGTCTATCTGTAACACTTTATTCACACTCTGATTTGTTGTCTCAGCAGCCGATCAGACTGCTCTGCACAGACAGACACGGTAGAGTGCTGCCGTGACAGCGGGGACTGAGAGGCTGGAGCGCACCTCCCCCTCCCCCCAACCCTGCTCCTTGGAGGCAGCGGTAGCGCAGGGTGCTGGCAGCACAGTGCTGGCCTTGGCCCCCCACACAACGGAGCACTGCCATGACAGCGGGGACTGAGAGGCTGGAGCGGTGGGGGGGGGCATGAACCCGGCAGTGCTGCCTTGCCCCTCCCCCAGCCCTACTCCTTGGAGCCAGAGGCTGGAGTGGGCCCCCCACCCCCAACAAGAGCTGGCAGGGCGGGGGAGGTGGTGGGGAAGAGGAGTAGGAGAGTGGGGCCCAGTGGCAGTGTGCAGCTGGCTGCTACTGACTGCCAAGCTCTCCTTCTCCCCCACCCTAGGAGGCAAGTTGCGGGTGCACAGGCCCACACACAAAGCAGCGGGGGGAACAGGACCTGAGACAATGGAGTGGAGGAATGAGTCCAGGTCTGAAGTGAGAGGTGGGGAAGAGAGGGCGCGGGCCGTGACCTGAGGCAGCAGGGAGTGGGGAAGGAAGGGAAGCTGGACCCTGACCTGAGGCAATGGAAGGGAGAGTCATACAGGCCTGTGTCAATGCCAGCCCCCTCTCTCCCCCCACCCCATCATGCTCAACAGGTAATTTGCTCGTATAGTATAATCATCTATAGGCATGTTTCTTTATTTTCCTGGAAATATAGTAACTATGACTAACCAATTCTTTTGTTTAAAAAATAATCTAAACAAATAGAATACACTTTCCCCAAAAACTTTCATAAAATTTTCAAAGCCATATAAGACTTAATGATGTATATTAACTTACTGTGCATTGCTTTGGCAAAAATACTCATCTGTTATTCATATGTTTTGGTTATCTCAAAACTATAGGTCATGATAGTGTCTTTTTTTTCCTAAGAGAAAAGTCATACAGAAGTCTCTTAATCAGAAGGATACGATTACAAAATAGGGAAATAATAATATTAAAGAGCTAAATGCAAGGGCTTTAGCTCTCTTTGATTATTGGCTCACTCTAAACAAAGGTTTGGGGGGTGGGTAGGGAAGGGGGCGGGGTTGGCCATATCTTCAATTGATGTAAAACTGTTTAGCACCACCTAGTAAAAGGGCATTTAACCCTCTTTAATGTGTTGTCTGCAAATGCCTATTGACTTCAATAGAGCTGTACAGCTGAGAATTTGTCTTAAACTGTTTTGTTCATGTTATCTGAATTTCTCCTTCTCAGTATCATTCACAATTTAAATGAATACTCCCTCAAAAAGTGTACCTATAAATAAGAAACTTAGGAGATAGCACCTTGCTTAATTTAGTACATAGGCATGCTCACATGTTAAAGCTGTTTATGATAATAAATGCACTGTCTAATGCTCAGAAACTTGTTTCTAAATTTCAAAGCAATCCAGCCTTGGGTTAAGTAGTTGTGTAGGAGCAAATGTATCTAGCCAGAATAACTTTAATGAGTATTCATTATAACTTAACATGGTACTGATCACTTATAAATATTCTCCAATAATATATTATTAGATTTTAATTTCTTTACCTTTTTTTCTTCCTTTGATTCTAAAAGAAATGTCTGCCTGGGGCATTTGGAGATGCCATTTTGCATAATGAATGGTTACCAACTTGAATATAAATTTCCAACAAATATTTCTGTTAGTTTTGGAGGCAGAGGTTTTTCTGAAATTTAGTTATAGAAAATGCAGATATTGTAATAAGCAAGCTTTTTCCTTTATAACTCCAGAGAATGCTTCCCTTCTAAATCAAAATTCAAATCAGGGAAAACGGTAGATTCAATATATTCTCCTATACAAGAAGAAGTGACATGGAGGAAGTAGAGCAGAATGCTGGTACCGAGAATCTGTTTATTTTTATTTTATGGTCCATTTGGGTTGCAAGTGCAGGTAGTTAGTTATTAGAGATCTTTAATGGTTTATGGAAAAACTATGATGGTTTCAGTTCCGTTTCAGATGGACAGATATGCACATCACAAAGGTTATCATCACAGCTTGTACTGATTAGCACCATTAGTAGTAGTAGTAATATTTCATGGATGAATTCAACGGAGCTATGCTAATTTACCTCAGTGTTGAATTGGACCCATAAAATTGTTATGCTACCCATAGTACTAAAGGTCAGATCATACATAAGTGTTTTCAGGATCAAAGTGTAAGATTGCACTCAGCCTCTCACTTCTACAATAAATGACATAGGCAACTGGAACTTTATTTTTCAAAGTTAGAAGTTTCTAGGTGTATTAGTGTTTATAGAAATACATCTTTTTTCTTCTGAGGGAAAGGTCAATATTTGTAATCTGTCTAAGACTAATTTTATCAGTAAACAAAAGATTAAATTCAAGGAATGGGGTAAAAGTGAAGGAAGGAAAACAACAACAAAAAAATCACATAAACAGAGGAATGGAAGGCATTTCCTGTGTCATTGTATCCAATCCTCTGCATCTGCAAGCTACTATATCACAGAATCCCATCCATAAATGTAATCAAACTCCTTCTTAAAACTCCCTGAAATACAGAGAACAATTAAAACTGGTTCAAAAACCTTGTACATTATTGATGCCAAAATACCCGGGTCCCGTTTTTCCCCCTTCTTAAATATGTTTGCTAATCGCCTGCCACGTAGAACAGCACCCACCTGGCTGAGGTATTACAATACTTGTGATCAGACCTGCAGTTTCAAATGCCAGTTGTTTTAGATTTCTGGAATGGAGACTTTTCAGTCCCTGATTTGAATGAATTGAGCTCTTTCAGTGTTCCTTCCTCATCATATAGGGTAATTTCCATTTCTAGACCCTCCTTATCCATTTTGCTTAGTTTTTCTTGAACTACCTAAATATCCTCAGCTTCTGTCCTGACCTCCCTATAGAGAGACTCCACTCCTCCTTTCCTTATTCTCTGTTTGTTTACATGATTTTAACTTTAAGGTTTTTTTAAGTTTCCTTGACAAGGTCTAACTTGGCTTGAATTTTAGCAATTGTCACATTTTCCCCACTCTTTCTGATCTCCATAATGTCATTTGCTGTTCAATGCTTTCCCCCCATTACTCTTAATATTATTTTTGAAATGTTGTGCCCCCATCCTAATTAATTATTCATATACCCCTTCACTACAAATGTACCTCAAACTTAAAGATATTGAAAGCTTCCTTCTGTATTCAGTTCCTTTGAATGTTTCACCCCTTTGACTTCATTAACAAGTTTCCTTAGTTTATCAATTTTTGTTTAAACTGAACATTTTGGGATATGTTTACACAGCAGCCTGCAATGCGGTATACAGATACCCAAGCTAACTTTACATGTTTTAGCTCTTGTACCTGAAGCAGCCTCACCATAGCAACAGAGCTTTGTGTGAGCTAATTCAACCTGCCCATTATTCAAGGCTCAGTACTGAAAATCCTCAGAATGCCCAACAGCCAAACTTAATCAAATAGTTTATTAGGAAAAGACAAAGAGAGCACTTACACAGTATAGCCATGTTGAGCAGAATTCTATTTGACTCGGTACACCCAAGCGACAGATTCTGGAAAAACAACTAGTTTGACAAGGAAACAAGAAGAGCCCAAGCAGCAGTTTTCCAGCTGCCCTATCCAGCATAAGTGGCATCTGTGGCACTTTGCAATTCCAATTACCTTATGGGAGTGTAGGTTGTTTGGGTAGATGTGATATCCAGGGATTCTGGTTTTCTCTGACTTAAAAAAATCCTCAATTTTTGGATTAAAAAAGTAGCCCCAAATCCACATTTTCCATTATTGTGTGTGTGTGTGTGTGTGTGTGTGTGTGTGTAAAAAACACACAAAATAATGGAAAAATGTGGATTTGGAGTTACTTTTTTAAATCTGAAAATTGGAGATTTTTTTTTACCATAGAAAACCAGGATCCCTGATTATGACTCATGTTAGATCACATTCCACTGGCATCATATGGAGCTTTATGGGCCCCTTTCCATCCCCTGCCCACCCCCTCACAGGGCAGCACTCTAGCCTTGGTCAGAACTGATTTATCTGCACTGATTTCTGGCAATAGGAATATTCCCTAATGGAAGTAAAAAATATATATCAGCACACCTATGCATATTAATATGTAGCATCACTACTTTCCAACTTGTCTGGGGAAACTGAATGCATGTATAAAATGTAAATTGTGAGAAGCACTTATACTGCCTGTGCTAAGTACAGGATATAGAACCTGAAACTCATGAGTCCACCTCACAGGCCCAGAGTCCCAGAAACCTTGGATGTATTCAATAGCCCATAAAGAAGCAGAGAGTATTTCTCTGTTCTCATGTCTTAATACCAATTTCTTTTAATTCTGGTCACTTGAGTAATGGTTTCGAATTATGTGCATTTGTTAGAAAACTGGTTCAGACAGTCTGTTCCAGATTTTGAGGTATGCTGCTGAGAGACCTATAGATACATATGTAGGACAGTTAGCTCTGGGGACTGTTTTTTTTTTTTTTTACAAGATCCCACATTGTTTGTTTTATTAATTACCATTATTAAGTTGTTGCTTTTCATGGCTATATAAATAATAATATGGAATGATCTTGCTGCCTTAATGTAGTGTAGAGCAACTCACCATTAAAAAAAATAAAAGCTGCATGTGCACACACTAGCTGTGCAGTAAATGACTCTACCTGTGAGTAAATTTGCTACCTGCAAATGCAAGTAGCAAATTTCCTTGCAAGGAATTACTGCACTGTAATCCATACATTGGGCACATCCAGACAAGCACACACATGCCTCTTACGGTGTCTCAAACCAGTTTGAGATGCCTCAACAGGCACACTGAGAACGAAAAAATGTTCCCTGCACTGCATATATGCAACACAGATGAAATCTGGATTTCCAGGTATCCAAAAAAACCCAACCTACCCAGGAAAAAGGCAGTGTAGGGCATGGTTTTACAACCCTGAGGCAAGCCGGGGTGGAGACCTCCAGAGATGCTCTGTCATTTAGCCAGAACATCTCTATGGTACTCCTGCTGCCCTAGCATGCTGCCTCCGCATGTGGGGCAAACAGAAGTGGGTCAAAGCTGCTGTGTTACCTGGCCCTGGGCACTGTTCCAGGTAAGCAGGCGAGTTTTACAACTGGGGGGTGGGGGGCTGGGGGTTTTGGGGGAGTTGTGGCTATGGGGTGTGGGGGGATGTGGGGAGTGGCAGGGTGTGGAGAGTGTGGGGGGGTGTAGGAGGATGTGGGGTTTGTGAAGGGTTTTGAGGGGGACTGCCACATGTCAACCCCCTCTCCTCCACCTCTTGCAGCACTGCTTGATCTGCAGTCTGTGCATGGAGAACATGCCCTACCCAGCCTGGCATGGCCCACTAGTGTGCCTTGGGACAGGACCAGGGCAAGAGTTAGAACAGCCATGGCACAGGAAGGCAGAGGTAATGAGAAGAGAGCTGCCATGTGCTACCACTGCATTGTGCGCATTGCTCCTGGCCAGGGAGAAGAGAGTGGGGCTGGCTTTTCAGGATGGTTACTGGCTGCTGGTTAGTGCAGCCAGAGCCTCAAGCTTCCCCTGGTGGTATTGCAGGAAGTGGGCAGCAGCAGTTTGCAGCTAAGAGCAGCAAATCTGCTCCCACGTCCCTTCATGAGTAGATGCTTGCACGGCAGTGTTTACTCACAAGAAGTTTATTCACATTAAACTGATCTTGGATCAAATGCATGTGTAGATATGCCCAGTGTCTATGACGTTCTCCTTAGGAAAGACCTCACAATTTTTATTGGGAGGAAAGGAAACTCTTTCTCCAACTTCCCTATCTGCTGCCTGCAAAACAAGCAGTGATTTGAATTTTCCATTATGAACCCAGTAGATCCCTTAAAATCTGTACAGAATTTTGAAAGCCAAGACAAACAGGGTCACCCTCCTGAAGCCTTATTGTGTGGAAGCAGTCTGGTTGTCCCATTTCCCAGCTCATGCCCAGAAAAGATGACTTAGGATCTCTAGATACTTAGTACTGTGTCAAAATTTCATCAGTTCTTTTTTAATTGCCTGTTTAGCTGTCATGCTAACATTAGCAGTCAGTAGGAGGGGTTGTCTGCCTGCAGAACAGGCAGTGGGGTACATGACGTACAGTACCAGGACAATACATTGCTTACAAAGAAATTTCTTGAACGTTTTCAATGGCAGTGTTTGTTTGCACTCAGGCATGTAATACTCCCATTGTATGTTTTCTGAAGTGGTCTAATAGATGCTTCAGGAAATCTGGGTGAGGAGCAGGGCTTAAGTTTATCTCACAATACTGAAATCTAAAATTTGGGTATTTTCCCCTTGATTTCAAGTGGAACAGGATTTGATCTTTGTACTTTATTGTTTAGTCTATATGGTACATCTCTAGTTTGCCCTTGTTTTGTCTCCTACTAATAAATTTTCACCTTGCCATTAGTCCTGCTGTGAAGAAAGTTTACAGCATACCGGGCTGCACTGGTAGGTGTGTTGCCAGAAAACTGAGACAAGTGTTTATCCTGCTCTATTCAGCACTGGTGAGGCCATATCTGGAGTGTTGTGTCCAGTTTTGGGCCCTTTACTACAGAAAGGATGTAGACAAATTGGAGAGAGTGTTACCAGATTTGCCTGTCACTTTGCAGCGTGCTCATTTATTACGGGTACGTTTCTCGGGTCTCTGTAATTCTCTCAATGTGTCGCTTGTATTATTCGTGTTTCTATATGGAGCTGTATCTCTCTCTTCTGCAAGACCTCATCCCCAAAGGAGCTATCTTGCAGGACTCGGGTTTAATGGGGCCGGGTTCTTCCAACCACTGAATCATTCAAACATATATATGCACATACACACACAGATTAACAGGGCATGCATAAGCCAGGCTGGGTTATTAAGCATTGACAGGCTAACACCCTCATATGCCTTGAACTCAGTTAATCAGGGCAACAATAAAATGCAGTCAGACACAAGCATATGGGTTAACAGAGTGCATCTGAATCATGTCAGGATATTCAGCATTGACAGGCTGACACCCTCATGTGCCTTGAACTCAGTTCATCCCTTTTTTCAGCAGGACAATAATAAATGCAGTTAGACACACATACACACATGCTGAGAAGGCTGGGTCCGATTAGCACTTTCAGCTGATAACCTTGTGCACCTCAAAACTCAGTACGTCCTAATCTCTTGTCACAATGGTCATAGTAGGAACTCCTTGATGAGCAGACCCCATCATAGTTTTGGGCATTGCAGGAATCTTTGGCTTAGGTAAAATAAGCATTGCAGCAGAGCAAATGGGGAGGTCAAGGAGAAGGAAGAGTATGTGAAGTTCAGAAAGAGAGTATAGCAACCAGCTTGACCATAAAAGTTATTTATTGCCAGGTGTATGAACTTATGATGATACCAGTAGTAATAGCCATAAAAGAGAGACAAATAAAACAGTTACAATATTATATAGTTTCAAGGTATTATATAGTTTTAGGTATTTGGGGAAGTCTAGCTCAAGTTGGATCAGCAAAAGTGAGGTTCCTGTCAACTGTGCCTGGAGTCAGAAAGCAAAAATCAGGTTCCTGGAGTCAGAGACAGAGAGAAAGTGGTCAGCAAAAATCCAGTTTAGAAAGCTGTGCCTGGAGTAAGAAAGCAAAAGTCAGGTTCCTAGAGTCAGAGAGAGAGAAAAAGACTTGGGGTCTCACCACTCAGCACAGCTTGAACAAGTCAAGGTTCCCAGGTGTTTGTCGGAGCTTGCAGACGGGCAGAGTCCTCAGCATGATCAATGAAGGGATTCCAGGCAGAAAAGGAGTGGAACTGATGCAGCTTTTGGATCCAAGCACCAGGACAGAAACCTGAGCATGGGTAGGGGTTTTTGTTGAGAATTAGCAATGGCTCAAGGGAGAACAGTAGGTTTGTTCATGGGTAAGTGATGGCTCATATGCTGGATAATAGGAACTGATCACTCCTGGCTATGGGTGGCATTACTCTGAGGAAGCTCACAATACAAACAGGCAGATTCAATGTTTTGGGTACCAATAAAAGAGCCATTACTAGAATTAGTCTGATAAATGCTGGAGCTGGGTGTGTGCAGACATGGGTTGATTAGCATTTGAAGCAGAGATCCCCCATCATGCAGTGCTCCCCTGCTTCTCTGGTCCCAGAGTTCAGTGCAGTCCTTGCCTTGGAATCTCTGTTCTCCATCCTGAATGCTTATGAAGGTGCTTTCCTACCCCATCTCCCTTGTAAATGAGACCCGGGGAGTTGCTTCACTCCTATCACCCTTGTTTGGAGGGCTTTAGATGTGTCTCCCACTGCATCTTCATTGTCTTTTGTAAGTCCTTCCTCTAATCAGTTCTTGTTCTGGCAGAGGTGGGGAGCGGGTGAGTCCTTTGTGAGTCAGGCTGCATACTGTGCCAGGGTTCCCCAAGAACACAGAGTTGAGAGGTAACAAAAGTCCAGTGGAGGGCAACAAAACTGGCTATGGGGCTGGGCTGCATGACTTACGGGGGGAGGCTGAGGTGAACTGTGCTTATTTAGTCTGGAGAAGGGAAGACTAGGGAGGGATTTAATAGCAGCCTTCAAGTACCTGAAAGGTGGTTACAAAGAGGATGGATCTAGACTGTTCTCAGTGGTGGCAGACAACAGAACAAAGAGCAATGGTTTCAAGTTGCAGCAGAGCAAGCTTAGGTTACATATTAGGAAGCACCTTCTCCCTGGGAGGGTGGTTAAGTACTGGAACAGGTTACCTAGAAAGGTGGTGTAATCTTCATCCTTGGAGGTTTTTAAGACCTGTCTTTAACAAAGTTCTGGCTGGAATGATCTAGTTAGGGATGATCCTGCTTTGGACCAGATCACCTCTTGAGGTCCCTTCCAACCCTAATTTTCTCTGATTCTCTGATTATATGAAATTGTCTGAACTGAGGAAAATCCAATCCAAGACTGGGTAATTATTAAGAGTAGTTACAAATACTAAAAAATTCTACAGTTTGGGAGAAGGGGGAGGGAAGAGATGAATTAAAGCAACTAAGGCTTAAAAAGTGAAGCTGGCTGAGTTCTATAAAGCTGTAAAGAAAGTATAAATAACAGCCAGGTATGTATATGGGTATAGATTAGACACACTCTCACTGCCCACCAAGGACAACATCCCCCAGATCATTATTGCAGCCTGTGAGCTGCATATCATTTGGGGGAGCTGTTTCATGAGGCCTGAGTGGAGGAGCCACAGCAGGTGGAGGACACCTGGCAGCAGGAGTACCAGCTGCGGTGGAAGCAACAGTGATGGACCCCCTCCCCCTCCCACACACACGTAGGCCCTGGGCAAGCTACACACCTGCCCCTGGGGGCCAGGGCACCAGGTGCAAGAGGCTCTGGCCAACCACTTCCTCCTGTATTTCCCACTATAGCCTACCTGGACAGCTACCTATGGACTGCCCCCACCCCCACCCCACCCCACCCCACCCGCAGCACCACAATCACTGCAAATGTGTCTCAGAAGAACAACAGTTTTTATTCCCCTTGCATCAAAAAGTCCCCTCTCCCTCCTCTGTCCCCAACAACAGAGCCCCTCCACCACCCACCCCACCCCACCCGCCAACAGTAAAACATCCTCTTCCCTATGCAAAAAGTTTATAACTGGTTGGTTTGTGTGGCTGCCTTCCGGGGTGGTTAGTTGTGGGATAGAAGCACTTAGGGGGCAGAGCCCAGGGACTGGCAGCTACCAACCCAGACTCTGGCTGTTCCCCCATGGGTGTGCCCACTGTGGCGAACCCAGCAGGCAGGGGGCTCACTCAGGGGTTATGGCAGCTGGTGGTCTCCCATTGCAGGTGGCTCCCCCTGCAAAAGCTGGTATCCAACACCACCAGGGCCAGCATGCAGTCCTGGCCTCACTGCAGGCACATCGGGCTCCACGCCCATATGAAGCCAGGATGAGTGGCAGGGCTGAGCCCAGGTGTAGGGGCTGGGTGGTGGGGGGACCCATGGTGGTGTCTTGGGCAAGGTCTCCTGACTGGTTGAGGTGCACTAGACCTATGCCTAGGCTCATGGGGGGCAGCCTTGCTGCTGGGTGGCAGGCAGCTGTTGGGAGGCAGGAGGGGCTAGGGTTGGGAACCAGGCAGCAGGCTGCACAAATATAACCACCAGGGCCAGGACGGTGTCCAGCACTCGGTAGTCATTGTCTGTGGTCTTCACTGCCTTGCCCAGAACTGTGTTTTGCTCCCTCAGGACCTCCACCCACTCATGCTCCTGAAGCAGGAGCTGCACCCAGAACTCCTGGTCTGTCTGCTCCCATTCCTCCTTGCACTGGTTTTGTGCCTCCGCATACAGGTACTATACATCCTTGTGTGTCACGTCCTCTACCTGACACCCCTCCTGGTGGGCCATGTCTTCTGCCCATGCATCTGCCAGGCCCATGCACCCACCAGATAGTCTTCCAATGCCATCACCAGCCATCCCAAAAGGAGGGTCCTGTCCTGGGTCCTCCTCTAGCAGAGCTGGCACATCCCTGGGGCCCCATCTGCGGGCAGCAGTGACCCTGAAACCACATCCTGGCTGCCGACTGCAGCCTCTCCCCTTTGTGCAGCTGCAGGACCTGCAGAGCCATGAGAAAGAAGCTGCTTCTCAGAGTGCAATATTTAACATGGCTGGCCTCGCCTTGTGGCTGAGATGGAGACTGTGGAGCTGTCATGAGCTGCTGATGGAGACTGCAGATGGGCTGTAGATGAAGACTGCAGGGTGGGCTGCTGGTGGCCCAAGGGACCCACCCTCAGCAACACGTCACCACAGGTGCCAAGCCAGGGCAGGGGCTTGGGCAGGCTTCCCATGCTGCTGTACATGGCACAGCTGCAGCCTCAGTCCTGAGGCCCCTGCAGCTGGGGCAGGGGCTGGGGCTGGGATCTCTATCAATTGCTGCATAAAGGAAATGCTCTTGCAGCCACTCTCTGACTGATGGTTGTGGCTGGAGACAGAAACCCACTGTGCCTGCAAGGCTTTGACCTTTATGTATCACCGTTGCGCTGACCAGTCATGCCCACACTCCTGCATCTGGCCTGACAGCTCCTCGTAGACCTGAGTGTTGGAGCACCCATCCCACTCAAACTAGCACTGCACCTCTGCCTTGCCCCCCGCCACCACAATATTGCCAGTCTCCTTCATGGACCAGTTGGGGCCCCAGGTGGCAGGCACTGCTGTCACTGATGATGTGGCCATCAGTGCTCCCACACCAGCTGTCCAGGCCTCTGCACATCTGTCCATATGCTTCTGGGCTTGGACAGCTGGCTACAGTGCCCAGCATAAGGGTATGGTTCAGGACTGGCAGCTGTGAGGCAAGGTGATACCCCACATCACCTGCAGGCTCTGGGTAAGCTGCTGGGGCTGGACTGTGGGCAGCTGGAGCTGGCTCCATTGGCTAGGAGTTACCTGAAGCTGGGCCTGGGTTCTGACAGGCTTGACAGGAGCTGGGAGTAGCCTGCATGGGCCTGGCAGGTGCGCAGCACTTCAGTGCCAGGCAGTGGTGCTGGGATTCATGCAGACTGGTGCAGTGAGCCTGCAGCTTATGTAGGGAGACACAGGGGCCTGGAGTGGCCTCAGACTGCCTGCATGTGCCCCAGGGCTCAGACTGCTTGAAGGCTTTTAAGGGCCTGAGGCTGGGGCAGGAATAAAGCTGGCCCAGTCCTAGGGCAGGAGAGGTTTCCAGCCCAGAGCCCTGGGGTTATGGTCCCTAGTGACAGGGCTGGCTGGGAACAAATCTTCTCTCAGGTGGTCTCTACACATTCATTACTATGCCATAAGTACTCAGGAGTAAATTTGCTACTTGCATTTGCAGGTAGCAAATTTACTTACAAGTACATCATTTACTATGCAGTAAACTATGCTCCTTCACAGTAAAGCACTTCATATAGATGTGCCTAGTACATGCAACAACAGCACAATTGGTGTACTACAGTACTACAATCAAGGCCAAAGTAACTTTGGCACGGAGGTGGGAGAGATTGGAAAGGTTCCCATCCATTCTGTATTCCATGTTAATGCCATGTGGCTGTTGGTCACAGACGAAGATCTTGATGACCACAACAAAGATGGAAAACAGAATTAGTGTGATCACACAGCCCTGCTTGACACCAGTTCAAATGGGAAAGGCTTTGTAGTGGAGCCACTGTATAGGATGGGACATCCATCTGCTCATGAGTCTTAGGATGGTGATACATTTCTTCTGGCATCCTAACTTCTATAAGATCTTGCATAGAGCCTCATGTTAGCAGAATCAAAGGCTTCAGTCAAATCTAAATATTTTTGTATGTGGTGGATCCAATGGATTCTGGTATCTAGACTTTAGAAATGTGGATTCTGGTATCTAGAAAGCTGATGTTAGTGCTGGAGTAATCCAGAGAAAGTTTGATTGAAGACTGCTAGTTGTTAAACCTATAGTGGAAGTCAATACCTGAGTCTAGGTGTTCAGTTTGGGTCATGAAAATCACACATATTATATATAACACCACTCCATCATCTTTACCTTTTATATCTAACTTTCCTGAATATTCTAGGACATTTCAGTCATGACTGCTATTCTACAATGTTTCCATTGTGCCTGTAACATTTGGTTACACTATAATATCTGGTTTCATTTTCTATACTAGAAGTTCTAATTTTGTTTCCTAGACTCCTTGTTGTACCACAATTTTAAATTCATGTATGTATACGTTAAATAGAGTATAATGACAGGCAACTATCGATCTTCTGATACAAGGTATATGTGTAAGAGATCTAGTCATGTGCCTGATGAATCCACTTGTGGCTGACAAGCCCAATTCAAAAG
Organism: Crocodylus siamensis; assembly: GCF_052110815.1. Classification (NCBI taxonomy): domain Eukaryota; kingdom Metazoa; phylum Chordata; order Crocodylia; family Crocodylidae; genus Crocodylus; species Crocodylus siamensis. Next base: position 310,247,776 of record NC_143395.1, read on the forward strand.
TGAGACAGCTTGTTACAAGTTTCATAGATTCATATGTTGTACGCTAAGTTTACATCACACTGATTTCTTTCTTGCTTTGCTTCCATCTTGTGGCTCAAAGCAGCTTCATGTTGAGCTGCACCCAGTGTGAGATGTTCCCTCCAGATAGGATGGGATTCTGTGTGCTCCTCCCAGCTTTCTACACTGATGATGATGAACAACTTCATATTATTTTGCACACATTGTGGTAGAGCCATAAAGGGTGACCTGCTTTCTAGAGCCATCTTGAATCTCTCCATACAAAATATTCTTGGGGATATGATCTCCTCCCATTCTCCTGACATGACTTAGAAATACAGTATAAAAGTGAATAAATTAACATATATTATATGTACAGAACAATGGTAGTAGAGATCAAAAAAATACTCCCCAGTGGTTCCTGATGCACCCTTTGCCACCTTACTTATTACAGTTGATAACTACCTAATAACATTTTTGAACAAGAAGACTCTCACTCTACTACACAAAAATAAGGCAACAGATAGATCAGCAATACTCACTATAGCAGCAATAGATGTTATTTACATGAACAAAATCTTGCCCTTAAAACACAGGGACAAACCATTTTAAATCTGGATAAATTCCTTATTTTGAAGTGACCGTTTAAAACATTTTTAACATTTTAACTCTTGGCAAGGCAAACACAGAAAGTTATTTCAAACACTGCCATTTTTTTGAGAATGATAGATTAAGCAGTCTTGCTGGAAAAAAAAATCAGTCAGCTTGTCTGTTATTATGGTTGGTGAGTATAGGTCAACTTGACTTCTTTCTTCATATAGAACAAATTTTGATCCCTTTGAAACCAATGGGAGTTTAGCCATGGATTTCTTGGAGCCATCTATGTGTTGCCATTGGACACACTAGGATTTGGGGCCTATATTGTTACTGTTCTCCAGTCTGTTAAAACATATGCAGGAAACCCTCACTTTGAGGGTTCAGCATTCGCGGTTTCAAATATTTGCAAATGCTGAACCCACATTTTAAATACACTTTATACATTGACAGGAGCTCCTCAGGAGCTCTGCACTTGCTGCTGCTGGGCTCCTGCCGCCGTACTTCCACCACTGGACTTCTGCTGCTGTGCTCCCACCTTTGCCGCCAGAGCCATGCCCACCCCGCCAACCGCTAGGGACACTGCATTCGTGAATGCAGTGCCTTATTAGCAGATTTCGCCATTTGCCGGGGATATGAGAACATATCCTCTGCAAATGGTGAGGGTCACCTGTACTTGCAATTTGTTCAGGTTTTTATAATATTTCATTCATATTATACTTCATTTTATGATTAATTGAATCAATTTTACCAAACAGTAAGTAATATTTCAAAATCACTTCTATATGACAGTTAGTTCAACACAGTACTTAGAATAGTGCTGTCAAATTGTAAGCTCATCAGCCTCATGCAGTGCATGAGGGTTTAATTTGAAGCTCCCAGCACCCCCCATCTTTTGCTGTTCTCCATCTATTGCTATTCTCATTATTCTGGATGCTGCTGCAGCCCTTCCTTCTCTGGCTTTCCAGGTTCCCACTCCCTTTTCCAGCTTTTATTTCCTGCCGCTGCCCCTGCCCCTGCCCCTGCCCCTGCCCCTGCTCCTGCTCCTGCTCCAGCCCAAGGGGTGTATCAGGGTGGGGCAGTGCAGCTCAGCACAGCCTTCAGTGCCGGGGCAGTGCACAGCCAATGAGATAGAGGGGCACCACCCATTCATGCATACTGTAGCAGTAAATGTTCACCTGTCAGCATGCAGGTTGCAATGGAGAGTGGGAACTGCCTGCCCACATGGTGCCTGTGCTTCACCTGCTAAGAAGTTGGACAACCCTGACTTAGAGGATCATATTCTTCACTGGTACAAATGGATGAAATAATTTTCCATGATGCAGCACTTGGCTTTAGAGTTAGAATCCAAAATCTTGCCCAGCTTTTAGAGTGGTTGCAACCACAGGTTCTTGGTCCATTCACCCAGGATGCATAAGCCTGATGGTGAATACCTGTCAGTATAGCTTGCTCACTTGCACAGGCCTAGACACATAACAGGCTTTGGCCCAAATGCACTTCCTTACAGTCATATCTGTCTCATAATTACAACTTCCATAGATTTACACTAACATAGTCAACAGTTCATCTCAACATGCTCAAAAACATAGCATGAAAATAAGTGCTGTCTGCTCTCCACGTAATCCAATATAACATACACATTCTTTTACTCCTCCCCTATTGGGTGATTCCAACTGAAATGCAGGTAGAGGTATCTCTTTCTCCTTCAGTTCCACAGTGTGTTGCTGTGAAAACAAAACCAATTTTAGCATCAGGGGTTATTTTCAAGACTTTTTTTTGCCTATGGTGTGTCTGCTGCTAGATTCTTCAGTTGCCATGGTGAACCGGGGTGTAGGCAATTTTTCCAGTCAGGGAAAAAAAAATTGTGAAGTGAAGGCTAATGTAAGTGGAAACTGGCAATACCCTGCTTTTTCACCTAGTACTGTTTCATAAATAAAGATTGTTCTACCTCAGGCTTTAACAGGGTAACACAGAAAACAGTTATAAAATTATGCATGTCTTGAAATAAACACCTCACTTTTTTGTGACTAAGAAAAGAGAAATACCAGTATAGGCAAAGTCTAGATCCTAGAGTAGGGAACTGGAAATGGAGAGTCTGGGATTCTAGGACTATCTGCCACTGGCTTACTGGGGCCTTGTGAGCAAGATGGTTAGGTCAAAACTGTGGTATTGCAAAGGAAGCCTGTAATGAGCTGCCAAACAATGCAGCCAGTAGAGCAGCAGAGCAATCAAAAGAAACTCAAGGACATAGTTGGTCTTTGGAAGCTCCCAGGAGTGCATTCACCCTTAGAAAGGAACTGATCTCCTTCATGCTTTGCCAAGGCAATGTTTACTTGTGAACTAACACAGCCCCTACACACAAACTGTCCTTTTCCTTCCCTGGGTCTGTATTTTTTTATGTATAAACTAATTATCATAATAATTTGCTCTTACTGGATAAAGAGAGTTCTAGCTGAAGATCACATATTACTTTACATATATTAATTGATTTAATTTCACAGTATTTCCACAAGAAGAAGCAACTAAAAATGACAGAAGCCTTGCAAAAGCACTGAAAAATTAAAAATAATATTCATGTAACAAGTTTCAAAATATGGCAGCCCATCTTTTATTTAGAATATGCATGTATGTTTGTTTCTTTTGTTCTCTATATCCGTTCTTTTGTCCTCCTTACTGTCTTCATACTTTCTGCCCTTCCCCTCCACCCCCATTTTCCATTTCACCACTCCAACATTCTGGGAAATCAGGATTTATTATTCATAAATAACTACGTAAAGTCATAAGGAGTTTAAGATTAACTTTCCCCAAAGTGGTTGGTAATTCTCTGGATTTCAAGTTTTGTATCTTACCTATGAAACCTTTGGGGTTTGCTCTTTCAGTTGCATTGAATACCTATAACTTTACTAAATTAAAATATGTCTGGAGGTGATCATCAAGTGCAAAAATTGGGCTGAATGTGTTTCCAGTTGGGTTTCCCAAATTGCTTATGTATTTTTCAGGATAGTGACTCATGTCACACATGTAGGGCCAAATTAAATTTACAGCTGACTGATGGCTTTGTCAAAAGCCATGAGTGTGGGGCATTATTTTGTACTGGGGAAACAAAATGTAGCTTAGAGAATCACAATATAGCCTGCCTAACTCCATAGGAGAACACATATTTTATGCCAGTGCCGTACGTGATGCAATATAGTCACCATCTGCTTTTCAGTGAAGAACTCAGCCTTTTGCAGATATTAAGGAAGGAGTACTGACTACACCCATCCCTGAGCCCAATACTCTCTTTCACTGACTTTCCTGGAGGCAGTATAGAGGATCCTAACCTTTCTTATGTGCTGTTATCTGCTGTATGGGTGACTCACACACAGGGCTGTCCCTAGGGTATGGTGAATCAGGATGAACTGCCCTGGGCCTTGTGCTTTGGGGGGTCCTGCACTTCAACATCACGGCAAGGAAAGTCTTAGAGAAATTCAGAAAGCCATACCACCAGAACCTTTGAACTGTGCCTTCCCACTATCAATGGCCACCAGTTGCCTATGTGGGTAGGGATCAAGAACAGTCAAGATGTGACCCCAAAATGAAACCAGTATTTTGCCTTAATTTTCAATAAAGATGATGGTATTGACAATGGAGTGGAGGGAGTGGGTGGGAAGGGAAGAAGTAGGATGGCTAAGAGGAATGAGTGCATGGAAATAGAAACGTTGTCTCATCTGGCAGAAGCAAAACTCAGTGTATTCCAACCATAGGACCTGGAAAATCTCTATCCCAGAAATCTGAAAAAAAAATCCCTATCATATAAAATGTGATTACAAGTTTTGATTTTGAAATTTGATTGCAAATATTTTTAATAAGTCTGTCAAGTGGGGTGTGATTCCATGTGCCAGGAAAATAGCAGAGATAATACCAGTACTTAAGAAGGAGGGGGGGAAAGGATGCAGGTAATCTAGCACCAATAACATGGAAGGTTTTAGAATATATTTTGAAGGAGGAATAATGTCATAGAGATAACAATTGAAAATGAGGTAAAATGCCACATAGCCCTACCTTTGGTGGTAGATCATGCCAGATAAAGATTATCTATGCCAAATAAATTTGGTACATAGCAATTATCTTCATTTCAGTAAGGCATTTGATATGGCACAAATAGGAGCAGTATGCTTAGGAAATTACCTCATAGCACAAACCTAGTATGTATTAGTACCAAGGAGGACCCATGTATGCTGCGCTGCACTGGGGAAAGCTCTGTTTTAACTCTAACAAGAGGAACCATTTTTGCCCAGTGCTGCAGATATCAGAAACATAAACTTGAAGTGCAGAGTTCAGCATATACTGGAAGAGGAGGGTTTGGGTTTTTTTTTTTTTATATATATATATGGTTGTTTCTTGTGATTGCTGAGTCCAGTAAACACAGGCATACAAAAATGAAAAGAACTGAACAACAAACCTTAATTATGAAGCAATAGCAATCTTTTGTCTTTCTCCTAGACTAAATACAGACAATCAGGGAGGTTAGATGGAGTTAAAAATAGCCACCTAATCTAAGTCGGAATGGGTGCGGCTACTGAGGTGGTTGGGGGTCAAGCAGACTTGTGCGGGTCATAGGAGGATCAGGGACGGGGGGAGGTGGGGACTTCAGGGGGATCAGGTTAGCAAGCAGGATCACAGGAACAACTGGGGTCCAAGAATGATCTGTAGGGGAATATGGCGGGTGGGGAGGGCAGCAGGCAGGCTCCATGAGGATTTGCCCAGATTATGGGGCTTGTGGGGTTTAACGTGGGGCTGGGGGGTACTAGGGACTGCTTTTAGCCTCCCGACTCCTTCCTTTTCCCACTCCCACCCCTCCCGCCCTATCCCTCCCTCAGTGTCAAAAGTGGAACTGGGAGCAGCTTGTGGGATGGAGGTCCCAGCAGGGGCTGACTGGTCCCTGGGGGAGGGGAGGTGGGGCAAGAGGCCAGGGGACTAAAAATAGCCCACTGTCAGGGGGGTGGGGGAACAAAAAGCAGAGCTCTGGGACTGGGGCCAGAGCCCCAGCCCTGGGGCTGCACTGGAAACTGTACAGAAATTCAATTCATTGGTCTAACTAGATTAATCTGATTTGAGTGCACGTCAATCCAAGTCTATCTTACACCAGGTTCTGCCATTTTAGATCAATCTATGTGCACCAAACTTCACACTTTACGGTTCACACTTAAATACACCTAACCATGGATCTAAGTGTAAGATCCGCACCTGGATGAGCTAAGATAGATCAGGTGACCATTTTTAATGCATTCTAACCTCTCTCTAACTCCTCCAGATGTCTGTACTTAGTCCTACTGACTAATTAACTGCTCTTACTGAGGGATCACCCAGTTCCCAACTTCTGTAGTCTACTAAGTAAGACAGCATCTCTGCATTACAACTTATAACACTACATCTTTCCTCTTAACAATTTCTACAAAATAAATTACCACAATAGTTGATTCAGATCAGTCTACAGAGGAGAGATTACTAGCATGTCACTCTGGAGTGAATCTTTAACACTCACTTGCCTATCCCCTCGTTTCTGCCGCTCTTTTAACAAGTTTCTAGGAGCCTTTCTGGTTTAACTTTCTTTTGAGACTGATAAAGTATCAGATTGAGTGTCTGATTTGTATTTGGTGTGAAGCTTTTCTTCCAAGTCTTGATAAACTTGTCTTCTTATACTAGGATCTGATTGACTTACAGTTTTGGTGGCTGTGCTTCTGCATATAGCACAAAGTTCATTAGCTACAGACCACTGAGGCTGATCTCTACTTTCTGCGTGACAGTATTTGCATTTGTGTTAATAACTATATTTCTTCCTATAAGGACATAGCTGTTCATTGTGTTCTGGAACAGGTAGTTTCTTCCTTAGAAGACTGTCCAGATTTGGGCTGTGACTGCCAGGGGGATCATCAGGGGTCTTAAATGTTGTGTCTTGTTGTACTGCAAGAGCACACAAGATTTAGTTTCTCATAGCTTCCAGACCTAAAATTGGTATCAATTTCGTAGGTACCAAACTTCCAATGGGAGTTTTTATGCTGTATTTTATTATTGGATGTTAAAGCATGAGTACCTGCATGCTAAACCTTATTAACTCATGTTGAGTATCTTCTAAGGCCGCATCCAGATGAGTGCAAGCCGTCAAGTATATGGTGCTGCAGACACATCTGCAGAGCTACATACCGCACATTCAGGTGTTCTCTGCACTGCAGGGTAGCAGCATGGTACAGTTTTTTGACCGCTGGAGATCCAGGGGTCATAACCCCCCCCCCCCCACACACACACACACAAAAAGGAGGGCAGCACATGCAGGGACAGTGTTCCCCCCAAAACTGGAGCCTGGTTGGCCAGAGCCATACTCCGGCTCCTGGCCAAGCTCCGATTGACAGGATCAAGCTCCGATTGACAGGCTCACCTCTTCTGCAGTCCTAGGACACCCCCAGAAACCCAGATAAGGCTGCTGGGGCTGGCCCAGTGCTGGCCCCAGCTTCCCCTATGCCACTCACGGAGCCTGCCACATGCGAGAGGGTGCGTGGCACAGGCATTCCCAGGGGACAAGTAGCAGTGACGCAAGACATGCTGCTGCTAGTTGTCCCTGGGAAACCAAACACCCACACTCATGTGGACATGGCCTGAAATGTCTCAGTGTAACATCACTTCAGGTGAGGGTTAACTTTGGGCTGAGCTACCTAGCCTTTTTAAAACCACCTAAAAGCCAGACATAGGAAGTTATTTAGTTGCCTATTGATTCAGATTGGTGCCTAGTAGGATTACCTAAGTCCTTAAGGCCACATCTACCTGGTAATTTACTGTGCCCAGGTGGGTAACTTCAGTCTCCTCCAGACAGATAAAATGAGTAATTTGCAGCCCTTACAGCATCCTAGGATACACTGGTCCCAGCTCCTCCCTCCCCACCTCAGAGCAGGAAAAGAACCTAGGTGTCCTGACTCCTAGTCATGCCCCTTCTTATCAGCCCTTTAGTAGCAAGTCAGAACTGTGCAGGCATGAAATGGTATTAACCTGTCATGTGTGATGGTTCACAGCACATTCTAACCTTAATATTACTTAGCATTCAACAGACTTAATGAGGTTTAAGTGAAACATGTAACTTCACCTTATTTTGAAGTTTGCTGGACTCACTTTTGATCTCACTTTTTGATCTAAGTTCCAATATCCATTAAAATTAAACCATTGTTTCTTGCACTTCCACTGGAAAAAAAATCAGGTCCCTCTCATTGATTTTGCTTGATTCAACAATATCTATATATATAAAAAAAACTAACAAAAACTGATCTTTTAGAGGTTTATGTGTCTGGGATCTGTAACACCTGGCACAATTATTCTTTTTGTTAAAGTTAAAATAGAGCTTTCCAAATGCAGCACAGCCTTTGGAGCCGTGTTGTCTTTTACATTTGCTACATGCCAACCTTTTTGCTTTCTGTCTTAGCATTTTTCTTGCCAACGGAAAACACTACTTTATGAGCAGGCTTCTTACTAATGGAAAATTCTACCCTGTGAGGCACATTCCTTCCTGCCTAGTGCATGGACAACCTCTTTTCATGCATTCAGCTATGAATGGGCCTTCATAGTCTCTGCTGCCCTGCATGTTCAGACGGTCTTTTTTATGAACAAGTGTCTCTCTCACAATAGCGTTTACTTCAATGTAGTTTCTGTGATGCCACAAATAACCCTTTCTCTAATCAGAGATTCTGTCAAATTCCCAAAAGCATAGTTCTTACTCAGCCTCTTTAGTTCAGTAACTATGCTTTTTCCTGTTGTTTGTTTGTTCATTCTTTTTTGGCATGCAGTACTTCTCAAATGTGGACATCATTGCACTTAACTGTATATTTTGGCCTTCTTCAAATAGAAACAGCCAGGGCAACCTCCCCACCACAATATGCAAGAGAATGTAAGATTTGACTTTTATTTTTCTCTTCTGCCCCATGGCTGCTGGGTACCATTCAAACTTTTGTCTGCAGCTCTCTGCTTTATTGTCTGACATCAGAAGAGCAGATGGAGGTTGCACAATGTCTATGACTAACTCCATTTACATAGACTATAACTGTGCAGGCAGATCACTTACAGAGACTCTAGTCCTTCCATGTGGCTGTGTTGTTCCACTAGCTCTCAGTTTTCAACTTCTTCAGTTTCACATACTTTGTCATTTGGCACTTCTGGCACCACAAAGTAATCATGGGGTTCAACAAACACAGGCATACATAAATGAGACAAATTAAACAAATAACCTTTATAATGAACCAGTAGGCAACCTTTGTAGACCCTTTGTCTCTCTCTGACTAATTGCCATAACTGAGGGTCAATCTCTCAATTCCTCTGTAGGCTTTAACATAAGGGAGCATCTCCAAATTATAACTTCTATCATTACATGTACCATACAGATAGTTTGGAATAATAGAAATTGGATGAAAGTTTATAAGACAAAATGCAGGATCACATCTTGTGACAGTTAATAACAAAAACTTCTGTTGTAAGCTGGGAGCTTATGCCCCAGTTGATCACAAGGGAAGTAGAAGAGCTACTTAAGTTAAGGGACAATTTTGGCACTAGAACACTTCAATATAAACTGGCCATGAATAATTTTATACTGGAAATGGGAAATGGGCTTCAAACCATTAGAGCACTGTGGTTCTGGAAACAGTCTTACAGTTGGGATGTTGGAAGCAAGAAACCTAACTAGTTTTAAAATGGAACTGAGGAATTTTATGAAGGATATTACATTATATAATGGCTTTCAGGATAGGTCTACGAACTTAGTGTCTGAAGAGGTCCCTTTGTTATTTTTAAAGTCACTGTAGAAATGGCAGTTATACTCGTGGTTCAGAGCCAGGGCCTCCATCTCCCAGGCTTAGGAGGATTAATGCATGGGCCAGCTGGGCCTGGGCCCAGGGGGCCCTGCCAGACAGGGCCCCCCAGAAGCCTGGAGGGCAGGAAGGAGGAGGAAGGAGGGGCAGCTCAGCATGGACAAAACCAGTGGCCATGCCAAGCCAGGCATGCATGACAGAGAGGGCTGTGGCTGCTGGGCCCTGGGTGGGGCATGGGCTGAGACCACACCAGGGCCCTGAGAGTGGCTGGAGCCACTGGGACCAGAGAGCAGAGCCAGGCACAGTGCATGGCTGGGACCTCCCAGAAGCAGGGTGGCCCCAGCACAGCCAGGTGCTGGCCTGGCTTAGCCCTGATGCTGTATGTTTGCCAGGTGCCACTGTAGCCAGACTGAGCAATGGCAGAATGAAGAGCCACCCCTGGAGCTCAGTCTATGCCACATGCATCTGGCAGGCAATAGCTCCAAATCCCTGGCACTGCCCAGCCCCAGGGTGATGTTGCGTGGGGTCCTGCAGGACCGGCCCTAGGCTTTGGCTCCAGTGCAAACCTGCAGGCAGTGGCAGCCATGACTCCCAGGCCTGGGCTGCTGCTGCTACTGCTGGGATGAAGCCCATGGCTGCAGGGCAGGGTGCAAGTTGGGGTGGGGGAGAGGGAAGGGAGGGCTGGGCCATATGTGGGGGGTCCCCAATGAATCTTAGTCCACCTCTGCTCCCAGGCCTGTATTTATTTCTGAAATAGTTTACAACATTCACTTATCACAGTTACTGTGCAATAATAGCCACAGTTGTGATATCCAGAACGCTACCAGGATACAAGAATTATTTTCTTGTATGATCTCAGGTACCATTGTGAGGTAATTGTTGACAGCATCTGACTACTTGATGGTGAATTTTGTACAAAATATTAATAGGTTTATCATAAGACAGGATTTGTAAAGTGTTTTGTAATCCTTTGCTGTAAATTGCTAGATGTAACTGTTAATATTACAATGCATCTGGAACAGGTTAGGAGTTGTGGATAACTAACCATTCTATCTTTCTAAATATAAATTTAGAGAGGATTGAGATTAAATACACATCTGATAGGAAGGAATAGTTTCCTGTTTGGCCAACTGTGTTTACTTGTACTCAGGTGACATACATTCAAACATGATCACTCAGTGCCAGACCTCAGAAAACATATATACTTACACAAAAATTTATGGAAAATGAATATTAAGACTTCATGCTTGAACATCTCCAGAACAAATAAGATAAGCTATCCAGCAATGTAAAATATGAAAACTTGGCTCTGGAGCACTAGCATGAAGACAAATAAATGAGCAAGACAAGAATGGTGGGGGTTCAGCAGAGATGTGGACGACTGGGCCTAATGTAGGTCACTAGGAGCAGCTAGGGCGTCAGCAAGGCAGAAGTACAGATTACCAGTGCATCAGGTCAGGGCCTGGGTCAGAGGGACTGAGAATGCAGGGACCAAGTACCAAGAGAACTGAGAGGGGAAATCTGAGAAATGTAGTCACGGAAGTGAGCAAAAATCAGAAACCAGGTGTCAGAGAGCCAATGCTAAGTTCCAGAGGAGATTCAAAATCAAGTCAGGAGCCAGGAGAACTAGAGACAGCAGTGAACGTGAGGCTTGCCAGAACAGACTGAGGCTGTGCCAAGGCATGCCTGCAGCCTAAGTCTGCAGGTGGGCTTAAAAGGGTCGAGAAGCACCTTCAGCAGCCAATCCAGTTGCAGACAACTGGGGCAATTCCATTTGCCTGGGATCAGGGTCAGGTGTTATAATAGCCCAAGGACATTGCTACTGGTGTCAACTTCTAGAAGGCCTTCTTTCTTGTGGATCTGTGCATGTCAAAAATGAATATAGGCATTATACTTAATTTATATGTACTTAAATTGTGTATGCAGTATACTTAAACTATACCAACTATGTTTATTTTACTGGCCTGTGTTATTTCTTGTTAAAATTCCACAGTGATAGTTTTCAAGATGGAAAATGGCAAAATTGACTTTTTCTTTTTTTTTAAAAAATGTCTTTTTTGGCTCTTGGTAAAAAGAAAACAAGAAAAGAAATGAAATTTTAACAAAAATAACAAAAGCATTTAATGGGAGGGAAAACAAGTGTAAACACTTTATAACAAGCTCTAGTGTAGGCTGTAGATTATACTAATTTATAGACAAGAATTGCAAAACCTCATTGCAGGGTGAGCCAAAGAAGGGTGTGAATACTTTTCTTGCCTGCAGGACTTTGATGGAAAATGAAGAGGAAACATAGACTCTAAACTGTACCCAGTCAATAAATCTTGTGGCAACCTGCATTTGTTAGAAATAATGCTCCAGGTAAGGCCTGAGGGACTCCAAAACCAAAGAGACAATTTTTTATAGAAGTTCTTAATCAGTCTCTTCTGACTTCCTCCCTGTTATGTAGAAATTTAGTGAGACATCAAAATAAATATCATGTGATTCATGTTGCATGTTTCATATGTCCTGAAAGGCTTGCTAAATCCTCATATCAAGGGACTGCACAATGACTATCAAATATTATTATCAGATATCATATCGAATCAGAGACCTGTTCTTGATCATTCCATTCGCAAAAAAAAATAAAACAAAATATTTTTTTTGTGCTTACAGTAGCAATAAACTATGCCAGGAGAACAGATTTACCACATGTCCACTTAATCATCAAAATAAATGTGGATGTGATTAATCTCTTTACAGATGAACCAAGTATTAGATATATTGTAGGTGCAACTTAGTGTACGTTACCTGCAGAAACTCTACATTATGCTCTATTCATCTGAAGAGAAACTCTTTGGAATGCTGTGGAAATCTAAGCCAATTCCTGCAACTGCAAAGGAGTTAGTATTGACGTGGGAGTTTTAGATGACTCTGTTGTATCCTTATCATTAGTGTTCCCAAATAATGTTTCCTATATAAAAGATGACTAATACAGCTTCACACACTATGTAGCACAGTAAACATTCAACCAGATTATATGACATCCAGGCATTTCTGCTGATACTGTAAACAATGATTCACTGTAACGTGAAATTCATGACCTGCCCTGAATCTTTCTTTTGGACTACTTAGCATCTGGGGGTGCATAAACAGTTTAAAATGTAGAATCAAAACATGGCAAAATAAAAGCATATTTCAAATATTCATAGTAGTGTAAGAAAGAGTAAGCAGGGTTTGGGGTGGGAAATCAGTGCCATATTTAAAAGAGGGCCTTGAATCTCAGTCACTCCTTTCCAACAAGCTCTCTACCTGCTGGGTTATGGAATATTTAAGGGTAGAGCTCTCCTAGTCTTGTATCAAATATGTTCTCATTTTCCTCAATCATTAAATATTAACTGGGTTACAAAGAAAGAATGTGAGATTAACACTGTAGCACTATGGCTTGGTCACCTAGCTAAGACGTAAGAGAGTTTGGGCCAAGTTCCCTTCTCCTCTGGGAATTATTTTGGGTGAAAAATTAATGAACTAGCTTAAGTATCTATCACAAGAGATGACATTTATGAGGTTGTGCATCCTGAGTAGAGAGAGGTACCTTTCCCTCAGGCCTCAAACTATTTAGGGACGTATGGCACTCTCAACCTCTCTACAAGTTGCAAAGAAACATAAAATCTTAAGCACGGAAGGAGTGTTCATTTTTTTTCTGTTAGAACTGGACTTAAACTGAAGCTGAATCAAAAATTCATAGCATGAGCCAATCACTACTTGCTATGGAAGTTTTGTAATAAGATCTGCAGCCGCTACATGAATATGCATGATTCAAGTGTTGAATCAGCTTCCTTATTAAGCTCCATTGCCAAAAGCAGATCATCCAACCAAAACAAAAAATCCTCCAGCTTCTATGCCAATTCAGCACTAAAGGCAGCTCTAGATGTACCAAAACCTTACCCTCAAAAGAAAAAGTTCATGACAAAATTGGCTAACATTTTAAAAAGTAACTAAAGCTTTTGTGCGCTTCAGTTTTATCACATCCCTGTGAGGGTGTAGTTTTAAAGAACTGATTATTACCCACCTTCATAAAAATTTAAGATGTCTCTAGCTGAGTATTCAAAAATTGAGACAGGAAAAACACTATCCACTCTTGAAAAACTTGGCTCCACCAAGAGGTGGCTCAATGGTTGTTTTAGAAAGGGGATAATTTCCCTTTCAGTTGGACTGCATAGACAACTTTCATGAGGAAGCATTGCAAATTACTCCCAGCAATGTACCAGTGGACTTTTAGTGGCCATTTCAAAAATAGTCACTAAGTATCAGATGCAAGGGACTGTTCTCATAAGCAGGGATCTTGGTTTTCTTTGATAAAAACAATCCTCAATTTTCAGATTAAAAACATACCCTGATATCCACATTTTTTACTTTTTAAAACTGAAGGGCGCAGATTATTAGAGAAAGCCAGGATACCTGCTCATAAGGGGTAAGCATATCTTGATGTTCTGTTCTAAGGATTCAGGAAACCTGTATTCGGTAACTGTCCACCTTGTAGCAGAAAATATACAAGAAAAAAGAAAGTTATTGTATTAGGCAGAAAACATGTAATTTGCTGTTGGAGCTCTGACCTCTCATCCTCTGACACTTTATCTACTTCAAGTGTGTGAAAGAGATCTGTAAAAACAATGTGGAGGTGGTGATGCCTGAGAACAACTGTCAGCAATGGTCAATAAAACAACTCAACATGGTCTAGAAATCCAGAGAGTCCACTGACTCCAAAGGTGGAATGAGATGAGAAACGTGAATGTTTCAGCACAGAAGAGTTATGCTGTCATTATGGCAAAGGTACATTATAGTGTGATATCTAACCACATGTGTAAGATTGGGTTCAATGTCTGCCATCTGTTATGAACTGAGCCCAGCTTTGCAATTGGATTCCTCTTATATATGAGGTCAGGAGTTCATTTTATATACAGCAATGACTTTAATTGTGAAGGACTCCAAAGCAGTTAATACTGTTAAAATGATAACCAAACAGCATAATGGGATCATTTCACCTACCAATAAAATGAAAATAGCATTTGAAAATGAGCACAAAAATGCTATACAGATTTGTAGAAACTGAGAAAAAGAAATGATTACTGTATTTTCTCATATTCAACGTTCACCTTTTCCCCAAAATTCATCTGTTGGAAATTGAGAGGTACATTATAAAACCGGTAACAGCAGTTTCTACCTCTACCGAGGGAATGTGAAACACTAATGTGCTGAAGCTGGGACTTACTAGCTGCCATCTGAGGACACTTTCTCCTTCTTGCCCCCCCACCCCCAGACCCTCACCCCCTCACCCCAGCAGAGGCTCCTGCTGCAGAAACTACTACTTATTGCATACATCTGTTCATTTCTACTGAAAAAAATTCCCTCTGGTAGAAAAATAACTCAGAAGCTAAACTGTACAGATGCTCCTGCAGCCCTAGGGCTGGAGAGCTTCACAGGCACTAGAGGAATGCTCCCCAGGCCACCCCCACTCTTAAGTGAGCACATTCATTGACCATCTTCTCTCATACTTGGGAATGGGGAAGGCTGTCAAATGGCAGGTAGTAGCTATGGGAAAGCAGCAGCTGCTACAGACAGCCCTGGGAGGATACCTCCTAATCCAACCAACCAGCTAATGGCAGGAGGGGCATGCTGGGAATTCTCCTGGTTTTCTGCTGCAGGAGAATAGCCCTGCTCTTTGCACTTCTTGGGCTAATCTGTAAGGTGGCGGGGGGAAACAGCAACTGCTGCAAGACTCTGAAAGGGATATGACAGTCTGCATTTCTCTGGACTGACCCAAGCCTTCCCCAAGGCCAGCTCCTAGCCTTTCTAGATTTCAAATTGCTACACCCACCACTCAACTGAGTGGCAGGAGGGTACAGAAGGAAGCAGGTAGGAGGCACTCAGCCCATGCCCAGGAGCTAAGAAGAGAGAGCTGTATAGCAAAATCCCCTGCTTGCTGAGCACACTGGGAACTCTGAAGTGAGAAACCAGAAGGGAGCAGCTGGGGCTGCTTTCCTCATCTCCATAGGACAGGGGAGCAGCTGCCCTCTGCACTCTCAGGACCACAGTGACCCTGGTCTCAGCCTTTCTCCTAGCTCCATTCCTCCAGGTCCCGAGGAGGTGTTAAGCCAGGGGAAAATAAGTCTCCTGTGAGAAACGTGCCCAAGTAAGATTTAACCTTGGTTGTCCTCAGGTTATTTTTCTCCTAGAACGGCCATTTCTGGTCTGGGAGGAAAAGCCTGAACATCTATATACTTTTGTTTTCTACTGGGAGAACAGCAATTCTCAAGGTAGAAATGAACTGTCTATACATGGCCTCAGTTACCTCCTGCTAGTTACCATATTTTCAATGAATGATTTTTTTTCGTGATGCTGCCTTTCAAAAACAAGGTATATATGGGACATGTAGTAAGGGGCATGTAGTAAGATCATACAGTACGTCCAAATGAAATTTCAGGAGAAATGAATAGCAAATAGGTACAGTATAATTGTTCTGGACATTGTTTAGATTAATAAACCTGTTTTTCTAGATATTGTTGTAAGACAAAGGAAATAGTCAGGACTTTGATATTAAATTGTATATAAAAATGGCATCTCCAACAGTTCATTAATCTTTAACTTCATTCTGGTACAGTGATTTTTCAGAAGGATTTAGGTATTCATTGGAAGTATCTGATCTGAGTATAAATACAGCCTAACCTGGCTCTACTTGCAAGATCTGACAGGATCTTGGCATGAGATGTTGTCTAAAGGCAATTTTTCTTTTCAGATATTGAAATCAAGTGCAGATAATTCTGTCAGAATAGTTTTGGCACCCCAGGAAATGGTTCTAAAATAAAAATGACAACAAATAGCCAAGAAAAAACAAATGATAAAAAATTGTTTAAGCATGTCAGCACTAAGCGGCTTACCATCACCTGAGATTCAGTTATTCCCTAGCCTTCCACAGGGGGCAGTCTAAAAGGATGTGACAATTGCAGGGAATCAAACGTGGGCAGGGGTGTTTGTTTTTTTGCACTGGTCTACACCAAATATTATTGTGGGATTGCCTACCCTAAGTGTAACGTGAGTAACTATGAAAATATAGCTTTGTCAGAAGCATTGGTAGGGAATAAAAGCTCAATAATGTTAAGTATTATAAATGACCAATACCAAATTGACTTTATTCAGGACTTAAATGAATAATGGAAGGAAATAATAGACTTTCTGTCACACATACATAGTTTATAAGTAGAAGCAGCACCTGGGGTAGTTCATGAGTAGAAGTAACCTGGGGAATGCAGAATTGTCCCAATATATCAACAAAGAACGAAGAGTGATCTTTTAAATGCTTACTATACTCAGAGTAAAATTTTCAGGTGTCGCAAAGTTACTGAGGAGCCTAAATCTCATTCAAAGTTGATGAGATTTAGAAACCTGGGTAGGGCCAGGTTTAGGAAGGTATTTAGGTATCTATTGACATAAAAGCAGTTAGGTACCTAATTCATTGAAGTCATATCTACATGATAGACTTAATGTGCTCCACAGAGGGATTCCCTCAAACTTGCCACAGTATGCTCGAGGTGGGCTGCCACCCAAACCAGAAGTGTATGTTGTGACTATAAAGGGTTGCAGATGAGCTAATTACCAGGGGTAAGCTAATTAGTACTGTCACTCTTTAATACTTATTAGCCTGACTAAAATGCCAGCTGCACTACACAATGCCAGCTATAAATGCAATATACTGCTTCTGGTTTACCTTCAGACCAGCACAATGAGCTTGAAGGCATTGAAGCTGGGCACAGTAAATTACCAGGTAGATGTGGCCTTAAGGACTTAAGTAATCCTACTAGGCACCAATCTGAATCAATAGGCAACTAAATAACTTCCTATGTCTGGCTTTTAGGTGGTTTTAAAAATGTGACCCAAGAGCTTTTATTAATTAACTGGAAAAACTGAGGCAAATCGCCTCAGCTGTACTAATTTACACCAGCAGAGTTTGCCGAATTAACTATATGACATGAAAAACAAGTGTTAGAAGAATTTTCATGAAATGAAAAAAACCCCAAGTTTAACATAACAGATAGTGCTTGACTGATTCACATTAAAATCTCCATTAAAATTCTCCCCTGGCAAAAGATAGCACATGCAACATTAAAGCATAGAGAATCAAGTTTAAAATTGAAGGATAACTGAACCTTAACTCCCTCCCAAAAAATCTATTGTTTGTTCATGATACTGAGGCATTTGGCATCGTATGTTCTTTTCAACTCACATGTATTATTAATAGGGACCTACTGAATTCACAGTGGAAAGGGGCAGTGAGGCAGCTCCTTTAATCTTGCAGGTTCCCCCATGCACTGCCCCCCATTACTGATTGACTGAGGGGCCCTGGTGGCCCTGCTGCTTGCTGCTGACCAGCCAGGAGGCAACAATGGCATCATATTTAAAACCATGGCTTTTGCCTTCCTGCCAGCAGATCAGGAGCAAGCAGCAGGACCCCTCCGCCAATCAACAGGGGAAGCAAATGGGGGAAGCTGCAAGATAAAGGAGATGCCATGCAGCCCACTTCTGTTGTGAATTTGGTAGGTCCCTAATTATTAATGCTAAAAAAGCTTTTGGCAGCTCTCTGAAGTAGCAGCACATGCCTTTCAGTCAAGCCCTGATAACATGATTGGTGGTTACCATCTGTTGTAAGGAGTAAAAAAAAGAATTAGTTATCACACCAAGCAAAAATTGCATTCATTTGTAATCCTAATCCCCCTGTCCCATAGTAGAATCTAAATACATTGTACATGGGGGAAATAGAAACTTGTATAAACATTAGGTGTGCTCATTATATGCAAGTATGAAATACCTTGTGTTACATTTGCTGTCTTTGGGCATGATTGTGTGCTGCTACTCACACAAATATTTCCTCTAAACCTTGTGAACGACAGGTTGCAATTCTGGGCATCTAGTAAGGTATGACAAAGCATGAAAAAGCATAACTGTATTTCTGTCAAAGGAGATGCATTGATCTATAAAAAGTGAAGATTGCTGATACTTAGTTTTCTCATTCAGAATAATGTGAAAGGCCCAGGGGGTTCAAATCAGATACAATTCCTGTAAATCAGTGCACAAAAGCTTGACACTTCTGACTGCAGAGTTAGTGTTAAATATTATGCCGTTTTAACTGGTAGGCAATTGCAAGGTGTGCGACCATGGGAAACAGATTTTAGAGATTTAATCACTGTGTTTACATTCCATGTGGTGAAATATTTAGGAATTATTGGAATGACAAGGCTTGACAGCTTGTATGAATTGTAAGTATCGTATTAAAGTTGAAAATGACAAAAACAACATGGCCAAGCTTACTCCAAAAGAAGTCAAAGTAGTCAGACTTCTGTCTGAGGTCTTGCTGCTAGAGAGTCTAAAACAACTTCTTGTGGGTCATTGCATGAAGGCTACTTGGATTATAACCAGTGCTAAAGGTTGAAACTATTCACTTCCTCAGGAATGGACTTTCTTTGCAAAGGAACTTTAGACTTATCACCTCAACTAATTAATAGCTAGTGACTTCTGGACTGTTTTCAGAGTAAAAATTAAAATGCAAGCCTCAAGTCTGAGAAGAGGTGTCTTATTGAAAATGTCAAGTCTAACAGAATGTAAGAATTTAGAAAATGCATTCATTTCCCCTGGAATGTGAAATTATATTTGGACTCCCCTTAAAGACAACCTGCGCCTCTTTCCATCAAAGCATTACTTAATAAGAATTGAAATGTGATCATTCTTACTCCTATTAATTATATTGATTATATTGTTTTGATTACTATTATTGTTCTCTAATTATTTTTCTGTAGCTGTTATGGACATTTATCATTGCACGAGGAAAAAATAAAGACACGAGGAAAGATTTTAAACTTAAAACTAACAAACATTTAACTACTATTGACTTGCAATGGGACATGACTATAAAAGTAGTTAGAAGCCTTTGAAAATCTCCCCTTTGACCTAGTACCTCAGAAAATAAGGCCAAGAGTCTTTCCTCTTAGAAATTTCCCCATAAAATCATTCATTTGAACTATAACCACTGACAGAAATTGTAGTAGTGTTGAAGTGATGTTATAGTGATGATAGTTCAGGAAGTATATGAAAGGTAATATTTCTGGTGATATTTCTTATTGAACCAACAGTATAATTGGGAGGGGTACAGGCAAGCTTTTGGTCACAGAGCTTTTTCTCCAATCCTTTTTTCCTGATAAAGGGCATTATATGCCCCAAACCTTGTCTGCCATCTTTCCAAACTTGAATAGAATTAAGCATTTCAGTTTACTGCTCCACATCAGGAAGAGTTGGGATTTGAGAACCAGTCTTTCATCTCCCAGGCAAGTATCCAAAGTACAGGGTTAGGGATGCCTTAAGCATGGGTCTTTGAACTAAGAGCTTCCTGTTGTTTATGCAATGCTGAATCCAGTAGGTGAGCTCAAAAAGTGTGGAGTGGACCTGGCCTTGTAGCCTGGCCTGATAAGGTTTAATCTTTAATTCTGGCTCTGGATAGCTTTTCAATGTCAGAACATAGGCAGTTTCAGACACACACACTGACAGAAATGTAGGGTATGGCCTTTATTCCCAAAATAGGTATCAAAGGGAATAGAAGGTTACTATTGAAGAGAACAGCATGGCATGGGTTAAGCACTCTCAATATGTAAAGCATTAGCGTGACCATTTTGGGTACCAGGGACTCCCTTGGTTCTCGTCTGCCATGACTTCGATTCTGTTAAGAAAATGGGGAGGAAAGTGATGATATGACAATTAGTACCTACGGAAGGACCACACTCAGTCTACTTTATAACTTCAGTGCTTTATTCTTTCTTATCTTACAGAAAACCAATTGGGAGGCAGCACCTTATCCAGATTGTCTCTGGAGTCATCCTCCCACTCTGCAGAGGACTCCCAACCCCTCAACAAAGAAGGTAAGGGGACAGTGTGCTTCACTAGTTAAAACGCTGTTGACTATTCAGTGTTGGCAGGGTCCCCTCCACGTCTTCGGCCCTGCAAAAGGGGATCTCCGGGCTTCTCAGTCCTATCTGAGTCCTAGCCCACTTATCTTGGTCAAAGAATGAAACAGGAAAGAAAAGAAAAGGTTTTCCTTTGTTCTGCTCCTGCTGGGAGCATCTCACTGTTAATTGTTCAATTAGTGGCTTGTTACAGTTGCCGCCTGTGGCTTTCTCCAGCAGAGCTGGTGTGCAGGCTTCGCAGCTCTCCCGCGGTCAGGGCTTGCCTTCTTGATCCTCAGTGTCCCTCTCCCCTCAGGGTCCTGGAGTCACCTGGACTCTTCAGGGGTCTGGGCAGGGGTCATCCCTACCTCTGTCCCTTTAGACACACTGTAGCCTCCCTGATCCTTAATGCTGGCCGTGGCTCCAGCCGCAGCGAGGCTCAGCTTCTCCCCGCACTCACCGCTGTTCCCGTGGTCTCAAGGTAAGCCGGGGTCTGGGTTCCAGGATCCCTCTGCTCCCTCTGATCCTGCATCGGGGTCCCTCTTCCCAAATTCTTCTCTCTCGCAGTTTCTCTCTTTCTTTTTCGCTGTGGTGTCCAAAGGCAATCAGTCTGTGCCTCACCACTCTTATTATGTCCGTTTTGGTGGGCTAATCACCTAAGCTTGCCTTAGGTGTGTAATTTCCCCACCTGGCAAGGGTTGTCATCGGGTCAGTCTAGCCCCATCTTACCTAAGTAACAGGGCTCCTGTCAGAGTCCCTGTTACATAAAGCATATGCATATATCTTTGCAGGCCTACAGACTTAATTGTCCTGCTGATTCATTAGTTTTGGTGGTGATTTGTTCAGAAGAAAAAAAATCAACATGATTTTTCTTATCTCAGAATTAGTTTTGTGATCCTGGCAGTTAATGTTAGACAGATTGGATATTATTATTCATGTTGAGCAGTACCTTGCTTCTCACTGACTTTAATGTGACTAAATCACATTTGAAAGATTATTAAGACATTAAGTATAATGAGTCCACAATGTAATTTATTTTTTTCAGAGATTTTGATAGTAGAGGTATATCTTTTTTAAATCTTTCATGCATTTTAGAAATCCATAATTTTGATGACAATTTTAATTGAAATTTTGACAAAATTAATGGGAGATAAAGTTTCAAGAAAAAAATTGAGAAATGTCATCTCTTTTTTGATCATCCCTATCAGACCATCTTTTTTCTCTCTTAGAGAATTCTGGTTTGGAAACCAGTTTTATATGGAGGGTACATGGAATGGAAGAATTTGGAGTTGCCAATCAAAGATAATAACAACATTGTCGCTGCCGGGACTCAACTAGCTGCTCTTGTGCTGCTCTTGTTCAGGTGATTGATGTTATGCACCTCTTGGGCTCGCGCCTCTGCCTGAGCTGGTGGCTTCTGCCCGAATCCTTGATCCCATGCTCACCTGCCACGACTTGATGACCTCAGTGTCCAGGGCCATTCATCAGGCGTGCTCGTTGGTCCTAAGGTTCCTCCTGGAGGTTATTCTCGGGGCTCTACCACCCCTACACCATGGCATCATGTCTCCTGTGTAGCAGAAACAAGCTGGTCGTTGTCTCACTCCTGGGACCCTCGACTGCGTCCTGCTTGGGCCCTTCCCAACACTATCTGGCCCACAATGCGGGTCGGCTACCCTCCTATACCCCTCGGCCCTGGGGTAGAACCAAAATCAACCAGAAAGGAAAAGGAAGCCTGAAACACAAAACTGGGCATACTGCCCCTCTAACTACCCCGCCCCCTGTACTTCACCGGGACACTGGCTGCCTCATCCCCTTAGGCACCCAGTTCCCTGCCTAATCTCAGGCACCTCCCGATCCAGCGGTGATGTTCCCTCCAGTGGCAATTCTCCCTGGACTCCTCGCCATCTCTCTCCCTTGGGTTGGATCTCTCTCAGAGTGCCTTCGCTGTCCCTCCGCAGTGCTCCCGGCATCCTCCTGCCACCTTGTCCGCAGCATCGCCAAAATGCTCCTCTTCCTCCTCCTCACTTCTGTCCTGGCCGGTCCTGCTCTCCGGGTCCTGTGCCTCCGCTCGTCTCTGCTCCAGGGACCTCGGCAGCAGCACTCTCCCTCCTGCTGGCTCTGCAGCGTGCGCTGCCATTTTTAGCTGAGCCAGCCGGCTTTCAGCACTGACGTCACCAGCTGGCTGCAGCTGTATAAACATGTAGCTGACTAGCCACACGGGTTCTGTGTTCCACCCTCCACGTGCTGTTTTCCTAGTTGCCGGTGAGTATTCTTGTGTCCCGGGACACACATAGTTCATGTCAGTTGTGAAATATCTTTTGCAAATTGTCGGTCAATATGGCTGGAGGTAATTTTGGGAGGTAAAAAAACCCCCTTATATAGTGCAAAAGGGACCTTTTAAAAAAATCTATAGGTAATATTTTTGAGAGAATCATGAAAACCTTTAATCCTTGTTATCTACATTAGAGACTGGGGTAACATTTTCAAAAACCTCCAATTAAAACATGAGTCCTTCTTTAATTTACTACTACTTTGGTTCTTTTCAAATTATTTTTTCCTTTTAACAACTTATTTTATCCTTCAGTGGCTGACTGCCTTCATTTCACCATCCTTCTCCCACTCCCATTTCTTTGCCACCTCCCATTTCATTACCCACCCTCATCCCATTAAGTCTTTGCTTTCCAGCTTTTCCACTCCCCCCCACCAACTCCCCCCAGTCCATCTCCCACCCCCACCTAGATCAGGGATAGAAGCCTGTCCTGGATCACCAGGCCTCTAGTGGCAAGTCACATCTGAGCAGGTGGGGGACAGTCTAAGAAGATTTTTTGCCATAATGTGTGACTGCTCCAGACTCAAGCTTGAGTGTTGACACGGATCAACATCTGAGCCGTTCAAAATGCAACATCTAAGAAGGCCCTAAAATACTTTGGAAATTTTACTTTGGGATGGATCAATGGTCTGATCTGTTATGACAGTTTTTGTGTTACTGTGAAAAGGTAATCAGTTTGCTATCAAGAAATCTCGCTTAAACAGTCTCTCGGGTTAAAGAAAAAATTGTCAGGTCACCAGTAGTCTTGATAGTAGGATCATTCAAGCATTTA
Organism: Crocodylus siamensis; assembly: GCF_052110815.1. Classification (NCBI taxonomy): domain Eukaryota; kingdom Metazoa; phylum Chordata; order Crocodylia; family Crocodylidae; genus Crocodylus; species Crocodylus siamensis. Next base: position 310,271,254 of record NC_143395.1, read on the forward strand.
GCAGCAATCCACATCTAACATTGTCTCAGTTATCCTCAATTAGTTTACATTACTGTCCTGTAATTTTCATTAATCTTGTTAATTCTCTTCAAGTCAGACCAATGTATGTTGTAAAAATGGACTGGTGTCCTTTAAGACATTTAAGTTCTTTAATATAAGAAAGTATTTTTAAGCAAACATATCAAAAATATTGTTTGCTGAAAATTCAGTGTTATTCCCATGCCCCCCTGTCCCAATTTCATTCAAAGTTACACTAGACTTGCTCATTATTAAAGGTATTTTGTAACATAACCCAAGTACATTGTATTCCTTTTCCAATGCTAAGAACCTTTAGCCAAGATCTTCTTAGTATTATTTAATTCTTGTTGATAATGTACTTGACAAATTTGAAAAAGTGCAATAAGCATATAATATACCTAATTTAATGAAGCTGCTTTTGGTCATTTTCTTTTTTTTCCACATTCCATTAACCAGTATGTTACCAGCCTAATTGTTTACACAGTCAAATGCTAATTAATCTGTTGCTCTTTTGGTTACCTCTGGCCACAAACTCCCATTAAAACCACAATTACGAAAAACAATTGAATTCTATGGATGGTGATGTGTGTAGATTGAGCACATATTTTTCTTACTGATTTGCTAAAAATGAAATATTATTCCATTTTTTGTTCATTGATACCATTATACCATGAGCCATATACTGTTATAATACACAAATGCAAAGGAACAAGTTGTATAGTCGTTAATTAAACAAAATCCCACCTGACTTCAAAGAGACTTTGGTTCCATTGAGTACCAAAGATATTGAAATATGATGTAAGCTTTATTTCTCTTTAAAAAAAAAAAAGAGGAGTCCTAATGGAGATAAAGAATTCCAAAGTCCTCCAAAGTAATCTCTGCATCAACCTTATCAGAGTAAACTTATAATGGAGCAAATCTCATTGGGGTCCTGATCTTTGACTAGTCTGTTGAAAAATTAGAAGCAGCAATCAATTATTTAAAATAAATATTGTACACTTACCACATTTGATACAACTAGAGTGCTACATTTGCTTAGATTTAGATATCTAATTGGAAAATAAAGGAATAATCCTGCTTGCATGTATTTTTTAGTATGTAAGATTTCAAAACTCCAAACAGGTACATTTTTTTCTAGATATACTGTACAGAAGATAACACTTCATGGGGAAAAAAAGACATAATTCTTAAACAAGGGCCCCCCTTTACACATTATACTTAAGACACGATTAACCAGTTAATCATGCCTTAAGTTGTGACCCAGCTGCATGGTCAACCAATTAATGGCGTGATAAACAAGCGTGACCAAAAAACGTGTAATAGCTTCCTAGCCTTTTCTAATCATGTCATTAACTGAATATGTGGCATGGGGAACACCAACTGAGGGGCTCCCAGCCACAGGGGTGCACCACCTGCCGCCAGCCCTGCAGCTGACCAGGCTCACAATAGGGGCAGCATTACCAGAGCTGCCTTTACTGTAAGCCTCACCAGCTGCAGGGCTTGCAGTGGGGAGAGCGCTGCCCCCTTGCAAGACTTCTGAGGTGCGAGGCTTGCAGCGGGAGCAAGTGCTGGGAATGTCGGCTGTGGGGCTTATGGTGGAGGTACTGCAGGCAATGCTGCCGCCACTGCAGGATCCATCAGCTGTGGGACTTACAGGCATGAGAGCTGGTGCAGGGGGAGTCCAGGTTTGTGATCCCAGACTCCTCATGTACCAGAAATAAGGTGCGGTGGGATCTAAGGTGAGATCACTCAACAGTATCTCCTGTCATGTGTCTGTGGCATGGCTGGAGGTGTGATTGTGTGGATTGCACATTAGATCCATTGCACCTTTACCTGCAAGTGTAGAGGGGCCCAGGGATATTAATAATAAAGGTTGCTTAAGCATAGTAACCACCAACCCAAGCATTTGAAAAATGAAAAAAATCCAACCTGAAATATTGGTAAATATGCTATTTAGCAACCGGGTGACAGCAGTTTATAGAAAGTACAATCTTCATTCAGTCTCATTTAACACATGTGCATCATCCATCAAATTTATAAGGAAATGCCTCAACCAATCAAGCTTAATTAACACAAACAAATGTAGCCACCACCTCACTTTTCCCTTGGTGGTCTTGTGAATTATTTTTAAAGTGTCTGGAATCTTATGTTGGTTTAACTGTTCTATATATTCCTCTACCGGTTTCAGAATTACAAAACTCATTTCTTAATAGTCTGTCTTCTTTTTTATTTTATTTTCACAGTATGGCTTACTATTGCTTCATAAAAAATAATATCTGTGACATAATAGTTCTTTCACTCTTCATTTTTAAGCAGATTGATAACTGTAGCTGTGGCCCCCTCATACATGCAGGCATTATAGGATCTAACATATGATCTACACAATCACACTTCTTGCTATGCCACATGTGCATGGCAAGAGGCATGACTGTGGGATCTAACATAACATCCTGTCATACCTTATTGCCAGCTTCTCCTGCACCAGCAAATAGGGTACTCACAACCCTGGGTGCTCCCCACATGTAGCCAGGGCTCCAAGTTTCACAGCTATGGGACTGCAATCTCTCAGCTGTACAGTGTGTAGAGTGCCCCTGAGGCTGGGAGATTACAGCTGCTGTGGTCTCCCAGCTGTGGGGGCATACCACAAACCCCCAGTTCTGGGAGATTACAGCTGTACCCCACAGCTGCTGGGCACTTCAGGGAGCTCAGAGTGCCCTCAGCTGTAGGACTCCCAACCCTGGCTGGGTATGGTACACCCCTGCAGCTGCAAGGGGTCCCAGCCACAGGAGAGACCCTGTTATATGAGCAAATTAAAGCTGGATAGGAACCAGCTATAAAGTTAATAAACATTTTAGAGGTCTAACTTTATAACTAGTTGGACCATTTCATGGTGTCATAGGTACTTTGCATGTGTAGCTTGTCTCACTTTAATTGTTAACAGTTAACCAGTTAATTTCACAATAGCTGTAATGTGTTGAGGGCGCCTGCTTTTATGCAGGCAAGTGACATAATAGTGAACAGTCACAAGTGCCAATTTTCTTTAGTTGTTTCCATTCAAAAAACTCTTCCGCCAAAAACAGAAAATTTTGACTTTTGCAAAATTTTAATAGATTCAGTAGAATAGGAAATATTTTTAAAGTGACTGACAAAATTATTTGAAGATATTAAGGCATTAAGTTAAACTAAATCAAAATACAAATTTAAATTGGCTAAATACATGACAGCCAGGGAAGCTGCATGTACTCAGAAGAATTAGGTGTGCAAAAAAGGATTAAATCAATTGCTTTGCTAATGGCCTGGTTAGGGAGAATGTAAAAAAGTTACAAGATGTTTGGAGGAAGCTTATATTACAGAGCGATCATGTGGTTCAGATAATGATGGCGTTAATGGCTCTTTAAAAGAATGTTACTCTCACTGATATGACTGACTATGACTGGAACAAATCAATAAAAAAAGATGTAGAACAATTCTTGAGGGTATTATATTTTTCAAGCTTATCTAACGAGGAAGTAGTAGGCATCTGTCTTTCTCGCGAGACAACAGAATTATGCCAAGTGGGACATTGTGTAATCCTTGCTTGAAAGATAAAGTGAAGCTGGATTGACCTCTCCAAGGCACAAAAGCCTGGACAGTGTATATGGAGACTCTGAGCTGCCCACACACCAGTGTTCCCCTCTCAGCTTTGCTGGTAAGGCAAGATTTCAAGTAGGGGACTGAATCTACAATTTTGTCCTCTGAGGGCACATCCAGATAGGTGTGGATGTTTGGTTCCCCAGGGACAACTACCAGCAGCACACCTTGCACAGCAGCTACTTGTTCCTGGGGAATGCTCATGCCACATGCACTTTGGGACCCAGCAAGTTACCCTAGGGGTAGTAGGGGAGGCTGGGACCAGCACTGTGCCATCCTCAGTAGCCTTACCTGGGGTCCTGGGGGCCTCCCGGGGCTGCAGCAGTGGTGAAAACGTGTTTTACATTTTTTTGCTTGCAGGGGGGCTTCTGCAGCATGGTTCCAGATGGTTCAGCTCTGCTTTTCAGCAGTGTGCACTGCCTGAGTGTGTGCTTCTGGTTAGTTTTTTTCCCCACAGGTTATCCAGGGGTCCAAAAAAACTGCAGAAGTAAAAAGGGAGTTGAACATGCATGGGCACTGCACCCTTGCATTGTGAAGAACACCTGACTGTGCAGTATGTAGTGTTGAAAATGTGTTTGCAGCATCACATACCTCATGACCATGCTCATTTGGACATCCCCTGATAGGCCAGAGCACTAGTGGAAATAAGAAATTCCCCTCCCACCTCTGTTCCCCTTCCACCTCCTCCACCCAATGAGGAAGCAGTAGGACAAAGTCAACAGTCAGTAGCATAAGCTGGACAGAGGACATTGTAACCTACTTAATATAGGGAGGAAAGTGTTTTACTGTTAGGATGATAGGAACGGCCACTAGGATTGCATGATTGTCACACTTATCCTGGTATATAACAAGGATGCTGTGAATAGCCTGGAAAGACTGGACTGGGGGAGTCTTAAGTGGTTCTCCTTAGTCAAAGTGTAACTTTCTGAGTGATTTGGAAATTGGCAAACAATCAAGGAATGTGGAAAATGTATTGAAAAGGTAATGCTCTGCTTTCAGGGATACAGGTTGTAGCCATATTGATCTACAGGCAAAAGGAATCAGAACTCATAGCAGAGGTGATGTCTTTTATTAGACCAGTTAGATATTTGCAAAAAAAATCTTTCTTTGCAAGCTTTTGGGAGCACACACTCTTCCTCAGGCATAGGAGAATGCAAAGATTATAAAATTTCTCCTAGGTGAAAATGAAAATTCACATTTCACAGGAGAGCTGAAGGTGTTGTAAGATCTTCTAGTTGGGATAGTTCATTTTGTGCAAATTAGTTTCAGATTAGAGTTAGAACAGTCTATTTACCTTGAAGTTGCCTGGTATCAAGCAGGATGTTGAATTATGGTTCCTTCTAGCCATATTCTTCTGTGTGTGAGCCTTTGATTGGATGGTTCAAAGGAAAATAAATGTATAAAGATACATATTTTCAAGAGAGTTTTGGATTTGTATATACTGCCATTTTCTCCTGTGTCTGTCTTTTATTTAGTGGTGAACCTGCAGCAGTGGGACTGGAAGTTGCAACACAATGACCATAACACATACACTGTTCTTACCTAGAACGGTTTAGAAGAGCCATCTAATATAAGGACTTAAGTACCATGACTCTGAAGATGCATGGTTTGCTTTGTAGTTTATATAGCTAGTGCTCCTTCATAGATTTCATAGACATTAGAGCTGGAAGGGACCTCGGGAGATCATCGAGTCCAGCCCCCTGCCCAAAGGGCAGGAAGTCAGCTGGGGTCATAGGATCCCAGCAAGATAAGCATCCAATTTACTCTTGAAGGTGTTCAATGTAGGTGCTTGAACCACCTCTGCTGGCCTTGTTAAAGCAGAATCAAAATGAGCCCAATTGCCCACCCCAAGATATTCAGAATGTGAAATCTTTAATGTAGAACAGCCATTTGTCTTTTTGTCTTTATAAGTAATACATATAGGGAATAATGCTAGAGTAGTTAAGATATATCAGAGGTTTGAGTATGAGCCTTATCCAGATTTGTGCTAAAGACTCTCCCCAGCTGTGAGTGGGTTCCTTAGCAACAGCTGGAGACCTATAGGCACAGACAGAAGTGACAATTTTCATCCAGTTTGGCCACTGAAAGCACTCTACAGCTGTGACCAAATACAAGTGCATGGCTACAGAGCACTTTAAAAGGGCCCAATCCTGTGGATTACAAGAGGGTTCAGATGAAAGCCCTCTAAAGCAGAGTGCCTTCATTAACTTCTGTCTGCACATGCTGGGTGTAAAGTTCAGCTGATGCAGCTCAGCTGTGCTCCTGGCACTGTTTTCAGAATGGGAGATGAGGTAAGGGAGAAAAAGGATCTCATTCTGTGTGTTGCCCAGCCAGCACTGGCAGAGGCTGGTGGGGATGGAATTGGAAGTCCCCAAGGAGTGGAACACCAATACACCCACCACCCCACTCCAGCATGGCTTTGGAAATCCCAGAACAGACCTCCCTCCCCTGCCTTCTCCTCTCCTATCCTGAGACAGAAAAGGAAATGGGGGAGGCAGGGGTGGAGCTAGGAGAAGAGGCTACAGAGACACAGCCTTCCTTCCTTGATCAGCTCTAAATGGGAGCTCAATCACCCACCCTCCTGACCCAACAGCTAATGCCTGTTGGCTCTGGAGGATCAGTTTAACTAATGGTGCTTTTTGTGAAGCACCATTAATTAGACCTAGGAGCTGCACTTCTGTCTCCACTCCATATGTGGCAGGACACAATGCTGGTCTCATAATTCCCTTGTATGCCATTTCTGTTGTTATTGATGTGTCCATACTTTACCCATGTAGTATAAAGACCAAAGACATGGACTGATATTTTGACGGTTATGATGATAGGAAAGCCCGCTAGGGATTGCCTGATTGTCACACCTCCCCTGGGATATCACAAGGATATGATGCCTAGAGACTTGAGACTGACCTTGGGATAATATAGAACAATTTATGTGATTAATATTTCTGCTCAGGCAATATTTCTGATTTGAACTCATCTCCCCAAATGTATTTATTATTCACATTTATTCAACAAATACCTTTCAAATGTGTTGTCTTGTTTATGAATATGTATACTACTGAGTTGTGATCAGATAAGACACATGATGTTGTTTCTGTTCCCTGGTTACACAGGTTTGGAAGCATTTTCAGTGAATATTTCTTTGTAATTCATATTTCATAATTCATTTTCTGTGAATGTTTGTGCTAGCAAACTGAATCATTTAAGAGTTTGTAGAAAAAGGTGTGTGAGCATAGCCAAAGCAATATAATTTAAAAATTCAAATGAATATTCACAGATTTTTCTTTTCTTTTTTGAGTTGTGCGTCTAGCCCTTGGTGGAATGGAATTTGGTATTCAATAAAAAATGAGGGGAACAAGTCCTAACAGATTCTGCTGCAGTGATTCAGTCAATTTGCTTCTAGTGTAAACCAAAGTATTATTGCTACAAAGTAAACAAGCTGCTTCAAAATTTTATTTGGAAGTGAGGCAAGAAGCCCAGAATCTTGGTCAGAAATCTCCCAGGCAGTAAAAAAATGCAGGATTTAGCTTTTCACAACATTTAAAATCCTTGTCTGTTCTGTCGCTTGGAATAGTCTTTCACTTCTTCTGCACCATTCATGTATCCCCTTCTTACATCCCCATTTACAACAAATGTCTTCTAGAAATGATTTCCAAGATGAGATACGCAAGGTAGCTATTTTAATGACATACTTTTAGGTTTTAAAATGTAGCTCTGTTCATAGCTAGTTAAAAAGAAATACATGAAGCAAATCAATATTCTATTCTCAATGGGAAAAAAATTGTATGTTTCCTAGGATTTTCTATTATGTGCATCACAGTACTAAGAAAGCTATGGTCCCAAGAACCCACTGTTTTCTTCTTCCTTGCCACTCTTATTAAATGACAAAAACTATGTCCTACATATCCTACTCTACTGAACACTACTATTTTAAGAAACTTTTCTCAGTCCAATGCACATTGGGTTAATTATATTATTTTGGCCACAAATATAACACATCAATTTTATTGTTAATATTTCTTTGTTTATGTCTGTTGGGAGGCAGGGAGACACATATTTTAATGGAAAATCTATGTCAAACTTAATTATAAAGTGACTTTTACCATTCCATAATTTACCAATCAACTGCAGGTTTTTCCATAGTTTCAATTAAGGTAAAGTCTGATCCTAGCTAATGTAAATCTGTGATCTCCATTGATCTCAGTGAAGCCATGCCTGTTTACATGAACAAGGTATACATATAAGTGATTGTACTGTGTGATGTTTGCCTATATATTACATTTGTGATCAATCTTTTCTTAGAGAACAATATATTAACATAGAGTGAGAAAAAAATAAGGAAAATTAGTTGAATCTATTACAGGAAAGGAAAACAGATTATGAATTACAAAATTTAAGGTAGGCAGTGACAATAATGTTTTGTAAATTCATGCAGATGATAGCTTTAATTACTATCAAATCCTACATATGGTCTGCCTGCTGGGTTGGATTTAAAGGAAAGCTTTAAGAAATATTTACCTGGACAGATGTCACATTGAGACGTTTCTTAACAAATTACTGCAAAGAATTGCGAAACTGTTAGCAACTAATTTTATTTTATTTTGAAATTAAGAAACAGAATTAAATGAAAAATATATGATATAGGGCTCTAGGGGTTTTCTTTCCTTAATAGAGGGATGTATAACCTACACACAGCCCACCATTTTAATAATACATCTGTCACCTAGATAATCCACATTGGACTAATCTAATGCACAGTAAACCATCACCATATACACATGCACAGCAATTATTGCACAGTAAATTAGCCTAAAGCGTGGTTTGCTAGTACCTGTAGATACAGGTTCTAGATTAACCGTGCATTAGGTACTGCACAGTAGTGCACATTTAGACAGCTGACCAGTAGAAAATTGTTCCTGGTTACCCCAGGCAGCAGGGGGCAGGAGAGTTGACCCACCTTTTGGGCACCTGCCTGCCAGTGCTGCACCTCGGTCTGCATGGGGCATGGGGTGGGGAAATATCCCTGTCAGGACAACTCCTCACTCCTCATCCCATGAAGATTGGAGCACGGGGCTAAGAGACCAGGCAGCTGCCTCCACCCCTGAGAAACCAGGCATGACTCCCATTCACCCTCCTTACCCAGGACTGGAGCTTCCCCTTGCTGCTGGGGGGGTGAGGGAGGGGGACAGGGCAAAGCAAGGCAGGCAGGAGCAGCCCTTCACTGAACTGCTCCCATTGGGAGTAAACTTGTTCCTGGTGGGCACATGTGTAGGCATATGCCTGAGGAAAGTTTACTCAGCCTTATTTTACTGCACAGTAACCCAAAGGTAAGCATGACTGTCTCTACTTTCACACACTTACTGGTCAGTAAAATCACTTAATCTCTAGTAATTTTGCTACCTGCAAATGCAGGTGGCAAATTTACATGCAATTAGCTACTGTGCAGTTGCACATGTGTAGACGTGACCTGGGAGCAAGTTTGCTTCAGGGTCAGCCCTGCCGCTAGGGCACCAGCTTGAGGCTAGCCCCAGGACTTCAGGCTGGGAGCATCTCCTGCCCCAGGGCTGGGTTGCCTTGATGACAACCCCTGCCTCAAGCCTTTAAAAACCTGCAGGCATGCAGAGCCCTGAGACACACCAGCTGGGAACATGAGGCCATGCCAGGATCCTGTGTCCCCCTGGGCAGGCCACAGGCCATTTCCCCTAGCCTTCCTGCACTCAGGTGCTGCATGTGGATGCCAGGCTTACACTATCCAGACCTGCAGGATGCTCCAAGCTGCTGCAAGCTCCAGTCAGGCCTGCCAGCTGTCAGGTGCAGCTCTAGGCAGTTTCTGGATGCAGAGGCCAATTCCACCTGCCCATAGCCCACCCCCAGCAGCCTGCTCTGAGCTCACAGGTGCTGTAGGTCATTGCTTCTTCCATGCAGCTGCCAGTACCATGCAGGCCCCTGTGCTGTGTGCTGCAGGCAGCTGTTCAGGCATGGCAGCACAGAGAGAGCCATACAGGCACCCAGGGAGCCAGTGTGGGACCCACAATGGTGTCCTTCTTCTCCGTGGCCATGCTCACGCATGTTCCTGCCACCTGGGACTCCAAATGGTTAATGGAGGAGACTGGTGACCTCATGGCACTGTGGGATGAGACAGAGGTGCAGGGCCAGTTCAAGTGAGGCAGGTTCTCCCATGCCCATTTCTATGAGAAGCTATCAGCCCAGATGCAGGAACATGGGCATGACTGATCAGCCTGGCAGTGCTGCATAAAGGTCAAGGCCTTGCAGGCACAGTGGGTTTCCATCACTGACCACAAGCGTAGGTCAGGGAGTACCTGTTAGTCCATGCCTTTTATGCAGCAACTCATAGATGTAGATAAATATAGATTGTAAGGCCAGAAGGGACCTCAGAAGATCATTGGGTCCAGCCTCCTGCACCAAGCAGGAAAGATAATTCAGAATCAGGTGACCCCAGCAAAGTAACTGCCTAGTCTCCTGTCATACAGACAGAGAGCTGGTGTTGGAGCAATGGGAGACCAGGCAGGGATGGCGAGAGGACGGCAGGAAGCCGCATTTCCAAAGCAGCTGCTCGATACAGCTGGAATGCTGCTGGAAGTGTAACGAAGGGAGGGAAGACCCAGATGCAGGGTGGAGGGAGCATGTGGCGAAGGGAGGCAATCAGGAGAAGGAGTGGGCCGTCAGCAGCAGAGAGGCAGTGTTGCAGAGTGAGTTGAAAGGAACCAGAGACAGCATCTGCCTGGAGGAGGCAGAACATGAAAAAAAAAGGAAAGAGAATTTTTTCATAGTGTAGTCCCAAGGACTGTTCAGCATTGAGGAGCAGAGGAGTGGACAGGAGAAATCTACAGAGAACAATAATAACAAGAAAAATTTTCTCAAATCTTTAAAAATATAAATAATAAAAAAAATTAAAAGAAAAAAGGAAGAAAGTTGAAAGATACAACAGGTCCAGCTAGCTTTTAAGTATTTAAAGATATCATCAACCTGTTTTCTTGTGATGGTGCTATAAAAAAGACAAGAAAAACCTTATTCGTCTCTTAAGCCATTTAAGTTTACGTTTAATGTTAAAATCTTACAAGAGACTTACCTTTACTGGAGAAATCATCAAGTGGTTGCCAAATGAATAAATAAACAAACAAACAGAACTTGGATTCCATTGACCCAGCCAGCTAAGAAGAAGCTGAGACTTAAAAATATAAAAAAACCCAGATGGATAACTAATAAAGAATCTTAGCTTAAAGAACACCCTGTGAGTTGTTATTTTTAAAGAAAAAAATTAATAAGTAAAGTTCCCCAGGTTGTGAGCAAAGATACAAAACCTTGAAAAAAATAGATTGCTATTTTATTATTTGGTGGTATTTACGTTACACCCTCTTGAACTAAATATTTTTCCAACAAGACATGGCAGGTGGGACTCGGGGTCACCACTGAAAATACAAAACGAGGAACAATCAGGTTACTAGTTACCTATGTTGTTCAACTGAGGTTTACAGACTCCACAGGATTAGTGTGTATTCTCCACATCACCTCTTGAAGATTTCCAGGGTAGGTGATTGCACCTTTTCTGGAGGGAGCTTATTCAACAGTCTGGACACCCTGACTGTGAAGAAGTTTTTCCTAATGTTGAGTCTGAATATAATCTTCCAGGAGTTTGTGGCCATTACTTCTGGTTTTCCCCTCAGGTGGCCTGGTGAACAGTTGCTCACTGAGCCCTTGATGTACTCTCCTAGCGTAGCAGTAAGCTGCTTCCAGGTCCCCACTCAGCCTCCTTTTCCTCAGGCTGAAGAGTTCCAGATCCCTCACACGTCACCAGGGGAGGACCGTACCAGCATCCAGCAGCCCATCCCACTGAGCTCACTGGCCTCACCCTCCACCAGCAGCTTGACGAGCCTGGACCAATGCCTACCTTGACAGTTCCACAGCCCCAGACCCAGCCAAGAGGCACGGTCAGCCATAACACTGCCAGCCACCAGCAGTATGAGCTCTTCCTGCGGAGGGGGGGACCCCTGCTGGGTGCCCACCCTCCATGCCTCGCGATCTGAGGACACCACCTGGAGCTGCATGCCATTGCTGAGAGTTGTGACCACACAGAGCAGACAGTCACGCCAGCCCCAGCCATGTAGTAAATCCTACACTGGGGGCAGAGCCCTCTCTGCCCCTGGCCCTTCCCTTTCCCCCAATCCCAGTCCAGCCCACCTGTACTACCCTGACCCTGGGTTCCCCCCTTACAGCATGCAGGGAGGTGGGAGACAGTGTCACAACTTTATTGAGCAGCTTGTGGACATGGGCCTCTCATGTCGAGGAATGTATTCATGTTCATATGCAATCATCGCTTCTCAGCCTCTTGAAGGCTCAGATGGAGCGAAAACATTTATTCTTCTATCTATATATTAGTGATGTTTCATTTTAATCATGGAAAAATGTGGATTTGGGGTTACTTTTCTAACAGAAAGTGGGGATTTTTTTATTAGAGAACATCAGTATACCTGCTCATATCTAATCAAAGGCTATTTGGACAGAAGAGTTTTCCGTCCTAACCCTTTTCTTTGAAATGCAAGTTTATCTTTACCTGTGAGGACAGGTCTAGAACCATGAATCCAGTCCACTTGGCAGGCTTATCTTCAGAACCATACATACCATATGAATTCTTTATGTTTATTTCTCTAGTCACTTCAGCTTTGATCCCAGACATGAACCTCATTGTTTACAGAGTAACACCTAAAAGTTGGTATCTTACTATGCAATCCTGTTGGTCCACTTTGCTGCCTGCTGGCTGGCCCATGGCCATTTAGGCCCTCCTGGATCCCCAATGTGCAGGCAGCTGTGTACCAGTGCAAGAGCCACCCTTGCCCTCCTGACCCTCTAGCCCCATCACCTCTGGGACCACTGGGCCAGCCAGGACTGGTGGCTGCAAGTTATCCAGCACACCTGGGAAAATAAGCAGTGTCTGGAGGCATTCCAGATAACCCGGGCCACCTTCCAGGACCTCCTGGGGAAGCTCCAGCCACACTTGGAGCAGCAGGACATCAATATCTGGTCACCCTCCCCGCAGACACCCAGCTGGCCCTTGCCCTTCTCAAGCTGGCCATTTACACCAGCCTCTGCTATGTGGACCATCTCTTTGACATGGGCAAGGGAGTCATCCATGGAGGTATACAATGCCCTCCAGAATGTGCTGGGGCCCACCATGCTATGGGTGTATGACCCCCTGGCAGTGGTGGAAGGGTTCTGTGCCCTGGATGGAACCCACATGGCCATCACCTGCCTGCCCCACACTGACCACCTCTACTATAACTGGAGTGGCTTTCACTCCATCATGCTCCAGGCCATTGTGGACCACCATGGCATCTTCATTAATGTGACTGTCAGCTGGGCAGGCAGTGCCCACAACATCTGCATCTTCCAGAACTCTACCCTGCCGAGCTTGTTGCAGAGCAGACACCTTGTGCTGGGGGTGCCAGAACTGTAGCTGGGCATGTGGTGGGAACCCATGCTCATCAAGAACCCCACGTACCCACTCTTGCCTTAGCTCATGCAGCCCTACAACAGCCAGGTGGACCCTCACCAGGCCCACTTCAACTGGTTTTTGGGCCAGACCCACACCCTGGTGAAGTGTCCCTTCAGCCACCTCAAGGGACACTGGTGCGCCTTCACTGCCTGCCTCAAGTGCTGAGGACAACCTCCCCTGTGTCATCATCAGAGCCTGCATGCTGCATAACATCTGCGAGCAGTGAGGCCCAGGGGGAGCTCTTCTGTGACGCCTGGGTGGAGAAGGCATGGTGGGCAGAGGGTGCCTGGCAGTGGGAGTACCACCTGCAGTGGCAGCAACAGTGGCAGTGTTGGGTTCCCCCTGTAGAGGCCCTAGGAGAGTTGCACACCTGCCCCTAGGGGCCAGGGCACACCAAGTGTGAGAGGCACTGGCTGACTACCTCCTGTACTCCCCATTGTAGCCTGCCTGGACAGCTACCCATGGGCTGGGATGGTGTCCAGTACCTGGCATTCATCCTCTGTGAGCTGCACTGCCCTTCCCAGGACCACAGTTTGCTCCAGCAAGGCCTCTACCCACTTACACTCCAGGGGCAGGAGCTGTGCCTGGAACTCCAGGTCCACCCAGTCCTGTGTGTCCTTGCAGGCCACATTCTCTGTCCACCAGGCCCGTGAGTCCACCAGCTGGTCCTCCAATGCCACCACCAGCTGGTTCAGGGGGATGGTGCAGTCCTGGGTCCACCTCTGGTGGAGTCGGCACATTCTCAGGGCCCTGTCTGTGAGAGGTGGCAACCCTGAGCCTGCATCCTGGCTGTCAATTGTGGTCCCTCTTTTGTGCAAAACTTCAGGGCATGAAGAGCTGTGAGAAAGAAGCTGTTTGTGAGAAAGAAGCTGTTCATGAGAGTTTGCAACATCTATCAGATAAGATGGTCTGTACCAGGAGCCACGCACTGCTTAGCCTTATATTGGGGGTTGGGGTTGCATGGGTGCCCAGGAATCATGGTAAGTTGGCTGGGCAGACCTGGGCCCAGGCAACCACAGACTGAGTCCCCTATTCCTGCTTACTCACCTGGGGCAGGTGGCCTGCTAGGTGCTGTTCACGGGCACTGTCTTGCCCACCCTGTTCCCAGGACTATGGCTCCCACGCCCCCCCCCCACCTTTTGCAGGCCATCTACTCTCCTGTGCTGCCACCCAGCCCACAGTGCCAAGGCTTAGGGGGCACAGAGCTCCCAGACACCTGGGAATGGATCTGGCCACTCCCCTGTCCTCCCTGCAGGGGGTCTCTCTGGGGGGGTGCCCAAGGGCCAGCATCCCTTGGGGTGGTGCTGCCACCCAAGCATGCCCCTGCTGCATGTGTCGATGGCAGTGCGTGAGGAGCTGTTTGCATGTACCAAGGGGTGCCCTACCCATTATGCCCCGCTTCTGCTGATTATCATGGTGCCCTGAGCACACTTGCACAAAGCACTGGACCCCAAGCTTCAGTGGTATGGGAGGCAAGCCCAGGCTGCCACCTGGAGTGCTACTTGTGGCTGCACTACATGTAGCTGAGGAAGACATCACCACCAGCATCAAGACATTCCTCTGTGTGTGAGAAGCCCATGCCTGCCTAGCTTTGGGAGCACAGGCTGCTCAATAAAGTTTGGCAACGGCTCCTGCCTCCCTGTGTGTTGTGGGGGAGGGAGCCCCAGGGCCAGGTGAGTGCAGGCAGGGCAGGCTGGGTGGGCAGGGCAAGGCCAAGGCCTGGGGCAGGGGCTGGGTGGGGAGAACCCTCCTCCTACTGTGGGGATTATCACATGGCTGTGGCTGGCATGACCAGCTGTTCTGCTCACTCCTGGATGTTGCTGCTAGGATCCAGCTCTGGGCAGTATCCTTGGATAGTAGGGTACAGCATGTTGGAGCCTGACAACCCCTCCCCTTCACCAGCCCCCCTGGGAGGAGCTGGTGCTGCTGGTGATATGGCCAGTCACACCTCATGGCTAGGGATGAGACTGAAGAGCTGTTGGGGCAGGTGCTGCCCTGGGCTCCCCAAGCTGCTGCTAGAGTCTGAAGGTGGGAAGCTCTTCAGGACAGGCTGCTGGATGCCCAAGGGGCCCTCCCCAGGTGACATATCACCAGGCAGGCTGCTGGAGGTGGGCTGTGGGGAGCTGGAGCTTGACCTGGTGTCCAGGAGCTGCCTGCAGCTGGGCCTGGGTACAGGCAGGCCTGGCAAGAGTCTAGAGCACCCTAAAGGCCTAGATGGTACAGGCCTGGCAGGCATGTACCACTGCAGTGAAAGGCAGCAGTGCCAGGGTGCAGGCAGGCTGGTGTGTTTAGCCTGTAGGCTGCCCAGGGGGACATAGGGGCCTGGAGTGGCCTTAGGCTGCCTGCACGTGTGCCCCAGGGCTCAAAATACCTGCAGGCATTTAAGAGCCTGAAGCTGTGGCTGGCATAGAGGTGGTCCAGCCCTGGGGCATGAGGCTTCCAGACCCAGAGCTCTGGGGCTGAGTTCAGACTGACCCTAGTGGCAGGGCTGACCAGGAGAAAATCTGCTCCCAGTTGGTACCTACACATGCGTTACTGCACAGTAACTACTCATAAGTAAATTTGCTACTTGCATCTGAAGGTACTAAATTTACTCATGAGTAGCTTCATTTACAGCACAGTAAGCATATGCACATGTAGATGAATGTACTTACTGTGCAGTAAACTATGCTACTGAGCAGTTAAGCATCTTGTGTTGATGCACCCACTATGTCAAAAATGCAGAGATAAATAGTGTGAACTTTGAAACAAGAACCCTGTCACAGTCACAAGTGTCTTTTAGTGTCTTTACCAAGGTTATCTCTATCTGCTGGGTTTGAGCCTGAAGTCTGATTATGAAACATATTGTTTGAGCATGGTTATTATGCTTCACAATAAGGTTTATTAACAATGTTTAAAAATAGATAGCTCCCCTCATTAGAGTCATGGTTTCCAAAATGGTGTTCTAGGAAAGAAGGTGATGTCTTACAGAGCTGCATATTTTACTTTTTTGAATTATATTTTCAAAAATATATAAATTGACTAGGAGTCTAATTTCCATTTTCAAAAATGATTTAGCTACTTACGAGCCTAGGGACAGACGCAAAACAGTAGTCACCTAAGTAGAATTTAAACAGAATTTAGTAGTCTAAATTCCAAATAGTACTTGGGTTCCACTCTGTGCTGCTAGACTTATTCCTGTGGTTTTTCCAACAACTGTCTCGTGTAAATTAAATAAGTAGTCCTGGGATCAAAGTCTAGAAATTCCCTTTCCCAAATGCATACCCTCATCACTAGAGTATAGGGTCAGGCACTTGTCTGCATTATTTTTAGTACCATGAATCTTACATTCTTGAATGCCTGGTGGCTTGGCTTCAACAGAAGAAATGAAGCAGACTCCCCAGTATTCTATAACTTGAGGATTAGAGCACTTTTTAAGGAGACAGCAGGTATGGATTTAAATCCCTTTAGGCTGAAAAGATCTTAGCTCCTAGCTCTTCCACTGCTTGTGTAATTATCCAGTAAGTTATTAGACATCACTTAGGGCAAGATAAGTCTCGAACATTCCTATTTGTAATGCCATATACTGAAATGGCTAGCTTCTTGTATTCTTGTAAATTCACTTTTCTGTAAAGACAGATTATTAGCTAAAACATCAGTCAGGCAGAGTAGTAGACTGCCTTTCATCCCATCCCCCTCTTTGACCTGCCCTGCTTAAAATGGCCCTACAAAAATTAAAATTTCCAACAGAACAGGTCTTTTGTCAGGCACAAGCTTTCCCATTTTGTCAAGGTATAGTCCCTAAAGAAAAAAAATTCATGTTCATTAAAAGTTATTTGATTTTCACTGGAGCTGCTCAAAGAACATCATATTTCATTTTGTTAATAAAAAGTACATTTTTTTTAATTCACAAAAATAATCCCATTTTGTTTTACTGGTTCTAGTACTTATTCTTGTCTACTACTTTCAAATTAGGCATGTGCTATTGCCTAGTGTCTAGCCTTGGCTAGGTCCTTGATGTTACATGGCTCTTCTCGGAACACACAAAACAAGTGTGCCCTCGTCTATGTTCCCCATGTATCAAAAAGAATAGCCACATTTCCACAAGCTATTTTATTTTGCTAACTCATTCAGTGATGATTCAAACGTCTCCAGGTTAGTTAGTCTTTTTCCACCCCTGCAGGAATGTATTCAACAATATCAATGTTCATTTTCCTTCACTGAGTATGCTGAGCCATGAGTGCCACATTTCCACTTGTTTAGCTGCCACTGTTTTATTTAGCAGGTCAGATGTGGCAAGAAAACTTTTATGTGATATCACTCTACCAGAGCTGTAGCTCATCTAGGTAGTGGGTGCCAGCAGGCTCAATGTGTTGGGTGCTTTCTGTCTTGCTTGCAACCACCCTTCTAATACCATGGGAGGCAATCCTGGCAAGCTTCCTTATAGTATGTTCACTTTAGTTGTACACCCTGTATTGCATCAGCAGAAAGTCGTTTCTGGACCACTTCTAATGAAAACCTTTTTACTCCCACTGGCATCAATGTGGATTGTATTTAGTTCACCAGCAACTGTTTGTGTAGGCATCTTTCTTTACTGCTGTTTCTGACCATTTCTCATCCTATACAGATGTATATCCATCTTTTATATCTTTTCATAATCATGGACATTCAGGTGTCTGGGGCAGAGACTTTTTCTTTTACTTTTCTTCTTTGTAAAGAATAATGGTCCTTGATCACTGTTTTGGGTTTCTATGTGCTTCTGCAATATCAATAATTAATAAAAAAAAGAGAAGAAAGTAAAATGTAATGACACAATAAAATTGGTTTCCTTTCCTCTAAGAAATGTTAGCAAGTATCAGAATATCATTGCCCTTCCAAAGTGGTTTTCTTTTAATGTTTCATGAAGCCCATATGCAGCAGAGCCAGCCAATGTCCCATAAAATGATGATTTGTGAACTATGAAGGTGTGCTCTCACCTCAGTAGCACTCAGTGCACTTTCAGCAACTAAAGTGCAAGTACATTTGTAGCTTGGAACAGATTATGCCTGTAACAGTGACACTTAGGAAGTAGTGGCTGTCTGCTTATCCAGGCAACATAGTGAATGTGCTAAAAAGGAGAATGAAACCAGTATTTGCTTTGATGCTGTAGAATGGACAAAGGCATTCACAGTTAAAGCCTCTCAAAACTGGTCTTAAGACAAGAGAAGAAAAGTTGAGAAACAAAACCCAATGAAGCACAAAAAGAAACAAAAAGGAGATGTTCTTAACTAACATGCAGGAGTTAAATAATGCAATTGCGTAAAGATAATTGGAGAGTAAGGAAATTAACACAATTAAATTTTCTGTTTAAAAAAGAAAGGAAATTAAATTCTGCATTTCTAATAACATGAATAGTGAAGAAATTGCAATAATCATATGACTTTCTCAACATGTGACTTAATATCAAATTAACATTTATTAACCACAAAATAAGCAATGTTGTTAAGGGTATTCCCTGATGATAGGATAGCTAAGAAACAAAGTCTTCTTCACAGAGAATCATATTTTTCCCTATAGAATCTTATGGATTCTAGAAGGGAAGAATTATTGGTTCAGACTAGCCATCAACATAGTAGAAATATGATATGCTTACCAAACTAACAGCTGAATGGGAAATATATTGCTGATTTTAATTTTTAAATATTGCTGTAACAGTCAGAAAGTTTGAAGATAGTTAATCCTCACATTTTCATTGGTAAATAATTATAAGTATGATTAAAGAAGAGAGCACAACACATCCATGTCAGAGCTACAATAAGAACTGAAGGTCTCTAGGCTCTCCCCTTGTGTTCAGTTCTGTGGACCATGCAAACAAAAATTATAACAACAGCAATATAGAAGAAAGTCATGCATCTACTCAATACTCACCTAGTAAAGAATCTTGCTAACCTAAAGCCATCACAGTCTTCCTGTGCAAGAAAATCTCAGTGCACTCAGAGCTCATGTAGTTTTTTGGTCACAAGGGCAAGATGTGGTAATATGACTTGTTTACAGCAAGTTGGTTCAAGTCTATCTGAAACTGCTGGACTCAATCCACTTCAGTATTCTGGTTCAATACTGTATATATTTATTTCAGTCTATTTTCTGTTATGTTTAATCAGTGGGGCCCATATTTTACACACATACATTCACATAAACAACATCACAGAACAATTCTAGGTATTTGCCCCATAAAAGATAATATTTGTTGGGATTTCAGTGAGCATGTTACATACCTGCCATACCTAGCTAATTTATATAAGTGGTAGTCATAGATCCTATTCACTATTATCTACTGCTACCTTTAGTTATCACACAAACAAACCACTGAAGATGCATTGCATATCATGTAGCAAGGATGCACAGATGTTTTCATTGACTAACGAGCAAAATATTGACATTCCTATTCACATGTCAAAATATTGGCATCCCCATCCAAACACACACAGAAGTTTTATTTTATTTGTTCAGAGGCTTCCTTTTAATCAAGAACTAGCCTCCATCACCTCTAAGCCTCTTTGTAATGTCTTGGGCTCACAGTTCCTCAATATTATGAAAAAGATCATCTAAAGCTATTTGGAGAGAACTCTAAGCCTTAAGCATTGAAGTGTTAAAATTATGGATTTACATAGCTGCCCTCTCTGTCCCTCAGGTAGATGATTTTAAAGAACAAACATGTATTCTTATTTTCTTACTGAAAAAGACATAAGGCTATAGAGTAAGCCTGTCTAAGATAATTCAGTCAACCTAAACCATATTATTATCTCCAGGTATGTACCAAAAAGGGTTCTATAAATTCTAATCTGTCACATTTTACAGTGTCATAATATGGTATCCAGGCCTGTAATATTCCAAAGCATTTTGAAAAATGCAAGCTGAGAAGACAAGGGTAAAAAAAAAAGGCCGAAAGGGGCGGTGGGGGGAGAGAAAAGCAACAAAGAACAAGAAGACAAGAATGAAACAGACTGCAGGAACCTATTGATCAAAAATAGATATGTATGAGCTTGAATTTACCAACCTGGGACCCGATTCAAAGTCCACTGAAGTCAAAGAAACATCCTGAATTTGTGAGCCTAATGAAAATTAAATCCAAATGTAATTCAAATAAAAAGAAGAATCTCTACAAGTGGAAATGTCAAAAAATACTCTTGTATTCCAGATCTCTACTATTTATTCTTAATGCAAACTTCTGGATCTATCTATAGGCTATGTATGAAAATATGTACAACCCTGGTCATATAAAGGTTGAATAAAATTATTATAATTAAAAAACTATAGAATACATTGAATATACTGAACTAAGTCATAAGTAAGCCTGTTAAGGACATAGCTGCAGTAGAATGATCTACAGATAAAAATCTATCCAAATCACTACATCTAAAAATAAATGTAATATATAGGAAAAACTATCAAATGGTTTGATCATGTTGTGTTTATATATGTTTATATAAGGAAGGTTGTATTGCACTGTAAATGCAAGGAAATTGAATGTTTCTAATTTTAATTGCCACAACATTAAGAGTACCAATACAGCCAGTTTATTCAGTAATAAAACAAGATTTACCATATAACAAAATAACCTGCATCAGGATTTTACCTCAGGCAGTACTGAAACAATTAGAGACACTTTTAATGGAAACCCTGAGGTATAAAAACACATATGTGAAGCAATCCAGGCCAATAATCACAAAATCATTATAAATCACCTGAGAGACCTGAACAATTAAGTCACTGGCAGTCTTATTCAAAACAGTTTCCTTCAGAACTCACAATACTATATCAACACTAAAGCAGAGAAATAGCATACCATCAGAATATTATGGTTTATTATATTTACATAAGGCAGAATTTAAAGAGGAGTGTTTTTAAATGTTCAAGCCTTCTTTTATATGACTTTAACTCTTATGCATTAAAACACCCTGTAAGCAAATCTTTTTCCCTGTTAAGTTTTGTTAAAATATGTGCGCTAAGAAAACTCATACTGGTTAAGTTAAGCAATTACTTAAATGTTGTGCATATCTCATTCTGTTAGACTTCTCCCTGAGACAGAGCATTAAATAAATTAGTTATATTGCATATTGTGAGTCAAAGAATTAAAAGAACATCAACTCTAATTGCATTGCTAGAACACTACATGGCACAGTTAACTTAAACCACAACTAAGTTGCATTAAAGAGATCAATCTGTAGAACATCTGTTGACCCTGCCTGCTGGGGAGGCAGACTTATACGAGTTCTTCACACTCACCAAGCCTTGGCACACCAAGAGTAATAAATATTTCCAATAAGAAGTGTCAATCCAGAGTGGAGTCAGTATCAGATTCCACCAGCATTTTATTTATTTATTTTCTAAAAGCCTTTAGGGGTAATGCTGAATGTAAGGGCATACTTTTAGCATGCTACTTGTGAGCAGTATCTCACATTGTTCTATTCTCTTATATAGTGTAATGAAATCAAACAGCAATTATTCATGTCAAGTCTATAGTAGAATATGTTTAATGGAGCTGTAAAGAAAGATCAATCAATTGCTTTCTATAGTGGAGGTATTTTCCTTCCACTTGTATTTAGTGTCCTGATTTTCCCAGTGAATCTCTGTCTTTTTATCCCCCAGAGCTCCAAGACCTAACACTAAGGGGCACCAGAGAACTGAACTGCAGCTGTTCATATCCAGCAGGAACCAGCTGCTGCAGAAGTCTGTGAAACCAGCATCATAACTTCCTTGGAGGGGGAAAGGAAGAGGGAATTAGAGAGAAATACAAAAAGGGGGAGAGGAAATAAGGTATCAGCCTGACACGTTCCTTGGAATGGAAAACTGGATCCAAGAGGAAAGCAAGGAAACACAAATTTCAGGGAGTACTCCATCATTTCCCCTTTACATGTTATTATTCAGGATGTAAGAAATCACATTGTATTTTCAACACAAATTGTAGAGAAAAGTGTTACCTGCGATCATAAAAATAAAAGTGCCTCAACAAAATCCAGCAGAATGATTATGAACTTGGGTAAATCAGATATAAGTGTTAATAGAAAAATAATACACACACAAGCCAGTCAATCCTTTTTGCCAGTTGACTCTTCCATTAAAATGTATAGGGAGTCTGAATAAAGCATACCGTAGATCCTTCTGGATTTCAACAGGTTTTAACAGTTCTCCAATTTCCACTGCATAATCCAGAGCAATTCTAGGTATAGCATATTTTTCAGAAAAATAGCCAGCCTTTAAGACTTAAAGTAATGGAATATCCAGCAAATTCAACTGGGAATTGTTCTTGTGGTTAATAACCATCACTACTAAAAATGTGCACCCTTTTTTTTGTCTGAATTTGTCTAGTTTCAACTTCCAATCCTTGAATTTCATTCAGCCTTTTGGTGCTGAATCAAAGAGCCATCAGCTGTCAGAAACCTCCCCACCACATAGGACATGATCACAGTATATTATAAGTTCCATTTCTAGGGGATAAATAAAATGCTGCTTTAACTCATGTATTTTTTTATCAATAAATAAATGATAAATTGTATTTTATAAGGTAAAATGTGTGTACCTAATAAATTCAGCCTGGTTTTGTAGATATTACCAGTTCTAGATATACTGTATATTTAAAATGAGGTCCACTGGAACTTTTGAAAGGAATTTGGTATAAATCCAGTTTAGTTGTCATCAGTGCTGAAACTCTACTGTACCTGAATAACTTCAATGGCTAGATCCTAGACTCAAGCTTTTAGGGCACCAGTTCACTGAAAGGCATCAAGTTAAGATACTGAAGGTATATTAGGAGAGACTTAACTTATTGGAGCAGGCAATATGCTGCACAAGGACTGAGGTTAAAGAACTTAATCCCCACCACCAACTTCCGCTCCTCAGGATGGCAGCCGCCCTGCATGGCCTGGACTGCTCTTAGCTGTCCGTGATAGTTTAAGGAGAGCATCCATTCTTAGGGCATCTCCAGTGACTCTGGCTGTATCTGTGCTGCTCAAGCTCAGGTGACTGACCACATCATTTATGAATGCCCTTATGGCCCTCCTTTGGGTGCCCAAAGTCTTATTGGCATTGACCATCTCCCTGTTGCTGGCTTTCTGGCAGGGCTGGACACAGGCATGAGTAAATTGAGAGACTGCCCAGGACCTGGAGAGAAAGGGAGCCTGAAAATGGTAATTTAAAAATTATTATTATCATTATCTCTGGCAAAGGGGTGCCTGATACTAAAAGTTTGCCCAGGGCCACCGGGAGTCTAGGTACGGTACTGCTTTCTAGCCCTCACACTTCCAACTTATGAGTGTGGGGACACTTGCTTTATCATCATATAACCTGTTGTATATTTAAGCAATGAAATTCTGGGGTTGGGGCAAAAGGCTGGCAGGATCTGTTGCCCAGTCTTAAGTTTTGGTGGCTGAGTTGCACTGGGGTACATTGATTTTATTTGTTTGGTAATAGGAATAGCTATTAGATCTGTGCCTAGTCTCTGTTTAGGCAGTAGAATCTAGAAGAATAGACCTAAAAATTGGCAGGATTTGGCTGGAGCTTTGCAGCCTTGGATACACTGGAGGTCAGGTCTTTTTGTTTGCTCCCTTGTTTGTTTGGTGAAACCGCTAGACACAGCATGTATTGAGGCCATGGGCTTGGGGAGGGCGTGCAAGAAGGGGTCAAAAAAGAAAAGAAAACAAAACCTGGCGGGATCCACAGCTTCTACTCAGAGCCTGACATTTCCTCTGCCACGAGCCATTTGTTATTTGGCACTTGCTATTTGGCACAACAACACACACACACCCACACACCCTCTAGCCACATACACGCACATAAACACGTATGCACATAAATATATATACATACACAGCCCCCAGCAACACATGCACACAAACACCCCCCCCCTGCAGCTACACAAATATAAACACACTCACACACGCACATTCTCTAGCCACATACAGCCCTCCTCTAGCCACACACACACAAGCACACATGCACATAAACCCAAACACACCCACCCTCCAGCTACACACCTCCTCCTGCTACACACAGACAAAATCACACACACATTCTCCAGCCACACACACCCCCCCCCGCTTCAGCCACCACACATATAAACACACACACCTTCCAGCCACACACAAATACGTAACTACATACACCCCCCACACACAAACACAATCACACACGTTCTCCAGCCACACACACATAAACACACATGCATGCACATAAACACATATACACATACCTTTCAGCCACACACACAACAGCACACAAACACCCACCCACCCTCCAGCTACCCAAACGTAAACACAATCACACACACACATTCTCCAGCTACACACTCTGTCCAGCTACACACACATACACCCCCAGCCACACACCCACCCCCCTCCAGCCATACACACACAGACACAATCACATACACATTCTCCAGCCACGCACACCCTCCAGCCACACACATATAAATACACCCCCCCTCCAGCCACGCACACATCTAAACACCCCCCACACATAAACACACACCCTCGCACCCGCTAGCCACGCATGCACACCCCCCTCCAGTTACACACACATAAACAACCCTCACCCTCCAGCTACTACACACACCTCCAGCCACACACAAACGCATACATGCACACACCCCCTCCAGCCGCACACGGACATCGAAACACCTCCTCGCCCTTCAGCCACGCACCCCCCTTCCAGTTACACAGGCATATAAACACCCCCTCGCCCTCCAGCTACACCTGCCGCTCCAGTTCCCCCCTCACCCTCGGGGCGGTGCTCCGGCCCCGGCGAGGGCGCGGCGCAGCGTGGCGAGGGGCAGGGCCGAGGGCCGAGGCCGCCGCGGCACGTGCCCCCCCGCCCCCCGCGCCCGGGCAGGAGGAGGCAGAGCCGCCGCCGCCGCCGCCGCCGCCACTGCGCCAGGAGAGCGCGAGCGGCGGGCGCCGGAGGAGATGACGCACGAGCCAGCAGCGCTCCCCCCAAAAAAGTGTTTCTCCCGGACGAAGATGGCGGCAACTTAGCCCAGGGACCGAAGATGCCTGTGGCCATCGGGAGGCAGGAGCCAGGCAATCCCGCCCCGCAGCAGCAGCAGCAGCAGCCGCCCCCAGTCCCCCGCCGCCGCAGCTCGCGCGCCCTCCTCCTCCTCCCGCTCCTGCTCGGCATCGCCGGCGGCGCCCCGGGCGCGCGGCTGCAGCAGCGCCGCTCCCCGTAGAGCCGCGCGGGGCCGGGGCCGGGGCCGGGGCCGGGGCCGGCGGGAGGACGGCGGCGGCCGGAGCCCGCGGGGCAGCACCTGCCCCCGGGCAGCCGCATGCAGCGGGCGGCGCGGCCATGGGGACCTGCCATCTGACCATGCCTGGCTGAGAGGAGGGGGGGGAAGCCCAGGCAGGCACCACCAGCCGGCACCGCCGCCGCCGCCGCCGCCTCCTCCTCCTCCTCCTCCTCCTCTCCGCACTAGTGCTCCCATCTCCTCCGGAGCCGGCTGCTCGGGGTGGGGAGCCCGACCCCCCCCCCCGCAAGGAAGCAAGACAGAGAGAGGGGGGGAGTGGGAGAGAGGGGGGAGAGAGAGGCTAGGAGGGAAGACAAGAGCATCCCCCCATCTCCCAAGTCAATGCATGTTGCGGTGAGCCCGGCAGAGCAGCCCTCACGGTGGAGTCGGCCGGGGCTGCGCGCTCCCAAAATATGACCAGGGGCGCCGGGACGTGCAGCCGGCACTACGACCACGGCTCCGACCTCTGCTTCGCGCCCCGGGAGCACGACAAACCCTTCGCCGACTCGGAGAGGGCTCAGAAATGGCGCCTGTCCCTGGCCTCGCTCCTCTTCTTCACCGTCCTGCTCTCTGATCACTTGTGGGTCTGCGCCGAGGCCAAGCTGGCCAGGACCCGGGACAAGGGGCGGCCGCGGCGCGGAGCCGCGCCGGAGCCCCTGGCTGGCATGGGGGAGCCCTCGCCCGCAGCCCGGAGCCTCCTCTCGCCCAGCCTCCCTCCCTCCCCCAGCAGCAGCAGCAGCAGCAGCAGCAGAGGCCAGAGCCGCCACCCCCCCCGCAGCGACCAGGCTATTTTTCTAGGAAACTCCACCAACCCCTTGTGGCGCCTGGAGACCTGCTACCCTCGGAGCTCCCCGCCTGCCCAGTGCTTCAGCGTGGGGGACGCGGAGGCCGCGTGCAGGAGGCCGCCGGGTCCGGGCCAGCAGCAGCAGCAGCAGGTGCCTCGGGCTGGCAAAGCTCCGGGCTGGAACTTGACGGATTTTTACCTTTCCTTTTGTAATGCTTACACCCTCTGGGACTTGTTCGCCGGGCCGTCCAACCCGGACACTTTGAACTGCAGCCTGGACGCGGTGCTGGAGGAGGAGGGCTCCTGCAGCCAGTGCGTCCAGGCTTACCAACGCTACGACCAGCACGCTCAGGAGAAATACGAAGAGTTTGAGGTTATGCTCCAGAAATATTTGCAATCGGATGAATACTCGGTGAAATCGTGTCCTGAGGATTGTAAGGTAGGAGCCCTGCTATGCTTGACTGCCTCTTTCCTGCCTGGTTTCCCCTTTGTGGCTATTCTTCTTGTTGGGCTTGGATCTGGTTTTATTCCTCACTCCGGTGGCTCTGCTTGGGGCAGGAGTGAATCCGCTGGTGATTGACCAGGGCAGGAGTGGATCTGGTGTCGACTGACAGGGGCAGGAGTGGATTTAGTGTCGATTGACCAGGGCAGGAGTGGATCTGGTGGCGATTGCCCAGGACAGGAGTGCATCTGGTGGCGATTGACCAGGGATCCTTATTCACGCCTGGCTAAAGAGGAACAAGAGAAGCGATCCGTGAGTCCTCTGGGAGTGCAGAGAGCTGGATTTCCCCCTAGTCATAAATATGCGATTGGCTCAAACTCGGAGGCTCGCTTCCTTAGGCTTGGATGCGGTTTGACAAGAGAGGCTGCCAGGGGCTGCATGCCAATGAGCAGGGTAGTGGAAAGAAGTGGTGTGGAAAGGTGCTGCCCCTGCCCCTTCAGGGGGCTGAAGTGGACGTGGGAAGTTGGTTGTCCCAGCGGGCTGGTGGCTGGCGCCTGTGTAAGCACTCGGTGGGAAACGTGCCTATTCCCGTGAGGACAGTTTGTGACTGCCCCGTGAGCCACAAGGGTCTCCTTCACTCGGAAAGCAAGTTTGCTCTTGTCTTGGGGTGCTGTGCCCAAGCAGAGCGTGTACATCTATGCGGAGGGGGTGGGAATTGCGTCTAGCAGCAGTTGCCATGCGAAGCCTCTTGCAAGAGCCAGCTATGGCAGGCTCCGCTCCAGATTTCTGAAGGACAGATGTTCCGGTTATTTGTCGTATGGCAATATCCGAAGTTACCTGTTGGTCGTTGCAGCTTGTAAGCTTTCAGTGAGAACGAAGGCTTGGGTATTTCCTAACGTACAGACAGAAGATGTGGTAATGCGATCATTAGCACAAGGAAGAAGGGCATGATGACCGGTATATGTGTCTGCGTCTGCAGTCTGCTCTACAAAATCTGTGGAGTTGGAGAGAGCTCAAGGACTAGAGTGGATGTAAATAGATGCTGCAGTGACCTTTGGTTGGGAAGTAGTGATGACAGAATTTCAATAAGCCTCATCGTTATTCTTTGTGTATCACCAATACCCATTCAGTGCAATCTAAAGATTATTTTTCTTCGTAAGAAAACAGTGCCCCATGTTGGCTCTTCGGTAGCTGTCACCTCTCCACTTTTGCATACCACGGTTCATCCAGCTCTCGATGCAGGGAAGCACTGAGTAAGGGGCTGTATATGGTGCTTAAAATACCCGGTCTGTTTTGTAAGTATAATTTTTGGACCCTCTGACCCAGCTGAATGGCTTCTGCTCTGAACTTACTTGACTCATATTTTATCAAGTACTATATTATATTGGTAGCTTAACACACCTACACCATAAACTGCTGTAGGAGTCAACCGAACACAGCACTGCATACAAATTACTGCTCTGAACAGATGGCCTATAATGCTGATACTATTCACACTGGGAACCGGAGCCCCACTTCATTTTTTAATTCAAGGAAGGCCTTTCGAAATTTTACCGGGGTAACAGCGAATGCCTCAAAGAATCCCACTATGTTGAATATGGGCACTAACTTGCAAACGCTGCCTTAAAAGTCAATCATGTATTTCTTCAGAAGTCAAATAACTTTACTCATTATGGAGTAATGGGGAAATTATCAGTCGTTATCAGCAAGGGGAAAGATATCAATCCAATTTTTTTTCATGTAGTTGAATAGGAATCAGCTCCTAAAGCAAGTTTTGGACTTGCAGGTCCCAGAGCATAAACTCTGTGCATGTGCAAACACAGACCATCTATACTTCATGTATTCTTTAGCCTACTATCTTTTTATCTGGACATTTACACTTTAGAAGTAAAAGAAAAAAATACCCAGAAGTTATATGTCTGGAGACCAAAAATGTGAGGCCATCACTGCCATTTCAGTAACTTCTTCACTTGGAAACTGATCTACTGCTTTGTGCTGGCAAAGAATCACATTTATTTTCTTAATATCAGTTTTAAAGTCATGGGCTGATATTATGAACTTTTCCCCATCTGTACACATTCAGGTTCTTTACTGCACACCATTCCATGGAAGAAAAAGGAACCTGCAGTGAATAGTAACTATATAGTGTGGTTTATATTTTTTCTACTCGTTTCTAATATTTATGTTGGTGAAGAGAGAGAAACATTAAAAATAAAATTATTCCATCAATCTTTTACTTCTTTAGAAAGCAAGAGGGGTGTGTATACATGCCGTACACATTACTCACGTTTTGTAGGTCTCAAACACCAGATCTGTTGTATTCAGTTTGTATTCAAACGTGGTTTGAGAGTTTGGTCAACCAGCGTATGTGAAAATGGAGGGAAATAAAAGCACCAAAAGCGAATGGTAGTTAGCATTCATCCTTTTAGAAGTCATCTCGGAATAAGTGTTTTGGCTGAGCATATCATTATGTGTAGCTGTACTGTGAGAACTGCAGATCAGAGACAAAGCTCCGCTGCGGTGAGACTCGTTGCTTGTTTCAAGGAAGTGTTTGCTGTCCAAGGTGCTGAAAAGGCGGCGCAGTGCTCACTGTTTATATACGAGTGCATTGCAGAACTAGCCCCATCTTAAATGTAATGGCTGCATGTACGTTTCCACATCTTATAAGACATTTTAATTCCTTCAAATCTGATGTCATTCTGATAAATGTAATCATTTGGCTGTCTTCGGCATTCTGTACATGATGAATATTAATGTTCTAGTATGTACTGTATGTTCAACTGTGTAATATGAAGTTATAAAGTCTTGCAGAAATTTGGAACTATGGTTATTATGGAGGAAAAACCTGCGGAAAAAGAGAATAAACTGAAAATGTCATTTTTGCTGAATTGCTTTGGGATATATATATATATATGAATATATATATATTCATACACACATACATGTTTGACACATTAAACTGAGTTATGGCTTCATTCATAGAAATATAAATATTGAATATATGGACATAAAGTGTCTAGGTATTTAAGTTACAAGTTAAATCATCAACATTTAATAGGAAATAGTAATCTGGCATCTAAGCATGTACTGTAGTTATGTCCCATTTGACTAGTTAACATGGTATACTACTATTTTCTGTATTTTAAAAGAAAAGGCTACACAATTTGATTTTATTCATAGTCATATACATGGACATAGACCAGGGGAACAATGAAACAACTCTTAAAGTAGACTATTTGCCTTTGGGATAGTTTTAATATCTAGAAGGGTAACTGCATTCTGAGCAGAAGGGAGGTTTCATCCATTTAACCATTTGTAGTTTATAGAATCAATACACTTAGTGTGAATAGCAAGTAGTGTAACATCTGTGTTATATTATATTCCTCTTCTGCTCCCTTTCCAAGCCCCCTCAAGAAACTTAGGTTATAAAGTGGAAATCATACCATTACTATTTCCTCACCTGTTAATTGTCATATTGTTCAGTAATACAAATAATGGCTATAATCAATAGCTAAGAGGAATTATAGTACTTTAATGTACTACTATAGAATGAAAACTTTAAATTTTCACTCCCTTTCTTGAAAGCAGTATTTTTACAGGCTGGCAGATTTTTCTTTCTACAAGTCCTAAGGTTTATTGCATGCCTCATAGTCTCTAGGGAATGATGTAGACAAGTTGCTTTGTGTTAGAGAAAGATCTCTGTAGTCAGAAGTTGTTGTGCTTATTATAAACTCACTTGTAGGTATTATATTAAGTTGAACTATGTATTTAGTTTAACTAGACATATATTAAGTATTACTTATTGATGAATTAGAAGGAAACTTCTCCCTCTTAATTTTAGTTGATCTAGATTTAAATGTTTACATATATCTCTGCATTTAAATGTAAGGGAGATTGGAACAGATACTGACAATTCTCAGAGCTTAGAGTATTTATGCATGACAATGTCACAGAAATTGGATATGCAGTTTATATTGGTTGGGATAGGTAGACTCTCTCATACAGTGCCAGTGCCAGTGCCAGTGCCAGTGCCAGTGCCAGTGCCAGTAGATTGACACAGGAAATACTGTTTTAGAAGTGACTCTTCTTATTACATCATTGTAATTCAATTTTGATTAGTTTTGCTAAAAGTGATTGTTTGGTATTGTACTTTAATAATCATGTAGGAATATACTAACTAGTAGGCACCACAATGACAAGGATTTATTGCATTTAAATATAGGACCAGAGTTTCAGCTAATGTAAAATTGATGTAGTTTCCTTGACTTTCATTGATGGAATTAACAAGAGCTGAGAATCTGAGCAATTATTTCTATTTTAATCATACATAATTTATTTATTGCAAACTTTTGATTTTGTTGTGTAAATAACACACATTATGCAGTAATAGTTACAACCTGTAAAATCATGGTGACTGCGATTGGTAATATCTTGTTGTCTTGCTGTCCAGAATCTGATTTTTGTATTTGATTCTTGTTGTCCAGATTCTGATTTTTGTACTGAGTCTACCATTGAATCCTGCACACATAAATAATGTATTAGGTTGAAGACAGAAGACACAGTTCCTCATAACAAGTTGTCCACTTTCTATCAGGGGAAATAAGTTCTTATTCTTAAGTCAGCAAACTATTGCTTTTCTGGAAAAAAAAAGGAAGATTCTGGCTGCTTCTGAGCATGAACTGGGTCAAATCACTAAGTAGGACATACAAATGTGAAGGTTTTTAAAATGAGGGTTTTAGAGATACTTCCCACAGAAAATATAATCTGTATTTGAATTTGAGAATTATGTGTGCAGACACATTTATTAAAGTTGGACCTTTCAATGTGAAACATCAGTTAGCATCCTCAGCCAGCTATTTTACATTGTTAACAGTTAAGAGTGTTTAATATACATGGATATCGTCCTTCAAGGTTATCTTAAATACCATCATGTGTTACTTATGTCTGTTTGTATATTACTAAAAAAACCCTCATGTCATTATTTTGTTTTAATGCTAGGGTATTAAATTAGAAAAAAGGAAACATACCATTATTTTATGTGGGCTTTTGATCAGGCCCTGAATATAAATGAGAAAGCACATGGAATTAACATATAATTAAGATTACATAATATTTAATCAGTTCCGATTTGTGATTTTACATGGTAGAAAACATGCACAAAAATAAGGCTACTTATAGTTAGAAAGAATGAGTTAATGAGTTACTGTCGCAAGTGATTCAGTTGATCAATTGACAACTGATACATTTCTGCCCCTGGATTTTATTTGATCAAAGAACTGTATGAACTCCTATTATGATTATGATTTAGCACCGAAGGAGTTTCAAATACAAAAAAGTAAAGCTAAAAATTAAACATGCTGTTGATATTGCAACAACAACCCTCTGAAAATTTACTAATTTATAAAAATTACTTTAAAAATAAGTAACACATACTGAAGGAACCATGGCCATTTGTACATTTTGAATTAAATATTTTTATATTTGTCAATCCCTCGCAGTCAAGGATGATTGTATTCCAAGATTGCTTTATTTGTGGGTCTAAAGATGGCTGATGAGGCCAATCCAGGATTGGCAAACTCTACTGTAATTCAGGCATGCGTTTCTGGGCAGGGTGGGCGCCTCTGAGTACTTTTGTTTTGGTCTGTGATGTGCTGTTTCTGCCACTCCCGCTTTTCCGTCTCCTGTTGTTATTGTACATTGCAAAAAATATTTTATACAGCACTGTTAAAAACACATCATGCAGTTTGAATGCTTGCACAACCTGATGTTTGTGCCTTTTTTGTTTGCTGCAGTGAATATAAAATGAGAAATTGAAAGTTGAACTGTTTCTTGAGTAGGTCTTTGGATTTGACATGCAGTTGTAGTCAATGCATCTTATTTTAGCAATAGTGAATTGCAACTGCAGTATAATTAAAGGCCTGTTCCTGCCTCTAATAAACAACATGCCCAGTGGTACCAATGAGTTTTTACATGGAACCCCAATATACTGATTCAGCAAGAAGCAATACCTGCAAATTCCCTATGGCCATCCTTCAGTCTGAAGATTGGATCAGTAACAGCTGCCACTCTATATATAAAGTTCTTAATGCCACACAGATCTTATAGTTCTGACCTCAGGTCTGTCTTATATACTGGTTCACTTGGGGCCAACAAAGGTGATCTCTGAATAGTTTGCAGGGAATTCACTTTCATCTCTCTTTCTAGGAAAAAAGTAATCAGAAATGTAATGATTCTATCATTTGTCACACCTGAAATACTTGCTTTTTAATTGATCTGTCAACACTCAGATATGGCCTTGAGACCAGGTACTAAGCATTATTAAGAACTACATAACAGATAAAAATCAGCTTGAAAGCTGTATTCTTACATTTGCTTTTTTTTTCTTTGAGCATTACTTTTAACACTCCAGAAAATGGAATATGGCATTAGAATAAAAATTGGGTTTATGGGAAGCTATATTCACATGCCAACTCTAAGGCATGCAAAGAGGGTTTGTTGCTGTCTTGCATTAGTATGATGGCACTGGGCTCAAGCACTGTTCATGGAGTTACAGTATGTTTATGGGTGAATGCCTGGGGAGATCAATGTGTATGTTTGAGATGTTAATGGAAGTAAAAGTATTTCATTATATGGCTACCGATGTCAAGTGATATTGGTGGGGGAGAAGAAGAGTAAAGTATGAGACCTCCCTGACTTTTGTATTTTTAACTCCATCATTTGTTGATGAACTCTGAAATAGCATTTGCTTCTCACTCTCACAAGAGCAAATTTTGTAGGCGTAAAACTGCAACAGGAAAGCTGACTGATTCTCCCCTCCTTATGAAATATTCTGAGGTGTGTATATTTATGTGGGAATAGAATGGGTCTTCTTATTTTCTTCTTCATTTTATTTTCCTCTCTCAAACATTGTGAGAAGGGAACTCAAAGCCCAAATGCAATCCATCACAATCCTGTTATACAAAAGACTTACTCCATGTGAATATTCAGAGACCTAACTGCTAATTTTAGCATGGCCTCACTACATTTTACTTTTGTAAGTGATGTAGAGCCAATAAATCTAGGTGACAGAGAACTTACTTTACTACGTTTCAGTTACAAGGTCAATCACCAAAATATATACAAACACAATAAACAAAATAGGTTTGCACTAGTGATACAGAATGTGATATTACATGTTGGGAAAATGTGAAATAGGGACTACCAAACCTGACTTTTGGGTTCATGACTGAGTTTGCAGAACTAGTTGTAGGGAGAATTTTTTTTTAACTTGTAAAAAGACATACAGAATACGTCAATCATTCCTGAGAACTGTCCATGAAAGGGCATTTCCCCAAAATCTCCCCTCAATTTATACACAGATTTTGGGTTTAGCTCCATTGACAGAGCCCATAAAACTCTGCCTGTATGCAGAGTCTGTACTGTGAAAGTGGGTGACGACTCAGTAGCAAGGTAAGATGGCAGCTAGCCAGTGATGAAGCTGAAGAGGACTCACATTATCTTCCTCTGTTCTACTTGTCCCAAGTCTCATGGAAAAGATAATGAAGCTGTATTACCATTTGTACTAAACTGTATACTTGGAAGCTGTAGAGGATATTGGTAGTGTTGATCCAATGAAACCATACTACAAGGTGATGGGAGAGTACTGGTGAGACACCTTGATTTCTTAGATTCATGAAGATCTTTTGGAATCCACCTGGCTTCAGGAAGTCACAGCAGGAGAGCAATAAACCCTTTGCCCTCTTATTTTATGATACAGAGGGGTTACTGAGCAGGGTCTAAATGGAAATTTCCTCACCAGGTCCTACTGTGGAGGGGATGACCTGGATGGAAGTTTCAAGCAAACAATATACATGGTGCAGAAACATTTTGGACATCTCTCAACTTCTGATGTCAATGAGAGGGTTTTTACCCCTCTTTGACTTAATTGGGATTAGAGGGAGACCAAATTCTGCTAAAAATCCTACCTTTGGAGTATCACAATGCCATTTTCAAGGAACAAATCCACTTTAGATAATCTGTTTAGAAAAAATAGGCACATTTCCAAATTGATCTTGAACACAATTGAAAGACGTTACAATTCAAGAAATATAGATTATTTTAGAATTGCCTGAATAAGTAGTATCACAGATTCAGAGAAATGTATGGCTGGAAGGGACCTCATGTGATCATCAGGTCCAGCCCCCCTGCTCTGGGCAGGAAAGACTGCTGGGATCAAATAACCTCAGCAAGGTGTGCATTCAAATGTGTGCCATATCATAAAGTCCTAAGAACAAAAACATTTTTTTCACGAAATAAGTGTTAGAAAGATATTTAGGATGATTCTTGAATATCTATTTGATCCCAGCTGGACCTCAGTTCTGCACTAAATTGGACTACTTTTGCCTGAATAGAATATCCAAGCAGAATCTTGAGCATACTGAGACACTTCAACTTTGCAGAAAACATCAGTGAATCCTCTCATTATTCTTTCAACCTATTAGCTATCAAAAGCATACAGAAGTTTTTTATTACAGACAAGGAAAAAAAGTAGTCTGTGATAAGTACCTCATAATATTTCTCATGATTCTGATCATTCCCTTAGGAAAAATAAATAGGAGTTTCAGAATATATCTTGCATTTCTGATCATTATTCTGTTGTGCTTACCTTGCTCTTCATTTGTGAGCAGTTATGCTTATGAGAGATACTCACCCCTTTCAGCAAAATTTAAGTTGTATCAGGTATATGTCCACTTACAGATTTAAAGATCTTTTATCTAACAAATTCTTTGATACATATATTAAATACAACCCTGTTATGTATTCAAGCAAATCAAAAAAGTTAATTACATCATCTCTTATATGAACATGATATAGTAATGTTCTAAGTATGAAGTCATAAACAACTAATGCTTAGAAATGTGTTATTACAAATTATTTTTTATTAGATAAGCACTCTCCCAGGGTATATTAATATATTAATACAAGCAATGGATTGAAAAACGCTTCTTTAAAGTAAAGCTCAATTATGGCTATAACAAAGTAAAAAACACAGAGTAAATAAAACAGTTGTAGTTAGTCCTGTTTCCATAGTTATAGTCCAGCTTTTATTGACTTTGTACTACTATAAAATAAAAAAAAATGTATATATTTTGGATATTTATTTAAGA
Source organism: Crocodylus siamensis (assembly GCF_052110815.1). Taxonomy (NCBI): domain Eukaryota; kingdom Metazoa; phylum Chordata; order Crocodylia; family Crocodylidae; genus Crocodylus; species Crocodylus siamensis. Next base: position 310,307,017 of record NC_143395.1, read on the forward strand.
AAAAGAAACCAGTGAGCCCCAAATTAAATGAAATTAGTCTTAAGCACCCTTAATATTTTTATTAGATATGATATTTAGTGAAAATAAGATTATCTACAGAAATGTTCTGTGAATAATAAGAACACCTTATTTATTCACAGTTTCAGTAAAATAGGTTTGTATATTTACAGATTTACCACTGAATTGCAAAAGGAAATCACACTTAAATTTTACAAAATAAGAATATTTTTTTAAATACTTAGAATTTACATAAGGAAAACAGAAATAATGTAAATTAAACAGCTGCTTTCATAAAGTTGGAAATGTGCAGAAAGCTAGGTTATTGTGTCTGAGTCACACTGAACAACAGTGGAGCAGCCCCAGGTGGCACCGAGCTGCAGAGATAAGCCTGCCAGCCCCAGGCTGCTCTGACCCAGCTCAACATGCTGCAGAGGGGATGGCCAGGGCACAAGGGTGCTCCAGTGTGGGGCTAGCCAACAGGGTATTACTTGTATTTACAAGTACTATCATGCTATGGAGTTTATTTGTTTATTCTGGCCTAATGATTCTGCAGGTGTAGGTGCAAGAAGTTTACCATGGAGCTAATTAGTCTACTTGGCAGTAAATATCTCATGTAGATACTCCGAGTATGAAGTAAAACCATTTAAGGGGAAATGACTATTGTAAGTAGAGAAAAAAGTGTCAAATTGTCTGCATACATCTGTTACATTTTTAGTATCTAAATCTGTATTCTTTCTACACTCAAAAGATGCATATTTTGTCATATTTTGCATGATGAGAATATTATAAAATTGAAAATACTGTGAGCTGATAATTTTGCCAGTAACTTCCAAGGGAGCTGATAGTTTTGTCAGTAACTTCCAAGGGCCTGTACTTGTGGCAAATTCTTTCCATAAGTTATTCAATGAAGTTGTGGGTTTGTGATCACTGTATGGAATTGCTATTAGATGGTTGCTGAGTCGTATATGTAAAGACTCATTATTCTGCAACTCGTTACTAAAGACCACATCATCAGCAGGCACATTTTATGCCTTTTGTTTCTTTACAGTATACCAGAGGCTGGCAACCCGTGGCCCACAGAGGGCCCATGAATCTGGAATGACAGCGATGGTTCTGTGGCAGGGTGATGAGCGGGTCATCAGTATTTGGTGGTGGGGAAATCCCTGGCACAGGGAAGACGACAATGGCAGTGGTCAGGTCACAGGCAGTGGCCCTCTTTAGACTGAGCTCTATTAATTTGGGTTACTGCTGTTCAAAAGTTGCACTCCCCCCCCACATCACACTGTTAATGTATCATGTATTAACATGATGACAAAGCTAATGTTTTTAGTTTCATACTGGGGATTCCTGTAATTATTTTGTCTACCCTAACATTCTTTAATTTTCCATTTAAAAAAAAAACTCTAGTAGTATATGTAGCCATGAGACCTTTTATTAATTTATTCTCTCTTTTTGTTTAATGATTTTTAAAATTTCAAACATGAAAAAATAATAAAGTTTTTTGAAACTAGAAAATGAAAATCACGATAAAAAAATCCCCTGCATTTAGTTACTGAAATTAATGATCAAAGGTTCCCACTCTGTTTGTTTAATTACAGTTAAGGTTATTTTTTGTGTACTGACAACCATCTAATTGCTAATCTCAGGTCTGTGTAACAACAAAAAACACTATTTTCAGCATGTGCCTATTGAGTTCTAACAGTTGTAATTGTCATTAGGTAAAACAGGGAAAGAAAAGGGTGTCAAAAAATGTGCATGTATTCTGTAAAAGTACTATTCATATACAATAGGAAACCCCAACACATTGCTTTCCTTTTCTGCTAGAAACACGTCTGTGTGGCTGTGCTGATGGATCAGTGCCTGACTAGAGAAATTATGTGGATCCCATCCAATAACCTTAGGTCCTGCATTAGAAAATCACTATGAAGGTCCCTTTGTAGCAGCTCCTTTACACATTCAGACAGGACAGAGGTGACTTATGGGATGAAAAAGTTCTTGTAAGTGTCCCTGATTAGTGCCTGCCAGAATGTGGCCTAGTATTGTAAAGAAATAGAAATTAATGAATAAAATGCACTTGAAAACACTGGACCAACTTACTTTCTTAACATTACTACTTTGAATAGAATTCCACAAGTGCAGCTGAAAATATTATTTAGCTCTCTCTATAGCTACTTTGTATCTAGAAATGGGTTTGTGAGATGGGCCACATTAAAATCTAAATTTAGCTAACTTGGTGTAGTGTAGGGGTCAAGGAATGGTGCTTACCGTTTCATATCCCATTTTAGTTAGAAGTGCATTATAGGTTTTTTGTCTATGCTTGAATCTGATAAATTCTAAAACTGAGGCCTATAAGTGTATACATTTGCAACCTCATTGTACTTACAATATTAAATCAGAACTATAACAACAGCTTTGTGAATTTCAAAAGTTGAAATTCATTTAATCAACATGCTATGCAGGGGCTGGCTGGGGCATAGGTGTTCTAGTGTGGGGCTAGCAGGCAACCCTTGTACTGAAGCACCCTCATACTCCAGCCAGTCATATCAACATGTACACATGCGCTGCTGCTGCTGCAGTGTAAAAAAAACTCCGCAGTAGGAGCAGGGTAATACTTGTATTTACAAGTACTAAGCTCTTGTGGAGTTTATTAGTTTACTCCAGCCTAATAGCCCTGAACATGTAGACATGAGATGTTTACTGTGGAGCTCATTGGTCTACTCTGTTAGTCCCGTGTAGACACACCCATTATGGATTAAAACCTTACTATGTAAAATTCAAAAGGCAAATTTCACTCAGTTACTGAATTTGCTTTATGGACTTTGTTGCAAAGGGGATGAAACAATGATGATGAAACAATGTTTTAAATGCCCAGTTTCTTACCTTGACTGATTATATTAATTTGCTACAGTTGTTAGCTGTAATACTGTTTCTATTCTTTGTTAGTCAATTTGGTCTTTATCCCATTCTCTTAGTCTGTTGATCTTTCAGACATAGTATGGCAAAATGTGATGCATCTAATTTGTTAAAGCTATGAATGGAAAAAAAAATTCCCCAAAGACAGATGAGCAGAATTAAAGTGCCACTTCCAAAAAAAGAGCATGGGTCATTCACTGATGTTATAAGGCCAGATACTGATCACAGTCTTTATATCTTAAAGCTAGAATAACCTCACTGACTTCTGTGGAGTTACTCTGGCTTTACAGTTTTGCTTCTGAAGATGCCCTGTTTGGACCAGTATCAGCTATTCTGGGATGTGTCTTGGCACTGCTGATCTGCTTCACTGCTTTCTACAGATATCATTACACCATTTTCCTGCAGGGTGATTCCCCTTCTGCTCCCAGGACTTCAGCACCTGGATTCTGCAGGAAAATGGCTAAAAGTGTTGGAGTCTGATAAATACTCCTTGGGAATCTCCTTCTGGAGGACCTCTAAGGTGTGTGCTGTAAATGAAGAAGGGAGAACCCTCCTTGCATGGGAATTTCCAGGGTGAACAAAATAAGGTCCCTGAAGCCCTGGGAGCACCTGCCCAGGGCAGCTGGAGAGCATGGGCAGCCTGGGACTGCCTGAGCTCTTTTCCCATAAATGAACAGACATTGGCTGTGAAAAGGTAGCAAAAACTGTGACTAGGGATTCTCATGCACATAAGGAGTAAAACATTTATTTGCTTGGGTTTTGTGCATCTAACCCCGCTCCACTCCTCCCAAAAAACCCCCAACAAACTTTACTTGGTTGGTGCAATATAATTCTGCCCTAAAAGTTTTGATTTTGACAACTGCATTTCTGAATAGGCTACTCATGAGGAAATCTGGGACAGTTTCCCACTTCCCTGCTCTCCCAAGTCAGCAGCACTGCTAGAGGCAGGGGCAGGGGCAGGGCAGCATGGTGCAGTGGACAGGTGCCTATCTACCTGCCTGTCTAGTGCACCATGCCACTCTGCTGCTTTACCTCCCTGTAAGGTTACCTCTGTTTCTGGTAAGCTCATTTTAATTCTCACCAGCTGACTCCGAAATGTGGGACTGTCCCCATTAAACCAGGATGTATGGTCACCGCATCTCTGAAGCAAAAATGTTCAGTTGAACTATTTTTCAACTAGCTCTCATAAATCTTATTTGAGTATTATAGGCAGAACAGCCTAAAAGGGTTAAACTGGTGTTAATAATTCAGAGACTGGATGGATGATTGATGAGGTGTTTTCTTCTTTTTTAAAAACAGAGTAAGTGGTTATAGGTTAATTTTGATCCTGTTACAATAAAAATGATGGCTCTAAAATAATTATTTTAATGAGTTAACTTAAGAACCTTCATTCCTAATGAAAGGTCAGCCAAGCCATTTTCTGTTTTCTTTTCATCTATTTTGTAGCCTGATAACTCAAGTTATTATAAGATTTTTTTTCAGAAACAGCCTTTGATGATAGACAGTCTTGCTGACAAATTAGTGCAGGACTGGTATACAAAAGCAGTGTTTTAAGATTAAATTCAAGATAAAAAATTGTGTTGTGGCTATAAAGGGTAGAGGCTATAAATCAGTTACTTAAACAGAAAAATCTTTATTAAAGAAATTTGCAGTTAGCTAAATCAGGTAGAAAGAAGCCAATAAAATTCAGTTAAGAAAAAACCTATGTAAATCCCATGTTTTGAGAGTAGAGAATATTATGGTTAAGGCATCCAAACTACCTCAACTCTGCCTCTTAACTATTTACATTCCTTTCATTATTCCTTCAATAGTTACTTTGTACAGTAAGGTTTTGATCCAGAAAATCATTCTCTAAGGACTTAAAAAAGTTTCCACCCTACAAGGGAAACTTTGAACACCCATTCAATGTACAGGTGGAGTAGCAATGATATGTGCCAGAAAATGCTTTCATATATGTAATTGAACTTACCTCTCCATTGTAGACATGTTGGCATGCATATGGAAATTTAGATCATTATTGGAAAACGAAATCACAGGGCCAAAGCATATAAAATTCTATGCATATATATGGCACTCAACATGATTATATCTATTAATGGAAAGGGGGAGGAAGAGTTGGCTCCAACGTGGGCTTTGTCTAATCAGGAATCTGTAAATAAGATTTTCCTTATGTTCCACTCTCCCCCCGCCCAACCCTCTATGGATGTATTCGATAAGAAGGCCAGTATCAGTACAAGCAATGAGATTTAAGACATGTTACTTTCTGTGAGCATTTAAAAGATAAAATTCTTTGTGGGTGGATTTTGTTATTAAAAGCGTTAAGTTAGGCTGGATACCTTAGGTGTGATTTTCTAGATGTTAAAATGTCTGGGTTTTATCTCCATTTGTAAATTTCCTGCTTCTTTCTGGCTGCTTTTTGATAAGTGAAAGAATGTTCACCAAATTTAAATAACTAAATATAAATTACATACCTTAAATTTCACTTTTCTTAGTTTATCCTATAGTCCTACCCTGCAAAGAACAGCAGGGTGGGGGTTATGTTCTCCTCTTCCCTCATGGACTCATCCCTCCTGCTGCTTATAAATAGCTTTTAGAATTCCTCATTGAACCATATTACCAGGGGCAGATCCAGGGGTTGGCAAAAGCAGGGTGCAGAAGCAGATATCCATGCTGCAGGGGTGGCTGCATCCCCACTCCTAGTCTCCTCTCACCTCCCCTCTCCCATCCCCCAAGCCACTGGTATGAACAGACAGTGCTGTGGGACATTTTTTAAGTCACCAAAGCAGATGAGAATCCCCAACTCTTTCCATTCTCAAAGGCATATTCCCTCCCCTCTCTACCCCTCGCCTGCATGCCACTGCTGCTTTCCATGCTGTCCCAAGGGTAAGGGAAGCTTCAAAGCTGCTCCTGCCAGACCCAGCCAGGCTGAGTGGGGGCTGGGGTCAGAGAATGGGTGGGTAGGCAAGGGTTCTCCCACCCTGTCTGTTCCCCTGGGGGCAGGCACCAGGGCGAGGGGGACCACCCTCCCACCCATCGATAATGCTGCTGTTGCTGTTCTCACCTGAGACCATCCACCAAACAGTGGGGGAGTGGGAAGCGAGGGGACATGTCTTTCAGCACAGAGAATGGAGAATTCCTTACCTGCTTTGGGGACTTCAAAAAGAAGTCCCCAGAGGCTTCTGTGGTACAGTCCAGTCCAAAAGGGCATATAGCCTATGGATTGGCCCCTGCATATCACAGATATGCTTGTTAGCTCCAAGATAACACTAATTAGTTCACTGGGTTGTTCCTTTAAGATCTCACCACTGTCCAGCTCTTGTAAATGACAGGGGACTTGTTGGGACACTCTTGTTCTCTGCCCTTTCTTCTCCCCTTTGATGAGCCACAAGGTGAAATATGCAGTTCAGATGTTACGGTTTCATTCCACACAGACACACATTTATGCACATACCATGCAATACCCAGGTTCATGAGTTTCATGTAGGAAACTGCAGAAAGTCAGAGATAAAAAACCCATTCTCAACCTCCAGGTCAGCTCAGCAGTTTTTCAGGACTACCATTTCAGCCTCTGCAGTAGAGCAGATCCTCAGTATAAGAATTTAGGGTGCTTGTATCTGTGTAGCTATAAGCCTAGTGACCATGTCATTGTTTATTATTTTTCTCTTAGTCCTTCAAAAGTCTCCTGGTGTGGCCTAAATACAGCAAGGGTGCCGAGTCCTTCTATACACCTACTCTGCAACTGCCAGTCTTCCATGCAGCAGAACCACTGCAGTTATGCTGCATTTAGGGTTTTCTCCACTGCCCACACCCTTGTATGAATTTGACCTATGCATAGCAAAACATATTATCACACTTTCCCAATATGTGAATTTATCACTAAATGGAGTTTTTATTTTATCAATAAGTGATGTTTGAGTGTCTATTCTTAGCTTTGAAATTGCAAGGGAAAAAAACCTAACAAAGTAATAGTGAAAAAAATTACTCAACAACATTATGAGAGATTGGACCTTCTTTCATAAAATACTACTCTATATTACAACTTATTTTCTGGTCTTCAGAAAAAAATAGAGAGGACTATGAAGTACTGTGCAATCTGGATTGTAGGTGGCAATATAGCTGATAACGAGATACTCAGGAAAACCTAAGTGACTTATTTTCTTTTTTGAATGTTGCCATTTTCTGTTTATCTGTGAAGATATAATTTTATTTAGATTTTCATCAGCCTGAACAATACTATACTTTTGGCTCTATATACTTTAGATTAAGGCCTGTTCCTTTGCATATTAAAGCTGGTTACTTACAGGACTTCATTGATTAAAGTATTTCTAGGTTATTCTCTGGGAAAAATTCAAAAAACTACAGTACCATCACTGTAAGTTTCATTATTGTAAAGAATTCTTCTAGAATATTTTATTCCCTTTTTTAAATAAGGGGAGCTAAGCTCCTTGTTATATTTAAACAGTTAAACATTTTTATATAAATACTTTCAGGGTTTAGAAGCAAAGAATATTACTGGAATTATACCCTGTATAGAAATGTTCTTTGCCATACTTTTTGAAGGAAGAACAAGCAATTTTTAATACTCTTGTTGGAAACTAATACCCTTAGTTTTCAACAAGAGTGGAGGATTAAGTTTCAAGACTCCTAATTATAGATTGTTGAAGATCTAGTAGGTTAAGTTTTCTAACCACCCTCCCACCCCACTTTTTAGCCCCTTTTTAAAAGCCCATAGTGTTACAGGGAAGTCTTCTTACCTTGGCACCATTGGCAATTTATATTACAGGAACATGAAAGAGGAAGAGTGATTCATTAGTTTCGTAGAAAGAGAAAAACAAATCATTTATTGAAATGATATCAATGTTCTTGATTGATTGAAACATCAGGGGGAGACCTGCAGGTGATCTGAACTTACTTCACAAGCAGATGCTACTAAGCTAACAGCAATTATTGGTGAGGATATTAAAGGTATGAGATCATTCTGCCAGCTGGAAAAGCAATTGGCACAGAAGAGAAGCAAAAATGAAGATGTATAATTTGCATAAGTAAAATTAAACTATAAATACCTATGCCTTATTAAGAACATATAGAAAATATGTTTGTATAATGCATTTGTTTGATCTCTCTGAGGTAATATGATACTTTAAGCTGAGAAGCTAGTCTAAAGAATCCAGCTTCTGTGATAAGAAAGCTAGAAGGAAAGCTTTGATCTTCTAGATATTTTCTATGTTCAGAAATATAAGCACTGACATACTAGACCAGTTCAGTCATCTGTCTAGTCCAGCATCTTGTCTTTGAGAGTAAAGAGCCGTAGATAATTGAAAGAAGGTAACAGAAATTGAAAGTGGGTAGTTATGAAAACCTCTGATGAGGTGGAAGGCATTTTCCTAGCTCACCTTGGTTAGAAGTGGCATATATGCTCTTTTACTTCAGGAAGAAAACAAATATATGTCTTTTTATTCTATTAGATTAACTGTGAAAATTGTCATTGTTGTGGCAATGGTTTGGCACACTTTAAATTGAAGTTAAACTGAAAGAAATGAAGGAAACCTTAGAAAAGTGGTTTTGAAGTGATCTCCAGAGGTCATTTAGTCCAACCCCCTGACTGAGTAGGTTTATCCCTATCCAAACCATCCTAACCTATTAGCAAAACAAAAGTCAGCACTGGCCCACAATGGAAAACAACACCCTCTTTTACTGTAGAAGGGAAAATCCACAATGTTTTCATGCTCCTTAAATTTCCCATGCAGCTTTAGTTCTGTTTCTCATTGTATTTGTCAATCTAGCTCTGCCTGAAATTGTTCCTTGGTAGTCTGTTTCTCCATTCTTTCCTGCAATCTGACAAAAAGACTTTGTATTTTCAAAGTCTATACAAAATATGGTAGTGAAATATATGTTCTTAAATAATTTAAAATAGATTTGGAGTATTTTTGTCATAATTCAGCCTAAGTAAAACATTACCATATTTACTTGAATCCAAGATGAGGTTGTCTTAGATTCAAGTACAAGTGTGTGTGGGGGGGGGCAGGGCTCTGGCTTTAACCCCCAATGCTTTTCCTCTGAGCTTCTGCATCTGCTGCTTGCCATTCAACACCACTCTGACCCCATTCCGGCCCAGAGCCATGAAGCGCAGGGTAGCTCTGATCCAACCACATGGCAGTGACAGCAGTAGTGGCAGCTTTGGCATCTTGGGGCTGGATCTGCCACTGCTGCAATCATTGGTCTATGACTGAGCTGTGGCTGGAGCTACCCTGTGCCCCATGCCAGAGGATAAGCAGTGGAAGGAAGAATCTGTGGGGGCAGAGGCTTCAAGAGGCAGGCAAGGGGGGGAGGAGGCAGAGGCTTTTGGGGGCAGAGATGGAGGGGGTCGGGTGGAGGAGGTCCGGGCAGTAGGGGGCACAGGCACCTGAGGGAGAACAGGCAGGGGGGAGAAGCAGCGAGGTATCCAGGCAGGAGGGCAAGCGACAGGGGTAGACAGCAGTAAGTGCAAGCATTGTGGTGTGGGGGGCAGGCGAGAGGGAGCACAGGCACTGTGGTGGGGCACTAGGGTTTGCAGGAACCAGTAGGACAGGCAGAGGGGCAAGAAGAGGGAAAACAGGGAAGAGGGGTCAGGCAGCTTGCTCTCCAACCTCTTGTCTCCCCACCACTGCCCTCTTGCTGCCATTTTTCCTGCTGTAGCAGTGGAGGACATGAATTCAAGATGATCCTCCAATAATTCTATACATGGAAAGCCGCAACAAAAATTAAAGTTGTTATGGATTCAGTACGGTATCTCCCAACACTTAGCAATGAGCATAGCTGCTATTTATGTGCCACTACAAATGCATTTTGTGTGCTGATCCTGGATAGCACAAGGATTTAAGTGCAGCTTCTGTTTAGATCAGAGAAGAACTTTATTTGCTGCTTCAGTGCATGACTGGGAAGTGGCTTATGTACAGCTGCTGGCACATGAGAGTCTATTTCTAGCTTCTGCACATTACAGAGCTAGCTTTTATGTATCACTTCTGGTGTATAAGGGTACAATCTGCATACTTAACCAATTGAACAAATTTAAATACAACAATTTGTATTTAAAATACAATATAAATTGCAAAATGTAAAATATATCATTATGCAATTACACAAATAAATTCAGTCTATACATTTAATTACCATACATTCAATATAAAACATTTGCAGAAAATATAAATTGGACAATTGTAAGTACAATATAGGAACTACAAGTGCATTAGCCATCTCCATTAGTAGTTGCACTTATACACAGCCTTCATAACCCACTTGCCCATCTACATTTACACACCATTCACCCACTTGAGTACCCAGCACAGTTGCAATCAATTAAACTCAGGAGAGGAGGCTAAAACAGGCTCTCCAAGCAAATAGGGAAATACAAACAGTGCAGTTTGCTAGGAGTTTGCTGGGGGTGAGAGGAGGGAGAGAATCAGACAGCAAGGCCAGATCTAGCCCTGGGAAATGGAGTTAACCATGTGAGTTGCTGTGTGCCTTTCTGACTGTGTATCTGTGTTTATGTGGCAGTGGAACATAGTGTGTGATGTGAAGCCTCATTGTTAGCTGAAGTGCTGGCTGACTGGCAGTGATTGGTGCTGGGTGGGGGGGATTCAAGTCCTAAGGAGTTGATCTAGTTAGTTGCAGTCAGTTCAGCCCAGAAGAGGAGCCTAAAAGCAACCAGGGAACAAGCAAACAGGGCAGTTTGATAGCTGTTTGCAAGTTAGTTTGCCACCCTAATCTTTGAAATGGGGCCTTAAGCTTTCTCAGAGGAAAGCAGAGTGCAAGGAAGGAATTAGATATGGTGGGGTCACATCATGCAGTCAGACCTCCCACTAGTGCTATGTCCTGTACCTATGGCTCCTCTGAAGCTTCTACCCAGAGGCAGCTCTCAGTGGTGGAGGCCTCAGCCCAGGTCCTGGGCTGCAGGGGGTGCCTAGCACTGCTCCCAATGGCTGGGAGTAGGGATAGGGACAGCCCCTTTATTAGGGCATGTGGACTCCACTCTGGTGGAGTCTCTAGAGAGTCTGGTGAAGGAGCTTCAGGCGGAGGTGAGTAGCCTGCATAACATCAGGGCTGTCAAGTTGAAAAGCAGGGCTCTGTAGCAGAAGAACAAGGACAAGAAGATGAAGTGGGAGGACCTGAATAGAGCTGAGTAGAAGGTAGTCACTTCAGGCTCCAGGCAGTGTGCTACAAGGGAAACTTCTCCAATTCAGCTGTGCAACAGGTATGAGACCCTTGCACCACTGGTGGAGGAAGGACTGGAGGCACTTGCTTCAGAGGAGGAAAGGAGACACGCTCATATCCAGAAGAGATTTTGGGTGGTGGTAATGGGTGACTCAGTCCTGAGGGGGACAGATGGTGCCCTCCTTTGCACAGGAGGTCTGCTCCTTCCGGGGGCCCATATCCAGGATGTGATGGAGAGGATAACAAAACTCATACAGCCCTCTGACCACTACCTTATGCTGCTCATTTATGTGGGCATGAATGACATGACCAGGAGCAACCCTGGGTGGGTCATGAGTGACTACAGGGCTCAGGGGGCTGGGCTCAAGGGGTTGGGGCACAGGTGGTTTTCTTTTCCATCCTCCCAGTCAGGACCCATGGAGGAACAGATGTACAGTACTGAGGAGGTCAATTGGAGGCTCAGGAAATGGTGCCACGGTGAGGGTTTTGGATTTTATGATCATGGAACACTGTTCCAGGATAGAAGCTTGTTGGGAGGAGATGGTATCCACCTCAGGCCAAGGGGGAAGAAACTGTTTTCTTCCAGAATGGTTGACTTGCTGGAGAGGACTTTAAACTAGGTGTGTTGGGAGATGGGTATTCAGACAGGAATGAAAACCAAGGGACGGCCAAGCAGGAAGGATGTAGAGACTGCAGTCAGGGAGGTGTTGAGAGACTAGAATGATGTCATGGCAGCAGGAAACTGGGGGTTACCAATGGGGGACTTAAGGATCTATACACAAATGCTAGGAGTATGGGGGGGAAAAAGGAGGAACTGGTATTCCTGCTAGCAAATGGAGAATATGATCTTGTTGGAATAATGGAGACCTGGTGGGATGCCACATATGACTGGGCTATATGCATAGAGGGCTATAGGCTGCACAGAAGGGATCAGGTAGGGAAGAAGGGAGGAGGTGTAACTCTCTATGTAAAGGAGCAGTATGCCTCCTTGGAGACCCAAATTGGTTTGAGAGAAGGGCGACTTGAGACCCTGTGGGTCAAGATATAGGGGGAAACACAAGGAAAAAGGGACATGAGGAGGAGGAGCTGGATCTGGAATTTTTCAGAGAACTAATAGAGGCTGCACATTCAAGGGACATGGTTGTCATGGGTGACCTCATTTACCTTGACATCTGCTGGGAGGAGTCTCGGCCAGATCTAACTGGTCACGTAGGTTTTTGACCTGCATGGAAGAACTTTATTTAGTACAGGAGGTGAATGGGCTGACCGGCAGAAGGCTTTGCTGGATTTGGTTCTAGCCAAAGGGGATGACCTCATGGGGCATCTGAGGATTGAGGGTAATCTGGGAGAGAGTGAACACAAGATGACAGAATTCCCTATCCATTGTGGGGCAGGGAAGTCAGCCAGTAGGGCAGAGGTGCTTGACTTCAGGAAGGCTGACTTTGGCTTTCCTATGGGAAGAGGGACTGGAGGGGAAGGGAGTTCAGGAAGGGTGGTTGTTCCTCAAAGGCACGATCCTTAGAGTGCAGAAAAGGTCCATTTCTGTATGCAGGAAAGGTGGTAAAGGGTCCAGGAAGCCCTCTTAGCTTACCAGACGAGTCAAGGAGTGCTTAAAAAAGAAAAAGGAGGCTTACAGACAGGGGAAACAAGAGGTAGTTACCAAGGAAAAATACATAAGTATAACCCGTATTTGTAGGGTGAGGATAAGGAAGGCAAGGGCAGTGACCGAAACCAAGGACAATAAGACCACCTTCTTTAGGTATATATGTACGTGGTTTGATCAAAAAGTTCTAAGACTTGATGTTCGGGGTATTGTTCATCAGGAATTTGTACTGAGTGGTCCAACAATCAATCGGGCCTTTTATAAGGAGGTTTTGATTCGACTAGAGGGATAAAGTTAGAGGAAACTGCCGCAAGCTGTGAAAATGGTCGATGGTTTCTGCACCATGATAACACATCTTCACACACTGCTGTCTTCGTTCAGGAATTTCTGGCTGAAAAAAACATTCCTGTGATACCACACCCTCCATATTCACCTGACCTTGCCCCATGTGATTTTTTTTTTTTTCTATTCCCAAAAATCAAAATGAAGCTGAAAGGAAGGAGATTTGATGACATTCCAACCATCCATAAGAATGTGAAAGCAGAACTCCAAAAACTTACAGTTGAAGACTTCCAGCATTGCTTCTGAAAGTGGCAGGAATGTTGGGACAAGTGCATATCATCTGGGGGAGATTACTTTGAAGGGAACAGCTCATAAAAATGTTGTTTGTACACTATTCTTTAAAATAAAGACTAAGTCTTAGAACTTTTTGATCACCCCTTTGTATATAGGGAGCAGAAGAAAGACCGAGGGAAATGTGGGGCCCTTGCAGAATGGGATGGGACAGCTGATAATAGACAGGCAGGAGAAAGTTGAATTCTTCAATGAATACTTTGTGTTGGTGTTACTGCATACACATGGTGGTAGCCTAACTGATCACATACTGGATGGATGGGGGAGGGGTATTGCCAACCACTGGTTAGTGTTGAACTGGTAAGGGAGCATTTAGAGTGGCTGAATGTCTTCAAGTTGGCAGGACTGGATGGACTACACCTGAAAGCGCTGAGGGACTTGGCTGGAGTCATTGTGGTGTTTGACTGTTGTCGAAGGTATTTGAAGACTTGTGGTGCTTGGGAGAAGTCCCAGAAGACTGGAAAAGAGCCAATCTGATGCCAATCTTTGTGAAGGGGAGGAGGAAGGATCCAGGAAACTATAGGCTGGTCAGTTTGAACTCAATACCAGGTAAAATTTTGCAAAAAAAAAATCAAGAGGTCCATTTGTGAGGGACTGGCAGAAAGCATGATGCTGCAGGCAGGTTGTGTCTGACCAACCTTGTCTCCTTCTGTGATCAAGTAACAAATCACTTTGATGTGGGAGACAAGGCTGATGTCATATACTTAGATTTTAAAAAGGCCTTTGATGTGGTCTCCCATGATGCTCTTATAACCCCCCCCCCCCAAAACTGGGGGGGTTGTGGGCTGGCAGAGTCCACAGTCTGGTGGTTTGAGAATTGGCTAAGGGGTTGAACCCAGACAGTGTTAGTGGATGGGTCTGTATCATCTTGGATGATGGTGGCCAGTGGTATCTCACAGGGTTCAGTTCTTGGTCCTGTGCTGTTCAACATCTTTATCAATTATTTAGATAAGGATATGGAAAGCATGCTGGCCAAATTTGTGGACAATACCAATTTATGGGGAAAAGCGGTCATTCTAGGGGATAGGATGTGGATCCAAGTGAACCTAGACAAGCTCGAAAGGTGGGCAGACTGGAACTGGATGCAGTTCAATAAGGATAAATGCAGAGCGCTTCATCTGGGGAGAAGTAACCAGCAACATGAATATAGGTTAGGAGGAGATGTCCTGGCCAGCACAATGGCTGAAAGGGACCTTGGGGTTATGATTGATCACAGGATGAACATAAGCTGCCAGTGTGTTGCTGTAGTCAACAGAGCTAACAGCATACTGGGATGCATTAGCCAATGCATCCCAAGCAGGACTAAGGAAGTGATACTTCCTCTCTACTCAGCACTGGTGAGACCCAGACTGGAGTACTGAGTCTGGTTCTGGGCATCACACTTCAAAAAAGACATGTAGAATCTGGAAAGGGTCCAGAGAAGGGCCACAGAAATGATTACGGGCCTGAAGGACAAACCTTATGAGGAAAGACTAAGGGATCTGGGACTGTTCAGTTTGGGGTAGAGAAGACTTGAGAGGTGACTTGGTGGTTGTCTTTTAGTATGTAAAGGGGAAATATTGGGAGCTGGGAGAAAAACTATTCACTAGGCTGCCTCAGGGGAGGACAAGGAGCAATCAACAATACTAAACTGTTAGAGCAGGGGTCCTGGGTTATACTTGTGGTGGAGTTGGGGGGGGGGCAGTGGCAGCCAGACACAGAGTGGGGCAGGGGGGAAGGTAGCAGTGGCCAGATGCAGACCGGGGCGGGGGGGGGGGGGGGCCTTGCAGGCAGTGGTGGTGTGGGGTGGTGCAAGTATCCCCCATCCCCTGTGTCCAGCTGGCCAGGCAGCACCTGTGTGGCCTACAGAGGGGAGCTGCTGCCCTTGCTCCGCCCTCAGCCCTGCTCCTAGGAGGTGGTGGCGCAGGGTGGTGGGCAGCACTCTGTCCCCACCCACCCACCCACGCATACCCTCGGTTGACAACCCCTGTGTTAAAGGATGATTTCAGGTTGAATGTAAGGAAGAACTTATTTATGGTAAGGGTAACCAGGATCTGGAATAGATTTCCCAAGGAGGTGGTGTAATCCCCAACCTTGGAAGTCTTCTTTAGGAGACTGAACATACACCTTGCTGGGATCATTTGATCTCAGCAATATTCCTGCCCAGAGCAGGGTGGGGGGCAGGGTGTTGGGTTCAATGATCTTTCAAGGTCTCTTCCAGCCCTTAATTTCTATGATTCTACAGTAACACCCATAGCAAATTCATATGCAGAAATCCAAGGTAGCTAAGTCACACATGACTTACTTGAAACAGACCTGGGAAGGCAAAGAAATTAAAACTTAAACTTCTCCTTTACCTACAGCCATATACCACAGTTTCACCATGCAACTCCATTAAAACTGAGGTTCCTATATTGTCGTGTGCATTAGTTGTGGTAATGATGTGTGATTATGGGTGAAGGGTTATAGGATATATATTGTTAAGTGTCTTAACTTTTCATTTCCTTGCTTGTGTATGTTTGAATCAGGTATGTGATGGGTGTAATAACCCAGACTATTCAGTGAGGATGAAGTTTTTTTTGTTTGTTGTTGTTTGTGTCTTTTTAAATATTAAGATGAATAAATGCTGAATACTTTTTTAGACTACATTGAATGTTAATCTCAGGGATGGCTTCTAACATTGCGTTCCATAGGTTAATTATTTATTCTGTATAAATGCTTTTCCTTTTTAAATTTATAATTTTTCAGTTTCATAGAAAATACTCCTAATTCTGCTATGAGATAAGAAAGTGGATTGCCCAATTGACTTTAGGTTTTCTTCATTATTTTCATACTTTTGTCCCCGTTTATTTGTTTTCTTAACCTGGAATTAACTTGGAATTTACTTGAGTAGCTTCCAGTCGCACAAACCTGCTTTTTTGTATTTTAGTTCTAAAGCTAATCTGTAAGATATCTCTTCACATGGAAAACTTTTCAACCTTTTATATTTTCACATTGCTGCTGCACTGTGAGCAGAGATTTCTTCAGTGGTCATAGTTAGTTAATGTTTAACCTGGCAATTTGTCTGAGTCATTCATATTATTTCTATGTACTTTCCTTGCATCTGTCAACACCGAAGTTCTATGCTGTTGTACTTCCTATACACCTTGCTTTATTGGGTCCTTTAGAAATTCCTTATTCTGTTCTGGCCTTCATTAACCTCAGCAGTGTTATGTCATCTGTACATTTTACCATCTCATTTTTTTATCTTCTTTTTCAGACAATTAATACATAGATTAAACTTTCCATCCTTTGTCCAGAACCTTGGGGATCTCCACTATTACCCTTTAGCCACCCTGAATATTGACCATTCATTCCAACTCTGTTTTCTTTCTCTGTCAGTGACCTCACTTTAACGCTCATGCCATGATTACTAAGGGCATTTTTACACATGCTTGATGGGGTCAGGGGGCAGAATGTTTTAATTAGCAGGGATCCTGGTTTTCTCTAATAATAAAAAAAAGAAAATCCCCAATTTTTGGATTAAAAATAGTAACCCAAAATCCACACTTTCCCATGATTGATTACAGTGCAACCTCTCTTTCTAGAGAGTCTGCTGTAGTGTGACAATTACCACCCTCCAGCAGTCTCTGCTTCTCGCGTATCAACATCCCCAAACTCAAAAATGGTGGCGGGTGTGCTTGAACTAAAGTTTGCTGAATGAACTTTAGTTCAAGCACCCCTGCTGACATTTTTAAACATGCAGCCATTGGTACACGAGACATGGCAGCACTTTAATTAGAGCAACTCTTGGAGCTGCTCTGATTAAAGCACCACCTCCCTTGGGCTTTGGTGTGGTAGCTGACTTTAATGAGAGATTGAGTGGCTTTATTTTGTTCCTATTCTGAAATTGCTTTAGAACTCTTGGACAAACAGTATCTTGTCTTGGGAATGTGCTGATCTTTTATTAATCAACTTTGTTCTAGAAGTTCCTGTTTTGATACTGAAATCTTTGAAAATACCTTTCTTTTGTTTGGTTTGGTTTGGTTTTGTTTACTTGAAGAGACTAGGGATATCCACAGCATCCCCCATGGCTGAGTGATGCAAAAAAATCATTTAGCTTTTCTGCAGTATCCTTATCTTCCTCAGCTGTTCGTTTACTTCCTGAAGTCTAGCAATCCTTATAGGGTTCATTTTCTAATGAACTTTAAGAGTTTCATTAAGGCTTTCCTTCCCTTTCTATACTATATCTTAGGTTCCCATTGCTAAAGGCCATACACTTTTTGCAACAAGTGCATGGATAGTTTGCTTGTTTATTCATTAGGCATATTCGTTAGCTGAACATGCTTACTTCTGGAAGTAACCTGAATTGCTTCCAGTCACACACACCTGCTTTTTAGTACTCTAGTTCTAAAGGTAAACTTTTATTCTATGTCCTACAAATGTTTTCTATTAAGCTTTAAGTTAGAAACTAAGGGTTAAAATCCAATAAAAAGACTTGGGGCATGTCTGTCCATTTCCTTTGAAGCAATGATCTTGAGGTTGCTCTACCCACTTGCAAGAAGCAAACACAGAAATGCAGAAGCAAAGTTCATCGTGAGTTGTCTCCTGTGGCTTCTTTCAAGCACACCACAGACAGAGATCTCTCTTACATCCAAACTCCTATCCACCCTGCAGAGCTTAGGTTGCTAGTCTGGGCAGGGTAGCTGCTGGTATGGGCAAGGAAGCCAAGAAATAGCAGAAAGAACTGCAAGATTCATGGGAACAGGTAGAAAGAGTACAAAAATGAATTTGATTCTGTTGCACTCAGTTAGGAGGGGGACTTCTGGAGTCCAGTCCCTTTCCCTACAGTTATTTCTGTGTTTTTACACAATATCAGCTTAAAGTAGAATGCATATACAGCCCTGGGAACAGACACTGGAACCAAGGACACCAGTACTCCCAGGTGAGTATGCCTGGATCAGTAGGCTACACTACCAGGCCTAGTGAACAAACTGCTACTTAGAGTTGTATCCTATATCTCTTAGAATTCCTGTAGCCATTCCATTTAACAATCCTTGTAAGATGTGGGTAGCTTTAGTTAATTATCTGAGGGTACTTAATGTTTTTACCCTAGAGAATGTTTCAAACTTTTTAACCTCTAAGTGTTTTAAAACTTTATGAAATGTGTACGTAAATGTTAGCAAAAGACCCCCGGGGAATTCTGGGTTACTCAGTAATAGGTTCTTCTGGGGGTGCCAATAATGTGCTTATTGCAGCTCTGACACATGTTAGAGTGGTACTTCTCTTTTGCAGGGGTGTTGCACAAGGCATGGTAATAGTCTCCGTTCTATTCCACTCTCAGAAGCATCGAAGTCGCAAGCACTGCTAGAGATAACCTCAAGGAACAGTGCTCCTCTCCAACTTATTTACCCAGTTGTGTAAATATAAACTTGAAAGAAGGGTTCCTTGCATGTGCTCCCATCTTTGGTAACCATCACCAGGGTTGTACATCTTCTGGATATTCAACTTACAACAGTTGCTTTAAAATAAAACCCTTTGCTCTTCTTCACATATACAGGCTTCTCTTGCTTTATGCTGTACATATATTCCTGGAAAACAGAGCATAACTCGAATTTGCATAAAGGGAATCCACTTTACAACGTAACAAACAGGGATATGTTCCAAGACCTTGACTGTACTGACCCCCAGACTCATTTCTATCACTTTTACAAGACAATGTCAGTACTCTCCAACAGCAGACAGTACACACAAGCACAAAGCACTATCATAATGGGGATGGCAACTACAGAAACACATGTTGTAGACAAGAAGCAAGGAGTACAGATCTACACAGGAGACTGTATTTTGGTGCATGTCACTCCCACAATGCACTGCACACAGCAGCTGACAGCAAGTTTCCACCACACCAATCGCGTAAGAGTGAATTTACCTCATATATAACGAATTTTAGTATAAAAAGGGTCATTTCATAAGAGTGAATTCACAGGTACAAAACCCACATAAAATGAGGGAAGCTGTAGTGTAATTGTCCTTTGTTAAACATTTCATTAGAATGGGTAACATCACTTCTAATCCAAATGCTCCTTATCCAGTAACACCTCTAGAAATGTAAAATAATAGATTATGATGGTAATATGGTGATAGAATTAGTTCAAAAAGTCTTCCACGGTCCATAGGAAATGAAGCAATAGTGTTTTGACAAAGTCATAGTTTTAAGTTTATACGCAAAAAAAAAATGTCGTGTAAACAGGTGCCGCTATATGAATTTCAGCGGAAATGCATCTCCTTCACTCGGAATTAAATTTGGCCAGGCTGTTTCCCTTAGACCTATTTTGAACAGAAATATGGGGACTAGAATCTCAAAAGTTGATAACTGACCACTGAAGTTAATAAATTCGTGAAGATCAGATCCTAGGGTTTTTGTTTTGTTTTGTTTGTATTTTAATAAAGTCTGAAGGCCAAATTCTTTTTAGTTGTACTTGTACATGTGTGGCCTGTGTTGCCGTCATGGATGATTCATGGAAACACCTGAGGACAGCACTTAGATCTAAATATCCTGAAAGAAATCTGTTTTAAATCTACACAGGAAAATTATTTTGGAATATTTATCTCAAAAGCAGGGCAATTCTACAACAATAGGGCCTTTTAGATTTAAACAATTTTTTACGGTTGCAGGTTTCTGTTAAAAAACCATGTCCTAAATCAGGGGTAGGCAACTCCCAGTATGGGTGCTGAAGCGTAGCATGCAAAGGCATTTTGCTTGGCACATGCACTTCAGGATGGATGGCAGGGAAGGGGTCAGGGCTGTGCTGCCACAAGAAGCAGGCCTCTTGCCCCGGCACCCCAACATCTTACAAGTCGAGATTATGGGTGTTTTTGGCGTACTGCCCAAAAAGGTTGCTGATCCCTGTTCTAAATGCTGTCTCAGGGAAAATTTGTACATGTGAACATCAAATTAAGATATTTAAAAATTTCAGACACTGCATTTTTTATTCAAAGAGTAAGCTGAAAGGCTGACATATTCATAGTAAGATATCGAAATTTCGGCATTCAAATCTGTATTTACTAAGCAAATAACCCAATTTTTAGAGGTGCTGAACAGCTGCAACTCCTATTAACATTAGTAATCAACATTTGATGTAAAGGAAATAATAACATAAGGAGAAGTCTTTTGATATATTTCAACTCATTGTAGTTAATGGAAGTGTACTTCCCCAACATCTCTGAAAATCGAGCCATTTTTACTGAAGTGCCTAAATGAAGATGAGATGCTTATCGTTAGGGACTGAAAACTGACAGTTTTAACCAAAGTTTCATGGGTCTCAGTAATAACTTTTGCAAGAGGTACAGTCCATGCTAAATTGCCCAAAAATCTATACCAACCCCTTTTCATTTTACACTGGGTTTCTGAAATGATGAAGACACCTGGAAGTTAATATCATTATCACTACTGGTTATAACCCACCTATCTGTGTCACTGATATACTGTACTGAGATACAATTCAGTAATGCAGTCTGTGAAAAGAAGCACTCTTTTTGGGTGTATACAATACCTTCATTTGCTAACTGTTAAGAGATGCAGAATTCAACTGACATAAACCTAAGGACACCTACTACAGACGGTACAACTTCCAGGTATATGTCACAAGCTATAAGAATGGCATATACTCTGAAAACATAAGTTTAAGCTACTTGAAGTGGCTCTTCAATAATTATAAGTAGCATTAAATAAATGCTTGATAGCTGGTAACTAAAGGTTGACATCACAAATATTTTAACAGTTTTAATATTCTGTCAATTGAGTTCAGTGATACATGTATAGAGATGCAAGCCAGAATGTTATGTAGTACATCCACTTGCTGCTTAATAAGAGAGAGGGGATGTTGTTTGATGATGTGCAGCATTTTAGGACATGTTTGTGCCCAATGGCAGAAATGAGAAGTAGTGGATAAATGCAAATCACAATACTGGCCTGTTATTATTGAATTGGTCTGTATGCAAGTAAAATACATTGCAATCAGGAACAGACACGTATACACTTCTCCTAAGGCAGCTATTACAGCCTGTCACAAGTAAGTAGTGGGGAAAGAAGTAGTGTTCTGCTTGCATTTAGGAAGCAGCTACCATGGGAGGGATTAATATGGACAAATCTTGAAAGTGTTGTAACTGACATCGATAACCCCCAGCTTCCTTCAGGGGTACTTCTTTATGAACCTGGGCAAAATACCCCGTTTAAGGATTTGCGACATGTGTCTGCTGGTTGGTTTACAACAGAGGAATGGCAATTATCCTGGTGTAAACCTTGTATCTTCAGCTTTTATTTTGCTTCTAATGTTTTTCAGAGACTGAAAACCAGCTGCAAACCAGGAAAATGTTTTTATTCTGTGACCTCATTTTCTTTCTCTTTTCACAAAACCAGTTCCTTGCTTTTTTCTTATTTTTTTCTTAATGAGAGAGCCTAACATTTACTACCTATATGAAAATGCTGTATTACTGATAACACAACTCTTATTTATTATTACTCTCTTTCAAATGGCTTTGTATTTGTAAGAAGTACAGCACTGAACACCAATGCGTTCATATTGTGTCTTCAGATTACAGAAATCTATATTTCAAAAAGCATCAATGAAAGTAACTTTTACCTGATAATCAGCATCATCAAAGCACTATCCCTCTCTCTTCTAACAGGAGTTGGAGCCTACAAATAATGATAGACAATAGATAAACATAAACAATCCTTCCCTTAACATTTTATCTTTATTTATCATATGAATTTCTTAACATACCATATTATTTAGTCTATGAATAGGGATGATACTTGTGTACAGCAACCCTGTGATGATACCATTATAGATGAGAGCCTTTGGAGCCTTACAAATGATGGGATATATCTTCTAATCTTCTAAGTGTTCTTTGGGGTCTGCCACAAGCCAGAATTAAGACTCGTTTAAACAATCCCTTGTGGATTTCCTTTGTAGCAGGAAACGTACAAGTGTAGTCTGGATAAACACAAGTATCCTCTCCTTCCAGCCTCAGGCTGGCAAAAAAGATATTATGGCCAGGATGAAATTTCTATGCACTGGCAACCTGCTGTTTCAGCAGCCATTGTGACAACAGTCAGCTAGGGTAAAGTAGGGTACCCTTCATAAAGCTTGAATTGTTATGCTACTGGATGCTACAGGAATCAAGCATGCAAAGAGAGCATCTCTACTGCTCTCTCCTATGCTGTCTTGCATGCAGCTTGGCTGTGTGTATGAGTTCGAGATGTAGGATTTAGCCCTTGTGCAGAGGTGCAGCTTTAAAATTTGGCACTCAGGGCAGCGCAAAGGGAAGCATCTGCTTTGCACTTTGCAGTGATGGCACAGGCTACTGATGTCTTGGTATAAGCTCCCCTACCCCAGGCTACGGTGGTATTACAGAATCCCTTGGAGGTACTATTCTGGCCCCTGCTCTGAACAGGCATCTGGGCCTGGTGTCCCAGTTGCCCCCTCCAAGTTATACTACTGCTCATACATCTTAATCAGGGGCTGGCTTCTATGCCTACCTGATCCCATACCGAAGAGCACTCCTCTTACAAAACTCAGTTAATCAGGTGGTCTGTGAAGATGGGGGAAGGAGAGGTAGGTCTCACTTTTTCATAGATTTAACAGATTTCATAGGCATTAGGGCTGGAAGGGACCTCGTGAGGTCATTGGGTCTAGCCCCCTGCCCAAGGGGCAGGAAGTCAGCTGGGGTCAGATGACCTCAGCAAGATAAGCATCTGTTTCTGGGCACATCCAAGCATGTGATTAATGCACATGACTAATAGCATATTGCTCCGGAGTTTTTGGTCATGGGCATGCTGTTTGAACATATGCTTGGGAGCAAAAAACTCTGGGGCATATTGCTCTGGAGTTTATTCATGTGCAACACATGGAGCTTGGTAAGAGCATCCCAGGCTGGCAGGAGCCCTGGTGGGGGGGGGTCTTCTTGCCAGCCCAGGGTTGCTCTGGCCGGGCTCCATGTGCTGCAGAGGGGCTGGCTGAGGCACAAGGGTGCTTCAGTGCAAGGCTACCTGGCAGCCTCATGCTGAATCATCCTCATGCCCCAGCCTCTCCACAGCTTGTGGAGTTCTGCTGGAGTAGCCCAGGCGGGCAGGCTAACTTCCTTCCCCCTTCTGCCCCAGGTTCCCTGCCAGCCTGGGCTCCATATGCTGCAGAGGTGATGGCTGGGGCACAAGGGTGCTTCAACAAGGTTTCCTGCTAGCTAGCCCACACTGAAGCATTTTTGTGCCCCAGCTAGCCCTGTGGGCTGCAACACATGAAACAACACCGTCACAGAGTAGTACTTGTGTTTAGTTAGACTACCCTGTGGAGGCATTTATTAGTCTACTGCAACCTAATAGGCCCCCCTGTGTAGACAGTGACATCTTACTACAGAGCTAATTAGTCAGCTCCACACTAAACATCTTATGTAGATGTGCCCATCAATCTGTCATGCAAAGTAATCATCATACTTTATGTGCAGCAGCTCCTTTTGCAATTTTGGTTTTTCTGTTACACAGCTGTTATTAAATTACAGGATGAACTATATGTACCCATAGGGTAAAATAATTATGTATCCTTGAGAAATAGCTGCTTTAAAAATACTATCTTTTAGAACCCACCTATTTTTACTAGGTGATTTTTATTTTTAATCTGGGAGATGCTTGTGTTTCTATTTGTCGCATCTCCAAAAATACATAAACTGCTTTGCATTAAGAACATTAAAATTGCATGTGGGTTGAGCACCTGCATGAAGATTTGCAATCCACTGAAATTAAAATAGGGATGTTATATAGCTCTCAACATTCTTAAATGGAAAACTTGACAGGCCATTACAGGAAATGTAGGGCTGCTACAACAGGGTGCTTCTTATCTGTGATACCTATAATATTCTTTTTGTGAAACAGCTCCTGACTGTTTCTTAAATAAATAGGCTACATGGCTTAAATGAAATTAAGCAAAATGTTTGCATGTAGAAGATATACTACAAGCTAAAATTGCTTGTTAATTTTTGAGAATCAAATATGTCATGGGCTTCTCATAGTAGCCCAGCTATGAGGATTTATGGGTTTATTTCTTCTCCTTGAAATATTTTTAGGGTATATGTTAAATTTCTTGTATGGAATTGTTTCTTAAACCAATAATCTGAAAACGAAAGAAAAGCTTCCTCTGTTATTAATTCCCAAGTCATATAGGCCACATTTGTAAGTATACTGGATCTTTAAAAAGTTTGTATTGATATAACCAAGTTGGATGAATAGAACGACTGTGAGCAGTTAGTCAGGAGCAAGGGCTCCAAGAAGTTACACTATAGAGTTGCCCCTCTACTTTTTATTGTAGTTTATTGTAGTAGTAAAGTCTAACCTGTTCCTGAAAGTTTAGTCTGGCTCCTTTGGCAAACTCACAAATAACACAAAGTCTGCATGCTAAACTGAGTCTGCATGCTAAACTCTAGTGCTGTTCTAGAGAAGTTGCTTTCTAAATCAGAAATAGTATAGTAGTAAGCAGTGCTTGGAAACTACTGATTAGTACTGCTAATAGTAGTGCCTGTCACCCATTAACGAGACCTCCTGTTAAGAGACCACCAGGTGCAGCACCTTGAAAAGGCTGCCTAGGAATGCAGTAGGTTTATTGTGTAGGTACACCCTTATTCTTTGAGGCAGCAATTTTACACTGACAAGAATTGCTGACAGGCTATTTCCATCCTGAAGGCTAAATCTGCCAGCTCATTTTCAGGCAAAGTAGCATCTGAGGAGATTTGCCTGGACTGGTTTGGAAGGACTAGTCTCTAATCTGTACAGTTCAGTAGTTTTACAGATTAACTACAACTGGACAATCATTCAGTTAAGGGAAACATGAAATGACTTTGTATTCTCTCACACATAAAATGGGCAATGTAGATGTGTCC
Organism: Crocodylus siamensis; assembly: GCF_052110815.1. Taxonomy (NCBI): domain Eukaryota; kingdom Metazoa; phylum Chordata; order Crocodylia; family Crocodylidae; genus Crocodylus; species Crocodylus siamensis. The sequence continues at coordinate 310,332,248 of NC_143395.1, forward strand.
ATAAGAAAACACTGGAATACAAATATGGCCAGTTAAAACACTTTTAGAAAGCCACCTGTTGCTGTATTATGTGTAAGTGTGGTCCACAAAACAATTCCGTAGTTAGTACTTCACCCAGAAAAGATTTGAGGCTTTATAACTTTTGTTAAAGTCACTTGATATGGTTATGTAAAAGTGGGTTGAAATATTGGTCCCTTAGGAAGTAATCTGGTTTAGGGAGCCAGCATTAAACATCATTTTTAGCCAAACATACAGAAGCTGTCACAGGGAAGACAAAACTGTGACCAAACTGACCCCTGTGCCAAGTATGCATTAACTTAGAAGATGAGCAACCACATTAGATGTTATCATTGGGAAGTCTACATTTGTTTTGAGGAAATATAATCACCAGCAATGTCTAAATTACACTTGGCTTGCAGTCAGGCTGTCTTAAATCTTGCACAAAGTCTGAGTAAACAAACTTTGTGCAAGGATTTTAAGAAGTTTGGAAATATTTTTAAAAGACATTTTTCATGTTTCAAGCCAAATCAGCCAAATCAAGTCCAAATCCATGAGTCAGTCCAGAGCCACAAGTGGCCCTACACTGGCAAACATCCTCCACCCCTACCAGGGGCTTTAAATATTTCCAAAGTCTTTTGGCAGCCATCCTACATGCAGGCCCAAGCCCGGAGACTTGGGGTTTGGATGTCCCATGGTTTCACCTGCTCTCAGCCATATGGACGCAGAAGCAAGCTAGTGAGGAGCCTTCCATATGCATAAAGTAGACTTGAAGCCTCAACACCTCAGTGGGTCTTAAACCACACCAGACCAACAGTTATCCCCTAGGGGCTTGAGGAAAACTGCCTTCATGGTGTTTCCTCATAGGATGCCAGCCAGTATCATCCATGGGCATGGGCAGATCCAGGATTTACTAGAGGGAGGGCTGCAGCAAACCTGCCCTCAGCCATTAAGGGTGAAGTACCAGGTTGGTGAGGGACACTGAGGAGCTGAGCAGGGAGCAGGTTCCTGAAGGTTAGGGAGGTGGGAATCTGGGCTATGAATCTGTAATGTCATAGATTTCCTGGCTGCCTCTCTGTTGCCCGATTCTCATAGTCCTTATAGGTTGTGGAAGAGAGAGATGATGCTTGTCAATATACTGGGGGATTGGAGTCTCTCTTAATGGAGTCTCTGGACAGAGGCCTATAATCCAGTAGAATTTCAAGGCCTTCCACAACCATTCTGAAGGATTAGAATTGTAAGGGATAAGGGTTTGCTATTCAACTCACAGAAAAATATATATTTTTTTATTGGTTTTGCAGAGTACAAAGTGATACAACTTCAAATTATTTCCCATGCAAAATTAGGATCACAAAATCAAGTGAATTGAATCAGTCAAAATATGTGCTTCTTCACATTAGCAAGTATTGTTGTCCTACATAATACACTTTGTGCCTACCAATGATTCTTTCATAGATTATTTTGTAGGCATTGGTTATCAGACTTACCATTAACAGCATCATTTCAGAGAAGTGTTTACCTTCGCTGATACATTATTGCCTGTTGTAATTGTACAACAATTTGCAAACAGTAAAGTGCCACCTACATTTTCCTAAATAATCATCATCCTTTTTATATGCAAATAAATCAGAGATTGTGGGAGATATTAGGAGATGCCTTTATTATTCTTGCTTGGTGCCAGCTGAGCTAAACCTTTCACCAGAGTTGCTGTAGGGGGAAAAAATCAAAGTGGAGGCTTCTTTGAAGCCCTGTAGCTCAATGATTCATGAGGGAGCCATCTTTATAGCTGGGAAATACTTGTGCATATTTTCTGTGGCTGCACTAAGAAGAAACAAGGAAGGTGTCATGGCTTTGATGATAACCTTGAGGACTTCTGTCCTCACCATGGTAACTGAAGAAAGTAAGCTATCACCATTAGCTCGTTGTAGGAATGTGGGTTAGGTGCCTATCTTTGTGCTGGGATTGGGGCATTTTTCTTCCTCTGTCTCTCATCCTGGATATAGTATTAGGGTTCTGAGGTCTGTTATGTTTATTTTCTAAAAATGGGGCAAGTAGCAACAGCTAGTATTGCCAACCTTTAGTGTTGAAAAATAATATATGCTATTCAACATTGTTACAGTATTATTATTTGGGCTCTGAACAATCATGAGATCAATTTTCAAATTTGCTTTTTGGAGTTTGGTCTTTTAGGATTCACATTTTCCAACATTTCACAACTTTTGTTTGTCTGTTTCTTTTGAAGTGAACATGAGATTCTCTAAATTACATAGTGCTAGTATGTGAGGCTTTCAGGAAAATAATATGATGAGAGATAGCAAAATTGGACTGAGCTGGCTTCATTTTATGTTTACCTGGATTTATGTAATATAGTAGTGCATATGTGCAGCTGCATAGATAAAAAAAAAAGATTGTGAAAGAATTGTCTGAAATGTGCATAAACTGAAGCTAGCTTTCCCCTGCTTTCTTGCATTGTCAGTGCAAAAAATTGTAGCAGAACAGAAGTAGCAAAGGAATATATCTGCATATTGGACTTTGAGAGAACTGATTTTTCTCCCATGGTGATGCCTCTAATCCTTTTATTCCTTCCATTGTGTTCACAAACCATGCCACCATTTCCCCAAAATAGGAATGATATTTTATTCCCTGGGTGAAACAATTTACAATCAGAATATACTAGCTACTGAAAATATAGCTCACCCAATTATTATTTACACAGGTACTTCCATTACACATTTGCTATTATCTTGTTAAACCTTCTTTGAATTATAAGCAGTGGAAAATGTGTGAAACGCTTTTTGTATGGACAAGAATTCCTGAGAAGGGCATTTCCAATTAGACTTCAGTTTAAGTTAGAAATATGAGCATCTGATTCAGAAATGGATACCATTTGAAAGGGTTTGGCCAGGCACAGATATTCAGTTTCTACCAGAAGAATCATCATTCTCTCAGTAGAAACCAAAAGAGTACAGACATTCAGGCAGTTTCTCTCAGAGCAAAAATGGCTTCTCTGGGTGAAAAATAACCTGATAACAACCAGGTACCTTGCCTTCCCAACACCGGGGTCACCCCAGTTGTGAGAATGGATGGGGGGCAGCTGCTCCTCCCTCCCCTCCATCCTATAGATCAGGAAGTGAAGGGACCAGGAGCCACTGTTCCTTGCCTCTTTCCTAAGGTTGGCAGGTTGCCAATTAAGGATGCGGGTGGTCCAGGGAGGAACTTGCTAGTGCTCCCTGACTGGAGAGCTGGCCTGTTAAGCTCTCCGGCCAAGGAGTTGGAAGAACATCTGTACAGTACAACTTCAAGGCTGTTTTTCTACCACAATAATTTTTTTCTCCAGTAGAAATGAATGTCTGTGCACAGCCAAAGTCTATTTTGCAAATATTCCAGTATTTGCAAAATTATATATGGAACTGTCAGGAACTTCTGACTAATGTTTTTCATCAGAATCATCAAATTCATTAAAAGCAACATCTTCTGTGGGTAGAAGTGGGTAGAATAAGAAGTTGTCTTATTCAAACAAGAGAATAAAAAAATGGAGAAGCTTGAGAGAGTCCAGAGGAGAGCCACATGCTTGATCAGAGGGCAAGAGAATAGGCCTTATGAAGAGAGACTGAGAGCCATGGGACTCTTCAGCCTGGAAAAGCGCAGGCTCAGGGGTGATTTGATGGCTGCGTATAAATTTATAAGGGGTACTCACCAGGATCTGGGGGAAGGTTTGTTCACCAGAGCGCCCCAAGGGATGACAAGGTCGAACGATCACAAACTCCTCCAGGACTGTTTCAGGCTGGACATTAGGAAGAACTTTACTGTCCAAGCCCCCAAGGTCTGGAATAGACTGCCACCGGAGATGGTTACACGCTTACTTTGAACACATTCAAGAGACATTTGGCTGTTTATCTTGCTGGGATCCTATAACCCCTGCTGACTTCCTGCCCCTAGGGCAGGGGGCTGGATTCGATGACATTCTGAGGTCCCTTCCATCCCTAATGTCTATGAAATCTATGAAGAGGTTGGAGAAAGTTTTAGAAATGGCCAAGTTATAATTTTTCAGCTTTTTAAAATTATTTTTTAAATTTTTGCTTCAAAGTGGTAGTTTTATTTTGGAAATTAAGATAATTTTGGTACACTTTTTAATAAAAGGTCAGAATTTAACAAATGTTTTTTAAATGATAAAATTAAGAGAGATCTAGTGACTTGAACTGATCTTTTTAAGTTTTAATGCACATCAATTTTGAGATTTCAGCTTTTTATTCTGATTTGAGATAAAAATAATTTCTGAATAGATCTAAAATTATCACAAGACAAGAGAAACATGTTCTATCCAGCACTGGTAGGGGTCCCTAATGTACTAAGCCTATAAATATTTGCTTTCAACATTATATGCTCTTGCGTAGTTAGATGATAAAATTCTGAAACATGCATAAATATGGCTGGAAAGTATAGATTCACTATCTGCAAATAAGTGCCCCAAGTACCATTTATGTGGCTACAAAACTTCCATTTAGATGTGCAAAGGGAGCAGAATTATAAGCGTATGCATGTAAACTGAAAAATTGCAGTAGGCTGCATACTGCCCAGGCAGTGACATGACTACATGTACAAGCTGATTCTGCAGCATACTTGTGTCCAAGTAATGAAAATGTGGACAGCCAGAACTGTATGATTAACGGGTGCTGAAGAAATTGCAGAAATTGTAGTTTTCTACAGAATTCAGTATTTGAGTGTTACAGAAACCAGTGGTTTGCCAGAGAGAGAGCGTGAGTGTGAGTGTGTGTTACTATGTGTGTACGTATCAACAGATGTATACATCTAAAATATAAGGAATCAATTTCTGACTTCCAAAGGTCTCAAGAAAACCTACTTGATGACAATTCGGTGGAAATGTCCATGTAGAAGTTATGAATTCTAGTAGATATTGAATCACTGAATACCTCTGTATGCATGAAATTCACCACCCATTGTTAGTATAATTTCCCAGGCCAAGGAAAATGGAGGCTTATTAAATCATAATGATTCCCATTCGAATGGGATCATTTTAGGACAATGGTATGGTCATACGTAGATAAAAACATTTTTTACACCCCTTCATGTGGGTGTGGTATAGAAAATGGAAGATCCCTATATGGGAGAACAAAAAGATCATGCTTAGAAATTGATCTTAAAAAAAATGGAAGGAGAACATTCAGAACTCACAGAGGCAAAAAGAAAACATTAACAGGGAAAAGAAACAAAGGATTATGAATTTGTAATGGGGGGGGTCCTTTTTAGCTGAGGGACTAATTGAAGGAGAAGGCAGTTAATGGTAGAGAGGAGAAAGCAATTCTATGATGAATGGTTAACCTTTCCCTGCTGACTTCTTGGGACAAACAGTGTGGGCAGCCACAAGTAAATGGGGAGGGGGGGGGCAGTGAACAGGGATCTGGGTTGCTGTGGAACATGGTGAAGGGGGCAGAGGGCATGGGCCAGCAATGGAGGGGGATGGGTTGGGGATTTACACCCAGGTGTAGCCTAGAGTTGCTAGACCTTAATGCACAGGTAGGCAAAATACAGCCTGCAGGCTGGATCTGGCCTTCCAACTGATTGCATCCAGCTTGCAGGTGGACACCTGACAACTGCCTGTATGTGGCCAGCAGTGCTCTGCATGGGGCCTAGCCCTGCCCATTCTCATTCACCCTGGCCCCAGTCCTGGCCAGCATACAGAGCTTCCTAACAAGGCTCCTTGCAGTGCAGCTGTAGCCGCCTGGGTACTTCCCCAGCTTCCAGTGGCTCTTCTTCCTCCTGCCCTGCTGCACTGCTCCCGGCAGCAGGCAGTACAGGAAGATCATGGGGATGTATGCTGGGCAGCAGATGCCCATCTAGGCTGGAGGGAAGCTAGAGCCAGGGAGCTCCTGCCCCATTGTTCAGGGAACCAGCTCCTACTGCTAGCTGCCTTCAATTCACTCAGTCATCACGTGGTGGAGTGGGGGGAAGATGACCACGAGCTGCAGCTGGAGCTCTGCTCAGCCCCATGTGGACTGCTGTGTGGGCAGCAATAGGCCAGGTACCACATCACTTGGGCGAACTCTGCTGCACACACACCCTGCTAAAATATCTGCAAAGTTTTAATCTAACCTGCAAAGCTTGAACCTATTTGGAGGTGGATAGACATTCCTTTTTCATTCTAGAAATGCAGGCACATGCCTGCACTAGCTCAGGCTAGAAGCTGGGGGGGTGCTAGAGTACCCCTTCCTTGGCTTCCACAGGCTGAGTGGAGGTAGGGGGGAGGGGAGGGTGTGGCCAGGCCCCAGCAGGATGCTCTAATAATTCCCCCATCCTGAGCAGCTCAGCAGGGAATGTTTTTCAACACTAACTCAGTGTTTATCAACCCATTAAGAAAATAAACCCTTTGTCCAAGCTCCTCTTAAACAGTTTTTCCAAGGAAGGACATTAAGGTACCTGTTGATTAGCTCCAAAAAGCCTGTCTGCCTTTATTGTCTCCCACAGCAGGACCATAGCCAGCATGTGGTCTGCTAGCTAATGCTGAGGTGTCTGCATAAAGTAGAGTGGTAGGGGGAATAATCCCTGCTTAGCATGGAGAAGCCAGGCAGATGCTTTGTGCCTGCAAGTCTCTGCTGGAGCTCTGGCCAGGGAGTAGAGGGGAGAGGCCAGCCGGGCTGTGGAGTAGAGTGCCCTACCAGCCCAGAGAGCATGCTGGGATGCTGGGGGTGTTTGGTTTATCTTAAACCAGCAAGGGGTCTGGGATAGACATTGCATAAAGCGGTTTGAGCCAAATCAGTTAAGTCTGATACTACATTCAACCAGGTGCATCTCAAACTGGTTTCAGCCATTTTCAAACTGGTTTATGTGCACTGAGCATCTGTTCTGTTACAGGTTTAAACCAATTTCTGATCACTTTAACTGGTTTATGTGTAATTTTTGTCCCTAGCCCCTATATCCCTCCCTCCCCCTACCGTTGGCTAGCTCCTAGGACCTAATGTGGGGGCAGCTGCCCAAGACACTTGCACACCCACCTCCCATGCACACTTATCACTCTACACCTAACCCACATGCCCATCGCCCACACATTCACAAGACTACCCCTTCTAGTCCCCTACAAACACCCTCCATGCCCTCACACAATATACAAGAGTAAGACTTTATTTTTGACCTCTTATGCAGTCACCTCTATATACACTACTCAAAAAACATAAACTGGGAGAAATTTGTTTTTGAAATATACTGAAAATCAAACATCTATTATAACATTTTAATGTTATGCATTGTTTTTATCTATATATTTTTAAATCTTCTCAAAGATTTTATGTGCATGTCCCTCAACAGTTCACCAAAACTCCTTAAGCAGCCCTCCTGAGAAAATAACCGTCCACCCCTGCCTTAATGTAACACGAACTGCTTAATACAGATTTGAGATAATCCTGCCCTGGAGTAACATAACTTTGAGTCACTTAAAACTAGTTTCAGGTGTTAATGTGCAGACAAACCAGGTGTTAAGAACTCCAGGAGCTACCCAAAATGACCATGGAATAAGAGCCCGAGGGGTGTGGAAACTGAGGCAGGTGAAGGCATACAGGGTTTTTCATTATTATTAATGGTCTGGATTTGTAGACAGTACTAGCTAGAATAGAGTGATTTTTTTTTTTTGGAATTCTTGTAACGTACGTGTATGTCTCCATTATGATACATCCCTGAAGAGCTGAACTGTGAATCAAGAGGTTAGAATTGTGGTGTACTTAAGCTGCTGTGGAGTCAGCACTACTTGAAAATACATTTCTGTAGAGGAATGACAGAGAGTCATTTCCCAGGAAGCATTCCAGACAGGTTAAGGAAAGAACTAGTATTAGAGCTTACTCAGGCGAAGGGAAAATTAAAAATGCATGAACTTGTTTGTGTCCCATCACAACAGTTCATCCTGGTGATTATCCAGGTGATTTTTATGGCTGAATCATTTGCAATTAACTTTACAAATTATCAATAGTTGGAATGAAATCAAGTTAATGAGGCAGTTGTAAATTTCTTTGCAGGATTGGGGCTTAGTTTAGATTCGGACCTTAATTTCCATTGAATTAGAATCTTGACATTTAGTTTAGTCATTCATTTCAGCTGATTAAATAATACAAATTTTAAAAGATAAATGTACCTGTTAGATGGCTGCAATATATCGCTCACTTGTTTTTGTTTTTTTTTGTATTTTACTTTTGCAAGTGTTCTTAAATGTCATTTGGGTTACAGTTTACAGTTAGGTTGGGTATTAAGCTTGTCCTTGTATAGAAATGATGTTCATCTGAGTTTACTAGCTTTGGGGTTTAGTTTGTGTGTTTGTTATTATGTCTAATAACTTGTCATAAAATGATCATATATTTAGGTAGAAGTTGCTATCAAATAATATATATGAACATGCATATACTTCTCTCCACTGTTAGTGTAAGCTTGTTATAATAGTTGACATAGAATCCAATATACAGACCTGGCTTCTTGACCACTGAAGCAGAGAGGAGTTTGTTCTCATTTTAGTTGAATAGATTAGAAAAACATTATAAGCATAGAATTTTGTCCTTGTGAGCCACCAATACTTTCATCTATGTTACTTTCCAGCTAGCAATCCACAGGTGGCACTGTTATAACTAAACTCTGAATAGGATTGGCTTGTTTAAACAAAGCTGATCATTTAGAAGCTTGGCATATAGATAAGTCAGTTGATGCAGCTGTTGGCCAGCTTAATGGAGTTAGCCAAATGAAGTATGATAGAGCCCTTCCTTGTCAATTACTTTAGATTTTTATGTGAAACCTGGAACAATTCAAGGATTGGGTCTTGTTCTGTAAAGCTGTACTAGGCACTACCTGCTTGGAAGATAAAGTCTCTTTCTGTATACTGAAATAGTAGTTGAGATCAGCTGGAGGGCTTAAGCCAGCAGTGAGAACAGTTCTTATTGAAGGGCATTCAGCACCCTGTTGATTTGATTGAATCAGAGATCAATCAGTTAGATTGGCGTTCTGCACATCTCTTCTTTTAACCTAACCCATGGAGCATGTAAGATATACCTGTGTTTAGGATCTACCTCAATGTAAAGCTGTTTAAGTGGAGTAAAAGTTGAGCTTTGTTTGCTTGCTATAAAGCTGTTTGTTAAGCAGCTTAAGGATTGTAAATTGCATGTCTATCAATTATGTTCATTGTCTGAAATGTTCCTTTTATAGCCAATTAGTCTAAATATCATTATACCAAATTAAAAACACATTTACAAGATATGTGAAACTGAATTGTCTTTATTGAAATTGTCAGGACTGTATGCCACTGTATAAATCAATAATATGCCCACACCTTGAATACTTCAGGCAGAATGGTATTGAGACGGTAAAGGTTTTACTATTTACTGTTTCTCATGGTATTAGAACTAGGGGACATGCATTGAAATTATTTGGTTTAAAATAAAAAGGAAGTTCTTTCATACATTGTGGGTGTATCTACATAAGACATTTACTGCAGTTGACAAATTAGCTTTGCACTACACATCCTCACATCTACACATGCAGGGCAATTAGGCTAGAATATACTACCACTGCAGCAGGATAGTACTTGTAAATACAAGTACTAACCTGCTGTGGAATTTTTTACTCCACATGCTGACACAGCTGGCTGAGCCATGAGGGTGCTTCAGTGTGGGGACAGCATGTTGAGCCAGTGGGGGTGGGGAGCTGGGGTGACCCCCAGGACTCCCTGCCAGCTGGGGCTGCTAGACTTGGCTCAATGTGCTGCAGTCCTGGGCACAATTGAAACAGTGCACTGAGGAGCAATAAACTCTAGAGCAATAAACTCTGGAGTTTATTGCATCATATTAATTGCATGTGTAGGTGCACTGTTTGTAATTTACTTGTGGAACTGTTAGCTACAAGATACTGCAGAGTCTTGATTTCTTTATAAGCAAGATTAGATTAAGAGTAGAGAAGAACACCTTCTTACAGGAAATGGGGAAGGCATTGCACATTATTAACAACCAATGAAATCTGCGTTTTACCACTGTAAAAAATGTGTAGACCTAACATACAGCCCTACACAGGTGTAAATCTTCCTACTCCAGGGTAAACTTATCTTTTAGAAATACAGGAGTAACTGTATACTGGTGTAAGTTACAGTAATATATGTGTCAAGTATCTTGAGCTGTAGTCAAGTTTGTCCCATGGCAGCCACTTGCTCAAGGCAAAGAGATTATTTCTGGGTCTCCCTCAGTGAGGCACTGTATTAGCATTGACTTCAGGCAGATACCTCAGCAGAGCCGGTGGTCATCTGTCTGGTCAGGGTAGTGGAGTAATCCGCATCAGTATATGTAACTGATATGCTGCATTCCCATTAATGTGGCATGTGTTTTCACCCAAAGTCCTATGTCTCTCATAGTTTGAGATTTTTTGGGCCATGTTACATGTTACTCTTCAGACATGTAACATGTTACATTCCCATTGCACTTAGAGCATAAGCATTTGTGTGTTTAAGCAGTTAAACATGCTAAATGTGATCTTATCATAGTAAAGTTACAATTTGTTGCAGGAGGAATACCTCCAGATCATATGAAGTTGAGCTATTGGCGGACTTCTCCATGGATACAGTACAAGCACAGCTTGCTGATTGCTGGTCTGAGCCCCAGCACCACACAAATCTTGAACTGGCTCTGGTGTGGTGCTGGGACTGGAGCTGCTGACAATCAACTGATCATAAATCCAGCCCTTGTATTGCACTGGAGTCTTGAATTGTCCCCTGTTTGGTTCTGGGGGTTGAACTGAAATCAGCTGATTGTGGTTAACATTACAGTACAACTGCCCAGAACATGTTCTAACTTTAGTACTGCACAGTATTAACACATACTAAGTGTCCCGTGTGACAAAGCCCTTATATTCTGGTTAAGATGAGAAAAGTGTTATTTTGAGGCAGCGACATGATTCCCGTTTCATTCAGGGTAAACTGTCTTAGTTAAACATAGGATCAAGGGGGCAAATTAACTGTTAGGGCTATATCCTATTTCACTTAATACACCCACACAGCATTTACCCAGCTGCCTAAGTGCCATATTTTGGCACTTATGCATAGGTTGCAATTCTTTTTCAGGAACACTGTGAATGTACAAGCATCTACGCAGCTAATGGGCATGCTCAGCAGGCTGTGGTCTGACTGGGCAGTGATATACACGTACCCAGGTACATGTATATGTTCCAAAATTAGAGCAGGCAAACCCCAAGGTTAAGAGGCATTACACACTGAACGAGGAGGGTAGTCAAACTTTAGCCCAGAAACTTAGTAGCTGGGGAACTTACTCATCTGGTAAATAGGAAACACAGATTCTAGACCCCAGTCATCTGGAAGGGGCCTCTTGTTTCTCAGCACAGTATTTTAACCAAAAAGCCACAGGTAAGGCATTATCCAAGATCACCTTCAGAGAGCAAGGCCTCCTCCTTTGCACAGATACAGATATCTATCTCAGTGATGGAAACACCCTGTAGCTTGATCTTTTTCTTCTGAAGCTTGCTCTGGCTTCAAGAGAAGGACATATGTGAGGTTAGGAGAAAGAGGTCAGGTCAGAAGGTGATTGTCCCATTAGGGACAGACATTACACATAAACCTGTTTAAGTGATCAGAAACTGATTTAAGCCTGTAATAGAACATATGTTCAGTGTACATAAACCAATCTGAAAATGCCTGGAACCGGTTTGAGATGCATAACCTGGTTGCATATGGTGTCAGACTTAACTGATTTGGGTCAAACTGGTTTATTCAATCTCTGCCTCAGACCTCTGGCTGGTTTAAGATAAATCAGACACGCCCAGCATCTTGGCATGCTCTTGGGTTGAGCGGGGTTCTTTGCTCCACAGCAGGGCTGGCCCCTCACCTCTGCTCCCTCGCCAGAGCTCTGGCAGAGACTTGCAGGCACAGAGCATTTGCCTGGCTTCTGCCTGCTAAGCAGGGATTATTTTCCCCTATCCCCTCTGCCTTACTCAGATACCTCAGCATTAGCTAGCAGACCACATTCTGCCCATGCTGTAGGAGATGATAGGCAGACAGGCCTTTTGTAGCTAAGCAACAGGTAGCTTAATGTCCTTCCTTGGAAGAGCTGTTTAAGAACAGCTCCATTAGTTAATGGAGAGATTTCTTAATGGGCTGATAAACACTGAGTTAGGGTGATCAACATTCCCTGGTGGGCTGTTTAGGAGGTGAGGGGGGAATAATCAGAGCATTGTGCTGGGCCTGGCCATTCCCCCTTCAGGTCAGCCTTGTGGAAAGGAAAGGAGGGCTGCTCTAGTGCCCCCGCTTCTAGTCTGAGTCACTGCAGGTATGCGCCTACATCTCCGGGATTTCTGTCTGGTTACAAAACTGATTTAGCCTAGCCAGGTTAGATTAACCTGCAAAGATTGAATCAATTTGGGCTTGGGCTTTTTGAATGTCTTTGCATAGGCATTGAGGTGGATGTTGCTGTGGTACAGAGGGGCCCCTGGCTTCTAGCCAAGGTCATTATTTTCCAGTAAGGCAAAAATTTCACACTACTTTCTAGCTATTTTATCCAATGATTGTTGATTGTAAGGTGCTGTGGCTCAGCTTGAACAGAGGGTCTATGTAACCTTGAGTCTCATGATCACAACACTGTGTTGGGAAGCAGGAGGCATAGGTTTAAAATTCCTCTGGTTGATTGGGACCAAGAACTTGGGTTTCAGATGTCATGGATGAGTGACCTATTCACTAGACTATTGGACTAAAACTTCATCCTCCATTTTGTTTCTAGTAGGTATACATGCAGGTATCCAGGATAATTCTGTTTTACCAGAGGGTAAACAGAATTGCAAGCCATGTGTAAGTGCCACAAATGGCACTTATGTGACTCAGTAAGTGCCATTTGGATGTTTAAAGTGAAATAATTTGTAGACCTTCATGTACATCATTTGTCATGCAGTAAATCCCAACCCATGTTTAATTTGCTTTAGTCTGATTGTTTTTCCATACCTTCAGACTTAATAGAAAAAAAGAGATGAGATCACCAAAGGAAAAGTGTTGGCTATATCTTCTAATATAACTATTTGTTGTAAATATTCTAAATTTTCAAATGACTTTAAATGATTAATGATTTATGGGTACTTACATGTTTAAACTTGAGGCACCTTAAAGAGGAAATATTCTGATATTCAGAATTTGCACAGCATTAAAATCATCCACACATTTAAAATGGAGTCTTTCAATCTTATATGTCCCAAATGAGCACAATACCATTCTTTTTGGTAAAATTTTTTGGCTGTTCTTCACCATTATACCAATGCATCTGAGATCTGGTAAAATTAATTTTTGAGGCCTCCCATCTTCTCAATTCTTCAGATAAGTTTTTGTTCTCAGATATATCTGAGTAATCTGCTGGGATCAAAATGGCTGTAAGGTTGTAACAAAAGGTCTTGGCCCTTTGCCTATACATTGTAGGAAAATACACTAACATTTTAACACTTTAATCTTAAATTTTATACACTAAAATTTTAACAAAAATGTCATTATCATAAAGTTTTTTATAGGCTTTCCCAGGACCAGCCTCTCTCAGACACTTGGTTTGCCCTCAAGAAATCTTCTGGATGTCTTTTCAGATTGCTTCCGTAATCATTTAAGTAACCTCAGGAAGTGGAGGTTTAATTTAAGACTTCAGCCTTAGGCTATTCAGGATGTATCAGCTTTTCCTTATTCACTCTTTCCAACACTCATGCGTCAGAGCACCAAATGCTCCCTTAGTGCTTCCAGCACCAGACCAAATTTGGGAGCAGTTAGTCACAGATAAAAGATGCACGGATATGCATTCATGTGTCACTAAGGAGATGCTATGGACACCTGTCTTTAGGCTTTCTATCGTCTTACTGAGACAGAGATATATGAAAGCCTTTTGTTAAAAAGACATGGGGAGAACAGTCCCATCATCACAGGGTTTCCTTTTACTTGTATTTTGAATTTCCTTTTCCTAGAAAACTCACAGTATTACTATATTGGAAAATGGGTTGAAGATGAACAGTGAAGACAAAAGTTGAACCACATATTCATTTGAATGTATATTAAATCCATTGTCAAATTATGAGCACTTGGTGGATTTCTTTAAATCAAAGCATGATTCATATAATTACTGTATTATGATTAGCTTTGTTAAAGGAGTGAACATATATTGTAAAGGTTTGTGACAAATGAAAGGGAACTAAATGTGAAGAAATAATTTTCAGGGAGTACTGCTACATTCAATATTTAAATGAATACAGTCATTGTTGGGCATTTTCTATTTCAAGATTATCTTTGAATAGGTTACTGTATATGCTGCCTCCCTTCAGGTCCATTGAAGCATTTTATAACCCTTACCTTTAGCACAAGTTTCTTCTTTGCTTTCTATTTAGACTCTTACAGAGACAGTGGATTTCTATACTTTTTTCCTTTTTAAAAAGTAAGTTTCTTCTAACGATTAAAACACATCAATTCTCAGGGTTGTTATTCATCTATTTGTTTTTATCTTTATAGTTTTGTTATTTATATGTTTTAGTTTTATTTTCCCACTTGCTTTAGGGAAACATGCTTAATAACTTAAGGCTTTGTCAACTTAAAAAATATTTTTCATTGCTCCTATTTCATCTCTCTGATAAATTAGTATTTGTCCCATGTTTACATATTAGGCAAGGTAATTTAACATTTAGAAGCAATTCTAATAAACTATAGTAAAGCTTGTATATGAAGGAGGTTCAGGCCAACAAAAGAAATGGAGCAGAAAAAGAAAGAAGAGCTATAATTTATTAGACCAATGAATAGTAAGGCTCATATCATTAAGTATACATCACTTTCACACAGGTAATCCATATCACAGCTAATTGTGCAGAGAGATAAGAAACAGGGTAATGTTGATGTTTAGGAAAATTAATGGACAATATCACATTTATAAATTGTTTTGAACCCTGCTGTATCTCCTGAGAAATGTTATTCTTTTATACTACAAAAACGGTCAATGAACCAGAATTCTAAATACTAGTTGATGTATTAAAGACTTAACTGTGATTCTGTAGCATTTCTCTCATCCTAAGAGATGTGGACAACATGGCGAGGGTCCAGAGGAGGGCCACCCACATGATCAGGGGTCAGCAGGGCAGGCCCTACGAGGAGAGGCTAAGGGACCTGAACCTGTTCAGCCTCCACATGAGAAGGCTGAGGGGGGATCTAGTGGCCTGTTACAAACTAGTTAGAGGGGATCAGCAGGCATTGGAGGAGTCTCTGTTCCCCCGAGCACTACCAGGAGTAACTAGAAATAATAGTCACAAGCTGGCAGAGGGTAGATTCAGACTAGACATCAAGAGGCACTTCTTCACTGTCAGGGCAGCTAGGATCTGGAACCAACTTCCAAGAGAAGTGGTGCTGGCTCCTACCCTGGGGGTCTTTAAAAGGAGGCTGGATGAACACCTTGCTGTGGTCATTTGACCCCAGTACTCTTTCCTGCCATGGCAGGGGGTTGGGCTTGATGAGCTGCTCAGGTCCCTTCTGACCCTACCAAGTATGAAACTATGAAAAGTAAGATAACTAAGGGCTCAGTTGCAACATGAAGTGGCTCCTTACTCTTCAAGTACCCACATCAACGTTACTTTTACTTTTTGTACGCAGTGGAAGTAACACTGGTAAAGCTGTCCCTCAATCTGGAAAGGATCACACATTCACTGATTGGGTACAGGGAGAATGGCTTATGATGGGGCTGTCCAACTGGTGACTTGTAGGGCACATGCAACTTGCAAGGGGTTAAATTGCAGCCCCTGAGCTATTGTTGGCTGCTACTCCCCAACAGCAGCTCAAATCTTTGGGCTCCCCCCTTCCCTCCTCCAGTTGCCACTTCCTGCCCCCACACCAAGGGGCAGGGCAGTGCAGAGAGCTGAGGATGAGCCTGGGGCATGTGGTGCAGCAGGAGCTGAGTGGGAGCAGGGGAATATTGCAGGCATGTAGGGTAGCAGGGTGAGGGTCATAGGTGTGCAGTGTTGTGTGTTGGGGGGAGGGGGTGGCCAGGTGGGAATGGAGAACAGGCTGTGTGGGAGGTTCTTGGGCATGTGGTGCATCTGGGGAATGGTGGGTATGTGATGGTGGGAGAAGGTTGTGGGCACATGTTGCAATAGTGTTGAGGGGGCATCCATGGGCTGGACAGCCTAGAGTGCCATGACTTACCCTGTTATGGCTCCCACTGGAGTAGCTTGTGGGGTATGTGGCCTCTGGCTGCTGGTAAGTTGGAAAGCTTTGGCTTGTGTGAAAGAAAAAAACAATATATAATTATAATCTTAAATAGATTTCATTCTGATAGATTTTCAAGTAACCTTTCTCTGTCTAGAGGGAGAACATAGAATTATAGAGAAGTAGAGCTGAAAGAGACCTCCAGAGGTCATTTCATTCAACCCCCTGTCTGAGGCAGGATCTTCCCTATCCAAATCATCCTGTACAAACCATAATCTAAAAACACTGCATAAGACTACCATCTGTTGCAAAATGCCGGATTAGAGACTCCGACACCGCTTGGTGAGCTGCGGACTTTACGGAGCGAGCGAGTACGCGGCTTGTGGGGCGGGATAAGAGGTGGCTCATCGACCGCCCTCAAGGTTCGCCTTACTGGCACAAGTAGGTGAAATGCTATACGCTTTCAAAATTTATAGTAAAAGGGTTTATTCAACTCACCTGGCCTCACTCTCTTATGAATAAGAGGGGAGACTGGCTAGAGCGAAGTTGCAGCTAAAATATAAGCGTGGAGGTATGGTAGAAGCAGGTATGCGGTCTAAGCTATGCTGAGAGGCTGATGTTCGTTGTCGGGTTTTCGAGGCCTTTGACGGGTTTTCGCTGGGATACGCCCAGACGGGAGGCTGAGGACTGGCAACAGGGTGATCAAGCCTGAGGTTTATCCAGTCGTCGTCTCTGCTGTTTCCTGCTTCTTCGCCTCTTTATTGATGTTGGTTGGACCGCCTCTATGACACTAACTATGACATAAGCTAAGCATGCAGGGATAGGATAGTTTCTTTTACATGGGTGTTGCTAGGCAGATTTTTATATAGGTTATGTTTCTGCAAAAGTAAAACTTACAGGATAGAAAAGAAACTTACCAAGTACGCATCACAGCTTGATACAAAATTCGCGCGCGTGGCAGATACAAAATTCGCGCGCGTGGCAGATACAAAACTCACTCGTGCAAAGCGCTCGCGATAGGATTTCAGTTATAGCTATTACTAAATAAACATTTTGGTTTGGGTTGACTTAAAAGATAAGACTACAAAGTTACATAAATGTGAAAAATGCCATGCGGCAGTTATACAAAATGAAATAAAACATTTACACCATCAACCCTGACACAACACAGACCTAAAACCCAAACCTACCATAGGTAAAGAAGCAGAACCATGGCAGCCTATATTCTACTTCTATGATATGTTGTTTATATATGCTCAAGAGATCCCAGGTTGAGGGCTACAGCCTTCACAACAGAGGAAAGCAAAAAACCCCACAGCCCGTACCAATCTGACTGTGGGTAAAATTCCTTCCCAACTCCAAATATGGTGATTGGTCTGATCCTGAGCCAGGAAGACTCTCTAGCCAGGATCCTCTGACTTTGGTCCCAGCAGGAGCATTGACACACCCCAAAGTCCCCATTCTTGTCTGTAGCAAACACTGAATGTCTCTGAGGGAGGCTTAAAAACACCCTGACACATGTAGTAGAAAGGGGGGCGGGGGAAGCAACCAGCAAAGCCCTGAAGCATGGAAAATAGTAGAACATAGGCATAACTATGCCTAAATCATCCCTGACCAGGGGCTGTCCAACCTTTTCTTGAATGTCTCCAGTGATGGAGAGTCTACAACTTCCCATGACAATCTATTTCACTGGCTAACTATTCTAACAGTGAAGTTTTTTTTTCCAGATATCCAATCTAAACTTTCTGTACTGCAACTTCAAGCCATTGGTCTGTGTCATCCTCTCTGCAGCAGGAGAGAAAAGGTGCTTTCCCTTTTCTTTATGGTATCCCTTCAAGTATTTGAAGTATTTAAGATTCATTTCAGAATATAAGCTATTTGACTTACAGCCTGGTTCTAGAACAGGAATGCAGAAATAAGAAAGGAGAAACTAGAGATGATGAAACTGATCATAAGATGTACTTATTTTTAGTTTCACTGATGACTGGATGTTCAGTGACTGGTTTTATTGTGGTTTTTATTTTGTCAATCAACTATTTTTATAGGACTTTTTCTATTTAAGTTTCTTTAACTTGGTGACACAATGTCACCATACCACCTTTCACTTGTATAAAGTAAAACCAGCTTCCTCAAGAATGGTACTATGTACCTTGGATTTTTGATACCATGGTCCAAAGGCTTATCCCGAAGACTGCACACTTTTGGGAGAGGAAATCAGAAGAGCAAGAAACAGGCCACAGTAGCATTTTACCAGTCTCTTTGCAGCTGGTGGAGACCTTATAATGAGAAGTTCTGTTTTAACAAGAATGGAATTTTCTGGTTTCATTTTTGCATTTCCAGCTCCATCTCTGTTAGAGTCCAGAAGATTAAGAAGTTGAAAAATGTGTAACTCAACTATTTTTTCCCTGCATATTACATTTCCCCCCTGTATCAACCATTTTCCCCTATACTACTTTTTTTTGGTCTTTATTTTTGAGCAACTGTGACATGTCTTTTATTTAAGGGCTCAGAAGGAACGGTATAGCTTTTTGCATGCATGTGTCAATGTGGGGGCATCCTAATATTCACACTAGGGAATCGCCTGAAAGAAGCATTCAGCAAATTTGAACAGCACTACATATTGTCTCATACATGTATTTACTAAAGTGTGTTCTGTATTTTAAAAAAAACCCTAGAAAGCTTGATATTGCCATCTGTAATTTTTGGTAAACAAAGCTTCTGAACTTCTGCTTATCAAGAGTTTTGTTAAACTCTGTACTACAATATTTCTTGTCAGAGAGGTGTGAAAAAAGGGGCTAGCCATCCTATAAGAAACAAATTCAAAGAAGATAGCTTTACAGTTGGTTCTAAAGTTGTGGTGTAGATAATAATTTTGTTTAAATATTAAAATCCTTAACTATTTGGATTACAGATTTCACTGACTGGTTGAATTTTTTACTTCACCCAGCTTTTACAAACTTGAATTATTTAATATTAATTTGTTGGTTTATCTGACTTGATAATTTAACTTGAATGCAATATTGGGTCTGAGTTATTTGGCAATTTGAGTGTTCTAGTAGTAATGATGCAATTTTGTTTGAGTTTATTATTAATAACAGCTTAGTTTTGCTAATTAATGTTTATTAATAGTAGCTTAGAACTTAAAACTTAGATACATTTCTTGATTTTATTTTGGATTTGTTAAATATTTAAATACCGTGATTCTGTGATCATAATTCTTTCAGGACCTTTAAAAGATACTTTTGAGAACCTTGGGTAGCTACAAACTGATCAGTCTAAAACCTGATCCAAATGCTCTAATTATAAATTATGTAGATTAGTGACATTCACGTGTGCCTATGTTGTCTCAAAGAAAGCTGTTTTTTTCTACATGCACATTCCTCATAAATTATGCTCCAAGTGTTATGGCAGAACTTAAGAAAGTGGTTTACTGTGAAAACAAAAGCAAACTACCATGCTTTCTCTTTTAGCTTTATAATATTCACAAATAAATAGCATGATTTACCTGGGAAATAAAATTGACTTGGATTCCAAATATTTGTTTGGTCATTTAATACTGTATGAATATACATTGAAGACAACATTGATGTTTTCAATGAATTTTTGGATCTTGTACTTCTTTTAAGCCTATCAAAATATACCTGAGAAAGGTAGCTAAGTATTTTTAATCCTCACTTTACAAATGGAAATTTAAGATGCAGAGAGAAGGTGACAGTGAGTCAGTAGCATAGTCACGAGAATGCATATACCATTGTGTTGCTAGATATAGCTTAAAGAGGGAGGGAGAGAGACTTAAGATTGGTCAAAACAGCCAACATTTTTCATTAAAGGTTCGTCAGCATTTTTTGTCACTTGTCATTGAAATTTTGGGGGAAAAAATTTAGCTGACTCTAGAAATAACCTATTGTCTAAAATAGCCTTGCTTGCTACATTAGCTATGTAAATTTCTTAGATTTTTTTCTGAATAGAAATGAGTGAAAGTCTGATTTAAAACATATTTCATTGGAAATTCACTTAAATTGTTCCTGCTTCTATTAAATGCAGTAGGAAATATCTTATGATTGTTAGTGGGGCAGAGTAAGGCCTCAGTTGTGCTCATTTAGAAGGAACCTGACCTTTGTCAAGGGTATGTATTGCTGATTGCCTTGTAAGAGTGTAGGCTTTGATACTTGAAATTGCCTTGTGCGGGTGGATACTGGATATTGGTCTGTATGTGCAGCTTCCTTGAACTTGCCCACACCAAAAAATTCACATGCCTGAGGCCAAACTGAGTCAAGTTAGATAATATGATTTACAAAAAAGAAGGAAAGAGGTGGCAGAAATTGTCTGAGGATTCTTTTTTTCCCTGTGATTAATTTCCAGCAGAATTATGCTTTTAAAAAATATTTCAAATGTATGCAATGGAAAAGTAAGCAACAGAAAGAGCATTTTGCATTGTTAGTTTTGTTGGTGTTTTAAGAAAGCAGGTCATTGATCAAGATATGTAAGGGGATCAAACACAATTACAAAGATTTTTTTAAAGTGGGAAGCTGAAGTTTTAATAGGAGAGAGCCTTTTCTTCTTCCAAAGTACTAAGCATTTATTTTGTTCTGAGACAGTGTTAAATGATCTTAGGTCAAATAGAAGGTAGGGTTGATTTTCACCTTTTAGACTATTTTATATATATATAGCACAAGTTTTCCTGAGCCAGAACTCATTTAATCAGATGATGTGCACAGACCAGTGTATAAAATGGAAAGAGCCATTTGAATAAAAAGCTAGAAAGACCCACAGGAGAGGAAGAAAGGCAGGGACAATGAGGACAATGCTGGGAGAGTCAACAAGTGAATAACCTGTAGGAACAAAGTGGTCACAAGAACTAATCCAGGTAACGGGATACAAATCCAGAGTCCCTGTCTAAACCATACTTAATCCAGTCTGTGTATGATTTCTTGTTCTGCAATTTCCCTGTTCAAATGGTTTATAAAGGTTTGCTGCCTATGAACAGCTACCGATCAGTAATGGAACTACTAGCCAAGGAAATAAGATGGCAACTGATTATTTGACAAGTTTACAAGGTCCTGGGAAGTCTCTTAGATCCCATGGGCAGGTCTCTGTTACTATGGCTCAAGTACATGCTTGAGTGCTCTTGTAAGATCACTCCAGTCAACCATCTTTCTGCTAACCCCTTAGTTTGTGCCTGGTGGCATTTCTACATGTACCTGGAAGTTCCCCTAAAATTCAGAGTCTGAGTGCATAGATGTCCTCACTCCTTCTGTGTAGCTGGGTCCCCAATTCCTTCTGTGTAGCTGGGATGTAATCACCTGCTACAGAATGTGCTCACAAGAAGTCTCTAGCAGCAATGCTATACCTCCTTTTATGGCATTTCCACACCTTCCCTCTTTCTTTTTATTGTGCTGAAGCTGAGTTACCCCAATTAACCCTCTGCACACTGTTTATCCCTTCTTTTTCTTCCTGAGTATCCAAATTTTTCCTGACTAAAACATACTCCCATTTCAAACATGGCTTTGACTCCTCTTCCAGTACATTCTTCAATGTGTAGAAGGACTGAACAAAGATGTGAGACTTTTTAGCTGTAGTACGAAACATGAAGCATAATTGTCAAGAAATTTCACACGGGCTAGTGATTCTGGGTATACATTGGAGAAACCTGAGCTCACTGAGAAGCAGAATTACCTTATAAACAAGATTCTATGGTGTATTTAATTATGCTTAGTGTCGGGAGTGCAGATAAATACCCACACCAGAGATCAGAAAATAATATTCAGATGATCTCTTGAGGTCAGATAATGGATTAGGGAACAGATACCTTGAAGACTTTGCCTCAGGGAGGGAAAACTTCCTTTCTGAAAAGAAGAAGGCCCATAGCATCTAGAAATGTAATTCATATTCTGTCTTCATATAAGGAAAGGAGGCTGAGACAACAAAAATGATTGATTGTTGCACATCTGCTTGGGTTTCATATATAGCAGGTGGGTGTGAGAAGAAAGAACATAAGTCATTCAGATCTCCCTTCCTTTTCAGAAGGGCCAATGGAGTGGCAGCAAGGAGGCAGTGGAATGACTCCTACTCCTCAGACCTACCTGCATGTAGAAGAGTCTTCTGCATTTAGTGTTCCTCATGTACAATCCAGGCATAGTAGATGCTCTTTCAACCTCATCTCCACAGCCCCAGAGCCTGCATCTGCAGTCCAATTAAGCCTGCTCCACACTGAGACAGGAAGATCATTTGACAAGACAGAAAATGACCCACAGTCATCTTTGAGGTTTTTCCTAAGCCAGCTCACTTGAGCTGGTATTTCTTTAATGGCTCAGTCTGTCAAATCATTTGCATTTTTACCTATTGGGAGAAATATTACTGAAAATATGGGAAAAAGTGCTTAGAAGGAAACCAGACAATAGTGGAACTTATCAAGTAAAATTAATGTAGCAGGGTTCCCTCTGTATTATATTAGCTGTATTTAAAAAGGCTGTATAACTGCAAAAGCAAAACCTTCAGAAACTGTATTCCTGCTGTCAGCTTTCCTGCTATTTTATTGCAGCATCCACTCTAGTTAATAGTCTGTCTCAGTCTTCACTATATGTTCTGATTTTTAAAGCCTTTATGACAATAGCACAATTATTAGAGAATCTCATCCTGAGAGGTTTGGAGAAAAATGAATTGTGGCATAAATAGGTTTAGCCTTCTTAAAGGAGAAGAAATGATTTCAAGATCCTATTTGTTTTTAATATCAAGGGCCAAATTCTGTGCTGTAATCTGGCACAGTTTAATTGAAATGGATGCAATCAAGTGAGAATTTGACTCAAATTTTGTGTATTTTCTCTATGGTGCAGTGCAATGGGGGAGCCTGCAGCTGGTGAGTTGTGGGGGTGGGGGGGAATCCTGTGTGTAGGTGGGTTCATCATGTAGTGGTGGTTGGGGGCTCATGCCTACCCATCAAGTGTGAGGGAGACTGTCCACACATGTCCTGGCTGGGGAGAAGGGGCTGTTCACACATGCTGTGCAGAAGAGGGGATCCCTGGGAGGGTTCCTTTGCTCTCAATATTGAAGCCCGTATGTCTCTTGGAACCCCTCCCAGTGAGGCCTGTACATGGTGTGACCCTGGCTGCTGAGAAGTGGACAGCTTCTATAATGTATTATAGAATCTACATCTACATTTTCTATAATGTATTAAGTTTCTCTGATAAATAAATAGTAGTGTGCACTAAAAAAGTTGCACACAGAAGAGCAGCTTGGGTGTCACATGCAGGTGCTATCTTTACTTCAGAAAGATTATAAGAGTGGCTCAGATGCAGACAGGTTTGACTTCAAATAGTAACTGTTTGATAGTCACAGATGGCTGGTGACAGATGTGAAGAAAAACAAGCAAACAGCTCTTTACTGGAAGAGGGAGTATATTAGTTTGACCTAGCTCCCCAGCATCTGTATAGATAGGGTGCTTCAGCAGTGCTTTTTGGCTGGGTTTGAACCGGCTATTCTGAGGGTGAGTTCTTCCTGTTTGTTCCCCATACTACAAGCATTGGTATATAGGCATTTAAGGCCTTGCATAGCTGCGTGTGCCACCCCCCGATTTGGGAGACTGTCTGAACCCCTGTTTCTTACCAAGGCACTCCTTGCATTTGCCACCTGTCTTGCTCGGGTGGTGTCTCCTCGTCTTCCTGCGGCCCTCTCCCCTGGCAAGCCTAGTTTGAAGCTCACCATACAAGATCAGCCAACCTGGAAAAGAAGACACACTTGCCTTTAGGAGAGAGGTAGAGCTCATCCCACCCCAGCAAGTCCCCTGCCCGAAAGCATGGTCATTATCTAGGAACCCAAGGCCTGCCTGGCAGCACCAACTGTGTAAGCACCAGTTGACTTCATCAATGCAGGCCTCGTGTCACCGTCCCCGCCTACTCACTGGAAGAAGAGAGGAGAATACCACCTGCGCCCCCGTCTTCTTAAGCTTGTCCCCCAGAGCCTAAAATTCCTTCATAATGTGGTCAGGGTTGCCCCTGGAAACCCCTGGGGCAACTTCTGGTCCACTTCTGGGTCTCCCAGGGAGCATGCAGGGCCCCTCCCCCCCGCAACCTCCGCAGCTTGGTGACTGGTGCCTTCTGGGTCTGGGGGGGGGGCACCTGGGGTCCCCCTGCAGCCGATTGCCAAGCCAGGGGAACATGGGGAGGCCCCCCAGTGTGCTCAGTGGTAGACCCAGAAGTAAACTGGAAATACTTCCAGTCCACTTCTGGGTCTGCCGCTGAGCACACAGGGGAGTGGGGGAGCTGCACTCCTGTGGGACACTCCATCCACCCCAGCATCACAGCATTCATAAGGTGCACCTGGTACCTCGAGGTATGTAGAAAAAACATTTAAAGCTGTGTCTATGGCTGAATCACTGATTCTCTGAATCAGCATCAAATTGTCAGATTTGTATTCAGCCAAATCAAATTGGGGACAGTGATCTGAATCAACAAATCAAATCACAGTCCCTGATTTGGGTGACATCTGAATCTGAATTGAATATGTTTCACACACCCCTAGCTGTCATTAGTCCAGTGGGACTTCTGGAGAACTTGGGAATTTGCAACCACAGAGAATCGGGGGCAGGACCCACCAACAAATCTAAGATATGGAATCCTGTGGACTTGTTTCAGCAGTAGTGAGGCTAACAGCTCTGTTAGCTCCTGAGTCTTCCTGAGGTGCCACTCACCTCTGCAAGAGATAGGTCCAGATCTGGTGTACTGGGCAGAGCTGGCTCCCAGAGACCCCATGGTTTGCATCTGGCCTGGGGGACCAAACAGGTTTAACACTGCTGCCTTAGCTGAGTTGTGTGAAGGTGTGACTTCTGTAGCATTGATAAGATGGGCATATGTTATTCATGAAGTATTTGGGGGAAAGGAGTTAGAGATAGGCCTGCTTTACTGAGTGTTTCAGTTTTGACTGCTCACCATTATGTAGACACAAGCCTCTGCCCAACTCAAAAAATTGAACTTTTTGCCAAAACACTTTTAGGATATAATTTCCCACTGCTATTCCTTCCTAAATTTTGGTATACATCTTAACATTCATATCTGCTTTAAAAGAAACTTTGAGGTGAGCTGAGGTATCTATATTACTTTTACCCTACTTTAATGTATCCACTCCTCTTTAATACAGGCCATGCTGTGTAAGTAGCATATAACAATTCATATAGTGAAAGAAATCTGACTTTTTTGTTTTTTTCCTACTTTCTAAGTATTTGCTGGTCATGGAAAGTAAAAATCAAACAAACCAAAGAGAAAATTAAATTAAGCTTGCAAGTTTGTTTTAAATTAATAAATAGCTTGTAAACTATCTTATCTAGATATCTTATTAGATATCTTAGTAGACAGAGCTGGCCCTTAGGTCAAATAGCATTATTGATATTTATGATACAGCAATGTCCGCCACTATTGGATTGAATTTGTCATCTACCACTATTGGATTTTTGTTTTATAAAGTCAGCTTTTTGCTACAGACAATATCTGAATGCAATGATTGGTGAAAGTAAACACAAAGGGCATATCTACACATGTATTTACACATGCATAAACTTAATGCGCCTTTACTTAAGGTGCATGAAGGCAATTTAGGCACGCAACTACACGTGAATGTGCTAATGCACATTAAGGCACATTAAATTAAAGCACAAAAGGCTAAGTTGCATTAGCACACATGCATATGCACTCATGAGCATTAATGTGGTGTATATCCATTGGCATGCACCGCGTTAATGAGCATTAGGGTGTCTACACGTGGGCTAATTCAACTTAGCTGTTCGTGCCTAAATTTGATATGTGTTTTATGCAGGTACCAAATTTAGGCTTATATAGCCTTAAATCATCATTTTAAGGCACATTAAGGGCACACACATGTACACACATGCCCTTAATGCTTCTTAAACATGGCGATTTTAAGCTAAACCTGCCTAAAAGAGGCACGTAGAGATGCGTCCAGACAGAATCAAACACTCTGGTGTACACTCCACTTGATGCTATCTACTATGTTGCAAAATCAGGTTCTGGTTCCATGGGAAGCTTCTTAGGTGTCTGTTTGGCAGCTGTGAGTTTTTTAATGGAAAATGAATGACTCCTTAGCATATCTCAAAGTAAAATTCCTGATGGGTTGTCTAAGATGTTATACTTGAGTTAGTTTTCATGTAGTACTATGGCTGTGATTTCAACTGGTTCCTCAGGACCAGGATGCCAGAATAGTGGAGAGCTGTATGGCTGAGAAAAAATGGTATCCTCTTTCCAAATAGGGGGAAATAAAGCTGTCCCTTCCCTTAAGTTCAAAAAGGAATCCCCTTTTGGCAAGTTCAAGGGGGGAGTGGGGAATAGTTCTTGTTTTTTTAAGGGGAAGCAAGCATACATTTTTCTCTTAACTCAGGACCCTCTTTCTGTTTCCCATATAGAAGTGCAAATACAAACAAAATGATCCATTTTCAACAAGGTTCCAGAGAAAAGTTTGTGTTCTCCCTTATGGAGAGTATTATGGCACAGGTCACCATTACATAGCTCCAGACCACTTAGCCCTTTGCTTGCTGCATGGATAGATTCCTGGAGAGGGAACCTACCAGAGGATTTGAGCATAATTAAATATACTGTAGTAACTTGTTTATAACGTAATTCTGCTTCTCAATGAGCTCAGATTTGTTAGATCATAAAGACCAAAATAGCAGACAGCTGCTAAAACACCTACTAGTTTTCTCCACCTTCTTACTCCAACTTTCTGTCATGATTTATAAGTGAATGTTTGCAGGCAATATAATGAAGCCTTCTCATGATTTTATGCCATTCAAATTCTTGGTACATGATAGCAGGTTTCAAAAATGAGGTCAGTCTTTCAATATACAGTTCTGTTATTCTTGTATTTATTCTTTCTGTATATAATATAGTAATCCAATTTAAAATAACCTGAAGCCGCAAATGACATTTTACATCCCAATGATTTACAGTGTAATAAAGGCACTCAAAGAGTGGTAAATAAAAGGAAATTTTATTCATGAGGGAGGATCTGCTTTGTGTGGCAACCTCAGGATTTGTTCATCCTTAATACAGTGATGGTAGAGTGTTTTGTCAGCCTCAACATTATGTGGTGTCTGCTGAGCATCTACATTGAACTCAGACATCTAACTTGCTTTAAATAATAGAAGGGTTTGTTGTGTGGAAAGCTTGCAGGTCTGGAACTTGAAATGAGACTGGCAGGGCATCCGCTTGCTTAGAATCTGAAGGATAGTAAGAGAGAGGAGGAAAAATTAAATGCAAAATAGAAATTCTTATCTAACCTTGAGACTGGAGTAGTAAGAAGCAGACACTTTCCCAAAGTCCTTGAAGAGGTAAGCTGTCTTCTGGATAAGCTGAGTCTCTAAATGCCATTCCATTTTGTTAAGTACATTTCTGTTAATATCATGGAGAGTTGGAGGAAAGTTCTGTTCATTTGTGAAAGATTTCTGATTTGGAGGCTTTTAAATATTCAGTTACAAGCTGAGCAGGTATTTCTCTGTGCAGTTGCCAATCTGGGGTAGGCTCAGTGGTTTTCATGCAAAGTGGGTCTGGGTAAAGACTAGCCATTGTTTCTTTTTCTAAGACCACAGTATGCTTCTGGGTTCAGAGCTCTTGTTTAACACCTTGCAGTCCAGCTACCCTAGGACCTGAAAACAGTTCTTCATACCATTTCCTTAGTCACTTGTACAAACTTTCCTAGATAGACACCAAGGCTACGGACAGAAGTTACACATAAACCTGTTTAAGTAATCAGAAACTGGTTTAAACCTATAACAGAACAGAAGCTCAGTGCACATATACTAGTTTCAAAATGGCTGAAACTGGTTTAAGTTAAATATGGTTGAATGTAGTGTCAGACTTAACTGATTTGGGTCAAACCAGTTTATGAAACTTCTGTCCCAGACCCCTTCCTAATTCGGGTTAAATTATAGTCCCCCAGCATGTTTTCCAGCTCCTCCCCTCTGCTATCTAGCTGTAGCAGTGAAGGCTGGCTGACAAGTGGGGAGGAGAGGAAGCCCAACTGGGGATGCAGCCGAATCTGCAAGGGGGACTGCCTCCCCACCTTGCAGACCCTAGCTAGGGTTTGGGGCTAGAGAGGGGGGGTTAAACACCCCTCCCCCTGCTCAAACTCACTGCTGGCTGTGATTGTGAACTACAAAGCTCAGAGGCACCTGGAAGCAGGAAAGGGAAATGATGCACAACCCTGTAGAGTCCTGCTGCTCTGATTCTGGACTGCAAATCCCAGAGATCTTGTGGGGGGGCAGCAGGAAGAGGAAGTGAACACACAGCCAGAGAGCCTGCTCTAGTGCCCTCTGGCTTCTGGTTTGAGCCATTAAAGGCATGTGGCTGCATTTCCTGAATCAAAGGTAAATGTCTGGTCACTTCTGTTTCAATTTAATCTGTGCAGTTTAGACTAACCTGCAAAGATTGACTCAATTCAGTCTTGGGCTTTTTGACTATCTGTACCTAGCCCAAAGCTATGAATGTGGGTCTTTTAGCTGAATCACTTTGGGGACATTGTCACAAGGAGGAAGAACACAGGCTTACCAGAGGACTGTACTAATCACATTCACTCTACTATTAAAAACATTCAAGAATCACAGACTTTTTAAAATAATGAAACATCCTGAGAAGCAAACCTCCCTTCTCCTTCATGCCTTTTGTGAATGTCAGGGTTCAGGCTGAATAGAACATACAAGATCCTTATCCCTTTGCAGCTGGCATATATGAAGGAACGATTAGGCCCCTGTTTCAGAAATGACCTCTTTTTAAGTATAAGCCTCTGTATCCTTTTGCTATGTGCTCAGCTGAAAACTCTAGCCTTCAGTCTTGACCCACTTGTGTCATACTGTGGGGAGAGGGGACAAGGAATGTGACAGGACGGTTGTGAGTTGTTCAGTGCTGATAGCCTCAGATTCCGATTTTGAAGATAATTCTTAATGAGGTACAAAGCACCTTCCCTGGGCAGGGTAGCTATGTCAACTGCAATTCAACAGGTTTGCTCTCAACAAGTTTTGACACTAGCTCAGTACATAAAACAAAATGGAGCTTGCTGTTTGTTACAAACATATTCCTCACATACTAACAAGCTAACCGTCACCTGAGTCGACACAATGGAGTAATGTCTGTTTCCTAATGCTGAACAGCAGAATTTTCACTTAAAATTAGGTGAAAATACTATCATCACCAGTGAAGCTAGTAAAATGTTTCTGTACTCAGTTACATGGGTATTCTAATATAATAAAAGCCTTTGTCTTTCTGTAACGCTCCAGGCCAACTGCACCAAAAGGGTGTACACCGACTGGCTGCGAGGGCCTGGACCATTGCAGACAGAGAAGGAGAGGGAGCAAGGGAGCCACTATGCCACCCCACCTCCAACAACAGGTGGCAGGGAGGGGGAGGTAGCAGGGAAGAGGGGAGGAAGGGAGAGAGGAGAGTGGGAAGGGGAAGGAGGGGTTTCTGGTGGCAGCGCCCTGCACTGCTGCCCCCCCACCTCTGCTGCTGCCACTGCCACCACTGCCTGGCCCCAACAACAGTCGGCAGAGAAGGGGACGTGGTGGGGAGGAAGGGAGGGAGGAGAGGGGCAGAGGAAGCAGGGAGAGGGGACGTGTTGCGTGCCACCAGGTGTCAGTGGCTGTGCAAACTCTCCTCTCCCCTGTTCCTGGGAGCCAGTGGTGGCGTGGGATGGAGTGGTGGGCATGGGGGCACACAGGGTCAGACTGGGAGCGGCAGGGGGTGGATGGAGTCCCATAGGGCCAGACACAGGGATTGAGGGGGTCACAGGTCTCATCCTTCTGATTAGGGTTAGTTGACTATAGTTAAACCTTTTAATATATTCCTGACAGATCTTAGCCAAAAATATAAAATAGTATTTTTTACTTGAAAGTCACATTCTGCTATTCTTCTTTTTCTTGTTATTCATCTTCCTCCCCCTGTCATTTACTCATTTTCAATGCAAAAAATTACTCAGAGATAAATCAGATATATATATTAAAATACCATCGGAAAGGACTCCTCCCATTTTGCTGGGGTGATCACTGCACATCGTAAAGGCTAGAATTTTTAGAATAACCTCTTGTTTCTCTTTCTGTCAATGTGACTCTTTGATTCACACTAACCAGTCTTTTTTATTTCTAGGGGATTTACACGTGTTGACTAGTGCTGCTGGACCTGTAAGATCTCTTTTTCTTGGTGTGGTGAAATATTCAAAATAATAAAGAGAGCAGTCCTTTAAAACAGATAGTGTTTAAAGCCAGATTTTCTATAGTCATATTTACAGCACCTTTCTCTCTCATCTCTCCCTGTGTGGCATTCGCTGTCATATAAAACCTGATATTAGTTTGGTGTGCTTGCCTTGTTTCCTTAGAAACCTTTCTGAGTGACTTCCTGTAAAGGAAATTATCATCCCACATTTAGGAAGGTACAGTTACAACTGAATAATGTTTTGACAGAATTATCAAAATTAAATTGAACACCTTCCTTTGGCACTACATCTGAATTAGCCTAATTTATATTTCTCCTCAACGTTTCCTCTTCAGTTCTGAGCTGCAGACCAATACCTATCATGGTTAGAAGTCATAAAGTGAAGTAAGGTCAAGGCTAGTCCAGGTAATGAAACATGATATGTAGCAGGCTCTTTTGAAAAGTGTGGGGTTTTTAGTGCTTTTTTTTTAAGTGGCAACCCATAGAGTTTGAAAAGATATTTGCATTAGATTATGACAGCTACACTTTTGTCAATTTTGATAACTAAGCATAGGTTTTAGTAGCACGGTACACCAAGGTTTATAACATTTTACTAGATTTCCAACTCCAGTATTAACAATTGGTTTGAGATTTTAAGGCACTGATCTTATGATTCAGGGGTCTCTCCTCACTGCTCTGACTGCTGTTTTAGCTCCTTGCATACTGTGACTATTGCTAGGTGCTCAAACATGGAGTGGAATAATTTGTTTTATCTCTTTCATTTAGGAGAATTTGTAATAGATCCATTTGTTCTTCACATGCTGTTGCTCTGGGTACTTGAGTGAACAGAAAAACATATGTGCCTCATACAGTCATATTACTGACACCATGATGCTGCATCATTGGTAATGATTTTTATGACTATTAAAACAAAAATCAGAGGGAAAATAATGTAGTGATGCACAGATGTTGCTGGTGCTAGGGATAACATGATAAAATGAGTGCTTCTCATTGCAAGTTCTTACAACGATGAACAATTTACAGAAACCATTGTGAATCTTTTAAAAGGAAAACAGGCTTTCCTGCAAGCCAGTGAATTCAGGCACAACCCTACTGTAAAAACTTCTTAAACATAAATGTATACACAACTATAATAAAATATTTTCTGCAGTATTTCAAGTGTGCTGAACTTTGCTATTTTAAGATAGAAGGTAAAACCTTTACAAAAATTATAACTTTCTGGTAAGAATTCTTTCGTTGTATATTTTCATATATCATGGGCATGCACACATGTATATGGTAGTTGGACATTGGGAAGGCTGTCATTGATTTTTAAGTACAAAACCATCAGGTTAAAATGTAGTAGATTACATTGCTACTTGCTTATATGTGTGATTCTTAATCAGTTGTGAAATAATAGCCTTTTTATGTAATAGCTGAAATATTCTGAAGTCTAGTGAGTACACTATTGAAATCCTGGATTCCAAGAGCTATTTAAATTGAAATTAATTATTGCATGTAATACTTGCAGATGATAGCACTTGTGATGTATACAAAGGTGTCTTTTTTTTTTTTTTACAAAAAGTGCGTTATACATGTCTCAAAGACAAGGCTTTATCGGTTTATCAGGAGTTGTCTTGCAGCTGGCAGTAGGTTGATTGGCATTTCAAAATGAACAGTATTTTAGTATTTTATATCTACCAGAAAGTAATGCTCCACTATTTGCAACTGCAGAAAAAAATAAATATTAGGTAAGGCAAAGCATTGCCAGATTGGCCAAATATGTGAATAGGTTTCATGTACTGTGGAAAATGGTATACTGAAGACTTACATAGTGAAGTGGGGGTCACCTGGTTAAGTAGTTTTGGGATTGTGTGTACATAATAAAACAACAACGTGCTTGCTGTATGATAAAGAACTCCTGGGAAACAAAACTTACATGAAAGGAAGCTTTCTTTATTCAGCAACTATTTAATTGGTTTTGATATTATTTAAATCAGTATTTAGGAAGAGTAAACCTGGGCCAGGTACAGACATTACACATAAACTGGTCGAAGCGATCCGAAATTGATCTAAACCCATAACCGTACAGAAGTTCAGCGCACATGGACCAATCTAAAAATGGCAAACCTAGTTTAAGATAGACCAGGTTTGATGTCCACTCAAATCTAATTGATTTATGTTAGACTGGTAAATCAAACTCCTGTACTAGATCTCCTACCAATTCAATTTGGATTGCTGTCCTTTGGAATCCCAGCCTCCTTTGCAGCTCCCTGTATTGCCCTCCCTCTTCAGGGTGGTGGCCTAGCACTTTGCCAATGCTCAGCTGCTCCAGCCAAGCACCCAACAGATCTCACCCCCAAGCTCTCCCAGAGCCGAGCCAGCACAGACAGTTTCCGGGAGAAGGGAGTCATCTGTATCTCCTGCACAAACCCAGGGGCCTGGGCACCCATGTTCCCAGGCCATACCACTGCATTCTATGCTTCTATAAAGCAGCCTGTGATATAAACACACATCTGCCACTAAGCCCAGAAGAAACCGCACACTTGGGTACAGCTGCACGGAGCCCAACCCTGACTCCTGCACACCAGATTTCGGTGGCCAGAGTCAGGCATCCTGCCACCTGGAACTCAGCATGAATCCCTTCCTTCCCGCTGAGCATGTGGCTCACCTCTGGTAGGCGGTGGTGGCAGGGAACAAAACATTGAGATTGGGACTGCACAGAGGCAGCCCTGTGACCTCCCCAGTTTGGCCACTGCCAGCCAGGTAGCTGGACCATGGGTACCTTGGATGCTGCAAGGCTTTTTTGGCCAGCCACAAGATTCCAGAGTACTTGGAGGAGAGGCATGCTCGACAGTCAGTCAGTGGTGGCCTGGGTGCTCAGCTGTGCTTGGCAGTTTCCAGCAGCTGGGAGAACCTACAAGACATAATGGGGGGGCATGCAGAAGCTTCTCCAACCTTAGGCCTTGTCCAGTGCAGGCAGCCTGCATGCCCTGCCTCCACCACCAAAAGGCAAATGTATATGCTGTTTGCTACTTGTGTAACTGAGGCTGCTTACAGAAAACCATGCAAGTTAGATTGATTCTGCCTTGGGCGTTTTGAATGGCTGTACTTAGCCATGAGTCCTAGAGAACTATTATTTGGTTTTTATTTATATGTATTTAGCTCTCTGGCTGATGTGGAATTGTTTAAAAAAACTTTCTGGTGTACAACATTTTCTAACTCATTGTATACATATAGATGAATTAGAGAGCCAAAGACTAATAAATTATCATCCACAGAGTTACAGAGCTGAATTAATGGGCACGTGGCAAGTTAGGTGGTCAAAAGAGACTGTAGCATCACCCTGGGTAGTCTTACATCTGAAACAGCTCAAGTGTTTGCAACAGCCACATGTTGTTTTTATAGTTACCAGAGAAACTTCAAGGTTGTCAAAGAATTACCATCCAAATTACACCTGCATGCTGTGAGGCTTGTGACAAGTAAGGTTTAGTCATAGACCATAGATTTAGTCATAGACTTTTGCTTTTTGGCCATAAAGCTGACAACTTAGAAATCCAGTGGCTCAGCAGCCCTAGAACTTTGAGATTTTTGATTTCTGGCTTCCCACTGGGACCCAACAATCAACCCCAAGCCTAGAAGTTTGTGAGATATCACCCTTTAAAGTGATATTTCTAGGTATAATTGGAGCTGTTGTAAATGTATGGGTTTTACATTTTCTCTTCCTTTGACACCTGCACAACTAGATGCGTAGTAATTAGGGTATCTTTCCTAAAAGATGGTGGGGTATGAAATACAGTTTCAATAAAAATGTTAAAAATCTCTAAAATATTTAAATACATTTTTATATGGCATTTTATGTAGCATATAGAATACATGATTGTGAGGTGTGGGTATAAGATTTTTACTACTTTTCTTTAGAGACACTATATATAATTTACTGATGGCTTGGCCAGTCCCTACATAGTGTGGATATCCCACGGGCACTTTGATCAAATCTTTGCATAGCCATATGCCATCATACAACCATGCACATGTGTATTGTATTATATTACATTTAGAAGTCTTCAGTGCTTTGGGCAGTGTATACAGCCTCTGGCCCAAATCACTTAAACCTATATTTTGTGAATTACAGTAAATCAGTGTTAGAAAGTTCTACAACAGTGACAAAAAGCTTTGCATTCCAGACAAATCCCTTGAGCTATCCAACACTTTTTTTCCACAGTAGGCAGAAATAATGCTTATAAAAACAAAAACATGAGAACAGGTTTTCCGAGGAAACAAAGACTAAAAAAATGAATGAAGAGCACAAGCACAGGGTTTTCAGTATATCAAATCACCTTTCCTGTGATGTTATATAGCTGGGCTTGTCAGCATTTTGTTCTCCTTACAATTTGGTTTATGAAAAGAACTAGTTCTAAATATTACTTTTGGGTGCATCTACACAAAATGCTTACTACGCATTAGCCTAGTAACACTGTGTAGGAGTGTGGCGGTTAAAAATTGTACTAATAGCCTACTGTGCTGTGTTATTAGGTTAATGCGCAGTAAATGTCACAAACTCTAGTTATTGCACATTTAGTTAGTACTTTATTAAGTACTAAAATAAATACACAGTATCTAAGGCACGTTAATGAACGTGTAGACGAGCCCATCATGCATAATGTGGCTCAAACGTTTCATACAGAGATGACACGTTTATAGTACTTGTTTCCTGCATTGGATTTATCTACGTTTAGAACTCAGTCTTATTAGCAGTGTCTGTAGAGTAGTAGCTATGATTTAGAATACAAATGGTAGAAGAAGAGGAGGACTTCAGTTCTAATTACTTGTTAGGAATCTTTTAAAAAAAGACAGATAAGACTCTGTTTTATTAAAAGTGCTGTTGGCTTTTTAAAACTAAGCAGAAAATTGCCCAAATGAGAAAGGTTGTGAAATGGTAATTCAAATGCCCCTTTTGTTTCCATAGACACTTCAAGATCTTTATCACCTGCTGAGTGCCTGCCAGTATGAATAAACATTGGAGTGGCAGGCTACATAGCACTAAGTAGATTCTGACTGAGGGACAAAACACCTCCTGCTTCTGTCTGCTGTTCTATTGTTTAAGTAAAAATATGAAAGTTTATAGGAAAAAACGTTCCTATCTTTTGTTTTTTTTTCCTAAAAGCAATTCTTTTTTTTAAACCCACTTTCCTGAAAATAATATCGCTCTTAAAATAGTGATTATTAAAGCAGTATTATATGAATCACTTCTCTAAAGAACTTAGGAGCCTACTCACTATAAGAAACATATTGTATGCATTTGTATCTTTGGAAAATAGCACAAATCATTTTAATGATGTGGAATCTTTTCTCTAGAATGAATTTTTTGAAAGAGTTGTTTAGATATTTCTTTGGAGGGATGGGTATACAGCACAAAGAAAAGAGCCCTGAAAAATGAATTGCAACTGGGTGAATGTGGCATTCCCATGGCCATAACATGACACACTAATTTTGGGTAATAACAGTTTAGAATTGGGAGTGCATTTTTTGCTCCTTGCCCTGTTGGTCTTGGAAGCTTTCCATTAAGGCTGTTCGTGTTTTTCTATAGAGAATAGAAGGATTGCTTTCCATCACTCCCACGTCTTTCTAAGTGTCTCAGAAGTAATGTTCAGGCTTATTCAGGTAGAGGGGAAGCTATTTGCACAGCAGCAAATCCATAATGGGAACCCATTTAAAAACCAAAAAGACCAATATTTTTACAAATAAATGCCTAAAATACCATAATTGAAAGACATTAGAGAAAAGATAATGCTTTCCACTTGCATTTCAGAATCCAAAAGCACTTTACAAGTAACAAATTAATCTTATACTGCCCAGGTGAGGTAGGTAAATTGGGGCCTTGTCACATTCACTTGCAACAGTTGCCAGTCATTGGAATGTTGTGATGTAGTCACGTTTGTATGTGGTAGAAAGTTATTATACGTTCACTTGCATAGTTGGGTTGTAGTGACCTATTACAGTTAGGACATGTTAAGGAGATAATCTTTGCTTGAAAAGGAAAACTGTACTGGGTCAAAACAAACAAACAGAATGTACGTATTGGCCAGGATTTTGTGACTAAATGTTTTTACATTGAAACAAGTCATAAGAAAGTACCAGGTTTGGCTAGATGAATAAAAAAGATGGGGCAAGTGGGAGAGGGAGAGAGAGAAATTCAGAAGAAAAACTTGAATTTGGTCTCCTGTATTCCAGATCAGGTTTGCACGGAAATTTATGAGGCACAGAAGCTTTTTTTGCTTAGTTTTGTCAAACTTTTAATTGAAACAGCATGTTCCCATGGAATATTGATTCTCTCTAATCTGCAATTTGTATGGATAACAGTTCCGCTGGAAAAATATATTTTTGGACAGCTTCAGTCCCTCCTACTTTAAAAAATCTGGCCTTATTTCACATCAGCCACTTGTCTGCACACCCTTAGTGTACTACTTGATCAGAGCTCTTTTGGCCTTGGCTGATAGCTGCTTGTTCCGTGGCTTTCCATAGTTTGTACCAAAGAGCTTTTTGGTACAGCATGTCAACTTCATACTGTTTTTTTTCTTCTAAGCCAGTGATAGTCATTGTAGTGCCTTCCACTTCAGGTATTGATTACTAGGTACTGTACAGTACCTTCCCAAAGGCTGTTAGTTTTCGGTGTAATGAATTTTTAAAAAATGCTAGCAAAAATTGGACCCTGTAACAAAGGTTGGACAGCTTGGAGTGATGACTAAAGTCTGAAAGACAATATACAGGCCACGCTATCTATTTTAGTATAGGGTTTGTGGACCTTATTACCTTAGTGGCTGGTTGCCTCTCACTCTTGAAAGCATTTATTCTTAACATCCTTGTGAGATGGCAGAACTGTTACCTTCATTTTAAGGATGGAAAACTGATGTGGAGTGATCAGAGGCAAAAGTTTGACTTACACAAATAGAAAGTTTGTGGTAGAGTCTAGACTTGCATGTCTCATACCACATACAAGTCTAGACTTGCTTGTTCATAACACATTAGTGGCAGATCCTAGGGAGGATGGGACTGATCATGTACTACCAGCACCGCCCCCCCAGGACCCCCTGCCACTCTCAGTGCTCCTTGCTGCCCATGGCAGGTGGTTGGACTAGATGATCTGTCTAGGTCCCTTCTGACTCATTGATTCTATGATTCTATGATACCAATGCCCCACCTATCTCAGTCCACTTTTGCACTCCAGAATTGGAAGTTCATCAGTGAGGCCTATACCAGATTCATCTTTAGTGCCTATTAGTGATCTCCTTTGTCTCCACTAGGTTTGAGAAGTCTAGAGATAAGTCTAGAGCAGCCTCACTAGCTGGTCCATGAAGCATGCTTAGTCCTATTCTCTCTAGGGACCAGTCTTGCAGTATACACAAGTTCTAGATCTTCCAAGTAAATGGCTTATGCTATAGCCACTGGACCATTCTTATTATCTAAGCCAAGTCTTTTTTTTAATACTGGTCTAGGCACCTGAAAAATTATTCCATCTTAGGAGCGATCCTAAATATTTATATTACATCTTCCCTTGGAGTACAGAGCATGCAAGGATTAGGGAGTGTAGAAGCAATGTACTTCAGTGACTTTTGCCTCTGGGGTAACATTACAAGTCTGGAATCATATAGAGCAGGGATGGCTAACTTGCAGCATGAGTTCCACATGCGTCATAGACAGCCTCTCTGTGTGGCATGCAACAGATCAGGGAGAAGACAAGTAGCACAGCAGCATATATGGCCAGAAGCTGAAAGCAGAGCAGGAGATTAGGTAAGGAGCATAGTGCAGGAAGCATAACAGGAGGCTGGTCAGGGAGCACAGAATGTGGAGCAGAAAGCAGATCAGACAGAGGAAGAGGATGAGAGTGGCACTTGGGGAGGGTGCAGGGCTAATTTGTGGTATGCCTGCTAAAAAGATTGGCCTCTACTGGTTTAGAAAAACCACAAGTCTGCTAAAAGTTATTCTGAGGATTAAAAAAGGAAGACTATTATGATGACTGGGAAGCTGATTGTTTGTATTACTCCTCCCAAACACCTCAGCATTTATGGGGGGTGGCATCAAATTCAGCCCTTAAACTATTTCTCATCATTTGCGGATTCTAGGGGCTACTGGCACATGTTTTTTTTTTTTTTTTTTCCTGGAGGTTGTTTTCTTTGTTGCAGGAGTAAAATATAACCAGCTGTTCCAGTGTTAGTATGTACATGACTTAATTTTCTGGCAAGTTCTGTGCTAATGATGAAGATTTGTCACTGGGGCCAGGTACAGACATTACACTTTTACCAGTATGGCTAGGGACAGACATTCAGAAAGCCTGAGCCTGAATTAATTCAATCTTCACAGGTTAGTCTGACCTGGCTAGGACAAACCAGTTTTGTAACCAGGCAGGAATCCCAGAAATGCAGGCACAGGCCTGCAGTGGCTCAGGCTAGAAGCTGGGAGGGGGAGTGGTGCTACAGCAGCCCTCCTTTCTAGTTTCACAGCACTGAGCTGAGGGGAGCATGGCCAGGCCCAACAAGATGCTTTGATTAGGGGGGGGTCCCCCTACTTGATAACAGAGCATTTATCAGCTCTGTTATTAGTATTTAACACCTCATCAGAAAACACAGCCTTGCTCATTACAACCTCCTCTTAAACAGCCTTTTTCCAAAAGGAGGAATACAGGGACATTACCATCCGAGCTGCTGATTACCTTCAAAAAGCCCTAAGTGAACACTGTCCTGTCTCCCTTAAATAGCATTAGCTAGCATACCACATGCTGGTTACAGTCCATGCTGTGGAAGAGGAGGATGAAGGATCTCTGCTTAAGCAGTGAGTGGAGGGGCGGGGAGGGGGACATGGGGAAGCCAGGCAGAACCTGCTTTGCTTGCAAGTCTCTACTGGAGCTCCAGCCAGGGAGCAGAGGGGAGGGGCCAGGCCTGCTGTGAAGCAGAGAGCCCTGTCCAGGCCGGAGAGCATGCCAAGGTGCTGGGGGTGTCTGGTTTAGCTTAAACCAGCAAAGGGTCTGGGACAAACATTGCATAAACTGGTCTGACCCATTCTCACCTGACTTTCTTTGTTTTGTACTTCTGTGCACATACATGGACACTTAGTTAAGTCTGATACTACATTTGACCGATTTTATCTCAAACTGGCTTCAGCTGCTTTCAAACTGGTTTATGTGCGGTGCGGTGAACATCTGAGTGGAAACTGGTCTATATACATAACATAACAGAAGTTTTGCACAAATAGGTTGGTTTAAAAATGGTGGAACTTGGTTTGAGATTGTGCCCCGCAGCCCCCAGGATGAATGTATGTTCGCTACCTATCTAAACTATACTGCTTACAGAAAACCATGTAATTTAGATGGATTTCACCTTGGGCTTCTATACCTAGAGTTTTACTAGGCACCTAGCATTTGAAAACATTTCCTTCACTGAACCAGAAGTGGAAAAGTATTGTTCTTACTACTCTGTGGGCTAGCTGTTTCATCAGGGAAAATAATGGTACCTCGTTTCACAGTCTTAAGTGGTCTTGAGCTTTTATATTAATACAAATGAATTCCATTAGCAGTGCTACCCATCAGTCAAATGTTAATTTGTCTAAAATGTAAACACTCCTAGATGACATAGGAAAGTGCCAAAAAAAATCTTAAATGAATTGACCTGTGATACTTAGTTATTAACCTGTCACAACAAAAATGAAATAAAAATTCTTAAAATGTGTCATGTCCTTCTTCAACTCTGTCTCTCTTAAGCAATCATTTCCTCCCTTTCAGCCCTGTTCATTCTATACTAGGAGTGCTAAACAATTATGGGCTATTTGTTACAAGTTCTCAGGATTTTTGTTTAATTTTTTCCAAAAACTCTGATTTGCTGAAACTATTAAGAAAGGGTCTTCTTTAATAAATGTTATGTTTAGAAAAATTGGTGAGGGGGAAATTGAACTTATTAGATATTATTTTTAGATTTCAAAATTTAAGTTTTTCATTTTGGGGTCTTGTTTCAAAATGTTATTTTATTATAAACAAGGTTACAATAAATAAAAAGCTGAAATTTAAAGTAAATATTTCAAAATGATCAGAGTGCCCTGATCCAGTCCTCTGTATTTGTAGTGAAAGTTTTGAGTTTCTGGCTTCTGATTTCTTACCCCATTTGGACAGGAAAGAAATAACTCAAAAACATCAAAAATGCAGAAACATTTCCCCTCCCATCTCTAATAGCTAGGCCATTTATTTATTTATTTATTGGTTTATTAATTAGCTGAAATAGACAGTTACATTTAAAGAGGGGAAACCTTTCAAGAACCACATCTAGTATGATGAGCTTCTTGAGAAAACTACAGCTACAACATCCTGTGGATGATTTCACAGATGTTATTTTTTTCTCTGTTTTCATAGCCAATGGCTCTTACATGATTTTGATATTTTAAGGCTGTAATGCTGACCAAGTTATAGTTTTCACTTTGTCTTCATTTTTTAAAAACTGTTCTCATTGTTATAGTGAAATATAATGGCAAATTAAAGCAGAAACTAGAAGATAAGAGATAAATGTATGTAACTCTGGACATAGATGAATCAGCACATGACATGAATATGTTTAGGGATTAGGGTTGCTTAATACCTTTATGGAAGAGTGGTGTTTAAAATGGGCCGCTTTTGCTAGAAAAGGAAATATAAATTTTGGGTGTGCTTTTAGAGTGATTGTACATGAATAAAATTCTAGTTTACTGAATTCAGCTGATAGCTACTATAGAAGTTGTTCCTTTTGCTATTTTAAACTGTTTTCTGGGATTTTAGAAGTAGAGGATTTGGAAAAAGGAACATGAACATAGTGGTGTGGTAAAAATGCAGCTCTTAAGGACAGAAATAACAGGTTGTTTGCAGATATTACATTTAGATCAATCTAACTAGGATTGGGTCAATTTAAGTGCCAAGCTCTGTGCAAACATTTTGGGAGGTGGCACTGGGCAAAAATGGTTGGTCCAATCTATATTAGTTTATCTGAGGAGGTGAACTAAATTAGACCAGGAGAACAGGGTAGCCCAATCTACTAAACATTTGAACATATTCAGAGTGTATCCCTAGTGCTGAGCTACTTGCTGCAGCCCCAGAGCTGAGCAATTTTAGCCCCCCTGATCACCCAAACTTCCAGGTTCACCCACCAACCATGCCCACACACCCTCCAACCCCACTTTCCCGCACCACCCCACAGATATGCCAACTTTTGTGAACATTCTAGTTTAGAGACAGATATTTTTGAATTTCTGTTTCTTCAAAAATGCTGTCAATACAGCACTCTCTCACTTGAATCTTCTACTCATATTTTAAGTTTCTTTGCATCCATAGAGGCAGTGGCAGTGAAGGGAACATTGTAAGCAATGTGGGGAATGTGCACCTAGATGCTAGGCAAGGTAATGCAGAGCAAATCACATTGTAATTTGCCAATAAAGGGACTTCAGTCTGCTGAGAGATATGTTGAGGGGGGAGGGGGACATGGGAAAGCCAGGCAGAAACTGCCATGCCTGCAAGTCTCTACTGGAGCTCTGGCCAGGGAGCAGCGGGCAGGGGCCAGCCCTGCTGTGAAGCAGAGAGCCCTGCTCAGGCTGGAAAGCATGCTGGGATGCTGGGGGTATCTGGTTTAGCTTAAACCAGCAAAGGGTCTGGGACAAATATTGCATAAAACAGTTTGACCTAAATCAGTTAAGTCTGATACTACACTCAACCAAGTTTATCTCAAACTAGCTTCAGCTGCTTTCAAACTGGTTTATGTGCACTGAACATCTCTTTTGTTACAGGTTTAAACCAGTTTCTGATCACTTAAACCAGTGTATGTGTAATGTCTGTCTCTAAACTATAAGTGAGTGGAAACTGATCTATATACATAACAGAAAAAATAAAAATTAAAGACACAAGCAGTTGGGGATGGAGTGGACTCAAATCATGGTAGGGCTGTGGATCATCAACAAAGATTATTTGTAGAAACAGACTGGGAGATAGCTCAGTAGCAGCTTCTCAGCCTGCCCTGTGATCAAGAAGGAAGTGACTGGAAGGTTTTGTGTGTTGAGGTAGTATGGTAAAACCAGTAAAAGTGGAGTTGCTGGGATATTACAAGTTGTTTACCTCCAATGCTGAAAAAGAAGGGGAATTCTGCACAGTGGCCAAGATGCCAAAGTGGTACCCTGGGAGACGCTTTCAAGGAATCAGAGTTTGGGGTAAGTATTTTTTTTTTTTTGCCAAGTGAAGGGGAATAAGATAATGCAAATGTATAGTAGTATGATTACTTTTATAGCTCCTGAAAACTTGCAAGATGCTTCTTAGAGGATGAGAAAAATATGGTCTCCTAAAAGAGTTTTTAATGGAACAAGCATAGAGAAGAGCTGGTATAAGGAAAAATAAAAATTATAATGATATGATTATATGATTACTTAGGTTAGGTGTGGGTTAGATAAAAGTTTGTCTGTCTAGGAATAACATGAATGAGAAATAAGACAGTAA
This sequence comes from Crocodylus siamensis, assembly GCF_052110815.1. Classification (NCBI taxonomy): domain Eukaryota; kingdom Metazoa; phylum Chordata; order Crocodylia; family Crocodylidae; genus Crocodylus; species Crocodylus siamensis. Next base: position 310,375,104 of record NC_143395.1, read on the forward strand.
ATATATTGCTTTGTTTACTGTGGATAATGGATACCTTAAATAATTTGCATAATCTAGTTTTCATATTACTTGAAACATCTCAAGTGGCAATGAAAAATCAATCATCCATTCTCACCTGACTTTCTTTCTTTGTTTTGTACTTCTGTGCACATACACGGACACACACAGGCACACCCATCATGACAGCTCTGTCAAATTTAATTCCCTATTCATTTTCCCCCTTCTTGTCTAGTCCTCAATTTCAGGAGCTCCCATATCACCAGCATGAAGGATAGAATCTTAGTTTTGTTGAAGTCAGCAGGAGGTTTGTCAATTGACTTCAGTAAAGCCAAGATTTCACCCATGGTGCTGTGTGAAGCCTTATACATATTTGGCACGGCTTTACAGTTCAGGTCAGTACATTTGCTAAAGGTAAAAAGAGAGCAGCATTTAAGTAAATAAAAAAAGACAACGCTTTTGCATTTTTTTCCGTTTCACTGCTTGATACTCCTCTAGCTCTGGGCAAAACGCATAATATGTTAAACACAGAGCTACTTTGGAGATAGATGCAATATACAAGCCCAGATAAGTGAACAGTTCCTGACTGGATGATTATTTTAATAATAGGAATTGCCATAATAGCTTCACCTAAGAAATGCAACCAGATATCAGGGACCAGTAGCATAAATAGGGGTGGATGAGTTGGGCATGAGCTCTTGGGGCTGATTAAAAGAGGCACAAGAATGGCAGCTGCCATCATTGGCCAAGCCACTACTGCCCAGAGTGTAACACTTCCTATATCAGTTTCTGTCAGAGGCCAAGATAGCTAGAAAGAAAGAGACCAGGCCACAAGTTAGTACTAAATATTAGAATTCATTGTGTCCGTATTTTGTGATATCACATGGTCTGCACAGAAGCATGTAGTTTACTTTTCCTGAATAATATAATGTTCTCGTTATAACACTTGATTCTGACATTTGTGATGTCAGATGACATGTCATTGTGAGAGTAGCATTAAAAATGATATTCTCTTGAGCCACATAGCATTTGTCTGTTATATGAATAGAAATGCTACATTTTTAATTTAAAATGTTCAGCTAACTAACTGTTGAGGAAAAATCTTCTAAAAGAATATTCATGTTGGCACATTAGCAATGCAGGACTTTTTCCATCTGACAATATAGGGAACACTCGAGATTGATAATTTGTTGATAGCTTTTGGATTTTGATTAATGTTGGTTTATGGGTTGGTACAATATTTTACCAAACTAGTGATTTCTTTCTTAGTATTTCTAAGCTTTAGGCTAGAAACTGCAATTGAATTGAAGCTTCTGCTACTGTGACAGAAAACCAATATTGCAGATGTTAAACAACATTCTTTATTAAAATGCGCAGACATTAAAAAGCTAAGGAAATGACCTCACAGGTGGATTTGAGGGAAACAGATTATTATAGTATTTATTTGTAAATCAGCTTGAAGGTTGTTTTTTTTTCCAGTGTGTTTTACACTGATTTATTTGAAAAGTAAGACAAGGTCAAGTTTTAGGTGTACTTCACAGATTCATAGGAGCAGGGTTGGAAGGGACCTTGCAGATCATCAGGTCCGAGCCCCTGCCCTGGGCAGGAGAGAAAACTGGGCTCAAATGACCCCAGCGAGGTAAACGTCGAGCCTCCTCTTAAAGTCCCCCAAAGTAGGAGCCAGCATCACTTCCCTTGGAAGTTGGTTCTAGATCCTAGCCGCCCTGACTGTGAAGTAGTGTCTTCTAATGTCTAGTCTGAACCTACTCTCAAACAACTTATAGCCGTTATTCCTTGTTACTCTGGGACGCGCTTGGGGGAACAAGGTCTCTCCCATTCCCCGCTGGTCCCCCCTAGTAATTTTATAGATGTCCACCAGGTCCCCTCTCAGCCTTCTCCTGTGAAGGCTGGACATGTTAATAAAATAGTTTAACTGATGCATTTTCAGTGTTCATAGAAGTACCTTCTATGTGTGCTTTGCTGAAACAAAACAAAACAACACAAATAACAATAACCCCCCCAACAAACATATATAAGTCCTAAGCATTAAAGATGATTAAGCTATATCTGGAGCGTTCTCTGGGAAAACAGGAGATAGGATTCAATTCAGCAAAACACTTAATTATGTGCTTCAATTCATCACTAAGAAGCAGCAAATTTAAACAATGTGGATTTCCATATTCAGTGAAGTACAATAAAATGAACTTGAATAAGTGCTTAAATTAAGTGTGTGTTTCAGTGTTTTACCAAATTTGGCAATAAGTTCCTAGTATTGAGGAATGAATGGATAGTTAACTAGTTTTATACTAGGTGTTGTTTCAAATATAAACCACAAAAGGTAATTCTGAGCAATCCATACTAAGGCCCCACATCTTACAAACACACTCGTGCTTAAGTTTAAGTTCATAGTCAAGATCAGTTCAGATATCATGAGCATAAGTGGTATTACTTCAGGGACATGTGCATAAGTGCATGGAAGATGTTTATCTAAGGCCTGTGGCACATGTTACTGTTAATGGTTTGATTAATGTGTTAACCACACCATAGTAATAGTACTACACACGTTCAGGTGATTTATGGTGCTGTAAAGTGGTAAACCATCCACAAACTTACTAAAAAAAAAATGGAAACATCTTTATGGCTTGTTTGTATGACGCCATAAATAGAATGCATAGTACCTTCATGCTGATACAGACATTGGGGGTGTTGGAGATGGGGTTGGCATCAGAACCAGTACAATCTTGGACCCAGGGGCAGATCCAGGCAGGGTACAGTTGAGCTCCCCTTTGATTCTTACTCCATCTGAACTTTAAAACCAACTGCCTGAGAGGGACAGCAGCACTTCTATTCAGGCAGTGCTGAGGGAGTGAGTTGTCTTCATGACTTATCATAATCAGGGTGACCATACATCCTGGATTGTCTGGGATAGTGCTGGATTTCAGAGGTCGGTCCTAGTTGGCTGGTGAAAATTAAAATAAGAATCCCAGGTGTGGGGTGAAGGGCAGGGAGGTGGAGAGTCAGGAATGGCAGAAGTTGCAAAATAAGAAGCTCTATCAGGCAGCAAAATTGCTGTAATAGGTTAGTTTGATTAGTGGAATGGATAGGGGATTGTTAATTCCTGTGAAGAAAACAATGGGTCATTAACAGGCCATTGACTCCTTAGCTGCCTGAATAGTAATATCAGTGGTGCCCTACATGTCTGTCTTCAGCAGCAAGGACAGGAGAGGATGGGAGGACAACAGTGTCCCAGATTTCAACATTGACCCATATTATCTTAATTAGAATGTACCTGATTATTGCTTATCTCAGGTATTAATGATAATCACTTCTTTTTAATGGTCTTAATGACCTGTTGATCAATTTATCCTTTCTTCTGCAGTTTTGCTGTCCATTAGCCTTTCCTGGTACTAACTCTTTTCTGTTTCAGAGCCCCAAAGACTGCTTTCAGTCCTAGCTAAAAACCTTAACTCAGCTGTGGTAACATTAACTCAGATTAAAATTAACTAACGGAAATAATTGACACTGGGTGGATCAACACATACAATTAATTCAACTGAATACATTCCAGCACAATTTGAACTGGAGTAAAAATTAAAAAGACTTATTCTGAACTGCTTGTTGCTGGGATGTGTTACTTCGGTTTGCTTTTCAATTTTATTTTACAATAAAGATGATTTTTTTTACCTTGTTCATCAATGAGAGCAAAAGATTACAAAATAGAGGGAAACAAAGTAATGATGATAAAAAAGAAATCCAGCATTAAAAATAAACATGAGACTAAGTGAAGACGAGCCAAAGATACTAAGAGTCTCTAGTCCAGTGGCTCTCAATCTTTTTAAATTCAGGGACCTCCCCCTAGTTTTTCTAAATTTAGTGGCACCCTAGTTGAGAACAGGGGTGACCACCAGGATTTGGGGGAACGTTTGTTCACCAGAGCGCCCCAAGGGATGACGAGGTCGAACGGTCACAAACTCCTGCAAGACCGTTTCAGGCTGGACATAAGGAAGAATTTCTTTACTGTCCGAGCCCCCAAGGTCTGGAACAGTCTGCCAGCGGAGGTGGTTCAAGCACCTACCTTGAACACCTTCAAGAGTAATTGGATGCTTATCTTGCTGGGATCCTATGACCCCAGCTGACTTCCTGCCCTTTGGGCAGGGGGCTGGACTCGATGATCTCCCGAGGTCCCTTCCAGCCCTGATGTCTATGAAATCTATGAAAACTAATCCTGATGTCACTGTCTCTACAGACTTTTAAGTGCAGTAATTTACTGTGCCATTGGATAGTACTTGTATCTGACTGGACTATGTGATGGCACTATAAATTAGTTTACCATGGCCCAATTGCCGTGAATGTGTAGACAATAAATTAGTCTACTGCACAGTAAAGCTCATGTGTAGATGTGCTTAGTGAAGTGTTGGATGCACTTGTTTAACAAATCTAAATAAGAGATGTACAATTAAGTATAATGACTACAGGACTAATAAAACAATATTTTTTACTATTTTTTTCTGTGTTTTCTAAACCAACATAATCTACCAAATGACTGCACATTGCAGTAAAGTTATAGTAATTTTTGCTTCAATCTTAAACTGAGTAATTTATGCTTAGGTCCCTAGCATATTAGTAAAGCTTCTAGTTTCTCTTTACTTGGAGAAAAATGTATGTTCTGTTGCATGGGGTTAGGTGTCTAAACATGCATTTAAGCACAACTAATGCGCATGAAATGATTTTTGGCAGGTGTCTACACTTGTAGGGATTTGGCACTAAAGTTAGTGAACTTGACTTTAAAGTTAGTGCCAAGTCCCTGCAGCCCTGCTATGCACTCCTACTGGCTGGGCAGACCCAGCACTTAAGTTAGTGCTGGGTCATGTCTACACATGCATTAATGTACTTTAACTAATCACGCCTAAAGGTAAGGCGTGATACGGTGCATTTGCAGGTATCAAATTTAGACATGGTTAGCCTAATTTTGCCATTTTTTATGTGCATTAAGGGCAACATGTGTAGATGTGTGCCCATAATGCGCATTAAATTAGGTTAATTCCCGTGCAGACACATCTGGGGTGTTGTACCACACCATGTCTACACTCCCTGTTTTAGAATCCTAGATCTTCCTGTGGCTGGTCCTCAAGCTGAAAATCAATTGCCAGAAGAATTGGCTCCGGCTGCTAAGAACATGGCAACCCTTAAGCCCTGAAGTCTTTTCTGTTAGGTTGTGGGGAGCTGGGCTGAACCTGCACTTTTTAGATGTCCCCACTTTATAGAGGCTCGTGGATCCCAAGGCCCCAGTGTCCCTGGGCATGTAAAAAAACCACATGTGTAGCTGAGTTCATCTGACAGTCTGCTGATAGTGAGACTCAGCCCCAACATACCTGGATCTTGAACCAACTCTGATAAGTCAGGGCTGGGTACAAAATCAGATGATTGTCAGACTGGGCCTAAACAGCTGCGAGTCAGGGATCTGGGGACAGAGCCACCCTTAGATTTGGGGGACTGGCTAGAGGAAGCTAAGCAGTTGTATGATTGGGAGCCTCTTCTCAAATATTGTGCCTGCTGCCTTATACATTTGGCAGAAGGTGCAAGTTTTGAGATGCAGTCTAACATTCCTTTGATTGTCTGAAATTTTGCCACGGGCCTACGTGACATAACTTCTTTTTTGTATGCACCCATATTTATGTGTTTAATAAGAACTGTAATGTAGAGAGTTCATGAAAAATAGAAACTGCCAAGTTCTTAACCTAAGAAGGATTAGACATATTACTAGTTCCCTGTTTCCTATGAAGATTTTGAGCCTAGTTCTAATCACATGCCCGTTTTGTATTTATGTAAGTTTCCATTAACTTCTATGGAGTTAGTCAGAGATGTGATATAGGTGTAAAATTAGACTAAGGGCCATTTTGTTTCTAATTTTTAACCATAATTGGTGTTAGGAACGTCATATGTAAAAGGCACTGAAAATTTTACTGATTATTTTTAGGATATACTTTAACAGTAGAACTCTGCAGAGAATGTTGCAGGTTTCCAAGATTATATCTAACAAGAAATATGTTATATTTTTATGAAAAATATAGAACAGCGTGTTTATTTTGTATTTCATTCAGTCTTGTCCACTAGACAATAATTCCTGGAATCCTAATAATTCTTTTAGCTATTAGCTAATATTTTTAATATTTGGAATTGCATATAAAATGTTTAATAATGGTGAATAATTGGCATCAGTGATCTACTGCAGTTACTTTATTTGTGTGGCTATATAAAATATTTGTTTCTTTTTATCTTGATTTTCCATATGTGAGACCATATAATTCAATAATTTACTCTGAGTGTTAAACTTTAAATTTTATTTCAGAAAATTGCCTATTGTACATGAGGTACTCATGATTTTCTCTCTATCAATTTTTGTGTAAGTTGTTTATGACTCAAAACATCTGCTATAACCAGCTAAAATCTTGAAAGACAACATTTTAATGAATTAAGATAAGTTAAGTAGCAAACTTAATTCTGAATTCTCAGAATGTTTGTTCTGTATTCAAAAAGTGTGTTCATTTGGAAGAGAAAATAATGTTGAATTCATACATAAAAGTTCAATCCTTGATTTAAGTGTGCTTTCGCTAATGCACATTAAAATAGACTAATGCACATTAAAGCATCACTATAACTGTGCTCTTTAGTTAATGGGCATTATGGTAGGCTAATGCACATTTTCCTAGTAGCTTACAATGGAGGGTGCCTATACATGAGCTGGGAGGCTGCTCCATGCCAATGCGCTGTAATTATAGCGGAGCAGAGTAGACTTGATAAATCAAGTCTGATGGAGCGTGGTAATTGCCGTGCTTCAGCTAGCCTCTGCATCTTATGTATCCGTGTCCCCGTGCTTCAAAAAGGTGGCAGAGATGCTTTAACTAAAGCTTGTTCAATGAGCTTTAGATAAAGCACCCCACCACCATTTTGAAGTATGGGGATGCTGATACATGAGACGATCTGGGTGCTTTAATTAGAGACACTCTCACAGTCACTCTAAATAAAACATCTCTCCTACTCCCAGCACACATGTAAAAATGCCCAGAGGTGCTAGATTTAATGCGCATTAACTAAAGTACATTAATGCACATATAGATGCATCAAGTGAACAATGCCTCCACCATACTGCATCAATTCTTTATTTTCAGTTATTCTGAAGATATTGCTTTATGTGCTTTCTGGTCAGTAGTTTAACTAGAAGCGTCTGGAAAATTAATTTAATAAAGCTTGGCTATATTTCTTTTCCTCAACAGAAATTGTATTTTCAGTATACTTAGTGCATTTCAGCTGCCTGGAAGCAAAGTAGAAAGTACTTGAAGAACTACATTAGCCCTGGGAGATCCAATCTGTTCAAAGTAGGAAGGTAGCAAGATAGATAATTGTAGTCGGGCTATATAAAGTAACATATTTGAAGTCCCCAGATGTAAAATAACTTTTTATTATCTATCAAGGAGGGAACCCCCCCCCTCAAACCCTAGTAAATTAGTGGTCAGTGAGAGAGTGTAATGTTTTTCTTGATCAGTAGACCAAGTTTTTTCCTTCCAGTTTTCATTTCACCTGCTGTTCAGGTAAAGCTGGGAAGAGGAGGAAGTAATATAATAAATGAGACAGATGAGCTTTATTATTCATAAAAATGATTTATAAGGCACAGGTAAGGTTTATTTTAACTTTATTTGCCTGTGCTTTATGCATATCAACTTCTAACAACCCTTTATCAGTTTTATGAATGACAGTAGAAAATCAGCATGGATTTCTGACATATATGTGTGAAAGCAGTAACTTCCACAAGCGTTCGCAGTTCACTCAGATTTCCTTTTGAGTTTCCAAGAGATTGAGTTTTTCATTTTGAATTCTTAATGCAGCTTTTCACAATGCAATAATTCCCCTTTTTTCCTAGTATAATCAGCATTGCCAAAAGACTGAAGACTGGATTATTGTGCTAAATTTTGGAGGAAATAGGGAAAGGATATATATACTTCTGCTGGGCTTGAATAATTTCAGAATACCTTGTGGATTTAGGGGAGGATCTTCATCTCTTGTTGATTCTCTTCCAGTAGAACTATGCCTGACTCTCAGAAAATCTTTGCACTCTTGCTGCACAGAGTTTGATTCCCTGTAGGCCACAGGAGTTCTAAAAAGCAAGAGAAGCACTAGCTACTTGCTACTGGGTAGATGATGAACTACTTATCCTGGCTTTCTTTAACCTACAACTTTCAAGGACAGCAAAACTAGTCTGGACATGATGCAGTTATTCCTAAAAATAAGAAAAGGAAAGGTGAAAAAGAGAAGAGGAGGGTATAGTTATGTAGAAAGTTCATTTATAATCCCAAATCCACCTGAACAAAAGGTGGATTTAGGGAATCCATGGGTCTGGGAAAACTTCCCAGGTTTGCCACCAGCTGATTTACTTGCGTGGGCCATATAGTGGATCCTGTTTGCAAACTTGTCTATGTTAACACTTCAGACTTTCCTGGAGAAGACTGCCAGGTTAAATCTTTTCCAGTCGTATTCCCTGCTTGTACTTTTTTATAGCCAGAATCACTTTTTTTATTTTCTAACTTTACCCTAAATAGCCCATATGTCTGTTTCATAGATTTAATAAATTTCGTAGATGTTAGGGTCGGAAGAGACCTATTAGATTGGGTCCAAACCCCTGCCCCGGGCAAGAAAGAGAGTGCTGGGGTCAGATGACCCCAATCAGGTGTTTGTCCAATCTGTTAAATACCTCCAAGGAAGGGGACAGCACCACTTCCCTTGGAAGTGTGTTCCGTATTTTGGCAACCCTCACCAGGGGTAATGTGGGGCCCCTGCAGGACACGATGGGCAACTTAGTCGTCATGCCAGATGACAAAGCTAACATATTTAACTATTTCTTTGCCTCTGTCTTCCTAAGTAGGGACCAGTTCAGCCACCTCCCTGCTGGGCCCCCCTCGGGCCCCGGAGAGACACGCCTGGGCAAGGGGTTAGCGAGGAGTTAGTTAGGGTACTTCTGGAGAGGCTGGACGTGTTCAAGTCCGCTGGTCCGGACGATCTTCACCCTAGGGTTCTACAGGAACTGGCCGAGGTCATTGTGGGACCCCGGCGCGGCTCTATGAGCACTCGTGGTGCTCTGGTGAGGTGCCGGAGGACTGGAAGAGGGCCAATGTGGTCCCTATCTTCAAAAAGGGAAAAAAAGAGGACCCGGGAAATTACAGGCCAGTTAGTCTTACCTCAATCCTGGGTAAGCTCTTTGAAAAAATTATCCTGGCACACATCCAGGAGGGCCTTGCAGGGGAATGCATGCTCAGGGGCAGCCAACATGGGTTCATCAGTGGCAGGTCTTGTCAGACCAACCTGGTGGCCTTTTACGATCAGGTCACCAAATCATTAGACGCAGGGGTTGCTGTGGATGTAGTCTTTCTGGACTTCCGGAAGGCTTTCGACACTGTCTCTCACCCTGTCCTCATCAAAAAGCTGGGAGACTGTGGTGTCGATGCCCACACGGTCAAATGGGTCGCCAACTGGTTGGAGGGCCGCACCCAGAGGGTGGTAGTGGATGGGTTCTTCTCAACCTGGAAGGACGTGGGCAGTGGGGTTCCGCAGGGCTCGGTCCTCGGGCCCGCACTGTTCAACATCTTCATCAGTGACTTGGATGAGGGGGTAGAAAGCACCCTGTTCAAGTTTGCTGATGACACTAAGATGTGGGGGGATGTGGGTGCACTAGAAGGGTGCAATAGGCTACAAGCTGACCTTGACAGGTTGCAACGGTGGGCGGATGAGAATAGGATGGGGTTTAACACTGATAAGTGCAAGGTGTTGCACATGGGGAGGAAGAACTGGCACCACACTTACAGGTTGGGGAACTCCCCTCTTGCCAGCACGGAGACGGAAAAGGATCTTGGAGTTGTCATTGACTCCACGATGAACATGGGCCGGCAGTGTGGGGAGGCAGTCAAGAAGGCCAACTGTACCCTGTCATGCATCCACAGATGCATCTCGAGCAGGTCCAGGGAGGTGATCCTCCCCCTCTATGCGGCACTGGTCAGGCCGCAGCTGGAGTACTGCGTCCAGTTCTGGGCGCCACACTTCAAGAGGGATGTGGACGATATGGAAAGAGTCCAGAGGAGGGCCACTCGTATGATCAGGGGTCAGCAGGGCAGGCCTTATGAGGAGAGGCTACGGGACCTGAACCTGTTTAGCCTCCACAAGAGAAGGTTAAGGGGGGACCTTGTGGCCTGCTACAAACTGGTCAGGGGGGATCAGCAGGTATTGGGGGAGTCCCTGTTCCCCCGTGTGCTCCCAGGAGTGACCAGGAATAATGGTCACAAGCTGGCGGAGGGTAGGTTTAGATTAGATATTAGGAGGTGCTACTTCACAGTCAGGGCGGCTAGGGCCTGGAACCGGCTTCCAGGGGAAGTGGTGCAGGCTCCTAGCCTGGGGATTTTTAAAAGGAAGTTAGATGAGCACCTTGCCGGGGTCATCTGACCCCGGTGCTCTTTCCTGCCAAGGCAGGGGGTCGGACTAGATGATCTTCCTAGGTCCCTTCCGACTCTAGCTACTATGAAACTATGAAACCATAAAGAATTTTTTCCTGATGTCCAGTCTAAATTTGCTGTCCTTAAATTTGTGGCCATTGTTTCTAGTTACCCTGATGGGCACCCTGGTAAACGTCATATCTTCTATTTCCTGCTGTTCCCCTCCCCCCCGATGAGTTTGTAGACAACCACAAGATCACCTCTCAGTCTTCTCTTGCGGAGTCTGAAGAGATCCAGGTCCCTCAGTTGGTCCTTGTAGGGCTTTTTTTGTGGGCCTTTAACCAGATGTGTGGCTCTCCTCTGAACCCTTTCCAGGTTATCTACATCCCTCCTGAAGTGCAGCGCCCAAAACTAGATGCAGTACTCCAGGTGTGGCCTGACCAGCGCCGCATAGAGCAGAAGTATCACCTCCCTAGACCTGTTTGTAATGCACCTACTTATGCAAGAAAGAGTGCGGTTAGCTTTACTTGTTACTTCATCACAGTGGTGACTTGTGTTCATTTTGGAGTCGACTATGACTCCGAGATTCCTTTCTGCAGTTGTGCTACTTAGAGTGGTACCTCCCAGGCTATAGGAGTGTTGATGGTTCTTCCTCCCTAGGTGCAACACATGGCACTTATCTTTGCTCAACTGGTCTTCCTAATTCTTTCACTTTTCCCAACTGCAGACTAACTGGGCCATGTGAATCTCAAATTCCATTCAGCAAACACCCTTTGGTGCAACTTGCTGAAGTTTTTCAAGCACTTAGCTACATCTGTTGAGAGCTTTCTACACTAAATCCAGATTCTGCCCTCTTTCACATACAGCCCTCAGCCTACCTGAAGAGTCTGTTCTGTTCCTATTCTTCTGGGAAAGTTAAGCTTTTCCCAGATCTGCAACATAATAGGCCTGCTCCTCTATAACTCTCCCAGATACAGCTGGAGATTTTTTTTGAGGGGAAGGGGTGGAGAGAAGCAGGAGGAGGGGAAACTGCCAGTACAAGTCTTTCTGCTAGAACTTGTTATTCAGTGAGGTTCTCTCAGAACAATTTAACAGAAGTTTTCACCTAGGTATATATAAAAAGAGTCCTGATCTGTAATATTCTTCTACTATTCCACAAATAGAAAAAAAGTGACTCAGTAGGGAGCTGGAAGACACAGGCAAGGTCACTGCCGATAGGGGATAGTTGTACTGGAATAGCATTGTACTAGGCTTATTGCTGCACAGTTACTTATATCCTCCTGGGGGCCAGCTCTGCCTCAGATATGTCTCTCTCTCTGGCTCTCTCAGCCTGAAGGCAGTCTCCTTCACTTGTCAAGTACCAAACTTAGCTGTATCACTGGTCAGAAAATGTTGATTTTTTTTTAAAAAATGCATTAAAAATCACCTACTTTCTCCTAAAAGGAATCTCAAGATCCTTTCCAAAAGATTTTAACCACTTCTGTTCTACTCTAAATCCTATGATTTAAACTAGAGCTGCTTTCAGTACTAGCTCTGCCTGTATTGGGTTTGCCAGTTTCTCAGTTGTACTCCATCATAGGACTGATGACTCTCTTTCAAGGGAGCTCAATGACCTGACCATCTTCAAGTGGCCCTGGATTTGTAAAGCTGTCCTTATAAATATTAATGTCCACTTTCACATTCATAAACAGGCACACACAGGTGGGTAAATGATTTGCTCCAAATGGCATAGCAAATCAGAGGCACAGGTAGCAATGGGATTGCTATCCTTTTGACTAACAGCCTTCTTAGTTTCCCTAATGGTCTTCCATTCCTCTTTGAATCACAAATCAGGCAAAAATAAACTGTCAGTAAAGAAAACATTGTAGGAGAAACCAGTGAGTTCAAGGAAAGAAAAAGGTTGCTTAACTGTGTTATAGGCATTCTGGGTTAGGGGAGACTTGCAGGCAATACCTCCCTCATGTTCCATTTACAAAAAAAGACCCACATAGATGCGAGGCCATCTGGCAGCAGATAGTTCTTGTTTTGCTAATCAAACTGATGTGGTATTTTATGGTATGGATTGTATCTAAAGATTTCAATGTTTAAGATATTGAGATACTGAACTTGAGTTGTCAGCAGAATATTTAAAGTCAAATCTATTAGAGGAGCCGGTGTGTAACCTCAGAAGTAGAAAGATATACTTGGAGGATATGCTCAGAGTTACCATAAAAAAAATAAGGATTGCACCTTGTAATTTCCCTAGTATCCAGTGTAACCCATACTTGAGATAACCTCTACATTTCTAGGTCAAACAAGTTTGCTTGGCTTGAAATTTGCAGTGGTCAATTTCTCAGAAAACATATTTTTGTCCTATTGGTTTCAATTAGATTTCACCCTTCCTTCAGTCCTAATTATTATACTACTTCTCTCCCTGTATTTGCTAAGAGTAGGATGCTATAATTCACTATTTTGTTGCAAAGGGCTTATTTAGTATGGAATCATTCCCAGCAGAAACTTGAGTTTCCTGGGTTTGGCCTTAAAAAAAGTATCTTAAAATAAACTATCAGTTGGAGTACATTAAGTATATAAGATATATTTTGTAGAAGCTGATGAAAGCAAGACTTATTTTTATCTTAAATAACTTATGTAGGAGGGGAAAACAATTCTTAAACTGGGTGAATTATGAACTCAATATACTCAATATGGGAGCAATCCAATGAATATAAATATACTTCTAATCTGTATGCCTATTATTTATTCTAAAGTCATTGTGTGCATGCTATTTCAGTATGTTTGTTGTACTGAGTATCTTTATTAATTTTTTACTAATGTTTACTGGTGGCAAAATGGAAGTGCATCCATTTCTATTGATTTTCCTTGATTCCAACAATATGTTTAAGTATCTCTGTTGCCTAGGAAACAAATGGAGGCTAGAATTTGAGTGGCTATGCACTCTAAACTGGGGTGGAGTTCTAAGCTTTGCAGTGTGTATATGTGATACAGAATAATAAGAATAACCTTTGTAAAGATACTGTTCTTAAAAAAAGAAAGCCAGATTAAATTATAAATAACAAAGGTAGCTTTATGTAAGAGATTCAAAGAAAAGAGGGAAAATAGCAGTTCTGGTGACTGAGCTCCTTTTAAGCTCATGAGGTTTTGGTTTTTTTTTTTATTTCAAGTGATTGGAAGGTAACTGAAATAACCAAAATTGCAGATGATTCCAGGGATATACAATAGATTGGTTCTTATCCTTTTTCAGGGTTCCTTTCCCCCCTTTTCCTGCCGGACTGTGCCTGCCCTGAGCTAAAGGATAACTAGTAAGCTAACCAGTTATCATTGCACTTATTAGTTAAATGATTACTCATTTAACCTTTCAGATCCCTACCCAGAAGTTCCCTGTTCCTGCCTGACATACTAGGCTTGGGTCGTAGAGGTCCAACATTGCTCCTTGGCACCAGGATTGGAGTCTGGGGGCCTGGTGTCACTCCCTCCCACACCTGAACCCCAAAATTGGGCCCTGGAGGCCTAGGATTACCACCTCACTGCTCCACACCAGGATTGGGCCATAGGGCCATATCACTACCCTTGTGTGCTAGGATTGGGCTGCCCTGCCTGGCTCTGTTTGTTGGGATCACTCACCCAATCCAGCCCACAGAGTCTGGGGCTATTCATGGGTCTGGAAATTTGTCAACAAGGGAGTGATGCTACCACTCGCCTGCCACCAAATTTCTGGACTCATGGGTAGCCATGTGTGGTGGATGACATGGCGCTGTTGGTTTTATCTGGCCCAAGGGCTGGGGGTTGAGCCCCCTGGTATTAAGGAGTATTATCCCTTTTCAACAATAGGGGAAACTGTAAAACAAAGGCTTAAGAAGAAGCTAAATTTTTTTCTGGAAGTCTGTGGGACTGAAAAGAATAGAGAAACCAGATATCCTTACTCACTGTCCTGTGAGACTTCTGCTTAGTCTAGCACCAAAGCATAGGCTTAACATTAAGCATCTTATTAGACTCATGACAATTGTTGGGACTTTAGCACATGCTCAAATGCTTAGAGTTTTTTTCAGTATCCTTGTTAAGTACAAAATTGACTTAAAGTTAATATAGCTGCAAAAGTAACAGAAAGTAACAGAAAGTTAGTTTCAGTATTTTTTGTATGGCTTTTTGATTATTCAGGTTACTTTCCAAGAGTTGCTAATGAATTTCCAGTTAATCAATCAGAATAATTAAAGTAATTTTAATACGCTCTTTTGGTAATAATCATGGACCCCCATCAATGATTTATTTTGTATTTGAATTTATATCCAGCCGCAAAATTAATGTGAAAACAATGAACTATCCTAACTATAATAAACTCTAGAGTAGCAGCTGTATAATATCTTAAATGGACATTATTTGAAAAAAACTTTGTGTTAGTAGCACATTCAATATTAAAAAAATAATTTTGGTAATAATGAACAGATGGTTGTTAAACTTATGAAGTCCTTGTTATTCATTAGTTTTAGGCAACTCCTGGAGCTCTTAATCTCTGTATTATCCACATATTAAAACCTAAAACTGGTTATAAGCATACTTTGGCTAGGAATACATATTACATATAAGCGAGTTTAAGTGATCAGAAACTGGTTTAAACCTGTAACAGGACAGATGTTCAGTGCACATAAACCAGTTTGAAAATGGCTGAAACCAGTTTGAGATAAACCTGCTTGATTGTAGTATCAGACTTCACTGATTTGGGTCAAACTGGTTTATGCAATGTCTGTCCCAGGTACCCCCAGCATCCTGGCATGATCTCTGGGCTGGGCAGGGCTCTCTGCTTCACAGCAGGAATGGCCCTTCTGCTCTGCTCCCTGGTTGCACTTCCAGCAAGACTGTGGGCTGCTTCCCACCCCCTCCCCCTCCCCACTCCCTGCTAAGCAGGAATTCTTCTCTCCCCTCTGCCCTGAAGAGAGGAGTCTGTGTATTACCTAACAGACCACATGCTGACTACAGTTGGTGCTGAATCAACAGGTAGAATTAACAGGTAGCTGGTAATGTCCCTCTGTTGTTTTCTTAATGGGGTGATAAACACTGTTATCAATACCCTGCTGGGATAAGCAGAGCATCCTGCCAGGGCCTGGCCATGCCCCCCTCAGCTCAGTACTGTGCAAGGGAAGAAGGGCTGCTGTAGTGCCCCCCGGTTTCTAGCCTGAGCCACTGCAGGCATGTGCTGGCATATCAGGGATGTCTGTATAGTTACAAAGTTATTTATCCTAGCCAAGTGAGACTAATCTGCAAAGATTAAATAAATTCAGGCTCAGGCTCTTTGAATGTCTGTCCCTAGCCTTTAGGTGGCTTCAAGTTACACCACTCCAGGGCAGGTTTATCTCTGATCAATGTTACCCAGGTTGTGTTCCATTAATATGTGGTCATTCTCCAAATATTATGTTGCAGTCCTCCAGCATCCCAGGTTGTGTCTCCTTCCTCACCCTCCTGTTCTTTGTAAAGAAACTTTCCACCCCCTGAATTCTACTGCCCAGGGGAGATTCTGGCCCCAAACCAATTCCCCCTTCCACCTCCAGGGGTGTGACCTTCCCACCTCCGTGGGTGCAACCTTCCCACCCCCATAGGTGCAACCCCATGCAAACAGCCTGCAGGTTACACGCCAGGTAGCTAAATCACAGGGCATGGATGGGTCCAGGAATGGGGACTTCGAGGATTGCAGGAGAAAGTTAAGGGACCAGATAGGGTCCTCATGAGCTGAGGCTTTCTTCCTGGTGCTGCGGCTTTCTTACCATTTCATTTTCAGTTACATAGGACAATAAGAACGGGGTTCGGTCAAGGTCAGTAAGTATGAGGTGTTGTTAGTTTCCTTCACAATGATTTACATATATTAGCACAAAACTGGTTCATTTCTGCAAACAAATGTTTGCTTAAAAGCAAAAAAGCAAGGTGTTTCTATTTATGTCCCATATAAAACATCATGAAAACAAAACTATTAATTTACATTTATTAATCTTTTTTCCAAGAAAAAACTACAATTAAGGTAGAAATTAACTATACAACAAAGTTTTTAACACATATGTCCAGGAAAGTGTTATACAAATATGTGCATATGATAAGATAAACAGTTTCATTTCACAGAACTATTATCAGTAAATAACATTAGAGAAAAGTTATGATAAAAAATATGAATTAGCTATTACAACGGCATCCTTGTATACTATATTTATTATTTTCTAATCGTATAAATATTACAGTCGTTTACAAATGAAGCAAGTTTTTTTGAATTACCAGCAGTTCAAGTTCAATTTGATATTTGTGCAACTTGAAAAATCATTACTCATGTGCTGTTTTTCTTGCTACTTTATACCTTGTCTCAGGCAATAAAAAATTCAGAATCAGAATTTTGTAGCTGATGGCACAGAAAGCAGAATAAAAAATAGCTTGCTTTTCTACAACTACACTGACTCTCCAGTAATGAAAAGCCTTCCATGAATATGAAGCATCTTGAAAAATAGCTTTATTAAAGCCACTTAAATGTTATGATGTTTAGAATTAGAAATAGAGATACATAAAGGTCCTCCTCAAGTGTTTGGGGAATTGAACAGTACAACAACTTTGCAAGTGTAGGGCTGAAGGTCTCTTCTGATGTCTCTCCAGTTCCAATGGAATTCAGAAGACATTCTGGGCTACTGCTTTCCCTGGAGCAATAGGCCTGGTTCCAATCTCACTAACACTGATTTTATTTCTACCGGCCTTACTGTGTTCTCATTCTGCTGTGCTCTTGTTTGTCCTTTTCCTAATGTTTGGTTGGCTGAAGGCCTATTGGCACTAAAAAAAATAGGCAGAGCTTAGCAGTAGGTGCTACAGGGGTTGGTGTGATGGAAGGAAATTTCCAAGTGGCAGAAGCTTTATGGCATTGTTGCAGTGCCAAAAAAGGCATAAGGGATATGGAGTATTATTGGAATATTAGTGACTTCAGTGGGGTTCCAGCTGACTTATTCTGGTGTAATCAGAAGAGAATTAGGCTCTGAGGCCTTGTGTGAAATCCTAGCTTCACTGAATTTGATAATAACACACTAATAATTTTAACAGAACAAGAATGTTATCCACAGACTCCACGTGACCTAATTATACTTGTGAGAGTAGGGAATTATTACTGTTAACTGACTGTTTTTCACTTGTGTTGCCTGATTCTGCAATGTGTAACCATGTAGCCACATGTATGATGCTTATTTTGGGGCTTTCATAGATCTGTTCCTTTTTCCCCTCTGGATTAGTACTGTATTGGTGAGTATTGTATTTATCTTTGTGGTAGACAGGTGTTACCTAGCTCAGGAGCCAATAGAGGTGTCAGCCAGAAGCAGGAAATATTTGGAGGCTATGGTATCATTTTAAGAGTAATTTTATTCTGATCAGAACCAAACTTTGACCTTTAAACTGCTACTGACACACTTATAGAGGACATTTTATAGATCCACTTATGTCTCAGCTCATTAAACACAGCTGCACTCAATAATCAGAAGAACATGAGCCAAGAGCAATGTGAAGAGTGACCCAAATGAAAGAATCAAAAGGAAATGATGGTTTTATGTCTGATGTACACTGTTCATCTAGGTCCTGAGAATGGGAAGCAGACAGTTTCCAGCACAAGAAAATAGTGTTTCTAAAGTTTACCTTGGTTACTGACCAGGAACCTTAAGATGCTCCAGATTTGCATACATATTCATATAATATTTTAACAAAGTATAAATATGTATAGTCTGATATGCACGGGTGCTAGTCTAGATCCCTTGTCTAGCACTTCTATCAGTGCTAGTTGCTGGTGTTAGTCCTCTTCCTCTTCCTCTGTTGTAGTGATTCTCAACCTGGGTGCCATAAGATCCTTTTAAGGGTAGTGTGGGATGCTGTGGAGTGCTGTACAATTTTAGCAAAAACCTGCATATGGTTCACAGGATAAACCCAGAGGTTTCAAATAGGAATCTGTAATGTCAAAAACATTCTGACCAGTTGTCGTTTTTATGAGTTATTTTCAACAGAAGAATTTTTATTCTTTTGCAGTCAGAAAATTAGGAAAAATGAAGTGGGGTGCCTTGAGTATAATGAGGGATATCTTGAGTTTAGCTAAAGTTGATAACCACTGTTCTGTTGCTCAATAACTTGTGTCATGAACATGGACCTCATTGTGTTTGGTGACACACAGTCATGTAACAGAAAGTGTTCTCTGACTTCTAATTGGAGGTTTGTCATCACCAAACTTCTTGAAACTAAAGACACAGACAGAATCCATTTTGGAACATTACAGTAGAGAAACAAAAAGTGCTTTGTCCTAGATTACCTGGTTCTGCTCTGTGCTGAGAGCTTTTGGAGTCTCAGTCAACTTTTTTCACTTTTCCAGTATTTTTTGATGCAATAGGACCAATGAAAATATTTGGGGAAGTGATCAAGAAGGTGTATGGCACAAAAGGGGAAGCATTCATGAAAATTTTCTATGTGAATACTTTTGTTTTTATGAATCACTGGTAGTTAATATATTCATGTCATATCATATCATATATTCATCCACATCTATATTCATGTTCATATGTAAATATGTTCACACCATATAATATATTTGCATTCATATTCCTATAATATTCAAATTGTGTCAATATATTGATGCAAAAATGGCTCTTCCAAAATAAATTCTATCAATATATTGCAATATAATTCAATGTCTTTGTTCAGAGACACAGCCATTATTTCAGTGTAATACACAAGGTCATACATTCATGGTTGGCTCTAGATGTATCATATTCCTCTATGGAATTTAGTATGCAGTTCCTATTAGTTTTCCTACCCAGTTCCAGAACCCTGTCAGCCAACTCTTCCATAGTGGGTGAAATCCTTCAGGCTAAGGTGACCCTCTGGTATACACAGTTACCATATTATGGCATATGAGAGAATAGAAAATAAGTGGTTGGAATGGGTGGGGTATAATTTAGTGAATTAATTCTTTTTAAATGACAGTCACTGTCAGTAGCTTACTTCTGTACAAGGACAAATTGTGGCTAAAAAGATGAAGCCCAGTGATAATGATCAGGTGTCACTTGGTTCAATGCCAATTTTATGGTATATATGATTTTTTCTACAGTTTCATAAGAAAAAGAAAAATATCTGCAGTGTCTGAGTATCCTCTGGTCAATGTTAGGGGCAATCTGATGTGGGAATTGGGTCTCTGGGGGAGAGATGAGGGTCTCAGGGCTAATTGAGTTAGACTTGTAAAATTTGACTATGAAAGGAATGGTGAAAGACAAAATATCATGTAACGCCCACACACACTTGTGCTGTGTATGGCAGAATGTGTTCCTTTGGTTGCTGTGTATTGTGCGTGGGAGTTTTTTTCTGTATTTACCTTCCTCCTCCCTGCCCCCTGCTTTTCTCTTCTGGCCTGTTGCTTTAAGAAGAAAATATGCAGTCTGTCCATGTGGGCAAGATGGCCCTAGTTGTTCTGACCATGTTCTCTGTGTGTGGAAAGCTGGGGATTTCTGTCTGGGTAAGAGATGTACAATCCTATGGTCTGGTTGGCCAAGGGTAGCAGAAGCTTCTCCAGGCAGACTGGTTAAGAGAGAGACCAAAGGATGGCAGGGCCAGAGTGCATAGGGCTAAGGTGATGTCATGCCAAAGGGTCAGCTAAGCTGGTTTGCAGGGGGAGAAAAGCTGCTGTGAGCGGCTGAAGAGAGAAGTCCCCTTCAAGGGGAGAAGGAATCTACAGTTAGAGAAAGGGGAAACTCAGGTAGACAAGAGAGAGAGAATTGTCTCAGCATCTGGGAACTCCTCTCTCCTCCTTTTCTTATCCCTCTTCTGAGGTTTTAAGGGATTATTCCTTCTTAGTTAGACAGGTTGTGGAGTCCTTGTCACTGAAATTTTTTAAATGAGTGTTCTACATTTATTCATCCAAGGTAGTTTAGACAAGGATGATCTACTTCTGAGTAGGGCCTTCAACTAAGGCTAAGAACAGATGTTCATTTGTCCCCAGTAAGTTGTGTCTGTGTGTCCCAGAACAGAAATATCCTTAGAGTAGCTTGTACACAGCCCTTTTAATCAAGTTTTAGCAAGCAGCTGAGTGCACTGCCACTTTTCTTCCATTGATTCAGTTATGCAATCCCAGGATAACAGGATTCAGTTATGCAATACCCTAGGATAAGCTGTTAGTACTTTTTACCCTGTGAATATTTTTAGTATTTATCCCAGGACAACAGACATGGATGTCTGAATAATTATGGTTTGAAACTGTTTTATCCCAGGACAAATGCAAAGCCTGTTTCTAGCTAGAAGACCTATTTATACCTGCCAGCCCTAATTTTTAGGATTCAGAGAATTTATATTGAGGGTTCCAAGAAACACTCTTAACTCTCTAGGCATATGGTGAAGAAATGTTTTGTGTTGTTTGATTCATGCTGTTCAGATCTGTTTTCTAAACACAGGGTTTTATATAGAAGTCTAAATATAATGTATTCATTCTGATGCAGCTTTTGATAACTTAAAAATAACATTGATCAAATGAGACCTTTGGCAATATTCCAAGAAAAAGCTGTTTCTTTTTAAAACATTTCCCATATTTAGAGCATTTGAATACTAAAAAAAGGTAATGATACTGATTTTACTAGCAAAACATGGGATAACATTGTGTCATCAATTTCGCACATTATGAGATTGCACCAGTATAATTGAAAGGAGAATTTCCATCATTCCTAAACTTAATTCTTTTCCTCCTAAAACTATCTAAGCAGACTAGCTGGCTCCAGGTCAGTCTTATTTAAGTGTAGTAATAGTATTACACCAACTTAATGTGACAAATGGAAAAAATACACTTTGTAGAAATTTTATTCAAGGAAAAGAATGAATTGTGAATCAAGTTGTGGAGGAAAGGAACTTGCAAGTGAGAATTTTTATATCATGTAATGTCAGATATCAGTAGTGAACTTTAAGAAGCAAAATATGCAAAGAGAAAGTCAGTAGATCTTTAAGTAAAAATATGCTGAACTTTAATATCTTTTAGTGCTAATTAGAATTTAAAGTCTCTTTCATTTTGATTCAAGTTGAATGTTTTGCTGGCAACATAGGGCAGACTTCTATTTTTCTCTAACTGAATGTTAATTGTCATCTCTAGGAAAATCTTTTGAAGAATGGCCTCTAATAAAATAATGCCCTTAATTTCTTAGTGACAGCTGCCAAGGTGCTGCCAAATCCAGCTGTTTTATTTTTCCCTTTTACTGAATTTTCATGTTATTCCTTGTACTGAAGAAACCACCATATCAAAGCATTCCTTGCAACACAGTTATAATTGCACCCTCTGTTAATAATTGCTCATTCATTCAAAAGCTTTGCTGCAATATTTTGAAACAAATTGACATCATTCTAGTGCTGCAGTTAATCTGCTATTCAGGAACACATAGCAGAGGGATGTCTTATTGCTGTACTGTCTATGCATGGATACTTCTGAAAGAAAATTAGCTTTGAGCCACTGTTTGAATATTTTAATGAAACCATTATATCTCACAAACTGTAATTTCTAGATTTCAGTCTGAAGGATGCCAAGTATACATATCTTCGAATACTCTTTTTTTAGTGCTGCCATTATACATCCTTTACTATTACCTTACATATTTTACATTTTTGTTTTAGTATAATTTGAGACTTAAGAAATTCTATTAAATGAAAATTCTTAAAGACATTTAACAGACAGGTTGACATCTTATATGGAAACATTAATAGACATACATTATGCAAATTGATTTCTTTGAAATGTGTGATGGTCCAGTTTGTGTAGGTTAGTTTCCTTTGTTGCCATAGCAAGTCAGGAAAATAATATGTATAATTCAGTTCAAAGATAGAAGGCTATATAATATCCCCTTCATAGCAGAGCATTTAAAAAAAATAAAACCCTTCCACAGAATGTATAAAAGGTTAGTTTGATATGTTATCTACAAGGCATGGCAAGCATCATTAAGAGGTAGTAAAGGTTTGCCTTCATCTTGTTACTCAGAAGCAGTAAAAGCTTTTGACAATAAAATGGCTTTGAGTTGAATTATAACATTTGACTTTTTGTCTGAATCTAAAGAGGGGGATAAGTACTGACAAATAAATATGGATGACATTTTTGTCAGGCTAAAAATATGCAGCATTTTAACAGTTTAGAAAAACTACTATTTAGAAGAGTCTGTTTGTTTTTAAACAAATATTCATTTTATGTGAAGGCAATTTGAAAATAACATTTTTCCTCAGTCAGCATGACAGTAAAAGTATAGTAAGAATTTTGGTAAGTTTTGTATTCTAACCTAATGGGATATTGACAAGGCCCGTAAAATGAAAATTAGATTCAACAAGCTTGTTTTGGCTCATAGGCAAGCATATAGGCTTAGCACCATTCCTGTGCCCTGCCTGCTTTTTCAGATTTCAGTGACACAGTTCTTCTGAGGATGGAGAATAGGGTGCAGATTAATGCTAGGGTGCTTGTAATTCCCTCCCTGACTCAATCACTTCCATTCCTTTCCCTTCTGTACCAAATATCTGTACTAAAAAGCAGAATATGGAAAAACGCAAGAGGCAAGGACTTTTGTGGGCAATATAATTTTTATTAGACCAACCGCATGGTTAAGATAAACTTAGACAAGGTTTTCAATACAGTGCATTTTTCTTCAGGTCAAGCAAGCTCACAAAGGGTACTTGAAAGTTCAACAGAAAAAAATTCTAAGCGAACCACTGCAAAAGTATATTTTGGACAGCATATGCCTTTCATGAATGAGGAAAAAATAAAAACAAACAAATTCCTATTATCAAGGTAGGATTCAACAGTTAAATACTTAATCCAGTCTACAGATTCCTGGTATTAGATCTATCTTGTTTGTGTCAGCCTTTACACAGATATATTTTGACATCCATTTCCCTAGATCCACAAAAGAATTGAGGCAGTTGGACTGGGAAAAAAAGCAAGTTTTACACTTTTTGAGCTAGATCGAGTTTGTAGAGAAAGCTAGCTAGCAGAGTTCATCTGAAGTGAGACAGAAGGCAAAGTACAGGTGCACTGTATAGACTAACTGCATCCATAAATTTTGGATGAAGTTGATTGTAATTTACTGAGCTGCATCTCTGATATTCAGTTAGTTTATAAGGTCATCTTCTACCTTGCCTTCTGCCCAGCTCCAATTCAGTCAGTATTCATTAGCTATGTTTGGAGAAGGCCTTAAAATTCTTGGAGGCACCTTTCTAACAACTATTTGGATCTGAGCTATGTGCCTGGGTTATTGAGTTGAATGACTTCCAGATGTGCTCTAAGTGTAGGTGCCTAGAGAACTTTGAACTCCACAGTGAAAGCACTACCTGCATTTTAACATCTACTGAGCTTCGTGGCTGGTGGAGCATGTACAAATTGGATTGGAACTAAATCCTACCTAAGCCCTGTTGGTGCTCATGGGATCAAAGTGGATGTGGCCCCCCAATCCAAAATTGCAGTGATACTCTGTTTAGCATCTATATTTCTTTTGATAACTGCTTTGCAGTGGTTTTTTTCACCTGACAATTGATCTGCCATATAGACCAATTTTGTTTACTGCTGCCCGTTGTCAGAAATTTTAGGTAGGTTTTTGCCTTTAACTGCCTTTTTGCCTTTGCTTTTAACTTTAAAAATTACCTAATTCTTGTAGAAAAAGTTAGTTAGTTTCTTCTTGGGTCTGCCAACCTTTGACAATATTCTTTTGAAATGGAGAGATTACTGATTTTTTTTTATTATTTATTCCTGGAACTGAGCTATTTAAATAATACTAAGATCTTAGACTTAATAGTTGGGTGCTAATAACTACTCAGGTTTTACTTTTCACTATTACAATAGCACATAAATACCTTGCTTAAAGGAAAAGCCTGAAGTCATCTTTAGACTATTCTCTTTGATATCTGACTGAGAAATCATACCTGGGCAGAGGGCTGATCTTTGACACAATCAAGAGCCAGTTATTATCTCTAAATTATGTACCTGAAGCCTTGCTGTATGCCCTTTTGTTATATTAGTCATTAGATGTTGGACTTATGAATTTTGGGGCAGACATTCAGGTGGTATAAACTGCCAGAGTTTCGTTAAAATCAAAGGAACAGTGCCAAATTATACCAGCCAGACTTCTTCAGCTGTATATTTCTGACAGTCTTGATCCTCAGGGTTACTTTTATATTGTTATCTTTTAAACACTTACTATCTCAAAGTTGCTACAGGGATATTTTAACTTTTTCCCCTTAAAAATTCAGTATATATCAAGCACAAGAATTCTGAAAAGCTAAACACTTAGAAATATAAGAGTGTATTTATTCTATGTTGGGTATTCTTAATTTTCTTTAAAACATTTGTTTCCTTTTTCTCTGAATATTTAAAGATTAGTTATCAAGAATAGCTATCTTTTAGGCATATTTATTGTCGCTCACATGATTTGTTTACCATATCAAAACTTAAATTAGAAAAGATGCATTTTTTAGTTTGTTTGAAAATTAACAAAAAAATGCTTTCTGAGATGACCTGTAAATTTTAATAGTACTCAGTGCTACATCTGATTCAGTTATTATCCTTGTTTAAAAATACACAAGTCACCCTCTTTCTCCCATTGAATGTAAGCTCCTGGAAACTTGAATTTTCTGACACGTCAAGCAATAAAATGATCCTACCAAGTCATGCTTACGCCCTACGGGAGAGCTCCGTGTTTCACATGAGACCAAGTTTACTTGGTTTAATCATTTCGTTAGCTGGGGTCTCATGATAGCTGTCCTGTCTTACGTAGGTGCTAGTTCAGGAAAGTATCCTTTCCTGGGAAACTTATTTAATCTTGGGATATTTACTTCTGTGATGATGCTTTAGTTAATGTTTGATGCCCCCTTCCCCCTTAAAAAAAAAAGAATTAAAATAATTTTAAAGTTCCTTTAATTTTAAAGAATGTGTAGCAGCTGGAAAACCCTATTAAATGAAGTTATGTTAAAATTTTAAAAATGCTCTCACAAAGCCTAGTCTGTTTGACTTGACCATGCCTGGATAGCCGCATTTATAGTTTATTGTGTAGGAACGAGTGACTTGCTAATGCAAAGTCTCAACATTGATTCAGATTAACTAGGTCTGATTCAGAGGTATTGTTAATTAGAAACTGGAGCAGTAGAGAAGGGGGGAAAGAACCCTCCAGTATTGCACTGAAATTTCAGTTTCTTTTTGTGAAACTTGTGAAAGTAGATACAGTACTTAAGACATACAAGCGGACTATGGTGAGAATACTAACTATAATAACAACTAATTTCATGTTACTAAAGTTGTACAATTAGGATTGGTTGAAATGACTCAGGATTCTACTACTTTACCTTTTTATCTTCAGTGCTTCTGGCATATTGCTTTTATTTGGGTTTCTTAGATCAGTCACAACAGTACTTTTTACCCTTGAATGAATGCAGGCTCTTCTCAAACTTTCACTATAGCACATTGCCTTTTAGCTGACCAGTATTTCACTTTGCCCATTGTAAAAGGTTGATGGAATGTCTCATAACATTTCAGTGTCAGAAAATATGGATTTATGGTACCTGAACATCTTTGGATGTAGCTTAGCCAGATCATTACTTAAAAATGATCATTGAAATGTGTTATGCCTGCAAAAAGCATGGACTGGTCCCTGTTTTTAATTTGTATATGTCTTCTTCTTTATTTTATTTCAAGTAAAGTACATGACTTCTAGGAATTTGAAAAGGGGACTGCAGATGGTGTGGTACATCATTACATGTATCACAACACGCATTGTTGAGGTAAACAGAAACTAAGGGGATTTATTAATATACTAGGTGCTTACAACAATATTATTCAGTTTAAGATCAAAGAAAACATTAATATACCTTTATTGGAATGTGCATTAATTTGCTATATTGTATATTAGGTGTAAAAATACAAGAATCTAGGCAAAAAATATCAAAGATGTTATCTCTTTAGTCCTATTGTTGTTAGAATTAAATGTATATCTCTTTCAGCTTCATAAAACAACATCTCGTCGTCTTGAGCATCTTGACAGTACATCCAACAATTCACTGAAAGTTACTCCTACACTTGAGTGCATGTTCATTTGAGTTAATGTTTTTAGCTAGAGTTAAAAACAGTCTTTAAGGCTGTGAAACAGGAGCAGAAGCAACTAACAGAAGAATTGCAGAATACTGGTGGAATATCAAGGCCACTGAAAAAGAAGATAGGGTCATTAACTCTTCATTCCTATGAAAGGAAGAGTTTAGGAGGAGTCAGGAAGATTTTAACAAGCTGTGAAGTCAAGTGACTTGTTCACTGTTGCCTGACTAGAAATGCTGCTTCCTCTGTCATCCAGCTGGTTTTAAATTTTGTATGGACCAGGACTCAAAGGAGAATGCAATTGCACTACTGCACCCCACCTGTATCCACTCCTGACTACAGCCCATTGGCATGTTGGGGAAAAAGGGTTGGACTGTTCACTAGAAGACTTTATATTATGCCAATCTATTATCCAACCCCCTTCCCCACCCCCAAAGAAATCATGACCAAAACTGCTGAGTTTAAACTCTTATTACAAAATACTTTCTGTATAGTGATTAGTGCCAAGTGGATATTTTGTTATAGAATTTTTAATTTTGGTGATGCCTTCGACATACGTTTCTATGAACAAATTTTGAACTGCAAGTAGAATTATCATGATCGTGAAATTAATTACCATAGTTAGTTAATACATTGTTACTGCTCAAATAGCCTAGATACTGATTGTCAAGGATCTCAGCTTTAAACCACTATATTCAGTATTAACTGATATTCTAAAGACTTTTTTAAATTTACCAATCACCTAATGATAGTAGAAGATGTTCTAAAATACTGAAAAATCCTATACAATGTGAAGCAGGATTATCAAACTCAACCCCCTGCCCTTGGTTGGATGCAGAAAAATGTGTTGTGCTATATGTGATGATGCATCAGCTGCACTCCCCTTTTCAAAATCCTAGATGCAAACGGGTGGTGGCAATGGGGAAGCAGTAGCTCCCCATGCCACTAATGCATGTTCCTAGTGGGTTCCTTAACCTGGATTTCAGCTATAGGCCCTGTCCCTGCTTACCTCACCATGGAAGTCCTGACCCCTCTGGGGGCCCCAAAGGTCAAATTATATGGCCCACCACTTTATGTTGACTGACCAAGTAGAAACATACTAACTGAAATGAATCTGGTTAAAATTAGAATAACTTTGTGCTACCACTGCAAATCCTCAAATACTAAAACCTCTAGATTTTTTCCTATTATAACAGGACTTACTCTTAGTTTCATTCAAAAGTATTAACATCTTTTTGTATTTTCAACTCTAAGAAGCTTTGAAAATAGTTTGGTGCAACACACATAGTGTTCTGCATTTTCAGTTTTTATTTTTTTAAAAAAATCTGGGAAATTTTCAGGGTTTATTATCCAAAAACTGGGTTGAAACTGGGATAAAAGTAAGAAAAGAAAAAAAATTTTGGCTTAAATCAGAGAAAATAATAATACATTCCTATAGTGGTGAGGGAGAGAGGGAGTAAGGCTGGGACTAGGGAAGGGGGAGGGGCATGATGCAGCCCATTGACCGCTCCCGTGACTGCAGGAGGGCGTAAAATGAAGGGAACTGTCAGTGGGTGCAGGGTGAGGAGGCATGGCTCTGGCTGCTGCATGCACCCTGGGAGGGCTGCAGGCTGGGGGACTGTACCGGGCTATTCCCGGGGGACACGTGCCCCCAGATCTGCGTGTAGGAAAAGCTCAGGCTGCCACTACAGGCTGGGCTAGCAGTGGCACTGAGCTCTTCCCAGTGCTCAGGGCAGGCAGCAGCCTGCTCTCATCTGGCATGCAGATCCAGGGTCATGCGTGCCCCAGGAAGAGCCCGGCACAGCCCCCCAACCCACAGCCCACCTGGGGTGCATGTAGCAGCAAGAGCCACACCCCCCACCCTGCACCCACTGACTTAAAGTTCCCTCTGCAGCTAGCGTTTGCCGTTCCCATAGCCGCTGCAGCAGGGGCTGGGGTAAATGGAAACAAGCAGAGCCCTGTGGGGCACAGGGCATGGTGCAGTTTGTCTCCACTCACCCCAGCCCCTGCTGCAGTGGCCCCGGAGTGACCGACACCAGCTGCCTGCAGCTGCTGGGTTGTGCCATGCTCCGAACCCCACAAGGCTCCGCTTGTCTCTACTCATTCCAGCTGCTGGGATCTGACTTGATGTGGTGCAGGCAGCTGTCATTGGCTGCTCCCGGGACCATTGCAGCAGGGGCTGGCATGAGTGGGAACAAGTGAAGCCCTGGGGGGCATGGAGTGCGGTGTAGTTTGTCCCCCTGCTCACCCCAGCCCCTGCTGCAGCAGTCCTGGGAGCGGCTGACGCTAGCTGCCAGCAGCTGCTGGGCAGTGCTGTACCCCCAGGGCAGGAACTCCCTGGGGCTCCACTTGTCCCCAGTCACCCTAACCCCTGCTGCAGCAGCCCCAGGAGCAGCTGACACCACCTGCCTGCACCACAACACAGTGCAGCCCAAGGGCTGGGGGGAGTGGCATGCAGCTGGACATGGGGGTGTGGGGGACCTCCTGATCCTGACATCAGCACCAGCACTGGCACCTCCCACCCTGCCTGGAGTCAGAACTGGGAGCCTCGCACCCCTGGACAGTGGCTCCAGGCCCATGGGCCTGTGTTGAGTGGCTGGGTACAGTGCCTGCCACATGGAATAGGGCTGAGTTCTCCCTCCTGCCCCTGCAGTGGGGCTTGCAGTTCCCAGCGCCTGGGGCAGGGCCACAGCCAGAGCCACCAGGGTGAAGCTGGGATCCACCTGCCCCAGCAGCGATTCCCGTGGCCCCTCCCATTGCACCTGGGGTCAGAGCTGGGTGTCCCATGACCGCAGGCAGCAGCTTCAGTCACCTTCCCCCACCCCCCATGTGGCCACTGCCCCACTCTCTGCATGCAGCTGCTGCAACCCCATCTCCCTCCCCACTCCTGCATCCAGCCAGAAACCAGTGCCTCAGGTAACTGGCACTTTTAGCTACTGGTACCCTGCCCCTCCAGCTATTCCCCCCCACTCATGCCAGTTAACGGGGATTTACGAAAAATTGAGTGAACTGAAAAATGGGTGTAAATTAGTAAAAATGAGTGTAAATCAGTAAAAACCGAATAACTTCAATAAAAAAATCAGGGAATTTATTGGTGAAAATCGGTAAAAACTGAAAATGCGGAACACCAAACTTGCATAATTCATATTAAATGTGTGTATTCAGTTAGGTAGATATCTATGTTGTATACATGTATGCTATGCACTATAATATCGAAGTGATTCATTTTTGAATCTTGAATATTAACATTGGATACTGTAATATTCAATAGTGTGATATGTTATTAATATTGCTTGAATGCGTATTAAGATTATATACACTGAAATTGCACAAGATGTTTTACAGGTATTATTATATTTTCATATTTCTGCCTAAAAGATTAGGATTTAAGGATGAAAAATAATAGCCTTAAAAAACTAAAACTAAATCACTTGAAGGCCAGTATACGTCTAAATTTAGTAAATCAATCAAATATTGAAGCACTTCTAATAAAACCATTGTTTTATATGAAATTAATATCTGCATACCCTGATGACTGGCACAGTACAAATGTCTAATGACTACTTAATGAGGTAGAACATTATTAAAGAAATTCCTTCACTAATGATTTGTTCCTTTATTCTGAGAAGAGTTCAATAGTGTTTGGTATATACAACAGGTTTAAGTATTGATTCTGTTAAAGTATCAAGGTTATTCAACCAGATAGAATATAGTCCTGTTATACCATCTAAGTAATAAAAAAGTTTGAATGGTAAAGCACAGTTTGGCCCAATATATTTAATTGTATGAAAATAGACTTTCATGAGTTGAGCTGGGATTCTCAACTACTGGTTATTAGTCTAAAATACTTGCATCAACTGGAATAAATAAGTTGTTTTTCTTTCAGTGGCCAAGTCCATTAATATTGGACATCACATAGAATTCTGTCAAGGAACTGACATACCTTTTAATGATTTGTCCTGTAGAATTCTTGATAAATGACCTCCAAAAGCCTTATATACTGTATTAAAAGCTTCCACAATATATGACATCTTTTAGCTCTTAACTAACTCTTTAGTGCCATCATTTCAGTAACTGCGTCCATGCCGAGCAGCATCAAAAATACAGGGAACTTTCTTGCTTTCACTTTGCTAATTGTAGCTATCCAAACATTAATACACCACAAAATGATAACAACCCATTAAATGGGAAATGATAGTGGCATTTCAGATAGCACTTTGCAGTACTTGTCAAGAAAATTCATCTTTAATAGCTGCTACTGTTGTGGCTATATAAAGCAAAATAATACCAACATATAATAAAAACTTTTGAATAGTCAGATTAATTGTTTCAGGGGGCAGTGTATAAGAACATGGTATATTTATGAGAAAACAATGGAATATTTATGAGCATACAAATGAGAGAAAGTGTAGTGGAAGATTATATCTAGGCACTGTTAGAGAGACTAAAATCTAAATTTTTAAATTAAGTACTTAAGTGGCACTTAGGAAGAATTTATCTTCTTAGTAATAAAAAGGAACCTAGAGCTCCTATTCTAGTGGCCACAAAACGCTTTTCAATTATGCACTCCTGTGCATAAAGTCTTCAAATGAAGATGGCTTACGGAACCAGAAAATATGTGGGGTGTGGTAAGGAAGAGGTCTGGAGAAATAGGCTAAGGACAGAGAGTCAAAAAGCCCAAAGCTGAATTGATTGAATCTTTGCAGGTTAGTCTAAGTTGTGTAGATTGAATTGATAAGCAAGTGAACAGATGTTCACTCTTGATTTCAGAAATACAGCCACATGCCTGCAGTGGTTCAGGACAGATGCATGGGGGCACTAGAACACGATTCTCTGCTCAGCTGGAGCAGACAGCTTGGGCTAAGACTAGCCTTCACACACTATGAGAAGGGGTTTGCAGGAAAGTACAAAGCATCCTGGGATGCTGGGAGACTGACAGTTAACTTGAATCTGGAGGGGATCTAGGACAGAAGTTCAATAAAACAATTTAACCTAAATCAGCTAAATGGGATACTATGTCCATCTAGGTTTTTCTTAAATCAGTTTTGGCCATTTTGGGGGTGCAGACAGAAGTGACAATTTTTGCCCAATTTGGCCACAGAAAGCAATTTATAGCTGTGACCAAACACAAGTGCATGGCTGTAAACAACTTAAAAAATGACTGATCAGGTGAAAATCGGATGCCTCATTGCATGAGAGGGGGGTCAGATGAAGAGGTTTCAAAATGTACCATCTTTTGTAGCTTGTGTCTGCAGAGCTCCCAGCCTGTTTCTGTTTTTAGAAAGGGACGGGGCAAAGGCAGTGGAGGGAGGTCAGTGTGGGAGTTTCCCAGTCCTCCCTGGAGGGTGGGGCAGGTGTACTGGAGCCCCCCGAGGTGGGAGCAATCCAATTCACCCACCCCATCCTTTAGCAACCACTAGAGAGCCCCAAAAATAAGCTCCCTCCACTGCCTTTCCCCCCCCCCCCGCTTCCATTCTGAAAACAGTGAGCACTGACAGAAAGCATGACCATTGCTTTGGGAGCCTGGCTGCAGACTCCCAGTGGGCAGCTAGATTTCTCTTCCCCCTGGAACCAACAGTACACTTCTGTGAGGTCTGAGGTAACATTGTTACTCAGAACGCTTTCCAGAAATCTTTTTGTTATAGTCGGGAGTTGCACTTCTCTGTCTGCACCCTTTGAAAGCAGTTTATGTGCACTAAACTTCTGTTCTGTTACAGATTTGAACCAGTTTCTGATCACTCATTGGATATGTGTAATTTCTGTCCCCAGCCATAAAGTTCAGAGGACATTAGTGAGACTCATTCGCTCTTTTTCTTGCAGGATATAAAATGTGAGCAACTCATATAGAGTTCTTGTTTGAGAGAAGATGTTAATACATGTTAGATAAATGGTGCCTTAAAGGAGTTATCAAATGATATGTAAATCTATAATGGGGGACTCTAACAGGCATATATAATTACAAAGGGCAGAACTGTATCCACAGTTACTTGGACAGAGCACCACCTCTAATAGGTGTTGTGTGCATGCATCTAAGAATATAATTTGGTCCACTGAATACCATATACCTGAAGTGAGATCTGGTCCATTCTCATTAGCAACAATGGGACAAGAATTTCACATCTGGAATTTCACTAGCATAGCAAGTAGGGTTTATGCCCTGGGCAAGCCCTGCTGGTGGGGCAGGGCATAGTTCTGTGAGTGGGAACGGGGAGGAGGAGGGTGGCTCAAGAGTTTTCCTGGCTGCTCATGCCACCACATACTTTACCCACTCCACTCTTGCTCTTGCAGCAGCGAAAGCAGTGCAGTAGTGGGAGCTGGTCCTGCTTTGAGCAGGGGGTTAGACTAGATGTCCTCCTGAAGTGCCTTCCAACCCTAATTTTCTATGGTTCTATGATGGTTCTGGTGCCCCTCCTAAATAAGTGCTTGGGAGTGGTGTCACTCTTACCCACCCCTACTGTGTAATTTGATTTAGCAGTGAATTAAATTACACTACTTATCCATTTAGTGTTTTTGTTTTGTTTATACTATTCAGATAATGAGACCGAATAAAAAAAGCGCAAGTACTTTGGAAAGGTTCAGAAACTAGCATTTTCAAAGAAAAAATGACTTGAGTTTGGGGAGTTCTGAGCATTTTCTTAGGCTATGTTGCCCTGAAAATGACAAAAATCAAGATCTAAAAAGGCATTTAGACAATGGGAGTTGGATGCCTGGACCTTATATTGCTGGACTTAAACACATTTAATTAAATGTTAATTCTTGAGCTCAGATTTCATATGCTAACAATCTAAACAAATTTGAGGGTTATATGATCCGTACCTTTTCTTCGGTATGAAAGTGACAAGGGTATAATAAACTTCCCATATGCCCCTGTACAGAAACTTAGTTCAAGAATATTGTCACAATTTGTTTTCTTTCCACATCAACTAAAAGAGGAAAGTCATTTGAAAGGATGGTAGGGGATCAGGAAAGGACAATAATTTAAGGATACAGCAGTGATTGCTACTTTATCTACTCCTGCAGTGCCCCTGGAGGAACTGTGCTCCCTTCAAGGGTGTAAACCCTTCTCACCGTCCTGTAAGTAGTCATATAGGTTTAAAGTCATGGAAAGTTGTGAAATAGAATAAATTCTGTGTATCCTGACTGAACCTTAATTGCATGTTAACTAAACTACTAGCAGGCCTTGCTGTAGGAAAGGAAAGAAAGGAATTTTTCAGAACTTCTATTTGTATGCTAAATGGGAACTTTAAATATTTTATTCCCATGGCCATAGTCCCAGCAGACTCCATTTATCTCTGGTGCATTACAAGTCATAAAGTTGTTTTTAATGGAAAATGAGCTTCTGTTTGGAGAATTTAGATTTCAAGGCAATGTTCCAAGTTTTCTACTGGGAAAATTAACAAACAAAATATTTTTACTTTAGTAGGATTGATGTTAACCTATGTCCACTTGAGAAGCTGTGATGACTCTCTATGGGCTGGCTTTCCAAAGTACATTTTTATAGTGTCCCACTGTCTCCTCTCTAATACAGTGTATCCTGGAAGTCCCATAGTTAGGATGCATCACTGATGAAGAAATGGTATGAGAACATGGCCCTAGCAGAGAATTGGATACCAAGCAATCAAACTACTGTTCCAGAGAGGCTGTACCAGACACAATTTCAGGTTAAACTGTCTGGAAATGGAATTGTCTGATGTAGGAATTTGGGGAAAAACATTTAGATATAGAACTATCAGTATATTTTTAGGACTTTTCTTTCTAAGCACAATTCTGATTATTTTATATTTTTTGTCTAAATTAGGGGGAGAAACAATTATTTAAAATACTGTAATTTCTCATGAGGTGGAAATTTTAATTTTCAATCAGCTCAACAGTAAGACATTCTGAAGAATGAGAAGGTACAAAAAGATGGTTTCCTTCCCAGATGTATAGACATGCATGCTTGGATAATATATTGGGAAGACCTTATTATTCAAACCCAATACACAATGAGAAAGGGAAGAAAATGCCAACTAAGTCTATGCGCTAAGGTTACTAATTTTGAACTACAAAATTTCCCCAATTTCTTTATCCCTCATACCTATCACAGCTCCTTCCTCTGTACATCAGTGTTCCTAGAACACTTGTAACACATTTCTAGCCCCATTTTTTTCCTGTAATCCTGTATATTTGGCTTCTTTGTACCAGTGAAAACTTCTGTTACAGGATTCATAAAACATCCCCTCAAGCTAGCATACTGGCCCTGACATTTTATTCATGCCCTTTACAATTAAAGTTGAATTGAACCCCAGAGGCATAGCAAAGGAACACCCAGAGACGTGCAGCATAACAAAGTTGAAGTTAACTCAGATTTATCAACAAAGACAGGGTATAGCTGCATTGTTGAAAGGGTCAGCGTCAGGGTACTCACAGTTTCCTATTACGTTGAAAACTAGTCTAGGCCATAACATTTTCCATAACTTGATTTTTTTAAGTAGTGAGATCAAGAAACATGCTAAGTCATAGTTCCTCAGTTTTCTAAAATAGTGAGGGATATTTATTTTTAGTTTCCTTTCTGATAATGAATCTGTACTGACACATTTTTTTGAAGTGTGGGGTGGGGAGGAGAAGGTGGAATTTAAAGCAGTTATTTGGCTGGCTGCTAAGGCAAATAATTTGTCATGTACCATATCTTCCCAGAATAGCTATGCACTTTTAATTCTAGGCACTTTCCAAATACTTCTCTCCCTTACAAATACCATGCCAGTCCATGTTCAATGTATTAACCAGTAGGCTTAAATAAACCAAAGCAGTGTTTCACAACTCGTTCAATTTGACTTGGACTTGTAAATAATGCATCCAAGACATCCTTTTCTATTTCATTAATGCAAAAAAAGGAAAAAATACTTTCCTAATAACTGACTTTAGTAGAACAACTGAGATTTCCAACTCATTTAATTCTGTTCATCTTAAAATATAGCTTCTTTTTAAATGCATACAATCAGAAACTAACTTAGCATACATTTGTTTGAGTTAGTTCATTAAGTTCTACTGCTTAGCTGGAATGAGGAGTGGATTTTACTGTTGCACCTCATTTGTTCATCCAAGGTGCTTTGCCATTCTGTCTAGTTCAGTGCACATTCTCTACATAACTAGAATATGTTAAGAGCATTCCACCTTAATCTGGTGCTAGTGTTCCAAAAATGGCTTCCTGGGGAAAACTACATGAATAAATAAACAAACAAACTGCTGCAGGGGATAGAGGGTACAGAGAACTCTCAGGGCTGCTTCAGCAGTCCAGCTGGCACAAGGGGTAGTGTCCCCAGGTATCAATTGGCTGGCCCCCAGAAGCTCCTGAGAGCTAGTAGCCCTGAGCTACTTGTCAGGGTGGCTTTTTATACTGCTGGGACCAGGTCATGGCAGCTTTTTATACTGCTGGGGACAGCACAGGTGCTGGCCTTGGGCTCTAGCTCCCCCTGGATGCAGATCCGGAAGGAGCCAGGCAGGGTTATTTTGCCCCTAGTGGCACAATTTGCTCCACAACAAAGTGCATGTCTGAGCATGTGCACTGAGGCAAAAAGCCCTGGTTCAAATTTGCACTGCTTCTGTTTGAGCTGCTGCAAGCACACGTGCTTGCATGTGTGGACACACCCCATATGGCTAGGATGCAGCAGCCTTGACTGCTGGACACGTCTCCCCTACCCCATGGAGATCAAGACTAGCTCGTGTGCTCCCTGTCCTCCCCAAGGGAGCCTGGAGCTCCCCCAGCTGCAGGTGTGGGGGCAGAGTAGGGTAGGAGCAGCCTTGGAGTGAACTCCTGTTGGGAGCAAATTTTCTCCCAATGGGTGCATGCTCACATGTGTGCAGGAGCGTGTGAAAATCTGAAGTCCATACTAGTTACTGGCAACATCTAGAAATAAGAAAAAAAAATGGTTCCATTAACCAGTTGCTAGTCTTGGATTTAAAAAAAAAGGGGGGGGGGTTAAATTCTGCTAAATATTGCTTTAGAAAACTAAATGGGTGCCCTTACTTTGAAAAGTCCCAGGCATCCAGCCACTCATTCATGATGTGAATTCCTTGGTACCTGATGCTTCTGTTTGTTTATTTAGGTGCTTAAATGAGGAATTTAAGCATCCGATTAAATAAGCAAAAATATATATATATTGGCTAGGGCCTTCATGCCATATAGCACAGTTTGAACACAATATATTGCCTACTAACTCTCATGTATTTGATTAGAATAGCTAAGTCAACTTTGACACAATTCACTCAAAGCTGTTAGTTGGAATCCCAATAGGATTCTCTTTTTTGCTTGTCTGAACTATGGTGTAATTTTTGCCTTTAGATCACTAAGTGAAGTATTTGTATCTAACCTCCAAGGCTTAATCTTACACATTGTGCCAACAATATTGTGTACAGAGGTAATGGTTTACCCCAGAGGTGGTGCTCAAACTTTTGACTATGAGGGCCAGATTATTGGCATGGGGCTGATCTATGGGTAGAACTGACATGGGGTTGGCATGCAGAGTTGGGCCCCATGCACTCATGTCTCACTTCATGGCACCCGGATCAGACCCTGCCTGGCACTGCCTGGATCAAGCTTTGTGTGCCTGGATCCCACCTTCCACTGCCTGGATAAGGCCCCATGTGCCCAGATCCTGCTTTGTGTCAGGCAGATCAGTCACTGCACTGCCTCCATCCTGACATCTGATTTAGCATGCAGGGCTATGCTATCCACCTGCAGGATTCCCCATAGGTCCAGAAATTTGGCAGCTGGGAAACAACACTTAATGCTGCTACCATGTCCCCACATCCAGATTTTTGGACCAATGGGGATCCCTACAGGCTAAATGACACTGCTTCACAATCCAGATCTGGTCTGTGGGCCGAGGGGAGATGAGCTGCTCTTTCTGTAAGTTATTTAATAATTTTATTTAATAATTGTATTCATTATTCTACTATTAATAGAACATGAAACAGGATTCACCAAAAGCTGACTGTAAAACTGTTTCAGAAGCAAAAGTAGACCTCCCAAGATGACTTTTTCAGCAGAAATTTTATAAAGATCTGAGTAAGATTCTTCCTGTTCCTGGACTTCCTTCTGTCCGATTAACTGATCAGTGGAACCACTTAAAAATTGTCTGTTCCAAACTGGGCAGAGAAATAGATTTAATAGGTTAGATTCATGCTTAGTTTAACTCTGTTACCAAGTACATCAATGGTAATGGAATAATACTACTGATTAATTTTGTTCCTGGTTTATTCATTTAGATGCCATTATGTTGTTAGAATTAAGGGTAATCACTTTCTGAATACTTTGGTTTGTATATTATAATAATTGTTATTCATTTATTATAGAAATTCAAAATGGGCTTATCATTTCCCATTCAGAAGAGTGTTTCCTAAAATGAAATATGTTGTATTAGTACCTCACGTTGGCTAGCTTCTGCCAAGCCCATGACAAGTTTCTTTAATACCTAATAATTCTTCTCTCTGGGAAGACAGAAAGCCTAAAGGTCATTCTGGCTAGTCAGATCTTTCTCTGGGGAAACACTTTCTCCCAGACAAGGAGGTTTCTCAGGTAAGATCCATTATAATAGCTACAATCAGCTCTAGATTCACCTTTTCCTTTGTGACAGCACTGATCTTCTTTTATTGTGTGAATAAGGTATGTATGCCCATGACATCCATATTAGGTTTTCCTTCCTATACAACAGTAATCTTTCCTAAATTTTCTAACATTTTTATCTATTCCTTGTTTCAGTACCTCCTATGCACCTTTACTAGCCTGTTGATTTCTCTCATTGGCTTTTATGTGTTTTCATGTTGATGACCAAGCTACAAAATTGTCCCTCTGAAAGCGCACCAAGAAAATCCCAGTTTTACTTTGCTTTCTACAACTTACTTTTATATCTGTGCAAACCTACTTCAGTGCTACCATAACTCAGTCTGCCATTATAATACTAGAAGGTTTTTTTTTTTTGGGGAAATACCTCTGTTGACTACATTACCTTTCCCTTTCACTGTCCCTTTTCTTTAGTTTCTATGTTTATTTAATTTCTGTTTTAAATGTTTCAGGGTGGGGACTATGTCTTTTTTTATTCTCTGTAAAGTGGAACATGGAGTTCTGATACTATGCAAATATTTAATGAACATTGCTAACAACATTGACCTATTCTTTTGTGAAATATTCCAATCTCAGGAAAACCTTTTCATTCCACCTTTTCATTCCCCTGCAAATGGAATGCCTTAATTTGAACAGGCCCCTCTCTGTAGGGTACTTATATGGTCATCATTGCCACACTATGTCAATGTCTCACAATCTTTAATGCAGTTATTCTCTCAGGATGCATCTACATGAGATGCTATGTTGCTGTAGCAATGCACTAAAGCAACGCAGCATTGGTAGGCACAAACCATGATGCCACAGCGTTGTCACCATAGCAATGCGCTCCCTCGCTATAGTGCATTGCTACAGTAACGTAGCAGCTAAAAGTATGGGCTGTTACTGTACCGTCATTTTGTACTTTCTTTTAGTACTAATAGCAAGAGCAGCGCTGTAGGGGCACATGTGCATGCACTCTCAATGTTCTTGTGTGATGGAGAGGTGCTCCTTATCACCATTTTAACGTTAAGAAACTAAATTACTTGCTCAAGGTTATGTAAAAGTCTATAACCGAATAGGGCACTGATGTCAGATCTCACCGACCTTAAGCTGATATCCTAACCACTATGTCACCCTTCCTTTCTACATAAAGTGTGTATTATACTCCAAGATGTCAACTATTAATTGTCTTTCCATTGAATAAAAACACTAGAGTTATTGTCACATTTAGGTTAGTCCATCTTTAGTTAGAAAGCATGATATAACAATTTTCTACTGGATTTCTTGATAAATCAGTTTGAAATTTGTAGGCTTCAAAGTATTAAAATACTAATTTACTTCAGTGCACTTAGGTACCCAAAACAGGGCTTATCTTTGGATGTACTGAATGCAATACCTATTTTTTTTAAATCAGTAGACGTAACTGTAGAATGCTAAAGGTTTACTATAGCTCCAACCATACTTTTATAAGGTTGATTTGCAAAGGGCTCAATCATGGAACTTTGTTTAGAAATGCTTTGTTCTAAAAATGTATCTATTATACAAAGGTCCTAATATAAATGATCGAGTAACCCATCACTCCTGTTTTCTGTGTATTGTATTGGTTTGTCACATGCTGATGTTTTAAAAACAATTATTATTGATTTTTTTTCTCAAGCACTTTCAAGCTCAGGATCTTTCTGCATCATTAATTTTCTGAAGTTTCTTACATTAGGACTAGCTCTGAACTTTTCATCTGGTAATTTTGTTACTAATCCAATGGATCTTCTTGTCATGGACAAACTAAATTTTGAGTCAAATGGGTAATTTAATTGAAAACAATATATTATATATGAATTCTGCAAACCTAAATGTAAATCACTAGCTTAGAGAGTCACAGATATATGCCCAATTTATACACTTCTATTGTTTGTACTGTTGTAGTGACCAGAGGTGAAACTCATAGGTTGGGAACTCATTGTCTTAAGCACCAGATACCATCTTGGACTTGCTGACAATATTGTATAGCAAAAATGAAAACTCTGAAACAGATACCTTATTGCTACTTTTTCTGCCTTTCACAATGCTGGCTGTCCAGAGGAAAGTCAATGTTTTCAAAATAATAAACAATTACAAAATGTTGAGCAAAATTTCCTTTTTATTTGGAACAGGTTTTAATATCCATTAGAAAGTAAGATATTTGATATATCCTAATAATTGCTGTCTCTTCCTATTAATCCTGTTACTTATCACTTTATTTTCCAATAGTGTTTTTAATTGTTTTAAATGCATTCATTTTATATCTAACTTAAAACATTTTTTTATTTCATTTTGTATCCTTGCTGACTTCTGTTTTGTGGCAGCAAGTATTTTTGTTACAAATAACTACCATCATCATTTTATCAGAGATTAGAGGAATATAATTATTTTAATACCTGTGAAATGGAATAAATGCTTTGAGGTCCGTTGCACCTTCCATTACGGGATCTCAAAGCACAGTAGAAACATTAATGGGGAAATGGTCATGATGCAGTACTGATTTCATGTCTTATGGACTGACAGAAGTGTAATCAGGATTGGAACTTAGCTCTCTTGATTTCTATACCTATCTTTTAACCACTGAAAGATGCTTCTGTCTTTTTAATAAGTCTTTATTTCCTAGTAATTTGCTTGCTGTGTAGTCAAAAATGGAATTGGTGTATCTTAAAATAACCAGCAATATCATTCATCATGTTTCAGCTAGCCAGGCAATTCCCACTTTCACATTTAGTTGAGTACGTATGTTAATTTCATAACTATTTAAGTATGTTGCTGTAATGAGATTCCCACAAGGTTAATTTATGTCATTTTCAGTGTAAGTACCTGTTATCTACTGGTAATCATCGTAAGAAGGCCTGAGCACCAGCGTGATATGTCTTGGGAAAGTTCATAATTATTGAGAGGAAAGTTGATCATTAACACCTTGTTCAGTATTTTCTTAAGTAAACAGAACTCACCCTTAAAAAAGAAAGAAAATAAAAAACAAGTTAGGAACATGTCTTACTGTATGATTAAAATGGAGACAGAGTGAGTTTTCATGGTCCGTTCCTTTAATAGAATAGTGTGAGCTGTCTGAGATTGCTGGCTATGAGTTTAGATTGCTCCCATATTGCTTATTAGTTTGTTCATAGCATTTTATGAAGGATAAAATCAAAAGTCTGAGGTTCAAATTCGATTCAGATTTTAGTCCACTTTCCAAAAAGAAGCCTGCAAAGAATGGACTTTCTCAGACTTGTAAATCCTATTGCCTAAATCTAGGTCAGTGCTCTGGGAAGATGTAGCTAATTGTTTACAGTAGATCTGCATACTTTATAGCCCTTGTACTGAGTTGAAAGTATTCTCTTTGGACTTGATTCTGCTCCCATTGAAGCCAGTGGAAATTCTGTCACTGATTTGAATGAGAATATTGTTTGGGTCTATAGTTCCTAAATATTTGATTTAATGCAGTTTTTCTAACTCTTTAAATGTTTTGAAATGTTATTTGATTTTTCTGTTACAAGCTTGAAAATCACGCTGCAATTTAAAGAGGGTAGCACAGACAATAACTTGTATAGCTTATTGATATAAGGCAAAAACCCTATTAAGAGATTATTATTGACATTGATGGTGATGATGGTATTGTTAGATTGTATGGCACTAGAACGCCCTATAAATTGACATGAGGTATATAAGAGTAATCAAATTCCAACACTTTTAAGAAAGCAGTCATTGGTGTATGCCTGGCAGTGTTAAGTGCCCTTTTAAAATACAAGTGGAAAGCTTTTCTTTCTGCTTCTGAAGCATGAAAATGTTGATTCTTGGTAGGAGGCCTGTTTATGGCTTTTCCACATTGGTTTTAAACAGA
This sequence comes from Crocodylus siamensis, assembly GCF_052110815.1. NCBI lineage: Eukaryota > Metazoa > Chordata > Crocodylia > Crocodylidae > Crocodylus > Crocodylus siamensis. The sequence continues at coordinate 310,417,088 of NC_143395.1, forward strand.
GGTCTCATTTGAGGCAATTCTGATTGTCTGGGGTTTTGACTAGGATCAAAACAGGAGCAGCACTGCCTTTACATAGTAGCTCTTACAAGCTGCAATGCTGCTCCTCTGCCAGTATGTGGCAAGAGGGGGTATACAACCTGAGAGTCTTGTTCCTGGAATGAACCACGATTTAGGTGAATGAGTGGCAATTAACTTAGAGACTTGCACAGTCATGTCCTCGGGGAAAAAAAAACTGTTAGCCCATCTCATTGGGCATACTTCACAGGCACTTGAAATGGGACAATGGGTGTGAATGTCTGTAGAATCCTGACAGGAGAGAATTTCTCTCAAGAGAAAGGCAGCATCTCTGTAGGAGGAAACAATTGAAAACCCTAGTGAATAATCATTTCTCAGGTTTACTACGTAGGATTGGTGACATCCATGAATGATGCATTCTTCAAGAGGGGAAAAATTCACATTATTCTGGTAAGGTAGGATGAAGCATACATGGACAAAAAGAAGTCTGGAAGGAGAGTGAGGTTTTCTTTTACTTTTGTAAAAATCTATATTTATTTAACTATGGACTAGATGTCAGAGGTTAGTCATGTCACTTAATATACTGTTGATAGACAATCAGATGCTCAAGATGACAGCACAAGAGCTGCCAGCTAAACGAGAAAATGTGAGAAAATGGTGCCTCATTGGGCTATGTGTTTTGAAAAAGTAGCACAAAACTAGTTAGCAGGCCTCTAAATGTAAGCATACAAATTAAATCACAATAGAAACTGATTTATAGATTTACAGAAATGAAAAGAAATAATTGCTCCATTTAAAGCCTGCCATTTTCAAAAGGATAAAAAAATGCCTTGTATGCCCTTTTGTTGAGTAACAAGGTGCATGTTGCCTAACAAATCATTTATTTTGAGAATGTCTTTCTGGTGATGAATACTTTCCAGGCATAGTCTGGGGTTTGTTTGTTTGTTTTTTCCATTCTTGCCACGAGCATCATTTCCTTTGTAAATGATAGGCAGTTTTATACCTGGTGATCTGGTTGAACTAGTATAGAATGCCTTCTGGGTATCCTGCTAAAATTAAAATTAATTGTAACCTGACCTGAGGGTACTCAACATCTGAGAGAAAATGCTTTGTTAATTAAATACTATAAACAAACCAGGAAACGAAGGACATAAGCAGGTAAAAGTGGGGCTGTAGTCCATTCTTGCAATAGGAGAAAAAAAATTGCTTCAGTTCTTTTCTTGATTAGACCATTATGAGACGGGACTAACAGTGGAAAGAGTAAGAACGTTTACATGAATGAAGCTGCATGGGTATAAAACTGGTGTGATGGGAAATTCATTCTCTGGGTACAATTTTCAGTCTAAATTTTCATAAAGACAATTTAAATCAATTGATTTTAAATGAAATCCCAACTCTCTTAGGCTAATTTGAACTTTGAAAATTCTTCAGTCCCTGTCCCCTCCCCCACCTACTTACCTGGAACAGAGTCTGGGTCCAGGTTGCTGCAGCCTGCATTGCTGTTTGCCCTGCATGGGCAGACAGCGTGCTGCAGCACTGGGGCAGGGGGCAGGCATAGAAGTGCTCTGGCCAGCTACGAGATCGTCTCTGCGGAGGACCCGAGCCTCCGGTTGCCTCAGATTTTTTTTCTGCATTTTTTTTTGATACCTGGATCTCCCAAATATGCAGCACAGGGAACTTTCTTTTGTTCCCAGCATGCCTCTGGCCCTGTCTCAAACTGCTTTGAGAGGTGGCAAGAGGCACGTGCAGGCTCATCTGGACATGCCCTTTATGTGGCAATGTGGAAGGGGCTCCTGATCTAGTGTAGGGGAACTCCTCATGGCACATTGGATTCTGAGAGGTAATTAGCCATGTTAGTCTGAAGTCACTGTATATTATACCAGGCCAGAAAACATTGGTGAGACAGTGTTTTTTCAAACAAGCTATTATGTCAGGTATACGTTTTTGATGGAGAGATAATTAGGCTATAAAGATAGTCTTGAGTGCTTATTTTGTTTTATTTTTGTTTGTCTAGATTAGCTTGTCAAAGCCAGTGCTGAGTTAAATGGACCACAATACAAATGTGACCATTCACTTTATATTACATAGGTACAGTATGTTTTTTATATAAATGATGTTTGAAATCAATAACTGAGTACCACTGAAACAAACTAAATGCTCCTAATATATATTTTGGCTCTTGCAATGAGTTCTACTCACTCACTTCATTGTACCTATATGGATCTTGCTGCAGGGCTAGGCTATAAATGTGAGACCACACTTGATTATGCTTTGCACAGGGAATGCCTTGCTCTCAGTTATGAGAGTGCTTACTGGCACTGGCCAAAGCCATTCTAAGATCAGCTACATTACGTTTTTGGACACTTGGCCTATAAAGGATGAAAATGAGTGGGCGGGGCATGTTTTTACAGCAATGCTCCCTAATGCTGGATATGTCTATACCTGCATATTAATGTGACACAATAATGAGTCAGGTCAGAGCAGGCCCAGGTGGCAGGGCACCAAAGCCTTTTCCCCCCTGCAACTCAGCATGCTGTGGAGGGGCTGGCTGGGGCATGAGGGTGCTCCAGGGGCCAGCTGGCAGGCAGCCCTTGCACTGAAGCACCCTTGTGCCTCATCCAGCTGGATCAGCATCTGCATGTGCACTGCTGCAGAGTTTACTCCAGCCTAATAGCTTTGCATGTGTAGATGACAAGATGCTTACAGCTCAGCTAATTAGTCTCCTCTGCAGTAAACATCTTGTGTAGACGTGCTCATGGAGTTGATGTAGATATGCCATGTGGAGTATATAAGCCCCAATTTATCTAGTCATAGGGTTGTCTTTAGCATTTTTGCCCAGCAATTTTGTTACATTGAAATATGAATCTGGCCTATTGCCTACAATTGTTGACAGAGGACTATTAGGAATTTTGAGGTCTTGTTCTAATATGAATATTGAGGGCTTAATTTTGCAAGGTGCTGAGTGCCTTTTCTGCCTCTAACACCCTTGGAGATCCAGCATCTGACACAGTTTTGTCACATCAGTCAGGAAATTACTGTTTCTTGATCTGGTAACATGTATCTTGTTAACATACCTGAATGCATGTATCACAGATGTCAATTGGAGTCATAAAAAATTAAAGTTAGAAACACTTCCTAACTTTTATTTGGATCCCTATCAGAGAAGGGAAAAAGCTGAATGGGAAGATGGAAATAGTTACAACCAAAGAACAAAGGTCAGTATTTAAAATCAACTTGATAATATTCATATACCATAGAAATAAAGCTATATTTTTTGAGTCTGTATCTAAGATTTATTTTCCTTACATTTTGTCATTTCCTGAAATCGTATCTATAGTAGGCTGATGATGACCAGGAATCCTGGTTTTCTCAGGTTTAACAAAATAAAAAAAAAAATCCCCAATTTTTAGATTAAAATGTAACCCAAAATCCACATTTTTCCATGATTAAAATGAAGCACCACTAATATAGAGATATGTATATAGTCATATTTCATTATAATCATGGAAAAAATGTAGATTTGGGTTATATTTTTAAATCTGAAAATTGGGGATTTCTTTTTTATCAGAGAAAACCAGGATCCCTGATGGTGACCCAGCTTGTTAGGAAATACATTGTTTTAGTCTACTGGGCTGCAGGGGGGAAAAGGTATTTTTTACACAGGCATATATGTTCAGAGTTAGAAAATAAACTGAAGGTATTGGCTTCTACTGAGAGAGTTTCTTTTCTTTTGCTCCTCTAATACAGAAATTATAGCAAAGGTATAACTCCATAAAGTTCCAAATTAGTCTCCTTTTTTCCCCTACAAACTCTGAAAAATGCTTATTTTCTGGTAAACAATAATGCTTCGTATTTTTAATTTCATATAAAAAAAATCATCATTGAGTTTGTGCACAAATTGTCTGTGTAGAAAATTATAAATTTAAGTCTACAAAATTTTGGGTTAGGGGAACTAAGTGGATTATATTAGGTGCATCTATATGTACAATTATCCCAACTGGATAAACTCTGGTGCAGTTCGTGCTGGTGTCAGTTGCTTCTGGGTGCAGTATTTCACACGTGCCCAGGATCACAGTAATTCGAGTTAGGGCAGAGCAGCCCTGGGCTGGTGGGAGGCCCAGGAGATCAGCTGTAGGCCCTGGGTGGCAGCATCAGGTGGTGCTGGTGCTGGCTGGGGCATAAGGATGCTACAGTGCAGGACTAGTCAGCATGCAGCACCCACACTGTAGCACCCTCATGCCCCAGCTAGCCCCAGTCACCATCTGCAGGTGCATTTCAGTTCACTAAATGACTCTGCCATAGGATAGCACTTGTCCAAGAGAGTGCAATCCTACAGTGGAGTTAATTAATTTACTGCTCCCTAATATGGGCACACATGTAGATGGTGATGATTTACTGCAGCTCAATTAGTCAGCTCCGTAGTAAAGTGCTTGTGTAGATGCACCCACCTTCAGGTTAATGAAGCTCTAAAGTACAGTATCTTTATACACTGCATACTAAAAGTCCAGTGTCTGATTAGCATGCCCTGATAATCAACGTATATTCAGTGAGCAAGCATTAAACTGGGAATGGATAGTTTTGTTATTCAAAAGTCCTGGTAAGGAAAGTGGATAAAATGTCCCTACACCAGGGGTGGGCAAAATAAAGCCTGTGAGGCCATTCTATCTGGCCTGTGGGGACCCCCAAAAAATTAGAAAATTAATATTTATCTGCCCTTAGTTTCTGTCAAAAATGACAGGAACCAAGGGCAGTAGGACCCAGGGGAAGCCCGGCAGGCTCCCACAACAGCAGGACCCACCCAGCTCTGCTCCCTCAGCTGGAAGCTCCAGCTAGGGCTTCTGACCTGGAAGCATGTGGCTTCCCCACGCTGGAACCTCAGGTAAGGAGGGGGAAAGGGCAGGGGAGACCCTGGGCAGAGAAAGAGCCCAAGGAAAAGTGGCCCAGGGAAAAGCTGAGCATGGCGGGGGAAAAGTGGCCCCATGCCCGGTGCCCTGCCCTGCAGCTGCTCGCAGCCTGCATGGGGCTGCCTGTGCCTGCTCTGGACAGCCCCATGCAGGCTGCGAGTGGCTGCAGCAGGGAGTGCCAGCCATAGCACCACTAGTGTATCCTAATCTATATGAACAAAATTGTAGAGATTTGTTTTAAGGAATCTTTGCTTGTATCATAGTCTAATCTGAGTTCTACTAAAAAAAAACAAAAAGAAAAAGAAATTTAATATTTAAAAAAGTGAGTGATTCATTTAAAAAAAATCCAAAAACATTGACACAGAGTAATTTATGATAACATAATTTTGTAATGGTTAATGGGGATGTTTTGATTGACACATGCTTTTTCTCTGTACTTATTTAGGACTGCCACTGACCTATGTTGTACCTGTGAAAATTGATATTCATAGTATGCAGACGATAAGGAATAAATTAGAGTAGTTTAACATCCCCAGAGATGGTGAATGCTCTTAAGGCATGCATTTATAACAGAAAGAGGAAATTACATATTTAATGCTACAAAAGAAACTAAGGCATATCACTGAGTGTTTGTTTACAGCTAATGCATCTAAGTCAATGAAAAACAGAATAACAACTTCATGTATGTTGGCCAGCAACAAGGATTTAACATAAAGTTGCTTCATTTAATGACTGATTTGTGCAAAATATAATGAGTAGCATGATTTTTTTTCCCCCAGTGGACAATAAACCTGCCCCAAATCCTCTTATCATTCCAATACTATCCTTTGAGAGAGATTTGTTGTTTACTTGTATTTGGAAAAAATATTTGGCAAGCATACTGGAGTTTCAGTAGATCGTGGCATTAATTCAGTCATTGGAACCAAATGACAATTGGCTTTTTATAGCTACTTCAAATGTGCTCTACTAGTATAGTAAGAGCAGAATTCTTTTTCCTATTGTGTGCAAATAAGTTCAGCCATTTTGGTGCTTACACACAAGTTATGATTTTATTATTCTTGCACTGTAGACCAGTGGTTCTCAACCTTTTTAGACCCAAGGCAACTCTCATTAGATCCAAGACTCATGTGAGAAAATCCTAGCTCTTCTTTTTCTTTTTCCTTTTTTTTAACTACAAAACCCCCAACAGCTCAAAATGTTTATAACATTCCTATTTGAAATATCTGGGTTTATCTTCTGAAACATGTTTGCATACCTCACCATACTAACATTGCATGGCATCCCGTGGCACCTTTGAAAGGTGGCTTGGTAGCATGGTTGAGTAGCACTGCTGTGGACACCTAAGCCTGCATGTACAGTAGTATGCACAGTGGGAGGTGACTTTGGTTAGAATCTTTGCACCATCAGATATCAAGTTGTTTGTTGCCTCACCTGGCCAATCTAACATTTTAACATCACATTTCCTCAGAATTTTTTCTTACAAGCCCCAAACCAAAATTTAAATTGTTTAGGCTAAATAGAGCTAGAATAAAGCAATGTTTTGGTTTGGGTTTGTTTTAGGTTTCTCAGAAAAACCCCCCAACACATTATAAATTCAGTTCAATGTGGATATTGAGTTTTGTGGGTGGGTTTCCACCTCCACCCTCACCCCTTTTTAGCTGCTGAATCAAAAGATCAATTATTTGCACAGCTGTAGCTTTATAATCCAACCTGAATGTAGCTGTATTTTTTCTAATAGCAGGACAGGAAACAAATTACAGTTAATTCTCAGAGTGGCATGTATGCACATTTTTGCACACTCTGCTCACTTTTATGTGATTTATATGGTTCCCATCACCACAGCACATAGTGCTTCACAACCATTAACAAATTTCTGCTCAGAATCCTTTTGCTGAGAGAGAACAATAGCACTGCCCTCTTTTTGTCAAAACAGGGCTGAGACGCTGAGATGATGTGCCCCGTCCAAGGTCAACTGAAGTTCTTGTGACAGAGTTAAGAATTAAGCCTACACTGAATGTTTTTCCTTAACTAAAACTGTATCATTTCCCCATCCTTTGGTGTACCTAAACAAATATAGCAAGAATGCAGTTTTAATGAATGAATGAAAATTCTCTGCCTTTCTGGACAGGCCTTCAGATGTTCAGAGCTTCAGTTTTGCTTATGATACTGACAGTATATCCAGTGTTTGCTGAGTCAGTTGAAATAGATGGAAGTCATCTAGTGGCCTCTTAAAGTACTAGGAAATCCTTCTTTTTTAATTGAATTAAATAAGAGGTGAGTCGCTGCTAAACTGTCAAACTGTTGTTTTTTCACATTTGGTTAGTTTGATTTGTTTTGTTCAGGAGCTTAGTTTGGCTCTGAGTTCTTCAATTCTTTCTTTAAAGAGTCCCAAAATATTCATAAAGGATGCTAACCAAAGGTAATATCATGTCATGCAGTAGCATACCTAAGATTTCACAAGAGTGGCACCACCAGCCTCAGGTGCTGACTGAGGGAGTGCCACAATTTCTCCCCAGTGCCCCCCCCCCCCAAAAGTTTTTACTGTGGCAGGGGAAGACTTTTATTGCCCATGCCCAGCCAAAGGATTTACCCAGTATCCAGCAGTGCATCTGCAGGGTGGGGGGCTGAGTGATTCCCCTTCCCTCCCACCTAGGGAGTTTTTCTCACAACAGGTGCAGCCAGTAGCATCCAGTAGCACATCTGGGAAGCTGGGAGTGAACTAGATCCTAGGGACAGCTCCTAGGGAGCCCATGCTATGTAGCTACTTCGCTGGATTCTCTCTGCTGCTGCTGCCTGGGCTCTCTGCCTAGGAAAGGCAGCATTTGTAGCAGTAGCAACTGTGTTCCTTGTGCAGCTAGCCCAATAAGACTTTCCTTTCCCTCACTTCCTGCCTCCCTCTATAGTGGTAGGTATAACACTCTCCCTTCACTCCCCCTCAATGAGTGCTGAAAAAGCTTGCTACACATCTGATTCCACAGTAAATTTGCTGCCAGATCTTATATTAGATGGTGTTGGTCTATGAATCATCCAAAGAACATAATAGATTTACAGTTAGAAAACTTCTTTTTATGATGAGCACCAATATAACAGCACTTGCATCCATTTTTTTAGAGTAACTAATTATCAACAGTTTTAAAATGAAGAGAAAACAGGAGTGCATGATGCCATAATAATATCACTACTGTATAATGTCAACACAGGGTATAATTCACAGAGCAGTTTTATTAGGCATAATTGGACTGAAAGCACGTATTCAGATTGATGCAGAAGGTTCATTTGTAGTATAATTAAGTGGGAACAGGCCTGCTATGCCCTGTTAAAGCAATATTCTAGTTCCCAAATTGGTAATATGTGATTGAAGGTTGAAACCTTAAATGTTGAGAAAAAGAAATTCTTTCCCAGGCTCGGCTTCTTTATATTAAACAACTGATAGTAAATGAACTTAGCTATTTAAGTTAACCAAAATATGCATGCTATACAACAAGCAGCCATGAACTTCTTAGGATTGCTCTTTGGAGACTATTGGTGATATCAGAGCAAGGTATTTTTAAACTTTGTTTATTCAGTTTTTAGTGGGTGCATCTACACGTTCATTAATATACTATAGTTACTGCATATTAAATTTAGTACTTGTATAACCAAGTACTAAATCAATGAGCAGTAGCACCAGCACATGGCTTATTAGTATTGGTAACTGCACAGTAGCCTAATATGTATTACCACAGTTTTTTTGCTGTGACATGCTACTGCACGGTTTGTTATTCAGCAGTTAGTGTCTCATGTATATGCACCCAATATCTACTTATTGTTTGGTGATTTTAGATCCTGGCTGGAATCAAATGAGCAAACTAGGGATGAAAGAGCCTATATTCCATTATCGGTCTCCTGAGCCAATAAATCCCTTAGCATGTGTGATCATTTCATTAAAATCATTCTGCCATTATCTGTTTATATAATATTCCCCAAAGAAGCTCTGGCTGGCTGTTTATAATGCAGATGCTGTTTGTTTGGTCCAAAGACTTTTAAAAACTCAGATGGTCTTATGAAAATCCCAATTGTATTAGCGTGTCTGTTCATAAAAAGCAAGGATGGTAAGTTTTCCAAAGCATATTTTCAAACAGTGTTTCTTAGTTTTTAACACTAGCAACCTTGACCTTATTATACTTTTATCCTATATAACATACTTGACCCTGCATCCTTTCATATTCTCTTACAAGAATTCTTTCATATTCTCTTACAATTCCTATTGATCAGAAACCTCACTGCTGTGATTTGTATTTTAAATGCCTTGCTCTGGATTCATCTCTGTATTTTAGAGTAGATTGAAAGAGACAGGGCGGCTGCTACAGGTCAGATCTGATGGGAGATGTGAGTTGTTGTAATAAGCCAATTTCTTGGTAACTTGTAGCAATAAAGTTCACAGGCAGCCAGATCATGAGGTTGCCGAGCAGTCTAAATATTGATTGGAAGGGAAAAATGAGACAATGACCTTCTATTCCAACCCACACAATGCATCATGGCCAGCCCAGTACTCTTGCTACCAAAGTGCCTGGCTGCCTAAGCTATGCTAGATCAGGAGACAACCTAATACCCTTGTTTCCTGATCTAATTGGCATGTTTTTTGGTGCTTGACACAAAGTAGTTCTTTCTGTTAGCTATCCCCCTTCCCCAGTGATTTCCAGAAGAAAGGGAAGGGGAAACTTTCTAAACCTTAGTTCCTATGATGGCGGAGTCATTTCAGAGGACATTTATTATCTTATCAAATGTTTTACCTATGAAAATAAACCCACGCTATACCTAAGATACATGGATGACATCTTCATCATTTGGATCAAAAACTTGAAATCTCTGATTGATTTCCATCACAAATTCAATAACCATAACCATCAGCCATCCATCAGACTGTCTCTTGAATACTCCAGCACCAACATTTCCTTTTCAGACATGATGGTCAATATCCAGAATGTTAAAATACAAACCAGCATATTCAAGAAACCCAAAGACCAACATACATATCTACACAGAACCAGCAATCACTCTAAACACACCAAGAAAGTTGTAATATACAGCCAAGCTCTCTGATACCACTGAATCTGCAATGAGAACGATACCTGTGACTGTCATTTTTTACATCAAAAGGGCTTTCACTTAAGAAGAACCTTCTTCCAGAGAGATAGATCATACCTTTGAAAGAGTCACCTGGATACCACGTGAAAAATTCCTGCAGTACAAAAAAAAAAGAATTCCCACAAATCATACACCATTAGTTATGACATACAATTCTTCACTGGAACCTATACAGAAAATCCTCAAACAATTGCAACCCATACTAGAAGAAGACCCAACTCTTAGAGAGATTTTTCCAGAACCCCTAATCCTAGCCTTTAAACAAGCACTGAACCTTGCCACTCATCACCAGAAGCAAACTTCCTGTGGCCCAAAGCACATGAAATGGATCCAGACCATGCCAGGACAAAGAATATAAAACCTGCCAACACATCTCCACCACTCCCACAATAACTACATCCCACAACAGAATCATCACCATTCCTGGATCTTACACCTGCACCTACATAAATGTAATATATCTCATCCAGTGCACTAAATGGCCTGTTGGAAAATATGTAGGAGAAACCAAACAACAGCTGTGTACCAGAATGAATGCACACCAAAAATCTACCAAAGACAAACATGCCTAGTTACCTGATAGTGCACACTTCTCACAAGACAGCTACACTTTCCAATATCTCAGTTCTAATCCTCAAAGGGAATTTACAAAACACCTTTTGTAGACAAGCCTACAAACATCACCTCATAAGTCTACTAGATATAAAAAATTATAGACTAAATGCAAACATTGGATTTATGGCACATTAAAACCTGCCTGCCTGCCATCTGATAACCCCAGGTAACCTGTCTGCACTTCACCAGCTACATTCAATTACCTTCTCCCCCTTCCCCCACAACTACCTTCTCATACCTGTTGTCTCTTTTGAGCCTCACTGCTAGGCATTTACATTTTCAGAGATCTTCAGTTTGCATATTGGCTTCTGTTCTGCCCCAGAGAGCACAGAAATACCAACAGACTCTCCCTATGCCTAAAGAAGGGTGTTTGTGCCTGATAGCTTGCAAATAACAATTTTTTCAAGTATTTAGTTGGTCAAATAAAAGATATCACATCTACCCAAAGAACCTTGTCTGCCTATAGTGAGAAACTCCACGCAGTCTACCTGAATTTCTAACTACTAATAGGAATCATGTTTACTATACAAAAGCTTGATGCTGTCTGGTATTTCTTCAGTTCAAACTCATCTGTACCCAAAGTGGTGAGTTAAATTCAGTATCTCGCAAGGACATTCAGGTGTCCTGACTCTTCTTTCCCACAATAGACTGAGCTGTGTCTTTCTGTACAAAATCTTTCATTACCTGCCAAAAAACACCACCATTGTCCAGAACAGAAATATTAAAGAGACCCTTAGGCCTAACTACACATTGATAGCCTGTCAACTTGTGACCTCCATTTATACCTCATACATTTTCAGGGCAGTTATCAAAAAGATAGTATAGGTTGAAGCCTATGAGCAAGATCTCCAGGGGAATTGCAGTACTGTTGTATAAAGGCCAATTCAACATCAATGGCCCAGAAACCTGCAAAGTATTGAGTGCCATCAAATCTCCTGGTTTTCATTTGGAATTGTCAGAATTCAGTGCATTGAAAGATTGCCCTTAGGTGACAATAATGCTTTGCACTAATATAACTTCTATTTTTCATCTGTGGATTTCAAATCTCTTTATAAAGCAAAGTATGTAGATGGGGAGACATTGTAGATGGGGAGACATGAGCCACAAAGAAAATGAAGTGACTTGCTCAGTCAAACAGCTGGCCAGAAAAGAGATTATTAGATGTTAGGATGATGTTCTACCCTTTAGAACACATATGATGTAGCTCAAAATATCATTACAGAGCTAGTTGACACTACAGGTATTTGGTGAAAGGTCGCGGGCACCAATTCTTGATAGCTGGAAGGAAGTTGTACAACCTAATGGAAAAACTGTAGGGTTTTCAGGCAACTATGTTTTTATTAGAATTATTGGGGAAAATATATTTTCATGAGAGATTTATTAGGACTTATTAGATATGAACAAAACCCTAAACCAAGATTCTAGTTGATTATAATTAATTTTTTGGAGCAAAACCTAACTTGTTGCTGTATAATCATGCTGTCTGGATGTCAGTCAGTATTTTATTAGGATTTTTAGAGGATAAATATGTTTTGTGGCTTCTGAGTATGCCAGAATCCTGTAAATTCTAATTACAGCATATTCTCTCTATTCAACTATTCTCTCTCTCTTCCCCCCCTCCTCCCTTTCCGCCTGTCTCTCTCATACACACATACCCCTTCATGCATAAGACAAAGACATCCCTAAAGTAAATAAAATATGAGTTTTGGTATTAGCCAAACAAGCCTTTGCAATATGGATGAAGCTGGGGACTAGTCAGAATTCTTGTTTCACATTGTAAGTCATATAACTCTTTCATTCTCATTGTGATATGTTTTAAATACATGTGATGCTGAGGTCTACTATTATTAAAGGTTGAAGTTTTACAGATAAACTATTTTCTCTCTTTACAAAAGGTTCTCAGAAGAAAACATGCTGGCACTGAAATTTCAATAATAATTGACAGAATTATCTATAACTCTATAATAAAAAGAAGATGGCTTGAGATCTAGCTTATAGCAATTGGTGACATTATTAAGAGTAGCCCTTGGAGTGAGAATTTCCCTCCTGGAGCCATGCTATTGTGCATAAGTGTAAGGGAGAAATGAACACTACTGTCTTGTCTTTAGAAATGATGTGGTTCATAATTATTATGTATAAGGCCAATGAGGTGCATACTAATATATCCTGACTGCAGCAGGTATTTCGATTAACTATTTTTTTCTTTTCCATAATTTAGAATTTCTGTGTGTGTGTGTGTGTGTGTGTGTGTGTGTGTGTGTACAGACACACATGCACACACCCCGTATCCACCCCCCCAACCCAAGGAAGTAGTTGATTGAAAAAAATGCATCACTGAGCATGATAAGGAAGGGGAATTGATTTACTCAAGTTATAAAAATGTTCTTAGCAAACAGAAATACTGATGTGGTATTTAATATAGTTTTGCACATTGCATGCAGATATCCACATTTGTATTAACAGCTTGAAACAGATTACAGATAAACAGGCATTGTAAAGGGAAAAAAGACATTTCATGAATCACTTTAAATTATTATTTCCTTACTGACAAAGCACACGGTGCCCCTGAGTTCAACAAAGATTATTTTGTGATTTAAAAAAAAAGGATGCTGCCTCATAATACTGGTTAGAGTGTGGATATTTTTAATGCTAGAAAATGGAGTTATCACCTTAAGAATATTTAAGAGCACATTCAGCTGAGCAGTGTGGTTCACATAGATTAAACTATTTCTGGTATGTTTTATCACTCAGTCAAGTTACTTCTTAAATTAGGCTTGACACCTGCCTGGCTTTCACCCGGACACTAATGTCAGGTTTATTTTTTAATGCCACATTTGGTGTCAGATTGAAGACTACATTTGTCAGGTTGTTTTTTATTAACTAAAAAGTAAATGGAGGTTTTGAACATCCACATAATTTGCTGCTGCTCTTTTACTCCTTTATTTGTTAGACTTTTATTTTAAATTGCTTCCTTTGTTCCCCAGTTCTTGGCTCTGCTCATTGTCAGTTCTCTTGGCATTTCCATGAGGTTGGTGGTAGGTTTTGTGTATGGAAAATTGCAATGCTTCTCTAAATCATTGGAAGTTGATGATGTTACTTGAGAGGGCCCACATACTTATTTCTTCACAGAGTCTATAAGTAAAGACCTACCTAAGTTGTGGTGAGTGAAAGGGATTTTAATAGACTGCTCGCAGCATGCAGAGCCAATTTCATGGCCTTTACTCAGCAAGCCCACCTCTCACCGCTGATTGGCTGAGAGGGCTGTCAATGGCAAGGGTTTAGGGGGATGTGGCTTCTATCTGGCATTCACTAGCACCAGGAGTCCAAATGAAGCAAGGTGTTGTGGGGGGAGGGATGGGTAGATCGGGTAGCAGTTGGCAGCTATGCAGGGGAGGTTTGGAGGTATCAGAGGGACTTTCTCTTCCCCACAACTAGAGCCTGTTTTTAGACCTCTAATCCCCACCCCCATCACCCTTCGACAAACAACCCTCCGATTTCTGCTGACCCCTTTCCTTCCCCCTCCCCTGACTTACATCAGTTGGCTTCTGGCACCAGCAAATACTGGTAAAACTGGTGCTGGGAAGGGGGTGGGTGGCTAAAAATAGCCCTGTGCTGGGGCGGGAGGGGGAGTAAGAGGGGGAAGAAGAAAAGCACAGCCCTGAGTACAGTTAAATTACATCAAGTAGGCAATTTTTTTTGAATGATCTGAACTTCCTGGAACTTCTGTACAGTTTGCATAGTTTCGCTTACAGTAAGGGCATAGACTTCAATGCTTTTGACTATATGTGTACATTACATAGAGCTCATAGGTCAGAATTTTGAAAAAAATTGATCTGTGCTGGAATTGGAAGCTTGGTATTATTAGTAGTTAGTGACTTCATTTTAGTAATATAGGGTGCATCTATGTGTCACCCTACAGAAACATAGTGATGCACTGTGTTTGCTGTATGGGGTGCTATAGCAATGTAGCAATCACGTGGGTCTACACCAGTTACATCGCTCCCTTAGCACTGCTATGGTGACATAGCAACAAAATCTAATGGTGTGCCATGTGCATGGCACAGTAACCATGCATACTGTGCCATGCTTTAGTACTTCCAAAATGAAGTACTAAAGCACAGTACTGTAGCAACATCACTGTACAGCAACATGTAGATGCACCCATATTTAAGAAAAGGCACCTTTACAAAAGCTTTAAAAAAAAAAAGGAAGTGCCCTGAAGAGGTGCTTCTAAGATAAGTATAAGTCATTCAAAATTGCTATATCCTTCCTCCTTTATAGACTTCAAATAATGTCTCTCTTGGAAAGGCAGCTAAGAATGTTTCAGCATTTAAGTGTGTGTATATGACTGAAGAGGAACTAATAAAGATGAGTCTAACATCTGGGTTCCATTTTTAGTTCTTTAGGAAATAAAAACCTATGAAAATATTAGACATGCAGCCAAACTATTTCATTGTACTGAATCTATGTGAGGTATGTGAGGAATGGCTTGATTTAATTTTGTTTGGTTTTTCATATTAATTTATAATGCTTATGCATCAGTGTATTTGTGTAAAAGTGATTTGGGATTTGGTTTTCATTAATATTTTTCACATAGTTGTCAGGTTATGGACCAGATTTGTGTTTCCACTTGCTAGATAGTTTGTCTTATTGTTATTATATCTGATACAAAATTAATATGCAGGCGTATAATAATATGACCGATTTGTCCTAACCTAGGTTGACCAGAAAAAGCTATTAGACATAGGCAGTTCCATAGGTGAGTTAATAGTGCCGCTAAATGTGTAACAGTAATGGGTTTAACATTCATTTTATAAAAATGTAATTTTTTTTTAAACAAAGAAATTGAAGCTGTGACCCTTTGTGTGGTACCCTATGAATAACATTGCATATGAACTCACAAAACAGGTTTTCAAGTAGTTTTGATGCACCTGTTTTTATATCAAATATCATAACTCAGAGGTAATAGCTCAGGTGCATGCATGTTAAATTAGACTTAAAGAAAATCACAGTGTTTCAGATACCCAACATACTTTACTTCATCATTTTGTTGTGTTGTAAATAGCTGTCTGAGAAATGGAATCTTGAAATGAAAGCCGTTCGGTTCAGCGTCTAGTTAGTGATTGCATCTGTCTTTGACACTGACACATTGACATTTCATCCTTTATGTGTTGGGCACCTGGTGAGAATAACATTTCTGAAATGAAAAAGAAAGACAGAGCATTGAGAGCATTGTCTCTGAGTGTGGCATGGGAAGTACCCGGTAGTTAGTAGGGTCATATAAGGAGAAGTTGAAAACAGGCTGCCAGACCCCATGGAAGGTATATGGCAAATGCAGATGAGAAGAGGCACAAAATTAGGGCCAATTCAGTTGGAGCCTGACAGACACAAGTGACCAAAGAAGAGAAACTAACATGATGACAATGGAAAAACAGAGCAGGTTAGTGAAGAAGAAGATGGGAACTGCCATTGTATCACCGCATTGCCCTTGTATAAGAATACGGGACATGAAACTGAAAGGGACCTTCTGGGGCATAAAGTCATATCCACTGCTGTTGCAGGCAGTTATAGCAAATGATCCTATTCCTCAACTTGTGGAGCTTCAGCTCCAAACTAGTTAAGTTGTTTGCCTTCAAATTTTTATTCAAAGGCTGTTTCACAAACTGCCTTCTCTGATGTTTAGAAAGCATATAATTTCCAGCCTTAATTTATTGAGAGGTTGTTTTTGTTTTTGCGTCATCATTATCCTTTAGCTTAAATAGCTTTTCTCCCCCCCATAGTTTTTGTCTCCCCAATCAATTTATGAGGCAGCAATCACATCTGCCCACTGCCTTCATTTTGCTACGCTAAAAAAGCTAACTTTTTGTATTTTCCTTTCTCCTGCGTCCTCTTCACGTGTTAACATTTTAATTTAATTAGCTTGAGTATGAGTGACTGGAACACTGAATAGTAAGGTTTGATGTCTTTTACAATGGCTTTAATTACCTCCCTATCCCTAACAAAAGTCCTGAGTTGATACATTCTAATGTCATATTTGCCCTCTTCACGGCCACATCATGTTGGTGGTTCAATTATCCTGTGATCATCTAATACACTAAGGGCTTTTTCCTTGTAAGTAAAAAGATCTTTTACATTGTATTATTATATTATTAAATTTATCCTATTTATATTATTCAATGATCCTATGATTCTGATATATTGAATCTCCTCTGCATTGATGATGTCTCCCAACTTGTTCCAATAGCGAATTTAATTAAGCACATTCTTACTTTTCATACAGTTTCACTAAATGGAAATCTATTATAATAATAATAATAATAATAATAATGGACTTGTTCCATCTGTCTGGAGCATTCTGGTTGTCTCAGCAGCCAATCACGATGCTTACTGAAATAATCAATTAGAGTGCTCCGGACAGACAGACAGCAGGCTCTGCTGAAGGAGGGGAGAAAAAAAAAGTGGTGAAGGGCCTTATCCTTTTCCCCTGGAGCCTGCCTTTCTCTCCTGTGGCCAGAGGGTGAGCTGCCAGTGGGCCCTGAGCTGCAGGGCCCTGGGTGCTTCCCTCTGTAGTGGCAGTGCTCCCCAGGACTGTTCGGGCCAGGTGCCAGTGGGTGGATGCTTCATGCAGGGTGCCACCACTGTGGAGGGAAGCCACCACTGGGGTCCCCTGCAGCTCAGGACCCTCTGGCAGCTTGGTCCCTGGCCATGAGAGGTACCAAGAGGCAGGCTCTGGGAGGAAAAAACAAAGTTTAGGCCCCTTGCTTCTTTTCTTTTCTTTTTTTTTCCCCCTGGCGGAGACTGCCCACGTGAGCTGCTGCCAGGTCATGCAGCCCCTGAGTTGCACGGGACCCTATGCTTCTCTCCACAGTTGTGGTGCCCCCTGGGGTGCTAGCTGTGGGTGGGGTGCTAGCTGTGCGGGTGCAGCCCCAGCTTGCAGGCAGCATCCACTGAATCCAGTGGTGCACAGGCGCTGGAAGTCTGGGCATGCTTGGGGAAGCTCAAGCCCTGGTGGCCTTCCAGTGCCCAGGACACCATCCCTGCCACCCTCCCACCTGGGATTGCCTGGGAATGGGCTGGCTGCCCTGGGAAGGCAGCAAGAGGGTGGCGGGAATAGTGCCTTTCGAGGGTGACAAGTTTTTATTCTGTTCCAGTATTTGGTCAAAGGATAACTAAAAATTCTGTATTTAAAGAAATATTTTTGGAATTAAAATTTAATCATAAATGTTTTGTGGGTTTCAGCTAGTAATAAATAAGATCAGTCCTGGATGGGAGGGCACTAATGGGACTTTATCCAACTCAGTATTTTCCCTTTTTGGCACAAACTATTGTCCTCCTTCTGTGTAGCCTTCCTCTGTGTTTCTAGTAGTATAAACAGAGCTTGAAAAATATATAAATGTTAGACCACCAGAGGGAGCCAATAATGTTCAAGAGCACAATTGTAAACTGAAGTTGAAATTTCACTGAAATTGTTAGAAAAGGGCTACAGAAAAAAGAGGTAGCATGTTTTGTATGGATATATATTTATATATATATATATATATATATATATAAAAAAAATAAAATCTTATGGCACCCTTGAAGTACAGAAAAATGTTTTCCATTTTACAAACGAGGAAACAGAGAGACTTGTTAAGGAACAAAGAAAAGAAACATGGCTTCCAGTCCTGCCACTAGAACCTACTACAACCACTAGAAAATACATGGCCATTTCAACTAGACAATTTCAAATTTGTTTTTGAGTTGATTTCTGAGACCTAGACATATGCATAGGTTCAGGGAAGCTGATTTGAATATTGCCTGCAGTTTAAAAGTTTAAACAGTTGAAAAGTATAACTGTCCTCCCTTATACCTCTCCATTTTTCTTTAGGAAGGAAGCTGCTGATATTTACTTTGTTACAGTAAGTCCACCCAAAGTGTAAATACCTGGCATTGCCAGAGCAATACCCGATTACTGATATAATTAGACAGTTTTATATGTAATTAGATAAAGTTCTTTAGATAATTGTGTGGCCAACTTTTGCAACACTATCGCAAAACTCATGTTACATAATTTAATCCAAAGCACCAGATTCAAGTGACTAAGTGAAAATATCAGCTTTCATTACAAAAATACGTTTTAGCGGTCATGCTTATGGATTAAAAGATAAATCCTTAAGAATAAGAAAGAAACTTAAAAAAAATGGTAAAGGTGTTGTTTTGAATCTCATTATTTAAATCAGTCATCTCATTTGAAGTCTGACTCATAATTTGTATATACTTTGCATGTATAGTTAGTAATGGCATTCCTTATTTTGAACCCTGGTTTTGAGTTAACTACTTGGAACCTCCAGACTAGAGCAAAACTGACTAGTTTTTTACATCACTAATAAGTCTTTACTTTCTGAACAGTAAATCAGCATCACTCACCATTCTTACTTGTGTGCAGGTCTACACATGCCCCCAACTATGTTGTTGTTACTGTGCAATCCTTTAGTACTTGTTTAAATAGTAGTGCTTGCTTAAGCAAGTACTAAATGACTGCGTAGTAGTAGTTGTTACTGCACAGTTCTAGTGGCAGCTGAGTCATTTCTGACCCTATTGCACAGTAGCAATGAGGTGCTATGCAGTATCTTGTTGCTACTGTGAAGTAGCATTGGCATCACCATTTATGCTTGCTGATGCTATGTTGCCATAGCAATGAGCTACATCACTGTAGCTCATCACTACGGCAATGTAGTGTCTCATGTAGATGCACCCTGTATTGTTCTAAATCAAGGTTTAGAGATATCACCTTGAGAGGTTCACCAGTTTTAATTCATTCCATTAATTAATTCATCACTTTTTAAATCTGTCATGACCACTAGCTTATTTCAGGTTTGTTCTAGTTCAGTACCTGTTTGCCTGTGTTGCTTGCCTTTTTACCATAGAAAATATTAGATTAATAAATAGCATGTTGAGGAACTGCCTTTTACTAATCTCCCTTTCATATTAGTATTCAAAACATGAATTGGATTTTATGAGATAAAATTGTTCTTAGAAATCTGCTGCTGATTGTATACAGAAAAACAAATCAACAATAATTAAATATTTTATCTTAAGGTTCCTTCCTTAAAATCACAGTGGGATGTCACAAACACAGTTTAAAATCCTTTGAAAACAAAAACTGTCCTAGAAGTAAAATATGTGTTTATATTAAAAATGTTATTTTAATTTGACAACAATGCCTAACAAAGGAAACTAATGGAATTTAAAAGTGAATCTTTATCTGCTGTATGTGATGCTGCTAATTGGATGGGTAGCTGGATAAACTCTCACAGGTTATGTAAGCAGACTTCTGATACATAAGGAATTTCTTTTCAATCCAATACTAAATCCAGTCATGACAACAACAGTCTATCAAGAGCACGAATTCACTCCTTCCCCCAAAGTTTGGGGATGGAGCGTAGCCCCAAAGCCTAAACTCCAGTTGTGGCAGGCCACACTGGGGAAGCAAAGTTAGAAAATCTCCACTAAGAAAGTGCTGCCTGCCGCTCCATTGTTAAGTCAAGAAGACTCACGTCACTTGCATATTTCAGCTGATTTTAATGTCAAACCATACACGTCACAGGAACAAGGAACTGTGCCCCAGGGGCCAGGATGCCATTCATTTTTTCCCCCTCCTGTTGTGACATGTGGCAAGGTTATTTTTTTTAAACCTTCCTCTGAACCATTGGGAGTTGGCTGTAGCCAAGGTGGGGATTTTGACTCAGATATACTGATGCTCTTGCTGGAACGTAAACCTGGAAGTTCCTGGCTTGTGTCTTGCCCCTCTGCCCCCCATGGTCAGACTGATCACCATATTGGCATCAGAAAGGAAATTAATGCTATGGTCAGACTGGTATGGACTGTGGGGCTTTTGCCTTCCTCTGTAGTGGGAGCGTGGCCCTCTTCCTTAGATCTCCCAGGCGTATTTTAATAATCTTTGCAACAGCAGGAGGTTGGCTGTTATGGCCCCCCTGCTTTACCTGGCAGTTCAGACTGTTATTTCTTGTAGTTGTATCAGGGCTAACTGTGTAGTTTTGCTAATAGGTTAGACAATTGAGTTGTATAGGATGATTTGAATAGGGGTGGTCCTGCCTCAGTCAGGGGATTGGATTAAATGACTTTTGGAGTTTCCTTCCAGCCCTGCTACTGTATGATTATATAATAGTATATCATTTTTTTTCAGCTCACGAGATTCTATAACATGTTAAAACATTGACATAAACATAACTTGTTTGAAAGGTTTTTTATATGAGAGGCAGTAGACTCTCACTTCAATCTGTGAATGAAAGCACCAACTGTTATAAAATGTTAAAAAGGAAGTGTTCAGATAAGGTTTTCTGAGTGCTTATTAGGTACATTAGAAAACAATTGGGAAGTTATATTACAGAGTGGTTCCTTGTCTTAGAGTATAAGTCCTTGGGAAAGTGCATCTTTTTTGCTCTGTTTGTACGGTGGGTTTCAAGTTTATGACTGAGGCTCCCAGGAATTGATTGTGATAAATGCATAATGGGAATGGGAAGACTGGAAAAAAAAAAGTGTCATTAGAGGTCGATGAAAGCTAGTATGTGGAGTTACGAACCATCAGGAGAGCTTGGTTTGCTAACATCTAGAAACTTCCAGAGGCTAGACAGCTGATACTACGGCTCTGTAGAAAGATAAGTAGTTCTTATGTTTTCATTCTTTTGCTGTTAAGTGATTATTTGTTATTCTAACTACATAGCTTGTGAAAACTGCTATTTAGTACTGCAAATGGATTGACAGGGAAGAATGACTACTAAACATCAGTATATGAACTTATGTTTAATTCAAGAGCTTTAAAGTTAAAGCATTTTTTAGAAAATAGGTGACTGAATGGATAGGCTAATGAAAACACAGAGGCAGTGTTTTGTGTTTCATTTAGTGAAGTCCATTTTTTTTTCAATTACTTTTTAAAGAAAAAAATGAGTTTTATTTTTTCCTGGGTGACTGAAAAATAACATCCAGAGATGTGATCTTTGGTGCATGCAAGATCAAAATTATTAGTGCTTTATGTATGCAAGCCCACAGCTTAACTGCATATGTAAGGGCAGGTATACTCCCTGAAGGAAATATTGCTGTGCAAGGGGGCAGCCAGATTTTGCACCACTTCCATTTTCCCATTTCTTTAGGAATATGCCTGTGTAGAGCACAATACAGCAATCCAATCTTGTAAGCAAGTAATTTGGCTGGTAGTTACAAGGTTACAATATTTTAGGGACAAATCTGCTGCTGCCCTTCATCTGGTGAACCTTCAACACCATTACTGAAGTCTGGAACTGGTGCAGTTGTAGTGCTCTTGCTTTAGTGGTTCCACATATTTTACTTAGAAATACAAATATAGCTCCTGTAAGAAAATATTTAATATACATACAATGCTCGGTCCAAGATTTATTGAGCAGGTTTTATCCCTGACACAGGAAAGTGCCATCCCATAAGGATTCTCTTAGAAGTATCCAATTTTTAGTTCTACTCAAGAGATTGTTTTATGAACCTTGCTGGAAGGAATATTGGTTCAGTGTAGGATCCATCCACTCCCTCTGTTTTTGTCTTGACTAATTTTTTCTGCTGAATTATCCCAGTCTATCAAAAGGAGCAGGGGACTTTAGCTGATTTTGCCATTGGCCCACCTTTCAGGCAGTTTCTATCACCTTGGGTTAAACCTAAGTTTCATTAACTTCTGCTAATGAAACTCAGAAATTAAATCAAATTGATTGTATGTACAAGGCTACATCATTTACAGTGGGCCCATCTACATGAGACATTTACTGTACAGTAAACTAATTAGCTCTGCAGTAAATGTCTCAGCATCTACATGTGCAGGGCTATTAGGCTGGAGTAAAGTAATAAAGTCCACAATACAAGTACTATGCTGCTACAGAGTTTTTTACTCTCACAGCAGCCCCTGTGTTGATGCTGAGCTGGCTGGATGGGGTATGAGGAGCTAGCCCTGCACTGGAGCACCCTCGTACCCCATCCAGCCCATCCAGAGCACATTGAGCCAGCTCAGAGCAGCCCCAGGCTGAAAGGCAGGCTCCCTGAGCCCCCTGCCAGCCAGGGTGCTCTGACTCAGCTCAATGTATTGCAGACCCAGAAGCACATTGAAATGGTATGCCTGGGAGTTATAAACCCTGGTGCAACAAGTGCCAGAGTTTATGGCTTCAAATGAATTGCACATGTAGATGTGTCTAGTATTTCCTGAAAATCAGTTTGCAAATATTTCTCATGTTTTGGCCCTGTACCAGTACCAAAACTCTCAACACAAACATGGCACCCTTTTTCAGCTTTTACCCACATTGTCCTAAATATTTGAGACTACACCTTGATTCCAAAGAGGGCATTTCTGTTATAATAATAAAAAACTAAATTATTATAGTCAGTATTTAAGTTGAAATCATACAGGTTTCAATTAACACCATAGTGAGATGAGTGAAAAAGATCACACCTATACAAGCTATTGTTTCCAGAAGCAGAAGACTCAGCTCAGTGCACTGCTGTGAAGTCAATGAATGTATAGAAAGTTTACTCTACAACTATAGGCCCTTGAAAGTTAATATTTTTTAATAAAAAAATGGATTCTGAAGTATAAATATGAGGTAAAAGGTGAACAGGTTAATGAATGGATGGGAAAATGAACTGGAAATGGATCGCTCTTGTGGAAGAAATCAAACTTTGCGTTGTGGTTGAATCAGAACTGGCAGAGCCAGCTTTTCTTGAATTAGAGCTATACTGTGATCACAGGGAGAATTCCATACAGCGAGGGGAACCACCCACTTGTCTGTTTCAAAGGATTTCTCAGATTCTCTACGTTTACAAGCATATTTATACTTAAGACAGAGAAAGAGAAAAAAAAATACGACCCTGGACAGTAAATCACTGATCTAACACACACAGACATACAGGCTGTTTACTTAAAGAAGAGTGAAACATTGTGCTTATAGAAATAGTTATCAGTTTCTGGTTTCTCAGAGAGAAAAATAAACTTAACATCCATACACAGGGTAATATATCAAGACAAAAACAAGGCATGCAGGATTCCTTATCTCAGATCATTTAACTGAAATAAGCAGTATCACCACTTCTGGTCTCTGTCTGTTTTTCTAGTCAAGTAGGCCAGAAGCCCAACTAAATTTACTACCACACTCTAGAGATATCCTGTTCAGTGCTGTCTTCTAAAGCAGGGGTCAGCAACCCCCAGCACACGTGCTGAGTATAGCACACAAGGCCATTTTGCTTGGCACACCACTGCTAGCCTGGGCTCTAAGAAGCTGCTGCCAGCCGCGGAGCTCAGGCTGCTTCCAGCAAATGGCTGGGAGGCTGCAAGCTCTGCTGCAAGCAGATGGGGCTCCGTGGGCTGGCTGCAGCCGGGAGGCTGCAAACAGCTGTTCTGGTCTCTGGCAACTTCCAAGGTAGACATTGCTGTTTTTTTGGCACTCCGGCCAAAAGACATTGCCTACTCCGGCTCTAAAGTATCCACGCCAGAGTATACTAGGCTAGATGAACCATTTCTCTGACTTAATAAGGTACTTTTTATATTCTTAAAAGGTGGATTTTATAACAAATTCTACAAAGAGACCTGATGGAAGAGAAAACATACAATCAAGGAAGACAACAGTAACATTTTATATTGCAAACACCTATTCTAGTTAAATAAAGCGTGTATAGCAGAGGTTTTAAAGATATGGGTCATGGGCTTCATTCAAACCCTAACATCCAACCCCCGGTGCTAGCCTTGGGTCTCAAGTTGTCCCACATGCCTGCCACACAACATACAGCAGAGAAGCACCTATGCAGAGTCTGGGGCTCGTGCTGCTTGTGGTGTCCACTTGTGGTGCCCACCCCTGGACCCATGCTGTATATGGTACCGTTGTGGGGCCCGTTGCATGCTGGATCCTGTGCCCAAAAGTCCTGCTTTGGCTGGTGCAGGACTTTGCCACGTATGGTGCCTAATCTGGCTAGTTCAGGGTGGGTGCCATATTCAGTGCTGGGTCGCAGACCAGCTGGAGTGGGTGTGGTATGCAACACACATCCCTACACCTGGACAGACAGTGGGCTTCCTACGCAGTTCCTGCCACAAGCAAATGCCTGTACATGCTGCTCCCAGTCTACAATTGTGCAGCTTAAAGCAAGCCACGTGATCATGGATCAGGTGCAGGAAACATTTGTACTCAAACTAAGCCACTACCCAGTCCTAGTTTTTGCCACAAATAACATAAGCTAAAATGACAAAACCCCTTTTTTATCAACATAGCTGTATCCATACCAAGAGTTTTGCCAGAATGCTGGGCAAGAGGTGTAACCTTTTAAAGACTCAGGCAATCATAGTTTTGCCAGCAAAACTTTATTGAGAAGACTCAGCTCTAGAGTCAAATAAAGTAATTACGCTATTCTGTTTTACAATTCTAAAAGCCGTAAAAATGTAACTTTTTTTTAGGAAGTAGCTACAATTATAACACAGGACTCCAAACCAATGTATTTTGAAATCTGCTTCAGTGTCCCCCACAACACAGTGCATGTATGCCATTTCATCTACATATGCCTCAGTATATCTTCCTATAAAGCAAGAATAATAAAACAGACAAGTACACAATTGAGTACCAAGTCGTATAAAATATTTCTAAAGACTCTTGGGTGCAAGATGACTGATGAAGTACAAAGTGTCCTTCTAATGATAATGATAGCTTATTAAGTGTGTTATCTCTAGTGGATTGCTTGATACCCAAAGTTTTAATCTGTCTCTATGTCAAGGATTAGTGTACATAGTTATGTGTAGTGGCACCTTGTGTATCTTATCTGGAATTCAGTACTCTAAAAATGTTTTAATTAAAGTATTTTGTTCAAAAGTCATAGAACAATAAACTACATATCCTTTGTCAGCTTATTAATGTATCTCTCCCCGTTTCTCATCCTATCCAAATTTATTTGCATATCCCTAGGATTTGTATATTATACAGAGCTGATTAATACACAAGCTCAAATAACTCGTGCCTTTTACTAGTCTAAATTAATTTTGTTGACCAATTTTTATCACATCCATGGGCAATGCATAAGCGCTGACAGTAGTGGTGGGAGGGCACAACTCCATGCTGCTACTGCAGTGGGAGAGAGCACAACTCTGTGCTGCTGCCACCACCCCTGCTACTGCTGGGCATTGGGTCCAGCCAGACTGTAGTCCCACGCCCCACTGTTGGCACAGAAATTGTGCTGCCACTGCCACCCCCCACTGCTGATGGGCCCTGATTCTGGCCAGATTGCAGCTCTGTGCCCCACTGTCAGCGCAGAAATCAAGGGGGGCATGCATCCTCCATGCTTTCCCTGATACATGGCCAATGATCACATCCATTAGAGAAAGAAGTGACTATAATGTTAAGAACAAGTTATTTATCCACAGATCCTAATATGGGTTAATATTACATTAGTTCGGTCTGAAACAATTTGTGCCAGTTATACCACAGAAACTGGACGTGTCTACACGAGATGCTACTGTGCAGCCGTTACTGCACATTTATTTAGTATTTGTATTAAAAAGTACTAAATAAATGTGCAGTAATAGGAGTTACTGCATAGTAGCACCAGGTGTCTTTTAGGTGATGCTACTGTGCAGTAGAATCATAGAGGTTGGAAGGGATCTCAGGAGGTCATGAGCTCAAAGCAGGACCATCCCTAACTAGATCATCCCAGCCACAACTTTGTCTAGCCAGATCTTAAAAACTTCCAAGGATGGAGATTCTGCCACTTCTCTGGATAAACTCTTCCAGTGTTTTACTGCCTTTTAAGTGAGAACGTTTTTGCTAATATCTAACCTAAACTTTCCTTGCTGCAACTTGAGACCATTGCTCCTTATTTTGTCATGAGAAACAGTCTAGCTTCATCATCTTTCGAACCACCCTTCAGCTAGTTGAAGGCTTCTATTAAATCCTCCCTCAGTCCTCTGTTTTCTAGACTAAATAAGCCCAGTTCCCTCAGCTTCTCCTCTTAAGTCATGTACCCCAGTCCCTTCACCATTTTTGTTGCCCTTCACTAGACTCTGCCCACATCTTTCCTGTAGTGGGGTGCCCAAGCTGTTGCTTCTAAGCAATGCCCAGAAGCATCCCAGTCTTGAAAAGGCTGAATGGCTTTTAAGTATGTGCCTTATTTAAACCAGAGATGTGGAGTGGAAAATTTTGTAGTGCTTTATTTTTCCACAGGACATTTTCTACTTCTAAAAATTAATTGTTTCATAAAATTCATTAGTAACAATGAATAGATGCCAATACAGTATTAGGTAAGCTTGGCAGTTTCAAAGTTGTAATGAATATTTTTCATGTGATGTGTGAGAGAGAGTACATATATGTTTTATTGATTTGTAAAGAGGAGGGTAAATACATTCACATAATAATCAAAACCAAAAATTAAGTTATGAATTCACTTAATTGGCTGTGCAGGTCAAATCAAAACCAAAACTAGAATTCTTATTTCATCTTAGACTACCCCAATTGCAAGCCTTTTTGAATTGCTTAAGAGCAGTTGAGATGCATATTCTGCCCATTCATAATTTTGTCATTAAGATATGAGAAGATAGCTAGCTTTTTCTTGAAATCATGTTACCTCAGTCAATATTATTTGTGTTGCCTTTTGTATTATATTTCTGTTTTAATAGAGTATAAGTATACCAGTCAGGACTTCTTTGTGAAGGTTAGGAATTAGGGCTCCTTTGCTGTAGTTTTTTGTATGCTTTTCTAAAGCATCTTGTACTGACAGCAGGATACTGAAATGGAGAGAGATTGATCTGATTCAGGATGGATACTTTGGCTAGGGACAGAAATTACAAATAAACCAGTATAAGTGATCCGAAACTGGTTCAAATATGTAACACAACAGAAGTTCAGTGCATGTAAACTGCTTTCAAAATAACCAAAACTTGTTTAAGGTAAACCTGGATGGATGTAGTATCAGACTTAACTGATTTAGGTTAATTCAGTATATTGAACTTCTGTCCCAGATCCCCTTCAGCTACAAGTTAAGTCACAATCCCCAGCATCCCAGGATGCTTTGCATTTCCTCCCCCATGCAGACAGGCTGGCCTTGGCCCAAGCTGCCTGCTTCAGCCGACTAGGGAGGCACGCTCTAGTACCCCACACCATCTGGCCTCAGCCACTGCAGGCATGTGGCTGTATTTCTGGGATCAAAAGTGAATGTCTCTTCACTTACTTATCAGTTCAATCTATTTAGTTTAGACTAAAATGAAAAGATTGAATTGATGCAGCCTCATGCTTTTTGACTGTCTATACTTAGCTTTTATGTTTTTCTGGTATGTAAATAAGAAGCTGTGACTATAGTTGCTTCCATTTTTTGGTTGAAAATATTTTTTTTTATTTAAAAAAGGCCTTTTCAAGACTTAAACTTCTTATAAATAGTTTTAATCTTTCTTGAAATTTTAAATCTGTTCTTTCAAAAATAATGAGAAAAATGCACCTGGTTCCTCAGTTCTTGTTTTTTCTCCCCTTTCCTTTACGATTTATTCTCCTTCTTCTCCACTTTCAACTTTCCTGATGTCAATTGCAAAATGGAAAACATGCACACACACCAAAATCTAAATAAAAGAGGAGGAAGGAGAAAAGAAGTAGGAAAGAAGAAAAATTTTTTTAAATTTGTTTTCAGTAATTTTTTTTTTTTAGGGAACAGCAGGCATAAACCCAATTTGGAAAGAACGTTGAACTGCTTGTGACAGGCATTTTCTCTTGTTATATATTAAAATTCTGGTTAGCCTTCAATTTTTAGAGTATCTTTGGGGGGTTTTTAGTAATAAATAGTAAAAAAAACGCTAAAGCCACAAAAATAAATTGGCTTCTTTTCTTTACCACATGACTGTTTGAATCCATTTTGCATGTCTCTGTGTTAGAAAAGAAATTATGGAAACATTTGTGATGAGCAGTTATATATGTGGTAAACTGACTTAGACTAAGTTTTACACTGAGTTAATTGTATTATCCCAGAATGAATAATACAGGTTAATGTGTTTTGGCTTACTGAAGTGTTCTGAACATAGAACTTATTGCTTGCAGATCTAGCTCATGTCAGTAAGAATATTCAGTGAACTCATTATCAAACAATTATATAAAACGGTAAGAAAATTAGTTAAAATTAAAAGAGAGCACAGGCATTATAAAGGTCCATTATTATGACCTTAGTCAACACTATACTTTAGGACTAGTGATGAACTTTGGAAAACTTTTGGATCACTAATGCATTGTTATACAAATGGGCAGAGTTGAGGCAGAGCGGGGTACAGTCTCTTCCTTTTTGCATAACATGGTAGAACTAACTGAGGTCAGACTATTGTGTGGGTGGAAGAAGAGATGAGGAGTGGCTGGAGGTAAGGGAGTGGCGGTGGTCAAGGAGCAGGTGCAGGAAGGGAAAAGCATAACTTAGGGACGGTGAGCAGGACACCAACCCCATGCACCAATTTAATAGGGATGCCAGGATGGTTCTCTTACCCCCATCCTGGAAACAGAAGTAGACTTATGGTGTTTCCCGGGCTGGTGGGGAACAATTGATGGTGAGGCTGGTCAAGGAGCAGGAGCAGCAAAGAGGGACCCATCTGCTGCCTTGGACACAGGGGGAGCATCAGCGCTGCTTTGGCCTTCTCCAGCAGGGAACAGCTATATGGGTGCTAGGATCTGCCAGGGATAGTGGTGGTGGATGTGTCCCTTGTTTCTGCTTCCTGTTCCCTGCTCGGTCCCCACTCTTGCCTGGGTTACTTGGTGACCTGGGGGTTTGAGCCATACCTGACTCCTATCCCTTCCATAGTCTGAGCGGTGGTTAGTAGCATCTGCTGCACCTGTCCCCTTAATCCTGGATCTGCCCCCATATACCAGTATAAAGATCAGGAGTGAATGAATTTCATTTTCAATAAGAACGACTATGCCTTCAATGAAGTGATCTGCAAGAAACTTAGGAAGTATTCTGAGAAATGTATTCCGTTGTCTGATATTTCACCTCTACTTATTCCCTACAGCGTTAGTTACTGAGGAACAGACAGGCAGGCTGTATTTTGTTGGTTAAGGACCTTAAGGACTAACGGTTAATGTCATCTTGATTTGTGAGACAATGACCAAGACTGAAGGGTTACATAAAGTTATTGTTAGGTTATTATTATGATAGCTGCCAGTTGGGTATCACATTAATAGAGCAGATCAAAATCATCTCTCTACCATTATTGAGTAAAATCCCCTTAATCGACACTGCATGCCTTTCTTAGCTATTGGCAGGAAGCTGGGAATGTATCCACAGCATGGAACTTTCCTGCTGGTTTAACCTGTTGGAAAGAAGATTTATTGGAAAGCAGGTTGTTTTTGTGCAGACTTGAGGAAGATGATTGTTCTTTCCTTTTGCTCTTGAAATCTGCCTAACTGAAGTTTCTTTTTACCCTCCCGCAATAAATATCATCACAAATTCCTCAATAGCTGATCGGTTGTACATCTTGTTCCTAACTTCTAAATGAGTTAAAACTCCACCTAAAATTGAACAAGTTTGTCAATCTCCATTGTTAATAAGTGCATCTTACAGAAAAAAGAGCAAAATATAAGTGGTTGTTAGACACACCCTTTGATTAGAATGATGATTAACCTTGAGACTTGAAATATGGTGCTGTTTTGGGATCCCAAAAATTCACAGCTAAAAGAAATTAAGGAACTTGCATTAAACCAAAATTGGTTAAACCAAGACTATATTTCTGATTCTCATCTATATATCAAAAAGAAGACATAAGTACCAACCAGCCATAACCAAAATAGGGAATGCAGTATAAAAGATCCAGAGAGAGGAACAGACAAAATATTATTACATGAAAATTCATATGCTGTGAAACTTTTCTTTAACTTAAACAGCACTTTCTGAACTTTATGTGTCTGTATTTCCAATCAAATAATTGTTGACAATGAAAGCGATATGCCATGCTGGCCTATCCATAGGTAACTTTGTGTTTAAAATGAATGCTATGTCTCAAAAATAGACATGCTTAGAAATATGTCCACCAACAGCAGGATTTCAATCAACTTTTATGTACAATGGAAAGGAAAAAAAGCACAAGGTACTCAAATAACATGTTATACTGTGGACACTTGATGGGTAAGTGAAACTTCTGAGAGCAAAAAATCTTTAAATGACCTTTACCAACTCTTTTTATATTTACTAGTATGTCTGCATTCTTCAAAACAGATTCTCAGTATGGAATTCTCTTATTAACTATTGCAGCTGTAAAATAGCTCAGTTGTGAATCCTTCATAGTAAAACTGCACTTATGACTTCCCAGAACTATACACAATATTTATAACACCTTTATCACTTGTATTACCTTCCTATCCAAATTGGCAAGATCCAGGCTCGGATGACTATAAGAATTTCAGATATATACTGCTATAATTAAAACATATATATACCATGGGACCTTCCAAATATATTGTTCCCCTGGTTCTACATAATTAGGAAAGGAAGGAATTTTGCAGTGCTTCTTGGAAAACATCTTTATCTCTAGCAATAGATGGTTTGAGATCATACACCATTTGAGTGTTGTTCTATACTAGTCATTTTTGTCTTTGTCAGGCTGGCACTGTTAGATTGCAGTCAACCGCTTGACTATATGGATGCGTCCAGAGGAGCATGGACACAGTAGTGGCCTCAGGGTTGTTGGGGTCCTGGGCAAGAGTCATTTGGAGCTCCTATGGGCATGTTGAGACAAGTGCACATGTGCCTCTTTCAGCATCTCAGACCAGTTTGAGATACCACAAAATGCACACCATGAATGAAAAAATGTTCCCCATGCTGCATATTTGCAGCGTGGGCTCACAATTTGATACCTGGAAATCCAGGTATCAAAAAACCCCAGGGGAAAATAGTAGAGCAAGGCACTGTGCTGGACTCTGCCCTGAGGTAATCTGGAAGCTGGTCTTCCAGATAGCCGCTCTGGTTTCTGGTCAGAGCATCTCTATGGTGCTTATGCTGCCCCAGCATGCAGGGCATGCATCCTTAGCATGCTGGGTCAAGCAGAAAAGCGGGAAAAGACTTCAGCATGAGCAGGACCTGGGTGCTGTCCCAGATAAGTTAGGGATGTGGGGGTGGGGGGGAGTGGCAGGGGTGTAGGAGGATGTGCAGCCTGTGGCTGGGTTTGTGGAGGAGCTTGAGCAAGGGCCAGCACATGCCTGCCCCTCCCTTGGCTCCTGCAGCAATGGCACCAGCAGCCAATGTGGCCATGGCCTGGCTGTAGGCACAGCCCACAGAGGCATGGCACTACCTGATGGGGGCTCTGTACATTCTTAATGGACCCGACTTGGCCTGGCCCAGCCCAGCATGGCCTGTTAGCACCTGGCTTTGGACAGCACCAGGAAAGTTGTGCATTAACGGCCTGGGCAGGGTTGGGTCCATTCAGCATGTACAGAGCCCACGTCACACAGTGCCACCACTGTGCTGTCATCCTGGCATTGGGTGGGGAGCAGGTGTGCGGTGGCCACCATTCAAGTCCCTTCATAAACCTACCCACAAAGTGCACATCTTCCCAAGCTGCACAGAACCGGTGCTAGCAGCCAGCGGGGGTCATGCCAGTGGCAGTGCTGCCAGACCTGCAGTCTGTGTGGGGAGAAAATGTGGGGTGAGACCCAACCTGGGGGCGAGACTCAACCCTACCCGGTATGGCCCACTAGAACCCCTTGGCACGGGACCAGGAGAAGTTGGTCCAGGACATGCAACTCCTGTGAAAATGCATGTTCTACCTGCAGGGGCTGGGCCGGCTCACATTGGGCGCTTTCTTTCCACACAGTTCATGGGTTCAGTAGCACTGCCACTGTCATGGCCTGGGTGGTTCCACAGTCTCCCACCCCACCCCACCTACACACCCCATTCCCCAGAACATCCTCCTGCAAACCCCACACCATCCCCACTGCCATCTACACATCCCACACCACCCCCACTCACATCCCCCCACACCTCTTCCCACCCCCTCCAGCAAACCTCACATCTCCCCATCACACACCAGCATGCTCAACTCCCAGACAGGAAGAAACCAGCTGGCAGGAGCTGTGGCTTCAGGGGCAGCTGTCCTCACATCCTGGTTAGTGAAGGGTTCAAGGGATCTCTAATTTTTCTATGATAAGAAAGCTAGAAGCAAACATCAAAGCATATAGGTATTTAAACTTTATTTTATTTTGATGATAGAGACAATGGTAGACTTCAGAATTGCTTTAATATTGTAAATATATCAATAAAACATTGCTCAACTCATCTCTCTCGTTTATGTGTGTGTGTGTTTGTTTGTGTGTGTATTTATAATGGTCTTTTGTTTTAATTGTGGAAGAACATGGATTTTTTTAAAACAGTGACTTTGTAAATTCTCTGATAAAAAATCCCAGTTTTAAATAGGGAACACCAGGATTCCTGCTAGTGAGGCAAGTGACAGGACCCAGGCAGAGGAGCCTGCTCCGGGCTGGCACAAATGAGATGGCTGAACTCCTGGCCATTTGGGACCAGGAGACCATGCATTGACAGTTCTAACCAGGCCACCATTCCCAGAACATGTTCCAGGCAATAGCTGCCCACATGGCAGGATCAGGGTACACATGGCAGCAGTGCTGTACAAATACCAACTGCAGAGCCATGGCCTACTGACAGCTTGCCCAGAGGTGCAGATGCTTCTGCTGCGGTTCTGCAGTCCCCATCTGGGTCTGGCAGGCATGCACCTTTGGGGCCACATGCTGTCAGATATGGGGCTGCAGGTCTAAGCGGGTGGATACTGTCACAAGTGGCGGCAGATCATATCCAGGCACCAGCCCCCACTGCCAGACTGCTGCAGTGGGTAGAGGGTGCAGGGACCACCACTCTAGGTTAGGGCTGCTTCAGAAGTCCAGCTGGCACAAGGAGCTAGTGTCCCCAGATAACAATTGGCCAGGCCTCAGAAGTTCTTGTCTATTTGTCCATTCACTGATCATGGGCTCTAAGGCCGACCCAACTAACTAGTAGCCCCTTTTCATGGGGGCTAATGGATGAATGGAACAATTGATTTCATGGTACAACTAAGGAAAAAACAGAATAGGAGTGACATGGGGGTCAAAGGGTCAAAATATGAAAATAAATTATCCAGAGGGGGCCCCAGAAGCTCCTGAGAGCAAGTAGCCCTGAACTGCTTGCCAGGGCAGCTTTTTATACCACGGGGGACAGCACAGGGCAGGTTTTTATACTACTGGGGCTGGCACAGGTGCTGGTCCCAGGCTGTAGCTTCCCCTGGCTGCAGATCTGGGAGGAGCTGGGCAGGGTCATTTTGCTCCAAGTGGCACAACTTGCCCCACACCAAAGTGCATGTCCAAGCATGTGTGCTGAGGCAAAAGTCCCTGGCACAGATGTGTGCTGTTCCTATTTGGGGTGCTGCAAGTGCACATGCCTGCGTGTGTGGATGCACCCTTAGAGGCTTAATTTTGAGGACCCATAAGCAAGTCGGATATTTTTTATTTCAATTTCGCTTTGCCCTATCCATGAAACTGCAATGAAAGTGTCTTAATGCAATATAGATAATACAAATTTTCAGTGCAATTAATTTTTATTTTTATGAAGTGTGGGGCCCCAGACAGTCGCCCAGTTTGCCCTCCCCTAAGGCTACTACTGGTGCATGTTTGGTTCTCCAGGGACAAGTAATAGTGGCACATCTTGTACCACTGCTAATTGTCTCAGGGAACTCCCATGCCAGCATGCTTTGGTAGTTACTTAGGGCTTGTGGGGGGGGCAGGGGAGCTCTTGGGGCTGAAGCAGCAGTGATTCTGCCATGTGGAGCCTAGCCAGCAGCCACAGCATGGCTTCCAGCATCCCAGCTCCACTCTTGGGTGGCATGTCCTGCCCCTGCAGGCACTGCTCTGAGTTGTTTTTTTCCTGTGGATTTTTTTTGACCACTGAATATCCAGGGGTCAGAAAAGACAGCAGGAAAAAAAAAGTGAAACAGCACATGCACAGGCAGAGCTCCCTTGCAGCACAGAGAACATCTAAATGTGTGGTATGTAGTACCGCAGACATGTTTGTGGCACCACATACTGCACAGCCACACATGTCTGGATGCATCGGAGTGCAGCAACACAAGAAATAGTCCAATTTTTTTGTTAAAGCTTCCTAAGGCTGGGGACAGAAGTTACAGGTAAATTGGTATAAGTAATCGGAAAGCAGTTGAAAACTGTAACCCATCAGAAGTTCAGTGCACATAAACCACTTTCAAAATGGCTGAGATCAGTTTAAGATAAACTTAGATGGATGTAGTATCAGATTTAACTGATTTAGGTTAAAACGCTTTATAGAACTTCTGTCCCAGATCCTCTCCAGTTTCAAGTGAGAAACTAGATTCTTTTTTTAAAGCATTAATTAAATATAATAAAATGTAACTTCATTTGGTTGTCAGGTTTCTAGAGTATGGAGTTGCATTAAAATGAGAAGTCTTAATGCATTATTATTATTCTTTTAATAATAGCCACCTATCACAATTGTAGATCAAATGATATTTATTTATGACTACAGAATAAAGCAATGTTGCTTTTTATACTACTCTCCAAATGGTACATAATCCATCATGAAGCAGTGGGTTAGATATTGATAGTTCAAGTAACTGTGTACACATATGACAACCATTATACAATATATTAGAGTTCCGGGCAGGTCCCTATGGCTTCTAGTTGAAACCAAAATAACTGAGTTGGGTGGAATGTAATTATCTACAATGAAATCTCATCAGGACGCCATGAGAAATAATCTTGCTTTTCTAAAATATCTATGTAGCTTTTAATGACTGCAAGAGTAAAGTCCTTTCTTTTAAGATATTAAGGTTTTTTCTTTTAAAATGCCTATTTCAACAGCCTAGCCGAGATGCATTAGTGTAATGACTAAGGAAGTGGAGTGAAGCTATTAGGAGAAAAAATTTAGTAGCATATCATAATTTATTTAGAAAAAGGTAATGCAAACTACAAAGCCAGACAGAGCATGAGAAAATATAATATCTGGACATGAAGTTATGAAACATTTGGAGACAGGGAACATTTGAGGTGCATCCACACATGTAGGCACATGCATTTGCAGCAGCATACATTTGTGCCAGAAATTTGTGAATGAGCTCACGTTCCTGAACATGCATTTTGGTGTGGGGCAAATTGTACCACTTAGGACAAACTGACCCTGCCCAGTTTCTTCCAGATCTTCAGCCAGGGGGTGCAAAAGGCTGGGGCCAGAACCTGTGCTAGTTGCCTAGAGGAACTTCTGAGGCCCAGCCAGCTGGTATCTGGTGACACTAGCTCCTTGTGCCAGCTGGACTGCTGAAATAGCCCTAACCTAAAATGATCTCTGCACCCTCTAGCCACTGCAGCAGTCTGGCAGTGGGGGCTGCTGCCTGGCTGTGACCTGCTGCCACTTGTGATAGTATTGACCCCTTTAGACCTGCAACCTTGTGTCTGCATTCCTGCCAGACCCAGGTGAGTACTGCATGGATGCCTGGCCTGTGGTACAGGCAGTGCACCTCTGGGCCAACTGCCAGTGGGCCATGGTTGCCCAGTTGACCTTTGGGTGGCACTTGCTGTCATGTCTTTTGGTGTCCTCACTCAGCCATCTGAGCAGCTATTGTCCAGAAGATGTGCTTGTTGCAGTGGCCCATTTCAAACTGTCAATGCATGTCCTCCTGGCCCCAAATGGCCAGGAGGTCAGCCACCTCATCTGCCCTCCAGTGCCCAGTACTGGGTCCCCAGTGGGCTCATCTGCCCAGGCTCCACACTTGCCTCACTAGCATAGATCCTGGTGTTCCCTGTTTAAAAATTGCAAATTCTCTGATAAAAAATCCCCCAAATTCTCTTATCAAAATACCCCAAAGCTGCGTTCATCTGCAATTAAAATGAAATGCCACTATATATAGAGAGAGATCAGTTGGCCAATGTTTTATTGATATATTTACCATTTTAAAGCAATTTGGTAAAGCAAGTGCCAGCCTTTACTGTTCTGCTCTCTGTCCCTGTGCCCAGGCCTCAGGAAATTCCCATGGTATCCCTGGGAAGCTTGACTGAGACTCAGGGACTGAGCTAGGCAAGCCCCTTCCCTTCCAAACCACCTTCCCCCTGCATAGGCTGCTCTAAATGGGTGGAAGGGCTCTAAGTCCAGCTCTGGTGACCTCTCTCCCCCATCCCCAACCCCCATCTCTCTCTCGTCTCATACACATCCCTGCTGCCACCACCGGGCTGGTGGTATGTCCTCTGTTCTCCTCTTGGGGATCCTTTGCTGCTCTAAAATTCCTCTTTTTTCTATCCTTTGCCGCCACTGATGACTCTTCATCTTTGGGTATCACTGATTGGTCTTTCTGTGATTGTCATATTGTCCACGTTCTGTCCTATCACCATATTCCTATGTTTCACAAACCCATCACACGCACACATCCTAATTGGTTCTTTCCATTTTCTCCTAATTTAGTCCATTTACCAAAACTGGAAATCCTAATCACTCTGTAGCTGGGCACTATGACCTGGTGCCAC
Organism: Crocodylus siamensis; assembly: GCF_052110815.1. NCBI lineage: Eukaryota > Metazoa > Chordata > Crocodylia > Crocodylidae > Crocodylus > Crocodylus siamensis. Next base: position 310,454,277 of record NC_143395.1, read on the forward strand.
CTTATCTCATGTTATGGAACAGTGAGATACATGTCTTCAATTTCCCAGATGGTGTGTCTACTTGCTGCTTTTCTGTGTTAGACACAGTGGGCCGTGAAGAAACTGTCACAAATAGGCTTTTAGAAATCAATTAACCCCTGCCATTCCCCTGCACCATTATTCTAATACATATCTACTTTACCTACAAAACAATTCCAGAAAGCAAATCTCTAAATACCATTTTCTGGCTATTACTTATTGGCCTATGATTCAGGCCCAACAGGTGTGGAGACAAAATGAGACCAAAAAAGGGCAAAATCCTGAATGTAAACATTTTAACTTCAAGATAACTCTAATGACATGTTTTACAGATATAGTTTCTTGTTTTGAGACCAGTGAATCACCTTGAAGTTTGACTATTTCCTAGGATTTAAGAGAAAGATGCACACTTTCAGAAAGCAAGTAGTAGGTCCATAGCAATGAATATGTAGATTATCAAATAAGATTTCTTCTTATTTTCTATTTTTTTGTTTCACTTTTAGTTAATAAGCTTATTTATAGTAGTGGAAAAGTTTTCCAAGGGAAAACTTACATATTGAACCAGAAAAAATAAAAACAAAAAAATCCATATTTCGATTTAACCTCCAATGAGCTTAAAAAAAAACGTGAAAAAGAAAATGGTTTGAGGTTGAATAAAATATGCTGTTCAAATAAAAAAGATGCCTGTGTATCAGCATTTCTACAACTTAACAGAGCATTCTAACTATTGTATTTAGAACGCTGACGAATATATGTTTTATGTTTATGTTTGTTAGTTGCCAAACAGAGAATATACTCTCAGATTAATAAATTATTTGGGTATAGATGGCAGATCTTTGGTTTGTGCGCTACGGAAGCTTGCAGATTTTCTTCCATGTGATCAATAGAGTTTTTAAAAATATTTTTTCCTTAATATTTAGCTTTTAATTTATCCATCTGTTATAACGCACATGTTCTTAGTTTATGAAATATCTAGTATGGGGAAATCTAAAAAAAATTACCTAATGAAAAACAACCCTTATTGTTTATGAGAATTGGATATAGGGATTATCAGCCAGTACAGAATCACTTAACAATACTAAAATGTTCTCTTGTAAACAGAGAAAAACCCTTGAGCTGCTTAGATATTTCTGATCATATATAACCATGCAGTAAGATTGAGTTTATCAAATGCAAAAGGCTGTGATAGAGCATGCGTTAGAAACATGCAGCAGGATTTGAGAATGACATTTCTTTGAACTCTGAGCAGGAAGCATAATGGTGGAGAAGAGACCTGTGAAACTTGAAATTTTTTTCAAGCAAAGATTCTGTCTGCAGTTTCCTCTGGAGAGGAAATGCATGGAATGATCCCCATGTATCAGCTGCTACCTTGTTCAGTGAAAGCAGGTTTTCATCACATTTTGGTGCATGGTACTGTACTGACTCCTACACAAAACATGTACTTTAAAATATTTTCAGATATTTGCTACTTGTTTTAAACCCAAAGGATGATGTTAGGAATCTGGGGAACATTTTACATGAGATGGGTAGGAGAACTGTGCTTTGAGGACTTGGCAGAAACAGGCTGACAATATGTTTAATTATTTGTGGCAACTGAGGAATTTATGTCCAGCTCACTTTACTTGATACTGAAGACTCTCTGTATGTTACACAGACTCAAACGTCTTCAGAAAATGAGGCTTGGTTACCTTCTTTTCTGTATTTTATACCTATATTTAGACAAAGCCAACAGGACATTTCCACAGGAAATATTCTTGACCCCAACACAGGACTTGCAAGGCAAAGGCATTAAGCTTTGATGTTCACTTATTCACAAGAGCCACTCCTGAATAAGGATCACTACTAGCTAGAGGAAACCATTTTCAACACTGAAACCTAGATGTGTGTTAACTAATCTATCTGATGAAGCTACTCTAAGGGTTTTGTGTAATGAGGTTTCTCACCACCCACATAATACAGAAAAAAAAATGAGGATCAGAAGGAAGATAGCTGCATAAAATCATAGAAAATTAGGGTTGGAAGAGATCTCAGGAGGTCATCTAGCCCAAACTGCCTTGGCTGAGATGATATCGTTGGGGATTTCATAGATTTCATAGACATTAGGGCTGGAAGGGACCTCGGGAGATCATCGAGTCCAGCCCCCTGCCCAAAGGGCAGGAAGTCAGCTGGGGTCATAGGATCCCAGCAAGATAAGCATCCAATTTACTCTTGATGGTCCTGCTTCCTCACTGCCTTGCTCAAAGCAGGACCATTTGCAACTAGATCATTCCAGTCAAGGCTTTATCTAGCCAGGTCTTAAAAACCTCCGAGGATGGAGAGTCCACAGCCTCTCTGGGTAACCTGTTCCAGTGTTTTACTACCCTTTTAGTGAGAAAATATCTAACCTAAACTTTCTGTGCTGCAGCTTGAGATTGTTGCTCTTTGTTCTTTCATCTGCTACTACTGAGAACAGTCTAGCTGCATCTGCTTTTGAACCCCCCCCCTTCAGGTTCAAAGCCTACTATTAAATTCTCTCTCAGTTTTCTTTTCTCTAGACTAAATAAGCCCAGTTCCCTCGCACGCTCTTCAAAAGTCACGTGTTCCAGCCTCCTCATCATTTTCATTGCTCTCCACAAGACTCTCTCCAATTTGTCCACATCCTTTCTGTAGTGGGGGGCTGGAAACTGAGCACAGTACTCTGGTGTGGTTTCACCAGTGCTGAACAGAGGGGAATAATCACTTCCCTTGCCCTGTTGGCAACACTCCTACCAATGTTACCCCATATGCTGTTGCCTTCTTTGCAACAAGGGAACACTGCTGACTCATATTCAACTTACTGTCCACTGTAACCCCCAGGTCCTTTTCTGCAGAGCTGCTGTCCAGCCAGTCAAACCCCAGCCTGTACCAGTGGATGGGACTGTTCCATCCTAAGTGCAGGACTTTACACTCGTCTTTGTTGAACCTCATGAGATTTCATTTGGCCCAATGTCCAATTTGTCTAGGTCGCTCTGAATCCTTGCCCCACCCTCTGGCATATCTACTACTTCCTGCAACTTGCTTTCTGCAAACTTGCTGAGGGTGTACTCTATGCCATCTTCCAGGTCATTGATGAAGATATTGAACAAAACTGGTCCCAGGACCAACCCCTGGATCACTCCACTTGATATTAGCTGCCAACTAGACGTCGAGCCATTGATTACCAAAAATACTGGTTTTCTCTGATACAGAAAAAATCACCAATATTTGGATTTAAAAAAATAACCCAAAATCCACATTTTTCCATGATTAAAAGGCAACACCACTAACAGATAGAAAAATATATAGTGGTATTTTATTTTAGTCATGGAAAAATGTGGATTTTGGGTTACTTCTTAAATCCAAAAATCGGGGATTTTTTTATCAGAGAAAACCAGGATCCCTGTTGATTACTACTTTCTGAGCCTCACATGCCAGCTAGTTTTCTGTCCTCCGTAACATCCGTTCATCCAGCCCATACTTCCTTAGCTTGCCTGTGAGAATGTTGTGGGAGACCTTATCAAAAGCTTTGCTAAAATCAAGGTACACCACATCCATTGGTCTGCCTACATCCATGAAGCCAGTCATCTCATCATAAAAGACGTTCAGGTTGGTCAGGCATGACTTGCCCTTGGTGAATTCATGCTAACTGTTCCTAATCACCTCTTTTTCCTCCAAGTGCTTAGAAATTAATTGGATCAGTTTCATACTGAAGCTCTGAGCAATCATATGGCTTTTACATAAAGTGTAACTCCTCCTCCTCTTCTCCCCTGCCTGCCCTGCAGGATGTGTCCACTCCTGCCTGCTGCCTGCTCTTCTCTTCAATCCTTCCCTTTGACCAGAAGGATTGAAGAGAACACCACCTGAGACCCTGTCCCCATTTACCCTTGCACTCAGTGCCCTGTAGTCACTTTTGATCTGCTGAGGGTCTCCCCTTGCAGTATCATTGCTGCCCATGTGGATGAGCATCATAGCGTAGTAGTCAGGGTGCTGGGAGAGTCTCAGCAATCCCTCTGTGACATCTTGGATCAGGGAAAGCAACAGACTTTCTGAGATAACCAGTCTGGTCTGCAGTTGGATCCCTCCATCCCCTACAGAAAGGAGTCTCCAACCACCACCACCCATTGCTTCTTGGTGGTGGTGGTCTCAATGCTTCTCACCTTGGGGAGCCCTGGCCTGTCCTTCTGCACCAAAGAAATGTGTTCCTCACCCTCAGTTGCTAGGGCTCGATATCTATTCTCCAGATATTCTGCTGTAGGTAGAGATGAAGATTTCTGCCTGCTGCCAGAGGACCCAAGCTTCCATCTTCCTGGGAGTCCATGTCCTTTCCCTCTTCTAGCACTGCCTCTGGCAGCATTTCCTCCACCAGCCCACAGGTCTCCTCCAGCATCAAATCAATTAACTCCTCATAGCAGAGGATGGGAGAGCTATGTGTTTTGAAAGAGAAGCCATGAGATATAGGGAGGGAATCCTGGAAATTCTAGAGGACTTCACTAATTCCCAAAAGCACTACAGTGGTGTGGGAAAAGGATGTTGACATATACTTAGGTTGTCTAGGTTTTCACATTTCTTGTGCCAGCTTTTTTTCCAATAGAGTGGCAGCGTGTATTATTACATGTAGCTAGTACCTTGACATTCTCAGGAAGGAGGAATCTGAGAAGTCAGCATTTGTCCTGACAGCTCAAGGCAACTTAGATGTGGAGTCCCATTTTTATGGAGTAATGGCCCAATAGCCTGTTCTCAAGAAATGTTCTAATCATATTAAGGAAAGAATTCAACAGCCTCCTGAGGCAAAGGGATTTAACAATACCTGGGTCTAGTGTTGTGGAATCCAAACACAGCAACTTGATGAGCATGCAGGTAAGGAACTGTACTAGGGTTATATGACAGTTTGTTGATCTTTTATATCCATAAATACTGATCATATGAAGCATTTTTAGTATTCCCATTGCTTGATATGTATAGTATAATTTTTATTCACAAGACTTTCAACTAGGTGATAGAGGTATTGCGTGCTCTAAATTTATATGCAGTATGGTGAGTACAGTGATACAATCAGTCTACGATAAATAACAGGCCTGTACTGTACAGGAAAAAATGAAATTCAGTGTTAAAAATGTTTTGTATTCTTCCATGTATTTGCATGCACGCATACTTGCATGAACATAGAATGCTTCACAAGTCTGCTTTTGTAACCCACAAGTTCCCAGACAGGTTCTAGGCTCACTACTTGTAGGATAATGAGCTGTTGCCTTAAGGGCAAAATGCACGTCCCTACCTTCCCTTGATGTGCCCCGTGCTTCGCATATGTTTTACAATCTTCTCTTTATGTTGGGGTCTCAGCTGCTGTGGGCTTATCTTCTCTCTCTGTAGCTAGGCCCATCAGTCAAAAACCCACTAAGCAGGGATTGACTCTGAGGCTCTAGCTCTCTAACTCACCAGGGCTCAAGGCCCTCCGTTCCATACTGTCCATGATACCAGGCCCTTCTACACTGCCTCCCTGTGGCACCAGGCTCTTGGGGCCTTGGCCCCTCCAGCTTTGCCCCTCTTTCTGTAGTTAGGTCCGTTTGCCTAAGTCCACCCACTAGAACCTGGCTTCAAGGCTCCTATCTTCCCTTCAAGTGACTCTGGGCTCATGGCCCTAGTGCTGCACCCCTAGGGCTTCTTGAGCCCTCTATCACAGCACCCCTTGGCACTAATGAGATCTCCTTCTCCCCTACTGGCATTTAATATTAAAAGTAAACCATAGGCCCCTGTGGCTATATAATGAAAATAAAAAAATGAGAGAGGCAAAGTGCCTGCTTACATGTGCTTGTGCTTTTGTCTCACAGCATGATGCATTCTTCCCAAGGAGGCTGTCACAACTGCTCCATAGTAATCAGGAGTCTCCCTCTCTGCTGCCTCCCTGGCCTTCTCCTTTTAAGGGTCATATGATTCTGTCCTTCCCCCTCCCATCACCTGACCAGCTGGCAGGGCTTGATTCTTAATCCCTGCTCAGCTGGATGGCTGTGCCCAGATGGTTCTGGATTTAAAGGGGCCACCCTGCTTTCTGATAACAGGGCTAGGGTTCCCTGTTAGAAGAAGACAAGACAGTCCCCTTGCTGGGGTCACCTGACCCCCAGTTATCTTTCCTGCTTGTTGCAGGGAGCTGGACCTGATAATCTTCCAAGGCCTCTTCTGGTCTTGCAATCTGTGAATCTATGAAAACTTTAAGTTTTAACCTGTGACTGCTCTGAAATTTTTCTAACTTTAAGACAATCAAAACATTTAAAATGGTTTAAAGGTAATCTTTAACAGTAGCTTTAGGGCTTTTATACATATATATTGGTCCCACGATGTGCCAGAGATCCAGCGCTTCAGAGGAGACTCAATTAATCAAGTCTGCTCTGCACACAAGCTGACCTATACTGTGCTGATTCACATGCAGTTGTATAAGTGGCAAAATGCACATCAGCATGCAGAAAATGGCAGCAGTGCACTTTTGAACTAAAGTACCTCCTATGTGCTTTAGTTCAAAAGTGCACAACCACCATTTTCTCAGTGCTGATGTGCATTTCACTACTTATACAACTGTGTGTGTTGCAGTGCCAGGTGCTTTTCAGAGTGCCTGGTGCTGTGGTTCTCGCATGTGTAAAAATGTCCTTAGTCTCCAAACTCCTCCCAAGAAATGACTGTCTGGTGTCCCAGTCTTTCCTGGACACCTCTTTGATGTCACCTGCAATCCCTATCTTTTGTTGACATGTAAGCAAAGCTATTCAAATCTATCTTGATGCTGGAGCTGCATCTTGCCTCGTTCTACATGTAGATGGCTCTGGCACTTGACTCTGCATTTTCTGTTAATAGGCTAATGCACTAATTTGAGTCAGGCAGCATTATAATAGGACTGTAGTTGTCACAGAAATACTACAATAAATCCCATAGTCCATCACAGGTACCAGTATGAATATTGAAATCTACATATTATATTGAACTCCCCTTCTTTTGAAGAACTACTTCAATGTTCCTCTAGGAAATTCACGCAGGAAAAATTGTAAATAATGGGTTTCATCATCATCGCCGGCACACAACTCTTTTGGGAGACCATGGAGATTGCACCTTTGGTAGGTTATGCAGTAGCACCACAGATTCTTGAGTGGCTGAGGAGCCTGTGGTGTGAGAGGCAGACCCTCAGGCAAGTTGCACATACAAACCCAGTTAAGCTTGTACTGGCATGCTTAGTACTAAGGCTGTGCAAAACAGCACCATTTCATTTTGTCTTCTGTTTCACTGTTTCAAAGGAACAGTATTTTGTTTCATCATTTCATTTCATTTTGAAGCACTGTTCTGTTTTGTTTCATCAAAACTGTTTCACTGTTTCGACACGTTTCGACCTTTCACCCATAGGCTATAATGAGGAATCATGAAAATGCCTATAACTTTGCCATTTCATGCTTGATTCAGATGAAAATTGCAGGAATAGTAGCCCCTTCTGAGGGCATGAAGCCTGGCAAGTTTCAAGGAGATAGGTAGAGGGGTTTCTGGGGAATTCCACCTCAAACTACTAAAAGCAAAACTTGTGTCACCTGCCAGCAGCAGCAGCCTCCAGCCCATCCCACACACAGATCTGGGGCCCACACCCCCAGGAGGAGTCTGGCAGCACTGGAAGGGCAGGTTGAACTCCATGGGGCTGGTGGAGTCACTTGGAGCACAGCCCTGGCTCTCCCCACCTCCTGCTGCTGGGCTGCACTCTGAGTGGGTCCACCAGCCCCATGGAGCTCAGCCTGGTGGCAGGAGGTGGTGGGAAAGCCTGTGGTAGAGCTGACTAAACCACAACTCTGGTGAGCACAGCCCTGCAGCAGGAGGCTCTGAGGCCCCATGGAGCTGAGCCTAGCAGTGGTGGAGAGCCACTGGCCAGAGCTGTGCTCCAAGTGGGTCCGCCACTGAATCTCCACCACATCCCATTACCTCCCACTGCCAGGCTCAGCTCCTTGGTGCTGTGGAGCCTCCAGCCATCAGGCTATTCTCCCCAAGGCTGCCCTCCTAGTGGCTTCACCACTGGCTCTTCTGCCATCAGGCTGAGCTTCATGGGGCTGGCAGAGCCACTTGGAGCACAGCACTGGTGAGCACAGCTAGGTGGCTGGAGGCTCCACAGCCCCACCAAGCTGATCCTGGCAGCAGGATGCAGTGAAGAGCCAGTGGCAAAGCCACTCAGAGTGCAGCCCTGGCTCAGAGTGCAGCCCTGGCCAATGGCTCTTTCCCTGCCTCCCACCGCCAGGCTCAGCTCCATGGGGCTGGCAGAGCCACTTGGAGCACAGCTCTGGTTCTGAGCCCAGCCCTGGCCAGTGGCTCTCTCCTGCCTTTCACTGCCAGGCTCAGCTACGGAGCCTCCACCCAATGGGCTGTGCTCATGAGGGCTGTGCTCCAAGTGGCACCGCCAGCTCCATGGAGCTCAGCCTGGTGGCAGGAGGTTCTAAAGCCCCATGGAGCTGAGTCTGGTGGCAGGAGGTGGTGGAGAGCCACTGGGCAGGCTGCACTTGGAGCCAGGAAAGTGCTTAGAGCAGCTCTGCCAGTGGCTGACTCCCACCACTGGGCTGAACTCCACGGGGCTTGCAGAGCCACTTGGAGTACAGCCCTGTCTCTTCCCCACCTCCCACCACTGGTCTACTTTGAAACTCAAATCATTTTGAAACTTTTGAAACATTTCAAGTTCCCTCATTTACTTTTGAAGCTGTTTCAAAGCCTTTTGTTTTATTTTGATTTCACTGTTTTGAGCTCGAAACACATAGAAACAGCTTCGAAACTAAACAACCTGCGAAATTTTGCACTAGTGAGTACCATTTTACCTTGCCTGCCTCTGATGCATCTTGTCTATCTCTTCATTGATCCTTTCCATCTCAAGGTGATTTAAGCCCTGCTTCATGGTGGCTCTCCAATTTGCAATGGTCCAAAGTGACTGATTTCCAGATTTGGCCATTGACACACAGCTCACAAACGTTTTTCTCAATGGTCTGGACGAAAAAAAAGGGCTTAATGACAGCAATATACTAGGTTAGGGGTTGTCAACTGGGGGTATGTGGGAAGTCCCTAGGGGGTATGTGTGGGTGGGTGGGGATGGAGGGCTGCCACTCACCACCCTGCACCACCACCTCCCATGAGCAGGTCTGGGGTGGGGGGAGAAGGAGGTAGCAGCGCCCCTCTGCAGGGCACACGAGCACCACCTTGTTGGCTGGATGCAGGGAGATGGAACTATGCACACAGCCACCGCCACCCACTACCCCAAGCTGCTGCTGCTCTGCATCTGGCTGCGCACAACCCCTCCCCCCACTCCACGTCTGACTGCTGGTGGTACACTTATTTAAAAAACTTGAAAATCCCTGTACTAGGACATATGCAAACATATAGGAAGACACCAATAGCTCCACAAAGCAAAGTCAGGAGAGCTACAGATTTATTATGTTTACACTCGATTCCACAGAGAAGCCAGAGACGTTATTCAAAAAAGAAAACAAAAGACTTAAAACTTTTATTATTACAAAGATGATTATACTAATTGATGAATTTTGAAGTAGTTACTGCTGTAATATGCATTAGATCACCCAAATACTTCATTAATTTGTCATGATCACTGTGATTACAGTACATACTTAATACATTAATAATAAGTGACCAACTGCATTTATGCAATCTATTTCTAAACGTGCCTATTTATAGTCTAAAAGTGTTCCTAGACAAAAACCTGAAATACAGCAGCAAAATCAAGAGGAAAAGCACAGCTAGGCTTCTAAAATGGTAGGCAGAAAAAAAATCAAAATTCATTTCTGAAAGCTGCATTTTTATTCTGGAAATGCTGATGTATCATAAACATGCAGACGGGTATAATGCTGCCATTCCAAAGAATCTGAATCTAGAGAGAGAATTGCAGACCTTAAAGCAATTTTTATGCAGGAAAATTATTGTAATTTTTTAACCATAGCAAATATTATAGTTTTATTACTAGTGTCAGGTGATGAAGTGAGTGTGATACTAGGAAGCTGTTTTAAAAAAACATACATTGTTTTAATCTTACAGGGGTGTAGGTTGTACCTGTGTTGGTCTAAAGACATAGGAAAATAAGGTTCTTTGGGTAAATCTAATATCTTTTATTAGGCCAACTCAAATAGTTGGAACAATTCTTCTTAGCAAGCTTTCAGGCACAAACACCCTTCGTCAGGCTGAGGAAGTGCTGAGGAAAAGTCTACCCATAGTCGTTCTCTCCGGTTCAAACTCCAGAGGTCTTTCTTTAAGGTGATAAAACATTTATCATTTGTAAGAAAGTTGCTTCATATTTGTTTTATTGGTGGCAGAAGAGACCACTGAGATTTGGAATATGTGAACTCTGTTAATCTAACTATCAACACAGGCTTGGTATCCATTCACTACATCATTCTAGGAATAAGTTGATAAATTTGTTTTTATTTTCTTCAGAAATGACTATTCTTAAAATCTGCATTAGGAGAGCCACTTAGACATTGGGGATTGGATTGAATTGTCTTAAACTGGGAATAGTTAATTCTGTGTACCCAAATTTGATATTCTTTATTTTAAAAAGCCCTTTGAATGATAGTGGAGCCAAGCATCTAACCCTGTCTTGAAAGCTTAGTAGCCCAAAGATCAGATCTAGGACCTGTAGGCCACTTTAGCATGTTTCAGTGCACTAGGGAGCTGAAGTTATTTTTGCGTCTAGCAGATGTTAAGGTATCCTGCAAACCCACGTCCTGAGGGCACATGGGTTGGATAAAAAAAGGAAGCTGAAATAAAAACATTACTTTGAACAGATCTTTGTTTCTGGAACAGCTCAGCCAATTCCAAGTACTGAGGGAGAAATTCACTTATTTTGCTAAAAGACTGTAAAGCTTGTGGACTACACTAGTCTCTCTTGTGCCATATTTTGGGATATAAGAACTTAATAGGCTCTTTAAAGTACTTGTGTGGAAGACATCACCATGGTATTTGAATTACTTACAAGCATTAATGTGTTTATCCTCAAAACATCCTTGTGAAATACGGAAGTGTTATTGTCTCAATTTCACAAATGGGAAACAGGCCTATCAAGCCTAAGTGACTCACACAACTGTGCTGGAGTAGGAGCTTAAACCCAGGTCTTTTAATTTCTAGATTAGTGCTGTAACCACTAAACTCTCCTCACGTTTTAGGTCAACTAGAAGGATAACACATTAAAGCATCAGAGAATAACTGTATTTGTCTTGCTGTTAATTGTGGTATCAGTGGAGGAAGAAGCAATAGCAGAGTATTTGCCACTGTTCATGAATAATTAGATGCCTAAGGTTCAAGAACTTCTTGCTGTACTGTCATATTTCTTCCATTAAGCAACTCAGGAAGAAAGAGATTTTTCCCCTGAACTTTTGTAAAATGATTACTCCTCCCTCCGAATTAAATGTATCTGAAAGAATTAACTAGACCTGTGATTTCCAAACCAAAAGATACCCAATAAACTTACCATGTTCTTGTATAGTGTCCTCAAGATTGCTGCACTGCTTCCAGAATCAGAAAGAGCACTATTGTGTCTTATGTTGCAAGTGGGTTCATTTGTAGGGGGCTGGGCTAATTTAGACTGTCACTCAGCTGTACTAATTAGATGCTACACTGCTTCTGGTTTAGAAAGCATTTCCCTGGGGTAACACTGCATGCCTGAAGGGACTTTTATGGAGCACAGCACCTTTATTGAGCTCCTATACATGTGCTGGAAGCCTGCTCCGTTGCACTGGAAATCAAGCGTGTCGGAGCAGACTCAATTAATGGAGTCTGCTGGAGCATGGGAGTTAACAAGCTCCAGCAAATTCTGGTGTCATGTGTATCAGTGTCCCCATGCTGAAAAGTGGTGGCAGGACGCTTTGAACTAAAGTTCGTTCAATGAGCTTGAGTTCAAAGCACCCTGCCACCATTTTTCAGTGTGGTGACACTGATACGTGAAATGCCAATTAAGTTTATTTTGTAGACATAGCCTTAAACTGTTTGGATAGCAACATTTGAAAGTTTGTTTAATTTGATTTAGCCTAGGTTTCAAGAGAGCAAGTTGTTCAATAGCCACCATCTGAAATTCCAGAGAGCAGAAAAGGAAAAAGGTATGTTAAAAAGGAGCAGTGAGTTATCCAGAACATGAGAGAAAACAACTGCTGAAGGGATACTGCAGGAAGAGAATGTTTGCTAATACTGTATGTTAGGAAGAACACATTATTGTAAAAGAAATATATTTGGTCTATGTATTACTTGGCGCATCTATATGAGACACTACATTGCCAAAGTGATGAGCTACATTGCCATAGCTCTTTTCAACAATTAAGTCTTTCTTGTCTGAGCAGCTAGAGATAAAGATTTCAAATGGATTGGGGAAAGGTTCTGTTTTATTTCAGCTGCTTTCTTGACCGTGCTGGAGTCAGGATCAGATTAAACGTGACATATAATGATTATCTGCTATTGATTTTAAGCACAAGTGAATCATACAGCAGATGAATGGACATTTCAGTTAAATTTATGACTCTGCCACAACCTCTTTGTATGGTTTTGGGCAAGTTCAGTTAGGAACATGGAAATCCTTAAAGAACATGCTGAAGTTCTTTGCTGGACTTGTCCTTCATCTTTGGGGCTGCATTCCCCATATGTGGAATAGGATGTTTTCTCTCTTCACAACTTTTGGGGAAAGTAAGACCCAGTTTATAAATATAAAACCTGTGAGGAGATGGGTTGGGTGGCCTGTTGTAATGGCTAGTATCCCAATCTTTTTATTAATGTCTCTATGTGGTACTACTTTTATTATCACAGGATGTGTCTGCACAAGACACTTTACTGCATAGTAGACTAATCTACTGCTCAGTAAAGCATCACTATGTAACTGCACAGGAACTACTGCATAGTAGATTAATCTATTGTGTGGTTTTCTACTACCTGTAAATACAGGCAGTAGACTTACTGCCCAGTAACTACTGTGCAGTAGTGCATGTTTGCATAGCTGCTTGGGAGCAAATTGCAGGGGGCAGGAGAACTCTCCCTTCCTAGCAGCTGCCTGATGCTTGGTCCAGCTCCAATCACAGAGCCTGGGCTGGGACAATATTCCCTTACTCTCGCAGTAGGCAGCTCCTGGCTGCAGCTCCAAGATCAGAGTCAGGAGCTGGGGCATTGCCGCCTTCCCCGGTAGCTTGGGGCTGGAGCTGCCTGCTACAGGGGTAAGGGGACATTGTCTCACCCTGGCTCTGTGATTGGAGCTGGCCCCAGCAGCAGGCAGCTCCCAAGAAAGGGGGCAATGTCCTAGCTCCTCACTCTGATCTCAGAGCCAGGGACTAGGAGCTGCCTGCTGTGGGGACAACAGACATTGTGTTCTTGCCCCAGCTCTGTGATCAGAGCAGGGGTTGGGGCAGCAGGCAGCTTCCTGAGGCAGGAGTGAGGGTGGGAGGCAGCTGCCCCAGGGGCAGGACAGCTCCCCCTATCCCCCAGAGCCCAGGCCTGACAATGGTGTCCCCTGGCTGCCACGTAGTAGCAGAGGAGATCAGGAGTATCCCTGCCCCAAACTGCTTCCGTCAGGAGCAAATTTGTTCCCAGTGGCTGCATTTGTAAATGTGCACTCAGGGAAAGCTTACTGTGCAGTAAAAGATGCATCCTGTGATATTTTACTGCACACTAAGCTTTCTAAGCATTAATTGCAAATGTAGATGTGCCCACAGTGTAATTTATTATCACAGTATAATTATTACAGTGTAGAGCTTGAACTAAATGGGATTCTGTTACAGAAATTAATAGAACATGGGGCATATTTTATCCCTGAGATACAGTTCTGAGTGAAGGATAATAGTGTTGAAATGTTTCAGGGTAAATTGAAAGAAAAAAAAAACCATTTTAGATATATAGTCCCCCCTCAGATGTTTCAACCCATGGTATGGGAGGAAAAGAGGAACGGGTGCAAAACATTTCAGTCTACTTCTCCAATTTTCTTTGTTTCTGTGTGAGCCTGTGGATGCCCACAGATGCAGAATTCCTGGCACAGAACTTCTGAGCACTTTTAAGAACTTAATCCTTACTCCTAACATAACAAAAATAAAGGGCTGCTTATAATGGAATTTAGTGCCATTGAAGCCAAGAGAGAACTCCAACAAAATTATGGCAGATTTCACCAATTGAGGATCTGGCCTTTAAATATGCAAATCATCAAGTGTGATATGCTGAAAATGAAAACTGAACATGCTTACCAATAAAATCTGAATGAAAACAGATGTTTTCCTCCTTTTTTTCTGAAGGGACAGAGATACCAAGTCCAGTTTAATTAAATCAGGCATCTTGCATATCCATTTCAAACTTTAAAACCTAGTGTTCAACTGTTCCAATAATTTTCCTGACAAAGAGAGATGTTTAAATGCAAGCAATAGAATCAAGGACAAGCAGTGTTTCTAATCAGCTGAACTGAGCTGAGGATGCTCAGATCATAATAATATGAACTGCTTGGCTTGAGCAATGAATTGCACTTGCATCTTTTTCATTTGGTCTTGTCTTTTCCTTTGCATGAGCATACATTCTAATGAAGCATTTAGAAAGTATTGTGCATGTACAAGAACCTACTCTGATTTCCTAGAGGCCAGTTCATTCTGCCAAACACATATTTGTGATCGTTTGCATTTAATATGACGGTCTGTTTTAATGTGAATGGTTCATTACTAGCTAGATGATACAGTATGTGAAGGGAATTCTTTGTCTGGAGATTGCCCATCTTGTCTGTGTTAGCGAAGCTGAACAGCTCAGAAATTATCTGTGCTCGCATCAGATGAGGCTCAGTGAACCAATGGAAAAGACTCTAGGCAAGCCTGCTTGTCTTGCTTAGCTCCTGGATCACACATCCTGCACTAAGTCTGTCCTGAAAAATATATGAAATATTAAAAGGCTTTAAGAGGTCCCTTGAGTTCTCTAAGCCTATTTAATAGGGAGTTTTATTTTCCTTGTTGTGTATATATTGTACTGTGTATTTTTATTTCTGGGGACTTGCATCCTATAGCTCCATATATTGTTGCCTATTTGTATCCCCTATTGCAGTGTCTTAAATATGAAAAACCTGTAAAATTTAATGTCTGCTCTGGGTAAGCAGAATTTCATGGGTTAAATCTAATTGTTTAACTTAAGCTCTGAAAGTTCCTTCAGCATATTGAGACTCAGCACTTCCAGTACTATGACACTGTTTAGGGTCTTTATTGTCACAAACACACACAGTAGGTGCATTTACACATTTTCAGTTAATGTGTAGAAATAAACTCTGGCACATTTGTGCTGGAGTCAACTGCTCTCAGGCACAGTGTCTGTACATGTGCCTGGGACAGCAGCACTTTGAGCAGGAGCAGAGCAGCCCTAGGCTGGCAGGGGGCCCAAGGGGTCAGCCCCAGGCTCCAGGTGGTGTTGTTAGGCAGCAGAAGGGCTGACATGGGCATGAGGATGCTAAAGTGTGCAGCCATTCCCCTGTCACTGTCTATACATGTGTTTCAGTGGAGTGAGTAACTGTGTCCTAAAATAGTACTGTTCCTGACAGTATTATCTTACAGTTGAGTTAATTAATTTATTGTACCACAGTGAAGTGCGTGTGTAGATTCACTCAGTATGTATCAGCTGGAACATCCACTAGCTAGCTCTTGTCCCATTGCTGCAGATCTGCTGCCCAAATATAACCTTTTGCTGTGGGGAAAAAATAATTATCAAGTTTTCAGCAACAATTTTGTGTCTGAGGCATCTGTTTATTGTTCTAAATCTGTTTATTTTTCAGCGTCTGGCCTTTTCATACTTAGGAATATACAATTGTACTGCTGCTGTTCCCTACTGAAGTTGATAGCTAATTCTCCCATTTCTCACATTATAGAACTCAATTGTAAATAGATTGTTTTGTGCACTGAGACTATTTCTCCACTTTCTCCCTTCAGATGCAGCATTTAAAAAGGAGCTGTGATGGCTTGGAGCACTACAGCCCACATTGCAAATTATGAGTTTTCTTTCAATAACATGTGGCTGTTCAAATGTAGTACAGAGTGAGGAAAAACAAACGAGCTTAACATAATAAAGTACTGTAGGTAGCAAGATGAATAAAAAACTGACTAAATATGTTGGTCTATTGCATGTGAAATGAAGTGTGTTGGCTAGGGTTTATTTTATGGGTATTTTGCAATATTTTTACTAAGGCCACTGACAGATATTAAGTTAAAGGTGCGATGAGATTTGATCTCCATCCCCCAAAATTGTGCCTCCTTGCTCCATACCATATGTGCATAACAGGACGTGATTTTTGGGATCAGATCCCAATCACACCTTACTTAGTAGTGTGTGTGTGTGTGGGGGGGGGGGGGGTTGGGATCATAATCAGTTGAAAGCTGGGTGCCTGACAATCAGTTTATTGTTGTTGGTCTCCAGGACCATATCGGGGCTCAAATCTTCCCCCATGAGGTTCACGGAGTAGGCTGATAATCAGTTTATTGTCATCAGGATCAAGAGCTCTGCAGAGCTAGTTCCAGTCTCAGTGAGGTCCTGATCCTGCTGATGATCAGCTCATCATTGACTGGGACTAGGCTGGAGCTAGGTGGAGACCCCAGTGCAGTATGAACCCTGCCACATGGTCAGTTTAAGGCTCAGTGGAAACCGGGCATAAAGTGTGTATACATATTTTGTGTAATATTTTTATGGCTGGTTTCCCTTTTTATGGCATCTTAATTCCCTGAACATGTGTCCAGGTTAGTACTTAAGACATGATTTACAAACTAATTGTGTTTTAAGTGTAACATCTGCCAGGGCCAAAGTGGCTCAACTTGACATCCATTAAAACCAGTGTGAATTGGACAGTTAAAATCTTGTGCAATGATTTGGAATGTAATCTTTTCCATGTAGGAGTCCTAACAGTATTAAAAGTGTGTCCAGGCATTTGTGTATGCCTGTGCACATGTGCTGGGTATGCAGAAGTGCATTTTTACCTAAATCTTCATATAAATCACACACACACACACACACACACACACTTTATAAAAGGACAGGTAGTGTTCATGTTGTTTCTTACATTTTACCATCACTCTTATCTGAATCTCCCCCCTTCAATCCTTTTTATTATATGGTTCCCTAACAATGAAGGCTACAAAAACCCAAATTTTTTTCCTCCTTTAAATTTGGAAACTAGAAGTTTATCATCTAGTCTTGTATAACTATACATCAATTGTTGGTATCTATGATTGTTTTTCTATTAAAAGAAAATGGACAAGGAACTTGATACCTCCCTGCTGGTCATTATTTCCAAAGTACCACTTTCTTACCTTATTGCATAGACCCCTCATAACCTGTAAGTAATAATTAGTAATAACTTTAGCACCTTCAGCAGGAGCAAACAATCAGCTGTATCAGTAACATGTGTCTTGATTAGTAAAAGAAAGTGCCAGTGCTCTATTCCTCTGGGCATAGAACCATAGATCAGGGGGTTTCCATTGGAGCTATCACTGATTTTTCAGATGTAATGCAGTACAGATTTGCAGGGACTTCATGCTGAGGTTGTTCCATGAGACTGTACTCCCCAGAGCTCAGAATCTTTGTTTTCTATGCGTTTGTAGCAGGAACAACTCAAAATGGATATGCTGTAAAGGAATCTGCTAGACACCCAAATATTGTGGAGTCTGCAAAAGTTGAACAAACTCACCTCACTAAGGAAATTGCTAGATGAGAGAAACAAAAGGAAGAGCTGTAACCTGACATCACCAGGAACTACTGCTTCCTCCCAGATCTCTTTGCCATATCTACAATTGACTGTGTGGATCTCACATTGCCTCATCAGTCATTGATGGACTCACCTATGGCTTCCATATTACAGGAAGACTGTCCTCATATTGAGAAACTGCTGACAGCAAGAGTGTGCAGGCTTTCAGGCCCAAACAGTCCTTTCTAGACTCAAAGAAGTAAATGAAGCAAACCTTGTTTTTAAATGTAGATGTTTGTATGTTTCAACCTATTTGTGATCAAAGTATAAATTCTGTTGTTATATCTATATATTCACATTGTTTCAAAGTTAAATGTGTTTGTCTTATTGACCTTAATAACATTTTACTTCCCCAGAATGTCTAGTTTCAAAAAGACAAAAAGATGGTCTAAGCACAAAGTGGTGCTGCTTTAAACATGCTATGCCATAATTAAATCTCCATAGAATAGATTCAGATATAAAGCTAAAAATGTGCTTATACTAGTATAGATGACTCTGATATAAGTAAGGGTCTAAGCTATCTTTGCAGTAAGGTACCTTTGTACCAGTGTATCTAAATTTACAATAAGGGTTGGATCACTGTGCCTATGTCAGATTGGGTGTGTATTGTATCAACCTAGTTACACCAGTAAAAGAACCTGTGTCTAGACCAGGCCAAAGAAAAATACTAAAAACTTTTTTTGTATAGGAAGCACTTGTTCTGTTCTTGGCTACAGTAATCAAAATCACAGCAGCTGGAAACAAAGGAGACTGTGATAGAGAGGGGATGTTCATTTGCATAGAATTCAAGATATTTTTAAAAATATCTTGACAGCTTATGTACACTGTACATTAACAGGTGATTTTTGAGGTTTGTGAGTTTTGAAAAGTAGGCAAAGGAAAAAGAGGAAGAAGGGATTTTTCTCACTATAGTTGAATGAGAGAATGTCATTGAATAGCAGTAAGTGATGTGTGTTATTTATGGAAAGGAACCTTTCTGGTGAATTTTGGCTCTTTACTACCAGTGTTACTGAAGGCCTTGTTACGTGTTACACTGTGAGCCATGCAGCTGTAGATTGGGGCCTGGAGGACTAAAGGGTAAGAATTCCCTCATTCCCATTCAAGGCTTCCCCTTGTCCTGGTGGAGATCCCCTAGTTCTCCCTGCCCCGAGGGCTCTCCCCCTTCTCTTCAGGGTTTCCACCTCCCACACTTACTTGTGGCTGCCAGGCTGTTGCTCTTCTCTGTTCTGCTGCTCTTCTTTCTCCCAGGTGAGCCCATCTAGGCTAGGGACAGAAATTACACATACACTAGTATAAGAGATTGGGAAACTGGTTCAAATCTGTAACACAACAGAAGTTCAGTGCACATAAACCACATTGAAAATGGCCAAAACTGGTTTAATATAAACCTGGATGGACATAATACCAGACTTAACTGATTTAGGTTAATTTGGTTTATTGACCTTCTGTCCCAGATGCCCTTCAGATTCAAGTTAACTCACAGTCCCCCAGCATCCCAGGATGCTTTGCACCTCCGCGTTAACCTCTGCCCCCTTGCAGAGTGGGTGGACTAGCCTTGGCCCAAGCTGCCTACTGGAACCTAGCATGGAGGCATACTCTAGTGCCCCCCAGCTTCTGGCCTGGGCCACTGCAGGCATATAGCTGCATTTCTGGAACCAAAAGTGAATGTTTGTTCACTTGCTTCGTGGTTCAATCAGTGCAGCTTAGACTAACCTGGACAGATTGAATTGATTCAACCTTGGGCTTTGTCATTGTCTATACTTAGCCCTAGAGAGCAGCAGTGGTGGCAGCCAGGCAGCCACGTTAATCGTTCCCTGTCTGCTCCTCTGGAACAGACAGCGTGGGCAGTCACAAATAAGTAAGGGTGGAGGAGAGACAGTGAGTGGGTTCTGGGGCCCTTGGAAGGGAGTGTGGAGGGCAGTGGACCTGATCAAGACCAGCAAGGGAGTGGGGAGGAGGTCAGGTTTTCACACTGAGGTGTAGCCTAGGCTACATCTTAGTGTAACACAACCTCGGTAACAGAGTTCGGAGAAAATTCTGCCCTGGAGTGTCATAACTTTGAGCAGTCTAAAGAGCACTTAAAACTAGTTTCAGATGTTAATGTGTGGATGACTGTGGGGCTAAGAGCTCCAGGAGCTGCCCAAAATTACTGTGTAATAAGGCTCTGAGTCAGAAAGAACAAGGGAACCATAGTGATTTAAAACTAATTCTAGCTTCTCATCAAAAATGCACAATTCATCAAGTTTCTGGTGGGGATACTTCAGTGCTAAAGAATAGCTACTTTGGGAATGGTATCATAATTTGATCTGTGTTCCTTTATCCCTGATGTTTCACCAATTACAGAAGGAAAATGTAGTTTGCCTTCTCAGCCGCAAAAGATAAACTGACTGAATTTGGTGCCTGTCAGGAGTCAGCAAGTTGAATCATACTGTTGCTTTTTCAGTTATTTGTCAATATAATTTCACTTCTTTGATTAAATATCCAGTAATTGAGGCAAAACATCAGAGGGACATTTTGAGCTTCTTGTAATCCCTGTAGAAATTACAGGTTTGGCAGCTGTAATAGTTCAAATATCACGAGTCAACTTCCCACTAAAATAAACAAAATATAAGATTAAAAATATATAAATTGTGGGTTGTTTCAGTCTGCTTCGTGAATTCTTTTAGTTTTCATGAAGAAACTACCCACCATAAATTTGCATGTATTCACTGACCTCATTTGAGATATTTCAAATTTATGATGAGGCAAATGACTTTGCAATTTGTCTCAAGGTGTGTACTTAGAACAATGGCAATACATAACAGAGATATGAAAACACTTAAATTATTAAAGTTCATCTGAAATTATTTTTAAAGAGAAGTCATTTAATAAATCAAAAGACAAATTAAAAAGGGGTCTGGGTACTGTGTTTAAGTTTTGCTTCACTAATATGGTAGATATAACTCCAGTATAAACCCAGCTGATGGTATTTTATTTTTATACAGCTGTTTTTCGACAGCTAACTGATTGATTCCTATGGGCAAAGAGAGGGAAAATGACTGAGTTACCCTTCATTAGACCAAACCCCAACTGACTTGTCCCACTTTCTTTTTCTTTTCTTGGGGGAGTAGCTTAAAAGGAATAGTGCCTACTTCTTAATGGTAAAATTTCCATTTGGGAGTGAATGTCTTATTATGTTAAAGAATGGAGAAGTAAATAAAGGAATACCCCTAGTCTTATTTTGCCATGAAACAAATCACTCTTCTCTGAGGCTTTTGCATCTTATAGTAATTGAGTATTGCCTTCCACTCTTTTTCCTGTCTCCTTACCTTTCAGTCTGATGCCAGAGTGAACACCTTATTTATGAATTAGACTGCTGGTCAGAGGTGATATATTTTATTAGACCAACTAGCTATTTGCAAAAAAAATGTCTTTATTTGCAAGCTTTTGGGTGCACACACCCTTCATCAGGCATAGGAGAATGTAAAGATTGTAACATTTCTCCTAAGTAGATATTAAAATTTATATTTCACAGGAGAGCTGAAGATATTGTAAGATCTCCTGTTTGGAAAAGTTCATTTTGTGCAAATTAGGCCCAGATAAAAGAGCAGTCTATTTACCATCTTTTTTCTGATGCACTTTAGGGTTGTTAGAGAGCAGGTTAGTTGCTACATAATACAAACCTCTTAATTTGTTTGTAGGTTAAAGTATGTGTTCTTTGTATTGCAGTGAAATATTTGACACATTTGCTGATACATTTTGAGAAACTTAAAGTATTTGGACTGATATTTCTATTCTGGGTATACCCAGGTGAAATTTATTTTAAAATGTCAGCAAAAAATAATTATAATAATCTAAAGTGTAGCCTTTGTGTAAGGTTTTAATTTGTTTTAACTCGTTGTGAAGTTTGAAGTGTCTGAGAAAACAGGTCTAACACTGTTCTTCATTTCATTTCTATAAAGTGTATGGTTTTCATTTGTTTAATTTTAACTTGGAATTTCCTAGGATTATAAAGTTTGACTTTATTGATGCTTACTCCAAATGGCTGAAATGTATTCTGTAGATCTTGCCTAATAATCAATTTACAACATTCTAATGAATTTGCCATGCCTTATAAAAGATATGGTCATTAGGTATTCTCAGCTTTTATTATTTTGAATCAAGTGAATTACCTTTCTATCTGAGGCGGTTTATATTAATGAAAGTCTGGCTTTCAAGTTCTACGCTATTTGCTCATTCTTCATTGTGAAAAAGCCCATACTGTCTATCATTGACATACTAGCAATAATAAAAGGTGGGTCACTGGGACACCAGCACCAGGCTCTCACTTAGGATACATGAGGGAGGTTAGAGGGAGGTTAGATCAGGTTAAAAATGGCCACCTGATCTAAGTTTAGTTGCAATGGGGAGAGGGACTTGGGCAGATCAGGGGGGCAAGTAGGGCCTGCAGGGGAGCTTGGAGGAATTGGAGATGGCTAGCAGGGTCTGTGGAGAGTTGGTGGGTTCTGGTAGGGTTTGGCAGGATCAGAGGTGCTAATGGGATCCATAGGGAGGTTTAGGGGGATTCGGTGGGCAAGTGGGGTCTGCAGGGGGCCTTGGGAGACTGAGGCACCAAGTGGCGTATGTGGCGGTTTGGGGTCTGAGATGCTTTGGCAGGATCAGGAAGGCTGGTGGGTTCCATGAAGAGGCCCGGGGAGAGTTCTAGGATTGGAGAGGCTCTCTGATCCCAGTGATGCCCCCAGTTCCCCCCATCCCCCACATTGCCACTGAGCTACCTCCAATCCCACACACTGGTCCTGGGGCTGGTTTTACCAGCATTCACTAGTCCTGGGAGCATGATTGCAGTAAGTTGGGTGGGGGGAGGTGAGCAGATTGGGGGTCTTGTGTCTCTTTGCGGGGGAGGTTGGTTGGAAGAGGGGCTTCCTCCCCTGGGACCAGGGGCTATTTTTAGCCCCCTGACCTCCTCTGACCCCTGATGAACAATCCCCCTGCTGAATCAAGCTTCCTGATCCCTCCCTGACCCTGACTTACTTGAATTGTCTCCCTGCACCAGCAAACACCAGTAAAACTGATACCAGGAGCAGCTTGCAGAATTGAGGGTTTGGCAGATCGGTGGGGGTAGGGGGAACTGGTCCATGGGGTGAGGGTTGTCCATCTGGGGGAAGGGCCAGGGTATTAAAAAGAGTCCAAGTCTAGAGGGGGTAGGAAAAGCACAACTCTGGGGCTGGGGCCAGGGCCAGTGGCTGGATTTTCCCATTCCTAGGGCTGTTCTGGGAACTCTACCAGAAGTTCAGTTAGGGCAGTCTTGCCAGACACAATCTAATTTAGACTACTCTGAAGTACAGTTTCATAGTTTCATAGTTTCATAGTAGCTAGAGTCGGAAGGGACCTAGGTAGATCATCTAGTCCGACCCCCTGCCTTAGCAGGAAAGAGCACCGGGGTCAGATGACCCCGGCAAGGTGCTCATCTAACTTCCTTTTAAAAATCCCCAGGCTAGGAGCCTGCACCACTTCCCCTGGAAGCTGGTTCCAGGCCCTAGCCGCCCTGACTGTAAAGTAGCGCCTCCTAATAGCTAATCTAAACTTACCCTCCGCCAGTTTGTGACCGTTATTCCTGGTCACTCCTGGCAGCGCACGGGGGAACAGGGACTCCCCCAATACCTGCTGATCCCCCCTGACCAGTTTGTAGCAGGCCACAAGGTCCCCCCTTAACCTTCTCTTGTGGAGGCTAAACAGGTTCAGGTCCCGTAGCCTCTCCTCATAAGGCCTGCCCTGCTGACCCCTGATCATACCATAACTTATACCATATTATGTTGTCTGTTTTTAGATTGATCCATCTTTCCTGAACTTCTGTACACTTCACATTTATATCCTAACTAGGGCTCCTAGTGTAAGGTTTGTACATGGATGAACTAAATTAAATTGGATGACCATTTTTAAGTGAACTAACCACCCTCTACCCTCCCCAGGCATCTGTACCTAGTCTTAATGGAGGCACGAGAATGTCAGCTGCCACTGCAGCTAAGCTGGGCCTTGCTGCCAGTACCATTACTACCCAGGGTAGAAACCCTTGTTATTACACCTCTGGTAAAGAGGCCATTTAAGAGATTTATTTCTGGTGTAACAGGTGGGTCTCTTGCTTCATATGAGCAGTAGAAGCAAGGAACGTGTCATTTGTGGGAACATGTTTTTAGGATCTAAATTTTCATCACCATGCATTGGATTTGTAGAAAGGGCTATATCCCAATATATGTTCAAAAAGTTATTTAGAAATTAGCATCTCCTGCTGCTTTAGAAGTGGCTGTCCCTAGTCCTTTGAGTGTGGTATTTCAAGCCCTCTTCCCTTTGTACCTCTGTTGCCCTTGTTTGGCTTTATAGTTTCATAGTTTCATAGTTTCAGAGTTTCTAGGGTCGGAAGGGACCTGAGCAGATCATCTAGTCCGACCCCCTGCCATGGCAAGGAAGAATACTGGGGTCAAACGACCACAGCAAGATGTTCATCTAACTTCCTCTTAAACACCCCCAGGGTAGGAGCCTGCACCACTTCTCTTGGAAGTTGGTTCCAGACCCTAGCCGCCCTGACTGTGAAGTAGCGCCTCCTGATATCTAACCTAAACCTACCCTCTGCCAGCTTGTGACCATTATTCCTGGTCACTCCTGGCGGTGCTCAGGGGAACAGTGAGTCCCCCAATGCCTGCTGATCCCCCCTGACTAGTTTATAACAGGGCACAAGATCCCCCCTCAGCCTTCTCTTTTGGAGGCTGAACAGGTTCAGGTCCCGTAGCCTCTCCTCATAGGGCCTGCCCTGTTGTCCCCTGATCATACGAGTGGCCCTCCTCTGGACCCTCTCCATGCTGTCAACATCCCTCTTGAAGTGCGGCGCCCAGAACTGGACACAGTACTCCAACTGCAACCTGACCAGTGCTGCATAGAGGGAGAGGATCACCTCTTTAGACCTGCTCGAGATGCATCTGTGGATGCATGCCAAGGTGCGGTTGGCCTTCCTAACTGCCTCCCCACACTGCCAACTCATGTTCATCTTGGAGTCAATGATGACTCCAAGATCCCTTTCCGCCTCCGTGCTGACAAGAGGGGAGTTCCCTAACCTTTAGGTATGGTGCCGGTTGTTCCTCCCGAGGTGCATCACCTTGCACTTGTCTGTGTTGAAACCCATCCTATTCTTGTCCGCCCACCCTTGTAACCTGTCTAGGTCTGATTGTAGCCTGTTGCATCCTTCCAGTGTGCCCACGTCCCCCCACATCTTAGTGTCATCAGCAAATTTGAACAGGGTGCTTTTTACCCCCTCATCCAAATCACTGATGAAGATGTTGAACAGTGCGGGCCCGAGGACCGAGCCCTGTGGAACCCCACTGCCCACGTCCTTCCAGGTTGAGAAGGACCCATCCACTACCACCCTCTGGGTGTGGCCCTCCAGCCAGTTGGTGACCCATTTGACTGTGTGGGTGTCTACACCACAGCCCCCCAGTTTCTTAATGAGAATGGGGTGAGAGACAGTGTCAAAAGCCTTCCGGAAGTCCAGGAAGATTATATCCACATGCTACCCCTGCATCTAATGATCTGGTGATCTGATCGTAAAAGGCCACCAGGTTGGTCTGACAGGTCCTGCCACTGATGAACCCATGTTGGTTGCCCCTAAGCATGCAGTCCCCTGCTGGCCCCTCCTGGATGTGTGCCAGCATAATTTTGTCGAACAGCTTGCCTAGGATCGAGGTATGACTAACTGGCCTATAGTTTCCCGGGTCTTCCTTCCTGCCTTTTTTCAAGATGGGGACCACGTTGGCCCTCTTCCAGTCCTCCGGTACCTCACCAGAGCACCACGAGTGCTTGTAAAGCCATGCCAGGGGACTTGCAATGACCTCGGCCAGTTCCTTTAGAACTCTAGGGTGGAGATCATCTGGGCCAGCTGACTTGAATACGTCCAATGCCTCCAGAAGCTCCCTAACTAAATCTTCGCTAACCCATGGCCCAGGTGTGCCTCTCCCGGGGCCTGAGGGGGGCCTAGCAGGGAGGTGGCTGTTCTGGTCCCTACTTAGGAAGACGGAGGCAAAGAAATTGTTAAACATGTTAGCTTTGCCGTCTGGTGTGACGACCAAGTTTCCCAACGCGTCCTGCAAGGGCCCCACATTACCCGGGACATTCTTTTTACCCCGTACGTATTTAAAAAAGGACTTCTTATTGTCCTTAATCTGGGAAACTAGTCCCAGTTCCATCTCTGCCTTGGCCTTCCTAACTACCCCCCTACATCCCCAAGCAACTACAGAATAGTCCTCCCTGGTGATGACCCCTTCTTTCCAATGGGTGTAAGCCTCCTTTTTAGCAAGGAGACATTCCTGGATGCTTTTGGTGAGCCACGGAGGCTTGTGTGGTCTCCTGCTTCCTTTGATCCTCATTGGGATTACCTTCCTTTGGGCTTGGAGGATCATCTCCTTAAGGAGCGACCACTCTCCTTGGACACCTGGCTCCCTTACCCTCCGGGACCTCAGCGCTTCACCAACTATCCTCCTTAGCTCATTGAAGCTCCTAAAATCTAGGGCCGCTGCCTTACTGCATGCCTTTGCCACCTTGCGCTGGATGGTGAATTCCAGCAGGCGATGATCGCTGTCGCCCAGGTGGTCGCGCACCTGCAGCCCCCTCACCAGGTCCTCACCCATGGCCAGCACTAGGTCCAACAAGGCATCTCCCCTGGTGGGGCTGTGCACCTCCTGGGTTAGATGGAGGACCTGCACTCTGGGCAAGAACCTACGTAAGCATTCAGACCTGGCTGACTGTTCTTCCCAGCAGATGTCCGGGAAGTTCAGGTCCCCCATGACTACCACATCCTTAGCCTTCACTACCTCTGTGAGCTGACCCAAGATTTCTGGTCAAGCTTTTCTCCCTGTTTGGGAGGTCTGTAGTAGACTCCCACCGTTAAGTCTCTTTCCCCTCGACTGCCTTGTACTCTAACCCAAAGCACTTCAGAGTGGCCCTCCCCTGACTCCTTGCTAAATGACGAGGATGTGTATTTCTCCTTTCTATAGAGTGCCACCTCTCTTTCCTATCCTGTCCCTCCTGTACAGCCTATAGCCCTTGACATTCACCGCCTAATCATATGTTGCGTCCCACCACGTTTCTGTAATCCCCACTATGTCCGGGCTGGTGTCAGCCAGCAGGAGGGTGAGTTCCTCCTGCTTGTTACCCATACTACGAGCGTTTGTGTAGAGGCATTTGAGGCCTCCTGTGGATGTGTGTACTGACCCTCTAATCCCAGCATTACCCTCGCCCCTATCTCTTACCTGTTTATTCACTTCGCTTATTGGTCTGGGCTGGGCTGTAGTTGTGAGTGCTGTTTGGTCTGGCAGTCTGATGTTTCTTCCACCCTCATCTTCCCCTTCCCCCGACGAGCCTAGTTTAAAGCCTGCCGGAGGATCACATTTTAGAAATGTGATCTTTATTAAACTTTGTCCTTGCTTATAATGGAATGCAAAACAAATGTCCTGGCTATGGTAGCCTTACAGAGCTTCACTAGTTCTGAAATATCAGTCAACACAGACATTTCTTTTTGGTTTGATTCTGGTCAAAATTTTACTTTATTGTTTTTTCTGAATCTCTAAAGTATCTGCTCAGTGTGCACGCCACTTAATGATGTTCAATACCTTTATTTACAAATGGCCCAAAAATCAACTTCAGTCTTTTTTTCAACCCTCATCTATATCTGGACCATCTACAGAAAGTGAGGTCTCTGCACTGACATTCTTTTCACCTATTAGGCTAATTAATATTATTTGAAATGGGGACTCCAGTGGCTATTGTTGTCTCCTGGGCAACAGTGTTTATAATCTACTTCTTCTAAGAAGTCCTTTGAGAACTGATTTCCTGCTGGAGCCTGTTGATTTCTGATCTCAACCCATTTTTGTCATTTAATGGGTGCAAATTAAGGAAATGGGCAGCATGTTAGAGCAGTGTGAATAAAGGAAGTTTTACAAAATGAGGTGGGTGGTAGAACCATCTGGACATTAGAAAACTTGCCTATTTCTCAGATAATTATTTAATTTTACTATTGTTAGGGTTGGATGGATGTGCAAGGACCAAACTGTATTATATTTGCTGGTATCTTAAATACATCAAAAAGCCTGATGTTATGACATGTTAAGCCTGTTATTTTCCACAAGGTATTACTCTTTGTTTCTGATTTATTGAATACATGGTGCTGCCCTGGGTAGCGCTTTTCTGTACAAATAACTTAGCTGTATGCAGAGTTGCAACTTTTTTCATTCATTTTAACCTTGCTGAGGAAAATGTTGGATAGGGTTAAATATTACTTTTAAAGCCTTTCACAGTTACACACCTGCATTTCTACAGGATTTAAAGCTTTAAGTTGTCTGAAAATAATGGAGAATTAGCAAACAGTCTTTTATGTGATTCAATTTCTGGACCCCAGCAGAAAATATATATAAAATATAGAGAAGATGCAGATGTGAACTAGAGTGATGTGGAATATAAAGTTATTTGCAGTGCCATTTCTGTCATGAAGAATATTTTTCCTGAAATCATTCTAAAAACCTGTTTGCAACAGTTTCACATTCTCAGCCTTCAAGGCCCACTGTTTCTGAGGCTAACAGGTGTATACATTCTGGGAAATTAAAAACATCCAAAACAATGTTCCATAATAAAGATGTACATAATAAAGAGGATGCACCACTGGCCTGTCTCACCTAACCCATGGGAGCTGGGGCAGGCCTTGTCCCCCAACTTCCAAGACCACCAGCATCTGACATTCAAGAAAGAACCACAATGGGGCACTTGCATACTGGCCAGACATACTGTCCCACTGTGAAAACCCTGGAATTGGTAGGTGAGTAGAATTGGGGTGGGGTGGGGGGTGGTATCTTGTTTTCCTTGCCTGCATTACTCTTATCTGCTGTCACTGTGTATCAATAAAATTTGTCTATTATCGAATGGGAGAAGTCATGGACAGTCTAAGGGTTTGGGTCCACCTGGAATAAGGGGTCAGGACTGGGCCATAAATCCAGTGCCAACAGATACCACTATTGAGTTAATCTCCCAACACTCTGAAAGGTGATCCCTCACCAACCTTCCTATCCTAGAAGGAGACTGGCATACCATCAAGGAAACCAAGAACAAGGTTTCTGGACCGAATGGCATACCTGCTGAAATTTACAAGGCTGGTGATGAGGAACTGGTACTGAGATTTCATGAATTTATTATTTCAGTTTGGAATAATGAGGAATATGAGAAATACCAAAATTGGGACTGTCTTCAAGAAAGGGGAGTCTGTTTGTAGGAACCATTGAGGTATTGCCCTCCTTTCCACAGCAGCGAAAATCCTCTTCTGCAGCCTCCTGAACTGTCTTTTACCTCTTGCTGAGGAAGTAATGCTGGAATCTCAATGAGGTTTCAGGCCATCCCATGGGGCAATTGACATGATCTTTGTTGCCCATCAGGTCCAATAAAAGTGTCAGGAGCAACATCAGGACCTATATATGACCTTCATTGACTTAATTAATGTATTTGATTCCATCAGTTGAGAAACCTTGTGCAAATCACTGGCCAGATTTAAATGTCCTGAAAAGAAAATCAGTGGCCAGAGGCTTCTTCATGACCAAATTATTATGACTATCCTGTCTAGTGAATTAGAGGCATATCTGTTTGTCATCCAAACTGGGGTCATTGCCTCAATTTTGTTCTGTTTTTTTGAGTGTCATCTTGGTTCTCATTAAGGACTACATTCCCTCTGGAATTTATATAAAATATCAAATGAAGGAAGGACTCTTCACTCTGGAACATTCTTAGTTGAAGAACAAAGTACTCAAAACAACAATCCTTGACCTTCAGTACATCAATGACTGCTCCATCTTTGTGCACCCTGAGGAAAAGCACCAAACTACGCTGGATCTTTTTGGAGAAGCCTACTGGACTTTGGGCCTGTCTTTCAACCTCATGAAGACTAAAGTGCTCTATCAGCCTGCCTTAGACCATGAATGTGGCCTCTTCCTCCCCAAACTACAATTGAACAACAGTCCCTGGAGGTAGCAAAGCACTTCCTTTACCTTGGTAGCCACCTCTCTCAGGGCATGAACATTGAGGAAATCCAGCACAGGATCTGGTGCCCAAGTGCCTCCTTTGGGAAATTGCTTCAGTATGTCTTTATTCATTGTGATCTCCAGAAAGACACCAAGATCCAGCATTCATCATCCCCAGTCTCCTTTACAGATGTGAAATGTCAGTGATTTACTGTCATCATCTTTGGAGCCTAGAGAATTATCCCCAATGATGCATGAAGAAAATTCTCTACATCAAATGGGAAGATCACTGCACAAATGCCAGCATCCTTTCTTAAGCCAATGCTAGCAGCATTGAGTTCATGATCTTCAAGCACCAAATTTGCTGGATGTTGTGTGTAGATGCTTGACTCTTGTTTCCCAAAACAAGGTGCTCTTCTTACAGCTTAGCAATGGCCTGTGATCTCATGGTGGCCAGAGGAAATGCTACAAGGATACATTGAAGGCATACCTCAAGAAAATGGATGCCAGTGTGAAAAGCTGGAGAGGCTAGTTGCCAGCCAACCCCAATGGTGCTTCAATCTTAACCAAGCAGCAGCCCATTCTGAGATAAAGCATCTTGCCCTCAAAGTAGAGAAGATAGAATGGAGAAAGAAAAAGGATCCTATACTACTGCTTATTGTTCCCTGCAAAAAGACTACCATGGCTCATTGATGTCAGTTTGAGGTGACTTAAGAGCCATGGTAGAGATCATCCTCAAATCAAGGAATTACTGCCACTGCCAACAATGATGACAGCCCCTTCATGCCAGCATTTTCAGTGAGAGGTCACAAGCCCTTCTATGATGTTTCCATAGTTTATACACTACAGGAATCATCCCTCCATGCACATCTGGGCTTTTAAACTTCCTTTACGCCACATCTGAAATTGGGGAGAACAGCTAAGCCATCAAATACTAAAATCCATTAGGATTTTATGTAGAGAATATTAGGGAAAACCACTAGGAGTCACCAGACTATTTCCCCAGATGAGAGTTAATGATTAGAGCTGGGCGAAATGGCACCGTTCTGCTTCGACGTTTTGACGGAACAGCATTTCATTTCAAATTTTGTTTTGATCAAAACCTCTGTTCTGTTCCATTTCATCAAAACAGTTTAGCTGTTTCTATGCTGTTTTGACACTTCACCCATATGCTATAATGGGGAAGCTCAAAACAGCCTATAACTTTGTTAGTTCTGGCCTGATTTGGATGAAACTTGCAGGAAGCGTAGTTCCTTTTGAGGGCATGAAGCCTGCTAGGTTTCAAGGAGATAGGTGAAGGGGTTTTGTGCACCTCAAAGTCTTTAAAGCAAAATTCATGCCACATGTATGTGTTAAGCCACAGTGGGGTCAAAACTGCAGGCTTGTTAGCCCCTGCTGAGGCCACAAAGCTTGCTAAATTTCGAAGAGATAGGTGAAGGGGTTTTGGGGAAATTACACCTCAAGCTGCGGACAAGCAAAACTCGTGACATGGGTGACACTGCATGTGTTAAGGTGCAGCAGGGTGAAAGCCACAGGCCTGCTAGCCCCTGATGAGGCCACAAAGCCTGCCAGCTGTCAAGGAGATAGGCGCAGGGGCTTCTGGGTTCTGGGCCGCTGGACCACTGGCTGCTGACAGGCAAAACTCATGTCGTGGGTGCTTGTGCAACTGACTGTGTCCGTCTTAGGGGACAGGGGAGTGAAAACTGCAGGCCTCCTAGGCCCTGCTGTGGCCATGAAGTCCGCCAGCTGTCAAGCAGATAGGTGCAGGGGGAGTCTGGGTTCTGCACCTTTAGCTGCTGACAGGCAAAACTGGAGGCACAGCTCAGCAATTGACACCAGGGCAGGAAGCAGGGCAGTTCCAACAATGCTGCCTTTTATGCAGTTTTTTCATTCCTCCCCCAGAGCACTGCGATTGCAAGAGACCCCAGGGAAGGGTGACAGTCACTGGCCAGCTGCACAGTCAGTAATATAATAAGAGCACTCCTTCCCCCACTTTCACCCTCTTCCCCCTCCCCTCCCTCTCCTTACTTTAGTTTCTGTTTCTCTGCAGGCAAGCTGAGCTTGAGCTTTGAAACTCGTAACATTTCAGAATTTTCTAAACATTTCAACGTGTTTCATTTCATTTCGAAAGTGTTTTAAAGTTCTCAGTTTCATTTCATTTTCACTGTTTCAAGCTTGAAACGAGTCAAAACGAAGCTGCTAGTGAAATTTCGCACAGCCCTATTGATAATCAGGGAGGTATTTTTATTATTTTTTAAATTTTAAACTGATGAAATGAGTTCTTTAATTCATCATCAGGGTAACTCTGGCTTCAGTTGAGCTGCACAAAGGATAAATATGATCCAAAGTCCAGTTTAATATTGCAGAATTTAACACCTACGTGGTTACTTTTTACTGAATAACATTGATGCCCCTTATTCATCATTGATGCCCCTTATTCATTGATGCCCCTTTTCTTCCATTGCTCATTAACTGAACTGAAACATATGAGTCACAAATACTTCTCATATTCATCAGCTTTTATCTAACTGGATATGGCTTTATCTTAAGTCTTTTCTTGGACAGTGGATTTTGGATTATTTTCCCTTCTTGTTTAACTTTTTGTGAAAACATGCACATATATTTTCTTAGCAGTAAGGTCTCAGTAGCAAACCACTATGAAATGGGATTAATTCACATCCTGTTGTTGTGGTTTTTTTAAATAGTTGCACCCCCCACTATATGAATAAATGATTGACTACCAAAAAGTGAAATATGACTTAAAATGGTGATGTACAAGCAATTGACAAAATGACTGTTTAGCAGACATAAGTTATAGTAAGAAGGCAGAAATATATGGAATATTAGTCACATCAAAGTTCTGGGAAATACAGTACTCAGACTTGGTGTTCATAGTAACTTCTCTGAATCCATAAGGAGATGAGTCAGGAATTCATAAGTGTTTTCTCAGGAATGGAAGGAAAAGGGCTTATTTACAGGTGTCCTACATAAAGCAGTGGTGCTTTATGCAACTGCAGTGGTGCGGTGGCAGAGGGGAGGGTTCATGCAGGGACATTGCAGCTGGGGGCATTGTGGGCATACCCTGTGGTGTATGTGAGGGGGAGGAGGGCAGGCGTCCATGCCATGTGTAGTTCAGGTTCCTGTGACCCACACTGGTGCAGCTCACGGGCTGTCCAACCTCTACTAATACAGCCCAGAGCACCTACAGCCTCCAGACACTTAGACATTAAACAGGCCTGGACTAAATGACCTCTTGAGGTCCCTGCCAGCAGAGACCTTGTTTATGGCTTTTTTTAAAGAGCAGTGTGAGTGCTCCAGAAGCAGCACTGTTTCAAAAACAACTAATACCAATCTTCTTGACTAACAATGAATTGTTATTTCAGGGTGCTCACTGTTCACTATGATTCTATGACCATGATTTTATTTTGCTAACAAATACATATTTTATGTTTTTTATAGAACGTTTGATATATACACTATATATATAGAGAGAGAGAGTACAAAGAAGGCACTCTCTGTATTGCTCCATACTACATCAAGCTATGATGTCTATGCCTTCATTGACAAAGACCACTGCTGCACATGCAGCAGTCTGACACTCCTGAGAGCAGCATATTCATCCCTTTGGTGCTCCCAGGATCTGTGCTAGGAGCCAAATATAAGTAATTTGGGGGGAGGGAAGGGTTTCATGGGGTTGGGGAGCCAGGGGTGGGCAGAATTAGGGAAAGAGGCTGGTGGGTCTGTGGGGAGTGGGGTGTTAGTGAGCGCAGAAGTAGGTTAAAAATTAGGGCTGTGTGAAGCTTCAGCCCCTGATTTGATTTGGCGGAGATTTGCCCCAATTTGGTGGCCAAATCTCCAAATCTGAATTGAATCAGAGGACCCTTTAATCTCTCCTAATCGAATTGGAACCCTCTGAATTGATTCAAAGAGATTTGGAAAGATTTAGTGATTTGGACATAGAAATAGCTTTAGCTGTTTTTTCTGCATACCTCTACGTATTAGCACAGCTCATAAGTGCCGCAATACTGAGGCACATGGAGTACCCCACAGGCGTGTGAGGAGCACCCCAGCACACTCAGCAGCAGACTTGGAAGTGGGCCAGAAGCACTTCCAGTCCACTTCTGGGTCCACTGGGTAGCGCATAAGGAGGCCATGACTGGTGCCTCCTGGGTCTGGGGGGCACACCCGGGGTCTTTAAAAGCTGTGTCTGTGTCTGAATCGCTGATTCTCTGAATCGGCATCAAATCTTCAGATTCAGCCGGATTGAATCAGGGACAGTAATCTGAATCAACAAATCAAATCACTGTCCCTGATTCAGGGCAAATCTGAATCTGAATTGAATAGGGCCTGCTTCACACACCCCTAGTAAAAATAGCCCAGTCTATGTTGGGGGTTGGGATTATCATAGCCCTAGGCCTGGGGTGAGCAGCTGGCCCTGGGGTTGTGCTGCAAATGTGTACAGGCTTTTGGGAGATCAGGTTAACCCTTTTCTAGATTGGGTTAACCTGATCTCGATCTAAGTTAGTGCACCTCCTGTAATGAACTAACTAAGATCAAGCACACTATTTTTTGGCTGAATTATACCTCCCAAATGTCTGCATTATTTGGCATTTAGATCAACTTACCTTGGTTATGTTAATGTAAATATAATACCTATGCATATCCATAGAGACATTGTAGAAACATTCCAACCTCAGCTAAAAGTTCTGCACCTCATCTGCTAGTGCAATACCACAGGGTTTAATCAAATATACCAAAATGGAAGAACATTCGTGCATGCAGCATACACAGCTACTCTAAATCATTGATTCTCAGCCAAGGTCCTATGGCACCCCATGCGTGCCTTAAGGGTGCCGTGGCATATCTCACAATGTTAGCACTCGTAAGTATAGAAACATGATTCATAACATAAACCTAGATATTTCAAAAAGAAATCCATACTGTTAAAGTCATTCTGATTCACTGTGGTCTTTCTGAGTTCTTTGTTACAGAATTGCTCTATTCCTTTTTTCATTGTCAAAAAAAGGGAAAACTAAGAGCTGGCATTTTCTGAGGCATACCTTAACTCTAACCTGTTGAGAGCTACTGCTTTAGATATATGGAATAGTCTTACACAAATCAATGCTTCTGACTCTGGGAAGCTACTACAGGAATAATTTACTTAATAGGATAACAAGATGAAAATGAAGATGTTAACTTTGGCTTTCTTGCTATACTGTGGTCCATTTTAATACCATCCATTTATGGTAAGATTATAAAATATTCATATTCCTCTAAGATAAATGTCATGTAAAATTCATAAACCATATTGGATTAAAGATAACCAAAACAAAACACTATTATAGACTGTATATAATTGGCAATGTGAATGACAAATGTTTTAAGAAAGCATTTGCTTATTTCATTCTGTGCTTTTTCATGTCCCTCTTTCCTCCTCTGTTTGTGTACAAATTAAAATATTTCCACAAAGCTGACATTATCACATTGCAAAGACAGGGCATTTTTAACGTTCCTAATCTTTTTAGAAAATTCAGTGTCAACATTTACCAGTTCCGCCCCCCTCCCCCCTCCCCAAATCTGGACATGCACCTGTTTCATTTTCAGTCTTATGATGTTGGGGGGAATGATAATGTGATTTTAGTTTCAACATTTCACACTCCTTCATGAATAGCTGATGCACTGGTACAAAGATGATTTTGATAATTGTATTGTGTATTTCTGCAGTTTGGGATCACATATTAAAATATGTAATTGATTACAGTTATTTATTTTTCTAATGAAGTTGCAGGTGAGTCAGAGTGAATCAAGTGGAAAAGGAGAAAGGAGAAGTAGAGAATCATATGTGGGCAAATAGCAATCTGTAAAGGAGCAACAATGGCAGGAAAATTGATAGAAGGCCCAGTGGACTGTGACAGGTATAGTTATGCTGTCACAGTGGGAGATATTTGGATATAGTTGGATGCTCTGAATGAAGAACAATGAGAAGTAGTTGAAGTGTGAGGTTTACAGAAGTCTGAAGACAAAAGGTGTGTTGATTTTATTTGAACATCAATTACTAGGATAAATTAAACACAGCATTGTATTTAGACTTAGTTCAAGGTTCTTACTACTTGACTAGGAGTTTGGTTTTCAATACCAGCCATTAGTTTGTCCTAACTCTTAGGAAAAACTACATGAAGTTCCCTCTTTTTGTTGGGAATAAAATGAAATGGACTATTTGGAAATATTTACAATCTCCTAGAGCCAGTTGAAAAAAAAAAGGCAGGTTAAAATTAGGAGGTCAAATCCATTCATGATGTAATTCCCATGATTTATATGGTGTTACCTGAGGGATGAAATTGGCTTAGGGAATTGCTTAACCCCTACCAGAATTCACTTTATGATAAGCTGAGAACAGCTACTAGTAAAATAGCTCTGAAAGAGAGTTTTAATCTTAGTAATGAGCAGCTGATTCAGTATCATTTTTACTCACAATGACATTTGGTCTACACATAATAATACATTTCCTAGAAATCCCATTAACAGACATAATTAAATTATTGAGTAATTGCTAGAATTCAAATGAACACTAAGTACAACTGACTGATTTCAAAGGCTTTGAATTAGCAGCACT
This sequence comes from Crocodylus siamensis, assembly GCF_052110815.1. Taxonomy (NCBI): domain Eukaryota; kingdom Metazoa; phylum Chordata; order Crocodylia; family Crocodylidae; genus Crocodylus; species Crocodylus siamensis. Next base: position 310,490,650 of record NC_143395.1, read on the forward strand.
TTGCAGAATCAGACTGTCAATGTTTCATCAGCGCTAGAAACTCACCTTCAGGCACAACCATACACAGAGTGGTGTGTAAGCTGCTCCACCTTAGGAATTGTCCCCAGTGAAACAAGATTTAAGATGTGTACAGGTATTTGTGGGGTTAGGGGGAGGTTAGATTGAATTGGCCACCCTATTTAAAGGAAGTTGGGCTGTGGAGGGCTAGTGACAGGTGTGGTGAAAGCAGGCTCCAGAAGGGATGGGATGGCAAGCAGGCTCCAGAAGGTCTGCAAGGGAACTGGGGGGAGGGGAGCAGGTGGGGTCTGCAAGAGGGATCAGGGAGCAGGTTGGCTCCATGAGGGAAAAGGGTCCAGGAGGGTTTGGTGGGATCGGGGGGCTTGCAGGGTCCGCCGTGGGGGATGGGGAGGCTCTCTTTGCCACTCCCCAGGACCTTGGAATGTTTTTAGTCCCCTGACTCTCAGATGAACATCCCACCCTGACTTACTTGCTTGGTTCCCTACACTGGTAAACACCAGTAAAACTGGCACTGGGAGCAACTTGCAGGATGGGGTAGATGAAGGGACTGTGGGGCTAAAAATAGTCCAGTGTCAGGGAGGGGTTAGGAAAACTGCAGCCCTGGGAAACTATGGCTGCACTGGAAACTACAAATTTCAGGACAGTTAGACTGGTCTGAAAATTGCCAACCCAATCCAAGTTTGGTGTACCTTGGACATATGGTTAACTTCAGTCAGACACTTTTAGATCTAACAGTCTTAAACTTCTGTACAGTTCACACTTAGATCCACCTTACTAGTGTAAGGTCTGCATGTGGGTGAACTAAGTTAGATTCGGTGGCCATTTTTAGCCTGATCTAATCTCCCCCTAACCTCCTTGCATGTCTGTATGCAGTCTTAGAAGCATCACTCTGAGTCATGAGAAATACCTGTATCCTCCTTACCATTCACAAACTTTTGTAGAGGTCATTATGCCTCTTACATGCTTGACAAGAGTGATGGCGTGGGGGGTGGTGTAGTAGAGAAAAGTCAAGACCTCTCTCACTCCTCATCCTTTAGCATGCGACAGAGACTATTCAATGAATAGATTTCTCTCTTCATTGTGGAGACAGGCATAGTTAGCCGTATTAATTTGAACATCCCTCAGACAGAAGGCAGAGTAAATTTGTACCTTATAGACTAACTAAATTAGAGATGTATAGCATAAATTTTTGTAAGCTCACTTCATCAGATGCTATGAAAGGACATTCACAAAGCAGTATATAAAACAGTGATTTCAAAACAGAAGACAAGGAAGGGAAGGAGGGAGAGCAGTGCTGAGAGAAGCAATAAGTAATAAACCATAGAAACAAAGGGGTCACATTGCTCCTAGTTTTGTCCCTTATAGCTAGAAAGAAAAGCCCATCCCCATCCCCTCTGTAACTGCCCTTAAGGTATTTGAAGACAGTTATCAAATCTCTTCTCAGTATTTTCTTCTTCAGACTAAATAACCCTAACTCTTTCAGTCTTTCTGCATAAATTTTCCTCCCTATGTCCATGTTAATTTTTGTTGTCATGTGCTGGACTCTTTCCAATCTATTTACATTCTTCTTGAAATGTAGGGCCCAAAACTGGACACACTTTACTCCAGGTGAGGCTTCAACATGCTGAGTAGAGGGGAAGAATCACTTTCCTTGAATTGCAAGTGACAGTCCTGTTAATGCAACCTAAAATGCTGTTGGCTTTTTTGCAGAAAGAACACACCCTTGATTCATATTCATCTTACTCCTGTAACCCCCAGGTGTTTATCTGCAGTATTGAAACCTTGCCAGTCTTTATTTTTGCATGTGGTTATTCTGTACCAAGAGCAGGACTTTACACTTGTCTTATTGAATCTCATCTGATAAATTGCAGATCATTCCTCCAGTCTATTCAGGGCATTTTAGTCCTACCCTCTAGAATAGAGGTGGTTTAAATACAGTCCACAGACAAAGTCTGGTCTGTCACAGGATTTTTTCTGGCCTGTAGTATGTCCCTCAGCTCTGCTCAGTCTAGGTATGGGGGGCAGCCCAGGCCATGGCACATGTGGCCAGTCCTTCCACCCCTGGATGTGCAGTGGGGCTGGGGCAGTACAGAGTTTAGACTCTACTTCCCAGCAGCCCCAGTAGTGGTGGCTCCGTCCAGCTGCTGTTTTCAATTGCCACCCATACCGGACCTGACCTGCTGCTTGGGCACCCCAGGTCATCCATCTTGCACCCACCACCAGGGGGACAGGACAGAGTGGGCGGATGGGAAGGTTCTCTGTGGAAACTGGCCTGGGATCCCCACAGACAGGGCATGATTAGCTGGGAGATGGGATGGGGCCATGAGCAGGCAGGGAGCAGTGTCCGGCAGTGGGATGAACAAGCAGGGTTAGGGGCAGGACCTGGGTCTGGATCACAGGGCAGTGACAGCATAGGGCCAGGGCTGGGGCAGAGCTGTGATCCACTTCCTGGACCATGGATTGTGACCAGCCTGACCTGGGAGATGAGGTGGGCAGAGCGTATGCCTTTGACCCTGCCCATGCTGCCAATGCCTGCAGTGAACATATGGGCATCTCCAGTACAGCGTAGCTACAGAGCAGTGCAGCCTAGCAGGGTAGGGTAGCCCCAACAGTTCGTGTCCAGATTAGGCCACTCCATGCTGATGGACCAGGCTGCCCCACAGCTGTGCAAGGAACAGATTGTGGCTCAGCCCCAACCCTGGCATTGGCCCCAGCCCAACACGGTCACCATCTTGCAATTCTGGCACTAGTCCCATCTCCAACCCTGCCTGTCCATCCCACCCTCAGATGATGCCGCTCCCCACTCATCTGTGGCCGCATCCCCCAGCCGAGCATGTCTTGCCCTCAGAAGTCTCAGGCCACTTACAGACTTTTGGTGAGCTTTTGTAGGCCAAATCATCACCACTTCACCTCCCTTTCCCTACCTCACTCCCTCAGCCCACAACAGCTCACTAAAACTTCCTCAGTGGCCCACCAAGCCCAAATAATTGCCCACCCCTGCTCTAGAATGTGCACAATTCCAGTAACTTGATGTTATTTGCACATTTGCTAAGCATGCACTTAATCCCATCGTCCAAATCATAAATAAGAACCCATAATCCCTGTTTAGACTATACTTAACACAATCCAGGCTGTGGATAATTTCTTGTTCTGGAATTTTACTTTAAAGTTTTTCTTTAAAGTATTGTTATCTAAGAACAGATACCCTGAGGTCAGCAATGGTCTAGAAAAGTTGAAATATTCTGCCCCAGGCCTTCGTGTCTTTCTGGAGTTAATGTCAAATTAGTGTTCATATTTTCAGACAGATTGCCTTGTTTGTCTAGTGTAGACAGAAGAAGGGCACAGTAAGCAGGTGATGGTGTATATGGCTTTGGTAAAGTTTCAGGTGAATGAACCTGTTGTTATAATCCATGTTATTTGGTTCAGTGTTGATGTGGTCTGTATTGATGATGGGACACAGCTTGCATCTGCATCTCTTGCCAGGCCTGATGCCTCAGCAAGAATGGAGATTAGGTAGCCTGGTGCTTGAGACATACCACTTGAGGTTGGGGAGCTTTCTGTAAGCCAGAACAAGTTTGTTCGCTACAGTCAAAGATAAGTAGGGCCACCTAGATAGATAATTGCGCCTATAATCCTTTTCACTATCTTGTATAAACTAACCTTAAGTAGTTTGCACCTGCATACAGAGCTCATGGAAGAAAAACAAACAAACACTGATTTAATTTTTTTTCTTGACAGATAAATCTTCTCTTATTAGTTGAAATAGCCAGCATTATTAAACATCAAGTGTTTTTTATATATATATTACATGAAAATATAGCATATATTACTACATATGAAAGCAATCCAACATATTCAAGTTTGTTTACTTTCTCCAGTCAACTGGGAATATTATTAGTAAACCCAGGTTACAGTAGATCTGTAACATATATATTTATGGAAATGAAGAACTCCAATTTACCTTTTGGTAACTCTATACAGTTAGTTGGCAGGACAGCTGATTTTTCTCCCAGTTACTCCCAGTTGTTGCTTCTGGCTGCCTGGCTAGCTAACAGGTCTTTTAAAGATTGATTTAAGCAGTTGGATTAATGACTGGTATATTGCCTCATAAGCGGACTACTATTGTGCCTTCTACAATTGGGCTGTAGTCCCTGATCAGGCACTTTAAGTACTGTTACAATACAGCTGTTAAATAATAGAAGAATATGCCTTGAATCCTGCAGACAGATATTCTGATACAGATTTTTCTAGTACTTGTACAGAGTTCTGTTAAAATTATTTGCCAAGTCAGGGTCTGCATCTGAGTATCATATTGTAAGCTACATAACAGATTCCCAAAGACAATTATTCAGCAAGGTTTAGGGGGTTCATATCTGTTTTGTTATGGAATTGCAGACTAGTGAAGTGAGCTAGCCACTGACAACTATTGTAAATGCTAACGCACTTATTATGTTCATAGTATGATAGATATGTATTGAACATTGCAGATAAGTAGTTAAATAGAAGTAAGGAATTTTAGAGCCTATGGGTTTGTTTTTTTCTTTTTAGAGGCTGGCTGAAAGCGTTCAAAGTATCAAATGCAATTTTCAAACATAGGATTATTTATGGAGTCACTTATGAAGGAAGGGAATCACAAGTCTCAATAAACGTCTGAAAGTAGGTGGGGGCAGGGAAAGGCAAAATAATACATGTAAAAATGTAGGCAATGCTAGAACTCCGTAGTATCGCTGAGGTAGTATTGTCAGTAGAAATGGAAGGACATCAGAAGCCAGGTCATGAACATAAGGTTAGAATAACCTATGAAGCATTCGGGTATTTGAGCATCTTGGACATCCTTGGTTGGTGAAATAGAAGAGCCGGGGAAGGTACAAAGGAGTGGATTAAAGAAAACAAGTTAGGAGTCAGCTGGAAGAGGGAGGATTTAGAAAAATATATATATAAGGAAGAAATGGTAGAATTAATGACTCAGCCAAACTAAATTACTTCTTATATTCTTTAAAAGGGAAGTTATGTTGTTGGTTGTAGCCATGTTGGTCTAAGGACATAGGCAGACAAGGTTCTTTGGGTAGACGTGATATCTTTTATTAGACCCACTAAATAGTTGGAAAAATTGTTCCAACAATTTTTCCAGCTATTTAGTGGGTCTAATAAAAGATATTCTATCTACCGAAAGAACTTTGTCTGCCTTAAAGGGGTAGTGATTTTGAAAGTGCTCAATCTTTACCTTAATACTGTTTTTTTTCAATAATGAAATTGAGCCACTTGGATAGTTGACTTTTGTACCAGTATGCAAGGTTATTTGCCTAATAATCAGGCTCATAACAGACAGCCCAGCCCAGTCCCTTAAGCCATAGAGTTTCCTGAGGGCCATGCATATAACACTAATCAGCAATTTCTTTTCTGTTGGAATTGACAGGCAGTTCTCATACAGCTGTTTGACCCTTTCATTTACAATTAAATCAATCAGATATGCTGGTACTTAGCATTTTTTAAAAGACAAGTATGCATTTAGATTCTAAGAAAGAGTTTAATAATGTAAATCCTTGGCCCCCTAAATTAAAAATGTTGGTCTTAATTAAAACACTCAGATGGGAGGGAATGTTGTTTCAGCATTTGTAAAATATGGTAATACTGTACTTACTTGAATCCAAGATGAGTTGTACTTCTCCCAGTCACCCTGGGGGGAAAAAGCCTCATCTTGGATTCAAGTACTGGCCCAGGGCAAGCAGCACCTTGGCTGCAGCTTTGGCCTAGGCTCTGGGCTGTAGTCAGAGCTGAGCTGCTGTGTGCCTTGGGCTAAGGTGGCTCACATGGTGGGGGAGACTGCATGGTGGGTGGAGGGATTGGTGGGGAGACCCATGGCATGTGGCTTGGGGAAAAGCATGGGGGAGACCACACAACCTGCCCCTTCCCCCGTCAGCTGCTTCAGCTCTGGCTCCAGTCCCTGAAAACTGGAAGAGGGCCAATGTTGTACCCATCTTCAAGAAGGGGAGGAGAGAGGACCCAAGCAACTATAGGAGAATTAGCCTAGCTTCTATCCCAGGGAAAATCCTGGAAAAATTAATCAGGGAGTCTGCACAATACGCTTGCAGAAGGTAGGATTCTGAATGACAGCCAGCTTTGTTGCGGGCAGGTCTTGTCTTACCAATCTCATCTTCTTCTATGACCAGGTAACTCACCACCTGGATAAGGGAGGGGGGGTCAACATTGTATACTTGGACTTCCAACAGGCCTTTGATTTGATATCCCATGACATTCTCACAGGAAAATTGGAGGATTGCGGGCTTGACTGCTTGACAGTGAGGTGGGTAGGAAGTTGGCTGTGGGGTAGGACTCAGAGTGCTCTAATGAATGGATCTGTGTCGTCCTGGCGAGAAGTAGCCAGTGGTGTCCTGAAGGGGTCAGTGCTTTGCCCAGTGCTTTTCAACATCTTTATCAATGATTTGGACATGGGGGTGAAGAGGTCACTGGCCAAGTTCACAGACGACACTAAGTTGTGGGGGAACGTGGTCACGCTTGAAGATAGGCTGCAGATACAGGCAGACCTAAACAGGCTGGCAAGTTGGGCGATTGGAACCAGATAAAATTCAACACTGAGAAGTATAAAGTACTCCATCTGGGGACGAGCAACCCGTAACATACTTACAGGCTCAGCGGCACCATGACTGAAAAGAACTTAGGTGTAACAATAGTATGAACATGAGCTGTCAGTGCAATGTTGTAGCCAGCAGGACAAACAATCAATACTCCAGCATGCATCAACTGAGGCATTTCAAGTAAAACCAAGGAAGTGATACTTCCACTTTACTCAGCATTGGTGAGACCTCAGCTGGAATACTGCATCCAGTCCCAGGCATCACAACTTTAAGAAGGACATGGAAGAGCTTGAGAGATCCCAGAGAAGAGCCACCCATAAGATCAGAGACTTGCAAGGCAAGCCATAGGAGGAAAGGCTGAGAAATTTGGGCCTCTTCAGCCTAAAAAAGAGAAGGCTGAGAGAGGACTTGGTAGCAGCTTACCACTACATCAAGGGAGTACATCAAGGGTTTGGTGAACAGCTGTTCACCAGGGCACCCTTAGGGAAAACCAGGAGTAATGGCTACAAACTTCTGGATTACTGTTTCAGGCTTAACACTAGGAAACACTTCTTCACAGTTAGGGTGTCCAGACTGTGAAATAAGCCCCTTCCAGAGATGGTTCAATCATCTACCCTGGAAATCTTCAAGAGGAGACTGGACGGTCACTTTGCTGGTGTCACTTGACCCCAGTTGTCTTTCCTGCCTAGTGCAGCGGGGTTGGACCTGATGATCTTGTGAGGTCCCTTCCAGCCCCTTACAATCTATTAATCCAGCTCCATCCCCTCTGACTCCAACCTACCCAGGCCCAGAGCTGCTTCTACTGCTGCTTCTTTCTGGCCAGGTTAGGGCTGGGGCCACAGCCAACACTGCTAACTGTCCCAGAGTCAGAGCTGCTGCCCATAAGGTAAGTGGGAGGAGGGGGTCCAGGTGATGGGAACTGCAGGGTTTGATGGTGCAGGTGGAAGACAAAGGAAAGACAAGGGATAGGGGAGACAGGCAGAAGTGGGGGGCACCTTACGGGTATAGGCGTTGGGTGGGGTGGAGGTGGCCAGGTAGGAGTGGGGCAAGTGGCAGGAGGGGGCAGGCAGCAGGGGATAGACAAGCAGAGGGAGGGAATGGGGGCAGGAAGCGGGAGTAGGCATAGGCAAGGGAGACAGAGTGAGAGGGCAAAGGGCACGGTTTTAGCCTCTTGCCCCTACCACTGCCTTAGGGAGACAAATTTAAGACAACTCTCCAATAATTAGATTTCATACACAGAAAATTACAACAATTTAATTTTCCACATATAGAATCTAATTATTAGGGAGGCATCTTAAAATTCAAAGTCATCTTGGAGTTGGGTAAATGATGAGCTAATACAAACCCTCAGGACACTCAGGATTTCAGAATGTTTTCTTTTATTGCTAGATTCAAATAAATAAGTACCTAGGGACATTGTAGGGAATTATGTTTTGTATCCCACTTCAAAACTAGACAAGGAAATGCAAGAGCTACATACTATTCTTCTTTCTGATCCTTCAGTGCTTGCAGAACATATGGCTTGGAAGCATATGGATGAGACAGGGTTACTGTTCAGAACACTGCACTTTCAGAATCTAATTGCCTGGCTTCTTCTACCCTTTATGTTTCACTTCAAGTAGGAAGATCAGCAAAGGTTGTTAAGGGCTTGTGAGACTGAAGATTGGCAGCTTGCTATGTCAAACACTGGAGCTGATTGAGTGCTTGAAAAACTTTACACTGAATAAGAAAAGAAGGCTGGGGAAAAGATGTTAAAACATAGTTGGAACTTAGGCCAGTGGCACTTTTAGCAAGTAATAATTCAGAGGGGTGTTCTGATCTAAATGTCCTTTCTCTGTTTCAGCTTGCCACTGAGCTATTTATGTTTCTGATCTGTTTCCATGTAGACTGACTTCCCTTGCCATCCAACCTGCTGAATAAATTACTGTTCCCTGCTGAAGATTTTTGCTGGAGAATTATGCTGGCAAAAAAACATGTGGCATCTTTCTTTCTCAGTGCTGGGTGTAAAGCTGTTTCATGTGTTTAGTAGATATTCCTACTTGAGCCAGGTAATTAGTATTCCAAGCTCAAATTCCTAAGGAGTTGCAACGCAAATGCCACCTATAAAATAGTGATAAATTATTAATTGCTCCAATAATGAGGACCTTTGTTTTAATGCTGTTAAATGTGTTTTTGAAGCAGGTATAGAGGAATAGTGATAGGTCCTCAAAGTGTTAATTTTACTCCACAGAATGCTAAAATAGATGTTTTAAGTTAATAAAGAGGGTAAAACATATGGAGAAAAAAATTGAAGTGCTTAGCCTTGAAGAAAAAGAGGAGAGAGAAAGAGAAATGAAACAGTTATATAACCTTTGTCTTCATGTTGTTTCATTACTGAGCAAAGAGTTTAATTCTTTCCTTTGCCTTCATTTAGCCTTTAGAGTACTGAGGCAGAGATGATTTTTTTGTTCACTATCCATACCTCAGTGTAATAGGATTCTTGATCAGGGCTGGAGCTTCAAAACCAAAGTAATAACAACAATTATGATGATTAAAAAAACTCCAACAGGTAAAGATTAAGACAAGATCACTGATTGCACCAGGGTTACTGAGATGAGAGTTTGAACCTGAACTTTTAAGGTGACAAACAACTGCAGTAAAAACAGGCTGCATGGGGTTTTTTTGTATTGTACATACCAGTAGGACTTCAGTATTATTTCTACAACCCACTGAGGTCTGGATCCTTCATATTTATACTGAACTTCAAGCATTTGAGTAGTCAATTTCCATAGACTCAAAGCTAAGCACATTCATAAATGTTGGCAAAATCAGGACCCAAGGTCACCAACTGCCTTTTCTTTATTTATGAATTCTGTTCTGTAAGAGCAGTTGAACACTTCAAAGTAGTTCTCGTGCTTCTAAAACTGTCAGGGTTGTTCAGCTTTTGACATTTCACTTATAAACCATTAAATGATGAAACAACTAAACACTGGTTGCTTACAAACTAAATCCCACCCCAAAATGGTGCTTTACTTTAAACTCGATGCACTCCTGCACTGATCCCAGCATACACCCAGAAGAGGCAAAGAGGCATCACATTAGTTGGACCTGGATAGCCCAATATCTGTATAGATCAGGCACTTCAGTGGAGCTTTTTTGGGCACTTTTAACTAATTGCTGATTGAATAAGCTTTAGCTAAGTGTCAAAATCTCTGTTGAAGCACATGATCCAGACAGATGCTGCAAAGCTGGGTTGAACAAACATGTTGCTTCTTCCAGTAAAGCACTCCCTGCCCCAGCAGCCTCTCTTGTTTCGTTATTGCTAAAGATGTTCACATGTTACTTTTTCCCCCTATATTTATAGTGAACACATAATTAGCGTTCTTTTTGTTCAGATTCTATTCTTGCTTCCATTCTTCTTTTACATATGTGGGTCTTAAAACTTTATATGTAATCAATGGCAGCATAGTAAAAATGTGCACTTAAAATCTCAAAGAAAAGCTGGATCCTAAAAATGGAAAATCTAGAATATTTTGGTAACTTTAATTGAACAAGTAGACATGCTATTTTTAGAATTTAATCAACTTTATATATGATTGGCTTAGGTGCATAGAACAAAATTCACAGTAGAATTTAAATGCATATACGAACAGCGACAATGATTGAGGCAACAGATTATAAGTTAGGAGACACAAGTTCTGTATTTAATTCCTGTGGTGAAGTGTGATTCCTCTGATGAACTGCAGTATGGATAGGGCAATTTCCCATGACATAATGAGGAAAAAGGATCCTAACTTTTTTTTTTTTTGGTAAAATGCATTGAAATCTATAAGCCATTTACTAATTTTTTGGCTTTACATGTCCTTCCTCAAGGCCATGTCTACACATGCATTTTACTACAATTAGACTAATTAGCTGCAGAGTAAAGCTTTCCTGTCTACAAGCGGAACACTATTAGGTCACAGTAAACTAATTAACACCGCCATAAGATAGTATTGTCCCTGACAGTACTATCTTATAGTGGGTTAATTAACTGCGATTAAACGCATGTGTAGATGCTGCACCCATGAGTAGTTTACTCCAACACAAACTGCTATGGAGTTTATTGCTTCAAATTCATTGCACATGTAGATGCACCCCTAGGAAAATAAGGTGATCCACTGCCGCTGTTCTCACTTGGGACTGAAAGAACCTAAGGGTTCCAAAGATTCCAATTCTATCCTCTTCTTTAGATCACTCCAATGAAGTAGATTTCACATGTTAGTTTGATTACAGCTAGCAGAATCTGGCCCACAGTCTCAGGGTACGTTTGCATTCTCAGATAAAGTGTCTTTGTGACTGCACTGGATCTGGGATCAGCTTAATTATGAGTAAACTACTTGTGAATAAATGCTACTGGGCAGGTATCAACACATGCAGGGAAGCAGGGTCAGATTTGCTGCTAATGGCAGCAAACTGCTTCTGCTTCCTAGGGCCTTGCAGTGGGCCCCTGCTGGTTGCTAGCCCAGGGGCTGGCAGGCAGCAGCAGGTCAGGAGACAGCTGTCTCCTGGCTAGGGCTTGGACATTACACCCTGCTCCCACAGGGTGCCTGCTGCTGGGGCAGGAACAATGTCCCCCTTCCCCAGCAGCAGGGCCTTGGCTCCTGGATCAGAGAAGGGGACTTAGAAAGAGCTACAGGGGAATGGCAGATATCAGTCCACTTCTCAGATCTCCTAGTTGCTAGCTGCCCCACCGGCAGATTGGGGCAGGGGGCTGGGACCTGTGCCGCCCCTGCAGCTCTTTCCAAGCCCTGTGCCTTGATCACCTGATTGGGGCATGGGACTGGGTCCTGCCCCTGATCAGGACAGTTCCCAGCCCCTGCCCCACACATGCAGTGGAGGCTGGGGAGCCTGTTCCCCAGTCAGCTCCATAGGCGTGGACCTGGGTGGGGAACAGGCTGAGGAACAAGCTGGAGAGCTTGTTACCTGCTCAGCTGCATGCTTATGGAGCTGAGCGGGGAACAAGCTCCCCAGCCAGATCCTCACCCAGCTCTGTACTCACAGAGCTCTGTGAGTACAGAGCTGGGTAGGGAACAGGTTTCCCAACCCCCTGCCATGAGGGAGCTCCCAGCACTGATGCACTACAGGGCCAACTCTGGGGGACCCTTATCTCCCAGCACCAGCTCCATGGTTATGGGGCCAGTGCTTGGAGATAAGGATCTCCCAGCCCCGACTCCTTGATCATGATCTCAGAGCAGGGAACTTGAAGCTCCCTGCTGCCAGGGCAGGGGGACATAGTCCCCACCTGGGCTCTGGTGGAGGATCCCACCATAGCAGTACACAACTCCTGGGGGCAAGGAGCTGTCTCCTGGCTGCTGGTGGACACCTGACCAGGAGAAAATTTGCTCCTGGTCACGTGCCTACATGAGCTTTATTGTGTCATTATTAATTGGAAATATATTTACTACTTGCATTTGCAGGTAGCAAATGTACTTGTGATTAGCAAGGTTTACTGCATAAGCACATGCACATGTAGGCAGATATGATTACTGTGCAGTAAACTACACTCATGTGCAGCTAAGCATCTCATGTAGATGCACCCACTGAAAGTTATATAAAAGAGAACAGTGAGCCTGAATGCCTTTCTGACTGCATAAAACACACTTAGCCTTGTTCTGGCAGTCAGATTATAAAATAATATGCGAGTCAGGACTGGATCCTTTATTTTCTAGTTGATGCAGGGAAGTGTGCCCCTTATGGGAAAAATCAAAATGGTGGACAGAAAAAAACTAGAGAAAAGGCCCCTCATTTGATTGTTGCGGAAGCAAATGAGCAAACACAGCAGAACAGTAATGAGCTTTAAGGGGTATGAGATATGTAAGATATGGGAATTGGGTGAAAACAGTCTGATAGGACCTATTTTTTACCTCAGAGAATAACTTTAAACTGGGAAAGTATAATATTATACTCATCAGTATCTCCCATTACACTTCGCTTTTTTCTCCTTTATGTGTGCACTCATGCATCTCTTATCTCTGCACCCCCACAAATACACACCCCTATACCCATGCATAATCAACAGAACTAATATAGTTAAATTTGAGAATTATTGATGTAGACATCTTCTGCATAGGCACATGGATAAGTGACTCTGAAGATCAGCATATTAGAAAGTACAGCATATCAGATAATTCACAAAAACTATTTGTGCAAGTTGTTATCTTGTAATAAATGCAAGGTTCCTTATCCCTCAATTACAAGAATGTGCATGTTGACAGTCACTATGGAATAAATGTTTGGTTGCAAATTAATATCTCATTTTACCCATAACTGAGTAGGTTGTATGCTTGTAGCCTCAGTTACACCGTGTCCTATTAACTGAGTGCTTGTATGAAAAGCAAGAGTGAAGTTTTGGCACTCATAACATCCTTTGTTGTCTATCTATATGGCAACTGTCAATCCTCTGGAGCGTAGCATATGCATTAGAGGTCTAGCCAGGGGCTAGATGATTCCGCTTGTGGCTGACAAGCCCAATTCATAAGTGGCACTGCTTATTACAAGCTTCAAGTTGGAGTCCAAGTTTGCAGCATGCTGCTTCCTTCTTTCCCACTTTTCTTCCATCCTCTGGATCAAAGCCGCTTCATGTTAAGCTGCGCCCAGTGCCAGATGTTCCCTTCAGATTGGACAGGATTTTGCACTCCTGCCACCTTTCTACATTGATATTGAACAACTTCATATCATTTTGCATACATTGTGGTACCACCATACAGGGTGACACCTCTGTCTAGAGCCATCTTAAATTTCACTGTACAAAATATTCTTGGGGATACAATCTTTTCCCACTCTCCTGACACAGCTGAACACAACCTCCTTCTCTTGATAGTGGTTTCTAAGCATGTCAGCCCTGCATGCTCCAGCAGCTCTGCATTTCACATTTTGTCTTCCCATTTTATTTTCAGGAACCTGCACAGGCATCTCATGACTCAGGCTATTTAGTCTCCTGGGCTAGGGACAGACATTACACATAAACTGGTTTAAGTGATCAGAAACTGGTTTAAACCTATAACAGAACAGATGCTCATAAACCAGTTTGAGAATGGCTGAAACTGGTTTGAGATAAACCTGGTTGAATGTAGTATCAAACTTAACTAATCTGGGTCAAATCGGTTTAAGCAGTGTCTGTCCCAGACCTCTTGCTGGATTAAGATAAACCAGACACCCCCAGCATCCTGGCATGCTCTCTGGGCTGGGTGGGGCTCTCCGCTGCCCCCAACTCCCTGCAAAGCAGGAATTCTCCCCTCCCTTCTGCCTAGCTGAGAAGGTATCTATATATTAGTTAGCAGACCACATGTTGGCTATGGTTTATGCTGAATCAACAGGTAGAATCAACAAGTACCTGATAATGTCCCTCTGTTGTTTTCTTAATTAGGTGATAAACACTGTTATCAATTCCCTGCTTGGGCTAATCACAGGGTCCTGCCAGAGCCTGGCCACACCCCCCTCAGCTCCATGCTGTGGAAGGAAGGGAGGGCTGCTTTACCACCCCCCTGGCCCCCGGCTTCTAGCCTGAGACACTGCAGGCATGTGCCTGCATTTCTGGGATGTCTGTCCAGTTACAAAACTGATTTACCCTAGCCAGGTTATGCTAACCTGCAAAGATTGAATCAATTCAGGCTGAGGCTTTCTGAATGTCTTTCCCTAACTGATGTGCCTAGCCTATGAAGTCTACGTTTCTGAGCCGTAAAGCAGGGATGACAGTGCAGAAGTCTTGTAGATTTGCATGTTCAATTTCCTTAGTTGCTAATTTGTTGTTATTCCTTGCACGTTTCTGTAATAGCCCGAAATTCTTAGCTGCTTTTCCAATTCTATTAGTCATTTCAGTCTGAAGGTCAAGATTCATATGATCATAGAACTCAAGTAGCAAAAGCTGTCAATGATGCCAAGAGATTTACCCTCCAGAGTGATGTTAGGGACTGGTTCTTCCACCCCTTGGTACATAATCACAGTCTTCTTGAGACTAATTGTTACCCTGAAGCTCTTGATGATGCAGATAATCTGCCTAAGAGATTTTTTCAGGGAAGATTCACTATAGGCAACCAAGACCATGTTATCCGCAAACAGGAAATGTCTCAGATCCAGCTCTTTCACCTTGGTTTTTGCTCTAAACCTTACCATGTTGAATAAGCTTCCATCTAGTCTGGTTCAAAGATAATCTACTGAATAAGTAGATTCAGGTTAGCTATCAGGAGGCACTACTTCACTGTCAGGGCAGCTAGGAGCTGGAACCAACTTCCATGGGAAGTGTTGCTTGCCCCTACCCTGGGGGTCTTTCAAAGGAGGCTAAACGGCCACCTAGTTGGGGTCATTTGACCCCAGCATCCTTTCCTTCCCATGGCAGGGGGTCAGACTAGATGATCTGCTTAGGTCCCTTCCGACCCTACCAACTATGAAACTATAACTGCCATCATTGCTGTCATCTTATGCATGAAGAAGCAGGAATGAAAAATAGACATTAAAGAGCATGGGGGCTAACACACACTTTTGTTTAATCCCATTGTTGATGTCAAAGGCATTTGATTCTTTGTTTTCATACACTACAGTTGCCTTCATCCCTTGATGTGATATTTGAATGACGTTCAACAGTTTGGGGGGACAATCCAGAGCCATTATCATAAGTGTAACATTTTAGAATGTTTGAATTCCTGCACAATAACAACCACTTTATATGCCCAGAAAATAACTGAGAGAGACACATGTTAGAGGCACTCCAGTAGTTGTTTTAGCAACTTTAATAGAGGGGACCTATTTGAATTGATATGCAAGATATATGGCATATTTCATTATGTATTTCATTCAAATATATGCTTTTACTTACAATAAAGATACTTGTTTACCTCTTTTACTGGCTGTCTTCTAGATATACATTTAAAGCCCAGGGACCAATTTGCATCACCATTTATATTGGTTCTTGATACCATCTTCTGTATTTTCTGAAGTGTTTTGTAAAAAGTATCTCATGACAGCAAAAAAACTGCAAAAATCTTTGGCCATCACCGAAAAAATCAGAGAGAAAGGGGGAAGAATCAAATGATCTTGAGAAACACGGAAAGTGGTTGTTTTGTTGTTGTATGGAATTGCAACAATTTTGAAATATATATAGCTAGATATCTACTGTTCACCTGGTGAAGAATTTCTTCAATTTAACTTCCATCCCTGAACTTTATATAAATTAACTTTGTAAATTAACCCTTAACTTTATATAAAGGAGGGGAGTCAGGGATGAGTGGACCCAGGCCTAAGGTGGGGAAGAAGCTCGCTCCTCATCTCCTCCAGCCGCTGCCATATCGGGCTAGGCCCACTGCTCCCCCCAGCACCACAGCAGGCCAGCTTCTCTCCCTGCTCAGGCCAAGGCCCGCTCCTCTGCCACTCCCCTCCTTCACCCCTTCATCTCCAAGCCCACTGTTCCTGTTCCCCCACTGGGTCAGTCTGGGTCCACTGCTTCTCCCCACCCTTGGGCCCAGTCGTCACCCGCATCAGGCCCAGGCCCACTCCTCCCCTCCCCCCACTACTGTGACAGGGAGGGGGGAGTGGGCTCGGACCCCAAGCAGCAGGAGGTAAAGGAGGAGCGGCCTGGATGCGGGAGGGCACGGGGCTCCATCCCCGCCCATCCCTCCCATCATTCCTGATGGGCAATTGGCTAGTTCTGTATAATAACCTAGTGGCTAGAGCACTTCCCCAGGAAATGGGTGACCCAGGCTAGGTGTTGTCCTCAGCCTAAGGAGACACAAATTCATATTTTCCACCTCAGCAAAAAATTCCCCAGGAATCAGTTTACAGACTGGGCTCTGTTTCTCCTACTGAAACGGAGACTCTTTGCAAAAAGGAATTGTATGATTCAAGGGGCCATACCGAAGCTGGAATTCAGGGTTCCTCCTTCATTTCTGAGTAGAGTGCTATAGCTACTGGTTATTGTCTTGTTTCTTCTTGTGTGCCATTTGCACCTATGGACCCTTCCTGCACTTGCTCTAACTTACAGCACTGTGGTTAAAGCACTCCCTAGGGAGGTGAAGCTTTGATTCCCCACAGGTTGAAAAGGGAGTTCCATTTCTTGAGTGGGTGGTCTAGTACTATCTCTTATAAAGCAGAAAAGGGTGATACCATCTTTTCCTCTTGTGCCATCTGTCATTTGTGAGGGGCTTGATCTTATTGTTGAATGTTAAGCGTGCTCTGATTCTGCCTATTTCTGGGGTTTAGACGCTTCTATCCCTAGTTTCTGGATCCCAGTGGGACTTAGGTGGTAGAAGGGAGCCCAGCTGCTGAGGTTGGAACAGCTTCAGGTACACACAGAGAGGAAAAAAAATGGTGCCCAGAGTACTTTCAGGCTGATCAGGAAGGTGTCTAGTGAGTTTTAAATACTTTCAGGTTTAGGTGACTACAAAACAGATTTTTGGAGTGCAAATGCGGACTGAGGAAAACTTTAGGGCTCAGATTTTATAAGTTTCTACCTAGAAACTTACAGTTTTTAATCATGACTCTAATATATTTTGGCTTGGGTCCACCCACAATACTTCCCCTGAGACAGAAACTGATTTAGTTATAGTCATGTTGAAATACAATCCTTTAACCAGCCTAGGATGTCAGTGCAGATGGAATATTTGAAGCACAGAGCTAAAAAATGAATCAGAAGGGATATTTCCTCACTTCAATATGTGTTACTTCCTTTATCATCTGGAGATAGCATTATTCATTAGCAGTTGGAATGATTTAAAACCAGTGCTGTATTATGCTCTGTGGCTGGCTGTGGCCTATCATTTGTCTGAAGGTCCTTCCTTATGATTTAAGGAAAGGAATATTTTAAGACTTTCACAATAGAGATTCAGGGGGCTAGAAGAAGGCAATGGTCCATAACTGCACATTTACCCCATATACAAATATATACATGGATAGATATATAGATATATAAAAATTTTGTTGTATAAAAGTTGAAGAACCAGAGACTAGATGTACCATGTATTATTATCATTATTTGTTCAGATTTTTGGAATTTTGAGCCAACCCCCACCCAATAATGAGATGGGATGAAATGCAATAATATAAAATAATAAATGATACAATAATTATTTCTGAACCTTTAAGGTACATTTAGTCACATTGGGTATTTTTACACATGCATGTGTCGCAGTGCTGACCACTTTGAAAAGCACCTGGTGCTGTGATGCATGCAGTTGTATAAGCAGTGAAATGCATGTCTGTGCTGAGAAAATGGCAGTGCCAAACTCCTCAGAGGTACTTCAGTTCAAAAATGCACCACCGCCATTTTCTGCATGCTGACATGCATTTCGCCACTTATACAACTCCACACAGTGCAATGCAGTTCGACTCAGCTCGAATGCAGAGTGGACTGGATTAATTTGCTCTGAAGTGGCAAATATTGAGTACATCACTGGAAAAAAGTACGTGTACAAATGCCCCTTATCAAGCTTCACCTGTAAATATATGGCCTGAAATTAACTGAAAAAAATCCAGTAAAGTTTGGTTTATATATATACTCACATGACTCCAAAAGCTTGGGTATTAAGTAAACAACAGAAAATCATGACATTTGTGGTAAAATCATGAGTTATGAATAGAGAGGGTCTGAAATTTCCTAATAGAATACATTATATTCTTCCCTCTGGAAAACACTGAATTGGCCCATTTCACAGGAATTGGGCAGCTATCCCTAGAAAAACATACATCCCTAACAGCCAATCTGATGGAAGGCAGCTGCAAATCTACATACCTATTGGGATAGGGCAAGCCAACTGAAGGCAAGGCTCCCAGAGCTTATAGGCTTCCTGTTGGATCCCTGGTACTTGAGGAAGCTGTTTTTATTTCAGTATTCATAATGTGTAGGTGGAAGAATTTAAGATTCCTTTAGGTCTTTGGATACCCCCACTAGATAGTATTTATAGTCTTCTGCTCCAGGCATTTCCCCTCCCCCACCCCAATCTCATTAAGCAGGCATTCACATTGAATTTTAATTAACTGGAAAATAAATACTTTTTTTCAACTACTGGAAGTTAACATTAAAAATATAGTTGGCAATAGATGGTCACCCCTCATGCAGATTGTCTTGGAAACAGTTTCTGTCTGATGAAGAGCTGGTTTCCAAGCCATCTGTGAGTCCTCAAACCTGTACACCCACAGTAGAAAGCTGGTACAATTTTTTTTCTGTAGTTACTTATGGGATCTGACAAACTTTTTTTCTTTTTTCAGTTGCTTCTCTTTTTTATCTACAAAAGTCCTCATCCTTATTTTCTTTAGCTTTCAACCAGTAAGGAGAGGAAAGGAACACCAAATGCTCAATGGTTGGATTCTTCTGTTGTAAACCATCAGCAAATCTGACCAAAGCACAGCACTTGGTATCAGTTAATTATAACATATCTAACAGGCAAGCCCAAATGGATCAGTGTTTTATTACCAAAGTGATTATAGCATAAGTACTAGGGAGCTTTTTATTTATATTACAAATACATGACCTTGTCCTGGGGTATTGGTTGTAGCTGTGTTTTATGGTACATTATAACCTGCCTAGCGTCTGATACTGCAGGTAACCTCTCTACTATTTACCGGCTATATCTTAGCACCAGGTCTACATTTCCTTCCCCCCCCGCCTGCCCCCCGCCATGTTTCTCATCCACTAACTGCCTCAATTTGCATTTTTACTGGCTGGCAGTGTTGTGTAATGGCCTTTAGTTTCTGCTCTATTCTATTCCATTCCAGAAGAGCACAAAACAACTGCAGATGCTTCCTCAACCTGAAGAAGGGTGTTTGTGCCCAAAAGCTTCCAAAGGAGAATTTTTCCAACTGTTTTAGTTGGTCCAGTAAAAGATATTGGATTTACCCAAAGAATCTGGCCCCTGACCCAAAGAACCTGGCCCCTGAGGCAGAGGGGGCAGGGAGGGGGGTTATTCCCCCCTCTGCCCCTGGGGGACTGAATAAATCCCCTCCCTGCCCCCTTGCCTAAGGGGCCCTGCTGGCCAGCCTGTGGCTGCACCTCTGCCCCTGCTGCTGCTGGAGCAGTGAGGGGGGAGTGACCCTGATGGGCAGCACCCCCTGTCGTGGTGTCTCAGAGCATGAGCCTCTTTTTGGTGGGGGGAGCTGCACTGCGAGCAAGTTTGGGGGGGTGGGGAAAGCTGCTATGACTGTGCGGGGCAAGTGGTGGCACTGGGGTTCAGAGGGGTGGCCATAGCCCCCAGACTCCTATAGCACTAGTGTCACTTGCCTCATGTAGTCTGCAGAAGCTTTCCCTGCCCTGCCCCCAGTCCTGCCCACAGTGCTGCCCTCCCCCCCACCGCCACTGGTAAGAGGCTCACGCTCCAGACACGGGGTGCTGCCTCTGTCAGGGTCACTCCCTTCTCTCCACTCCAGAGGCAGGAGTACGGCCATCATGGCCCCCTTAGGCAATGGGGCAGGAGGGGGGTTATTCCCTCCGCTGCCTCCAGGGAACCACAGTGGGGTCTGCCAGCCCCCAACCACTGTCACTAATCTCTCCTGAGCAGGCTGAGGTGTGGAATAAGCCCTGTCCTGCCCCCTACACCAGACGCCAGAGGCAGGGAGGAATAACTCCACTCTCTGCCCCCTCTGCCTCAGGGTCCATGCTTCCACCTCTGGCACTGCAGCAGCTGGTGGGGAGCTCCCTGAAGACCTTGGCTCAGGTCTGTCAATGGACAGGAAGTGGGGAATTAAACCCCTTCTCTGGACAGTTCACTCCAGGCTACTGCCCAGATTGGCCATGGCCCACCAGCATAGCTTCCCTGAAGCCAAGGGCTTGAGCCACTACAGGCATGTGCCTGAATTTCCAGAGTTAACAGTGAATGTCTATTCATTTGCAAATTCGTTCGATCTAGACAGGTTAGAGTAACTTGCGAAGACTGAATGAATTCAGGCTCCAACTTTTTGAATGTTTTTTCCTAGCCCAGTAGGGTGAAATTTACCTCTGTGTTAAGGGACATCCCACATCCTATAGCTTGGTTCAGACAGTAAAGCAGAGTGGATGGCCTATTAATACATTCTGGTTTTCTAATCTCTGAATCTATAAAGGCCTGTGTCCAGTGTTGGGGGTCTCAGGCCTCTGTGCTGGACCATTTGCAGATCATTGAATTTTTCCCATAATGATTTACTGTTTGTTCAGATCCCCGGTGCTAATTATTTTATGCATGTTGTCCCTTACAGCAAAAGCATATTGCTGACTAATCGGTCACAAGCAATGACATGCTTGATTGTTTTTCCAAGTAGCTTAAAGTGAGTCCTGTTTTCAATACCAGGATTGTTCAATATACTATGAAATGACATTTAATTTAAAATAGGACGGGTTATTTTTGTTGTGTGTTGTTGGGCTTTCAGAGCACTTACTTCATAATCCATTTGTAATTGGCAGATATGGTGGAGGGCAAGGATATATGCTGATATTATTCACTCAAGCAATGTTTCTCAACCAGGGTCCTCTGGACCCTGGGGTGCCATAAGATCTTTTTAAGGGTGTCATGCAGTATTAGCACCACATGGTATGCAAACACATACATATGATTAACAGGATAAACCCAAAGATTTCACACAGGAATCCACAAGGTCAGAAATGCTCTGACCTATGGTAGTCTTTCTGAGTTCTTTGCGACAGAAGAATTGCTCTCTTGTTTTTCTTCAGTCAACTCTCCCCCCTCCGGCCCCCAAAAAACCCTAAAAAAACCCTAAAACCCCAGCTTATTTTCCCTTTTACCATTCTGTAGGTAGAGGCCTGTTTCCTGAATTTTCAAAATTAAAAGAATGTATGCACAGCAGATATAGCTCAGAAGAATGTGTATACAGCCAGTGTCAGCAAGAGAGGAAGTTTTTTTCTATTCTGATACTTCTTCTAAGAAGCAGATCTTTTTTGTGTGTGTCTTTTTTCAGTTCTTTCTCTTCCATTTTATTTCATTCATTATGGAACTGAAACCCCCTCTGTAATTTCTCATGGTGTTTGTGTTTTATATTCCAAATAAATTAGTGGCTGCAGGAATTTTAAGTAGTTTCCTACTCACTTTTTAGGGCAGATATTTATTTTTCAAGGTTAATTCAGAAAGTGATGAACATTGTTTTATGTTTACATTTCATCTAAGGTTTTGCTTATGAGTCAAGAAAAAGATCCAAAAAATAAGTGACTGGTAACTATTTGCATATGCAGTAGGACCCTAAATGTACACATTGTTTGTCTTTAATGAGGCAAGACAATCCAAGGCTTTTGTCATTACTCTGACTTTTCTCATCTCTTCTTTTTTTCCCTTCTGCCTGCTTAATTAATAATTAATTAATTACTGCAGACACATTCTGCTGCAGCTCAGCACTGAGTGGTTAGGATGCCAGTGAGATACAGGCAGTACACTTGAAAGTTAATGGCAAGTCACTGGTGAGACATTTACGCGGTATTTGTAGATAGGCAAAACAGTTATATAATGACAGTTGTTTTGCACTTATAGTACTACATATATATAATATTTATAATGAATTAATTTTACTTAAGGAAACAGTCTATGTTGTATCTAGCAGGGCATGAATTGAACAGATAGAATCTGCAGTACTTTAATCAACTGTATCTTTTTATGAAAAGAATGACATATTATGGGGAAGAGTGGTAACATTGCCTGTTGCTTAATGCTGATAGACATTTTGCTTTGTTTCTGTTTTCAATGTCATATTCTGAAACATTGAAAATTTGAGCTGAAATAGTCCATGCCAGTGTCTATCTTCAGCTGATGAGTTTTTTGGAGGGGAAATTAGAGACAAAACAGTTCAACTATTTCTGAATGTAATACTATGCAAAGAGGATTTTTCTTTAAAAAAAAAAATTGAAAAGATCTAGTACATCCATGCTTTAGAGGAGGGTCTTACATTTGGTAGGGGTAGTCACTTGTGTCAGGATGAGCAACTGTCCCTCTGAAAATTCATTCAAACTTGGTCAATTTTTGAGAAAATCCAAGTTTCAGATATGCTTAAAGAAACTTAGATTTTAGCACATAAATTATACATAAACAGTATAAGTGATTGGAAACTGGTTCAGATCTGTAACACAACAGAAGTTTAGTGCACATAAACCACTTTCAAAATGGCCAAAACTAGTTTAAGATAAGCCTGGATGGTTAACATCAGACTTAACTGATTTAGGTTCAAACAGTATATTGAACTTCTGCCCCAGATCACCTCCAAATTCAAGTTAACTCATAGTTCACCAGCATCTTAGTATGCTTTGCATGTCTCCTGCAACACTACTCCTTCGCCTCACAACAGGCAGGCCAGGGTAGCCTTGGCCCAAGCTGTCTGCTCCAGCTGAGCAGGGAGGCATGCTTCAGGAGCCTCAACCCCTCTTCTGGACTGGACACTGCAAGCTCATAGCTGCATTTCTAGAATCAAAAGTGAATGTCTCTTCATTTGCTGCTTGGTCAAGAGACCTTGTTTCCTCTAGTGCCCCCTGGCATAACAAGGAATAATGGCCATAAGTTGTTGGAGAGTAGGTTTAGATTAGACAGCCGTAAGAACTACTTCCAAGTTAGGGCGGCTAGGATCTGGAACCAACTTCCAAGGGAAGTGGTGCTGGCTCCTACCCTGGGGGTCTTTAAGAAGAGGCTTGATGCCTACCTGGCTGGAGTCATTTGAGCCCAGTTTTTCTCCTGCCCAGGAAGGGGGTTGGACTTGAAGATCTACAAGGTCCCTTCCCACCCTACTTCTATGATTCTATGGTTGGTTCAATCTACACAATTTAGACTAACCTGTGAAGATTGAATTGATTCACGCTTGGGCTTTTTGGGTGTCTGTACTTAGCCTCTGCCTTTGCAGGATAGAAATAGACTTGGTTTCTCAATGATTCCCTGTTTGCCCAGGCAGCTTTGAACATATAAAAACTAGTATCTAACACAAGCATACTTTGAACAACCAGGTACTGGGCATCTTAAATTAAGTAGCTAAAATTAGAAGATACTCTTGACCTTAATCCCTAATTACTAATTCTGTTCTCCAAATATATCTTGCTTCACAAGCAGTAACGTAGGCCTGGAGGCCTTGTATGAAAAGAATACACAGACATCAAATATCGTAAAGCCCAGGGGTTGGAAAACTTTCACTAACATCAGGCAGAATTAATACAGTACAAATCTCAATAGCAGTTTTATTTGTTTTGGAAGTGTTGCTCAGATGCTGGACAGGGAGCTTCACCAGTCCTGCTGGGCACTCTGGGTCCTGAGTGGCTCTAACCTGACTTGACTCCTGGATGCCCCTGCTACCAAACTGACCCACAGGCTTTGGGGGCAGGGGGCAGCAATGTGTGTGCAGAGGTAGTGGAAAGCTTTCTGTGTGGTAGCAGAAGCAGAGCAACGCTTATGAGTTGAGATGTTTTGGTTTGTTTGGGCTGGGTAAAATCTGTTTGGAATGTTCTGCTCATTAAGTGAACACTGTCCATCCTTTGCACAAAATCAGTCAGTGGTCCTGGGAAAAAATGTGATCAGGCAACTAAAGATTTTGTCATTAGGCAGATATGCAACAGGGCTAAATTAAGGTTGCATGGGCAATATTAATTTACGTGTTTCCTAACTTTTCTGGGATGTCCTAGCTTTACTTTGTAACAATTAGTGTGTTTAATATAGTTCTATCTGCAGTATTAAATAATATCTTTAAAATGGAATATCTTGATTTAACTTCAATATAATGTATTCTGCTGATTCAGAATGTATAGTATAGATTTCTATATATCCATTGGAAAATGTGTGTGTGTATGGATAATCTATGTTTAATAAATCTATCTGGAGATTACCACAGTTAGAATCATAGAATCGTAGAAAATGAGGGTTGGAAGGGACCTCAGGAGATCATCTAGTCCAACCCCCTGCTTAAAGTAGGACCATCTCCAACTAGATAATCTCAGCTAAGGCTTTATTTAGCCAGGTCTTAAAAACCTCCAAGATGGAGAGTCCACACCTCTCTGGGTAACCTGTTCCATTGTTTTACAACTCTCTTTGTGAGAAAATTCTTCCTAATATATAATCTAACTTCCCTTGCTGCAACTTGAGACTGTTGCCCCTTATTCTGTCATTTGTCACTACCGAGAACAGTCTAGCTGTGTCCTCTTTCAGACCCCACTTCAGGTAGTTGAACATTGCTGTAAAACAACTCTTAGTCTTCTCTTCTCTAGATTAAATAATCCCAGTTCCCTCAGCCTGTCCTCAGAAGTCGTGTGCCCTAGTTCCCTTGCCATTTTAGCTTCCCTCCATTGTGCTCCCTCCAATTTGTCCATATCCTTTCTGTAGTGGGGGATCCAAAACTGAACACTGTACTCCAGATGTGGCCTCACCAGTGCTGAACAGAGGGGAAAATTCAGTTTCCTTGACCTGCTGGCAACACACCTACCAATACAGCCCAGTTTACCATTTACCTTCTTGGCAACAAGGGCACAGTGTTGGCACATATTCAGTTTATTGTCCACTGTAACCCCCAGGTCCTTTTCTGCAGAGCTGCTGCCCAGCCAGTCAGCCCCCAGCCTGTACTGGTGCATGGGATTGTTCCATCCTAAGTGCAGGACCTTGCACTTGTCCTTGTTGAACCTCATGAGGATCCTTGGCCCAGTTCTCCAATTTGTCTTGGCCACTCTGAATCCTATCCCCACCTTCCACTGTATCTACTACTCCCCACAGCTTGATGTCATCTGCAAACTTGCTGAAGGTGCACTATATGCCATCTTCCAGGTCATTGATGAAGATATTGAATAAAACCAGCCCCAGGACTGACCCCACTCCACTTGATACCATTTGCTAACTAGACATTGAGCCATTGATTAATATTCTCTGAGCCTGATGCTCCATCTAGTTTTCTGTCCATCTTATAGTCCATGTATTCAGTCAGTGCTTCCTGAGCTGTCCTGCCAGAATGTTGTGGAAGACTGCATCAGAAGCCTTGTTAAAGTCAAAATATATCCCATGCACTGCTTTCCCCACATTCACAGAACCTTATCAAAAGCCTTACTAAAATCAAGGTACACCACATCTATTGGTCTCCCCACATCCACAAAGCCAGTCGTCTCATAGAAGGCAGTCATGTTGATCAGGCATGACTTGTCCTTGGTAAATGTATGCTGACTGTTGCTAGTCACCAGGAATTCCTTGCCACTTGGAGACCCATGTTGCGTTGGTGAGGTATCCCCTGCCTTCTCGCCAGCAGTGGGGGCAGTGGCATGGGGTCACACCCCTCACTGCTGCGGGCAAGTAGGGGGCATCTTGCCAGGGCAGCACAGAGCTCACAGCAGCAAGCAGCTTCCCTGCCCATCCCACTCTTCCCTGCTGTGCCAGGTCCCCCCTGCTGGGCTGTAGAAGCCGCAGGGAAAAGGCACTCTCAGGCAAAGCAAGAGTGTATGGTGCATGCATCTGTTGAGGATACAGAGAGCTTTTCAATCTCCCTCTCCGTGCTTCTTCATACAGTCTGTGAACCTGCAGGTGAAGGAGCTAGCAGGGGGCTGATAATACAGTGTTTATCAGCCCATCAAAAAAAATATCTCTCATTAGTTCAAGCTCTTCTTAAACAGCTTTTTCCAAGGAAGGAACAGAGGACCATTACCAGCTGACCTGTTGATTAGCTCCAAAAAGCCCTAAGGAGACACTGATCTGTCTGCCTGTCCCAGGTAAATTGGACACACACATACAAACACCCCTCTCAGCATTAGCTAGCCTACCACATGCCTAGGTTCTGTAGGGCTGGGGTCCATATGAAAATTACAGATGTTTCCAAGCAGGAAAGTTTAGCATTGAAGTTCCCTGAAGACTGTCAAGTGTTAAAATTTGGAAGTGTTGTTTGGATTCATCACTCGTATCCTCTAATGCCAATAATTTCTATTGGACCTGTTAGTAAAATATACCTCACAGCATTATTTCAGTATTTTGTGGAGTTCCAGCATCAGATTACATGGGCCTGACATGCTATATTTTTAATGTTGTATTTTAATCCACTTTTGCTTGTCTCCTGAATGAAAATAACACAGTGAAAGATTAAGCTTTAAGAAATGAGGGGTTACATTATTTCTGAGGAGCTTAAAATGCACCAAAAAACTGAGTTCTGACAAAAATAATTTTATTATAAATTAGGTCATTTCTCTGTACCAGTCATTGCAACTAGAAAAGACTATTGCTGTATAGTGAAAGCCAGCTGATGTCTCGTGTACACACAGAAAAGATGAAATCTAAAGAATGATATAATTACTTGTTAGCATAATGGGAAGAATTGTGAACAACAGTCAAAGCTTTGCAATCTGTTCCCTCCATCAATGAACAGGGAATACAAACTCATGATTCATACTGACACTTTTATAGTGCTACATGTATAAATCTAGTACATCAGAGAGAAAATAGTCCCTTTAGTAATCACCTGCCCTGATAAATTTCAGACTGTAAACTATTGTGTATTAAGTATCTGCCTGACTGGATTACATGTAATTAGGAAAGGCTCAGAAATCTCTCTTTGCTAAATTAGCATAATAAGACCTTGAATTCTGCTTGCCCTAGTTCCTACTACTGTGAACAGGAATCTGAGTGTTGCATTTGATTAAAATTTGTGATGGCTTCAGCAATTTCAGGGCGGACAGTGAGAATGGCCTTGTAATCCTATGTAGATTAATTATAAAACAGTGACAACTGCATGTGGTTTAGAGCACTGGTGAACTGTAGAGTGCAGAAGGCCAGCCTTCTGTGAAGTAAAGTCTTGGCTTTCTTTATTTATAGGTTAGAGACAGAAATTACACATAAATTGGTTTAAGTGATCAGAAACTGGTTTAAACCTGTAACAGAACAGAAGTTCAGTGCGCATAAATTAGTTTCAAAATGGCTAAAACTGGTTTAAGATAAACCTGGTTAATATCAGACTTAACTGATTTGGGTCAAACTGGTTTATGCAATGTCTGTCCCAGACCCCTTCCTTGTTTAAGTTAAATCAGAGTCCCCCAGCATCCCAGCATGCTTTGAAGCCTGGGCTGGGATGTGCTGTCTGCTCCAGAGAGCAGGGCTGGTCCCACCCCTCTGCTCCCTAGCTGAAGCCGTGAGGGCTGGCTCAGTGTGCTCACTGACTCCCCCAGGCAAACCCTGTCTGGGGTCTGCAGCCAGGGTCATGGGAGTTAAACTCACCTTCCCCCAAGTACAGAGCTGCCCTGCCCTGCTGGCTGCAACTGTATACTACAAATCTTAGAGGTACCTGGAAGCAGGAAGAGGAAGTGATGAGCAACCCTGCAGAGTCCTGCTTCTGTGACTGTGGACTACAAATCCAAGAACCCTCAGGGGCAGCAGGAAGAGGAAGTGAACACACAGCCCATACCAGAGAGGAGGAGGGGGAAGGGAGGCCTTATGTGCATATATACATGCACATATAAACCCTTTGGATCAGATCCAAAAGAGGGCTTGGATTCTTACACATTAGGAATTGTGGAGCCTAATTTTTAAGCATGGAATCCAAACCTCAGAAATATGCATTTGGACTATATATACAGTTCAAAAAGAGTTGTGAACATCAAAAGAGTGATAGGCAGTCACTCACAAACAAGTAAGATTGTCTTCCAAGGATCCTAATAGTGAGTCTGCAGATGGCTCTGTAGCCCAATTCTAGATCCACATGTCTTGTCAGTGAGACCAGGTGTTTCCAGGAAGGATGGGCACTGTGTTGCTGCACTGGATGTTCTGATGTTCTTTTCACCTGTTCCTCTTTTCCTCTTTTGCTTGTTGATGAGCTGTTTCAAAGTGTTGAGGTCCCTCCCAAAGAGCCTTCCTCCATTCTGGTTGGTCCTGAGCAAGGGTGTCCCAAGTGTTGTTGTCAATGTTACACCTATTCATGTTTGCCTTCAAGGTGTCTTTGAAGTGCTTTCTTTGCCCTCTGCTACTTTGCTGACCTTCTTTCAGCTTTGAGATAAAGATTCTCTCTGAAAGGCAGGAGTTAGGCATGTGAACAACGTTACCTGTCCAGCAAAGTTGGTTTGGGATGATCATGGCCTCAATGCTGTTGGATTTTGCTTTGACCAAGACACTGATTTTTTTGCATCTATCCTCCTAGTGAAGGATCTTGTGAAGGCACCAATGATGGTACTTTTCCAAGCTCTTGAGATGTCTTCTGTATGTGGTCCAAGTTTCTGAGCTGTACAGGAGGGTTGGAATGACATTGGCTTGATAAACCAAGAGCTTTGTTTCAGCAAGGATGTCATGTTTTAAGAAGACTCTCTTACTCAGATGTCCAGAGGCTGCACTTGCACATTTCAAGAGGTGTTGTATTTCCACTCCGATGTTTGCCTTTGATGAAAGATAGCTTCCATAATAGGCAAAGTGATCCACGTTCTCCAGCAATTCTCCCTTGATGTGAATGGAGGCGGGAAGGGGTGTTTCTTCATTCAGAGCAGGTTGGTAAAGGACTTGCATTTTCCTGATGTTTAGAGTTAGGTCAATATTCTTGTAGACTTCCAAGAATACATTAAGAATGATTCGTTGGTCTGTTTCAGATTGAGCACCAACAGCATTGTCGTCTGCGTACTGGAGCTCCATTATGGACATTGTCATAGTTTTTGTTTTCAACTTGAGTCTATCAAGGTTGAAGAATCTTCCATTCATACTATACACAATTTCAATTCCAGGTGGGAGTTTTCTGCCGATGAGGTACATTGTGGTAGAGATGAAGATAAAGAACAAAGTTGGAGCAATGGTGCAACCTTGATTCACTCCAGTTTTCACCTCAAATGGTGCTGTTGCTGAGAACCCTTGCTGACATGTTGTTGTGGAGAAGTGAACATCAAAAAAGTGAACAACATGCTGAGTAGTGCGACATTTAGAATCTGGATTCTAGCCCCACTTCAGATTAAGGGTATTCAAATCTCTGCCCTTTCACCTTTCATGAAATTTCTATAACCACTAGGAACAAGTCAGGGCAGGAAAGCACTCCTGTGAAGCTGAACCACTATACAGCAAAGAATGCAGAAGGAAAGCAAGCAAGAAGCATCACTCCACAGGGAAGTAGGTAAAGCACTTGATTAGCTGAGATTTGTCTAGCTCCTCTCCTAGCTGAGGGAAATCTTGGGTTCCAGTTTCCTCTGTCAGGAATATTTCTTATTTATCTAATACCAGTTTAATATTAAGTGTTCTTAAGGTGACATTGTTGTATAGAAGTGACTGTGACTAGTGTGTTTTGCACCTGAAATCAATACTGTAAATGAGTGGTTTCCTAAGTTGATCAGTTTCTCAGTCAGTTGAGATACTGCTGAGTTTCTTTTGGATCACAAGAATTTCTGCTGATGGTGCCTATGTCCTTTGGCCCTCTATAAGTCACTTACATATCTTAAAGAGTTATTTTGCTGAAGCGGTGGATTAATCTAAATATCTGAAAGGGCTGATAGAAATTGTTAAAGGTAGCATGGGAGATGCAACAATTGATTCACAGGCCTGCTCCAAACTTCTTAAGCCTGAGTCTGCTTGTTAAAACTTTCATACCTCTGAGGCTGAAATTGAGTCAACTGTTCTTCAGTCAGAAAGAGAATGTGTCACAGGTGCACTTGCAGCTGTAAGAGGAACTCCCTCCCTGCTTCAACCAATGCTAATAGGAGTGCATGGGGAATACACATAGGGAATACGACACAGCTTTTTCATCTTTATGCTTGGTAGTCTGTCCAACAGAGCAGAAAGGGAAGTACAAGGGATGCAACAAGTGTGCTGATGAACTGAACTGCAGTCCTACAGATGAAAAACACAGGCCTTTCTGCCTGATCAGTCAAACACAGGGGGCAGTAGGAGACAGAATTCCTACTCCCTCCCCCTGTCTCATCATCCCCATATGAAACTCATCCTAATACCCATGTCTGCTTGGGGAAACTCATCCTCACAAATTACACACCAGTAGTACCTGAAACATAGAAGCAAACTGTTCCTTTCCCAAGAGCATAGCTTCCATGATGCATGCAGCTCCATGAGTGATGATTTTGCAGGTTTAAGTATGAGTTTTTCTGACTCTCTCCATCGTCCTTGTCTGATGATAGTAAATGAATGCCATGTTTTCCATCCCAGAGCACATTCACCTCACAGGGAGGTAGATCAGCAGCAGTGTTATCCCTTGAGGAACTGAGGCACATAACATGAGATGACTCAAGATTACGAAGAAACAATGGGAAGAGCTGGGCATAGGGTGGCCATCGTAGAGGACAATCTGGTTGTCTTCTGACCTCTGTTGATATGCAACTGAACACCTTTCTCTGGAACAGAAAAGTAGAGAACATATAGGCGTTGGGTTTTATATCAATAGAGGACAGAGTAGCAGAAAACCAGAATGTCCTGTGATGGCCACCCTAGTTAGGCATGGAACCTGGGCATCCTGCCTTTTAAGACTCCTGTGCATTAACCACAGAGCCAGTTTTTCTCCTGTTTGTCCATGTAGTATTTCCTTTCCTACATTCAGTTTTAGTCACACTCTACTTTCTTTTACTACACTTTTCTTACTTGCTTTTTTTCTTCCCTTATACCCCCTTTTTCAGCAGACTTCTTCTGCAGGGACCTAGTATTTCCCCACCTCATTAGTACTGATATTTGACCCTGACTCTATAAACAACCCTGTATTGATTATTATAAAATAAAATAAAAATAAACTCATGGTTTTTCTGTCAGCATCATCATTTTTAAGGTTGGCAGTAGTGAGACTTCCTTTAGGTACATGCAGATGTTCTCTATAGCTAATCTATGATCATGAAGTTTATTTTAAGATGCATGATCACAGATTGGGTCTGGCATGATCAAAGATTGGGTCCAGCATTGGGTCTGGCATGGAGGTAAGCCAGGAACCTAATCTAAGTCAGGATGGGTGGGATTGGGAGGGGTGGGCTAATGGATTTTCAGGAAGATTGGCAAGTCTGAAGAGAGTAGCAGGCTAACAGGTGCTTGGAAAGATGTTATCCATCTGGGGATGGAGGAACTTGGAGGACTACAAATCACTTCGTTAGAATAGGGGATAGGAAGATCACAGCCCTTGGGCTAGGGTAAATGGCTGGACTTTCCCACTGCTACGGCTGCTCTCTGAATAGGGTGGCTGTGCATCCTGGTTTGGCTGAGACACTCCAGGATTCTGTAGCCCAGTCCCCACCTGTTGGTAAAGAGTCCTGGATCAGAGTCTGCTGCTTGTAGGTAGAAGCAAGATGGGTGGCCTGGGGCAGGTGCCACCCCACCCACACGTGTCATGTGCTTTGTGCTGCACAGGAGCAACAGAGCCTGCTGCACCATGCCACTCTGCCTCCCCAAATGACCACCGTATCTCCGAATGTGTTCAAACATCTGTTAGATTAGGTTAGCAAATCAGGAGAGCAACTTTTTTTACACATTAAGTCAAGACACAGTGGAAAAATTAAACTGATTTTATTTTTTTTCAGAAAAGCTACTGTGCAAGGGAAATGTCATCATAAGTATTGTTGACCGTGGTGGAATTCTGTGGGGAAATTCCCTTGTAATATTTCTGAAATTATATCCTTGTATGAGCCATGGGTCATTTTTAGCTTGTGCAAATCATTTGCACAAGAAAGAAAACCCTAGAATTATCAATATCTTTATAAAAGAGAGAGAGAGAGAGAGAGAGAGAGAGGCTGTGGCTTCTTGGAATGACCACTGTTTTCTAATAGTGATGTTGCATTATTATGAATGTACACAATTCTGACTGACGCCACTTAATCATACACCTCTTTTGTCTGTTTTCTTACCTACTCATTTTGTTTAGAAAAGGGGTTTTAAGGAATTTAAAAAGTTCTTATATTTGATACTAAGACAGGAATCATGACTGAGAAATCCCTTTTCTGTCCGAGTTTTAGATCTGCTCTGTCCCATACTAATGATTAAATAGTAGGAACAATGTATTTATTGGTGCTAATTGCTGTCTTTTCTTGTTGAACAGTCAAACAGTAATCAAAGGCAAATTTAAAAATATATTATATTTGAAAAATGTAAGTGGAAAAAGTAAGGAATTAAAAAAAAAGTTTTAAAATTATTTTAATAATGAAAGCTTCAGGGATAGAGTTTTGAGAGAAGCAACAGTAGGAAGGGAGTTTATGGGAAGTGTGAAAGGAAATCATAGCATGGGAAGAGAGGGCATGTCTACATGTGTGCCCCACTGTGCAGTTATTTAGTACTTGCTTTTGCTAAAGCATGTACTAAATGATTGCCAGTACCCACTGGAACTGCGCAGTCCCAGCAGCACGTGTTGTATCTGATCCTACTTCATAGTAGCAACAAGCTACTACACAATAGGAGCAGCATCACAGTTAGTGCCCACTGACACTATATCATCATAGCTGAGCACTACAGCAATGTAGAGTCTTGTGTAGACACACCCAATAAGTAGGACAAAGTCTGTCTCTTGTCTGAGGGGGAAGTGAAATGGGTAGCAGGATGCAAGAAAAACATACACAACCAAGTTCTCAATACCCACTGTAAAGCTAATATAGTAAATATAGATAATATACATACAAGATAAACTCATTTAGCTAAGTTTAAATGAGGGCATGACATAACTATGAATAAAATGCTGTTCATCTAAACACCCCTTCTTATCTAAATCTTGAGGGACAGTTCCTCAGAAGGAGTCTACAGTCTATCCTATGCCAATGACAAATTTTAAAATATACTGTATTAGCATGATAAATATATTGAAATAAGGGCTGATTTAAATGGGGGATATGACTCACAAAAGTGTCAATAAATGTGTAGCCTCTTTTAGGTCATCAAAATTTAAACAACTTAGCTGCAAGTTTCATAATTTTATGAGCAGTAATTATATTTTGTTGTTGCCACATCGGAAGTGGTTTGAGTTGTGCAGTTCAGTCATCTGTTCAGTCAGTTATAATGATTGTCTTTTAAGCTTGTTTCACAATTGCAGTGAAGTGAATATGTGATGTTAGACTTTTGTAGACTGTTCTAGTTTAGATGTACTACCTTATTTATACTCTGGGTAATGTGAATTGTGTTTGGTGTTTAAGAACTGCTTTCCCACCCCCCAAAAAATTGTTATAAATGTGTGTGGGGGGGGGGATCATAGGGAATAAGTAGCTTTTTGATCCAACGCTTAATAATAATTGATGTGCTGACTCCAGGTGGTCAAATTTTCCTGATAGAAAATGCCATGTTTGCAAAATTGAAATTTTCTGTAGGATCTCTAGCTCTGGAAGGCTCCCATTAATTTTGCTCCATTTGCATTGAAGTCAGTAAGCTAATTTTAATAGGAACTTGTGTGACATGAGACTCCATATCATTTCTCCTGAATTTTTCTGGAGTTATTTTGGAAATCATTTCATGAGAAAAATGTTGTATTTTGACTTTGTCTTGAGTTGAGGCAAATAACAATAAAATGCTATTTTTATTTTTCTATGTTATTTGGCAAAAATGGATTTCTATTTTCTGGCTACTAGTAATGACACAGTAAGTGTGAGCCATCATTTCTCCTTTCCAGTCGTTCTGTAATTGTGCACCTGACTAGAATGCTTCCCAGTTCCTGTGATCCACTAAAATGCTGCATAGTCAACTGCATGGTGTTCAAAGTGAACGCAGTGCTGCAAAACCTTTCAGAAATAAACCTGATTAAATCAACTAAGAGCTGAGCTTTACTTAGTGGCTGCTGAATAGGGTAGATGTGGGTGGTAAAATTATTCAGATTTTCAGAGAAGACACAGAGGCTTGGTATTCAGGTCACATTTACAGAAGTAAAACAAACAATTACAATATCATGACATGACGTGCAAACATGCACCCAGTAAATGATAAATACTAATACCTAAAGATTCTTAGAGTCACTATATCAATTTGTCTGAATCCAGTTTTCACTAAAGAAAATATACATTACTAGATGCAGTTTTAAAAAAAGCAACAGAAAAGTAAACACAGCTGAATTGAAATCATTGTTACAGGTGTAGCCGTCTTGTTGCTGTTACTGACAAATTCACACGGAGCCTTTTTGTCTACATGGGGTTGAAAAAGATTGTAAAGGTCCACTAGTGCATATCAGATACTAATATTACAAAACACTTTGTGAGGTGTTTTCTTTATATTGTTCTTTGAGATCTAAGAATGGTTCATAAGTCTTTCATGTCATGTCAGGGTAACAGTGAGTGCATCTACATGTGCACTACACATACAATGCTCAGTCACCTATTTTACTGCACATTGATGTGTCACAAAAAACTGTGCTATTATGCACAATAAAATAGGCTACTGCACATTGTGTAACTTTAAAACAGTGCACACTTATTACTGTGCATTAAGGCAGCCTAATGCACATTTGTTTAGTACCGTACATTGGAGGTACTAAATGTAATGCACTTTAGGAAAAGCACCTTAATGCATGTATAGATACATACATAACCATCAACAAGGTTAAGTAGCCCTGTGCACATGAAATATATTCAGTGTGAATTAAACATAAAGGAGATATTAGGCTTGGCCATCCAAACCAGGTGTCCTTTCATGACTTTCCTGCTCCTCTATTTTTACTTTAGAAGCAAAACAAATAGATTTTAATACTGTCTTATATGATCATGGTACCTAGTAGGGAGCAAGAGAAGTTGCTCTGTGGATAAGGCAGAAGCTTATCTCTTATTATTAGTTTTTAACTAATCTAATAATGGGGGAGGAAGGGCAGAAGAGGGAGCGAAGGCAGAGAGGGGATGAAGAGAGGTGGGGTCTGAGGTTGCAGGAGTCAGCAGGCAGGGGGCAGAGGTGGCATGGGGCAGGCACAAGTAGGGAGCAAGCTGTTTGACTTCCCCCCCTTCCTTGACCTCAACACTGTCTGTCCCTCTGCAGGGATGAATTAAAGGTGACTTTTCTATAATTGGATCCTATACCTGGGAAATTATAACAAATTTATACATTTCCCATATATCAAATGTATTAATTGGGGGGTTGTCTTGCATTCAACTTAGTTTTGATTAAATATGGTAAAAAATCTTTTGACATTTTTGGGGGGCAAATTTGAAATTTTCTTTTGAACTTCTGGTTGTAACAATTTTTAAAATCTTGACTCTTTTTAAGATAGGAAAAATAATCTGAGATGTCAGAAATTCCTATAGGATGTGAAGACTGGTTCTGTTCAGCTTTAATTTGTATCACACCTCCTTCAAGGATGCAATATTTCAGCAAAGAGCAGAAAGTTTTAGAGTTATATTGTCCTAAATCTTCAGAAAAGTATTATTCTAAAACTCTTTTTGCTACCTCATACTCCTAAATTACTTTAAAATAATAATAAAACAGAAATCGTGTTTTTTCTGTTCTTGTTGAGAAGCAATAAACTGTAACATTTCCCCGAAATGAAGTCAGAGACAGAATTTCAAAGAGAAATGGAGATCTATGTTTCATTAAATGAAAAGAAAAGAAACATTGACTCCTGAGCACAGAATATGTAAACACCAGCAATTGTAGATGTAAGGTTTTACCACAGATCCCTGGCTGTATTTCATTAAAAAAAAGAAAAAATAAATACATTCAGAGTTAGCCTGATATTTCCCAGTCTACACAACTTAGCTCTTTGCCTAGATCCGAGACCCATTAGTTTTCTGATTAATCTGATTATTGTGAGTTGCAGATTTTAAAGAGTTTGCTTTGAACAAAAAAAACCTTTAACTTTTAAGTAAGAAACTAATTCAGGTTTCATTATTAGACATGTTTATATCTATAACCCCCCTTTCTCTGAGTCCAGTGGTAGCGGAGGACACCAGGGATGGCGTGTGTCTAATGTGGAACTATGAATGAATAGTGCATCAAACATCAGAATCTCTACTTAGACATAATTTGTATAAAAGTTAATGAGAATGCATCCTGAATTAGACAACATTTGGGTCCAGAACAGCAGCCTGGACCCTACTAGTGCAGATTCTTATTCCATCCTGAATGACTAACTTTATATGCCTCGTCTATTATCTGTACCTGATCCTGCAAGCTCACACTATGAATAGTCTTACTAAAATCTGTGGGAGTATTTGTGTGAGAGTTTGTAGAATCAGTTGTGATATGTACCACAACTCCTAGACACATTGGTGAAAGCAAAGTGAACATGGAATGAGAAACTGTGGCTTTTTTCCATCCGATCAGACTCTTTAGCTAAGTTTTATAAAGTCTGTGTGTGTGCATGCAATTCCTCCTTCCTGTCTCAGTCATTAACAATTCTGAAATTTTCAGCTCAGATTGTGCTCTTCTCCCCCATGAAGAGCAGTACATCTTGTATCATCTAAAAGTGTCATAAATGCAGTAAAGGAGCAACAGTAAAAATAACAGTCATTTATGTCTATTTAATTGGACATGCTGTATCTGGCATGCTAAACAGCTTGATGTTGAGCAGTCACAAGCACAGATATTATATAAGCATTCAGCAGTGCATGCATAGTAAAGTGTTCAGTTTAACGTGCTGTTCCAGGGCTTGTTTGGGGGTCGGAAATAAGGATTAAAGATAATACCACAGTGTAATTGTTACAGCACTTTAAAGATATTATAAAAAAAACCTACTCTATACTAGGATATTTTCATGCATTATTCATATGCATAGATTTATGTCTTGATCCTAAAACTGAATTGTGGAGATGGACAGCTGTACCTGCATAAAACCTCGTTGAAATCAATAGGCTCTGCATAGATATATTTAATAGGGTTGTGTGAAATTTCACTGGCAGTTTCATTTCAACACTGTTTTGACTCATTTCAAGCTCGAAACCAAAATCAAAACAAAACAGAGAGCTTGAAAACAGCCTCAAAATGAAATGAGGCAAGTCAAAATGTTTCAAAATTTTTGAAAAGTTTCAAGTTTCAAAGCTCAAGCTGGGCTTCCCTGCAGGGAAACAGGAACTAAAGTAAGAAGAGGAATGGGGAAGAGGGGAGAAGGAGTCGGGGAAGGACTGATCTCATTATTGACTGTGCAGCTGGCCAGTGACTGTCACCCTTCCCTGAGGTCTCTTTCAATCCCAGTGCTCTGGGGGAAGGATGGAAAAACTGCATAAAAGGCAGCATTGTTTGAACTGCCCTGCTTTCTGCCTTGGTGTCAATTACTGAGCTGTGTATTCCAGTTTTGCCTGTCAGCAGCCAGAGGTGCAGGGCCCCAGAACCCAGACTCCCCCTGCCCCTATCTTCTTGACAGCTGGCAGGCTTTGTCGCTGAAGCAGGGC
Organism: Crocodylus siamensis; assembly: GCF_052110815.1. NCBI lineage: Eukaryota > Metazoa > Chordata > Crocodylia > Crocodylidae > Crocodylus > Crocodylus siamensis. Next base: position 310,528,408 of record NC_143395.1, read on the forward strand.
CTAGGAGGCCTGCAGTTTTCATCCCCCTGTGCCCTAAGACAGACACAGTCCCACAAGCACCCATGTCATGAGTTTTGCCTGTCAGCAGCCAGAGGTGCAGGGCCCAGAACCCAGAACCCCTGCACCTATCTCCTTGACAGCTGGCAGGCTTCGTGGCCTCATCAGGGGCTAGCAGGCCTGCAGTTTTCACCCTGCTGCACCTTAACACACACATAGTGTTACCTATGACACGAGTGTTGCTTGTCTGCAGCTTGAGGTGCAGTTTCCCCAAAACCCCTTCACCTATCTCCTCGAAACATGGCAGGCTTCATGCCCTCAAAAGGGGCTACCATTCCTGCAAATTTCATCCAAATCAGGCCAGAAATGACAAAGTTGTAGGCTGTTTTGAGCTTCCCCATTATAGCCTATGGGCACAACATTGAAACAGCGAAACTTTTGACGAAATGAAATGGAACAGAGGTTTCGAATCAAAACAAAATTCAAAACAAAACGCTGTTCTGTTGAAATGTCTAAACACAAGATCAAATGGAATGGTGCCGTTTCGCACGCCCTAATATATAAACTGTTAATAAAGACAGCAGTGTTGTCCTGTACCCAAGTTACTGGATGAATTCATGAGATCTAAGTTAATAGTCTTAGCTCTTATGCTGAGTTTCTTTTTGACTTTGGAAAGCATCAATTTTTTCAATGGTTTAATCTTGTGATGAGCAAAGCCCTACGACTATTTGAATAAAACTTCATTTAGAACACATCCTTAAAATAAAAGATATTATGGGCCTATTTCAAAAAATCTATGTAACCTTTGGAAAGAGACATTTGTTTTTTCAAGTTAAACCACATGGTTTTTCCAAGAAAAATAATGTAAGTATGATGAGGGGGGTTAAAAGTGATTTTATGTTCCTAAATGACTTCTTTATAAATTATTGTTCAGAATAGAAAACTTTCCATTTTCATTAGACTGGTGACAGTTCTAAATTAGTGTTTTGATGGGTGGTCTGAAGAAAACATCACTTTCTCTATTCAGTAGGTTGTAATGATTGTGATCCCAGAATCAATTAATTCACATCAGCAGACAATGCACTTTTTTTCTCTCCCTCTTTCTCTTTTTGCATAGCACTCTTCTGTAATATCAATAATTTTGCAGCAATTAGTTGACAACACATATACCAGCCCATTTACCAGGCCATGAACTGTACTTTGCTATGCTTATATCAAGCTGTTCACTAATAACACTTTTAAGTGCTTCTGGTAAAAAGTAATGTCTGTGGGATTTTTGTATAAATAGATGTGGTCTTCAAAATGTACAGTAGTGTTGAATTAAAGGCTTCAGTGTTCCAGGTTTTTGTTTGCTGTAACTTAATTCTTATCCCCCAGTGATCAGTGTGGTTCCATAACAAATGCTATATAAGTTTATACACTGACACCTCCATGGAGGGTGCATTAATGCTGGAATGGGAAATTGACAAATAAATACAAGAAAAATAAAAATCTAAGAAATATTAGAATGTGGAGAAGTCTGTTGTATACCAGGCAATTTCAGCTTTCTCTGTGAAAGGGTTAAGGGAGACTCCCCGGCTAGGGACAGACATTCAAAAAGCCTGAGTCTGAATTGATTCAAACTCTGCAAGTTAGTCTAACCTGTCTAGACTTAAACCAGTTTGTAAATGCACAGACGCCCTCTCTGGACTGGAGAAATGTGGACGCATGCCTGCAGTGGCTCAGGCTAGAAGCAGCCTCCCTTCCCTTTCTGAACTGAACGGAGGGGGGCATGGCCAGGCCCCAGCCAGGATGCTTTGGTTATGAAGGGGTTCCTCCCCCACTGCTCCTGATCAGCCCAGCAGGGAGTTGATAACAGAGCTTTTATCAGCCCATCAGAAAACAAAAGCCTTTCTCATTAGTTCAAGCTGTTCTAAAACAACTTTTTCCAAGGAAGGACTGGAGGGATATTATGAGATTCGCTCTGAAAAGCCCACTGTCCTGTCTGCCTTTGTCCTGTCTGCCTTATACAGGCACCTCTCAGCATTAGCTAGCATACCACATGTTAGCTACAGTCTATGCTGTGGCAGGGGGGAATCCCTACTTGAGCAGGTTGTGATGCGGGAGGATGTGGAGCAGGAGGAAGCCAGGCAGATGCTACTGTGCCTGTCATCTTTGTCAGAACTTCAGCCAGGGGGCAGAGGGGAGGGGCCAGCCCAGCTCTCTGGAGCAGAGAGCCCCACCCAGGGCTGCAAAGCATCTGGGATACTGAGGGACTCTGATTTAAGTTACAGACATTGCATAAACTAGTTTGACCCAAATCAGTTAAGTCTGATATTACGTTCAACAGGTTTAAGTCTGATATTACGTTCAACAGGTTTATCTCAGACCAGTTTCAGCCATTTTCAAACTGGTTTATGTGCACTGAATGTCTGTTCTGCTACATATTTAAATCAGTTTCTGATCACTTAAACTGGTTTATGTATAATATCTGTCCCTAGCCCTTATGGATAAGGAACAGCGATCGCACCCGAAAGCTAGCAAAGCTAGCAAAGAACTTTTTTCCACCTACTCAATTGATCTAATAACAGAAATCACATCTACCCAAAGAACTTTCCCTGCCTAAGTCCTTAGTTCAACACGGCTACAACCAAAAACCTAGCAGGGTTAAAGAATTACATCTGCCAGATAGCAAAAATGTTGCCCTAATCCATAGTTGTCCTTAAAGCTCTCTGCACAGATCCCGTTCCAAAAGTTACAATCTATGTCCTTGTCCTGACTAGGGAAAAAGAGAATGTTCTACCCTGGGTTAGCTGACATACAGTAATACAAAGTGAAATTCCACATATTAGCAAAGGTAAGCACTGGGGTTCTACATAGTCTTTGCCTTCATCTGCTAACGTATGTGAAATTGATAAACTGCTTTGTCTTCACTAATCACTAGATTTAAATGCATGAATGTATAGTTTATATCCTAAAAATCTGACTTCTCATGAAAATGAAGCTTTTGATAGTTCCCATTACTCCTTCATGTGCATGCTGAAGGAGGGAATTGATTTGTGTTTAAATATGTTACTGTGACATACCAGAACCAAAATAATCTTTTAGATATGGTTTTGCAGTTCCAGACAAGTCAGTGGGAGGTACAGGGATACAAGTAATGAAAAGTGCATTCCACTTACATAAGGTGGGACTGTGAGTAAAGTGTGATTACTATAACAGTTCACTTTGACTTTTAGAATTTTGAAGTATTTATTCTTAATTTGTATCTCTAGTTCTACACTAATTTAATTTCTTGAATTATATTTTTAAGATCACTATTGCTCCCAAGGAATAAACATCTATCCTTAAAGCCCACATCGGCATTGTATGTTAGTATGTAATATACCAACATCAAGGCTAGATTCATCCTTCAAACTTTACTGGTGCCTTTCTGATTCTCATGTTTTTGCTAATGGTATAAGACATTTGTATTTTAAATGACACTACAATGTATGGCTTGATGTAATGTTGTCATCCTGAATGTGCTGATGGGTGGACTGAAACTGTAGATCAGAATACTTCCTATGCATTGTTGTGAAATGCTGATTCTCAAAACTAAAGTGCTATCAAGAGAGTACACCTGCTTCGCTTCTCATTCTCATCTTTGGCAAATATATCTGATCTCCATCTCTTGACTCCTAAGCATGTCAGGAGATGGAGATCAGAGCTTCAATTCACTGTGCTACTTTAGCTAATAATGATCCTGTAGGTCAAGATTGCAACACTATTTGGCAAACAGAGGCACCTTGGAAGGTAAGGGAATTGCAGAAAGAAACCTGGAAAGAGAGACAGAATTGATATCTGTTAAAAATATATCTGTATCAATGGTCACTAAGTCCAGACTGTCCAGACAGTCCAGAATGCTCAATGGTAAGGGGAACCTTGATTGCAAAGGAACATTCAGTTCACATTATAGTACATCATTCTTTTGTTGGTGGCTGACAACAAAACAGTATTGCAATGTTACACGTCTGACCTGAGTTAGGCAAGCCTGGATATTTGCACATCCATTAGTTGCTGAATGTATGCTATTCAAGACTGTCCCTGTTCCAAGGACAATTCAAATGGGGTAGGATAGCTGAAGCAAGCTATCCTAAACATATTTCACTCATTTTAATTTAAAACTGTGCATATTCAGTGTTCTTGGTTAACCACAGAAACATACCCCCTTATTTCAGCTAATAATGAGCCAGATCTTTTCTCAAGTATGTAACTCTTTTGGTATGGGACTAACATTCATAATTGGTGTCTTTATATGTTGCTGTGTTTGCATCCATTTTGACTTATAAAAAATCAAAGACTACACTATTATGTCATATTATATCATGTGCTAAGATCAATTACATTGAAACTTTGTTTTCCCGATAAGCTCCAATTAATAACTAAACGAGAAACCTAGCTTATTGAAATGGATAATACACCAAGCTTATACCTTTTTAAAATTTCCACTAACCTTGAACTGTAAGTTTCCAAATCATAGTAATACATGTAGGAGATGCATAGATGAAAAACATGAGAGGTTTGGAAATTAGGAAGCAAACTCTGTTCTTAACAATCACTTTGTATAACATTGCCAGTAAACCACTTTCAATTGGTTTTACATATCTATAATGTCTTTAATGATTTTCAAACAGGGTGCTGTGGGGTTCTGTGATCACCGTTGAAGGGTGATGGAAGGTGTGAAATCAGTCAGGGGTGGGCACAATATGGCCTGTGGTCTGTATCTGGCCCACAAGGCCATTCTATCCATCCTGCAGGGCCTCTGAAAAGTTATAAAATTAATATCTATCTTCCTTTGGTTCCTGTAAAAAATGACAGGAACCAGGGGCAGTAGGACCAAGGGAATCCCAGCAGGCTCCCACAATAGCAGGGCCCGCCTGGCCCCACCCTCCCAGCCAGAAGCCCCAACTGATCTGGGAGCATGTGGCTGCCCCAGTGGCACCAGAACCTCAGGTAAGGGGGGAGGGAGGGGGAAAGGGCAGGAGAGGACTCTGGGCAGGGAAGGAGCCCAGGGAAAAGTGGTCTGGGGAAAAGCTGAGCTCATGCCGCACTGGGCAGTGTTGGCTGTTGCTGCGTGCCTGGAGCTCGTGTGCTGGGTAGCCCAGAGGCGACAGTTGCAAACACTGCCCAGTGCGGCAAGTGCGGGGGGGAGGAGGCGGAGCTGCTTTCTCCATGTGCAGCCCCGATGGGAAAGGCCAGAGCCAGCGGAGGGCCCAGGATGGCTGCGGGGCCAAGTTACAAGGTTACTAAGTGCAGGAAAGCACCCCCTTCCCCACCCTGTGGCCGGCACCCCACACTGCAGCCACTCGCAGCCCACATGGGGCTGCCTGTGCCTGCTCTGGACAGCCGTGTGTGGGCTGCGAGCAGCTGCAGCATGGCATGGGGTGGGGGAAGGGCCGCTTTTCCCTGCACTCAGCTTTTCCCTGGGCTCCTTCCCAGTGCGGAGGAAAGCAGCCCCTCCCCTGCCTCCCTGCTGTAGCCGCTCACAGCCCATGCAGGGCTGTCTAAAGCAGGCAGCCCCATGTGGGCTGTGAGTGGCTGCAGCACGGGGCGCCAGGCATGGGGCAGGAGAGCAGCTGCTCCCCCCCCCATGCTCGGCACCACCTTGTAACCTGGCTCCTCAGCCATCCTGGGCCCTTTGTCAGCTCTGGCCTTGCCCCTCAGGGCCGTGCACAGAGAAACAGCTGTGGCTCCCCCGCTTGCCACGCTGGGCAGTGTTTGCCACTGTTGCCTCTGGGCTGCCCAGCACGTGAGCTCCAGGCACACAACAGCAACCAACACTGCCCAGCACGGCATGCGGGGGAGGCCACAGCTGCTGCCGCTGATGGGTGAGCCCGGAGCTGACTTGGAGCCCAGGGTGGCAGCAGGGCCAGGTTATAGCTCCCCCATCTCCCTGCTGATGTAGCCCAGCCCGGCTCCACAGACCCCTGCCAGCCTGTGCCCCTCTTTGGGGTCCACTGCTGCTGGCCCTGGGATACTGGTCCCAAGACATTGGGACATTGGTCCCAAGATGGTGACCAGAGGGTGGGCACCTGTCAAGGGGCGGGGCTACCATGCAGCCTTTGACAGCCTGCCAAAACCAAGTAAGTGGTCCTCCACCTGAAATAATTGCCTGCCTCTGAGATAAGTAGTTATGCCCAGGCTCATCCCTCCCTTGCCTCTCCCCAACCCACACTGCTCAGTCCCTCTGCAAGGAGGTAAGCACTGTAATAAGTTAGTTTTTGAAATGGGGTGCCACTCAATTCATAAAAGCTATGGAGGGGTGCCTTGACTTTAATGGGGATTCCTTGCATCTAAAAAGTTTGAGAACCAGTGCTTTCAGGCCTCTAAGTTTTGGTCCTGTCTTGCAACAAGTACACAAGTATAGGGTAGGGTGTTCAGGAATTTAGGTTTGTTTTTTAGGCTTACTTATTTGCATAACCGTAGTTCTAAGAATATTTTTAAAATAGTCAAATACACACGTTTTATTTGGATGTAAAGATGAAGCATCATTTTCAAAGGCTCTCTTAAAATGATTAGTGCATTTTTAGTATGTTATTTATCTCTAGGAGTAAATCAAATAGCTTTACTGGAGCAGCAAGTAAGTAGTTTCAAGTGAAAGTAACATGAGCTTTCCAGATACAAAATCCTAAAAGGGATTTATGTGCAATACAGTTTATGATGAAACAACTAGGATTCATACACAGTTACCAGTATTATTCCTGCCTCAAAACTTCCAAACAAGGGCATTGGAAGCTAATTGATCAGACATACCCTCTCTTTTTTCCACCCACATAGTCATACAAGTTATCGTTTCCACAACCTTAACTCTTTCTTCTTGGGGATGTCAGCTGTGTATCACCTTCTTCTCCAAAATGTCTCTCAACTGTTCCTTCAAGACAGCCCCATCATGATGATAGCCCCTCCCAATGCTCCCAGTAGTGGGTTTGCTGTAGTAGTTTTGGTGTATTATCAGGCCCTAGTTTGGTATACAGTGGTGTTTCTAAGTGAACAGAGTTAAAGCGCATAAGCTATAGTGTATGGTATGTATGGCAGTGGTATTGCACATGGCTGTGTGTCTAAGAATAGGCTGTATTTTGCTGGGTTGTCTAACATGTTGTTACTTTCACTATTTTGCTTTGGGCCATGCCTTTAATGTTTTACAAACTATTCTTTGAAGCCCAGCTCTCCTTCTCATGGAGAAGCAATACTTACACTGCTAAAGTTAATTGAATAAGTGGCATTTTAAGCCATTTATACAGAATTTTAGATCCTATTCCTTCCATGGCTCAGTACTACTTCATGAAGGAGAAGCCACTATTTCACCCAGCATCCTAGTAGTTAGGGCACTTTCACTAGGAAGTGGGAGACCAAGGATCTAGGCCCATGCTCAAAGGGAGTATGAAGCTATTTTCTTCCACTTTGCAGTAGAGTGCCTTAACTAATGGTTTAAGAGCACCTTCCACCAATCCACTTGAGGCTGGCCCAATGGGCAGTCAAGAGGACAAAAAGAATGGACTGTGGCCAACCTATTCAAGGTCCTAGGCAGTACCTTGGAAAGAAGTTTCCCTGGGTTATGGCCCCTGTTCCTGCCTGAAATGGTGGGGTTTGGGGGTTTGTTTTTAAAGTTGCTTTCAGTAGACATTGGATAAAATTAATAGACAGCAGTAAGATAGACTTCAGTGCATATGAAGCTGTCTTGACTAATAAGGCAGAGGCATCCACTTGTCAGGGAATAATGCCTTCTCATTCCCTCTCCTGCTCCTTTAGGAGTTGTGACATTGAACAGGGTAGCGAGGTTGAAAATGTACGTAGCATTGTCAAACACAGGTATTAACAAAAATGATTCAGCCTCTCCAAAATCATGAGGTTTCAAATAATATAACAGATCATTTTTTTGTCACCTGCCTTTGAGGAGATTTTTTTAGGTCCTTCAGAAGGCTCCAAAATTATGTGTGAACATTTCAGACTGAAATGTATCTTTAAATGCAGAAACAAAATATGAGTTGTCTCTTTGTAGAACAATTTATGGCTGGTTTATATGGTAGCTTAAATTTAATGTTTGGTATATCCACATACTAGGTCTCTCTGGGGCTGTTGCCTAACAATCTGCTTATTGTTAGAATCAGGTCTGGATGGCCCTAGATATAAAATATGGTTGGCACTGGCCCTCAGGGCACCACCAGTCTCCATCTGGCAGGGGAACTCCAAGGCTGGTGCCAACAATCAGCTGATTGTCAGCACGAGCCCCGAGGGCATGCATGGGTCTCCAACTGGATCCACGGCTGCCCTGTGGGGGAAAGGGCAGAAGGGAATCAGAGGGTCCCATCAGAGGCAGCTGCAGGGCTTCCCCTGCCAGGGACTTCAAACTCTATGGCACCTTTAACTAGATGTGTACCAGGGGTAGCAGACAGGACATAGAAGTAGCATCATCAAACACAGGCATTAACAAAAATGATTCATCCTCCCTAAAATCATGGGAGCTAGTGCCAGCAGAGGAATGGGAAAGTTGGGTGGAGAGGGGGAGTTAATTACTGAAGCCCTATGGTCCCACAACTTATGCAGGTGAGGGAGAATTATTGGCATTTAAATTTGTGAAGACAAATATTCAGTTACTAGTGTCACATTTTCCTTGTGCATATAAAATAAAATAAAGGATGTGATGTTGCTAAGGCAGTGAAAATAATAGTGTTTCATGACATTACCATTCTTTGAAAAATCCATATTTAGCTAACTTCACTCATTTCCAATAGTCTTGTGTGTGATAAGTGTGCTTTTAATATACTTAATAGATATTTTCTTTAAGGTTACTGTATGCAGAACCTAAGCATGTAAGGAGATGGAGATCAGAGCTTCAATTCACTGTGCTACTTTAGCTAATAATGATCCTGTGGGTCAAGATTGCAACACTATTTGGCAAAGAGAGGCACCTTGGAAGGTAAGGGATTTGCAGAAAGAAACTTGGAAAGAGAAACAAAATTGATATCTGTTAAAAATAGGTGAAATGTAGCCTCCTTGTTCTCAAAGCTGATGTGCTGTACTTCGTGTTATATAATACCGAGCAAAGTGATTACAGCAAATTGGCTGTAAAAACACAAACCAATAACATTTTGTTCCTGTTTTCTTGTGGGAGAAAGTGAACTGGGGACTCTAAGGAGTCAAAGAATAGAAGAAGGGTGACATGCAGCAATGGGGATCAGCAGGAAGGAGTGGGTGGGAGAAGAAATGCTTCCAGCTTACAAAAGAAAATAAGCAGGACCTAACCCCCCCCTCAAAAAAAAAAAAAACCCAAAACAAACAAACAAAACCAAGAAGGGGAAAAAAGGAGAGAGATGCAGCAGAAGTGGGGAAGCAAGACAGTGAGAACAGCTTGGTGTCCTTCATAGAAGGAAAAGAATAAGGTAGTAGTGACAGATTTCAATATTTATTGAAAGTCCCCTGTCTTTTTCTCTTTCCACATATTATTTTTAGCTCCACAAAATAGCCTTTGCCAATTTTATGGTTTACTCTGAGTTTGTGTTGGAAGAGCTGAGGAAAGCCTATCAGGGGCACATCCGAAGAAGCATGCACATGCAGAGGTGCACATTTCCTAGAGGGCAAATAGCAGTGGCACATATTTGTACCACTGCTATTTGTTCCCAGGCACACCCATGCACATACATTCTAGGATATGGCAAAGTGACCCAAGTGGGATAGGGAAGACTGGAGCTAGCACCTGTGTTGGCCCCAGCAGCCATACCTGGGGTCCAGTGCCTGGATCTGGCTGGCCAGGCTCCCTTTCTGGTGGTGCATGCTGCTGCTGCATGAGTCACGCCACTTTTTTTCAGTGGCGTTTTTGGGTTTTTTTACACCAGGATCTCCTGGTGTCAAAAATAACTGCTGCACTGCGAATTAGTAGCTCACTGAATACGTGCACATGTGCTGCATGCAGTTTGCAGCACCTCAGATTGCTTTGAGGTGCTGCAAATTGCATGTGCATGCTCATCAGGTCATATCCAGAGAGTTTGTTTGTTTATATGACTTCAATAATTAGCAAGGATTTTATACAAAGCACCAAATAGTATTCTCTACTGATAGTAACCAGTAGAATTAATTTTTTTAAGTACACCTGTCAGAGAGAGAATCAATTGTCATGTCCATTTTACTCATGGAAAAATTAGACTGGACTTACACATTCAGGCACACAAATCTTTAAGTTACTAAGTGCATGGGCCCTCAAGCTTTTCTGATGCTTCAGTTCCTAGACAAATTAAATGGAGGCTATGGTGCCTGTTTTTGCCAAGAATGCTCATCTGATTTTAAAGCCCCATATCTGGAAAAGACTGTGACAACACTAGGTGAAATGTAGCCTAGATGACCCAGAGGCTGAGTGCCGCAGTCAGCAACTGATAGTAAAATACAGGTTACTGGTTTTGGATATGATCATCAGCCTCTTTCCCTCACTTCCCCAAGCCTGGTTTCAGTCAACATGTAAAACCACAATATCAAAATAAATTGTTTGTATCTTTTTTTTTTAGTTTAGCAGCTAGTTTTCTAAGGGCTGTTTAGTGAAGCGATCATTTCCCTTTCTGTGACTCCTAAAGGGAAATCCTAGGGTGTCTTTTTATTACTATTTAGTTCTATCTAATATCCCGTTGACTTCTTATGACTCATCTGTATGCTCCAATGCTCATTATAACTCACTGTCAACATTGCAAAAAATTAACTGGAAAATTTATGCATTCAAATAAATTTCTAAATTAAAGAAAAATATAGAAGGAAAAATGGCAACTCCCTTGCCTAGGCCTCATCTACAGCACAAAATATTGCTGGGAGAGCTCTCCTTCCTCCCAGCAGAACTTCAAGAACATGCATGCCAGGTCCCTCTGCAGCAGCTCCGTTCTCCACTCTGCTAATACTGCACCACTATCAAGAAGAATAAGGCTTCTGTCACAATCTTGTAACTTGCTGAAAGTATGTTAAGACATGTTTACACCTTCAGTTGACTGTCATGGGCCATTCAGTGATTGATGCTTGCCCAAAATGTACAGGAAACCCTTGCCCTTTGCAGGGAATACGTTCGCATATTCCCTGAGAATGGTGAAATCGTGAATAAGGCACTGCGTTCATGAACGCAGCGCCCCGGTGGCGGCAATGACTGCAGAAGCCCAGCAGCAGCAAGCATGGAGCTCCTCAGGAGCTTCTCTAGGTTTATAAAGTGTATTTAAAATGTGGGTTCGGCATTCATGAATATTTGAAACCGTAAATGCCGAACCTGCGAATAGCGAGGGTTTCCTGTACTTTGTATTCAGGAGGCACAAGATCTGTAGTGGAGTCACCCAGAACTACCAGCAGTGCAGGGGTATGCATGTGCCTAGTGCCTTGGCAGTGGTGCTTCTATCTGCTGCCAGAAGTTCTGGGCTAGGGATAGACATTCAAAAAGCCTGAGCGTGAATTGATTCAATTTTTGCAGGTTAGTCCAACCTGGGTAGGCTGAACTGGTTTCTAACCCAACAGAAATGCTCTCTAGACTAAGGAAATCCAGGCACATACTTGCAGTGGCTTAGGCCAGAAGTCAGAGCGGGGGAGGGAGAGAGGGTAGCTATAGCAGCCCTTCCTTCCCTTGTACAGTGCTGAGCTGAGAGGGGACATGGTCTGGCCCCGGGAGGATGTTCTGGTTAGGGAGGCCTGCCAGCACCATCCTAGGCTTTTCCCCGCTCAAGGGTGGGAGTGTTGCTAGACCCTAGACCTTTGCTAGCATTCTGAGGCAAAGTAGGAGTGTGCAGTGTATGCATTTGTTGATGATATGAGGCTTTTCAATCTCCCTCCCTGCTTCTTTAAACTGTCTGCAGCAAACTGACAGGTGACCAAGCTGATAACACTGTTTATCACCCAATCAGCAAAACAATAGCCTCTCTCCAATACTTAAAACTCTTCTTAAACAGCTTACCTGTTGATTAGCTCCAAACAGCCCTAAGTGGTCACTGTTCTTCCTGCCTGTCCCAGTGAAATTGGAGACGCGCACACACACACACACACACACACACACACACACACGTGCGCATTAACCAGTATACCACATGCCTAGGGTCTGTGAGGCTGGGGTCCCTGCTGTGGGAGATGGGAGGGAGGGAGGAGGGGGTTTCTTGCTTGAGCAGTGGGGGGTTGGGCAAGGGGAAGCCAGGCAGACCCTTTTGTGCCAAATAGGGAGCAGAGGGGAGGGGCCAGCTCTGCTGTAGAGCAGAGAGCCCTGCCCAACCCAGCCCAGAGAGCATGCCAGGATGCTGGGGGTGTCTGGTGTATCTTAAACCAGCAAGGGGTCTGTGACACACATTGCATAAACCATTTTGACCCAAATCAGTTAAGCTTGATACTTCATTGAACCATGTTTATTTCAAACTGGTTTCAGCCATTTTCAAACTGGTTTATGTGCACTGAACATCTGTTTTGTTACAGGTTTAAACCAGTTTCCGATCACTTTAAACTGGTTTATGTGTAACGTCTCTCCCTAGCCCTGGTGATAGAAGTGTACGGATGCAAACATAGATTTGTCTTCAAAATCATTATCATATTTTAATTCAAGTAGTTTGCATCTTAAATTAAGCCCACGGTTTATAGTTGGATGATTCAAAGGTAGTAGTCACCTTTTCCCCAACTCTAACAGAGAGGGGAAAAAATATGCAGTGCTTTGGTCTGAAAACTTCACAAATCCATGTTGAGTAAATGAATCTGAAGGGATAAAATGTGCATATTTATTTAATAGTAAGGAAACAGTTTGTTTTTTCTCTAACTCAATTTTCTTGCCTTGAGTGTAAGATTTTAAACTTTATTGAATTTTACAATTTTTTTTACTTGAAACAAATCTAGCTTTGCTCCAAAATATTGTTTCATCTTGCTAAGCTGTGGACAGAGTTTTGGAAGCTTTCTAATGAGTCCATTTCTCGGAAGAAGAAAAACCAGAGCCATGTACGCTGTCAAGATATTTATTCATAACATATATGCAAGTTCCTGTTTACATTGAACAAAGAGGGAGATACATTTCAGAAATCATTGCACTTGGAAACTAGCCAAAAGAATTTTGTCTCATGAGCTGCTGCTTGACTTTTTTTGGTCCACTTTCCTTTTGTCAGCCACCTCATACATTACCCTGTACCCTATATAGTTTCAGCAGTGTGGGGGAAATGAGCCAGACCTTTCATCATTACATTTTTCCCAGGGCTGTCTGGCCAACAAAGGACTAGATTCTATCATTCTTACTCACACTGAGTAAATCCTGTTCCTTCTGAACAGGAGAGATCATGAACAGTATGGATGCTTACTGGAGAAAAGAGATGAAGGTAGGTAAAATAATGCTTTCTTGCTGAAGACAAATCACATACTTGTATTTACTTTAAGCAATAACACTGATATTTTTTTAATTAAATGTGTCATTAACCCTCCATTATTATCATCTGCATATGCTTTAGTAGAATAAAAACTATAAGGGCAGTCAATCTGGGTGAAATGAGGATGAGAAGAAAGCCAAACACAATTTAAGACCATGGAAATATTCCTTACAGCATGTTGGGCATAGTAGTGCAGAGCTTTAATGTTATTATACTTCTCCTTCACCTGTCTAGCATTGGCTGCTGTTTGAGAGAGGATATTAAAAATGAAACATTTGCCTGTTCTAATAAGCTATTCCTTATTATTGATTCCTTTAGGCAGGTTATTCTTAATAACAGAATAAGCAGACTGAATAAAATTACCTCAACCTATAATTTGCAACATTTAGCCTGAACTGAAAGAAAATATTTATTTTTCTAAATTGTAATGTAGTTTTCCTAAAGTATCTATCTAAAATGTATATGCCACTCTTCATTAAAATTAATTAAGCTGGACTGTTGCACTTGTTTTATAACAAGCTCAAAAGAACCGCAGAGATTTTGAAAATGAATGATTCATACTGAGAAAGTATATGTAAATTAGGAGATTTTGTATGAGTCCTAATTTATGTATCTCATTTAATTTGAGGATATTTTATGAACAGTTTAGAAAGATTGTTTTCATATTGATATATACAGATTATACATTTTTACCTGTACTTTGAAGAATTAATAAGATGGATACTACGTAATATTTGGGTTAAGTGCCTACTTTTTACATATTTATTCATTTTATCTTGATAACCCTGCAAAATGTTCCTATATCCTTATTTGACAACTATCATTTGTGACATATGTTGCCCAGGTGACCCTCAAAAGATGCTACATCCATGGATTTCCCATGAGGTGTTCATCAGATCATTTTACCACAATCCACTGTTCATTTTGAAGTTTATTCACATAGATAAGGTAGTATTGTCACATTACTCACAACAAAAGCTGCCATTCTCAAACAGACCATGCTATTGGAAGGCTCTTCCAAAAAAGGTAGAGTTCCTTTAGAGTGCATGTGCAAAATATTGCAATTCAAGGGATATACTGTGTTGATAGTCCTTGCTGTTAGTAGAAACCTTACAACTTTAAGGAAGACCAAGGGTATGGGTTCTTTTATCTGTTCAAAATAGCTGGTTCAAAATAGCAGCTAGTGATATAGAAAGTCACAATATTTAACCACTACCTAAATGGATGTGTAGCACATGAATAGATATAAAGTGGTATAGAATAGGATTTTATCTGGAATCAGTTTACTTGATTACCATGAAAAGTCATAGCAGAACTTAAACAGTATCAGAGATCTCCAAAGAGTGAGCAAAGACATTTGGTGTGGCCAAAAACAAATGATTGCTACTTCAAAATTTTCAAAAATATGTTCCATTTACTTCTATTCTAAGAGGCCTTCTGAATGGGAAAATCATTAATGATGCCACTTCTGGCATAGAATTTATAGGAGAATTAGGGTTGGAAGGGGCCTCTAGTCCAACCCTCCGCTCAAAGAGGGACCATGCCCAATTAGATCATCCCAGCAAAAGCTTTGTCCACCTGGGTCTTAAAAACCTCCAAAGATGGAGATTCCACCACCTCTCTGGGTAACCAGTGCTTTACTACTGTCCACATGACCATTTTTGTCCTAATATCTAACCTAAACTTCCCTTGCTGCAACTTCAGACCATTGCTTCTTGTTCTGTTATCCTCCACCACTGAGAACAGTTTAGCTTCTGGAAGTTGAAGGCTGTTCTTAAATCCCCCTCAGCCTTCTCTTCTCCAGACTAAATTATCCCAGTTTCCTCAACCTCTTCTCAGAAGTGATGTGCCCCACCCCTTCACCATTTTTGTTGCCCTCCACTGGACTTTCTCCAATTTGTCCACATCCTTTCTCTAGTGGGGGGAGGGGCCAAAACTGGAGAAAGTACTCCAGATGTGACCTTACCAGTGCCAAGTAGAGGGGAATAATCACTCCCCTTGATCTGCTGGCCATGCTTCTACTAGTGCAGTCCTGTATCCTGTTAACCATCATCTTAGCAAGGGCATGCTGTTGACTCATTTCCAGCTTATTGTCCGTTATAACCCCTAGGTCCTTTTCTGCAGAGCTGCTGCTTAGCCAGTTGGTCCCCAGTCCATACCAGTACATGGGATTCTTCTGTCCTAAGTGCAAGACTTTTTGCATTTGATCTTTTTGAACCTCATGAGATTTCTTTTGGTCCAATCCTCCAATCTGTGTAGGTCTTTCCAAATCCTAGCTCTGTCTTCCAGCATATCTTCTACTCCCCTTTACAGTCCATTCATCCAACCCATACTTCCTTAGCTTGCTTGCGAGAAAGTTGTGAGAGACCATATAAAAAGCCTTGCTAAAGTCAAGGTATATCATGTCCACTGTTGTCCCTACATCCACAGAGCCTGCCATCTCATCATAGAAAGCAATCAGGTTGTTCAGGCATGACTTGCCCTTGATGAATCCATGCTGACTGTTCCTAATCACCTTCTTCTCCTCCAAGTGCTTAAAAATAGATTCCTTGAGGACCTGCTCTGTGATTTTTCCAAAGGCTGAGGCTGACTGGTCTATAGTTCCCTGGAACCTCCTTATTCCCTTTTGTCAGCATGACTACTATATTTGCCCTTTCCCAATTATCCAGGACCTCTCCAACTGCCACAGGTTTTCAAAGATAATGGCCAGTGGCTCTGCAATCACATTGGATAACTCCCTCAGCACCCTCAGGTACATCACGTCCTGCACCGTGGACTTGTACACATCCAGCTTTTCTAAATAGGCCCCAGCCTGTTATTTACTACTATTGACTATTGACCTCCTCCCCAAGCAGTCTGCACCTGGGAGCTGACCATGCCTTTGAAGACTGAGGTGAAAAAGGCATTGAGCCTTTTCTGCATCCTCTGTCACTCGGTTGCCTCCCCTATTCAGTAACGGACCTACACATTCCTTAATATTTCTCTTGTTGCTGACATAGTTACAGAAACGCTTCTTGTTACCCTTCTTGTCACCCTTACTAGCTGCAACTTCAGTTGCACTTTGGCCTTTCTGATTTCATCACTGCATGCTCAAGCAATAGTCTTATAGTCTTCCCTAGTCATGTTTCAATTTCTTGTAAGCTTCCTTTTTGTATTTAAGCTTACTGAAGAGTTTTCTGCTCTTCCAAGCTGTGTTGCCTGCTATATTTACTATTCTTCCTGCACATTGGGATGGTTTGTTCCTGTGCCCTCAGTAAGGTTTCTTTAAAATACAATGACTTCTCCTGGACTTCCTTCCTCCTCAGAGTAGCCTCCCAGGGGATCCTGCCTATCAGTTTCCTGAGTGAGCCAAAGTCTGTTTTTGTGAAGTCCAGGGTCCTTTCTTTGTTGCTGTCTTTCAATAGGCCAATCTCCTAATCCTGGAGTTCTGAGCAATCATACAACTCTTTTACATAAAGCACAATTCCTCCTCTTTTCCTCTGTCCAAAGAGATGTCTTTGAATTGAAAAAAATGTTTGACCAATATGAAGAAAGTAGATGATGCCATCAACATTTTTATGAATGATGTGAACACTTTTGCTGCTGCCTTGTTAAAAAAAATAATAATTACTAAAGAACCACAACACTGGATTTCTTCAGGAAATAAAACCTGGTTACCTGTCTTCCAGAATGTACAAGCTGGAGATGGAGAAGTCAAATCTTATAAAAGTAAGTAAAAAGAAATATCAAGAAAGAAAAGAGGAAAAAAACTAAGTGTATTTACCTCACTGCTTGGTATTTAAGGTTTCAGTAACAAACTGCTAAATGCATTACAAAAATAAGCCTTTATAAAACGTTCAGACTCCAAAAATGCTATATTGCTAGACATAGACTCTTAAAAGAATCAATCCATAGGCATAGGCAGACAAGGTTTGCATTGTTAAATAAAAAGATATTGCTGTAACCTAAATACATGCATAAGTATCATTTACTCCTGGTGGTTTTAAAGCCTAAACTCCAAAAAGAGACTGCATCTACTTAGCATGGGTGAGGACAGGTATTAGTCATCAGTTTTGCTTCTAACACCATCTTCAGCATCTACCTTGAAGATGCTCTCCCCCATCTTTGTTCTCTGAAGTAGCCAGGCAGAATGCACAAACCTGCTCCTTACTGGTGAAGACTTCTCCAGGCTCTAGAAGTAAGTTCAGTCTGTATCCAGCAAGCAGCATCTTTCTATATCTCTGTAAAAGAAAGACATGAAGAAGCTATTGGGTTATATTATCTAAATATGTGTATTTGTTTTTAATTTTCAGGTTTCTCCATCTGTCAGTTTTGTATCTACCAACAGAGATTCTCCTCTTGACAACAGAACCACAAACTGTCACTGGTGAGTCCCTGGACATTGAAGCTGCTTGAGCAGATGGAAAGAAAGAGCATGAGGAAACAGCTGTTCTCTGTAAAGTTCAGTAAAGCAGAGAGACAGCAGTGAAGCAGAAACCTCTGTTTCATCTCAAGTTCTTTTTCTTCTCCAGAATTCATCTGTTTTATCTTGACAAAGATGCCTGTTTCTCCTAGTTGCCCAAGACAAACATGTACCATATACAGCCAAACAGAGGATGTTTACAGAAGAAAATGCAGCTTAACTGGCATGATGGATTTGAGCTGGGACAGGAAGGACTTCAAATTCTGCTTGCAGAATGGGAAGGAAAGGCTTTCAGAAAGTGCCTCGTCTTGGGTACAAGAATGGCATCTCCTTCCTCAGTATTCTGGAAAATCCTTATCAGCATTTGTTCCCCAAAGAAAATGTGGAAAGGACACTGGCAGGAATGCCACAAGATGAGATTCGGATGAACAACTCAGGTCAGTGAAGGAATGGTCAAACCCAGTGAATAACATCTACTTTTAGCTATATAACCTTGTCTTACACTGTTTAGGGCAAGCCTGTAGAGTTTTAGTTAGGTGGTAGGAGCCGAAAGCACAGGCAATTGGTATATGAAAGTGTCTTCCTGGTAGAAGAGAGGCAGAAGGGAATTATCATCTCTGTTGCCCAATCCCATGAGGACTCCAGAAAGCCTGCTGTATATATAGCTCCTTAACTGACAGAATTTGGTTTGACAGAATTATTGAAAAAGTACATGCCGTTGTGATCCATGTACTTTTGAAGCATTTTATCCTGATATTTCTTTATGTAATAATGTTACTTTTAAGAAAAACGTAATAAAAGGTGTCTAAATTACAAGTTCTATGTTTTTTATTGAAAAAGTCATGATAAAAGAAAATTGTGTTTTGCCATTTGATTAATTTTTTGAAGTTTCCATTAGTTGTTCCTGCTTCATACTTTTAATTCAATTTCTTCACCAATGCGCTACAGTAATTTGTATGGTACTTATTCTGCCAATCTAGTAATAAGGCATAATGAGCAAACTGTCACTGTATAAATGTTTATATGTAAGGTGTTAAATTCTGTTGATATTTGGTATAAAAACCTCATCTGAGTTATATTCATAATGTCCTATATGTGCTAAGAGGATGAGATAAAACTAATTAGCTGGGTCCTTAGCTGGTCTTGTTAGCTCATTGTTTAAATATATACCAAAGAAGTCTAAACTCCATGAAAAAGAGAGCACAGGATTCCCAGCATTTTAGTCCTATGGAAATACACAGTCAGACCTCTGACAAATAGCCACATATGTACTAGTGTTAAACACTGGCTCTGGCTATCTTTATAGTATAAGGATCTTTTTAGATAAGGTTCGTAAATTTGTCCAAATGTTATCCCAACAAGAGGCCAGTGGGTGTTTTGGTGTTTTATTTCTCCCAAGGGTTTCCACTTCATAGGGATAGCTAACTTTTCTTGACTCTGAGTTAGTTGAATTTTATGCAAAGCTTTTGCTTTTTCCTTTCCTTTCCCTTTCCTCGCTACACTACACTAGGGAGCCACCTACTTTCTTCTCCAGTTTTATACACATCCCTAGTTTCCCCATAATGGATACACCAGGGTGCCTGCAGCCATGTGGGGTTGCTGTGTGCGTAATTACAGTGGATTAATTGAGTCTGCTGGAGCATGCTAATTAATGTATTCAACAATCTTGCCAATGTTTTGAAGCAAGGGGATGCTGATACACAAGACACTATCAGTGCTTTAGTTAGAGCAGCTCTAAAAGCCCATGTAAAAACACCCTTAGTTTTTACAATGGGCTGTAAAAATCTAGAATAAGGAGGTATACTTTCTCCTTGTCCAAACGCTTAACTCCCATTAAAAAAAGACTGTTGGGAGAGACATCATGATTTTAATTGTTACTGTACTTTAGAGAAGAAGTTCCCGAACTGTAGTATGTGTACCCCTGGGGGGTATGCAAGACATCTCTGGGGGGTACGTGGGATAAATTGTCACAGTGGATTTAATTTTCATTTTAATAATAATTGGCATTTAAGGGGTTCAAGTATAAAACATATGCTGGTAGAGGTACACAGGTGGTTCATAAATCTGGAAGGGGGTACACAATAAGAAAAAGTTTGGGAAACTCTGCTGTAGTGAGTTTCAGATGTACGTTGAGGAAAACACCAGACTTCATAAGTATTAAAGCTTTTAAGGTTTGATGAGTGAATACTTAACTGTGGATAAGTGGTGGGGAAAGGGATAGTAAGAAGCTGAGGTATAATTGTTCCGGTTGCTATAGGCTGGAAGATGGTTATTAAATCCTTGTATTTAGGGATTCATAAATGGACCAACCTGACAGATGCTTGTAGAATGGGTGTCTATGGGCACATCAACATGTGCAAATTAATGCAAAACAAAAGCTCTGGTACATATTGCATCAGAGTTTATTGCTTCTGGGCACCATGTTTACACATGTGCCCAGGACTGCAGCACAGTGAGCTGGTTCAGAGCAGCCCCAGCTTGCAACAGGCCTGGGGGGTCAGCCTGCCAGCCTGGGGCTGCTTTGCCAGGGCTCAATGTGCAAGAGAGGGGCTGGCTGGGGCACAAGGGTGCTTCAGTGTGGGGTTAGCTGGCAGGCAGTCTGGCATTGAAGCACCTTTGTGCCCCAGCCAGGTGGGTTCACATCTACACGTGCGTTTCTACACAGGAAGGAACTCCACGGCACCATGGTACTTGTACTTACAAGTACTAACCTGCTGCAGAGTTCATTAATTTCCTGTGGCCTAATAGGGCCACACATATAGATGCCGAGACATTTACTGCAGAGCTAATTAGGCAGCTCTGCAGTAAACATCTCATGTATGCCCAGCCTGTGTCATGTAGATGCACAGAAGCAGAGAACAGCATACAGTAGGGAGGCTCGAAACACAAAATGAGTCATCTGTAAACAAATACTATTCATCTACAAACTGTGATGAAGGAATCCAAAATGAGTAGTGTGGCAAAGGCAGAGGGCGGAGAAGTTTCTGAAATTGTTTTTTGAGTATGGAAAGATGCAATGTGTATGGTGAAAAAACAGAGAAGAATAGAAGAGCTGCACTAGAAAGACAGGGCTGTGGATACTGGAGAAGCAGTTTATACATGTGCTCCACAAGGTGGGGATGTGGGGGTGCTTTAATTAAAGTGCCCAGTATCACATGTATCAGCGTCCCTGCATGGAAAAATGGCAGTGGGGGCACTTTAAAGCTTGTAAGAAGAGCTTTAGTTAGGGCCCCTGCCGCCATTTTTCAGCAGAAGGATGCTGATACACATGATGCTGGAGTCTACTAGAGTGTGGTAATTTCCAGGGCTCCACCTGAATCCATTTATCAAGTCTGCTCCAATGTGTTGTAATTATAGGTGTTAGAGCAGCCTCGATACACGTGTATAGATGCCCTGTATAGGTACATGAACACCAGGGAATGAGCAGGAGTAAAGAGGGAAAGACAAACTAGGGAATTCTAGATAAGTGTGAGGGCAATGTTTCTCCTTCTTACTTAAATCAAATCCTATCTGAAGCCCTGGGGATCAAAGCTGTAGGAAAGGTCGCCATAGACTTATTCAAACTTGCTTGAACATAAAACAAAGTTTGATTAGGATTAGAGTACTGGGTGATGGTTTGAGTTAATTCTTAGTTTAATCAAGCTTGTTCTTCTGTCCCAATTACAAATAGAGATAATTTGTGAATTACAGCTAACTGTAGAGAGATTTGGACACTAAATAGGACTAATCTTAATTTTTTTAAACATTAAATAGGACAAACATTTAACACTAAATAGAACTAATCTTTTTTCTTAATTGGTGGGGGGCAGT
The DNA here is from genome assembly GCF_052110815.1 of Crocodylus siamensis. Lineage (NCBI taxonomy): Eukaryota > Metazoa > Chordata > Crocodylia > Crocodylidae > Crocodylus > Crocodylus siamensis. Next base: position 310,549,981 of record NC_143395.1, read on the forward strand.
TGCTCAGGTCTAGAACTGAAGAGTTTGCAAACTGTTTGGATTCGTGTAGCTGCAACATCTGAGAAAAAAAAAACTTGAGAACCCTGAAAAAGCTTGTTATGAGTAACCTTAGCAATTCTTCTTTCCCACAAGGACGGTTCCTGCTTGCAAAGAAGAGAATGCTCCCAATAGTGCATCTCCCCCGCATTTAAAGTTGCTTTTTGAAAGAGGAACACAAACATGCTTGGCCCCACTGCAATTTTTACTGTAGTCAGCTAGCAATCCAACCGCAGTCTCTCACTGCAGCTACGCCAGTCCAACTCTATGTTCCATGCTATGAGCCTTGTCAACTCAGTGCCAGCATTTATTGCACTTCACCTGTGTTCAGCTGGCCGCAGACAACTTGTGTACTGTATATTCTCCAGTGCATTTTGTAGTTACAGTTCACTGAACACATCTGTAGCTTAAAGGAATTATATCAAAATAAAACTGTAAGGTTCATGATTTATTATTTAATTTATTAACCTGTTATTGAAAAGAGCATCAATACTGAATTCACCACCTGAAATGAGCTTTATGGAATGGGACCATTATTTCTATTTCATCTCCCCAATAAAAATACACATTCTGACAATCACTGCTGACTAACATATGACTTATTTTTAGGGATGAAAATACTGATTAAATAAATATTTATTTAAACTGTAATTACAACAGGTTAAATGATTAATGTTTAGTGCAAGGATGGGAACAGGTACTGCAGCTAGCCCGTAGCTCTGTGAAGTCAGGAGGGAGGGGTGCTGAGCATCCAGTGTGTGCCTGCTCTGCCCCACCCTGCCATGGAGGAGGGGCTGCACCCACCCGCCAGGAGTAGCATAGGGAGTTGGGGGTCAAAGCAGGCCTGCCAGGCAGGCAGCAGAGCCCAGGAAGCCCTGGGGGGCAGCAGCCAGTAAGGGGTTGCAGCCACTAGCACACAGCTTCCTAGGCCCAGCTGCGTCAGTGCAGGGGGGAGGCAAGAGCTGCCTACCTCTCCCCCACTCTCTCCTGCACTGTTGCAGTGGCTGCAGCCTCTTGCCGGCTGCTGCTGCCCAGGGCTTCTTGGGCTGTGCTGCCTGCCTGGTGGGGCTGTGCTACCCGCCACATCCCGTGAAGTGTGCCATAGTGAGGGGTTGCAACCACTGGTGTGCAACTTCCTTGGGCCAGAGGGGAGGAGAGAGGCAGGCAGCACACCCCTGCCAGGCAATGAGCAGCAAGTGTGCCAGTCAGTGAGGGGCTTTACGAGCCCACTGCAGATGCCACAAAGAAGGAAACAGGCAACCTCTCCCTCCACTTCCCTCCTCCCTCCCTCCTGCCTTCTGGTTCCTGCTGGAGCACCACAGGGTTTCCCTTCCCAACCTTCCCACCCAGACTGCGCCTAGCCCCAGGCTAAATGATAACCCATAAGCTAGAACTAGTTATCACTGAGTTGATCAGTTAAGCGATTAATCATTTGACCATCACATCCCTCCCTACTCATTTTACATTTTTTTTAATTAGGGAGGTCAGTTGCTCAAGTCTAAAACTCCAAAGATTGCAAACAGTTTGGATTTATGCAAACAGTTTGGATTTATGCTGCTGTGACATCCAAGAAGAATATTTGAGAACCCTGTAAAAGCTTGTTATGAGTAACCTTAGCAATTCTTCTTTCCTACAAAGGTGGTTCCTACTTGCAAAACATATAACTCTCCCAACAATCCATCCACCCCACATTTAAAGTTGCTTTTTGAAAGAGGTTCACAAACAGGCTTGGCCGCACTGCAACTTTTGACTGTAGTTTGCTAGCCATCTTCTTCAAGTTTTAAAGAAAGATGGGCAAGCTGGTTTTCCACAACCCACATCTTCACTGCAGATATATTCAAGAAGAATATGAGTAGGTTCATTTTTCAGCAAAATCAGCTGGTCTAGGAAAAGTTAGCTTCTGTGTTTCTTGCTATTGCTGCCATTTCATAAGCCAGTTACAACATTCTAGGGCTGATCTATACTGGATTGCATAGATTAAAAAGGTTATAGGCAGGGTACTAAGGACCCTATCTGTGGAGAAACATGTGAGCTGGTTGTTCAAAGAGCTATATAAGATCTAGGCCCTGGAAATATTGATCTCATCTCACAATTCCATCTCCATAAAGTAACTCAGGCAATACATTTGATGATGTGATGGAGAGCAGAAAGAGTTATAGGTCATAGACACCATGCAGAGGTGATGTGATTGTGTGATCGCAACAATCAAGTTGGCTAAGCAAAGTTCAATGAAATTCCCTGAATTTTGTATTGCAGTGTGCATTTCAGTTTTCAGTAGCAACTTAATAATATTCACAGCGGTACTATAAGATTGATCTAGTAACTAAGTCGGGGCTGGGATGCTGTGGGCACTAAGGTGCAGAGGTTGCAAGTTCAAGGCCTTAGGAGAAGCACTCATGGTGTAGCCTGCTAGATTCCAACATAATTTGCGAATTCTGTTATATTAATACCGTGTTATAAGGACAAGAAAAAGGAGAGGAAGTAATAATGTGAAAATACTATCATTACAGACCTGGGCAAGGTAGCATAAGAGTGGTATTGCAGCTATGACGGTCCATAAATTATGTGGCTGACAAAGATTTCTTAGGGTGATATTTTTTATTGGACCAAATATGTAGTTGATCTGTAGTTAGATAAGCTTTTGAATGCAAGACATTCTTCCCTGGGTTACCTGAGGTATGGTGACCTGAGAAAGAATTTCTTGTATTCAAAAGCTTATCTAACTATACCCTAACAACATAGTTGGTCCAATAAAAAATATTACCCTAAGAAATCCTTGCCTTTCACTGAATCGGTCTTTGGGAAAACACATTAGTGTTGATGCTTAATGTACATCTTAACATTTTAGCTTAATTATAGGTATATAGTCAGTGTAATACTAAGGAGTGTATCCTTTTAACTCAGCAATCAAATAGAAATGCCCAGACATTAGCATTGCTGTTAAATCCAATTTATGTGAGATGAGATGCTAAATACAGAATATCTAATAGTATTTGAATAACAGGAAAATACTTGTTTTACAAAACCACCTTTTTCCCTGCATTGCACAGATTCATAATTAACATAATTATCAATGTTTTACAACAGAAAGAACTACCTAATTTATACTGACTACAGCTGATTATCCTAAGTCAATGGGACTGTACTCAGAAGATGAGGAGAAATTGCCCCTAACTGTACATTTGAAAAAGATCATGTGAAGACATTGTTACATGCTGATGACTCTGACAGAACCATCAGTCTTATAAAAATGCTTAAGATAAACATAAAATTTGCCCCAACATTGCTTTTTCATGTCATTAATCTTCCCTTTGGTGTTCTATTATTTTCTGTAATGAAACATCCTCCTGGGCTCAATGAGGCTCTGGGCTCTTTTTAGATATTAAAGGTTAAGCTGTCAAATCACATTTGTTTGCTTATTTGTGATAATAAACTAGAAGATAGTAACTCTGCAGTTGAAAAATAAAACTCAGAATGATACTGATATTTGATTCAGATATTTATGACATGGAATTTATATTAATCTATTAATGAGCTTTCAATTATATTAGCACAACCAGAGACAGATAGTGGATTGTTAAAAATCAAGTTGTATCATTCCATCTTGATTAATGCATTGTCTATACCAGTGGTCTCCAAACTTTTTTGATCGCACACCCCTATCAGTAAAAAATGTTTGAGCACACACCCCCAATATATGTATATTTATTTATTTATAAATTATATACATGTACTACTCGCATACAGTACGTGACATGTGACCGTCTGACATACGGACCGAGTGAGGGTGCCAGTGTCAATCCGTATATTAAATATTAGTAAAGCTTAATTTCTTTCTTTTTTTTTTAGATAAAAAATAAATATAAATAGAAGTTCTAATATTTTCTTCCCACACCCCAATGGATCATCTTGCGTACCCCTGGGGTGCGCGCACCCCACTTTGGAGACCACTGGACTATACGAACACTTTCTGGTTCCTGGTATTCACCATGTCATGGTAGAAACTTGAGACGAGTGAGACAGATGGAAATACACTACTGACATATACAGAATTACAACAGATTATCTATTTTTAATTTGGCACTCAACAATTTCAATAGTTATCTTTTAGCACAGGGCTATATCATCACTCTTCAACCTAAAAAGGTATTTAAAAATTATTTTAGAAGACTTTGTATAGAAATTACGTTATTTTTCCATTTATGTTCTCGGTTCTTTAATTCTAGTTAATGAAATAAATATACAGGTTCTAATTCTGCAAAACTCTTAGGACCTGATTCTCTAAGGGGTAAAAGCTACATGAAGAGACTGAATATTCTTTGCTTTCCTGATGAGTGTTGTCAAACAATCTGTAGGACAAATATTATCTACTTGTGATCCTTCTGTGATAGTGGGTGAAAATGGCAGCCTTTCAGCACCCACTATATGGACCCAACATCAAAAAAGAAGTTCAGTTATCATTTCTTGAATCTAATGACTTTTAGGTCATTGAATTAACCTTCTGTGTTTTGCTGTATCTTCATTGTATTTCTATTGCCTTTCCCGCCATAAATGAAATTATAGACTGACTCACTGTTAGGTTTCTTTTAATACAAAACAAATTAAAAATAAAAAAGAAACCATTTCTTCAAGAAAAAGAATTAAAATGTATCAAGACACTAATGAATAGCCACCTTTTTTTACTGATGAAAGAGAGTAAGCATATAGGTCTATTACTTACGTGCTTGCTTCTGGTTTCTTTTAAATTTCACCAGGAAATGTCTCTGATGATACAAGTACAAGCTAGATGCAAACATTAAAATTAAAAATATGTACATATGCATATGAGATGAATCCAATTAAAAATTAGATTAAACATAGTGTAATGATATAATGTAACATAAAAACCACAGAACAAGAAAGTGTTAAAATGAGCGGATGTACCCCCTTAGAGATATTCTGGTTGCCCTTCTCTTGATTTCAGAGATTCCATAAGAAATTGAGAACCCACTGGAGAAGAAAACAATTGAAGAACAATTAGGAGTAATGATTTATGTATCTCCTGTCCATATAGCAGTTAGCGGAAGGACTTTTTTTGCTTTGTTTTCTAATCTTGCAGTGAGACTTCTATAGGAGCAGAGTGAGAGTGTTTGGAAAATCCTCTCCCTGCTTCCATTCATCAAAATCCAACATTTTTTGAAGGGGGTTAGGTCTGGATGCCGAATAGACAATAGACTCATATATTTCCTATCTGAGTGCTTCATAACTCACTCAGTTCACGGCAGGCTGCCAAATTAAGGAGCTACTCAGCTGATTGCTACAGCTTTTACTTCAAAGGGCACCACTTGTCCAATCAGGGGGAGCTCACCAGCCATCTCCCACAGTTGACTGGGGGAGCTGCTTCTTTTGAAATAAAAGCCTCATCAAATAGCTGGTGCATTTCCATAGTTCTAGGTAACTGTTAATTATGGCTACATATACTGCTGGCAAATTCACAAACCCTTTTGCAGAAAAATTAGGAACCTAACCTTACAAAGAATTGCTGTACATACACCTGAGCTTATCTTGCTGCATATGAGTAATCCTACTGGACTCAAAAATCTGGTTAACTACAGGAAGTCAACCACCTGCCAGTGCACATGTAGGAGTGGGGTTTTAGTTTTCTATCAAGTTTATATACCTTGTCCTGTCCTATCCTTCATGTAAAAATGTTTCCATTCAGGTTTTACCTCAGGTGTGTGATATGCACAATGATTTACCTTACTATCAGTGAGGACATGTAAGGGTATATCATATACCATAGAAACTACATTGTTACTTAATATCTTTGTAAGACTATGCAATATGAAATTACTGATAGCAACCAAATGATTATATATATATATATATTTATAATGTACATACATGTGCAGAACTAGGATTTTGAAAAGGAGAATACAGATGACACAGTCCATCGTTGCAAATAATACAGCACATACTATATGTACCCAAAGCCAAGATGACCTTTAAGGTGTCCCCCCAAAATTAGTTTCTATACATGGAAAATTTATAAATTTGTTATCTTCCATATGTAGAAATTGAAGGATCATCTTAAATGCATGCCCACTACCCCTGCAGCAGGAAAAGCATTGGTAGGGGGGCAAGTGGTGAGAGACAGTATGTGGGGGGAGGGAACATGTGGTGGGGGAAGTCAATCTCAGGCCTCTGCCCTCTTCCCCTTCCATAGCTTCTACCCACCACTTGTCCTTCACCTCCTGCCAATTACCATTTGACTAACGGAACAATAGTTACTGTGCCTTCCTTCATATTATGTAATTACTAGTAGACTTCTGTATTAGAAGGCTGATTTTATTTATGGTAATCTTTTAATGTAATTAAGCCTCTGTGACTCCTTCAGTTAGCTTTTCATCGTTTGAAACTAGAAAGAAAGTGCTTCTTACTCAATGATATTACTATTTTCAATAGTGGCAAATTATGTCCACTGGGCAAATTTTTAGGTTTTACTTGTGCTCCAGTCTTTGAAAAGCAGTTATGTTGAAACTCTTCTGCCTTTAAATGAAGTGGGACTGTGAATATGACTGTCCAAGAACTAGAGTTAATGCTTCCTTTGGAAGCAGGTATAGATAATTCAAGCAGTACCTTGTCTTATCTGGATGCAGACATAGTTAAAGAACATGGTATTAGGCCAGTGGTAGGACTTTTGGGTTCTTGATTACTTGCTAACTACTAAGATAAAATAAGCTGACAGAATCAGGCACTAGAGGTTGGTGAGGCCAATGCTCTTACCACATGTTAAAATACAGAGAGAAATTAGTCATGAAACTCTAGTTCTGATGGGAATGTTTGGAACTATTTCTGTGACTTTCCCACATGACAGCCTCTGCTCTCATTGTCTACTGAGGTCTTGGGCAAAGTAGTACTTAGGATGGGAGCAAAATATCCTATAATGAAAACAGACTATTCAAATGCACAGGTTCTTTTGAACTCCTGTGTGCTGATACACCCTATTTTTCTTCTTTGACAAGTTCACTTTCCCCACTCACTACTGCTCATGTTAGTGGAAATGTACATGTTTACTTGCATTGATGAATGTGGTGCACATTTTATTTGTCTCTATGGAAGCTTCTATGCACAGAAGTTAAGCAATCATTGCATTTACAGGTAGGGCACTGTATCTCTGTATCACTGATATCACTGCTTAGTCACTTGCAGGAGAGAGCCTTCAATTAATAATGATAATGCTAAAAAAATGCACAGGCTATAAAAGGTAAGGCTTTCTTAACAATTGGCAAAGTCATGGACAATGGAAATGGTCAAAAGTCCATATTTTTGTGTGGTATTCTTGACCTCAGGATGGATGGATCTGCATCTTAAGAAGATTAACAGCAGAAGGAAACCATGTTTATTCTCAGGCAATCTAAAATGTATGTAAATGTAGTAGAGTGGGTATTGGGAATGCCATTTTAAATCAGCTTAAGTCCCCCAAAATGGAAGAAAGTGAATGAGCCTGAGGAAAGATGAAATAAGTTCAAGTCAAATTTAATTGATCATTTTAAATTTCTGTCATCTGGTAATGCAGAGAGTATGCTTGGTGGGATAAAGGGGACCAGGTATGAACTGCACCTCCTTTAAAAGCCAAATGGGGGAGGCTGGAGCCACTGTTGGTAAGGGCTGTCAACATCTCCAGTTTGGAGGGCAAGGCACAGACATTCCTAAGTCTAAGATTGTACACCTCCTACTCCAAACTACGGATTGATGCTGACTCTCTGGTCGGTTATTACCCTGTGTCCAACCTTCCCTTTTTGGTGATGGTTATTGAATGGTTGGTTGTCCAACAGCTTCAGACACATCTATATTCCGTAAGATTCATCCACCCATGTCAGTCTGGTTTTTGTTTTGAAAAAAAGAAACTGTGCTTGTGGCCTTGGTTGAAGATATTTGCCTGGAGATCAGCAGGGGAAACTGTACCCTGCTGATCTTACTAGTTCTTTTAGCAGCTTTTGATACAGTTGACTATGAGTGCTAATAAAGCATTTATATTACCTGGTTAGTATTTATGGGTCTGCTCTAAATTGGTCTGCTCTTTCTAGCAGGAAGATTCCAGAGAGCAGTGATGAGCAAGTGTTTGTCATTACCTTGGGACTTTTCCTGTGGGATCTCTTAGGGCTTCACATTATCACCTCTCCTGTTCAGATGAGAGCACTGGGCATGATTGTGTGGTGATTTGGAGTGAGATGCAATCAGTATGCTGAGGACATCCAGCTCTACCTCTCTTTCTTATCTGACCCTGATGTCTCAGTCCTTTTCCACTGGCTGCAGTTGAGGATGTGAGTGAACCAATTGAAACTGAAACCAAACAAGACATGGGTGTTGGCGGATCTCTTGACTTGAGAAGATTAGGACACATCATTAATAGGGTTTAGCCTTCTCTTTACATTCAAATTCGTAATGTGGTGGTACTTCTGATGTCTCTGCTTTGCCTGGATCTTCAGGTAGCAATGGTGGCTAAGAGTGCCTCTCACCCACATCATCTGGTGAGAAGCCTGCAACTTTTTCTTTCAAATTCAGATTTGGCTAGCATCATCCATGCCTTCATAATTTCAAGGCCAGACTACTCCAGTGTGCTTTGCATAGGGCTTCTTCTAAATACTACCCAGAAGCCATAGCTGGTGCAGAACTCCATGGCTCGCCTTTAACACGAGTAGGTCCCCAGGACCACATAACTCTAGAGTTTCAGAGTCTTTTCTGGCTCCAAATAGCTTTCTGTGCACAATTCAAGATGCTGTTTTTGACCTATAAGGCCCTAAGTGGTCTGGACCCTACATACCTAATGGACTACCTTCTCCCCACATAGAAATCCTTAAAGTCAGCCAAGAACAACCGCCACTAAGTATCATCTGTCATGCAAGTCCACTTGGCAAAAACATTTGGGAGACTATTCTCATGAGTTGCTTCTCAACTCTGGAACTCCCTCCCTCAAGGCTCACCAGAGCCCAAGCCTGGGCATCTTTTGAAGATATTCCTGTGTCAACAGGCATTTAGCAAACAAAGCTCATCTGAGTTTAGTGAGTTTGCGCTTTATGTTTTCTCCTGTTGTATAAGCATTTTTCTGGTTCTATAAGTAGGGATCCTGGTTTTCTCTGATTTAAAAAAATCCCCAATTTTTGGATTAAAAAAAAGTAACCGAAAATACACATTTTTCCATGATCAAAATGAAATACCACTAATTATCTATCTATATATTAGTGGTGTTTCATTTTGATCACAGAAAAATATGGATTTTGACTTACTTTTTTAAATCCGAAAATTGGGGATTTTTGATCAGAGAAAACCAGTATCCCTGTTTTTTAGTCATTCTTATCACCTGCTTTAAGTGACCCTAAGCCTCTGTTGGGTTGGCATATTAATCAAATAAATTAAAAAAACAAACAGAAGGGATCCTGGACTTTATGCAGGCTGTGACTTCAAATGCTATGTTCTTGTAGGTTTTAAATTTTGTTTTCTCTTGCTCAGAAGGCTTTTCAATATCATGAACAATATACTACATACTAAGCTCTTAAACTAAACTGTACTAAACTCTAGGGATGTGCAAAATGGGCTGTACTTGATTCGGATTTAGATTTGGCTCGAATCAGAGACACTAATGCAATTTGTTGATTTGAATCATTGTCCTGGTTCAATTCAGCTGTATCCAAATCTGAAAATTGAATGCTGATTCAGAGAATCAGCAATTCAGCCATAGACACAGCTTTAAATGTTTTTTCTACATACCTTGAGATTGTGAACGCTGTGATGGTGGGGCAGATGGAGCGTCCCACAGGACCATGGCAGGGCCCCTGCATGCTTGGCGGCGAGCTCAGAAGTCGACTGGAAGTACTTCCAGTTCACTTCTGGGTCCCCTGCTGAGTGTGGTGGCTCCTGCTGCACCTCCTCAGCTCAGCAATCAGCCATGGTGGGACCCTGGGTGCCCCCTCAGAACCAGGAGGCACCAGTTGCCAAAGCGTGGCGGTGTGGGGCGGTTCCCCACGTGCTCCCCAGCAGATCCAGAAGTGGACTAGGGACCAAATGCACTGGTGATCCCTCCATGCTCCTGTGGGGCGCTCCATTCGCACCAGCATCTCAGCATTCATGAACCGCTTGGTACCTTGTGATATGTAGAAAAAAAACACTTAAATTTGTCTATGTCCAAATCATTAAATCTTTCCATATCTCTCCAAATTGCTTCAGAGGGTTCCAATTTGGAGAGATTAAAGGGTCTCCTGATTCGATTTGGATTTGGAGATTCAGCCACCAAATTGGGCCAAATCTCTGCCGAATCAAATCAGTGAGCGAAGCTTTGCGTAGCCCTACTAAACTCCCTGGACCTGTTTTGAATCTCTTATCCTTATAACTTGTAATTCATTCTAGTAGAATCAATGACCTTACAACTGTGTAAAACCAAGGGGAGAGTAGCCACAATTTTTTTCTGTCTATAATTTTGACTTGTAAATAATAATTAGTGTTCTATTTATCAAACAATTTACGAATCATATGTAAGAGTATCTCTTCTCAGAGTATCTTTGTAACACAATAGTCTTTGTAACATTATAGTCAAGAGAGCACCTGATTTCCTGAAGCAGACAGGAGCTCCAAAACAGTTTGAGAACCAAGGGAAATCCTGTTTTTGTCTCAAGGGAAGCCAAAGAGCTACTACCACTGCATGACTTCTTGAGTACACATTCAGACCGGCCACATATTTGACTAGCATTAGTACTTTCTCCTAATTTCACCACAGTAAAAGTGGTGTCTCATGGATAACTATGTTGTTTCATTGAAATGTATTGGTTTACACAAAATGTTTCGTGAAGAGAAGGAAGGACTCCACCTGAAACAGGATGATTTAGAATACTGGTTGGGATATGAAAGATTCAGGTTCAAACCTCAGCTCCTGATTTGGAATGATCTGGGACAGGATGCTTTGTGGTGAATGAGGCAAAGCAGGGACTTCAACCACATTCCACAGTGCCATTCTGATTGCCGAGCTGCTGAATGACTGTAACATGCTGACACAACACTGTTTTCACAAATCTATTTGAACAGTTTTTCTTTTGTGCCAAAGTGAAATAAAAACATCATCTGAAACCTCAATGACAAAGACCCTTGAATCAGGGTCTTTGTCCCAGGGTCAGCTCTGGTGAACACTGAAAGGGACTTAATGTTGAGGCATTTGTGATACAAGCCTGCAACACTTGGTCAAAGTAATACAAGTGGAACTGATTTAAAAACAAACAACAGCAACCACAATAGTCTTATTGATATTTATAAATTAAATGTCCATCAAGTTTCAAACAAGTTCTTCCAGCAAGGTTGCAGGAACTCCCAATGTCATCTTAAGGCTGATCCATTGATTTGCTCTTGTAAATATGACTGTCAGTTTATATGAAGCTTCACAGGCTATTTAACCTGAAATTTCTCAAAGGTCTGAGCTATAGAATAATATTTGACAAATGGTGTCCTGGGACTGCAAACATTGGAAAAAGGAGATGAGTTTTGGTAGTGATAACATTTTGTCAAATGAATCTTGAATTTTGTTATATTCATCTTCCCCATTGCCTCCCAAACCTCCTAGGTGCAGGTTGTCTCACCTCGTTGATATCTTAACAAAACTATTCAGGACTCTGGGTGTGATAGGTCCATCTTGTCTTGTCCCACACATAGGCAACTCTGGCTCGTAGAAGCAACCCTTGCCTGTGTACTTTCATTACAAGTAAACCGAGTCATGCTACTTGATAACTGCATGGATACAGTTAGCACAAAAATATTACAATAAACTCTATAGCCCTTTAAAATGGGCAACTGGGGAAAAGACAAAAATTGGCAACACAAACTACCGTCATGCTGGGAACACAAGGTTTATTGCTATATAAATTGTGTGGATCCGTCAATTTCTTTGAAGTCTAACAGTGTATTTCACAGAACAAAAAAACAACAGTCAAAGAATTTTTAAAAAATGAAAAATACTAAAGAAAAATCTGCAGGTTCATGAAAATTTACAAACAAAAAAGTTTTGTTTTATCTTTTTTCAGTCACTGTTTAGGTGACATGCATTAGTAACATTTTACAAATTAACAATATAAATTTTATAAAGGTCATTTCCCCAAACAAGTTAACTTGAAGGGATAATCAGGATATTAAATAAAGCTGCCTGTCACTACTGTCTGAGATGCCTTTACATGAAAAAATTAAAATGCTGTATAAAATCCGCATTTCAAAAGAACATACAGAATGACCTCAAGTGACTGCAAAACCATATGAACTTTTGATATGCAAAAATACTTTGGTAAATTTACTCAAGCTAATTATATCTGCAATTTTTGTATTCATGCAAGCTCATTTTTATCAATACACATTTTGATCTTGTGAAACACATTTTGTGGAATATAGCGATGGTAAAGCATTACATAGTCTTTTTCTTTAATACAAAGTTAGTCAGAATAAAAGCCATCCTTGCTGGAATGAAAACCATTAGCTGTAATAAATCACCAATGGCCTAAGTTTCTAACTGAGGCTAACAAAGCAGCAAGAGATCAGTTAATGAATATGCTTGACATTCTGTTAGCAAAAAAAAAATGGAGAAAATCTCTTTCTCTCCTTCTCTCTTCCCTCATACACGTACACACATGTGCATGTACATGTACTTACACATAAACACACAGAAGAGTGGCCTTAATGAGAATAGGAGCAAAGCCTAGATAAAAATCTAGTATAGAGAAAAAATATTTAAGTTTGCCTTGAATCTTGCAGACTAAGCAGTAGAATTGCAACTGAAGCAGTTTGAAGTGTCAGATAATCTATTAACAAAAAGACCAGTGTATGAATCCTAGTGCTCCTTTTTTTTCTTTAAATAAGATGTCTTATATCAGAAATGTGTCAAGATTCTATTAAGCAGCTAATAGAGTTTCATAATTGTTATATGAGAAATAGCCATTCTGTGAAAGGAGAACAGACACTGTAAGACACAAAGTTACTGATCTTACTCTGTGTCTTCAGCAAAAAGCAATGTTGCATATTTCTAGAGTTACAGATTAAAGGCACCATTGCTAACATTATCTCTCAGTGTGTGCTTCTACATGTGCAATTACTGTGAAGCAATGCAATCCAGAGCAATAAGCTGGGCACTCTGTTTGAACGTACACTCATGATCACAGCAAGTTAAGCCAGGTCCAAGCAACCTCAGCGGGCAGGGGGACCTGCGGGTCAGCCTGCCAGACCAGGGCTGCTCTCCACCACACCTGCCCCCAGCTCAACATACTGTGGAGGGGATAGCTGAGGCAAGAGGGTGCTCCAGTGTGGTGCTACCCAGCAGGCAGCCCCTGCACTGAAGTACCCAGCCAGCCAGGGCAGCATCTATTCCACTGAAGAATAGTATTTGTATTTACAAGTTAATTAGATTACTCCAGCTTAATAAGGCCACAGATGTGGCCATACCATTACTGTGGAGTAAGGCCATAGCATTTACTGTGGAGCTCATTAGTCTTCTGTTCAGTAACTGTCTCTTGTAGATGTACCCAGTGTGTAACAGTACATATATATATAGAGAGAGAGATAATATGTGGTCTTTACCTTTAGAGTCATTTCTCCCTCTCAAAAGAAGCCTTTCTAAGTGTTCCTGGTTCTTTTCCTTGTGTCCTACCTCAGCAGCTATAGATATTTCTGATATCCGGTACACGCTTGGGCTGCGGACTGGCTCATATTAAGGCCTTCTATGGTGCTGAGTTCCATGAGGAACCAATCAGTTGTTCTTAGCCTTTTTAGACTCAAAGCACCCCTTATTATACTCAGGGTACTCATCTGGAAATGCCTGCTCTCAGTTTTCACTGATTTTTTGACAACAGAAAAATAATAGAGCACTTCTTCTGGTCCAAGAACTCAGAAAGACCACAACAGATCAGAATGTTTTTAACAATGTAGATTCCTATTTGAAATTTCTGGGTTTATCTTGGTAATCATATTTTCACACCTATAATTATGTGCTAATTTTTCATGGCACCTGATGGCACCCTTGAAAGCATCCTAAGACACCCGCAGGTGCTACAAGTCCTGATTGAGAATCACTGTAATAGATATTCTATGGTCCATGTTTCACTGAAGTCAAGTGTGTCTGGGTCATTAGGGGCTCCTATTCATGTGTGTGGAGCCTGCTCCAACACACTGGAAATCCGGCATGTCTACGGAGCATGGAACTTGATGCGCTCCAGCAGCTTTCTGTGTCGTGTGTATCAGTGTTCCAGGGTATCTCCACACTGAAAAATATGGTGGCACAGTGCTTTAAAATAAAACACGTTCAATAAGTTTTAATTCAAAGCACCCCACTACCATTTTTTTCAGTACAGGGACACATGGCAGTGCTGATACATGTGATGCACAGGGGCTTTTAATTAGCATAGGATGCTAATTAAAGGGCTCGGCGCTGTATCCCACAGCACATGTAAAAATGCTCTAGAGTATTGAAATGTAGCTAAAAGTGTGAGTCTGAAGTCAATCAGAATACAGGGTAGTTTGCACTTTATACACTAACCAAAGTGTATGTGTGTTTGTGAGTGGGTGCATCTACTCAAGACATTTATTTCAGAGCTGCCTAATTAACTCCGCAGTAAACCTCTCAGCATCTATATATGCTGCCCTATTACACTGCAGTAAAGTAATAACTCCGCCATTACAAATACTACCCTACTGCCAAGTTTTTTAACTGCTAAGCAACACACATGTAGATGCTGAGTGGAGGTTGTCTGACAACCAGCCCTGCACTGGAACACCCTTGTGTCCCAGCCAGCCCCTCTGCAGCACACTGACCCAGGTGGGAGCAGTCTGGAGCTGGCATGCTATGGCAGGCTGCCGCGCCATACACCCTGCCAGCTGAGTCTACTCCAACCCAGTTCACTGTGGTATGGTCCCAAGCACACATTCAAGCATCGTACATGATACCAGAGTTTATCGCTTCAAATAAATTGCATGCTTCATTGTAGATTGCTTGAAGAGTTTATCACTTCATTGTAGATGCACCCTGTGTGTGCTATATAATATAGCTAGAATACAGCTGAAACTCACTTGATCAGACATGGTGAAAGGATGTGCACAAAGCAGTGTATAAGGAGAGAGAAATTTGAATATAAAAGGCAAAAGGGACAGGTGAGAAAGGTAGGGAGACAGTTCTGGGAGAGGGAAGCAAGCACGTTGTAAACCCTGTCCAATGTCCAAAACCATATGACATCTGAATGTCTTTCAAGCATTTAATTCAAACTCCAGTAGGGTCCAAAGGTACCTAAGGATGCAAACAAGCATTCTCTTCACCTGATCTAGGTGTAGCCATGACATTTAAATTGACCTAATCAGGATTAATTTGATCTAAATGCCCAATCATACAAGTGTGAAAAGGGGCTAAGTCAGACAAAAAATGGCACACCCAATCTAAATTAATTCATCTGAGGAGGTGCAGATTGATATAGGGTTATTCCAGTCTGGGAAAGACCCAATCTTGTGAATGCCTGTCCACGTTTGCAGCACAACCCTGGGGCTGGAAAAGCCCAGCTGCTCACCCCACACCCAGGACTATATTAATCCCACCCCCTTGACCCTTACTGGGTTATTTTCAGCTCCAAAGACCTCCCCAACTAGCTAACCTGTACCCCTCCTTGAACCCACCAGCACCCTTTTGGACCCACCTTCCCTGGATTACTTGCTCCACTTACTCTGCACAGCTCCTAGAACTGGTTAACATACATGCACACAACTCTCAGGAGTAGTGAGCTGCTGGATGATCTGCTCCTAGTTTAGGTGTAGGCAGCTTAAAGAAAGCTTGATCAGGTGCAGAGAATGCTTGTTCACATCCTTAAGTACCTTTGGAACCCATTGGGGGTTGAATTTAAGTGTCTATACCTATGCCAGTCATCAGGGTACAGTCTGCCATAATAACATTATATGCATAGATTTTGCTGTATTATAAACTATTAGTATATGTGTTTTGTTTTGTCTAAAATAAAATGTCTTACTTCATTGACAAGTCATTGTCTTTCTTGATTGGAGAACACAATAGCATTTCTTCATCACTGTCCCAAAAAAGCAGGCACATTTCAAGTTTATTATATTAAAGTAAACATTAATCTAAATAGAGAAGACCTAATATTAAAATGTCTTTTACATTAGAAAAGACATACTTTTGCTATTTTATTCACTTCTGTTTTTGAAAAGGAACTTTTTAAAAAATCTGGTGAGAAGGGCTTTAAAACACGATTAATTACAAAACAAAGGGCTGAGCCTGTTCTGAATAGCTAGCCAGTTTTCATGTAGTGAAAATGTAGATCTTATTTGCCTAAATATTTCTAATTTACTCAGGCCATTTTTTATAATAGTAAATAATTTTTAAAATGAGTAAGTCATTGTACTACATTTTGGCCTTCATTATAAACCTTGCTAATAAGTATTATAATAATAAAAGGAATTTTCAGTATTATGCTTTTTTTTAATCAGACTGTGCCTGACATTATTGTAAAGGAATCAAGCAGGTATAATATTTAATCTTTCAAGGTGCTCACTTCCTTTCATATCTTTTCAAACTCACTGGTTAAATTTCATATGCCGGTAGAAATGATCATATACTCTCTTTGTAATTAAAACTTTCCTTGTTTGGTCATATAAAGCACAGTTATAGGCTGTGGAAATACTTCTCATATGTTGTCCTGTCTGTATTTTTTCTTCCCAAGTCTGTTTCACTAAAATGATACAATTTTTTAGGGAAAAAATAACTTTTTTAATTTCAGTAATTACCAGTTGAAAGAAAACAGGTTATGGTGATTTGGAGGATCTGTATGAGATTGTATCTAAGTTCTCTTCAAAGTGTTTATGTAAAATTGTCTCTTTGCATGCATCTACGCATGTAATTAGTATGGGGCAATAAACTACTGTGCAGTTTGCGCTGGAGTTTATTTCTCCTGGGCATAGCATTTACATGTACACCTAGAACCACAGCAGTTTGAGCTGCAGTAGCTCCAGGGTGTCAGCCCCAGGCTCTGAGTGGCAGTGTCAGGTAGCACTGGGGCTGGCTGGAGCCTGTAAAGGGCATGTGCAGATGCAGTCTTTCATATTAGTTGTTTGTTTGTTTTTCCTGAAAATCATGCCTTGTTGTTAGTGTAAGAAAAAATTCCACTAGTTACACTTTCATTATATTTATCAATTTTTGTATGTTTTCTGACTTAATATCCTCATGATGTTTTTGTCATCACTTTCTTGGAAGCTATTACATGGGGGATAAACAAAGAAGAGCTTGAGAGAGGTTTCCATAGACAACCTTTATGATATTGCAAATGACTGACCTTGGTACTATGAGAAGTGTGTTTCCCCAAATATCCACTGACATCATTGTAAGTTGACAGCACTCATCAACTACCAGAAGATGTTCAACATCCCAAAGATCAGGTCTTCATTTTCTGCAAAGAGAAACGTCTAACAGTAAAATATATTTCAATTAATTTGCTTTATAATTGGAATTACTGTAAGCTTCTGCACAGTATTTATAGGCTAGGTTAAGATGAATAGAGCCCATTAAGTAACTTAGAGCATCTGTTTTAAGTTATATTGACAAAGACCTACAAGAACATTGAAATCAGTGGGCCTTTTGCCACTAGCTTCAGTGGAATCAGGATATGCTCCTACCCTGTACAGGTATATCTCTTGCTGGATATTTTGAGGCACATAGTGGATCATATATTCAATATCAGTCAGCAATTTAAAACAAACATGGCATGTGTAGCAGAATATCATAAAATATGCAGCAATTCTTCCATCGGTAAGGCCTGAACTGGAGCACAGTTTTAGACACTGTGCTTCAAAACATTGTGAGCCAAGGACCTGAATTGAGATCTTCCACTGCCCTTACTACTAGGCTTCAACATAGGTTGGGGGACTTTCTACTTCTCCTGATGGAGTTGGATCACTGGCCAGACAGGAAGGCAAAAGTCCTGGAAAGCAAGCAGAAGGGAGATTGACTTTGTTGCCCAGACTCTCTGGTTGCATTTAGATGAGATGTTTACTGCGGAGTAGACTAATTCACTCTGCAGTAAACATTGAGCATCTACACATGTGCCCGTATTAGGCTGAGATAAACTAATTAACTCCACAACAGGATAGTACTTGCAAGTACAGTTGTATATATAAATACTATCCTGCTGTGGAGTTTTCTACTCTGCAGCAGTGCATGTGTACATACTGATGGGGCTAGTTGGGGCATGAGGAAGTTTCAGTGTGGGGACTGCCTGCTGGTTAGCCCCACACTGGAGTACCCTTGTGCCCAACCAGCCCCACCATAACATATTGAGCTGGGGGTGGGGGAGAAGCCCTGGGCTGGCAGGCTGAGCTCCCAGGCCTCCAACCAGCCAGGGCTGCTCTGACCTGGCTTAATGTGCTGTAGTCTCGGGTGCATGTTCAAACAGCATGCCCGGGAACAATAAACCGTGGAGCACTAAGCCCCAAAGTTTATTGCTATGAATTAATTGCATGTGTAGATGTACCCTCTGAGAAGCAGGAAGCCCTGGTATCTGTCTCTTGCTCCCAAAATTGTTTATGCATTTTGCTTTAAATCATCATTGGATAAGTGCTTTGGGAACATGGAACAGAACCATAGTTTGGAAGGGGAGGAGGGAGGGATTTCTCTGACAAAAGTATTTATGACACGTATGTGCTTCCTCACATGCGGCTAAATCATGATACAACTTAGATGGAGTTATATATCTAAGTTGCATCCTTCTGGATGCTTCGAAGGATCATTTCTGGGTATGTTCATTAGTTGTCTTGGGCTCTTTCCAAGCCAAGAAAGATCTAGGCATCTTTGTAGTTATATAGTTATTGGTCCATGTGGATTAGGATCACATTTAATGACAGAAATACCTGAAAGCTGTCTAATTAACATGTAAATGTCTGAGAGGCAGACTAGATATGGGCCTAAGGAAACACTTATTCCATAAGTGGTAGGAATATATATACTCACATACTTCAGATGATGGATTAAGTACATTATTATGTTAGGACAAAGACCATTTATGACTATGCAATTTTGTTTTGTCCATCCAGCGTGCGTCTACATGAGATTCTTACTGTTCATTAGCCAAATAACACTGTGCAATAATGTGGCAGTTAAAAACCGTGCTAATAGCCATTAGGGTAATGTGCAGTAAACATCACAAAATAACTGCACCAGCACTGCTGTACAGTAACTCTAGTTACTGTGCATTCAGTTAGTACTTTATTAAGGAAGTCCTAAACTAAATGAGCAGTAACTTGGGTGCATTAATGAACATTCAGACTCACCTCCAGTGTAGAATCTTTCTATATGGATAGTCAGTACTTGCTCCTGAAGTGAAATGGTCAAAAACAAATCATTATAGCAAAATAAAACATGAAGTATGCAGTGGGGGAAGAGATACATTTATATTTAATCACACTTATTAGGCTTAAGGAAAGCTGCGTTAGAATAGGCTGGAAAATATATTTGTGGAAACCATGGTGTAGTAGGTATGATATAGCAGAGTTAGTTTTTAATGAAGTTCCTGGCATGCGTATTCTCCTAAAATATTCTGGAGCAATTTCCTTGATGTGTGAGACAGAACTAATGAGAAAATTGATATAAAAATGAAATGTTGATGAAAATTGTCACTATGTCTATAGCCATTTTATTCCCTAGGTTCTTTTGGCATATATACCATATGTACCATATTTACTGACCCCCACCAACAATTAAATTCTATATATGGAAAATGTATAAAATTGTTATAATTTTCCAGGTAGAGAATCTAATTACTGGATATTTACCTTGAATTTGTCCCCCTCACACTTCTATATCAGAGAAAAGAAATCTGGGGGATCAGGGTGTCTCTTTGTTCTCTGCTTCCCCCCAACTTTTTCTCTAGAAATCCCTTTCCTTTCTCCTTACTGTCAGTTCCTGAGCATACAGAAATCAGAAGCAAATTTGAAAACAATAACCTTGAAATTAAACATGGCTGTTGCAATTTGCGTATAGTACCCATACACTTTGTTCATCCAGAAGTGATTGATGCCACCTTTTTTGAAACTGTGCTATTTTAGCATAGGTATTCCATAAACATACTTTGAGCAGCACTTTGGTACCTACTTATATGTTGTACAACCTATGCACAATACAGGGGCGTACACACATGCAAACACGTGCATTTGCAGGAGCTCAAATAGAAGTGGTACAAATTTGAGCTGGAGCTTTTTGCCTCAGTGCACGTGCTCAGACATGCACTTTGCTGTGGAGCAATTTGTGGCACTTGGGGTAAAATAACCTTGCCTGACTCCTCCCGGATCTGCAGCCAGGGGGAGCTAGAGCCTGGGGCCAGCATCTGTGCTGTCCCCTGCAGTATAAAAAATTCCCTCTCCTGGCCCCATCCATACAAAAAGCTGCCCTAGCAAGCAGCTCAAGGCTACTTGCTCTCTGGAGCTTTGCGGGCTCAGCCACTTGGTACCTGGGGACGCTACCCCTTGTGCCAGCTGGACTGGTGCAGCAGCATCCCAAATCCATTTTTAAAAATACCCCCAAATCCATGTTTTTCCACAGTTAACACAAAAGACCACGCTATACACACACATATATGCATATATATATATATCTAGAGAGAGAGAGAGCAATCAGTTGGGCAATGCTTTATTGGTATATTTACAATGTTAAAGCAATGTGGAAGCCTACCAGTGTCTCTATCATCATGATAAAATAAATTCTAAATACCTATGTGTGTTGATGTGTACTTTTGGTTTCTTTGCACATGATGGGTGTGTGATGGGAGGATGTGGTGTTTGAGGAAGGGGATAGGAAGGAGTGTGGGGGAAGGTGGGTAGGTAGGTGTGGGGCAATTGGTGGGGGGACTGTGGGTGTGGGGGACCTTGGGAGGGGTGGGGCCCCTGGTCCCCACAGGGTGCAGCCCCTTCACACAGCACATCCCCCCCACAGGCCCCAGCTCCCCCCTGGAGGGCCACAGCCCCTATCCCCCACAGGGCCCCAGCCCCCCTCACCCAGGGCCTATAACTTACCTTTAGCAGCAGCAGTGGGAGTGGGGTTTTCTAAGCAATGGCAGCAAGACCCACTGTGCCACACGAGGACTGTGCGCCAGGCCCAACCAGGTCCTGCTGGGTCTGGGGACCATCTGCCGTCCAGCCAGGCCAGGCCTTTGCTGGCATGACCCGGCGTGGCACACGGTCCCCGTGTGCTGGGCCCAACTAGGCCCTGCCACCCTCGGGGCTCCTGTGCCACTCAGCTGGGCCCAAAGCAGGACAGGGCAAAAGGTACATGTGCGCTCATCTGGACGTGCCCTTCTAGTTGAAAAGCTCATGATTTATCACATAGTTCATTGGGCTGGGCCTCACCACAGTCAACAGTATTTCAAGCCATGGTGACCGCACAGCTCAGCACTTCTCAGTATATGTGTATACTCCAGATACCCTCCACAAAGAATCTTTGTGCTAGTTAGCCCCTATTCAAGACTGAAACTGGGCATTCTTGTTATGAGTTCTGGGATGCTACAAACATTTATATGCAGATGAGGCACAGGGCAACCTGGTCCAGCTTCATCTCATGGAGAGTGGGGCCACACTAATAATCAGGGATCCTGGTTTTCTCTAATAAAAAAAAAAAAAATCCCCAATTTTCAGGTTAAAAAAGTAACCCAAAATCCACATTGTCCTATGACTAAAATGAAAGGCCACTAATATATAGATATATGTATAGTGGTGTTTCATTTTAATCGCAGAAATATGTGGATTTTGGGTTACATTTTTAATCCAAAAATTGGGAGTTTTTTTAATCATAGAAGACCAGGATCCTTGCTAATTATATGTGCCAAGGTGAGAGAGGGGATGGCAGAGGGATTTTGGGTGGACTGTTTGGGGCACCATTTGATGATGTCTGCCAGGCATTTAAGGCTAGTGAAGAAACAGGAATAATTGGAAATGGGAAAAAAGGCACAGAGAAAGTAAATTATGTGTACAATGTAATGGTTCAATATCCTAGTTCTCTGAGTCCCCATGTACACATTATGCTTAAGGTGTGATTAACCAGGTGTGATTTCCCACATCAAAATATGTGTAATAACTTTGTATCTGTCTTCTATCATGCCATTAATTAAACCTCTGGTCAGAGGCCCTTGTAGCTGGGGCCAACTGATTAGGGCTTCCAACTGGGAGGGCTTATGTGCACCTCTGACCCTCGAGCTGCCGGATGATAAGGCTCCCAGTCGTGGGGGTCCTCCATGGACCCCACAGCTGGGACACCACAGTTGATGCAACTCCCAACTGTGGGATCATCTCATGCACCTCTGCAGCTGGGAAGTCATGTGAGCTGAGGAGGCCCATAGCTTGCTTGTTGCCAGTGCAGGAGAAGTCTGAGATTGGGCTTCCCCTGCACAGGCAATAAGACATGACAGGACCCGATTTGTGATCTCACAGTCATATCTCCTGCCATGCATGGGTGGTGTGGCATGGCAGGAGGTACAATTGTGTGAATCTCACATTCGATCCCATCACACCCTTACCTGCATGTGTAGAGGGGCCCTAATGCCCATAAATACTAACCATATGTATAAGTCTACTTCAAACAACATAGCTATTAAATCTTTTTTAAAGATCACTGTTTACATTTAACACTCTTTTTAATGCTCAATATTTTTTTCTTGTTGTAGTTCCTCTAGATTTCAAGTTCCATGTTTGTGTTCAGCACATTTTAACCACATGCTGTCCACATGCTGACTCCGTATTATTTCTTACTTTATTATTCTATTTCCTTTATAAGCCAATTTTTTTCCCGTTAGACTTAATATTCAGGAGACAAAAAAAGGAATATTTTAGTCTAAATAAGGGGCTGGCTCTTTACATAGCAAGGTGTTCAATCTGTGCTTTTCCCCTTCTTTTTTATCCTTGTTTCACTTTCCTATGCACCAGGAAAAAAGAACTTCTTAAAAAAGTATGGAAACTGTCATAGCAAAGGTTGGGATAAATGTCTACATAGATGCATATATTTTGAAAATAAAACAACTTCCTCCCATGTGAGAGACATCAGAGTCTGTCCCCATGTGGTTTATCTTGGATTATACCAACAGTATTGTAGACAAAAATGCAGAACATCCAGAAAACTGTAACTAGGATGGATCACTGTCAACACTACAGAGCTCTTGTTTGCTAACCTCCTAGGTATTCACCTAGGATCCCATCTCTCTAACTCCTAGCAACCGCTTAATTGAATATAAATAAATTGAAGGTGGCCTCACTCCATAACTTTCATTATACAGAGACCCAAATATGGGACACATACTATATTAGTACAGGAAACTTAAAATGCAAGTGGAATTAATTTAACTGACAAAGCATATATTTTTATAACCTGTTTCATAAGTTTGCTGTACTTAATATCTCAGGGACTGAATAGTTAACAAAGTTTCAGTACTTGGAGTAGATCTATTCATTCAAGTCATTCATGGGAAAGAAATGGATGGATTCCATCTGAGTCTTTCTTTTTTTCCCCTTTACAATATGCTCATAGTTCCTGGGTTTTTTCCCCCCCTTGTACAGGATGGATAAAAAGAATAACAAATCTGAGACAAATATAGCACTACTTTAAGAACTCCAACAGAACAGCCGTCTGTTCATGTTCCCCAGCTAACATGTTTCTCTGTCTATTTCCTCTAAAGCAACTCTTCAAGCTCATGTGTGGAATTCTACCTTAGTAGAAACCAACATATAAAAATCTTAGGCTGTGTTTATGCCCCTAATTTACAGTCTTTAGCCTGGGTGAGTGATAGCTCTAGAAATTATTTTAACTGACACTGAAACATGACCCACAATAACCACACACTGTTTATCCCGTTTAATGGGGCTCTAGCAATGTAATTTTGGTAAAGCAGCACTTTTCCCTTACTAACTTTGGGAAAAAAATACACAATAGGATACTAAGCAATCACACTCCAATCAATCCTGCATTGTCAAACATTGCAGTACAGTTTCTTCCCTTCTCTTAAAGTTCCATAGAAAGTTCTTACCATTTTTCACTGGGAAATGTCTTCCTATTTGACAGTGCTTGAAAAAAATACCTTTAAAATGACCTAATATGTTAACAAAGTGAAACAGTGTCTGGCTATGGATAAAAGTACCTTATAACTTCTAAAGAGAACCAGAAGTTGCCACTCTCAGGGGTACTTCAGCGATTATGTGGCAACTGTAACTTCTGCATGCTCCTTATAGTTATACAATTGAGCTGAGTTGGTTTAAATAGAACCTTGACTTAAACAGTGTTAAATAGGTCATGGTTTTATTATACTTGGTTTCAGAGGCATGCAGATATTAACAATCACCTATGTTTTCATAACTACAGAAGGGTAAGTCTCCATTAGTGTGGTGATTTGTTGTTCTACTTTTTGTGTGCGTTCAGCTAAACTAAATAGCAACTGTAATCTTCTGGAAGATATGAAGAAAGTATTTTACACAAGTGTATTTGCACACATACACATCCACACACACTAAACATTTATATATTTAAAGTGTATTATGTTGATGCCTGTACAACTTAAAAACAAAGACGCAAGGGAATCTTAAGGAAAGACAGCATTTCAGCTGCATGCCAACATTTGGGGACATTCACAGGAGGTTAGATCAAATTAAAAATGGCCACCCATTTTTAATAGATTGGGGGGTAGGCAGTGTCCTTGGGAGAGATTGAGGGAGATTGAGGGGGATTGGGGGGGGGGTGGCTAGCAGGGTGTGTGGGAAGTATTTTTGGTTCAAATCTTGTTAAAACATTTTTAAACTCCCCTCCCCCCCAAAAATCCTGTTTAAACATTTTTAAATGATTTTTGGAAAAACAAAGCATAAAGAAAAAGAAAAAATGTAAGACCTTCATAAATCCAAAATAAAATGTTTCATTTCATTTTCAAGATTATCCCCTCCTCACCCTCTAAACAACAACAATAACCATCCTCCTTAAGTTAAGTGAGTTTTTGAACAAGGACATACTGTTTCAGAATAAAATGTGAAGTGCTATTTCAAAACTGAAATAGATTTGGGGGTAGGGAGGGGATTAAAATGAAGTGCTTCATTATGACATAAATGAACATTTTCAACTTTTCATAATTCTCTGTCTCTATTG
The DNA here is from genome assembly GCF_052110815.1 of Crocodylus siamensis. Lineage (NCBI taxonomy): Eukaryota > Metazoa > Chordata > Crocodylia > Crocodylidae > Crocodylus > Crocodylus siamensis. The sequence continues at coordinate 310,575,170 of NC_143395.1, forward strand.
TTTTGGGGTGAGGGACACCACTTCCCAACAAATTTTGTGTTGTTTGAGGAATGGGGATATAGGATGGGAAGCGCAGCTCTCTTCTGGGCAGTCAAAGAAGTCTATCTATATTCTAGATAAAACAGAGAGCTGGTTCTAAGGTTGCTAAGATTTTTCTTGTGCCAGTCCTTCAGATTTACTTTGTGCCCTTGGACAAAAGTCACTTTTAAGACCTAATGCAAAACCCATAGTGTGCATCCAGATGTGCGCAGATGTGATATGTGATGCCACAAACATGTTTGCAGCACCATAAACCACAGAGTCAGGTGTTCTCCATGCTGCAAAGGCATGCTGCCCATGCATGTGCTGCTCCGGGTTTTTTTTTCCTTCAGGTTTTTTTGACCCCTGGATATCCTGGGGGCCTCCCAGGACTGCAGCACAGGTGATCCTACTGGGCAAAGCCTGCCTCGCAACCACATCGGTGGTTCTGGATGGCCCGGCTCTGCTTTTCAGCAGTGCACACTGCCTGTGCTTGAGCTGCTTTGGGTTTTTTTCCTGAGGGTTTGTTTGACCCCTGGATGTCTGGATGCTGCCATAGAAGTCAACTGATATCCTGCTGTTGACTTCAGTAGGAATTGGCATTTTATCTATATATTAGCTGCATATTAGGGCTGTGCGAAGCTTCGGTCCCTGATTCGATTTGGGGGAGATTAGGCCCGATTCAGTGGCCGAATCTGAATTAAATCAGAGGAACCTTTAATCTCTCTGGATCAAATCAGAACCCTCTGAATTGATTCAGAAATATTCAGATATTCGGACATGGACACAGCTTTAAATGTTTTTTCTACATACCTCTGGGTAGCAGGGGTTCATGACTGCTACGATGCTGGAGCACATGGAGTGTTCCACAGAAGCATGGGGGGCTCCCCAGCATGCTCTCCGGCAGACCTGGAAGTAGATCAGAAGCACTTCCAGTCCACTTCCGGGTCCACTGGGGAGTGCGCAGGGGCCCTCCTCCCCAGCCCCCTTTCTCAGTGACTGGTGCCTCCTGGGTCTGGGAGCAGCACCTGAGGTCTCCCTGTGGCCAGTCACCAAGCTGGGAAGGTGCAGGGGGGTGGGGAGGGTCCCCAGCATGCTCCCCAGCAGACCCAGAAGTGGACTGGAAATACTTCCGGTTCATTTCGAAGTTTGCTGCTGAGCATGTGGAGGGCCCCCCCCCACACTCCTGTGGGATGCTCCATGCACCCCAGCATCGCAGTGATCATGAGCCATGCCTGCTACTACAAGGTACATAGAAAAAACTCGTAAAGCTGTGTCTATGTCCGAATCAGCATCGACTCTTCAGATTTGGATTCAGCTGAATTGAATAAGGGACAGTGATCCAAATCAACTAATCGAATCAGTGTCCCTGATTTGCACCGAATCCGAATTGAATCGGGCCCACTTTGCACACCCTTACTATATATCATAGTTCATGTTGTGTATGTGTGTGTATACACACACACACACAGAGAAAATGCTACCATTTATCAAGCTTAACAATGGATAATTTGTGAAAAGAATGAAGATGTCCAGCTGTTAATATGTGGTAGTGTGTTAAGGTGTTAACGTTATCGTAGTTCATATAGTAGCCAGAGATCTACCTTTTTAGGTACCTTTTACTCAAAAAGGTACATCTCTGGCTAGTATCCAGGTGACAGGACTGTTTATGCATTCACTGGATATACATAAAGATATTGTCGAACACATCAACTTTAACACACCACCACATGTTAACAGCTAGATATCGTCATTCTTTTCATAAATAATACAGTTTTAAGCTAGGTAAATGGTAGCAGTTTCATAGTTTCATAGTTTCTAGGGTCGGAAGGGACCTGAGCAGATCATTGAGTCCAACTCCCTGCCATGGCAGGAAAGAGTATGGGGGTCAAACGACCCCAGCAAGGTGTACATGTAGCCTCCTCTTAAAAACCCCCAGGGTAGGAGCCAGCACCATTTCTTTTGGAAGTTGGTTCCAGATCCTAGCTGCCCTGACAGTGAAGTAGCACCTTCTGATATCTAGTCTGAATCTACCCTCTGCCAGCTTGTGACTGTTATTCCTGGTCACTAGTGCATGGGGGAACAGGGACTTTCCCAGTGCCTGCTGGTCCCCTCTGACTAGTTCGTAACAGGCCACTAGATCCCCCCTCAGCCTTCTCTTGTGGAGGCTGAATAGGTTCAGGTCCCATAGCCTCTCCTCGTAGGGTCTGCCCCCATATCATGCGAGTGGCCCTTTTCTGGACCCTCTCCATGTTGTCCACATCCGTCTTGAAGTGCAACGCCCAGAACTGGCTGCAGTACTCCAGCTGTGTCCTGACCAGTGCTGCATAGAGGGGGAGTATCACTTCCATGGACCTGCTTGAGACGCATCTGTGGATGCATGACAAGGTGCGGTTGGCCTTCCTGACTGCATCTCCACCCTGCCGGTCCATGATCCAAGATTCTTTTCTGCCTTTGTACTGATGAGAAGGGAGTTCTCCAGCCTGTAGGTATGGTGCCGGTTGTTCCTCCCCAGGTGCATCACCTTGCACTTGTCAGTGTTGAATCCCATCCTATTCTCATTCACCCACTCTTGTAACCTGTCTAGGTCTGATTGCAGCCTATTCCTCCCTTCTAGTGTGCCCACATCCCCCCACATCTTAGTGTCATCAGCAAATTTGAACAAGGTGCTATTTACCTCCTCGTCCAAGTCACTGATGAAGACATTGAACAGTGCAGGCCCGAGGACCGAGCCCTGTGGAACCCCACTGCCCACATCCCTCCACACTGAAAATGACCCATCCACCATCACTCCCTGGGTGCGGTCCTCCAGCCAGTTGGCGACCCATTTGACTGTGTGGATGTCAATACCACAGTCCCCCAGTTTCTTAATGATAACGGGGTGAGACACAGTGTCGAAGGCCTTCCAAAAGTCCAGGAAGACTATGTCCACTACCCCTGCATCTAAGGATTTGGTGAGCTGGGCGTAGAAGGCACCAGGTTGGTCTGACAGGACCTGCCGCTAATGAACCCGTGTTGATTGCTCCTAAACATAATCTCCCCTGCTGGCCCCTCGTGGATATGCACCAGAATAATTTTCTCAAAAAGCTTGCCAAGGATTGAGGTAAGACTAACAGGCCTATAGTTTCCGGGTTCTCCTTCCTCCCCTTTTTGAAGATGGCAATCACATTGGCCCTCTTCCAGGCCTCTGGCACCACACCAGAGCACCACAAGTGCTCGTAAAGCTGTGCCAAGGGCCCTGCAATGACCTCAGCCAATTCCCTCAGTACTCTAGGGTGGAGACCGTCTGGACCAGCTGATTTGAATACATCCAGTCCCTCCAGAAATTCCCTAACTAGTTCCTCACTAACCCTTGGCCTGGGTGTGCCTCCTCTGGGGTCTAAGGGGTGCCCAGCGGGAGAGGTGACTGTTCCGGTCCCTGCTTAGGAAAATAGAGGCACAGAAATCATTAAATATGTTGGCTTTGTCCTCTGGTGTAACGAACAAATTTCTTAACATGTCCTGCAGGGGTCCCACATTACCTGGAACCTTCTTTTTGCCCCCTATGTTTAGGTGTATTTAGTGGTGTGTAAAATGTGGGTTTATCAAAGTTGTTGAAGCAGCTGAGAGAGTAAGAGAAAGTAGTTGAGTGCATTGCTACAATTGGTATTCAATAGTCTAATCTGCTTCTTTGTTTTAAGGTTCTTCCCACACGCTGAAAACTGTGCTGCAGATCTGTAGTAGCTATGCATGGATCCCAATTGTTTGGGGTGTTTGTTTCATAAAGGAAAGTTGAAAGAGTACCATTTTTATTCCTTTTTCATTCTCCCCCCTCTCTCTTTTTAAAGGGCATGAGCTGTCTGCTGGAGGCAGAAGTTGCTTGTTATCTGAGTTCAGCAGCAGGTCAGCTCTTTTCTCAGTAGGTTTCTTACTCCCATCAGTTTCAGCTACTACAGGGGTTTTTTTCTTTTCCTAGAGAAGTGGAAATACGTTAACCAAAAAAGGCTCTGTAAAGAAAGCAAAAATCACAACTACAGTGGAATAGGGATCAGAGGGGCAATTTTGTAATGCTGTGATTGTTTCTGGTTTTAGTTTTCTTTTAAAGTAGCAAGGAGAAAGTCTTTAAAGAAGCTTGGAACTTGCTGCCCAATATATTCTGTCTGTTTTGTGTATCTTTATGAACATGAATTATATGGCTATTTTTATTTTATGATAGGAATATTTTAATTTTTAAAAAGGCCATGTAAAACTCTGGTCTTGTTTTGTATCATTATCACCTACTTCTAACTGTAAATCTAAATTATGGTCTGATAGGTATGATCCTTGACACAACTCTGCATTCAGGGTAGGGACTGATGTAAAAGGATAGATACCTTTTTTGTATTACTTTAAAACAACAAAATTAGCTAGGAAATTTTCATAACAATTTAAAAAAACCTGAGAGGTGGGTTTTTTTTCAGAATGAAATTTTGGCCCCATTTAAACAAATAAGAACATTTTCACTGACATCAAAGAAGCTAACATTGTGCCCAGATGTCAAGCTATTTACTCATTTTATCCCTGTGGATCTGCGGTATAATAGGATGTTTTCCCTTCTTTACCCAAGCAGCTTAGTTGCACTTTGATTAGATTAAACAAATATATAACTTTGGTTTATAGTTTTGTACTGATGGTAAAATTCAGGGCTTGACTGCACCAATTGACTCAAAAAGAAATCTGTGCAAACATTCACCATGTCAATAAAAGTTAAAATAGAAACTAAATAAAAAAAAAACTTCTAAAAAGCAGGCTCCCACTGTTGCTTCCTGCCGTTAATGTAAAATATTAACACCAGAGAGGTAGCAGGGTAGCTCCTCACATGGTTCACCTCTGATCCACGGGGGAGTGCTGGGGTGCTACAGTGCCAATCATGGTGGCATGGTCAGCTGCTACTGCAGTGGCAACTATTTTTATAAGTTCAGTGCCAGGTCTGCTGCTCTAGCCATTTCCCCCTCATTTATGCTAGTGAGGGCCCCTCTACACGTGCAAGTAAAGGCACGGTGGAATCTAATGTGTGAGCCACACAATCACGCATCCAGCCATGCCACACATGCATGACAGGAGGTGTGATTTTGGGATTGAGCATTAGATCTATGGCACCAATCCTAGGCTCCCACTGCACTGGCAAGAAGCTACCTTCTGTGGCTGGGAGCCCCCTCAGGGGGGCCATGGCCCCTGGGCACTGGTGAGGGGGTGGTGGTGCCAGCCAGGCCCTTCAGAGCCAGGTGGAGACGTCGTGGCACCTCCCACATTTGGTGTGTAGCCCGCCCACCTGCCCAGTCGGTTGTAAGTTTCTTTAGCTATTCTGGCCAGAAATTACAGCCTGTACCGCTCCCCCCACATCCAGTGTGCTGTATTGTTAATTTCCCTATGGAAGTGTCATGGGAAAATAAGAAGCCAAAATAAGAAGCCTGCAATGAAGAATGCAATATTGTATGTTTCCCATTCACTCAGGAAAACAAATGTCTAACGAGTTAAAGGTTCCCCATCTCTGAAACTTAAAGGGAAAAAAAGGTGTTCTTTGTAAAGAAATATTTAAAATGAAGAAATATTTTTAAAGAGTCATAGCGAAATAGTAGGTAAGTTGATTATTAGTTTTTCATGCTCAAGCAATACATTAAAATGCTTCACACATGTATCCACAGAGAAAACAATTCACCTGTGGTTATGTAACAGGGTGGTGTGTCCCATTAAGAATGGGTAGCCGTCCTATCAAGGACATGTAGAGCCTCCTATTAACAAGGGAATGTCCCACAGGGATTTAAAAACTCAGAAGGAGAGGCCTCAGAGGAGGCAAACTGTGGGGGAACACTAGCAAGGAGAAAGGAAGCAGACTGTGAGCTGAACAGCTTGTTGCACAGAGGGCCTAGGCTGCCGGGCTAAGGTTCTCCTCCCAGCACTCAGGAAAAGGCAAAAGAGTTGAGTTTTATTATGAATTGTGCTTTATTTAGGACAACTGGCTTAGGAGTTCCTCAGAGAGCAAGTACCACCTGCAGAAACCATCAGGCTAGGTAGTCCATTTGCAGATTGAAACTAAGGATGAACACCAGACTGTGACTGTAGGGCCTTAAAAATATTCTCATGCTTTGAATGTGATTTGTAGCAATCAAGGAGGTCACCATGATGCTAGCCAAGAAAGTGTGTTCAACATTGTGTTAGTGAAATCTGGAGAGAAGAGTTATTTAGACAAAATATAATTTCTAATATATACAAGGCCTTGTGTTCTTTTCTGCGCTACTTGCCCTTAAGAACAAGGGCCAAAATCAAATAGAAGTCCCTATTTTTAAATTTTTCTTCTATACTTCTGTAGTGTTTCATTTTATGTATTATATGTAATCTTTAGCTTGACTTTTTTGATTAATAGAATGTGTAATGTTATTACAACAATGTACTTTTATTATTTATTTTACTATACTATTTTGGCAAATGCTATAAATAAACTACTAACAGTATTAATCTGCTTTTTAACCAAATATGGTAATATGTAAAGGTGTTTCTTTTGAACATAAAGTGCATACAAGTACACTAAAGCACATTTTTCATATTTCATGGACTACAGTGATGAGATTTACTTATTAGAAAATGAAGTTCTCCAGTAGTATTTTTTTGGTTTTTGGTTGACGAAACTTAAGGTATACAATTGTGCTGTTCAATTCCCTTCATGTTGACTTCTGTTCTTTTGTCTCTGGCAGCAGCAGTGGGGGAGATAGGACAAGTTATAACGAAGGAAAAGAGGCAAGCTATGACTTGAGCTTTCATTTATTAGCAGCCAATGGAAAAAGGCAGACTAGTGTGAAGTACACATATTTACAATTATAAAATATTTAGTTAAAACTAAGGAAATGCTCACTAACAGCAGAGCATTTGGACAAAATTCCTGTAATCTGAGGTGGTTAGCCCTGCAGACTTATTTTTCATAATAAACCATGACCACTGATATAGTGGTATTGTGATATGGACTTTTTATACTTTTTATTAGATTACTATGAATAAAATAAAAGAGATTCAGTAACAGTATATGTACATAGTTTATCAAAATGGCCCAAACTACATTAAATAGATTTAAAGCATTTTTCAACAATCTATTTTTAAACAAGGATATCACAAAACCAAATTGAAGGAGAAAAAATGTTCATTATGAACCTGTAACACAAGTCTGATCATTTCTGAAGTCAACTGAAGTCAGAGGATCTGTTTCCATATCTACCAGCTGAGCTTTTGGCTAATTTTATTTTAAAGCTGTAACACTGTCTCATCTAACTTTTGTTTTCCCCTCCATTTAAGAAACACGTTTCCCGCCCCATCTCTCTCCCCTCTGCAAACCTGTGTGAAATTCAGGGGTTTTGAACCATGGAAGTTCATGACTTTTGAACTCAATAGGGATGATGCTGCCCTAGGCAGGGGGTTGGACTAGATGACACCTGAAAGTCCCTTCCAGCCCTACTTCTCTATGATTTCTACGATTGGATTTTACAAGGAAAACCAAGAAATCATTTGATTTAACTCCAAAATAATAAGCACCAGGCATATGACATGATTTTCATTAAAATTCAATCAACCTAGATTTGCTAAAATGTGGATGTGTTTGTCTGGAAGAGGAGGAGGGGAGCTGGTGTTGAACATAATATTAGAGGGGCTTTTTGGCTAGATCCTTACCTGATATAAATGAGTATACTAAAGCTAAACTACTTTAGAGAAGCTGAAAATAGGAGGCTTTTAAATACAAAAAAATCCTGGATTACAGCAAGTGCTACATGCATCCAATGACTCTATGGATTTACTTTTCTCACAATCATGAAAGAAATTGTTGAATCAAAAACTCAGGTTTTCATCAAAAGTCTGTTCCACGATAATAACCCTTACATCTTCCTGAATTTGATATAGAGATAGGACCATTTTTAAACTCTGCATTCACATATTTCCAAGCTCTATGTGTGGGCAAAAACAATATTTACCTCAGATGTCACATCTTTTGCCTAGTAAAACTTTGCAAAAGTCAGTTAAACTAAATTTTCTATAACTCTGCATGAGACTGTACTCTCCTGTGTGAGCACGTGCCTGTTATGGCTATCTGTAATTGAAAGCATATTGTCTTCCTTTAAATGCCCTGAGATATCTCTGAGTAGTCAAAAACTGTAATTTTTACCTCTGGAAAATAATTGCACACTATATAATTAAACCATAAAAAACCTTTCATAACCATTCCTTTTACATTGCAAAGAAAGCCTAATCCCCTGTCAAAAATAAAAAGTGTTTTGGTAATTTCAGCAAAAATAAACTGAAGACTGATTTTTCCCTCAATTGTCTTGTAGTAGGATCTCAATATCCTGCAGTAACTGCAGACTGGTCACAACATGAGCAATGAAGGGTTTAAATAAGGAAGACAAATACCAGGAACTTCAAAGTTTAGTCCTTCAGTCCTGGCACAAACAACCCCATTGGGTAGAATGCTCAGCAGACAGAATACTAGGCTGTTAGCTAGCGCAATCTGTCTATCCATAGCTCTGCTACTGCTTTCTAACCTTGAGGAAAACATATTGCTCATCTCTTCTCCCCGTTTCTCTCTGTGTGTCTATTTTGATCGTAATTTGTTTTTGGATCACTACCTCTTTGTATTGTACACAATAGTACCTAACCTCTCAAACAAAGTGACCAATTCTACTCATTTTAAAATCAATTACAGTTTGTTATTTATTTTAATAGGAGCTATTTATGCTAGCATAAATACTAGCATAATATACTAGCATACAGTACTGTCTGTTGAAGGAATTATTTTGTAGTACTGGCTAAGGAGTTATTCTGTTGATATAGCTTAGTTCAGTGTCTTCCAACCTTTTCTGTAATTATGCCCCACCATAGCAAAGTCAACCATTCTCCAATCCTACTCATTGAATATTTCTAACTCTCCTTTTTCTTTGCCAACTTGCTGAGATTCAGTTTCACTGGCCTCCTTCCCTTCCCCAGAACCCATACTCCACAGTTTAGGAAATGCTGGTTCATATCATTTAAGGGCATATTTTAAATATACCAACATTTTGCAGATATAGCCTATGTCTTAAATAGGGGGGTTTGTTGCTACACATAGGCCAGCGGAGCCTTCAAAATATAGACAAGCTCTTACATTAAACATTTTTTAGGTCTGCAGAAAATTCAGTTTGCATTTGATGGGGTTCTGGGTGAGCACAAGGTCCCAGCTGCAGGGCAGGACTGGAACTTTAAATGAAACAAAGTTTATTTGAAAATAAAATAAAAATTAAGATAAATTAAAATTAAATATAACTAAAAAAACCAACTAATTAGATTAGAAGATATTTTGGCTTAAGAGTACAACCAACCTCAGCTAGGAAGATTAGACTATCACTGGTAGATTGAGTTAATTGGGGACTATAATACCTACCTTCTTAGATCTACCCAATGAGCTGTATTTTACTACTCAGTTTCCTTAGCATCTCATAATTCCACTCAGATCTACTGGTGTTGAGAAAATAACATTCTCTCAATATCAGTACCATGGTGGAGTTCTTTTAATAGTCTACATTGTATATGGTAGTGGTGCCTAACATTTTTGCTCTCTAGGCTGGATGGGCAGTGCACAGCAGAGACCCAATACAGCACATGGCGCAGGTGGAGCTGGGGCCAACTGTGGCTCCATGGAGATTCCCATGGACTAGATACCATGGCTCTATGGGCCAGTGGCTCATGGACTGTGGGCTAAGCACCCCAGGTGTATGGTATTTAAGATAAAAACTGACTTCTGAAACAAAAAAACCCCCACAACCCAGACAATGTGCTTCTGGGGGTAATCTGCAACATGCAACTGTTCTTGTCCCAGCCTAAAAGTTTACATTTTCCTATTCACCCATATCCTTGCATCACTGTAAATGGAAGCTCAAAGTACAAGTTTTACTTCAATACTAACATTTTCTATTTACTTATTCATCTCTAGTATATATTTCCCCTTTAGACACTGATTATGATTATTTTGGTCTCCCAAAGTTAACTTGACCATTCTGTGTGGAAAATATCAATTGAAACAGAAGTAAACTGATATTTACCTTTGATTCAGGAAATGCAGCCACATGCCTGCAATGGCTCAGGCCAGATGCCAGGGGGCACTAGAGCACAGCTCTCCAGTATGGGCTGTGTGTTCATTTCCCCTTCCTGCTGCCTTTGGGGTCTCTGGGATTTGCAGTCCAAAATCACAGCATGAGGACTCAGCAGGGTTGCTTATTACTTCTTCTTCCTGCTTCCAGGTGCCTCTGGGATTTGCAATCCAGAGTCACAACTGTCAGTAAGTTTTGAGTGGGGAAAAGGATGTGTAATCTCCCTCCCTGTCTCCATCCCCCAGCCTGGGTTTGCCTGGGGACGTGCCCCCCTGCAGACTGGGCTGTATCCCCATCCAGGCTTTTCCCCCTTCCACCTCTTTGTCAGCCAGCCCTCACTGTTCCAGCTAGAGAGCAGAGGGGTGGGGCCAGCTCTGCTCTCTGGAGCTGGCAGCACAGCCCAGCCCAAGGCTGCAAAGCATGGTGAGATGCTGGGACACTCTTATTTAATGTAAACCAGGAAAGGGTCTGGGACAGAAGTTTTATAAATCAGTTAAGTCTGATACTACATTCAAGCAGGTTTATCTTAAACAAGTTTCAGCCATTTTGAAACTGGTTTATGTGCACTGAGCTGTTCTGTTACAGAGTTAAACTAGTTTTTGATCACTTAAACCAGTTTATGTGTAACTTCCATCCCTAGCCATATTCTCAGATTGACTGGTCTGTACCTGGATTGCTTGAGATTGGACTGAACTGCTAAGTAGCCTGCCAAAATAATACCAGACTTTTCTTATGCTAGCCCTCTAACAAAAGTTAGGCTAGCCCTGTAATGGTGCCTAGGGTCTACTGTGACAGGAATTGGAGAAGGTCACTGAAGATTTCTTGTGTCCTGGGACTTCTCCCCAAACTGTTTAACTTCTCTGTCTCCGATATTTTACCTCTAAGACAAAACAAAGTTTTCTAGAGTCTAATGTGGGAATTTGTAAGATTTTCTAGTTGGAGTCATAAGTCAGAAGGCAGGGCCAGCACCATGGCCAGCAAGAGTGCGGGGCACTAGTCATCGCTGCTGGGGGTAGGGCTCAAGCAGCAGGGTACTGAGCATTGCTGGCAGGGGCAGAGACCAAAGCAGGGGCAAGGGCTGGGGATTGGGAGGTAGGTTGGGCAAGGACGAAGCTACCATGTTCTGCCCCTGTGTTGGGAAGGGGCTGGCTAGGGAAGAGAGTTTCCAAGATGGCTGCCAGGTGCTGGCAGCTGACTCTGGTTTCAGTATGGCTGCCAAGTGCTGGCAGCTATGTGGTTGGAGGTTGGTTCTTCCCCCGGTGGCCACAGGAGCACATGGCAGGGCTGCAGGGACTTGGCACTAACTTTAGAGCCCAGTGAACTAGATTTAATGCCAAGACTCTGGACATGTAGACACTTGCCAAAAATCATTTAATAAGTATTAGCTTAATGAGCATTAAATTTAGTCATGCTTAAGTGCACGTGTAGACACGCCCATAAAGAAGGGTGCAGCTGAGCCACTGTTTTTTGTATGAATACTTTATTGGCCTATAACGTGGATTTTGGAGGACTAAAACATTTTATTTGGACATTTTCTAAATATACCTATTTATTTGTTTCAAAGCAGTTTCATTTAGCTGCCATGAATAAAGTGTTTTGAAAATTTTAAAAATCCATTCTCTTTTATTTTGCCAAAAAAAAAAAATCTCTTGGATTTTTTCTGAGTCAGTTCCTGCTGCCCTTCTGCCAGTGCAGGCATCAAATGGAAAAGCTAGTTATTTACATAGTTTCAGACATGAATGATCATTGGAATGGGAGGTCTCCTTTTCTTCTAGATTCAGCATTATTTTAGGTCTTGCCATTTTTTCTCGGTTCCTTCAAAAACCTGTTCAAGTATGTCTTATAAGAGAATTGTAATCTAATTCCCATCTTCTGGGGGCTTCATTAGTCAACATTCTTCAAGGTCAGGATGAACATTTGAATGTTGTCCTCAATCAGCTTGTAGGAAAGTACTACTAGAAGAGACTTCAAAAAGTCATCTAGTCCAGTCCCTTGCTCAAGTCACAATCATCCCTGACTTAATCATCACAGCCAATTGTTTGTTCAACCCATTCTTGAGTATTTCCAGGAATGGGAATTACAGAACTTCTTTAGGTAGCTTGTTCCAATTTCATAGTTTCATAGCTGGTAAGGTTGGAAGGGACCGGACCAGTTCATCAAGTCTGATCCCCTGCCATGGGCAGGCAAGAATGCTGGGGTTAAATGAGCCCAGCAAGGTGTATATCTAGCCTTCTTTTGAAGACCCCCCAGGGTAGGAGTGAGCACCACTTCCCTTGAAAGTTGGTTCCAGATCCTAGCTGCCCTTTCTGTGAAGTACTGCCTCCTGATATCTAGCTTGAATCTACTCTCTGTCAACTTATGGCCGTTATTCCTTGTTATTCCCAGTAGTGCTCAGGGGAGCAGGGACTGCCTGCTGGTCTCCCTTGTGAGTTTATAGATGGCTACCAGATCCCCTCTCAGCCTTCTCTTGGGGATGCTGAACAGGTTCAGGTCTTATAGCCTCTCTTCATAGAGCCTGCCCTGCTGACCCTGATCATGTAAGTGGCCCTCCTCTGGACCTTCTCGATGTTGTTCACATCCCTCCTTAAGTGCGGCACCCAGAACTGGATGCAGTACTCCAACTGCGGTCTGATCAGTATCACACAGAGGGGGAGGATCACCTCCTTGGACCTGCTCATGATGCATCTGTGTATGCATGACAAGGTGCGGTTATCCTTCCTGACTGCATCCCCACATTGGTAGCCCATGTTCATCTTGGAGTCTATAATGACTCCAAGATCCTTTTCTGCCTCTGTGCTGATGAGAGAGGAGTTCCCCAACCTCTATGCTTGACCACCTCTACACATGCAGGTAAAGACACAATGAGATATAATTCATGTTTCACACAACGATGCCTCCTGCCATGCCACACGTGCATGGCAGGAGACACAATCACATATTAGATTCCATGGCACTTTATTGCTGGTGCAGGATGAGCCTGGGATTGGGATCCAAGCTCCCCCTGCACTGACTTTTGTGGCTATGAACCTTGTAACTGACGGCTTACAGAGGTGGTAGCATTCTCCTCACTGCCCCCCAAATCCCCACCCAATGAGCTTCACAGCTGACAAGGCTCACAGCAGGGGCAATGGAGGAAATGGTGTTGCCACTGTGAGCCTTGTCAGCTGCAGGGCTGGCAACAGGTGGTGTACTGCTGTGGCTGGGACCCTTTCAGTTGATGGGGTTCCAAGCCACTGGGGAGCGCCTGGCCACATATTCAATTAATGGTGTAATAAGAGCAAGCTACAAAGTTAACATATTGATTGTGGAATAACTTGCAGATTATTGCTTGTCTTGGAACTAAGAAATCACAAAAAAAAATCTTTTCAAATGAAGTTTATTTTCTATCTATGGGGACTTTTTACTTTCTTTAATTTTCCCTGAACTTAAGGAAGGGTTGTGTGCCCGAAAGATGGCAGAAAAAAGATTTTTTTTTTGCAATTTTTTAGTTGATATAATAAAAGTTATCATCTCTGAACCAAGAGTTCTAGAGTTTTGCATTTCCTTTTGTCTCAGATCAACACGGCTACCAAATACATCCCTGAAACATGGAAGATGCTGAATTTTAGCCGATTTTGGATTTAAATGTCATTGCTGATCAGCAAGAAAGATTTCTATACCTCCCTGCCTTCCTGCTGTTTGACACCACCAGGGAAGGAATCCTGCCCTACCTGCACATCAAAAAGCAACTCACAAAGACATTTTCATGGACTCAGAGGAATAGACTTCCACCTTCAGCTTCCTCTGTGGAAAAATGAAGTTTATTTTCTACCTATTGGGACTTTTTACCATTTTTAATTTTTCTTGAGCCTGAGGAATGGCAAGCATACCTGAAAGCTTGCAAAAAAGGATAACTTTTTGGAGATTTCTTAGTTGGTCTAATAAAAGGTATCAACTCTGAACCAAGAATTCTAGACAGTGGCGATGCATAGAGGGTATAAAGGGATGCATCTGCACCCCTAAGAGCTCCCCGATTAGGTGATGGGCGGGGGGGCAGGCGGGAGTGCCAGTTCCTCTGTCCCTGTGAGTGCAGGCCAGGGAGTGGGGGGTGCCAGGAAAAGTGCCACTGTCACTTCTGGGAGTGCTGCTCATGCTTCTGGGTTTCTGGGTCGGTGTAATCGGCCACGACAAGGACCCGCCCCCCCCCAGTCGCTGACTGACCTCTGGGAGGGCACGTACCTCCTCTGACTTAGGAGGCACCAGTCACCCATGGTTTTGCATTTCTAAAGTGGTTTTAAGCACTCGTTATGTGGCTCAAAATTATACCACTCCGGGGCAGGATTATCTCTGATCCATAGTACCTGGCTCCTGTTCCATTAAGATGTGGCCCCTCCCTATAGAAGTGCCATCCAAGTTGAAGTCCTCCAGTATCCCAGGATCTCTCATACCCTCGCCCATAGAACAGGGATGCCAGCTCTGTAATGGCAAGTTACAGCTATAGCACCTAGTCCTGCCCCTGCTTACCAGGCATGTCACAGCTGTGCAGTTGGGGGACAGTCAGAGAAGGTTTCTAGACTAAGGGTATGACTGCTCCAAACTCCAAGCTAGCCCTAACCCGGATCAACTTTTGTGTGGCTCACAGAGTAAGGTGTAACAAGGGCCTTATTAAATCACCCCTCAATCTTCTCTTCTCCTGACAAAATAAATTCAGTTCTCTCAGCCTCTCCTCAGAAGTCATGTGCTCCATCTCTCTAACCATTCCCATTGCCCTCTGCTGGACTCTTTCCAATTTTTCCACATCCTTTCTGTGCTGGGGGGCCCACAACTGGACACAGAACTCCACATGTGGCCTCACCAGTGTCAAATAGATGGGAATAATCACTTCCTTCCATCTGCTGGCTGCCTTAATGAATCCCTTAGCCTTCTTGACAACAAGGGCATGTTATTCATCTTCAGCTTATTGTCCACTGTAACCACCAATTCCTTTTCTGCAGAGCTGCTGCTTAGCCTGTCAGACTCCAGTGCATAAAATTGTTTATCAGCACATCTTGTCTCATGCATTTGCCAGCTCAATACTTAAAGACTGTGGTCTGGTTTGAATTTGCATATTACTGAATCATGTTATTCTCTGGTTTTTTTTTGATCTCTGATATTATTTTATATAAATCTGACTCAAATATATTAGCCATACATTTTATTCACCAAAAATATTAATCTGGATCAAGCAAAACAATTGAACATTTTTAACTTAGTCAGTGTTTGTTTTTGGTAAGGAAAAAGTATTGTCTTGGACCAACCTAAATCTAATTGTTTTTCTGGTTTTCTTTTTGTTCAATAGATTGGAAAACCAGTTATTCACACAAGTGTATTCCTAGCATCTGTAAAACCACTTCTAGTATTGCTAACAATTTATACTGTTTTTCTCTTTGGTACCAATTTATTATTCAAAGAAAACAGAGAGGGCTATCTCCAAAGCAGACATCTCCATTTGCTTAAATGGAGGTATGAGATATTTATGAGTTTGGCAATATTTAACTAAGTCTTTTAATTTAAGAGAAGCATGTACAAACTATCATTTAAAACATATAACATATTTAGTTGTTTGTCAAATTATTAAAATAATTAATCACTTCCATTTCTATTTACCCTGTAAATATTTGTTTATTCCTTAACATAGAAATCTCTTTTATGTTAGTAGTCTTTTCATGTAACCTTTTTTTCCATTTTGAAGTCTTAAAAAAAATATTTGGAAATTTTGTAATGATCATAGTTGCTTCATTCTGAAACCTCTCCAACAAGTAATGCTCTTTCTCAACAAGTAGGATTTTACCATTGATAAAAATCAACTGGAAAAGTTGGATCTATACTTGATAAATGGAGTTTTTCCATTGACTGTAATGGAAATACATCAAGGATAAATTTGATTCTAGATATTCTGAAAAAGGACAACTTTGCAATCAGCCACTATAAAAGACTGAGGAAGAGTTACAGCAATTTTACCAAGTCATTAATATTTTCTACATCTTAAATACGTATTCAGACATTCTATTTGTCTTTCTAACTTATGGAATCCCTGAATAAATATCCTCTGTGATAAATCCTAGTTTTTTCGAAGTTTTTTGTTAACTCATTGTCCATTAGTAAGCAGTGTGTATGAATTTTACATAACTTTCCTTTAATTGTAGTTCTGTAGATTTATTTCAGTATGATAAATGATCACTATCTTAATCAACTTTCTATTTTCAACCTCATTTATATAAGGACAGAAATAAAATAACTTTTTAATAAATCTGCCATTTCCATAATGATTTAAAAATTGTATGCTATCAAAGTTTCCAATTTAAATGTAAACTCTGATGCTCGTTATTTACTTCATTCTCATCTGAATATAATAGAAGTATTTTTAAACACATTCCACAACATGATACTTAAATATTTTGTTTATTTTCTTAAATTTATTTTTATGTATTTTGCACATCCAAAGTCTATTTGTTGTACCACACAATATCTAGTCATTTTAAGAATTGCCCCCTTTCTCTAACTAGCTTTTTTGTGTAGCATAGAATTTAAATGAGAGCATCTTTAAAATTAAAGACAATTTTTGTTTCTTCTGTTTACAGAGTGCCAATAGTAATGAAAGGTTAATTTGATTGTATTTGCAATTATTTGTAAGACTGTCCCTTTGGGCTTGGATACTTAAAGTTATGTATTTCCCAAGCTTCTACTAAATTTCAGTAAGAGCTGAATGTCTAAATTACTTCAAGTATCTGGGCCTTGATACCCTGAGTAGCTATCTCAGTAAGGATGTTAGTGGGGTGAAAAGGCAGGGAACAGCAAATACTGATCACTTTCTATGATGTTCAAAGCCACTATATAATAATCTAAGAATGCTGAGATGTAATAATGTTATGAGTATTGAAAGTAGTATAGTTCGAGTGCTGATTAGCTCAGTTGGTTAGAACATGGTGTTAATAACACCACAGTTGTATGGAAACCTTTGGGACACAAGGCATTTTCTGCGTCATGCAGGATATTGGACTAGGTGACCTCCTGAGGTCCCTTCCATCTCTACTTCTCTATGAAGATTTCTGTGTCTTCTTAACATATACCATATCACTTTTATCTTAAGGTAGTTACTTTGTTGGAAAAGTTACTACCTTAAGATAAAAGTGATACGGTGTATGTTAAGAAGACATAGCACCCTGGGTTATATATTCACATTTTTTAAGTATGTAAAGAGGATGGTTGGAAGAAGAAACATAAACTACTACAATGGAGCTAACTAAAAAAAGCCTAAAGAAATGGTCCCCTGAATTTGACAGATCTGTGCTGTCAATACAGAGTGGGAAGGAGGAACTTTAAACATTTACAAAATAGCTTTGGTTTGGAAAGTTGGTGAGAAGAGTGATGTAAATGACTGAATGGATTTTTCTGAAGTGTTTCATGAGTTAAGGCAGGGCTACTCAACTTCTAAGTGGCCAAGGGCCACAGGTCCTTTGGGCCACACACAAGGAGGCTGGACCAGTGAGGGTTTGGGGCCCCCAGAGCTGCATTCCCTCCACCAGTGCACCACAGCCAGGACACCCCTTCCTTTGCAACTGCATCAGGCACTTCATGCTAAGCTTCCCTGCTTCTCAAGCACCTTCAGTTGAAGGCTCCTCTAGCACTATGGGCTGTGATGCTCTTCACTGCCCCAGCTCCTAGGGCGAGGAATGGGAAGGTGGAAGGAAAAGAAGCCTGGAGACTCCAGCTGCTTCTGCAGCTGGAGCTGTGTGGGGAGTAGCAGCTGTGTGGAAGAACAGGGACTGCAGTTTAACTCCTTGTAGGCTGCATGCAGCCCCCAGCTGCCAATTGGATAGTACTGACTTATGGGACAGTTAACTTGTTTTGCAGAAGGGTGCTTAGAGAAATACGGATGCATACCTACCTGTAAGCTGGATGTATTTATAGTCTGTTAATTGTTTTAAGAACTATTTTATATTAATTGTTTTTGTTAGATGAATAACATCTTGTTTTAAGGAGGCCATTGGGTTACTGGATACCAGGGTCATGGAAGGAAATGAAAGTGAGGTTCTGCACCCTAATAATATCCTTTGAGGACATCGCAATAGATCACAGGAGACTTCAACCCCAGATCTGGATGGGATATGAGTGATTTTATCTCAAAACATAGAAGATGAATAGATGACGCTTTTGAAAAGATCAGGAAGGCCAAGAGGTAGAGAGACCCTGGTGGGCAGAGAGACCATTGGCTCCTAGATCAGTGTGAGTAAGAAACACACTGTCACTTTGTTTACTGCAGCAGACATTAGTTCATGGAGTCAGCTATGTGCATAGGCAGATCCAGGATTTTTAAAAGGGAGGTGTGAGAGCAGCAACCAGTGCTGCACAGGTGGGTGCACCCCTGCTCCCAAACATCTCCTCCCCTTCACCAGCATGGGTAGACCATGTTGTGGGAGCAGCAGTGAGGGACTTTCTTTAAGTCCCTGAATCAGGTAAAAATCCCTCCACTCAGCTACCAGCACTCACTTCCTTCCCCTCTGTGCTCAACAGCACTTGACCTCCCTTCTGTTGCCCCCCCCCCATCCCAAACCCTCTCTATGTACACTTCTGGGTACAAAGAAAAGTGCCTGTTGCTATCTGGGCTGCTCTTGTCCTGATCCAGTTGGGACTGCAGGGAATGGCCAAACAGGAGGCTTGGTTTGCTGAGGACCTTATTTTGGTCTGGTGAAGAACAACTGGGGAAACTGGGCAAGGAGGAGGAACCCACCTGCCACCATTACTGCTGTCCCTGGCCTTGCTCCCCATGCAGCCAGCTGGACTGGGGGAAGGAGCATTCCTGGAGTTCCCTAGTCTTTCAATAGATGGGGGTAGCAAGGGGCAAAGGAAAGAAGGAATAGGAGATGAGGGTATGTGCTGCTATACATGGATGGAAAGGGAGTGGATGCTGAGAGATGGGTGGGTGCGGATTCTTATTTGCTTTGGGAACTTACATTTAAGTCTTTGGCTGTTGTTCCTATGCCAAAGTCTGAAAGGGGAGCTCTTGCTCCTGAATCTGCCCTGCCCCTGTTTTGTTGGATGATTTGTCCACGGAAGAGGTTTCCTTGTCTAGTAGAGTGGTGGAAAGCAGACTCAATGTAAGTAAGAATAGAGTCTTAGGTGTTTCATATTATACATTTCTTATTGGAATTATCTGATATTTATCATACTGTTGGGGAATATTTTCATTTATTCGTTTATTTGTAAGAAGTTTTTATAGGATTATAACATCTGATGGCCTTGCTATAACAAAATATTAAAGTGGATTTGTCTGATTAGTTATATGTTAATACAAGGAGTTTATAAAGAATTGTAGTTGAGAATGGAAATCCTGGAAATGATGATAAATGATTAGAGTTTCAGCATCCCTCCTGATATATGAACAGTACAGGATTGAGGCTTGTTTTATGACTGTGTGATACTTAATTTGATGAATTCAGTTCTTATATAGTGAACCGAAGTAAAGTCCGTCTTATTTATCATGTTTCACTGACCTGTCAAAAACTTGTGGTCCAGGTGCAAGTATTATATCTGTGAAATAACCTACCTTTCTCTAAAAATGTATTTTAAAAGTGAGAGTTAATTGTACAAGAGGAAAAAGTTACTAAGGGTGTCTGGAAAGATCAAGCATTGCCAGAGTTGTTGTTCTGGAAGGTTTTGTATGGAACTATTTTGGGTTGCTTTATCCATTCTAATTGTTTTTATATAGTTGGAAAATATCCTTCTGTCCAGTTCCTGACTTTGTAAGTGTGGGGAGAAAGGAGTGTATATTCTCTCCTTTATGCCTCATAAGTGATTGGAATAATGCATACAAAAAACTAGAACTCTTGGTTCCAAAACAATACCTTTTATTAGACCAACTAATCAAAAGGTATCATTTTGGATCCAAGAGTTCTAGTTTTTTGTATGCCTTTTTGTCTCAGACCAACACAGCTACTAAGTACACCCCTGGAATAATGCATGCATTACACAGTTATAAGAATAAGGAGTGCTGGGTTTTTTCCTTACTCGACATTGAACCAAGGCACTTTATTTCCCAAGGGCAGTATTTCCCATCCTTTGTCTGATATACTTAGATTATAAACTCTTCAAGGCACAGTATGTTTATGTGCACTGCTAAACACCATAAACACTACTCTAATATTAGTAATAATAATAGTTGCCAAACGTTTCTTAGGAAAAGACATACATCATGGAGCACTAAGAAAAGCTGTAACTGCAAAATGTTGTATAGTCTTGACTTAGTCTATAGCAACATATTTTCATTTTGATTATCTCTTTTATTGAAATACTCATCTTATTACCTAAGCATCTAGACTAGCATGCTCTTTCCTCCTACATAGTGAAAGCAGTTGACGCTATCACATATTTGCTTCATAAAATCAACTGTAAGCAAAAACATGAATACTTGTTCCCTTGGCTACTTGGTGTAATCCTATATTTAGACAGTTAGAATTAAACTTTGTATTGCAGACAAAAAAATAGGGGGACAAATTGTGCAGGCACTGGCAGAGATGCTACACTAAATAAAAGATAGTCTTTAAAGATCCTTTTCTACACAGAAAACTAATTATCCAAACATATATGGCACCTTCTTACATAGCAGATCTGCTCTGTAGTTACATGGGATATATCTCCTTTTATTCTTCGGAATCAATTGAGACAAAGTGAGCTAGCTGGCTTCTGTCCCTTCTTGTCCATGAATTGTTTACTATGTCTTGACCAATTGGACATCTGCAAACCCACTGAAGGCAGAAGGTGTTTAGAGGTGTCACTCAGGCTATAATTGAAGGGTAGTGAGGTCAACACATGTAACCAGTGGTCTAATTTGGCTTGCAAAACTTATTCTTAGAAATGAGAAAAGAAAGACAAAAGACAAAGAAAACAAGAGCCCAATCTGACTGTTGGAGCCCAAGTTGAATTTACAGGCATAGGAGATGGAGGTAAATCCTATTAATTGTAGAGTTAGCACATATGATACAAGACTCATGGAGAGATATAACCTTAAAGCACCTTCATGTCATTTTTATAGTGTAAATGTTCAAACTAGAACAGCACTTTAACCTTTCTGTTTCAGCTTTCCCATGTGTTAAATGGGACTCAAAATAATTACTTCCCTACCTCACAGGGGTGTTGTGAGAATTAATTAGTTAATGTTGGTATGGAGTTTCCAAGATGCAAAGCGCTATACATGTGCTAATTAGTTTGATTATTATTAGCTGTATGTCATTAGCACTGTCAGGAAACCAATACATTAATAATCCAGCAAATCACTTCGGTGTTATGCACTGTATTTCAGCTGATGTGTTAGAAATGCCTTGCATGCAAATAACAGTGGAAGAAATAAAGGTGCACATTATATAGCTAAATAGATCTGCTGCCCCAGAGTACCATTTTCATCTTGTAAACATTAACAAATACTGCTGTAGTGGGTTTTAATTCTCAGAGCAGCCATGTAAACCATTTTACCACATAGGCGTTCCAGACTCTGGATCTTTAATTACAAGGAAAATGTAAAAGTACATAAAAGATGGCCTTTGGGTGGGAGATAGCATCACACCAAATAAGGACATACCATATAATCAGACTCTCAGATATGGTTTTAATTAAGCAGTGAGAAATAATTGGCACTGAACCTCTCTGTTACAGCATGCTTCAAGTGGCTTTACAAGGCTTGAGGCTAAAGGCAGAAATGACTTTACCTACAGGAAAAGCACAATAGTCCCCAAGGAGCTCATGTCCCAGAATATCTTTTAGTATTGTAGGAAATTAAGTTCTTAAAAGCAAAATAAGAAAAGCAACCTAACCAATTATCGTTTTCTATACATGTTTGAAAGGTAAAATTGTGCGAGAAGTTATTAGTGTCAAGGAGAATACAGTGGGAAATTAAGGGAGGCAGTATTTAGTTTGACTGGCAAGACAAATGTTATAAATTATCTGTTAACTCTGGAATAATGTCAGAAAAGAATGTTGTAGAACTTGGAAAACCCGATCCTGCTACTGTTATGTTCAATGACTGTTTACTATTGAACTTAATGAAAGCAGTACAATACAAAGCTCGAAAAACAAAAAACAAAAAAACCCAGGAAAACTTACAGATATAGGAAGGCAATGAGCAAGATGATCTAAAAGACCTTTCCTGTGTCTAATTTCTAGCTCTGTATGTAGGTACAGAAATACAGACATTTAAAGAGAACAGAGTTGGCTGGGAGTTTTCTAATGAAACTTTCCATCAAAAAATGCTGATTTGTCAAAATCAGAACTCTCCACAGAAATATACATACCAATTTCAGCAACAGTGGAATTTAGAAAGAAGGGAAGTCCTTTACCTACTCTGAAAAATTAGACATCCACAGGAAAAATACTTGACCGGGATTCATGAAACTGATTTACAGTTGCTGCCCATCCAAATTGAACCTTAGCCTTCCACATCTCTATTAAGTAGACTACCCATTGGCTTTTATAAGGCAGAATCAAATATCAGTTTCATTCCTTTTATTCATTCATCTTTCTCCTCTTGGAACTGTTCTACTCTGTATAAATAATTAAGAATTTACTTGGCCAAAGAGAGTAAAATAGAAACCTTAGAGTGGTTAGGGCACTCACGTGGAATAACAAAGTTCGGATGCATATTAATTCAAGTGGAGAGCAGAATAACCAATAACTGAGAGTCAGGGAATTCTTTTGGGTTATAACAAGCTAAGACCTGAATCTCTGGTTTGACTTACGGCAGGGACTTGAACCTTTGTATTCTGCATCCCCAGTGACTGACCTAGCCACTGGCTTATGGATCATTGTGGTGTATGTGTTGTTGCGCATCTGTTGCTTTTGTTAAAGCTTAGTTAAAAAAAAAAAAAAAAAAGGGTTTGTCTTGATGTCACTTAGGAGAAGCTTTGACATCTCTAACTTTCAATTAATAGGTTTCTCATTTCCTGACCATTTTGACATATGAGGAGTCTCCTTAGCTGTAAATGAAATATTGATATTCTTACTTATAGGCACATACTTAGATGACTTGCTGAATCAGGACCTTACTCAATATGATACATATAGGTCTTTCTCTGAAAGCTAATTAGCAAATCCCATCTGTGCCCAATGTTTTAAACTTGCAATATGTTTAGACAGCTACTGTATGCTACTGTATGATAAAAGGTAATCTGTTTTTATTTTATTTTTGCTTTTCTACTGAAGTTTTCTCACAGGGTAATTAGTATGAACCTATACTAGTACAGGCTTCTCACCCCGCTCATTCTTTGCAGATTGCAGCTCAGCCTTTTCTGAAATGCACCAGCATCTCTGCTATCAGCGACCACCATTACCCAACATTAGGTCCTAAACTGTTATTCAGAATGGGAAAAAAGCAGAATTTTCTGTAAAACTAGTTGATAAATTTGATTCACTGCCAGCTGTACAATGCTAGTACATTCAGAATTGAGGACATGCTACAATACAGTGGGTGTACAAGGAATTATCAAGCACATTTACAAGTAGGCTCTAGATTCCTATATGTAAGTGGATACAGGTTATATAGGACTTTAGAACAGAAACTGGGGGAAATGGTGAGTCAGGAAGACTCAAGGCAGGGGAAACTGGAAAGTTAAAGAAAGAAGGGATGAACCTGATCAAACAGACTTGGAATCAGCATAGGTCAGGGAATGGCAAAATATAAGTGTGAATTTAAATACTCACCTGCCCCCAAGGGCATAATTCAGTCAAGAACCAAAGATACCTACTTTGCACATATATTTGATAACCTTCACTTTTAGATTTTAAAGATTACTTACACCTTACTAAAGCTGAAGTTATAGAAAAGAGTTGTTTACACTACAGTAATAAATCCACCTTTTAAAATTTCCTACATGAATACTCATTGTTCCTTGTGCCCCTCCATTATGTGTCTTTGGAACACATTGGAGAAGAGAAGTATGAAAATGCCTTATTATGAGGCAAGTTGAAGAGTAAATTGAGAAACATGTTTTTCTTCCTATTGGCCTAACACTATGCAGAGAATTCAATCAATTCTGAGCAGTTTTTTTGTTAGGAAATAACAGGAGAGTGTTAGGGAAGTGTAGGGAAAAATAAATTACTGGACTTGGTGTTGGCTATGGGGGAGGATCTGATAGGGGAGCTGCAGATTCGTTGTCACCCTAGGGACAATGACCACCTATCAATCAAATTCACCATACAGTGTAGGGTGGGTAAGATAACTAGTAGGGTAGAAGTACTTGACTTTAGGAAGGCTAACTTCAGTGTGCTCAGGAATCTAGTCAATGATGCACTGCAGGATAAGAGTATTGCCAAGATAGGAGTCCAGGAAGGGTGGTCATTTCTAAAGGAAGCGATGCTTCAGGCACAGAGGGAAACTATCCCGGTACTAGGGAAAAGGGGAAAGGAGCCAAAAAACTTTCTTGGCTAACCAGGGAAATCCAGGGGAGCCTAAGAGCAAAAAGAAGGTGTATAGGCAATGGAAGCAGGATGAACCTACCAAGGAGGAGTATACCTAATTGGCCAGCACTTATAGGGAGGCAGCTAGAAAAGCCAAATCAACTACAGAGCTGAGGCTGGCAACACAAATTAAAGACAACAAAAAGGGTTTTTTTTAGGTATGTGGGGAGTAAAAGGAAGGCACAGAGCAGCATAGGGCCCCTACTGAACAAGAAGGAGCAATTAGTGACTGACGGGGGGACAAGGTTGAGCTATTCAGTGAGTCTTTTGCCTCGGTGTTCCTGAATAGGGGTCAAGAGAAGTCGCCTAATGGTTTCTTAGATGGGCGTCAGAGGGACACCAGCCTACCATCTGTCGATGCTGACTTGGTACAGAGTCACTTGGATGGACTGGATGTGTTCAAGTCATCAGGCCCAGATGAGCTGCATGTGAGAGTACTGAAGGAATTGGCCAGTGTCATAGCAAAACCACTGGCACAGCTGTTTGAGCACTTATGGTGCTTGGGTCAGGTCCCAGAGGACTGGAAAAGGGCCAGTGTGGTCCCTATTTTCAAGAAGGGAAGGAAGGAGGATCCGAGTAATTATAGGCCAGTCAGTCTCACCTCCATCCTTGGAAAGGTCCTTGAAACGATTATAAAGGATCATATCTGTGGGAGTCCAGAGGGAAAAATAATGCATAAAGGGAAACCAGCATGGATTTGTAGCAGGTAGGTCATGCCTGACCAATCTGGTTTCATTTTATAACAGGGTCATAAAATGCTTAGAGGCAGGAGTAGAGGTAGATGTTGTTTTCATGGATTTTAGCAAGGCCTTCGATATGGCATCTCATCCCATTCTCATAAATAAAGAGGCTGTGACATAGATGTTTACATAGTCCAGTGGGTGGCAAATTGAGTGGTCACACCTCAAGAGTGGTAGTAGACGAGTTGGTATCAACCTGGAAGGATGTGGGTAGTGGGGTCCCACAGCATTCATACCTTGGACCTGTACTCTTCAATATCTTCAGTGACTTGGATGTGGCTGTGAAGTGTACTCTGTCCAAGTTTGTGGACGATACTAAATTGTGGAGTGAAGTACACACTCTGGAGGGTAGGGAATGATTGCAGACAGACCTGGACAGGTTAGAAAAGTGGACAGAACACAATAGGCTGCAGTACAACAAAGACAAGTGCAGAGTGCTGCACCTAGAATGCACAAATATCCAGCACACCTACTGGTTGGGAAGTGACCCTCTCAGCAGCACAGAAGCAGAAAGGGATCTCAGAGTCATAGCGGACTCCAAGATGAATATGAGTTGTCAGTGTGACAAAATCATCAGCAAAGCTAACTGCACTTTATCATGCACCAGCAGATGCACAACAAATAGAACCAAGGAGGTGATACTTCCCCTCTATGTGGCATTGGTCAGAACACAGTTGGAGTACTGTGTCCAGTTTTGGGTGTTGTACTTCAAGAAGGATGTTGAGAGACTCGAGCGGATCTAGAGGAAGGTCACTTGTATAGTTAGGGGCTTACAGGACAAACCCTATGAGGAGAGACTGAGGAACTTGGACCTCTTCAGCTGTGCAAGAGAAGACTGAGAGGTGATCTTGTGCCCACCTACTAATTCTTTATGGGGACACAGCAAGGGATCAGAAATGCTTTGTTCACCAGGGAGCCTCTTGAGGTAACAAGGAACAATGGTCACAAACTGATAGAGAGCAGATTTAGACTGGATATCAGGAAAAACTTCTTCACAGTAAGGGTGGCCAAAATTTGGAATGAGCTTCCAAGGGAGGTGGTGCTCTCCCCTACCTTGGGGGTCTTTAAGAGAAGGCTGGATAGACATTGGGTTGGGGTCATCTGACCCCAGCAGTCTTTCCTGCCTAGGCAGGGGTTCAGATCCGATGATCTGTTGAGGTCCCTTCTGACTCTAGGATGTATGAAACTATGAAGATTAACATACTGCCAGAAGAGGAGGAGACAGTGGGCACATCTACACATGCTATTAATGAGCCTGAATAAATTCCAGTGCAGTATATAGAGCTTATTCCTTCCAGACACAGCATTTACATGTGTGCATGGGATTGCAACAGGTTGAGTTGGGGCAGTGCAGCCCCAACTGTTGGCACTTGATTTATAACCCAATACCTTGTTCCAGGCTGACCCAAAACCTTTAGACCCAAGACCACTCCATTTGATAATAGGCAAATTTTATTGATGGACAGTGGTATGAGATAAGAATGATGCAAACAAATCTACATTTACTAGTCCCAGGGTTCACAGTTTCAAGGTATGTCTGGCCAGTGTGCAAGCTTCACTCTGAGGTTCTCTCTTGAATGTCAGATGTCAGCAGGTGGGTGAGACAGGCTGGTGGTATGCCCTCTGTCCATGGGTTCTCCTCTCGAGGACCCTTTGCTGCTCTGAAACTCCTCCTTTTGTATCCTTTTTCTCTCCTGATGACTCTTCATTTTTCATAGAATCATAGAATCATAGAAGTAGGGTTGGAAGGGACCTTGTAGATCTTCAAGTCCAACCCCCTGCCTGGGCAAGAGAAAAAACTGGGCTTAAATGATTCCAGCCAGGTAGGCATCAAGCCTCATCTTAAAGACCTCCAAGGTAGGAGCCAGCACCACTTCTCTTGGAAGTTGATTCCAGATCCTAGCCGCCCTGACTGTGAAGTAGTTCTTACGGATATCTAATCTAAGCCTACTCTCCAACAACTTATTGTTGTTATTCCTTGTTATGCCAGGGGGCGCTAGGGGTTACAAGGTCTCTCCCAAACCCTTCTGGTCCCCCGTAGTGAGTTTATAGATGGTCACCAGGTCCCCCCTCAGCCTTCTCTTGTGAAGGCTGAACAGGTTCAGGTCCCGCAGTCTCTCATTGAAGGGTCTGCTCTGTTGTCTCCGGATCATGTGGGTGGCCCTCCTCTGGACCCTCTCAATGTTGTCCACATCCCTCCTAAAGTGGGGCGCACAGAACTGGACACAGTACTCCAGCTGTGGCTTGACCAGTGTTGCATAGAGGGGGAGGATCACCTCTTTGGCCCTGCTTGTGATGCACCTGTGGATGCACGACAAGGTCCAGTTAGCCCTGCCAACCATGACCTCGCATTGTCGGCCCATGTTCATCTTGGAGTCAATAATAACTCCAAGATCCCTTTCTGCCTCCGTGCTCTCTAGAAGGGAGTTTCCCATCTTATAAGTGTGCTGCTGGTTACTATTGCCCAAGTGCAGCACCCTGCACTTGTCAGTATTGAAACGCATCCTGTTTTTGTTAGCCCACCCTTGTAACCTATCCAGGTCTTGCTGCAGTCTTTCCCTCCCTACTAGCATGCTCACCTCACCCCAAATTTTGGTATCATCAGCAAATTTTAAAAGGTTGCTTTTCACCCCGTCATTCAAATCGCTGATAAAGAAATTTACTCCGCTGCCCACTTCTCCCCAGGTTGAATATGACCAATCCACCACCACCCTCTGAGTACGACCCTTTAGCCAATCTGCAATCCATCTGACTGTAGGCATCAATGTCACAGGCACCCAATTTTTTAATGAGGATGGGGTAGGAGACGGTGTCAAAGGCCTTGCTGAAGTCCAGAAAGACTACATCCACGGCAACACCTGCATCCAATGCTTTTGTGACCTGATCATAAAAGGCAATCAGATTGATCTGACATGATCTGCCCCTAATGAAACCGTGCTGGTTGCCCTTGAGCATCATCCCTGAGCCTGCCCATCTTTGGGCATCATTGATTGATCTTCCTGTGGTCATCATACTGTCCATATTGTCAGCATATTCCTTTGTTTCACAAACCCATCACATGCACACGTTCTAATTTGGGGTTTTCTGGTGTCTTCATAATTTGGTCCATTTACCAAAACCAGAAATCCCTAAAGATCTGCACTTGTACACTATGAGTTGGTGCCAGTGCTGCAGAGTCCCTTATTTCTGTTATGGAACAGTGTGGTACATGTCTTCAGTTTCCCAGCCTGTGAGTCTGCTTGCTGCTTGCTTGTGTCAGATACAGCGGGCCTTGAAAAAAACTGTCACAAACAGGCTTTTGGAAATCAATTAACCCTTACTGTTCCCCATGACCATTGTTCTAATGCATATCTACTTTACCTACATACCAGTTCCCAAAAGCAAACCTTTAAATACAATTTTCTAGCCATCACCAAATGTCAAGAGGTTCAGGATTGGGTTAGCTTGCCATCCTGGAGCTGCTCTGCCCCAGCTCAGTGTGCTTTGGAGGGGCTGGCTGGGGCATGAGAGTACTACAGTGCAGAGCTAGTTGGCAGGCAGCCCCCCACCCACTGTAGCACCCTTGTGCCCCAGTGAAGGTCTATGTGTGCATTGTGGTGCATTAAATAACTCCACCATAGAATAGTACTTGTATCAGGCAGTACTATCCTACAGTGGAATTAATGGGTGCGCCCAGATAAGCAAAGCCATGTGATATGTGGTGCCACAAACATGTCTGCAGTGCCACATATCAGAGAATCAAAATTATAGAAAGTTAGGGTTGGAAGAGACCTCAGGAGGTCATCTAGTCCAACCCCTGCTCAAAACAGGACCATCCCCAACTAGATCATCCCAGCCATAGCTTTGTCTATCTGAGTTTTGAAAACATCTAAGGTTGGAGCTTCCACCATCTCTCTGGGTAACCTGTTCCAGTGTTTTACCACCCTCCTACTAAGAAAATTCTTCTGAATATCTAACCTAAACTTCCCTTGTTGCAACTTGAGACCATTGCTCCTTGTTCTGTTATCTGCCACCAGTGAGAACAGTCTAGCTCCATCCTCTTACAAATCCCCCTTGAGGTAGTTGAATGCTACTATTAAACACCCCCTCAGTCTCTCATCTGTAGACTAAATAAGCCTTGTTCCCTCAGTCTTTCCCCATATGTCATGTCTTCCAGCCCCCTCACCATTTTTTTTGCCCATACCGCACAGTCAGGTGTTCTCTGTGCTGCAAGAGTGCACTGCTCATGCATATGCTGCTCTGCCTTTTTTGTCCGTGAGTTTTTTTAAACTTTTTTTGATATCCATGAGCAGCATAGTTTCATAGATGTTAGGGTCGAAAGGTACCTATTAGATCATAGAGTCCAACCCCAGCCCTGGGCAGGAATGAGTGCTGGAATCAGATGACCCCAGCCAAGTGTCTGTCCAATCTCCTTTTAAATACCTCCAAGGAAGTGGATAGCACCACCTCCCTTGGAAGCTTATTCCATATTTTGGCAACCCTCACTGTAAAGAATTTTTTCCTGATGTCCAATCTGAATTTGTTCTCTTCCAGTTTGTGGCCATTATTTCTAGTTACCCTGACAGGCGCCCTGGTAAACATTGTCTCCCCTATTTCTTGCTGCCCCCCCCCAATGAGTTTGTTGGTGGCCACAAAATCACCTTTCAGCCTCCTCTTGCAGCATGCACCACTGAAATGTGGAGCCAGGCTGCCCGAAGCCACTGTAACTTTAAATTCCAATTGCCAAATCAAGATCAAGACCTTATAAAGAGGGATTTGGCAAAATGCTGTGTTTATTGATTACATGAATTAGACATGGAGGTTTTGACACACCACTCATATAGACACACAGATCATCATGCACATCACTACACACAGGTATACAGAAACACAAAACAACCATTCCATTCAGACATAATAGTTACTGGCAGCAGTAGTTCAATAATAGCACTGGGTGGCTGGCCCAGGCCTTATTGAAAGAGAGAAAGATCCTGGAGATAGCAGCTTTGGAGTGGGGTGAACAGACGTGTCTGTGCTCCAAAGAAACAGCAAGTGAGAGGCTCACTCAACTTGGCATTTTCAAAGTCCCCTTTTATAGGGCTTTGCATCCTTTGTTTCAGTGCTTTGGGGTTTTTCCATACCCAGTTTCTGTTTTTGTAGTTGTTCTTCATTCATCTTCTGCTTATCTCAGCCCGAGTTCAGTTTGTTCGTAAAAGTTGGTATCTCAGCCTTGGAGTGTCCGTGCCTTTCTCCTCCTCATTATCTCCTTTGTGCCCTAGGCCTCAAAGGGATTCTTCAGTCATCTATTAATTAGTTTACTGACTGGTAACTTACATTTGGCACCTTGGTGCTTACATAAAACAGTTAAATCTTCTTCTCCCTGGCTGTATGCCATTCTGTCACCATTCACATACACTTATTCAAAAAAGGGCATACAGAATTCATTCACTTATGTCAAGAAAAAGAATACAAAATGGAGTTTTCAAGTTACTAACAGGACAAAACTAACATGGTTACATTTCACTACTATTACATTCTAGGTTAACATCAGCTACATTAGTTCAGTTCATGCTACACCTCGCTGTGGCTGTCAGTCTGGCTCCACCTGGTAGGATTGCTGCTGCTGCATCCCCAGGAGGCCCAGCTACTTGTCCCCACCAGCCCAGCTACTTTTCCCCACTGCAGCTACTTGTCCCCAGGGAACCAAATGTCTGGACTCATCTGGATGCAGGCAATTAGTTTAATGCAGTCTAATAGCACCACACATGTAGATAATGATGCTTTACTGAAGAGCTAATTAGTCAACTTTGCAGTAAAGCTCACATGCAGATGTGCCCAGTGATGGTGTTACACTACTATTCAATAGCTTTTATGTTAGAGCACACAAGCAACAAGTGAGACCACCAGGGTCTGGCTCCTTCTCTGCCTGCAGAGATTTGAACTTACTAATCACAAGGCTGTAGGCTGCTTGGGAGAAGGCTACTTTCAATAGCTCCTGTTGAAATATAAATAAACATAAGACATTCCTCAAAATACCTTAAAATTTGGTCGCATTTCAAATGAAAGTCCGTGTTCAATTGCCTTCCAGCAGAAACAGAAATTGAAACTGGTTCTCCCTCCTGCTGTGTGATTATTCTAACCACTGAGTGACTGGGGAAAGGACATTACCACCACAATCTAGGTCTTTATTTTTCTTCTAAATACTCAAATACTTTCTTAAATGCCAAGCAAAACTCTTTTTCCTTTATTTTTTCCCCACCTCAGAGAGAAAAACAAATACATTTGATTTTAAAAGTAATATAATATAAACCTAATGTTTATGGGCCTTGGGTGTTTTTCCCCCTGGTTTTTCTGACAAGTTGAAAAAGCAATTATTCATATAGCCTTAGAGATAATGCCTTATCATGAATACTTCTAGGCAGTCTTGTCATTCTCTTTTAAGACCTGCCTGCTTAGCTGAGGGTTTCACCATGCATATTTTTTGCTTTCTCTGGGATAAGAAGATGAAGAAGTAGCCCCCCCCCCAAATATAAATAAAAAGTGACCTCCAGTTTCTGCCTTAAATCGATTTAACATGGAACAAATCTATTTTACAGGCTCCATCCCTTGAAAGATTTAGTACAGATACAAAGAGTCCATATGGAACTAATTTGCAAGACAGCCTGCATTTTAAAATGCAGCGTTTAATTAATAAACATTGCAGTACGTGATCTAATCATTTGTTTGTTTTCTGATGGAACATTTTTAGAATGTTAGTTCTTTATGCCTCAGTCCAAAACCTGGCTACTAACAATAAGAATGAGGCACTTGGCCAGGTTTTCTGTCACTTTAAGTATAGGACTGAAGTATGAAACACTTTTTCATGTGGTTATCATAAATGTGAATCTGACTTATCTAAGGCATGTGTATCAGTAGCTACTTGTGTATGCCCATTTAGTGTTCAGTCACATGCAGTTTTTCTCTTTTTGCTTGCCTCTAAAAAAATGAAAACAAGTCAAATCAAAGCAGGTTAATAATCCAGTTTAAAGCCACGAATCTGAAATGAATGTATAGGGAACTACTGTGTAGGAACTGTTTCGAATATATTTTAGAAGTAGAAGAACTGAATAGGACTTAGCTGTCTATCTAGTTGAACATCCCACATCTTACAACAGTTACTCATATATGCTTGCAAGGAAATGTGTACGAAACTCCCGTTAACAATTCTAGAGCTATTTGTCCATAAAAAACATCTTCTAAGATTGATATACTCACCACTCCTGCATCCTGATTGCCTCAAAAATTTCAGAGGCAAAGTAATCATATACAGTTCTCAAGTGAAATCCCAAGCAGTTAACTGAAATGATATATACATTTCAGATTTTTCGCATTTTACAATTTCCTCCCTTCTTTAACTTAGTTGGAAATATGAGCTGTGCTGAGAGGTGGCTTTGTGAAACTCAATTTTTACCTTGGTCTGCATTAAATTTCATCCATCCTATTATTCCTAGTCACCTTTCTGCTTTCTGAGTTAGCACGAGCACCTGGTAGTTTATATATTGTAACACAGAGAAGGCAATCTATTCCATTTAGAGCTGCTGGCAATGAAACTCCTGCTACTTGATCAGATGCTGCTGGAAATATCATATTTGGCTAAACTGTTCCTTGGCCCACAGCAATGAAGAGTGCCATCTCTTAACTTCCAAGACTAGGTAGCCTGAAGTCAAAATTGCTTATAAACTGAATTTGCTTGCGTGACAGTACAATAGTGCTGATAGTTGAGCTAGCATTTCCCAGTGTCCATGTATTGCAAAGTTCTAAACTGCAATTTTGCACTGGCACATAACATCTTTATCTCTTAGCTGGTTTTTGCATTAGTGTTTAGGATTATTTACAATGAAATCTTCATCTTTATCGATTATTTTATTTAGCCATAGGTAGGGAAGAAAATGCCAGCAGGATGGATTTAAATTAAAACGAAAGATGGCCAAAGAAAAATAATTAAAGCACCATAGTATTCAGAGAAAATGATTAATACTGAATCTTTCATAATGGATCTTGAATTTGGTCCCTGTCCTGCCAAAGAACATCAAGAGTAATCACTATCATACGAACGGAAGTAAACTGGTACAAAACTGGTGCAAGTGAAAAAAGGTAAAACTCCTTGATATTCTTCACCAGTATAATAGAATAAGCCTTTCTTTTGGTTATGTGGGTCATAAAAAGAAGAAAAAGACATAATAAAAAGAAGAAAATTGCACTTACTTTCAAATAAGAGTGGGTTTCTAGACTTTTTCCTTGTGCCTTAGAAAGATAAATTGCTGAATTGATGCAAATGGTTGCCAAAGATGGTGGAGGCATGGGGGTGCGGGGAGGAAAGGCAGCGAAGTCCCATTTTTGAAGGAGCATAGGGAAGGAAGGAATGTATGTAATGAATGTAAACACTGAAAGTAAGTTGAGTTTGATTGTTTTCCAAGGAGTGCTTTTAGTAACCATCTCCAGATATCTTAAGAAGGCCTTGTGCATAATTGGATGATAAGACTGAAAATAATGTGTGAGGATATAATGTATGAATCATGACAAAAAGCAAGATTGTTCTGGATTACCCTGTAATATTAAGGTTTGGTTTGCCAGTTTTACTGAACTGAAATGAAGCCTAAAATTTCTTACTGCAAGATAAAGTTATGTCTTCAGTTCTAAGGACTCCAGGTTGTCTTTTACAGAGACTGGAGAGAAGTCTAGTGATTAAGAAAGGGGATTGGCGATAACCATTCACAGGTTCTACTTTTGCTTAGTCATTACAACCTTGGGCAAGTTAGCTGGATAGACAGTTCCACTAATTATTGTCTAAATTACATATTACATATATGTTAGGAAATGGATGCAAGCAGTGAAGTACACAAATTATTTTTATTTGGCAGTTATTAGATACGCAAATATGCGTTGAAAAGTTTACATTAAAATCTATGCACTTTCATCATGAACGTGATCTCCAGCAGATCATTCAAACTGGGTGCATCTACATAAGGCGCTGACTGCGCAGTAGCATCACATGGCAAAAACCATGCCGAGATGCTACTGCACAGTAGTATCAGGCTGCTCCCCAAAGCATCACTTAAAAGGCATTCGCCGGTGCTACTATGCAGTAACTCTGGTTACTTGCTTATACAAGTTAGTTATACAAGTACTAAATAAATGCACAATAACCACTATGCAGTAGTGTCTCATATAGATGTACCCACTGATTACCAGCCAAGGAGAAAAAAGCAGATTTTGAACCCTGAAGAATGGAGTTGTGCTAACACCAATATATTTCAATATCTATGCCCTAGACTTCTGACATACAACATCTAAGCAATACATATATGCTGACAATGTTGCTATAGTAGCCCAAGGAATAGAGATGACAGAACTGGAAGACACTGACTACTGACATGGAAGTTATCGCAGTCTATCTCCACAAGTGGCACTTAACATTGAGCATCAGTAAATCAGTATCTTCACTCTTTCACCTGGACAACTGTTGAATCAGGAACATGCTGAGTATCAGAGTAGGCAACCACATCCTTCTCCATGAGCATACACCAACCTACCTAGGAGTCACATTAGACTGTTCCCAAGGTAACTCGCCATCCCAGTTAGATATATAGGACATCCAGGACACTGCCTCTGCTCTGATCTTCTCTTTCCTTCCTGCTCCATCCCTCCCTTTCAAGCCAGCAGCTGCAGAGAGGCAAAGACAAAGTATGCTGCAACAGGCAGGCAGGGCAGCCATAGTGCCTGCCCAGCTGTCTTCCTAGGACACTGCTCTGCTTTCCTTCCCTGCTGAACTGCACCCCATGCCCAGGTCACGCATTTTAATCTGTGCCCCATGCTTGGGACCAGCCTCCAAAATCCAGGACTGCCCCAGGAGAAAAGGAATAGATAGTCACCCTACCATTCACTCACCTATAAACATCACATTTAGGAGGTCAGCAGTAAAGTCTCTGCACAGGTAACTACCTTAAGAACCTTAGCCAGTTTTCGCACAGCAATTGGGTCCCAGCAGTCACCAATTGATGGCACTGGATTTATGATCCAAGTACCTTATTTTAGGTGGACCCAAACCCTCAGACTGATCACAACTTCTTCTATTCGATAATAGGAAAATGTAACTGATACACAACAATTAAAGATAAGAATGATTCAGGCAAGGCAAACAAAATCCTCCCTCTCCCCCTCAGTTCTCTATCTACCAGTCCTAGAGTTCACATTGGAAAGAGACTTTTGGCCAGAACGTGAGCTTCACCCTGTGGTTCTTTCTTGAATGCCAGCAGTCTTGAAAGTCGAGGGCTGAGGTGGGTGAGACAGGCTGGTGGTATATGCCTTTATTTTCCAAACCCATCACATGTACACATCTTAATTTTGTCATTTAGTCATTTGACCTTAATTTGGTCATTTGGTCATTAAGACCATCACATGTGCACATCTTAATTTGGTCTGTCCACCAAAACTGGAAATCCCAGGGACTCCACAGCTGGTCACTGTGGCCTAGCCAACACAAGAAACTTTTCTCATGTTATGGATTATCAGGGAACAGTGTGGCACATATTCAATATCCCAGCCTGGGCCGAATAACAAACCAAAAGGTGTAATAAAAGCAATAGTAATCAATAGAAAGATATTATCCCTCCCACACCTGCAAATGCATGCATCGTACAACTCAAAACTTCTCACCCCAAATTCTGTCCTAATAGAAGGAGACAACTGTACTGACTTCAATGGACAGTGAACCTCTTTACACCAGGACTGAATTCAGTGCCCAAAGAACCACACTTCCCACAGCCTCTTTTTTTTCTGTATGGCATCAGATATCAATTTCCAAATCTGTGAGCCACTGCATGGTATTATTGCTCAATGTGCAGATTTCATCAACCCCATCTGGCCATTTGTAAAAATTGCAGCTTTTAACTAGGTGCTGTGCTGTTTGTTGTACTTGCTTTAGTAAGTACTAAATGACTATGCAGTACCCACCGGTATTGCACAGTCCCAGTGGCACATGGGTCATTTTTGACCCTACTGAGCAGTAGCAACAAGCTCGTTGCTACTGTACAGTAGGGTTGAAAACGATCCATGTGCCACTGGGACTGCACAGTACTACTGCACAGTAGCGGCGGCATCATGGTTAGTGCCCACCAATGCAACATCACGGTAATAACAAGCTACATCACTGTAACTCATTGCTATGACATCATCTTGTGTAGATGTGCCCACTAGAAACAAAAGTAGACTTTGGTATCTAAGTGTTTCTGTTTTACCTTATTCAAG
Source organism: Crocodylus siamensis (assembly GCF_052110815.1). Taxonomy (NCBI): domain Eukaryota; kingdom Metazoa; phylum Chordata; order Crocodylia; family Crocodylidae; genus Crocodylus; species Crocodylus siamensis. The sequence goes on from NC_143395.1 coordinate 310,611,777, forward strand.
TCATGATAGTCCATTAATGGATGCACTTTTGTAACTTTCTAATTTTCTTGCCTTTAAGAATAAATCATAGAAAAGCTGTGAGGAGGAGGAGGACCTAACCACCTTTTGTATTAACTGTTTGTCTGGGACCTGAGCAAGGTGAAATAGAATTAGACTTAGATGCCTAAGCCCATTTACTATCTGAGAGATGGAATCACTGGAATAGAATCTGGCCTGCATTACCACAATTTAGATTACCTATATCCTAGGGCAGTGGTTCTCAAACAGGGTGCCTTGGCACCCTGGGATGCCATGAGATCCTTTTAAGGGTGCCAAGGGGTGACCTGCATTTCCAGCACTGTTAGTTACTACACATGACTCACAAGATAAACTGAGAGATTTCAAATATGACTCCATAGTGTCAAAACCTTTCTGACTTGTTGTGGACGTCCTGAGTTCTTCACAATGGAAAAAATTGCTCTGCTATTTTTTTCTGTAATCAAGAAATGAGTAAAAAAACTAAGTACTTTCATTTTCCAAGGGGGTTGAGTTTAACAAGACTTGCTTAAAGTCTAAAAAGTCCTAGGGAGTTAGTCATTTACAGCTTTTGGCTACATCCAGATTGTTTCATCTGAAAGAGTGTGAAAGAGAATGAATAATTCATTGCTGTTATATACAACTGTATGATTACAAATCTTATTATTCTGCCTATTGTGCAGATTGCTCAGTTTACCCATGTTTACAATGGGTATAACCATAATTAAGATCTGTGGTTGAAAAGCAGTATCTAACAGCAACATATTATTAATCTGTTTCATGTTTTTCCCTACAAGTGGATCAGGAGAACTTTTAACTTTTTTAGCCCCTTTCCTACACTTACCCTTCAACCCATTATGATTGAACTTTATCTTAGAGAGTTCATGTAATGTACAATGAAATATACTCTAAAGAAATAAAAGGAAATAAAGAGCTGGAAGAAAAAAACAGTCTAAAACCATAAAGTAAAAATGTTAAAGAACGCCTGCTCAGGTTCATTAGTACACTATCCTTATTGAACCCTATTGAACCAAATGCTGTTGAACATTATCACTATTAAATACTTAGTACAGTGGAAGTTTTGCCCAGCTAAGAAATGAATAACGAATTTTGACTTTGATTAAGAATAAAGAAGTTTATATGGCTGATTTTATAACAAATAATTCAGGCTATTAGAGTTCATCAAGGTAAGAAACAAGATTTCCTGGACTTCATCTTAATACAAGTGGCAACTGTAATTTAAAGGTGGTACATATCACACATCCCATGGGTGATCAGAGATATTTTCTTGACTAAATAGATAATTATTACTTTTGAGATCTGTAAGAATGCAAAGGAGGCATGCAGTGAATCTTTTCTTCTTACTATATAAAATGGCTAAAATAATGTCTGAATGAGAAAGGCACAGCTCTTGTCATTTTACTTTTTCCTTTGATAACTACATCTCTGTATCCTAGAATGCAAGGAATACGACAATCATGTTCTACAGTCTTTCCCATTTCACTTTTTTATTTGTTTATCAAAGATTTTCCAAATTCATCCAGATCTTTTTTATGCCTATAGTCTTGCGCATTCCTCTTGCAACTCATCTTTTCTTTATGCCTCTTGCTTCAGAGACCCATACTGGAGCTACCATTTTTCCAGAAATAGAAATCTGTAGTTTCTTTTCAGGCAGCATACTTAAGTATTAAAGGGAAAATGTTTCTGAAAAAAAGCTAGGTTCTTCTTTCCAATGTTGCTCTCCTGAGAAACTATAAACAAAGACAGTGTCCCTAATATACAATGCAGAGCACTGTCAATACGAATCCAGACAGCCTATTTTTTTCTTTAAAAATGTTATAGTTACAGATATATGCATACATATATACATATCTCCATTTTTTGTTTTTGTTGATTCCTCTGGTACTTCTTAAGGATTAGTAAGTATTTGAATATCCAGATTTCCTAGCTACACATAATAATCTGTATAAATCCTGTACACCAGGGCTGTCCAACTTCTAGACAGCCAACAGTCACATGCTAAATGGGATACAGCCTGGGGGCTGCACAAGGCACAGGCTGCAGACCAAAGGCCACTTGCATGCCCCCCTCTCCCAGTTCTTTCCCACCATGTGGGCAGCCTAACGTTCCCCACACCTCTTCTATGTGCACAAAGAGGGCAAGCTGGTTCCTCTTCTTCAGACACGTGGGCAGCTCACCCCTCTGCTGCATGGTCAACCTGGTTTCCACCTGCCACACAGAGCACTTTCCTTGCCTCCTGGCCATGTTCACACCTGCACCCACTGGCAGCATGGCATCTCCCCTTGTTGTGCATATCGCAAGCAGCCAAGCCCCCTCCCACAGTGTATTTACAGCATGGGCATCCTGGCCCCTGGCACCCAGTCTGGTCCACTGCATCATCCTGCCTTCAGGAAAAGGAGCTGGAGATGGGTGGTGGAGCCTGAAGAACCTGGCTGCTGGGACAGGAGCGGTGGGGTAGGAGTGTGGGGGAAAGGAGCCTGGCTGGAAGCTCATAGGCCACATACTAACCTTTCAGGGGCCACATGCAGCCCATGGGCCACCGGTTGGACAGCCCTGTAATACACTTTTTCTGGGCAAGACAGCATTATGGGCCATAAAGTGGTATAAGTTGTTACAAATAACTCCCTGTTGTAATCAGCAAAAATAACAGGTTAAAAAGTTAATGGAACAATCTGGCTCCTTGTTTCTATGTCACACAGATATACTGCTAATAAGGTTTACACTACAATAATAGCTGTGTTTATGGATGATTGTGAAACACTTATGATTACCTATGATTTATCCAAGTTCAGGGAGAGTTTTAATCTTCCCAAATCCTTAGGTTATATTGTGGTTTCTTGATTATGGCAATAGCACATTAGGCTTTAAATGGCTATGCAGAAAAGAAAAAGAGCAAAGCTATAACATAATTTGGTCATAATCTTGGTTGTTTTTTGGTGCACATAAGGCCCAAATCCTTTATTTGTGAAAACACACAGTGTTGCTCAAGAGTAATATTGAAGAAAATGTCACTTTTAGAAGAGGTAATTAGGAAATAATTCTTTGCATCAGAAGTTGTCTGTATTTCAAGAAGGGGTACATAACTTGCAAAAAAAATGTATTTTGGGGGCGGGAAAAGAGAAATACAAATAAAAGTATTTTGAGCAACAGATGATGGGTCAGATTTCAAATCCAAAATCAGGAACTGATTCTCTGGAGCAGATTTGGTTAAACTTGATAAATGTTCAAGATTCAGCTTATTCCTTATTTCTCATTAACCATTATAGATGGCATTCCATATACCGGCAAGTATTGTTCAAATAACTAACATATTGCTCACAGCATTACAAATCCTTTTTGCCTTCAGATAATATTCAGATAGTGCAAATTATACAGTGTTCAGAGGTTTTTGAATTTGGAGTTTGAAAACCTTGGTACTTGAACACAATCCTAGCTCCGATCCAAATTAAAATACAAGTTATCTTGTTTGTTTGTTTGCGGGGGGGAGGGATCCAATTCTTTATTGACTCAGGGAAAATAATTCAAGTCATTTTGGTTCCCATCTCTATTCTCTTTTATCAGGCATTAATTAAGTTATTCCCAGTATTACTGTGTTTAAAAATACTCCCCTCATTTTTTAAGTTTAATGAAACTATCCTCTTTCTCCAGCTAAGTAAATGCTTCTCCCTCAGGAAACTTGACTATTGAATTGTTTTCCTGTAAGCATATATCACACTTATGCAAATTAATACTGTGGTGTTGATATGAATTCTATATGCTTTCAGAGTCTATAAACTCACTCAATCAGTTTTACTGCACACAAGGGTCTGATTCTGCATGCTGTTACATTGTTAATGTGCATCGGTGATTCCACTGAAATGAATGAACTTATACTAGCATCAAACCAGTATATTAAAAAGGGAGAGTCAAATCCAGGTCTGGTTCAAGTCAGTGTGGCACATCCTGAGAGTCCAACTCTATAGTAAGACTCAGTGGCTGTATCTAAATGAGATGCTGACTGTGCAGTAGCTCATTGCTACTGCGCAGTAGCGTTGTGTGACAGGAAGCATGACACAGTGCTACTGAGCAGTAGTAACAAGCTACTGCACAGTCAGCAACACCTAAAAGCCATTCAGTGATGCTACTGTGCAGTAGATACTGCACAATCATTTAGTATTTGTTTATACTAGTATGAAATGACTGCTCAGTAATGACTGCACAGTCAACATCTCGTGTAGACACGGCCAGAGCGCACCCTTCCTCACTACTTTTCTACATGTTAAAAACTCTTATGTCCTGTCATGTGCAGGGTTAAGTCATCCATGGTTATGCTCTCACTTACTAAAGCGGTAGACATTGTGTAATTAGCAGCTCAAAGGAGAACTTGTGCACTGGTAAAAAGGGAGAGAGGAGAAAAGTATAAGTTGCCTAGTTATAGTGGAGGATAGGGAGAACTTGTGACTTTCCCAGGCAGAAGTATGATGAACTGGGAATATTGTTATTCCCTACTGGTTCCTTATTGCCACCAAATTGTGTGTGGTAGCACATAACACCTCATGCTTCACTGCCCAAGTTTCACTGGGAAATGAACAGTAAACAACAGGCTATTCTTGGACTCCCCCAGTGATATGGGAGCTACCAGGAGTTTGTCAGGACTTGCTGAACTTACCACATTTAGTGTTTTGAAAGTTTTCAGAAGTATTTAGAGCAATAAGAAGGAATGGTTACCATCCTGTTTTTCTTCCAGCAAAGAGGAGCTGAAGAAAATTAAATACTATATTACGCTTGAATGGTAAATCTTATATTCCAAATTATAATTATGTTTCATGGTATCACTAATATTTCCTGGGATATGTTTAGCATATTTTTTAAAATTTCTGTTTGATGTATTTGAAGCCTTTGCACATTCAGAATTGCAGAATTATTTTTTTACTCTTGAACAGAAGGTAGTCTATTATTTTCCTGGCTTGAGATTTATACCCAAGATTTACTGAATAACTACCAGTAAAAAAACAAACCAAGGCAGAAATAAACCTATTCTGTTTTTTTCTGTTGAATATCCAAATGGCTGACATGTGGAATAAGTCTAAATCCTGTTTTCTACAGCCTGGCCAACTTTTATAGAACAAATAACTGACACCTACCTTTGTGACCCATATTAAGTGAAGGGGGGCCAAACCTTGCCTTGGACATTCATTTTCTTGGAACTTTTGTTTTTCGTAAGTAGATGTTCCATGTATTCAAGTTAGAAATGCATCAGGATGATCTTTGAGCTATGTATGAAATATGCAATCTGTCTTTGAACAATGCCTGAAAGGAGAATGGTGTTTTTAGCTCTCTGGAATAATAGAGGCAGCTAGGCCTATTTAGAAGGCAAAATGAGCTCTTGTGGTTTGAACATGTATCACAATAAACAAAAGCTGTTGACAGATATTCAGTTAGAGGCGTGATGGGATCTGATACATGATCCCAACAATTACACCTCCTGCCTTGTCACATGTGATTGTGGAATCGAGAATCAGAGCCTAGTTGCACCCCATTGCTAGTGCAGAGGGAGCCCAGGATCATGGCAAAGGGTTTTGATGCACTCCTGTGCTTGAAAGCACCAATAAACTGACTGGTGCTCCTAGCCTAGCAGAGTCTGAAAGACTCACATTTTCTCCCAAGCCTGGGAGCACCAGTCAGCAAATCAATGCTTCCAGCTGTGGGAGTGTATTAAAGCCCTTCACTCTGGTGTGCTCCCATGGCTAGAAGCACAGATCAGCTGGCTCTCCCAGCTGCAGGGGCACACCAGAATGAAGGGAATTGATGCACTCCCATGGCTAAGTGCGCTGATCACTCCCAGCCGTGGGAGGCACTGGAGCCCTTCAAAGCTCCAGTGTGCTCTGAGGCTGGGAGAGCCAGTCAGCTGATTGGCATCAGCCACACATTCAGTTTAAGTGCAATGGAAGCAGCCACAAAATTATTAACCCCGTATTATCACTCCATTAACTGCATGAACATGGGGCTGGGTTACTACTTAAAACGTGACTAATTGGTTAGTCATGTCCACGAATCCTGGTTTTCTCTGATAATAAACCCCTAATTTTTTAATTAAAAAAAGTCCACATTTTTCAATAATTAGAATGGGGGGAGAGGGGGTTAATCAAAAAATGGGGGATTTTTTTTTTAAATCAGAGAAAACCAGGATCCCTGATCCCTGATCATGTCTTGTCATGCAGTTACACATTACATTTAGACCATACTAAGGGCACTTAAAACATGCATGTCTGTACATTAAAACTCATTAACTCATGCTAAGAGTCCTCTGAGTCTCAAAGATACAAGGATTAACTCTCTATCGTACTACCTGGATAGTGTTAGGGTAACTTTAGTCTGCTCCATAGAGATAGAATGAGCAACGTGCAGTGCTCTAGCATCCCAGGATACATCACTCTCTCAGCCCACTCATCCCATGCTTCTGCCTAGTCAGAGCAGGAATAGAGCCTGGGTGTCCTAGGATAGCCACACCCCTGCTCACCAACCCTCTACTGCAGGGATTTTCAAACTTTTTAAGTCTAAGTACCCCTGGTGGCCAGATGCCAAGTGGCAGTGGGGGGAGCATGTGGCTGAGCACTGAGCAGGAGGGGCACACCAAGCTTAGCACACGACCAGACATGGGGCAGGGACAGCACGTGGGCAGGGACAGAACACCACTGCCTCCCAGGAGCAGGCCTGGGGCAGGACAGGGAAGCTCACCAGGCTGGGGTGAGGGCAGCAGCGCTCCTCTGCAGGATGGGGAAGCTGGTGTATGACAGCAGCAGCCACCGCATGCAAACTTCCCTACCCCACAGAGGGATGTTGCTGTCCTCACCCCAGCCTGGTAGGGTTCCCCACCTTACCCCAGCCCTGCTCCTGGGAGGCAGTGGCGATCTATCCCCGCCCACCCGCGCATACCCCTAGGACCAGCTCAAGTACCCTCAGAGGTATGCGTACCCCCGGATGAGGACCCCTGCTGTTCCAGAGCCATGCAGACAGGAAATGATATTAGCCGTTAACATGTGACTCCTCATAGCACATTCTACCTTTAACACTGTTTAACATGCTACAAATTTAACATGGTCTAAATGTAACGTAACTTCCCCCTTAAGTGTAACATCTACCAGAGGCCTAAGGAGATCTGGGGATCCAACCCAAATTAATGGCTGGATACCAGTTGCAGTTTGTTTAGCTCTGTCTGGTACATCACAGGCCTGTTACTCATAGAAGATGGGGAATGATGGCACAGTGCTAGACAGAAAAGGTGTTCAAAACACTACTGAATATTTACAAATTTTATGTGATTTAGGGTTCTTCAATTCTGGTTCTAATATCTTGACTTACAGATTTTTTGCCATCAAAAATACTGTAGCCAGGGGTTCATGACTAAGCACCTGCTACTTTAACTCTGAATTCCCTGAACTTTTAATAGTTTAAAAATACCAGTGCTTTACATGAATTCTTTACTTTCAACCTTGTTCCCGGTAGTATATTTCCTTGGTATTGTCAAAAAAAAAGTCAGGACGTTTAAAGTGGGCGCACTAGAAGGAAGCAACAGGCTGCAGTCAGACCTAGACAGGTTACAAAGGTGGGCGGATGAGAATAGGATGGGATTCAACACAGACAAGTGCAAGGTGATGCACCTGGGAAGGAACAACTGGCACCATACCCACAGGTTAGGGAACTCCCCTCTTGTCAGCACGGAGGCGGAAAAGGATCTTGGGGTCATCACTGACTTCAAGATGAACATGGGCCAGCAGTGTGGGGAGGCAGTTAGGAAGGCCAACCGCACCTTGTCATGCATCCACAGATGCATCTCGAGCAGGTACAAAGAGGTGATTCTCCCCCTCTATGCGGCACTGGTCAGGCCACAGTTGGAGTACTGCGTCCAGTTCTGGGCGCCGCACTTCAGGAGGGATGTGGACAGCATGGAGAGGGTCCAGAGGAGGGCCACTCGCATGATCAGGGGACAGCAGGGCAGGCCCTTCAAGGAGATGCTACGGGACCTGAACCTGTTCAGCCTCCAAAAGAGAAGGCTGAGGGGGGGATCTTGTGGCCTGTTATAAACTACTTAGGGGGGATCAGCAGGCATTGGGGGAGTCACTGTTCCCCCGAGCACCACCAGGAGTTACCAGGAATAACGATCACAAGCTGGCAGAGGGTAGATTTCAGGAGGCGCTACTTCATGGTCAGGGTGGTTAGGAGCTGGAACCAGCTTCCAAGAGAAGTGGTGCAGGCTCCTACCCTGGGGGTTTTTAAGAGGAGGTTAGATGAACACCTTGCTGGGGTCATTTGATCCCAGTACTCTTTCCTGCCATGGCAGGGGGTCGGACTAGATGATCTGCTCAGGTCCCTTCCGACCCTAGAAACTGTGAAACTATGAAAGTGCTTTGCTCTGCTCATCCATCAATAGTTCTACTACATTTAAGAATAAGCTTCATACATACCTTTACACATGCTCCAGGAGTGGGGGGCACTTTAATTAGAGTGACTCCAAGAGCCACTCTAATTAAATTGCCCTCAGCATCACGTGTATTCAGTGTCCCATACTTCAAATGGTGGTGGAGGTGACAAGGTTTAGTTAAAGCACCCCCACTGTCATTTTGAAATGCAGAGATGCTGAATACATGAGATGCAGAGGCTGGTGGAGTGTGCTAATTAGTACACTTCAGCAGACTCAATTAATTGATTCTGCTCCGACATACTGTAATTCAAGTATGTGGGAGCATTATCCCTGCACATCTACAGGCACCCCATGAGAAAAGATTTTTCAGAAAAAGAGGAAACTGACTTATCACATTACATACATAATATAAAGAAAAAAGAGGTCAGATTGAGCCTTTGAAAACAAATAATGGAGAAAGGGATGGACTGAAAGGTACAAAGATATTTCTTTTCTATTGCTTAGTACACATACAGGCCAGAGATATTTCTGGTCCCTGGTTCAGGAATGCAGAAATTACTCCTTACACCGTCCTGAAAAGGGAGCAGATGTATAGCACTGCTTCTCCCACTGACCCACAATGTGGGGTGAGAACACAAGGGAGATTATCCTGCTCTCCTTAAGAGACAAGCAGCAGTCTGTTCCCCTAACGTCAAGAGTTCCTAGTGGCATTCTGCTATGCCGCTAAGATTTCTCTGTATGCAGAATGTCTGCCAGTACTCCCTTGGCATGGTATAACTCTTTAGCTCCCACATGACCCAGCTGTGTTTTAGACCTTGCCAGCAGCTGAAAATTGAACAACTGTATTATGGCAACTGCCAGATGTATGAATGGCAGCAACAGTGTATATGTGTCTGGATGTGCACAAAGATTGTGCATCTCTATGATCATTGTGAAACTACTCCTGAGCTCTAACTCCACTAGCAGCTGATTACTGGCATATCTGAGCTATTGCTGGCTACTGTTGTAATATGGGAATTAATTTTCCTAGCATATTGGCAGAATTAAAAACTAAGACAGATGGGATGCAGGCACAGCAGGCCTCTTCCACTCCCTAGGAGGCTGGGGAATCAGCAGAAGCTATCCAGCTGTGCTGAAATGTGTGGCAGATACTTGAACAAGAACTGCAGCATTTTTTGTTGTCCAGGATTTGTAAATTAGACTCATTCCATGAGCCACTCTTGTGACTATTACTGAATTTAAGTCTTCTCCTTCTACCCTTTTTCTCAGGAAAATGAGCACTGCAAACCTCTAGATTCAAGTTAGATAACTTCCTCTGGCATCCAAGCCTGCTTTGTGGCACCACCTACACCTTCCTCATAGGAAGGCATGCTAGCACTCAGCTCACACTTAGCTGCTATGGCCAAGTACCTAACAGGCCTTACCCCCAGGCTCTCCCCATGCCAAGCAAGCAAAGCCCTTCTCCTGAGCCCTGACTGCTACATCCAACCATCTGTTGGCCACAGGCAGGCAGCAGGAGGACACACATCTGTGTTCCCTACAGAAGCCCTGGGACTTGGGCACTCAAGTCCTCAGGTCATGTCCCCACACCCCAACAATCTGCCACAAAGCACCCCATGACATACACGCAGACTCTAACAGACAACCCTCATGCTCATGCACAGCCCCACAGACTATGACCCTGGCCCCCACACACCCTTCCCCACCCCTACCCCTCTGCTGGTGTATTCAAAGCAGAACGGTGCTGAAAAGCCAAGGACAGCATAAAGCAGGACTCTTAGGAAACTAGGGTGTGGGGAACCTCTCCCTGAGTCAGGTCACAGATTTAGCATCATGTCAATAGTTGTGGTGATCATGAACTCATTTGTGGGTGTCAGCTCATTATAGTGAAGCTACAGGTAGCATGCAAGCCTGATTCCCAGGTTGAATGGCAACCTGGGTTTCCCCTGTGTGCCTGCAAAGAAGATGGCCACTTTCCAGCTGTCAAACACCTCCCAGGGCAGCAGCAGAAGTATGTTTTAGCTGGTGTTCTCCCAGGCATAGTGGTAAAGCTCATCCCTCTGGACCTGCCCAGTTTTAACCAGGGATATGTCAGGAATCAAGTACCACTCCTGCATGGACACAGTACTGAAATCCTTCTTCTATAAGGAAAGGAGGGGTGGTATAAAAGCTCCACCTGCATTCCCTAGTCCCTGCCCACTCTGGGGATGGTCTGAGTCCCAATGGGACCCTGGGTCCCTGGATGTTTTAAAGGAGGGAGTTAGGTGCCCACTGTAGTTCCTGGAGAGGGACACAGCTCCTCCCTCCCCGGTAATCTATTCCAATGCAACTGCTGGGCTTGCTGCCCACCCACAGCACAGCCAAGACCCTCTTCTCTGCTGTACTAGGTGGAGAGCAGTGGCATAGCTCCCAGCCCTAGGGGCAGAAGAAGGGCCCAGACAACTTACCATAGCTACCTTGCCATCTCTGTGTGAGCACCCAGGCAAGTGCTAGGAGGGTCTCAGACACTTGCCTTTATACTTTATTTTATTAGTAAAGTTTGTAACTTCACACAAAGGCTCTGTGTCTCCCTTGTCAAATGGCAGAAACACCACCTGTATGTGGTGGAAGACAGCATGTGGAGGATGTGATGCTGGCTCAAGGAAAAGGAGCTGCACAGATGCACAGCACAAGAGGGTTGTCTGTAGGAGGTGTCAAAGAAGTAAAGAGATGTTGCAGGCCTTGGTCACTGCCTCTGAGTGCTGGGTATGCACAGCTCACTCCTGGCCCCAAGGACTGTGGGACTGGCATGAGAAGAGACTCCAGATGTAGAACGGGGACATCCTCAGGCTGGGGGATACCTATACCTGGGCTGCCAAGTTGCAGGAATGGGTGCTGAAGTTGGCCACCAGCTGTTTTGAGGAGGCAACCCATGTTCAGTCCCTATGTTGAGTTCAGCTCCCTGACTGCAACTCTCTCCCTGTTCCATGTCCTAACAGTCCCTCAGCATTATTTCACCCCTTTCACAAACCTCCCCCATCCATGATTCTACCTCCCCCCCACCATCCAAAGGTTTCCTGATTTACATCAATAGGAAGAGGGACCAAGTTGTGACACAGGCAATGTTCAACAGGTTTTCTTTAGTAAAAACAAGAAAAGTTTGGCAACTGCAAGATTGTAAACGAGGCTCATCTCTTCCTCACGCCACATACCTGCACATCCCAGTGTGTGCCTTTGTGGGGAGTTGGGGTGGAAATGGCATCAAGGCATCCAGAGTTATGGGCAGCACACCAGGGCTAGAGGAGTTCAGCAGGGCCAGAAGAGCCCAGGGCAGGAGATACAGCACTTGGTGCCAAAATATGGGCATTTGGAAACTCAAACCTCTCTAGTCCAACTCATCCAGGGAGCTCTCCTGGTCCCTAAAGATCCAAAGGTCCTAAAGAGCCAGGGCTTTGTTGACCTGGGCTTCCTGCCAGTGTATAGGGCCGATGCCCCCCACATCAGTGCAGGGGTTCACTGTTTCTGGCTGCCTTGTAATGTGCCTGTATGGTGCACCATGCCTGGTCTGCATGCTGTCCCTCCTCTGCCTAGGTTTAATGGAAGATCTCCCCCCCAGTCTCACACATGTTGTGGAGGATGTACGTGGTGATGATGTGGAGTGGGACAGGGTATGAGTGTCTGCCAGTTTGCCTTGAGGCAGCTGTGAAGGTACACTCCACAGTTATACAGCACCTGCTCAAGCAATAGTTGAAGTGCTCCTTTTGGCGGTCCAGCTGCTGTATGTAGGACTTCATAAGCTAGTGCATGAGGGGGTAAACTGTATCCCCAATTATGACAGGAGGGATGATGACAGTACTGATGATAAAATTGGGGACTCCGGGACTATAGTGGCTTTTTTCCATTATCTTGAGGACCAAGGAGGTACAGAAGATGCAGGTGCCATGGGCTCTATGTGTCCAACTAGGAAGATGTGGGTGATATGGCCATGATGGTCTATGATACCCTGCAGGACAATTGAGAAGTTGCCCTTGTGGTTGATTAATGCCCAGTTGCCTTGGGGTTGGCAGAGCATGAGGATGTGGGTGTTGTCCAGGGCCCCCAACACAGCAAAACTCAGCAACCACCTCCTGCAGTTTAATGAGGAAGATGAAGTGGTTGACCAGGACATTCTGGATTACAAGGCACGCCTCCCAGATGGCCTCTCCAGCCATAGACTTTCCTGCCCTGAATTGGTTGGTGATGCACAGGAGACTGCTGGGAGTGTCCAGCTTCTTATGGTGATGGCCACCCAGTTGTCTGGAGTGAGGGGTGGTCACATGCTGATATCTTGGCATGTTATATTTGGGTCTAGGTCCAAACTATGTCCATGAAAGTGGTCTGCATGCGGAAGGTCTGGACCCACTGTTCATTATCCCAGGTGTCCAGGATGATCTTTCTCCAGTGGCTGCTGGTGGCATGGGCTCAGAACCAGTGCTTGACTTTCTGGAGGTGGTACCAGAGCACTTTGGTGTCCATGGAGTCCTGGGTAAGCTTGTCATTATCAGCCACATGGAGGATGCTGGCCCAGTCCAGGATGCTTGGTGGGTACAGGATGTGGTAAGTAGCCCCAGCTGCTGGTTCTGGGGTAGGAAACCATTTCCTGTGGGGACCAACTGCCAGAACATGTCCAGATGGACATATCTCACAACTTATAGCATGCAGGGTGAGAAGCAGGATGTGCTGCAGCTCCTGGGTCTGGTTATGAGTGTGGGTTGTGGGGCACCATGAAAGGATGTGAGGCAGGCCAGGACATGGAGGCAGCTGCAGTTCATGAAGGAGAGCGCATGCTCTATGGTTCCTCTTGAAGCCTCAGGGCAGGGCATGCAGGAGGGTCTGCGGTGATGTGGTGGGGTTTTGGGGGTATGCTTACTCATACCTGATAACCTATCAGGGGTGGTCCAGGTGCTCAGGGATGAGCCAGGCAGTCTCCAGCAGCCCAGGGATCCTATAGGGCATGCTGGGAGTTGTTCAGGAGCACCAAGGCCTCACCTGCAGGCTGCCTGTGTGCCCTGCCCCCTCCCCCCTAGGTGAATATGTATACTGTTCACTCCTTATCTAAACTAGGCTGCTTAGAGAAAAGTGTGTAACTTAGATCAATTCCTCCCACAGGTTTCTGAATGTCTGTATGTGGCCACTTGAACTAGAGCTGCAGCATTTTTTTGCTGTCCAGGATTTGTAAATAGTACTCATGTCACAAGCTACTTTTGTGGCTATTCCAAAATATTAAGTCTCTTCTCTGTAACCTTGTTCCTAGAAAAATGAGCACTGCAAACTTAGGAAGTATTACGTAATTCTGAAAATGCTCCCAGGTCCTGGCAGAGCTGATAAATTTTCCATCGATCATCTGTACTTTTAATTTTCTTTGGCATGAGGAAATGTGCTGGAGGAGTTGAAATGCTTGAGTAGGTTTTTGGGAAATGTAAAATTTCTACCAGATCTCAGAGTGTATGAAGTCCAGTGGGAACTCACTAACCATTCAGATTGCTTTTGATCGTTCATTTTCCTGATTTAATTTGATAAAATTATATATAAAATGAAGAAAACATAACCAGTCATATCTAACTGTATGTTAATCCCCTGATCCTACAAACATGTATGCATGAGTAGTTCCACTGGACTCCCTTGTTGCTGAAATAAAAAGCTGTTCCTGTGCAAAAATTTAATCATGCATGAAAGTGTTTACAGGACTGATGTCTAAATATGGGTCTCTCTATATATGTTTATATTATAAAGAAGCCTGGAAACAAAAGGACATATCAATGAAGGATATATCTTGTTGTTTGTTTCCCTATAGCTTTGTGGCTTCTCTGCAATTCCAAAGATGAATTATGGCTGTATCCATGTCAGCTGAAAGTTAAAAGGATTAAATACCCTCATTTGCCCTCCCAAGAGACAGTTTTTTATGTGATATGAGATTTGTAATGATGCTACACTTTAAAACAGAGGTGCAAGTAGTTACCTTGAGATGCAATTTCTTTGATAACTGAATGCCTCAGATTTCAAAGGCCATTTTAACTGTTATAAATGGGTTTTGGCCAAAGCAATAGTTGTGTTCTGTACAAAGAGACAAGGAGAGAGAGAGAGAGAGAGAGAGGGAAGAACAAGCTGGCTTGTCTGTACAATGGCAGCTTTGTGGCTTGCCAGATAATTGACCTTGGTTCAACAGTGGGCATGGATCCCTGTGTCAGTCTCTTACAGGCATTGTGCAAATAACAATGTGCTTAGTAAAGTGGCAGAAGCTACAGTTTTTAAAAAGGAAGTCCTTAAGCTAATACAGGGATAGACTTGGACTGATTCCTTTAACCGCCATTGTAATTGGCGGTAGGATAAAGTAAAGGATAGACAAATTTGACTGAAATTTGGGGTGGAACTAAGGGTAATATTATGTTATGTAGTGAACTCAATAATTGCCATTCACAACTGGATGCAAAATGGATACTATACAGGATTTTTTCACAGAGCATGCTATGAAAACATAGAACTACCAGCCAAAATGCTTGCATTTTTGCCATGGGTCTGTTTGGTTTACATTGTTAATAATATAAAGGTTGTACAGGGGCATGAAAGAAATAGAAACAGCAAATTTCATGTAGCAAAAGGATGTCCAAAATATTTTGGCAGTGACCAGTTTGTCATTCACTGCCACCAGTTTCCTTGCCAACAGTTAAACTGGGCTGGAATCAAATCAGATTTTGCCATATCTACCCATACCTTTGGTTAAGATGATCATTTGCAGCTTACTGAAATATTTAATCTATATCAAAACTGTATTATATTGTTTGCTAGGTTTCAGTGTCTGGTGTATGGAACTCTCTACAGTAGAGTTTTCTAGCATAAGGCAGAATATTAATTCTGTGGACTTGTTATGAGCCACTTGGTGCTGTCAGTTGTTTAGTGTAAAGATGCAATCTTTTTTTCTCCTGTAAAACATGATTGATTAGATTATTATATGAACAGAACGCCACCTAAATAGTACCAAATGCGTATCATTTAAGAAAAAGACAAATTTAAAAGAAATATCTTTCTCTACTACAGGAAATCTGTAAGAGTCTAAGCTCTGTATAGCTGCATTTAGTTTAATGCCAAATCCTGAATGCCACAAATAGTTCAAGAAATGCCTGTTTGTGTTACTTTGCTTTGCTCAACACTGTCGTAAATGGCATGTTTGACAATATAGGATGGCTACACTGTTTTATAGGAAAATAGCCAGGGGCCAGAAAATCAATAATCCTTGTAGTATTTCTGCATAGCAATTTATCATGTGTTCTGTTACTGACTGTAATTTCAGCTATGTCCTTAGGATATGCAATAAGTATTAGAAAAGGACTTCAGTGACTCAGTTATTTAAAAGTTAATCTAAAATGCTAGCAGTATATTCTAACTGAAATGGAAAAAAACTGGTATCTGATTCTCTATGTAATGCAATAAGAACCAGATACTTGGGCTCTATAGCAGGGAAAGCAATCATTTGGGCCAAAGGCCCACCTAGGGAGTTTTGGTGAGCTGTTATAGGCTGGGTCAGCACCCCCAGGCTACAACAGCCTGTCACAGGTACGTATGGGTAGCAGATCATGGCTCTGCCCTGCGCTGTCACTGCTTCAACATCCCAATATAAGCCCTGGCCCTGCTCCACCCACCCATCCTGCTCCCAGATGCTGCTCCCTGTCTCCCTGGAGCTCATTCCATCCACTCTGCTGAGTGGCGCCTTGCCCGTGTCTGTCCCAGGCCAGTCTCCATGAACCCACCCACTCTGTCCAGCATCTCTGATGGTGGGTGCAGGGCAGATGAGCTGAGATACCCAGGCAGCAGGTCTGGGTCCAGTGGGGCAGTGGAGACTGGCAGCAGTAGCTGGAAGGAGCCACCACTGGGCAAGTCCAGCTGCCATGCTACTCCAGCCCTGCTGTGTGCCCAGGGGCAGCAGGACCAGACACAGACACCATGGCCCAGGCTGCTCCCCACGCCTGGGCCAGATGGGGCTGAGGGACCTGCCACAGGCCAGATAAAATCCCTTGGTGGGCTGGATCTGGCCCTGGGCCATATTTTGTTCAACCCTGCTCTATACAGTCTGAAACAAAGTTCATTGTATTAGTGCTAGGAAAACTAAATCTGTATTAGTGCTAGGAAAACTAAATCTGTCAAAAGTAATAGCTATCAATAAAATCAATCACTATGTAAACTGCACTATAGGCAGTTACATGAAGCACGATTCAATGAAGTAGGATTTCCCAGTTGTCTAGTATTTCCTATTTATAAAGGAATATTCTTGGAGTATGTTTTCGGAATTATATTAAAAACATGTTTGTTCTGAAGGTAATAATCTGGGAAATTATTTGCTTTTCTTGATACACAGTAATAAAGCAGTTTGTTTTAGTAATCAGGGACCTGGGATGAGAGTCGGGATTTGAGTTCTGTAGTTGACTTCCTGTATGACCATAAACAAACGTGTTTATATATATGGATGCATAGTAACCATTGCATGCTTGAATTAGTGTTTATAATACAGCTTCAGATTCTTGGATGAAAAGAATCAAGTACAAAGCATTGTTATTATCTATTTATTTGTTAGGTATATACTTCTACTTCCTTCTTAATGAATTCTGAGCTAACTCCTTAAGAAGTGATCCTCCAGTAAAACCTTTATCATGGGAAAGACAGAAGGCAGGACAAGAGGCAGATTAAGATTTTTCAGTACGTGTGTGTGTGTGTGTGTGTGTGTGTGTGTGTGTGTGTGTGTGTGTGTGTGTGTGTTTCCTTAAAGAGGCAGTAACATTTCTTGAAAGAGGAGATATTAAAACAGCAAAAATTGAAAGTGCAACAATGTGGTACTTTCCATGATACATTACAGTCTAGAAGGCACTTGCATTGTCATTGTTTTCAGGAGGAAATGTCTATTATATTTCACTCAGAAGCATTTTCAGTCTACAGCTAATTATTGTTACCAAGTTTGCTTTATATGTATATGTAAGCCATATTTTCATTATTGGGACATATGTGTGGGGAGAATTATTTTTGGTCGGGGTAAGACATGCTTCTATTACAATATTTGCACTCAAATTATTAGAAACAATTTGTTCTTAAAATCTTTAGGTGACCCCGGATAGCTTAAACACATCTAATTTGGAAATACAAAGCGGCATGCTGTTTTTAAAACAACATTATAATTATGTGCTGTACCAAGATGTGAAAGAAAACCTTGTCACTGTTGTTCTCATCTCCCAAACTTGCTATTAGGTTAAATGCAGATCTCTGCTACCTGGTATATCAGAGAGTCTGTTTTAAACACCTGGTCATGCTGTATGGAGGATGGTTTTGCTCTAGAAACTGAATTCCTTTTTGGAAGACTAGTCAAATTATTTCCAAGCAATCTGTTTTGGACAGAGGATTGTTTCTTAATTAAACAACATTTTTCACTGAAAATATCAGCCATCAACAGAAAATTTTCAATTTTCATTGCCAGTAGAAAAAAATTACAGCATGTGCTTGTAGTCTGCCTCAGTTCTTTAGCTATTGTTCTAGCCCAATTATACCTCCTTCTTGCACTGATTAGCTGCATCCAGATAAGTGCAGACATTTGGTTCCCTGGGGGCAAGTAGCAGTAGCGCACCTTGCACCGCAGCTACTTGACCCAGGGGAATGCCCATGCCACGTGCTCTTTGGCATGTGGCAAGTTACCCCAGGGTTGGGAGGAGCTGGCGCCAGCACTATGCTGGCCCCAGCAGCCTTACCTGGGCTTCTGGGGGCCTCCTGGGGATGCAACAGTGGCAATCCTGATGAGAGGAGCCGCAGCATGGCTCTGGGTGGCCCAGCTCCGATTTTCAGCAGCCAGCACTGCCCGTGCGTGCACTGTTCTGGGTTTTTTTCTGCAGGTTTTTTGACCCCTGAATATCCAGTGGGTCAAAAAAAAACACGAAAAAAAGTGGAGCAGTGCACACATGGGCAGTGCATCCTTGCAGTGTGGAGAACACTTGACTGTGTGGTATGCAGCGCTGCAGACATGTTTGTGGTGCCACATACCATGTGGCCAGCCTCGTCTGGGCATGCCCATTATGTCTAATCCCTGTTCGAAAACCTAAGGGTTTTAGAAAAAGTCTCATGCCCTCTCTAACTTATCCTTTGCAGATCCAGCTGTATTCTGGCTCTCTAAGTAGAAACTGTCTCAGAAATTTCCTACTTACATTCCTGCATAGTGTGTTCCCATGGTAATGACTGATATAGTTAAGTTTGCAGAAGCTTTTCTATTCTAACCCTGTTTCAGAAGCTTGTATCTTTATGAAATGTTAACCTTTAGGTTAAGTTTTCCACAGTTGGTTTCTGACTAAACATATTTTTTGTTGGAAAAATATTCATAAAAATATAAAGCCATTATTGACTGTGAGGAGAATGAAAAAAAGAGTGTGACTGTATTTCCCATTATGAATAAAATATTTTTAGTATTATGTTAATAGAAGTAGTACTAAAACAGCTGGGGGCAGGAAGCACATGTCAGGATAGGAAATAGCCCTCAATGGGAATTATCTTTAGAGAGTTCTGCTCAGAACCAATTTTTGTTGGGCTGTATCGCAACTCAGTCAAGAATTAAACTTTACAAAAGATATACAGTTTTTTTTAATACATATACACATATCTGTAAAGTGGATGCAGCAGGGATTCTAGCCAGCATATTCTGCCCTTGCTGGATCAGAATGTCGGTTCTTATACTTACATAATATACCTAACTAGCAAATGGGATACAATGGGAAAATGTGAAGAAGAGTGACTGGGTACTAAATGGGTTCTGTTTTCTATTTTATTAAAAATTCTGCAGTTTTAGAAGTTTTTTGTTCAAAAAGGAGGAAGGAAATCCATTAGAAGAAATTTGGTGGAAAAAAACTTGATTGCAAAGTTTCATTTTAATAAAAAAAATCCTCTCTCACTGCTTTCTGGCCAGCCACTTCCATGCCCAGGAGAAGTGTGCCTAGTGGCACATTGTCCAGCACACCTGGGACAATAAGCAGTGGCTGGAGGCCTTCCATATGACCCAGGACACATTCCGGTACCTCATGGAGCAGGTCTGGCCCCACCTAGAGTGGCAGGACACTGGCATGCGGCTGCTTCTCCCCATGGACACCCACCTTGCTCCCGTCCTGCTCAAGCTGTCCATGCCTAGCAGCCTGCAGTACATCAGCCACTTGTTTGGCATGGACAAGGCCACTTCTGGGGAGGCTGTCCTGGAGGTGTGTGGTGCCTTCCAGGAGGCACTTGCAGACACCATGTTCTGGGTGTCTGACCCCCAGGGGATGGTGGTGAGGTTCCATTCCCTGGGAATCTTCCAGTGCATTGGGAGCCTGGACAGGGCACACATCTCTCTCACCTGCCCACCCCATGGAGACCACCCATATTTCAGCTGCAGGGGCTTTCACTCTGTGGTGCTCCAAGCCATCATGTACCACTGCGGGGCTTTCACGCACATGAGTGTCAGCTGGGCAGGCGGCATCCATAATTCCTGAATCTTCCAGAACTTTGGCCTGGTGGGCCTGGTGGAGAGCAGCTGCTTTCTTCCAGGTGTGCCAGATCTGTAGCTAGGAGTGGTGACCATCCTGCCTTTCCTCATCAGGGACCTCACCTACCTGCTCCTGCCCTGGCTTATGGGGCTCTACACCGTGCCAGGCCCACTTCAGCTGCTGCCGGGGCCAGACTCTCACCCTGGTGGAGTGTGGCTTCAGCCACCTCAAGGGCTGCTGGTGTACCCTCACCACCTGCCTCAAGGCCACCAAGAACAACCTTCCTCAAGTCATTGTTGCAGCCTGTGTGCTGCATGACATTTGTGAGGCCTGGAGGGAGCTCTTCCATGAGGCCTGGGTGGAGGAGACATGGCACACAGAGGATGCCTGGCAATGGGAGCACCACCTGTGGTGACAGCAACAGAAGTACACCCTCCCCACCCCCACTGAGGCCCCAGGAGAGCCAGGCACCCACCAGTGGGGACCAGTCTGGGTACAGGAGGCCCTGGCTGACCACCTCATCCAGCACTCCCCACTCTAGGTCACCTGCATCACTACCCAGGGGCTCGCCACCCACCCCCAGCACCACACTCACTGCACACACATCTGACAAGAATAATTTTTTATTTCTCTCATATCAACCACAGCCCTCCTCCCCACTCCTTGCATAACAAACAGAGCCCTTTCACCACCTAACCTACCCACCAACAATAAAAAAACTTCTTCCCCATGAAAACTATTTACAATGTCCTTTGTGGGCTGTTCTGGGGTGGAGAGGCTGTGGGGTGGGGGCACCTAGGGGGCAGAGCCTGTGGGCAGGCACACAACACTCTGGCCTCTGGCTGTTCCCCTGTAGATGCACATACCATGGCAAGTGTGGCAGGCAGGGTGCTTGCCAAGGGCCGCAGTGGCTGCTGTGCCCTGGTGCAGGTGGCTTCCCCTCTGGCAGCTGGTGGCCAGGGCCAGCAGGGTCAATGTGCATTCCTGGCCCTATTGCAGGCACCTCTGGCTCCTTGCCTACATGGAGACAGGGCAAACAGCAAGGCTTGCCCCAGGTGAGGGGGCTGGGTGCTGTTGGACCCAGGACGGGCTGGGGCAGCAGCTCCTGGATGCTGAAGTTTGGAGTGGGGTGGCAGACAGCTGCCAGTGGGCAGGTGGAGCTAGGGTCGGGGACCAGGAAGTGAGAGGCATGAATGCAACCACCAGGGCCAGAATGGTGTCCCAGCGGTCATTGTCCATGGCCTGCACTGCCTAGCCCAGGATGGCATTCTGCTCCTGCGACAGCTGGAGCTGCTCATGCTCCAGGGCCAGGAGCTCTGCCCAGAACTCTTAGTCTTAGACCCATGTGTCCTTGTGGGCAATGCCCTTCTCCCACCAGGCCCATGAGTCCTTTAGCTGGTTCTGAAATGTCAGCACCAGCTGCTGCAGGAGGGCAGTGCAGTTCTGCATCTGCCTTTGGCAGAGCTGGCACATCTGAGCTGTGGAGCTGGTGAACCAGGTGCTGACCAGGGCTCTCCGAGCTTCTGGTGGAGACTGCAGCTGCAGAGCTCGGTGGGACAGGGTGCTGGATGCCCAAGGAGTCCTCCTCCAGTGACGTGATGTGCATGCCAGGGTGGGGACTTGGACAGGTCGTCCATGCTGCTGTAGACAACACAGCTGTGGCCTGGGTCCTGGGTCACAAGGATGACTATCAGTTGCTACACAAAAGGCATGGACTTACAGGCACTGCCAGACCAACAACTGTGATCAGTCATGGTGACCCACTGTGCCTACAAGACCTTGATCTTTATGTGGCACTGCTGCGGTGACTAGTCATATCTATGCTCCTGCATCCGGCCTGACAGCCTCATAGATGGGGGTGTTGGAGCACCTACCACACTCAAACTGGTTCTGCATCCATCTCACCCCACAGCGCAACAAAGTCATGAGTCTTCTCCTTCTTCAGTTGGGGCCCCAGTGGATGGCACAGGCATGGGCATAGATGTGGGCATGGGCATGGGCCTGGGCAAGGAGGACAAAGCCACAGTGGGTCCTGCGCTGGCTTTCTGCATCCCCATATGACTGTCCCTGTCCTGCCAGGCCTAAGCAGCTGTATGTAGAGGCCAGCACAGGGTCATAACTGGCAGCCACACAGCAGAGGCAATGCCCTGCAGCACCTACAGGTGCAGGGCAGCCTGCTGGAGGCAGGCCAGAAGCTGCCTGCAGTTGGGCCTGTGGGCTGACAGTCCTGGCTGGAGGCTGCAGCAGCCTGAAGCACACTGTAGCTCCCTGCTAGCCTTGACAGCGCTGTCATGGTAGCTTTGTGGCACTGCAGTGCCAGGCAGTAGCACTGGGGTGCAGGCAGGCTGGCAGAACTAGGCTGCAGCCTGCTCAGTGGGGACACAGAGCCTGGAGTACCTTCAGGCTCCCTGGTTGTGTGCCCCTAGGCTCAAAATGCCTTCAGGCTTTTAAAGAGTGAAGCAGGGGCTGCCATAGAGAGACCTTTAGCAGGAGAGACTTTTAGCCCGGAGTCCTGGGACCAGCCTGAGGCCAGTGCCCTAATAGCAGGGCAGACCCAGGAGCATAAATGCTCATGGGCCATGTCAACATGTTCGTTATAGTGCAAAACTAATCCCATTTAAATTTGCTACATGCACCTGCAGGTAACAAATTTATGTGGAATTAAGGGTTTTTACTGTGCAGTAAGTGCACACTTGTGTATATGTACACACTTACGACACAGTGAACTATGCTACTGCACATGTAGGCATCTCATGTGGATGTTTGCTGACTATGTGCTATGTGAGAACAACATGAGACAGCTGTTTAGCAATTTTGGTTTTCCTTCCTTGTCTACTTTTTTTTTTCCTCTTCTCATATTTTTTTCTCTCTCTATCTATCCTTACATTCCCCATTGTTCTTCCCAGCTCTGTCCCTTGCTCCCTGTGGTTTTCTTCATTCCATTCCTCTCCCAGGTCATCACTTTCTAAAATTCATGTTAATTGATTCATTCTTAATGTTTTGGGTGCCCACTCACAAACCTCCCTCCTATGTAATATGACTATATTGTAGACTGCAATGGAATATTTTCTTGTACATCATCACTACTGGAAAATTTGTCAGTGAATACGATGTGCAAAGCAGACCTTAAAAATGTTTACTACTGTGCTTCATGACAAAAGATTTCTACTCAAGAGGAGAGTGCTTAATGAAGCAACACTCACTAAAAATGCTGTATCAAGGAACAGGAATCTTACCTGCAGACCTTCAGAATACACTTCCAAAGTATTCACCTTTACTTTGAGTTTTCCTTATTTACTTCAGATGTTCATCTCAGTATCCTTAATAATGTATAAGACATATTAAAGAATAAAGAAAAAAAATCATGTTTTCAGCTGCCAAATAGCTGCCTTTCTGCTTTCCTGAAGCAGAACAGAATTCATTTTAAACCAAAGGAGTGAAACAGTGAAGTACCACTTTAACTGTTTGGTGTAAGGAAAAACTGGGAAAAATAAGTAGAAGATGAATAAAAGTGGTCTTTGTTCTGAGGCATTAGTCGCCCTTGACTATTATCCAAGAACAGATGGCAGGATCTGACAGTGGGTTAATAGGCCCTTGAAAGCAAGAAGCAGGTGATGATAAATGATTGGTATTTTCCCATAGTGAATGGCTATGTTGAAAAGAATGGAGGGTTAGATTAAAAAAACAAAATTTGAAAAATCTTCTAAGACTTTACTATTCATTTTTTGTTGGTCCAAAGCAAAAAAGTGTAACCGTTGCCTCCATGGTACCTTTTTTCCTTTTGTGAGAAAGTAGCATTCTTCTCTTTTTCACTCTTAAGGAAAACAAAGCAAACAAGCAAACAAAAAATTGCTCTTCACTAATGAGGTGAGCTGAAGTAACCTGCCTTCTAGTTGGAATAATATTTGGGTTCTTTGTTTTAGTAGCTTGATGAAATAAATCCATTAAATGGAGTTTTCATGCTGTATATTTAAGCTGGACTATACCTAAATAGTTTTCCATAACTAGTTATGGGTTTAGCATCTGTCTTAGTTTGAATTTCAGAAAAAAAGTGGTGAAATGTTAATTACAAACCACACAGTAACTCAAGTGAATTATCCTAAATATATTCAAGTCAAGAACACGAACTGGAAAGAGTAAACAACAGTTGAATATTTGATGTTTGGAGTTTAGCCTCTCTGCTTCCTTTTGTTACAATATTTAAATCAGGAAGAACTATTTTGAATACATATTTTAAAAATATCCTTTTTTGTGCCATCGAATACAATGGTTGTCAGAAGTTCACTGACACAGAAGATCAATGTGTATAGTGTAGGTAAAGTTTGATGTTTTATTCATTAGATCAGAGTTCCTTGATGTTTTTAACTTCCCAGCTAAAATGAATTCACAAATACATTAGCTCAACCAGATGGATAATATTCATTAAGCATTAAGGACAAGATTCAAAGTAGTTCAGTAGGTGCCTGCACACAGGCATTGCAGTGACTGAGTATTAGGCTTCTTGCTCTGAATGTTGATTTAATTTGACTTGGTTAGGTGCCTAGGATCCCTAAACAGTCAAAGGCAAGGGCTTAGGGGCACCTTAGAACAATTCAGTTTTAGATGTACAATTGCCCTAGACAGAGAATGGAGAGCAGTAGGTGTCTCCAAAGGCAATTCAGAAAACATAAAGCCACCTAAATGAATCCAACAGAAAACATTTAAACTTCCACTGCTCACAGGAGCTGAAGTGCCCGACTCAAGTTTTCAAGGATATGTCTCTATTCACTTGCAGTTCACACTACTGAATCTCAACTAGAGGATAACAACTTAATGGGTATCTACTTGTAGAAACCCTGAAATCTCACTAGAGAGTTACATGGAATTAGGTTCCTTTTAGTTTCCATTATAAGGAAGAAAGGAGGAAGAAAACAGCCTAGAAGCCCTGGCTGTAGAGGGGTATAAGGACCTTAGCAGGTCAGGGCAGAAACACTTCAATAGTAGAGAAGAAGAGAGAAGGCCTGACCATAAAAGCTGGAATAGTGACTAGGTTTGAGTTAGGTTTGGTTTGAGGTACTGGGTTAGGCCTAAACATGCCAGAAGAAAGTCTGGGACTAGTCAGGGCTTAGTCAAAGAACAAAAGAAAGACTTAGAAAAAAGGCTGGAGCTGGGAAGGACCTGGCAGAGACTAAGGGGATAATTGGTGGGAAAGAGGCCTGCAAGGATGGCAAACAAAACCTGAAAGACATTACAGAGGGGAGGACCAGAGACTTTGACTCTTAGGAATGCCACCTCCTATGAGCAAAGTTCTCTCCCAACAGAGCTCCACCTCCACCCACTGATAACATTAAGGCATGGCAGGAAAGTGTAGCAGGAAAACTGGGAGTGAGAAAAGAAGACTTGATTTGTGCAGGAACCATGAAAAGTACCTTGTCAGAAAGGAAGGCAGGGAGGGACAGTCACACTGTCACCAAGTCTTGACTTGGTGTTTGCTTTTCTTTTTTTGTAAGAGTATGACATTGTTGACTCATGTTCAGTTTGTGATATAAAGTAACCCTTAACTCCTCTGCAGAACTGCTGTCTAGCCAGGCATTCACCGTTTTGTATGTGGAGCTGATTATTCTTACTTAAATTCTTACTTAAATATAGTAATTAACTAACTGAAAGTATTGAAAGGTACCACACCCAGCTAGAACCCTGCAAAAACTCACTTGAAATATCCTTCCAGTTTGATCACTGATGACAATGGATGAATCATTGATGAGAATGGTATTGCATGCCACACTTGAAACTGTCGATTTAACTACAAGCATTTAACCCAAAGCACAGAATAGTACAAGTTATTAATGGTAAACCAAAAAGGTGACGTTAAAGAGCTATCTTTTATTGTCAGTGGCCATGTTGACACGAGATGCTGTTTGTGCAGTAGGTGATTACTAGGGATCCTGGTTTTCTCTGATTAAAAAAATCCCCAATTTTCAGGTTAAGAAAAGTAACCCAAAATCTACATTGTTTCATGATTAAAATGCTTATTACTACTGCCCAGGTAGCTCATTACTACTGCACAGTACCATTTCATGGCACAAAGTGTGATGCAATGCTACTGCACAGTAGTAACAAGATATTACAGTAGTAATGAGTTACAACACAGTCAGCTCCAGTTACTGCACAGTTATTTAGTACTTGTGTGTTCAAGTACTAAATGACTGCAGTAGCAACTGTGCAATCAGTGTCTCGTATAGACATGGCCAGTAAGTAATGTGATCTAATGTTTGCAGGGGAAAACAAAATACAATCCTGAAGTTGGCAGGTAAAAAACAGTTACCTGCCAACTTTTAATGAACACCTAAAACTGCAGGTAAAATTGGCTACACTGCATAATAGCTTATTTTGTTTTTGTACAAACATGACTATCTGAATTGTTATCTTGTTTTTAAAGTTAGTTACTTAGTAGCAGAGAATTTTTACTCTGTGTGTACTTGCCAGGGTATGTTTGTTTAATAATGGTGAGAGGTTCCTTTAAAAAAAGAGTCTACATACAGTAGGTATTTTTTTCTAGCTCGCTTTAACTAGTTGCCATGACATCTTTAGACTGGTCAATCTGTTACTGTAAACCTTCAAAATATATCCCACTGACTGGATACTTCCTAGCAATATGAGTAAATATTTGCTCTTCAAAGGGAGATTGCCATTTTTCTTTTTCCCACAGGACAGAGGAAGATAAATACTGCATTATATATCATATTTAAGCAACAAGAAAAACATAAGCCTTTTATCACTTAGATAAGGACAGGCTAGGGTAGTTAAGATCCCTAGTACTTTAGACAGTTTGATCCTTATCTGTTATTGAGCTTCATGTTACTATTTCAAACTCGCATTTTTAAGGGAAAAGGTACACATTCCTCCAGTTGACTTTTCTATATAAAAAGCTACATTAAGATCATGTAAATAATAGTTTAACAAAAAAAAAAAAAAAAAGCAGTTCCTGGGTCATTGTGTGGAAAGTTAAATGTGTATGAGGCATTGGTAGAACAATTGTCTATTCTTGGAATGAAGCAGATGAAAGCACATGGGTTGTGTTGTCTGCCTTTTTAATATTACCTCCAGGACTAAAGATGAAGAAGGAAAAAAAAGCATAACTGATTTTTGTTGGCATTAGAATATACTTACCAGAGAGGTGTGAAATTAAATAATAATATGACATTCTTGCTGCCTGTGTTTCCTCATTTCGTAGTGTTTACCAATGAGCCTTACCCAGCAATAAATGGTATTTTAGTCATTCTATCTCATGAACAAAATGACTGGCCAACTGTTTTTGACTAATGATAACTATTTACGTACTAGCTCTTACATAAATTTCTGTGCTGGCTATATTGGAAACCAACATTTGTACATGTCTTTAGTAGGCAAACAGTCTGTGACTGTTAATAAAGATAAGCTGGTGAACCATCATAATCATTCAATAAGAATTTCCATATCCACACAGATCAATGTTCCATCCAGTATAGTACCTAAGCATCCAGACAACACTGGATATTTTAGAAGGAGACATAAAGCTATTATAGTGTATAAATACTACATTAATAAGGGAAAATTTGTACATTATTGATGAAAACTTATCCAGTTCCAGAAATTCAAGGAACTGTATTTGCTGTCCAGTTTCTTCTATCTATGTGGATAGGATCATAGGTTAGTAGGATTGGAAGGGGCACCACAAGGTCATCTAGTCCAGTTCCCTGCTCAAGGAAGGATCATCCCTGACTAAACCATCTCAGCTAGGTGTGTCCAACCTACTGTTGAAAATTCTCAGTGATAGAGATTTCACCACTTCTCCAGGTAGCCTGTTTCAAAGCTTAACCCATTAATTGCTTTAAGCTTAACCTAATTACACAAAGATTTACTATAAATTTAAACAAATAATCTTTAACTTTGTGTCTTCAATTAATTGTCAGTAGAAGTAGCCAAAAAGCAGTGTTTTCAGTTCCCAGAAAGTTTCAGGGTTTTTTTTTCCAACTGGGTTTCAGTCAGCATCACTGCCCACCAGATTGCTTCAAAGACAAAAACCCAGTGATTTTTAAGATACCTGACCCTGGGGTAGATCCAGCAGAGGACTACCTTAAAGTCAGGGATCATCAGTATCCATGGTGAATCCATCAGCTGTACCGTTTAAAAGTTTAGTGGGGATGCCTGCCAGCTATACAGGCAGAATTCCAAGAGAACCCTGCTTTAGATTTAGCAAAAGATCTTTTTTGAAGTTATACATCAGTTTCTAGTGAGAGGTAATTGTGTACCAATGACAAATATGCATGCTTATCCATCCATTGATTCATATGACATGTTGTTGGTTTTAATATGAAGCAGCATTTTTGCATTCTTGAAGGATGAAGAAAGTCATGATCATCCTTAAATCTGTGGAATTATTTGAAGATTTGCAAGCAAGTAACAGAGAAAACTCTGTTCTGCATATACATGCATTCCACTGTTCTTGTGGAACACAGTAGTCACTGGGGACCATGACAATGCAGAAGGAGGTACTTCTTCAGGTAATGTAGATCAAATCCATGAAGATGAGAACTGAACTTCAAAATTTCAGTAGGTAGTCAATGAGGAACTGAGAAAGAGTGGAGCACTGAGCCTATTACCCATTATTTTTAAGAAACAAAAAGGTGTAGCTATTAGCTATAGCTTCATGGTTGTGGGCCTTTTTATGTGCCTAATGAAAATGAGGACTCCCTTTGCTCTTGATCATGACATCATCCTTGGATTCAGAAAAAAAAATCTTAGACATAGTGGAGATCTGGAATTTCTGTCTGTTTCAGGGAGGAAGACATCTCATTAACTGCCTTTTTCAAGGGCCTCCTTCAAAAACTGCATTTAGAGTATAATCTTTTGGGGATAAAGGACATGCTCTTGTTATACAGTAACCTTTTTAAACTTAAACCATCCCAGGGGACTGGGGATTTCCTAACACTACTATCAGTAACCTGCTGTGGGTATAAGAGGCCAAGATGGTGTCCCTTGGATCAGATCAACTAAAGTGTTCTTTTTTTAAATTTCACTTCACTTCTTAGTAAGCACTTTTTCAGTTCAGTGTGGAACAGGAGATGGAAGGGAAGACAATACAGCTCAATATGTGGTCTTGTGAGTGAACATAGTAATGAGTTTTCTACCTGCAAGAAGTCACTGGCAAAGAGCAGAATAGTCAGTACTGCTAGTTTTGCCCCAGACACTCTGATTCTTTCAAGTTCAAAGCATTATCTTTGAAGTTTAATTCTAATACTCAGATGAGGCGAGTTGAAGACTAGGTAAAGGGAAAGCAGTATCTCTGGCTTCCTGATATTGGCTCTTCAGTGTCAGTTGGTTACAAATCCAAATGGAGACTGACAAGATGACAAGATAGTCATAAATGCACCTAAAAAAAGTGTGGTAACCAATGGACAATAAGACAAAAGGAAAGGATCAAGATTACTGAACAAAGACTGATCTTAGCAATAAGTAACTTTTTTTCTTCCAACCATTCTCTAGAACAGGGGTGGACAAAATGGGGCCCAGGAGCTGGATGCAGCCCACCAAGCCATTCTATCCAGCCCATGGGACCCCGAAAAAATTTAGAAAAAAAAAAATCAAAAAAAATCAAAAAAAAAATCAATATTTATCTGCTCTGGGCGGCCTGTCATGCAGCCCTCAATGGGTTGCTGAAACTCAGTAAGCGGCCCTTTGCCCAAAATAATTGCCCACTCCTGCTCTAGAACTTAGTCTTTCAAAAGGTTCAGCAAGTAACATACTTCTTTGTTGAAGTTCTATATAATTTAGAGAAATTACTTCAGAACTGTATTGATCCATTCTTATTACACTTTACATTTTCTCCCACCCAAAGGAGGAAAAGGCATCAGTCATGAGGAGAGAAGTGACTTAATAGGGAGTCAGCACCTTCTCCCATCCCCACTTAAATCATATAAACAAAGAAGAACAGGACAGTAAGTGCAGACCAATTTCAGCCTTCCTTCTTTTTAAGACAATTGATAAGCAGCTCTAGTGCAGACCACTGATAATATCTGGTGATGATGCAGTTTATGTGAACTCATTTCATGTCAGCTTGAGGCCCATGTGACTATTTTTGCAGGAAGCCACACTTAGTTACAGATGTTTATAGACTGTCCACATCTTTTAATGAGCTGTATGGTAATTGGTAGAAGGCTAGTAATGCACTTTACCTAGGAGGACAATCTGAAGAATGAATATGAATGTGGTTTTCAATAATATAAAATAATTTCTTAATTTTTGTCCTGTTGCTCATCTAACATGAATATAGAGTTGGCTGTTTTATTACAATTATTCTATAACAAGCTAACAAAAATTAGCAAAAAGATTTAATTATTTTTTCTAAAGAGATTATCTTTATGAAATATTCAATATGGATTAATTTATGCTTTTTATTTAGCCCAGGATGGATAAAATAAATGGAATTACAATTATACGAGTAAATGTTATTTCAAGTCCTCTACCAGCAGGAAATAGCTTTATAACTAAATTACGTAACAGCTGTTATTGCTAGTGATCAGCATGATAATGCTTTCTCTCTGTTTCTCATGCAGAAATGAGGGTTATTTAATAGCACTGTCTTCAAGGACTTGTGCAGTGAAAAGCAAGCAAAGTTAGGGGTCATGAGGGGCATGATGGTTATGCAACTCCTGTCTCTCAGTAAGTAGATATGCAATTGGCAACGCAGTATGGAATGGTCTTATCATTCTGACCTGGAAATGTCATCCTTGTGTTACTGTAAAAGCCCAGATAAGAATTTTGGTTAAATTGATTTTTCATCAGCTGATATAATTAATTGTAGTGATAGCAATTAATCACTGAGGGCTAAATGCAGTAAGACAGCTGTCCTACTCACCTAGAATGGATGCCCAGGGAAGGCGACAAAAAAGTTGTCTCCTCATGCTGGGCATCCTCTTTAGTTGAAGCCATATAATTAGGAGATATCCTACTTTCAGCACAAATGTATCTGTTGCGGCATTTATGCTGTGTGCATAGTTGTATGCCTCTATGAGTGCAGCCTGCTAAGTATGCTTACTAGTCATGTAGAATTGTAAACTCTTTAAGTGTGAAAAACGACAGTTAAATAGCCGAGTAAGTGGCATTTGGGCATGTAAAGTGAAATGGGGAATTCCCTTCTTAAAGTCTCTTAAACTGTAAACTAAAAGGGAAAGCCACTCACAACAAAGTAGAAATGTATTGATCTGTTTTGTGGTGGTGTTGATCACCCGTAAGTATACGTAACATTTTAAGACTGAATTCTAAAATTTAGGAAATAAAGGGAAAGTTAATTGAAATCAAAGTCATAGAAAAGTAGGGCTGGAATGGACCTCAGAAGGTCATTTAGTCTAGCCCCCTGCCCTGGGCAGGATTCTCCCTGGCTGAAGCATCCTAGTCTAGTGTCTATCCAACTAGCTCCTGAAAATTTCCAAGGATGGGATTTCTATAACCTTTATGGGTAGTCTACTTCAATGTTTAACCACTTTCATAGTAAGAAAGTTTTTCCTAATCTCCATCTAAAATTTCCTCTCCTGAAATTTGAGACTAGAGTTCCTATTTCTGTCTCCTGCAGCCACAGAGACTAGTTTATCTCCAGCTACTGCTATCAAATCCCCCATCAGTCTTCTCTTCTCTACACTAAGTGAAGTTTCCCAAGCTTCTAATTTTTGTTGCTTTCTGCTGGGCTCTTTTCTAATTTTCTTGAAGTGTGGGGCCCCAAACCGGACACAGTATTTCAGGTGAGGCACTAATATTGAATAGAGCAGAAAAATTACTTCCTTTGATTTGCAAGTGACACTCCAATTAATACAACCCAGGATGCCATTCATACTTACTGAAATGATCATGTAGTTTCATGTGTAACAGTGTAAGCAACCTCTACAAAGAAAAGATAAACTTGTTGCCACAAATCTGTAAGAAAATGGTATAAGTGCCAATACTAGTTAAGGACTATATAAAAGCATTACAGATTCAATGTTAATAGCATTCATTGTAGAACTATAATGTTAAATTACAGTAAAAGCTCGGTTATCTGGCATCCCCCAGGAATGGGGGACGCTGGTTAATCAAATATACCAGTTAATCAAATATGCCATGTCTGGTGCACCAGGGCTTTCACTCCCTGGTGTCAGTGTGCCAGGGGACAGGGAGGGGGGCCCCCGCTCTGGCTGCTTTGCCCTGGGCCGTGGTCCACAAGGAAGAAGTGAAGAAGAAGAACTCAGCTCACAGCGGCAAAGCTGGAAGTAGGACTTCCAGTTTCACTTTTGCCATGTTCCTTGAAAGGAAGATTTGCATTGTTAGTGGAGCTTTCTGGTTGTTAAAGTCCGGATAACATGGCTTTTGCTTTTAACAACAACTACATATTGTGACAATTACATTTTATGTATGTTATGTATAATGTAGCATGTAGCATTGTATCTAGTTTAAGGTGTGGTCAATTTCTAAACCATTCCTAGGGCTTTCTCTTGTTGGAGAGCAATTCAATGTCATGGAGTTAGGTCAGGTATAATTTATTTGCATAATGGACATACTCATATCTACACAATGTATCTGTTCAGTCTATGTGAGTCTTATGATTAAATTAAGAAAAAGTGTGGAAAGCTTAGCTGAGCCATCAGAGCCAAAATCAGGAATGTGTTCAAGTATACTCTCAATTGTCACAGAAACTTCTCCTTTGGCATGTCGTATCACTAGAACTGGGTGGAAAAATACTGCAATAAAATTTTATGACAAACATAATTGCAATTTTCAAAAAACAAAACAAAACAAAACAAAAAACCCCCAAACCTGTAAGCCACTCCCCCCCCCAAAAAATACAAAAATATTTATATTTTTGCTGAAATAGAGGGCTGATTTTTTCTCTATACCTTCTAGTCAGGAGCTAAAAGAGTATAATAAGATTTACACTTAGCAGGTTTATCATGCTGCCTCCTCCTGACTTACTGGAACTCATTAAATTAGTAAATAGAGTGTGGTCCCTCCTCTGAGCAGCAACAAATGTCCAGATCTGTGCAGGTTGGCTTTGTAGTGGAAAAGAAACCAGTAGCAGAGTCTCACTATATTCCTGATGCAATTTACACCTATAGTAGTCCAATAAGTGAGGTGACAGGGATCTTGGTTTTCGTAAAAAAATCCCAAGTTCTCTGACTGTTTTTAAAAAATTATTTTATATATATGTCACCTCACTTTTTGGACTACTGTATCTGTATAGATACATATCAGTTGAACACAATGATTTTATAATAATAATCATTATAATAAAATAAATCTTAAATACCTATATATTTTGGCATTTGATTTTTTTTTTTTATAATCATAGAAAAATCAGAGCTTCCCCTGCTTGCTTTGTGGGTCCAGTTGCAGCTGTCGGCCCCGCTGCTTTGTGATGCTGAGCAGTCCTGATATACTGGTGCCCTATCTCTGCCCATGCCATTGCTCTTCAGTCCCAAGCCATGGCCCCTACCAGACCTGTTTTGGGAGCTGGGGCCTGGTGTGGGAGAGAGTACCACCCTGCTATGGCCACCAAGGTGGGGTGCAGTGGTGGTGGTGTCAGCAGCAGCATAGACTTGTGCCCACCACTGCTGCTGGGCAGACAGGGGCACCTCACCTTGGCAGCCATGGCAGTGTGGTGCTCCCTCTCACACCATGCCTGCCTTGCTGGGCCATGGAGGCAGCTCCTACCTGCAGCTGGTCCAGCCAGGCTGCAGCCCCCAAACCCCATTGTGGGTGCAGAAACCTGGGGGGGGGACATGTACCCACATGCTCCCACTGCCCCCCTTCCCTTGCCAGGATGCAGGTCCACGCCCTTCACTCTCAAGCCATTGCCCCACAGCCCTCTTGGTGCCCCTCACCCTCCACTCACAGCTCCCTGCTCCCCCAACCCTGCTGGAGGGGTCCCCAGCTGCCAGGGCTATGGGGCCATTGACCCAAGTCTGTAGCCCCCTGCCCCTCACAGCAGCACTGGAGCCCCAGCTGCTCCCCATGGGAGGCAGCAGTTGCTGCAGCAGAGCAGAGTGTGGAGGCCAGCTCCCCCTTCCCCATGGGTGGCATGGCTGGCGTGGAGTCTCTTGGGGGCGGTGGGTGTGGGCTGCCTGCTGCGGGCTTAGGCTCCCTGCCCTGCTGCCCCCCCACTGAGGCCTCCATGGTGCAGCAGGCAAGACCTGGTGCAACAGGGCAGAGCAGGGATGGGCAGGGAGGCTCATTACCACCACTCGGAGGTCCACAACCATGGTGTGGTGCCCCCTGCCTGCCCAGCAGCAGTGAGAGGCACAACTCCATACTGCCATGCCCACACTAAGCCCTGGACACCCCACTGCTGGGCTGCAGCCCCAGCCTCAGCCCCAGCCCTGCCCAATTCCCTCCCTCTCTCCCTCACTATGGGCGCCTCAGTTCTCCCCCTGCAACTGCCAGACTTACCTGTGCCAGTTGCTCTCCAAGCTGCCTGGCAGCCATATGTGTGTGTACATGCACATGGCACCCCCTACCTGACTGCCCTCCTCCTGTTCCCCTCAGCTTCTTGCAGGCTGGACATCTGCCAGCCTGCAAGGGGAAACCCACCATATCCTGCTAGTTAAAAAGCTTTCCAGTGGAACATTTTCTATTGAAATGTTGATTCATTAAAACTACAATTTCACTATAACATTGCCACACAAATGTACTGGAAAAGTATTAAAATAAAACATGGTAAGTAAAAATGTGCTATTTTAATCTTATCAGAATTATATTTTGGTTTTCTGTCCAAATAACTTCATTTTCAGGATTACTGATGTATATACTAAGTTGTGATATGAAACATATGCCTATATTGATCACAAAATAATATGAGAAAATGAGGTGACAAATGTTTTTTTTCCTTCCTAATGTCTGAAGGAGTCCTGTTGCCTTTGATGGCAAATTCAGTATTCCATTTTCCTTTGCATTTATTGGTTCATTTTCTGATGTGTAACTATATCTTCAGTAGACTTGGGGAAACTGGAATCTGAAAACTGAAATTTTAGTCCAGTGTGCCTCCAACAGTGACAGACATAAACATATATAGTTAACAGGCTTTAGAGAATGTAGAATAATATTTTAAATTAAATCAGTTCTTATCAAGCAAGTCTTTGTGCAGGAAAATAATGGAATTTCTGTACGTTATGGATTGTTTTTGCTTAACAATGGTGCTCCTATGTTGCTTTTTAGTTTCATATTTTAGTTGAACCAGTTGTCCACTATTCATTATTCTATGCAATGTCAGATTCACACTAAATCTCTGGACCGTAACTACCCTTCATGCTTTAGCCACAGCATATCTAACTCATTGACCTTTTGCTTCCTTTTGGGTCTTTGCTTCTCTTTACTTTAACCATTATTCTACTTTTGGGTTCAGATTTAATTGTTTTTCAGTGCTTACATTAAAAGCATGTACAGCTCTTTTGCTCACCTGTCATTCTCCAAGCCTTGAGGAAAACAAACCCTTTTGCATTCACTCACTTTGACGCCGATGAGCATTATCGGAAACCTAAACAATAGGCCTGTACAAAGAGGATAGTATTCACTTCGGATTTGACCGATTCAGGGTACAGTGATTCGATTCAGTGATGCATCTCACTGTCCCAGATCAATTAGGCCAAATCTGATTTGGAGCTTCACCTGCTGCCGAATTGGCTGAATCTCCAAATCAAACAGGCCCCATTACCCACCCTGTCTCCCAGCCCTGTCAAAGTCTGCCCCACCAGGCCCCAGTGTCTCAGCACTTCAAAAAAGAAAAAAAAAAAAAAAAAAAAGAAGAAGAAGCCCTGCACTCACTGGCTCCTTCCAGGCAGCAGTGGGGGGGTAAGGGGGGGACGCGATCCCTGCTGCCCTCCACTGTCTTGTGCTGCATGAGAGGTCTCTGCCATGAACCCCCAGAGGGCCCCGATGCCCACTGCAGCATCTAGTGAGTGTGGGGCTTTTTTTTGTTGTTTTAAAGTGCCAGGATGCTAGGGGCCGGGTGGGGCAGCCATTGATGGAACTGGGAGAGTGGTGGGTCCCCCATGGTCCTCTCCCCTCTCCTCAGCCCTGGCCACCCACTATTTACCAGCATGGAGTCCGGGTCCAGCTCTCTGCAGTGTTGAGCAGGGACTTCCCAAATCTCTTAATCTCCTGCAAATCTTTTCCAAATCAATTCAGAGGCTTCGGATCAATTTGGACCTTTTTATTGGTCTCCCAATTCAATTCGGATTTGGAGATTCAGCCGCCGAATTGGGCTGAATCTCCCATGAATCAAATCAGCAACCAAAGCTTTACACAGCCCTAATCTGTAGCTCCCATTTTACAACACTATGCTCTAACCATCAGGCTATGAGAGAGGCTTTGCCCACTGCACCTTTCAACCCCCTTTGTGATGGTGGCTTACTAAGAGGTCAAATGACTAGATGAAGAGCAAGCCAAAGGGAATGTGGCTTAGTGAGATGAGCACACCTATGAAAGGGAGGGACCCAGGTTTCTGTCCTAGGCCCTTGCCCCTAAGATAGAAATTATCCTACTGTCAGTTGTCCACTGGATACTACTTCAAGACACTTAGTGTGGGAATTTCTTTTAACAGCTTCTCTGTATGACCATACCCAAATACTGTTGCAGCTTTGTCCCCAGTGGCTGCCAAATTGGATTTTGCTGTTCTGAATTGCAACCTGTTATATATAGCATAGAGCTCTCAAATACCATTCAGGATTTTAAATGCATAAACATACCAGTGGCACACTTTTATAACACCACACTTCCATGTTCAGATAGATTTGAAGTGGCTTATTCCCCAGCTTGCTTGCTTGGCTAAGGCTAACGGTTGTGTTTCCATGTTGCTTTATTCCTTTTCTAGTGATGCTGTGGCTCATAACAATTTGTGACTGTGTGGCTTTCTGTGGGAATCTGATTTAGTCTAACACCACCAAGCCATAATCTACCTCAAGCTCTCTTTACGCACAGAGCACAAATCCTGAAGACTCCAAAACCATGCAAAAGGAACTCAATCAGAAATTTAATCTGAAATTTCAAGAAATATGTTTTGATGGTATCCATCTCATCTATCCAATGCAATAAAAGAAAAGAAAGGCATCTGTTCTAATTCCATTATTCATCTTCTTCAATTAAAAACATAAGCAGTTCTGTACTGGGTGAGACCAATGGGCATCTAGCCCAATATCCCATCTATGACAGTGGCAGGAATGGATGCTTTAGAGGGAGAGCAGTGAACCAGATATATCTAAGGTGATCTGTCTCTATTCAGTACCTTCACTGGTATCAACCATTATTGGTTTAAAGATGTCAGAGGAAACTGTTTTGTTTAATAGCAATTAATAGGTCCATGAATTCATCTTTTTGAACCCAACTATATTATCTGCTCTACTGCCTTCTGTAGCAATGAATTCCATAAGTACTGGGTAAAAGAAGTACTTTCTCTTGTGTCACAGAGCGGGGAGCAGGGGCGGCCGTGATCCCTCTGGGGCCCCTACCGTGCCAAGTAGGGCGACTCAGCACCCTCTGTCTCATCTGCCACGTCTTTGATCTTAAATGGTTCTCTATGGGAGGCTGCCTAATTGTCCTCTTGGACACGGTGCCCAAGTGTCTCCCATCCCCTGTCCTGGGTGTACCGTCTTGGTGCACCCCAGCCTTATGGGCCACGCACGCCTCCGACCTCCCATTTAGCACGCCCCAAGCCTCACAACTGTACCGGACGTTCTTGTGTCGTATACTCGCCCCTCCTGGGCTTCTGTTCACCCTCTCGCCCTTCCTGGGCCTCTCTCCTATAAACTCCCTCTCTGAGTTTTTCCCAATACAAGCACCCGTCTCCCGGGGCCTCTATGATGTATGCGTCCCTCTCGGGGCTGGTCCACCATACACGCAGCCCTGCCCGGGCTCCTGCCTTCACGCTCAGCCCTGTACGGCTTCTAACCACGCCGTACAGCTTCTAACCCTGTCCGGGCTCCTAGTCACGCGCTCGTCTCTGTCGGGTCCCTATCTGCACATCCTCCCCTCTCCAGGCTTACCCTCATGTGCCTGCCCCTCTCCAGGACTTCTACTGTGCGCCCACCCTTCTCCGGGACTTTGTGCCGGTACGAGACCAATCGCTCACTCTGGAGCCTCTTGTCCTGATCTGCCTTCTCTGGGGCCTGTGCCACGCTTCCCGCTCTCCCCTGCCCTCTCTGGGGCCTGTACCATGCTTCCCGCGCTCCCCTGCCTGCACTCGGGCTTCCCAAGTTTGGGCTCAGGCGGCCTTAGCCCTGCCTGGCCCCCAGACCTGCCTTCTCAGGCCTAGCTCGCACGCCTCCTACGCTTGGGGCTCAGGGGGCCCGTGGCCGTGCCTGGTCCCTAACCCTTTTCTGGGTCATACGCCCTACTGGGCAAACACCGCCCTTACAGGCTGGGGTCTCAACACCCCCCCATACCATGCCTCTCCGGTGCTCACTTGCAGTGCCAACTCCGGCACTAATCGCTGTGCCCTCCCAGGACACCCAGGAATGCCCCCACTCCACTGGGGAGCTCCTAAAGAGGCCTCCTTGCACCCCTACGGCCTCACCCGGTCCTCCGGTCAGGGTCAACACCCCCAACACACGCCCCACTGGCGCAAATGGCTGTGCCCGCCCGGCACCACTTGCTGTGCCCTCTGGGCACCAGGAACCCCCAGATTATTGGGGAGCTCCTGTGAAGCCTCCTCACACCCCTACAGCCTCACCTGGTCCTCCGGTATTCACACAAACAGCCCTACTGCAAAGCAAAGCTACCAGCCCACCGGCTCCAACTCAAAATAAGCCTACCAGCTATAACATAAGGGTCCAGGCCCAAACTGGCCCTCTTGCAAAGGCATCTCAATCAGGGTTCTCTTCACCCTCACCATGGTGCGGTCCCTTAGGTGCTCAGGCTGCACCGCTCTGCTCTGCTCTGCTGGGCTGGGCACTTCTGCAGAGCTCCTGCACCTCAGGCTACCAGAAGGGAACTGCTGCTAGGCTTTGGCCTGGGCTGTTTATAATGTGACCAGCCTGGTTGCTCCGTCAAACAACACCTGTGCTGCCTTAGGGAACTTCAGCAGCCCTTATTCCTACTGTCAGTAGCAGGCACCCTAGTGCCCTGCTACACCTCTCCCCCTCCCGGGTTCAGCCTCCTTGGGAGCGGGGCACGGGAGTGCCCCGTGACACTCCCCTTTGAGCCTTGAGACTCACCGGGCCGATCTTCTATTCTCCATGAGATGTCTTATCCCTCCCCATGGTTCTTTCCTTGATCTTTCTGCAAGCATTCAGCTGCGCAATTACTGGAGGTGGAGGTTGAGGCACCTCCAACTCGCCTTTTACCCAAGGTGCACCGTGTGGGATTTACTGGGGTTTACCCGCCACAGGTAGCCCCCCCCACACATTAGCTAACCTTGGAAGATTGCCTACCTCGCCAGCTGCTCTTCGCGGTCTTCCTTCTCTTCCCACTCTTCTGGGTCCTTCCTTCCCGAGGGTCTGCCGGGTTCTTGATCTCTCGCGATCTGCCTGGATGTCTTGGAGTTTGCCCCATATCTCCCACTGGCACCTCCGTGCCTTTTGGGCATCTTCTCTTCTCCAAAATTCCACCCTGCCCTGGCCCATGTATCGTCCTCTAGGCCCTTTATAGATTTGCACAAAGGCCACTTTCCCTATTTTCTCCTCTATGCTCTTTCTGAGGGTCCTCCATGTAACCTGGTTAGGTATACCGTGCATGTATAAATATGGCCTTTTCTCAGGCACTACTTTCTGCCCAACTGAGTGTTCTTCTCTCTTCTTCTCATAAGCCTGGGCTCCATTCTCCTTTTGGAATGGTCTCACTCCCCTGGTCCTGACCCCAGTCTTTTGCCCATCTCGTCTTATAGGTGCATTCTCTTGTAAGCAACCCTTGTCCTTTTGACATGGGGCCTCCCTCCTTAGAAAGACCTTTTCCTTTTCCTCTGCAACCCCTCTCTTTGCTACACTCAACACCTCAGGCTGTTCTTGGCTCGGGGCTACTCCAGCTCCTTCGCCTCGCAACCGGGCTGTCTCCCCCAACTGGCCCAGACCCTGCAAGTGGAGTTTCTGCCACTGGGTCCACCTTAGCTCCCAGTATTCTAGGAGGGCTGATTGGGTCTCCTTCAGTAAGGCCTCCAGTTTCTTCTCGGTGGGGCTCTCCTCCCGAGTGTTCCTTCCCAACTGTCCTGGTCCACCCGTCCCCGGAGGATACTCTGGACCTTGTACAAGTATAGATCAGAGACCCTCAACTTGTACCTCAGTCTGTCTCAGCACCTCCATAAGCGACTCCCTTTCCTGGAGCTCCACCTGAGTGCCCCCCCCGTCATGTAGCCCATTAATTGCCTCTCCAAAGCCTCCAGCTTTCTCTCTAGGCTGTCTGGGCTCTCTAGGGTTTGTACTTCCTGAGCTATTAGGTCCTTCTCCTTTTCCTTCTCGATCTCTTGGAACTGTGGAAGTTCCTTGGTTGTTTGGCTACTCATCTTGGAGAAACCCTATTTGTTCTTCTTGATCCTCTGCAGCTCTTCCCTTAGGGTTTGCAATTCCTGTTGCAACCGCCCTTGCTCTGCAATGAGGCTTGCTACTTTAACCTGGCTCTCCGCTAGGACAGTCTCCAGTGTTTGGGTCTGTTCTCCCAGCTAGTCCTTATCAGTTTGCAAAGTCTGCACTTGAACCCTTAACTCCTCATTTTCCTTTCCTTGTTCCCCTAGTTCTTCCCGCGGGGACCGACATTGTTCCTGCAGCCCCTCGTAATTTTTCAGGAAGGTTTTTACTTTTTCCATCTCCTGCCCCACTATTGCATTCTCCTTCTCTATTTGGGCCCTGGTTTGGTTTTGCTCTTCCCAAAGTTGTCTAACCTCCCATTCGGCCTCCAGGCATCCCTCCTGCCACTTCTTTCTGGCTGCTCGTAGCTCCTCTAGCTCGTTTACCTGGCTGCGGGTTTCCTTCTGAAGGGCCTCTATTAGACTTTTTGCTACCTCTAATTTCTGTGGTAAGTGTAGCTGTTCCCATCGGGGTTATGCAGGCCTTAGGAGACTGTGTCCTCCAGGTCTCCTGCTCCTCCTGCATGTGGCACAGCCTGTCCTTCCTATCCTGGCTCTTCTTGGCCTCTTGAGCCATCGCCTTCTCCAGCTTCCTAGTCTTTTCTGCCTCAGCAGCTATAAGGCATCTAATTTCCTTTGCCGCCCCCTCCTTTTTTCCCCCGGTGACAAGTGTCACTCTAGGGCGGCTGCCTTTGCCTTGACACTTTCCCTCTGTACTTTAGCAAGTTCCAGCTCCTGTTCAAGCCAAACCACTTGCTCTTCCATCTCTCCCATTCTCAGACACCATGCCAGCTCATCCGGTCCCTGGCCTTCTCTAAACCCTTCCTGGACCATACCTACTCGAACTTTACCTTTTCGGCTCAGGGCCTCAGTCTAGCCGTGAAATTCCAAGCAATGGGTACTCTTCCTTTGTTACCAATGTCTGTCTACTAGTTTAGCCCTGGGTTCATTTCCCCTCTAAGGGGACATGGGTTTCTTGCCTGCACAAGGCCGGTTTTCCTGGCCAATGCACCAGTTGTCACAGGGCGGGACGCAGGGGCGGCCGTGATCCCTCTGGAGTCCCTACCGTGCTAAGTAGGGTGACTCAGCACCCTCTGTCTCACCCGCCACGTCTTTGATCTTAAATGGTTCTCTACGGGAGGCTGCCTAATTGTCCTCTTGGACACAGTGCCCAAGTGTCTCCCGTCCCCTGTCCTGGGTGTACCGCCTTGGTGCACCCCAGCTTTATGGGCCACGCACGCCTCCAACCTCCCGTTTAGCACGCCCCAAGCCTCACAACTGTACCAGACGTTCTTATGTCATATAGTCGTCCCTCCTGGGCTTCTGTTCACCCTCTCGCCCTTCCTGGGCCTCTCTCCTATAAACTCCCTCTCTGAGTTTTTCCCAATACAAGCACCCGTCTCCCGGGTCCTCTCCGATATATGCGTCCATCTCTGGGCCAGTCCACCGTACATGCAGCCCTGCCCAGGCTCCTGCCCGTGCGCTCAGCCCTGTACGGTTTCTAACCACGTGTTCAGCCCTGTCCGGGCTCCTAGTCATGCGTTCGTCTCTGTCGGGTACCTATCTGCACATCCGCCCTTCTCCGGGACTTCTACCATGCGCCCGCCCTTCTCCGGGACTTTGTGCCAGTAGGAGACCAATCGCTCACTCTGGAGCCTCTTGCCCTGATCTGCCCTCTCTGGGGCCTGTGCCACGCTTCCCACACAGGCCCTGCTACATCTTGTTAGTTTTAAACATGTCACCTACTAATTCCAACAAGTTCTAGTTCTAGTATTCTGGGACTTGGTGAATAACAGTCCCTTATTCACTTTTTCCACATGCTTCATGATTTTACAGGCCTCCATCATATCCTACTTCCCCCCAGCCTCCTCCTCATTTGTGCATTTACTCCTTAACCCTGATTTCCAGCCTGACCTAACATTTCTGGGAAAAATATATATTTTTTCTTTATATATAAGAAAAATATATATTTTTTTGTCTTCCTTCTTCACATTCTCCAAGTTTCCTTTGGTAAACTGTAAGCTTATGGTTAAATAAATTTTACTACTAATAAAATATACTTAGTTTCCAAAGAAGAATCACATTGTGAATGATCATTTATCTGGCAGCTGCTCTGGAACAGCAGGCTTGCCAATGCAAAAACTCACTGCCAGGATAGTAATATTGCTCATTATGTCCCATCCTTTTCAA
The DNA here is from genome assembly GCF_052110815.1 of Crocodylus siamensis. NCBI lineage: Eukaryota > Metazoa > Chordata > Crocodylia > Crocodylidae > Crocodylus > Crocodylus siamensis. The sequence continues at coordinate 310,654,432 of NC_143395.1, forward strand.
CTATGCATTTAACTCTAGGAGATTCAGGGAGATCCTTGGGGAACACTGATGTAGGAGTTTCTGCCAGCTCTTTATCACAAAGACCACAAAACACCAGAGGAGAACACAGATTTTAGAAGCAGTGGAACTACTGTAAACCTTATTAAAGATTGGTTAAAATAAGCAATTCCCAAGCAGAATATCAGAAATATTCACTGGCTTATACTATGCTGGCACTGACATGATTTCCAAGGTCACCTATGTAAAGCATAGTGAGAAACATATTCTGCCATAAAAAAGGAAAGCATGATGGCAGATAATTTGTCCTCAGGAACTGAAGTTAGAACTAGACTGCAGGGTCAAATAATTTTCTTTTATACATTCAGGGTGTTTGAGGACATAAGAACATAAGAAGTGCCAAACCAGGTCAGACCGATGGTTCATCTTAGTCCATCTCTGACAGTGGCAAAAGTAGATGCTATAGAGTGGGAGCATTAAGCCGAATATTTCTAGAATGATATGTCCCCTTATTCAATATTCTCCCTAGCTTTTACTGGGACTAAGAATTAAGAATGGAAAACCAGGACATCCAGCAACTTCAAATGCGAAAGCATCACAAATCTCACAAATGAGCATTAGTGATCTTTGCTCTGCTTTTTACAGCTTCTTCCCCCACCCACCTAACACACACACACACACACACATTTTGGCTAAGCAAATAATAATTCCTAATTGTATTTAATAACATTACTTATAAATAGGTTTTGTGATTATTTCAATATTTCCAAGAAGAAAAGAAACAAGTTCTGATGTCACAATCCAGTATTTATAAAGATTCCATTTTCTTTAACTGGACAGCAAATTGGAACTGCTGGAACTCTTGAAAGAAAACTCTAGGGTAATTTTAGTGATAAATTCCTTACATTGATACTTTCCTCCTTCAAATAACCCTAATTATTTTTTCATGTTGCCTCCAAAAAGTTGGCTAATGCCAGGTAGTGTGACTGAGGGGCAGTCACAGGAAGTATTTTTCACTTGCCTAATAAAAGACACATGGGTCTCAGGCTTGGGGGTGGTACTCAGCAAGATCTCCAATAAAAGCCAATAGGAACCAACTATACTCAGCATCAATGAATGGTAAGTCGATATGTGCAGATATATTGCTTCTATATATAGTCTTTGATTTTATCCTGACTATATCTCTTGTCCTTTTATGCAATGATAAGCACTTCTAATCTGAGGAGTACATACTGGTATCTTCAATTAGTCCCTAGAACAGTTATGTGATAGAATACTACCTTTTATATGAAAAAGGAAGGCAAATATGAAATAGATTAATTCATTTTATTCATTCATTTACTCACTGACCTCAGCATTATTCTGCCATGTAGCAAACAAAGACTTTACCAAGTTCACTTCCTCCATAAGTATATAAGCTCCCTCAAGGAAAAATAATTACAGCTATTTAAAATATCATATAATTTGCAAGATAAACATCACTGCTTATTCATCCCACAGGGTTTTTTTTCATTATTCCTTTATGTAATTTATGTAATTGTATTAAAAATGGTCTACTTCTACTGAAACACTTTGGGTCTTAGAATACAACCTCTGAATCACCAAGCACATTGTTAAAAACATTTGTTATGAATTGAGAGAAAAAGACAATATTTATTTGCAAAAATAGACAGGAGAAAAGTCACTTTGGGCTATTGAAAGGATTTATTTTGATACTTTCAAAATGTTTCATTTTGAATATGGTCATTTAAAATTTTTATATACTACATTTCTAAATAAAGGTTATTTAAAAATATTTAGAAACACATTTTGGAAAGGATATTTTGACTTTTTATTTCTAATCAGTTTCAATAAAATGCTGGCAGTGATTTGACAAACATTTTGAATTCTGTAGAAACAGTGTTTTCCAGTACACAGCGGCTTGGATGACAATTTCTGGGCCACTCTAGACGGTGTTAAATACATGCAACTTTAGTAACTACTGGTTTCTTGGACATTCCTAGCACTAGGCATCAGGGGAGGACATACCAAGAATAGCACTAGGACTAGTAAACTCAATGCCACTTAGCCTGAGCAACTGAACAGTATGAGGATTTTTTTGATAGTTTTCTTGTGATTCACTGCACTTACCTTTATGTGAGTGAGGTTGGTACAGCAAGTCATCATAGCCTTCTGGATTTATACCTTCTAGGGAGCCATGTATTTTTTCAGCTAAGCAGAATGCTTACTCATTTGTTTAGGTAAGGTATGAAGGTAATTATCTAGAGCAGGAATGTCAAACTTACCATTCCCCTACCCTAACACACACCTTTAAAGTTTCTTTTAAAGACATACAATGTCTTTTAAAGACATAACATGGAGCCATATTATCTGGCCTGGTGGGCTCATGAGTTCAACAATTTGGTGGCAGGGGTTCACTGGCAGTGTTAATTACCACTCCTCTGCTATAAAATTTCTAGACCTGTGGGAAGCCTGGGAGACTGGAGAGTATGGCCCTGCATGCTAGATTGGGCCCATGAGGTGGGTGTGGGGGCAGGTGTGGTGCAGGTCTTGACCGAAGTGTCATGAGGCCCCATCTAGGCATGTGGCACTGGGCCATGCCTCTCATCCAGCCTGTGGGGCCAAAAGGTTGAGTAATATTGTTTTAAACAATGATGTTCTTGTGTCAGATACCTTCACATCTTTCATTGTCCTGGTATGGCATAAGATTAGGGTCCAAATGATAAAATACCAGCAACATAACAAACATTTGACATAAAGAATTCCAGTATAAAACTATATATACAAGTACACACATGCATCCATGTACTCATCCCCCAACACCTATACACACATCATACATTAGATGCACCTGAACTTTCAGAGAAGAAAAAGGATAGATTTTTTTTTTCTCCTGACAAGGGATCATGTATGCATTAACGCCTCTACACCAAAGGTATTATCTGTTTATCTCAATATCTCCTTACATGAAAATTCACCCCTCATTTTCCAAGGCTGTCTTACTGTAAATGGATCAATGTTATTGCCTCAATTGGACAGAATTTACCAAACACCGGGTGTGTATACACAAGATGCTTTACTATGCATTAGACTAATCTAATGCGCAGTAAAGCATCAGCATCTACATGTATACTGCGATTAATGTGCAGTAGATAAGTCAAATGTGCCATTTTCTAATACCTGTAAATACAGGTACTAGAAATCAGTGCATTGAACTAATGCCCCAAAGTGCATGTATAGACACTGACTGGGAGCAAATTGTTCCCAGTAAGCCTAGGCAGTAGGCCTGTCCTGATCTCCATGTAGCTGGGTGAGCTGTCCCAGTTGCTGGGCAGCTGCCTCCCAATCATGTGGAGATCACAATCTGTCCCAGTCTCCACATGGCTGGGAGAGCTGTCTCAGTTGGTGGATCAGGAAGGGTCCTGATCTCCATGTGTCTGGAAGGCAGCTGTCTGGCAGCCAGGCCAGCTCTCCCTCACACCATGGAGATCTGCCAGCCCAGGGCCAGCACCCAGGGGAGCCTGGAACTCCCTCTGGCTGCTGCAGGGGGACAGAGCACAGCAGGAGCCCTGAACTCAACTGATTTGCTCCCAAAAGGGAAACATTTAGTTGTGTGTGAGGGCACAATTTAATGTACCTGAATCGTCTGCGCAGCACATGTGCACATTCATTGCACATGTAGATGCGCCCACATTTTCCATAATGAATTGGCACCATCCTCTTACCAGAGCACTATATGCCACTGCTTGGAAGGTGTGACTCATTAAATAATTATGTAATCAGCTAAATGATCAATTGACTTGTTCAGTTATTGCCAAATGAGAAAATTATAGCATAGAAAACAATCAGTCAAAATAAAATGATTCCTTTCTAAGAATATTCCCAAGCTTGTGTACCTATATTAGTAGAACAAACCTTGTTAATTATAAATATTCTGTCACTGTGCAATGTCTGCTTCAAATCTTTGCTGAATAACCATGTGCATCTGAACACTTTATGATGCATACTAGTGTCTACAGCGTTCTGAGGGAGATGCATGGCATTCCTTCTGCCTTAATACTTATTTACTTTCCTATTTATGTATTCTACACAAAGCTTCATGAGTGAATTGAAATTCTTGCCCTGCAGTCAGCCTGATTGTGCATTCTACAAGAGCAAAGACCTTCACTCCACTTTACGAATGGCAATATTTTTCATTATGCCTGAACATTGCATGCCGCCAAAAAGGAGAGAACCACACAAGTAATCTGTAAAACACTGGCAGTAATTATGACTGTGGAGTAACCACAAGAGACTATGAGATATCAAAAATCCATTTCAAAGTTTCAAATTAAATCTGAAGCAAATCTTGTGAACTGTTAACAGAGACTGTTATAGTGTTGTAGATTGCCACAAACCATGCATGCCTTCTGTGGTTTTGTGATGTAGTGAAGAAGAAAACTTTCAACTGTCCCTGCGTGTTTCATCTTTGCCTTGCAGATAACCCTTATTCTGTGCCAGTAATGATTATAGCATGTGTACTGTACAATAGGGTAAAATATGTACCTCATGGTAGAGCATTAAATATTCCCTAACAGGGATTATAACATGTACATGATGTGACAGTCAGAGAACGGGTGAAAATTCTTGCAACATGTAACATAAATATGCCTTTTGGTAGAATTTATCTTGGCATCTGTAAAACAATAGCATATATTTTGTTTTATTGTGTTTAAAATGTGTATTGTAATGCTTAGCAGTAGGAATAGATATCTAGGAATAGGGATCTTTAGATTTTCTTATTTTTTAAATGGATTTTCAACCAAAAAGAATATGTTTGTAGAGGTTTTTTATTTTGCTCATTATTTCTTTGGCTGGGAAATCCTGAAAGTAAACATATAGTTTCTTAAATCAGAAACTATTTTTGAAAACAAAACATTTTTGCTTGGTTTCACTGACTAACAGTTATTTTATTGAGCATTTTAAAACACTGACATTTTTTTTCCATTCAAATTAGTTTCTTTTGGAAAAAATAATTGGCAGAGTTCATCTCATTTTGAAGTGTGTTTAACACTTGTTTTCATTCTGCCCCCCCTTTAATATTTGCAAAGAAAAAGAAAAGTATTGTCATGTTCATAGATTATTCTGTCATTCTGTGCCTATGTATAGATACACGTACATACATAGTCCTGACTTTTGTCAACCACAGACTGGTATACTGAATGTGTGACAGTAATAACAAGACTAGGCATTGTCAAGTACTTCCCATTTAACTTGTGGTTTCTTTTGGAAATGTCAAGTTAGAGTGAAGCTTTTGTTCCTCTCTTTTAATAATCATATTGACCAGGTATGGTTTTCATGTTAGCCATATTTCAAGGAAATTGAAAGGGCAAGACACCTACACATTTCCAGGTAGGATTTCGATGTAAGCTTGTAAATATTCTACTTGATTAAAAGCTTTTGATGTTCTTCTAAGATGCAAATAATATAAAATTCTGGCTTTCCAGATATCTTTTTCCAGTTGGAGTGAAAAAAATCTTTCTCTTTTTTAATAAAGAGGATTAAATAAAAAAGGATAGAGATTGGGAGGGAAATTGGGTACAGAGAAAAGGGAAGATGGGTATAATATCTACCTATAGAGAAAAAGTAATTCATTTAGTTGCTACAGGCCAATTTTTGAGGGAGGAAAGAGGGGAAGGGGACAAAGAGAAATGACACAATGACTTAAAAACATCACCTTTCTTTCCCTAACCTCCAATTATGTTGTCTGTTGTTAGACTTCCTCTGCTGGCTTCTTGACTTTTTTCCTCATCAGTGTAAAAATCATTTTCAAAGCTCTGTATTTTGCCACAGCTTTTCTTTCCTCAGCTTTGCTCTTTTAGTACAACCCCACTTGCAATCCGTTCTCCATTACCTCACTTCACAGTTTTTTTCTCTTATCCTGCCTCTCAGTTCTCTTTTAATCTCTCTAGTATAGATGCTAAGCTTAAACTACATTATATTCTCTTTCCAATTACAACTGTTCTTTCAACTGTTTTCTCCTGTCTATGCTACACCATACTATTGCTATATCCCCTTTCTCCAGGTAAAGGCATGCATCTTTACGTTCTCAGAAATACCATAGCCAGCAAGCCACACATCACCTTTTCCTGTACCCTTCATCCTGCCTTCCCATACAGAATACTAGTTATGGGTATGTGTATTGTATTGGGGTAGAGTTTTGTGAAGGAGTGATGCAAGGCACAGTCAATGGTACAGGATAGTTGTGATAATATTAATGTGCACTTGTGGGTGAAGGAGAAGAAAACATCCAAGTGAAGTCTCTTAACTTTCCTTTTATATACTCCCATGTTTTTAAGTCAGGTCTGGTACATGCATGCAATCCTACCTTCTTCACAGCAAAGTTCTTTTTTTTATCACTTTCCACTTTATAACGTTTAATGTGGAGTGGAAGCTTTGGTAAAGTCAAAGAGAGACAGCTGTGTCACACAGACACTTGTGTGTTCACCACTGTGTGTTAAACCTTCAATGTTCTAATACAATAACGAATATTCTTAAATAACGAAAATGACATCTGCATATTGTATCCGGTTGACTCAAGTTACATCAAATCTCAAATTCTGTGCGTCTAGTCATTGTTTTCCAAAAGTGATCAGTCAGCAGTGAAAGGTCAGAATGAAAGACAAATTTTCCAGACAGCCCAATTTCAAAGATTTGCTGTTGAAATTTAATTCAGAGGAAATTAATCACTTCATACAAAATTAAATGTACATAAACATTAATACTGAAATTTTACATTGATGCATCTTCCTCTTATAAAGAGAAAACATAAAACTACCCCGCCTTTTAGGTTCACTTTAGGACACAGCTGTTATTTGTTTTAGTGTTACCAGAAGAATAGTGTGAATAATTGATTTTTCTGCTTGGCTGCTTAACTGAAAAATAAAAAATAAAAAAGAAGAACACACAACAATTGTTCTGGGTGAAAATGAACTATTTAATTGCAGGCATTTTAAAGAAAAACAAAGGAAAGGAAGAGCTGGATTCACAACACCCTGTAGAAAGAGAGGGAGATCCCTTTAACTCAATAGCTCAGTCATTAGAGCATCCATAATGTAGAAAAATAATATTCACTTATCTCCTTTGCCTGAGGGGACTTAAATGCTTTGTCCCTCACCCCTGCAATACAGGAGTCTTTGAAAAATCATGCACTATATATTCAGTACCTCCTTTTAGACCTGTTCCACTTTGGTTCTAGCCTCTGCTCCACTGAATGTTTAATTAATTTATACAAAGTAAAACAGTATAGAATAAGAGTACTTGCCTAACACAGGGGTTGTTGTCGATGTGAATTTGATTAATGCTCAGGAAGAGATGGGAATTCAGAGAAGATCTCCAATATCCTGGATAGATGCTGTAACCCAGTGGTTTAACCATAAGGTACTCCTCATTAGTCCAGGACACCCCTTGGAAATGCCAGGCTTAGCTTTCACTTATTTTTTGACTGTAGACATTTTCTGTTGCAAAGAACTGAGAAAGACCACAACAGCTCAGAATTCTTTTGAAACTATGGATTCCTACTTGAAATCTCTGGTTTATCTTGTGAATCATGTTTGTACATCAAACAATGCTAAAATTGTGTGGCACCCTGTGACACCTCTGAAGGATCTCAAGGTATCCTAGGTTTGAGAATCACTGCTCTAACCACTAACAACTTTTAATGTAGCCCTTAATTATTTTTTTAAACTATTTGACAAGATCTAGTCAAAATCATGAATATTTTTTGGATGTGGAAACAGTATAGCTTGATTATTCTTCATACCCCCTCCAGTAAAAAAAATCATGTTACTCAGTTAGTATTAGCAGCCATTTCCATAGAGTATGAGTAGTATATGTAATAACTAGTAGTATGTATTAAATATATACATGTATATTGTATTAACATACACACATATAAATGAATATACATGTAAATATAGCCTTCATTTTCAAAGCTGACTACAATTTGATGCTGTAGAATTTATTGGATGCCCAATAATAATTTAAATTTAAATTTTCAGATAGAATTGGGCTACTGTGATGAACTATGGGTTTAATTGTGACATTACTCTGTTAACCATTTTCACATTGCTATAATATTTTCATTGTTGGTAGCAATCCCTTGATTTAAGGATTATCTCTACAATGGCTCATTTATGTGTCTCAAGAGGTGACTTACAAGTCAGATCCTTGAGAAACTGACCTGTCTACAGAAGTTGCAGGTTTTTTGTAAGGGAGAGTAGGTCACAGGCTAGGGTTGCTCTCCTTTCCTTTCCTCTATTCTCTCTTCTCTGCTTCAAAGGCGAGATGCTTTACTTCAAAATAGGCTGCCACTTGGTTGTGGTTGCAGCACCATTGGAGTCAGTTGGCAGTCAGCTCCTCCCAGGTCTTGATGTCAACATCTGTTTTCTTGATGTATGCCTTTAAGGGGCACATCTTCATATGCAGGGACATGCACTTGCAGCAGCAAAAAAGTAGTGGTACAAATTTGTGCCACTATTTTTTGTTTCAGAGCATGCCCTTGCATGTGTGCTTTGGTGTGGGGCAAATTGGCTCACTCCAGGCAAACTGCCCTTTCCACACTCCTCCTGGCTCACAGCATGCTGGAGGAGCTGTGGTGCACCTAAATGAGTGGAGATGCTCTGGCCAGGAGCCAGAGTGTCTCCCTGGAGGGAGCGCACACTCCCTGTCATATATGCTGCACTGCTTTTTTTCTCACCCCCCCTTTTTTTTTTGGTACCAGGATTTCCTAGCAACAGAATTTGCCCCCTCACTATAAATTTGCAACAGACATGTTTTAACATTCCAGGCATATAGCTTGTTTGCAGTGCCACAACCCACATGTGCCTGCACATCTGTATGAAGCCAATGTGTCCTTGTAGTGTTGCCTCTGACCACTGCAAGATCTCAGGCCATTACTAAGCTGGGAATTGAATACTTGTTTTGAGAATTGAGAGTCGGGTATATTCACAAAATGGGCATGTTCAGATGAGCACACCACATATGCAAGCACTCACTACCCTGGTAATTTGTAGTACAGCATGTGTTTTTCAGCACCAGAAGATCCTGCTGGCAAAAAAAACACACGAGAAAAAAGTGGGGTGCTGCATGTGATGGCAGCATGCAACACCCAGAACCGGAGCCTGGCCAGCTGGAGCCATGCCCCAACTGCCAGCCAGGCTCCGCATGCCTAGATCACAACTGCTAAAGTCCTGGGAGGTCCTCAGGACCTCAGGTAAGGCTGCTGGGACCAGAGCACGCATGCATGGGTGTTCTCCGGGGAAACACACATGCACATTCATCTGGATGTGCCTAAAGTCACATCCAACAAAGTTGGTGCTTGAAGATCATTGACTCAGTGTTGGTAACATTGGCTTCAGCTGGCTTTTATCTAGTGAGCCTCCCATTTGGTGGGAAGAATTTTCTAGATGTATCGTTGGTGATACTTCTCCAAGCTTTTTTTGAAATGATGACAGTAGGTCACTCATGTTTCACATCCATAGAAGAGAGAGGGATAATGACTGCATTATAGACTTGGATCTTGGTTTTTTCCCAGAGATAATGATGAATAAAGACATGCCAAAGCAATTTCCCAAAGGAGGCACTTGTGCACTGTATCCTGTGCTGGATCACCTCATCAGTGTTAATGCATTGAAAGAGGTGGTTACCAAGATAGGGGAAGTGCTCAGCTATCTCCTGGGTCTTTCTTTTGATTTAATTTGGGGAGGAAGGGGTTATATTCAGGCCCAGAGCAGGGTGATGGAACATGTTAGTCTTCTCAGTGTTAAGATAAGTGCCCAAAATTTAGTAGGCTTCTCCAAAAAAGATGCAGAGCATCCAGTGTGAGTCAATACATGATCAAGGTTAGAATAAAACTGTTCTTTGATATTCTTTGATGGACTATGGGTTTTATTGTGATATTTTTCTGTTAACTGTGTTTATGTTGTTATAATATTGTGTGATTCAGTTTACCTGCTTAGCCTGTGCAAAGAGAAGTTAACTGCCAGTGCTGGTATGTAGAAGATCAGATCAGACCTTTAACATCAGCAGTCTTGAATGGCTTTGTTGACATATCAACACCCAGGCAGCGTGGATAAGAGGAAAACATGACAAAAGGAAGAGCAGGTTAGAAAAGAAGATGAGGCAGGTCTGGAGATTAAGACAAGTGGAAGAGCTTTGGGGAGCTGGAAAGACTGGAAGCAAGCAGGTGCATATCTCTGGGTTGCTCAGGCATGTTCAGGCTGGATTGAGGACAGAAGGATTGCTTAATCTGTTTGGAGGGGATAAAGCACCTTTGGCTGGCTAGACTTTGCCCCAATCAATGCATTTACTGAAGAAACTGTCTTCTGTGCTGCTTGGAACTGTGGGTTGCATTAGGTTTCCTCCACAAGAGTAAAGTCCCTGTATCAGGAGCAGAATCAGATACTTGTTCATTAAGTCAGGGCCATGCAGAGCCAGGGAAAGTGACAGATCTCAGAGCTGGGAGCTCAGCGTGGGAAGGAGCTCAGACTCCCCTCTTACTCTAGGAGCCAAACCTGGTTCATGGGAATCTCATAGAGACTAGAGAAGATCTCAGGAGTTCTGAACAAGAACACTCTGGGACTGCACTCTGACAACCCCCACCTTGTGCAAAACCACTACCCTTTAAGGTCTCTTAAACTGAGCACCCAACATCACTAACACAACAGCTGAGGTCATTGCAGGACCCCTGGCAGAGCTTTACGAGCACTTGTAGTGCTCTGGTGTGGTGCCAGATGACTGGAAGAGGGCCGTGGTTCCCATCTTCAAAAAGGGGAAGAAGGAGGACCCGGGAAACTATAGGCCACTTAGTGTTACCTCGATCCTAGGCAAGCTGTTCAAGAAAATTATTCTGGCACACTTCCACGAGGGGCCAGCAGGGTATTTCATGCTTAGGGGCAACCAACATGGGTTCATCAGTGGCAGGTCTTGTCAGACCAACCTGGTGGCCTTCTATGATCAGATCACCAAATCATTAGATGAAGGGGTAGCAGAGGACATAGTCTTCCTGGACTTTCGGAAGGCCTTCGACACTGTCTCTCACCCCATTCTCATTAAGAAACTGGGGGACTGTGGTGTGGACACCCACACAGTCAATTGGGTCACCAACTGGTTGGAGGGCCGCACCCAGAGAGTGGTGGTGGATGGGTCATTTTCAAGCTGGAAGGACGTGGGCAGCGGGGTTCCGCAGGGCTCAGTCCTCGGGGCCACACTGTTCAACATCTTCATCAGTGACTTGGACGAGGGGGTAAAAAGCACCCTGTTCAAATTTGCTGATGACACTAAGATGTGGGGGGATGTGGGCACGCTAGAAGGGAGCAATAGGCTACAATTGGACCTAGACAGGTTACAAGGGTGGGCGGATGAGAATAGGATGGGATTCAACACCGACAAGTGCAAAGTGATGCACCTGGGGAGGAACAACCGGCACCATACCTACAGGTTGGGGAACTCCCTTCTTGTCACTACAGAGGCAGAAAAGGATCTTGCAGTCATCATTGACTCCAAGATGAACATGGTCCGGCAGTGTGGGGACACAGTCAGGAAGGCCAACCATACCTTGTCATGCATCCACAGATGCATCTCAAGCAGGTCCAAGGAGGTGATCCTCCCCCTCTATGCGGCACTGGTCAGGCCGCAGCTGGAGTACTGCATCCAGTTTTGGGCGCCGCACTTCAAGAGGGATGTTGACAACATGGTCCAGAGGAGACCACTCGCATGATTGCGGACAGCAGGGCAGGCCCTATGAAGAGAGGCTGCAGGACCTGAACCTGTTCAGCCTCCAAAAGAGAAGGCTGAGGGGGGATCTTGTGGCCTATTACAAACTAGTCAGGGGGGATCAGCAGGCATTGGGGGAGTCCCTGTTCCCCTGAGCACTGCCAGGAGTGACCAGGAATAATGGTCACAAGCTGGCAGAGGGTAGATTTAGGCTAGATATCAGGAGGCGCTACTTCATGGTCAGAGCGGCTAGGATCTAGAACCAACTTCCAAGAGAAGTGGTGCTGGCTCCTACCCTTTAGGGGTCTTTAAGAGGAGGTTAGATGAACACCTTGCTGGGGTCGTTTGACCTTGGTAATCTTTCCTGCCATGGCAGGGGGTCGAACTAGATGATCTACTCAGGTCCCTTCCGACCCTAAAAACTATGAAACTAACTATTTAGGAAATGTCAGTACATTCACACTCATGTGCATATGGGGCTATGTGTGCGGGGTAGAGTGTAAGAAACATGCGCAAAGGATACAACTGATATTCACGCACGTATAGGAAACATCAGGAATGAATTAGCAGGTACTGAAGAAAGAATACCAGCCTAAGTAGAGTAGTTCCCATGTATTCTGTACTTGTTTTTCCCAACCTCTTTGCTCTCTCTATATATAGAATTTCAGTTCAATTTCAGTTCCCTCATTTGTCTATAGAGAACTAATCATACCCAGGATGTTATAGAAATAAATAATAATAGAAACATCAAGCTGTTTTTCTGCACTGATTGCCAGATTTAAACAATTATGTTAAAATGTAAACTCGGTTTAGTATTTTTTGAGAACAATAGAATTTGTGGGAATGAAAGCAGAAGCACGTTGTTCTTCTAAAAAGACAGCATTGATACTATGGAAGTGATCATGAGACTAAAAAGAGATGAGGTTTTGCACAGTAAGTGGCTTTCTCTTGTTCCTGATATTTCTTTGATTCTTGAGTTCAACAGAGCATGAATGAAATGAGGGCTGCAATGTTGTGTTTCTTGTTGCGATATGTTAAATAATAGTTTAGCTTTTTCTTATTCAAATCACTGTCTGAATTATAAACTGTATCCTGTGCTGGGGAAATACAGATTCTGCTAATTAATATATTGTTATAGATAATCCAATTTAAAAGCCAAAGGCTTTGTAACAAGAGAGGAAAGCAGTTCATCTGATGTGAAGCCTGAAAAGCAGAAAAACAGCAGTGTACATATGGTGTGCAAAGTTCAAGTTCAGAATCACCAGGGGCTTTCTGTCTGAAGATTGTCACTATGCAGAGCTGCTGTCCTGTGAACACTGGAATGAAAAAGATTTGTAGAAAAAACTCAGAGCAGGGGTTTAGCTTTTTTTACATGTCATCAAATCCATTGTGAATCTTATTCTGGAAGACAGGTAGCCTGGAAACTGAAGCAGTGAATAAATCCTATTCTGCATGAATGAGCCTTGGCAGGACTGTACCTTAGCAACCACCTGAGCAACTACCAGATGATCTAATACCAAGAGTAGTTGGCAACATTGAACAGCTTGCTAGCAACTAAGCTCTGACAGTTCATATTGTATGGGATATGATTATTAATTTGAAAATGAGGCATTGTCATGAGTTTGCTTACGATGGTAAAGAGCAAATGCTAACACCAGGCAATGTGAAATTTTCTGTCTCTTGCCTTAGGACTTTTAATCAATAGACCCAAAAAGCCTTCTCCTGTAATTAGTAACTGGATAAAGAAGCCCTCTAAAATAAGCTAAACTGTAGTCAGGCATTGTTAAATTGTAGTTATATATGTGTAGGGAGGTTGTTGGGATTTTTACTTTTACACGTATCTTTGACCTGTTCATAGGCATGCCCACCATTTTGTAAACCATTAACTGATTCATATTACACAGATCTAATCAAATTTCAATTTGAATTAAGGGTTAATAGATGATTGATGATCACTGACCATCAGGGAGGTTTTCATGTCTTTCTGCACTTCTTCAGTAGAAACGGCAGAAGGCACTGGACACTTGTGTAAGTCGTGGGACATCAGGGATTCATACCTGGCTCAAACTGCAGTTCCTGCCATATATACATGCTAATTAATATAGTTTAAATTGCCTAGGTCAGACTGCCCTAGTATTCATTAACTTTAATCCTCATTCAATAAGGATTAGTTCATTCAGCCTGGGGCCAGTTTTAATTCAAACTACAGATATGGATATAGCTGGGTATATAGTGATGGCTGTGGTCCAGATTAAACCTAGAAAAAGGTAATGTCTATGAATACCCTTGAATGGCAAGAGTCTTCATGCCTATTTGCTTTGGTCCCTACTTAAGTCAAAGATAGTTGTTAGTGTGGTACACACTTCTCTTTCTAGTGTTGGGCCATGTGTTTTTAGGCAGCTCTACACCCCCAGATCCCACCTGCACAAAGTTGCTCTGCTGCTACTCCTGGTGAGTGTGCATGGAAGGTGACATGACAAACAGACTTCCTGAAAGTTCTGCTGGTCTTGGTGGTAGTAATTGCTTTATGGGGTTTATTTGCCTCTGGGCATATCTACATGTGCCAATTTAAGTTGCTGTAGCCTGATTTAAGGTGCATCAAAGGCACACATCTGCATGAGCACACCCTTAATGCACCTTAAACATGGTGATATTAGGCTGTTCATGCCTAAACTTGATACCTGCAAGTGTGTGTGTAAAAGCACATGTAGATGTGCCCTCTGAGAATTAAATTCCTTGGTGCCTAAGTGGCCTGATTCTGATGCTGGTCTTAGCTCTCAGACATTTATGCTGCAGATTGATTATAGAAATATCTAACATTTGATTTACTACCTAATATAAATTAGCCCATGCTGGCTGCATCTACATGTGTTTTACTGTGGAGTAGACTATTTAGCTGCAGTGTAAACCATCACCATCTACACAGGTGATGGTAATAGGCTGCAGTAAACTAATTAACACCACTTTATTTCATTAGTGTTAGGGACAGTACTATCTTATGGCATAGTAATTAAGTGTGATTAAATGCACTTGTGCATGCTAACTGCAGGTATAAATTGCTCCCAGTAAGCCCAACCAGCAGGGAGTTAGATGTGTGTTTGTTATTTAGTTATGTAATTCCAGATTTTTAGCACCTTTGTGTCTCAGCCAGCCCCTGTGTCACTATCTGCCACCATCAGAGCCCAGGGCAGGGCAGGAGGGGGGCTGGTATAAGCTGTTCCACCCTGCTTCAAATTGCTTCTGTCCCAGATGCAAATGTAGATACTGTGACTGGGAGTACTTTACTCTGACTCAAACTGCTCTGGAGTTTATTGCTTTGAATTAATTGCATGTGTAGATGTACCTGCTATTGCTGTGGCTAGGCTACTTCTGGTACCAGAGTTAGCTCTTTTAGAAATAGCATAGGTTATCTCTTAATTGCACTTAAGTCTTCTGAGCAGATTTAGGTGTGGTGCTTCATTTTACTAAGCCAATATCTTCATAGGGGCTTCATGATTAACTTTTTCATCTTGTATGATTTTTTTTAATGACTTAATGGCTTTGGGAAGTCTACTCACTTTTACAATCAAAGAGTAGGGAAATCTCCATTAACCCACTCCTACATGACCAGAGGACATACTAGTCATTCTTCCTGCTTTAGTAAATATTTTAAATGTGAGAACATAACAAATCATCTCCAGGTAATGTTATTTAATGAGGTGCACTTGTTTTCAGGCAATTACTTTTTACTTTTACATGATGTTATGATAACATTTTTAGAAGAGAGATAAACATTCATGCTTCAAGGCCATTTTAAATGATTAGGGGTTCGGAGAGGACTTTCCCTGAGGACTCATTATCACATAATTGCTGGTTGCTGGGTTTCTTGAGCATCCTCTGAAGCATCTTTTACTTCCCATTGTTAGTCTCTACTGCTTCTGGTGATGTGATTGTAGCCTATACACTGCATTATTTTCCTTATAAGTGTCTACACACTTGACTTATATGCTTGACTGACCTTTGAATCTGGCCCCTGACAGACTTGACTTTGGCTATGCAATAATGTTGTTCATGCTATAAAAATACTACGTAAGGTTTTTTGGTTGGATTTTTTTTTGGGGGGTGGTATGGGAGGGGGGTTGGATTTTTATTTTAGAATGTTTAGTGCATTTGACAGCTTTGGTCTGTTCCTATTTGATTCTCCTGCAGGATTTTGTAAGGGCTTAGGAGTGGACTTTAAGGACTTTATAGTTATCCATTTATATTCAAGGGGAAAAATGTTTTTCCTAAAATTGAACATGAAAATGTGTGGTCAGCTTAAAACTGGAATAATAAGGCACTTCAGTTTCACAGTTGGGCTTGGTAATGGGTATTGAAGCCTCTATGCCTCCGCATTTTTACTGAAGTTGAATCCCAAGCTAACTAGATTAAAACTAGATCGGGTATACCTATGTTGGCCGTAGTCCTATCTCCTGAATACAGTGAAGGTCCAAATTAGATAGCATACTGGATCAGCTGAGTAGTCCAAGTCCTGATTCTAATAACTTGTTTTCAGAAGCAAGTGCCCTACTTCACAATAAGCCTGTTGGAAGAAAAATACTATGTGGAATATATTGTAATAATATAGATATTTTCAGTAGTACTTCCTCAGTTAAAATGGATCTCAGCCAGAGTTTTGACAGATTCATACATGTAATTGTTCTCCTAATGAAATGAAGATAATATGTCTGTTAATACTAAAATGATCATGGTGAAAGAAAAGCTGCAAATTAAGTACACATGATATTTGAGTAGAGCCTCTTGACTATAGCATTTTTTTTCTGCATTTGTTTTGCTATCTTTGCTAATTACCCATATACCTACATATTAAAAGAAGAGCTCTCTTTTTAGATAGCTCTCTTTCACCTTGACAGTTAGCTCGGTGTGCTGTAACAGCAAGACAATTTCATTTTCTTATATTTTCAGCGGTGAATGAAGATGCCAAGCTAGATTGGAGAATCATTAATGACCATATCCTACTTTTTCCCCATAGATACAGAAGGATCAATAGATTCAGTATGAGTTGTGTGTGTGGGAGGTGGGGTGGGGAGGGGAGAGGAACTATGCATGATGAACTTGCTATGCAATAGTACCCAGAACACGGAGTAATTATGAAGGTGAGTAATTTTACTTTGGATCCATCAGCTAATCTCTCCTTGTGTGAGGGTATGGAAGACCAGTTGTAGTAGCACTAGCACAGATTGTTCTACTGGCACTCTGTTTACAAGAGAGCGGGGAGAATTCTGGCACCTCAGACCTATGTAGCACAGTATCCATTAGTTAGGGCTCTTAAATTGGATCCATATACTTTGGAAAGATGATAAAAGATAAATGTGAATACTAAGGAGAATAGTAGCTTCTATTTTTTGAAAACAAATCTTTTCAAAGGGACGCCATAGTGTTCATTATTTTGCACATTAAAATAATGTAAGTGCTTTTTTTTATTTCATCTTCATTGTGGTGTGCACAAATTATTTGGAAAAAATCTTAATCATAATTCAAATGGAGCATGTGAATTAAAACAGTTTGTATTTCCTTTACACTAGAAATTATATATTAGTGAATCACAATAATAGAAAGGGAAAAACTGTTTTAAAGTGTCTAATCAAAGTATGAGTCATTTGATAAAATTTTTATTTGGTTTGAAATATGCCTGAAAGTTTTAATTGATTTTTCACACTTCATTACAGCCAGCTTTTACAAACAGTTTTGGTCATTTTGAATAATGTCTCCCAAATAGAAATTTAATTATGATGTAGTAAGAGTCATTGTGCTTAGAATTTCTATAAAACATTTTAAACAAGTGTTCATGTTAACTATCATATAAAATATATTGCATTTATTTCATGGGTATTAAATGTTAGCATATATGTCTAAAATGATCACTTGAGTCTTAAAAAGCCACTAAATATGAATTATTATACAGTTTATCTTCCATACCCTTAGTAGTATCACATTTTTAAGTAGTCTAATTAAAATCAATTAGCCTACTTGAGAATAAGGCCTTGATCCCTGGACACGTCTACACATGCATTAACGTGCTTTAGTTAATGTGCATTAAATCTAGTACCTCTGTTGTGAGGACACTTACACATGCTTGGGGAAGGCAGTACTTTAATTAGAGCAGCCTTGAGAGCCACTCTAATTAAAGTGCTATCACATCTTGTGTATCCATGTCCCCTCTTAAAAATGGAGGTGGGGGAGCTTGAAATTTAAAGTTCCTTTGATGAACTTTAGTTCAAGTGCCCCCACTGCCATTTGTAAATGTGGGGACACTGATACACGAGATGCAGGAGGCTACTGGGCACAGTAATTGCCACATTCCAGCAGACTCAATTAATTAGGTCTGCTAAGACAGGCTGCCTCCCTGCTCATGTATAGGTACCCTGAGGACAATGTGCAGTAGCCTGTCTTAATGTGCAGTAACTAAAGAGCATGGTTTTTAACTGACATTTAATGTGCATTAGCTTATTTTAATGTGCATTGGCTAAATAGCACTTTTTAAAGTGATGCTTTCATATGCATTAAAATAAGCTAATGTACATTAAAGCACAGGTGTAGATGCACCCCTTGTATCTGAACATGTATACTTTCATTGAAGTCAAATGGGCAACCTACATCTTTAACATTAAGCCTGCACGTAAGTATTTTTAAGATTTGGTTTAAGAAACTACTCGATGATTAAAATAGATGACAGAATCTGGTCCACAGACTGTTTAATACCATTTGAAATGTTAGGGTGATTTTAAACCCCCTGCAGGTGTTTTAGTTGGAATCTGCTGTCATTTCCTATATGGTTGGCCTTATGGTAAGTGGCATTTGCAATGGGATGTATATATCAAATGCCATAATGGATATATTAAATAAATTGATATGAATGGGATATTATATTACTATATTCCTTATGACATAGATGCTATGCCAGTTGTCACACTGTAAATGAGTAAAATAAATCCTTTTCCATGACTCTTCTTACAATTATGAATTATAATACAGTAAAAATCAGAATGTACCTATTATTTTTTCCTCCATTGCTTATTCAGGATGAAATCTCAGTGCAATTATAAGAACTGGAATTACAAGGCCGTGACATACTGAAAGGCACAACTTGATGGGCATCAGCAGGCAACATATCAAACTGGGTGTATCTACACATGCAATCAATTAATTCTGTAAGGGCTTTTTGCACAGGAAAATACTGCATAGTGAGCCTTTCCTGGGAGCATGTCTACATATGCTCCCTGTTAGAAGCAGGACAGTTCTCAGCCATCTCCTGGAAGCTGGGAGGTGAGCAGCACCATGATGGGGTGGGGCAGAGAGCTACCCCATCATAGCAGTACCTGGTTCCCAGCTCCTGGGGAGCTGAGTAATGGCAGGAACAGGGGAGTTCCCCATCCCTTGTGGCCCCCTAGTGTAGGGGCTGACTGATAGCAAACTTGCTCCTGGCCAGCATCTACACATGCACTATTATGCAGTATCTACTGTGCAGTTAGTTTACTACCTGTATTATGGGTAATAAGTAACTGCACAGCAGACTAATTTACTGCACTGTAAATGTGTGCATGTATAGACGGTGATGCTTTACTTCTTGGAAATTAGTCTTGTGCTGTATGGCATCTCATGTTGACTCACCCACTGATAACTTATGACAAGGGAGCTTCTTTTTCTTCAGGGCAACCGTATCGCTGAGAAGACACATTAATTCACTACAAAAACCTTAGAGTATACATTATTCCTCTGCTCCTTTGGATTCCCCATCCTCACCCAATGTCAAATTCTAGCATAAGCATTAATCTCAAGTGAGCATTTTGGCTCAATGGCTGTCAGACAAATACTGTGACTGTAGCTTGAAAGCTGAGAGGAAACATGGAAACATAAAGGAAAGATAGAAATGCTGCTCCCCGCTGTAACTGAGGAAGCGTACAACAATCCCTTGGAACAAACAGTCCACTGTTGGTTCCAGCGGGGAGGGAGAATCTGGCTGCTGACTGCCAGCCTGCAGATGGTTGCCCTTAGCAGTGGTCCCTGCTAGGCTGCAAAGTTTTCAGAATGGGAGTGGGGAAAGGGAGCAGAAGGAACTCATTGTAGGGTTCTCCAGTAAGCTATAGAGGGAAGGGTGGGTGAATTGGACCCCCCCCACATACACAGACACACACATAAACTGAACTCCCTTTCCTCCCTTTCCCTGCTCTCATTCTGAAAATAGTAACAGGTTGGTAGGCAGAGCAGACAGAAGTTACAGAAGATGTTCAGTTTTGAAATGTCTTCATCTGACCCCTCATGTGATTAGGGGTCAGATTTTCACCTGATAAGCCATTTTTTAAGCTGTCTGCAGCCATATGCATGTGCTTTGTCATGGCCATAAGCTTTCTGGGGCCAGATTGGGCAAAAATTGTCACTTCTTTCTGCACTCAGAGAGTACCTGGAATGATAACATAAGGATGATTCCTTCACATTTAAGTTGACAGGTAGGGCTCAGCAATCTTTCATACACATGGAATTTGGCAGTTTTAGATCAAACTAGGTAGGCAAGTTGGAGCCCATATTTCAGTATCTGAAAACTCCCTGCTGCAGAAGCTTTTCATTAAAAAATGGCCCCAGATTTTTTTTTAATTTGTTGGGGAACATCCAGATGAGCGTGCACATGTCTCTTGCCCTGTCTCAAACCCTTTTGAGATGGGGCAAAAGGCATGTGTGGGAAAGAAAAAATGTTCCCCGCACTGCAAGCTTGCAGTGTGCAAAGAAAATTAGACCCCTGTATATCCAGGGATCTAAAAAAGATGGAGTTTAAAAAAGCAGGGCAAGGCATGGTTCTGGATTGTGCCGTGAGGCAACTGGAGGCTGGGTCCTCCACAGAGATGCTCTGGCTGTGTGAGCATCTCTGTGGTTGGCCCCTCACCCTGATGCTGAAGTACATGGCCTGCCAGGCACTGTGCTTCAGCAGCAGGGCTTTAGTCCCTGTAAGCAAGGACTATGGGGGGACCCCCACTGGCCCCTCCCAATCCCCCAGGTCCCCTCAGCACTGCCCTGCCAGGCCCCATCCCCCGCCTGCCCCTCAAGCTCCCCGATCCCTGCTCTGCTCTCCCCCTGTTGGGGGGCCATAGCCCTTGTGTGGGGGCTGTAGCCCCTGTGGGAGGGCAGCAAAATATATATTCATGTATTCATGAATTGGTGAAACATGTATTTAGAATTCACTTTATTATTATGATGGAGTCACTGGTAGGCTTCCGCATTGCTTTAACACTGTAGATATATCAATAAAATATTGCCCAACTGATTGCTTTCTCTGCCTCACTCTCTCTCTCTTTATAGTGGTCTTTTGTTTTAACTGGGGAGGAACATGGATTTTGGGGTATTTTACAGAGTGACTTTGGGATTTTTTTATCAGGGATTTTTCAGTTTTCAAAAAGGGAACACCAGAATTCTTGCTAGGGAGGCCAGTGGCAGGACCCTGCCTGCTCAGAGCTGGCACCTTGGACTCAGATGAAGGTGGCTGACATCCTGGCCAAATGGGGCCAGGGGACATGGTTTGACAGTTCAAAGCAGGCCACCACACTCAGAACATCTTCCAGGTGATAGCTGCCCAGATGGCCGGGCAGGAGGCACACATGGCAGTAGTGCTGCACGGAAGCCAACGCCACAGCCACAGCCCAGTGGGCCAGGTACCTCTACTAGCTGTGCAGTCCCCATCCGGGTCTGCAGGTGTGCAGCAGACACAGCCAAACAACAGCCCCCGCTGCTAGACTGCTGCAGTGGGTAGAGGGTGCAGGGAAGTCTCAGGGCTGCTTCAGCATTCCAGCTGGCACAAGGGGTAGTATCCACAGATGCCAACTGGCTGGCCCCCAGAAACTTCTGAGAGTAAGTAGCCCTGAGCTACTTGTCAGGGCAGCTATTCGTACTTATGGGGACAGGGCAGCTTTTTATAGTGCTGGGGATAGCACAGGTGCTGGCCCCGGGCTCTAGCTCCCTGTGGCTGAAGATCTAGGAGGAGCCAGGAAGGGTTATTGTACGTGAAGTGGCACAATTTATTCCACAACAAAGTGCATATCCAAGCATGAGCACTGAGGCAAAAAGCCCAGGCTCAAATTTGCACCCCTTCTATCTGAGCTGCTGCAAGCGCATGTGCTTGCATGTGTGGACATGCCCTTGAAGTCTAGTCTGTGCGTGAATTAGTGTCTTGTTCCCAAAACAATCCTGCAAGAACCTTTGCCAAAAGTCATTAATCTGATAGCAGTCACAGGAGGTAAGGGGAGCAGAGGTCAATATGTTCTGCAACTTTGGGAAACTTTCAAGAAAAAGAACACACATGGAACTAAAACAAAAGGAAGATAGAGGATGAAGAATGATTACATATTGCATATCCTGGAACCATCTTCAAAATGTGTTTAAAATGTTATGACGAAAGTATGTTGTCTTTTCTGAAAGCTCTTCTCTATAATAAGTTTTCCATTTTGGAAAATATAATCCCTTTTTGAATACCCACTTCTGGGTCAGGTAATTTTTTACCTATATCAAAATTTGAAAATAAAAGTCTAAACCTTTAGTACTCTGAAGTTAAAATGTTGATAGTAACCTTGTTGTGTGTATGTGCATATGGCATATCAAAGACCAAGCCCATCCATCAGTGGTATCCATGCTTTTTTTGTGCCAGTTTAGAATCTGGTTCTGCATAATTTCCCCAGCTATTAGGTCACTTTCACCAAGGTTATTTGGAATAGGCTGTACCTATCTAAAAGGAGAGAGACCTAAAATAACCTATACAGATATCTAGACTAATAAACATGTTATTTGCAACTACATAACCTGAATTAATCAAATCTAAAACAATGCCATGGGGAAAAGATAAGAAGTAATACTCAGAATTTCTGGGACATCACTATTAAAGTATGTGAATGGG
Organism: Crocodylus siamensis; assembly: GCF_052110815.1. Taxonomy (NCBI): domain Eukaryota; kingdom Metazoa; phylum Chordata; order Crocodylia; family Crocodylidae; genus Crocodylus; species Crocodylus siamensis. Next base: position 310,677,098 of record NC_143395.1, read on the forward strand.
GATCACTATTAAAGTATGTGAAAGGGAGCCTCCATCCTTGCCTTTCTGTGCTATTTTCTGGGTTTCTCTTTGTCCCTGTTGCCATGGTTCTGTACATACTTGGTAACCTTCCTCCCACTGCATTCTCCATTGCTCAAGGAAGCAACGGAAGGGAGTAAATATTATAAGCAATATTCTAAACTCTAAACTTAGTGAAAATCACAGTCTGTTGCAGCAACATGGATCATTGAATCACTTACTGCTTTGTTTTATATTATTCCAAAGCCTTCTGACAAAGGCTTGAACAAGAGCTAGGTACTTGGAAGAGGTTAGCTTGTAAAATTGAGTAATTATTGTTTTATCCACACATGAAAAGACTGATAGACAGATATTCATAGGAGCTTAACACTCAGCAACTTCCAGGGTTTTACATAAAACGGCCAGCTTTTCAAAACTTCACTTGTCTGAGCTCTCTGGAAACTGTTCACTTTATTTAAATGTCTACTAGGGAATGGATATCTTTAAGAAAAAAATAAAAGAAATAAAAAATAAAATAAATCTAGCCCTCAAATATATTTGTACAACAAAGATATATATTTTATCATTAGTTTATAAAAGAAATAGCAAAGACACCTGAACAGATTTTTTTTTTAAACTTACCAAATCAAAAACTTGCCCTTGAGATGAAAATAAAGGATCAGGAAAAATGAATCTGAGAATTTTTCAGAAAGTAATGAACAAGAAAAAACAGGATTAGGAGAAAAGCTCTTTGAAGACAACTAAATAAACCAAACCTGAAGTTTCTAGGGCAAGCTGGTTTTTAGAGATGATGATTCAAAAAAGAAGCTAGAAGACTTTTCAAAATATAAGAATCTTTTCATTTCTCAATTCCCCCTTTTTTAATGTATTATTCAATTAACATCATTTTTATCGTAAAATATTCTTCACTGCCAAAAGTGAAATGAGATAATAATTAATATGAAAGAGAGAGGTTCTGTTTTTTATAAGGAAGATAGGTTTAAAAATAACAGCTCTAATGGTTCAAACTGATTAGTGATTTACCATTTATTTAGAGAAAATAGAAAAATGTCAATAGATTTTTTAAAACCACAAAATAAAGCAAAGATATGGGCTGATATGGACTGTTAAAACATTTTGATTAATTTCATATTATTTAATTCTTGTGCTGGTATACCTAACATACTACAACTATAGGAAGATTCTACTCTTGTCCACCAGGGAACTAGTCCCATTGCTGGGAAGAAGCCTTGGAAAAGCCAGCTGGCAGCTAGACTTGTATACATTAGCCAAAAAGTAATATATCTTGAGTGCAAATAGAGACATTAATACTGTTGATACATGGCTTGAAGTTGTGGCCAAAACAGTCTTGGCCATCTGAAATTGCATAGAGATGGAGCTTATGGATATGTAAAATATAGCTAAGTGGGCATTTATGGATTTTGGCTATGATTAAAATCAAATTGAAATAGTTGTTGAAGTCACTTTCTCATTAATGACTCAAGCGCCAATTCTGCAGGTCATACCTATTCAGCAAAGCACTTGAGACATTTCTTAATACCTTATGCTTTGCTGAAATAGAGCTGGAGTATATGTTAAAGGCATTCCCACAGACATGTACAGAATCCTTGTGTCTCTTGATATTCCTGTTGACCTGGCTTTACCTTTGATAGAATCCTGCACTTTGAGAATACTCATAAGGCTATACCTTAGAGCAGTGATTGTCAACCAGGGTGCTGCAGCCTTGAGATCCTTTCAAAGATGCTACAGGTGCCAAGCAATGTTCACACTGTTAGGTGTGCACACAATTCACACGATTTCCAATAGGCATCTGTAGTGTTAGAAGCGTTCTGACCTACTGTCTGAGTTTTTGTAATTGAAATATTGGTCTATTATTTTTCTGTAGTCAAAAAATGAGTGAAAAAGGATTTTCTGGGGGGTTCCTTACATCTATTGTTGGGTGCCTCAGATCTAAAAGTTGAGAACCACTGCCTTAGAACATTAGTTTTGATTTTTTTTTCTGTTTAAATTGCATTAGTATAATGATATCATTTTGATTCTCATGTTGTTAACACAAAGAATCAAAAGAAGCACATTTTGCAAGAACAGATTCCACTGGTGAAGTTATTGCCTCAGGAACAGAATATGCTTAGTAGCTCAAAAATGTTATTCAAGCTAGCAATGTGGTAGGCAAGTTTGCAAATAAAAATAGTTGTGGCCGCATGTAAATGCACAACTTTTCCTCCTCTCTGTTTTCATGGTTTATAACACTGAGGCCCCCTTTACATGTGCAGGTAAATGTGCAATTGGATCTAATGCATGATCCAAATAATTGTGCCTCTTGCTATGCCACACATCCATGGCAGGAGGTGTGATAGGGGGATTGTGCATTAGATCCCATTGTGCCTTACTGCTGGTGCAGAGGGAGCAAGCTCTCATGGCTGGGACCCCCTCAGTCATCTCCCAGCTCCAGGGGTTTCATGCACCCCTGGCAGGGAGATCACAGTCATACCTCATGGTTGCTGGGACCCAGCTATGTCCTGGACCAGGAAGCACACTGCAGGGACTCAGCTTCCACAGCTGTGGAGCTGGGTGGTGTTGCTGGGACCTAAAGTCAACATTGGTTGGGGATGAGAGTTCCTTCAGTTGCAGGACTCCCAGATCTAGCTGGGCATGGTGCACCTCCGCAACAGGGAGCTCCATCAGCTTCAAGTCAGAGCGGAGAATCTGCTACATGCGCAAATTACAGGTCCATAGCAACCAGCTATAAAGTTAGTACAGTTTTTTTGAGGTCTAATTTTATAGTTGGTCTGAGCTTTTTATCATGTGGTAGCTACTTTTCACATGTAGCCATTTAGCTACTTTGAACATGTAGCCATTCTCAGGGTAATTGCATAATTAACAAGTTAATTGCGATATACCTGTAATGTGTAGAGGCGGCCTGAGATACTTTTAAATGACAGTGTTGAAAGTGCATTGAAGCTAGCTAAAACAAAGTTTAAATACGTGTCATATGCCTTTTCCCTCATGACTAGACCACTTTGGATTTTGATCATCACAAGACATAGCATGCATAAACAAGTATATTTCCCTTTTAAATTCTCAAGGGACACTCTAATTAAAGGCTTTCCACTCCCTGCATGTATAAAAATGCCCTGTTTTTTCTTATTACAAAACAAGTCTATCGCTATGAGGACAAAGGTAATTTAAAACTGGTTCTGGGTCCTCCATCAAAACATATTGCCTACCACCAAAAATTAGGTTCTCAAAAGAAGACCTATAAAAATGACATCTGCAAGTATGTTCCATGGATGTCATCAGGGTGAAAAGAATGTGATAAACTCAGGATAAGTTTGTTATATTTTCCAGAGTTGAATTTTTGTACAAGGCACTGTAGTTACAATGAAACAGAAACAATATGGCTCTGGGTAGATGAAAGCTAGTTAATAATGCTGAGGCCTGATGAGAATTGGTGCAACTTTCACCAACTGCCAACCTCATATTCTGATAGAAGATTAATACAAAGAGGCTCTTTTGGAATTCAGGGTGTTGAAGTGGAATTTGCACTCCAGTGGGGCTGCTCATGTGCACATGTCTAAGTGCTTTGATGGACCAAGCCACAAAGGTTTGCCCATTGCAAGATGCCCATTAACTGCGAAGCACCAAAAGAGAGTATCTCGTGAAGCCCCAGTCTTGCAATTCACTGGGTGCTACATGATGAAACAAGCAATTTGTCTAAATGGTCAAACAGAGGTCATAATTATTCTCGTTTAGTCAGAATATAATACAAGCATTGTAAGGCTGTACAGAAGGATGAAAACCCTGCAAAAATGAGGGCTGACTGAAAAAGGGTTTTTTTAAAATTTGCTTTTGTCATCTGTCTTTTGAAAGGACCAATGGGTCTTCTGATTTAATGTTGTATGGTTACCATGCAGTTATATCTATTGATCATTTCTAATAGTTTGCAAAAACAAATGAGCTTACAAAAATAGAGACCCATTTTGTTTTATGTTATTACTCATGATTTAAGCTATTTCAATTTCTTCCCACACAGAAAGAGGTGTTTGGAAGAGAGTATGTATTCCAGTAAGGATCTGCTCTAAATTCCTGACTCTAAAGAATGTTCTTACCATTTAATGGTGTGGTAAAATATGAATGAAATGGTTTAATGCCAGAATAATGACTTTTCTAACATTTGGAAGACCTCCTTAATTATCTACAAGAGTAGACTATGTTCTAAAATTAGATTAATGATTTCACTTCTGACGTTACGCCATTTTTTTCAAAGCATATTTTCTGGCATAAATTTTCAATATCAAAATTATTCATGACCACCCATTTACAAGGAATATGGGAATGAGAGCAGTCTCTGTCAGAATACTAACATTTACCAACAACTATACATGAGGCCTCAATTTCCCTGTGTATTTACGACAAGGAAAGAAAACTGACATCAAGGTTTGACAGTGCCAACTGTGAATAAAAACTAATTAATTATGATAATTAATAATTGATTATATGTAGGAATTTGTTATCCATATTGGCCAAAATTTATCACAACTGGCAGAGGGAAAAGTCACAGGTTCTTTTGTTTGTTGCTATAGTTTTTCAGATGCAAAAGTCTTGGCAGGCTTTTCTGCCAAGGACTTGCTCTAGATGGTACACAGAAGTGTCAGAAGTCAAGAAACATTTATTTTATAGACAAAATAAGAGAAAAAAAAAGTCCCACTAACATGGGGTAACTTATTAAACCTTGCTGCTCTTTCACTTGCGTTTTCTTCCCTTTCATTCTCTCACATATTTTATATCCATTGACACAGTGATCCTACAAACACTTCAGCCTGTGTATGACTTCACTTAAGAAAGTCTGTAATGTCAATAGGCTTTAATCTCTATGACTGAATACTGAATTATTTGCAAGATCAAGAGTAAGCTATTTTGGGTCAAAGCTCTTCTCCTCTCATGTGTCTTAATTATGCAACTACATACGCATGCACACACACACATACACAACCAATAATTGAGTTACCTGCCTAGAGATCTACATTCTAAATTCATTTGATTATACTTTCGCCCTTGTGAATTCACAAATTCATTCCCACACCTTTTGCTTGTTTCTTTAATGAGGTATGTGGAGCCCTCTGCTGGTGTCTGGCTACAAAGGAGAAGGTACAGGGTGTATTTTTTGGTGTCAAATAGTACCTTGTTAGCTTGAGGTTATACCATGCATGTAGTTTCTTGACTGCTCACAGTACTGCAGTTTCTTCTTCTTCTGGTTATATAAAGAGTTTCCATGGAGCAACAGAACATAGACCCTAAAACTGATCGCTATCATAAGAAGGGGTCTGTTGGTTTACATTTGAAAGCACCAGGGAAGTGGTTTATTTCATTTCTGTAACCACCAAGGATTCCTTGAGCTTCCTGATTTTTCTGGAGCCTTTGATTTGATTGAAGCTATAGTCCCTTCTCCCTAAAAAAAAAGAAAAAAGAAAAAAGGAAAGAATATGTGAAAGGTTGGTATAAAGGAATTGCTCCAGAAAAGTGACAGTATGGGGAGAGGGAAGAAAAAAGAAGAAGAAAAGTGGTTTCCTTTCTAGAAGGCTGAAAATAAGAATCTGAGCCCAGTTAGATAAGCAGAGAAGAGAAATATGATTATGCAGCATCAGAACTGCAGTAGCCTCTGCAGAATAGAGAATAATAGAAGTAGCACAAGCAGCCAGTCTTTCCTCTTTGAAATCACCAAAGGGAGTTTCTCTGATGCAGGCATAAAGATCTTCCTCTATTTAGTCTTTGGCAGGTGAATAATTAATTACAGTGCATTGGCAAAGCTATTGGGGGGGCATAAATCTTGCATTTCATTTTTGTTTATTAAAAAGAGATGCCTGGTCTGTGGGTAATTAATTTAATATTCTTGTTATTAAAAATATCTAATTAAGAAATCCATTAGAAGTCTTTAATGTTAATTTAACAAGGTGTAAGTCCTAATGGACTGTTATTGGAATTTGGTAAAATGAATGCTACCAGCTTTTATGGATTTTCTCAGCAGATGCTTCTACTCTCTACATGTATTCATATCAAGCTGATGGAAGTAAGCATGTGCTTCTCAATTGATTTATGTTGTACGAAGTCTGGAGATCAATACAATTTGTTATTTCTACATGCAAGAAAATTGTTTATGATTTCAGTGGTTTGAAAGTTGTAAGATCCTCAGGTTATTCAATCAAAACAGTAATTCTGAGTCTAAAGATCTTGTGCTGGCGCATTTCCCTTCAGAGCCATAGGGAATTCAGAGTGACATTTCTAAAGTCAGTCAAAACATTAGTATTAAAGACAGCTATTCTAGGAAATGGTGACAGGTGGAAATTGTTCAAAGTCCTGCCCATTAATTAACTTTATGAGCTTAATTTTGTTGAATTCCCTTCCTCTCTACTGCAAACTCTCAATATAGAAATGTTTTGTTTTCTTTGCTTCTTTGTTTTGCTCATACCACCTTATGAGAGACACTGAAGCAAAAGCCTGCACAGCCAATAATTATACTGTCAATAGTTGTTCTATTTGTTTTTATCTATAAGGGGGGAATCATAACCATGCACTTTGGAAAAAAGAACGTAAGCACTAATCCTAGCTAACTGGTATATGCAATAATTTGGGGCTAGATGGTGGCTGTTCTGCAAAAGCCAGTATAAAAATTATTATAGAGCTGGCAAAGCCCTGTGGGGAGCACTGGGAGGCATTCTGCATCACAGAGGTGAAACACTTCTTTAGCATCCAGGATGTCTGCATGCATTGCAGATTCTTTGCTGAGAGTCATATTTTACCTGAAAGTTGGTCTTAGCCATTGCTGTAACCCCAGCTGTTTCCCATATCCTTTGGATTCCTTGCAAACCTTCCATCCCCAGGAACTAGTAAGGAGAAAGAAAGAAGGAGCTCTGAGAGATCATTGCTTCTCATACATCCCCACAGAATAGGGAAAAAACATAAAGCAAGACTGTCAAACATACAGCCTGTGGGCTGGATCCAACCCATGGAACTGTGCCATTTGGCCCACTGGTAGAGCACAAGTTACCAAAAGTTGGGAGTCCTGGCTCACCTCAGAATTCAGGGTCCCTAAACCCTGGCTGGCAGCAGGCCTCTGGACCCATACCACTGCCTGAATGCAATCCTTCATCACAGGCAAGGTTTTTTGAAAAGATGTGATATCTTTTATTAAGTCAACTGAGTAGTTGGAAAAAGGGTCTTAGCAAGCTTTTGGGTGCCATCACCCGTTGTCAGGCATGGGGAGTTTCTGCTGTTCTGAGACTCCAAAGAACAGCAGAAACTCCCCATGCCTGGAAAAGGGTGATTGCCCCCAAACGCTTGCTAAGAACTTTTTTTTCAACTACTCCGTTGGTCTAATAAAAGATATCTCATCTACTCAAGGAACCTTGCCTGCCGATGTCTGTAACCAAAAACCCAGCATCCTACATCACTGCATGCCCCTACACCTGCACTGCTGCATGTCCTTGGAAATGTGCCGCACCTGGCCCAAAACCCAGGCTGTCACCTGAATGTGGCTCCATGGTGCTATCCAAATGGGGCCCTACTCCAGTTGCTGTTGGGCCTGAGGATCCAGCCTGGGAGGAGCCCTGCAGTCTACATCCGGCCCAGAGCTCAGGGCCCAGAGTGATTTTGATACACTGACATACAGTAACTGGGCCTTGCTTAAGGCCTGTTTTGTTTTTTCTCTCCTAGCTTCTGTATCTCACCTGAAGTAACTGCACAGTAGGTAGCTTACATTATAGATGTTGCACAGTTACTATTGCATATAAGTAGTCGAAAATATTGTAAGGCAAGTTAGCATATGAAAGGAGGTATAAGCATTCCTTTAATAACCAGCTGCATTTAGAAAAAACTAAAACAAGATCTTTGTCTTGAAAAAACAAACACACAAAGTGCCTGCATTTGCTTTTCTCATGGAGGTCTGCAATTTTGTCAAGTTTATGGGCTCGACCAATGTTGCGCCATCCAAAAATTGGTCAGAACAGGTTTTCCTGGTAGTAAAAGAGTATATTTTTCCATTGCTTCTTTAAGTTGAGAATGACCAAGACACGTATTTTTTTCAGGCATTAAAAAGGACCTTTTAGTTAAGAATCAAGCATGAAAATTATCAGCACATGTTCCTTCCCCAGTATTTTTTGTTTTTGAGACTACATCCCATTCTCCTTAACACACTTGTCGTTTTGTTAGCTTCCCAAACATAGGGCAAAAAGATGCTCTGCTATCTTAAAAGGAAGTGTCAACATCTCACTCAGGCTTACATCCTCTCTATTCTCCAGGAGAGTATTATGTTTCTCCACAGAAAATCCTACTATCAGCTAGTGAATGTCTGTGTACAGGGGAGAAAGAGCCCCATCCTATAACCATCCTCTTTCATGCTTTCCCCCTTCTAACATCTACCTTATATACTATTTTGCTGGCATCCGTGATGTCTGTGTGAATGCTCTGCATTACTGCTGCCTCTCCATTAAAGGTCATATCTTCATTTAAATTTCTTGAAGAACCTAACAAATTCCTGTTGTGATAGTGAGTAGGAAATACTTCTCCTGCTGAGGGGTTTCCTCTACTTCTCCTGCTGAGGGTTTCCTGAGGGGCTCCATATGGTACACAATCTCTAATGCAACATATTCCTTGAGCACAAAGGCCTTCTTATTTTTCCACACATAAGTAATAGGAAGACAAAAGGCTTTGGATTAATACTGACCAACCTAAAATGTGATCATTTCTAAAGTATGACAAGTATTGTTTAGGTTACACTCCCTTTTGGAGAAGCTATATGTGAGGAAGGAGTCCAAGGAAAAAAAATAGATAAAAAAATTTAAAAAACCCCCCAACAATTACAGAGATTTGTGGTGGCCAGGGAAAGAGGAGACAAGGCAGAGATAAAGTAGAAAAATGACTGAGTATAATATTTTTTATATATATATATATATGATGGGAGGAGGAAGAAGCAAAAAACAAAACACAGAAACTGTAATACAGCTCAGTAGGTACTGTGGAATGATGGTATTTTACCCTTTATCCTTTAAACAAAAAATATCTTCACTTTGGGCTGGGGACAAATATATTTAGATCTCTTGCATCCTTTGTGACAAAAAATACCCACAAAACACATGTGCTTCTAAAGGCCCCTCTACATGTGTAGGATCTAATGCATGATCCACATAATTGTGCCACCTGCCATATCACAGGATCATATGGCAGGAGGCACAATTGTGGGATTGCACATTAGATCCCATCACGCCTTATGGTGAGGGTGTGGCGCTCTATGTCAAGGAGCAATATATATCCTCTGCCATCAAAATGGGGTCAGAGGAGAGGCAAGCTGAACCACTCTGGGTCAAGATACAAGGGGGCCATGGAGAGTTAACGGTGGGTGTCTACTACAGACCCTCCAACCAAGGGGAGGAGCTTGACCGGGAATTTTCGGGTCAGCTTGCAGAGGCACTTAAGGCAAGGGATGTAGTTGTCATGGGTGACTTCAATTACCTGGACATCTACTGGGAGGAACAGCAGCCAGGTTGGACCATTCCAGGAGGTTTCTTGCCGAGATACAGGACCTCCACTTAATTCAGGAGGTGCACAGTCCCACCAGAGGAAATGCCCTGTTGGACCTGGGCCTGGCCACAGGCGACGACCTGGTAAGGGGTCTCCAGGTCCTTGACCACCTGGATGATAGCGATCATCACTTGCTGGAGTTTACCATCCAGCACAGGGTGTCAAGGGCCAGCAGCAAGGCAGTAGCCCTAGACTTCAAGAGGGCCAACTTCAACGAGTTGAGGAGATTAGTGGGAGAGGCGCTGGGGTTCTCAAGGGCAAGGGAACTCAGTGCCCAAGATGAGTGGTCATTCCTTAAGGAGACGATACTCAGGGCCCAAGGGGTGACCATCCCAACAAAAAGCAAGGGGGGCAGGAGTGCCCGAAAGCCCCCTTGGCTCACCAAGGGCATCTGGGAATGCCTGATCACCAAAAAGGCTGTGTACACCCAGTGGAAAGGGGGTGCTATCTCCAAAGAGGAGTATACTTCCTCTGCTCAGGCCTGTAGGGGGGCTGTCAGGAAAGCTAAGGCGGACACAGAGCTAGGACTTGCGTCCAAAATCAAAGATAACAAAAAGTCCTTTTTCAAATATATAGGGAGGATGAAGAAAGCACCAGGAAATGTGGGGCCCCTGCAAGATCCTCTGGGCAATCTGGTGGTTGCGCCAGAGGAGAAAGCAGACCTCTTTAACCAATTCTTCACCTCTGTTTTCTTCGGCAGACTGGGACTTCCCCACTGACGGACTCGAGGGGAACACCTCCAGACCTCAGGTTGGGGAAGACTGGGTTAGAGAGCTTCTGGAGGGGCTGGATGTGTTCAAATCAGCGGGTCCAGATGCTCTCCACCCCAGGGTGTTGAGGGAGCTAGCAGGGCTTATTGCAGGGCCCTTGGCATGGCTTTATGAGCGGTCGTGGTGCTCAGGCCAGGTGCCGGATGATTGGAAGGTAGCCAGTGTGGTCCCCATCTTTAAAAAAGGGAGAAGGGAGGACCCAGGCAACTATAGGCCCATCAGTCTTACCTCAATCCTAGGGAAACTCTTTGAGAAGATCATCATGGAGCACATCTGTGATGGGCTGGCCTCAGAGATGGTGTTCAAGGGCAACCAGCATGGTTTCATTAGGGGGAGGTCATGTCAGACCAACCTGATTGCCTTTTATGATCCAGTCACAAAAGCCTTGGATGCAGGTGTCGCCGTGGAAGTAGTCTTTCTGGACTTCAGCAAGGCCTTTGACACCGTCTCCCACCCTATCCTCATCAAGAAATTGGGTGACTGTGGCATTGATGCCTGCACAGTCAGATGGATTGCAGATTGGCTGAAGGGTCGCACTCAGAGGGTGGTGGTGGATGGGTCATATTCAACCTGGGGAGAAGTGGGCAGCAGAGTCCCCCAGGGCTCGGTCCTTGGGCCCGCGCTGTTCAATCTCTTTATCAGAGATTTGGATGACGGGGTGAAAAGCACCCTGTTTAAATTCATTGATGATACCAAAATTTGGGGTGAGGTGAGCACGCTAGTAGGGAGGGAAAGACTGCAGCAAGACTTGGATAGGTTACAGGGGTGGGCTAGCAAATACAGGATACGCTTCAACACTGACAAGTGCAGGGTGCTGCACTTGGGCAATAGTAACCAGCAGCACACTTATAAGATGGGAAACTCCCTTCTTGAGAGCACGGAGGCAGAAAGGGATCTTGGAGTCATTATTGACTCCAAGATGAACATGGGCCGACAATGTGAGGTCACGGTTGGCAGGGCTAACTGGACCTTGTCGTGCATCCACAGGTGCATCTCTTGCAGGGCCAAGGAGGTGATCCTCCTTCTCTATGCAACACTGGTCAGGCAACAGCTGGAGTACTGTGTCCAGTTCTGTGCGCCCCACTTCAGGAGGGATGTGGACAACATTGAGAGGGTCCAGAGGAGGGCCACCGGAATGATCCGGGGACTACAGGGCAGACCCTACAATGAGAGACTGCGGGACCTGAACCTGTTCAGCCTTCACAAGAGAAGGCTGAGGGGGGACCTGGTGACCATCTATAAACTCACTAGGGGGGACCAGAAGGGCTTGGGAGGGACCTTGTTTCCCCTAGCGCCCCCTGGCATAACAAGGAATAATGGCCACAAGTTGTTGGAGAGTAGGTTGAGATTAGACATCCTTAAGAACTACTTCACAGTTAGGGCAGCTAGGATCTGGAACCAACTTCCAAGGGAAGTGGTGCTGGCTCCTACCCTGGGGGTCTTTAACAAGAGGCTTGATGCCTAACTAGCTGGGATCATTTGAACCCAGTTTTTTTTCTCCTGCCCTGGCAGGGGGTCAGACTTGAAGATCTACAAGGTCCCTTCCCACCCTACTTCTATGATTCTATGATTCTTATTACCAGTGGAGGGGCAACTTGGGACACATTTTCCCCACTGACCCTGCTGCAAGCTCTGCAGGTCATGTCACATGTGAAATTCAGTCAGGGGGAGAAGGGAGAACCCTGCTGCTGCTGTAAGCCTCATGAGGCTAACCCATTCAAGCCCTACAGCTGAGGGGGCTCAAGGAGGGAGGCAGCAATCTCCCTGCTGCAAGCCCCGCAGCTGACAACGCTGCCACCACCAGGAGCCTTGTCAGCTGCGGGGGTGCCGGCACATTGTACACTCCTGTGACTGGGAGCCCTTCAGTTGACGGGGCTCCCAGCCATAAGGGAGCACTTTGCCACATGTTCGGTTAATGGTACAATTAAAACAAGCTACAAAGTTATTCCATATTTTCTGTTAACTAACTTTGCAGCTAATTACTTGTTTTATTTATCATGTCATTAATTGGTTGAACATGTCTCTGGGTCACAACTTAAGGTGTGATTACCGGGTTAACCATACCTTAAGTGTAATTTGTAGAGGGGGCCTAGATTATAGCAAAAATATCTGAAAACTGAAGATTTTATGATCCCAAAATAGTTTTGAAAATTTTGTAAAATCTCTATTGGTAGCAGAAGTGATATATATTTTTTTTAATCTACATCTAATTTTTCACCATTGAGAACACTACTAAAAGTTCTCATTTAAAACATAAAAGTGGCAGTATTGGTTTCTAGTGCTCAAAGCTTTTCTGAAACTAGGCAATGCTTTCTTAGTTCCAAGAGACAGCCTGGAATGGAAGTAGTAAAGTCAGCAGTGAGCACAGGAGAACTGCTGCAGAAATAGTTATTTCCTGGATTACAGCCTGTAATTTAAAGAAGTCTCATTTATTATAAATCCATTTACATTCTACAGTAGAGATCCAAATAAAAATCCCTTTAGGTTAAAAAAATAAAGAGGAAAATACAGCATAGGGTATTTTATTAATTTAATCATAACATAGTGGATTATCACGACAATACAAAAGGGATTGCAATACTATGGTGATGGTGCTATGAGTCTTTTACATTCCCAAATTAATTCTTTTCCTAATATAGATTCATTGTTTATATAGGAAATGTGCTCAAACTACTTGCATACTCTTCTGCTCTTTCTCTAGATCTTTGCTTGAAGTCAAGAAGTGTTAGAATAACCCAGCACTGGGAAGCTGAGGGACTCAGCCTAATTAACGTTTTTCATTTTTATTTCTTCAAAATCAGCAAAAACATTTTTACTACTTGTTTGACATGCAATTCATATCTTTGTGCAAGAGATTTATTCAGTATAAATATGAAAAGGTATGTTCTTGAGACTATACAAAAATCTGTGGAAGATTCTGAATCTTAAGAAATGTCATGTGTTCTGTATCCAGAGGTTCTGCCTAAATCTCAATGTCTGATGTCAGTACAAATGATTAAATTAGGGCTTTTAATGGGACAGGGTGGTTGTATCAGATGTTTTAACTTAGATGCTCTGATCAATTGGTGTTGGTGAGTCTTTAGAACACTAAGAAAATTTATGATATAGTCTTGAAGTTCACCAGCTCTGTGACCTTGTACCTTTTATGTTTCACTTAACATTTTCTACTTAGCATTTCAAAGAATTCTTTGGATTAAACATTTCTTATTTTCTTTTCTCTTGGCCTCTCTTGAAGCAATGCCTCCTAGATAGTGCAATGATTTTGCTTTACAACTCGGACTTAGATAAAATCATATTGAATACGTTTTCACACACTGAATAACAGTGATAAGCAAAACAGCTAGGCAATGAAATAGTGGCTAAATGATACTCCTGTGGAAGATAACAAACTTTCCAACTTTTTAATAAAAATAAACATTGGTGGATGTTTCTGTCAACCGTTCACTATGGTAGATATTAAATAATTTTCAGGAGTATTTCAAGATTCAAAATTAAATTGTAAGCAGTTTCCACATTTCTGCAACAGTTTACCATGACAGTATTCTGCATGTAGCTTATTTTGTCTCATACACAAAGAGAATATTATTCTCATCCCAAACCTTTTATAGGACCAAGGATAGTTCTACTTGGCTTGCGGAACAATGACTCAGAAACAGTCCAGCTGCTTAGCACTGATTGCAAGGGGGTTATCTTTGTCATACTTGTTCCTTACACATTTGCTGACTTGTTTGTTTAAATTGAGTAGCAATGGAAATTCAGTAGCTACAATTCAGGGAGTTCTTCAAATAGTAATAATAAGAGATTTATTGTGCTTGTCATACTGTTCAAAGTTCTCTTTTTAGCTTTTCAGAGATACTTTGTTGTAGGAACTATATAGGACACCCCTATTTGTATATTAAACAAAAAATGGACTCGTTCAACCATTTCTAAAAGTGTTCATTAGAGTTATTCACCAGTTTTCATACAGTATTGAACTGTTTACCAAATGGAAACAGTGGTAAAAGTTGCACAGCTTATAATGATCCTCTCTATCTAACTCAGCACTTTTTGCATCTACCTAATGAGCCAAATTCGTAATCCCTACTTAGGCAAATCTCCTTTTAAAGTCCGTTTGGAACCTATCAACACTGCTGTTGACCTAAGAAAAAGGATCAGGATTGAGCAAATAATCAGCTTTAAGTCCAGAGACTATGTTGATCCTTTCTCATGTCACCCTTGCACTGAGTGACAGGATCAGAAGTCTTCCTGTCACCCATGACAATAGAAAGGGTTGCCTTATGGCTATAGTACTGGTATGGGATTCAAGTGTTGTGGGTTCACTTCCCTGCTCCACCAAAAACTTTGTATAGTTATTTGTATAAGTCAATTAAACTCCCCTTAGTTTCCCATCTAAGGAATAGTATTCTTATATACTAGAGCAGTGGTTCCCAAACCAGTTAGACTCAAGTCACCCCTTAGAAATACTAGCTGTTAGCTTTCACTCATTCCTTGACTACAGAAAATGATTAGAGCAATTCTTCTGTTGCAAAGGAGTCTGACAGATTATAACAGGTCATAATTTTTTGACACTATGGATTCCTATTTGATGTCTCTGGGTGTTCATTGTGAATCACATGTAGATATTTACACACCTGCTAATATTGCAAAGCACATGGTTCCACCGTTAAAAGGATCTCTCAGGACTATGATTGAGAATTATTGTATTAGAGGTACCATAAGAATAAATGCATTAAAATGGGGCTTTCAGATACTATGGTCCATATATATACTTTAGACAGATGATAAAGCATGCCACTTTGATACCATCATCATCTCTAATTTTATTAACAATCCATAAGGATTGAACATTGCTGGCAATGGTGATGATAAAAAGAGCTTTCCATCTGCCTGTAGTGTTCATTCACCTATTTTAACTCTTTAATACATGTTCTATTATCTTTTCATTACATTTTATATAATATAGGGAGTGATATCCATATGTAAAATAAGTATAATTAATTGTTCAAGGAGAGCCAGAAGTCATATCTCTGAAATTCTATATCTAGTTGTATCACAAATCACTTGTTTTTGCACTGAAAATAGAACTAGTTCCAATATAGTAATTAACTCTTCATTTACCACAGACTTGCCACCTGAGCAATATGTAATCTAATGTATGCAGATTTTTTTCCAGTTAAGAAATGAAAATAAGGTATTGATTTAACTGGTCCAAAGCATGTCAAATATAAAAAAGACCAAGATAAAACAAGTCTCATAAAGATGTGGGATTGAAACACTCACTTCACTGACTTCAGTATTTCATGCATGATACCTTAAAAGCAGTTACATTAAAAATCCCTCTTAACACAGTGAAATAAATTAAAACCTACAGCTATTTTTCTCTGACCAACCAGGAAAGGTATGTAATGTATAAAATGAGTGCAAATTATTTCTAAAGTCTTTTGCCTTACAACATTATTTGAAAAAAAAATTTTTTAGCATGCTACTTTCTAAAGATATTGCATCTTTATCATGCTTTACCTCTGGATCAAACAAAACTAGGGACTGATGCTACAGGATAAAGGAAAGGTTCTTTCGTGGACTGAGAACTGGTTAAAAGATAGGACGTAAAGGATAGGGTTAAATGGTCACATTTCAGGATGGAGGGGTGTTACAAGTGCAGTCTTGCAGGGATCTGTGCTGGGCCCTATTTTGTTCAACATTTCAGTGACCTGGAAATGGGGGTGAACAGTGTAGTTCCTGAATGACACCAAATTATTCCAGGTAGTTAAATCCTAAGATTATGGAGAGGAGTTGCAGAAAGATCTCACCTAGCTAAGAGAGTGGGCAAAAAAGCAAATGAACTTCAATGTGGACAAGTGCAAGTAATGCACTGGGGAAAAATAAACTCAACTATACATACAGAAGGCTGTATTCTGAACTATTAGGACTCAGAAAAGGGACCTTGGAATCATTGTAGAGAGAGTTCTCTTAAAACAAAAGCTCAGTGTTCAACAGCAACCATAAAACCCAATGAAATGTTGGGTATCATTAAGAAGGGGATTGAAACAAAATGGAGAACATCCTTATGCTACTATATAAATCTGTAGTGTACTCACATATTGAATATAGTTACAGTTCTTGTCCCCACATCTCAAAAAGGATGTAGAAGAATTTAGAAAATGTACAGAGAAGGATAACCAAAATGATCACCCAGCCTCCCCAAGTCCCATGCCCCACTGTCCAGGCTGGGCAGCTTGTCCCAGCCCCAGCCCCAGCCCCAGCTCCAATCCCTTCCTTGCTGTGGGGGTGTTGATCTGCCCCCATCTCCTCTTCCCTCCCTGCTCTGTCCACCACAACAGAGGAAGCTGGAGGCAGCTCTCTTCAACATACTTGAGGACTGCTGCCTGTTTAGTTTATGGCCAAATCACCGAATTGCCGCTGAATCTCTCTGAATTGATTCAGAGGCTTCCATTTCGATTCAAACCTTTTCATGGGTCTCCTGATTCAATTCAGATTCAGAGATTTGGCTGCCAAATCTCCTCCAAATTGAATAAGCTACTGAAGCTTTGCACAGCCCTGACAGAGGTCTATAAAATCATGAAGAGCGTGGACCAAGTAAACAGGGAACAGGATACTAGAACTAGAGGGGCATATGCTGAAATTAATAAGTGAAAGGTTAAAAAATAACAAAAGAAAGTACTTTTTTTTACCCAATACATTATTAACTTACAAAATTCTTTGCCACAGGAGGTGGTAGAAGCAGATAGTGTAGCCAGATTCAAAAGGGGACTGGAAAAATCATGAATAATAGATATATTAATGGCTATTGACTGGAAAGGTTGGAGATGTTTCCTCATGCATCTCTAATAATGATGGATGCCAGGGAAGGTATTAGATCACTCTAGACATATGGATTAGATTGCTCTAGAGCAGTGGTTTTCAACCTTTTTTGTACCAGGACCCATTTGTAAACATTGATGGCCAGGCCTGAACCAGTGCCCATCACACCCAACCCACTGCCCCCCACCCCCAGACTCCAGCCCTCCTGTGTGTGGGGCAGGGGCTGAGTATGTGGCACAGGATGGGGTGTATATGGGGCATGGGGGAGAGGGGGCAAACATCCCCAAGCCACCTCTTGACAGTCTGTGAGGGAAAAGCCACAATTTCCCACATTTTTCTCCTTTAAACGAGAATCCATTTTTAAACTTTGTTCACAGAGAGCAGAGATTTGTGCCAGGGATCTCCTCCCTGCTGCTGCCTGATCTGCACTGCACTGGATCTCTCCTCCCTGAGAAGCCAGGTCATGTGGCAGGGACCAGCACTGCCTTGCTGCGCAACCTGACTCCGCAAGGAGCAGAGATCCATGCCGGGGTCTCCCTGCCACTGCTGCCCACCCCATGCAGCCCTGCATAAGCAGGGTAGGGAGGGGGTGGGCAAGAGTAGTGAGGAGACTCCCAGCACAGATCTCTGCTCACTGCAGAGCTGAGTTGTGTGGCAGGGCAACAGTATACAGCTGTTTCCCTGCAAGCCCGGCTTTGAAACACCAAAATTTTCTGAAACTTCTACCAAAACATTTTTGAAAAGTTTTGGATGCCTCGTTTTGTTTCTGAGCCTTCCATTTCGATTCAGATTCAGTGTTTTGGGTGCCAAAATGGCCCAAAACACCTCTGAAATGAAACGACTGCCAAAATGTTGCACAGCCCTACTTGCAACCAACATTTGGGTTGCAACCCACAGGTTGAGAAATGCTGTTCTAAAGACACATGGTTCATTGCTCTGCCTCTATAGCATCTACTCTTGCTGCTGTTTGAGATAGGATACTGAATTAGATGGACCAACCAGCATGGCACTTAAGTTTTTATTCTAAAAATATTGCATATTACTATTTAAACAAAATCTTATTAAATGAGCAACATTTCGTACTAAGATTCAGTTTGTGACTTTAAGGTAATAGATTTTCCTAAACTCAGAACATTTTTAGGATTTCAAAAATTATTCCATTCTACAGTTGGGTTGAAACTGAAAGCCTATAAAGTGTTTTTCATTAAAAATATATTTTTTAAAAGCTGTGATATGTTACTCAAAACAGTTCCCAGCAACCTCATCATGCCAGCATGAAATGCATTACGATAAATCAGGGAGCTAACTAAGGTACCTCCCTCTGTGCTGTACTGATTAAACAGTATCCTTTTCTAGAGTTAAACACCTAAGCTAAGCCAGCTGTTCCTCATGAAAAACCCAAATGAGGACATAGGGATGACACTGTACTATCCCTTGCATTTTATTCCTTCATAACCAAACTATTCTCTGAGGATGCAGCAACCCATGTTCTAACCCTGCCCCTCCATAATTTGGAATAGTGACTTGAACCCCATTCTTACACTTCCTTAGTAAGTGGCTTTATGGGATTCATAGTTTCATGGTTTCATAGTTGGTAGGGTCAGAAGGGATCTGAGTGGATCATCGAGTCTGACCCCCTGCCATGGCAAGAAAGAGTACTGGGGTCAAACGACCCCAGCAAGGTGTTCTTCTAGCCTCCTCTTAAGGGCCCCCAGGGTAGGTGCCAGCACCACTTCTCTTGGAAGTTGGTTCCAGATCCTAGCTGGCCTGACCGTGAAGTAGCGCCTCCTGATGTCTAGTCCGAATTTACCCTCTGCCAGCTTGTGACCATTATTTCTAGTCACTCCTGGTCATGCTCAGGGGAACAGGGACTCCCCCAGTGCCTGTTGGTCCCCTCTGACTAGCTTGTAACAGGCCACTAGATCCCCCCTCAGCCTTCTCTTGTGGAGGCTGAACAGGTTCAGGGCCCATAGCCTCTCCTCATAAGGCCTGCCCTGCTGCCCCCTGATCATGCGAGTGGCCCTTCTCTGGACCCTCTCCATGTTGTCCACATCCCTCTTGAAGTGCAGTGCCCAGAACTGGATGCAGTACTCCAACTGCGGCCTAACCAGTGTAACATAGATGGGGAGGATCATTCTGGGGTGGGCACCACTCCATGTCTTCCATATTAAATATTTACAGGGAACTTACTGTGTAGACTGAGGTTCCAGACCTACTCATATAAATATCAGAGGTATTAGATATAAATAGGTAGAAAGATCCATAATTAAGATGGAAATGCTCTGAGAATGACTGCCAAATTGAGGCCAATTATGGACATGTGCAGGAAATGTGCAATTTGTTAAATTAATCCATACTTGGGTGCTCAGAAACTCAGGTTTTTCAAGATTTAGGCAGCATTGTGGATGGCCAGCATCAAAACTGAGGAACCAAGAAGATTCCTCAATCAGAAATTTAGCTGCCTAGGGAATTAGGTTTCTCCAGGGTTAGACAGCTGAGGGCTTTTTTGGTATGGCACCTTAATGGTGGACTTAAATTTTTTTGTCCCTCTGTGAGTTAAATCTTGAGTCCAGAGTGAATCAAATAATTTTGGCTGTAGAGTACAAAACAGATGTGAAGTATTCTTTTAAAATAGTTTTTTTTAAATAATGGAAATATCAAGGTTAGTGTAAAAATCTGATCATCTATAATGCACAATGTCATTATTGGAATGCTGAAGTAGTTCATATTTTATCAGTAAATTACATATTTTACCAATAAACACAGAGATTGGTGGATGAACTTAGAATAGTATTGCCTACTTTCTTCTAACATTTTAAAGCATTTTCTATTTATATCTGTTATCACTATAACTTCAAACCCAGTTACAGAGGAGGATTAGATTTTGCCAAACTGTTTCTTTTTGACCCTACTGATCAAGCAGAAGAGGTCACAAAGAAGACAACTGAAACCATAGCAAAATGTGTTCTCACATTTGACACCTGAATGCCAAGTTTCAGGCTAAAGCAAATTTTCACAGCTGGGACATGCTTGAAAAACTGGGTTTATAATGGAAATGCTGACACACCTTTAAGTACAACAGTGCTTGCAGGTACCTATAATTACTGTGTAAAGGCATAAAAGAATTAGACTTTCAGAATACAGCAGGTGTAATAAAAATTCAAAATCCCTTTTCTTCCATAGGATTCCTAGTTTTCTTGTTCAAAAATCTCAGCTATAATCTAAAGGATAACAAATAAAACAAAAGTTATGATTGCTATATGGGTTAATAGAAGAACTTCAGAGGAAGATGCAAACAGTTTTGTGTTACTTATACAAAATATTCCAGTCTTATTTTTAGGTGGTTCTCAGAGAGTGTCAGGAACCTCAGATTCTAGATCAATGTTGGTCCTAAGTAGGTTGGGTTACACACTAAGCAGTTTTCTAAGCTGCTATGTGTTTCTGTTGGAAGAAGTTTCTTAAGGATTTTCTGTGATATGTTCGCTATTTATTTTTCCAGTATGTTCTAGTGTTTACGTTATAAATATGATACGTTTTGTATATCAGTAATAATTATTTTTTTAACTTGGGCCCTTGCCACACATTACGCTTAATATGTGATTAACCACTTAACTTAAACAAGCCAAAAGAAGGAAACAAATACAGAAATAAAATCAAAACAAACAACACCAAAAAATGAACAACCAAGCAACCAATAAATAACTGTCATAATAGTAAAATGAAACTGGAACTGATCTGACATAGATAGCTAGTAAATACTGCAAAAATGTGTGGGCATATGGTTCAGAGAGTCCATTTGTTGTGCTCATAGGGAAGGTCCAAACTTTGAGATGTGAGAGATGCACTGACATGTTTTTACAGGTTTCTTGGTTAGCAATTAGAAATTGCTTGCTTATCTAACAAATGACAAATTTTAAAGAAATGCAGATGCTCATCTTTGTCTCCTCTTCGGTTTTGTGCAAGGGTAGATGTCAGCTGGATTGGCTTTATGGCACAATCTGTGGACATATAGGTACCAACAATGAATTAATAATAATTAATAATTTCTCTGAACATTGCTTACTGCTAACTTTTCAGAACCAAACATTGTTGAAATTTAAGGGTGAGCCATAGAAAAAAAACATTTAGAATGTGAGTCCTAGTATCACAGTTAAGTAAAATATTTTCCCAAGGAACCATAAAGAAATCCTTTGGGATTTTAAAAATCAGCTAAATCTCCCTTTGGGTACTAGAAGATCCTCTTCCTCCTTTCCTGGAGACAACTTCAGTCCTTTCCAAACCATTTTGTCCCAACCATTTCCAGTTGTGTTTTATCTAGCAGGGGCCATGTCTACATAAGTTGCTAAGCGTGCAAAGTGAGCAGTATTCAATTTGGATTCGGATTCAGCCCAATTCAGGGGACAGTGATTCAATTTGCTGATTCGAATCACTGTCCTGATTCAATTCAGCCACATCTGAATCTGAAGATTCGATTCTGATTCAGATAATCAGTGATTTGGCCATAGACACAGCTTTATATATTTTTTCTACGTACCTCGAGGTACCAGGTATGGCTTGTGAATGCAGTGATGGGGCAGATGGAGCATCCCATGGTTTAGGATGGAGCAGACCCTGCTCCCCCGTGTGTTCTGGCTCAGTGATCAGCTGCGGGGGGACCCCGGGTGCCCCCTAGGACCCAGGAGGCACCAGTTGCTGAGCCAAGGGGGCAGAGGTGTCACGTCTCAGTTTCTGCCACACAACACTACTGAGAAATAGTCTCAGGCTACTGCACATTCAGCATCTCATGTAGATGTGACTAAGCTTTGGCTATACTCATGTTTTCCAGTGGCTTCCCTTCTGCTGTGTATCAGCTGTAACCTCTGCTTTTGTCTTCAGTACCTTCCATAACTCATCTCATGCTAGCTACTGTAAATAGACTGTAAATACTAAGATTAGAGAATATGTCTTTATCTACTTTGGGGAATATTATAGTTTTGAGAGCTACATAAATAATAATGCATAATAGTTATAGGAACAGAATTGCCATCTGAAGAAGTGCAGCCTTCGTCCTATTTCTATAACGGAGGCAGAGGGGATAATGGGATCTCTCCCAAACTCAGCTGCAAGCTTCATTTTAGTTGTTTGCTTGGTAAAACAGAAGTTTTCACTAAAACTCTTAGGCCTTTGCCTAGCCAGTGTTGTAACCTGTGTATTAGTACATGTCAACACTGCACATTTTCCACTCTGGATAGCAGTACCAGTGAGTTAAGTCCTGCAACAGAATCAATGCAGCTACATTCATTCAGTGCTGTGAGTAATAAGCACTTCTGAGCGACAGCGCTAATTAGTTGCCTGCATGTTAATTAGCCTACCCCAGTGCTACTTGAATGTAACTTCCAACACAGACTAGCATAACAAATATGCACCTCTTCTCAACAGATTAAATTAGTCTCCTCTACTTTCCCTTCCACTAATAAGAAAATATGTCAGTCATTCAACCCTCAGACATATATGTATTTTGCTTATTAGAAAATAACTATAGTGTGCATCATTTTAGGATCATTAATGGATCAAGTTAGTGCAACCACTTGAGTTATTAAGATATTGCAAAATAGTTTTCAGTAATGGATATAAAAATAATCAATAGTTTTGAAGTAGGAATAAACTATAGTTTCAAAGACTTGGCTAAGGAAATAAACATATTAAGTCTTGTTAGAATATGTTAACTGTTTTTCCCATATTTAAGTGGCACACCCTTTTCTCAGATTACCTAATATTTTCCATTTAGGGTCTTGTTGCCCTTATGACATTCTAAAGGCACTTAAAACATAAGCAACTGCACATTAAAGGGGGAAAACTCATGCCAAGTATTCTTTGGATGTATCAAAGTTATACCACTTTAGGTGAGGAGTATCTCTGGGTCATGCTACCCAGCTCATGTTACAGTAACAACAGTCTGCTCCATGGAGATAAAATAAGCAATTTGCATCACAGGATGCATCACTCCTAGCCCTCCCACTCTTGTTAGGTGAACAAACTTTCTACCCTGCCAAAGTCTACTTACTGCCCAGGAGTTAGTACTGGCCCCAAGTCAACATCCCCACCCACCCCAAGCACCCACTGGTATCCTCACAGTTTGCCACTGTTGCTCAGTTGCTCCCATGTGTACAGCCATCACCTACCTTTGTGCCAAAGAATGTGCCCTGGGATTTGTCAGATGGGCCTCAAACTGGACTCAAGGTGAGATGTTGAACCTCATCATGATCTGGGGCAAGGAGAGAAGCATTGCCACCACTGCCAGTGACACAAGGGAGCAAAAGGCAACTGAAAAAACAAGGCAGACTACAATTGTATCTCAGTTCAGATGCTGGCTCAGGAGCATCAGCAAAACTGGCTGTAGATTGACACTAAAATCAAGTGCCTGAATTCCCAATATATTTAGGGTAGAGAAGCCAACAAGGTCTCAGGCATAGTGGGGACCTACCATAAGAAACTGTCCCTGATCCACAGGAGGACTACACTGTTGATCCCCGCAACACCATGAATGACACATTCATGAGCCTGGTGTGGCACAACAGAGACAATTAGGATAAAAGTCAAGTCTCCTCCCTGAAATGATGTGTTATTGAAATGGCCACAAAGCAGCATGAGGATGGCTGATGTGTGGACCTGTTCTGACCTTGACCCCACTGAGTCAAACCCTGACCCAAACTCAGATCCAAGATGACATAGTTGATGGGGCAGCATGGTTGAGATGCTCATTGAGCAGGCAGACAAAGACAATTCAGTATCAAATTCTAGTATCAGTGATTGTAGAAGAAAGAATGACTGGTGATGTGTTCAGGAGCCCAGAGATATAGTGATGTGTCATAGTTTGGAAGCAATTCAGGGCTCTATGATGGCTGATGTCTTAGGGTTGTCTTTGAGCTGTAGGTAGGGTGACATAGCTAGGTGCAGGGGTTGCTGTCAGTGCAGATTGCCCCCCACTTTTGCAATTTGCTAGGCAGATGGGGGCATTGTGTTCATCAAATGCAGAGGTTGTGTGAACTTGTGGCACACCCTTGTTTCGGCTGTGGGAATTGTTAATGGCTCAGTAATGAGAGTCAGGGCACTCAGTGGCATTATTTAAGAATAAAACTACTTCCAGCTGCCCCACCCACCACCCCCTAGCATCCACCCCTCACCCTAGAAACAGCCTCACACAACCCAGCTTCGGCCCAGCCAGCCAGCTTTGCTGACCCTTGCTGGTTGGATCCCAGCCCTCTTGTCCAGGTTCAGGCCCTTCCCAGGGTATACTCTTATCTTTCACCCAAACTGGGAAAAAGCCATGGTTCAACTTATGTGCAATTATTAGCATTTAATTCAAATTTTCCCACGCTGCCCATATGCATTTCCCCAAAGCACCTCTGGCTCTCCCTTGGCCAGGCAGCCACTATGGTTATGTGGGCCATAGTTTTTTTTCCTGGAGCTTCATGAATTCCCCTCCTGGGTTGGGGAGGAGGCTGGGAGAGGGCTGAGCTGTGCAGGGCCTTGACCCTAGCCCAGGTGGCCCTGGCTGGCCCTGTGACAGGTAGATCCACCAACTTGCCCCACCCAATCTTAACCCTTTCCCTGGGTTGTGCTTTACCTTTCATAGCTTTTATCCAGAGCTCTACCCCAACCTGATCCCAGCCTCTTCAACTGGATCCCAGACCCCAGGAGTCCCCTGGAACACCTTTTGGGGGCATTAACATACAGAAATGCACAAGAAAATGATTTTGTTCATGGGTGTTTGAGGTCCTGCATTCCCAACCCCAAAAGGCATTCTCTGCATGTCCCATGACAATCCAAGGAGGGTTCTAGCAGAAGGGAATACTGTCACCTTTTGGGGTATCGTTTTTCAGACCAGTAGCCACCTCCTTCACTGTGGAGATGTGAGGTGTAGCTTGTTCATATGTCAATGAACATTGTTGTTCTTCAGGATTTCACACTGTGCAGGGTCACTTGGGACATTCATTATTCCACAAAGGAAAACTTGGGGAAAGCAGGATGGCTGCTTCATGAGGAAGGGAAGGAAGCTTCTACTTCAGGACATTATCAAGTGCTGCTTTCACTACCAGATCATCTGCCAGAGCTAGGAAGCTGCAGTGCAGGTTCAGAAAGTTTACTATGGCATCACACATATTCCATGGGATTGCCAGCTTTAGTGGAGAGCTGCCATAACAAACATCGCTCTTCCATTCTTCTAGCACAATACCTTACAAAAGTAGCAAACTATATCTTGTGGGTTGCTACTTGCCAGCTCACAGAGGTGCATTCTGTGCTGGCTGGACACTTGCCAAAGAAATATGGGGCAGTGAAGCAGTATCCTAAGACAGGGATAGGGCAGGGAAGAAAGTAGGTTGGGAAAGCAAGTAACTGTGAGCAGGTAGCCAAGAGAACATTTGTCATGATGATGTTCCAGGACAGTCTTGCTATCCTGTGAACATTCCCAAGCAGATTGAGGAAAGTTGAGTTTCCCCTCATACTATCTTAAAAGTTGGCTACAACTTCAAGATCTGCTGTCAGTACACTACTGTCTGTGTACCTTGTCAATATTTGTGTGAGAATGAACACAAGATCCACATATGCTTTATGCCTTGGAAACAAACTCATGGCCATGTCTGCTTGTTTCAGTTCCTAGAAATTGTCCCAGCATGAGAGAGCTTGGGAGGCTTCAGAGTAGGGGAGGGGGCGCTCCTGCACAGAAGATAGCCCTTAGCTGAAATGGTCAGTGGAACCACAACAAACAGGATTTTGCCGTGGATGTTGTGGCAGAAAGCCACCTTGGTTTCTCCCCAAAATCTCTGCCCTGTGACAATGTGATAAAATCTCTGTGCTGTGACCATGTGAGTAGGGTGGGCTCAGCAGAGGAGGCACACCCTTACCCTGTCTCTTTAGGTAACTTGAGCTGGCTGCATTCCTGAGGGAGGGGGGAAACCTGCTCCCTCTGCCTACGGGACTGGTACCTGGGTGAGGGGCATCTACCTGATGAGCTGAAATCTGCCCGGTAACAGGTGATGTATTTCAAATTGGTTGGCTGACAGCCAACCGGGGCTGACCTCCACTGGACCAGGTGAATGAGGTCACAGGGGTTATACAAGTTAGGACGGGCGAGGAGGCAGTCTCTTCAGCCATGAGGTGAGGCAGCAGCCATGTGGGGGACACAGAGGAGCATGACCATCTAAAATTGGCTCTCTCCCCAAAACTCACGAGCTAGAAACTGCCTGCCTCCAGAGGGGAAACTTCACCAGCCTCTGGAAGATGCTTGTGAGTAAGCTACTCAAGATCTGATAGATACCTAGCTGGCAGTAACTTAGATGCATGATCAAAAGGCTACTTCAGTCAGACTGTTTGCTCTTTAGGATTTCTAGGATATTGCTCAATCTTGCACCCTATTTTCACCCTACCCCTGTAACCAATAAAGTCTTCCTTTGTGACTGGTGTGGGAGACTTATCAAGGGGTGGATCTAAATTATGCCTAAGAGACCCCTTAGGTCTGCGGACTAAGGGAGACTGTACTTTTTGCCCCCGGACTTGGGAAAGTGCCCCAAGTGCCTGTACTGGGTCGAGTACCCATAGGACATTAGGCCTGTGTTTCCCCAAGGACACAGGGCCGGGAGTGAGTCCATTCTTGGGGTGGTGGCAGCAACGTTACCCCCAGGCTAGCGTATGTGCTCCAGGAAGGGGTCGAGCCAGACATAAGGTGCCCCTAGGGAGGCATTCGGAGCCTGGCAGGTGGTCAGGCACAGGGAGGTGGGCGGCTTAACGCAGGACTGTCCTCTACTGGCCAGCCACAGATGTCAGAGTCATCACACTTTACCAAGAGCTGGTTTTCTGCCTATCGGTACAGGCGGGAATGGTCAGAGGAGCTGCTGAAAATATTTCACCTCACTGCTGTGGCACAGGACTGTCAGTTGATATCCTTGGTGGACATATGGAAGTCCTTCCTGGCCAGGGTGGCTACTGCCATTGAGTACAGCAAGGCAGCAGGCACCTCTAGCTATCTACCTCCCTGATGAAAGACAATGGCCTCAGCCTTATAGAAGCACTGGCTACCATGGGGACCTGCTGCTTCCTGCCTGTTTTCCCTTCCCAGACAAACCAGACTGCCCTTGATCTCTCCAACTGCAGTCCCCCATACTTCTTCTTCCCCATGCCAGACAGCGATCACCATCCCCCACTGTGGTTCTCTGTGTCTCAGCCAGCCCTTGGCTTCCTCCACTACAATTCCTGTGCCTTAGTTTCCTCATCCAACCAACCCTCACTTCCCCCCTCCACAGTTAACCATGTCTTAGTTTTCCTATCTCAGCCAGCCCTCATCATCCCCCACCATGGTTTCCTGTATCTTGGTGTCCCTGTCTCAAGGGGAATGCAGGGGCCTCCAGCAGCATGAAGCCAACTGGCCAAGGGAGAGTCTGCAGTGCTTTGGGGAAATATGGCCAGGTGTTATGGGAAAATTGCAATTAACCACTGGTAAGTGGTGGGGCAGGGTAGATGGATGGGGTTTCACATGATCTGATTAACCTTTCAATAGGCCACTGAGTGTTCATTGAGCCATACACAATTCCTGCTGCCCAGCCCTCTCCCATCCACCCCTGATCCTGAGCAGGGATTGAACTCTCCAGCCTTCTAGTGGCAAAGATGGTATTAAGCCTTAATGTGTGACTTCTCAGAGTATGCTCTAACTTTAACAACTCATAGCATTTCACAGTTTTAGCATGGCTAAAGGGTAACGTGTAACAGTACTCTTAAGCAGCCTATAAACAAACCTGCGATTCAGACATAAGGGCCAAAGAAAGTATGTTTCCCAAACCACTAAGATAGTTTTCTCATCTTTACCTTAACTATGCCAGTACAAAATAAATCTGACATTTCATCCCCCATAGAGCATACTAATGATCAGTCATTGGGGGAAAAGCCTGCCTTGACCTTGGAAAAGAATGTTTTTTACTTCACATTTGTATATGCTATGAAGTGCCCTGGGATTGGTTTAATGAAATGTTATAGCTCAAGCAGCATGAAAATGTGTCATGAGGATGAAGCACAATCAGCCATTTAAAGGATTCATCCACCTTAGCAATTTCCTTTAATTAATAGTTCAGTTTCTGGACTGTTATACTTCCACATATAACTGTGTAATTATCTAGGAATGCCATTAGAAAAGCAGGGAGATATGCCATAATCTGTAGACAAGTTGTTTTGAAGATCATTACAAATAAGGAAATGTGATGAAGTGTCGTTTGTGAATGATCTTCAAAAATTATATAATCAGTGCTATAATCCAGTGTTTTCTACATCCAATAAAGTATGGATATTTTGAATAAGGGGCTATTTTACCTGCTATACAGAATCCTCCAGGAAGTGAATAGTGGTGTTTGGGTTCCATATACTTAGCACACACTTCTGCAGCAGTGCAGTAGCTATATCAATATACACAGCTTTATTTTATTGTCTGGCTCAATAGAGTGTTAAATGGTTTAAACAGTCTCTTTTCTCAGGCAGAAACACTATCCTTTTTACAGAGATTTTGCTAGACTGTAGCCAGTCCGTTGCCTCTAGCCAGTGGTTGCATAATGTTTCCTATGATTACTAGAGCAAAATAAATCTCACAGACAGCAGGTGCAGAAAATGCCCCACCAACAGTGGTTGTTTAACATTTCAGCACTGGAAACAAAAGTAAGAATTGGTTAGTTTTTTATTTCAATCTTTCAAGGAGCTGTGCCTTCCTATATATAATTATCTTAGTGCATAATGAACACAAATCAAAACAAGAAAGTGAGATATTATTAATTATTAATAATAATGATTTCTAGTAGCCAGAAATAATTTCATTTTCACTTTCTGGTCTGATACTATGTGATAAATCACCCAATGATTTTGATCAATCTTGCCTCAGTCATTTGCTATTATGGTTATTATCAGCTGCAACAACGATGGGCCAGATTTTTCAATAGATTTTCAGAACCTAACCTCTTCCATTAAAGACAATTAATAAAATTTCAGAATATCTAAGAGCGGACTAAGTATAGACATTGGATTTATAACACATTATAGCTGCCTAACATCTGACTCCCCAGGTACCTCTCCACTGTTTACCAGCTACATTCATTCCCCTTCCTCCACCAAACCTGTCTCTCACCCACTGACTCCTCTATTTACATCTTTACTAACTGGCTTTCTTGCCTACACACCAGCCTCTGGCTTCTTTACTATTCATTCCATCTAGGAAGAGTATACACACCAACTGCAGATGCTTCCTCAGCCTAAAGAAAATACCTTCACTTACTCTAAATAAATTTGACTCCATTTTGGTAGTTTTAAAACAAGACACATTACAGGGTAATTAGTTAACATTTGTACAGAAGTTGGAAGAGAAGAAGCTCTGCATCCATGCAAAATATTATAAACCACATAGCTACAGGGACAGAGCAAAACATGAGGAACAGGCATTGGGGAGGGGACATATATGTAAAACTAGTAAACTAAAATCTTAAAAGGATTTTACGCATGGCAGGGGAGCCAACGATGGCAGGATGTTGTCAATGAGAATTGTTTATTTTAAATCCCTGTACATTTGTTAAAAAGTCCTTATGGAATTAGTTAATCCCTAACTATATGTCATCTGAGAAATGGCTGACTGCTTTAGGGTACTTTGGTAAACCTGGATCACACAGCAGACCACTGAAGTAGTGCACTGTTGGCAAAATGCCTGAAATTTTCTACAGTGACCTGCCACCCTTACATTCAGTGATGGCTCTGGCAGAGATTAGTGTTTGTTGCTTTCCAGGTTAAATTCATCATAGAGTAGACTGTTGTAAGTAACAAAGACCTAGTGTACAGCATGAAGTGTTTTGACCAAACTCCAGTTCTGCCATCACAGCTTTGAGTGTATGTGCACTCCAAGCCTCTCTATACTGACAGATCCTCCATTATGCCAGTAAAATTACTTCATGTCTGTGGAGTGTAGTAAAGCTTCTGCTGCCATCTGGCAGCTGGTTCAATGCTTATGGAGATACTCCCACACTCTCCTCTAGCTGTAATGGTCAGTTCAGCAGCTGGTACCTTTTAAAAGTGCACGGGGCCAGCACTTTATTCTGGTGGTCCAGTTGTTATACTTGAGCTACCAAAATCATAGAGGTGCACACATAATTCTAGTGGTTTAGTAGTGCTAGCTGAAGTCTGGAAGCAGAACATCTTGTAGCAGATGCCACTTAGTATAGACATAGTCACAGACTTGTCATGGGTTCTGGGAAGCATGGACAAGACAGACATTTAGAGTAAATCTTCACTGGCTCTGACACTTCTTGCTCAGAACCACATTCTCTCTCTTCTAACCAGTGGGTGCATCTACACATGCTATTAATTCAACTGAATAAGCTCCAGTGTTGTTCACACCAGAGTTTACTGTTCTAGGGCACCACATTTACATATGTGCCCAGGACCACAGCACGTTGAGTCGGGTCAGAGCAGCCCTGGCTGGCAGGGTGTATGGGGGGTCTGTTATCGAATTAACCTATTTGCTTAAATCATAAGCGAGACATTATAAAGAGGGATAAAGCAAGGTGCCACATTTATTAATCACATGAGTTAGACATAGAAGTTTGGGCACACCGTTCATACAAACATACCAATCATCATACACATCATTACGCAAAGGCATACACATCCACAAAACAACCATTTCATCCACACATACACCAGATATAGTTGCTCAGTATTGCCAGGTGTCCAAGAAGAGTAGTCGCTCCTTAAGTAAACAATCCTCCAAGCCCAAAGGGAGGTAATCCCAACATGGATCAAAGGGAGCAGGAGGGCGCAAAACCCCCCATGGCTCACCAAAAGCATCCAGGAATGTTTCCTAGCTAAGAGGGAGGTGTACAACCAGTGGAAGGGAGGGGCCATCACCAGAGAGGGCTATACTGCTGTTGCTCGGGGATGCAGGGGGACAGTCAGGAAGGTGAAGGCGGAGATGGAACTAGGACTAGCTACCCAGATCAAGGACAACAAGAAGCCCTTTTTTAAATACATAGGGGGCAAAAAGAAAGTACTGGGTAACATGGGGCCCCTGCAAGACACGCTGGGAAATTTGGTCGTCACAACAGATGACAAAGCTAACCTATTTAATGACTTTTTGGCCTCCATTTTCCTGAGAAGGGAGCGGATCAGCCCTCCCACTGGCCCCCGCTCAGGCCCCAGGGGAGGTGCACCTAGGCCAAGGGTCAGTGGGGATCTAGTCAGGGAAATTCTGGGGACTGGATGTATTTAAATCAGCTGGTCCAGATGATCTCCACCCCAGAGTGCTGAGGGAATTAGCTCAGGTCATTGCGGGACCCCTGGCACGGCTTTACGAGCACTCATGGTGCTCTGGTGTGGTGCCAGGGGACTGGAAGAGGGCCAATGTGGTTCCCATCTTCAAAAAAGGGAGGAAGGAGGACCCGGGAAACTATAGGCTAGTTAGTCTTGCCTCGATCCTGGGTAAGCTTTTGAGAGAATTATTCTGGCACATGTCCACGGGGGGCCTGCAGGGGAGATTATCCTTAGGGGCAACCAACATGGGTTCTTTAGAGGCAGGTCTTGTCAGACCAACCTGGTGGCCTTCTAAAACCAGGTCACCGAATCCTTAGATGCAGGGGTAGCAGTGGACATAGTCTTCCTGGACTTTCGGAAGGCTTCTGACACTGTCTCTCACCCTGTTCTCATTAAGAAACTGGGGGACTGTGGTGTGGACACCCACACAGTCAATTGGCTCGCCAACTGGCCGCACCCAGAGAGTGGTGGTGGATGGGTCATTTTCAACCTGGAGGGATGTGGGCAGTGGGGTTCCGCAGGGCTCGGTCCTCGGGCCCACACTGATCAACATCTTCATCAGTGACTTGGACGAGGGGGTAAAAAGCACCCTGTTCAAATTTGCTGATGACACTAAGATGTGGGGGGATGTGGGCATGCTAGAAGGGAGGAATAGGCTGCAATCAGACCTAGACAGGTTACAGGGGTGGGCGGATGAGACTAGGATGGGTTTCAACACTGACAAGTGCAAGGTGATGCACCTGGGGAGGGAGAGCCAGCACCATACCTACAGACTAGGGAACTTCCTTCTCATCAGTGCAGAGGCAGAAAAGGATCTTGGAGTCATCATTAATGCTAAGATGAACATGGGCCAGCAGTGTGGGGATGCAGTCAGGAAGGCCAACCGTACCTTGTCATGCATCCACAGATGCGTCTCAAGCAGGTTCAAGGAGGTGATACTCCCTCTCTATGCAGCATTGGTCAGGCCACATCTGGAGTACTGTGCCCAGAGGGATGTGGACAACATGGAGAAGGTCCAGAGGAGGGCCACTAGCATGATCAGGGGGCAGCAGAGCAGGACCTATGAAGAGAGGCTATGGGACCTATTCAGCCTCCACAAGAGAAGGCTGAGGGGGGATCTAGTGGCCTGTTACAAACTAGTCAGAGGGGACCAGCAGGCATTGGGGGAGTCCCTGTTCCCCTGAGCACTACCAGGAGTGACTAGAAGTAATGGTCACAAGCTGGCAGCGGGTAAATTCAGATTAGACATGAGGAGGCGCTACTTCACGGTCAGGGTGGCTAGGATCTGGAGCCAACTTCCAAGTGAAGTGGTGCTGGTTCCTGCCCATGGGGTCTTTAAGAGAAAGCTAGACAATCAACTT
This sequence comes from Crocodylus siamensis, assembly GCF_052110815.1. Taxonomy (NCBI): domain Eukaryota; kingdom Metazoa; phylum Chordata; order Crocodylia; family Crocodylidae; genus Crocodylus; species Crocodylus siamensis. The sequence goes on from NC_143395.1 coordinate 310,709,949, forward strand.
GCTGGGATTGTTTGACCCCATTACTCTTTCCTGCCATGGCAGGGGGTCAGACTAGATGATCTGCTCAGGTCCCTTCTGACCTTACTAACTATGAAACTATGAAATATCAGCCCAGGTCGGCCAACTTGGGCTTATGATGATGATTTGAAGATAGCAGGTTTGAAGATAATAGCTGCAGTGGGATCAACAGCTGTATCTGTGCTCAGATGAAACAGCATTAGAAAAAGAGACTCACCCAACTTAGCATTTTCAAAGTGTTCTTTTATAGGGATTGGCATCCTTTGTTTCAGTGCTTTGGGGTTTTTCCATACCCAGCTTTTGTTTTTGCGGTTGTTCTTCTTTTGTCTTCAGCTTATCTCAACCTCAGAGTGTTCTTGCTGACCCCCAAGGATCTGGAAGGACAGGTGCATTGTTTCTCCTCGTTATCTTCTTTGTGCCCTAGGCCTAAAAGGTATTCTTCAGCCATTCATTAATTAGTTTACTAACTGGTAACTTACTGGTGCCTTGTTGTTTACATAAACAGTTAAATCTTCTCCCATTTTTATGCCATTCTCTTACCATTCACCCTTTTTACACACACACATACATAAAGGCTATGCAGAGTTCATTCACTTATGTCAAGCATAAGGATACACAATGGAGTTTTCAAGTTGCTTACAGGACAAGACTAACATTTCTACATTTCTCTTCTATTACAATCTATGTTAACATCAGCTAGTTTAGTTCATGCTACAGGTCTACCTGCTAGTCTAGGGCTATTCTGACCTGGCTCAACATGCTGTGGGGCTTGTTGGGGTATAAGTGTGGGGCTTGCTTTAGTGCAGAGCTAATTGGCAAGCAGCCCCCTCACTGAAGCCACCCTTATGCCATCAGTGTCTACACATGCATGCATTACAGTAAAGTAAATAACACCACCTCAGGATAGTACTTGTGTTTACAAGATCCAAGTTATGGTGGTGTTTATTAGTAAACTGTGGCCGAATAGGGCCACATGTGTAGACTTTACTGTGGAGCTAATTAGGCAACTCCACAGTAAACATCTCATGTAGATGCATCCACTGTGTCCTACCTTCCACCACTGCCCTTTTCTTTTATCAGGAAATGAACAGCTGGAAGAAGATACAAATTTGTAACAATGGTGGAAAGAATCTGGTGTAGACCATAAGAGGATGCTAAAAGCTGTCAGGCAGTAAGTAATGCTCATCCTCAGTAATGCAGTGTAGAACAGGGGGCAGTAATGTTTTCCAGCACAGGGGCCAGAATGACTCACCTTGGGTGGAGGCAGGAAGGCATTAGAACCCATCCACTGCTACCACTTCCTCCCATCACTTAGCTGCTGCAGGCACAGAGAAAGCTTCCCCCTACTGGAACGTCAACACTGACTGGCACAGTTCAAGAAAAGTTCCTTTTCATCTGAGCCCAGGTTCCTGACTGCAGGACAGAGGGAGAGCTCCCCTATGCTGCAGCAGAACTATAGCCAGACATTTTAGTGCCTGGTGCAGGTCATGTGCAGATTGCCCCGCTTTGTGCTATTATGTAACAAAATGATGTATTATTGTTTACTTTGTTTTTTGAAAGAGAACATTTGTATGTGATAATATGGAAAAATGTTAAGTACATACAAATATGCATGTAGCATAAAACATGACCAGAATATCCCCATATGGTTGCAGTAACCTCTGCATGTCCAATGCTGTACATCAAAAGGGGTGAAGAGCAAGAACTTGTAGGAAAAAATTACAATAAAAAAGTTTTCTCCCTCATGCCCCTTCCATGCCCACATCCCCCAGCCCTAAGTATGGATACCAGCTGGAAGCAGGGGCTAGAAGTGATTGCAATATCAATAGCTATAACAAGGTGGACACTGAAAGCCTAGGAGCCTGTGCTTAAGCACCCTCGGGGTGGGTGGATTTGCTGTCTACTCCCTGCCTCCTCACACAGGCAGCCCCTCTAGGTCTAAGACAAGACAGGTATGCTTGCCACCCACAGGCTGGGCTGGGGTTGCACACCTAAGCATGGGACTAGGGTTAGGGCTGCGGCTGGGGAAAGCATATAGTCCATCCTGGTGGGAGCCATGGCAGTGGAGCAGGCAGCAACAGGCAGCAGCACTCACAGTTTCATAGTTGGTAGGGTTGGAAGGCACCTAAGCAGATCATCAAGTCCAGTTCCCTGCCGTGGGCAGGAAAGAATGCCGGGATCAAACAGCCCCTGCCAGGTGGCTGTCTAGTCTCCTTTTGAAGACCCCCAGGGTAGGGCTGAGCACTACTTCCCTTGGAAGTTGGTTCCAGCTCCTAGCCACCCTGACCGTGAAGTAGTGCCGCCTGAATCTACTCTCAGTCAACTTATGGCCATTGTTCCTGGTTACTCCCAGCAGTGCTCGGGGGGAACAGAGACTCTCCCATTGCCTGGTGGTCCCCCTTGGCAAGCTTATAGGTGGCTACCAGATCCCTTCTCAACCTTCTCTTGTGGAGGCTGAACAGGTTCAGGTCCTGTAGCCTCTCCTCATAGGGCTTACCCTGCTGCCCCATGATCATGTGAGTGGCCCTCCTCTGGCCTCTCTCGATGCGATCCACATCCCTCTGGAAGTGTGGCACCCAGAACTGGATGCAGTACTCCAACTTTGGCCTGACCAATGTCACATACAGGGGGAGGATCACCTCCTTGGACCTGCTTGTGATTCATCTATGGATGCATGACAGGGTGCAGTTAGCCTTCCTGACCGCATCCCCACATTGGTGGCCCATGTTCGTCTTGGAATCAATAGTGACTCCAAGATCCTTTTCTGCCTCTGTGCTGATGAGAAGGGAGTTCCCCAGCCTGCAGGTATGCTTCTGGTTCTTCCTCTTGGGTGCAACACCTTGCATTTGTCCATATCAAAACCCATCCTATTCTCTTCCGCCCACCTCTGTAACCTGCCTAGATCTAGTTGAACATTTTCCCTCTCTTCTAGTGTGCTCACTTCTCCCTACATCTTATTGTCATCTGCAAACTTGAGCAAGGTGCTTTTCACCCCCTTATCCAAGTTGCCGATGAAGATATTGAACAGTGAGGGCCCAAGCACCGAGCCCTGTGGAACCCCACTGCCCACATCCCTCCAGGTCAAAAATGACCTGTCCACTGCTACTCTCTGGGTGCAGCCCTCCAGGCAATTTGCGACCCATCTGACTGTGTAAGCATTGACACTACAGTCGCCTAATTTTTTTAATAAGGATGGGGTGAGAGACAGTGTCAAAGGCCTTCCTAAGGTTCAGAAAGTCTATGTCCACTGCAACACCTGCATCCAAGGCTTTTGTGACCTGGTAATAGAAGGGCACCAGGCTGGTCTGACAGGACTTGCCTCTAATGAACCTATGTTGATTGCTCCTAAGCATAATCTCCCCTGCTGGCCCCTTGAAGATGTGCTCCTCTATAATTTTCTCAAAGATCTTCCCCAGGACCAAGGTAAGACTAACAGGCCTATAGTTTCCTGAGTCCTTTTTCCTCCCTTTTTTGAAAATGGGGACCACATTGGCTCTTTTCCAGCCCTTTGGCACCTTGCCAGAGCACCACGAGTGCTCATAAAGTTGTGCCAGGGGTCACGCAATGACCTCTGAAAATTCCCTCAGCACTCTGGGGTGGAGATCATCAGGACCTGCTGATTTGAACATGTCTAGTCCCTCCAGAAGTTCCCTGACTAGGTCCTTACTGACCCTGGGCCTGGTTGTGCCTCCCCTGGGTCCATCGAGAATCCCAGTGGGGATGATGTCCCTGTCCCTGCTCAGAAAAATGGAAGCAAAGAATCTGTTAAAGAGATTAGCTTTATTGTCTGGTGCTACCACCAGGTTACCAAGCATGTCCTGCAGAGGCCCCACATTACTTGGGACCTTCTTTTTACCCCCTATGTATTTAAAAAAGGACTTGATTCATCCAATGAGGCATTACAGAGACCTAAGCCCACTAACATTCGTGCTGCTTGGTTATGAATTATTTCTACTTATCCTAACATTCTTATTTCTTCAGCAGATTTTGATTTCTAATGCTTTTTTTTGTAAATTCTTTTTTAAATACTCAGGTGGGCACTGGGAGTAATCCATCCTGCCATACAGAATGTAGCCTATGAGTTTCATGCCTGCTTGAGACCTTAACAAGGAGCAAATGGGAACAGGATCGGAAGTGAGATTATATGGGGGAAGGGGAGCTAGGCTCTGCACACTCTAACTGTTCTTAAAGTGACAGCACCCACCTTTCTTGGCCCCCATCTGCACACAGTCCTGTCACCATGTATTTGATTTGATGTCCACTTGCTAGGGTACTGTGCTGGAGTCCTAGATGCTGGAATCTGTCTTGGATCAGGGTCCACCATCACCAAATACCACCAAATGCAAGTTTCTACAGGATGTGGCCCTCAGACCATAGGTTGCCAAACCCTGGTGTATAATGTTAAGTGTATTTTACATGATTCAAAGTAACTGAAAGTTAATAGAATTTAGTCACCTCTAGGTATCAATATAGTTTATTTTTCTTTGGCTGGGGAAATAGATTTTTCTATTACTGAAGGTGAACTAACAACTAGCAATACATGTCCAAGTCATGTCAATATCAACACCTAATGAATTTGTTTCTACTGTGTACAATTACCAGGGTGAACAGTGTGACACTTGCCTGACACAGCATTATTAATGTGGAAATGAGGATATTATATATGGATATGTATATATGTATGTATGCCTATATACACACACACATATATATATGTATACAAATGCTCTGTTATCAAGGGGGTGTGTGACTGGGTGTATGTGGCATGTGGCTCTATGTGTGTGTGTGTGTGTGTGTGTGTGTGTGTGTGTGAGAGTGAGTGTGTATGTGGAGTGTGGATGGGTGTGTGGGTGGGTGTATGTGGGTGTGTGTCTGAGATGTGGGGGAGCGCACGGGTCCGGACACAGAGTGGGAGCAAAGGGGGTTGTCTGCGGCCAGATGCAGAGTGGTGGCAGTGTGGGGCGGTGGGTGGTGGCACTCTGTCCCTGCTGCCCGCCTGTCATTTTTATATCTATATCTATATATCTATACATGCACACACACACACACACATGCACACACACAAACACACACACACATATATACATACATACATATATATATACACACATATATATATGACAGCCACATGCCACACACACCCAGCCACATACCCAGCCACATGCCACACCCACCCACCCAGCCACACACCGCACACTACACCCACCCAGCCACACCCACCCAGCCACACACACACATGGACAGAGTGCAGGACCTCCATCTAACCCAGGAGGTGCACAGCCCACCAGGGGAGACGTCTTGTTGGACCTAGTCCTGGCCATGGGTGATGACCTGGTGAGGGGGCTGCGGGTGCTCGACCACCTGGGTGACAGCGATCATTTCCTGCTGGAATTCACCATCTAGTGCAAGGTGGCAAAGGCATGCAGTAAGCCAGCAGCCCTAGATTTTAGGAGGGCAGACTTCAATGAGCTAAGGAGGATAGTTGGAGAAGCACTGAGGTCCCAGAGGGGAGGAGAGCCAGGTGTCCAAGGACAGTGGTCACTCCTTAAGGAGACAATCCTCCAAGCCCAAAGGAAGGTAATCCCAATGAGGATCAAAGGGAGCAGGAGAGCACACAAGCCTCCGTGGCTCACCAAAAGCATCCGGGAATATCTTCTTGCTAAAAAGAAGGAGTCATCACCAGGGAGGACTATTCTGTAGTTGCTCGGGAATATAGGGGGGTAGTTAGGAAGGCCAAGGCAGAGATGGAACTGGGACTAGCTTCCCAGATTAAGGACAATAAGAAGTCCTTTTTCAAATACGTAGGGGGTAAAAAGAAGGTCCCGGGTAATGTGGGGCCCTTGCAGGACGCGATGGGAAACTTGGTCGTCACACCACCCAGCAAAGCTAACATGTTTAATGATTTCTTTGCCTCTGTCTTCCTAAGCAGGGACCAGAACAGCCACCTCCCTGCTGGGCCCCCCTCAGGCCCCGAGGGAGGCACACCTGGGCCACGGGTTAGCGAGGATTTAGTTAGGGAGCTTCTGGAGGGGTTGGACGTATTCAAGTCAGCCAGCCCGGATGATCTCCACCCTAGAGTTCTAAAGGAACTGGCCGAGGTCATCGCAAGTTCCCTGGCACGACTTTACGAGCACTCGTGGTGCTCTGGTGAGGTACCAGAGGACTGGAAGAGGGCCAACGTGGTCCACATCTTCAAAAAAGGCAGGAAGGAGGACCCGGGAAACTATAGGCCGGTTAGTCTTACCTTGATCCTAGGCAAGCTGTTCGACAAAATTATGCTGATACACATCCAGGAGGAGCCAGCAGGGGACTGCATGCTTAGGGGCAACCAACATGGGTTCATCAGTGGCATGTCCTGTCAGACCAACCTGGTGGCCTTTTACGATCAGATCACCAGATCATTAGATGCAGGGTTAGCAGTGGATATAGTCTTCCTGGACTTCCGGAAGGCTTTTGACACTGTCTCTCACCCCGTTCTCATTAAGAAACTGGGGGGCTGTGGTGTAGACACCCACAAAGTCAAATGGGTCGCCAACTGGCTGGTGGGCCACACCCAGAGGGTGGTCGTGGATGGGTCCTTCTCAACCTGGAAGGACGTGGGCAGTGGGGTTCCGCAGGGCTCGGTCCTCGGGCCCGCACTGTTCAACATCTTCATCAGTGATTTGGACAAGGGGGTAAAAAGCACCCTGTTCTAATTTTCTGATGACACTAAGATGTGGGGGGACGTGGGCACACTGGAAGGATGCAACAGGCTACAATCAGACCTAGACAGGTTACGAGGGTGGGCGGATGAGACTAGCATGGGTTTCAACATAGACAAGTGCAAGGTGATGCACCTCGGGAGGAACAACCGGCACCATATCTACAGGTTAGGGGACTCCCCTCTTGTCAGCACAGAGGCAGAAAGGGATCTGGGGGTCATCATTGACTCCAAGATGAACATGGGTTGGCAGTGTGGAGAGGCAGTTAGGAAGGCCAACCGCACCTTGGCATGCATTCACAGATGCATCTCGAGCAGGTCCAAAGAGGTGATCCTCCCCCTCTACGTGGGGAGGCTGCAGCTGGAGTATTGCATCCAGTTTTGGGCGCCACACTTCAAGAGGGATGTTGACAGCATGGAGAGGGCCAGAGGAGGGCCACTTGTATGATCGGGGACAACAGGGCAGGTCCTATGAGGAGAGGCTACAGGACTTGAACCTGTTCAGCCTCCAAAAGAGAAGGCTGAGGGGGGATCTTGTGGCCTGTTATAAACTAGTCAGGGGGGATCAGCAGGCATTGTGGGGGTCACTGTTCCCCCGAGCACCGCCAGGAGTGACCAGGAATAACGGTCACAAGCTGGCAGAGGGTAGGTTTCGGTTAGATATCAGGAGGCGCTACTTCACAGTCAGGGCGGCTAGGGTCTGGAACCAGCTTCCAAGAGAAGTGGTGCAGGCTCCTACCCTGGGGGTCTTTAAGAGGAGGTTAGATGAACATCTTGCTGGGGTCATTTGACCCCAGTATTCTTTCCTGCCATGGCAGTGGATCGGACTAGATGATCTGCTCAGGTCCCTTTCGACCCTAGAAACTATGAAACTATGAAACTATGAAACACATGCACACACCCACCCACTCAGCAATACACACACCGACCCACTCACCTGCACGCCCCGCACGTATCCCACCCTATCCAGCACTGGGAGCACCTGCCATCTGAAGGCAGCAGGGTGCTTGGGAGGGGCGGGGAGCATGGCTGCAGGGTGCCACACAGGGAAAGGGCATGTGAGGTTTGGGCAGCGCCCGCCATGTGTAGCATGAAGAGCGGGGTACCCCCCATGCCTGCTCCCTGTACTGCACCCTGTGTCCATGTGCCACAGCCCACCCACATGGGAAGCACCTGTCAACTGTGGGCCACGCAGTGGGCATTGTGCAGGGGAGTGGATGTACACAGGCAGCCTCAAGGCAGTGTCCGCAGGCTGCAGCACGTGGCCACGGGGGGGTATGCTCCTCATGCCCACTCCCTAGGTGGCACCCTGCAGCCACATGCCACACCCCTCCCATGTTTTGGTGCTCCCAGTGTGGTGGGGTTGGTGCATGGGGGGTGTGTGACCACAGGGTGCTGCACAGGGAGTGGGCAGGGGATTGTGCCCCACCCCATGGCTGTGTGGTGAATTTGGTGGGTGCTGCCTGCACCCCGCTTCCCGTTCCCCTCGCGTCACCCTACAGTGGTATGCCCTGCAACCCCACACAGTGTTACACCCTACACCCCCACACAGCCACACACCACGCACCCCCATGGTTGCAAGCCACACCCTCCACAGCGGTAAGCTACGTCCACACAAGGCTGGTCCCCACAGTGGGGAGCACAGCCTGGCCCTGCCCACCTCGGTCCACACCTTTGCCTCCCTGTTTGTCTGTGCTAATGCTCCAGGACGCTTATATATATATATTTGTGTGCGTGTGTGTGTGTGTGTGTACGGACAGGAAGGGAGAGCTGCTCTAGCACCCCCCAGCTTCTAGCCTAAGCTACTGCAGACATGTGCCTGCAATTCTGGCATGTCTGCTTGGTTACAAACCAGTTTAGCCTGGCCAGCTCAGACTAACCTGCAAAGATTGAATTAGTTCAGACTCAGGGTTGTATCTCTGAAAGAGAGGAGACAAATTCAAATCTCTGCCTTGTTTTATTTGAGATGTGTGCTTTAATCTTGAAGCCACTGGTTAGTTTGGAGTATGTAAAGGGCTCTCTGTCACACACACACACACGCGCGCACACACACACCCTTTGAAAAATCTTAGTTTCATCTCCTTGTTAAAAGAAAGCATTTTTTTCAACTATGCAGTTATTCACAAGATGCAAAATCTGGGCTGAGCTAAGGGGGTGTGTGGCCAGACCCCAGCAAGACACTGGTGGAGGGATGAGGGAGCCCCCGCTACCCCCCTTGATAACAGAGCATTTATCAGCTCTGTTATAAGCATTTAACACCTCATCAAAAAACAAAGCCTAACGCATTAAGCTCTTCTTAAACAGCTTTTTCCAAAGGAAGGAATGCAGGGACATTACTATCTGAGCTGTTGATTACCTCCAAAAAACCCTAAGCAGACACTGTCCTATCTGCTTTACTCAGCATTAGCTAGCATAACACATACTGGCTGTAGTCCGTGCTGTGGGAGAGAGTAGAAAGGTATCTCTACTTAAGCAATGAGTGGTGAAAGGGAGGAGGAGAGGGGCATGGGGAAGCCAGGCAGAACCTGCTGTGCCTGAAAGTCTCTGTTGGAGCTGCAGCCAGGAAGCAGAGGGAAGTGGTCAGCTCTGATGCGGAGCAGAGATCCCCACTCAGCCCAGAGAGCATGCTGGGATGCTGAGGGTGTCTGGTTCAGCTTAAATCACCAAAGGGTCTGGGACAGATGTTGTATAAACTGGTTTGACCAAAATCAGTTAAATCTGATCCTACATTCAACCAAGTTTATCTCAAACTGGTTTCAGCCATTTTCAAACTGGGTTATATGAAGTTAATTTTTATTACATTACAGGTTTAAACCAGTTTCCGATCTCTTAAACCAGTTTATGTGTAATGTCTATCCCTAGCCCTTATGACTGGGATAAGTGATGAATTATTCCACTTATTTTTTAGTTTTGAGAGAAGTTTTTTTCCAGTTGAAACAGGTTCATACATTCCTGAGAAATGCTTCTGGCTGGAGAATCTTGACATCTAACAGCACCTTGGCCAAACTTGGTATGTACATAGGATAGATACTATACCATTTAAGTAAAATGTTCAAAAATCTAAGCAAAATAGTAATATTTTTAGAGTAGATGTGAAACCCAAGCATACCATTTAAAATAATTTAATTAGAATATGATGAGATGATCATTTTTAAGGTGTGCAATTTGAAACCAATATGCCAATAACTTTATTCTTGATCAGAATCCAAGTACAATTCAAGGCTAAAATGTTTCAGAAAAGCAATTTTTACAATTATTTGATATATTAGCTCCACAAGTAGAATGATTTGTACACACAAAATATGTTCACAGACCAGATCAAAAAATGTTCCAGTGACTAGCAATGACTACTTTCCATCAAAACCAGTCTAGCAATGAGGCATAAAATTCAGCAGAAATTAAGTGAAGGTAAATAGAAAAAAGCATCCTTCACCCAGCTCTCAGGGCTCAATTAAATGTTCAATACAGTCAGTAGAAATAAGTGAATTAGTCTTCAAAGGGCTTGTCTACACAATGCCCTACATCATTATAGTGACACACTACATTGCTGTACTTGTCTGCTGTGGTGACATAACGATTACTTGGGTATACACGTGATTGGCAGTTATATTGCCGTAGTGATGCGCTCCTTCATTTTAATGTGTTGCTACAGTGATGTAACGGTAAAACCTAATTGTGTGTTATGCATACAGTGTAGTACTAGCAGTTACTGTGCCGTGCTTAAGTTAAAAGCAAGTAACAAAGCATAGTGCCATAGAATGATGTGATGTGTAGATGCACCCAAAGAAACATAGTCCTTGACATAGTTTGTGTATATTATAGTAGTTTTCTTATTTACCAGTCTTTCAGTCTTGCTTTTGCAAATGAAATCATATCCACTACTAGGTTTTATTATTAAGTATTCATGAATAAGATGTCTTCATCTTGGCATATAGACAATTCTGTGCACATTATTTTGTGCATCTGCTTTGTGCACATAGTGTTCCAGTGCAGATGATACAATGCATGAAACAACTAACAGAAACTAAAAGGTATAATACAAAGAATAGCAATTATTCATTATTCAATCCAGCAAAATGCAACAGTTAACTTAAAAGGTTAGTCAAATATGATTGTTTGTCTTACTTCTGGGTGTTTCAAGAATGGAATAGTTAAGATCAATGTAAAACAGCCATGGTCTGTGATTTTTAATGTTAATGGTCATTAACAAAACCAAATATTCATTAATAATTTCCTAATTGTAGTTTTCAATATATGCTATTATTTAGAAGTGGTCATTTTGAAAACAACTTTAATCTGAACAGAGAGTAAGTTTGGAATTATGTTGTAAAAGAGCTCTAATTACATTTATACAGAGGCCTTGAGGACTTTTAAATATATTTCTTAAAGCATTAATAATGAAAAAATAAAGAATCAAATATTCAGTTAATATACAATGATCATGTGGTAGTCTTAGAAGACATTTATCAAACTGTTGTCAAGGGAAGTCTTATTTTGAAGCATTATAAAATGATAATTTATAAACCTACATATTTTCAGTTTCAGAACTGTTCTAAATATTCAAGACACCTGTATTTTCTCAAGTGCTTGTTATGATTCAAATATGGCTAGATGGATTAAGTCATATTTTATACCTAGCATAATCAGTTCCTGTGATATACTACACAAAGATAATTATAATTTCTTAAACTTAAATTCACCAAATATTTTTGCTATCTGGAAAATGTATTAGTTGACACAATTACCATTAGAAGACCAAATGCCTGAGGTATATAATTGTATTTATTAAGATAAATTGCTTTCTAAAATACTGTGAGTAATAGTCTATATTAGTCTATAATAGTCTGTATAATTGTGATTATTTATATGACATTGAAAAATGGGAGTAATTGAGGCAGCCTCAATCTAGTTTGTTGCTTATAATCTGAAACTGCAAAACAGATATTTTATTGAAATTTTCACAAAGAATTCATGAATTTCATTTAAAATTCAAAATCCAAACATTTTCAATTATAAAATAGAAGGTAAAAATAACATTCGTTGTAATTCTTTGCAAAAAAAAAAAAATATTCAACTGTGTTTTGTTGAAAATTTTCAAACATCTCATTGTGGGCCTGGCCAGCACACTTACTCATGAGGAGTGTCTAGACGTGCAGTGAATGCACCCAAATTTTATGTGCAGAAAATTGAGGCTCATTAATGCACTTGTGGGTGGATATCTACATATGCACCCCTGTAGGGAGCAAATAGCACCTGACAGGAACAGGCCTAGGACTGCTCCTGCCCTGCTCTGCCCCCCTGCAACAGCCAGAGAAAGTTCTAGCTCCTGATCTCCATCAGGTGGGGAGAGCTCTGCCTGCTGCAGGGGCAGCTGTCTTCCTGGCCAGGATGTATTAAGCAAATTGTTCCTGGTCAGCCTCTACACATGTGCTATGGCATATTAGCTAATGCACTGTTTATCTAGTACCTGTATGTGTTGGTACTAGGAACTGATGCATTAGACTGCTTTAATGTGCAATAAGTCCTGTGCACATGTAGATGGTACCACTTTACTGTTCATTAGTCTAATTCACAGTAAAGCATCTCATATAGGCATGCCCACTATATATCACTGTTAAAACATTTAATGTAGAATATTTAGATGTACTTCAGGGGTAACAAACAGGCATTTCTTTGTACTATTGGAAATTCCTAGGAGGAGAACAACAAAGCAAAGCCCTCAGCCCCCAGAGACCCTTGTCTAGGGAACAGGTGGAGGACAAAGGAGCAGCAGGCAAACCCTCTGTCCTCTCCCCAGACCTGTCTGGGAAGGTATTGGAGAAGTCATGAACCCTGCCTGCTCCCCAGGTCAGGAGTCCCCAGTTTAGGGAATGGGGAGGGTATTTGCTCCACTGCTTCACTCCCCTCCCAGACCATGGCAAAAGGTAGTATAGAAGCATTTATTCATGTGAGAAAGCTGTCACCTGAAGATCTTTCTCCAAAAAACAGAGGGGCAAGGAAAGTGGTAACTCTCCCAATAGAAACATACCACCTGTTTGTGGTCAGTGCCTGGAAACTTAAAGTCAAAATATTGCCTATCTCTTGCAGAAAAATGCTCTTTCTGTCTTATAGTTCAGAATGTGCCATGCATTCACCACTCAAGTCCTCAGAGAGCTGATTACAAATATTTATGTTGATTTTATTGTATTGTTATGTGAGAAACATTTTGCTTTCCATTATTTGCTTTAATAAAATTAATTTATTTTTAATGAAAAGTCAGGGTACTTAAAAATGTTTCATCCTAAACCCAAACATCTCCATTTGCAAATTTCACTGTGCTGCCTCATCTGAATTGCAGTTTGTGTGTCTCAGGTCCCAGTTCTCCGCTGTGGACTGGATTCTCTAAACAGTACAGCAAGGGGGAAGATCATCATGTATCTCATAGATGCATTATCAGGGAGAAGGTTGTGGGGGAGTGCTGCTATGCAACAGAGGTGGTGGCTCAGGGGGGTGGGGGCTTAAAAAGGATGGGTGGGTGAGTGAAAAGAGGAGTTTGCCTCAAAAAAGTCCCTGGCTACTGCTGCCATGGTGCAATCTGCCTGTCCCAGTTGTTGCTGCTACAGCAGTCATGCTTTCTCCCTACGCCCAGCTGCTGCTGTCACCATCCTTGCACCCACTGTAAAGGAGTATCTGGGGCTGGTGCCCCGCTTGTCCATCTCACATTATGCTACTGCTGCTTACCTTTTGAACTATAGCTCCTGTGTGGAGTTACAGGGTCATTTCCAAAACATCAGTTATAGTTCCCAGCTCAGAATATTAGGGTTTTGACTACAATGCCAATTTAGTGCTAGAACATTGACATTTTCTCAGGAAAGCATTTTTACACAAAAAGAGCTAATTTTTTCTGTGGTGTCTATACAAAAATTCCCTCATTATTCCAAATGCTGTACTTCTGTGGCATTAATACCAGACAGGACCATGACCATATCCATCTCTGTATTGGCCATATCATCCCAACATAGACCTTTCACTTGCTTAGTTCAAGTTCTGAGGCCTGCTAAAGCAGCCAGTGCATGTGATTGATAAATATAGTCAGAAAAATCCATTTTACATCATGCAGAGTTAAGAGCTTTGCCCTGTAGCAGTCGGTTATTTAAACTATGATGTAATATTTTACAGCATCCATGTGTCTTGTAAATGTGTGCAATACAGTTTGAGAATGTACAGGGCATGAAAAATATGTTTTCTTCATTTATGGTAAGCTCTAAATAGGACCTTGTTCTCCAGCAGCCTGACAGGGAACAGCATTACACTATCTGCAGTAATATTCAGGGTTCTCCCTGACACAGACCTTGGCTGTATTACCCAGTGATTTCCTGCCTCTTAATCCATTATGCATGACTGAAATCACAAAGGAATATGTGATGCTTGAAAATCACTAAGGAGCAGGCAAAGTTACATAGCAGTGTGAGATATATAACAGCTGAGTGAAAGATGGAAACTAGTGGCACCCTAGGAAATCATCTTTAAGGGAGAGGATTATCATTAACTTTGATGGTGTGTCCAGAGGATAAATCACAAAACAAAGAAAAAAACCTCTTTAAACATTAAACTTCAGTTTCAATACTGGTATATATGTAGCAATGTTTAGGAACTAGAAGATCCACATACTTGTAGCTATGATCTCCTAGGATATGTTTTGGTTACAGATAATTGAAATAAAAAAGCATCATTCATTTTATTTTAGTCTACGTTACAAAATATAAATAAAGGTCCTGAACCTATAATATAGAGCACTGATTCTCAACCAGGGTATTGCAATACCCTGGGATGCCAGGAGATCCTTTCAGGTGTTCTGCACCAGCCCTGTTCCCAGATCAAAATAGCTTCTCTGTACCTCTCTCCCCCCAGCAGGCTAGACCTGGAAGTGTCTGGGGACAGGATTTGGCTAATTTGTGCTAGGGACAGACATTCAAAAGCCTGAGCTTGAACGGATTCAATCGTTGCAGATTAGTCTAACCTAGCTCAGCTGAATCATTTTGTCACTGCAGAGACATCTTCTCTGGACTGAAAAAAAAATCAGACACATGGCTGCAGTGTCTCAAGCTAATAGCCAGAGGGTACTAGAGCAGCCCTCCCCTCCCTTCTATAGTGCTGAGCTGAGGGGGGGCATGTCCAGGCCCCAGCAGGATGCTCTGATGTCCCCCCCCAGACTCCTGAGCAGTCCCGCAGGGAATTTTTATCATCAACCCATTAAGAAAATAAAGCCTGTCTCCATTAGTTCAAGCTCTTCTTCAGCAGCTTTTCCAAGGAAGGACATTACCAGCTACCTGTTGATTAGGTCCAAAAATCCTGTCTGCCTTTGTAATCTCCCACAGCATAGACTGTAACCAGCATGTGGTCTGCTAGTTTATGCTGAGAGGTGTAAGGCAGAAGGGCAGAGGGCCTGCTTATCAGGGAAAAGCCAGGCAGATGTGTCACAGGCCAGTTGGGCACTGTGAGTATATTAATTTAGCTATTAGGCTGTTTGGTTTGGGATTGAGCAGACAGAGTTGGGAGTAAAGCAATGGCAAGTTTATTATAACACACACACAACAGTTAATAGGAAGATAAATATGATAAGCAGATAATTTAGTATTAAAGAGCTAATAGTAAAAAATAACAACAGATAATAACAACAGATAGGTAGATTAATTTGTGACAGGCCAGTAGGGCACTGTGAGGGTATCAAACATCTTGAGTGAGATGGAATCTGACCCTTCATCTGTGCTCATAATTGCTTCAGGGATAAATGCATTAAAGATATGGGATGTCCAGACCCCATAGTGACAGGAACCATAAGAGTATCTCTAAAGAAGTCATTTTCAGTTGTCCTGCCACCAGTCTCAACTGTAGCATAAATTATAATATAGAATATTATAATATTATAAAAGCCTTAGTCTGTCTCTCCATAATGCTTTATTCGCACCCTGACTGGCTGACTGAAACAACCAATCAAAGTGCTCCAAAAGGAGACAGTGCAGCAGAATGAAATGATGATGGTGGGCACATAGGGGATGGAGCGTGGTGGGGGGCCAAGCCAGCACAGTTGGCCTGGTCCCCCCCTGCTCCCTGTAGGCTGCAGTGATGGGACACATGGGAAGGAGAAGGGAAAGAGCAGGCCCCACTCCCCAACCAGATGAGAAATGGGGGTGGGACCAGACATGGGGGGGATACAGAGCCACTTGGCCCCCAAAAAAGCTGGCATGGAGAAAGGGGCAGAGAGGGCAGTGAGAGAAGGAGGCGGGGAACAAGGGCAGCGCCCAGCTCAGCTGCCACTGCCACCACCACCACTACTGCCATGCCCCAACATTCCCAAAGGTGGGGGGGAATGGTCCTGGCCCCAAAGTGGCAGGTGTGAGGGTGGGGAGAACTGGTCTGTTCACCCCCTCCCCCAAGTAGATGAGAGGCAGGGGTGGGGATGGACATGGGGCAACACAGGGGGATGCAGAGCCATCTGGCCCCAACAAAAGCCAGCAGGAAGGAAGAGGGAGGGGAGCGGGAATGGGGGGTACAGTGGCAGTGCACCGCCGCCACCACTGCTGCCACTGCCACAACCCTACAACAGCTCCAGAGGGGGTGAGGAACAGGCCGGCCCTGAAGTGGCCCTTCAACCACCGGGCCCCGACAAAAGCTAGCAGGCAGGGGGAGGGAGGAGAAGGGAGAGGGAGGGAGGGAGGGCAGCAGTAGAGGGAGGCAGGGTACAGTGGTGAGGCCCCACCACTGCAGCCAACACCACTGCTGCTTCTCGACAATAGCCCTGAAACAGGGTGAATGAGTCCTGCCCAGAAGCAGTGGGGGTGAGGGTGGGGTGAGAAAGCCCATTCACAGCTGGACGAGAAGTGGGGGTGGAGGCAGGGCCGGATGTGAGGGGGATGCAGAGCCACTGAGCCCTAACAAAAGCTGGCAGGAAAGGGAGGGTGGAAGGACAGTAGGAGGGGGTGGGGAGCACAGTGGTAGCACTTCACCATCACCATGCCCCCAAAACAGCTCTGAAGGCAGGGGGATTAGGCCCGGCCCCAAAGCTGCAGGGACGAGGCTCATTCACCCCTCCCCCAACCGGATGAGAAGCGGGTGTGGGGCTGGATGCAGAATTCCATCCCCACCCACCTTGGCAGCAGGGTGCATACTGCCACTGCCCTGCTGCCACTGGGCTCCAACAAAAGCCGGCAAGGCGGGGGAGGAAGGAAGGGGAGTGGGAAGGGGAGGGGGAAGAGGGCCCAGTGAGTCAAGAAGTTTGAGAACTGCTCGTATAGAGATGTCACCCTAGCTTGGGACAGAAATTCTAAAAGCCTGAGTCTGAATTAATTCAATCTTTGCAGGTTAGTCTCAAAGATTCTTTTCATTCCAGAAATGCAGGTACATGCGGGAATATTTGAATGCTCGTGGCGCACGGGTCAAGTCCCGGAGGACTGGAAAAGGGCCAATGTGGTTCCCATTTTCAAGAAGGGGAGGAAGGAGGACCCGGGTAACTATAGGCCAGTCAGTCTCACCTCCATCCTTGGCAAAATCTTTGAGAAAATCATCAAGGCTCACATTTGTGAGAGCCCGGCAGGACAAATTATGCTGAGGGGAAACCAGCATGGGTTCGTGGCAGGTAGATCGTGCCTGACCAATCTAGTCTCTTTTTATGACCAGGTCACAAAACGCCTCGACGCAGGAGGAGGGGTGGATGTCGTATACTTGGACTTCAGGAAGGCCTTTGATACGGTATCCCACCCCATACTGGTGAACAAGTTAAGGGGCTGTGACTTGGATGACTGCACAGTCCGGTGGGTGGAGAATTGGCTGGAGGGTCGCACCCAGAGAGTTGTGGTGGATGGGTCGGTTTCGACCTGGAAGAGTGTGGGCAGTGGGGTCCCGCAGAGCTCGGTGCTTGGACCGATACTCTTTAATGTCTTCATCAGCGACTTGGACGAGGGGGTGAAATGTACTCTGTCCAAGTTTGCAGATGACACTAAGCTATGGGGCGAAGTGGACACGCCGGAGGGCAGGGAACAGCTGCAAGCAGACCTGGACAGGTTAGACAAGTGGGCAGAAAACAACAGAATGCAGTTCAACAAGGAGAAATGCAAAGTGCTGCATCTAGGGAGGAAAAATGTCCAGCACACCTACAGCCTAGGAAATGACCTGCTGGGTGGCACGGAAGTGGAAAGGGATCTTGGAGTCCTAGTGGACTCCAAGATGAACATGAGTCGGCAGTGTGACGAAACCATCAGAAAAGCCAATGGCACTTTATCGTGCATCAGCAGATGCATGACAAATAGGTCCAAGGAGGTGATACTTCCCCTCTATCGGGCGCTGGTCAGACCGCAGCTGGAGTACTGCGTGCAATTCTGGGCGCCGCACTTCAAGAAGGATGCGGATAACCTGGAGAGGGTCCAGAGAAGGGCCACTCGTATGGTTAAGGGCCTGCAGGCCAAGCCCTACGAGGAGAGATTAGAGAAACTGGACCTTTTCAGCCTCCGCAAGAGAAGGTTGAGAGGCGACCTGGTGGCTGCCTATAAGTTCGTCAGGGGGGCACAGAAGGGAATTGGTGAGTATTTATTCACCAAGGCGCCCCCGGGGGTTACAAGAAATAATGGCCACAAGCTAGAGGAGAACAGATTTAGATTGGATATTAGGAGGAACTTCTTCACAGTTCGAGTGGCCAAGGTCTGGAACGGGCTCCCAAGGGAGGTGGTGCTCTCCCCTACCCTGGGGGTATTCAAGAGAAGGTTGGATGTGTATCTAGCTGGGATAATGTAGGCCCAGCACTCTTTCCTGCTTATGCAGGGGGTCGGACTCGATGATCTATTGAGGTCCCTTCCGACCCTAGCATCTATGAATCTATGAATCTATGCCTGTAGTGGCTCAGGCTAGAAGCAGGGGCACTAGAGCAGCCCTCTCTTCCTTTCTATGGGGCTGAGCTGAGTGGCAGCATAGCCAGGCCCTGGCAGGATGCTCTGAGTAGGGAGGGGTGTAAACCCTGACCCTAGCCTGAACTGTCTCAGGCTTTTCCCTGCTCACTGCTCAGGAGGTGGGAGTCTCCAGGCCTGGGCTAGCAGTCTGAGGCAAATGTTGGGAGGAGCGGGGTACAGTACATGCATCTGTTGATGATACTGAGCTTTTCAATCTCCCTCTCCCTGTCTGCAAACCTGAAAGGGCTGCAAGCCAGCAGGGGGTGCTGATAAAACCACAGAGTTATTAGCCCATTAGCAAAGCGTATCTTCTCTAATTAGTTCAAGCTCTTCTTAAACAGCTTTTTCCAAGGAAGGAATGGAGGCACATTACTAGCTCCCCTGTTTATTAGCTCCAAAAAGCTCTAAGTGGACACTGTTCTGTCTGCCTGTCCCAGTAAAATTGGAGACACACACACACAGAGACACCTCTCAGCATTAGCTAGCCTACCACATGCCTAGGATCCATGGGGCTGAGGTCCATGCTGTGGTAGATGGGAGGGAGGGAGGGGTGAGCAGAGATGGAACCCAGGCAGACCCTGCTGTGCCTCCAGTTGCCCCCCTCCCCCCACCCCGAGCTCTGGCTGGGGTGGGCGCAGCCTGTTCTTTGGAGCAGAGAGCATGGTGAAGTCCAGCCTGGATACAAAGCATCTTGGATGCTGGGGTACTCTGGTTTAACTGAAACCAAGAAGGGGTCTGGGACAGACATCACATAAACCAGTTTGACCCAAATCAGTTAATTCTGATACTACATTCAATCACATTTATCTTAAACCAGTTTCAGCAGTTTCAGCTTATGTTCTGTTACAGGTTTAAACCAGTTTCTGATCATTTAAACTGGTTTGTGTGTAATGTCTGTCCCTAGCCCCTATCAACACAAGTAAGGAAAAGGATAAATTATCCCAAAATGTGACCAGTAATAAGTGCTGCATTTACTCAAATTCAGGATGAGGTTCCTTTCCCCGATTTAACATGGGGGAACATCCCCTCATCTTGGATTTGAGTACAAGCAGGCAGCGGCAGTGGAGCAGGGGCTGGAGGAGTGGAGGGTAAGCAGCTGTTCTGGATTAGATTCCAGCCCTGACCTGGGTTTGGGGACAGATCTTCAGCAGCTGCCTTTCCCCTGCCACCTATCCCCTGAAGCTTTTGGGCACTTAATGTGAAATAGGATGTTGCCCTAACTGATTTTAACTAATTGCTTGTTTCCAGTACATCCATGCAAGTCTGAGGATGTATAAAGAGTAGATGTACTGAATAAGAAAAGACCATTTTGAAGAGTTGTTTATATACAACATGTTATGCAGGTTGTCTAATGACTGATTATGTTAGCTTTACAATTTAAAATAAAATGCTTCATAAATATAGTTTATATGCTTCAGAAATCTAGGTTGAATGGGAAGTGTTGATTCAGAGGAGCTTGCCTGTTCCTGGGAAGATTACCAGAGCAGCAAATACATCAAGAAATGTATGGGAACAACACAGAAGCTCTTGTTCCTGCTTTTATTGAATGGGCATGTATGCAATGCTTTTGATAGTATTACTGCTTTCAAGAAAAGTCATAAAAACAGATTGTTAGAACCTCAAATGATGTTGCTCAAACAAATCTCTTCCATTTGTCTTCAGAAGCACACTTGAAAGGCTTAAGATGAGATTTTGTAAAGGATAGCACTACTTCTGAGAAATCTGTGGCTTTTCTATACTGTGCCAAATTTGCCTTCTAGTGAGTGGCCATCCAGGATTCAAGCATCATGATCCCAACACAAACAGAAAATAAATACAAAAATTGCTGTTCAAAGCCATCCTAAGAAGTTCAGCCTCTCAGAGAAGAAAAATCAATCAGAAATATTGTGCCTCCTCCAAAACTGTTCTTCTCCTCCTTTGCCTGTTCTTTTTCCAACTAATTCCTGCAAACTTTTCTTCTAAACTTTGCTGGTTGCTAACTACTATTTACAAGTTTTTGACAAAATCTCAGTGGGAAAGGTACTCTATTTTAATACTGCGAGATTTTTGTTTGAGCACAGCCTTTTAAAGTGACCGTAGAATACTCCAACCTGTGTTTACTGGTTTCTCCAAAAAAAATAAATCTTTTGTCTGTGACACCTTTCATAGAGGTAAGGTAAACTGCAACAGAAAAATGGAAAATGAAAATTAAGTTAGGGTCAAAATTAAGTACTGAATGAGTACTTAATACACATTCATTAATACATCGTAATTACTGCATATTAGTTTAGTCCTTCCTTAATGAAGTACTAACTGAATGCACAGTAACTACTTTTAGTGTGCAGTAGTGCCAGCTCATGGTTTTTTGTGATGTTTGCCTTGGAGCAACCTATAACACTGCTCATTAGGTTATTAGCATGCTTTTTGGCTGGCTCGCTACTGCGCTGTGTTATTAGGCTACCACACAGTAAGCATTTTGTGTAGATGCCCAGTATCTCCTCTATCCAAGTTATAAAGGGCATTTAACAGAGAGACAGATTTTATACAAATACACATTTTTTGTTTAATATTTTTCTCCTTGTTACAGTCTTGGTACTTCTTGTTTCACTTGTGCCCCGTAACATTAAAAACACAGTGACTTGTAGTGAGAATTTTACTGTTTGTGAAGTCATAATCTGATGTATTCTATAGCATCATGAATAACCCACTAAGTGCCAGGAGGCTTATGTTAGAGACAATTTTTTAAAAGGTTTGTTAAAACTTATTTTTGTGCTGAATGCCCCTTTTCTCGATTTAAGGGAACATTCAGCTCCAAACCCAGGCTCAACTCAATTTTCATTTTTGATTTTCAGGTCACCTTTAAGCTCTAGAAGCTGCCAATGTTTATTGAAGACAGATTTTCATTGCTGCTTGGAAAGCTATTACTAAGCAATGAACAGCAGTTCTGGAAGCCCATAGAATTTACAGTTGTGCCCAATTTTCAAAATATAAACCAATATACTTAGCTCATGAATCTAATTGCTGATGCCATGAAACAAATAGTATTGTACAGTTTGAACTTTCTCCCTTACTTTGAAGAGTGTTAATTATGTAGTTTAATTATGAGATCTGGAGCATGCCATTTAGGGGTTGTCTACCTGATACAGTTGTGAAAATTGTGCTAAATCAAGCTAACTATGTTTCTTGTACCCACAAAGCTGTAGGCACAACCCATAATATGGAGTGGGTGGAATTGTTACTGCTACATGATCCTTTCAGGGCATGTCTACAAGTGCAATTAATATAAAGCAATGAACTCTAGCAAGTATCATACCGGACTTTATTGCTTCCAGGTACTGTATTTTGAACATGTGCCCAGGGCCACAGCACATGATAGGATCCTGCTAACACAGGACTGCTCCAACTCAGCTCAACATGCTGCCGAGGGGCTGGCTAGGGCACAAGGATGCTTCAGTGTGGGGCCAGCAGGCATGCAGCCCTCATACTGAAGTTTCCTTGTGCCCTAGCCAGCCCCATCAATGTCTACATGTGTGTTGTTGAACATTAAAAAACCCCACCACGGGATAGTACTTGTATTTAAAAGTACTAACTTGCAACCTAATAGGTCCACATGTGTAGATGCTGAGATGTTTATTGCAGAGCTAATTAGGCAACCCCACAGTAAACTTCTCATGTAGACGCAGCCTTAGTGGTACAAGTTATTCCTACTCTCCACAAAGCTTTCCAGCTACTTCCATTCCAGCTAGTTTTCCTCCTTGCTATCTTTGACTTGTCACATACCTAAAATGTATATGCTGCAAATGCATTCTAAACTTATTCAACAAGAAGCATTTGGATGCTTATCTTGCTGGGATCCTTTGACACTAGCTGACTTCCTGCCCCTGGGTCAGGGGGCTGGACTTCAAGGTCCCTTCTAGCCCTAACGTCTATGAAATCTATGAAATTACCACTAAAGCATTTCATTGTTGCAATATACAAGGATGCAGTATTAAATATGCCCTATTCATTCTCAACTATTTGAAATATTTCATTATTTATTAGGAAAATTACTGTCAGGAAGGGTCTTTCTGGAAGAAGTGGGTGGTTTGATTTGACCAGATTATTTGCTTGTGAATATCACATACTAAGGAGGCACCACTCATGCGGTTTTCTTTTTTTTTTCTTTGCTCAAAGCATAAAAATAGGATTACTGTGTTTGTGTGCATTGCTAACTTAGCTATATTGTTATATGTCAAAGGCTGAAGAAGGGTTCCTGCAGACACTGGAAAATGAGAAGGGATTGAAGAAGCTGATTGCAAGTTGTGCAGCAGAAAGCCCAGCTCTAATGCACTCTCCATAACTCCAGAGCTCTTAATTTTCACAGGAGAGGGGCTCTCTTCTGTGTACCTCCTATGATGCTTTAGATGAAATCCAGCTCACTGATACACAGGAGCTCTGAAGCTCGAGACAGTGCTTAGCGTCAACAGAGCTTTGAAGTCTCTCAGAATGAGGGTTCTTCCTTTATATATTTTCTATTTTATCAATTTTTTCCCTTAAACTATACTCCCCTACCTTCATAAATAAGGGAATTCTACAGAAAGAGCTATTAATAGAATATCAAGACTTATTGGTTTAAACACACAAGTCCTTAAAAACGTACCTCCCCTCTATCACAGACTGTGATGAAGTTCTTGAAAAAAAGGTCTTTTGTTCATTATTCATTCTGCCGCAAAAACAAACAGGAAAATCCCTGTGAAAATATGATTAATTTGAGCTAAAACCTTTGTTGATTATGAAAAGAAATCTCATCAGTTTCTGTTTAAATTCTCTGGATTTCTATTGTCTGACAGGGAAAATTCAAAACTCTTAGAATGTAAAATATATGATTTTTTTTAATTCATGTTTTAAGTGTAGTTGTAATACATTGGTACTCAGAGGCCTTAAGAGTGAGACAGGTTCCCACTAACACTGTACAAATAAATAGTACAATATAGTCTCTTTCCCAATGAGTTTTCATTTTAAGGACAAGAACTGGCTTCAGGCAGGTACCCTGACTACATAGATGCAGTTGGAAGTTCAAGGCAAGTCAGATGAAGGACTCACCACAAGAAAAGTATTATTACTATTTCTCTTTTGTAAATGGGGATTTGAGGCACAGAGAGAGAAAGCAACATTCATAAAATAATATACAAAGTCTGTGAAAGCATGCAGATGTAACGAGTTATAGTGCATTAGCCTAACAGAAGATCAACCACCTGTATTAGTGTTTGGCAAGTATAAAATAAAATACAGTAGAGAGATGGGAGGAGACAGGATTCAGATTTAATAGCAAAACAAAATCCCCTTTTTCCCCCTAAATATATGTACACAATAGTTAGGTAGTCATATAGCAATATCATGTATACATCAAGCATGCTAAGACAATAATTTATAGGAACTATAACAGATAAGAAAGCTGCTAGTCAAAAGAATTAGTTATTAAGAAGTAAATCTCAGAATTCTCTAAGGTTACTTTTGCTCCCAAAGGTTGTCCTATCTAGACTTGCCAATTCTTTCTTTTAATTATGGCACTTCAGTTTTCAATTTGCCAGTTTCTAACATCTGATGACATTTTTTTTTCATTATTGCAACTGGTCTGAGCAGAGACTGATTTTGAACTATATCCAAATCCAAATCAGGTTGCAAGTCTTCTTTCGGTGTATCTTTACTTCCGTTTCCCCAAACTGCTCAAACTTAGGTAACTCACATTAGGAACATAAGTCCTTACATAGGCACCAAAATAGTTGGCTTGATTTTCAGAAATTCAGGGTACTTGGCAACCCTTGATAAGGTCAATGATCAGTGAAGTCAGTGCAAAGTATGAGGTTCTTGGCACTTTTGAAATTTAAGTCACTGTCCTAGCTGCCTGTACATGCCAGCTAGCCTCATTGAGGCACCTAGGTTTGGAAAAAAAAATGCCATTGTATGTTATCATAAACCATGTATAGAAAAGTCCATTCAACTTCACCCAAACCCAACACATCCCATAGATTTGACCTACCATGGCTCTTTTTCCTGCTTTGTCACTGGAGTCAATGGGACCATTCAGGTGTGTACATTCATGCAGAACATTTTTCAATATTGGAGATATAGACATTTATCACATTATCTATTAAAGTCTGTAGGTCCTTTGAAAATGATAAATCCCCAGAAATGTCTACTGGCAATTACAACAAGCCATTTATTATTATGTACTATTTATCTGTTTCTAGGATGTAATGGCAGAATGATAAGGGTACCATATTTACTTAAATTCAAGGCACAGTGTTTTTCCCCTTTTAACATTGAGGGGAAATGCCTAGCCTTGGATTTGAGTACCATGGCAGTGCCAGAGCCAGAGCTGTTGTTGCTGCTTCTGCTGCTGTCTGGTCAGGGAAAGGGCCAGGGTGGCTTTTGTGGCAGGAGATGGGGCAACACAGCAGGGGTGTGCAGGCATGGAGAGCATGGTGAAGATGGCACAGTGGCAGAGGAGCCACTGTGGCATTGGCTGTGGCATTGGCTTGAGCCAGAGGCCAGAGCTGGAAACATCACTGCCGCTGGGGTGAGGCCAGAGGTACTATTAGCTTTGTGGCCTGGAGTGGAGACAGAGCCAATGCTACTGTGTAGGTTAAGTAGTGGCAGTGAGGAGGCAAGCAGCACTGGTGGCAAGTCCTGAGTGGGAAGAGAAGCAGAAGTGGGGAAGGTACTGGACAACACTGGCACCAGAGCAGGGAAGGGGCTGGGGTCAGATTGCCTGCACCTCTGCTACGGCTTTCTCTGTCAGAGTGGTGAGTGAATTTAAGACAACCCTCACAAACTTCTAATTAGATTCTATACATGACAAATTATAACAAATTTATAATTTTACATGTATAGAATCTAATTATGGGGGGTCATCTTAAATGCAAAGCAGAGGCGATGTGTAAGGGGTGCACGTGGGTGCACATGCACCCCCTGACTGTGTCAGTGCACCCCTTACAAAAAGGTGCCGTTGGCACTCTTGGCACTGTCTGTGGGTGGTCGCCATTCCCCACCCTGCTGCTGACACAGCCAGTGGCATTTGCAGGCAGTCTGCAATCCCTGCTGGCCGCAATCCCCACCCTGCTGACAGCACTGGCTGCATCTGCAGGAGCTCTCCCACTTACTGCCGCTGTGCTCCCACTGCCGCCAGCACAATCCCACTGCCACAGTGCCCCCCCACCCCCAGCCACCTGGAGCATGCATTGTTCATGTTTCAAAGTCTTGGATTCAGGTAAATACAGGATTTTGCTGCAAATCTACAGGCTGAATTTAGAGGCTTATGTCATATTTGTGCTTGACCCAGATGTAAATTGGTGGTTTGCTTGTCTGTTGGGCTGGGAATGTTAGTCACATCATTTCCTTGTATTCCATAGTATGGGAAAGGCACAACAGATCCTATATACACTCTCAATAGACCAGTATGTTTGGATGGACCTTTGGTTCATTTATAATCCAAAAAGAGATAAGAAAAGACACACCCACACACATACACAACAGAATGTGATTAACATTATTTTGGTTAAGAATGTAATTATATGTATGGAATATATATTGTTCAATACATTTACAACATCAAGTATATTGCAACCCAGAAGACTAAATTCAGTCTTGTTTGCCAAAGGAAGACATGAAATGAACCATTATGTGTCAGCCCAAAGTAGTGGTTTTCCATCTGTGGTCCATGGACCCATGGGGGTCCACAGACCATGACTAAGGGGGGGCTACAAAAGATGACTATGCTCATTCAAAAGTATGTGAATACCCACATTTACAATTCAAAGGGTTCCACACCTACATTCACAATTTCCAAAGGGGTCCATACCTCCATTTGAAATTGTTTAGGAGTTGGAAATAAAAAACTGTTGAAAACCACTGGTCAAAACTTGTCTTTATACAGTGGGTGTTTACCCACTGTAAATGTTTTAAGGGAGGGAAGCCTAGGCCAGGGGTAGGCAACAGGTGCTATAGTTTGGCATGCAAGCCTCGGGGAGGGAAGAGTCTGGGGCTGCACGGCCACAACAAGGATTGGGCCCCTTGCAGTTTCCCTGCAGTCTGCCAACTTAAAAGTCAAGGTTGTGGGTGTTTTTGGCACTCTGCCCAAACTGTTGCTGACCTCAGCCTTAGGCTTTATTTCCTATGTCATCATCTGATATATTCAGGAGAGTTGGTTAAGCTGATGCAGTTTCTGTGGATTCTAAATTAGAAAGCAGGTCAGGACTCTCATCATAACTAGTGCAACTTTTTCATAATTCACGGAATAGTGTTTCACTGAATTAATACCAGTGTGATTAATGTATTGAGCCAGTAAAGTAGGAAAACACCACGTTAAAATGTTCCAGTGATAGAAAATCCACCCCAGTCCTTGGTAAATGGTTAATTACCCTAATTGTTAAAAACTTATTCTTGCTTTATTACTCAGCTAAATTTGTCAGTCTAAATTGTATTATTCTTTTCTTATACCTTTAGTCTACTAGATTTAAGAGCCCTCTATTATCAAATGCTTTTGCTATTTATATTCTCAGGGATTGTGATGAAGTCTCCTGGAGTAGTTTAAATTACATTTAAGGAATATTTCCAGTCTTTTAGTCATTCTTGTGGCTCTTCTCTGAACTTGCTCAATATCCCTTTTAAATTGCCACAGTATTCCAGTAGCCAGAACTCCAGTAACCAAAGGAGACCAGACAGCTTTCCATTGAAATCTACCACTGAATGTACCAAAATTTGTTGAACCCAAAACATTTACACAAAACATTTCAGTCTTTACAAATCTGGCATTATCCATTAAAACTCTTTTTCCTCTGAAATTTCCCTTCAGCTCTAGCCTTGATCCCCTGCTTCACCTGCTGTTCAGAGATTTACATCATCAAAAGCCAATGAAATCCAGGAGTGATTTTGGCCTAAGAATTAAGAGTAGAAAGAAAAGCTTAACATATTCTTGCAAATTCTAATTCGTAGACTACAAACAACTCAAAAATATTTTCCCACCCTCTGTCAGAATTGAAAGTAGTATAACATGAAGACTACTTTCCTCCAGTATTAACTCCAGGAAGTTGACAAAATAGTCTAAGATTGATGATTCCATAAATAACTCCTAATTTTCCTCCTAAATCTAGAGGTGTAGTGACAATATTTTTAACAAAAAGCTTGGAATGAAAGTTTAAGAGCCCAAAATGGATGAGGAAAGAAGATTTATTATAATTTTATTATGCATAGACTGGGAAGAAATTATTTGGCAAAATAATTATATTCTAAGTATATCTCAATATCTCAAATTTTTCTTTCACAGCACATGACATGAGAATGGAATTTAAAATACTATTGCAAAAAGAATAATACTTAAAGATTTATATATCTATATATCTATAGATATTTTCATATTTTCAATGGTGAACATAGATAGTTTTGACACAGAGCATGATTCTTCTGTTGCTGTTGATACTGATATAGTTTATGACTCCATGTACTGTCTCTGAGATTGGAGGCTACAGCTTTCAAAGACATGAAGTTCTCTGAACACAAACCCCATAGCACTGTGAAAACACTTAAAAGCCTAGACCTTTCTGACGGGGGATTATTGAGTAAAAAGCATGTGCGCAACATCCATGTGGTGTCAAACTGAAGAGTAAAGTCGAAGAACAAAGATGAAATCTGTTTTTGCTTCCTCATCACTCTTATAATTTAGGTACATATTATTGAGATGTTTCTTTTGTTAGCTGGAATTCTGATTATGGCAGCATTTAGGGAGTACTTCCCCAGAGGAGGAAAGGGAATGTTTCAAGCATTCCTGATAGATCATGCAGTAAAGGCGTGTTTTTCAAACATGATAAGCATTTCAATGGAAGCTGCTGAATCCTGAGAGCTGTCTAAAAGCAACCCTCATATAGTCAAGTATAGGCGCTGGGGATACCACAGTATCTGAAAAAGGATTGAAATAAAATGGAGCAGGACCTGAGGAGTAAGAATGATTCCGTGCAGACCAAACTATTTTTGTGTGTGTATGTTTGGCTTTTTAATTGTTGTTATTTTTATTTATTGGACATTCTGCCATTTCACTCCAGGCTGCTGGTTTACCTTTCATTTAACTGGCTGGAATTCTGTCCCTGCTTCTAGTCTCTGAAACTAATACATTTGTTCATCTTCTCCTGCTTTGATCTGTGCTTGGCAGGAATCCAGCTGAGGTTGAAGGTAAAGGTAATGCTACTCCTACACACTCTACCCATAAAATCAGGTTTGGCAGTTTGAGACTGAAGCCTGAATACCATCCAAACCAGATCATATTTGAAATAAGATCATATATGCTTGATGGGCTTGATTGCTTGCACTTGATTCCCCGGCAGTGATGTTCAAATACATTTATTAGCTTTGTTGTGTTCCTCAGCCTAGTTCTTCCTTCACTGAGGTTTTAATATCTCACCAGAATTCACAGGCTCATTTGTTTTTTGTGGGTTTTTGCTGAGTTGTTAGGCTTTCTTGAAAGTGGTCACGGTAGGGTGTGGTCATTCTCCTAAGTGATGACCAGCTACTCATGGTGTCAAATAAAGGTATTGCCTACAGTGATCTTCATTATTTAAAGCTTCCCCTCTTTTTTACATGGTTTGATCTGTATTAAAACAGTCAATTATGCTGCTATTTAAATTACAGGACAAGTCATAAGGTCACTGAGATAACCGGGCAGTTCATACTCATTAGCACTATCTGTCATACCAGGCTCTTTGCAATCTTAGCTTCCCTTGCATAGAATTATGCTCATAGAGTCGCATAATTAGGAGTGGGCAAGAGGGGCATCTGGCCTGGATTCTAAGTTAGGAGGGGTGCTGTAGTCACTCCCCACCTCCTCAAAGTCCACAGCCTGGCACCATAACCTTATTGGGAACTCCAAAACAGTCCCCAGCTTTAAAAGCAACAGCTGGGGTGGACACAGCAGGTGGCAGTTCAACCAGGACATTTTCCGAGTTCCTAGCATGGGTAAGACTATTGTACCCTGCCCCCACTTTTGAAACTGTGCCCCTGCTTTCAGAACCCATGCACCCTCACTGGTCTCAGAACTCATGTGTTCACTGTGGGAAAACGCCTCCTGCTGGAAAATAACAGCATATTCTGTAGAGTATGTGCATGGTTGCCAGAATATCTGCTGCAAGAGCAATACTGAATCAGCCACACAATGATAGCCAGTGGC
Source organism: Crocodylus siamensis (assembly GCF_052110815.1). Taxonomy (NCBI): domain Eukaryota; kingdom Metazoa; phylum Chordata; order Crocodylia; family Crocodylidae; genus Crocodylus; species Crocodylus siamensis. Next base: position 310,739,758 of record NC_143395.1, read on the forward strand.
CAAAGGAACCCAGAGGCAGGTTTTTGTAGGATCTGTTTTCAGTAATTGATAGATGCCAATATTTTTTGTCCCATTTAAAAAAATGCTTCCCGTGGGCTGGATTGGAAATTGATAAAGTTTATTTTATCCACTTTAAATTGATAACATTTATTTTATTTTTCCTGCAAGAAATGTCACCCCCATCCCAGACTGTGATTTGAAATACTAAGAAAGTTGAATGTTTTTCTATAGACTATATTTCTGGTTTCTTAGGGACATTTTAAATTCTTCCATCAATCAGTTGTCAAGTGAAGCATGTCTGTCTGATTTATGCCATACAAAAAACAGTTTTGAGACTCACACTAAGTGCTGCTGCTTTCAGTAGGATGCTACAGTAATGTTTTCTATTAACCATTGGTGATGCGTAGGGGGTGCATGTGGGTGCACGTGCAACCCCTGAGCGGGGCAGTGCACCCCCTGCAAAAAGTCACTGCCAACACTATCAGCAGTGCCTGCGGGCGGTCGCCGCTTGCCACCCCTGCCCTTTGCCACCGACACCACTGGCAGTGCCTGCGGGAGATCCATGATCGCCTCTGACCGCCACTGCCACTGCCAGCAGTTCATGCTATTAACTAAATAAAATATTCCCCTTCCAAAAATGTATATTCCATATGACACTAAAACTGGACCCTTCCTCATTACAAAGAAGGGAAAGAATACTTTAAAAGGGATGAAATGGACACTCATATGGGGATATAAAAGAGAGCCTGAAAGAAGTGTTTAGCAGTGAAAGAGAAGAGTTTTACAAGAGAAGACCAAGCCAAAGAAGCTGACACCATGAGTATGCGCAAGGTTTAAATAAAAATATACCTGACTAGGCTGAAGCAAGCTAAAATAGAGGCTCTGACTAGCTTATTTGAAGAATTAAAGAAAGGCTTAGGAAGAGACTGAGGCTGAGAAAGATCTGGCAAGGATTATGGGGATGTTACTGATGGGAAGGAGTCCTGTGTGGATAGACAACAAATTCTAAGGGCAATTGCAAGGGGAGGACTGATGAAAAGAAGCTGTAGGAGACTGCATGCCAGGAGATACTGATATGTCTTCATTATGAGAGGTGCTGTGCTCTGTCAGGAAGGCCCTTCTCTCCTCAGAGACCTCTTATTGATTTAACACCTAGGTGCATCAGGTAAGTCATGTAGGGAAAATTGGAAATGAGAAGATGGTTTGGATTTTATGTAGAACACAAAGACTGCACCTTGCCTGAAAAAAGAGCAGTGATGGGTGGAAATTTTGAATGTGTGGTAACAGTTACTCTGCTTTGTTATGTAAGGATAAATCCAGAGTAATCTAATAAATTAACTGGTATTTCTCTGGATTTATCAGTGAAATGAAGAAACATTTGCCCATGATGGTCAAAATTAAGAAACTGAATTCACCTTGCCACATTTCCTAGTTAAAAATAGCTGCTGAATCCAATTCTGTAGTCTAGTTAAAGCTCCCACTAGACACAAGAATATATTTTTTCTCTTCTGAATATCTCTGTAACAAACCTCTTGCAATATTCAACAGCAGTGGTGCTCAACCTCCAGCCCACAGGGCAAATCTGGCCCTTGGGGGCATGTTATCTGGCCAGGGCTCCCCATAGATCTGCAAATTTGGCATCAGGAGAACACTGACAGCAATAATTGCTACAGTTTGCAAGTCATAGCAATGAAAGCTGCCACTGTTTTAGACCCACAGGGATCCCTATGGGTTGAATAACACAGTTCCCTGTGTGGGGTTGGAGCAGCCTGTAGTTTTGCATCACAGAAAGATATGACATATGGGGCCCAGCCAACACACAGGTCCCTCCCCAGAATGAACCTGCTCTAGGTATCTGGCCAATGGACTGGTTTTTCCATCCAAAACCTGGCCTAATATAGCAGCTTATCAGTTTGTATATAGCCTGCAGAGAAGAAAAGTAAGCTGGTAGGGAACAAGATTGGTTTCCAATAATGCATTTTTACAGATCATTTCAATTGCAATCAATATACATTTTCTGAAGGAACCATGGGCTTTGTTACATGTTGGACTTCGAGCTACTCAAATGTTGACTGGTTTTAGTGCTAGCTTGAGTTTGGAGAAGTTACACCTCAAGACTAAAAGCCTTCTTTGACTGTCTCCCACCGGCATAGCTGTGACTTGCCACTAGAGAGCTGCTGACTAGGAGTTACAGCTATGAATTGTGACTAGTGTTGGTGAGACAGGACAGACTTCTATCCATGCTGCAGGTCAGAATGTGTAAGAAATGGTCGGGGGATGGGATGAAGCCAGGAGAGGGAGAGTTACTGGGATGGAAGTGGATAAGGAAATGGGAAGTGGAAAGCAAATAAGGGTGGGGGAAGTGTGATGAAATGAAGGAAGTCAGCCACTGAAGGATAAAATAAAAAGAGGTAAAAAACATAAAAAGAAACAAAGAGGAAGTAAATATTAAAAATATGGTTTTGTGCTTTCATAAACTGGAATTTGGGATTGGGGATGGGGGTGCGGGTCATGCTTCCCACAGTGGCAGGGAGGTGAGAGCAGTGAGCGAAACCACTTTAGGGGGATCTCCTGCACCTGCCCCAATGTAGCCCCCTGCTTTGTTCTATTCTTACCTCGTCAAGACTCCATTCCTGCACCAATCCATCCTGCAACAGAGCTAGCTGGCATGTGCTCTGCAGGTTGTTTGCACTGAGTTACACCCCCAGGAGTGGGAAGTGACATCTCTGTGGGTGGGAGGGAGAATTGGCTTGGTGCCAAAACCTCCTGGGCAGTAGAGTCCAGGTGATAGACAGTTTGTCCACACAGAACAGGGGAGAAGACTGCATCCTGGGATGCTAGAGGATTGCACTCATCTGTGTGGCTCATCTGTGGGGGGTGGCCACATATTAAAGGAACACAAGCTGTGAAACGCAGATCAGGGATAAACCTGCCTTGGAATGGCATAACTTTAAGCCACCTAAAATGTGCTTAAAACTAGTTTCAGGTATTAATGTGTGGACAATCCTGGTGTTAAGAATTCCAGGAGCCTCCTAAAATCGATGTATAACAAGGGCCTATGATCCCCTGCTTCTGGCTGTTTAGCCAGTTATCTATCCACCTTTTAGTGGTTTTATAGATCCCACATTTCTCATTTGTTTGCAAGAAGGTCATATGGGATTTGTCAAAAGCCTTACTGAAGTCCAGATGCACAATACACTGCATCCCCTTCATCTACCCAACAAGTCACTTTGTTGAAGAAGGAAATTTCTTGTTAGTAAATCTATACTGACTTATGTTCAGCCTTTTCTTCTTCAACTGTTTAAAAATGGATTTCCTTATAATAGGTTCCACTAACTTCTCATGTACTGATATTAAGCTAACAGTCTAGAATTCCTCAGTTCCTCCCAGGGTTGGGTGTGAAGGGACAAAAGTAGGTGTGCTTTCAAATTAGTCTTATTGAGAGAAAAAAGTGATAGACTGTTAAAGCCAATGTAGACTATAGAAGATCTAGAGCAGAAGTGACATTGTCAAATTGGGTGATGCTGGGTAGCTCCTTTATGCTGCTAAATTGACTTTGAATATGAATAATCCTGTGTCTGATCTTTACACTAGTCTAAACCTGGAGATAATCTCTGTAAAGAATTGGCACTTTTTTCCTCCTTTTTTCTTTACTGGCTTATTTTACAAAGCCTTTGCTGCCTCAGCAGCTTAGATCTCAGCAGCTGTCTTCTTGAGATGGTATGCATTAGTGATAACAAGACTGTTTAACAAAAGAGGGAAAATGAGAGACAGAGAAAGCACTGACAGGTTTAAAATGGTGCTTTCACAGTTTTTTGTAACAATAAAATATGGAAAAAATCTTTGTAGATCCTTTTAGGATGGGTTTAGGATTTTGTTGACATGAAATTGTATAGTTTTGGTATGATAAACAACAAATGAATCACATGACTCAGTCAATCCATAACCTTCTGGGTAGTGAGACTGGAGAACTGCTTTACTTTTGTATCTTTTGATCAGCACCTTGCATGGGAAAAATAAAATGAGTCTCAAGGAAGCCTTCTTTGAACAAAAGGAAGGAAAACTACATCAACATGCCAGCCACAAATAGAACAAAGAAACTGACAAAGTTGGTAAAAAAGGTTTTATATCTAAAAATGTTCTTTACTGATAGTCGTTTCATCACATAACATAGCTTAAAGAACATAAAAAATATAGCAGGTTAGAAAAAGGAACATAGTACCATTGGAGCAATTAGTAGTCAAGCCACTGTAGAACAGGCAAAATCATGGTTATATAGCTCAGGTATGCTGAATATAAGGGTAAGTGACTGGCAATTTGTAACAAGCTAAAATAGTCAGTCAGTCTTCTCTTAAAAGTTTTCTTTAGGGGAAGTGGAATAAAAAGTGACATTAATTAGCTGAACAGAATAAAAAAGGGTATATAAGTTATAGCAACATAGTTTCTACCACAGCCATGGCATCTTAAATTGTCTTAATTAGGATGTTATAAATCCTAAAACCACTTCAGAACAAAACCTACAAGTGGGTATTCATGCCACAACGATTTCTAAAGTCTGTAGTCTTCTTGAACACCATAGTGATAAGGATGTTTTAAAATATCTAGATGGATGGAAACAGAGGGTGAACTTACAACAACTCCGACTTATACTAAAAGTCAACAGAAAAATGAATACTTCTAATAATTGTTCCAAGACAAGTGAAAGTCAGTGGTTTGAACGGTTGTATATCATGACAGTTTGAATTTCAAATGTTTGTGTGGAAGGAAGGGGTCATTTCCCACGGATCAAACTAATGATGGTACTGAGAGAAGACGTCAGATTTCATATGGTTCTGATCTATGAATTGGCAGTGTTTATAGACAGAATTGCTCTTAGGGGTGTGTTGTATTTATGTACACACGTACTGTATTCAAACAGTATTTATCTTCACTAATGTGATCTGATATACTCAAAAGTTTAGGCTTTAAAATCAGGTTCCAGCATATTGCATGTCCAAAGATCTGGCTTACCACTGCACAAATTGCTAAAAGGGCATATCACATTTTAGAAGAGTTTTAGTTATGCAGCAGTGAACGTTAGCACTTTAGACTAAATGTACAATCTCTTCAGTGAGTGATGTAGATGGTTGAAGATGTTATTTTAAAATCATGACAGCTTGTAGGCAAACAATAAAATGTTGCCCTGGCAGAAGCTGTCTTTATTTCCTTACAGGTATTTCCCAGTAGAAATGATCATGAGAACTGTAAAGTTTTTGAAGTGATGCAGGAAGTCCCCATGATTATGTCCTTAAGTAGTGGGTAGTCATTGGTAGCCACTCTAGTCTGAAAACTTAATTAAATATTGATTAGTTGTCCAGTTTCACATTTCTTCACCACAAGCAGACTATCATTTTATGCAGGGCTGTGCAAACTCAACTCCTGTTGACTGTGATTGGAGTTGAAGGTATTTGGTACTCTACAATACAGCCCATTCCAAGCCCTGGTGCCAGTTTAATCTGGGAATATGTGGAAATGGGCAGCAATGAATATAGAAAAAGATGCATCAACTCAGGTTGACTTCAGTGGGCCCTGTCAGGAAACTAGGACATGGCTGGTCTTACCTAGTGGTTAGACACCCAACGAATAGGGGGAGTCCACATTGGTTCTCATTGGGGTGGTGGTACAGTGTCTAGTGTCAGAAATGGATTTGGGAGATGCAACAAAAGTGAAAACAGGCCAAGATCAGAAGCCATAGCTGGAGACAGGGTACACGTAGGGTTGACCAGGATCAAGAGATAAAAGCCAGAGCTGAAACTTAAACCAGAACCAAGAACTGACAACTGGAATCAGGGAGTGCCAAGGATCTTGTCAGAACTGGAAGTGGAAGTAGGAAGTGGGAGCCAGACCCAGCTAGGTAATACACAGGTCAGGAGCAGGATACTTCACCTTTGCCTGAATAAGAATCCTACAGGCTGGGCTTGGTTTTATGGCCTGGAGCAGGTGGGGCCTGCTGCCTGTGGCTTCAGGGGATTGAGGCTCCCAGCTTACTGCAGGTATTGCCCGTTCTGGGGATGACTTGCCCTGACTTCTGAATGGGACTGCTAGGCTCCAGATACTAATCTGGCCTCATTACAGGTCCTCACTACAGCTGTGCTCTTGTGGCTCTGGATAAAGCAGTATGTGACTCACTGAGACACCTGCTTTCCAGTCTTGCATCAACAGCAACTTCCTAGCACCTCTGTCAGTTCCTGGGTGTGTAGGAGTTTGTGTGTGTGTGCATGTATGTGCATGCATGTGCCGGCACGTGTGTATGTATATGTGTGTGTACATGCATGTATATGTGTGTGCGTGTGCAAGTCTGTGTGCCCCCACCACCAGAGATGTAGCTTTGTGAGTTGCAGAATGACATATGGAGTCTCACTATAACATATTAGAAAGGAATATTTATCTGTCTTCATAACTGACATACACATGCACAGAAATAATGCAGGCATGGGGAAAACAAAAAAACAAGGAAAGAGTGAGCAGAGGGAAAAGAGGAAGAAAATGACTCCAGCTCATCTTGTGAGGAGGTTAATAGGGTTGCAATTGACTTCAAACAGGACATTATTAATGTCACCCAGGTGTTCCCATAATGAGTGTCACCCCTCCCCAACAGAAGGGGAAGGCCAGCAGGGCACATGTGCTAGGGTGGAAACTGCAGTCACTTGTAGTTCCCTTCCCACTTTTGTGTCTCAATGGAGGTAGGAGAGAAAGCAATGTCTTAATCGGGTACAAACATTTGTGTGTGTGTGTGTGTGTGTGTGTGTGCGTGCGTGTATATATATATATATATATATATATATATATATATATATATATATAAATATATATAAAAAAAGATAGTGAATTAAAGTGAGTATTTACAGGTCATAAATACTTATAACTATAACTATATACACACCCAAATACAAACGGTAAACATAATGGTCCCAACAATATGAACAGGTAAATACAACTATATATATAGGAATGGAAGGGTAGGGATGGAGGGGTAGGGAAACAGACCCCTGTCTCCCCCTAGCCAGAATCTACACAGCACGTGGGGGAATGGAAAGCCCCTGCAGTGGGGTATTTTTGACCCTCAGCACCGCTTCTCCCTTTCCATTCCCACTTGCTGATTGCTTCAGTAGCTGTAACAGGAGGGAGGGCAAAGAAGTCCTCCAGGCTGGGTGCCTGCCCAAGCAGTCCAGCATGGGGGTACCGGGGAGCCCCTGCCTTGGAGAGTTTCTCCCCACCCCAGCCCAGGCCAGCCCCAGGGAATAGAGGGAATTTTTCCCCTCCCCAACCCAGGCTGCAGGAAACCTCCTGGGGGGAGGCTTGCCCAAGTTGGGCCTGCACCTGAACAAGGGGCTTCTTAACCCCCTGTGGTGGAACAGCAGGGGCTTGGCGATACTTGGCTGGGCTAGCAATGGCCAACAGGCTGGCAAGTGTGCACTAGCACCCCCTGCCTACTGGCTTGGGTCTGTGCAGGCCAATTGAAAACTAAATGTCAGTTCAATTGGTTATCAGTGGGGATCCTGGTTTTCTCTGATTAAAAAAAATCCCCAAATTTTGGATTAAAAAACATAACCCAAAATCCACATTCTTCCGCGATTAAAATAAATCACCACTCTGTCTCTCTCTCTCTTTGTCTCTCTCTCTCTCTCTCTATATATATATACACATATATATAGGGGGGGAGGGAACTATAAGTGACTGCAGTTTCCACCCTAGCACATGTGCTCTGCTGGCCTTCCCCTTCTGTTGGGGAGGGGTGACACTCATTTTGGGAACACCTGGGTAACATTAATAATGTCCTGTTTGCAGTCAATTGCCATCCTATTAACCTCCTCACAAGATGAGCTGGAGTCATTTTCTTCCTCTTTTCCCTCTGCTCACTCTTTCCTTGTTTTTTTGTTTTCCCCATGCCTGCATTACTTCTGTGCATGTGCATGTCAGTTATGAAGACAGATAAATATTCCTTTCTAATATGTTATAGTGAGACTCCATATGTCATTCTGCAACACACAAAGCTACATCTCTGGTGGTGGGGGCACACAGACTTGTACACGCACACACACGGAAGAATGCGGATTTTGGGTTACATCTTGTGTGTGTCTGTGTGTGTGTGTCTGTGTGGCATTTTATTTTAATAAAAAATGTAAGAAAAAATTAAGAAAAATGTGAATTTTGGGTTACTTTCTTAAGTCCAAAAATTGGTTGGAGTTTTTGTTTGCTTGTTTGTTTTTTGTTATCAGAGAAAACCAGGATCCCTGGTTAAATCTAATTCATCCTCAGGCTTTTTGACTGTCTGTACCTAGCCTTAGAGACTTGTATTCTTCAGTTCCATGGGCTTGGAAAGGACATTCCTGATTATAAGACTTAAGCATAGAGTTTGGCTAGGCAAACAGACTGAATTTGAGAATGGGATCAGGTGCACAGGGAGGGACAAGAGGGAAATATACAGGCAGAAGGGATCAGGTATTAGGGGACAGAGCAGAAAGGTGCGTGAACATTAATACACATTCCTGCCAGAGTCTGGATGGAACTCAAAACACCCGAGTCCCCCTATTCCTCTGATGGCAACCAGTACGTCAAAAAAAGTTCCAAATATTTAGAAAAAAAAAAAAATTCTTTAGAAAATGTGAATACTGTTTTGTGGAATATATCTCAAAAAAAAGTTCCAAATATTTAGAAAAAAAAATTTTTCTTTAGAAAATGTGAATACGGTTTTGTGGAATATATCAGTTTTGACAACACTTTTGCCAGGAAATGTTTTCATCCAAGATGGGATTTTTAGTGAAAGAAAGACACTCACCCCAGTGAGTGGTCAGGATACTGAGCAGGCATGTGAGGGACCCAGATTCTATCTAGTCTTTGCTTTGAATCAAGCAGTAATCAAGCTTGATTATGGGCTTCCCACATGCCAGATGAAGGCCCATGCTGTTGGCTATCCCAAGATGCATCTCTCTCAGAATTTCCAGTTGGAATCATTCTGGTTTTTCTAATTAAAACTTGAGAAAGCTAAAGGGAGACTGACTCTGTAGTCTAATGGTTTGGGATTTGGGTGCAAGAAACTGTGGATTAAGTCCCAATGCAATGAATATTTATTTTTTTTACAAAGTAGAAGAGCTCCTGAAGAAAACGTGAAAGAACCTATGTCCAGAATAGTGAATAATCTGGCAGTCAGCTGGGATATGGGAAAATGGAAGATCAGGGGCTTTGACCTGGGTATTCAACATTCCAGGTGAGTACCCTAAACTCTTAGCTATTGCCAGTATCTAGATAGCTGGGTCTTTTTTTTCTGGGGCTGTGAAAGGGGGTTAATTAATATTTTTAAACCCTTTTAAAGATCTTGAGTTAGCCTAATGTGGAATAGAAACTCTGTGAAATATCTAAAAGATTTGCAGGGTGAGAAAACTCATTTCCTGCTCTACTCTGATATGTGAAACCTACTGGAAAAGTACTAGTGCACAGAAAAGGTGACTGCTACTCTACTCAACTTCCTGCTCTCTGGACTGTTCATACATTTCACATCAATCAGTCATCGGATTAAAAAAAAAGAGTAACAAGCCTGAAGCAATATAATCCTCCTAGTAAAGCATGCTAACCACTAAGCAGTAATCGTACAGCTTGCTTACTCTTGCTTATGCTCCTTCTGGTCCCATACATCTTGCATTCATTGCTGCACAGTGACACAGCTTCAAAAGAGTGGGTAATGGGTGCTTCTCCATCTATTTAGCCTATACTGTGGTGGTTTCGGGCTCTCCTACTTGCAGGTTTCCTACTTCCTAGATATCATATAAAGGTAGGTTTGTCTGTTTCTAGATGCATTTTAAAGAAAGAGCCCTGCTAATTTTTTTCAAAGAAGACTTATTTAGAGAGTGGATTCTAGTTTCTTATTCTCAAGTGGATGGAGGTACATCCCTGTTCTATGTGCCAGAGAGGACTGGGATTGCAGAAATACCCTTACACTTAGGATTTTCTATTAGATAACTATTAGAGGCTTCCTGCTTGACATTTCAGTGTTTTGATCACCATTCTGAAATGGGTAGTTTTCCATATTTATTCTTACAAGATTAACTCTGGGTACTAGCTTTCATTCTAGGGGCCATGTGCCTAAATATAAATGTTTTCATTTAGTTTGGTGCCTGAATTTTCCACTTAATCTGACCCTGAGCCCCATTTGGATTTGGCTGTACATACTTGCCAACTTCTCAGGCATGGGAAGGGAGGTTCTACAGATAGTTTTGATATTTCCTAACTTTTGATTGCTTTGGATTTGCAATCTTAGGGCCACATAAGTGCACAGTTCCAACTTGTCTACAGGTAGGAATAGAAGTTACACATAAACCAGCTTAAGTGATCAGAAACTGGTTTAAACCTGTAACAGAGCAGAGGTTCAGTGCACACAAACCACTTTCAAAATGGCTGAAACCGGTTAGAGATAAACCTGGTTGAATGTAGTAATATCAGACTTAACTGATTTAGGTCAAACCGGTTTAAGAAATTTCTGTCCCAGACCCCTTCCTGGTTCAAGTTAAATCAGAGTCCCCCAGCATCCCAGCATGCTTTGCAACCCTGGGCTGGGCTGGATTGGGTTTGGCTGTCTGCTTGCTCCAGAGAGCAAGGCTGGCCCTGCCCCTCTGCTCCCTATTTGGCTCACTGCCCACCCCTCCAGGCAAACCTAGGCTGCGGGCTGGGGCCAGATATAGGGGTTAAACACCCCTTTCTGGGCTCATATTTACTGCTGGCTGTGACTGTGAATTACAAATCCCAGAGGCACCTGGAAGTAGGAAGAGGAAGTGATGAGCAACCCTGCAGAGTCCTGCTGCTGTGATTGTGGACTACAAATCCCAGAGACCTCAGGGGCAGCAGGAAGAGATAGTGAACACACAGCACATGTTGGCTATGTGCCAGAGAGCCATGTTCTAGTGCTCCCCGGCTTCTGGCCTGACCTACTGTAGGCATGTGGCTGCATTTCCTGAATCAAAGGTAAATATCTGTCCATTTGTTTTTCAGTTTAATCTTTGCAGTTTAGACTAAACTTCAAAGACTGGATCCATTCAGCCTTCAGCTTTTTGACTGTCTGTACTTAGCCTAGAGGGCATAGGCACTGAATACGTGGGGGCCCAAGGGCTCTGGCCCTCCCTTGGGAAGAGGGTATGGTGACCACCCATCCCTAATTGGGTGGGATTAGAGGTGCACTGATACATCAGTCCGATATTGGATCGGTACTGATATGAAGAAAATTGTCTGTGTCAGATATCAGCCCCATAGGGCTGATAATTTGGCCGATAAATGCCTGTGCTGTGTGCACCTGCAGCAGAGCACAGAGCAGAGCTGGCAGCATGTAGAGCTGCCTCAAGCTGGTAAATTGGAAGGGCAGGGGGAGGGAAGGGGTGTGGAGGGAGCAGATCAATGCCCCCTGCAGTGAGGGAAGGGGCAGAAGCAGGTGCTGCCCAGCCAGGTTGGGGTGTTCAGGACAGAGGTATAGCTGGCAAGGTGGTTCCCCTTTGCACACTTTAAGTTGTTGGCTAGGGCCTGAGTGGTATATTGACATTTTTGAATGGAGGATTTCCCGCTATAATAAGCTGTCTTCCTAGTAATACAACTTGGAGAATGAGGTCCTTAATTTGTATTTCTGATATTTGAAGCATAAAATAATTTCTAAGAAACTTTTTCAATCTTAATGAGAATATCAACTGCAGTTGGAAGTATGCATTAGCTGAGGTACAGCTGATGAATGCACCCCATTTACTACTTGTAAACAAAACGTATTCAGAAAGAGGCATCTTCACTCTGTGGATTTGCTCTATAGTGATAGGCTGATCCAGGACCTGTGTCTTTGCAGGTATTTCCTGTTTTAGTATAGTGCATGTGTGTCATACTGCAAAACATGAAATGAGCTAATAAAATCCACTTATTGAGCTTGCTGCTGCTTGAGCAGAAGTACTATTAAAATGCCTAATTAATTTTTACTAATTGACAGTCATTGGGAGGACGAATGCTGAAATGCACTATTTGCATTGCTACTAGGAAAGCAACCAGGCACAGCACAACTGATGAAGCTTTAATTTCACAAGGATGACAATTATCCATGAGACCACACTTAATAAAGCTACTAATATCATAGCTGCACATTTGGTTAAGTCTTGCAAAAAACATGTTGTTTACAGTCCCATGCTTTAGTTAACAATTATTCTGGAAATGATAACCCTTGGTAGCATATAAACTAAGGCATAATTTGGACTTTTGAATTGTGAGATTATTCACATCAGATTAGAAAAGATGCACAGGGGTATTGAAAACAGTCTACATTTGCATTTTTTCTTTTATGTTCATGTTTCTTCTATGAAACACATGTGTGCTATTTTAGTAGACTAACATAGACAACTCTTTGGAAGTTGTGTAGATTATTTTTTCTTACTGTCTGTATGGATGCCTGTGGAAACTACAGCAACTATCTGGTGCAGTTTTCATTTCTGAGTTGGATTAACTGGGACTGCTCCCAGGGTTTAATTTCCAAGCGATTGGTTCTTGCTTTCTGGCTGGCATAGTTTTTCCCCACATTGTCAGGAGGCTCAGCAGAAACCACTTAACTCAGTTTCTCTTGCGAAAGATACTATTGTTAAGCTGTTTTGTACAAACTAGACAGAAAAAAGTGTGATTTGGTTTTGTTCTTTTATAAATCAACCTAATAAAATAATGATACACCCTGGGAAGTGATTATTATTACTGTATTTTGGAAATGATTTGCTCACATTTTTGAGGCTTTAGCTACCACTGGTTTTTGATTTAGGGTTTTTTACTAAGCAGTGTAGACTCTGCAAAAGCTCAGTATGTCCTGAACTCCTCAAGGCTATTGCTTTGTTAAACCTCCTGATTTATTCAGCTGGGGAACTAATTACATTTTCTGCAATTTAATGCTACTCCTTGTTTATTCATAATGTTATTGGATAACATTGTTTCCAAAAGGTAAAAAGCCCTATTAGATGTTGTGCCCATTCAAGATGTGCAAATAATTACTCTTTTTTTTCTTTTGGTTTACAAAATGAACTGAAAAAGTCAAGAAAGTGTTTGGGGGTGGGCAAGGTTCTTGTTTGCTAAGTGAAATAAAAATATTTAAAAATCCCAAATTTGGTTATAAATGTAAGTCATGTTTTTTTAATCTGGGAAAAATGGAATTGTTGTGTTGTGAAAATGTTAATATAGTCTTTCCTTCTTTGATTGAAATTAGCCCCTGAATTTGGCACAAATTTGTAAATAATTTTGGTCACAGTGTTTCAGTAAATAAGCTCCTTTTTCATAATTATTATCTTTCTTTCTCTCCCTCCTCACCCCAGCCTATGCTGTACTTCCAGCCCAGTTCTCTGCTGTCCCTGATTTTATGTAGTCAAATATGTTATAACAAGGGAGTGCTAAGCAGATGGAAAATGGCAGCATGGTGACGGGTATAAATCAGAGATGTTCAACCCCTGGCCCATGGACAAGAACCAGCAAGCAAAGCAGTGTCATCTGGCCACGCGGTCTGAAACTATAGTGGGGATGGGAGGGAAGAAAGTGGTGGAGGTATTAATTACTGCTCCCCTGCTGCCATATTTCTGGACATGTAGGGAGCCCAGTAGGCCAGATAGCACAGCCCTGTATGTTAGACTGGGAGCACTGGGCTGGTGTGGCACAGAGGCAGATCCCAGTGCTGAGGCAGTATGAAGCCTGATCTGGGCACATAGTGAACATCAACGGGCCCAGTCCAGGTGATAACCCCACAAGGGCCAAAAGATAGGATACCACTGGCATAAAGAATAGCACAAGGTGTATGGCAATGGAGAAACACGTTCCGAGCATTTGTTACTTGATTTAAACCAACATAATCAATTTTAACATACAGGCTGTGTCTGTATGAGACACTGACTGTTCAGTAGGCAAAGTCTTGGGCTACTGCTCAGTCAGCTTCACAAGAAAGCCATTTGTTGGTGCTACTGCTCAGTAACATGGGTTACTGTGCAGTCAGCGTCTTGTGTAGATGCGGCCACATTTAAGCCCTTCTTTTAAAAAAAAATTCTGTTCAGGTACTTGTTTATATACTGAGAAAACTGACTGGCTTTCAGAGTCTGATGGCTCTGGGCAGCTCTTTATTTAAGCTTTAGCCTATGCTCGTGTCTGTATTGTTGCTTAGCTCCCATTTTCCACACACAAAATCCTCATGCACATGCTTGCTTGCACTTAGAGCTCTGTGTGAGTGGTATTTACTGCAGAGATTACACAGTAGATGTAGCCGCATTTCTATGTTTATCTGAGTGTCCTGTTAAGCTCTTTCTGGTAATAAAACAGAAAAACAGAGATCTATATAAGTACACTCACCTGCTTTGAAGACCTGTAGTATTTGTTTCCTTACATTATTATATATTAATGTCCCCTCCTCTTTTTTTACTGTTAAGGAATTTTATACTTCTAAGGCTGTTTATATAGCTAGGTACTATCACTTGCTGAAGGCTGATGGCTATAAATTAAAGGATTCCTATATATACTGTACATGGCACAAAGATCATCCATGAAAGCTGATCCTGTCTTCCATATATATAAACAAATCATTATCTGATTATTACAAATTAAAATTGTTTACTAATTATTAAATGTAATTATTACTTTCCAAAGTAGACATGATTTCAGAAATACAGTACACCTGTGGCCCATGCTAAAGCCCCATTCCTTAAATTAAGTCACAACAGGCCTTGTGTAGATGCACGACACTTTAATGTGGGCTAAATGCTTTTGCACTGCTTTAATGGTGTTGGTGTTTGCACGCCTCAGTGGTGTGTTGCACATTAATTCCAGCCACTGTAGGAAATTTGGTGGCGTAACACATCTTAAATGACTTAGGACGCATCAAATTAAAACTCCTCCAAGAAGTTTCAGTTTGCTGCCCCTACAGCCGTGGAGCAGAACACTGGGCTCTGTGCAGCTCTGCAGCTCTGCAGGAAGCCCTGCAGGAGACCTGGCAGCAGCCTAGGAAAGCACACTCTGCCTAAGAAAAGCGGTGAGCCTAATCTTTTTTTTTTTCTCCCCCTGGAACCTTCTTGCTTGCCTGAGCTGCGCGGAGGCCCGGTGCTTCCCTCTGCGGCTGCAGTGCCCACCAGGACCGACTGAGCTGGGTGCTGCCTGGGGGGTGCTGCTGCTACTGCTGAGGAAAGCACTAGCCCCCCTGCAGCCCAGGGACCGCTCTGCCTGCCAGCAGCTTGCCCTCCCCTCCCCACCACTGGAGAGGCAGGTAAGTCTGCGGGCTGTCTGCACAACAAGGGGGTTTAATTAGCCCTAAATTGAAGCTGTGTTTTTAAAAACCCACCACTTCAATTTAGGGTCCCCATTCCATCTACACATGCCCATATATCATATTTAATTGAGGCACTAAAAGTTTTTCTTTTTATTGCTCCTAATGTTTCATTGAATTCTATTTAACTTACTGTTGAATTTTTTTTTTAAATAGGAAAGTTCCCTCAAATTTCCGCTGGTGGTCAGTAGGAAAGAATAAATTTGAACCAAAGACAATACAGTTTTGATTTGCAGCCTGCTGATTGATGTTCAATATGCCATACATGGTTTGATATCATTACCCAGACCAGCATATTTAATGATACAAATAAAATATTGAATAACTTGGATTGTTGCTGTTGTTACGTATTTGTTACAACTTAAAAGAAGTAAATAAAACCTTTATATTTATGAAGGCATTTTAGATATGCTAACTGAAAAGGAGAATTACTAATAGCAAACCTTTTCAAGTTAAGTTTTTATTTTATAGAAATTTTAAGCATGGACAATTTCACAGCCTTACAAAAGGAATGATGTCATGAAATCCACTCATCTAAAAATTGAATGGACATATATTTTAGTTAGTTAGATTGTCCTTTTCTTGATGATAAAGACATTAAAATGCAATTGCAACCTAATTGTGCTCATCTTGCCTTTAGCCAGCAATCTGATGATATGTTTCACAGGCTGGTTTAAAGGTAATTAATAAAAGATATGTTACTAAGCTTCAAACTGTCAAATGTTACTTCAGAAGTCCTTCAAATGGTCATAAAGAATAGTACATGACCTTGATCTTTGTTACTAGCGTCCAAGGTGTTATTTGCTACAGAGTGATCAAAGATATTCTCTGTCTGATACACCCACAGACAGAAATTCAATACACATACATACGCATGTACACACATACTCACATATCAGATCCCTGTAACATGTCAGTGCCTTTGAATGTGAAAACTAAACCTTTAAGTAAAAATTAGGCATTAAGTTTAAAATCTACTTTTAACATAATCTTTCTTTCCCCAGTGGGCACTATAAAAGTGCTTTATGTTTATAGATGTTCTTTAATCTGTAAGATTAAGGTACAAATCTACCATGCCTTCTTCCTTACTCTGTCATTACTGCCTTATTTCATTTCCCTTGAGTAACACTAAGTCATTCTAAAGACCTCTCTGAGCATGTCCAAGTAGGAGTTATTTCACTCTAACTGAAAGAGAAACAGACTCATCAGCAAATCAATTTATACCAATTAAGGTTGTAGTTCTGCAAGAAGAAGTCATTTTAATCAATAATGCATTCTGCCGCACCTTCTCTCAAGTGTTGAAATGTTATTGTGCATAACAATTTTAAATGGAGACATAAGATTACAAATTGTCTAAAAGAGTGATTCTCAACCAGGGTGCCGTGGCACAGTGACATCCCTTGATATCCTTTCAAGGGTATCACAGGGTGTCACACAACGTTAGCATTTTTAGGTGTGCAAACATGATTCACAAGATGAACCCACAGGACATTTTTAAACATGCAAGCGCCGCAGAGATGCTTGCGGTTGTATAAGTGACAAAATGCACATCAGTACTGAGAAAATGGCAGCAGCACACTTTTGAACTAAAACACATTGGAGGTGCTTTAGTTCAAAAGTGCACCTCCACCCTTTTCTGTGCACTGACATGAATTTTGCCACTTATACAACTCCATGCAGTGCAGCACAATGTGCAGATCAGACTCAATTGAGTCTGCTCCAAAGCGTGATACAAAAGTAAGTGTATAAATGCCCAGAGATTTCAAATTGGAATTCATAGGATCAACACATTCTGACCTGTTGTGCTTTTTCTGAGTTCTTTTCAACAGAAGAATTGCTCTGTTACTTTTCTGGAGTCATACAATATGTGAAAATGTACAGCTGGCATTTTCTGAGGGGTGCCTTGAGTCTAAAACAATGAGAATCACAGGATTAAAAGATGCTGGAACCATTGGACACTCATTCATCAACATGTGGGCATGAATTGTAAACATGTGGGAACTTTGCTTCAGGCTCCATGAAAATGCACACTTGAACTTGTGTGGAGACTCAAGTCATGTCAGTGAGATCTGCATGCTAGTCAAGTCTCCAAGTGCTGGGATCCAAGACATTTTCTTAGAGGACTGTACATATGTAATTATATATTAGTGATTTCTTTTTTTTAATTCCAGTGATCAAAACTGCTAAACATAAATAATCCTCATGAAATGGATGATCATTGCAGAACCTAAGGGATTCTATGAAGTAAACTTACAATGAAGCAAGTTTCAGACATTGCTGCTGCTGCTAGAAGCTCTGGCAGCCACCTTTGCCAAACTGTCAGACTGTAGGTGTTCATGTGCTTCTGACAGCTCCATGTGGTTCCACTCAGTAGCTGAGCCACCAGAATGCAAAGGGTATCTCAGGAAGGCACAAGCTGCTGAGTAGACTGCAACAGCTGGCAGAAGACGTGGAACAATCTGTACATGCCCTCTGCCAGCTGCCAGATATGGCAGAAGCTTTACTCACACCTCAGGGTTTAACTCTACTGACAGAAAAGAGGGTTCTGCTGCCCACGAGGAATACCTAGTGTGAATTGAGCCAGCAAAACATTGTTGTATTGCCTAGAACTCAGTAAAAGTAACACAGGCTTCATACTAGTTTGAAAATTAATGGAAACACACTTTAGTTTACCCCAGAGACTTATTCCTGCCATGAAGTTTTGTCTCAGTGTGATAGTATTCTATAAATACAGGGTGTTTATAAAGTCCTTGTGCAATTTAAACTTTAATAACTTTGGATATACACATGATAGAAGCAAACTATAAGTGGTAACTGAACACATAATTCATTAAGTTTTTCAGCATAGTGTAAGCTATGAAGAGGGTAAGGACCCTCATTAAACAAATGCAATTAATTAAATCACTCAGCAGTAACTGCAAAATATTTTCTACCAGTTGGAAAATCAAATTGAACAATGTATCACGAAAGATGGCAGTTCTGTTGAAGTCTAGAAATGTGAGCTGTATTGTGTTAAAACTTAATGAATTATGGGTTCAATCGCCATTTACAGTTTGCTTCTATCATGTACATATCCAAAGTTATTAAAGTTTAAAGTTGCACAGGGACTTTATAAAACACCCTGTATAGTGCCACCTTCTCTTATATTTAGGTATATTAGTGAAACCAAAGTAGAAGCCTAAGGTACATGTGTAGCCTTATGACATTAGCTGTAAGACAAGTTTTTTAAAAGGCTAAGTAATTTTATCACTGTTTTTTCAGTTTTTGGGCAAGTAATCAGATCAAACTTTAGGGTTTTGCTTTATCACCTATAGTTAACATGAAGGGAAAGATATCCCAAAGAAGCCCTGATGCAGCACTTTTGAACTCAAGTAGAGGTTTTCAAGGAAACAGGGTTTGAAGCATATAAGACACAGATATCAACTGACTATTTTGTGATGAAGTCTAATTTATCAAAAGCATGAAATATATTGGGAGTGACTCTACTTCATATCCCAGATTTCTTATTTCCTATAAGACACAGAGATGAGTTTTTCCCCCCCGCTAGTTCAGTGTCTGAATAAAAAGTGTAGTGTTTTTTTTTCAGGTTGACTGAAAAACGTATTTCATTTTGTGTTTCTGAAACACTGATGTAATTGGTCAAATTAAACTTTCAAAGCAAATTGTTTTCCCTTTTGCTTTCCCTTGCTTTCTTGCTTTCTTTGGGGGTATTTTTCATCTTTTTTGTTTTATGTAGACTTGAAAATAAAAAGAAAAAAATAATTTGTAATCTAAATCCAATTCCGTTATTGTTGTAATTGAAAATAACATTTATAGTGCAGCTTGGCTGTGCTTTAGAAAAGAAGCCGCTATATAGACATTTTAAAAATGGTCAGAAAGATTACAGTCTACAGGACATATTTATTTATTCGTTCATTTTAGCATTCAATTTCTAATTCCAGTTGTAATTAGAGTCTTTATTTTTAACTGTGGTATATTTCTGCAAGTTTACCAGAGCAGTAGCTCTTCTTTAGGCTGATGGACTACTCAAAATGAAAGGGGATTTTTTCCTTTGCCTTTCTATATTTCTACAGTAAAAATCCCATATTTTAACTACTGTAAATAATGTTGTTTATACTCAAATCTTCTGAAATAAATAGAAAGCACTGAGGCCTGAGAACACTTTCTAAAATTTGAGGTGCTGTGGTATTGCAATTGTCAGATAATGTGGATGGCATATTGTGTCGAAAAACAATGAGGAAAGTATCATTCATCTTCATAATCTCATGCTTCAGGGAATAAATGGACTGCTGCATGGGTCAGGAAAGAATATTTTTCCTGTTTATCTAGCATTACACAGTTGGCTGGGTATGTTATGTTTCTCTTCTCTTCCGCTTAAGGTAGAGATCACTGGAAATGCTCTAATGCCATTGTATAAATCAATGGTGTATCCTCTTTGCCTTTGGTGTTTTAATGCAGAATTATCTAGCTAGATGCAGTATGGTGGACACAGGTGAATAGAACCAAAGAGAGGATTTCTGTATCATGAGAGATTTAAAAGAAAATAACCGTTCAGTTTAAGGAGGAGGGGGCTCCTGGCAAACTTGCCTAAAATGATCTAGAAACTAGCATGGAAAGAGTTAAGGAGAAACTGGTGGGACAATTATATCAAATGCAAAGGGTTAAAGTTATCTTAGTTTACTTAATTTGAAAGTTTTCACAATGACTTCTGTAACATGGGTTTGTAAAACTGGATTGATCCCTGGAATAGCCCAGCCCCAAAGAGGATAATTTGGGAATATGTGTACCAGTATTTTGGGGGGCCCAGCAGGTATCTATGCCCGTGGGCAATTTTAAATCATATTTTAAATGAAGAATAAAAATAATAGAAATAAAATATAAAAATTAAAATTAATACAACATATCCACCATATTTTGAGTCTATATTCAGTATAGTACATGTTGTTGAAAACAACTAATTTGCCAGAAATAAGGACGAATCATGGGTGGGATACCCATATGGCTTCCTGATTCATAGCAATCTGAGAGGAGGAACTCTGCACTGAATGAAGCTTTCAACTTGACTTTGGCAGTTTCACACACAGAATAGTGCTGTAACCATCAGGAAACAAAATGATAGTAACTATCAGACACATTTTCCTTCCTTGAAAAGCTTACATTTATATTTGAAAATGGACATTGGGATATAATTCCTATTAGTGAATATGTGCAAGAGGATTTGACTGAAACCTTGAAAATCACCATGAAATAGCTTAGTTATCAACTGATCAGATGTAGTAGAAATATAATAATTTACATGAAAAATATAGTAACTGAGGTACTGTAAATGCTTCTCTAATATTTGGAACTTCTGATGTTCCAAAAGCCACTAGTGGAGAGCCTTGTAGCTATTGAAAATGTAGACTTCTATTTTACTAATCAAGTTTGTGGTAGAGTACCATATTTCCTTGAATATAGGATTACTCTGAATGCAAGATGACCTAAGTAGATTCTATATATGGAAAATTGATACATTTAGAATTTTTTTCAGGTATACAATCTAATTGTTGGAGGTTTGTCTTGAATTTGCCCCCTTCCACTGCTACAGCAGGGAAAATAATTTTGAGAAGATCAAGCGGTCCCATTGCCTGCTGCCCCTTAACTTCTTCCCCCTGCATCCCCTTTCCCCCTTCCTTACTGTCAAGCCCTGCTTTCCCTGAGCACATGGAAGTGAGGGATATATTTAAAAACATGAGGCATGTCTACACAAGATGCTTTACTGTGCAGCAGACTAATTTGCTGTGCAGTAAAGCAGCACTGTGTACACATGCACAGCAATTAGCATGCAGTAGACTAATTTACTGTTCTGTCAGACAGTCCTGTCAGATACAAGTGGTATCTGGCAGTGAAGTTAATTACTGTGCTTAAAAGCATGTGTAGATGGTGACATTGGGGTTATTTTACTCCAGCTCTGGAGCCAGAGTATTTTCAGTAGCATTAACTGCACAGGCAGATGAGCCCCCACTGGGTGTATCTACACATCCATTAGATCAGGAAGCAGTTTACTCATGAGTAAACTACTTGCGAGTAAATGCTCCTGGGCAGGCTTCTACATGTGTAGGGAAATGGAAGCAGATTTGCTGCTAATGGTAACAGACTGCTCTCACTTCCTGCAATGGGCCCCTGCCATCACCAGGGGGAGCTCTAGGTGGGCAGGGAGCACTGGGCCAGGAGACGGCTGTCTCCTGGCCAGGACTGGGACATTGGTACCTGCTTCCATGGGGCTCCCTGCTGCCATGACAGGGACAATGTTCCCTTGCCCTGGCATTAGAGAGCTTCCAGTCATGGCTCCATGATCAGGGCAGGGGACTTGGAAAGTGCTGCAAGGGGGGGCAGAACCTAGCCTCCTGCTCCAATCTGCTGGTGGGGCAGGTAGCAGAAACCCCCAGCTGGATGGGGATTCTCTGCCCATCTGGGGGCTTGCTACTAGCTGCCCCACTGGTATTCCATAAGAATACCACTGGTATTGCACAGGTATTCCATAAGACACACTGTTAAGTAGCACTTACATATATATAGACCTACCAAATTCATGGCAGAAGTGGGCTGCACAGTGCCTCCTTTAATCTTGCAGGTTCCCTTGTGCACCTCTGCCCACTGCTACTGATTGGTGGAGGGGCCACTTCACTTGCTCCAGATTGGCAAGGAGGCAAAAATGAGGGCTTTAGATATGGTGCCATTTTTGCTGTTCACTGTTCGCCATTCACTCCTGATTAGCGTGGCGATGAAAACTGTGGTTTTTAAATATGGCACAGTCTCCTGCTACTGATTGCTTGAGGGGCCCTGGAGCCTCCCTCCTCCCACTCACTGCTGACCATCTGGGAGGCAAAAACGGTGCCATATTTAAAACTGTTGTTTTCGTCTGCATCCTGAGCGGGAGCGAAGAGTGAGTGCCCAGGTCCCTTTACCAATCAGCAACAGGGGCGGGGGAGGGTGCAGGGAAACCTGCAATATTAAAGGAACTGCCATGCATCCCACTTCTGCTGTGAATTCAGTAGATTCCTACTTGTATATCATACAAACTATTCATGATAATTGAAAACCAAAAGCTTCATGACTTACCCTGTAGTTCATTGGGCTAGGCCTCACCAGAGTCAACAGTATTTTAAGCCATGATGACCCCAGAGCTCAACAGTACTCAGTATGTGTATGCCCTCCAGATTCCACACAGCCCCCTCCCTGGCCACACACACAAAGGATCCATGTTTTAATTAGTGCCCTACTCATGACTGGAACTGAGTTCTTGTCAAGAGTTCTGGGATCCTCCAAAAATTTAAATGCAGATGAGGTGCAAGGCAAGTTGAGCTAGTGGATGTTGGTCATGGTGGATATGGCCACACTGTATATGCAACAGGCTTAGAGAGGGGTCAGTAGATGGATTCTTAGTGAACTGTTTGGGGTCCCATTTGAAGCTGTTTGGCTTGTATGTAAGGCTGATGAAGAAACAGAAATCACTGAAAATGGTAAATAATTGAACAGTGAAGAGGAAGTTGAAATGTATTCAGTGTATTGACTCACCATGACTAGAAAAAGAGTTATCACTGAGGGGCACTGCCCTATTTTATTCAGTAGGCTTCCCTAATCTGCAGGCTGACATGAGTTGATTTACTTTCAGGGATCATTTCTATAGTTGGTAACTATATTGAGCAGATTCTTTTTGGTGTTGGTTGGTGGAACCGGAGCGTGCTCCATCCACTCCATGCATTGACCTGGTATTGCAGTGCTTCCAGGACCAGTGCAAAAAAAAATAAAAATAAAAAAATAATTCTCAGTCTGTGGACCAAGAGTAGGATCAGATCTGGCTTGAAGGCTTAGGAAGAATTGGAGAAGCAGTGGCAGTAATGACAGCAGCAACATTTGGAATGGTTGATAGGTATGAGATGGGATGGACTACACCTGGTGTAGTCCCACATGGGTGTTTAAGGAGCGGGATTTACTTCACCCTAAAGTGGAGCGGTGTTTCTCTGGTGGAGAACAATGAATGAGAGGAGAGAGAAAGAAGCAGTTCTGTATGAGGACTTCTGAAAAGCGAGGGTTTTGTTTGCATGTTTTGAAGGTAGAGATGATGTGGCAGGCTGATACTACAGGGAAAGCTGAAGGTTTGGGTGCTTGGTATTAATTGCCTAATACAGATGCCAAGTGACATGGACTGGGAGGTAATGTTTAGGGATGGGATGGCATACCAAAAATTCTGGGAGACCTATAAGAAATGTCAGGAAGACCTTGTTCTGGCACATTTTCATTTTGGGTGTTATTGAGGATGCCCAAGATAGAGTAGTCACAATTAAGAAGTATACAGAGTTTATTGAAGAGCAGGATATAAGATTTTTGCCTATTGAGGCATAGCCAGAGAGTGGAGAATGAAGACAAAGCTCAATATCCAGACAAGATATGGACTAGGGCCTGGACAGCCCAGGCATTACTGTGGGCAGAATGAGTAGGGGCAGCTGGGATACAGCTCCTGTCTCAGGGAATCACCGTAGGGCCCTGTAAAGGACTGATGATTTACTATGGACAGCTGGATTTATGCTTGAAGTGCAAGGAGAAGTGGCATTTGTAATTGCCTGCCCATACAAGATTTGCAAGGATTGTGGACAGAATGATCATGGGATGCAAGCCTGTAAGAATGATTGGAAGTGTAATTTGTGAAGAGAATCCTAATGGTTCTTCACCTGCCCCATATCATTTGCAAATGCAGTCAAAAGTAGACAAGGTGGGGAGAATACAGTAGGGGAAGGTGGGCAGGGGGAGGTATTGCAGGGTGCATAGATGAGGGAAGAAGAAGTAGATGAGGCATGGGAAAATAATAGGCCAGAAAGCAAGGCAGAGATGGGACTCATAGAGGAGGAGTCAGGAGGAATAGAGAAGGAGATGAAAAAGGGAATGGGAATGGGGAAGAAGGGAGGACAGGGGAATATATAGAGACAAAATGGGGGATGAAAATAAGAGGTGGGGACAAGTGCAATAGAGAAAATAGAGTGAGGGAAAGGGTCAGAGGGAAGTTGGAAGGATGGAACAGAAGAAATATGGTAAGGTAGAATGGAGGTGAGAAGGGTTGATGAGTGTAGGGAGTGGGGGAAGAAAGGAAAGGAGAGGGAGAGAAAAGATAAAGATATGGAGTGGTCTGGAGGACACATGGAGCAGAAACTGGAGTGCCAGGTGTTTGAGAGAAGGTGGAGACGCAGGAGGAAAGAAATGGAGATGAATAGACACTAGGAGTTCCCCCTCAAGTCCCCTGCCTGACCCATTCCAAGTCCTGCAATGCTCAGGCTTGTTGGGACCTGCAGAGGAAAGCGAAAGACTTGCCAGGGTAGAGTTCCTACAGGAAGGCAAAAAACAAAGTTTGTTATGTTCAATGGATATGGTGAAAGGAGAAGGAAGGATTGGTTTTGAGTCTGGAATCAGAAGCGGAGTCATATCCAGACCAAGACCTCAGTGCATAGATTAGTCTTGAAGGGTTGTAAGCAATATCTTAGATAAAATGATTATTATGCTCATAATGAAAGGGGCATTCCCAGCCATGTGAAATAGCTGGGATGAGCCAGTATGTGGACTAGATGAAAGCAGATGTAATATGTAGTATGGGATATCGAGACAAGGAGAATAAAAACCTCATAGGAAGATGGGAGCATGGCCCATCCATGTGGTTCGGCAGTAATAAGCATGAGAAGTGGGCAGCAGGTATGGCAGCACTAATTAAAGATCCACAGCTGTGACAAATAAGCTGTCAGGGGATAATTGGGGAAAGAGTATTGCAGGAAGGGAGGGGAAAGGCTTAGAATACTGAACATTTATGCACCGGCACAATGGGACGTATGCTGTACCCTCTTGGAGAAACTGACAGTCTGTCTACCAGGACTATTTACCCTAATATTGGTTGGAAATTTTAATTGCATATTGGAGGTAGGAGGGGAATAGGACAGGAACTAATGCCACAGGATTAGGTAGGTCCTTACAGATGGTAGTGGAGCATAAATTACAGGACACCCAAAAGACAGTGCCTGGATTTGAAAGTAGGTTTACTGGAGTAGATGTGGTGGGCTGCTCATGGTTCTTCATAGGCTTCATTTTTAAGTTTAAGCAGCAGAGAGAATGCTGGTCATTGTCTTGAACCACCTGCTACTGAGGATGATGTTGGAACAGGAGAGCAAGGAATGTCAGGCAGAGGACAGTGGAAGTTAAATATGAGACTACTGAAAGATGAACAAGTGTGCAAATATGAAGAATGGGGGGTAATTAAAGGAGTGTATATAAGTGGAAACGTGTGAAGATGTTAAAGCAAGCAAGCAAGCATTTTTTCAGAACGTGGGAAAAAGAAAGCCTGAGAAAAGTGGAAGAGGTGTACAAGACTGCAGTGGATAATGCAGCTTCTGTGGGAAAAGGGATTTCCTGGTAGCAGAGGAAATTAGAGACACAAAGAACCTATTGAAGAAGCAGTTTAGAAGAGAAAGGACAGAGAAACATCTTTCTCAAAGGCCTCCTATGAGAGGAAAGAGAAAATGGTCCTTCTACTTTGGTTGGAGGAAAGGAGAAGAAATGATAATAGCAGTGCAGGATGAAAGGGAAATGCAGCCAACAAAGATTGAAGATATGCTGAGTGTGGTGAAGGAATTTTACCAAAATTTAAAAGTCAGGAGACAATTACATCAGAAAGCCCTTGACTGGGGAAAATAAGAGAGCAGCTGAAAAACACATGGACATTGGAAGGATTATGGGAGGCAACCCAAACCTTAAAGACAGGAAATGACCCACAGAATGATGGACTCCCAGCAGAATTTTACAGAACTTTTGTGGACATACTAAGCCTAGAGTATCTGGAGAGGGAGCAGCTAGGAGCAGTTGTGAGCATACAGGAATACAAGAGACCCTTGCCTTTCATGGAGGATACGTTCTGGAGATCCCTGCGAATGGCAAAATATGCGAATACTGCACTGCATTCATGAACATCATCTGCCTGGCAGCAGCAGCAAGCACGGAGCTCCCGCAGATGCCGCCAGCATTGTAACAAGGTGAATATTCGCGGTGCGTGGGGGTCCCACCAAAGGTTTTAAGTTGGACTGAGACTTTATGCAAAGAATCATGGTGCAGGATAGGTGTGACTGGTCATATGGAAGAAGTTAAGGTCAGATCAGGCATGAGACAGGGACACCCGTTATTGCCACTTCTATTCATCTGTGCCATCAAGCCACTGATGCAGAGGATCAGGACAGACTGCATGATTTGAGGGCATGCCAATCCCCAGAGGAAAGGGCATACAAGCAAAATGCATATTGCACGTAGTGTCTTAGCAGTGTGTCCCTAGAATGGGTGATAAGCAGAAAAAAATCCCCAATCTTAATATTAAAAAAGTAACCCAATATCCACATTTTTCCATGACTAAAATCAAACTCTCTCTAGATATAGATATACTACATTTTAATACGGAAAATAGGGATTTTTTTTAAATCAGAAAAAAACAGGATCCCTGGTGATAAGATGTACAAATGAACATGAAATATGAAATAAATATGAACAAGCATCTGGGACAAAACTAAGCTAAGTGCCTGGGAGTGTGGAAGATGGAAGGAATGGAAAAACATGGTTGTAAGTCACAATGGCTCATGTCAAGATATTGGGAGTGGAGGTGAATGAACAACTCAGAGGTGAGGTGGCTTGGAAAAAAATGAAAAGGAAGGTGAAACAAAAACTGAAGAGCTGGTACAATCACAAGCTGTCAATGGGAGTATGGGTAAATATAATTAAGGTGGTATGCCCAATCATATTGTATGTAAGTGTGGTATTTCCTCCTTGGTCCACCATGTATAGTCCCAGATCAGTTTTATGTTTGTTAAACATGTCAGCCAATGCTGCAGAGGATAAAAGGGAGCACCAAATGGGTTGGGTTTGTCCAATATTATTCAGGGAAGTTATTGCCTAAATATAATGTATATAAAAGATCACTCCCATGGCCCTGGGCCTGGACAATGTCACCAATGCATGAGACGATTGTAAAATTTGTGAATTGGTATGGAACAATTACCAAAATTAACAAAACGATTAACAATTAAAAAAACAAGAAGCAATGGGTTCAAGTTGCAGCAAGGGGAGTTTAGGTTAGATATTAGGAAGAACTTTCTCACTAGGAGTGTAGTAAAGCACTGGAACAGGTTACCCAGAGAAAAACTGGTGGAATCTCTATTCTTGGAGGTTTTTAAGACCCAGATAGACAAAACCTTGGGTGGGATGATATTGTTGGGGATAGTCCTGCTTTGAGCAGGGGGTTGGACTAGATGACAGCCTGAGGTCCCTTCCAACCCTAATTTTCTATTATTCTAATAGCTGCAACAGAGTTCATGAGCCACAAAAAAATCAACTCCTGGGTTAGGGAAAAGGAAACTGTATCCCTAGTAGGGAGGCTCAGAGTGGAAGAAGCATGAACAATTTGGAAGCGGGTGTTTAACCAAAGCTTATAGAAGCTGCATGTGTACTTTGGTTGACTGCTAGTACCTCTGATTGTTCTGATATGGGCCCTTCATTACAGCTGGGGACTGTGTAGAATAGTGAAATGCCCCAGACAAATGTGCCACAGGGAAGAAAGCATATGGCATGTGATGTGTGAGTGTCAGTTTGCTAGAACAGTCTGGGGGAAGGCAGAGAAACTCCTACAGTGGCTGGGTGCTAAAAGCCAACTTACACTAGAAGCCGTTCTGTGCAGACTATGGGCCAAGACTCAGAGGAAGCACAGACGAAGAGTATGAGAAGCTGTAGTGAGCTTTCATGTAGAATTGTGGAAGGAAAGAAGTGTACCAGTCTTGAAACAAGTAGAACTTTCTGCAGGAGATACCATGCATTTGGGCTTGAGTGATCTAAGATGGTGTTGTGGGAGAGACACAAGAGAATTAGGTAAGGTGAGGGCAATGAATTTACGGAAAAAAGAAGAATGGAAATACCTAATAGATCTAGGAGTATGAAAAAAATGATGTGATGTAAGAGACAGAACATCTAAGACAGGCTATGGCCACAAGCTGGGGGTTGGCTAGGGAAAAGGTCTGATAGGGGCTAAGACAAGACAGACGGGATAAGGGGTGACACACATTAATGGACAAGCCTGGAAGGCAATAGGGAATAACACGATATTAGGAAACAGAAATGTCCAGGCCCCTGAATTAATGAGAATTTAGGGAGGGAGGGAATCATTGGATAACGTAAAAATGTTCTATGGTTTGTTGGTCTTATTTCTTGAAGTTTTGGAAGTGGATGGAAGTATATTTTAATTTTTGATATCTTATTGTTTCACTGCTCATTTCCCTAAAACAGCATAGTGAAGTCCTGACCCTTGACTTTGAGTACTACAATGATTTATAATGTTAATAATTATTAGTTCATTGTGGGATGTATAACATGAAGCATCTGTTTTTAAAAAAAGGAAATATTTTAGTCTGAACACTCTTCCTGACATGAGGATGGCTTTTTCATCCACTTGGTAGAGACAACAAATCTTCCTTCACTTCAACAATATCCATTAGACTGATTGTTTTGGTCTTGGAATGAAAACCTGACCCAAATGAATTCAATGTCCAAACTCACTGTCTTCATTCAGACATATATTAACAATTACTAATACCTTATAGAATATTACAATAACATTGCATTATTTATATAAGTAAACACATTCATTTACCATGTCCATACAACTAATGGTTGTTATTCTAAAGTGTTATTCTGTTTAGGCTCATATATTCTCCAGGTGGCAGAAGACCTCCCTGAAAAAAATCTCAATTATCTGGCTCACAGAAACCATCATATCTCAAAGCTTAGTGAGTTGGCAGAATGATTGTAAGATTGATCAAGCATACCTCACTGTAAATTGTGTTGTATGGGCTCCCACTGAGAATACAAACACCTAGGACAAAGATATTGATAGCTATTCTAAAAAATGTTCAGAAACATGGATGAATTACAACTTCACACCTATCCCTCTATATCAGCCAGATAGTTACCAGACTGGAGCAACCTATATTTATACCAATTTAGTAGAGACCCTGGAGTTCATGTATGCACTGTGGTCACATCCACACAAGTGTGGACATTTTGTTCCTGGGTGTGTGCCACTGCTAGTTGTTCCCAGGGAATGCCTGTGCCACACACCCTATACACTGGCCCCAGCAGCCTTATCTGGAGTCCTGGGGGCCTTCTGGGGCTGAAGCAGCAGTAATCCTTGTTGTTCAGAGCCTGACCAGCTGAAGCATGGCTCCAGCCAGCCAGGTTCTGCTGGGTTTTTTTGTTTTTGTGCTGATATCCAGGAATCAACGCCCCCCCACTTCCTCGTCTCCCCTGCACTCTGCTTTCTTGCACCACAAAAATAAAATAAAAAGTAGAGTGGTGCATGTGGAGGCAGCATGGACTGCTCAAAACTGGAGCCTGGCCGGCCAGAACTACACTCTGGCTGCTGGCCAGGCTCCGAGCAGTGGGACTGCTGCATCTGCAGCCCAAGGAGGCCCCTATAGCCCTGGGTAAGGCTGCTGGGCCCAGCCCAGTACTGGCCCCAGTCTACCCTATCTCACCCAGGACAACCTGCCATGCTCAGAGGGCACATGGCACAGGCATTCCCCTGAAAGAGCTAGTGGTGGCACAATGTGAGAACCAAGTGTCCATGCTTATGTGGACATGGTCTGTGAGTGCCTAGGTAGTCTTTGCACCACACTTACTGGTATCCATCTGTAGAGCACATGCAGAGCTGATGCACGGAGCCAGTAAAAGGAACCCAAAAGATAGGGTTGTCAAGCCAATCGACTTACCTTTCAGGTGATCTCAGTTGACTTCATTGTTTCTGGATAATGTAGAAATGGAACTAGCTTCACTTTCACTTTCCTTCCACGGATCACAACCTTGACAGGGCAGAGAGACTTGTATGAAACAACGTTGCCACTTCCTGTTCCTGGCAAGTCTTTAGAAAAGTTCATCAAGTTGGTGTAAAACCTTTCTTTATGAATGTTCATTGTCCAGTGAGCATTAAAAATTAACTTGATTGTGTGTTTGCTAGAGGCATTTGTACTAGCAATGCACTGGTTCATATAGTTGACAATCCTTATGTGATAGAATTTTTTTTTAAATGGTGTCCAATTTACAAAGTTCCAGGCAGAAAACAGTTTGAGGGAAGTCTCCTAAATGTTGTCCTCTCCAGCATCTGATGATTAATATAAGGGTATTGTCAGCTTCATGGTAACAACTCCAAAGCGAGTTGTTTCAATGTACAACTGAGCATGATCACACAGCCCCAATATATTGCTGATCATTTAAAAACATAAACATAAGGTCGTTTTAATTGTGATTGGCAATACTGCTATTATGAAAGCTGCTTAGGTAGTTGATAAATGAGTATCCGCACCTTTTGTGTCCTGGATATGCTGCCCATGTGATGCAACACTTTATTTGTGATGTTCAAGATCTGTCAGTTTTTTTCATTACATGTATCAAAACTGAAAGGTATTGTCATTTTTTTTTTTTTTTATAAATAGATACCAATATTTCAGCATCTTTTAGACACACCCTTGAATCCACACTGAGTAAGTCTTGTGGTATTTGATAGGGATCCTTTATTAAAGCTCTCAAAGATCTTCAAACATGCAAAAAGGTACTTCAGTCAGCTTCTTTTGAAGGAGTAGTGTCCAGGTGTTACCCCTGAATCTGGACTGAAAGCATTGATGAGGAGGTCTTTATTTCACTACAGCTCAGTTGTTTTCATGTTCTGAATCATCTTGTCTGATACCAAGAATGAGATTCTGATCACTGAGAACCTTATTTGAAAGCATACTGAACAAAGTCTACTTAAAATTGAAGAGAAGAAAATAATAAATAAAATTATATCTCAGGAAAATCAAGCAATCTCTCCTATACCTAGAGTGGCCTTTCCAAGGCCCCATTTCCAAGGTCATAACTTTTCTGATCATGAATTCAATTCAGCTTTCAGCCTTATAATTACTGTTGCATCTTCTGAAGTATATACAACTAAACAAACATTCTAGCTGAGGTTGTGAATTACAAAGTAAGAATTAGCCCATTCAATCATAAAACAATGTGGAATGCAGTCCCAGCAGTTGAAATTAAAACGGCTTTCTCCTTCATCATGGTGGAAAAGGTTGTGTCCTACTTGTAGTCTGGCTATAGTGTCAGAATTTTTTTTACCACTTCTGTGTTACAACATACAGTAATATGGGATGCATTCCAAAACCAGAAATAGCTTCCACTGCTGGAAAGTTGGTGACCATATATTACAATTTTAAGACTAGAAAAGAAAATGGAAGTTGAAGTGTTAACTCAACATGAAGATGAAGGAATACAGATGATGATGATGTGCATAAAGCTGATGAAGCTAATACCAAATAAAATCTTGGTCTGCTACCTATTTA
Source organism: Crocodylus siamensis (assembly GCF_052110815.1). Lineage (NCBI taxonomy): Eukaryota > Metazoa > Chordata > Crocodylia > Crocodylidae > Crocodylus > Crocodylus siamensis. The sequence goes on from NC_143395.1 coordinate 310,771,516, forward strand.
GCATTAAAAAACTGGTATTTGTTTTTATAGTTTCTACCTAAATTTTATTCTGTTTAGCTAAGGAGAAGAACTGTTTGGTCTTGAATATTGTCACATTGGGCATGTTTACACATGCTAATGCACAGTAGCCTATTTTACTGCACATTAAAGCATCATGTAAAAACATGCTATTACACTAATGCATAGTAAAATAGGCAACTGCACATTAAGCATCATCTAAAAAACAACATTAATTTGAGCTATTGAACATTAGGGCAGCCACCCTGGAGGTACTAAATGTAATGAACATTAGGAAAAGCCTATTAATGCACATGTAAAGGCTCCCATTTATACTTATCTAATATGGTTAGTTATAACAATTCATTAACATTTTCAGAATTTAATTTCACTGGTTGACAATGAATGACCTTTAACTAACTTTTCAAAAATTAACATAATTTTCTAACCTTTTGAGGGATAAAATCTCTCCCTACAGTTCTAAGAAAATTAATTCTTAAAATACTTGACCCTTAATTCATACTGTATGACCCATCAGTTACCGAAGTTTTGTTTTGTTTTCTGGTTGTTGTTTTTTGTGTTTTTGACCAAATTCCAAACCCTACCCAAAAAAGCTGAAAAGGAGCTGTCATATCCTTGTCACTGTTACCTTCTGCATGCACCAGTAGGTCTAAGGTCAGCAAAAAAAGGACTTCACTCTGTTATAGATATAGCAAGGACTACCACTGTGTGTACTCCATTACAGTTCCTAGAGGCATTGTGTTTGCCTGCAGCACAATACCTCTGGGACCTCCACTGGAGCAGGTGTATCACAGTATACCTCATGCAATAGATGGTTGTTTTCATAGTGTGCTCTAATCCTAAGAGCCTGGAAAAAGTAGTCCTTAAGGTGTTATTTTTCACCTGGCCCACTGTATCCCAAATGTAACAGTCCAGAAATATAAGAAAGCAGCTGTACTTTTTCCTTCTTTCTGAGCCATTGGATCTGATAGAGAATGAGGCACCAGTAATAACAATGGGAATCTGTAAATGTGTCAGTAATCTGTATATTGTTCAATGTGCATGTTCCTAAAAGTTAACTTGAAAAATTCTCTATATATTCATGCAATACTGGGTGGACGGGTGACCCACCGAGAGTGTGTGTTAGGTCCTGAAATGGGAGGACTTTGTAGATGTTTGTTATGATTAGACTACTGATAAGCAAATGTCATTTAAGCATGATTATCAAAGGTTGTTTACATTTGAAATATTATCACACTTTCACCATGAAATGGTTGTTGCTAATGTAGGTCGTTGTGTACCACGGTTAACCACGGTTGCTTTTATAAGGCTGCTTTCTTTCCATCCATAGCTGTAAAAATGAGAAACGAGCATAGTTCTCCTTAATGGAAGCATCCAGTATTTTTTTTTTCCTCAGGAAGGAGTTCAGACAGTCATCAAATGGTTCTCTGGCACACTGCAATCTGTGTAATGAAGCAAAATGCCCATTTGGAGGACTGGTAGAAAGAAAAAGGAAAAGGAAGAATTGCTTTATTCTGAGACCTTTGGCTCAGACAAGCTGGAAATGGTAACTTTGCACCTCTTTTCATTCTTAGCTGTTAGTGGGTGTTCGCATTAGGAGACCTGCTGTAGTAATAGCTTATTATTTGTCCTTTCTATTTCAAGTAGTTATATGGAGAAGCACTGCAGCAACCCATGTAAATGTGTTAGTTGCCTTGATCTTCAAGTACAACAAAACTCCCACAGGAATGAAAATAAAAACAAGGCCTAGAGAGCTCCAATATGGAGACAACTCAAGATTTTATTTCTCCTTATGCCATGTTTGCACAGTAAAGTTACAGTGCCCAGTAAAAGCACCCTCAAACACCACACACAGTCCTGGCCTTCTAGAGTGAAAGCACTGTGGCTGTTCATACAACACCATTAGTAGGCTGATGGTTAATGAACATTGCCATTTAGCTGTTCTATCTGGCATACCTGAAATGGTGTGCAGATGTGGCTGCATTGCATCTGATTTAGGAGGTCTTTAAACATGGTTTTTGTGATTGTGAAAACACTGACAGTTTAGAGCAGGGCCGTCCAATGGTGGCCCACAAGCGGTGGCAGACGGCAGAACAAGGGGTAATGTTTTCAAGTTGCAGCAAGGGAAGTTTAGGTTAGATACTAGAAAGAAACTTTCTCATGAGAAAGGTAGTAAAGCACTGGACCAGGTTACCCAGAGAAGTGGTAATAACCTCCAAGGGTGAAGATTCTAAGACCCTGAAATTTTAAAGCCTTGGCTGGGATGATCTAGTTGGGGAAGGTCCTGCTTTGAGCACGGGGGTTAGACTAGATGACCTCCTGGGGTCCCTTCAAAGCCTGATTTTCTAAGACTCTATGATTCTAAGTCACATGTGACTCATCGGGGTAAAACTGTGGCCCTTGGGTTCCTTCTGTGCTGCTACTCCCCTGCCTCTATTGCTCAGTTGCAACAGAAGGTGGGGGCTTTGGGCTCTTCCTCCTTCCTATGGCTGCTGTGTCCTGCAGCATGTAGCTGAAAGAGCAGAGGGTGAGTCCAGGCTGTGCAGGCCCATGGTGCAATTAGGGAGGAGCAAAGGCCCACACAGGTTCATACTGGTATGAGGTATGACTGAAGGGACTTCCACACAGCCCAGGGTCCTGTGGCTTACTCTGTTGTGGCCTGTGTGGTATGCAGCTCCTGGCTTCTTGGAGGATTTAATGACAATTTAGATGTCATGGTAGATGTCCTGTCCCCATTAATTCACTGGAATGAATAATAATTACCAAATTCTGGAGTTTTCCCTGAGGCAGCATTCAATTATGTCTCACAAAATCTGGCCTCATATACTTAGTGCAAAGAAGTGGTATCCTTTTTCAGGATAATCCTGTGAATGGGTTATCACCTTTATCACATTGCTATTTTGAATCTGAAATGTTTTATTAAATGCTTTGCTTTGAACCTACTGTTCAAGTAAAGAGTCAAAAGTAGCATAGTTCAGCCATTGACACAAGTGTCTTATTTTTGGATAAGTTTGGCTGAAATTAAATTTAACTGTATCCACAGTCATCTGTTTCTTGTTTTATTGACATCCTAAAGAGTGCTGACATCCAGTCAGGTCTTATAGATCCTGAAAGAGATTATCAAACCAGTTTTCCTAGCCCAGCACTACAGATAGCTTTTGAGAGAATACAGAACACCACCATCCATTCAGCATCACAAAGCTTAGATGTCCTCATCTGATTACACTTAATAACCTGCAGGCATCTCAGTTAAGCAAATTACTATCCCAATTAAGCTGCAGTTCTTGATGTTAAGTATCATTAGGTTTAATTCAGTTCCCTGGGAAATGTCCCGATTAAGGCTCTTTCCCGATTTGTTGCTGTGTAATGTAGTAGTTGAGGAGCAGAACTGAGAAGTAATAGGTTAAAGACATTTTCAATAACTTGAACATGTTCAGATTAGCTAGTGCTGATGAAATTCATTGTAGTATTGTACTTAAGAAGCTAACAGAAGTGATATCACTCATGATACCAGAAAAAGATGTACAGTAATCCTAAAAAAAAATGTAAATTAAAAAACCCCTATAATATAGTGCCTGTTTTCTAGAAGAAAATAAATTGTACCTAGTAGAATGAGAGATTCTTAGTTTATCAGAAATGAATTATTGTACAGTAACTACAATCCTAGTCTACCCTGCTTAATTTCTCTGAAGAAACTGATAATACGAAATTGTGGGTCGGGCTTCCTTCTCCTTGCTTTTTTTGGGACTGAGTCTTAAGGCTTAGCTGATGGTATGCTACAAAAGTAGGCGAATTAATGGTTTCAAGGACTTTTCCAGGGTGGATTAGAATTGCACTTACATGCCTACATTGACTTGGACACCTAATAGATGGAACAGAATCTCAAACTTAGTGGCAACCCTGACAAAGTTGCAGAAGTTTAAGTAGTCTAGCCATAATATTGAGAATTGCTATGTCTTTTTCCCCTTAAAAAGGAGATTGTAAGTGCAGGGTTTTGTATCCAGTAAAACAAGTAGTTTAAGATGAACATTTTTGCCTTTCTTGCACTCACACCATACACACTTGGGTTATTTAAACTAGTCTATTTAAGTACCTTAAATCACAAAATATCATTAAAACTTGTTTTTATCAAATGTCTTACAAAACCTGGGCCAGGATCATCCCCCAGAAATTAGTCATGTTGTTCAGGGTTCTTTTTATCTGAGCGGGTACTTTTAAGACCCTCATTTATTCATAAATTCATAGATGTTAGGGGCTGGAAGAGACCTCTTGAGATCATCAGGTCCTGCCCCCATGCATTTTGGCAGGAAAGACTGCTGGGGTCAGATGACCCTAGCTGGGTGAACGTCCAGATGTTTTTTGAAGATAGCCAGAGTAGGTGACTGTACCACCTCTGGGGGGAGTCTATTCAAGACCCTAGATACTCAAGTTGTAAAGAAGTTTTTCCTTATGTCTAATCTAAAGTGGGCTTCTAGCAATTTATGACCGTTAGTCCTAGTGTTCCCCTGGGGAACCCTGGGGAACAGATTTTCTCCCAGTCCCTGAGGTATGCCCCTTATAGGCTGCCACAAAGTCCCCTCTGAGTCTTCTCTTCTCCATGTCTCTCAGCCTCTCATTGTATGGCCTGCTCTCCAGACTTCTAACCATATGCATAACCCACCTTTGGACTATCTCAGGCCTCTCCACATCCTTCCTGAAGTGTGGTGCCCAGAACTGGATGCAGTACTCCAACTGCAGCCTCATCAAGGCTGAGTAAAGTGGGAGGATGTCATCCTTAGTCTTGTTTGACATGCATCAGTAGATGCATGCCAGTGTTTTGTTTGCTTTGTCAGCTACAGCATCGTATTTATGGCTCATGTTCATTCTATGTACCTTATGTGCAGGTCTCCCCCAGATCTCTTTTGGTTGTGGTGCTAAAAAGTGTAGCACTGCCAAGCCTGTAAGCATATTGCAGGTTGTTTCTCCCCATGTGGAGCACCTTACCCTTCTTGGTGTTGACCATCATCAGGTTTTGATCCACCTGCCTTGTGAGCCTGTCCAAGTCAGACTGTATCCCCAGCCTATCCTCCAGCATGACCACAGTCCCCCATAATTTGGTGTCATCTGCAAACTTTGCCAGTCTGCTTTTTATACTCAAATCCAAATCATTAATGAATATGTTAAAAAGCACTCATCTGAGTACTAAACCCTGAGGGACACTACTGGTCACCAAGCGATATGTTGTGGTAACTCTGGAATTACTCCAATACTCTACTAATACATTGTTTTATTTTTTTAAATATATCCATTTCTATGGCATACCATCATCTTCCTAATGGCAATAAAAACAAATTGTGAAAACTTAGGTGCCTTAGTTCCTTTTTTAAGTTAGCCTCCAGAAGATTTTTTTGTTTTCTTCTCAAATTAATTTTTAGATAAATTGAAGAGTTTGAGTTGCTTGGCCATTCTCAAAATTCACTGTCAATACCTTCAGTTATTTACACAGAAAAAGAAAAAAAAGACTGTTTATACTGACCACAAGATGCTAACTGTGCAGTAGTGTAATTTGGCATGAACTGTGATGCGACACTTTTGCGTGGTAGTAACAAGCTACTGAACAGTCAGCACCACCTAAAAGTCATTTAGTGATGCTATTGTGCAGTAACTGCAGTTACTATGCAGTCATGTAGTTGTTTGACCCCAGTACTCTTTCCTGCCATGGCAGGGGGTCGGACTAGATGATCTACTCCGGTCCCTTCCGACCCTAGAAACTATGAAACTATGAAACCTGTATATACAAGTACTACATGACTGCATAGTAACAACTGCACATTCAGCATTTTGTGTAGACACAGCCACTGTGTACTATCCAGTTAGAGACTTACTGTATCTTCAGCTTGCACATCAAAAAGGGATTTGAATATTCTAAAATAATAATGTCTGTAATAAGTCATCCTTGCTATATTTTAGTCTTCACTTTGTCTTAAGTCTTGTTGGAAAATTAGCATTCCTAGAGAATAGGCTTTACAGAGAATAATGGTACTTGAACCTGATGCTAAGATTACACAGTAAAAATGTACTTCTGTAGTACATCAATGCATGCAATGGACTAGAATGCAATAATTTATCTTACGTAACAGATGTCAGTGGTTATATAAGGAATAAACCACTTGACACTTCCAGAAACGCATTGTCCAGTACCTAAGGTATAAATTCCAATGCAATTGCTGCTAGTTATAAAAATGTGAAAAGGCTGCCTGTAAAGCTACAAACACATTCCCTGGGAAATCTAAGCAATCTTAAACAATATTCCTTCTGAGAAAGCTAGGGCCAGGAAAAAAAAACACCCTGTATTTTGACTCATCATCACAACTTTCTGTGATATGTGACATCCAAGAAAGGTCATAATGCCCATCACTATAGCCTAACATTCAGGGTTCATAGCATGTTCTGTGTTTGTGAACAGTATGCTAAGTTGGCAGTGAGAAGGGAATTGGTTGCTATGTAAACCGTTGACAGTCAAAATAACTCCTGATGCTTTATCCCCAAATATAAGTGACCAAATGTGCAAAGCTGTGCGTGTGGGATCTATAGCTCACTTGTTTAGGAAGGACTGTAGAGTAGACAGTCCCAGGTGGCATCCAGGCTTCAGCCTTTTCACTTTTCATCTTTAGTTACCTTCCCATGGTTTACTATTTTATGAATATTTACAAAATAAATGTACTTTTTTTTTTGTTCAGGATCCCTTGCTTGTCATTATCAAAACAAACAAACAACCAGAACATAGACACAGAAATACATTGTTGCATCCTATTTGTAAAATATCAATTTGGAAATACTTTTGTTCCTTTATTCATGATACATTCGTCTGAACAGGGATGGTCCCAATAATTGCTGTACTTTAAATGAGAGAGAATTTTGGGAATACTGATATAGTTTTAAGGTAATTTGTCAGTTATGGGATAAGCCACATGTGCCCAATATTAAAAATCCACCAAGAATTTAAATAATGAAGCAATTTCAGACCCTTTCAAAGGGTACTCTAAGTAAATATATGGTACAGGAATAAATATCACACATTGAAAATAGCACTATTTGAAGACCATTATTGGGTAAAATGAAGTGTTGAGAAAGTACTTAAAATTTCATGTGCATACAACTAAGGGTGAGTAATTTGAACAGTGGACATACACAATAGACATAAATTAAATGGAGACCTCCCTGATAGCTTGTATATTTTTAAACATGTTTTGCCTAGTTATGTTTTTTCATAGATTTCATAGACACTGGGGGCTGGAAAGGACCTCATGAGATCATCATATCCGGCCGTGCCGCCATAGGCAGGAAGTCAGCTGGGATCATGTGACCCCCAGCAAGGAATATATCCACCTGTGTTTTGAAAGAGTCCAGAGTAGGTTTTCACCATCTCTGGGGGGGAGTTTGTTCCAGACCCTGGGCACATGCACCATAAAGAACTTTTTCCTTATGTCTAGTCTAAATTGGCCTTCCTGGAGTTTATGGCTGTTAGACCTTGTTATCCCCTGGGGAACTCTGGGAACTCCTCCCAGGTCCTGATGTACCCCCACTTATGTAGTTGTAGGCTGCCACCAAGTCCCCCGCTGAGCCTGCACTTCTCCCGACTGAAGAGTCCCAAGTCCCTCAGTCTCTCCTTGTACAGCCTTCTCTCCTTGCCTTGGATCATACGAGTGGCTCTCCTCTGGACTCTCTCAAGCTTTTTTAAATAAACATTTTGGATTGATCCATATTTTCAGTATGGAATTGTTAACAACATTTTAACCAGTCATCCAGTCACAGACAAGCAGCAGTGCCTTCCCCTAAACAATCATGTAATATTAATACAGTGAAAGCAAACACTTTGCAAAGAAATCAGTTTAAAATCATGACCTGAAATTACTAGACAAATTCTTATAAATAGTGGGTAGATTCATAGAAATCAGGCTTGATTCCCTGCTCATATGTTAAATATCAAGAGGCTAAAGGACTAATTCCCTTGCAGGAGGAATACTGTGATTGATGTTCAACAAATTCTCCTGTCAACGAAAAGGTTGTCAAATACAATATGTACTTCCTGTCACTTAGTAGGCAAGATAGAGGTATGCTGTACAGACTAATTGAATCAGAGATGCATACGTTTCTGATTAATTGAGGTGTGGCTTATGTAATTGTTTCTGTACACTGCATCTGACTGGAGGGCCCGATAGTAATGTGGCAAGGCTACTTGTGGAGTAGCTCTGATAAAATACCACAATGTTGCAAACTCCAGAATAAGGTGAGTATAGGGTGCCTCAGATCCCTAGCTCCATTGCCTTGTATGGACTTCTTGGTTGGAGAAAGGCTAAGGACATCACCCTGGCAGAAATGCGCCTTTGCTGAGGCATTAGGCAGTCAGCAGTAGTTCTTATCTGTTGCTCTCTGGCAAAAACTAGAGCCATCAAGGCTGATTGAACATCTGGACTTGGTCAGGCCTTTGGATTCTGTCTCAATGGTCTAAATGGGGAATTGTAGGTCTTGGGCAGCCTACACTCCTCCATACTCTTGCCTAGGCATATGCATCAAAGGTCTTGTTATGATGATTGCAGGCCTCCATACAAGTGAATTCATCAGGCACCTTACTAGACCTCTTATGTGTACATCATGATCCATAGGATCAATAGATGCCTACATCTTTGATTCAGTTAGCCTATAAGGTGCACCTCTACCTTGCCTTAGTCCGTAAGGTGCACCACTACTTTGCCTTCAGCCTGACTTCAGACTATTAAGGTTAACTACCTGTTCCTCATATGATTTACGTTCCAGTATTCGCTTTAAACACATTAGTCAATTACAATTATGCATCAATATAAAAAATAAATTTACCAACAAAAAACAATGTATTTATATATTTTAAATTTAACAAATACAAATGTCTTACAATTTGTGTGTGTATGTATTAGGTTATAGATAATAATTACACTGGTATACATACCAATATAATTCAGATGGTAGCATGGGTGCAATAATTTATAAATAAAGTTGCTGTAGACAAGAGTAACCTCACCTGGGATGTAGGATAAGATACAGCATTGTATCACTTCATACTCATAAAACTGAATCCACACTTGGTTATATCATTGTAATATTTCCATTAAAAAATCACAAGCTTAAATTTTTATTTAGATTTAAAGATATAAAAAAGACATCTCTTCAAATGCCCAGACAGACTCACATCTTAATACCCAATAGAACAGCAGCAATAGTAAAAAGGAGTTATTTCTCAATAAATAAGCCATCTGGACAGACTAGAACAACTCCTTTGCATCATGTCTTCCTGGTGGACATATGCCGACAAAAAAGCCCATTAACATATTTTTATGTATAGCTGATGTAATTTTAAAAATAAATCTCTCACCAGATGAAAGTATCCAACATTATGAACATTTGCTAGCTTTCTTCATGTACAACATTTATACATCTCTGATTCAGTCCATAAGGTGCACTTCTAGTGACTGCTAATATTTATCCAAAGTACATAAAGTATAATGCCAATACTCAGCATAATAGCATGAATCCAAAGTGAAACACGAGTTGATTATGAGACAATGCTACACAAATTTACCTGTAAGATTGCATCAAAACAAAGTCAAGTCATAGAATCATAGAATCAAAGAGTCAGAAGGGACCTAGACAGATCATCTAGTCTGACCCCCTGCCATGGACAAGAAGGAGCACAGGGGGGTGGGAGGGGTCATAAGACCCCAGCCAGGTGCCTATCCAGTCTCCTCTTGAAGATCTTCAGGGAGGATGAGAGCACCACCTCTCTGGGAAGCCTAGTCCAGGTTCTGGCCACCCTTACAGTGAAGTAGTTCTTCCTGATATCTAACCTAAACCTATCCTCCCTCAGCTTGTGGCCATTGTTCCTGGTGACTCCAAAGGGGGCCCTAGTGAACAGACTTTCCCCGAGTCCCTGCTGGTGGCCCCTGATAAGGTTTTAGGCAGCCACAAGATCCCCCTCAGTCTCCTCTTACAGAAACTGAAGAGATTCAGGTCCCTCAGCCTCTACTCATAGGGCTGGCCACAAAGGCCCTCAACCATACAAGTGGTCCTCCTCTGGACCCTCTCCAGGTTCTCCACGTCCTTCTTGAAGTGTGGCACCCAGAACTGGACGCAGTACTCCAGCTGCGGCCTGACCAGCGCCACATAGAGGGGGAGCAAGACCTCTCTGGACCTGTTAGTGATGCCCCTGTTGATGCAGGACAGGGTGCAGTTGGCTCTGCCTATTGCTTCATCGCACTGGTGATTCATATTCATCCTCGAGTCAATCCTGACTCCAAGGTCCCTCTCTGCCTCTGTGCTACTGAGAGGGTCAGCCCCTAACCTATACCCATAATGCTGGTTCCCTCTCCCCAAGTGCAGCACCCTGCACTTGTCCTTGTTGAACCGCATCCTGTTCAGATCTGCCCACTTCTCCAACCTATCCAGGTCTGCCTGTATGCGGTCCCTGCCTGCCGGTGTATTCACTTTACCCCACAGCTTGATGTCATCAGCAAACTTGAACAGGCTGCTCTCCACACCCTCATCCAGGTCGCTAATGAAGATGTTGAACAGCACCGGCCCAAGGACCGAGCCCTGGGGGACTCCGCTGCCCACCCCCCACCAGGTCGACATTGACCCGTCCACCACCACCCTCTGGGTGCACCCCTGGAGCCAGTTTGCCACCCAGTCAAGCTTGCTAAAGTTGCCCATGAAATCAGTTGCAAGCTAGAACTAGTCTCATACTTCTTCTGATCACCTACCCTCATCCAACATAAGTTCCTGTCATTGAGGCCTCACTGAAGTTACTCAAACAAGGAAATAAAGCTCTATCAGGATTAGTTTCTGCTCATATCCCTTGGGATTTGTTGGGTGACTTCACTGAGAAGAGAGACTGATGATATCACAAGATGTGAGGTTACCCTCATGAGAAAATATTTCCTGTAAAAATATTGTGAAAAAATCCCAATCCTCTAATTTTCATCTTGGAGGAATTAGGGATTCTCTAGGGGAGCAAAGGCTTTGATATTTAGACGGGTTCTTTTAAACAATGAGTTATTAAACTATCCAGAATAATGAAATGCATGCTTATTTAGTTGGCATCTGACATTGAGTTATCGCAAACTTCTGGTGGAAAAAATAATAAAAGGTGACCTAGACTCCCCATATATTTAGCTGAATCACAATTAAATCAGATTCATGATGTGGTCATCCTAAAGTGTGACAAAAGTGTAATGTACAAAAATCTCAGAGTAAGCTGAACAGGTGGCTTAAATCTCTTTTTTTGCATTGCCTTGGTCTTTCTGCTGTTCTGTGTATGACTGTTCTACTTGCAGTGTGTTAGAGAAGACTGAAAACTGCTTTGATCCCCAGATGATTTAGGAGGAGAAAGCACCTGAGGAGGTTTAGACATGGTCTGGAAGCTGAACTCTTAGCTCTGTCCAGACTGAAGTATTTTTGTGCACATACACACCTATCAAATGTTTAAGAGCCTTTAGGGTTACGAACTACAGTGTCTAAGAAGAAGTTGAAGTACTTTAAGGATTAGGTGCTGCGTGAGTAGAGGCTTTCAGATTTGAAGTCAGGTGCCTAAGTCCTTTTTTGGATGCAGTCCTTAGCTGAAAAGATGTATTCTCATCAAATAAGCACCTTTGAGGCAAACTCAATTTAATCCATGCTATTTCTCCATTTTATGAAGGATGAGATTGAAGACTTGGTTTTAAACTCTGTAAAGCTGCAGCTCTTTGCATTATGCTGAATTCCTTGAACCTTCCCATATCTCACAAAGCTGCAATCACTATTCTTCTCTGCTGTAACATAACACTTGAGAGAACAGGACCCTGTAGCATAACACTTGAGAAAACAGGACCCTTTCCTGTGATTTGACTAGGCATACCAAATTTTTTTGCTTGAGAGTGGCTTTCTTGTTATCAGTCTTAGTCTTGTAGTAAATGAAAGGCACAAGGAAGTCTCACACAACTCAAACAGTAATGAAAGCATGGTTCATATCAATTTCTGCTCATTTTTCATGGGCAGTAGTATCAGTAAAATTACTACTCCTTATAAACTTTACTTTCCCATCTAATTGATTTGGTTCACCTACTTTTCTTATTTTAGCATGATTTCAGCATTAGCAAGTGTGCAATAATTCAGGGGCACTCACAGATGGAAATTTAATTTTAAGTTTAAATACTAAGAAATTAGCTCCTTGAATTTTTAATTATTCATCACTTTTGAAAAAGGAAGGCAATACCTGCTCATCTCTGTTTAACCACTGGTGTCAGTTTGTCACCCCACACCTTCCCACCCTATTTGTTCTATTGTGTTAGTGGTTTTATCCCTTGTCACTTTTATTAACACTGTGAAATGCTCTTCCTGAGATAATAGATCAGCCTACTATCTTCTCCTCATTTAAATGCGTTCTCAAGATGCATTAGTGTCTGTCTAATTAATCTATTTCGGGATTTACACTGTCATCTATTTTTATAATATCTGAACACCTTACATGTATAATTGATAGCAACAGATTTGTGATGGTTTCATTCATGTTTTGATGGCTACCAGGTATGAGAACATACAGAAATTCACTGACATATAATTTACAAATTTCTAGTGTATTCTATACTGTAGTTATTCATGCTATGCTGGATATCCCCATAATTTCACCCTACCTTAATCCTTCATACAATGTTCTTACAACCCTGTTGCATTTAAAATTCTCTAAAGATGGATTGTCAATACTTTGGATTGAAACTGTTTCCTGATTTGCATGACAACACACCTAGTTTAATTGTGGCGGTTCAAATAATAATAAAATAACAAAAGATTTAATTTTGATCTTAACTCATTCACTGAAAGTAACACATTCAGCATGGGAAAATAAATGACTCCTTGGGAACATCTACATGAGATGTTGATTGCACAGAAACCTGATACTACCGCACAGTAGCATCAGGTGGCAAAAACTGTGATACAATGCTACTGTGCAGTAGTATCAGGCTGCTTAGCAGTAGCTTCACAAAAAAGGCATTTGCTGAAGCGACTGCACAGTAACTCAAGTTACTGCACATTTATTACTTGTTTATACTTGTATAAATCTGTGATTTTTTTTAACTGAAATGTTACACTGACATAACTAAGCGTGGATTCAGTTATATGAGTATAAAGTCATATAGTGCTATATCTTATTCCCCATCCCAGATGAGGTTGCCCTTGTCTAAAGCAACTTTATTTACAAATAATTGCATCCATGGTACCATCTGAATTATACTGACATGTATACCAGTATAATATTATCTATAACCAGATACAGTTTGTGTGTATTTAAGCCACTTGTTACATTTAAAATATATAAATGCATTGTGTTTTGTTGGTAAATTTATTTTTAAACAAGTATTAAATAAATGCACAGTAACCAGCACGCAGTAGAATCTTGTATACGTGCAGCCCTTTCCTTGGAAATGTTTTGAGCTTCTTTTTCACTAGGCTGAGAGAGGAAGACAAATGTGTCCCATATGTAAATTATGAGAGTATTTTGCCTAGGCACTTGATCAATGTTTTATTTAGGCAGTAAGTTTTTGGTTATGAGTAGTAGAATCTCCAAATTGAGTTACCTGTATGTTGTTATAATTTTCTTCTCGTGTTTGTTTGGTAGGTAGAGTTTAAAACTAAGTAGACTGCATTTGGGGTAAACAGAAGGAAATAACCTTTCTGATTTTTTGAGGGCCAAACTAAGGCATCATTGATACTTTTTTCATTGATACTTTTTTTTTTTATTCAGCAAATAGAAAGTGAGTGTTTTTTAGTGAGCTTAAATTTTAAAACAGCTACCAAGAGGAACAAACTATGAAGATGAAAAGAGAGAAAACAAAGGGAAAGGCAGGCTAACAATGAAATCAATGGGAAAATAAACTCTGACCTTGATTTCTTTCCCCATCTCTTCTATTGGTACTTGCCTATACACAGTTCCTTTTCTTGCTGAATAGGCAACCTAGCTACTTAGTTAATGTTAATGAGTTTCAATTCCAGTTCAGATGGTGCCTCTAGTCCAGTTTTTTTTGGGGGGGGGTAATATTTTGGCACTGGCACCTTGCAGCCTGAGGCTTTTCTGCTGTGGCTTAGACTGCAGCCGTTCCAAACACTGTGTATGAGAGCAGCTGACTCCAGTGCAAACTGCAGCGGAGTTTGTTTCATCACACTAATAGCATGTGTAGATGTGCCTTTGAGTTTTCCTTTTACCTAGAGGCAACTATTTTTTAAAATAGTCCACTTCCTATGTCTAGAATGTCAGTGTTCCTTATATAGCAGCAATTCCTCTCCCACTTAGAAAACCAGTAAATGAAATGTAGTCTTCAGTGCACAGTGGGTTTTGAAGTATTATGTTCATTACTAACCGTCTAAGTTGCTTCATGATGTATTTAAAAAAGCCATTTACACTCCCTGATTCTTAAATGGTAACAATTTGCATCACAGAACTAGGGGTGTTACCTTTTTAATACACAATATTTGTGGCAATGTGAAATGAGTAGTGCTTGGAGCACTACTGGAGTCTATTGATATCAAACTGTCCCACATTAAATAGATGTAAGAAAAGCTCTTCTGAAGACCTAGTGCAATGAGATACTAATGTTTACTTTATATAAAAATATTGCTTCTCCCATTTTCATATGCCTCTGAAATAAACAATAGAAATCTTTGTATTGATTTCAGACAGAAAGTAGAGCCGGGTGGCACCTTAGGGCACCTATACACATGCCAGATGTCTACTCCAACATGTGCTAATTAGCATGCATCAGAGCAGACTCTATTAATCGAGTCTGCTGGAACATGCTAACTAGCACACTCCAGCATCTTCCACATCATATTTATTCAATGTTCCCATGCTTCAGAATGCAAAGTTTGCCCAATGAGTTTTAGTTAAAGTACCCTCACCACCAATTTGAAGTGCAGGATGCTGAATTCATGAGACACTGTGGGCACTTTAATTAAAGCTGCTCTCAGAGTTGCTCTAATTAAAGTGTTCCCCCCACCCCTCCACCCTGTAACACATGTCTAGACACCCTTAAAAACTAAGGCTGCACATGGGTTCATTTCAATAGCCTAAAAAATGAACTGCACAGACATTGCTCCAGCCTCATTACTAGACAGCTTCCACGACAAACTTTCCAGGCAGAGGGCACTAGAAGGCTGCTCCCTGGGCCACCTTTGGAGTCCTGCTTCTGGCCACCAGATGTTTGAATTGCTGTCCTGTTCAGCTGGGTCATGGGGGTGGCAATGGAGCCAGCAAAGCCTCCTGCCTCTTCCTGAACCTGGGGACTGCCCTGTTGGACGGAGAGGCAGGGAATGGTGACTGCTGCTCTCCTTACCTCCCAGTATACAGAAACCCCTGATGCTTTCTCAACACTGGGGTAAGCCTGCTTGGTCTTAGAAGCCTTTTGCCCAGCTCCACGCCTCCTGGTCCCTAGGCAGAAAGTGTATTCAGTCTCCTGGAAAAAAATTCCCTGCAATTTCATTCTAGTTGTTGATGATGAGTTATTCTTCTCCTGGATCAACCATTTGCTCCAGCAGAAAAAAAGCCTAAACAGCTGTACATTTTCGGTTTCTCAGGAAAATGGCAGTTCTCTTGGTAGAAAATGAATTCCTCTACCTGAAGATAATTGATTCAGAGATGCATGAGTTTTCAAAGAGAACTTCCTATTTTGTCAGATGCTCAGTGCCCTTTACATCAGGCTTATTATTTTCATGTATATTTGAATGTATATTTTCTTGTTTCCTTCTCCTAATTACAGGCATTGGCTAGGGATAGGAATTACACACAAACCAGTCTCAATGATTGAAAAATGGTTCAGATCTGTAACACAACACATGTCCAGTGTGCATAAAGTGCTTTCAAAATGGCCACACCTGGTCCAAGATAAACCTGGATGGGTATAGTATCAGACTTAACTGATTTAGGTTAAATCTGTTCATTGAACTCCTGTCCCAGATCCCCTCCAGACTCAAGTTAACTCATTGTCCCCTATCATCCCAGGATGGTTTGCACCTCCCCCACAAACCCACCTTGCAGGGTGGGCAGGCTAGCCTCAGCCCAAGCTGTCTGCTCCAGCTGAGCAGGGAGGCATGCGCTAGCACCCCTTGGCTTATGGCATAAGCCATTGCAGGCTTGTGGCTGCATTTCCAGAATTAAATGTGGATGGCTGTTTACTTGTTTCTCAGTTCAATCTACACAGCTTAGACTACCCTGCAAAGATTGAATTGACACAGCTTCAAGCTTTTTGACTGTCTGTACTTAGCCATTATCAACATGTTGGGCTATTTATGAAATAACAAGGGAATTGGCATCCACATATGTACTCTTATTCAGTAGTTTTTTGAAGAAGAAATCTTAATGGTGTTAATCTGTGTTGTATATAATGATAGGTTGAAGAAATACATTTGGTTCATCCAAATGCCTTTTCAAGAATCTCCATTCAGTATTTTTCCAGTGATATTTATTCCATCATCATTTCTTTATCAGTTTTTTGGGGCTTATCATACTATCAGCTTGAATTAAGAAATAAAAATGGTAATGAAGGGGCCTCTAGGCTCATTAAATTGCGCACCAACTGCATGCAAGTAAAATTACAAGGTATGAAATGCTTGGATTTACAAAGTTTTAAAATTAAATGATGCATTAGTGTAATAAAAAATAACACTGGAGAAGAAAAGTATTATGTTGTTATGGCAACTGAATATTTAGACTGAAATTTATGTAACCAGAACATGAAGGATTATCTTAAGCAAATATAATAAATATATTTGGAAACATTATATACTGTCACCAGATACTCTATCTTTTGCAATCATTTGTTTCTTGAAGACTTTTCTAATGTTTTGAATTCCCAGTGTCCTTTTCATTAATCTGGTCTAGTACAGTTTTATTGTATCTTTTTGGTATTTGATCAAAAAGACTTTCTGACTTATTCTCCAACAGCTCATGTTCCGCAGGAGCTGTTTTTAGATTTAATTATTTCTGTACTAAAATTTATGTTGTTTTTTCCAACTACATTCTTATTTCTACTACTACTTTTAAGTCCATGCTCCTTATTTCTCAGTGGTTTATAGACATACCAACTGTACAATTTTAATTCATTCAACCACACTGTGGTATCTCTGTTCAGCTTGGGTCCATCTACACATGCACTTAGGTTACTGCACAGTAATTTAGATTACTGTGGAGTAACTGAAAATTACTGCACAGTACAGACACACATCTACACGTGTGTGCCTACACTGTGCAGTAACTATGGTGTGCAGTAACTATGTTGACTTATGCCAAGTTGGGCATAAATTTTCTACCTGTATGATGCCTTACTGTGCAGTAACCCTGTTTGTATTAAACTGACTTGGGACTATCTTTGTCCCAAGTCAGCCCACAGACAGTGTTACTGTGCTGTAATGCCTGCATGTGTAGATGCTGGTGTAAAAGCCACTTACTGCACAGTAAATTACTGCACAGTAAATGCACGTGTAGGCATGCCCACTGACAGTAGTTTTCAAACTTTTTTGGCCCGATAGCCCTTTGCCTGCAACATATAGCTGTTCATACCCCGACATCTGACACATTTCTGTATGTTCATTCCTTAGGAAGAGTGATGATACTGACCTCAATGGATGGTAATACCATTAACATACATTAACCAGTCAATCAGAGGCTCCACTGCCATTATTAACATGTAGGCATGTAGCCCTTGGCAAAGTGCCATGTGTTCCTCCTGGGGGTATGTATACCCCAGTTTGAAAACCATTGCCTTACAACATGAATGATCTCAGTAAAGTGAATGGACTATGATAATTAAATGAACTCAATGATGAAGACAATAGTACTGAGCCTTGTTCAAGGAATTATCATGTAAACTCTACCTTATGATAGTTCATTCTTGAAATTAATTTAGGCTAGAATCCTACATTGTACAGAACTCCTTCAGCAAGCCAATGAATACCTTTTTCTCACAGATTTCAGTGGAGTCTAACTAGTGTTGAATATGCCCAGCATTTTGCAGGATCTGCTCTTTGTCATTATCTTAACTAAATTTATAGTTTAATCCAGACAAAATGCATGTTTTTTTCCTTCTTTAGGTTTCAAGTATTGATTTTATTTAGTGCTTTGTTGTTCTTGTTTTTGTTTCTTAAGGGTGGGAGGTTGGTTACTTGGCATATGCTATCTGTAATCTCAAAATTCAATTGCCTAAAATACATAAATATAAAATAATTTCAGTAGTCATTGAGTCACAAGAAAATTACAAGTCTAAGTGATTTAACAACTTTCTAAGAGAAATAGATGAGAGTTAATTCTTTGTCATTTCAATTTATATTTTTAGAGATATCATTTTTTAAACTGAAAATGTTCCAAAAAAATCTGGCCCCTGATGCACATCACTCTGCGCTACTGTTTTTCCAGGAAGGTTATTTTTGTCAGTTTCTCATTTTCAGCTTCAGTGGTGTTCCCATTTCTCTATTAACTAACTTTTCCCCAGGTTTCAAAACAAACAAACAAACAAAAAGTAGGAAAAAAACACTTGCAACAGAAACTAGGTATAGTTTGTAATGCACATCAGATTTTCCTTTGGGGAAAAGTACTCTTAATCACAATAATCCCTGCCTCCACCCCCTCCTTCTTTTGTCCCTTCCCCCACCAATCTTTCCCTTCAATAACAGCAGCAAATGCACTATATACTCTGTTGCCTCTGGATTTAGGATCCAGATACCTTGTGGTTGATCTGAGGGAGACCAACCGTTAGACCAACCATGACCTTTCCATTCAATAATAGGCAAATTTATTGATACACAGTGATAACAGAAAAGAAACAATACAAACAATTAAGCAGTTCTATATATCTACCAAATCCTAGGGCTGTCATCAGAGTCAAAGAACATCTGGCCAGGATGCCACTCTCAGGCTGTCTCTTAGGTGTATATACTCCCTTTGTTCCCAGGCTGTTTTTGTAGACTATGTGTCCTTGTTATGTTAGACAACCTGTCTGCCTTGAAGGCCGTGATCTTGTGTTATGCAGGGGTGGGCAATTATTTTGGGCGGAGGGCCGCTTACTGAGTTTTGGCAAGTCATCGAGGTCTGTATGACAGGCAGCCAAGGGCTGACAAATATTAATTTTCTACATTTTTTAGTGGCCTCATGGGCTCGATAGAATGGCCTGGTGGGCCGCATTTTGCCCACCACAGTATATGGCATGCCCCCTCAGTTCTTAGGCTATGTGTGTCTGCTGTCTGCTTCCAAGGCTGTCTGCTTCCAAGACTGGGAGAAACTGTGTGTGTAAGACCCAAATTTCTTAGAAATCAATTAACCCCAGCTGTCTATCTTAAACAATTCTAATACATATATATATACCTATAAGCCAATTCCCAAAAAACAAACCTTTTAAATACAGTTTTTAAGCCTTCATACCCTATCTTGGATCTGTGGATCTGCCATTTGGACTAGTATATATAGATACATGCTTCAAAATCCAAACAAAAGGACAACCTATGCTGAACCAATAGCTAGGACCATAGCTGGAGTAAAGTGGTTGTGTTAATTTGAGATAAAGGTTAGAATGTCTAACCACAGAATTTTTCTAGCAGTTATTATATTTGAAAGTACATTGATTAACTTCCTAAGAGGAACAATAGTTCTTTAAGGCATATTTGTGTTTATATGAAGATACACAACAATTTGTAAGATTGTTCCACAACAGATTATTATCGATAGTATTTCACACATTTATATCACAGATTGGAACCAGCAGGAAGGTTATTTACAATAATAAAATATTAAGAGTATCAAAATATTTTGCATCTGGAAATATAGGACTCTCACACTGACTTTTAGCTAGCAGGAAACTCATTTAATTTCCATTCAATAAAATATACTGGCCTTTACTTCCTATGCATTATAGTAGGTGGCATACACTTAAAGTGAGATATATCATCTTTTGGGATGTAGTAAATTGCTCCATCATGCACGCTTTGCTCGTGACCAAATTTTGCTTGTTTTATTTACATGAGTAATACCAGAAACAGCATTGTTTGTTTTCATGACTGAGGCGATTGGGATTTGATATTTTTTTACTCAAACAGTGGGCTTTTGTCTTTGTAAGGTTCTTGGGCTATGTTAATATGCAGTTAACATATGGTTTACCATAATCCAGATATATATGAATAAAGCATATGTGTAGGTCTTGTTTCACCAGCTTACAAATAACAACCTTATCTAAGGAAATTCTTCTTAAAATCTTCAGATACTGAGGAGGTAAACACGTCCTAAATATTTTTAAATTCATCCAGTGTAATATGATTCTGGATTATTCTGTGTTATATAAATATATATAAAATCTATTTTGAATCCTACTAAATTCTGTGCTCCAGTAGCGTCTTGTCACAATGAGTTTTGCATCTTTAATTAGTATTGGCATCATTCTAATAGATCCTTAATTTAATTTAGGAATCTCTTAAATGCAATTGCTTGCCATACTAAATGATATCCTGAACATCTAAGAATGTTAATAATTATTAACTATTTTAACTGTGATTGAGACAATGGTTTACGCGTGCAGGGTGATTTGTCCTACAATTAATCAGTCCCTGCCTTGAGTAACTAACAATTTAAAATGCATGAGTGATGACAATATAACATGGAACATTACTGAATATGTATAGAACTTTTCATTTTAATTAGCACTGAGTTTTTCTTTACAATTAGTCTTTGGCTTCTAATTTACTCCAATCCTCAAAGAAATTCTTGCAAACCATGTATTAAGTAATTTATATAATTAATAATGCATTTCTCATGTAAAAACTCCTATTATAAACAATGTTAGGCTATACATTTTCAAGGAAAGTTTGAGCAATCAAATCAATAACACTTGAATTACATTGAATTAGGCAACTAAAAAGTATTGGTTAGGCAAAATAATTTTCTGGACAAAAACAGGTTAGGTTTATTTTTTGAGAAACCATGTGAAATGAAAATGAAAGATTAATTTAAAACAAATTTGCAATACTTGTCTGAGGGTGGTTACTATTTCCAGGAAATCAAAATTAACTCTTTATTTTTAATATTTTATAATTTGGCTAGACTAGGGCTAAATGAAGGTGTTCAATTATCATGCCTTTCTTCTCCCAGGAGAAAAAAACGCCTGTCACTGAAGGAGCAGGAGAGGACTTTGCAGGTGTTCCAAGGGCCTGGCAGGTGCTGTATAGATATCCTGCTCTGCTGAGTGCATAAATCCCAGTTTGCTTTTCAGACTCCTGGCTGTTGAAGAATGCCAAGAGCAACCAAAACCATAGGACAAAGCTGATTGGCTGGCCACCACAGCCCCTGGATAACTCCTGGTCACAAGCCCTCTCCCCACACTGAGAGAGTAGAGCCCTACCAAGCATGTCAATTTCCATTCCAGTAGCCCACAATTCTACACCCTTCTCTCCAGACAGTGGACAGTTCCTACTCCAGCAGCTTCTTTTCCTGCTGTATTCCAGGATCATTGGGCATTCTCTGATTGAGCTCATGTGCCAGAAGCTCATGCTGGCACATAGTCTCCTGCAAATGCCTCTAGGGCCCATGGCTGCAATTTCATCTGAAATCATTTACAGGTGCTTCTGCCCACCCAGCCTCATGGATCTGGCTGACAACTTCCACGTATCTGAGAAAGAAGAGCCCCTACAGGATGCTCTACAGTCCAGGATGCTCTGGGAGCACATCTACCGATGCTACAGGTCTCACAAGATGAGTGCTGACTGATGGGAGTGCATCATCCTGGGCAGCAGAACTTCCACGTGAACTGGGCTACTTTCATGGACATCATTACCAAGTTGACTTCATACATCAAGTGACAGGGCATTGACATAAAGCCACCCTTGGTTCATCATTACCACCTTATCACCATCTGGAAGCTGGTAATCTCCAACAGCTTCTGCTCCACTGCCAACCAGTTCAGTATGGCAAAGGCCATAGCTGTGGCTAGAGATCTAATTCAATATTAAAGATAAGGCTGGAAAGTTACCTCAGTAGGTTACTCCTGAGAACATGATTACCATCTAAAGACAGGTCAGGCAACTTGAGCCCTCCCCTTCCCCAGCCCTGGACACAGACCTGCCTGCTGCAACCCAAAGATACCATGTACACTTGTAATACTTGACAGAGAATAAGAGACCTGCCCCCCTGCATCCTTCTCCTTGTTCCCAAGCTGCACAGAGCTTGGACAGAACTGTGCTGCTATTGCCATACTGTGACACACCAGAGGGAGTTGGGACATTAGAGTGGACACGGAGGCATAGGGACAGGGATGGGAGGAGGGCAAATGTATTTTCAGTGAAAGAACTGGGATTGCATATGGTTTGGGGTGTTTGAGAAATGAGTTTCTGATCTGAGTATTAGAACCGCTTGCCATCCATGGACTTTCCACAGACTTGTTAGTGCTTCCCACAAGCCACTCTGTGATTCCAAGCTCTGACCTACTCTTACCCTAGCAGTAGCCAGATGGGAATATTTGTCTTCCCTGGGTCTCTTCCCTTCCTTACAGTACCTGTGTTTTGGGGAATGGGCAAGTGTTTCAGTTTTCTGCACTAACATGCCAGTGCTTCCTAAGTCTAGTTTGCCTGGGTCCATGAGACCTTAGAGGAAGAAGGATCATGTTTTCTGTAGCCTTGGAGAGGGAGGCAGGAGAGAGGAGGAGGGGAAATTCCACTACTGGTGAAGGACTAGTTCTTTCCTCCTGGCAATATGAGATTGCTTTGAGGCTCCTTGAAATGCATGTGATTACACATGAGTTATTGCCCCTCAGTGACCAATGAAGTCTCAAATGGCACAACTGAGTGAATGCACAGGCATTATCGCTGGGGCCCTAGTGCTCTGTTCATTCACAGGTGAAGTTTAATACCACCCCCAACAGCTAGCTGTGCTCTGGAACACTCTTTTAGGGAGGAAGGAGGTCAGATGGGCAGGAGAGGCTATGAACTGCCATGAGCCAGCACCTCACCATTTGGGACAGATGGGAGGGAAGCACCCTGTAGCTGTCACCTCACACTTTAGGGCAGTGGGATACAGGTTATCTGTGCACACCACCTTCCTTGCTTTTCTGCCTCTGAGTCATAGCTTGGCATAACCCTGTCTGGGTGTGAAGGGGGACTACAAGGGTTCCTCTTTACCCATGTGCCCAGCATGCCCATGCAGTAGAGTGTGGACCGCTACTAGTGCATGCCAGGGGCTGTTTCAGATGTGTTGTCTCCCTGAGTCCTGGGAACAGGAAGAGTGGAGGCTGGTCTCTGAGTTAGTGGTAAGGCCTGTGAGTGACTTTTAAAGAAAGGGCATAGAGAAAACTCAGTCCAGAGATGGGAAAGGAGGTTTCCAGGTGCATGGCATCACCATGATTCACTGAAGTTCAGTTTACTGAGGAAACAGGTAGTCTTTCCTGGGCCACCTCTGACATGGATGGCATGGCATCAGGGTCCACATACTGCATTTGACCATAGTCTAGTGGGAGCTGTTCTTTATGTCCTGTACCTCAGTGCACAGGACTTAGCTCAAGAACAGATAAAGAGATGGCACTTCTAGTTACAGCTCCATATCCAGATCCAGATGGGGCTTGGAAATCTGGGCCCTCTTGCCTCTTCTGCTCGTAGAGGCCTGTCCCAGCTTTTTACTTGGCCTCTTTTTAATGTTAAAGGTGTCCTTGTACTCACAGCTTGGTCCTGGCCAAGGATGTAAGAATTAGCGTGCCTGATGCCTCCAGAGTGTTGTTTGTTATCAGGAAATTTTTTGTAGCAAGTATTCATCCTTCTTGTTCTAATGACTTTTGTCGAGGTCCTCGTGATTCTTCTTATCCACCCAGGAGGCAAGAGGGTCCCTACCTCTGCCTGGTTCCAGTTACTGGATTGGCTGCACACAGCAGAAGAGGAAGGACTTGGCTCTGCCATGCTGTATGGGTTCATGATCAGGGTCTGGATCTGGTCTGGTGGGCCTGAATCTGGTCATGTCTGGGCATGGTCTGGTTGGCATCAGGAATGGTTGTGGTTGGCTTGGTTCAGGTGAGGGCCAGGTTCTGGTCAAGTGTAGATTTCTCCTATCTGATTTGTGTGATGTGACTTTCTGGTTTGGTTGGATTTTCCTGCCTGTTCTGGGCACACAGCTGCCTCAGCACCCTGTGACTATCTCCATCTGTTCTGTAGGTCCCATGCCTGATTAGGGAGGTTTGACAGGCACACACATGGCTTAGGATCATATGTTTGTCCACAGCTGAGGAAAACAGTGAAGGGTATGGGCTTTTCTGGCCATGAAGCTATCAAGAGAGTAGTTTGCTCCTCGCTTAAATGGAGCAGTAGAATCCAGCCTTAGTTCCTGGAACTGTTGGTGAGGCCATGCTGGAATGCTGGGGGATAATGTGGCTTCTCTTTGAAGGGTAAGTGTTCAGGTGTTCATTCTTCCAGAAGCAACTCTCCCAGGAGCAACCTCTACCAGGTTGCAGATGGGTTATTTTTCTCCTGGAAACCCCATTGTTGCTGCAGGAAAAGTCAAGTTAACATTTGTATGCTTGCAGTTTCTACTGGGAGAGCAATGATTCTCCCAGTAGAAACATAACATCTGTATATGGCCTAGGTTTACCTAATCAGTATGTTAACCTGATACTGATTTATCAGTTTTAAACTTAAGGATAAGACATGTATTTCTGAAACCAATAGGGTTAGTCATATGGGATGAATGAATGATGATTTTCTCATTGAAATGCAATCCCAAGTAATTCTTCTTCTCAGTGCTTACTAATGTGCTTTTCTTTTAAAAGTATATGAGACCCAGCAGTTTTTACTATATCATAGTAATTTCAATACACTTCTCAGCACAGCATATGACATGAGTATCCTTAAGAAAAGGTTCAGACAATACTTAGCTTTCGTATAATTAATTTATAGAAATAGGGGAGACAGTCTGTGTAGGGATAATCTGTACTGTCAGACTGGTTATTTCAGGCTTGTACCTAGTCTTATTAAATCAAATGCAAATATTGTCACTGCCTGGGATCAGGAACAGGTTTTTACTACATGCACATTCAACATTGAAAAGCATTCAGACTGAAACCAGTCCTGTTTCCTAAATGAAATCAGAGGCAAAATTTCTAGCAATTTATTTAGTAAAACTACAGGCCTTATATAAAGCATTAAGACTGTGACCAATATTGTGATATCTTTCACTAATTCTCAGTTGTATTTTTGTTTTGTGGAGAAATTCAAATACTGTACTGCCACCATATAACATTTGCTACACAATTAGCTGTAGAAAGGAATGAGTTTGGGCATTAACTGAGTTCCATCGCTTTTTTTTTAAATAGGACCTTATTTGCCCTTTGATCATGATTTTTGTTTTACTAGTAGACCTTGAATACTGTATTTTATGATATAGCATAGTTTCCTGTGGTAATCTATTTTATTTGTCCTTTCATCTCCCCAGGGGAAAAAACTCATTCTTATATATTTCCCTTTTTTGCTTTTGAAAGAAAGAGATTGAAAATGGATTGCAGAGGTTAAGAACCTATCATTGAAGTTATATATTAATCCACCATACTCAGACAAACCATGCTTATCACTGATGTTACATTTTCTACTAGCATTCTGCAGATTGGCAAAATGTATTAAAGTTGATCTAATCTAAAAAAATATTTCAAGTTGGGATGAGCTTAGGGATTTAATATCAAACTGCTTTTCTAAGTTGATTTTTAGTGCAATAGATTCAACTTTTCTTTGGCAATGTTTGGGCACCTTACTTCAAGGAGGTCATTAATTGGAACACTGCAACATACACCAAGGGAGTAGAAATCACCACAAAATTATGAACAAGAGACTACTGCTAACCACAAGTGTACAGCATTAACAGAGAGAGAGAGAATGAAAAAAATTACTTCTCTGACAATCTGATGAAGTGAAAAACCTCAGCTAACTTTAGTTTCTTATACTAAAACTGACTTGACACAAAGTATGTGAGGGACAGATATTTTGGATGTGTCTCCTTTTTGAGGTTGAAAACACATTTTCAATCTGAAATTGGAACACAAATCGATTAAGCTTCTTTTGTTTGGCACTTGTATGCAATTTATGAAACTATAACTTAATAGTTTGTATTTACATAGTATGTTTTATCTAGAGATATGAAGAGGCTTGCATCTAGAGATATGAGGGCTTTCAATGTAATTTCATAAAGAAGTCAGTACATCTGAAAGGCTGTGGGTTTTTTGTTTTGTTTTTAAAAGAATGCATCTCTGCTTAGTTTTATTTTCTTTGCTAAGAGAGTACTTATTTAGTTTTTCCAGAGTAAAATGAATTTAAAGTTGTCTTCTGTTTGAGCTATAAAATAATTCGTTTTATTCCTGGAGAATATAGTACTGTTCCATATATTTCCACCAATCCTATTGCTTTTGCTTTCAAGATTATGAGTTTCTGTAAGGCAGAGCTGAAATTTGTTGTCAGCCTTAAAGACTGTATAGTCTATGAAATGCTTAATACCTGACAACAAAACATTATATTTAACAAGCATATACGTATCATTATTTTCTGTACTAGAAAATAAATATATCTATGTATCTGTGCCCATAGAAGGTGCCTGAGTTCTCAGCACATAACCTGCTGACATCTTGAAAGTGAAAATTAAGCAAGAGCCCCTTTGGAAAGAGAGATAATATAAATAATAATAAATATAAGCAATAAAATTAACAGGCCAAAAAGTTCAAAGAAAATAATCTTTTGGAACTGAAGACTGAGTTCTGCACTTAGAGATTTGTAGAAAACTGGTTCTGTTTGTCAAACAGCAGGCTACAAGATATGAGAGCCTGTATCACACTGCATCATACTGATTTCAATACACTTCCAAGGACAGTATATGGATATGAGTATCCTTTAGAAAAGGCTCAGATAATATTAAGATTGTCTCGAATTAACTTATAGACTAGGGGGACTATGAAGCTATAATAAACTCTGTGGTATCAGACCGGTTAGTTAATTAGTAGTATTTTGATAAAGTTTCTTCAGAACATTGGACACCTATACAAATGCAGTGTGTATAGGCTGCTCCAACACGCTGTAATTATAGCCCGTTGGAGCAGACTCAATTAATTGATTCTGCTGGAGCTTGGTAATTACCTTGCTCTAGTAGACTCCAGCATCATGTGTATCATCATCCCCATGCTGAAAAATAGGAGCAGGGGCACTTTAAGTGAAGCTCATTCAATGTTATTTTTCAGCATGTGGGTGCTGATACACATGATGCTTCAAGCACTTCAATTAACAAGTACTAAATAAATACATAGTAACAGCTGCACAGTAGCATCTTGTGTAGACTCTACAGTAAGCAACCATTCTCAGAACACGTTTATAAATGCCCATTGTCTGATTTGCTGCCAGGTCCCCTAAATGAGTCCTTGGCAGTTGACCCAAGCATCCGAAGCTCACATGTATAAGATGGCCCACTTTGTACCACCATTCTCATTCAAGAAAAAATAGAAATGTTTTGTTTGTGTTTTAAACCCACAAAGGACTGACACAAATTACTTGCTTAAGGGAGGTGAAATACAATTCTATTAATACCTTTTGCAGCATCCAGGAATGGTCACTTACTACGGAGTGTTCACAGACACTACTCTGCAGTTGTTACTTCACATTTATTTCGTACCTGTATTAGCAAGTACTAAATAAATGCACTATATAACCAGTAGCAGTAGCACCAGTGAATGTCGTTTAGGTGACACTAGTGCACAGTAGCATGTTAATACTGTCCATACCATGACACACTACTGCACAGTATTGTTTTGGTTACTGTGCAGTCAGCATCTTGTATAGATGCTCCCACAGTTGTTTAAAAATATTCTTTAGAAATTAATTCAATGTGTTTGAGAGAAACATTTTATGGTTACTAGAACCCAGAATTTCCCTTTTGCTAGAAATGATTAATTTTTCTGTTCTGAATCAGAGAGAAAAAAACTAATTTTTATTCCAGAGAAATTAAAGTAATGTTTATGATAAGGTTGCAATCATTTAATATTGAGAGAGTCAGAATGGTTTGTTTTGATTGTTCTGGGTTTGTTATGTATGTTCTTGCTGTAAAAAATGGGATTTATAATCATTTAAAAGAATATAACCTGGAGATGATTAGACAATGATTATTGGTAACTGGTATTAAAATAGCTATTTTAACTGGAAACTGGTTTGATTATTGGCTCTGTATCATAATGGCTAAAATAAAGTAAAAATTAAATTCTAAAATTATGGAATAGATTAAATATTAATATAAACAAAATCATGTCAACAAAATTGAAAAGTGATTTCTGATGTATGGGAAGGAACCTCATCCACCCTGCCAACCTGGCTGCTCAGAGACCAGTCCATCATAGGTCTGTGTAGCTGGGGAGACTGCCCTCACTTTCCTGGGATTTGGGCAGTTAGCTAGGAAGCATGCCTGCCAGATCAGGGAAGCTTATTAACCTGCCACCTGACAGCCACGTAACTCACATTCCTGCCAGCCAGATAGCCAGCAAACCATACTACTGGGGACCCAGGGAACTAGACAGTTGATGAGGCAGCAGGCAAAGTGGCAAAAAGGCATGTTGGGCAGTTAGCCAGGTAGGCCCCCTGCTAGCCTGCCTGCCCGGTTTACGTTGAACATTTTGTGGAATTGACATGGTCCTGTGGGATATTTTAATTCTATTGTCTCAGCATTTTCAGGTGGGAAAGGTTTCCTTGAACAAAAATTGCCTGAAAAAAAGTTTATTTTCAAATTATACTCCCATTGTATTGTGCTCAAAATTATGTCACTGGAGCAGGGAAGTACTGTATTTGTGGCTAGGTGATTACAGATTGACATTGCTTACTCTGGGTCCTTTGGAACCCAGAATTATTATACAGCATTACTTATTAGCACTCAGTAGCAAAATTAAATATGTATAGTCTCCGATAATAAATAACAATGCAGATAAGAATGTATTTCCCTCTATAAAGCGTGGCTTCCTGGAACTTTCATTATTTCTTTACTAATTAATTGTCACAGACTTACCTTCTAATAAGGCTATTGTGAATTATTACTGTGTCATGATTTAGGTCAGCCACAAGGATGTTATTACAAATTCTTTCAATGTTGAGTTTGCATCTTAAAATATTTCTTCTTTAGCTGAAGAGTTTCTTATCATGAAAGTAAGCCATTTACTTTCTGCAATAGCCATTTTTACCTCCCAAGTATTTTTATTTTCTGCTTTGCAAATATTTTACCAAATACAAGGTGAGTTAAGTATAACTGAACGTATCTACATGTGTGCTTTAATGTGCAGTAGCCTATTTTACTGTGCATTGAAGTATCACATAGAAACTGTGGAATTACACTAATGCACCATAAAATAAGCTACTGTGCATTAAGCATTACTTTAAAAAGCTGCACTTTTGGTACTGCGTGTTAGGGCAGCCCAATGCTTACTTATTTAGTATGTCAGATTGGAGCTACTAAATTTAATGCACATTAGGAAAAGCACCTTAATGCACATGTAGACATGCCCACTGACAACTTCTTGTTCAATGTCTTAGGCACACTGAAGTGTCATACATCATTATGTTATTCTCATTGGTGTAAAAATAAAAGATTAAAAAGAAAAAAATCATGCTTTCGTAATGTTAAATTAAGTGAGATTTTTTGGGTTTTTTAAAATGAAGTGTAGATTCCTACTACTATTGCTTTTTTCTTTGGGTTAGAATTTTATTAAAATATTCTAAATATTGTAAATTTTTTTCACTTTAAAAATCCAAGGATTTTCATATTTTATTTTTTAAAACAAGAAAGAAATCAATTGCAAGGGGAGGGACCTTTGAATTTTGCTTGAAAATATGACTTTTTAGTGAAAAGGTATAGATTTCTAAAATGTTTATAGAGTAGAATGAGTATCAAAACAAATAAACATTTGATTTTTCACATTCATGTGAAAACTACTGATTTGTGGAAATTTGGCAAAACCAGAATATTGGTTTTGTTTTGCAAAGATTCACGAAACTTTACTAATCAGTTTTTCATAGTCCCACACTCAACGTATGTTGATTTGAGCTTTCAGCATAATACTTTTGGTGACTGATGAAGCATAAAACTAAAGGCGTTTGCTTACTAGCCTGGACGTTTTTTAGTAGAGTTATGTCTAAACATTCCAAGAAAATGCAGAGTTTATAATACAGATTATTTTGGTATTTGCTTGTAGAATGATCCCAAACCTACAGAGGAGTACTGTTGGCTTATTCTATTCCCAACCAACAGATGAAGGCTCCTCCTACATCCACAAATTTAGCAGCAGGGGTGCAGTGGCACTGCTGTTGCCAAACTTACTGGGGCCTGATCCTGGCATATGAGGGCAGTACAAGGCCCCAGGGCTGAATTCTAGAATGTAGGAGTGGCATCGGGCCCAGTCTGGTCCACAGACTGGCCTCACATTGTTCATCTGGCCAACAAGGCCAGAAGATTGAGCACCACTCAACAGGAGGAAAAAGGTTCCTCCTTTCCATGTAAATATCATTCCTCACAAAGCTTTTAGTTATTAGGTCAGGAGATAAGAGAAAGCAGAAAGTTAAAAATATGCTATTAGTTTCACTGTATTATAAAATGAGTACTTGGAAAGGCAGAAAAATATATAGTATACCAGTTACCATGAGAAGTAACAACATGAGTTTATAATATTAGAATTATGAATATAAATCCTATAATACAAAGGATCAAGTTAATCTAAGCACAAAAGCATGATTCGTCCTTATAGGAAACTCATGAAGCAAAATAATTGGAAGTTTATCGTCATTCATATATCCTTTTCCTGCCAGAAAAAAGGGGAGTTTTAAGCATACCTGTCTTCATAATCAATGTGGAAAGTATGGCCTTGGGGAAAGGATTGCTTAGCAAAATTTGACAGTCAATGAATTACATGAAAACTTCAGTGGTGGCCAGGAAGGCCATATATTTTAAGTCAGTTTGCTGTTTCTCTAATCTTTGGCCACCTTGTATCAAACCAGCACAATATCAGCCTAAAGTCTAGTCTAAATTATTAGAATACCAATGGTTTCAATGGGTTGATACAAGAAGTCTAAGGGAGCCTTGCTCCTGCCCTGAGAAAGTTGCATGGTAAGAGCTGCTACAGCACATTTATACTACTAGGGATTTCCCCAGTGCCAGAGCTTAGCACATATTTTGTAGCAAGTGTAGAGAAGAGTATGCTGTTAAGGGGAATTCAAGCTATTCTTTTTATAACCAATCTATTATCATCAGAGTCTGTATCTTTGATATGATAGAAATATTGAAATGAGCACTGTTGTATTTAACTTAAGTCCATACAACTTTTGATGTATTTCCACACTGTAACAGAATGGCTGCAAAAGGCCATAGATTCTTTTTAATCAATGAAAGGAGCAAAGGTACAACTAGGCTTGGAATCTATTGCACATCAAGAATAATAATATCCACTAGAAAGTCAGGCCTTTCTCCCTACCAAGGATAAGGAAAATAAAAGCTGCATTAGTTTGGGTGTATGTGGTCCATTCCAATCCCAAGGTATATTAACAAACCTTTGCCAACACTAAGACCCAACTGAACCAGGAGCCATGATTTCAATTTTATGAAGCCTTGACTCCAACTCCCTATACCCTAAGATATTCAATCCAGTTAACAGTGAGAGTAATTTAAGACTGCAACAATTTACCATGGGCTGTAGTAGGTTGTCTATAATTTAAGTCTTTATAAAAATAGCAAGTCTCAATTTAAGAGTCAGCCATAAATCATACATTTTGTACAGAAATTACTTGGTGAAATTAAAAGACTTAGGATATAGGTAGATGTGAGGTGCTTTAAGTCCAAAACTACTATCCATACATACCCAACTTGGTAGATGACTAATCATGAAGGCATCAAAACTCATTAAGGAAGTGGAAGCACGTGATTTCCTTTTCATAATCCAGTCATCTAGGTGGCAGGTTTTTGTTGTCTAACGGTATTTTGGGCACTTGTATGCAGGTAGGCATTCTATTCTTGGATGTGTAACGACATGCATAAACAACTACTTAAATGTGTAACAAAGCATGACTCCTGGAAACAAAATGGAGGCATTTGGTGTAACCTGTGTTTTAACTCCAGGAGTTTCGTGGACAGGGCACTCACCTGGGAAGCTGAGGACTTAAGTTCTGAGCCCAGAGCAAGTTTGAAGCAACATCTCTCAAATATCCCAGCACAGAGCTCTAAACAGCAGGCTGCAGGTAAACCACTGAACAGCGAGCTGCAACTGAACCAACGCCCCTGGCATTTAATCATTGGGAAAAGTAGATAAAGAGAAGTTGAAGGGCAATGTTTTTGACACTTTGGGAGAAAAACTTTAGCTAAAATCCAGGTTACCCCCCTTCCAGGCCAACAGTTATCCTACTGATCCATATAGTCTCTGGCTTCGCCTCTTCCTCCTGTCTCTGCACACTTCCCTCTCATAACTGTTCAGGGAGGCAACTTCAGAAGCAGAACTAGAGAGGAGCCAGGCTTATGCTTAACCTGTAGCCCTGGTTGAAGGATATAGAAACTAACTGGAGAGGTGCCTAAGCCTAGGGCCTGATATGGTAGGCATTCTCAGAACACATCTGATGCATGTTGGTAAGCTAGGTCTCTCACAGAAGTTAACTGTTGCCATTTCATTTTAAAAACAGAGTTAAAGGAGCACAATGAGGTAATGACCACCAGTGCTTAAAACACTCAAACAGGAAGTGGAAGATCTACATTCTAGGCTCTCTACAGCCTGAGGAGCTGGAAAATCACTTCTCCTACCTCCCAGGACATTGCCCTGACAACCAGACTGTATGCAAGTCTGGAAGTGTACCTTGCAGTGCTCCTGCTAAATTTGCTCCACTGCATAACAAAAACAAAAGAGCTATCCAAAAGCAAACCCAAAGTTGCATGACTCAACAGCCTAATGGTTAATGCACTCACCTAGAAGAGGGAAGTCTTAGATTCTATTCCCTGCTCCCTTAACTCTTTATGCATCTTACAGTAAACAATAGATGAATTAAGTATGAAGGTAGAAAGTAGTATCCTTCCTTCTCAGTTCCCTCTGGGCTTCAGAATTTGTGATTCCGTGAACCTGCTCAACCTCTGCCTGCTGTGTCCTTTGCATTGGTGGATGTTTCACTGAAGTTGCTTGCTATTGCTATATCCCCAATGAACAATTTGCAGTGTAGGCTAGGAGCTGCAAATACTAGCCACCCACAAACACATGACTGTGATAGACAAAAGTTAGAAATAAACCAAATAAGCCCAATATTTGAAAGCAGTTTCCCCATTTAAATCAGTAGGAAGACAGTACTATATTCCTGATGCCTTGTGATGTTGTGTGAAGTTCTAAATCAGTAGCACTTGCAAATGCAAAGGATACAGCGAACGTTGGTGTTTTTCTTAAATCTGGAGAAAAACCAGAATGATCAAAATATTCTCTGGAGGTAGAGAAGAAAATCCATGTTTACTTTGTAGTCTAGGAGCAGACAGGAGGAAGAAACTAACTTTGTGGTTGGGCAATACAATTGATTTGTCTTTTCACTGAAGGGTTCACATATGTTTTCAATCAAAATAAAAAATTCCATTTTCTTGCTCAGTGTCCAGTGGTCGATTAGTCCAAAACACCAGCAAAAGTAAGGATAATAAAACCCATTTAGGTTGTCTAGATAATACAGAATAATTTATCTCTTATAAATAACAAGCACAATATAGTTTTATCGGCACACTATTGTTTTCCTTTAGGTGCTACTTGGTTATCATCAGTTGTTTTCCTGAACAAATTAAATGGCATATATTGATTATCACCATGATTGCATTGCTTGTATATTGTGCCCACTTCTTATCACTAAGTCTCTTATTTATCTTCTAAGGCTAAATGTAATATATTTTGATTAGAAGTTGATTTTCATGGGAAACTCACAGCATATAAAAATAAACACACACGATTATTTGCAGGATTACCTTTTAAATTGTTTTGAGAGCAATGATATCTCTTACTGGGCCTGTCTACAAGAGACACTAAATGCACAGTAGATTAATTCTACTAATGGTGTACTTAGGGTGCATTAATGCACATGTAGACATGCCCACTGAGCACCTGAGCATGTCTACATGTTCATTAATGCTTCTTAGTTACTACACATTTAGTTTAGTACTAAATAAAGTACTAACTAAATGCACAGTAACTGGAGTTACTGTGCAGTAGCACCGGTGCATGGTTATTTTGTGATGCCTACTGTACATTAGCCTAACAACACTGTGCAGTAGGCTATTAGCACAGTTTTTAATCACCACACTACTGTACAGTGTTATTAGGCTAATGCGCATTAAGCATCTTGTGTAGATGTGCCCACTGGGTCTCACTATGTGGGCTTGTCTACACATGTATTTATGTGCACCTAAACTTAATGCACCTTTGCTTAAGGTGTTTTAGGTGTGCATCTACATGTGAATGTGCTAATGCACATTAAGAAGCATTACATTTAGGCACAAATAGCTAAGTTGCATTAGCACACAGCAGATGCACTAATGCACATCAACATGGTGTCTATCAATTGACACACATTGTGTTAATGTGTGTTAGCATGCCTACACATTTGCTAATGCGACTTAGCTATTTGTGCATAACTTTAATACCTGCTTTATGCATTTTAAAGGTTCATTAAGGGTGTAAACGTGTAGACTACTTGCACAAAGAAGAAATAGTTAGAAGTCACTGAAAATCCTGACTGAGTTAAATGGGGCAATTGCTCTGAACTAGTTCATGAAGCTTATTTGTTTTATTCAAATTTTTGTTTATCATCTTTAGGGTTGGAGGGGTATAGCTGTGATGATGTAGAAGAGAGAAGCATTTTTTGTGATATTTTTTATTGGGCCAACTGTATAGTTGAGAGAGCTGCTGGAGGAGGGAACCAAATATCTTCCTCCAGTCTAAATAGTCTAGACTAAAGAAAGAACACATGATCTCTTAAACTTGCCTAACAACTCTCCCAAATATACAGCTGGTCCAATAAAAGGTATAACAAAAAAATCTTGCCTCTTGTTATCATCTATATATGTTTGTCACCCCAGACTAGCCCCAAACTAACATTACAATTTCTTTTATCTAGGATAAATCAATAGGAAGTAACCTTTCATTTTCAAAATGTGAAGCTGGCCATGTAAAATCTGTGTGTGCATGTCCTTCCCCATGTTCCCACAGGCAAAACTTGCATGTCAACACAAACACAATTTGCAGTACCCAATCAGTCCTGCATGTCTAATTGTCTTGGTGGGTAACAACTGATATTTTAGAGTTATAATAAAAAAATTTACTTCCTTGAAGTTCCTTGCAGTGCTGTAATAAATATTCCACATATAAAGCAGACAAGTAAATATAAATTGGGTGCAAAATATATTTTATAAATGCAACTGCCTCATCTTCTATTATTTTTCATTGAAATTGGTTATATCAGAGTTTATTATAAAAGCAAAATATAATTAATACAACAGATTAAATTAATTTTACTGACACATTATTAGATATTGGTGAATTATATTTTATATAAAAATGGTTATACTTTATTATGAATTACTTAAAAGTTTGAAGTGTAGAAACTTGATTGAAGATGCAAAATCTATTAGAACAAAGAAATAATGGCCTGCACAGTGTAATTGATTTGAATATTGTTGGTAATTTGATTAATTTACTGGATTTGTTTTAAAATTCATTGTGTTTCTATATTCAGAACAATTATAATATTGAATAGATTTAGTAGGGGTACAGTGTTGTTGTAGCTGTGATGGTTCAGGAAATATATAGCAGGCAAGGTTTTATATCTGGTATTTTTTACTGGACCAACTGCATAGTTGTGTAGGATACCGGACAATATATGGGGGTTAATTTATCATCTGAAGAAAGGCCCTTTGTGCCTGACAGCTGTTTTAATCACATCATATAGTCAGTCCATTAAACAGCAATACCATTACATAAACTAACAAATAAATATTTGATCAAACTTGCAGTTATGAGTAGTTTTGTATTTTAGAAAAAATGTAGCAAGGCCTGGCTGCTCACCCTGGTCTAGATTTAAGTGACCTGGCCTCAATTTTCAGTTCTCTTTGGGCTTGTTATTTAGAGTGGCTATATATGTCTTTAAAAGTTAGGCCGCCAACACATGGTTAAATGAACTGGGAGAATTCTGCCTAGTTTGTTTTCCTGCTAAAACAACTTACTGGGAGATGCCTGAATAAACATTTGAATGCTAAGCCCCTGAAGAGCTGAGAGTTTGTAGTGCTGATGCCATGCAGGCAGAGAGCCCCTGTGTATACATCTTGGCATAATCTGCAAGTTCCCTCAGACTATCTGGAGACAGATGGCAGCAGTGCATAGGATAACCCTCACTGACCTAGGCTGCTCATGGGCAGCCTTTGACTCCCTGCAATACAATATAGGGACTGTGAATGGGGTGTATCACTCCAATGAACAACACACGGTCTCCCAGAAGGGGGAATAGGAGCAAGGTACCCTGGGATGTTGGAGGACTGTGTTGTAGGGCTATACGAAATGGCTGTTTTGATGCCGTTTCAGAGGACAGCGATTTGTTTCGGTGTTTCAGATCACTGTCCTGTTCAGTTTCGGCCAAATCTGTTTTGAACGGCTGCAAGAGAAGCTTTGCACAGCCCTAGCCAGCTGGGCGGGGCTTGGTGCCAGGGGCTGCAGGGCTCCAGTGGGGAGCACGATGAGGCCATGGGTGGCTCATCCAAGAGAGGGAGAGGGCCACTGCCCTCCATTCAGGTGAGGAGACCCCCGTGTGGGTCTCTGATCCTTGTCATGCTGGGTTGCAGGGCAGGGAAGCAACACAGAGCAGTGAGCAAGACTGCTGGTCCCTGCCATGCAACTCGGCTCTGCAGGGAGCAGAGATCCAGCGGTCACCTACCTGCCTCTGCCCACCCCATGCAGCCCCAGATCTCTGCTCCATGCAGAGCCAGTTCATGTGGCAGGGGCCAGCACTGCCCTGCCGCACAACCTGATTCTGCAGGGAACAGAGATCTGTGCCGGGGTCTCCTCACCACTGCTGCCCACCCCATGCATCCCTGTATTGCCAGGGCAGTACAGGGTGGGCAGTGGCAGTGAGGAGACCCCCAGCACAGATCTCTGCTCCCTGCAGAGCCAAGTCATGCCACAGAGCAGCAGCGTACAGCTGTTTCCCTGAAAGCCTGGCTCCGAAACACTGCGATTTTCTGAAACATTTCAAAAATGTTTTGGGTGCCTCGTTTTGTTTTGGAGATGTTTCTGAGCCTTCCGATTCAATTTGGATTCAGTGTTTCGGGTGCTGAAATTGCTCAAAACACCTCCAAAATGATGCAACCACTGAAATTTTGCATAGCCCTACTGTGTTGTGGCTCCTTTAAGAAGAGAACATGTATAGACACTTGCTTTCCCAGGAGAAACTCTCCTATCGGCAGTTTAACCCTGGTTGTTCTCAGGTTATTTTTCTCCTGGAGTGGCCATTTATACCCTGCAAGACAAATTTTGAACATCTGTACAGTCTCTACGCAGCCCCTGTGTTGCAAAATTGGTTATTATTTATTCTCATTTTTTTTGAATTCTCCATAATAGGTCAACTGCATTTTATAAGAACTCTTATTTTAAAATGTTATTTTGAATTTTGTCATGCTAAATATTTGTCATCTTTCTCCATGATTGTAATTATTGTTCTCATTCCAAATTTCACTGTACTTATTTTAAATGGTGAATATATTGTTGTAGTAGAATTGGAGTTTTATTGTATGCATGATGGTTCAGGTGGTGTATGAGAGGCAAGAATTTTTTGTGATATCTTTTACTGGACCAATTGTATGGTTGGAAGAGCTGTTGGGGAAGCTTTTGGACCTTAAGGTAGGGACAGACATTCAAAAAGCCTGAGCCTGAATTGATTCAGTCTTTGCAGGATAGTCTAGGCTAATCAGTTTTGTAACTGGACAGACATCTCAGAAATGCAGACACATGACCACATGGGCTCAGGCTAGAAACTGCGGGGTGGGGGGCGGGCACTAGAGCAGCCTTCCCTTCTTTCCAAAGCATGGAGCTGAGGGTGCCATGGCCACGCTCCAGCAGAAGCTTTGATTAGTCCAGCAGGGAATTGATAACAGTGTTTATCACCCAATTAAGAAAACAACAGAGGGACATTACCAGCTACTTGTTGAATTTACCTGTTGATTCTACCTCTTGATTCAGCAGCGGCCATAGCAAGCATGTGGTCTGCTAGCTAATACACAGACACCATCTCAGCAAGGCCAAGGGAAGTGGGAAGTGGTATCCCTGCTTAGGAGGGAGTGGTGAGGGAAGTGGGGGAGCAGCCTGCAGTCTCTGGAGGTCTGGACAGGGAGCAGAAGGGAGGGGCCAGCCCTGCTGTAGAGCAGAGAGTCCCGCCTAGTCCCGAGAGCATGCCAGGATGCTGGGGGTGTCTGGTTTATCTTAATCCAGCAAGGGGCCTGGGGAAGACATTCCATAAACCAGTTTGAGCCAAATTAATTAAGTCTGATACTACATTCAACCAGGTTTATCGCAAACCGGTTTCAGCCATTCTTAAACTGTTTTATGTAGCAGAACAGATGTTCAGTGCACAGGTTTAAACCAGTTTCTGATCACTTAAACTGGTTTGTATGTAATGTGTGTCCCCAGCCAAAGTGCCCTTCTTCAAGTTTTCCTATTGTTGTTATTCATCTAAGTGTAAGAAGTAGCATTAGTTTGGAGTAAGCATGCAGCGTTCTTTCTCTCACACACATGAAAATTGATCTGAATGCTGATGTGTACCAGTGTTGTTCCTTCAAGGTCTAGACCTCTGTTATTACTAGAAGCTATCAATTAGGGAAATCTTTGTGGTGATAAAGGGTGCCTGTAGACATGCAGGACATCTGCTCCAATGCGCTGTAATTACAGTGTGTCAGAGAAAACTCAATTAATCGAATCTGCTCTAGAGTGCATATTAGCATGCTCCAGCAGCCTCTGCATTTCATGTATTCAGCATCTCCCAGTGCTTCAAAATAATAGCAGGGGATACTTTAATTAAAACTTATTGAACAAGCTTTAGTTAGTGTCCCCATTGCCATTTTGAAGCATGAGATTCTGGAGGTACTTAAATTCCCACCCTCACCCCTAAAGAGCCCTCACCCCCACTCCCAAAGCACATGTAAAGATGCCCAAAATGTACATGAACTGTGGCTTTGAGGAATCTACCAAAACCAAATGTGACATATTTGAATTCATGTGTTATATTTTAACGTACAGATACATACATCACTCTCTTTGTACAGACTTTGGAAATGGCTAAATAATTATGTTCTGAAGATCTATGATCCTTTTTCCACATACATTCCATGTGGGTATTGCAGTAAATTGTACTCCACTATTAGTGACTTGGCTATGCTGGAGTCCAATCTCCATCTGAAGTGATGAGTACAGTTATTTTCTGTAATTTCCCAAGATAATATGGGAACATTATTGTAGATTAGCATGAATTATTCTGGCTAATGGAAGCAGTGACTTCCAATTAATATGACCTGGTTTGAGATGGCAGGTAAATCATATGCTGCCTGCAATGAACTGTGAACATAACTCAAATCACTGATGCATAATATAAGTAGAGATAGTCTTGTATATGGTATAATCATTTACAGTTACATGACATTGTTTAAATGTTATTACTGTAGGGTCAGATCACTGCCTGATCACTGCATTGGTGCATCCCTCTTAGTCTCCAGTTATCCACACCATGGATACCAGCATGGGTAGAAGAAAGCAGACTTCACAAAACAGCAGTTTTCTGTATGGCTAATCTCTGCACAACACTCTAGGCATGTTAGGACACAAAGCTGGTATAAGACATGTCCACCACCTAAGAAAGAAGGAACTAATTTGCTTCCTGGGTTGTTTCTGAGATAGAACAACAATGGGCTGCCCAATGCATGGTGCCCAGACACCATTTAAGTTATAATTATTTATTTGTTTTAGGGTAGAGTACAGAGACCTCAGCTGAAATTGTGACCTGTGGTGCAAGTAATTATACAGAAACAAGCTAGGATGGACCTTGCCCTTAAGTGGTTGCAATCTAAAAGACAAGATCAGAAGTGCTATTTCTTAGTGTAATAAGGAAAAATTGAGGTCCAGAGATTAAGGGCCAGACTCTTTTTCACCTAATAGATAGGTTCAGGTGCTTAAGTGCCATCCTATTGTACCTTGGACAGGTCCCTTAAAAATGAGGGGTTTGACTTCTCACTGCTATTTTGTGACTCAGTCTTAAAGGTCAGATGATGAAGTGTTATAAAACTGTATGCATAAATAGATTTTCAGTGACTCAAAAAGGGTAGAATAGAGTCACACTTTGGCACCTAAGTCTACTAAGGTGCCTAATAGGTGGAACAGAATCTGACCCATAGTTTCTACTGTGCTGCCACCCAAATTCCACAGGATATCAATCCAATAAACTAAGTCAAACTCAGAAAACTTCTTCACCAGCTTTCCCCACAAAAAATATTAAGTTCATGGCAAAGGTGAGAAGATTCCATGGACCAAGCCATAGTTGCCCCCACTCTAGCAGGAAATGGTCAATCAGATTGTCCCAATCCCCTTTAAATCTCATTAAGAGCTTACTGACACTAGGAAAGAACAAACAAAAAAGATCAAACATATGTTAGGATATTACAGAGATGCCAATATTCCTTTTCTGTAGGACTATCCACACTTCTTTTTCCCAAGTTCCTTTTGGCATCAACGTAAATAGCATTGTATATAATACCATTTAAATTGATAGCCTCTTTTATTGTAAAGACCTACAGATATATCTCAAAAAGCAATGTCCTGTTAAATGACATCTTTAAGATCTCCATAAGTTTCCTAGTACTATTTTATCTGACCCTTATTTCAAGACTGATCTCTTCAAAGGAACAGATTTTGCTGGTCCCTTGGGTGCTCCCTGAAGAAAACTCTCACTCTAGGTTTTATATTTATATCTGACATCAGGCCATAAAAGACAAGACTATAAAACTCGTAATTTATTGAGAGATATGAAGTGTTCATGTATTATATGCTTATATTTCATTTAAGCAACATAAATCAACCCTTGTCCAGGATAAGCAGCAGTTGGAAGTGCATGTGCAAGGAGACCTTACACAGCAAACTATAAAAAAATCATCAGAAAAGGAACTCTGAAAATGCTTAGAAGTTCCATGGTTGTTTTGCAAGAAATTTTTCAGAATCTCTTCAGGATGTGAGCTAACAACATAGCTTTCAGTTCTTACATAACACTATACAGTCAAATGAATAAACATAACCCGTTTGTAGCTGTAATAGAGGGCTTTTCCAAATAAAAGTATGGCTATTATGTATGGCAGTTTCTGCAATACATTTCTATACACTCATAAGGAGAGTTGGTGTGGCATAACCACATTTTTCATAGATTTCATAGACACTAGGGCTGGAAGGGATCTTGGAAGATCATTGAGTCCAGCCCCCTGCCCTAGGGGCAGGAAGTCAGCTGGGGTCATAGGATCCCAGCAAGATAAGCATCCAAATTTCTCTTGAAGGCATTCAATGTAGGTGCTTAAACCACCTCCAATGGCAGGCTATTCCAGACCTTGGGGCTCAGACAGTAAAGAAAATCTTCCTTATGTCCAGCCTGAAACGGTCTTGCAGTAGTATATAACTGTTCGACCTCATCATCCCTTGGGGCGCTCTGGTGAACAATCATTCCCCCAGATCCTGGTGATATCCCTGATAAACTTATAGGTGGCCATCAGATCGCCTCTGAGCCTGCGCTTTTCCAAGATAAAGAGCCCTATAGCTCTCAGCCTGTTGTTGT
Source organism: Crocodylus siamensis (assembly GCF_052110815.1). Classification (NCBI taxonomy): domain Eukaryota; kingdom Metazoa; phylum Chordata; order Crocodylia; family Crocodylidae; genus Crocodylus; species Crocodylus siamensis. The sequence continues at coordinate 310,813,432 of NC_143395.1, forward strand.
AAGGTCTGTTTTCCTGAGCTCTGATCATGCGCGTGGCTCTCCTCTGGACTCTCTCAAGCTTCTCCACATCCTTTTTGAATTGTGGAGCCCAAAACTGGACGCAGTACTCCAGCTACGGCCTTACCAAGGCCAAATACAGTGGGAGAATGACTTCCCAGGATTTAATTTTGGACCAAAACGCTCAAATATTGTTGCCTAATTTAGGCTTGGAGATCTATATTTAAGGGCATTAAAGTAAAAGTGATCTGATTTTCAGAACTGCTGAGGGTCATCACATCTTGTCTAAATGAAGGGTTCTAGAAATGCTCAGTGCTTTCGAAAATCAGGCCATTTTTCTCATGTTCCCAATATGATTTTTAAGAAGAAGTTAGCATTCAAATTATTATTCAAATTTTAATTTTTATGTATTGTGCTGTTGTTGGCAATATAGTCCAAACTGAGATTGTCTCTTGTTTGACAAGATGGAGAGAGAAGCTGGTTATGTTTTTGCGTTGGATAATGTTAAGTGATACTGCTGCTATAGATACAACTTGTTACCTGGTTATAATCAGATATTTTCAAAGAGCTTTGTTCTGTCATTTACTATTCACTGCCAGTTAGTGAATATGGCATCAAAAGTTTACTGATATCTTCTGTCAGTATTGCAGATCTGTATGTTTTCTAAAAAACGTTTTTTGTTTGTTATTCTGAAGCAATAGCACGTGATTGATTTTTCTAGCATAAACTTTTCATGTATTAACACAAAGTAAAATGCTATACATCCACAAGTGTTTTTTAGAATAGTTGGTAGTATTAGAAAAAAATATTAAATGCACCAACCGCTACAAGCCCGATAGACAACCCCACCCACCCAGTGCCAATTCCTGACTTAACTTCTAACAGTACAGTGCAGCTCCCTAGGGGTGTGATTAGGACAGTCCCACCTCACTGTTGCACAACACAAATCTGTGGAGACTCCTTGACTTTTGTACAAATGTGTGTGTGGTGATAGGTTATAAGGAGTAATCACATGTGGTAGCTAGCTTGGAACAGTGTTTCTCATGGAAACTATTATCAGAGCCCCCAGTTTTCTCTGTTTAAAAAATCCCAAGTTCTCTGATTAAAAAAACCCAAATCCACCTTTTTCCATGATTAAAATGAAATGCCAATATATGTAGGTATCAGTTGAACACAATGGTTAATTGTGGGGGCTAGACTTGATGATCTTCCGAGGTCTCTTCTAGCCCTAATATCTATGAAATCTATGATATATTTACAATTTTCAAGCAAGTTGGAAGCCTACCACTGCCTGAATAATTATAATGAAATAAATTCTAAATACCTATATATTTTGGTATTGGATTTGGGTTTTTTATCATAGAAAATCAGAGTTTCCCGACCCCTCCATTCACCAGCATGTGGGTCCAGCTGTGGCTGCCACCCTCCTCCTCTGCTGCTTTGTGGCCCTTAGCGGCCTTGATGTGACAGTGCTCCACACCCAAGCCACAGCCCCTGAGCCCTGCTAGTGCCCCTCACTCACAACCTGCAGCCCTTGCCTACCCCCCACTCACTGCCTCCTGGGAGAAATTCACCTACCTGTACCAGCACAGATCCAACTGCAGCTGTCCTTCCCCCCTCACCCCCTGTTTCATGGTGCTGAGCAGCCCTGATATGCTCCCCAAGCTCTGCTGATGCCCTTCACTCCCAACCCACAGTCCCCTGCCCCCAGCCCTGGCACAGGGGGCCCTCAATTGGCCCCCCACCCCCAGGCCCCAGCCCAACTATGCCCTACTTACCCCAAATGCTTCAGGAGGCAAAGTGAATCTGAGTCAGCCCTGGCTGGTCTCAGATTCCCTGCCCCCTCCTCATCCATACAGATCTTAGCATTTTGTACCCTTTTGCAAGCAGCTCATTGCAGGCTGAAACTCGGTCAGCCTGCAGAGAGCTGTTTGCAAAATGGGGAAACCCACAATTTTCTGCTTCAAAAGGGGAAATTTATATTTTTCTCCTTTAAAAGGAAAAATCAGCATTTTTCTGCTGGAAACGGAAAACCCAGATCCATGATGATCAAGGATCCTGGTTTTCTCTGATAAGAAAAAATCCCCAATTTTCAAATTAGAAGAACTAACCTAATATCTACATTTTTCTATGATAAAACTATATTGGTGGCGTTTCATTTTAATCATGGAAAAATGTGGATTTTGGGTTACTTTTTTTTAATCTGAAAATTGGGGATTTTTTTTATCAGAGAAAACCAGGATCCCTGATGATGTTTACACACATCAGTGACTATTTCTTCTTCCATGCTGGAAATGGGAGTTCAGTGGGTATAGAGGCTACAGTAGCATTTAGGCTATAGTAATCATCCATAGAACTTCCAGAACTGACTAAAGTCCTTCGGTTAACTTCCGTGAGCCTTGAACCAGGCCCACAGAACGGTATTCTGGAGAGGATTCCCTCTTCCTTGATTCTTACTGACCATCCAAATGTGAACACTCCATGTAGAAAACAAAATCATATTCACTGATTTTGCTATGTATCATTTGCTTGGATATCTTAAGAGCCACCATACGCAATAGGTATGTATCAAATTCTCATTAAAGCTTATATATGCTTATATGTGCTTAGAGATGTTTATATATGCTTCCTTGTAGGCAAATACATGCTATTAGTAAAAGTATATGGCTAATGTATTGCTCACTCCTACATTTCTGATTCAGACAAACATTAAAATCAATAGCAGTTGAATTCTAAAGTGCACATCTGGATGGTAGGCAGCCCTTGTACTTTAGAACACTTTTTTCCCAGCCAGCCCGTCACCATCTACATGTGCGTTTCATCACACTTCATTACTCCACCACAGAACAGTACTGTCCCTGACAGTGTTATCCTATCCTATGGGGTGGTTAATTCATTTACTGAACCTCAATACCAACACAGGTATAGCCAGTGGCATTTTACTGCAGAGCTACTTAGTCAACTCCGCAGCATGCACACATGTAGACTCACTCAGAGAGTAATAAAACAGTTTAAATGCTTGCCCAGAGGCCTTCTGAATTTTGAGTATTTATAGCAATTTGGTTTTCTTTTGTTTTTATGAGTAAATCTAGATTTCCCAGGGTAGTTTGTGGTGTTGCACATATGTTTTATCTTTCAGAAACTAGTTGTGGTTTGTATAATCATCACATATTTGATTAGTTACTCAATTGAGCATTTGAATTGAATTGAACAATAAAAATATCTAGTTTTCATTTATCTGTGTATATATACATCAAATGATTGAAGCAGCAGATTCCAGGGTCAGATTTTGGATTATTTGCCTACCAAGCTGTACCTTTAATAGATCTATCTGTTGCTTATTCTGGGAAGGTCTTAGTAGGGTAAATGTCTTGCTGTGCAGAAGACAGATAAAAAGAAGGAACTGACTACTGCACTAAGCATGACATAGTAACTCTGAGCAGTGGAATCTGAGTGTGCACTATGAGAGCCATCAGCAGGACCCTAGTCATTCCCTTTCACCCTACAAAGTTTCTGCTCCTCAAAGTGGCTGCCCTGACCTGCACTTAGTTGCCTGCTCTGTGATCTGAACTGCTAAAGAAACTAGATGCTGGTGGGAATCTAGAGGGGCATTCTCCATTACTGAAAGAACTGCTGGTCAAACTAGGTTTAGGACAGGAAATATGACAAGAGATGGGAATGAAGAGATATGAGAGGGTGTAAAGATGAAGTCACAAGAATGAAGTACCCATTTAACCCACATGAATGGTACATCACTCCTGAGTTGGACCTGGAATATGGCAGAATGCCAGCACAAAAAGCTAAAAATAGGTAGTTATTTTTTGATGAAGTTACCAAGGAATAATATGAAAGATATTGGAGGAGGTGTGAAGGCAAATGGGTCTGATAGTGATTTGCACATGTGCATGCATGTAGACTATATAAACATAACGTCTCTCTCAAATGGCTGAAATCTGAGGACTTTTTTTAAAATCACATATTACTTGTGCTGGTCCAGGCCTATGGTGTCTGTCACACAGTGAGGCTAGTCTTAGAATAGACAACAATCAATAAAGATTTGTTTAATTTATTTATTTTTCATTGCAGACATATGCCAGATTTTCTTTTTTCTGGGAAAGGTAAGGCTAACCCCAGCCTCTAAACTCAGCCCTTGACATTAGGCATTTCCTGTGGATCTAGATGATTGGAACACATTTTTACAGAGGGGCCTCTTTATCTCTTTTTTCTTTGAACCAAGAATCTTCATCTGGGGAGTCTCCAAGCACTCTTTCTTCACTATCTTATCTCAAATGCTGAAGTAAGGTCACAGGGGTGCATATACATGTGCACTTAACTGCGCAATAAACTAACTTGCTGCAGTGCAAAGTGTCATAGTTTAGATGTGGGATGGTATTAGACCACAGCAAATTAATTTTTGCTGTCATAAAATAGTACTGTCTGGTACACTACTATCTTATGGCAGCAAAAATAACTGCACCTACATGCATGTGTAAATGCTAACCCAGGGATACATGGTGCTTGGCCAGCCCAGGCAGCAGGGAGCCAGACTCCTAGCCACAGGGCTCCACACACTGGGGCACTCTTGTGCCCAGCTAGCCCCTCCGCCACCTGATACCACCTCCCAGAGCCTGGGGCTGCTCGTCTGTGACTCAAACTGCTGTTGTTCTAGGTGCAGGGTCTGTACTTGCTGGACCACAGCAGTTTGAGCATCTACACATGCCATTTAGACACTGTGTTAAACTTTGGTACACAGTTTATTATATCCCCTTAATGGCACATGTAGATAAACCCAATATGTGTAAAATTCTCAGGGAAGTTTAAAAACATTGGGGACAGAGTAAAAATATATTTTAAGAACAGGGAGAAAATCAGATTAGAACAAAAGTCTAGTGGCATATCTAAGGTTGAGCTCTTCTTAAGTTCCTCAGGATAGCTACCGTTTGGATAATTAGGGGGTGCACTCAGGTTACGTTTTATCTGGTGGACTCGCAGCACAAGTGTTCACAGCCCTTTAACCATTTAAAACATGGCTGCTGCAGTGGAAATCTGTATCACATTGGGCATGGTTGACAAGCCAGTTGACTGGGGACAAGTATTTGAATGAAAGATTGCACAAAGTTGCAATCAGTTAGGGACACGGGGATGCCCTCTGGACAGTCCAAAGGTTGTGGAGCTGTCAAAACCCAACCTGTGCTGTCAGGGGAAAGCCACCTGCCAACATCAGACCCCAGGCTACTCCCACCCCAGTCATTCATGAGCCCCTTTATCCCCTGTCCCTATGCCTGAACACAGCTTGCCTCTGCTTCCCCAGAAACCCCCAGTCCCTCTATGGCCCAGATTTGGTATGCCCCCATGGTCTCCAGAGAACCTTGACCTGCCCTTTCCCCTACATGGATACCCCACCTGATTCCCCCCTTTTCCCACCCCAAAGACCCTATGTGGACACTAGGCTATGTCCATGTGGGGGAGGCAAGATCAGATCATGGCAGGGGAAGGACCCCTGCAGTTTATAGGTGGGACGTCTAGGAAATCAACCCTGCCCCCCAGCTGTGGGAATCCTGCCCCTACCAGGATTTGACTGTGTCCTCGTCCCCCACACAAACACAGCCCAGTCCTGCCTCTATCTCCATTCCTGGAGACCCTGAACTCAAACTTTTGTACATACTCTTAGAGAAATAAAACAATCTCTTTCATTCTTTGAGATTTATATTCTTTCTCTTTTTTTTCTTTTTGCAAGTAGAATATGAAGGATGTGACTGTTTTTAAAGTGACTCTTTTCACCTTCCTTCCTTGTTTCTTTGAAACTGTGGCATTTTTTGATGTTTAAGTGGTGATACAATTCACAATCAGAAGGAGTTACTTAAGGCATCTACCAGGAACCAAAAGGCTGTGTCTTAAATTCCACTTTTCCTCAATGATACTAGGAGACCCCTTCTTCCAGGAGGGTGAGATGGCAAACGGATTAACAACTTGTGTGAGCACTCTAAATTCTGAGTAACCGGCTAAAAGGGAGAATCATGTTTCTTCATGATGGCTGCTTATAAGTACATAAGGGGTGTACATCAGGACCTGGGAGAACGTCTGTTCACCAGAATGCCCCAAGGAAAAATAAGGACCAATGATCATAAACTCCTCCAAGACTGTTTTACGCTGGACATAAGAAAAAAAATTCTTTACTGTCCAATCCCCCAGGACCTGGAATAGACTGCTTCCAGAAGTGGTGCAGGCACCTACTCTGGACTCAATCAAGAAACTCTTGGATGCCTATCTTGCTGGGATCCTTTGACCCTAGCTGACTTCCTACCCCTGGGCAGGGAGCTGGACTTCCTGATCTCCAAGGTCCCTTCCAGCCCTAACATTTATGAAATCTGTGAAATCTCCTTCTTCTCCTCAGACAGTACACTGAAGGAAAACATCTGCCTCCGCATTTTTTGTGGAGATGAATGCATAAGAGAACAGCAGCTGGATCAAGCTCCTCAGCTCAGATAAACAAAGAAAACCCTAGTTTGTGATCCCCAATGAGGATTAGCCACATTAGATTTCTTATATCCCAGAAGATTATCCTTACCACTGGGCTACTGGATATGGGATATACTTTTTATTTCTTTTTGAGTTGCAAAAGGTTTTAGTTTCATAGTATAGAACGGTAACCAATACTGAAAACACAAATGTTCTTTGCAAAAGACTTGTTTCCAGGTGCATATCACAGTGAATGTATCACAAACTTGAAGACAAAGTAAGAGAATGGATGAGGAGCTTGTGTGAAAACACTAAGTATCCTTTTCTGAGAAACTTTATGAAAATAAGTACCATTTGATTAAATGTGGAATATTTAAAAGACAAATTGTTCTTTGAAGTAGCACTTCTGTAATTTACCATTTTCTTGAGCGAAAAAATATAAACTACCTCAGAAGATAAATTATTCCAGTTTAGCTCAAAATTATAACAGTGGGCTCTTTCAAGTTTCTAAGTATCCCCTCCAGCATTTCATTACTGGGGAGAGGAAGTTGAATTTGGTTAAGAAACTACTACCCAGGAGGGCTGCAGCAGAAACTGTAAAGCAAGGTTTTCTTTTCTCTTTCACCCAGCTCAAATACTGATTAAGTCTCTGTCTGGGGAAAGGATGGTTGTAGAAGTGTAGTTAATGAGCAGGAGTTGGTTGAACTATCTTTCTCTTGAGAACAAAGTAGCAGAGTTATGGCACTTAATGCATTTTCCAACACAATGCATTTCTCCAGTGCTAACAAAGCCTCAAGTGATGCTATGCTCTCTCTGCAGTGAATACTAACAGAACCTCAAGCCAGAAATTCATGGTCTGGTTTAAATGAAGTCCAGTTTCCATTCAACACTTCTCTGCCACCCCCACCCCCACCTGCCTCCCTTGTCTTTGTCTCCTCTCAATCATCCTCTTTCAAAGCATCTGATGAAATGAGCTTGGGCTCACAAAAGCATGTACCACACACACACTTCGGTTAGTCTATTAAACGAAAATCTTCCCTGCCTTCTACATTCACAGAAGCATGCAAAACAACATTTTAACTTAGCTATGATTTACTCATATACCTTTCCAAACAGAAAAAATAATCTGTACAGAATCAAAGAATCATAGAAATCAAGGGCTGGAAGAGACCTCGAAAGATCATAATCTGTCAGACAACATAACATGATCTTCTCATGCAAATTAAATTATTAGATCAGGAGTTTTCTTTAGAGCCGACAGTATGTATAATTTTTTTCTACATGTATTATACTTTTCAGTAATGTAAAAAATTGCTTCTGTTAATGATGAAGGCATGTAGTCTGTAATACAGCAATAGCCATATCTAATGATTAATGCTGGTGGACTTCAAAATGTAGAATAACAATGTCTTCACTAAAAATCAGGACATGACTAACCTACTTTCACGGACATTCTCAGAATTTGAAATATGTATGGCTTTTTGCTGTACTTAATGGAAATGTCTATGGCTTAAAAATCAACCCAGCGCAATTTATATATAGCTGTGAATATTCTTTTAAAAAAAGGTTCACATTTACAGATAATGACATCTGTTGGTATAGTGCCACCTTTGGTGTACATTAAATTCTGAGCCTCAGATGATGTTTTCATTTACAGTTGGCCCAATGCTATGATGTGCTGAGCAATTACTGTGACATGCTTTATGACCTTGATTCTCATTGATCTGAATAGGATTTAATGGTGTTCAGCACGTCTCAGGATTGGGCTCTGTATTTTACACACCCGTTTATAACAATAAGGCAGTGAGCAATAAGAAAAAAAAATTTGTAATATAGTTCACCTAGAGCACAACCCTTTACCTATACTGAATAATTTTGTGTCTGAAATCTTTAAATATGTCAGCTATTCAATACAGTAAGGATTTTACTATCCTGTTCCTAATGTGTTTAATTTCTAGTTCTAAAGAAAACTGAATTGTTAAGTCAGCAACAGTGTTGCAATAAGATTAGAGTTTTAGAAAAAGGGATATATGAGCCAATAGAAAATATATTGCTGATCATTTAAGCAGTAGCTATTGAACCATTATAATCCCTACATTTGAAATAAGTAAAGTATGAAGAATAAAAGCATATGCAGTGCTTGTTGAAGTTTAAGCCACACCATACCAGAAATTATAGTAGCTTGAATTGCACATGTTCCATTTTTATCTGAGCTTTTATGTGTAAAAGCTTAGGTGTCTTGTAGTTGTTTAAATCAATTACAATAGTGACTACTGAATTAAATTAGAATATTTAGCTTTTTTTTATACTTGCTTCCTTTTTTTTAGCTTTTTAGTGTGTGATACTTTGGAAGTATTACCATACCGAATGAAGAAAGCCCTGAATAAATGAAGAGAAGGTTTTCTTGCTTAAAATCCTTAAACACTTTAAACACAACAAAATTATATTTTATTTCACAAAAGGGATTAAAATACTGCAAAAGTTGGTCTTGAAATATTAGCTATGGTTAAACCCAAAGACAAATTATCAATAAAGTTTCAGTAATTATGTTATTCAGTAATTATGTCAAATAGGGTGGAAATGAGCATACTTAGAGGGACGACATGCCCTTTAAAAGAGGAAGAAGATCACTCAATGTATTTTTCCCTAAATTTGCAATTAATTAAACAAACAATAAATATTTGGACAATTGTGTTGAGCCAGACATTGAAATACCCTTACATTCTAAAAAAGATCGATGATCTTCCATGGCTCACTATTCAACATTATTTGTCCAGTGCAGATCCAAAAGTATGACCTTGGAAACCTCAAGAATTCCAGTGTTCAGAACTCAAGAATCAAATATTTACCTTTACATTAGTAAACAAGGACCAAGTCCTGGAAACACACAAGCAAGTAACTATATTCATGAGTAAGGTCACTGAACTCAACAGCCTTACTCATGTGAGTAAATACATTCTACTACATTTTCTGGTTTAGTACTCAGACTCAAAATTTTAAGTCACAGGTTTGCCTAAACTGTGTAAATTGGAAGGCTTCAGGCATGCACTTTAAAGGAGGTCTGTGATTTCACAGGGTAGTAGCCCTTGGCTTTTCCTTTCAAGACTATAAAATAATGATTGTACCTGGAAAAAGGACCAGTTATTTCTCAGGAATTGAGGAAGTCCCCCTCTCCCTTCCCCACTATGCTCAGAGGCATGTCCTCTGCCCTCCCATTCCCCACTTCCCTGCCTGCTGCAGCTGCTGTCCCAATGGTGAGGGGAGCACCAGTTCCGCTCCAGCCAAGCTGCACCAGGTCAGGAGCAGCGGTGGTAGCAGCAGCATCAATGGCAGTAGAAAAGGAACAGGTGGGTGGGTACCTCGGCCAAGTACCTTTGGGTGTTCCCCCCAGCCTGAGAACAGACATGGAGAGGGGTGACCTGACTACTGCTGCTGCCACTGTTCTGAACTGAGCCCAGCTCTTGTGTAGTCCAGCTGGAACAGTTCTGGAGCTCCCCTCAACACTGGGACAGCAGTGGGTGGGGAAGGTAAGTGGTGGGGACATGCCTCTGATTAGAGATAAGAATAGGGGAATTCTTACATTCCTTGGAGGTTTAAAAAGCTGCTGACTGCTGCTGTCTTGGAGCAGTCTGCCTGTGTAGGCTACCAACAAGAGCTGCAGCCACTAATAGCCTGGATCTGCTTCTGGGATGGAATGTGCACATTAAATGAGATTCTTTGATAATGCAGAAATTCCCTGTACCACTCGTATTACTTTATCCTCCTGTAAATTAACTCTTTGTAATAGCTTTCACTTTCTCTGTAGCCCTCATTTCTTCGGTATTACGAAATGATTATTTAGTACATTAGTTATCTTTCTATTCAGTTCTTCTGTCTAAGACTATTTTCCTTTTCCTCATGATTTCTTTCAGTCTGCTACACCATGTGTTAACAGGTGAACATGTAATTGTTTATTTCAGATCTTCTCGTGGTTTATCTGTAAAGGTTGTAGAGAAGAACAATTTTTTTCTTTACTTTGTACTTGGAGATACTATGTTCAAATGATGTTTTACTTAATATACTAAAAAGGACTTTAAACTGCAGGAATCATTCCCATAGGAAATGTTTTGGGTACCTGCAAAGATGTCCAGAAACCTTCAAATTAATGGATATATACACCTTTATAATTAACACTTGTATTTGCACATTCGCTCTCTGCAAATACACTGGCCACTGTCAGTAGTTACTGCCTATTACCACTACTCACAATGAGGCACTACATTAATGAGCACTAAGAAATGTGTTGTAATCCCCAAACAGTGGCTTGCAGGGCTGTTCTGCAATGTGCTATTTTACAAAATGCTGCCTCCCAAAGGAGGTGTTATTCAGGCACAAACTCAAACTTAGAACTTTGCAAAACTTCCCTAAATAAATGTGAAAATAGGTAATATTCAATGGGTTTGAAATTTTGTTACAAACCTGGATTTTAAACTGAGGGAAGAATTTAATTTACTCTTATGTGTCTAAATAGCATTTTTGTAGCTTCTTATGTAGTGTGTTTGGCACTTATGTACAGGGTGACATTCTAGTACCTCTCCACTGTAAGGATACATAAGCAGACTGAGCATGGACTGTAGGCCATACATTGGCTAGGCACATATGTGGTGATGTAAGCATCCTCATTCTGACTATGTGAGTGCATGTAACTCATGCAGATATAACTAGCCAGAAACCCACAACTAATGTATTAGATGACAGAGGAAGGGACACTTGCTTGGAAGCAGGAAACCTTCCTGGTCTTTAGTCCCCCGCCGTCCCCTTGCCTAGAAAGGATTTGAACCTATCTTTTTATGACTTCTTAGCACAGACTTCTCACCAGCCACTCCTCCAAGCTGAGCATTATCTCAGTCCTTATTCAGCACTCCTTTTGAAGCTGATCCCCTGGGCAACCAAGACAGGTTCTCTCATTTTGAAGACCAGCTCTGATACCTAACCTCTAGGGTTGTGCGATGCTTCTGGTGCTGATTCAATTTGGAGGAAATTTGGCTCAATTCAGTGGCAGAGTCTCCAAATCCGTATCAAATCAGGGGACAAATGAAAAGGTCCAAATTGATTTGAAGCTCTCTGAATTGATTCAGAAAAGATTTGGAGAGCTTTGGTGATTCAGGCAATCCCTGCCCACTGCAGCAGGGAGCTGGACCTGGACTCTGAGCTGGTAAGTAGTGGTGAGGAGAGGGTGTCTGGAGGAGGGAGTTGGGGACCCCGTCAGGCCCCATCCCCTGCCTGCTCCCTCAACCCCCCTGACCCCTGCCTGCTCCCCCAGCCCCCCCATGACTGCCCCACCCAGTCCCAGTTCCTGTCCATTTAAAAAAAAGCCCTCACTCATTGGCTGCTGCCCCCCACTGCCCTACATTGTATGGGGTGCTCTGCCACAAGTCCCCTGACCCCTGACTACTCTCTTATCCACCCCGCCATGGCTGCCTTGCCCATCTCAGCTCCTGGCCCTTTAAGAAAAGAAAAAAACCTGAACTTACCAGCTCCTGCAGTGGCCTCAGGGCTTCTGGGGGCTAATGCAGAGCCGCCCACTCAGTGCAGGGCAGTGGGGGGCAGTGGGGATTGCCCCCCTGCCAGGCAGCAGCCAGTGAGTGGGGGCTTTTTTATTCAAAAAGCCAGGACCTAAGTTGGGCAGGGCAGCCATTGCTGGGAGAGTGGGCGGGGGATGGGGTCTGTGTGATTTGGAGATTTGGCTGATTTGGCAGAGCCAAATCTCTGAATCAGATTTGGCTGAATTGATTGAGGACAGTGATTCAAATCACCAAGTCACATCACTGTCCCCTGAATCAGCCAAATCCGAATCCATAGCAAATACTAGGCGCTTCTCACAGGCCTACTAATCTTTTTATTACCTTCTTGAGAAATTCTGCTCTTGTAAATGCCTTCACTCCAGAGAAACTTGGTGGCAGGGATTGTCCTTGGCCTAAAGGACTATTTTCATAAGGGCAGCCTTTCATAAGGCTGCCTTGAAATGCAGCCATTAAGTTTTGACAAGCCTCCATTTTCCCATACAGCACATATGCTGAGAAATTCACTTAATAACCTCATTCAGAATTCCTAAGATTTATCAAATCATTATATCAGACTGTATTCTTACTGTTTAAAATCATTATGCAGATTTTTTTCATTTTCTCTTGAAAAAATTCTCAAAAACAAACAAATGAATGCCCCTAGTTATTAAAGCAAATAGTAAAAATAGGCAGCAAACATGAACATTAAAAATTGAAGGAAATTATAGTCTGAGGTTGATCCTAATTTATTCTAAAAATATTATGTATATATTTTTTGCTGACATATTTCCATACAATTGACCAGTATGTGGCAGAACTAATTATATAGTTCCAATACGGTGAATAATGATAATGATGATGTATCTAAAATATCTTCACTGAGAAACTGCTGCAGCAATAGAAGTTGAACAATAAGATTCTGCTTGTGGCTGATATATTCTGTAGATTTTGTTTTGATGACTTAAAGCAAGTGTATGGCTCACTGTCCTTCAATTCAGGTCATGATGATTGTGTATACAGACTTTAGCCTTCCTGTAGCACCACGTGGAGAAGTTGAATTTGCTCTTTGGTTTTCTGGTAAGAAAAAGTTTAAAATAAAACTAACAGATTTTTTGTTGGAATCTCTTAGCTAAGGCAGATCTCATAAGTTTGGTTTCAAGATACATAACTAAACTTTTCTGTTTTTCCATCCCAAAAATTGATTTGGACCAGATTTAAGTCTTGGTTGCATTCATGTAAATCTGAAGTAGCTCCATTTATGTTACTGTCTCCTGAAATATACATCTGTGTAAAAGAGTTTGACATTTTCCTATTTTATAATGCTTTCTGCTTAGAAATTATATCTTATATGTCAAGCTATTCTTGTTCATGTACTTGTGCACAAAAATGACCTTCCAATGAATCATCTATTTTATTTAAAGGTGCAGCATAGACTAAAATTTACTTTTGGGAGTCGGTGTCAAATACTTAGCCTTCATTAAATGACATGGATTTACTGGCCATGTTTGAACCAGTTAAGGGTCTGAGAGAGCATCTGTGCTTTTATTTATTTATTTATTGTGGTTTAATTTAGAACAACAGATCCATGGAAACAGCCAAACCTATCTATGGGTTTTAAGTAACCCTATTCATTTTTTCTGAACTTTTAGTTTTATTCTCTTATCACTCCCAACGGGCATATTCATGATGTAAATGTATTTTCACATTTCTTGTAAATGGATCTCCATGCATAAAACATAATAACAAGTGATCTTCTCCTAGCATCATATATATAGTCTTTGGTAATACGCTATCCCAATAATATTTAAGAATGTAGCCACACATGCCAGCATTTGTGCTTTCAGCAGCTCAAATAGAAGCAGTGCTAATCTGAGCTGGGGCTTGTTGCCTCAGCCCACGTGCCCAGACATGAATTTTGGTGTGGGGCAAATTGTACCACTTGGGGCAAAATAACCCTGCCTGGCTCCTCCTGGATCTGCAGCCAGGGGGAGCTAGAGCCCAGGGCCAGCCCCTGTACTGTCCTCAGCAGTAGAAAATGCTTCCCTGTCAAGTAGCTCAGAGCTACTCACTCTCAGGACCTTCTAGGGACTAGCCAATTGGTACCTGGGGACACTACCCGTTGTGCCATCTGGACTACTGAAGCAGCCTTGAGAGTTCTCTGCACCCTTTACCCACTGCAGGGGTCTGGCAGTGGAGGCTGCTGCCTAGCTGTGACCTGCTGTGCACCTGCAGACCCAGATGGGGATTGCACAGCCAGAAAAGGCATGTGTGCCTCTGGGCTAGCTACCAGTGGGCTGTGACTGCAGAGTTGGCCTTTGTGAGACACTACTGCCATGTGTGCCTCCTGGCTTGCCACCTGGGCAGCTATCACCCGGAAGATATTCCCAGTGTGGTGGCCCACTTTGAACTGTCAAAGCTTGTCCTCCTGGCCCCAGTTGGTCAGGAGGTCAGCCACCTCCAGCTGGGTCCAAGGTGCCAGGTCTGAGCAGGCTCTCTCTGCCTGGCTCCCACTACTTGTCTCCCTAACAGGATTCTGGTGTTCCCTGTTTGAAATCTGAAAAATCCCTTATAAAAAAACCCCAAAGTGACTCTGTAAAATACTCCAAAATCCATGTGGGGGATGTGGCTGAGTGGGGCAGTAATCTGGGGGGCTGAGGGAGTCTCCCCATGATCTCCTTCCTGCTTCCCTAGCCCCTCACCCCATGCTTACCAGAAGGTGCCTTGGTCCAGTTCCCTGTGGCTGGCACACTGCCTGCCCTGCATGGGCAGGTAGCATGCTTCAGCACTGGGGTGTGGGCCAGCCATAGAGACACTCTGGATGGCTGCCAGAGCATCTCCATGGAGGACCGAGACTCCAGGCCATTCCCCGCTTTTTTCCTCCGTGGTGTTTTTTTACCCCTGGATATCCAGGGGTCTAATTTTGCCCCTGTGCTGCAAATTTGCAGCACAGGGAACATTTTTTCATTCCCACATGTGCCTCTTGCAGCATCTCAAAGGGCACGTGCATGCTTGTGTGAATGCACCCTAAGGGTGCATCTGCACAACATTTTTTGCTTCATCTTTCCTAGTTTGTCCAGGTTAATTGTACATAACCCTGTTAATAAAAAGAACTCTTTGAAAGAACAGTGTATTATATTGTATTTTGTAGACATCTGACTACTGAGCATAGTGAAAGAGGACACACATAAAGGTACCTTGAGGGATCAGAAATATAATACCATTGTTCTTTCCATTACACATTCAAAGCGGTTGTTAAGACTTTCTCACCTTAGAACTCACAGATGAATAAAATAGATGCTGAGAAGAACTTAGAGGTAGTTTTGCTGTTCATGTATTTATTTGTGCATTGTTTCTTCTTTTCTCTTGAGGTTTTTTTCAAAATAATAGTGAATTTTGGTGATGATATTTAGAAATCTAGATACCCAGGGGTCCCTAACTGAAATTAAATATTTCAAGGTTCTTTTACTTGCTGTGATATGGATCTGGGGAGAAAGATTATTTTTCTCCTTGGTACCCCTGTGTGATATAAAAGCAAATTTTTAGGTGAGCAGAAAATTGTTTTTTTTACCCAAACTTTTCAAGATTTCAGAAATATTCCTGTTCTGCATTAAGAAGAAACCAAGAGTTTTAAAACACAAAAGATTCAATCTGTAAGAGAAAAAGCTAATTAGGGCATTCTCCTGGGTAGGGGAAGGCTCAGCAATCAAACCTGAGTTTCCCACATCTCAGGTAAGGTTGTGACCATTGGATTATTTTTTTTTTTTTGTCTGGAGTAAGGCTCTTTCTGATGCTGACCAAAAATTTCATCATGGAGCAACAGCCCCTTACCCAATGAAAACTGGATTGAAATATTTTTGATTCAATGATCATTTGCAATGAAAAGCATTTAGTCAAACAATTCTAAACAGCTCTAAGCAAATTATAACCAGTTGAAATGGCAGTTTTTTCACGCAACTTTATTTCATGTTTTCATCTCTAACCATATGTTCTGTAATTAAAGCATGAGCAATTTTAAGCTATTTTCTTTATACAGTAATTAGTTTGGTTAATCAGTGTATTGATACTACAACGCATTTCTGTGATTTAAAAAATAATCATTTCATACATGAATAATCAGACTCCATGTCCTACTGTAATGAAAAAGGGGAAATTCACAAAGCTAAAAGAGATTCAGGGTTAACAATACATCTGTAGTGTTATGTCTACCCAGGTGAACAATGATGATTTATTGCTTCTGAACATTTTATTTAAGAGAGTAGGCTAAGTAAGTCATGCAAAATAGATCATCTGACTTCTAATTCTGAATTATTTTTCCCTCTAATATTTTTTCATACATCGCCTATCAATGTTTACCGCTTTCCATCTTCATAATACTGCAACTGGTATTATTATACAGTGGAAATACTTGTCTGTTCACCTGCATAAGCATATGTCACTTCCTTATCCATATGTCACTTCCTTATCTGTGGTCTTCTGATTCAGAGTAGCTCTCAAAGCCAGTATAGGTTTCCTACTTAGGTGTATATTATGCTGTTGGCTCATACTTTTAACCATAGAAAATCTTTTTCTTTTTCTCACTTTTGTCATTTCTTATGAAGTCTCTAATTAGCATCAGGAAAATTACTGTACTATTTCTTTCTAATTACCATTTTACAGAAATCTGTAGCATGTTACTACCAATATGTAAAAATGCCAGATGTTTCTTTTATCAAATGGAATTCATGTATTTTGTGTTTTGGAAATATTTAACAATATTTTTTGTAGCTGAGACAAGAAAGTTATAACTAGAGAACAGGTCAGTTATTAATGAAAGATAATTTCGTTCTCCCTTATATATTCTCCCATAATATAACAAATATGTAGCCAATGAAAACAATAACATACACATTTAAAACTCATATAATTTACACATATAAACTAATAAAAATAAAACATAACCCTAATGTTCTTGCAATTCATCACACAGGAGATACATATATTACTTCTGTGTAATAAAATGCAGTACCTGGATTGCTTTAAAACAGTAATTCTCAACCAGGATGCCGTGGCACCTTGGGTTGCCTTCAGATATTTTCAAAGGTGCTGTGGCATGACACCCAATTTTAGTAGTGTTACGTTTCCAAAAAAGATAAACATGATTCACAAGATTTTGAATAGGAATTCATATAATTTCCAACCATTCTGGACTTCTGCAGTCTTTCTGAGTTCTTTACTACAGAAAAATTGCTCTATTATTTGTCTGTAGTCAAAACAAAAGTAAAAACTAAGAGCTATCATTTTTCCAAAAGGTGTGTTGAGAACCACTGATTTAAAAGGTCTGGATTATAGATTTCACAGATTTCATAAACATTAGGGCTGGAAGGGACCTCGGAAGATCATTGAGTCCAGCCCCCCACCCAAAGGGCAGGAAATCAGCTGGGGTCATAGGATCCCAGCAAGATAAGCATCCAATTTGCTCTTGAAGGTGTTCAAGGTAGGTGCTTGAACCACCTCTGCTGGCAGACTGTTCCAGACCTTGGGGGCTTGGACGGTAAAGAAATTCTTCCTTATGTCCAGCCTGAAACGGTCTTGTAGTAGTTTATGACCGTTTGACCTTGTCATCCCTTGGGGCGCTCTGGTGAACAAACATTCCCCCAGATCCTGGTGGTCACCCCTGAAAAACTTAAAGGTGGCTATCCAATCACCCCTTAGCCTTCGTTTTTCCAAGCTAAAGAGCCCCATGGCTCTCAGCCTGTCATCGTAAGGTCTGTTTTCCTGACCTCTGATCATGCGCATGGCTCTTCTCTGGACTCTCTCAAGCTTCTCCACATCCTTTTTGAATTGTGGAGCCCAAAACTGGACGCAGTACTCCAGCTGCGGCCTCACCAAGGCCGAGTACAAGGGGAGAATGATGTCCCAGGATTTGCTTGAGAACCATCTATGGATGCAAGCCAGTGTTTTGGTCACTTTACTAGCCTCAGCATTGCATTGCAGGCTCATGTTCATCTTGTGGTCATGACCCCCAAGTCACCTTCTTCCATAGTGCTAGCCAGTGTAGCACTGCCGAGCCTATAAGGATGCTGCAGGTTTTTCCTCCCAAGGTGGAGAACCTTGCATTTTTCAGTGTTAAACACCATCAGGTTCTCATCCGCCCATTTGCTGAGCCTGTCCAGGTCAGCCTGGATCACTCGCCTGTCTTCTGGTGTGGATCCTTTACCCCAAAGTTTGGTATAAAAGGCGAACTTGCCCAGTCCGCTCCTGACTCCAATGTCCACATAATGAAGATGTTAAACAATATGGGTCCAAGGACAGAGCCTTGGGGGACCCCACTGGTCACAGGACACCATGATGAGTGACTTCCATCAATTACTGCCCTCTGGGTCCAACCATGGAGCCAATATTCCAGCCAGTGGATCATGGTGGACCCAAGGCCACAATTGGCAAGTTTTGCTAAGAGGTGATCATGGGATACCAGATTGAAGGCTTTTTTGAAGTCAAGATATATGACATTAATCTCTTCTCCCTTGTCTAGGTGATAGGTCACCTGGTCATAAAAGGAAATGAGATTGGTCAAACAAGACCTACCCACAGCAAACCCATGCTGGCTATCCCTCAGGATGTTGGCGTCAGCCAGTCCATTAAGGATGGCCTCTTTAATAAACTTTTCTAAGATCTTCCCCAGGATAGAAGTCAGGCTGATGGGCCTATAGTTAGCCAGATTCACTTTCCTCCCTTTCTTGAAAATAGGCACCACATTCCAGTCTTCGGGCACTACACCAGAGTGCCAGGAGTTTTCAAAGATCCGTGCCAGCGGTTGGGCTATGATGCTCACCAGCTCCTTGAGTACCCTGGGATGTAGATTGTCAGGGCTGGCTGACTTGACAGTATCCAGCTTCTCAAGGTGTTCCTTCACAAGGTCAGCATTAATGGAGGGCAGGGAATCTCCCTCACCCAAACCTCCCTGTCCTGTGGTTGGCATGGGCGTCCCATGGGACTGATGAAAGACTGATGCAAAGTACCCATTTAATAGGTTGGCTTTTTCCTGGGCATCAGTTGTCCCATCTGGTTTAGCAGGGATCCAATGTTGCTCTTGCTTTTCCTCCAGCTCCCCACATATCTGAAAAAGGACTTTTTATTGTCCTTGATGCTCAAAGCTAGTTGGAGTTCAGTTGCAGCCTTGGCTTTCCTGGTTTGCTCCCTGCAGGACCAGACCAGAGCAGAATAATCCTCCTTGGAAGTGATTCCTATCCTCCATCCTTTGTAGGCCTTTCTTTTTAGCCTCAGGAGGTCTGCTAGGTCCCTGGAGAGCTAGGGAGGCTGCTGTGCCCTCTTGCTGTCTTTCCTCCGAGATAGAATAGAATTAGCTTGTGCATTGAGGATCGCTGCCTTGAGGAGCAACCACTCTTCCTGAACTCCCCTCCCCTTTGGGTCATGGTCCCTTAGGGCCTGACTGACAAGCCTCCTGAGCTTGTCAAAGTCGGCTTTCCTGAAGTCAAGGACTTCCGTGTGGCTGACTGACTTGCCAGCTTTACAGTGGATGGTGAAGATGATCAGCTCATGGTCGCTGTCACCCAGCTTCCCATTGACCACTAGGTCGCCGATTAGGTCATCCCCAGTAGCCAGTACCAGGTCGAGCAGCACTTTGCCTCTCATTGGCCCATAGACTTCTTGAATCAGGTAGGGGTTATCCACGCATGAGAGGAAGCTTTGAGACTGCTCGGATTTTGCTGAGTGAACCTCCCATGAGATGTCCGGGTAATTGAAGTCACCCATGACAACCATAATCCTGGAGCATGCAGCCTCATGTTCCTGGGCAAACTCCTGGTCAAACTCAGGACTTTGGGTGGGAGGTCTGTAGTAGATTCCCACCATTGTGTCCCCTGTGCCATGTTCCCCATGGATTTTAACTCAAAGGATCTTCAGTCATCCACCCTGGTTGCCAATATCAGCTTGCAGGGACATGTAGCTTTCCTTAACTAAGAGAGCTACACCCCCTCACCTTTTATCTACACGATCCCTTCTGTACAGGGTATAGCCGTCTATACCCATGGTCCAGTCATGGGTGGAGTCCCACCAGGTCTCTGTTATCCCTATGACATCATAATTATTTGCATTGAGCAGGAGGATGAGTTCCTCCTGCTTATTCCCCAAGCTCCTGGCATTTGTGTACAGGCAGGCAAGTGTCCCTTTGGGGGCTCTTGCCTTGCCCACAGATTGTACCAGGGCTGGAGCAGGGGTGGGGTCCCTTAAGTGCCTTGGCCTGCTGGCTTTGCAAGTGTTGCTCAGTGGGCCAGCAGTGGCAGTAGTTCCCCTGTCCTCCAGTGGGCTTAGTTTAAAGCCCGGTAGAGCAGGTCAACCAGTCTGGCTGAGAAGAGCCTCCTCCCCAGGGGGGAGACGTGGAGGCCATCTCTTCTCAGCAGCTCGCTGCCTCTCTTGCCAAAGAGTGGGCTGTGGTCATGGAAGCCAAAGCATTCCTGATGACACCAGTGCTGCAGTCTTTGGTTAACTACGTGGATCCTCCTCTCCCTCCTCAGCCCATACCCTGAGACTGGGAGGATAGACGAGAACACTACCTGTGCCCCCAGACCCTTTAGCCCTGCTCCCAAATTCCTATAGTGCCTCATGACCTAGCTGGGAGTGCTCCAAGCCGTGTCATTGGTTCCCACATGAATAAGGAGCATGGGATAGTGGTCTGTGGGCTGGAGGATCCTCTCCACAATGTCTCGGCTGCAGGGCCCCGGGAAGCAGCAGACTTCCCGGGCTAAGGGGTTGGTGCAGCAGATTACTCCCTCAGTCCCCCTCAGGATGGAGTCTCCCATGGCAAACAGTTTGCATTTTGTCTTGGGGAGAGTCGGGGCAGTAGCTGCAGTTGAGCCTGTGTTGTCTGCAGGAGCTAGCAACTCAGCAGGCTCTGCTGGAGCAGCAAGAGGTACGTACCACCTTGGTCCATGCCCCTGACTGCCCCTGACTTGGTCCATGCCCCTGACTGGATCATTTTAAGACAAGGAATAACTTTCTTAGGTTGCGAACTTTTTCATGTACAGTATAATAGTCTCTTCAAGCTGGGACCATATCTTTCTCCTTGCTAGGGCAGGATGAGCATGGGATGGTTGCAGTATAAATCAGGACCTCTTGGGAAAATATCCTAGCAGAAATATTAACTAATAATAGCCTTGCTATCTTATTATCTTATAATTGTTACCTTGCAAGGTAAGATAATAAAATTTCCATTTTTATGTAATAAAATAGTCAAAACAGGGATAAAGAAGAATTCTCTTTTCACTTCATACAACCTTGCAATTTCCTGTGTTGTGGGTTCCAGCAAGCAGGCAGAGTCTGTGGAATAACACACAGGCATGAGCTGGAAGAGAGAGAAGCGGTTCTCTTCCTGCTGCCCACTCAAAAGCACCTTCACCATTTCCCCGGCGAGGAAACAGAGCCCACAACTTCCTCTCAACAGATATTCCAGTCTAAAAGAGGGCTCCTTTTTGTCTGAGGGAAAACATATCCATTAGAGGTTATCTAATGTGCCACTCACCCAGATTCAGCCAGCATAATAGGTCTGTTATAGTACAGTTGGAAAGGCACATTAAGCATCTAATACATCAGTCATGCTGAGGAAATTATCTCATAGAGAAAAAAATGTCAGTAATAGAATAGTGTGTTTTCAAAGTCAAACCTTCAAAACTTAAGACACAGGAATTTAAGGGTGCCTGTACATGAGCACAGACAGCCTGCTCTGACGTGAATTAATTACAGCAAATCGGAGTAGACTCAATGAACTGAGTCTGCTGGAGCATGGTAATTACCTCGCTCCACTAGCGTCCCATGTCTCATGTATCGGTGTCCCCATGCTTCAAAATGGCAGCAGGGGCACTTGAACTAAAGCTCATCAAACAAGCTATAGTACAAGCACATCTGCTGCCATTTTGAAGCACAAGGACACTGATATGCAAGCCCATTGGTGATGCATAGGGGGTGCACATGAGTGGATGTGCACCCCCTGAGATTGGCCGTGCACCCCCTGGAAATGCCAGCCACAAAACCAGAAGTGCTGGCAGAAGTGCACTTCTGGTTTTGCCGCTGGTGATTTTGGGCTTGGCAATCAGCCGCTGGGGGACCCTCCAGACTCAGGAGGCACAAGGTCTTGTTTGACAGTATATTATCAGAAGTCACAGTACTTCTAACATGATTTGATGAGAGTAACTATTTGTAACTGAATAAATGCTAGAAATCTTTCCAGAAAAGGGTCTTAATTATCTCTTTAATTGGTATGCTACAAAATATATGGACCTGACATCCAGTCATGAAAATTGCAGCACAAGAACAATGGAAATAGTAATAATTATTATTATTATTGTTATTAGTGTTGATAATAGCTCACAGTAAATAATTCATCTGACAAATTTAAGCAATCTTTCTGCTCATGAAATATATACAAGCAAAAGGACATTTTCTTGGATTTATTTGTTATTTCACTTTCTGGGTACTCAGAGTGCTGATAGAATGTTTAGTCATAGTACAGTCATTTTCCCTTCACTGTTCAGTGTTTGTACAACCATTTCTGCCACAAACATTTAAATGCAGTGAAAACAAAATTGTTTCCATTAATATTTTTATATACAATCTGGAAAGTCACTTCTCACAGGCATCCTTGCTTTGAATATCCATAGAAGATGAAACACAAGCATGCTTGAACAATATTCAGCTAAGTATTTGTAGTGGTCTTTTCTTCCAATACTTATTCTGCTCTAATAATAATTCAACATGCTTCACATGGCAGCATTTATCACCCCTAGACTTTATAGAAATGAGCAAGCTTTAATATTCCCAATTTACTCACAGTCTTAAAAAACCATAGACGGATAAAAAGGTTTCTCAGTCTCTTCTAGAGTAGGAAATATGTTTCCCTACCTGTATCCTTGGAACAACAGCTTGCCCTTACCTCGGATTAATTTTTTTTTGGTTATGTCTGCTTATTTTGCAGTTTCAAGGCAACACAAAATGATGGCATTCATATAGGGCATTCTACACCTCGTGTTGAAGGGCTTCCTGGTGGCTTGGCGGGCAGGCATAGTAGTACACAAGTTAAATTTGTTTTGGTGTACACAGTTTTAGTTTTTTGGCTTCTTAATATACGCCCAGCTCTAATCACTCTGCAGCTCTAATCACTCCACAGAAATGAAACCTGTATTAAGTGTTACCCACATTTATGTTAGTTTTGTTAATTTAACAATGAAAATACTGCTGATGGAACATACCCTCCCTGGCAGGGTTGAAGACCATAAATTCCTCCACCTGTTCATAGAACAGGCATAGCATGGAAAGAGCCAGAAAATATTTTCTTTCAATGTAACCCTCATGGTGAAAAAAACAGCTTTATTTTCTTTTGCCCCTCCCTATCCATTACTTCTCCACCTAGCATGACTACTGATCACGGAGCATCAGCTTGCAAGTACCAGCTGCCCAGATAGAGGTGGACTGCGGAGAACAGCTGGATGATTGGTAATTTCAAAGCAAATTAGGTTTCATTAGGTCTTTCCTAGTATTTCCATGACATTACAGCAGTAATCATCAATTCCGTGACTTTCCATTAAAGTCTGTGGAAAGTCTTTCTTTTCCTGTCTGTTCCCAAAGGACTGCTGATGATAATAATCAAGGCTGCTAGGAGTGAGTAGACTCTGTTTTTCCTCACTTCAGATTTAAGTGCCTTGAACAGAGGCAGAAAACAATGCTAACTTCCTCCTTTCTCAAACCTCTTTTAGTACCACTTTCTGCTGCACAATGTTACTCAGTTCAAGGGTAAATAAATGCAAGATAAGTTGTAAACTATTGAGCTCTGTGCATTGTGGCTGCATGCTACCTGTTCTGAGCAGTAATAATAACTGCTACACCTATATATAATTCTTTGTTCGTTTCCATTATTGAATATCTCACTGCTTATCAGTAGAATCTGGCTGGCAAATTCCTTTATAATAAACTTATTTAGCAGCACTAGGTGGAAAATGTTACTTTCTGTTTTTCTACACATCAGAGAAAACATTTGTGTCTGCACCCTGTGATGACATTTGCACCAGGTGCAACAGGAAACCCACTCAGTGCTTGACAATGTATCATTTCTACATGTCAAAGATGGTTATTGTATATAGATTTTCAGTACCTCTTAACAAAGTTGAAAGAAGGTCTTACTCCAGCCTCTCTTGACATTGTACATTAGGGAAAGTTTAACTTCATGTGGAGTTTGTCATGTAAAAATGAAAAACTGCTTTCCTACATTTCACAATATTAGTGTTTGCTGACTAACCCGTTGCATTTTAGTTCCTTCTATCACTCGACTGGATTGATGGCCAAGAATCACTAATGAACTCAGGCAAGTGTTAAAGCTGAGCTCAGTTACATTATGGACTAGCCAGTATGCTTGATACAATAAATTACAAGTCAGACGCAGTGAATTTGTATAATTAACCTGTCAATGTTTTCATAAGAATACTTGTTCTGAAGTCAGACTATCAGTACATTTGTGATTTTTTTTTCACTTTGAATTTGTAATTAGATTTCACACAACTGCAATGGAAAACAATAATCTCTACAAAACGTGGGCGGTCAACTAATGCTGATATTAATGGTATCACATTTGGGCAACAGAAATAAATGCTAACTCTGGGAGGTGTATTTTAGTTTTCTCTAGATGGTTTTTGTGATGATCTTGCATGACTTTATTTTTGTTTTATTAATAAAAATAATAATGAGCTAT
Source organism: Crocodylus siamensis (assembly GCF_052110815.1). Classification (NCBI taxonomy): domain Eukaryota; kingdom Metazoa; phylum Chordata; order Crocodylia; family Crocodylidae; genus Crocodylus; species Crocodylus siamensis. Next base: position 310,838,164 of record NC_143395.1, read on the forward strand.
TAGTAATTGAAACCCAATGAGTATCACGGAAACATAACATTAGGATGTGTATTCACATTTGCACACAACTGCCTTGAAGCATTTCTCCCTAGCTGTTCACCTTGAGGTTCGCTGGCTCAGTAGAACTGCATTCATATAACCAGGGTCTAAGATTATATGACTCACAAACTTAAAAAAAAAATTCTGTGAAAGGTTCATGTATTTTTGGAGATAAAATTAAAATTCATATATTGCTACAGCTTCTCTCCCAGTTTGGTCCATTTCCCTCTATCTACATATCTATGAATAAAACATTTTAAAAGGTTGAGACAGTAGGTTGTACTCTTCCTTCCTTTTCTTCCCTTCAGTTTCTAGCCAGAATCGCTAGAGTGCATTCTGTGGTTACTTATGGATGGTTAGAAAAATATGGTGCCATATCATTACTGATATCATAGTCATCGTTCATGAAATATCAAATAGGCAATTTTTTAGTAAGGTTTATTGCAACCTAGTCTGCAAACTATTTCTGGTATTTTATGAGACTTAACCTGGGAACACTAGAAAACTTGACAAGATGTTAGTAGAATTATAGTGATTTTTCAATCAACTGTGATAATCTCTACTTACCATAGGTTCTTGAATACAACATACCCCAGAATAAAATACATACCTTGATTTGAAAGGCAGAACAAACTAAAAAAGAACATCTTTCCTTGTAAGTAGCTGAGTAGCAGCAGCTAGCGACCTAAGCCTGCTCATGGTTCTACTCCCTGCGAGTTGTGCAGATTTTACTTTTGCTTTTCACCAGTAAGGTAGAATCTGCTCCTACTGTATTTCTCACATATCATGGTTACAGCGATTTCCATCAGCTGTTTTCTTGGGTTTTTTAGAAAAAGGGTGAAAACATCTGGTATGATTGTTTTAAAGATGTTGTTCTTCAGTTCAGTCTCCAGTGCTTCTAGGATAAATTCAGAACTAAGGGACAACAGGTGTCATCTTTGTCTGCAATTACTTGACCATCCAAAGTATGGATGATGGTTCCCTTCGAGAGACTTTGGGTATGTGCAAGCATTCAAGTGTGCCCATAGAAGCTTAAGCTATTTAGTTTAAGGAGTTGGAACCTCTACCAATAAAACTCTGTGCATAAATTCATGTGGACAGCTGCCTGCTCTGAAGAGAGACTGTTGCTGATGGTACCCAGCTACTTGCTGGGGTCAGAGCACACAACCCAATATTCTTTGGAGGCTTCTCAGTCTGCTTGAAAATGGTTAACAGCACTAGAGGGCATAGGTTATGGGCTGATCCACATCCCTCATTCCACCTACGCCCTCTCTGTCTCTCTAGAGACATTTGGGCCAGATACCGACATTACACTTACAGCAGCATAAGTCATCGAAAACTGTTTACACTCATAACAGACCAGAAGGTTGACACACACAGACTGGTTTAAAAATGGCAGAACCCAGTCTAAGATTTGCCCACCCCTTGCCCAACCAAAGGGCAAATGTGTGTTTTGTTTGTCAGGCACCAGACCCCAAAAGTATGTTCTGTTTTTTCAGACCTGTCAATTTCCCCTCTAGCAACTCCGAGGGTCCTTACCCCTCTGGCACCTGGCAATGAACCCAGTTCCAGCTCAGGTCTGGTAAGTTTGTTTGGGACCAGGTGCCAGGTTAGTTGCTGTCTGGATGTGGGCAGGCTGCTTGCTGATGGACGTGTGTTTTTGGTTCTGTGTTGAACTGGTTCAGTTCCTTGTGGCAGGGGGAGAGGGAGACGGGGATCTCTGGTCCCAGTTGGGTCTGAGTCAAGGCTGTCCTTGTTGGTGGGGAAGGGGACACTGTAGTCTACATCCCCTGTGGGGCCTGTGCTGTTTGAATATGGGGGGAGGATCTGGTGGGCCCACATTCTCTCATATGCAAATATCACAGCTCCGGTGGGAACAAAGCCCACTGACCCTCCCACCCGCTGCCACCAACAGAGGCCAGCCCTTCAGATTGGGTCTAGGTGTGGTGTGGGTGGGTCAGAGGGCTCTAGGAATAGGCAGAAACATGTTAGCCAGACTGCTGGGGGGATGGGTTGGTAGGCTTCCCACTCCACGCTATAAAACCTGTGCCTGCAGCTCCATCCATGGCCCCACACATAATCAAGTACCAGCTTTGTGGCCCACAGGATGCTGCCAGGTCTGGCAGGTAGGTTTCCCCCTTGCCTGTTCAATGTCAGGGACAGCAAGGAAATTTCAACTAGGAAGAAAACTGCAAGTGTTTATTACACCCTTCTCACCCAGATTGACCTAGATTTAAACCTTGTTGCATGAAGTTTAATTTTCTGCCACTCATGCCATTTTTAGGTTGGACTAGGCATTGTGAACATGTTTACACCCACTTTTTATCAGGAGAGATGTGATTTGTTTATTGAAATGTAATGCATGTACACATGCTTAATAGAGACTGAGGAATTACAGACATGCCCATAAGCCTAAAATGGAACAAGAAATTTGAAAATCACCTAAAATAAAATCTTCAGCAACCATACGCATATCTTTCTAGAGAAGGGAGATAACAATATTTCCATTTTAATGCAGTTTTAACCAGTACAATTTTAGAGTGAGGGGGTTAGGTGGTGGGGGGGAAGGTGTTTAGTTTTTTAGATTTTTAAAAAAAACTCTACTCGTAAAAGGTTATGCAACTTTGATTCAGTTAGTCTAATGTATAACTCTACCCTCTCCTTATTTCAAGTACAGTCAAGTATGGCTAAGAGAATATCTGCTTCAAAGGTTGTTTTATTTTGGTTTGCGTTTTTGTATTCGTTTTGACATTTCTGTCATCAGTCTTTTTGTTAATTAGGTGTTTCTGTCCTTTTGTGTGTTTTTTTTCCTTTAAAATAGTGTCTTTAGGAAAACCTTCTGACATGGTATACAGAAGCGATTCCTCCATCATAATCACTCTGATAACTGAAATTCCTGATCTATGCATATATGCAAAACACAACAATATGCAAAGATTATCCATGAAAAACAATGAGTGACCTATCAGTATTATAAGGACAACACGAGACTATCCTTCCTGAAATCTAATAAATGGGATGGGTCACAGCTTTAAGATCCTCACAAGTAAGCTATCCAGAAGTTATTTTAGCTTATTGCCAGAAACATATTTTTGCATCTAAATTATTCACTTTTCCCCCAGTTTCTTTTTCTTTTTTGTAGTCTTACTCTCATATTTTCCAATACTTTTTTTAAGATACAAAGATCTTAGGCCACATACAGATGTTAGACTTAGATCGACCTAACATGGTTAGGTTGATTGAAGTGCTGGTCTGTATATACATTTAGGGAGTTTACATAAGGCGAAAAATGGCTAGACTGATCTAACTTGGTTCACCTGGAGAGGTGCACTAAGGAGATCAACAGGGATCCTGGTTTTCTCTGATTAAAAAAATTCCCAATTTTTGGTTAACCTCCCCCCAAATCCATACTTCTCTGTGATTTAAATGAAATACCACCTATATATATATATAGTGGTGTTTAATTTTAGTCATGGAAAAATGTGGATTTGGGGTTACTTTTTATACCAAAAATTTAGGGATTGTTTTTTAAATCAGAGAAAACCAAGATCCCTAGAGATCAGACTAACCTGTGTCTGATAGAATGTAGCCACAAGACTGGGAAAGACCAGCCACTTGCCCACGCCCAGCTCCAGGACTTCATTTTTCCTAATCCCCTAACCCCACTGTGATTGAGCTATTTTAGGCCTTTTCCCTCATCCCCAGATGGACATCCCTGCCCCACCCCACCTTTTCCCAACCTGCAGATCCATTAATCTCCTCCTGTGGATCTGACAGAACTCACGCCACCCCCAACCCCCCCATCCCACCAAAGCCCCATGGACCTGCCAGCCCCCAGCCCAACCTACTTAGGTTGCATTCCCGTCACAGTTCTTGGCACCGGTGAATATGTGCACAAGCAGGATCCAATTTATAATCATGCAGTTCAAAGCTGTAATTATAGATTGAGTCCTGGGAATGTCTGCGCATGCCCTTCATTTCAGTTCACATAACCATCATATCTAACAGTGATAATCGTATGGGTTTATTTCCCCTGTTAAAAATCTATCATTCTAACCATGCATATACTTGAAATGGGAATTGCTGGTATGTGAGTGTATTTCCTAGCATTGTGCCTGAAATTACATTCACATTTGGGACCCCAAAAGAAATGTGGGAACCATCCAGGAATCTGAATTAATCTGTCATTAATCTAATTGTCCTGTTAAAATAATGACTGGACTTTTCAGCTGTCCTTCGTAATAAGAAATAAGGTGATTAAAAAAAATAATATCCATCTTGTCAAGTGTGGCATAGTTTCCCAAGAAGGTATATGTTATATACTCACTAGTATCTTCAATATTACTTGAATATCACAGAGTTCCTATGTCATTACCAGTGGTAAAGAGTTTCAAATAAACCAGTATTTTTAACAAGTTTCCATCTAGAAGTCAGTGTATTCTTGTGCAATCCCTAACAAGCAGCATTAGTAGGCCACACAGAGTTTTTTCTTATTTATCCCTTAAAATTCTGAGGATAAGCATCATGTATTCACACAATGTATTTTAAATATGAAGTAATACTTTAGTATCTCAGATATCAAAATAACTGTTACAACCCAAAGGCTGGTGTATGGTAACTGTTGATTTCTTAATATTTTAATATTGGCCATTGTGCCATTGCAGTATGCAATTTTCATTTTATTCTTACGTCTGAGTTTTGTATCCAAATCACTGAAGGCATCTCCACATAATGATTTTAGGTCCCGGCCTTTGTTTAAGGACACATGCATGTACACTGAATTCTAATTTTTCCTGATGCTAGTATTGCCATGTTCAGATTAATTCTTTCATCACACAACTAATTGTAATTTCTTCTGTAAGGTATAGTGATGATGTGCTAAGCAGGTAAGGAGCTTCTGAATTTTAAGTAGCCCTCATGAATGACGCAAGACTATGCTAATCTCTGGAACTGTTGTTTTCCTCAAAACATACAAGCATGTCAAGCAGCATAATTAGTAAGTAGACATAAATGAGTAAATTCAACCTTCTTAAAATTCAGTGCCACAGTTGGAGTGAGGAAGGAAAGTGTGGGCAAATTTGAAAATGTTCTCTTGGCAAAACAATACTATAAAGACTACAGCTCTTAGTCAACTTGAACAGTTGAGAAAAAGATTACATTGGATGCTAAGACTAACTCTTAAGACAAGGCCTCTGCCAGAAGCAGATAAAACAAAATAAAAGCTTTTTATGTCCTGATGGTGGCTTATCCTGCATTGTTTTCTGCTTCTTTTTCTTGTAGATGCCTCTCGGCGGCCTCCATGCTAGTGTTGGTGAGTATGATGTTCGATTCCAAAGACCTTGATAATCACTGGGTACATCAGAGCAAATCTCACTTCTCACAACCTCTTTATAAATCTCACCATGTTATTTTCGTTTAGACACCACTCCTACCATGCAGACCTGGAGGAAGAGAGCGCTATGATTTTTTTTTTCAGAATTCTAATTTTTTTTTTAGTTTAGTTTGTGTGACCTTTAATAATCTTTGCTTGTCCTGATCATATGTAGAAGTTAATAAGATAAACTCTTTAGCAAAAACTCAGTGGTAATGGGCTATATTTCTGAAAGTTTCCAGGATAAGAGCCTTTGTGAGCCATTTTCTCAAAGTACTCTCTAAGATCGAAGAACCCCAAACATTGATTAGTTGTGTAGTGTTTCTTCTTTCACAGTTTGCTTCCTCCTTACTTGTTTCTTTCCTATGTCATGGAACAACCACATTTTTGGGGGTTAATAATATTGTCCATTGCAGTGGCTGTCTCATTATTTTCCTTCATCCTAACTCATGTTTGCTCATGTTTTATTTAACCATTCATATTCTTGAAGATCTCTGATTTCTGGGGGAAATGATTGTGCTGATCATCTTGCCAGTGGTATTTTGTTTCCATTCTTGTGATGAAAGAAACGTGTCTTCTTTTAGCCTTATCTCTGACTTCAGAGCAATATTTATTGAGCTCTGTGAGCTTCTGATAGTTGATAAATTTCTCTGAAAACTGCAACACACAAATTAGTAGATAGGAATTCAGAACCAAAAGTGAGCTATGTATGGGTATTTCTGATTTTTACTCAACTCCCAGTAATGTTTGTTTGTAGTAAAAGCATTTGGTTTTAATCAGGAATGAAATAAGTTGGTATTAGCATTTGTCTATAGTAAGCCGATATTTTGTTCTGTGCAGGATGGAAAAGCCTCATGCCTCTTAAATACCTGTTTAGAATCTATTTCTTCCATTAATTTTGCAAGGGATACAGCCAACTAACACTTACATTTTATTTCTAACATACAGAAGAAAAGGTCTTTCCTGCATTATGCTCTAAACTAATATCATTAAACAACATGTACTTCTGCTGAGGATCCCTAGCTCTTCTCTCCATACTGCATCCTAATGTCTTGTTACTCTGTTGTCATGGACAAAGTAACATTTTACAAAGCTTTTTGGGCAAGGAATCTTCCCTTTTACCTTCATTGGGAAGCATCTCATTTTCCAGGGTATATGCTTCTCTCCTTGTATGCAAAACATTTAGTTCAGATACTGAATATTGGAATTGACATCTATGAGAGATCCATGCAAGGAAGGGGAAAAGAGACTTTTACAACTAATAGGAGAATCAGAGTAATGATTGGAATATGAGGGAACTCAGCCCTTTCTTGTTTGTTCTACAATATTTTCTTCTTTTCAAGTACAAATTTATCAGTGTGCAGGCAAGCACACCAACTCATCCACCCACACAGAAATTACTTGTGTAACATGGTACTGTAATGAAATTGGAGCGAGATCCTAATTCATGGCTAAATGTTGTTATATACTGAATCTGCTCTTTAATTAAAAAAAAAAGTCAAGTTTATACCTTTAGATGTAAAGGTGCATCACCCTGGGGATAATGCCAAGAGGCACAGTACCCCCCGTTCCCTCCTTGCTTCCCAGGGCTGATAATTTACTGCCAGTTTCTATCAGTAATATGTACAGCATACCTCTATTGTGAACCAGTTTGACGACAGGTGGATCAAAGGCTTCTCCCATTCCTAAACTTGTCCTTGATCACTTATTCTAGAAAGAGAGTGAGTAAATGATTTTGTCCAAGTCTGCTAGTCTGGGTCATCTACAGAGAGTTGTGTAAAAGAGGCTCTTATTCCATCCTAAATCCTACCTGGTCTGGCATTAATTAAACGATTGGACTTCCTCTTTTATACAGTATATATGGCTGTCTTCTTTGCATCTTCCATTTAAAACTTGAATAGCATCTCTCCCTCTCTTTTTTTTTTTTAGTATTTCACTAAGGTATCAAATATTGTTACAGGTGTCAAATATTGTGAAGAAGAATATAAAGAGAAATGTGTGATGGTATCAAAAGTCAAGTTGTCTTAGAATAAAGAGTTTTACAATGTTGCTTTTGAGAATATCAGCTTAGAGACACAATGGGTGTTCATATAACTGGAAAAATGATTCAGACAGTATTGACTTGTTACTACCTTAGCTTACGTGCTTTTATTTAGTTATAAAGAGTTCATGCATGTACTTTAACACTAAACCTGACGATCTTTTGTGATAGAGACAGATGCAAGAACAAGTGCTATAAAAAGTGAAAAAGCTGCTTCAGATTCTAGGTTGTTATTATAAAAAAAAATAAGAACAAAAACATTGTTTTATATAATGAAGAATAGTACACATTTTATATTTCTGTTTATGAAATTACTGCAGAATTTAGGAAACAGGCATCATCTTTCATATCCATGCCAACATTGCCAAGTAATCACTATAGAAACATCTGACTGATTTATATTTTGAAGTATTTAACCAATTTCTCTCAGGACAACTTACTTCTTGAACACTTGAAAGATCCTGTCCTTTGGCTTTGTTCCATAAATCTCCAGTGGATATAGCTCATAAATTCACTCTCTGCTACATCTTATGCTTAATTACAAAACTGTTTTATTAGTAATCCCAATAGGCGTCTGCCCCCTATTTTGGTAAGCACATATACAAATAGTGGCAGTGACACTGATCCTTTCTTAAAAGCTTACAGTTTTAGAAGATGAGTGTAGCAAAGGGCAGGGGAGAGAGAGAGATGCAATCAAAATTATATAGACATCGTGTACATTATGTTCACTCCTTTATATAGTTTTAAGCATACAAATGAATGAAATTGTCCCATTTTCTTCAGGGCTGTTACTAACAGCTATAGAAAGTAGATTTGGCAGATATTTGGGAAAATATAATTTAGAGATATATTTATATTGAAACACAATTTAGTCTGTGTGTTTTAAACAGAGAAGTGAGTTTTTATTATTTTTTGTGTGGGTTTTTTATGTTAGTTCTGTTTGTAATCACCAGGGATCCTGGTTTTCTCTGATTATAAAACATTCCCAATTTTGAGATATAAAAAGTAACCCAAAATCCACATTGTTCCACAATTAAAATGAAACTTCACTATATATGAACAACGTGGATTTTAGGTTACATTTTTATATCCAAAAATTGGGGATTTTTTTTATAATCAGAGAAAACCAGGATCCCCGGTAATCGCTATGCTGTCAATTTTTGTTTTTCTCCCTTATTTTTGTTTATTTATTACATTTCTGCTAATGAAAAAGGATTGATGGCACTGTAAAAAATATAGAAGGAATCTGTTATTTTTTATGGATGTGTCCTGTAGGATTTAATCCTTAGACAACTTCTAGGTAGCAAGTAAATAATTATATGTGGGTTTGATAGTTATGGTATTTCTGGTTACAAGGCAAAGTAAGAATTGAATACTGCCGGAACACAAAACAATGGCTGTAGGGAGCATCTAATTGACTTATACTCAATGGATGATGTCAGATGGCCACTGTATGAAGTTCAGAATCATGCCCCTAGTAAACTAGCTTGAATTAATTAGGATAGAAAAAGCAAAGGGTGAAAGAGATAAAAGTCTGTCTGTAAACTCGCAGACTGAAAGGTCCACAGAGAAGCAGGCTGAATCTCATAACTGAGGCAATTGAAATACACCTAAGTGGAGGAAGAAAAGGGTCAGGTTAGGTAATGAATTAAGGGTTTTGTTATGTGAAACTTTCCCATTTGATTGTGCCATTTCTATGGACAAATAAATAACATTTTATTTAGTTCTGTATATGTTGGCTCTTATCACTGTATTACTTACTGGTCACAGCTTCCAGAAAGGTTTCTAGATCAGGTGCCAAACTGAATTGAACCTACTGAAAGTAATGCTTTGGGAAAACAGATTTGGTGGTACAGCCAATGGTGGAATGACGCTCGAGAGAATGAGCCCACAGAGTGAAGGAGAGCAAGATGACTGGCATAACTCAACTAAGACAAGAAGCAGCAGAGATTCCTTAAGGATTCTTTCAAGAGTCCAAACCATAGTCTGTGAGTGGGCTTGGTTTCCTGCAGGCTTGCTGCCCAACTTTACACACTTGCGAATCTATACAACATAAAACACAAATCCTTAGCCCAAACAAATGAATAAAGCAAACTTGTAGCCTTTTTTTAGGTGGCACAAAAGGGCCCTCTAGCTTTAGCTCTCAGTTTGTGGCTCCATTACCTCTGCACATAATCATGTAGATCTATATTGGGCAGGTGAAATAGTCTATACACTGGCTAGATAGGTACACAACTACATAGGTATGTACCTAAATATAAAGGATCCAGAGGGGGAGAAAAAAAACAGGAGAAGGGCTCCCCTGTGTTTTAGCCCCAATTGCTTAACAGCTAGGCAACATAACTACCAAGCCAGAGACCTAGACTCCAGTCCTCCACTCACCAAGAAGGGATTTGAACCTGCGCTTCACTGATCTCCTAAACATAGTACAGAAACAACTGCACCACAAGTTAAGCATTAGCTAGATACTATCTCCGGTTCTCTTCAAGCTGAGGCACTGTATCATGTGTTTGTTCTTGGATAAAACAGATGGAGAGCAGTACAGTGGGGAAGTTTCTGCCCCATGAGGAGCAAGGGACCATTCACTTTCAGAATGACAGCCATCTCGCTGAGTCATACACCTGACTGATTCTTTACTTCCAGCTTTTACGTGCTTTTAGGTGGGGCTAAAACATGAAAGGAACTACTCCATAAACATGTGTTTTTCTTCTGGATACACTGTCATGACCTCTGTGTTTACAAAGGGCCTGCATATATGGATGCATATCTGCCTGGCCAGAGCATAGTCTACTGTGCATGTTCAGTATACGCATGTACACTTATGTATCTGCATTGCAGGGGTAAAAAGAATTGCAAATAGTGCGTAAGTGCCAAAATGGCCACTTTCCCAGCTGGAAAACTCCCAAAACGAATAGAATTCCATCCCAACTGTACAAATCTTTGGTAAACAAATACAATAGGAACAGATGTGTCCGCCTAGAAAAGAGAAGCTTAAAAACAATTTATCTTAAATAAATCATTCTGGAATTGACACCAGGTAAGCATCTCAGAAAAAATAAAAAACAGATTTCCATGAAGAAATCTAATCTTTCTGTGATCAACATGCATATTAAAATAAACAAAGTATTATGTGCTCAAGATCTTTTTTTTGAGAATATATTTTGTAAAATAAAATTTCTCCTCACTTGAATGCACTTATTGCAGTGTCTAAAAGATATGCGTCACAATTGCCTTTCAAGAGCATGCTTTAAAACTTTCATTATCCATGTGGAGGTGAAGCTTGACATTTTTGTCAAGTACAGTACAAATGGTGCCTCTTTTTCTTTTACAAGGCACAACCAAATCTCAATGTGCTGCTGCAGCAGCAGCAGCTAGGAAGTGGTTGGTAAATTAATAGATGGGCTTGCATACGGATCTGGTGACCTAACAAAGACATGGAGAACTTTCAGGCGTAGCTGCAACCCAAGGAACATCAATTCCATATTAGATCAATGGTCTATAGACTTTATGTAATCCAGTATGTTGTTCTGGATGGCAACCAGTATCAAATGGCATTAGAAGAAGAAGGCATAACATGCTCCACTATATATAGCCATGGAATTATCTCCTGATTAAGCAAATTTCTTCCTAACCCCAAACAATTAGTAGCTAGGCCTGTGCGAAGCGGCTAGTATTCACTTCAAATTTGGATTTGGCTGATTCGAAGGACAGTGATTCGATTTGGTGATTTGAATCACTGTCCCAATTAGAGTCGCCTGAATCTGATTCAGAGATTGGGCTCCTGCCAACTCTCTGAATCAGGCAGGCCCATCCCTCATCCCCCTCCCAGCCCAGCAATGGCTGTCCTGCCCATCCCAGCTGTGGCAATAAATTCAACAGTTTAATTATATGTGTGTAAAAATATTTTCTTGGTTTACTTTTTTTATTCTTGCACTTTCACTGACTGTCTCCTCTTATATAAAAGCAGGCATAGGAACACCTAATCTTTTTTCTGTTTTCAATCATGTATATTTTTTCCTCGCTAAATTAAACCTAGGAAAGGGCAAGGGATCTCTACAGGTACTGAATCCCTGTAAAATCAGGAAGTCAAGGAAATACTAACTACTATGAATTCATGTTAAAACTACTGATTCAGATTTGTAAAAGCCACAAAAATGGAAACCACCAGTTCTGCATAGCTCTTCTATGCAACCTTTACATTCAATCCTTCCCTCTTTACCTTTCATCTTTTGAACAAATACTTTCTTCAGAGGATGCTATGCAATTCTTTCCTTTTCACTACAGAGAAGCAGAAGCATAACAGTGCAGCTGGGTGCCCTGGGCAGCAGCAACAAAAATTTGGAACTAGTTGTTGTTCAGACTCCATGGGCTCTGTGGATTCTGACTATAATTGGAAGTAAACTGAAATAAAGCATTACATGGGGCTCTGAGGCAAGTCTGTGGTTAATGATAACTACATATTTGTACTCCCCTATGTTTTTAATGGGGAATGAGCCCAGAATCCAAAAGCATATGCTGCAACCGTTTGAGTTAATGAAATAACACACATTCCCATTAGTCGGTATCAAGTGATTATTCCACCAGCACATCAATGAAAGAAAACCTGATCGAATACAGTAACTAGCAATTATGTTGGCCCTCAAAGATATGTGGCGTATGTGTGTGCATGTGTGCATGCACATGGGCACACATATGAACTCGTGTATTTTCACTTGTATGTCTTTTGCCTGCTGTAAGAAAAAAGGAGGCTGGCCAGTACAGTGTCTATAGATGACCAGGGCTATAAAAGTTATGATATGGTTCTTCCACGTAAAGGCAATGTCCAGACCTGCATGGATGTTTGGTTCCCTGGGGACAAGAAGCAGTTGCACACCTTGTGCTGCAGCTACTTGTCCCTGGGGGATGCCCATGCCACATGCACTTTGGTGCGTAACAAGTTACCCCAGGGACAGTAGGGGAGGCTGTGGCCAACACTGTATTGGTTCCCAGCAGCCTTCTCTGAGGTCCTGGGGGCCTCCTGGAGCTGCAGGAGCGGCAATCCTGCCAGGCAGAGTGTGGCTGGCAGCTGCAGTGAGGCTCTGGGTGGCCCACCTCAGCTTTTCAGTAGTGCACGCTGCCCATGTGTGAACTGCTTGTGTTCTTTTTTCATGGTTTTTTTTGACCCCAATATATTCTGGTCAAAAGAACCTGCAGAAAAAAAACAGAACAGCATGTGCACAGCCAGCATTCACCACTGAAAAGTGAAGCTGGGCCACCTGGAGCTCTGCTGCAGTCCCAGAAGACCTCCAGGACCACAGGTAAGGCAGCTGGGGCCAGCTGGGCCCCAGCCTCCCCTACCACTCCCGGGCTAACTTGCCACATGCCAAAGTGTGCTTGGCACGGGTGTTTCCTGGAGACAAGTGGCAGCGGTGCAAGGTGCACTGCTGCTACTTGTCCCAGGGGAACAAAAAGTCCATGCTGATCTAGATGTAGTCTTTATGTGTAAGAACCACGTGGATGCCCAGAGGCCAAAAAAGCTTGTGGGGGGAAAAAAAAACCAGAGCAGCGCATGCATGAACAGTGAGCAGCCCTTGCAGTACAGTGAACACCTAACTGTGTGGTATATGGCACTGCAGACATGTTTGTGGTGCCACGTACCACAAGACCATGCTCATCTGGACTTGCTCAAAGAGTATAAATAAATGGTAAAAAGAAAATTAACATTTTAAAAGGAAATGTATATTTACTTGTATATGTTCTATTTTCATATACAAATAGAGTGCAATGTCCTTTTCAAAATCATAAGTATGGATGGAGGCTTTGATGCTTAGCAAACATGCAAAATAGCTTATACTGCACTTAGTCATACTTCGATGATGTGACCAACTCTGAACAGGAATTGACTGCAGAAGAAAGACTTTTCTAGCAGTCTCACACACAGACACACTCTCATCCCATATAGTGTATATGATTAAAGGTAAGGTTTAATGCTGATTGATTGGATTTTGTTTAACTGGAAAGTAGAACACTTTTTTCCATCACAGTTTCCTTTTTAAATATCTAATCCCAAACCTTCAGCTGTTCATTTCTTTTTTTACCCTTTAAATCTTTTCTTGCTCTCTAAATAATTCTGACTTTTCATATACATTATTATGGTTAATCAATCAAAGAAGGCCCCACTTGGCCTGTAGTGTTACCACCCACTTCGTGTGGGTGATGGGATAAGGAAGCATGTTACCCTGTATTTTGCTTGCTAGTTTCTTGAATGGGGTCCTAGAATAGGGTGACCACATAGTTTCTAACCTCAGATTTTCAAGGCCCAACTGATCACTTCTGAGTCTTTTACATCACTACAATTAATTTTAAAAAATTAAAAAACTGCTGTGGCAAATGTAAGATCTTGGAAGAATGGAAACTTGGGCTATTATATTGAGAGGTGATAGCTGTTATGATAGAATATTCATGACAGACTTTTGTATCGATGCTATAAGTGTTATGGATCATTTGGCATGTGTAGATGAAACAGAGGCCCTAAATTGAAGGAGTGGGTTTTAAAACACACTGCTTTGATTTAGGGATGATTAAACCCCTGTGTCATGCACACACCCCACTGACTTACTTGCCTCTCCAGTAGCGAGTGGAGGGTGAACTGCCGGTGGGCAGAGTGGTCCCTGGGCTGTGGTGAGGGCTGGTGCTTCCCTCCATGGCAGCAGCTCCCCTGCACCCCAGGTGGCACGTGTCTGCAGGCACCCGGCACAGGCAGGCTCCAGGGGAAAAAAAAAAAAGATCAGGCTTGCTGCTTTTCTTGGGAGCCTGCCCCCCCCGGGCTGCTGCCAGGCTGCCTGCAGGGCTTCCTGCAGAGCTGCATGGAGCCTGGTGCTTCACTCTGAGGCTGTAGGGGCAGCAAACTCCTCAAAGGAGTTTGAGTTTGCTGTGCCCCAAGTCATTTAAATTCAGCAGTGTAATGTGCCTTCCTACAGCGGCTGGAATTAATGCACAATACGCCACTGAGGCGTGCAAATGCCGACACCATTACAGCGGTGCAAAAGCATTTAGCCCACCTTAAAGTGTTGTGCACAGACGCCTCTCATTTTATCTGCACATGGCCATTGGGTTCCTGACTCACTGGTAGATGAATAATGCAAATCACTAAGCAGGTAAACAAGATGAGAAAGAGTCTCTCCTTCTCCTGCTCCACCAAGGGAATTTACATATTCTGGTTTGTTCTAGTTCAAAAGACTAAACAAATTAAGCTAGAAGTCATAAGGAGACAGTCCTCATGTGGGGTCAGGAAGATATATACAGAAGCATTGACTGGAACAAATACTGGATGAACTTTTGCCAGACTTATCAGGATCCCATGTAGATGATGAGTGACATCTGGTAAGCCGAGCATGCATGTAGACTATTAACTATTTCACTATGTATGTTCTTGAATGCTTTTTTTCCTAACATAATGCTGTGCTTTCTGCTAGTTCATTCTGCCACCACCTATGAGGGATAGTGTAATGCAAGTTGCTGAACTCAGTTCATACCTCCTAAGGATAATCAGAATGAATTGCAAAGGGAAGGCAGCCTTGAAAATCTGGAAAAGAGAGATGATGGTGAAAGGCTGGAAGCCTGAGACCTGACCAAGATGTTCTGGAGGAGACCACAAAAGGATCTATGATAGTGTAAGCCAAGAAACTGTAAGAGCTACAATTCTGATTTGCTAGTGTTGACTGTACATGATACAAGTCAAAAGAGAAAACAATTCTTGATTTTGTCTCTTTTGCTAAAAATGGATTGTCTTCTTTAAGGATATCTTATTTCTAGGCAATTGGTCCAATTCATTCATACCTATTCTGAAAATCCATGCATCCTTACTTACTGAACACTACTCATCCTTGCTTACTGTACTGTCTCAGCTATGGTCTGGGAAACCAAATTGTGTTCGCTTTCTTAGCTTTCTAAGCATGTAAAAATGTAATAAGCCCAGAAACTTTTTTTTCTGAATGTATTTGCAACTCACTTTCTAAGGAGCTCTAGAAAATATTTTACTGTCATTTTGTCTGCTTCTAGTTCTTGGTGTGAAACCAGTGGGATGTGTTTTGTTATGTGATAATATTAGCTGTATGTTACTATCCCATCTGATTTTGCTGATGTAGCAGAATGAATGACCTAAGACCAAACCTACTAAGGGGTACAGACCCCTATGACCAAACCCACTGTGCATATAAATGCCACTCTAGGTACCTAAATCACCAAATTTAGATGCTGAAAATCATTCCTCAGCTATTGCCCTACCCTTGAAGGGCCTAAATTCCCTTAGACACATACATTTCCACTGCTGGGCATATACATAACCATCCAAGTCCAGACAGCACTGAGCAGCTTGATATCTAAGCACTAGCAGGATTTTCAAACTAGCTATTTCTCAGCTTAACTCACCTGCAGGTGTCTCTCCTGTAAAATTGTTCCCCATTGTAACCCCCCTCCCCAAAAACAACACCACAAAAACAATACCCCCCCTCCAAAATCACTCACATTTTTAATGGACCAGTAAATGACTCTCTAACCCAGTGATTAGCAGGCCTAGGCTCCAGTCTTTATGCCAATAACTACATTTTTTTACACAGTGCAGAATAACTTTGAAAGGAAAAGAAAGAGAAGATGAGTAAATTCAAAAGAAGCTGGATCTAATATTGACAGGAGATTGAAGCCTGGTGAAGCTACATGGCTCAGACTCAGTCCAGGGAATTCTGGGATGATAACAGTAGGATTGGGCAGCCCAGGTAAAAATAAGGATTATAGGCTTTAGGCAAAGTACATTGAATTTAATGCGAGTGCAGACCTCACCTATGGTTAAAGTAGACCGATAGTGGCCTTTGCCAAGCAGGTGATTTTTCAGAAACACCACTTAACCACGCTAAAGAGGAGAGATATCAAATATCAAATAGAAATGCTAGCCACATGCAGGAGAAGCACATATAGTTTCAATGCCAAATGTATTTTTTCATAGATTTCATAGACATTAAGGCTGGAAGGGACCTCGAGAGATCATCGAGTCCAGCCCCCTACCCCAGGGGACGAAGTCAGCTAGGGTCAAATGATCCCAGCAAGATAGGCGTCCAAATGTTTCTTAAAAGAGTCTAAAGTAGGTGCCTCCACCACCACATTTTCAAGGACCCTTGGATATTTCTCCTGGGGCTTCCACTATTGGATCTTCCCCTTCATGCAAAGCCCCCATAGTACTGCGATGCTCCTGCAGTTTTAAAAGCCAGACTCCAGCTATTTTGCTTCAGATGTTTTCAGTGCAAGGTTTTTCATTTAGGATAAGCAAAGTCAAGATAAGAACTGAACATGTGTTTTCACACTTCTCACAATACCTTATTCTCTAATTTGTCAGTATACCACCATGATGAATTCATCAAGGCCATCATTTAAATGAGCTGGAATAAACATATTTTTAGATTTTTATAGATAAACATCCTGTGGAATTGGTTAGAACCATTTTTAAAGCATTTTAATGTATTTTATAAAAAATGTGGATCTGAATCCTAATGCAGATGGTTTTATTACAAAAATATGACTATTGTCTCAGAAAGAAAATTATAGCTGGCTGCTTCTGAAGAAAAGATTTATTAGAGGGATTGGCATTTCACCAGTGGGACCAATTAACCTTAGGTCTCAAGCACAAAGTTTTTTTTTATGGCATCAAATCAGTCTCAACTGAGTATTAGTGCAAATTACAAATTTTCACATCACATTTCAAAAAGTGTCACAATTTGTTTCTCCCCACTTTCCCTTCCCACACCCCCTTTCTTTGCTTCTGCTTCTAAAAGCAGAAGATGAGACTATTACCTACAAGGGAGGAACCGTTTGTGTCAAGAGTGAGCAATCTTTTATTTCATTTGGTATAATCAGAAGTGAGTATCATTAGACTTTAATGTAATGAAGATAAATGTTGTTGGCTACAAGAAGATAGTGTCGCATGAAGATGACTTCAAATTGCAAGAGCAGAACATATCCATCCATCTTCACCATATATAGTAGATCTGACTTGTGCAGGAGTAGAACATCTTTGATTTTTTAAAATACCAATAAATATATATTTTCTTCTCTTAAAACACTGAGACAAGAAAAACCTTTGTATAATAGAGGTATAGTGTCGAATAACAATGGGATTAGTACACTTACTTCAGCACATGGGACACTGCTTGTTGAATACAAATTCACAAACTCAAGTTCAATGGTTTTGTGTGTTTGTCTCTGCTAGATGACTCATTAATTCAAATGAATAAATGAAATATTTCCCCTTTGAACCACTTCCCTTTTACATGTTCCTAAATATTATGTAATCATTAAAACAGACAAATATCATGGAAAAGTGCTATTCTTTGGAGGGAAAACTCAATCAAATATAAGATGACTGGAAAACTATTCTTTATAGTGGTTTGGGGAAATGACTTGTTAATATCACTGGTAAAGTTGGGTAAGATTTTTAAAGGTATTTAGGTCTTTAATTCCCTTACTGATTTCCAGATCCACACAACTATGTAGTTACCTAATCCCTATTGAACTAGTTGCCTAAGTCATTAGGTGCCTGGACGTTTGTAAGTCTGGAGTTCTATTCAACCCAAGAAAAAAAACCCTGTTGGACTCCACTAGTAGTTTTACACTGTGCTTCCCATCCTTAGGGGTCCCCTACTCATTCTTATAACCTGATACCCCTGATTGTGGGTTGTGCATTATGCTAACCCCACAGGCCATCCCTGAGGCTTACCCCCATTGGCTTGGCTCCCTGTATCCAAGCATAGATCCCCAAAGAAACCTGCCTATGACTCAACAGTATTTTAGGCAGCTAACTGGAGGCAGCAACAGCACTGGGTAGGAGAAGAGAGGTCTACAAAGTACTGAGAGGAGGCTTCCTGTTGAGTGCTATCTTCCTGTTTGGGTATGAGGGAGCATTGCTGTGCCCTGTCTGTCCTTCACCAGTGCACCTATCTTTTTTGGATTATAAAGCTTCAACCAGCTCTGACTGCTTAGGGTTTTTATGGGTGTCTCAACTTCTTTTACATACTTTATAATCAGGTGTTTTGTTCTAATTTTACTGTCTGTCTGTAAATTTATGGACAAGAAGTAACACCATCTATGTCACAAATCATCTGGCCATCAGAGTACCTTCCCTCCTGAATTTTTTTCTTAGCTACTACACAGAAAATGTATTAAATGTACAGGCAGGTTCTAGATTCTTTGCTCCCATTGAATTTGGAGGTGTTTAGCACAAATTAGGGATGTGCCAGTTAGCATAAGTTTACATATATTAATCTGGACAGTCTCCAATTATCAGTAGTTTGCTCTACAATACAATAAAACCTTATCATCTGTAAACCTGTGCAGCAACTTTTTTTAGGGTAAAGCACAAATGTTTATCTCCTTCAATAAATGTGTAGGTACTAGCATGTACAAATGTCTTAGCCAACTCAAATCAATTGGACAGCAAACAACCTGGTTTAAAAACTCTAGTATAAAAAAATCTTGAGTACATTATCTCTTCTCCCATTTTGATGTAGGGGATATTATTTTGAATTTTCTTCTATTTTTAATCAAATAAATAACCCTCCCACACACACCTTTAATATGATCTAAAAACAGCCCCATAGTCTTTTAAGGTGAGCAACAACCTACTTCCAATGCAGTGACAACTAAGAATGACCACGTTAACTGAAGTTCCTGGAACTTCTACAAGATACTGTTTTATCAGTAAGACAATTAAATTGCTGACTAAATATATAAGGGGGGAGTTGCGATTGTTCTGTCTTTTTGTTTGCTTATTTTTGAAATATCAAATAAGCCAGTAGTATGCTTTCAAAAAATATTAAAATGGGATGTAGCTTATTAAGCCATTGTATTTTTTGTTACTATAAATTCTGGTCATCTCTTGCAGAAGTGACAAATCTGAACTTTATAATGGGTTGGGGAAATGACTTGTTTAATGTCATGGGAAAATTTTGGAAAGATTTTGAATAGAGGCAGTTTAAAACAGATTGGAGATCAATTAACCTTAATCATTTTATACATAATGGTAACAAAGAACTGTCCTGAAAATCCTTTATGTGAATTTTTAATGGAATGGATCTGGACAAAATGCCCAGAATTTCATAAACTTTACATCAAACAAAACTTGGTAGATTTGTCTAGGATCACATATTAATTATTTATCGATTTCACTGTACAGTATGTTCAGTTCAGTTGTTGAAATGAAGCATATCATCATCTGCTTTGTAATGTAGTATATATTTGGATTGGACTAATTTCTATTTACAGCAAACTTTATCTCTCTGGAAAAATGAGAAATGGGCATGTGCAAACTTGTGTTTTCAAATTTATCAGTTTTAGAAGACTGAGTTCTCCGGTTAAAATGTAAGTCGGATCTTTTCAGGGCTGAGCTTTGTCTGGGTCTACTGAAGCATGATCTAATTTAATTTCAAATGGGAGTCTTTATTGTTTCTGTCTATCAAATACTCCCATGTTCTTAAAACCTGTGGAATTAATTTCTCTTGAACTGAAAAGAGCATATTAAATTAACAAGAAAAAAACATATTCTAAATCTCAGGTTTTGTGAAACCCAGCATAAGCACAGAAGAAATTCTAGAGGTTTTTTTAAATAAAAAAAAAAGCCAGAACATGCTTCATCCCTAATTAGAAAACTCATAACTTTACAAATTAATAAATAACAGAGCTTGACTAAATCCTCGCTTAAATTATATGCTGGTACAAGTCTACTGTGGGGTATGGTGGCAGAGCATCTTGCTACATTTCTAAAGATGCTAGTTCAAGTTTTCCTTTGATCTTTTTCAAAAGGCATCCCTGGTTACAAATACATATCTGGTCATTCAGCCTGGGGAATCAAAGGTAGCTGGCTATTAAGCTAGTCATCCTGCTTTCTTATATGCTGTTTGCCAGAGAAAATGGCATATGTTAACCAATGGTTATATGAGCCTTTAGCTCGATGTTGAGCCTATATAGATTTGTGCTGTAACTTTTAAGATTTGTAGCTGCAAAAAAATTTTCTGCCAAGCAATACTGGATCTTTTTTATTTTGAGAAAATAAACCTAAATAAGCCATATATTGTGATACGGATATAAGCATATGTATGCGGGTTTGCAGGAGCATAAATTGCTTGAGTTAGGAAATATATCTTCCTAGGTATTCATAAGGTGCCTCACCTGAGTGGGGTCCTATCTTGAGCATACAGTATGGAAAATATTAATTACTATAAATATTGGCACCAATAGATTTGAAGAGAGATCTGTTGCTGTTTAAGACATCGTGGCTTAATGTTTTCCTTTGTGATTACAATTTACAATTAAAAAAAAGTGTTTCTTGAGGTGGAAACAACCAGACCATTGTCACTTATTTTAGGTTTCCATATGCTTGTGTTACAATAGATTAAAATTTTCAGCAAAATATCTGATGCCAGCTAGAGATATTTGGAGGTACTTTTTACATACATTTTGTCCACAGGATGCATTGCACAGTTTGTGTGCTTGATGTTATAGGAAGGCTGGAAGATTTTTTTTACAATAATCAGTTTTGGAAAAAAAGG
Organism: Crocodylus siamensis; assembly: GCF_052110815.1. Classification (NCBI taxonomy): domain Eukaryota; kingdom Metazoa; phylum Chordata; order Crocodylia; family Crocodylidae; genus Crocodylus; species Crocodylus siamensis. The sequence continues at coordinate 310,859,186 of NC_143395.1, forward strand.
TCTTTCCTTTAAACAATCACACATTCTTTCTATTTACTTTTTTGGAGATTTATACAAAAATGCTCCGTGTTGCATACTATGAGGAATATAAAGGAAGCAATATAAGCACTTTGGCCCAGTGCCCCAGAAAAGTGTTTCTTATTACAGAAGCCTCCTGAGTAAGGCAGGGATTGTATAGGTACTGGTTTAGGGGATTGTATAGGTACTATAGTGAGCCTTTGAATCCCTTATGGACTTTGGAAAGGCCTTTCTTGCCAGAGTTGATTTAAATTAACATGGCAGGGACCATTAGTGCAGTGACCATTCATGGACTTTATCATCTTATATTCTGGAGAAAATGTGGGGCCAACATGTAATCAGAACAGTATAACAGGTGTCTATGACAGTCTATGATAGTGCCTTGCAGGGTCAAATGGAATTTAGCAGAGAAATTAAATTGACACTTTTTTCTTTTTAATATATAAAATATAGACATAGATTTATTGCACCTGGCCAGATGCTCTTTGTATAGACTGCCTTGAAGTTGCAGAAGGTAAACTTTTGGAAAGGCTTGGGGCCAGATTCTGCAAGCATCAACACAAATAAGAAACTTCATGGATGTTTAAGTATTTTCGTAGACTCTACACAGTTAACAACATTTGCCTATACTTGCATATGCTTTCAACTTCAAAATCTCAGGTGAAGAATCTGTGACTAGTACTAGAAATAGACACATCAATTATGAGACCTCACATTTTCAGTCTAATCTTCAATTGTAGCACAAAAAGCAGATTCAGGCAAAAGACAAGATCATGTTGGACTCTGTAGATTTTAAGGACACAACTGCCATAATTAAAATCACTCATCTGTATAGGTGTTTGAAGAATTAGAATTGTGTGGGCTGGAGTTTACTGTTCATTTATACTTTCCAAGCTGGATTTTTACAACCACAAAAATAAAGCAAGCATATCTCCTCTGAAGAGTTCAAAGTAGACTGAGCAGCACTGGGGGAAGACGGAGTGTCAGATCCTCTGAATGCTTTTGCTTTGATGTTGTCATCTGCATTTCCATTATATTTACCCTCTTGTCCATGCAGCAATTCATGGATATATGGGAGGCTTAATGCTTCACACAGAGTAAATTCTTGAATGTTATAACATACATAAATAAGATTTCTTCATAAAACAATTCTGGCAGTGAGGATTGGCTTGCAAGAACACTCTAACGATGAGGGTAGTGTTGAAATTATGCTGTAGTCATGGTGGTCCAAGAAATATGTGAGAGAGTAAGATTCTTGTAGATGGTATCTTTTAATGGACTGACTGTTTGGTTATGAGAAACTTAGACAAGCTTGTGAATGTAATGCATTCATCTTCAGGTCTCACTGTTCTCAAGAAAAATCAATAAAACTCCAAAAGGAATGCCTGGAAATAAAAATTCACGATCCATCCTGACTCCAAGAACACAGCTGAACATGGGAAAGCTTATCTAGTCTATGCGAACCATGTGGTTTCTCCAATGGAAGATACCACCGACAAAAATACTTGCCTTTCACATAATGATGCGGGAGAATTTACTTCACTGATGATCAGAGACAAGTTCTAGTCAAAGCCGTACATCACATTACATGAAAATTTATTTTGGCAACAGTAGGGAAGAAGAAAACAAAGCAAAAAATAGGTACCTGTTCATAAGACTTATCTCTGATGTAAGTAACTACATGGATTGGACCAGCCTAGCTCAGGTTATGGGCAGGTCCTGCTAGCATAAACAAAAATGTAGTATCGCCAAAATGGAAAAGAAGTGATAAATCAAGTAGTTCAAACATAAAACTTGCTCTGCATGGCTGGGGTATGCACTGATTCAACTCCTTAGCCTTCCCTAGAGTAATAAAAGTATCTTATGCCAGGAAAATCAGGGAGTAAATATAGGTGTGCCAATATCAGTGCTTGTCCTTTTTGGGATAGAAGCCCTTGGAACAAAAAAGGAAAACAAATGAGGAATTGGAGGTGTAAGTCACCCTTTGTTCTGTCTGACAATGTGGGAGAATCTATACCATTATATGAAGAATAGCATATACAAGTGACAAAATATGAATTATGGAGCTATAATCCTAAATATTAGCTTCATCATTATTTTTATATTGTCATTAGAACATTTGGGATTATAACTTTAGAATTTACAGTTTTCTGATTATTTTAATTCTATGTGCATTTGCATGAGTTTTTAAATGTTAGATATACAATTGTGTTTATTTAAATATCTGTGCTTGTCTTCTCACCCATGTGCACCCTGAATCATCTATTGTGAAGAAGCAGTTTGACAATGTCAGTCACCCACAGAGGTAGGACTCTTTCTATTTTTATGAGCAGATTAGTGTGCTAAACAGTATGGTATGCTGCGGTGAGGTCAAGGAAGTGTTAAACTATACTTCTTCATTTTGGAGTGGCTCATTAGACATCAACACCAAGTCATCCTCCCATGACATCCAACCAAGTAGCCAGCCACTTACTTCACACAGCAATAGCACTATTGGAAAAGGGAGTGAAAAGCTGCCTCCAAAAAGAATGGAGGACTTTTCACTGAATGCACCATGTAGCAGGGCACTAGGGTGTTTGCTACTGAATAGTAGTAAATGGGCTCAGCTGCCACTCACCAGGGCAGCAGGTGGGAGTTGCTATGGCAACTGATTGGGTCAGCTGACCACCAGGGGGCAGGGCCTGGCCTTTATAAACAGAGAAGGCCGAGGCCAGAGGCAGTTCCCCTGCTGGCAGCCTAAGAGGAGGAGGAGGAGGAGGAGGAGGAGGAGGAGGAGGAGGAGGAGGAGGAGGAGGAGGAGGAGGGAGCTCTGTGGGAGCAAGCAGAGCAGAACATAGCAAAGAAGCCTGATGGCTAGAGAGTGTCTGCTTGACAGTCCTGGGTGGAGGAAACCCTGAGAAGGATATACGTAAAAAGGAGCCAGGTTGGCTTGGAAGTTGTGTTGTAACCCAGGAGGGGGAGATTTTGGTTTTGGTTATTGTTACGAACTGGAGGACCAGGCGAGGCTGTAGGGGTGGAGGAGGCCTCATTAGGAGCTCCCCAGTAAGGTGTGGGTGTTCCTAGCACTGCAGGAGGTGCTGCGTTAGTGGGGTATCCTGACCCCAGCCCAGCGGGGGCGATATTGAGACGAGCCCCAATTGGGAAGAGCCCCAGTGGGGTATAGGCCCAAGAAGGCGGGTCTGGGGGCCAGGTAAGGCTAAGGCCACCTGAGCCCCAATTCTGGGAAGCCCGAGTTGGGCATAGAAGGCCCCAGTGCGGGTGGGCCCCAGTGCGGGCGAGCGTGGGAAGCGCGAGCAAGGCCCCGGTGAGGGCAAGGAGAGTGTGAGCGCGGGAAGCATGAGTGAAGCCCCAGTGAAGGCAGGACCGTGAGAAGTGCGGGAGACAAGCCCACTGAGGCCTAGAGACTGCGGGAAGCACGAGGCACAGGCCGGAGTGTGGGTGACTGCGGGACGTACGGGAGGCAGGCCCGAGTCAGACACTGCCTGTAATTGAGGAGCCCCAAGAGGGGAGTAAGCCCATTGAGAAACCCGGGGAGGGCAAAAGGGCGCAGTCTGGGAGAGGCCCCAGGGGTGGGCGCAGTCTGGGAGAGGCCCCAGGGGTGGGCGCGTATATTGAGCAGGCCTGGGAGAGGGGGCGAGCATATCGGGTAGGCCCCGAGAGAGGACCAGCCCAGGGAATAGAACAGAACCCCAGTATAGCAAGACCAGCCCCATGCCAACGAGGACAGGAAGGCAGCCTCCCATTAATAATAATAAGATCAAAGACGTGGAGGGCGAGATAGAGGGTGCATTCATGACCCAGGTTGGCAAGGTAAGCAAGGGCGCTAGAGGAGGTCACGGCACCCCTAGGGACCACCCTGCCACACACCAGTCCAGAACCTGTCACAGTTCGTTAACTTAACAAGGTTTTGGACAGCATCAAGTCTGGCATCACCCCAGGCTATGCCAACATCTCCCCTGAGTTCCTGAAGCATCTCAGACCACTTACTCATACTTGGTTGGTTAAGTTCATTACAGGGGTCACATGTGAAGAAAAGCTGCCAATGATCTGGTGCATGTCAAAATTCACTGGCCTCCGAAAACCAGGAAAAGATCTAAACCAGGTATCAGGCTACCACCCAGTACTGCTGTCTGTCTATTTTAAACTTCTGGAGTGCCTCATTCTACAGAGTATACTCCCAGAGGTGGAGGACATCCTGAGTATTGATCAAGCATGTTTCCAACAAGGTCAAAATATGTGTGACCAAGTACTTGCACTAACAATAACAATATGGTATGAGCACATGGTTTATAGTAAGCACTGCTACTGGGCAACACTGCAGTAGGACTACAGCAAGTAGTCCCACTGACATCAGTGTATTCAGGTATAGAGCTGGTCATGGGAAATGGATTTATTTTACATCTTGGTGTCACTCTGGTTCAGAAAGAAACCAGATTTATGAAATTTTCTGCAAATTATTTTGACAGTGAAACACTGACAACGTGGTATTTCTGAAATTAAGTGGGAATATCTCCTGGAACCCTGGCACATGCTGACTGAAATTGCTATGTCTGTTGGTTTCACTGTTGATAGAAGTTTTGCCAATAAGAATGGCCTGGACTATGGATTCTAGGTTATTCTGACTTTGAATAGAGCTGGATTAACATGCCAGCACATTTCTACACAAGTAGCCCTGAGAACCATCTTCCCCAGGGCAGCACATGGTATACAGTGGAGGTATCCTAAAAGTAGAATTATTTAGATAAGTTCTCAAGCACAAAGTACTCTTCTTCAGCTCTGACAAATAAGCAGATCAAACATGAGCTAAGTAATGAATAAAACAATAACCTGTGAAAAACTTCATATATAAATAGAAAGATGGTCTGTTAAAAGGAAGGAGACATTATCAGAATTAGCTGAAAGACAAAAACGATACAGCAAGAATAACCAATAGGGTGAGATTACACATTATAATTAGACTATGTTAAGAGCACTTATAACTTGAATGATCACACATTAAGTCTCATTAACAAGTGCTAAATAGCCTTTAGCATCTTAAAGTGATGCTATTTTGAGCAAGGATTATCTTGGAGCTGTGCTACCTAGTTTGTGTTGAATTAACTTTCAGGATGTTCACCAGAAATAAAAACATCATTTTGCAGTCCCCCAGTATATCAGGAGGTACTGGTCCAAGGTGGACTAGCTATCATGCAGAACTGACAGCTGAGAACAGCTGAACAACAGATGGTTGGGGATGGAGTAAATGGGGAGGAAAGAAAAAGGGATAAGGGAAGCCATGGGAAGTGAAGCATGGGAAAGGGATGAGAAGTAGCAGGATTGGAGTGCAGAAGGAGAGGGTAGGAAGAAGGAAGGATTGGTTGAGCAAGGAGTTGCTGTTTTCCTTCCTCCTCTGCCCACTGAAATTGCCCACCTGACCTCCAAATCATCTCCTTGACCCCCAGATCACTAATCTTCCACCACAATTTCTGCCTATGCCCTACATAAACCCGTCCATCCCCAGATCATTGCCCTACTGATCAGTCCAACAGTGGCAGACATGCTGGTGGGATGGGCTGGTGGGGGATCCCCCTCCCTGCTGATGCTGGAGAGCCTGCAGACCATACCACCCCTGCACACTCAGATCCGTCCCCTGCCTGGCCCTGCAACTGAAGGGTAGGCAGGAGGAGTGGGTAAGGAGGGGTGGGGTGAAGCTTTCACACAGCTGCAGGGCCTGATGGGCGCTGGATGTGGGTGCGTGGAAGCATCATGGGTTGAAGGGAGCTCAAGAGTAGGCAGGGAGGGAAAATTATCCTCTCCCACTTCTAACACCACTGCTCTTGGGTTGATTGAGGTGGCAAGGCAGCGATCCAAGAGTGGAGGGGCTAGTTGGGATATGGGAGAAGTGATTATGGTGTGGAGAGGCTGAATGAGTGGTGGTGGAGGTGGATCTAGCAAAAAGGGTGAGAGGGGGCAGGTCATAGGTAGGGTGATTTGGGAGATGGAGAGAACCATCCAGGTGCCTCCCCCTCCTCCCTGCTTGATAATGTGACTAGAGATTCAGTGAGCAAGGCAGGCCGGAAGCAAACTTGCACCTCTAGTCACTCTCCTGCTTGCCAGCCCTCTAGCAGCAGGCCCGAGCAGTGCACATTAGAGAGGGTATTAACCCTAAATGTGTGATTGATCACTAGCACTAGTTAACTGTAACACAGATTAGCATTCCTTAGAATTAGCACTTGCTAACTCTAGCATGTAATCTCACCCATAAATGGAAGAGCAGGACTATCTAAGAAGTAAGAGTGCCCTGGAGTGTACAGATATTAGCTGGTAGATTGTAATGAGCATCTAGAGTTTAATTTTTGGTTATTGTTGACCTGCTGAGTTATGATTTTTTTGTTTTAGGGTCTTTCTTTTTAAGTGTGTTGGTAAATTTCCCTTGAGCACAAGCACTGTTAGGTCAGAATAGAAGTGGTTGTTCTGTCAAAAGTGTTCTCCTATTCACACTCATATGCCCTTGTTCTTAATCTTCTTCCTACGATAGTTCATTATAGATCATAGCTTTTATCTGGTTTCACCCACATAATTTCCATGAGGGCATGTGGTGGTGCACTGGATGATGTATACCACATTCCATACATTCTCATAGTATTGTTGTCAGGGATGTTTATTGTGGTAACAGTGAGAATCAATTGTCAGGGTTTGTTCATTTGTGATGGTGAGTTTGAAGAAGTTAGGGAGTTGTTTGAAAACCAGGCATTGGGGGATAGCAATATTTCTCTTGAGTTCTGATCCATGTTTAACATGAGTTCTAATTGTTTGACAATTCTTACTCGTTCCTGTATTGCTAAGCTGGGTGGGTGGTCAGTGGTGGCTTTCTTTTTGTGTTACAGAAGGATACCACAGGGTTTACAAAACTTTATGACCTAATATTCATGACAACCCCCACCCCCACAATCCTATACAACACCTTCCTTTTTTGCATAGTTCCAGTTCAGAATTCTCCATTCTTTATCACAGTAATTTGCTGCCTGACAGGTTACTCAGCTTGGATGACAAATGTATCTAGATAACAAAGCATTCTAATTCATAAGTAAAAAGCTTTTTCTCCTTTCAGTCTTTGTCTCCCTTTGTTGTTTTGTATTTTGTTTCTATGGATGGGGTGTGAAAGCAAGGGACTTTCACTATATGTCTCACTTCCTATCTTAAAAAAGGTCAGTGCTATCATGAAAAACTGAGCCAACAGAAAAAATAAATTATGGTAACTACAGTACCTTGCCACTCAGCGCTAATAGAATGTAAAGCATTCTCTGGAAGCCCTGAAGACCTTGTTGGGCTCAGAGTGGGACTGACTCTTTAATTTTTCTCCTCTTCTGTATAATTTTATTGACATCATGGATTTCTTCAAGTTCAGAAAGAAACCATCCAGTAAAATAACTGAGGGGGATGAGCTCCAGGCACTGAGTTATGGGATGGTGTGCAAAAATAGAAGCCACAGGCACTGGTCTCCCAGCCACTGTGCTGCTGCTGACAGCCAGACATGAGCTGCTGCCTCATGCACCAGAGCTACCCAGGATGCAGAAAGTTGTTCTCTAAGAAGAGGTGCTGGAAAACACCCCAACACTAATCACTAAATACATTTGTTCTTTATGAGTAAAGGCACCTCCTTCTATTCTTGCAAGGAAAAATGAAATGATAAAGTGAGGGAAAAAAAGAAAAACAGATTTGCAAACCCACAAATACTGTTTTTGGATAGGGTTGGTTGACACAGTGGGCTTTTATTTAAATGCCCTAGGTTTTTTCATTTTAAAATTCCATAAGGTGTTTTTTGTTTTCTTTATCTTTGAGTTGGTCGAAAGCTTTTAATGAGATTTTCCCCCTGGAAGTTAACCCCTTTCCTTTGCTTCTGCTTGTAATGAATTTGTAAAGCATGGAATCTATTTATTTCCTGCTGATCTTGTGTATTGCTTACCAATGGTTTCTTTGTTTTCTTTGCTTACCAATGATTGCTTAGGAAATCTGACAACTAAATCAATTTGAACATTGTACTGTGGGAGTTGTATGTTTTGATCTTCATATTAAAATTTTAAAGCAAAAATACCAACTAGAAATTAATATTTATTTTCAAGGAATTAAAGAAAAAGCTTTGAAATGTATTTGAAATGAAACCTGGAAAATCTAAACCACAGAACTTTGTGAGAGACATCTACAAAACAGTTATATGCACCAAGGGAACAGGCTGAACACTTTCAAACTGTCACTAGTGAAACCTGTCAACCTGCCAAATAAATTATTCTTAATGATTAGATAGATGGAAAACTCCTGGTTTCCAGGTACCATGCTGAACAGCCTTCCTTGTAGCCTATACGGTGAAACATAGCTGGCAGCATGCAATTTTTTCTATGAATCAAATTTTCATTTTACAGTAGTTGGAAGCAAAAATATATAACTTGAAAAGTGAAATCCCTGGCATCGTGCAGGGTAATTTCTGTCCTATTAATTCTTTGCCTACATGAATAAGCACCTGCAAAACAGCCATGCTCTTATTTTTTTACATCATTACAATGTAATGTGGGAATTTGCTGTAGGATTTTGAGTGTCAGATTTACGTGTATGGAGACACCCTTCTCCAATTATGTGTATGACTTTGGGGTTGTATCTTGCATTCCTGGTGCATACACAATTTTTTTCCAAGTAGAAGGTGTCTTTGGGGGCATTGAGAACACAGGAGGGTTGGTCCCAACATTAACAAACCTATCGCATTCCATGCCTATTATGTTACTACATGGAAGAACTAGAATTTATTCTTGAATCAGCTAAACCAGAGGTTACCAAACTTTTTCTTATTCCATACCTGCTTCCAGATTTAACAGCTGCCCATGTATGCCTACCAGCCTGTTTTCCATTTTAACCCCTTAAATGTCAATTATTGTTATGAAAATTAAATCCACCATTACACAATTTCTCCTCCCCAGAAATGTCTTGTATACCCCCAGGAGTACATGTATCACAGTTTGGGAAATCCTGTACTAGAAATATTCTTCTCCTCACATGAAAACACATTTTTACTTTTCAAGCATTACTAGTGAAGTATTAACTTGACCTCAGTAATCCCAAACCCATTCGTTGTTATAAAACTGGATTTATGCTGAAGAAATTGAAATCACCTTTCACACTGAACAGAAGTGTATGAAGGTGAAATCTCCACTTGTTTGGGTCTTATAGTAAGATTGGTATATAAACTTTCAAATCCTTTCATCTTTTAGTCCAGTGTCATAGGAGAAGAGCTGGTATTAGGGATAGAAACACCAAATGGTTTTCAGTGATGCACTCTCCCTGACTTCTATACAATGCTTCAGAAAAAGCTGAAGCTAAACTGCATCAGGCAACCACTTGACTGTGCTGTATAGCTCAATATAAAATGTAACCATTTCATGTCAGTTTTCTGGGGCTATAATGGAATGCCACACAAAAAAGAAAGGGGAACAGGTAACTACAACAGAGCAGAATTAACATGTCACTGCGACAATAAAAGTGATACTTCTGGTAACTTATTTATATAGGTTTATGTTGGCAGCGTGAAAATTATCAATCTCAGAATTTCTTTCTCTTTAATACAAAGTGATTCACAGTTCTTGTTGTAATTTGAATGAAGTTTTATTCAGTATCTGTAATTTTATAAATATAGCTATAGATAATTACAGATACTGAATAAAACAACATGAACTATATCATCTCATATATACTGCATGTACATACATACTGTACATTAGTGGTTTGCAAAATGAGCCATATTCAATTCAGATTCAAATTCGGCTCAAATCAGAGACAGTGATTCGATTTGTTGATTCAGATCACTGTCCCAATTCGATTTGGCTGAATCCAAATCTGAAGATTTGATACTGATTCAGAGAATCAGTGATTCAGTCATAGACACAGCTTTAAATGTTTTTTCTACATACCTCAAGCTACCAGGCGTGGCTCGTGAATGCTGCAATGGTGGGATAGATGGAGCGTCCCACAGGAGCGCAGGGAGGCCCCCTGCATGCTCGGTGGTGAACCCGGAAGTACTTCGGGTCCACTTCCAGGTCTGCTGCTGAGTGTGGGAGCCCTCCCACACCCTCTCCCAGCTCGGTGAACGGGTATGGTAGGACCCTGAGTGCCCCAAGACCCGGGAGGCACTAATCACCAAGCCAGGGAGGTATGGGGGGCCCCTTGTGTGCTCCCCAGCAGACACAGAAGTGCATTGGAGACCCCCGCCCCCCCATGCTCCTGTGGGATGCTTCATTTGCCCCAGGATCTCAGCATTCATGAGCCACCTGGTACTTTGAGATATGTAGAAAAATATTTAAAGCTGTGTCTATATCCTTATCAACAAATCTCTCGGAATTGATTCAGAGGGTTCTGATTTGATTCAGAGGGATTAAAGGGTTTCCTGACTCAATTCAGATTCAGAGATTTAGCCACCGAATCAGGCTGAATCTCTGCTGAATCGAATCAGCAACTGAAGCTTTGCACACCCCTACTGTACATATATATTCAGATTATACACACACACACACACACATATTCAGAAGTGCATAAAAAGCTATTTAAAAACTATCATCACATTGGTGATGAGGGGTTTCGTACCCTCCTCTGTTTGTTTTTATTATCCCTAATTTCTGTGCTTATTTGCTTTGCTCCTTTTTGGTTTATGATCTTTACACAGATGAAATTGTGCTATATTTTTGTAATGGGAGTGTCTGTCACTTTAGAATGACTAGAGATCCTGGTTTTTGCTGATAAAAAATATCCCCAATTTTGGATTAAAAGAAGTAACCCAAAATGCACATTTTTCCATGATTAAAAGGAAACACCACTAATGTATATATGCATGTGAAATATATGGAGATATTATATTACACACAACTAATATATATAGTTTCCATTTTAATCATGGAAAAATGTGGCTTTTGAGTTACTTTTTTAAATCCAAAAATTGATTTTTTTTTTCAGAGAAAACCAGGATCCCTGATAATTACTATTGGAAATAGTACCTAATTACTTGCACTCTTCTTTTGAAACCACAAATGAACTGTGTAAGTCATCTGAAAACTAGTGTCAATAAACCCTTATTCCATGCCATTCAGACACATAGTCTATTAACATTGCCGGTTATCCGGGACATAATTATACAGAGTTTGTAAAGTTGCATGTGAGATTTCTTTCTAAACTGCCCTAGGACTATTTTTACTTCATATTTTTGTAGTCTCACATCCACCACTGATAGAAGTCATTTGAGCTTTGAAAATGAGATTCTGGGTCCTTATTACCACTTCAGATGTGGTCCTTCTTTCAACTAATCTCAAAGGAAGAGTTCTTAATGGACAATTAATATTATAACTTTTCTTTCTGATTACATTATTCATAGCCTCAGATGCATTGAACTAAGCTCACATGTTCCCTTTCACAGATTGATTCTGGTTATAACAATAGACTATTGCATCTAACTCCTTAATTTCTCATTGAGTTTAGTGGCTATTTGGAGTCTAAATAAGATGCAGCCTGGGGCATGTGATTTGCCTGATATTTTGGGGGGAACTTAAATGTGAAGGATTGACATGGTTAAAGCTCCGTGCATGTTTCACTGTAGTAGCAGTACTGGTTGCTTGGCAACCAGCAAAAAATCACAGATTGGAGAGTGGGAGAAGTTCATATGTAACAACTAGCATCAATTTCTGATGGGTAAAGGAAGGGGAAAGCCCTTGACTAGGTTACCTAGATTTTTTATAGGTAGGAATGACATATGCAAAAACACTCTTGTATTGGATCATGCCATTTCAATGCTAGTTGTGCTCCAAACGCTGTCTTACCAAAACAGTTAAGACCATTCTTAATTAGGTTCACTTTTGGATATGAGATAAAATTGACTAAACATTTTAGAAGCTAAATTGAATTGTTCCTTTTTTATTAGCAAGAGGCATCCAGTGTTCCTTCTTAGTTATGTCTAATGGGAAACCTATTGTTTCCTGTGTTAGGGGCTAATTTTTATATTGGTTGCATGAGCAGACAACTGCATTCACACAGACACCAGATTACTTTGAATGTGCTGTGTGTTAATTCAGTCAGGTAATTCATGAAGGCAGGAGATTAGTTTGCAAAGTCCATTTCAAGACTGGAAACTTTACACTGTGAAAAAAAATGTGACTGAATGATTAAAAAAAAAATCTTCACCAGCACATCTCTTTGACTGTTACATATTTTTTCTACTCCATTCTGAACTTAAGGCCCTCTTTACACATGCAGGTAAGGCACAATTGGATCTTATGTGTGATCCACACAATTGTGACTCCTACCATTTCACATGTGCATGGCAGATGGTACAATTGTGGGATAGCACATTAAATGCAATCACACGTTATTGCTGATGTAGGGGAGCCAGATCTTGGGTTCCCACTGCACTGGCAAAAAGTAGGCCCCCAAGGCTGGGAGCCCCCATTACTGAGGGGCTTTCAGCCACAAGGTCAATGCATAGTCAGGACCGAGAGGTGTGCAACTGATGAGACTCTTGGCCCTGGCTGCACCTCATGCAACTAGGACCAAGCATCCCACAACTAGCAGAGCTCTGAGCCCTGGCTTCACCTCACACACAGCTGGTAATGAAAGTCTTGCAACTAATGGGGCTCTCAGTACTGTCTGCACCTTGTGCAGCCAGGATCGATGGTTACACAGCTGATGGGGCTCTTGGCTCTGGCTGTGCTTCATACAACTGATGGGGCTTTTGGCCCCCGGGGCACATCAGTTGTGGGACTTGGTTGTGCATGAGGTGCAGGTGGGTCCAAGAGCCCTCTGTGGATTGGGGGTTCATGCACCTCCAAACCTTGGGATCATGGAAGCCATAATCCCCAAGGCTCAATGGTTTCACACTGGACATGGTACAAACCTGAAGGCTGACAGGGCTCCCAGCTGCAGGGGATACCCTGCTACATGTGCAAATTAAAGCTCAATAGCCATCAGCTATAAAGTTAGTACAAACTTTTGAGGTCTCACTTTATAGTAAGTTGGAACTTTTTATCATGTGATAGCTACTTTGCATATGTAGCTGGTCTTAAGGTAATTGTGAAATTAATGAGTTAATTGTGCGATACCTCTACCACATAGAGAGCGGCCTAAGTAGTGTTTTTATATCTGATGTGACATTCTGGTAAAAGAATATTAAGAATGCAAAACTAAGCAATCAAAAATTAGGAAAGGGCAGAATGCTGCCTATGCATATGCTTTATGTAGGTAGTCATAGAGTCATAGAATCACTGAGTCAGGAGGGACCTAGACAGATCATCGAGTCCAACCCCCTCAGTCATGCTGACTTTTTGCACAGGACTCTGACCACAGCTACTACACAGGAAGCACAGTGCTTCTGATTGGGCATATATATGGACATATTTCTTCTTATTCCCTGAATTCATATGCAACCATGTACTATTTCTGGTACTTGAATAAAGTATTACCAGTTTCCTCATGGGTATTTCTGTGGTGCTGTCATTGTAGTACCTTTTTCTTTTCAAACTATAAATTAATGGATTTATTTTCATTGCATTCCACTCAGGAGAGGTGATATATTATACATGGACAAATAAGACAGAGATTGGAATCACAATTATCCAAAGTGCTAACTGATTTGTTGCCTTATTTGAGAATCCTAGGGCCAAATCCTGTTTCACTTTGTGCATGCAAATAACAGTTTTCCAGTCACATGAATGACATTGTTGGCACTTATACGCCATTTGCATTTCTATGATCTGCTCAGTGTGAATGTGTAAGCACCTATGTGGCTGCAGAGCATGTACAGTATGCTGTGCACTGGCTGGGCAGGTATGCAGCTGCATTGGGCTTGTATAAGTCAGCAAATTCAACCTGGCAGAAACCCATAACCAGCAGGTGTTAGGCAAAGGAAGGCTGTCTCATTTTTTTGTCCTCACAGCTGTGTGTTTAGAGCATTCACCCAGGAAGCAGGAGATCCATTCTAGGTTCCCTTCACTTAGAGGGATTTTGAAACTGAATTTCCTCAACTTCCCCACACAGACCTCTAACCATCACATCGTACATTAGCGTTATCCAGACTCCCTCTCAAGCCTTATCCTTCAAGCTGTGGAAGAAATCAAACTTCGCGTTGTGGTTGAATCAGAACTGACAGAGCCAGCTTTTCTTTATTTAAGGCTATACCGTGATCACAGGAAGAATTCCATATAGCAAGGGGAATCACCCACTTGTCTGTTTCAAAGGATTTCTCAGACTCTCTAAGGTTACAAGCGTGTTTATACTTAAGACAGAGAAAGAGATAAAAAATACACCTTGGAGAAACAAAACAATAGTAAATTACACAGAAATTTAGGAAGTTTACTTAAACAAACTATCTATGCACAGGGCAAGGTATTAAGATAACCTAAGGATAACCCAAAGATAACAAGGTGTGCAGGATTCCTTATCTCAGAATATTTAACTGAATTAAGCAGTATCAGCACTTCTGGTCTTTGTCTATTTTTCTAGTCAAGTAAGCCAATTACTTCTACAAAGCTGTACCCCTGGGCAGCCAAGACAGGGCCTTGGAGAAGAAAGGAGCTAAGGGGATGTATGGTCCTGTAAAATGGGGGCTTCTATGGAAGGAAGGAAGTCCTGGGTACCTCAGAAACTTTTGAACTGTTCTGCACCTGGTTTAGCCAGTGAACACTTAATGCAGCAGCTCAGCTTCAAAAGGAGTGCTGGTGGGGAGACTGACCTATGATTTGGTGGTTAAAGCACAGTACAAGGAAGTCAGAGACTCCTTAAACTTGGGCCTCCCACTTCTTGGGCAAGCGCCCTAATCATTCAGCTATTGAGACTAAAATATGGGAGAGTGATTCTCCTCCTTTTTCCCCTGCATAGGACTATGGCTCACGTATATGTGCACCTAGCCACATATGTACTCAGTGTGTAGCTTACTACTCATGCTTAGTTGCTTTCATGTCCACCCTGCATGAGTAATAGTTTCCTGAAAGATGATCATTTAAGGAATGATGGGATTTAATCCTTGATCTCAACAACTGCACCTCCTTACCATGCTACATGTGAATGGCAGGACATGCAATTTTGAGAATTGGGGATTACATCCCACTCACACCTTATTTGAGAGTGCAGCAAGCAAGTTTCACCAGGAATTTGAAACCCAGGTGCCCACAATCAGCCATCCAATCCCGAGCCCCAGCCAACAAGCAGCTGATTGTCAAAACCCCAGCTTGGGGACACCTGGTTTTTACAGGTCCTGGCACATGGAGACCCTGGGATCAGGCTGTGGCAGCCTGATCCGGGGTTCCTTACGTCAGGATATTGCACACCACTTGATAGGATCACACCCCAGTTCCCAGTGACTTCAGTTGCAATTGTGAGTGAATAGCACTTATACAAATGAAAGGCAAAGTTTCAAGCTGGGCACACTGAAAATGAAAAACACAATTAGGGATTGCCAGTGAAAAGTTTTATTTAAGTGACTTGCCCAGATTTCCCATAAGAACTTGTGACAAAGGCTGGGTAAGAATTCAGCTCTCCAGGTAGCATTCAACAGACTGCACCGTAAAATGTTTTCTTCTTGTAGCCCTCCCTCATTTACTATACCCCTTCTATCATATTCAATAAAGGAGACAGGGAACCTGAAAAAGTTCTACCTGGACTAGCAAAATCTGATTAATCTTCCGAGTACATTCACCAACGTTTAGTGTGATTTGAAGCAGTTCTCTCTTCTTTCTCTGTACTGTCTGAGCAGTAGCAAAATAGGCACTGAAAAAAAAGTAAAGAGAGCCTTCCCTGGAGTTCAGTTTTAAAGTAGTTACCAAGGTTCAGAAAGGAACAATTGCACAGATTTTTTTTTTTTCAGTTCCTGTAGTTCTGGGATTGAGCATGCCCCATCACTCTGTAATAGTTACACCACTCATACCTCATATGAGTTTAGGAGCTTAGAAGGAATGGGTATGCTTGTTGCAGATTAGGATCCATTCATTTAAATTAAAGTGGAAACAGAATAATTAATTTAGTCTAAATTTGACCTGACAATGTTAATGTGACAATGAGATAAATTTATTGAAAAGAAGAGGCTTTCCCCTGTCAAAGCATGATATACTTATTATTTTTCTTTTCAGAGTCAGTGGGATGGGATTGGAGCAGTCCAGGAGTTGAACATGCTTTTGTTTAGTTTCAGAAGGTATGCTGAGAGATATCACTAGAAATTACTGGTCATTTTCTTTCTGCTTCATTCATTCATTCATTCTAATAGGTTTTACTGATGATGACAGATTTGTTTGAACTGTTAGAGGGTGCACCAGCATCACCCCACCCCTTGCTCTCTGCTTCTTGAGACCTTTTCTTGCCTAAGTCTGTCTGATAACTGGGAGAAATCTGTGTATCACATATGTTACCTTTTATAGCTAGCATGCTGGATACCTTGCATAACAAATAAAATGCAAAAAACAAACAAACAGATTTTGAAAGAAACAGATTTTGGGGTTTAGTATAAAATGTGTCAGGATTAAAAATAAAGCATCTCTCCTCACTTTTACCCCTTCTATCTGGAGACAGAATTATGTGTGCGACTTCATCATTTCATTTCTTTTTATTATTTCATTTCTGTAAGCAGAATTATAGATTTATAGATTTATATCATCAAACAAGATATTTAAAGCAGAGTTCATATTGACCTGCAGAGGACTCCAAGATTTTTTCTTGCTAATTCTTTTCAGTTACAAAATAAGAAAAAGTAATTTATGTGAATTTCCAGTTTTGATGAGTTGTTTCTTGACTTATCAACAGGGAACCTGGTTGGCTAAAAAAGAAAATCCCCATTTTTTGGATTAAAAAAAAGGAATCCAAAATCCACGTTTCATGATTAAAATGAAATGCCACTATATACAAATCCATATATGTATATATTAGTGGTGTTTCATTTTAAACACAGAAAAATGTGGATTTGGGGTTCTTTTTTTTAATCCAAAAATTGGAGATTTTTTTTATTAAGCAAAACTAGAATCCCTGCTTATCAAATTCCAATGAATGCAAGTAGGAGCAAATCTAGAATTTTGAAAAGGGAGGTATATCTCACTAGCTCACCTACCTCAGTAGGTTGTGGAATTTCCCTCCTTGGAGGTTTTTAAGATTCGGCTAGACAAAGCCTTGGCTGGGGTGACCTAATTGGGATGGTCTTGCTTTGAGTAGGGGGTTGGACTAGATGACCTTCTGAGATCCCTTCCAACCCTAATTTTCTATGATTCTATATGGGGGATGCAACTGGTAATGTGGACTGGCACAGAGCTCAGTGCCCATGCCACACACTACCACACCTCTCTGGATTTACCCCTGAGTACAAAAGACAATTTGTGTAACCATCGTGACAAAGGTGTAGCTAGGAAATTTAGTGTCCTGCCAAGCAGCATCAGTGACCAAGTCAGCAGCAGTGGCAGCTGCTATTCTTGTGCCTTCTCTAAGATTTCCCTCAAAGACCTGCTTGCCCACTCCCAGTTACTCTTCTGCAGGAGTCAGCAAAATACAGTCCGTGGGCCATCCAGCCCATGGGCACGCACCAACGAATTGTACCCGGGTCAGCCCTTCTGCCCATAAGGGTGGGACTGAGGCACCCATGTATACAACCCCTCAATATACCCTATTGTGCCTCACTCCCACCCTCATGGTCGTAAGGCCCCAGCCCAGCCAGAAGCAGCTTCCAGGCAGGGCGGCTGCTGCTGCTGCGGCGGCTGCTGCTGCGGCGGCTGCTGCTGCTGCTACAGCCGACCCAGGGATACCTGCTTGGCTTCCATGGTGTCACACTTGCTCCAAGCAGCAGGTAGGAAAGCAGTACAGGTGGGGGCAGAGTTGGGCTGGGGTAGGGTGAATGGCTCTGGTGGTAGCATCAAGCCCATGCCCAGGGGGCCAGCAGGAGTGCACAGGTTGGCTAGGCAGGATGTAGGTGTGAGGGAGGGAAGGGGGGTATGGAGACCCCCCATACATTCTCCCACATGGTGCAAAGCTCCTTCTGTGGGCAGCAGCAGCAGGTGAGATTGCTCAGGGTGCTCATGCCTTGCACATGTGCTGACACCTGGTAGTGTGTGGCTCTAGACAGCACTGCACATGGGGGTGAGGAGCACAGCCAGGCTGGACCACCTCTATCACAGGGGCTCCGTGTGGCATGCATGCATTTCTCACAGTCCCACGGCACCAAGGGAAGCCCCACCAAGGAGCTGGCTGCCTTCTTCTCCCCCTGCCACCAGGTCCCAGGACTCCATGGGGAAGCAGGGGCTGGGGCTCCCCTCCAACTTCTGGTAGAGTCCTGAGACCTGCATGGCAGGGGGTGGGGAAGGCAGCTGGCTCCAGCATGGGGCTTCCCCTGGTGCCACCTAGAGCCCCCATGATAGAGGCAGGACAGGCAGGCTGCACTCCTCGCCCACATGCACAGTGCTGACTGGAGCTGCACGCCACTGGGCACCAATATCTGTGTGGAGCATGAGTGCCCCAAATGCCCACACCTGCTCTTTCTGCCAGCAGTGGGGAGGCTGCACACTATATGAAGGAGTGTGTAAGGGGTCCTCACGCTCCACAAAGCTCATACACCCACACTTTGCCCCCACAACCCTTCCACATATACATACTTCCCCAACATACCCTATGCCCTCCACATAGAGCCACACCCTCTCACAACCCCCCCATACCTCACACCCCGCCACACACACACACACCCATACTTCACCTGCACACCCCACCCCAACCACACCCTACACCTCCCACACACAATATACAAGGGTAAGCCTTTATTTTTGAGTTATTATACAATCCCCTCTATATACAGTACATGAACACAAATCATTACAAATATTTTTGGAATAAAATTAAAATATGTTATAGTAGATGTTTGACTTACTGTATACTATTTTTTTTTTTTTGTGGTTTCAAAATTGCAACCCTCCCCTCCCAAAAGAAGTATTTTTCAGGGCAAGGAGAGGGACATCTAGTGGCAAAGGCCAGGGGGTAGAGGGTAGGGGGCAGGACCTCCATTCCCAATATGGAAACAAGGGGGTGGAGCAACTGTCAAGGAGTTGGACTACCCATATGGCCCCTGACACCTCACCAAGACTCATTAAGTGGCCCTCCAGCTAAAATAATTTCTCTCCCCTGCTCTACTGCTTTCAGCATGAAGCTGAAAAAACGTAGGACTTGGAAGTGTAAAATATGTGTTTGATCACTTAGCCAAACTTTCTTAAAAGATTGTCTGTTCTCTTCACTCTACATTTTACTATTTCTCTAACTTATTTGTATTTTACTTAACTATTATGTTTATGTTTTGTCAATTACTGAGTCTTATACTAAGCCAATTACTAAGTCTTATATATTCTTTTATATAGTTGTATATTCTTTCCTTATTTTTATTATTACATTATAAAAATTCTGCAGGTGAAGAGGAAATACATTACTTTTGATTGTATTGTGACTTTCCACTACCTTATTCCAAAACTTTAACCTCAAGCCCAAGTTTCTTAAAATTTCGGAAGTGTTATACATATTGCCTAATATTACCTGTTTGGATTCAGAACAAGTAAAGAGGACATTTCTTTCACTGGATGCGTGCAAAATTTGTATGATCGGTTGTTCAGCTGAAGTTATCAGAATTCTATTGCCATATTGTTTTTATGTGAGTTCAACAACTCACAATTGCAGACAAGTTGTGAGGTTTTACCAATTTAAGGTTGAAATCCTAGATTACAAATTATTATTTTGCATTGAATTTAAAGATAACATTGGGCTCACCCTATCCTAGAAATGTGATTTGAATATTGCCTTTTTAGCCTTTCTCTGCAGACATCAAATAACTGTTTTTGACACTTAAATTCCATGTATTCATATCCATTTTACTCTTATTTTTCTTAATGTATTTAAAAAAAATCTATAAAGTAATACATTTCAGTCATTGGAAGTTTCTTGTCATACTGCCACTTAACACTAACACCTTACACTTTTATTAATGGCTTATAGCCATTGCAGCTTTGTATGCTGCTTACCTTAATTGTTTACATCACTGATTTCTCATCCACAATATTATATTAACAGATAATTTATAAATTCAAATTTTGCTTTCTATACTTACTATATTTCCACTGTTCCACTTTTCTGTCATACTTTAAAATGGCAGCTATTGCTATTTTGTTGTTGCTAAAACTCTCAGTGTCAGGGCCTTCTGAACAGAATAAAGAATAAAGATTTTCTTCTGTTCACAGAAATGTTAGTCTCATGCTATTATCTCATGTCCTTAATATTAGAATGAATTAAAAAACACAATGCCCTGATTCCTTCAATTCACAAATTTAAGGTCCAGAAGAGATCTCCTTAGACACAAGGGCTAGTGTTCCACCTAAGTTGAGCAATTTTATTCTCTAACAAATTTTATCCTCTAACAAACCTATTAGTCCCATTTTTTCAATACATTTTTTAATGATGTCCTAGAGATCCTAGTGATTTCTCAGGATAAGTTACCTACTGAACTCTTAACTAGATATCCCAAATATTTTTCTTTAAACACTTTCACTCTTTTTTGAGCTTGTTGACTGTCTTAAGCTATTCCTTGTTTTCTTTTTGTTTTTAGGGTCATTAGTTTGTAGACCATTTTGATGTCCTCCTTTGCTCCAATTCTTTGCAATTCTGTTCCAACTGTAGTTGAATAATTAGCTTCTTCCCCCCCCCTTCAGTTAGCAATTCATTTTTCACCCTTTCATTTGTGAAAAAAAATAGTATTAAAAGAGGATATAAAATAGCGTACTTTGTTTTACTTCCATTCTGGAGCAATATATTTTTATGTTAGTGAAGTAAGATGTCTGGCCATCTTGAAGTTTTCTTTCTATGGGAGATGTAGAAGATATCTAATCACAAAGTATGTATTCTCACATTGCTCTCCTAATATGCGCTCCTTTTGCCAACACACTTCACTATTGTCCAGTAGGGATCAGCTTTAGTGGTAAGATGGTAGTTTCTGTTCAATACTTGACTTTTCTCTTCAGATTGTTGGTATAGGCCATGTGTAGACAAAATGAGGGTCATGTGTGCAAGACACTATAAAACATGTTAAATGCTTTTGCACCACTTCAATGGTGTTGGTGTTTGCATGCATCAGTGGTGTATTGCACAGTAATTCCAGCCACTGTAGCAAATTTGGCAGAGTAATGTGCCTTAAATAACTTGAGGCTCAGGAAACTAAAACTCCTCCAAGGTGTTTTAGTTCGCTGCCCTACAGCCGCAGAGCAAAGCATTGGGCTCCATGCAGCTCTATGGCTCTGCAGGAAGCCCGTGCAGGCAGCCTAGCAGCAGCCTGGAAAGGCAAGCTCCGCCCAAGAAAAAAAATCTTTTTTTTTCCCCTGGAGCCTGCCTGCCTGAGCTGCGTGGGGGCCTGGTGCTTCCCTGAGTGGCTGCGCCCAAGCTCCCTACAGCCCAGGGATCACTCTGCCCACTGACAGCTCGCCCTCCTCCCCTTCCCACTGCCGGAAAGGCAGGTAAGTAGGTGTGTGCCTGACATGGGGGTTTAAAGGGCCTTAAATTAAAGCGGTATTTTTAAAAACACGCTGCTTCCATCTAGGGCCCTCATTTCATCTACACGTGCCCATAGGTTTCTGTTTTGTTAATTAGAAGATGTGGGTGTCAGGTCACTGACAATTGAAATAAGACAAAATCATTTTTATATGCCATCTGGAAGCAAAAATAGAACCAATTAAATATAGGTTATACAGCTATTCCTTACATTTTCAAATTCATACTGTTTAACTGTGATAGCATTGCACTTCTCCTAATTCAACTTCTATCAATATTCTAGCAAATTGATTTAATGTAAAGAATATTAATGGAAAATAGAATTAGTCATATATCAGAGATTATTGTTAGAAAGCAATTTTTAAATTTATAAACACTTTCCATTCCTTCCAGTTATATAAAAGAAACTTATTTTTGTTTCCAAAATTAACAAATTAATGTTATATTTCTTTTTTTCTCCACATTCATAAATTACTACAGAACAGGAATTACAAAAATTATCCTCCAAATAATTGCTTATAAATACTCTAGAAAAATAATGTAAGCTGTTTGAAAACAATTAAGAGATATTATAATTTAATCATGACTGATATATTAACTGAATATTAAAGGCTGCAATATATTTTTTAAATGTGAAACAAAGCCTATTGTTTGTTCTCACACTTTATAATAACACATTTAAAAATTCCTACCGGGTATGATGAGTGCATACAGCTCTCAAAGCAAAGAAAAAGCTCTCAAGGCAAACACACATAACTGATGCTTCTGCAAATTAATCTAACATTATTTTCCATGTGAAAGGCAAGAAATCCTGTGGCTGATATCTTTTATTGGGCCAATGGCATGGTTGGGACAGACATAGACAAGCTTTCAGATATTTCAGTACCTTTTCTTAGGCCTTTTGGAAGAGCAGCAGACAGAGCAGAGCTAAGACAGATGAAACAAAAGCTTGTGTAAAACTCCATATGTGAATAAAAACAGGATGTAAGAGAAATTATCTGGTAGTCAATAGACAAGAGGAATGCAGTTAAAAAAACTGATAATAGCAGTGCTTTCATGGTGTAGGATATTACTGTACCAACTGGTGACGTCCATGGTTACAAGTAAGACCTTCTCAGGGAGGAAGTTGATGTTCTAGAGTTTGCTGAGAAACTCAGTTGTGTCTTGCTAAAAAGTTGCTCTTTGAGAGACAAGTTCTTTCAGGATGGTTTCTATGACTCTTGATGGCTTTTCAGTGAGGATACCACAGTTACATATGATTGGTATGCCAGGGTTGCCTTCTTTGTGACTCTCTGGAAGCATATGAAATATTCCTGGGGTAGCAGAGTATGAGATTAATAGAAATAGTTTTTTCCTATAGCTAGTATGAAAAGGATTTGTTAATATTTTCCATTCACAAGTGAATACTGGTATCCTCTTTCAGTTCCTGATAGTTGGTGTCCAGGAATTGCCTCTGAGGGTGACATTAGACACTACAATTAGCTCTTGTTCATAGTGCTTAAAACTCCTGCCCTGCTGCTTCTCTGAAAAACTGCAGCTACACAGCTTACATGACTAGGGATGGACATTACACACAAACGGGTTTAAGTGATCAGAAGCTGTTTTAACCTGTAATAGAACAGACATTCAGTGCACACAAACCAGTTTGATAATGGCCAAAACCGGTTTGAGATAAACCTGGTTGACTGTATTATCAGACCTAACTGGATTTCGCTCAAACCAGTTTACACTGTCCCATACCCCTTGCTGGTTTAAGATACACCAGACACCCCCAGCATCCCAGCATGCTCTCTAGGCTGGACGTGGCTGCCTGCTCCGCAGCAGGGCTGGCCCCTCCCCTCTGCTCTCTAGCTGGAGCAGGTGTGGGGCATGGTCAGACACTGGCCTGCCATGGCCCCTGAGGCAAATTCCTCTCTCTATCCCCTCTCCCCATGACAGGCAAACCCTTTTTGCCAGCCCCAGCCACACATCCAGAGCTTTCCTGTAGCCAGGCAGAGATGGAGTTAATTTCTCCCTCTGTCCAGCTTGCCTGCAGCCAGGGAGGGGATTAATTCCACATTGGTTCCTGAGCAGGGGAGAGAGGCAAGACCTGCACCTGTGAGCCCAGAGCTAAGACCTGCAGGACAGGACTGCATGGTGGGAAGTGTTGGCAAAGACCTGCTGGAGAAGTTAAGGGAAGTTGCAGACAGCTTCTGGATGGAAGTTGCAGACCAGAGAATGCCTAGAGCTACATTTACATTATAAAGCAAAACCTGTCAAACCTAAACAAAGCCTTTCTGAATGCCTGGCTGTAAGGAGACACTCTGCCCTCAGGATTAGTAAGACTTATGCAAGGCTTTCTCTTGTCTTCCTGCTTTACATTTAAAATTAGACTAAATTGTGTATGCTGTTTTACTGGGTTGTATCTTAGCTTAGACAAAGATTTTTGGTAGTTCCCTGTTGTATGCTTTGCAAATTGCTGTGATTAATACATGCTTTTCAGAGGAAGGACTTTTTCCCCCTTCCCCACTCATCAGTCTGGCAGCAGCTCCCACCCCCCAACACCCCTCCCGGCTGTTGGATGGCATCCTGTAAGTCCTGCTAGCCTCAGGCTGGTGCCTGGCCATGGCTCCTCCACTCCAGCAGAGATGGGTGAGAGCCTTGGATGGCATCTCTCTTCCCTTCCCTTTGGCAGTGGCTGGCAGGCATGCTCTAGCACCCCCCAGCTTCTGGCTTGAGCCACTGCATTTCCTGATTTAACAGAGAATGTCTGTCCAGTTATTAATCACTTTAAGCTGTGCAGCTTAGATTAACTGCAAAGAGGAAATCAATTCAGGCTTGGGCTTTTTGAATGTCTGTCCCTAGCCTGTGAGAGAAAACGCTCTCTTTAAACTTGAAGAAGCAGCTGGGAAAAATCACAGGATGAAGGCGTTGCTGTCCTCAGCCAAGGCTTGAGGCCCATTCCGTTCATGTAGGGTCTTGGGTCACCAGCCCCAGCTCTCCCCTCCTTAGACCCCACTTGCAGGCCACTGTAAGGAGCTCCCCCAGCTTCCCTAGAGAGGACAGGGATTTTGGTGGCTGGCTGGAATAGCTGGCTGGCTTGTAGCCAGACAGTATTTTGGGTTTCCAGGGGTTCATTGTGCCAGAACCAGCCCTCCCACACCCACCAGGAGGAAACCCCATCTCCATATCTATGACACCCCCCGCCCTCCACCCAACACTGGACACCCACAGTAGCCTATTCTGGCCTCCCCCTAGCCTCAGGCCAAAGGAGTTAGCTGTGCTGGGGGCTTTGCCCAGGGCCCAGCCATCTTCCACCACCCATCATTTCTTGAAAAAAGTGAGAGTCTAGAGTATCTCTCTTTTATTTCACTTCAGTCAAATAGCTATGCTTTTAAATAATTAACTTTTCCATAAAAAACTTGCATGTGCATGTTTTTCCACCACTTGGCAGTCCAGGTGTCCTGGCTCAGACACAGCAGTCCCTTTCTGGAGAGTGTAAGCAGCACACTTTAGTATTAATTCTTAATGTGCCACTGATCATTAGTTTGTGACATCAGGTAACATTCCTTGCAATTATAACTTGCAAACTCAAATGTGTAATCTCATTCTTAGCCTCATTGGTAGTCTTCATGGTTGAGGATGGACATTCATACTCTGAGTATGTGGCAACAGTAAACTTACTGTGTACACTTCCTTGCATAAAAGATTAAGTTGCTTTCTTTACTTTATCTCCAGCTTATGTCTTGTGATATTTTGGCCACATTTTTTACAGGATAACAACCTGTTTCTCATTAGGTACCCACAAGTTTGCATCTTTTCTTCATGTTGGCATAAGAACAAATGAGTATAAACACAATTTATGTTGGAAATAAATTCTAACTGTATTAGAATACAGTTTCTAATCCACAGAAGATTGATTTTCTGAATCAGTGTTCCTATAAGAGCAATAGGCACAAAAATGGAACTGTTTACAGAGGGAGCTGTTTTTCAGAGATTATATGAGAAGTTTTTCTACAATAGCAACAGATTTGACTTCATGAGCCAGGAAGTCACTTGAAGTCATATATGTCTAATTAAAAAATTCCATTTTAATACATAAACAATTGTTGGTACAAATTATAGTATGTAACTACCTGACATCATATGCAAATACATTCCAAGAACGACAAATATGTTTGAAGAAAATCAACAGCAGATTGTGAATGATTCATCTGATTACCAAGAAATAGGCCAGAACTATTAAATATCATTTAAAATAATGATCATAACAGCTGTTTTTATATTTTTGTGAGGTATTCCACAAAAGTATTTCTCACACTTCAGAAAAAAGTTTGATTTTTTTTCTATACACTTGGTAGAGAAAAATGAAATCAAACTGATTTCTAAAGTGTGAAGTGTGAAGCTTTCTAAAGTGCTGAAGATGAAATCTTTCCTTTTGGAGAAGTAGTGGCAGAAAATGAATGGGAAGTAATAACAAAAGTAAAACTTATTATAGTACCTAGAGGAACTGTGGAATCTCCATGCTTGGAAACTTTCAGAAAAGGATTAGACACTTGGCTGGGATTGTTTAGTTAGGGATGATCCTGAAGAGGAGGCTGGACTAGATGACCTTGTGAGGCATCTTCCAGCACTACTATCCTACGGTCTCATAAAAAAAAGATGAATACAAAATTTCATTGCTTGATGACATCCTCAGAAAACATAAATCCCTTCTTTTTGCACAGTAAAAGCAGGCATGCATTCATAAACATAACATTGCAGCCACCAGTAGAAAAAAACTTCAAATTATCTAAAACAACAGGTACAGACATTACATGTTTACTGGTATAAGTGATCAGAAACTTGTCTACACCCATAACAGAAGTTCAGTACACAGAGACTGGTTTAAAAATGATGGAATCCAGTCTACATTTTATGCCCCCACCAAAGAGTGAATGTATGTTTTGTTCGCTACCGATCTAAACTATGCCACTTACAGAAAACTGTGTAATTTAGATAGATTCTGCCTCAGGTTTTTTGAATGCCTGTGCCTAGCCAAAGAGAGTTAAGGAAATAAATCTGTGACAGATATGGCAATTTTAGTGCACATGAAATATAGCCATTTTTTATCTAAAATACTTTGAACATTAGTTTCATAACTTTTATATCAGAATATGGTGTTATATATCAAAACATTGCAACAACAAACAAAAAAACTGCAGTAGGATTCTTCAGGACACAAACCAAGAGGCTGACAAAGTTTCAAAAAGGTATAGGTCAAATGTTTCATTTATTATTTCAGGAGTGTGGGGTGAGAGGGAAGTGGATGTTATAGGACTAAGAAGGAGACTCAGTTAATGTTTCTCTATTTATATTCAAACTTTTGGTATTCTGTTCAAAAAAGGGATTGTTCCAGGGTTTTCAGATGGTTGTGTCAGTAGTAATTACTAACCTTCCAAAGCAGTACAATAGTTCTTTGTTCCCAAAAAGGGTAATGCATTTTATGAATATGTATCTTAAAACTTTGGGACCTGGAACTATAGTGAGCACTGTTATTAGTCTTTGTTACATATAAACTCCCACTTGCTGAAGTTTGAGATAGAGCATAGGAATCAACAGTCTGTGGGTTCTGAATCTCTGGGAAAGGCAATATGTTTTCAGAATGTAGTTACTGGTAATAAAAAATAGTGACTCCCTTTATTAAATAGAACTTACTACAATTCTAAAGATGTAATGGGAAAAATAGTTGTATGTGGAGTAATTTATTTGTCTTAGAATTGTAGCCATTTTGAAGATTACTTACTCAAATATATTCTCAAATCGGGATTTAGGATTCTAAATTGTGAAGTTGCAGGCTGTGTTGTTTGTAGTGTTGACAGGCAGATAAAAGCCTCTTTAAAAATCATAGCCCATATCTTTTTCCATAAGGAAATGACTCTTACTATAAGCCACAGAGGCAGCAAATTCTAGATGGCCTCTATCCTTACAGTGTATGGGGAAGGGTTTAATCGCACATGTTTGCATGTCTGGGACCTGTCTACTTGTCCAGATGAAGCTGGACCACTGTGTAGCACAAAAATTAAAGGAGGAGAGCAAGAAAAGGAAGCCTGGATTTGTATCCCAGTGGCAGCCAGCTTGGAGGAAGGGATATTGGGTTCTCATTCAGATCTGTTACTGCATTTTATGGTAAACAGCCAAGGGATAAAAACCTGAAGTTTTCTTTGGAACAGGGACCAGAACTCATCCCTTCCACCTGAGGGCCCTTACCTATGTGTATAAGGGCATTTTTGCTTTTCCTTTTGAAATATGTTGTTGTTCACACAAAGCAAGGAAGAGACAGTATATACTTCAAGGGAAAAATTGCAAAACATAGAACCATTTGTGCCATGTCTTATTTAATGTTGGATGTTAGGACTGCAAAATATATATATTACGATGATTGTCTGAGGAGTTTCTTAAATTCACTTATATAACCATTGCTTAATCAAGCTTCAAGCAGTTTCTAATTATATGCAGAAAGTTAACTGAATCTTCATAATACTGAATATCCTCTTTTTTGGATAACGTAGTCTATAATCAGTACTAGATTGCAAAGCATTAAAAAAAATCTGGTGTATTTGATATAATAATTCCAAATAATTCCAGTTACATCATCATAACAGTGGGGTTACCATGGGTGTTCGAAATCCAGACAACAGCTGAAAGTAATACTATTATGATGTAATTGCAAAAGGGTTGTATGAGGAAGGCAAACAATCTATACTACACTGAATGGGTATACATTTCTGTTAGACAAAATAAAAGAAATAAGCAAACCCATATGAAGATAGAAGCTCAGTGAAGTGAAATGCTGAGCAGGAAAAAGGCAGCAATATTTCCCATATCTAACTGTAGGGAGTATTTAATGCATTTCTGCATCTGTGCCTTAACAAAAATGATGGTAAAGGAGTCCTGGGTTCTGGTACTGGGATTTTTCTGTTTGCATTCAATGACCTTTTATTGTGAAATGCATGAACCAGGGAATAAAATGCAGGGCTACTTTTTTAGGTATATGCCCCATGTAACTAGCTACAGAGCTTTGCCCCATGTAACTAGCTTACGTTTTCTCCTTCTGGGTCCATGATATTTCATTCCTTCCTATACAATAGGAGGGGTGAAGGAGCCCCCCCCCCCCGACCCTGGCCTAGTCTTTAGCCTGGGATTAAGAGTGCTCTTCTGAGAAGTAAGAGATATCAATACTAGGGCTGTGTAAAATGGCACCGTTCCATTTTGCCTTGAGTTTTGACAGCTCAACGTAACAGAGTTTTGTATCGAATTTCATTTTGAGTCAAA
This sequence comes from Crocodylus siamensis, assembly GCF_052110815.1. Taxonomy (NCBI): domain Eukaryota; kingdom Metazoa; phylum Chordata; order Crocodylia; family Crocodylidae; genus Crocodylus; species Crocodylus siamensis. Next base: position 310,888,037 of record NC_143395.1, read on the forward strand.
ACAGCTGTTCCATTCCATTCCATAAAAACAGAAAGACTGTTTTGATGCTGTTTCAAGTTTCACTGGGGATGGGAAGTCAGCCCAGGTGGGATGACTTCCCATCCCCAGTGCTAGATCGTGCTGGGGGTGGGAAGCAGCCCAGCTGGGCTGTTTTCCTGTCCCCTGCACTACATCATGCAGCTGGGCTCTCTCCTGCCCCCAGCATAATGTAGTGTGGGGGATGGGGAAGCAGCTCACCTGGGCTGCCTTGCCACCCACTTCCAGATCTTGCACTGGGGATGGGAAGTCAGCCCAGCTGGACTGACTTCCCATCCCCTAGTCCCAGCTGGACTTACTTCCCATCCCCCAGCCTATGGTCAAAATGTTTCACCTTTTGTTGAAATGTTTCAACTTTTGAAACATTTTGACCAGCCTTGTTTTGTTTCAAGGCTATTTCGAGGGCCTTTGTTTCATTCCGATTTTGTTGTTTTGTCAGAATGAAACAGCTGGCAAAATTTCACACAGCCCTGATCAATATGTACTCCTGAAGTGTTAGGATACCCCAGATATGAAGTTGACCTTTTTCAGTTTGCAGGTATATATTTGACTTGGTGGCAGGTTATTAGCTTCTGAGAGTGATTCTTGTTTTTTCATGTACTTGATTCTGTAAGCAATACCTATTTTAAAAATATTACTTTGTAGGAGCAGCCAACCATCATTTTGGTGCAGAGGCAACCATTACAATATAGTTAGTGTAATATTGTGTCAAATATCTAAGTAGCCTCCTTTACATGAGTTTAATACATATGCATGTTATGTCTCTTATTGTGTCACAAACTGTACCCAATACTTTGAGGGTGTGTCACTGTCAAGGAGTTCTAAGCCTTAGGAAACTCTGAACCACTACAAAGCATCCCCCAAGCTTTGTGACAAGTGTTGTGACAAAGGTGGCTGCCAGCGAGTACAAAACACAGTAATGAAGGAATTGAACCTTTTTCTTTTCTTTCAAAGTTTTGTGGGGAAATGTTTAGCACTGAACAGAGCCTTCTATGATTCACTTTGCTTCAGCCAGACATAATAATGCCCGGCGTTATGTTTCCCTTACTTTCTCTGTATATATCTCTTTTGTGATTCAGGCAAAATAACCCTTGTTATATCAATCCTGTATCTAAACATGCTGTTTTATATGGTAATTTTGGGGACATGGAGAAACAAAAAGGAAGTACAATCAATATTTTTAGTCCCATCTCTCTCCTCTTTTCATACTACTCCAAGGACATAGAATGATTTATGTATCCCCATTTGCCTAAACAATCCACTACATTCAGAAGCGTGCTAAAAAACTCATTACTTTCTGATGGCAACAAGACTTGGTACATTGTAAGAATTAGGAAGTGGGAAAATATAGATTCCATATAGATTTAATGGATAATTCTAGGAAAATATGATCTTTGTTTTTCAGGACAGCAATCCTGCATTGATGAAAGAAGTAGTGGAATCCAAAGAAGCAGTAGAATCAATGCGAATCCTCTGCATGGGGACAAGGGAAGAGTTAGACGGTTCATATAAGTGTTTCCCGAGTGCCCCTGTGTAACTCTCACTGAAAGATACACCGGAAGTCACCTTGGTAGATCTATCAGCAATCAGTCCCCATTCTGTATTCTGCTCCCACTATACCTGTCATTGCTGAACAGCAGATTAGATAGAGCATCATATCTCATGCCTGTTTAATTACTTGTTGGCTCTGGGAGCTTAGTTTTGGGTCTAACAGCCTCTTGCTCCTGCTGCTTATTCGTCTGCGGAAATCATAAATCTCTTTAAGACATGCTGAGTGGTTGTTGTAAAAATAGTTACGATGTTATAAATGATTATGACTTTAAGTGAACAAAAACCAGCAGCTGTCAATCCTGTTTTCATGCAAATATCTTTCAACACAATGATAGAGTGAAACAATACAGATGTGGAGTGCTAAGGCTTTGTGTGTAAGGTAAAATACAATGAGCATGCGGAATGCCAGAGAAACCATGTTAATGGGAGTGATGATGCAGTGTCATTATGACCCAGATGCACAGAAAGAATTTCTGAAATTCTCATCAGTAGAGCTCCAGAGGCCATAGACATCTAAAGTTCTGCATTTGTGCAAGTCCAGGACTGCTGCTGTTTTGAGAGGGCTGAGCAGTTCATCACTTACCTCATACTTTTGTAGCAGGCTTACCTTTCAGAGCTTGGGTTGAATACCAGGCTTGAGATCCTGCTTTTTTGATTGGTGGAGCCCATCCACCAATCAGGACTCAGCAAGAGAAATAACATCAGGTCCCTTTCCTGAGGGGAGGGGAAGAAGAGCTCCCCTGCACCTGATTGAAAACTGCAAACTGTCAAGTCCAGAAGACTTCAGGGGCGGAGCCCTGGAGTGTATAAAAGGAGCTGCATGCCCAGCATGAGGGGCAGATATGTCGGGGACTGGGAAGAGCTGAGGATCCCTGCTCAGCAGGTCAAAGTATAGCCCAGGAAAAGCCCCTGAAGACTTCTATCAGTGGGGAGCGGGGGAAGGCTCCAGTGGTTAGGCTCTTGGTGTACAGTATAGTGCACAGTGTTCAGACTCTGAGAGCTGCATGAGGTGGCTCGGGTCTGCAACCTCTGGCGTGCAGCCAGAGACACGGTTCACAGGTGGGTGCACGGAGCAGGATCTTTAGAACCCATGGAGCGGCTCAGGTCCACAACCCCTGGAACAGGTTTTGTTGTGATAATAAATTTGTATATAGTTAAGTAATTGATTGACTGGACCTGACTGTATAGGGGATGGAAGTGGCCGCTGGAGTGTTGTGTCCCTCTGCAGCACACTGTCCTGCTAATAATTCCCTCAGTTGGAGAGGGAAGTACAAACTCATTTACACTAGGGCTCCACTTTATAGATTCATAGATTGTTAGGGGCTGGAAGGGACCTTGCAAATCATCAGGTCCAGCCCCACTGCTCTAGGCAGGAAGACAACTGGGGTTAGGCGACCCCAGTGAGGTGACTGTCTAGTCTCCTCTTGAAAGGCAGGGTATCAGGGATGCTGATCAAGCCTGGGCCTAGTGCTGTCAAAGTCAGGAAAGCCAGCCTGAGCCAAGTAGTGGAGCACAACTGCAGCAAGCTCCTTAAACCTTAACTGGTGTGCAGACCAAGGCCTGTAGATAATGAACTCTGCCCCCTGGATAGAAGAATCAAGCCTCCTGATTAGCTGCTGGGAGTACCACCTATCCATTTAGCACCAGCTCGGGCCCTGGGTCTGGAGGTGTGGTTACTTTGGTACTTGGCTTAGGCTGGCCTGCCTGCTCAGAGTCCCTGACACAGAGAGAACATGAGGTCAGAAAAGTCAGAACACTAGATTTCAAAAAGGCAGATTAGGCGGATCTAATCCAACTCAAGGAGTTAATAGGCATGGTGTCATAGGAGAATAGACTGAAGGATAAAAGTACCCAGGAAGACTGGGAGCTTCTAAAGGACACAGTATTGGAAGCCTAACAAGAAACTGTCAAGAATAGCAAGAGATCAATGTATCTCGACAAGGAGGTTCTAAAATTCTTCACATGCAAAAGGAAAGCATACAGGCAATGGAAGAATGAACAGGTCACCAAGGAAATAGCAAAGACCTGCAGGGACAAAAATCAGGAACACAAAGACAAAGCATGAGCTGCACCTGACAAAGGAAATTAAGGACAACAAGATGAAATTCTATAAGTATGTTATTCAGAAAAGAAGGGCTAAGGAAGCTGTGGGCTCTCTGGTAACAATTCAGGGGGAACTCCTAACGGAAAATGCAAAGGTGGTGGAGCTACTTAACAGAATGAAGTTCAATGTGGACAAATGCAAGGTGCTATACCTCAGGAGGAATAATAAAAAATACAAATATAAAACATGTGACACCTTCCTGGATGGGATGGCAGCTCTAGAGAAAGGGACTTGGGAGTCTTGGTAGACCACAGATTTGATACGAGTCTGCAATGTGATGCAGCTGCACAAAAGGCATTTGAGGTTTTGGGGCTAGGGCTGTATCAATAGAAGCATTAGGTGCAAGTCACAGAAGGTGGTAGTGCCTCTCTAGTCGGCACTGGTATGGCCTCTGGAGTATTGTGTGTAGTTCTGGGCTCCACAAAGGACATAGAGAAATTAGAGAGAGTCCAAAGTCAGGCAACAAAAATGTTCAGGGGATTGGAAGGCAAGTCAGATGAGGAGAGGCTGAAGGAGCTAAGCATGTTCAGCTTGTGGAAAAGGTGATTAAGAAGGGACATGATAGCAGTATTCAAATACTTGAAGGGCTGCCATAAAGAAGAGGGAAAGCACCTTTTTCTCCTTTTGTCTCTTGCTGCACAGAGGACATGGACCAATGGCTTCAAGTTGCAGCAAAGTAAATTTAGATTGGATATCTAGAAAAACTTCGTCACTTATGGAACAATGATACAGTGGAACAGACTGCCCAGGAATGTTGTGGATTCTCCGTCACTGGGGGTGTTCAAGAAGAGGTTGGACAGCCAGCGGTCGGGGATGATCTAGGCATAGCTATGCCTATGTTCTGCTATGGGTATTTCCTGTGCTTCCCTCAGAGATATTGGGTGTTGGCTACAGCCAAGGCTGGGGACTTTGACTGAGATGTGCCAATGCTCCTACTGAGACAAAAGCTGGAAGTTCCTGGCTGGAAGGTCTTGCCCCTCCACTCGGTGTGGATAGAATTTTACTTCATGGTCAGACTGGCATAGACTGTAGGGGTGTTTCCCTTCCTCTATAGTGGGGGCATGGCCCTCTACACAGAATCTCTTGAGCATATATTGGCAACATTTTATATAAGCAGGACATTGGCTGCCATGGCACCCCTGCTTTACCTGTGGCAGGTCAGGATGTTAGGTCTGTGTTGTGTCAGGGTTGATGGTAGGCTTATGTAGAGTTTAGATTCTGGATTGTGTAGGATAGTTCAGATCGAGATGATTCTGCTTCAGGCAGGAGGTTAAACTAGATGATGTCTGGAGGTCCCTTCCAGCCCTTCTTCAAATCCAAACCATTGCAAGGTCCCAACAGGAGTCCTCCAGTTAAGACCCTGTGCTGCCCCAATGAAGATTAAATTTCGCGCTATGAGGTAGATACATTTATTATAGGCAGATCTGTGTTAGGATGAAGTTACACATAACACTTAGACCATACTAGGGGCACTTAAAAGACAAGGGCATTTTTACACATGCTCCTGGGGTAAGAGGGGGGCCCTTTAGTTAGAGCAGTTCCAAGAGCCACTATAAAGTTCCCATTTAAGCATCCCATGCTTCAAAACGGCAGCAGGGGCACTTTAACTAAAGCTTGTTTGACGAGCTTTAATTAAAGCACCCCCACCACTGTTTTGAAGCATGGATACTCTGAATACACAAGATGCAGAGAATGCTGGACTGTGTAGTTCCAACATATTGGAGCAGCACCCCCCGACATCTGCAGGCACTCCAAGTGTCCATATGTTGAAGCTTTTTAAGTCATCCTAAGTGCCCTCTGAGCATCTCAAAGTTATGTCACTTTAGGTGGGGTTTAACTCTGGAGGGATTTAACTCTATCTAATTTATGTTTGAATAATTTCACTCTGCTCCATGGAGATAAAGCACGAAGTTTACTGTCCTCCAGCATCCTAAGCTGCACTGCTCCAAGTCCCCTCCCCACCCCCAAAGGGATAGAGCCACATGTTCTGGGAGGCACGGGGGGGCAAGGTTAATTAGTGTGACCCAAGCATCACATGTATCTGCATCCCCTGCACTGAAAAATGGTGGCATGGTGCTTTGATCTAAAGCTTATCAAATGTCCTGGCTCATAGCCGCACTCCTTCTTATGGGAACTATAGTGGCAAGTCAGAGCTGTGCAGGCCAAAAACTGTATTAACCCTAAGATGTGACTACTCACTTTTACAGCAATTTAATTCTGCCAAAAAACTTTTATCCTGTTGTCACCTTGTTGATTTGATAATTTTGCTCTTATATACAATCAGCAATTTGATATAAGATGTATGAATTGTATGGAAACTATCAAGTAGATATAAATAACACAGTGAAGTACTAAAATGATAATGAATGATATAATGACTATAAAGATTTCAATTTTTTAGCACTGGGTACCCGACAGACCACAATATCTGGCAAACCCAATCCAGTCTTTTATTGTGCTTGTGGCTTAGCTGCTGTCTTAGTTCTGTTTATTATTTAATACTAGTGTTTTAAGGGAGCTTTAGAAGTGCCAATAAAGATCAGGATGCCATTGTGCCCTAAACTGTAAATAACACTGTAGGAAATACTCCCTACTTTGACAAGGTTAAAATGTTAATAGGGAAGATGGACAAAGGGCAATAATTGAATAATATCAAGGCCTTGTTACACCTTACATTGTGAGCCACGCAAAGGTTAATGGGTTTTAGTGTTAGCTCAAGTTTAGAGTAGTCACACTTCAGGCCAGTGGGGGCTTGGAGGACTGAAAGGTAAGAATCCCCTGCCTTTCCATTTCAAGTTTCTCCGCCCTTCCCTTCCCTTCTCTTCCCCCCAGCTTATTTGTGGCTGCTCATGCTGTCTGTCCTAGGGGAGATAGAAGGGAAGGGTTAACCTGCCTGCCTGGTGACCACTACTACCACTACTGAGCTGCTGCTCTTCTTGGGACTGAGCCCACCCATGGAGTAGTAATGGTGGTGGTGGCAGGGGCCAGGCAGGCAGGTTAATCCTGGGAAGCAGAAGGGTCAGAAGGAGGCAGTAAGTGGTGATATGGGGTGTGGGAGAGGGGACTGAGGCACTGGGCCTAATCCAAGCCAGCAGGGGAGGCAGGGTGCATGCAGTGTTTACACTGAGGTGTATCCTAGAGTGGCTACACCTTAGAGTAACACAAATTGGGTAACATGGATCAGAGATAATCCTGCCCTGGAGCAGCATAACTTTGAGCCACATAATGAGTTTCAGGTGTTAATGTGTGGGCAATCAAGGTGTTAAGAGCTCCAGAATCCACCTAAAATTACTGTGTAATAAGGCCCTTATAGGAGGCTGAGACATAAAAATTAAGGCATTTACCCAACACTGCAAGGGTCTTGTATGTACCATGTGGGTAGCTGGTTTTGTAATGAATAGGACTCAGCATGTGATGCCAACCCAAATCTACTGAGCCACTCCAGAGCTAGAAGCTTATCGAAGAGGCTATTCGAGACTCATTCTCTCAATCTCTGGGCTTGGATACACAAAGTATGCTGAATCCCACAAGACTGAACAAGTGTCTGTTATAAGGATAAATGTAGGGTACAGATAATCCTAGGGAGAATTTGTACTGGAACTGAAGCTTGAACCTTGAAGTGCCAGTCAAGTGTTTCAATGACAAGACGTACCCTTCTCTGAAATAAAAGGCTAAAATTTCATAGTTCCCAGGTCTTGTTTTTATGTCTCCCTATTTGATCCAGGTCTGAAGAAAACTGAATGGCTTCCTACAAAGCTACTAAAAGTTTCCTTGTCTCTTATCTTATTTCTCCAATAGTTGAGAGCATCTCATAGGACCTGAAGGTTCCATGGCAGAATACTTCAGGGACTTCAGATTCAAGCATCAACAAAGATTTGTTTTAACCTTCCAGACCCTTTATATCAATTTCTTTAAACTTACTGCTTTAAGAATGCGATGGAACAGCTCCCAAGGAAACTGAAACTCCCCCAAATAATTCTTGCTTACTTTAAAGTATAATTGCTATGATGGTCCACTTGCATTCTGTTTCTCCCCTTCCATATTAATAAGCTTAAAAGCAACCTTATCTCTAATACTAAAGCAATGAAAACAGCAAAATGACTAATGAGGAAAAGAGCTAATGTGTGTGAATCCCATAATATGCACTGCAATCATATATCTCAGAGTCCAATGAGAAAGATAGAGACTTATATTATGTGGGGTATGTAGAATAAAAATGCATTTTGTTCCATCTGTGATTTTTGGTTGCACTCTGCCCAGATAATTTGGGGGAGTCTTGGAAAGGAAATTGATATATCAATAACAAGGTACATTCCTGACTTGTTATAAGGGCAAATGTAAATCATTGTTTGCTGTTGTTTTAATTCTGGCCACATACAAACATTATACTTCTCCAGGTAGAAATGACGAGCATGCAAGTGTTCACTCAATGTCTCCTAGGAGAAACATGCCCCTTCCAGGAGAAAGATCTTTTAGGTGTCAACCTGGGAGATCTCCCTTGTGAGAGAAATTCTTTTGCAAAAGTGAGCATTTGTACTCTTTCCTCCTGGTCTGGTCCAGAAGGAGAGTGAAAAAGCAGGACAATGCTTTTTTTCACTTTTCCAGATCAGGGGCTGTCTCATTAGACTGTTCCACTCTCCCTCTCTCCAGTTCCCTCCTGGACTGGCCTACCAAAGGTTAGTGTAGTGACCATTCCCCAGGTCTGTGTGTCTTGTCTGCAGAAACACAAGGAGTTTTCCCCATTCCATTCCCACAGGGCCTAGGAGGCATTGAGCAACTAGTGGTCCCCACACCTTCTCCAGACCAAGATCTCCCCAGGCTGGTGAAGGTGCAGAGAGCAGGGGAGAGGGGGAGCTGCAGGCTGTATATGTGTATGGTTCCTCCTCTTGAAATATTTCTACTGGTGAAAATGTCTCAGAAATTTCCATTGGTAAAAATGAAGCTCTCCATGGGCTTGGTTTGCTTGGTAGTACAGAATGTTATCATTAGATAAAAACCTGCTATTATGCTCATTTGAGTTACCATGCCTAAGGTATTTCCAAACATCAGTATAAAGCAGAAACTTCCCTTTTGCCACAGGAGGTGATCTGAGCTCAGTAAAATTTGTTATGATTTGAGAATACTCACATGCACAGAAGTCCTGGAACCCACTTTCGGTAAGAAGCAGTATGCCTGTAATAAAGATCAGGCCCATGCTGTAATTTCTGAGTTTTAATTTCACGTTTTAAGCTTTCCATGTGCATGTGTGTCCTATGCGCCTAATGATATGGGAAATATTTCTGTAATCCAGACATGAACTATTCAAGAGCTACTAAAGGCCATTCAAGAGCAACGAAACCCATCAATAATTTTTACTGGACTCCATCATCCATGGGATGTAGCCTGCATCTCCCTGTGCCCATAAAACAAATAATTAATAAATGACTTTGTATCTCTATTACACAAATCAGAATAATAGCCCATGTTTCCAAGATGCATTCAGCTTTTCCTGATTACTGGACTTCTAAGGGATCTACTGTCATAAAAGCACTGTTGTTTCATTGCCAGAAATAAGTTAAATAAAAAAAAAATCAGCATATCAGATAAATGAAAAACCTATTGCATACATTCACTGTATTTCACTTAACAGAATGTTCAAGTTATAAACCATAATATCTAATTTTTAAGTTGGAAGAGTTGGGACAGTGTTGCTGTTCAAAAAATTCTATGTTGTGTAAGTGTATTAGCCTAAGAATATTCAGCTAGTTGTTCTGGCACTAGAGGGGGTAGCTGGTGGGGAGGGAGGAGGGAAGACACATGAATGTTAAAATCTACTGTTTATTTGCTTGAGGGTGAGCATCTGAAGTATCAATTTATAGAAAACTCTAAGCTGGTCTCTTTCTCTTTTTCCCTTAGTCCTTCCAATTTAAGCTGTTCCAGGTTGTGTAAAATACCTATATGTTCAGTGAGAAAGCATGTGACACCTTAGCCTCACATCTGGGGAGTTTCTTGGTCTGGTGATGTTTAATCATGTATATGAAAAAAGAACAGGATCTATATGATCTTTTTGTTTCCTTTGGTGTTCTTACAAGTGCCCATAATGTTTTTTTATGGGGTGAATGGAATATTTTGTTCAACACAAAATGGAAATTTTCATGTTTTTTCCCCCTTTGTTTCAGAAACTGTCCAGAATAACTTTAAAACTGATTCAATCTGAATTTATTTTGTGTGGCTGCCAAATTGAAAACTAAAATTGTTCCCAGAGTCTAAATCAGACAGCAATTGCATCTGTGATAGCACTCGGGATGCCAAAAATCAGTTAATCTATCTAAGTCTATCTCCCTACCTCTGGACTGAAGAATATTTAGCCATTAAGACAGCTGTCTCCATCAGCTGCCTGAATAGTAATGCAACAGCTGTGGCACTGTGGATCAGGAATCAAATCAAGGTGCTTTTGCTCTGGGCAGAAAATCAGTTTCCCTGCTTATTATATGCACCTTAATTCTGAGGGGTGGATTTTGAAGGGAATGATGTGTGTTGTGTATGAGACAATACTGTATTTCAAGGACTACCAGCCATCACACAGGCTGCAGCTACATGTGCAAATGCTCTGGAGTGAGTTTACTTTAGAGTAAATTACCCAGGCAGGTGTCTACATGTGCAGGAAAGTGAAATCAGATCTGTTGTTCATTTCAGCAGTCTGCTCTCACCCCCACTGGCCCTGCACAGGCCCCTTGCATCTGCCATGGGGAGTTCTAAGTTCTCCCTGGTTGTTAGGCCAGGGGCTGGCAGGGAACATGAGGCCAGGAAACAGATATTTTCTGGTAGGGGCTGGGAGATTCTTGTCCCCAGGAGCTTCCTGATGCCCCCTGCCCCAGCAGCAGGGAGCTCCTGGCCCTGGCTCCCTGATCTGGGGCAGGGGGCTTGGAAAGAGCTCCAGGGGGAGACAGGTTCCAGCTCCCTGCTGTGATCTATTGGTGGGACCACTAGCAGCTAGCTGGGACCTGCCCCCCACCCCAATAGCTCTTTCCAAGGCCCATGCCTCATTAGGTAGTCACCTAATCAAGGCACAGGGCTGGGACCTGTCCCTGACTGGGACAGTTCCTGCCCAGTCCCAGGCTCCATGGGGAAGTTTGTATGTACAACCCAGAGCTGGCTGGGGACTGCCCAAAATGGGACAGTACCCATCCAGCTCCAGACTGCATGTGTAGACTTTCCCGTGCAGCCCAGGGCTAACTGGGACCTGTCCCAGTCATGGGTGGGCTCCAGGCTGGGTGGGGAACTCTCACCAGGTAGGGAGCTCCCAGCCCTTACTCTGCAATCGTGATTATGGAATGGGGGATGGGAGCTTGGTCTCAGTCCCCTCTCCACAATCATGATCATGGAGCAGGGGCTGGGAACAGGCCTGGGGCTGGGAACAATCATCTCAAAACCCCTGCTTTGCAATTTTGGAGCTGGGGCTGGGAACAAGCTCCCAGCCTATTCCCAGCCCCCGTTATGAATTGTATAAGCAATGGTACATTATCAATTCCATGGAGTGTCCATCCTCACTCTATTCATTTGTTATAACTGTAGAATTGATTATTGTTATTCTCAATTTCCCTTTTTTGTTTTTGGCTTGCTAGAAAACTGGGAACTATCATTACATCATTTTTTTAAATTCCCTCTCTGCATTTAGTAACCTCTAAAAAGTTCTCCTAACTCATAACATTTATTACCAAATTGCTAGTATGATTCAAACTCAGGAAATGTGAAAGCATCTAACTTAATTTGCAGGGCACTGTCAGTTATGTTTTTATTGCATGTATACAGTGAAAATGTTCCTTGAACTAGAACCCCAGAGATACATTACAGGAATTTATTTTAGATTATCTTCTTTTGTACTGAATTTTCTATAACAGGAAAAGGTACATGCAAGAAACTTTCTTCCCTTTTAGCCTTTTTTTACTGCTGGATTAACAAATTAAGGTTGAAAATTAATCTTCCGTAACAGGTGACAGTAAAGGATGTGGAAACACCAATATGGTGGTTAGAGGGGAGCATAGCATCTGGTTTAGCATGTTTCAAGTAATAGTGTGTCAATTTTATGGGGTCAAATTCTGATCCCTGATGGGGAACACTTCTATTTTTAACTTGTGTACAAGGTAAATAAACACATACGTTATTCAATATCTTGTTTTGAAATAAAAAGACCAGCCTCCTTTTTACAATGAAAAATAGGGATTGTATGGGGTAGGGCTTTATTTTTGGCTCTGTTGTTTTAACATCTAGTATAGCAGAGTAGCAATCTAAAACAAAAATCTATGAAGGAAAAGTGAGTTTAATTCTACAACTAACATAAGATGTAATGTCATGTAACATTCTGGCTAAAAATGTAATGTAGTCTTTGAATAAGTAGTTTAGACACATGAATAGTTAATTGGGATAAGAAAACTATAGGTGTGGTATGTTCATCAAAGTTGACATTAAGACAGGGTCAGGACACACCACCTGCTAATTTGCCTGATGTTAAGAGATAGATGCTCAGGAAAACTGAGAGGAAACATATTCAGGAAGAAAGCTTATGTAAAATGTATCAAGATTATATCAAATTTTAGACAGCAGTCTACACAAAGGATTTTTTAATAGAAAACTGTAGATGCTAATATTTAGGAAACTAAAGGGTATGAGGGGAAGCACATTTGGAAAGATTAAAGCAATTATGATAAAGGAGAGCTTCATGAGGTACAATCTTTTCCTTAGCTCCTCAGGGTGCAGTATTCACTGTCCCAGATATCACAGTGCTCAGTGTCTCAGGAGGGAAATGAGGGAAGCAATAGATTTAGGTTTCCCTTCATTACCTATTTCTAACTTTATAGATTTCATAGATTTCTAGAGTCAGAAAGGACCTGGTAGATCATTGGGTCTGACCCCCTGCTCCAGGCAGGAAAGAGTGCTGGGGTTAGGTAACCCCAGCCAGATGCCTGTCTAATCTCCTCTTGAACACCTCCAGGGTAGGGGAGAGCACCACCTCCCTTGGAAGCCCATTCCATATTTTGGCAACACTTACTGTAAAGAATTTTTTCCCTATGTCCAATCTAAATCTGTTCTTCAGTTTGCGGCCATTATTCCTGGTAACCACAAGGGGCGCCCTGGTAAAGAGAGTGTCCCCTATTCCCTGCTGGCCCCCCGATGAGTTTGTAGGCAGCCACAAGATCACCTCTCAGCCTTCTCTTGCAGAGACTGAAGAGATTCAGATCACTCACTCTGTCTTTATAGCGTCTTACCTGCAGGCCCTCAACCATACGAGTAGCCCTCCTCTGAACCCTCTCAAGGTAATCCACATCCCTCTTGAAGTGCGGTGGCCAAAACTGGATGAAGTACTCCAGCTGTGGTCTCACCACTGATGCATAGGGGGAAATTATCTCTTCCCTAGACCTGCTTGTGATACTCCTGCTGGTGCAAGAAAGGGTGTGGTTAGCCTTCCTTATTACCTCATCACACTGGTGACTCACATTCATTTTTGTGTCAATCAGGAGTCCGAGATCTCTTTGCACTGTTGTGGTGCTCAGAATGGTACCCCAAAGTCTATAGGTGTGCTGGAGATTCTTTCTCCCCTGGTGCAACACCTTTCATTTATCCTTGTTGAATTGCATCCTATTTTGATCTGCCCACTTCCCCAATCTGTCCAAATCTGCCTGAATTCGCTCCTTGCCCTCCCGTGTGTTTACTATGCCCCATAGTTTAGTGTCATCTGCGAAGTTGGAAAAGGTGCTTTCAACACCTTCATCAAAATCACTGATGAAGATATTAAACAGTACTGATCCAAGGACAGATCCTTGGGGGACACCACTGCCCACATCCCTCCAGGGAGAAACCGACCCATCCACCACCACTCTCTGGGTGCATCCCATAAGCAGTTTTTCACCCACCTTACTGTGAAAAAATCTACATCTCAGTTACTCAGTTTGCTTGTGTGTGACATTGGGTGTAACATTGTGTCAAAAGCCTTTTAAAAATCCAGGTAAATAATATCTACTTCCTTCCCTGAATCTAAGCACTTTGTGACCTGATCATAAAAAGGCCTGCCTGCTATAAACCCATGCTGGCTGCCCCTTACCATTGTGTTATCCTCTGGCCCCCTGCAAATGTGATCCTTTATGATTTTTTCTAAGGTTTTATCAAGAATAGAGGTGAGGCTAACTGGCCTATAATTACCCGGATCCTTCTTCCTCCCCTTCTTGAAGATAGGGACCACATTGGCCCTTTTCCAGCCCTCTGGGACCTGTCCCAAGTGCCAAACAGTAGTGCCAGTGGTTCTGCTATGTCATCGGCCAATTCCTTTAGTATCCTTGGGTAAAGATCGTCGGGGCCTGCTGACTTAAATACATCCAACCCTTCTAAGTGCCCCTTTACTAAGTCAGTGCTGACCTTTAGTGGATTGGTATTACTCTCACTCCAAACTAAAGACTCATTGGGAGGTGCATTTGTATCCATGTCCAGGAAAACAGCAGCAAAGAAATTATTTAAGAGCTCCGCTTTTTCCATCTGATGAGTTACCAGTTGCGGTAGTCTATTCTGTAGTGGCCCTATGTTACCCTGCGCCTTCTTCCTGCTCCCTATGTATTTAAAGAAGGACTTTTTGTTATCCTTAATCTTAGTTGCCAACTTGAGGAATATAAGAATATATATATAGGAAATAATTATTTCTAATTATTTCCTATATGTATTCTTTTCAGAGTTTGCATACTTCGTATTAAAAACTTTCTTGTAGTAGACAGGTACAATGAACAGCAGAGAAAACATAATTAAGATCTACCTGTGAAAGCTATACAGTATATTCCTTAGTGCTTTTAATCAGTGATAGGGGCCACATCTACATGAAATGCTACTGCACAGTGATTACTGCACATTTATTAGTACTTGTATAAACAAATGCTTAATAAATGTGAAGTAACTCAACTTACTGCACACTAGTGCTGGTGAATGCCTTTTTGTGACGCTACTGCACAATAGCCTAATACTACGGCACAATAGCATCATGGTTTTTGCCACATGACGCTACTGCACAGTAGTATCAAGTTACTGTGTAGTCAGCATCTTGTGTAGATGCAGCCACTGAGTATTCCAGAAGTTTGCTGAAAGCCTCATTCTGAGCCACCTGGATCCCACAACTGCATGCCTTGTGTTTCTTCCTGATTTTAGTCCTCTGTTCCTTCCCACCATGCTTCCTTACTCCTTTCCCCCTTTAATGTCTTGGCTTAAAACCATCTATATGTTAATACTTCTTTGTGTAAATCTATCAGTTTTGATTCTTATACATGCTTTTTATATACATGCTGTGTATAAATATAAAGATGTATTTATGTTGAAAAGCAGAATATGATAAGGAAGGAGTGAAGCATTCTAAAACAAAATATTGTCCATATATTCTAAAGAGAAATGTACTGTGTTTGCTCCTAGAATGGAGTAAATATATGAGGCCCGTGTTCTTTGCTGTTATAAACAATCACATCCTTCCCACTGATTATCAGTGATATCTGTCTTATATAATGAGATCAAGCAAGTTAGTAGGGGTGTCTGAAACAGGCCCTATTCAATTTGGATTTGGACTCAGCCCAAATCAAGGACAGTGATTCGATTAGTTGATTTGGATCACTGTCCCTGATTTGATTCAGCCAAATCCAAATCTGAAGATTCAGTGCTGATTTGGAGAATCAGCAATTGGCCTTAGACACAGCTTTAAATGTTTTTTATACATATCTTGAGGTACCAGGCATGGCTCATGAATGCTGCAATGCTGGGGCAGATGGAGTGTCCCACAGGAGTGCGGTGCGGCCCCCCGCATGCTTGGTGGCAAACCCGGAAGTGGACCTTAAGCATTTCCGGTCCACTTCTGGGTCCACTAGGGAGCATGCTAGGGGCCCCCCCAGGCCTTTTCAACTTGGCGAGCAGCTTTGGGGAGACCCTGGGTGCCTCCCCAGACCCAGGAGACACCAGTCGTCGAGCCAGGGGAGCACAGCCCCCCGCCCCCCAGCTAACTCCTCAGTGGACCTGGAAGTGGACTGGGAATGCTTCTGGTCCACTTCTGGGTCTGCTGCCAAGGGTGCTAGGGGCCTACCCACACTCCTATGGGACTCTCCATCCACCCCAGCATCGCAGCATTCATGAGCTGCCTGATACCTCGAGATATGTAGAAAAAACATTTAAAGCTGTGTGTAAGGCCACTGAATCTGGGTAAATCTCTGCCAGATTGAATCAGCGACTGAAGCTTTGCACACCCCTACAAGTTAGGAGGTGAAGATGAGCCCAGGCAGCTAAAGATGTGATGCCTTCCAGACCCTTCAAATTCTGAAATTCAGACCCCGAACAGATGTGCTGTTTGAAGCACTACAAACACCTTTAAGGCACTCTAAAATAGTGAATGCACACAAGTGCATGGACACAGAAGTGCTTTAAAATAGGCCAGAGTACTTCAAAATTGATCCTCAAAGCATGAAGAATGTCTTTGAAGCATTTCCTTTTGCAGTGCTTCCTGAAACACTGGAACTCCAGAGACTGGAAGCCAAGAAGCAAGGTCTACAGGTATTTCTGCTCTCTAGATAAAGGGTAGAGGGGTTAGGAATGGAGTTCCTTGCATGCCTTTCAGACATTGGAACGTCCAGAAGCTCCCGAGGACAGCCATGCTCCCTAGAAGCATGCCCCACAAACTGGCTGTCCCTATGGGAAAGGGGGATGATTGGAGTGCTTTGAGATGTTGGAAGACTAACCAATCCTAATATTGCCCCCTGGCTAGAGCAGCATTGCTACATACCATAGTGGTGATTTTAAAGTGCTCTGGTAGGAGAGTGCAAGGGTGAGCTGCACATCTGTATAGCATCTGTAGAGCAAAATGTGGAGTTCTTCACATGCATGCCTGTCCTCAGATCAGCTTTTGGATAGTTGTGAATGAACAGGATTCTGTATTTGTTTATTGGTTTGGCTTTCCAAGAGTACCAGTGCTGGCAGAGACTCAAAACAATTTAATTCACTCTGGCACCACAATCCCTCTTCTTTAAAAGCTATTCTTTGGAACAACTGAACCAAAAATACAGAGTACAATGTCCATCACAAATGGACAACATAAACAGTATCTGGACATAAGTTTGGATATTCCTGCCAGTTGTTAATCAGTAACAATGAAAAATGAATGATTAAAAAACTTGGTAGAAACTAAAATGTAACTAGGACCTTTCAAACCTTAGCAAAATGTACAACACTTCTCAAGTGTGACCTAATGCCCAAAACATTGTTTCTAATCTTATTTTCACCTTTCAAGAGCACACTTTCACAAATACATTCTTTAATCATATTCATTATAAATTTGAAAGCTGTACTTGACATTTCCACCCTACTAAGCCAATGCAGACAAAGTGAAAACCTTTATTACACCCCACTCTCCTCAAGAAGGCCACTGTGGGAACAGTTGACATGATCTGATTCACAGAAATGTTACTGGTTGTAAAAAAAGCATTTATGGTAAAGAAAGTTAAACACAGGGCACAAAATTACCATCATCTGAATAGCTTCTAATTCTGCTATTCCTCTCTCCTCCTCAATAGAACTGACACTACTCTCTCCTACATTTTGGTTGTTTACAGGCAAATCTATCTTGGGCAACAAACATTGGATGCTGGGTTTGAGGGGTAGGATTTCTCCTCAAGGAGTGAGCCATCTGGGAAGCTATTTTGTGACTACTATTGATGTTGCAATAATTTATAAAAAGGGGTGTAAAATTTTCTTTATGTTTTCAGTGTTCTTTCAGAAATTAAATAAAACCACAAATCCCACTATCTAATAGTAAAGATTATTAAGATTATGTATATATCAAATGTGTAAATTCACAGTATGCTTTATGACTTTTGCTACTTATACGACTTTTTATATCTTTTTATATATGACTTATATAAGTAAAAACAGCAAGAATGGAACGGCACATCATTCATAATAGATTGTTCAACAAATCAGTAGATTAATAGATTAATATTCTAAATATTCTAAAAACTGCAATACATGTATCAGAAATGTTACATATGGGAATGATATATACTAAGCAATAATCCATTTGGACACTAGAGATGTCTGTTCCTAGAATAAAGGAAGAGATTTGAGAAGTGTGAATTACTGGCACCTGTAACAACACTTGTGTTGGAGATACTTGTCTCTGTTTCCACAGTTCAGGAAAGCTTCCATGTAAGGAAAGGCACATATGCTAAAATGCCCTGATTAAATGTTTAAATGCTTTCCAGAATTACAGTTCATCTCTGACATTCTTTGATTCCATCTAGCTATGAGCAAGACAAATAATTAATAATTCTCAAATTGATAATTAGCAGATTCCAGATTTTGCATTTCCTCCTGAGGCTCTCTTTTGAAAGGAAGGATATCGTCCACTTAAATTTTTAAATAATGATCTTAGGCATATACCTTCAGGAGAGGATTTGCAGCTGAAAATCCTGAACAGAAGGAGGTGCTTCCCCATGGAGTCAAGTAAAAGTGTCTTATCCCTGGCATGGGGTGGGACAGCACTGTCCTCTGCATTGCTGAACTGATATCTTAGGTAGGTATATAGCAAGCTGACTGCGGTATACGCCATTTTCAGTTACCTAATTCTCCCCATGCATTGTATTGAAAGCCTAGACACACAGTTTAGGTACAGACATTCAAAAAGCCCAAAGCAGAATTGAGCTGATTTATAATTTTCTGTAATCAGTGTAGTTTAGACTGGTAGTGAACAGAACACACATTGGCCCTTTTGGGGTGGAGGGGGCAAATCTTAGACCAGGTTCTGCCATTTTTAAACCGGTTTGTGCTCTGAGCTTCTGTTCTGTTATGGGTACAGACCAGTTTCTGATCACTTATACCAGTAAAAGTGTAATGTATGTATCTGGCCCCACTCAGGGCTGTGGACTTTGCTATGGAATAGGTACAACTGTTTGTTTCCACTGGCTCAGGAATATAACTGAAAGATGGGGCCATTAAGGACATTGGATTAGCCATTAAATTAAGGATAGCAAACAACCATTCATCTTTAAGTGGCCTAAATGACTTATTTAGATTCCACAGAAAACTTTCTCATGATGGTGAAAATTACATTTCAAGTATGAACTATATATAATCAATGTAGCATACTTTTCCTGGGTATTTGCACACTTTAAGGGCATGATCATAAATTGGGTCCTGCTTGTATAAATGCTTGTTGGTGCCAGGAGCTGCACCAGGAACCTGATCTAAGTTAGTTGAGGTGGGGGGATGTCTGAGTGGGATCAGAGGAGTTGCTGCATCCAGAGGGGTGGAGAGATTGGGGCTAAAAATAGCCCAGCCAGGGCTAGGGGTTAGGGAAACCATAGGCCCAGGGCTGGGGAAGTGGCTGGGCTTTCCCAGCCCTGGGGTTGTGCTCCAAACATGTACCCATGTTTGTTAAATTGGGCTAACCCATTGCCAATGTAATTTAGTTCACTTCCTCAGTTGAACCAATTTGTATCCAACCAGCCATTTTTTGCCTGGTCTAACCTCCCTGAGCAGCTGAACAGATTGGCACTTAAATTGATCTGTGTAATGTGTGCACATACCTGCTGCATTTACAGACTACTTGTACTATGACCTTGTGTGTGCTCTCCTCTCTCTGTCCTTAATATAATGTGGTATTACTACTAAAGACCAACGACAGCGGTTTAATTGAAACATTAACTATTTAATTGCTACTTATTTTAAAAGATCCCACCCACACACTCTAAAATGCAGAAGGACTAGTAATGCATCCCTTGAAGGAAAAAGGGAAAGCAGAAGGAAAAGCAGAAGGAAGAAGAATATGCATTGGAAATCACTGACAGTCATCTTGTGGTAATTGCTCAGTGCTGAGGGGACCTCCAAGCCCTAATGCTCTTGGGTTGTTCCAGAATTGGGCCCAGGGCTAAGCTAGGAATCTGGTTTGATTTTCCATTCACTTCTACCATATTTCTCTGAATGCTTATATTATTTTTTGCATATTCTCTGAGTAAGCAACCAAGCATGTTTTACATATTTTTTTCTATCTCAGGGTCAACAGGCCTAAGAAAATAAACAAATATACCTAGTATTTCTCTTTATGCAGTGTTGTTGATAAACTTTTAGGCAGGGCTCAAAGAAAAAAAGAAAAAGGCAGCAGGTGATCCATATGAAAAAGGAAGCATATGAATCCAATTATAACCTTAGCCATTGGGTTTGGAGTGGGGCTTATATCTTCTAATCTTCAGGTGTGAGAAAAAGATAATCAATTCAGTCCTTCAGAAAGAGAAATCTAGGAGTTTGGTACCATTTCCCATCAATGAAAACAATTCCTTCCTCTTTTTGCTGGCTGGGAAAAGGAAACAGCAACAAGGAAAGAAGGAAATGTCCCTCTGTGTTTTAACAAAGAAACATTTCAAATGTAGGGAGTGAGTTTTTTCATGTCCAGAGATTAGTTCAAAAGTTTATGGAACAGTTAGAATAAAATTAAATAAAACCAACAAAAACAACCCCAATGAATTCAATAGTGGGAAACAAATAGGGGATTTATGTCATATTTATTTTCTTGTGAAAGACCTGAGCATCAGGACCTGAAATCTTTCTAAGGATTCAAATATTTGATAGATACATCAAATGCAAATTATGGTGTTGTCCTTCTGAACCAAAAATTAGAGTGCGAGCCAAGTTAAATCACTTGAGAAATCACTCTTTTCAACTCATATGCAAGAAAAGTACAAGATGCAGCTTATAGTTCACTTTTTTCCACTTACGCTAGTCATCAACGTAACAATTATTGAAGTTGCTACATGCATACATTGTCTTTTGCATGTTTCTATAAGCCATCTGTAAATTCTTGAAACTATGCAATACTTAACAAATATCTGTGGTTGTCAACTTAAAATATTTTTTCCTGTGTGCCCATAGTGACACTGATTACAGGTTATATAAATGCAAGTTTTATCATTACAGTAGAACAGAGATGATGTAGCATACTAATTTATTCATTAGAGTGTAAATGAGGAAATTATCATTTGAAGTGGTTGCATAGTTTGTTCTTGCTACTCTTACTGTGTAGAGTACATGTACATTCAAAACCCGGACTGCTAAACAGAGTCTTGCAAAGCCTTAAGCACAGCCTGGTCTGCCTTCATTATAACAGTGATTATAATGTTTCACTGAAGAGGCATCAGAATATCTCAAATTTGAAGCCCAGGCATCTGAGGATAAGATTTCACTAAGGGTTTTCAGGGGAAAAAAGAATTCATATTAAAAAAGAAAGCTGTGATGCCAGGCCCTGTTGATTTACATTTGCTGAAGTTCTTGTGAGAATAAATTTATCTAAAGTTGATAAATAATGTCCATAGAACTCACTAGAAACCTGCTTATAACATGATGGCTTGTAATAAATATGGAAAGATTTTAAGCATTAAACCTAAAACTATAGCACAGTCAGAAAATAAAATATATACTACATCCAGCAATTTGTTTTTGCTTTGAGTTGAGCAATCAGATAAAAAAATATTGTACAGATATGTTTTCTCCAACAGCAGTAGCCAGCTCCAGCATCCATTAGCGATGCAAGAAAGGTCATAGTGTATTTTGTTACTATAATGCACCCCTATAAAATCTAGCCATCAGATCTATTTGCCTCACAATGCATAGCTTAAGTCTGGAAGTGATCAAATATCTCAGCGAAGTTATTAATGAATGAGGCAGGGCGTTCCTGAATAATGACATGCTAAACAAGTGAGGTGAGCACCAGAATACACTAAATCCATTTATGTTATTGTTTCTACCACTGCCATTTCTTTTGCAACAAAGCTAGTATTAGTAGGCAACTATTAATCCTTCTACATCCTGGTGTATGCATGAGAGGTGAGCAGGACCTTTGGTGCATATGCCCAGACAGGAATATAGGCAGGCAGGAAGGAAGGAATGCAAGTATTGTCTTATTTCTATTGTGTGCCCAGATATTACTGAGCATAAAAACCTGGAATAAAATAGCGTTATTTAGACTTGCATTATTTATCATAGAAAAAGTTTCAGCGCACAGCAACATTTTTTTGTCCAACATTTAACCCCCAGAAACTTTGGCTCTGTAATAGTAAAGATGGCTAATCCAAATTATAGCTTCACAAGCAACTACTATTGAATAATTGTAACTGGCTATTGTAGGGAATCCTAATTTGCTGGTCCAGCCTTTATATTCTAAGTAGCAAAGTCTTATCTTAATGATTAAATGATTAAAGTCTCTTTTAATGTGGTATTTTGTAACAAACTCTGGTTGTATGCCTGTAATGGTCATCAGTGGCAATGAGACTGATGAAGCACAGTACTAAGAGAAACTTCTGCTAATTCAGGTAGAAGAGAAATCTTAACCCTGTGAAAGGTGACAGCATAGTTGTACAGCCCCTCTATTGAAGTAAAGATCATCCATGTTAGAGTAGTGAACTAAAAAACTTTGTACCATTGGGTTTTGGGCTTCAAGTTTTGAGTCTTCCACATACCTTTGTGTGAAAATCAGTGTAGTTCTATAATGATTTTTGGTTTTAGTATCA
The DNA here is from genome assembly GCF_052110815.1 of Crocodylus siamensis. Lineage (NCBI taxonomy): Eukaryota > Metazoa > Chordata > Crocodylia > Crocodylidae > Crocodylus > Crocodylus siamensis. The sequence continues at coordinate 310,910,270 of NC_143395.1, forward strand.
GAATATAACCTGAATAACAATTAAAGATTGGGTAATTCTTTATGAGTCAAAAATTCATTTCTTAAGGTGTTTGTAACAGATAAAATTAAAGGCACTGATCATATTCAGCTAAGAAAGGGCATTATTGGCACATGAGACATGTCCAACCTCTGCTTAACATTTAATGCACTGACCTGAAAAAAGTTATAATTATCAGAGGTTTTCATTAGCAAATATTAGAAACTGATATTAGAAGATGTGAAAGACTATGATGTTAAATGTAAAGGCATCTTCTGAAATGTATATCTGAGCAGGAATTCATGCTGATATTTAAAATAATATTCAGCAGATGTCTAAAAAAATAGATATCTTTTTACATGTTTATAAGAAACAAGGATAAATCAGATTTTGTAACATTCAGGCTTAGGGAGTATATAAGCAGCAACATTTCTGTCACAATAACAAAAGTTTCCTACATCTCATAGAGCAGTTTGTGCACAACTGGCAATTAAGTTTCTCAGCATAACAGCTGCAGTGGCCAGTGTTTAAAAGTGTCCTACATTTGTATTCTTAATGCATCTACAACATTTGTAACCATATATAGAAATATGAGTAGTGCTTACATGCTTTCAGATTTTTACTTGCCAGCTGCAGGGTGCATCTACACGTGCGTATTAATGTGCCACAATAAACTTTGGCGCTTATTGCAACGGATAACCCTTTAGTGAAAATAAAACCACATTTATATTACTAAGAGCCATTTTTGAGCTTTGTCCTCAAAAGCTTTGTCCTCACAAGCTTTTGTCTGTCACTAGCTCTTTCTTTCCCATGTACTTTGCAGGCCTTTTGGGTGGAGGATGAACACATCTCAGTCTGCTCTCACTTAGCTTTCCCTCTACATATATGATGTGCCCCAGTGTTTTCCTTGATGACGCCACAAATCCTCCCCTCCCCCCACCATTTTGTTCTCCATCAACTAGTCATGGCCAACTATTATTTCTTCATTGCTCAACGCTGACCCATGCAACAACACTGGTCTTCCTTCAGTCTTCTAGATGTTTCCTATCAAACAAATTGACATTTTCCTACTATTCTCTGCTCCTTATAATGTGTGCTGCTCCTATCATTTTGTCCATACCTTATTTATTCTCCTAATTTCCTCATCTATCTCTACATTGTATTGCAAAACAGGCCTACAAATACTTCAAATCAGATTGTAAGTCCCAATATTCCTCTTGCTGTCACCTGAAAATGTGCATGACAGGTGCGCATTTTTTCCCTAGTGATGCACAGACTGCACATTGCCAAGATGTACCTGTAAGATTGTTGAACCTCTATATATACACTGCACAAGTATCACAGAGTCTACTTATTTCACCAGAAGCCACCAAGTCACATCTTCTGACATGGTCATATATATTTTGCATGTCAAAGAACACTAGTGAAGACTTTTTGTGTTTTCACTGTACTTTTCCATTAGGAGTCTCACTGCAAAGTTTGCATCAATGATTGATGTACATACTTGAATGTAAACTGGCTGTCTCCAATTTTGACTTTTCTTATCAATCTTTGTTCAACCTTTTCTCCTAGTTTCATGGAGTGGTTGATGAGTTTTAAAACTAGATATTTTCTACTGTGTGCATGTTGTCATTGTCTTAAAAAAGGTATAAAAAAAGCTTTTTTTCCACACATATAATATTTTCTTACACAACACAATCTTATTCAAGAACCATCTTTCCATGTCTCTATTGTTATTCCAACCCAACTCTTAACCATTTCCATTTTATTGATGGCATCTGATACTTTTTCCTATATTACTGATTCATTTACTACCACTTTTTACATGCATGCATTAGCTTTTCTGCCCAAGACCATCTGATTCACAAAAACCTTGTAATGAGGCTGTTTGGTGGGAAGATGCAGGCAAAGCAACCGTGCAAATGGTCAGGGATGGGACTGTAGGATAGTCACTGAAAAGTTCAGGCAGATACAGAAGAAACAATAACTCAAGTCATAGACATAATTACAAACAGGATAAATTAACACTGATTTAGCATCAGAGGAAAGAATGGCTGGAAGGGACCTCACAAAGTCATTTAGTCCAACCCCCTACTCAGCGCCCCCTGGCTAAAACATCCCAGGAAGTGTTTGTCTAATCTATTCTTTAAAGTTTCCAAGGGTGGAGATTCCACAACTTCTCAAGTAATCTGTTTCAAAGCTTGACGACCTTCATAGTCAGGAAGTTCCTCCTAATCTCCAGCCTAATTTTTTCCCCTGCTGCACCTTGAGGCCATGGCTCTCACTCCTACAGCACGAATAAAAGCCCATCTCCACCTTCTCTGTCCTATGGTTTCTGGTCTTCCTATTAATTTTACATGGCTGTAGAATCCTTTTTATTGCCCTATGTTCCTTGCCAGCTACATCTCAAATAATGCCTTGCCCTTCCCATTTTTTCCTGCATGCCTATGTAATACTGCATGCCTATGTAATACTTTCATACTCTTCCCTAGTATTGTGACCCAGTTTCCACATTTTATAGGTTGCCTTTTTGAGTTTAACTCTATTGAAGGGATTGTTGTCTAGCCCTCCTTATCTCCCCTTGAACTTCCCATTCTTCCATCGAATTGGGATACCTTGCTCCTGCGCCCTTAAGAGGGCCTCCTTAAAGTACAGTGAACTCTCTGGACTATTGAACTCCTTTTCCCCTAACACTGGTCTCCCAGGTGATCCTGGCCACACATTTCCTGAGTTTGTTAAAACTGTTTTTTCTGAAGTCTTGTGTCCTCATTCTGCTGTTCTTGTTGCTTCCTTCTATTAAGATCTTGATCTCTATTATTTAATGGTCACTTACCTACCAAGTTACCTTCCACCTTCACATTCTCAACTAATACCTCTCTGTTTGTAAGCAGTAAGTCAAAGAGAGCTTCCTCCTTACCTCTCTACCATCAGCATCAAAAAGTTATCCCCAACATGCTCCATGGAACTTTCTGCACTGCTTATGCACTGATGTTTTCCTCCAAGCAAATGCCCTGATAATTAAAGCCCGCAGAGAACTAAGTCTTGGAATTTGGAAGCCTTCATCAGTTGTTTAAAGGAGGCTTCATCTACCTCCTCCTTCTGGTTTAGTGGCCTGTAGCACACTCCCACCATGACATACCCCTGCTCCTTTCCTCTCTGACCTTTAGCCAAAGGCTTTCAACAAGACCACTGCCAGGTCAAATCCCCTGCCTGCTCCCTCAGCACCCCTGAGCACCCCCCAAACCCCGCCCGCTCTCCCAGCCCCATCAATGGCTGCCCCGCCAGTTCCCAGCAACCCAGCACTTAAAAAATTAAAAAATCCCTGCACACATTGGCTGCTGCAGTCAGGGCCTTTGGGGGCTCATGGCAGAGCCCCCCCCATGTAGTGAAGGGCAGTGGGGGGCAGTGGGGATCATCCCCTGCCCTTTAGGAGCCAGTGAGTGCAGGGTAGGAGGCAGTGAGTGCAGGGCTTTTTTTTTTTTTTTTTTTTTGAAGTGCCGGTTTACTGGGGCCGGGCGAGGCAGCCATTGACAGGGGTGGGAGAGCAGGCAGGGGATGAGGTCTGTCCAAATCAGAGATTCAGCCAATTCAGCGGCAGCCAAATCTTTGAATCAAAATCATCTGAATTAATTTGGGACAGTGATTTGAATCACCAGATCAAATCACTGAATCGGCTGAATCTGAATCTAAAGCAAATACTAGTCACTTCGCACAGGCCTACTAACCATTCTGTCCTTTCCATGAGAACATTGTAAGGCTTTTGTTAGTGCTTCCCGTTACTAATTTTTTTTTCCAGGTCCTCAGGTTCTCTACATTTCTCTGGGCTTTTGTTTTCATCCCCCGGTGAACCTAGTTTAAAGGTAGATCATCTCAGTTATCAATTCCTTTTTATAGATCATATCAAACTATTTTGATAGCTATCTTTTATAAGATTATTCAATTTCAAGACAATGGAAATATAGTAGATATAAACTGTCTGGATTTCAGTAGGGCATTCCACGAAGTGCCCATGGAAAATTATTGATTACGATATAGGTTAGTCTAAGAAATGTAAGGAGCATATGGAAATAATAAAGATACAACAGCATATTGTACTGAAGGAGGAAATATCAAATTGTAAGAGAGTTCATATTGCAGCTCTTCCAGGATCAATTGTGGTGTGGAGCTCATTTAATGATTTAGTTCATGGTTGTTCATGTGGCCAGCATTTGGTTAACAACTGCCTTTGCCACTGCTAAAGAGACGGGGAGTGCCTGGAGGTGGGGTTATGGGTTGTGTGTGATCCTAGCAGGATCACCCCCACAGCATATGGCCCATGAAATATGTGCTTCCAGCTGCACCAAGGTTGCACATCCCTGTTTTAATTTATAAGCTTTGTACAACAACTGCTGACAATGTGATTTACTTTGACTTTAGCAAGGCTTTTGAGAAGGTCTCCTTTGCAAGCAAGCTAAGGAAGTATGGGTTGGAGGAATGCACTGTAAGATGGATAGAAAACTGGCTGGATTGTTGGGCACAGAGAGTAGTAGTTAATGGCTCAATGTCTAGTTGGAAGTTGGTATCAAGTGGAGTGCCCCAGAGGTCAGTCCTGGGGCCAGTTTTGTTCAATATCTTCATCAATGACCTGAAAGTTGGGATGGAGTGCACCCTTAGCAAGTTTTCAGATGACAGCAAGCTGGGTGGAGTAGTAGATAGATTGCAGGGTAGAGTTAGGATTCAGAGAGGTTACCCAGAGAGATTGTGCTGTCTGTCCTCAGATGTTTTTAAGGCCTGGCTAGACAAAGCCTTGACTGGAATGATCTGGTGGGGGATAGTGCTGCTTTGAGCAGGGGATTAGACTAAATCAGTGATTCTCAAACTTTTTCCAACAAGGACTCACTTGCAAAGGTCCACGGTCTGTCCCAATTCACCCTGCCTCCCCAGCCTTGGCAGTGACCCACTGTCCCCTGCCCCCCCGGGCCATGCTGGGGCCCCTCACTCCTGAACTGCACTGTTTGGGCCAGAGCACGGTGGTTGCCATGGCTCTGGCTCATGTGGTCAGCATTGGAGTGAGTCCAGCCTGGCATGGACTGGTGGAAGGAGGAGGGTGGCTCCAGGCAGCTTAGTCATGGCCCCTCCCACCCTCTTAGCAACATCTCCCAGCTGCATTGGCCGTGCTGCAGCCAGTCCAGCCATGAAGTTCTCTTCCTCGCCCCTTCCTCCCCTGACCCCTGCTGGAAGAGCAGGCGCCTTCCTACCACCCCTCTACCCTGATGCAGCCTCAGCACCTGGCCATGTTCCTCCAGCATTAATCACCCCAAGCAACGCTTTGCAAGGCGGAATGCTGCCAGCCTTCAAGTGGAGACCCATGCTTTTCTGTGGGATTTTTTGTGATTGTCTGTGGCCCTTTCAAATATTCTCATGACCCACTTTTGGGTCGCAACCCATGAGTTGAGAAATGCTGGACTAAATGACCTCTTCAATTCCCTTCCAACCTTAATTTTCTATGATTCTAAGAAGGATAAATTCAGACTGGAACAGGTGAAGAGAAGATTAGTAAGACAATCAGAGAAACAATGACTGTATTTTATAAAAGGAGAATAGAAGAGATTGAAATCCAGATTTTCAAAAGTTACTAAGCATCTAACTCTTAACTCTTATTTAGACCTCTAATCCTCTAATTTAGACCATCAATCATTGATTTTAATATGAGTTAGAAGGCTAAATGAAGGATCTCAGCACGGAGTCCTTAAGCTGGTGAAACAAAGGTGTAGAGGGGGCTATATTATTGCTCTTTGTAAATACAACAGGCAGATAAACCACTTGGAGGGAAAACAGATAGTCAAGCTAAATGGTAGAATGAGAAGGCTGAGAGGGGACTTGGTAGCATCTTACCGCTACCTCAGGGGAGTACATCAAGGACTTGGTGAACAACTGTTCACCAGGGTGCCCTTGGGGAAAACCGGGAGTAATGACCACAAATTCCTGGAAGACAGTTTCAGGCTCAACGTTAAGAAAAACTCTTCATAGTTAGGGTGCCCAGACTGTGGAATTAGCTCCCTCCAGAGATGGTGCAATTGCCTACCCTGGAAATCTTCAAGATGAGTCTGGATGGTCACCTTGCTGGGGTCACCTGACCCCAGTTCTCTATCCTGCCTGGTGCAATGATCTTCTGAGGTCCCTTCCAGCTTTACAATCTATGAACCTATGAATCTATGAATAGCATTGATGCAAGAGCAAATGGTTATGAGTGGTTGGTAAGTAGAGTTATCCTAGAGATAGATATTAGAAGATTTCTAACTTTCATAAGACTTGCAGTTCTTCAAAGACTTCAAATAGGTGTAATGAGAGAAAACAATTGAACTAATATTGAGATGGAGATTGATAAATTATAATAAGTAGGAGCATTTATACATGTGCTCTGGGAGGCAGGGGTGGGGGAAGTGGGGCTGCTTTAATTTGAGCAACTCTAATTAAAATGTCTGGAGTCACTCTAATTAAAATGTCTGGAGTGTCACATGTATCAGTGTCCCTGCACTAAAAAATGGCAGTGGGGGCACTTCAACTAAAACTTGTCTAAAACCAGCTTTAGTTAAAGTACCCCCACCTCCATTTTTCAGCATGGGGATGCTGATACACATGATGCTGGAGTCTGCTGGAGTGCGGTAATTTCCACACTCTAGCAGACTTGATTAATTGAGCCTGCTACAATGCTCTGTAATTACAGTGTGTCGGAGCAGCCTTGATGTATGTGTATAGGCACCCTAAGGATTCTGAGCTGCATTTGCCTGAACTGACAGGACTGGATTCAGAGATTTACAGAGTCCTTTCCAGTCCTATGTTTAACAGACCTATATAGGGTTCTGAATGACAGTAGATGCTACTTGTGAACACAGTGAGAAAGACTGGTTGTTCTAAATCCACAGTCCCTAGTCATAGCTGGCACGTGGCTGGAAGGAAATCCCACTCTTAAAATGGAACTTCTTAATCCCAAATACAAAGTCTAAATTCTCAAACTTTTTATGAAGAGGGGTAAATTTAATTTTAAATGCAGGGAGCATTGTTGGACAAATTACCAAGTGCTCTTCCTCACAACCTCTGAGGAACCTAAAGAAGAGCACTTTGTGCCTGAAAGCTTGTCCAGCAACGTTCCCAATTATACAGTTGAGTGCCTTGCCTCTTGTACATTTCCTGGACCATCCAGGCTAAAATGACACTCCAACCCAATTTATCTGAAAGGAATAGTGATTGCAAGGGTACCTACTTCCTTATTTCTTATTTGATTTAGAAAGTTATTTTTAGCTAAGAGTGGGAACTTAATCTAAAAAGGGTGCTGAATCAATAAACTAAAATATAGTGTGAATCTGGGACAACCTTCAAGCTTTCTTTTGCTCTTTCTTTTTTAAGTTCCTGAATCAGTTGTAGCATAATTTAAATAGTTTCTAAGCTGTAAGTGGAAAAAAAAATATGAAAGGAAGATTACACACATTTTTAATCCTAAATTTAGCACTCATCAACACTTCAGGTGTATTGTATAATTGTTCTGCTGAAATACATGACTATCAGACTTGGAGTTGAGAGACCTTTAAAACCATGGATCTCACTGTACAGCTCCCTCCAAATAGAGAAAAATCAAACCAGACATATACAAGACCTCATTGTTTGGGTGAGCTCTAAAGGATGAACAGGACTGTGACTTCTGTCTGGGAAGTTTTCAGACTGTTAAGGGAGGATATGCAAGGCACAGAAATAACTTCTCCACTACTTCAGATATCATCTCCCCACTTCCTTCAACTCCTACAAGAGCCACACAGTTGTCATTGCCTCATTCCTGGAGCTACCCATGGAAGCAATCCCATTGTTTTACCCTTGGTTGAAGTAACAGAATGCTCTCCTTATCCAGATCACTGTATCAGCTACTAGTTAGGATGAAAGGGATAATTCCTCTTTCTACTTCCCACCTACATTGAGAGGGTGATGTCATATGTCTAACTCAATGACACATCTCTTTTCTTAAACTGAACTTCATCACCAAGCTATGGGCCAGAGATGGAGAAGTGGATCACATGGTCTTTTACAACACTTGTCCATTACTGAACAGAAATACAGAAACACAGTCCATCACAGTGTTCTTTCTGCCTCCTTTATAGGATGGTATACCTCTCTTCCTTGAGTAAAGCAGGGTTACATATACACAGAAAATCAAAATTAACATTACACAACTTCGCTTTCCCCGCAAACCCCCCCCCAAACATTTTATAATATAGTGGTCTCTGTGGTTCTTTAGAATAGGAGATAGATCCACAGATTCTCTGCACATCAGCAGTTACAACAGTGAATTTTGGCTACCAACTTTTGTGACTTCCTAGCCCCTTTTCCCCAGGATGTATCTTCCCAAATTCATTGTGACAGCATGGAAGTGGTCAGATGAGTGTCTAGGATGCCAGAATACTTCATATAGTTTCCCTTCAACTGCTATGAATTAAAATAGAATCAGTCCTGCTGTATTAAAATAGCACCAGTTTTTCTGCATCACACGCCTCAGTGGCCACAAAAAAACGGGGTTGGGAGGGAGCAGGATTATTTCCCCTGTATTTAAAGATCCTGATGATTTTTGCTCTACTCCTTTCTATGCGGGCCATAGCTTCACTGCAGTCTGTTCCTATGTTGGGTATACACACTGCAATTGAATACACCAACTACTGCTCTTTGCTTCCAGGCATCTTGCCAAAATACACTAGTGCTGTGCTGACGGAGAAGCAGCCAGCAGCATACTTTGATCAAGATATTGTCTTTCCTCTGCACCCTCCCCCTATTTTTAAAAGACAGATCAAAGCGCAATGCTGTCTCTATCCACACATACCACAAAAATGGGAAGTTAAAGCTAATACGTTTTCTGTGACTAATGTGATTATGACAGCATGTTGCAGATAATTTTATTTCAATTTTGGATATAATGTGGCCTGCAATATTTGGGTAAGACAGCATAATTTTAAGACAGAGGACTATACAACATCCCTAAAAGAGATAGGTCTGTCTCACAAAAACCTAATATCACTTTTATTATAGTGTAAATCATACATCGCAGTATTCAGTAACATCTAGCATGGTTAATAATGAAACTGAAATTGTGAAGCTCATTCTTTACTTTAACTGAACACCAAATTATGTTAAGTTCCTTACATTATTTTGCTTGTGACCCTCATATTGGTCCTTATCATTTGACATTGGAAGCATGGTACTTTGATCAGTATAGACAAAGCCTTCGCTTTTAATTAGTACAGCCACTGAGTTCATATTTGAATCATAACTTATGACCCAGGTGGTACAGAGAATAATGTTTTAATCAAGAAAATAAGGAAGAAAATCAATGTAACTTTTTTAGACAAAATGCAAGCATGCTGCTTAATGCATATTTATTCAAAAGGTTAATGTTTTAGGACAATTACTAGACATATTTTCATAATTTTCCCCTCCAGTGAAAATAGTTATGAGACTTAAAAGAATCATTGCTTGAAAATCACATTCTCTTCATATGTGCTCCAAATTCTGCACAGGTAGCTGCAATGCAGTTCAACTGCACTGCCACTGATCTTAATCTTGATTTAAAGAGCCCTTTCTTTCTGGATCTAAAAGGCAGTTTGAGTATTAGTGCTTGCTTGCTCTAGAGCATTTCCTCTAGTCTATTATTAGAGGCTGAAGTGTTCTGCTTAGAAGCCATTAAACAGAATTCTACACCGTTGATCGGGATTTTATAAGTTGTTTTGCTTTGTTTTGAAGAAAAACAGCTGGGAACAGCAACATACAGATGCTGATTCTGAGGGGACAGGGATCTTCCAGGGTCTAAAAAGGTCGTTCCTGAAGTCAGTGCATGGAATAGGCTGACTCTACACCCCGTGTCCCCTTCCAACTCTACCCAGTAGGAAAGAGGCACTGATTAGCAGGAATCCTGGTTTTTGTCACAATCCAGCTGGACTCTGCCAGCTTTACCCAGCAACAGATGCCATCAATCACTCTCCTTACAATCTGGAAAGCCCCTGTTTGGCTTGCTGCGTGGCCCTGGCCATGTGCTGGGGAAACCCCGTCCCCTGTGGAAAAACCCTGCGAACATTTTGGCTGGAAATTGTGACCAATCGAGGACTTGAAATTGGGCTTGTTATCTAGCCTATAAAAGCTAGGGTTGAGTTTCCACCCGGAGAGAAGCCAGAGCATCCACTGCCCAGTGGGTAGGCCTGGCCAGGTTCCCACGGCTTCTCCTGCCTCCAGAACCATAGGCAATCATTTGTGCACCCGACCGTACCGGTTCGTTCATTGTTCTCTTCTCGGTCTTGGATCCATCGTTCTGTTCCAAGTGTAACTGCCTGCGCAGCCACATCCACACCAGTGGTGCGTAAGTAAGAGATCAAATAAAAATGTTCTGGAACCATTACGAGTCCACCTCTCCCTCTTGCAAACTAACATCAGGGGATAGAACCCACCGGGGCAACAGTCACAACCTGGCTCGCGCCGTGCCCCACACAGTTTTCTCTGATAAAAATAAAATCCCAATTTTGGGGTTAAAAAAGTAACCCCAAATCCACATTTATCTGTGATCAAAATGAAATGCCTCTCTCTCTCTCTCTCTCTCTATATATATATATAAAATATATATATATTTTATATATATATAAAAAAAAATCCCCAATTTTTTGGGTTAAAAAAAGTAACCGAAAATCCACATTTTTCCATGATTAAAATAAACACCATTACACACACACACACACACACACACACACACACATATACACACAGCATTTCATTTTAATCACAGAAAAATGTGGATTGTAAAAAAGTATATAATATAGTATAGTATAGGATATAGTATATACTTTTTCAAAAAGTGAAAAATATATATATGCAGTGGCATTTCATTTTGATCATAGAAATGTGGATTTGGGGTTACTTTTTTAAACCCCAAAATTGGGATTTTATTTTTATCAGAGAATATATATATATTAGCCCTATCTGCATATATATATATATATTCTGCATATATATAGCCTTATCCAAAATATATATATGCAGATAAGGCTAATCAGCAGCAATCCTGGTTTTATCTCTCTCTCTCTCTCTCTCTCTCTCTCTATATATATATATATATATATATTTATAAAATAAAATCCCAATTTTGGGGTTTAAAAAAGTAACCCCAAATCCACATTTTCTATGATCAAAATGAAATGCCACTGCATATATATATTTTTCACTTTTTGAAAAAGTATATACTATATCCTATACTATACTAAATTATATACTTTTTTATAATCCACATTTTTCTGTGATTAAAATGAAATGCTGTGTGTGTGTGTGTGTGTGTGTGTGTGTGTGTGTGTGTGTGTGTGTGTAATGGTGTTTATTTTAATCATGGAAAAATGTGGATTTTCGGTTACTTTTTTTAACCCAAAAAATTGGGGATTTTTTTTTAATCGGAGAAAACCAGGATCCCTGGTCAGGAGGCACCTGGACACAAAGCTAACACAAAGCCATAGTTCTGCTCAGTGATTCTACTGCGAACTTTTTTTTTGTTTTATGGCCTATGCTGTGAATGAACTTGAATGTGTGGAATCCTGAAAGAGATTTTCTTCCTCTAAGACCCTTAAATGAGATGGCTGGTGGGGGAGGGGAGGGGGGATGCAAAACAGTGACATTCATTTGAACATTCATGATTGAATTGTCCCTTTGCAATTTCGAGGGGTTAAAAGATCTCCTGAGAGCAGCATCTCCACTGTTTGGATCTCTGGGATCCAAGTCCTCCTACAACGCTCATCTTCTTCCTGTCCTTGTGCTAGTATCTTGTAGAAGCAGTAGATGTTTCATGAATTCCATGGGAGGTTATGCAGAATCCAGTATTCAGATCAATATTCTGTCCATCGTTTCATTTCTTTTCCTTCATGTCCATTTGTGCTCAAACATGTTTTAAAAGCCTCTTTAAAGATGATGACCAAACTCCTAAGGGTTGTTATGTGTGGAGAAAAGGATGTAATGATGCCTGCAGCACTAAATGACAACCTAAAATAGCATCAGCAAGCTATGCCAAGTATTTGGTATACAGCATGTAAAGACAGATAAGTCTTTTGAAGTGGAAAATAAATACAAGGTAAAATTTTCAAAAGTGTCCAAGAGTCAGGGTATTAAGATACAAAAAGACACAACTAGGCTGTTAGTACTTAGGCAGTTTCTCGATTGTAGTGGGGATTCAGCACTTTTGAAAATTCCTATAGGTATCTACATTAAAAATCTGGCCCTTGGGAATTTACTTAAGTTTTTAAATGCCTAAGTCTGTTAGGCTTAAACAGTAGGGCAAAGTGGGAAAAAGTCACTTTGACACTCCATCATCATATATATAGATTAGATAATTGTTCTACTCAGTGTTGTGGTCCTTTCTCATTAGTGAGTAATAACTGATGTTTCAGAAGAAAATGAGAAGTCACTTGTTATTTAGCAGATGGAAGTAAACACTTATCCATTGCTCTCACAAAAAACAGCTTATTTCCTGAACCAAAGTCTTTTGGGGGTTACTTGTTGTAGTGATGGGTTGGTGCTTTGTAGGGAAGAAAGTACTTCTCATACCTCAGGCAAGTGCGTACACATACATACACATACAAACATAATCTCAAATTATCATTACTCAGGCTTCTAGTAAGAGGCATGGAAAAAAAACATGCTCCCTCCTCCTAATATCAAAAAAGGAAATCTATGTGTATTCATATATATAATGTATTTCAATAATCAAAGTATGTGGTCCTTTTATCAGTAATAATCTATTGTTTCTCCCCCACCCCCACCCCCAAAGTAACATACACATTGCTTCACCACTTAAGCCCTTGAAAATAAGCCCTTGAGAAAAGACAGCATCAGACTAGGATGGGTCTGCATCAGCTGGAAGGACTGGAGACAATTCTGACAGCTCTAATGTATGCTGCTGTCACCTCAACTAAGGTCAAATCCTTCCCAAAGAATTATTGAATCCTCTTCCAATAACAGAAAAGAGAGTAGTTGTATTGTCTTTTAGCACCTAGGGCATTTTTCCAAAAATGATGTGCCCCACTCCTATCAATATTTTGTCCTACCTCATACTTACCCTCTAGAGTTTGCACAGGAGTCTGAGAGGGTGGAGATCAGTTTGATGGTGTACAGCCTCTTGTGTAGTTTCTGTTGTCTTGGCAATGGAAGCAAAAAGTATCTGCTTCCTTTTTGGAGCCTTACAAATCCTTATTTTGGGTGGGATTAGTTGTTTATGTGGACATTTTTCAAGTGCAGCTTCCCTTGTCAATACTGTGCATTCATTAATGGATTTTTGCAGTGTACTAAGGTCTTTAAAACTATAGCTGATTTGCAGATTTCCCTCTTTTATTTAAGGTGATTTAACTAAAAAAGAGCCAGATACTTTGTATTGAAGAGGTAGTGAATCCATGATTTGGCATTCAACACTTTGTTGTCAATCTCAGGAGATTCAGGGGTTTAAACTAAGGCTGTCAAACTAGTGGTTAACTTGCAGGCTAGAGGCTCCTATTCAGACACAACTTTTCCCATCTCTCTTCCTGTTGCCATGGCTTTGATCTGCAGGCTCCCATTCCCTCCTCTAGCTTGTGCTTCTGGGCCCATCTCAGGGACAGCCCACAGGGCAGGGGGATTTGGGGGTCATGTGTTGTTTGTGGGTCTAGGGGAGGGATGGTTCTTGTGCTTGGAGGGCCCCAGGAGACACACACCTGCTCCAGGTGTGTGGTCTCCAGTTGCTCATAAGACAGGCAGCCCTGGCCTAGATTATAACATCTGGTTGAAAAAGAAAATAGCTTAAGACATCTAGCACTGAAGTAAAGACTTCAAACATTGGAGGATCTACCATGTGTCTTGGTAAGTTGTTCCAATACACTATGCCAATTTATATTATTTTTCTATTATCTATTTGAATGTTGTGGAAGTGGTAATAATAGTTTAGTAGGCTGTGAACTGTTTACATTTTAAGCTTTGTCCTATGATTTATTGCTTATTGTTAATATTTAATTTTGAAAAGGACCCCAGAGCTTAGGATTTTTTTGATGTACAGATACTTATTGGTATTATTGTTGCTTCATCTAAGAAATGCAAATGAAAAGTCCCTCTTTGTTCTGGATAATTTAAGTGTTACAGATAATACATTGTAGTGAAGATCTGGAGATTAAAGTGATATAGACAAAAAACATAAATGTGAACCAAACAAATGGGGGAAAAAATTTGAAGATGTGAAGAATTAAAAACAGGGAAAAACAAGCTCAACAAGAAGTATAAAGTCAAAACGGAGAGAGAAATGTTTGCAGAAGCAGAAAGGAAGAAGTCAAGTTAAGTTTAAAGAAAAATATAGAAATAAGAACATAAAATAGCCGTTAAAGGAAGACTATAGGAGGATACCAGTGAACAAGAAAGGTCATAAATGAAAAAAGCAAATGTCGAAGAGCAAGAAAAAAGACTCAGGATGACATTCTAAATGAAGGCCTGTTGTTGCTAAAACAGATGCATCTGGAACTGCTTTCCCTTAGTAATGCCCCTGTATTATGTTATGTTATGTAGTTTATTTTGATTACAGCTATACTCAAGAGGCAAGCCAGGTGCTGATTTCAGGAAGCCAAGAGATAGGGTAGAGGGGATTCTTTGGTGAGAAAAGAATTATTATAGGAGTTGACAAGGCAGGGTATTTCAAATCATTTCAGTGAATTCTTGTTCAATTTTTTGTACAGATTAGCTTCAACTGTCTGTGTTCATCTTCTGTGTTTACTGGAAGAAATATTCAGAAAAGCAGCACATAATAAATAAATAACAGAAAATATTAATAGATATTACATTTTGCACTGGTAGGTGTAAGTAGCTGTTCTAGAAATCAAAGTATGAGTATTTTGTTCCTCAGCTGATAACTTGTGCCCCCTGTGGGACAGGACCACATGGATCTAGATTCTTAGAGGCATCTAAGGATAAGCTGACACCATGGGAGATGTGTGCCCTAGGCCTGTCCTGCCCTTCCACTCCCACTTGCATTTTCCAAATCTGGATATATGCCAGTGAGTCTAGTCCATGGCATCTTAAGATCTCATGGGTGCTTGAGAGTAGCAAGGACCACCACAAGATCAGCTGAACCAGGTTCATGGGCTTGGAGTAAACTAGAAAGAGTGAGGGATTGGGGTATGCTCAGGAACTCCCCAGATTGAGCATACACCCTGCATGATTCAGATATATGCCATGTTATTAAATATTATTTTATCCCATTCTGCTTAGCTGATACAAAGTTGTCAAGACACCTACATTTCTTTGTTGTTTCCATCATGACCCTAGGCAACCAGATACAGCCTATTTGGCATGCTCAGAAATGATCCAGAACCCCTAAAGTATCTGCTTCTACTTAATGCTCTGTAGTGGTCTAATTCCATCTGAAAAGTGTATGAACCCCACATAATAGCCTGATTCCTCAGACAGAAAATAACCAAACTGAGCATCTGTGGGATTAAGAATGCTTGCTATGTATTTTATCCAACTATTTAATATAAACTGTATAAACATAATTGGAAACAAAACCCAGAACTCTTTCCCTCTTGGGAAAATGCCAAACTTATGAGGATGATTTTAGGTTCCCCTCTGATGCTTATATTACTTTCCATCCAGTGGCCCAGTTTCAGCTGTGTACCCATCAAAATGTCCACATTCTGGGGGGGAAATGGAAGATGTGGGTTCTGACCCCTTCTAGCTGAGTGAAGCCTAGTTCACAGGTCTCCTGAGTAGCAAGTACAGTAACCACTAGGTTTGGGGGGAAAAAGTCACTAGGTACTTTTGTCTAGTCAATATTGCTGTCTGTCAGTTAGATGCACCGATTCAGATAGCTGTTACGGCTGTGTGATTTGAATTGAATCAGTCTCTGATTTGATTCAGCGGAGATTCGGCCTGATTCGCTTGCTGAATCTCCAGATCCGAATGGAATCAAGAGACCCTTTAATCTCTCTAAATTGATTCAGAGAGATTCAAAAAGATTTGGAGATTCAGACATAGACACAGCTTTAAATGTTTTTACTACATACCTCAAGGTACCAGGTGGCTTGCCAATGCTGGGGTGGATGGAGCATCCCACAGGAGTGCAGAGGGCTCCACGGCACGCTTGGCAGCCAACCCAGAAGTGTTTCTGGTCCACGTCCATGTTCACCAGAGAGCACGCAGGGGGCACCCCCCCATCTCTCTGGCTTGGTGACTGATGACTCCTGGGGGTGCACCTGGGGTCCCCCCACAACTGATCACCGTGCTGGGAGGGCACAGGGGGCTCCCCCAGTGCACTTGGTGGTGGGCCTGGAAGTGGACTGGAAGTAATTCTGGTCCACTTCTGGGTTCACCGTTGAGCACATGGGGGGGGCCGCCGCACTCCTATGGGACACTCCATCTGCCCCACAATCGCAGCGCTCATGAGCTGCGCTGGTACCTCAAGGTATGTAGAAAAAACATTTAAAGCTGTGTCTATAGCTGAACAGATGATTCTCCAAATCTGCACTGAATCTTCAGATTCGGCCGAATCAAATCAGGGATAGTGATTCAAATCAACTAATTGAATCACTGTCTCGATTCAGGCTGAATCCAAATCCGAATTGAATATGGCCTGATTTGCACACCCCTAATAACTGTCTTTCCTCTGAATGAACTGAATCCTGACAAAACTGATATACATAAAGCTGACCATTGAGTGAATAGGGGAAATGCGCCTCACCTGATGAAATAGGATCACATTCCTTATGCAAGATACATTTTTTTTTGCACTTGTGACGAATACTTAGAAATCTTAGCAACAGAAAAGTATTTGGGCCATGGATCTGAGACACAAAAAGACAATGATTTCCCAAGGTTGTATAGGGGTTCTCAGACAAGAGCTGGAAACTGAACACTCATCTATTAAGTCCCAGTTCTCTTAACCACAAAGGTATTTTCTATCATAGGGTTTAGTACTAGTAGATATTTAGCCTTTAAACTCTTGAAATCTTTCTGGGAGCTGTGAAGCATCTACCTCACTTTTGAAAGGTGTTATTTTGGGTTACACATTTGAGTGATAAAAACACAGAAATATATGCACTACTACTTGAAAATAATCCATGTTATTATCAACCAGCTACACTTCAGGAATGTTGTGAGTGATTTACATCTTGAACAGATACAGTAAAATCCCAGACTGTTCGCCTTGCAAAAATTACAGAATGGACTAGTTCAGTTCTGCTTATTTCACTGCACATTTTTCCATTGTACCAAGTTACGTAATACCTAAATGCCTTGCTTAGCAGTCACATTTTTCATTTGTTTTCATCAATAACTACTTATAAATTAAAAGTGGCTCTTGTTATTCAAATTTAACTATGATTTAGATTATTACAATGTAGAGAGAGTTTATTTTTTCTTGAAGGCTCTATTTGACTAATTGTAAACAATCATTCTGATTGCAGGGGGATGAGAAAAATAACTAATTTTACAAGCGGAGCATATTGTTTTATCTTCTTATTCTGTTGAGATTTCAGATATAATGTCTCTGTATGGTAATGTATGACTAACTGGATATGTTAGTCAGGGCACAATCAGGTTTGGCAGTTTTAATTTTTATGTCTTTGTTGCTATGAGAGAGAAAAATAGAAGTAAGGATGTTTTAGACAAATATGCTCAGGGAGTCTTTAGCTTTTATTGTTCTGTATGATAATACTTAGGAACAAAATCTGATGAAGAATGCCTTTCATATAAAAACTTGTCTAACTTTATTCAAACTATGCAGTTAATTCAGTAAAAGATGCTTATAAAAATACTTGACTCTAGGAACAAAACATTTTCTATTTCTAAATCATTTTCCCCCCTTCATTACCTGCTGTGATTTAAGTCTACAGCAGTCATTCTCAACCATTTTAGACTCAAGGCACCCCTCAGAAAATACCAGTTCTTCGTCTTCATTCATTTTTAAATTATGGAAATATAACAGAGCATTTTTTTCTGTTGCAAAGAACTCAGAAAGACCATAACAGATCAGAATGTTTCTAACACTGTGGATTTCTATTTGAAATTTCTAGGATTATTTCATGAATCATATGTTTGTATATCTAGCAGTGCACATTATTGCACTGCACCCTACTGTGCCCTTAAAAGGATCTCATAGCATCCCCTGATGGTGTGGTAGCCTGTTTGAGAAGCACTGGTACAGGCTCACAGGATTAATATGGGACCTGAGGACGGAGAAATCAAGGAAGCCTGAGAGAAGGCAGTCATAGTATTTAAGGATGATGATTAGGGCGTGAATGGAAACTTCTGAAAGTAGAAAAATATATATGTACAGTACACTCTTTGTATCTAAAACTGGATGAATGTTCAAAAAGAGACAGATTATGAGGAAGAAGGGAAAAAAAGAAGACATCTTGAATACTTCTCAGCATTCCTAGCTGTTTAGTTTCCTTAGGTAGACTATAATACATGAAGCTATGGGTAAATTGTCTCTGCTACTGGGTGTGTTTACACAAGACGCTAACTGTGCAGTAGCCTAATAACACTGTGCAGTAGTATACCAGGAAAAAAACTGTGCTAATATGCTACTGTGTAGTAGTAGTAGGCTACTGCACAGTAAGCAATGCATCACTAAAAACCCATGCGCTGGTGCTACCATACAGTAGTGTGAGTTACTGTGCATTGATTTAGAAGTTGGTTATCTAAGTACTAAGCTTAATGTGGACTAATTACAGCACATTAATGAATTTGTAGACATGCCCAGTGTGATGAAAAGATATAACAATGTGCAATATACTGTTAGTAAAATAGTGGACTATTCTATTGCCAGGCAGCTTGTGATTTGTCATGTTGAGGTTTTTTCTTGCTTGCTGAATTGGTTACTGTAGTTAACAGTTGTAATACTATTTAATGCAGTTTTTGTTGAGTGCATGTGTGTGTGTGTGTATTATATATATATGTATGTGTACACACACACACAGAGTGGATGGAATAAGAGGTTTTGGCATTTTTTCCTTAAGCCTCTTTGAGTAGTTATCATACCAGAATACATATAAATCCATGACCTTTTTATAGCCTGGACTATTATATATGGGTAGTAAGTGGACAACATTTTGGCAAGGTCTGAAATTCTCAGCAAAGCATGTATGTGACATGGAATTTACAGAAAAAGGTCAACGTTTTTACAACAAAAGGGGTTTCCTTTTTCCCTCCAAATGAAACTTGGATTCTCTGGTTAGAGTCTCAAACACTAAGCTCTGGGAGCTCCTTTAAGAAAGAATGGCTCTTCAGGTTGAATAATGCGTACCTACACTCTTTAGTTGTGTTTTGTTATGAGGATATTTCTGTATCCTAAGGCTCATGTTGTGTTGTGTACTTCTACCCTTACAATTGCATCTGCTGTCAGCCAGAACAGAAATATTATGAAGCAATCACTGTAGTTGTTAAGAAGGATAAAATTCAAGTCCCAAACTCAAATCCCAATTATAGTAAAGACAAGTCCTAAGGCAGAGGCTTGGAAAATGAACTTTTAATGCTAGATTGGCTATAGTTAATCAAAAGATTGGGGGCATTTTGCATTAGGGAAATCTGGGTTTGATCCCTATATCTTTAAATCTACCATGAACTTTATAGCTGAACCTTTCAAAAATTCCTGTTTGTGAAGATGTCATCTGTAGAATTATAAGTTAGTAAGTTATACTTCACCGTTTTCTTATTTACATTTTAAATTAATCTCCAACCATTATTTTCAGTGAAGTCAAGGAAAAGACCAGCATTGACTTCACGAAAGTTTTTTCAGACTCTGTGAACAGAAGTTTATATTAGGGAACAAACCAGACACAGCGTTTGTATTTGGGAAATAATTAACTTTGGTGGAAGACAAGATTCAGCTTGACCAAAGTAAATTGAGGAAAAAGTAGTTTGAGCTTCTAGCACCAGTAAGTACAAAACAACAGGGAACTGGAAAAACAGGGCTTTTAAGGCTTGGAGAGATTATGACAAAATAAATCAATCAATCTGGAAAGGTTGAAACCCAGGATACATCTACACTGGTATTAAAGACTTGGCTATAGCCCATGCAAGCATTCCCACACTGGTATTTATTTAGCAGAAATAATAAAAACTGTGAAGACATAGCAGCTCAATCTAGCTGTTTAGGTGGTTCAAGGGATGTGGGAAGGCTTGCTGAAGCCCAGCCTGCTTTACTGATATTAGCACCTGGGTCTAGCTAGGTTGTAGGAGGATTTGCACATATCCTGAGTGCTTTTTCTGTTTGAGTTAGTCATCAGCAGTCTTTCAATTTGAGGATGATCTCTACCATGGCTCATTGGTGGTTTTTCAGATGACTTAAGAATCCAATCCTTGAGCCAGTCATACATCCACAGAAGTTGCAGGTCTTTCCACAGGGGACTGAAGGCTTCAGCTTAGGATTCCTCTCCTTTTCCTTCCTTTGCTCTCTCTTCTCTGCTTCGAGGGCAAGATACTTTACCTCAAAATGGTCTGCCACTTGATGAAGGTTGCAGCACTATTGGAGTCGGTTGGCAGCCAGCTCCTCTCAAACCTTGATGACAGCATATCTTGAGGTATACAGTGTGTTCTTGTAGTATTTCCTCTGGCCACCACAAGATCTCAGGCCATTACTAAACTGGGAGTATAGCACTTCTTTTCAGAGTCAAGAATTACGCATCTATATACAGAACTGTCCCTTGGGTAGGTCGAAATGGGGTTACCGTCCTGGGCCCCACACTTTGGAGGGCCCTGTGGAGCCAGGTGGAGCGGCTGTAGACCCTCCCATGAGGCCTGCCTGGAGCTGGCAGCTCATCCCTGCTCCATGGAAGAAGTGTCCGGCCGCTCACTGCCCCCTGCCCTTCCCCCCCACCTGCTGCATGCCACCAGCTTCACATCCACTGAAGAGCAGCTTGTCTGGGATGCATGCGATCTGCTTGGCCCTGGGCATCAAATGTCATTGCTACAGCACTGCCGTGCCTTCCTTTTGTTCCACAGCCCTGTGCAGTGTTAAAGGGGCCCCACACATGTTGATTTGCCCGGGCCCCACACTTTCCCTAGGGTTGGCTCTGTCTGTACACAATATCTGGACGAATAATGTTGGTGCTTGAGGATCTCTGACTCAATGCTAATAACATTGGCTTCAGCAAGGATGCTGGCATTTGTGTGGTGACCTTCCCGTTAAAGGTGGAGGATTTCTGGAGGTATCATTGATGATACTTCTCCAGGCTCTACTGTTAAGGTAACAACAGTAGGTCATCCAGGTTTCATATCCGTAGAGGAGTGTAGGAATGATGACTGCATTGTAGACTTGGATCTTGGCATCTTTCCAGACATCACAATGAATAAAGATGCACTGAAGCAATTTCCTAAAGAAAGCACTTTTGTACAGCATCCTGTTCTTGATCTCCTCATCAATGTTCACTCTCTGAGACACTGACTACTGAGATAAGGGAAATGCTCATCTACCTCTAGGGTCTTTTCCTCAATGGTAATTTGAGAAGCAGGGTCACATTCATGGCTCAAGGTAGACTGAATCTTTTTGATGTTGAGGGAGAGGCACAAAGTTGGATAGGCTTCTCTGCAAAAATCCTGTGCAGTCTGGAGGTTTTCCTTAGAATGTGCAAAGATGGTACAGTCATCAGCATATCCAAGGTCAAGGATTGTTGTTTTGAGTGTTTTGGTCTCTGAGTGAAAATAATCCAGATTGAAGAGCTGTCCCTCCATTTAGTATTCAGTATAAATTCTGGAAGGAAAGCAGTCCTTCACAAGAACCAGGATGACTGTCAAAAAACAGAACAGAACTGGGGCAATGACACATCTATGCTTGACCCTAGTTTGGATGACAAATGGATTTGTCTCTGATCCACTACAAAGAACAGTCACAGTCATCTGATTGTAAAGTAGCCTCAGGACCTTGATGTACTTTTCAGGACATCCAAATTTGAGCAGTACTTTCCACACAACTTCCTAACTGTTGGAATCAAAGGTCTTAATAAGGTCAATGAAGGCCATATACAGGTCTTCATGTTGTTCCCAACACTTTTCTTGGACCTGGCAGACAACAAAGATCATGTCAGTTGCCACATGGAATGCTCTGAAACCACACTTAGATTCTAGAAGGACTTCCTCAGCAGAGGTAGAAGATGGTTAAGGAGGATGTGGCAGAGGATTTTCCCTACTGTGAAAAGGAGGCAAATACCTCAATATTTCCCCACACATATATCTCCTTTTTTGAAGATCGTCATGATGATGGGATTTCTCAGGTCCCCAGAAATCTCTTTGCTGTTCCAGATTTGAAGCTAATAGTGCAAAGGGGAATGTGGCATATCAAGTTACAGCAACTTATCGACTGCTAATACAATTGCTTGATGGATTTAATCGTATTGTATTGCTCCACTGTTGTTTTCCAATGTGGTTACTTTCAGTCCACTCTCACATGAAGGAAGCTATTTCAAGTAAATTCATTAAAATACACTTATTCAAGCTATCAGTTATATTGAAGAAAATGTATTTAATAGTTTATAACAAAAGTTTAAATACTAAGACCTGACTGCAAGTATAAAAAAAAAATTACAAATTTAGGGGGAAGGGAGGAGAATAGTGGAAACTCCAATATTCTCTATCAAAAAACATGCTGAGAGGTTTGGTTTTTTTAAAATGTCTATTATTTGTATTATTCATTGGTAAGATCTACCATAAGGAAAGGACATTGTTTTTATTTGTTATGTAGGATAAAATCATATGAAAAGAGAAAAAAAATACAAATCTCTTATTACTCACCATCTGTTTATAATAGCACTAGGGATCTAACCTTTCCTCAGGGCGGTGTGATTCTTACTATAAAATAATTGTATTATAAAAGCTTGTGATAAGTAGCATTTGATATTGTATCACTGTCAGGGAACCTGAAGATCCTTATTTAGAGATACTGGGAAAGACCATAGGAAAGGAGAGTTGGAAGGGACCTGACTACATCATCTCTACTCAAGGCAAAATCTTCCCTGACTACACAATCCCAGCCAAGCATTTGTTCAACCTGGTCTAGCCAATTTTCGGGTATAGAGATTCCACAACCTCTCTAGGTAGCCTGTTCCAGTGCTGGATCCCTCTTATACATGGTTCTGTCAGGAGAGTTATGTGGCAAGTGCAGGGATCCCACCTCAGTAAAACAGCTGGGTATTCATATCCCACTCTGCCACCACATGTGGCGAGCCAGTAGGGGGCGCCCCTGCATTGAGCCGCCCACCTCCCTGCGCCCGACCACCTGCCAGGCTCCGAATGTCTCCCTAGGGGTGCCTTATATCCGGCCCAACCCCTAGCACATACGCTAGCCTGGGGGTAACGTCGCCGCCACCACCCTGAGAAGAGACTGTCTCGGCCCTGTGTCCTCGGGGAAACACAGACCTAAGAGTCCTATGGGTACTCGGGGCACATCCCCAAGTCAGGGGGCAAAAAGTAAAGTCCCCCTTAGTCTGCAGACCTAAGGGATCTCTTAGGCATAATTTAGACCCACCCCTTAATAAGTCTCCCACACCAGTCACAAAGGAAGACTTTATTGGTTACAGGGGTAGGGTGAAAATAGGGTGCAAGATTGAGCAATATCCTAGAAATCCTAAAGAGCAAACAGTCTGGCTGTGGTAGCCTTTTGATCACACATCTGAGTTACTGCCAGCTAGATATCTATCAGGTCTTGAGTAGCTTACTCACACACTTCATCCAGAGGCTGGTGAGATCCTTTCTAGCATCCGGCTGTTCCTGGTTCATGCGTTTTTGGGGAAGAAGGCCCTTTCAGATGTTTATGCTCCTCTGAGTCCCCCTCTTATGGCTCCAGTCTCACCTCATGGCCGAAGAGACTGCCTTCTTGCCCGTCCTAACTTATATAGCCCCTGTGACCTCATACACCTGGTCCAGTGGAGGCCAGCCCCGGTTGGCTGTCAGCCAACCAATTTGAAATACATCACCTGTTACCTGGCAGATCCCAGCCCATCAGGTAGATGCCCCTCACCCAGGTACCAGTCCCGTAGGCAGAGGGAGCAGGTTTCCTCCCTCCCTCAGGAATGCAGCCAGCTCAAGTTACCTAAAGAGACAGGGTAAGGGTGTGGCCTCCTCTGCTGAGCCCACCCTACTCACATGGTCACAGCACAGAGATTTTATCACATTGTCACAGGGCAGAGATTTTGGGGAGAAACCAAGGTGGCTTTCTGCCACAAGTTATATTAGCTGAATATAGTTATAGCAGGCTGAAGTTCCTGAGTTATGGTATCCCATAACTCAGTAGAAAGCAAGCAACACCTATGAAGTTATTTGATGGTTTTAAATCTTCTTCTATTGCTATTATCTTGTTTAAGTCCCATTGTACACCAGTCCACTTCTCCATGGGATAACATTCATATCACTTAAGCTTTAAAGCCATCTTAACAATAACAAAAGAGAGCAAATGTGAGTCCCACTGAAGAAAAGTAAAAATGAATTCTTTGTCCTGATATTTTTAAAGTCAGTATTTGCTGTGGACTGTCTGGGAACATTATCATTTACCCTTTAGTTCTGTCACCAGTGTGAATACTATGAATGGCAGCATCAGTATTTGTATTCTGGGGAGATAGACCAATGCCCTCCAGCATTGCAGTGGGCCTTTCTTCATAATTCTATAGCTGTGAGGAATGCCATCTGCCATGGCAGGTGAAAGGGATGCCCTCTAGCCATATATTCTTTTCCTGCTGCTCTTCTGTAGAATTTGTCTCTGAACAATTTGATTTATTTCACTTCACTGTTTGTATTCCCTGAGCACATTTTTATGTGCAAAACTCTTTTCTGTGTGACTAGGGTGTCTCACTAAGTGCCCAGCCCTGAACTATAAGTTGATAGGAGATAAAGTCACTAAATACTTTGCTTATGGGGACCTTTATTTCTTAAATAAAATTATGATGCTGCCTTGTGATTCTCACTGGTTCTTTTAGAGGTCAATACAAGTTTTCCTAGGTTAGGATTCTTCTCTTGAAATGAATACTCCTTTTTTCTGTATCTTGGAACACCTTTATTTTTTCTTAACAGGAACAACCTTTTGAAAAATGTTTTTGAAAAATGCCTTCCTCCACAATTTATACATCCTTTGTATTATGTATGGGCATTATTCTGCAAAGGGAGTCATGTAAGTGAGCTCCTGTGCCCAGAAAGAGCTTTAGTGGAGTCAACAGTACTTTAGCTGGGTGCAGGTGCCCATCTGCATTATTCTTTTTGTAGATTTAGGATCTATGCTTGCCCATTGGAATACTGCTGGAAGCCAAAGTAAGAAAGGTGTTTGATAGGCCTGTGTGAATAGGGAAGTATTCAATTCAGATTTGGCCGATATGGAGGACAGTGATTCAGTTTGGAGATTTGGATCACTGTCCTGAATTGATTCAGCCAATCGGCTTTGGAAGATCTGGTGTTCAGTCGGAGAGATTTGGTGACTGGGATTGGCTGGAGAGAAGCAGGCACAGCCAGGTGGCTCCTCCAGCTGCACCTGCCTCTCCCCGAGTGAGGGGAGCTTCAGGAAAAGCTCCCATGACTGCCCTGCCTGGCCTTATCCCCTGCCTGGCCCCAGCCTAGTTCTGGCACTTAAAAAAAAAAAAAGCTCTACACTCACCAGCAGCAGCAGCGGTAATTGGAGCCTCTGGGCACTCATGGCAGAGCCCACCCATGTAGCACAGGGCAGTGGGGATCGCCCCCCCCCCCCCCCGTTTGGCACCCGCATGGCAGCTGTAGCATCACCTGGGTGCAGTGTGGCTCAGCAGGGTGCTACTTGCTGTCTAGAAGCTGGGGCATCTCCAGAGGTCACCCAGAGCCCAGCAGTGCTCAGCCCCAGCAGCCCTAGCTCCCAGACAGCACACAGAGTCCTGTGGATCATACTACATCTTAGCAAATATCAAAGAGTAAAGTGTTATGGTAAAGTCATTTGTTGCTAAATCCTCATTACTTTTACACAGAAATGATGAACATCCTTTGAAGGATGGTGTGTTGAAAAAGTTCTATTAGTTCAAACGCTGGCTTGCATCCATAGATGCTTCTCAAGCAAATCCCAGGATGTCATTCTCCCTTTGTACTCATCCTTGGTGAGGCCACAGCTGGAGTTTTGGGCCCCACAATTCAAAAAGGATGTGGAGAAACCTGAGAGAGTCCAGAGAAGAGCCATGAGCATGATCAGAGGTCAGGAAAACAGACCTTACAATGACAGGCTGAGAGCTATGGGGCTCTTTAGCCTAGAAAAGTGTAGACTCAGGGGTGACCTGATAGCCACCTATAAGTTTATCAGGGGTGACCACCAGTTTCTGGAGGAATGTTTGTTCACCAGAGCGTCCCAAGGGATGATGAGGTCAAACAGTTATAATATACTGCAAGACCGTTTCAGGCTGGACATAAGGAAGAATTTCTTTACTGTCTGAGCCCCCAAGGTCTGGAACAGCCTGCCATAGGAGGTGGTTCAAGCACCTACACTGAACACCTTTGAGGGTAAATTGGATGCTTATCTTGCTGGAATCCTATGACCCCAGCTGACTTCCTGCCCTTTGGGCGGGGGGCTGGATTCAATGATCTTCCAAGGTCCCTTCCAGCCCTAATGTCTATGAAATCTATAAAATCTATGAAAAAGCCTGTGCAGAGAATAACTAAACTCCTATTTATTTCATACAGAATATGCCACATTATATATTAGCAGTTCTTAGTAACTCTTAAATTATGTTCTTACTTCTTTCTTTCATATTATAAGCATTGTCTTTCTTGATTATTGACATGCCTACCATATTTAGGATCTTTTCTCCTCAGAAATTATGCATGGCATAGCCTTTTATTTGTTGTTTAGGGAATCAGAGTTATTTTTTTAAATGGAAAAAAGACTGCAGTCGAAACCTTATTCTATGAAGAACAGAATAATAAACATATGGCATAAAAGAGTAAGCTCTTGGTATAGTCTCTTTGTATATTTGGAAGAATTAGGTTAGCATAAATCTTCATTTTTTCCTCTTGTTTTAGACATTATATCGTGTTCCCTGTCACACGATTTGAATTCAGAATGACCTCATGTTAAATTTGAAAGATACAGTTCACCAGTCTGTATACAAATACCCAGCAATTATTCTGAAACCAAATACATTCTAGAATGCCAGTGTTACCATAGTCACAAATAATCCTAGTACTGTAGTTGGAATTATAAAGAATCACCCAGCCAAAGGAAAGCATTCCTATTATGTATTTATGAATGTCCTATAGCTTGCTGAATATTTTGAGATGATGAGGAAGTCTCATTCAGTATCAACATCATCAATTATTTTGTATATTTTGCATTTGCTAATTGGGCTGAGGTCCTATTTTCAGATTTCTTATGCCTCCCCAGTTCTCCACATATCCCTGGAATTTTCAAGACATTTCATTTGTAGCACTCCCTTCTGACAGTCAGTCACCTTGTATTTATATATATATTTTTTTATTTCAAGTGCCAATGCCAAACTCAAAATGTTTAATTTTGGATCAGTTCAGCAAAACATGAAATCATATTACTTTATGAGCATATTGCTTCATAGTTATTCTGTCTCAGGACACTATTCCTTTTAGGGGGATAGTCTACCTGGAGGATTCCATTTCCCAGAATGGCCCATAGATTTTCCTCTGGCCAAACTTCATGGTGTATGATGAGCCCATGACTGGAATGTCAGGGGAAATGTATACCTTTTATGAAGATGGGCCCTAGACAAGGAAAGGAGCATCAGGCTTGAGAATTAATAGCTTCTGCGAGGTTTGAGGCAGCATTGTAGAGAAAATGCAATTTAAAATTGAGTTTCCTTGAGTTCAGTCATTCAGGTTGTTCAGTAATGCTAACCAAACTAAAGCATTTCAGTCTGGGAATTGTCAAAAGGGTATAAAAAAACTTAGAAAATGCAATGTCAGTATTTTCGTATTGAGATTTTTTTTTAATTTCTATTTAATGAAACAAGTCAAACTTTCAAATGTTCTTCCGCATTTCAGATTATAGAACATTTTGAAGTATCAGGATTTCCCACATGGCCAAGATTCACGATTTCTCTCAGGTCTAGAGTCATATACAATATACAGGGTTTTTCTGCAATCGCAAGTATCTATCTATGTAAAGCACACATAACCATAGTATGTGAGTACTTTACAATCTTTAAGTATTTTCCCTGCAGCATCCTTGTGAGGTAAAGGAGAACTATTACCTTCATTTCACATATGAGGAACTGAAGCACAGAAAGGCTAGGTAACTTGCCTAAGGGCATACAAATGTCCAGAGTAAAGCAGAGCATTAAACCTGGCTTTTCAAAGTTCATGGTTAGTGACTTACCTACTGCTCTACCTTCTGTAAGCATCTTTTTATATATTCACCATATTTGTCCCCAGATATGCTATCAATCCTTTTTTAAGGACTTTATTTATTAATGAATTCAGCTTATAAAATAACAGATCCAACAATTCCCCCAAAATTTACACAGTAAGAGATACCAAACTTTCCAACAGCACTACCACAACCCAAGTAAATGTCCACATTGTTCTTATGCTGTTTTCCCCTTCCCCACCCAGTGTTATCACTGTTTTCAGTGGGACTTCACTATATTAATTAGGGAATTGGTAAATATTTTTTGAGTTGGGCCCATGTAGAGCCCATGTACTTTGGGCTGCATTTTCAAAAGGGTTCGTTTTTCATTTAATCATCTGAATTCAATAACCATGTGAAATACTAGGTGTTGATCACTTTGTAAAAATATTTAAATGTATATGTTCCTAAATTGTGGTATACCTTGGTATATGTGATCATTCACCTAGAAGCCTGCTCATACAAATTTGCAATTCAAATAGGGGTTAGTGAGTACTAAACTATTGTAGTCCTTTATCTGAAATGATGGACTCTGCACCCAAGTATTAAACTTTGTTCTTTTTGCAACTAAGTGTTTTCCAATTTCTAGACAGTTAAGCACTGTGTTAAAGACACCTGGAAGTGCTGAAAAACTAATGAACAATAATAGTCAATTGAAAGTAAAAGTTAGTCATAAAAACCTTACTGTGACTTGGTCTACGTGTAAAAATGTAATGATTATCCTGAGGATTGTGTTTGTAGTTTAATGTTAGTACCTGGCCTTAAATTCATAATTAAGTATTTATTTCAGTAATGGGATTCAGTTACAATGTTCGTATCAAATCAAGGTTATGTAATGATTGTAACGAGAGTTTGGAATACAGATGGCCAAATAATTAAATCTGTTCAGTTCTATATTTTTTCAACCTTTGATGCCTTTAGTTTTCAAAAACTTGTAAGTAACTTGTATCTTATTTTTGTCAGAAGAAACAAAATATTATTTTTCTATTTTATATACCACCTAAAGGCACCAACTAGATCATATCCCCTTTGTTTTGTGCTGTACAAATGCTTAAGAGATCGACTGTCCTGAGCACTTTTCACTCTAAGTACCAAGGCAGAGGATGAGAGGGAAAACAGAAGGATACGACATGCCTGAGGTCATCTATCAAGTAAGTGGCAGAACCAGGGTTATGACCTAGACCTCTTGGCTTCCAGTCCAGTCCACACTCCTTTCCTCTGTAGTTCTTCTCATCTGTTCATAGTAAGGTATCTAATTTCCTGTCACTTATACTAATGTAATTCAATTGTCTTCAATGGATTTAATTCTGGTTTATATTGGATTCAGGCTGGATACTCAGTGGCCACAGCTACATGAGACGCTGACTGTACGTTGTTACTGTGCAGTCATTTAGTACTTGCATACACAAATACTAAATGAATGTGCGGTAACCAGAGTTACTATGTAGTAGCATTCCCCAAATGGCTTTTTGGTGATGCTGATTGCACAGTAGCTCATTACTACTGCGTCATAGTGTTGTGCCATGCTTCATGCCATGTGACACTATTGCGCAGTAGTAACAAGCTACTGTGCAGTCAGCATCTCATGTAAATCTCATGTCATCTCATGGCCAAAGTATTCAATTGCCTTTAGAAATGTAAAAACATTGAGCTTGGACTTTTCAAAGTAGTTTATCTTTGCCAAATTTGACATTAGTGCATCCAGATTTTGGGATGTGCTTATTCGGCTCTCCAAACCGAAGTATTTTGCCTGAAAACTCAACTTTCAATTTTATAATATGATTAAGTGCTGTAGATAAAAGTAATGTTGCACTCTACCTTTTCCTGCAAGTAGCAAAAAAAATCTAGATTTCCCAATTTAAGTGATAAAACCTGTGGAATAACTTTAAATATTCATTTCCTGAAGGACTCCCAGGATAAATCCTAGAAGTCTTTCAAGAGCCTTAAAATATCATCATTTTGTACTCAAACTTCAATTTCTGGTTCTCTAAGCTTTGTTTTTGGCAGTCAAGGAACTTGGTTCAATGGATGTCATAATGATTTTCAGCTCTCTACAATATTAATGCCATATTATAGCATCTTCAGTTCACTTTTATTGAAGAATGCTGTTTAGTGAGTCAAGTTCAGGTAGTGTTTTCACCAGAAAAAAAGGGGAAATAAAATGTCCTATTCTTTTTTCAAACATAATGATTTTCATTAATATTCCCAGTATAATGTATTACACTGGTGAACACAAGGTACACCAGGCCAGTAAGTTGATTTAATCATTTTCCTGGAAAATGATTAAATCCACCATATTATAACTATCCATTGTCCACAGAAAGGCACCAGCCAAACTAAAGACATAGAAAAATGAAGACTGTTAAATGGAAGAAGTTGTGAAAGCAAGTTTACGTAACAAGTTTACCTATTCAGCCACTGAGGCTTGGAAAAGCTTAAAAACTAACATGTACAATGATGCTGTAACAGTGTTTGACAAAAAATGTAAGAAACATGCAGACTGGTTTGAACATGCACTCTGAAACCCTTCTACCAATGCTTAAGAACAAAATGACAGCACTAACCAACTGAAAGAAATCTAACACCATAACCCTGGAAAATCTATGAAACGCTCAAAAAATACAAAAGGAGGCTAAGAGGTATGCCCAAGATTTTTGGCTGACACTTTGTGATGTTATTCAGAAAGCAGCTGATTCAGATAATAGCCATGGGATGTATGAAGGTATCAAACCAGCAGCTGGTTCAGTCAAGAAGAAAACAGCTTCACTGAAAGATTTAAATGGAAATGTCCTTACTGATAAACAACTCAAGCATTGGATTGATTGAACACTATAGAATTATATACATCAGTGAGAATGAAATCAAACATGAAGAGCTCGAAGGACTACCGCAGTTAAAAGTTATGATGGATTTGGACAATGAGCCTACATTAGAAGATTTCAAAAAGCCATCAATCGATTTCTGGAAACAAGGCATCTGGCAATAACTGCTTGCCTGCTAAAATCCACATATGTGTCAATGATGAATTACTCTGAAAGTTTCATGAAGTTATACTCTGCTGGAAAGGGGAAGCAGTACTGCAAGATATCAAAGATGCTCAGTTTGTGCAAGTATACAAAAACAAAGGGGATAGAAGAGACTATGTCAAATATAGAGGTATTTCCCTGTTGAACATCACTGGACAAATTGTTACTTGCATCATGCTCCCAAGGTTGCAATCTCTAGGTGAAAGAATCTATCCTGAAAGCCAATGAGGTTTTTGCTCAGGACAGTCCACCATATATGAGATATTTTTAGATAAGCAACTACAAGAGAAATTTAGAGAAAAATGAATACCACTTTAAATAGCCTTCATTTGTCTGGCAAAGGTGTTCAATACAGTCAACAAATAGGCCTTTTTACTGTTCTGAAGAAATGGAGTTGTTCCCCCCAAACTGTTGAACTTCATTCACCCATTACACCAAGGTATGAAAGCAACTATACTGTATGAAAACAAAGACTCAAATACCTTTGATGTCAACAACAGGGTGAAAGGGGCGGGGGGGGCATGTTTTAGTTCCTGTGCTCTTTAACAGCTATTTTTAATTCCTGCTTCTTTGTGCATGCAAGAACAGCAATGATGACATTTATCTTTAACCAGACTAGATGGAGGCCTGTTTAACATCACAAGGTTCAGAGTGAAAATCAAGGTGAAAGAACTGGTTCTGAGAGACTTGCTGTCTGCAGATGATGCAGCTCTGGTTGCTCACAGATCCCTGCAAAATCTCTTAGACATATTTTATGAGTCATACAAGAGCTTCAGAATGAAAGTTAGTCTCAAAAAAATTGTGATCATGTACCAAGGGGTGGAAGAACCAATGCCTGACATCACTGTGGAGATAAATCTGTCAGTGTCATTAACAGTTTTTGCTACTTAGGTTCTATGATCAGCAGGAATCTTGACCTTCAGACTAACAGAATCAGAATAGCAGCTGGGAATTTTGGGATATTAAAGAAATGTGCATGGAATAATAGCCAACTCTAAGCTAAGGTGAAGATGTGAAACTTGTGTGCTATCTTCCCTGCTTTGTGGCTCAGAAATGTGGACTACATATGCTAGGCACATCAAGAGACTGAACAGCTTCCACATGAAATCTCTGGATAAGTTCCAGAAAATCAAGTGGGAAGACAAAATACCAAACACACAAATACTGGAGCATGCAGGACTGACAACTATAAACCAATATCCAGAAGAGGAGGTTGCAATGGATTGACCAGGTCAGGAGAATGGGAGGAGACTTTATCCATTAGAACATTTTGTGTGGCGAAATTCAAGACAGCTCTAGAAAGTGGGGTTGCTCTCTATGGGGGTATCACGATGTATGCAAAAATTATATGAAGTCATTTAACATCAATGTAGAAAGCTGGGAGGAGTATGCAGAGTCCTGTCCAATCTAACGGGAACATCTGGGACTGGATGTAGTTCAACATCATGTGGCTTTGATCCAGAAGATAGAAGCAAAGCAAGAAAGAAGAAAGCAGCGTGCTGTAAACTTGAAATCCAACTCAGAGAACACATGGATCAGTAGAACTTCTTCCAAGCTGGGCTGCTCTTGAATCGGGTTTGTTAGCCACAAATGGATTCATCTGGCATCTGACTAGACCTCTTACATGTACACTATGATCCAGAGGATTGCTGACTGTCTATGTAATTGGGATGTTTCAGGTTTCCTTCAGGGGACATTTCTGTATGCAAGGACTAACTCTAATCTGAGTCAGATCTCAGACTTTGGCCCCATGGGAGTATTCACATGAACATTAGAGTTCTTGACCCAGTAACACAGGAAGGAAGAATTTTCAAATACCCTCTATAACCTGGGACAAGAAAGCAAATTGTGATACACTGAAACTTTTGACCCCATAAATTATTCCAGCTAATGGATGTGGTTTGTTTCCTTGCAGAAGTAGCACAGGGTATTGAAAATCTTCTGCCTGCAAATTCCATTAACCTCTTGGCAATGCACAGTGATCACCTCTTGGATCCCCTGCAACTCTCCCATATGGCCCACAACAGTTTCCTAGAAAATGCCAACTTTTTGATGGAGTTCCCTTTAGTATATGAATCAAAGCAAAGCAAATGCTAAAAATGTGTCATAAACAGGCACTTGCTATTTTTTGTCTGGGCTTATAGCTCCTTTCTGTAAGTAGTCTGTGGGTGTGTCTGCATCAGTGGTCACCAACCAGTCAATCCCAATCAACGAGTCAACTGGGGAGCCCCTGACAGTCAATATCAGTCTGGAGGAGCTAGCCCCCCCAGACTAAGATTAACTGACACAGGTTTCAGAATTGGAAGTGGAAGGATGCACATGGGGAGCAGCTAGGACTCAGTCTGGGAGCCGCAGGACATACGAACAGCAGGATGCACTTGGCTGGGATGAGCCACGCTGCCTGCTGCTGGGGCCAGGCTGAGTGACTGGGACAAACCTGCTCCATGCACCCTGCCACCAGGTGAATGGGACCCTAGCTGGGCCGGGCCGGGACAGGGTCAGAACCCAGGTAGCTCATCCAGGCACACAGAGAGGCTCCCACCGCAGTGGAAGCCCAGGATCATGTGCCCCCCTGATCTTTGCGTAGGGTGAGGCAGCTGCTGCTGCATGCTGGGCTTTGTCTCCCAAGCCCTGCACAAAGCCCAGGGTGCAGCAACAGCCACCTCCCCCCAAACAGAGATCAGGGAGGCACATGCCCCTCGGGCCTACACCAGGGTACATGCAGCATTGGGAGCCCCCCCCATGTGCCTGGACATAATGCCTGGGCTCTGACCCTCTCCTGGCTTGGCCCAGCCTGGCCAGGTCCCCACTGACCCCAACACTGCCCCATTCTCTCTCTCACTGCGGGGCCTCAATCTGCCCCCTCCTCCCTGCCATACTGACCTGCTGGGCAAGAAGGCAGGGTGGGGCTGGGGGTGGAAGGGGCGGGGTAGGGGCAGGAGGTGGGGTGGGCAT
Organism: Crocodylus siamensis; assembly: GCF_052110815.1. NCBI lineage: Eukaryota > Metazoa > Chordata > Crocodylia > Crocodylidae > Crocodylus > Crocodylus siamensis. The sequence continues at coordinate 310,944,611 of NC_143395.1, forward strand.
GGTATATCTGGGATTGCCTTTTACTTCAAAAAGTGATCTTCACCTCAAAAAGGTTGGAGATCACTGGTCTACACAAAAACTCTGGTGCTTAATGCCCCAGGGTTTTTGCTTCCAGCCATGCTGTTTGAACATGCACCCAGGAATAAAAAACTCTGGAGTATATAGAGAGCAGCACATTGAACCCGGTTAGAACAGCTTTGGCTGGCAGCAGCTCAGGGATTTTCTGACCCAGCTTAACATACTGTTGAGGCAGCCCCTGCACTGAAATACCCTTGTGCTCCAGCCAGCTGGGCAGCATCTACACATGTGCTACTGCACATGAAAAAAGTCTGGAGCAGGCTAGTACCTGTATTTACAAATAGTAGTTTGCTCCAGCATTGATTAGGTTTGTGCACCCTAATAGGCACGTGTAGACACGGAGACATGTACTGCAGAGCTAATTAGCAGGCAGGGACTTCTGGTTTTCTCTGTTAAAAAAAACAAAACAAAAAACCAAGCAATTTTCAAGTTAAAAAATGTAACCCCAAATGCACATTTTTCCGTGATTAAAATGAAATGCCACTGATACACACACACACACATACACACACACACACACACACACACAGAGGGCTTAGTCCATCTGTCTGAGTGTCTGTCTGTAATGCTCTTTAAGAGTGCCGGGAGCCCAGAGCGACAGGGACGGCAGAGGGAGGGGCCAACTTAGGAAAAGCAGGAGCTGGAAAAGCACGCTCCCAGCTACTGTAGGGCTACTGTGAGAAGTCAAATATATATATACACACACACACACATCCTGCTAATTAGGCAGCTCCGCAGTAAATGTCTTGTGTAAACATACCCTGTGTTAGCATTCATGAGATAAAGGAAGGGAGTTTGGCACATATGTTCTCAGACCGTCTTTGGAAAGGAGGCAAAGTAATGGGCAAAACAACAGGGAATTGATTAAATGCTTTGGCTTTGCATTCTTGTGGAGTAAATTTCAGATGAAATAATATGCCAAGTTTTGCATAACTCCATCCTTCTCCCAACTACTTGATATCTGCATGTTTGCAGGTATACAGTCAAATCTGAGTTCAAAGTTCTGTGAAAAAGTGGAAGTGTTGGAAATATTTGTATCTGCATCCTATCAGGGACTAAAAACTATACCATATGACTTACTTAACCAAACACCATTGATAAACATAGGTCAAGGAATGAAAATGGAAGTGTCACAATAAACTGCTCATGATCAGTCTGTATATATATACTTAGAGCAAAAAAAAAAGTTTCTGACTCCTTTAATAGGGAATGCATTGGAGAAAATCATCTAAACGAAAGAAAAATACACCGAAATTGTTAGGTAAATTATTATTTTAAATCGCCTTCTAATGGCCTAATCATATTATCTCTGAAATCAGTGGGAATTTTGCCATTCACTTAAGTGGAAGAAAGATCATAGCTACAGTTTCTTTAAATAAATCATTTTGTTTGATAATGCTCACTCCACCATAAAGACCTCTTGACCTGTCAGTGAAGAACCCAGAGTGTTCTGAAGTCACACATCTATAATGGAAAATAAGGAAGGGATAAGGAAAAACCAGAGGGCTTTGTTTACTAACAAGGAGCAGTTTGATGTTGATTTGATCAAACACAATTGTGTCATGACACTATATGCCATTCATAAATCTTTCTTCAGGGTTTGAATATTTTTTATTCTAAAGAAAGGGTCAAATGAAAGTTGATAAGAAAATATATATTTTTCTTTCTTTCCACTTGGTTTGGGAACATGGGGATTATTTGGCATGAACTGTTCAGTTAATTCCTTAACGCCTCTATATTTTTTAACAGGATATATAGTAATAAGAGCAATAGATATTCTGGGGTCCAGGCATAACATTTGGATCATGCCCACATATTTATAGTCTGTGTTTTTTATAACAACAAAAACTTTACCAAATAATATGTTGATCTGTTACACTGCCCCTTTGTTCCTTTTGTATTACAACCCTTCCCTTCATTCATATTATTACCCTGAAAGTATTTATAGACTATGCTCCTATCCCCTTGATCCTTTCCTTCCCTATACTGCATGCATTTAGCTCACTTTCTTTTTTAGCTTGCCTTTACCACCTAATCACTTTGTCACCTTCCTTTATAATTCAAGCCTTTTTTCCAATACATTTCCTCAATGGCAGAGAGCAGAACTGCATTAAATATTACAATTGCAGTCACATCATGTCTCTGCTTCCCTAGTTTGCCCTGTAATTTTCATATGTATCCACAGCTAAGATACAAAAATAACCTTTTTTTCCAGAACAAAACACCTATGTATTTTTTATGTTTGTCTCCTGCAAAAATATAAGTAGGCAAGTCACTTCACTCATGTAAATAAGTCTATTTGAAATACATGACAGTAACATTATCCATGAACTTGGGCATTTCCAGGACTTGGACCTAAACTTGCCCTATTCTTTAATTCACTGCTTTCTAGAAGAGGGTGAGGAAACTACCATTAATTTATGTAGATTAATAAATATGTGCATGTACTTTGAGATGCATCATTTTTGTATTTTATGAATCTTAAAAATAACTTTTGAAATATAAAGAGATCTGCGTGTATAACTGCAATTATGCAGATTGGGGAGTGATGGCATGATGCAGAAGTTGGCAAAATATTTAGTTGAAACTTGCTCCACAAGAAATGCAAAACCAATGCGTTTCATCAGTTCCGTGTGGAATGGCCCATTTTTTTTGTTTCTTCTCTAAAGATAGAGGGGGAGTGGAATGCAAAGAAGCTGTGCAACATTATGCTTGATGTCTAATACTTTCTTATTTTCAGGAACATAACATAAGTAGTTAAGCCCTGATATAGAGGGGAATAAGTAATCATGACAAATGAAAACTAACTGCTCAAAAAGTGGTCACTCGTTAGTGTAGAAATTTATATATAGTTATAAGAAATAATAAGTATGCAGTGCCTCCCTTCACTATTTTTGAGGGGTAGTCTTGGGACCAAATCCATATTCACTTTTAAACATATGAGTATTTAATGAACTACCAAAACCACAATTTTACGTTTTTTGCAGAAAATGCAAAATCCAGCAGGGTCTGCAAAAAAAATGGCAGGCTCCATGACAAATGGTAAGCTCCATGATTTTGGCAGACTCACTAAAAAAAAAATGGGAAAAAACTTACTTGCAAGCAGAGAAAAGGGTGGGAAGCCTGAAGCATTGGGGAGGGAGAGAAAAAGGGAGAGAGGGAACAAACTGGAGGCTGAGCCTGTTACATAAGCTCATTATAGTAGCTAGTCCAGTGCCCGTCAGGGAAGTGAGAGGGTTTATATGCTGGCTTTTAAACAGCCACAGACATGCTCCTGCAGTATAGTGCAGGCTGAGGAGGACTGGGCATGAACAGTGAGAAGAAATTTTTCAAGAGAGCCAAATACATTTCAGTGCTGGACCATGTAAGGCAGTATCCTGCAAGGACCTTGCATGTAGATGGAGGCAGACTGTTCTGTACTGCCTACAGTGCAACTCTGGATGTGTTGAGGAAAATCAGTATAGATTGACACTTAGAGTCTGAGGCACACATGGAACAAAAGACTGCTGCATAGGCTAAAGGTCAGAGCAAGACACAAGTGATCATGCCCTTGCTCTTTAAAGGACCACAGAAAGCAGCTTGGCAAGGCAAGATGTGGCATTTTCCCGTCATGGAGGCTTTCACAGTGGTGAACATCCCACTGGAGGAACTTGATCATCCTAAATTAAGGGACTACTTGAACCTAAACATGCCAAATGCTGGCAGTTTTCCATCCTTCACCACAAGCTTCACCAAGACTACCTCCCTTCAAGGAGTGCTTCACATGTACAGTCCACAAAGTCTGCATTGGCAGAGTATGAATCCTTCTCTACTGTGGCTGATGAAGCCACAGACCCTCAAGAGAACTATGTGCTGCACATTTTATTTGTACCTGGGAGTTGGATACACTGGGACTTGCCTGTGTTTCAAACAGCCAATCCACCTCATGTCTATCTTTTTTTCTACCATGCCTCAGGTCATAGTGAAGTCAATTGTCAACTGTGGCTTAGACTTTAACAAGATCTCAGCATTCCTGTCTGACAATGCCATGTGCATGTACAAGGCTTTCTCTGATGTGCTCCAACGAATGCTGCCCAAAGTAGTTCATGTCACCTACAAGGCACACATTCTGTCTTTAGTAGTAAGTGACACCTAGTCCATGCAGTTCCCCAAAGTGGATATCCTGGTGTCCTCCTTCAAGAAAGCCTTCAAGCACTGTCCAGGCCATAAGGCCTGATACAGGGAGTCGATTGCCAGTCAAAGTGGGACTCATATGCTACTGTGCCACTGCCACCAGAGACTGGTGCCACTAGAGCCTGGCTTAATGTGGTCTGTTACCATACTGACCATATGTAGTACTACCAGAAGTTTGTGGGTGGGGAGCTGGAAATCACAAAGGTGACATTTAAGATCAAGTGATGTTTGTGGCTGAGCATGCCATCCAGTTTGTGGAGCTTCTAACATGGTTTGAAGGCTGGAAGGCTGTGGTCCATCATGCATACAATGAACTGATGGGTTTTTTTAAGTTGGGTCAAAGACAGGGCATCACAAGACCTGTCAAGCTGTCCTCATGAAAACTAGTGGAGATGGGACATGTTCTAGGCAATAGCTGTGAAGCTGAACCAGTACTACAGGCATGACTTGTCACGGCCATAATGGTCCAAATACCCAGCTGCCTCCTTCCTTAGTGCTGTTCACATTTTGGACCCCAACCTGGTGCTTTTGTTCTGAGTTGTGACCTCAGCTACTGAAATCAATCGCTAGATGGCAGAAAGAGCATGACATGAACATGCTGCTTATGCAAATGTTGTCAAGAAGTGCCAGATGCCTGTGCCTGTGTTTTGGGACTCTCTCTGTGACTGGTTTCTATGTCTCTATGCCCTGGCATAATGCTGCCTCACCATTCCAACAAACTCAGTGAACTCTGTGTGCACCATCTCAGTTTATGGACAAGTGTTCACCATACAGAGACAGAGAGTGTCTGCAACTACTACCACTGGATGCAGCATGATAGCATTTAACAGCTAGCATGAATTGCCTGTCTCAAGGTTAGCATTTACAATGTCCTTTAATAAAATGTATAGTGATAGTCAGGGATCCTGGTTTTCTATGATTTAAAAAAATCCCCAATTTTCAGTTAAAAAAGTAACCCCAAATCCACATTTTTCCTTGATTTAAATGAAATATAATATATATATAGTGGTGTTTCATTCACATAAAAGGTGGGAAGGGCCTCTGCCTCTGGTATCCAATAGTCACTAGTCTTAATTTTTCTGCAACTAGCATTTCAGGGATTTACGTGGTGTTATAAACCTTTCTGAATACAGTAAGATCACAGTGGAGCATAGCTGGCTAGAGCATAACCCCTCTTAGCATGTTTAGAAAGTCAAAGTGAGCTGTGCAAGGGAGGAGGAGTGGCTTTAGGATAGAAAATCTGTGTATGCAACCTGAGATGGCATTTCTGTGGCTAACTTTAGTGGTATAAGTGGATTTAACTACTTACGGTAAATTAGATAACAACCCTCAAAATGTTGTTTTCATTTTATAGATTGGAGATATTTTAATTATTTTAATTTATTTAATTATTTTTTAATATGAGGCATATAAATCAATGTCATAAGTTTCACTGATATGACTCCAAGATGATTTATTAGCAACAAAAAAGGTTGTTCAACTTAAAAAGTTCAATTGTGCTTAATTACACAGAGTGGACAAATAAACCACCTTGTATTCAGTGAACCACCAATATCTGGGCCTGCAAAATGCATGATGTATATCATACAGGAAGCTGAACAAGTCTAGGCTGAAAAATATGAGTCCACTTACATGGACTCTGAAAAGAATGAAGACAACTTCTAGGAGACAGTCAATTTGCTTGGTAACTATTAACAAGTTTCTCTTAGAAACTCATAAATATGCTAATTTTTCCATGGCAATTACACTTCCAAAGTTTTAAGAAACATTTTAAAAGTGAATGACTTTTACTGCTTTGAACAATTAAAAGAGGGTTATTTTGGGGCAGAGCATTTCACATCTATGCAGAGAGAGATTGTGTCTACACATGAAGCTACATCACCATAGAAATGTGCTATGTGATGCAGAATCTGTGGGCAAAAACCATGATGCTGCAGCTATGTCGCCGTAGTGACACACTTCCTCATCATAAGGCATCGCTACAGTGACGTGGCAGCTAAAAATAGCCATGCACCATGTGCACAGCACAGTACCGTCTCTTACTGCGCCATCTTTAGTACTACCTTTTGGAAATATTAAATGACAGTGCAGTAACAACGGTGCCATAGGGGCATGTGTAGATGTACCCAGACAAAGTTAGCCATATTAGCCAGAAATTAGGCAGGAGGCAGTGCTCTCACCTACAAAAGTTATGCTTTTCTGAACAAATTAGTCTTTAAAGTGTCACCCTGCCCTGCCTTAGGTCTATGCAAATCCAGCTATGAACAGCTTAGTCTCAGTACTTCTAGACTAGCTAAATATAAATCTGATGTTTCTGATATGGTGGGATGGAAACTTAATTTAGCACTCAACCTGTGTTAGGTTGCAGAAAGTGGAAAGGAAAAGGTGGTTCTAAGATACTATTATATAGCCACATGCATACTCAGTCTTTTTTATCCTTGGTTGAATAGTAACCAAAATAGAGAACACTTGGGGCATAGTGGATACTTACCAATAATTGCTACTTAGATTGGTACAGTTAGGTACAGTAGATGCTGAGCAAACTGATTCCTAGTGATATTGAAACAGACCTATAGTGCTACTAAGTATCTATGCCCAGGTTATCTTTGTTGGGCTTAGAAGAGGATATTTACAAGTCTAAATGTTACTTAATTTATTACATTTTATTATTTTAATTAAGTATTTGAATATTTGGTGTAGATGTAGTGAATGCATATATTGGTTTGAAAACATATATTTGGTGGTAAAGGAAACTGTACCTTTAGGGGATCCAATTTTCAGATGAGACTGCAAATAGTATTCCTGAGCATTAACACTTCCATGTTTACTTTTAGAAAGAAAAATGTTAACAAGTTGACCGGTCAAATTCCAATACATGTAAATTTGTTCCGCCTCCTATAGTTTCCATTCTTATTCAGTTGAATAAGATAGTCTTTAATAACTCCACTTCAAAAGTTGCCTATAATGATGTCAGACAAAAAAGACATCTATATTCTATAATTATACACGCACATACAAACAAACATCAAAGGACCTTACCCCAAATGTGTCTGCATTTCATTGCTGAGAGAAATGAACCATGTATGTACAGTGCAATCTTTGAAGTATATTTGGAAAAGAGGGGATGCAACAAAATGAAAGGCGCTAGTATGCCCAAAGTATTTGATAAATGAACATGTTCTTATTTAAATTTGAAATACTTCAGTTTGAAACCCTTAAAACTTCAGATGTATAGGATGTGGTTTGGAAATCTTTGTTGTAAGCGGGGATGGGCTTACTTTTGTGAGATTTCCAGGTGTTCTGATCTATGCATGTTAATGAGACTAAAGTGACCGTCAAATTTTCATTTAAATTGAATTTAAAAGGATAGTTTAAGACTAGTTGAAGATTTCAGCAACAAATAAATACAATAATTTCTCATGTTTGTCTCAGTTCTACAAAAGCATGACAATTACTATAATATATTAGAAAGCCTGTGTACAGCTGCGTGAAGATATGGGATCAGAGCTTCATGTACTAATGCATTCTGGCCTTAGATGGGGATGAACTGCTTTTCCTGTAATTTCATAAAACAGCTGATCTATGTTCAACAAGCTTAACTATGGATCTGTATGGTTTATTGCCTCCAAGGATTATAACTGCAATTTCAATTGCTGAATTAGGGATTACAAACTGTTAGGACAGCTACAACATAAAGATGATTTAGAGGTAAATTTAGACAAAAGGAATAGCTATTGTTAGATTAATTACATAAACAAGAACTCTCACTTGAGCAGATCAAGCATCTAGTGCTAACATCTGATAATTTTCCCATTGTTATCTGTATTAAGGAGTATTTGAAAGAGTTCTCTAAAGAAAACCAGGTCAATTTCCATTAACCAACTGAACTGATTTATCAAACACATTTAAAACTTCTTCATTCTCTACAGCAGAAACTGCTCAGGAAATTTCTGTCATGAGTCATGTGAGTCACCCAAAATTCACAAGAAAAAAATGTTGAACTATACACAAGCCCCCTGTGACAGAGTTAGATTGTGCTCAAGACAATGCTTTAAATAAAGTATGTCACTGTGATTCACAGATACCCCTGTAAGATCCAACCTCTTTTTGTTTCCCATTCTTGGAGTGGCATAGTAACTTAGGGTGGCTGTCTGTTTGTCTTTGTGGACCTTCGTGGCAGCCATATACCTGGGCATTTTTGGCCCTGCCTCTTCACTGCTGATGCATAAGCATGACAGACTGAATATGCTCAGTAGGATACGCATTGCCTGGGCACATATGCATGTACCTGAAAGCATGTATTGGTGGGGAGGAGAAAGGGCACTTGTCCTAGCCACAATGGATGGGTGGTTAGGGCATGTCTCCAGGATGCTGAAGACCTGGGTTCCAGTGCCTGCCTTTGCCCAGAGGGTCATTGTAACCCCATCTCTCTGACTTTTCAACGCAGTGCTCTAACCACCATGCCATAGGTAGACGTTATCCAGTTCCCTCTTATACATCCCATGGGTGCATCCAGACAAGCCCAGGCATGTGATATGTGGCACTGCAAACACGTTTGCAGCACTACATACCGCACAGCCGGAGTTCTCTGCACTGCAATGGCACACTGCCTGAGTGTGTGCTGCTCGGGTTTTTTTCACCCCTGAATATCCAGGAGTGAAAAAAAAAACCGTGGGAAAAAAAAAACCTGAAGTAGCACACACTCAGGCAGCATGTGCTGCTGAAAAGCAGAGCTAGGCCACTTGGAGCTGTGCTGAGGCTGATGGCCAGGCTCCACCTGGCAGGATAGCTGTGGCTGAAGCTTCAGGAGGCCCCCCAGGACCCTAGGTAAGGCTGCTCGGGCCAGCATAGTGCTGGCCCCAGCCTCTCCTATGCCACCCGGCACAACTTGCCACACACCAAAGCACACAGGGCACAGGTGTTCCCCAGGGACATGAAGTCACAGTGCAAGGTACGCCACCACTACTTGTCCCCAGGGAATCAAACATCCATGCATGTCTGGATGCGCCCCATGGGTTTATGCTGAATAGCATTATATAACTTAGAGCCCCTCTATATGTTACCTGTATTATGCAATTAACTGCATAATTTTTTCTATGATTAAAATGAAACACTACTAATATAGAAATATATATAAAGAAAGCTGTGTGCCTGGTGATCCTGTAGGGATCTACCCATTATCATAATTTTGTGCCTGATTTCCAGTGCAATTTAAATTAAATGTGTGGCCAGTGTTGTGGGACCAACAGTCAGCCCATGAGACCACGGTGTGGTGGGACCAGCAGTACAAGCCGTCAGACCACACCGAAGTGTGGAACTCACTCTGGTGTGGTCCCAAAGCTGAGATGGGTGTGGAATTACACTGGAGTCTTGAATTGGCTTTGGTGTGGTTTCACAGCTGGTCTCATGTGTAGGGCCATACAAGATCACCACGCACACAGCTTTCTATTTGCTAGTATCCTGGGCTTCTCCTGAACTGGCAGGTAAGGTGTGATTGGGATCTGATTCCCATGTGTGGCATGGCAAGAGGAGCAATTGTTGGAATAGATCCCTTTGCACCTTTAAACAAACATCTGCCAGCAGCCTAAGGTTGTCTGTCAGCTGCATCAGACTCCTAGAGTTATTTGGTCTGGCAACATGAAGCACTGTTGCCATCCGAGAAACATTTAGAAGATAAAGGGGAAAAAGGAGGGAAGTAAAATAAATAGAAAAGTTCATGAGAGAATGAGCTTTCTGCTTGACCTGGTACAAATTACCCTTCCTGAGGGAGGAAGGAGTAAAGACCCAGGATCTGACCCCTTATCCGAAGGCACTGATACATCCCTAAGAGACTCAGAAATAGAGACCTGCCTGCCTCTGACCCTGAAGATCTTGCAGCTGTCAGTGGGCATGGGGAGCCCTGTTATTTTTCCAGTCTTATGGAATATACTCTAGGAATACTGTGGAGAAAAGTCAAATTGAATTCATAAACATAGTATCGATTTGTTTTAAATAAACTGCCTGCAGGAAAAGGATCATTTCCATTTGCCTTTGGGCAGTGTTTTGTAATTTCAAAAACTTTTCCCCTCTGCAAAATGTGGCTGTGGTTCCTTATAGCTTGCCTTGTGCAGAAATTTTTACTTGTTTGGATTTTTAAGAAAAATAGTAATTTTCATATTTAAAATACAGAGACCTCTTTATTATGTTTTCAACAACTAAATCATCAAATAGCACAGTGCAATTCATTTGTAATTTCAGAGCTTCTCTAAGGAAAGAAGTAAATAGAATTGTTGCTAAATTCATGTAATGGACATAAGTTTCACTGAAACCTTTAACAACATGGAAAACTCTTTAAATATATATTTATGAAGATTAAGCCAAAAAATAGAAGCAAAATTATAATGTGCAGCAAAATTTATTGAAACAAAGACAAGGAGAAAAGGACTATATTTCTGTTTTGAAGAAGTTGGAATCCCAACTTCTGGTCCCTGCTTGCCTGGACTAGTTATCAAAAAACTAATGTAAAATATATTACATACCATGCTATAGCACAGTCTATGAATCTATGCTCACCCATTGTGAAAAGAAAGCCACCACCACTTCATTCTATAATGAATTGGGTCTTGTCAGTGAGTGAGAGGCATGCTATGAGAACTCCTATTGAATTGAGGCCAGCTGGGGATTTAGATGGGAAAAAAAAACCTATTTTCTAGTGGAGGTAGCCTTGACTTAGCATTCTAATCACAAGGATGGACATCTGGAGTTACAATGGACACTAGCACTAAAGGATCACATTGGACGGGCAATTTGTGCTGTTTACTAGCATTGTTAAACAGCTCAGCTTTATTGTCTTGAACTTTTGGCATGTAATTCCTGTGGTAAATCAAGTACATGTGAGAGTCACATATTGTTGTTTTTAATGATGGACAATAAGGATATATCTACATCCTACAATATAGTGTGATGGAGACACCTGAGCTAGCTCTATATGGGACAGCTTGAGTACCAGAAGTATTCTCATAACACAGCATCACTTGAGTTAATTTACCCTGTTTCTTTAATGTTGTTAGATTGTTTCTGGTACTGGAGCTAGCTTATTTAAAGACAGTTTGAGAATGTCTGCATTGTGCAGTGTAGACGTAATCTAATACACCCTCCCTGACACTCAATGGCTGAAAATTGGGATAATTTAAGAAGAAAGACCCAGCTATAAAAAAGTTTTATTAAAAAAAAAAAAGCAGAAAAAGGATCAAAAAGTTCAAGAAGTTAGGAAGAATGGAACTCAATGTGACTGCCTTCAAAGTATACTTCAGTAAAAGAAATCCAGAAAAATCAGCATTTAGCCAAGGAAAATGTATACATTTAACATACATTTGGTAACAGCAAAAACATCATTTATTTTTTCCATTAATGAAAAATTCCACCAAACTGAACTGCAAGCTGATTGGTTACATCATCACATACTTTACCAAACTTAATAATACAATGAATGCTAATTAGTAGTTACAGAGAAATTAAAATATCTACAGATGAGAAAAGATTGATTTTGTGCTGCAATTTGAAAAAAAGGTAGAGAATCATTAAGATTCAACATCCAGAAATATTGACTGGCATTCAAGTACCTAGCTCAATGTGCTCTTAGCTGGGTCCTGATGGTTGGATAGTGTTTTACTGTTTTAACTAATTCAGTGTCATCAATTTGTACTGCATTGTTACATAACATCACTACAATGAAATTATGTTGTAAGTGCCAAGAAAATATCTGGGACCTTAAAACACACCAAAATCTCTCTCATACTCACGGTGTGACAGTGAACTCCTGAATTTGAAAAAAAAATAGTACTTCACTCAGTAAAACAAAGCCAGGAAGACTAGCCTGCTGAAAGAGCCTGTAGCTTATGACAAGAACCAGATGGTCAGTACATAAGATGATATCAAAGGAGAATGGATCCAGCTGCATGGAACAGTTTTACCCAGTGTGTTGTTTGTTCCTTCATCCTTTGCAACCAGACAGCAGGTCTTGGTACCAATTGATGTATTTCTGGGAAACAGTTGTGACATTCCTTGAAAGGCAATCCAAAGGAATTATATAGAAAGCAGTTTCTATTCTTGGATTTCTAGAACTAGTATGACATCGAAAGAGCACGTGGCCTTCTGAAGGCTGCTTAAAATAAACAGTATGTTACTACTGTTTGTGCTCATACTTGTCATGAGCCTCCACCATTTGGAGAAATGGTTTCCTCCATTTCCCCACAAATTGAGTCATATCAGCTAGTGGCAAATGAAGATTAAGACCCACAAGAAGAGAACAAGGAACAAGTCTTAAGGGAACTGTGGCTTAGAGATTTTCTCTAAACCAAGAGGAAGGGGTAAACTTCATTATGCCTCAGACTGAACTTTGATAATATTAGTAAATTCCTGGATTACTTTGGTTTCGTTTATTGATCTGGTTAAGAGTTTGAGACCGTAGATGCCATCACAGTTTCTTGCCAAGTATATTAGAACTTAAGGTGAGGTCCTTAATTGGTTTCTGCTTTTCCTTTTGCTTTTTAGGAGACTCTCTTTGGGCATGTATAGTAACACTTCCCTTCAGATTAATAGTCAGTTTGGAGGAACTTGGCAGTTCTACATTTTTGGCAGTTCTAGATCTAGCCCTACATTTTAGCCATTTTTTTCCTAATGAAAATGTTTCTGTGATTAACAATGTTATCTGAAATGGCTCTTGAGAAGACTACTGTGGACATGCGCATACGCACACACATACACTAACTACAACTCCCAAAATGTTAGAATCGGTTCAGTTTTAGCAAAATTACACAATGCTTTGTAATGTGGATATGTGTATTAATATAGACTTTTACTTCTGAATACCACTGCACAGCTAACCAATACTTTTATTCCCAAAGACATAATGAGATGTGCAAAGTCAGGAAGGCTTTCATATATATGCATTCACTTTGGTTTCCCCTTTCAGACTGAAATGGGGATAATATAAATGGCAACAAAGATTAAACATTATTTTCTCTTTAAAACAAGTACTGAAGTAGAAAAACTGACGGCATCACATTGTTAAGTTTACCTGGTTCAGCTCTTTTAGTCTAGAAATGCAAAGTTATACAATCATATGAAAAGGGGACATGTATTTTAGGCCATCTATTTGATTTTTCTAGATTAATCAGAATTTAGGTTAATTTTATTGCTCAGTGTTGAAGTCAAATAGGATTATTTGTACCATTAAAGAGAGCCACGCGCATGATCAGAGGTCAGGAAAACAGATCTTATGATGACAGGCTGAGAGCCATGGGACTCTTTAGCCTGGAAAAGCGCAGGCTCAGGGGTGATCTGATGGCCACCTATAAGTTTATCAGGGGTGACCACCAGGATCTGGGGGAACGTTTGTTCACCAGAGCGCCCCAAGGGATGACGAGGTCGAATGGTCACAAACTCCTGCAAGACCGTTTCAGGCTGGACATAAGGAAGAATTTCTTTACTGTCCAAGCCCCCCAAGGTCTGGAACAGTCTGCCAGCGGAGGTGGTTCAAGCACCTACATTGAACACCTTCAAGAGTAAATTGGATGCTTATCTTTCTGGGATCCTATGACCCCAGCTGACTTCCTGCCCTTTGGGCAGGGGGCTGGACCCGATGATCTCCCGAGGCCCCTTCCAGCCCTAATGTCTATGAAATCTGTGAAGATAGCATGTTATTTATATTCTCTTGACTAGTATAATTCTGCAGAATGTTTTGCATCAAAAAATGAGTTGTTTCACTTTCTTTTCAAAGGAAGAGAGAGAGAAACTGGCTTCTTATTTGCTGTCAATTTTACATAGATTCACAGATTTACAGAAGTTGAGAGCTCTTCCTTTAAATCCTAACTCTTTTCCTTTAAATCTTAATTCTATCAGATATTATTACAATACTGTTCCCATCAAAAAACCCTCACCATTAAATAAATTAATTGTAAATATTTCAAATATCCACATAACAGTTTTGATTACAAAATCTGGCAATGTTTTGTAAATAAGCATTCCCGTAAGTTTCATACAGGTGTCTCTCTGATCTACAGGTAATTTTATTGCCACTGAGCTCTGCAATTAAGTCAATATTTAGAATTGTTTGTCTTTCAGCAATGACATGAAAGAGTCTTGTCTTTGTCTGACATGGGCTGTTCTCTACTTCTGATCAAGAGATTATTTTAATTTCTACTGCATAATAGCCTTATTAATAAGAAATCTGAACAGATCTAACATACAATTAAAAATTCTGATGGTTCTTATGCAAAAGCAATGCTGTTAATCTCTTAATTTTACAGTAGCCCTTTTAAGATGGTAATGGGGATTTTAATTGAAATCCAAACTTGAATGATAAATATATGTTTGGTATGAAAGAAAATAAGTCAGAAGAAAACTTTCTTTCTGTGTTTTCTTTCCCCTCTTTTTTTTCACATCAGATATTAATACAGCTCAAAAACAGTTTTAGCTGTAGACAGATGGGGCTCCTATAGACATGCAGCGAGGCTGCTCTGCCATGCTGTAAATCCAGCACATTGGAGCAGACTCAATTAATCGAATCTGCTGGAACACAGAAATTAACAGGCTCCAGCAGCCTCCAACATCATATGTTTCAGTGTCCCCAGGCTGAAAAATGGTAGTAGGGTGCTCTGGACTAAATCTGGTTTGATGAGCTTTAGTTCAAAGCACCCCACCACAATTTTTCAGTGCAGGGACACTGATACATGATGCTTGGATGATTTTAATCACTGTGGATCACTAATTAAAACACCCTTTTCCCCACCTTCTCAAACACATCTATAAATGGCAAGGGTGAGGAGTCTGTGTGGCTGGAAAAGCTGGATCTTACTTTTCCTATAATACTCCTCCATCTGTGGCTGAAGACTTTGAGGGCTTTTAAAAATGTAATTAATTTTAGTGTGGTCACATTTGATTAATGGTCAAAAAGAATAGCTATAGCCACTGACCTAGGAACTCATGATGGTAGGTGTACCTTTGAATCAAAGATGAAGCATACGGAGAGGCAAGAGTTTGAAAGCCAAAAGCAGTATTTTTCGAGTGAAAAAATAAATCAGAAAACAGGTAAGGACTTCAGGATATGGTAGAAATGAAACCATGCATTAGATTGTGTTTGGGGTGGATAGATTTAAATTCCATGCCTCCTCCCCTAAAAGTTCCCTTGAGCATTTAAAATGTCCATTTGCTACTAACAGAATCATTACTGCTTAAGTACTGTCAGACAATGCACTATTAAGACCAAAGCAGCTATGGAAAGAACTAAAGACTGTTCTGTGGATCATAGTTTGAGCTGCATTGAACTCTTACTGTTGCCAGCAGTAAATCTGTATGAACTAAAGGGAGGGAGGGAAAAGAAGAGAATAAATGTGGGGGGAAAACATACTTTATAGGAATACATGGATCTACAGGCTGTATAATCCCTCATCGTCCATATAGCATGGAATTTCTCACATTTGTAAATGGTTTTTATTCTGCAGTACACACAGGAGGATTCCTTGTATTACTGTAACAAACAGTCTTCCGTATATGATGAAGTTTACCTGTAAAATCAAAAGGATCAAGGGCTTAATCTAAAAAGCCAAGCGTTAAAGATTTAATTTAAACGAATTGGAAAAACCAAGTGTTAGCAGACCTATTTTGAGGATCCCCTGAATCAGAAGCGTAGGCTTTGTAGGCTTTATCAGCTACCTCTACTGATAACATAATAATGCTTGGACACCTGGATGACTCTGTATAGCTCACTAGGCAAAAGTTGCTGAATGATCTATGTGAAATAAGTCTCAGCTGTTTTCCTTCAGTTAAGTAGTTACAGCTCTTGTCTAGTGACCATATCCTAGGAAACATCACTATTGCCTCTGCTTCAGAACTTTAATAGAGGTGGTCAAAGATTTTCAAATTTGATATTTTTTTCTCAGAAGTTAGAGTTAATCAGAAATAAGATTTCTTTTCCAGATCTTTTGCAGTAGCAAAGACATTGAAAGTAAGATTTTAATTTTTTAAGAATTTTTAAATGTTAATCTGACACTTAAATATGAATTCCCCCTCCTCCCCTCACCCTTATATTTTCATGCATTGCTGCTGTTTCCATAATACAAGAAAGTTAAGGCAACATGTCTTTAAATGCAAAGCTCATGGTACTGTAGTGTCTCATTTAAACTATTTGAATGTGAAGACAAGTTGCCTATAGATTTACAACATATATTCTCTTCAGCTGATTTTTGTTGCCTTAGTCTAGGTCTGTATTATTAACTTCTTTAAAAATAAAAAAAAAATGAAAAAAAAATAAAACATTGAGTTTTGGACACGTATGAATTTTCTTACTCATAAACCCCTTAGTTGTCTTCCAGAGGCATGTCCTCCTCGCTACAGAGCCAGTACTTTAATAAAACCAGACAACAAAATATACAGATCCTTTTTCAGGGTGTACATTCATGAATTTGTCCCAGGAAAAAATTTGTAATTTTTAAGCAGAAATTTCAAAGCAAAGCTAAATTGTAAGGGAAAAGGTAAAAAAAAAAATTTTAAATGTTCAAATCCCCTAGTCTGAAGGCAAAGGAATAAAAAAAAATAGGAATAAAAATAGGAATGAAAATTATAATAGGTGAAAGGAAACTATTAAGGGTCCAAACAATCCTGCCTGGAGAATCTGTAAACTAGGAAATATGCAATGTGGCAAATGTGGATAAACTTGAGCAACTGATGCTTGTATATTTGTTGTAGATAAATAAAAAAAAAATTTAACCTTCTTGCAGGTAGTGATAAATCTCGTGATAAACTTGGGGAAAAGACCCTATCAATAAGGATGTATGTGGTTTGGCTTCAGGAAAGAATTTAAACACTTACCTTGCTCCACTTCTAATCAGAACTTAAATACAGTATATGCTTAAATTTAACAAGGCATTTAAATGCCATTGGTTTCCTTAGGATTTAAACACTGGCTCAGAATAAGCATGTGTGAGTGCATCTACACAGGATGCATACTACAGAGTTGCCTAAATAGCTCTGCAGTAAAGTGTCTCTGCCTGCATGTGCAGAGCTATTATGCCAGAGTAAACTAATTAACTCAGCCATAGGTTAGTACTGCCCAGCACAAATATTATCCTATCATAGAGTTATTTACCCTGCTGCAACACACATGTAGATGCTGACCGGGGCTGGCTGGGACACAAGGATGCTACAGCGTGGGGCTGCCTGCCAGCTAGCCTTGCACGATAGCACCCTCGTGCCCTAGTCTGCCTCTCTGCAGCATGTTGAGCTGAGGGGGAGCAGTTTTGGGCTTGCAGTCTGATCCCCCAGGGCCCCTGCAAGCTGGGGCTGTGCCACCCCAGCTGAATGTGCTGCAGTCTCAGGCACACGTGTAACACTGTGCCCAGCAGCAATAGATTCCTGGGCATGAATTGCGACTGAGTTTATTGCGTCACACTAATGTCATGTGTAGACACCCTCTGTCATGCTGCTTCTCCAAATACAGATGATTTCCTGAGTCAGAGCTAATATTTAGTAACCCATGAGCAGATGTGTGTGCTCTTCTGGTAACACATAAACTTAGAGCTTCAATTGCTTCTGTATTTTCTTCAGTACCTAAACAAGGCTTACTGAAAAATGCATTTAACTAGCATTTCTGGCGGGATTATGAGATTTATTTAAGAAAACAAGAGGGAGAAATTAGTTCAGGGTTGTCCAGCTTCCAAGCTCCTGGGTACCACATGCCACAGGGGCCATGCCAATCGAGACACAGGCTACTGAGCCATGTGAGCACTCCCCCCCTCCATGCTCCTTGCTTCATCACACAGGCAAATGAATACAGCCTCACCACCCCCACACTTCAGTGCGATTCTCTCTCCCTCACCCCTGCCATTACAATACACACCCTTGTAGATGCTACCACACCATTGCACCATACAGGTCTGATTCCTTCATCTGTGACTCCATATTCACCTTCAGCTTGCCAAGCTACACTATGCCCTGTGGAAGAGACTTGGGCTGCTGCTACAGCTGTGGGAAGGGGCAGCCAGGTAGCAGCTCAGGGGCTGTAACATAACCCCTTGCAGGCTGCTTGCAGTTCATTGGTCATGATTTGTATTGCCCTGTAACAGTGTATTTTAACAGGGCTTCCATCAGTGCTTATATATTGTGTTTAATCTGTAAAGGAGTGAAAAATGTTCACTATGTTTTAAGGAAAGAGAGAGTGGCGATGGGGAATATTAGAGAGAACAGGGGAGTAAATAGGTTATTGCCTAAAGAGGAAAAATATGTTAATCATAGTTTCATAGTTTCTAGGGTCAGAAAGGACCTGAGTAGATCATCTAGTCCGACCCCCTGCCATGGCAGGAAAGATTACTGCGGTCAAACGACCCCAGCAGGGTGTCCATCCAGCCTCCTTTTAAAGACCCCCGGGGTAGGAGGCAGCACCACTTCTCTTGGAAGTTGGTTCCAGATCCTAGCCACCCTGACCGTGAAGTAGCACCTCCTGATATCTAACCTAAACCTACCCTCTGCCAGCTTGTGACCGTTATTCCTAGTCACTCCTGGTAGTGCTCAGGGGAGCAGGGACTCTCCCAGTGCCTGCTTGTCCCCTCTGACTAGTTTGTAACAGGCCACTAGATCCCCCCTCAGCCTTCTCTTGTGGAGGCTGAATAGGTTCAGGTCCCGCAGCCTGTCCTCATAGGGCCTGCCCTGTTGTCCCCTGATCATATGAGTGGTCCTCCTCTGGACCCTCTCCATGTTGTCCACATCCCTCTTGAAGTGCAGCACCCAGAGCTGGACGCAGTACTCCAGCTGTGGCCTGACCAGTGCTGCATAGAGGGGGAGGATCACCTCCTTGGACCTGCTCAAGATGCATCTGTGGATGCATGACAAGGTGCGGTTGGCCTTCCTGACTGCTTCCCCACACTGCCGGCCCATGTTCATCTTGGAGTCAATGATGACTCCAAGACCCTTTTCCGCCTCTGTAGTGACAAGAAGGGAGTTCCCCAACCTGTAGGTATGGTGCCGGTTGTTCCTCCCCAGGTGCATCACTTTGCACTTGTCAGTGTTGAATCCCATCCTGTTCTCATCCGCCCAACTTTGTAACCTGTCTAGGTCCGATTGTAGCTTATGCCTCTCTTCTAGCATGCCCACATCCCCCCACATCTTAGTGTCATCAGCAAATTTGAAGAGAGTGCTTTTTACCCCCTCATCCAAGTCACTGATAAAGATGTCGTACAGTGCGGGCCTGAGGACCGAGCCCTGCAGAACCCCACTGCCCACATCCCTCAGGTCGAAAATGACCCGTCCACCACCACTCTCTGGGTGTGACCCTCCAGCCAGTTGGCGACCCAATTGACAGTGTAGGTATAGACACCACAGTCCCCCAGTTTCTTAATGAGAACAGCGTGAGAGCCAGTGTCGAAGGCCTTCCGAAAGTCCAGGAAGACTATGTCCACTGCTGCCCCTGCATCTAACGATTTGGTGATCTGATCATAGAAGGCCACCAGGTTGGTCTGACAGGACCTGCCACTGATGAACCCGTGTTGGTTGCCCCTAAGCATGAAATCCCCTGCTGGCCCCTCATGGATATGCGCCAGAATAATTTTCTCAAACAGCTTGCCTAGGATTGAGGTAAAACTAACTGGCCTATAGTTTCCCGGGTCTTCCTTCTTCCCCTTTTTGAAGATGGGAACCATGTTGGCCCTCTTTCTGTCCTTTGGCACCACACCAGAGCACCACGAGTGCTCGTAAAGCCATGCCAGGGGTCCTGCAATTCCTTTAGTACTCTAGGGTGGAGATTGTCTGAACCAGCTGACTTGAATATGTCCAGTCCCTCCAGAAGCTCCCTGACTAGTTCCTCACTAACCCTTGGCCTAGGTGCACCTCCCCTGGGGCCTGAGGGGGGCCCAGCGGGCAGGTGACTGTTCTGGTCCCTGCTTAGGAAGATGGAGGCAAAGAAATCATTAAACATGTTGGCTTTGTTGTCTGGAGTGACGACTAAATTTCCTAATGTGTCCTGCAGGGGCCCCACATTACCCGGAACCTTCTTTTTACCCCCTATGTATTTAAAGAAGGACTTCTTGTTGTCCTTAATCAACAGGAGTTAAATCAGGTTTGACATTTTCCGAATCAATTACAATACAATGAAGAAATATCTAGGACTTGCATCAGATCAGCAACTAAATAAGGGCAATAAAGAATGGCAGGTCATGTTAGACACATCTACATCAAGTTACTGCTTTGTATCTTTTCCCAGTGGTAACTCAATATAGCTAAATCATTATTTAAGCCCATATTAAACTGTGCATGTGTGTGCATACATGCACACGTGTGTGTGTATGTGTCTCTGTATGTCCACATACCCACCCTACACCATCTCAGGTTGTCGAGGTTCCAAGGCTAACTACAACTTTGTCCTCCATCTGGTCTGAGTGTAGCCAATGAGACATCAGGTGTTGTGGCTTTACGAGTCTGAGTAGCATTTTGCAATTCCATGACTCCTAGACCAGACCTTGGGTTTCACTTTCTTCCTTCACTTCCTTATCAGTTGTTCTTACACTTCAGGTCCAGTTTAATGTGGGCACTATACTGCTCCTCTAATAAGAGAACCTTTTAAAACTAGAAGTTTACTTTAGTAGTAGAGATAAATCATTAGACCTAATTAAAAAAACAAACAAACACAAGCCAAATACAAAAACAAAATAGCAAAGCCTCTACACAGATATCTGTCATACCTAAAGCCCTACCATCTTTTGTGGGCTGGGCAAGATTAATGCATAGGCAAATTAAGCACATGCCTAGGGCCCTGACCTGGGAGGGGGGGTCAGTCCTTCCCTCTGTGACAGTGGTGCAAATGGCCTAATCCATCTCCCTTCTCCTCCACTCTGCTGGCCTCACCGCTGTGGCAGCCACTTCCTAGCGGCGGCTCTGAGTCCTGCTCCCCACCGGCGGCAGCACCTGAGTAGGTAGGTCTTGACCAGCCTAGGGCCCACTAAAGGGTTATTCCAGCCCTGTTTGTGAGGATCTAGACAGACTAGCTTCTGTAGACAGTTGTTGGTTCAACTATAGGTTGTTATATAATCAAGCTTTGCAGCAAATGACTTTCTTGAAAGAAAGTTGCTCTGTTATTCCGACTACATTTCTTTGTTCCTTTCTAATTGTGGGCCTTCAAAACTAATTTTGAAGGTTAGCAGGATATCTATGCAAAACTAATTGTTCTGGGATTGTCCCTTAACAATTCTTGAGTGTTTGCTGAGAGATGGCTATCTTCAATCATCTTTTTCTCCCTGACAGGTTCTTTCTAAAAGACAGCTCCCAGTTGAACTAAACCAATACAATAAACATCCGAGTGATCAAGATAGCATACAGTATTTATCAGTTATTACAGGGTGGCTCCATTTCCAACATGCGTGGATATGGAGCTGCCATTATGATCCACTACAACCTTCTATCATAGAATTTCACTCTGTTTTCTGCATAAGGCCTAGAATTGCTGGTTGAGCTGCAGCTTTAGAAAGCTGCCCGATTTTGATTTAAAGGATGGAGCATTCACCACATTCCCAGGGAATCTATTCCAAAGTTCAGTTGCACTCACTGGTTAAAAATGTGCATCTTCTATCTAGCATGCATTTATCTGACATTTGTTTGTTTCTGCCAGTGAGCTTGGAAATGGAAAGACTTATGTTTTGTTTCTTTTGTTCCTGACTGATTTTGAGGCATCCAAGTGTGTGGGTGAGGGACACCAGCAGCATACCTTGAATAAGTAAGTCAGTCAGGAGTATAAAATAGTTTTATTTCTGAAAATTAGCTGTATTAGCATATTGGTAGAATATGAGCTATGAAAGCTTTTCACATCAAAATCTGTAACTGGTAGTTGTTAACCTAAACCTGGAAGATGATGGGGTTTATCTCATTCTCTTTTTTGCCTTATCCCAGCAAACACTGTTATTTACCCATTACTCATTATTTACACATTATCTTTAGATGTTCTCTGTGTGTGTCCTACCATTTCCCCTTCTCTTTCAGCTTTCTTACAGAGTTTCCAGCTGGCTTACTTATATTCCCCATGGTTTTGCAAGTGGCAATCAACTAGCCTGCGGCCCTCACAACTGCCCCATAATTTTTATGGCTAAAAGCAGAACCTGGAAATTCTCTAGTATGGACTTCCTATCATACTGGGTTTTGTGATCTCCCCTGTATGCATCACTGCAATAATAATAGGCAGGAAAGTTCCCAATAATACACTATGTTGCAAAGCAGGGGTATCAAAGATTTGGCCTGTGATCTGCACCTGGCCTGTGGAGCCATGGCATCTGGCCTGTATGAATCCTGGAGGGGCTGGGAAGGGGCCAGAACATCAGATGTGGAACCCTGCTGCGGATGCATTTCAGTGGGGGATGGCTTAATTAATCCCTGTGGTAAATGGCATTAATGCCGTTTATTCTGCCACAGCCACTTACCCACTGCCTCTGCTCACCTCACTGCCAAAGGTGAGTCCAGATCTAGCCTCTGAGGAGTCCCACAGTCAAGATCTGGCCGAGGGAGCCAAACAATAGGTTGACACCTCTATTCTAGGGCTTTTCCATCCCAACAGGAGATAATTGCTTTGGTAAATACCAGCCATGGGATTCCAGCCCCAGGGCTACAAAAAGGAAAAGCAAGTAAACTGTATAATCCCCATAAAATGCAATGTGGATTTAGGAGGCTTTAGTCTACAGGACTACATATGCTAATACCTGTAAGTAAAAAGAAGTGAAAAAAAGAATAGGGAGCAAAGAGAAGTTCCAGGACCTGTTGGTAGATCAGATGGGGAAACACACTAGCTTTGTTCTTATTTCATTTAGATTACAGGTTTCAGTTTGTTCTGAATCTTCAACTGGTTGTATTTGTTCACTGACAGGTTTTATTCTGCCCTAGTTACTACTCCTTTCTTCAAAAGGAATCTTTATTGATTATAATTATAACACACTTTTCTAGCTAAATCAGTCTTCAGCTAGAAAACCTGTTTAAAACTTCTCTCAATCAGAGCCATATTATTTTAATTTCAATTAGGGGGGCGGTAGTGGTAAATGAATGCTGATTGCTAATATCAGAACATATTAATATTTTATATATATTGAGATCTGTATGACTATTCCCTAAAATAAGTTGTGGCCTTTGTGTGAAAGAACACTGAGTTTTTGCTTTTGCTGAAACATGAGTTGGCTTTCTCTGGCACAGAATCATAAGCAACGCTGGGAGTTTTCTTCCATTTCTCCCCTTTTTGTCATCAAGAGATTGGGCCCACTAAATCATTGTATTGTAAACTTGATCACTTCATTTCCACAGATTTTGTTATATCTTAGTATACGACAGGTTATATCTTGCTTTACTTTCTAAGCCAGGAAATAATTAGACTTCTCTGCTAGTGATTCTGAGTATAATACAGTAAAGCCACATGTTGTTTTCATATAGGTTCATTTAGATTAAAGAGGAAAGAATATTATCATAATTCAGGTAATCCTTTGTTTTAGAACAGCTATGCTAAATCGACAGAGCAGCTTAAAAGACAGAGATAGAAATCCCTTTTTCAGTTACTGATAATAAACAAAAGACCTGTAAATAAACAGCCATGCCTTGGAAACCTAGTGCATCATCCATGTGAATGCACATATTCAATTATACTGCTTACACCTGCATATAGAGCAGAATTATGAAGCAGCATTTATGAAACCTGCTAATATCTAACATGACTCACAGAAAGAAGTAATTTGAAAAAAGGAGAGCAGTCCCATTAGCAAAGAAGAAGTAAATGTATGTATTCAATCACCAAACACAAATTCCCTATTATTCAGAACATAATCGTACCATGTTATTCAATTTTAGTACTACCCTTTTCCATGTGTAGTAATCTTACTGAAATCAATAGGCACTTCAGTAAGAATACTACTAAGGATGAGAGAACGGGGCCACGGATTAATTAGTTTGTAAGAATTGATTCTATTATTCAAAGGACCTAGCAGTGAAAAGATGAAACTTTAGACTGAATTTAAAAGCTAGACTGGACAAATTATGAATGTTTATGAATTCAAGTGTGTGCATATCCCATATATATCTTTTTATACTTTAGCTTCTTTTCTACCTCGGAGAACACATAACAGCAGCAGTCTCCCAGTGCCTAAAGAAGGCTGTTTGTGCCAAAAGGTTTGGAAAGGACTTTTTTCCAACGATATAGTTGATCTAATAAAAGATATCACATCCACCCAAATAATCTTGCCCCTATATTATTATACACAGACAAAGCAAATGTGGAAAAACTTTTATACCAAAAAATATACTTTTTTTTTTTTTTTTACTAATATCAGTAAGGTAACTGGGGAAAGTGGGGTGAAATAGGGAGAGGAGAAGGGGAGGGGCATCAGTCCTGGGCACCTAGAGCGGGCACCAAAATTGTGTTTTTCAGCTCTCCTCCCTCCTGGTCCCCTGGTCTTTGTGGTGGTTGGAGAAGGTCTGCAGTGACCAGGTAGCTAGATAAACCAGGCAGACAGGACCTGCAGTGCCCAGGTAGAGGAGCCACATGGGGGCCCTTTAGAGCAGGTAAGACAAACTTTCTCCCCACCTCCCCCCTGCTTTCCAGTGCACAGCAGCATCCCTCATTGGCATCCACACCTGGAAGCCTTCTCCCTGGGGCACAGGGAAACTTTGACCAGGGCACAGAGGTTATTTGTTATGCCAGAGCTGTCCAACCTCTGATCTGCTGGAGGTTGCACACCTCATAGGCTGCACCAGCAGGGGTCATGGGCCACAACTGAGTAAGATATAAGTCCTCCCGGTTGCCATTGGATGGCCTCCCTACTCCACTGCACATACAGGCGAGCCCCTCCCCCCACCACCATGTGCATAGGTGACCCCTCCACCATTATGCTGTTCATGTGAGCAACATGTCCCACTGTCACAGTCCCTGTCTTTTCTCTCCCCCTCTCCCCCCACCACTGCTACATTTTGCAAACAAGTGAGACTACCCACCACTATGATGTACTCATGCAGGCAGCTCCCATACTACTACATCACTGCCCGTGAGCTCCCTTGCTCCCCCCAGGGCTCTGAGCTGGGCTGGGCTGGGTTGTGCCATGCTGGACCTTACCACATCAACCCTCAGGACAGGCACAGGAAGCAGAAGCCAAGGGGAAACCCAGAGCACTTGTTGCAGCCAGAATGATAAGGGAAGTGGCCTGCAGGCTGCTGATTAATCCTTCTTGCAGGCTGCACATTGGACAATCCTGAGTTAAGACCCTGACTAATATAACTACATAACTTGGAAATCAGTCTAATCAAAGCAATACAAATCTATCTGGAGGGATGCAGTTAAGCCAGTGTAAAGTTGTTCATACAAATACCACTTGTTCCCTGAAATCAAAGGGTATTTTTATAGTAGTATAACTGTATCCATATTTAACTGTTTTGATAAGAAAACTGCATGCCTAATTTGTTTAGGATCTCTTGACTGTCTCACTGCCTGCTGTCTACATCTTTCAGTGCCTAATACTTTAAAAAAATCAGCATCTTGGACATTTTGAAATGTTTTTCTAAGGCCTGATTTTCATGAAAACTTGCTTATATCCCTGATTGCAAACTGGATTAAACAATGTGACTATCATTCAGATATTGATTACTTTTGCTTGAAAAACGATGATTTCCCACAGCAATCTTATAGCAAATCAAAAAGGTGAAGCTTCATGTTCCAAATAATTAGCTGTATAACAGATGTCAGCATTGCACACACATACACTGAAATTCTCCCCATTATTTTTGGTCAATTACTTTTCAAGCCCAACTAACAGAATTGGGAATCCTCTTGGCTATTAATATTTAGGGAAAATTTATGTAGAACCTTTTTTGACTGCCAGTGCTGATACATCAAGAAAAAAATTGTTAATGGGAATGTACCATTTTTGACAATTCTTTGGCTGGGAGAAATTTATTATATCCAAAATAGAAACAATGGTCAAATTAGAAAAAAATGGAGAAGTATTTCAATGAGAAGAATAGAGCTTTGTGACATTCAAGAGTTTTAATCTCCAGGCGTTTGAATGAGCATCATCTTTGCTTTTGATCACCAGACAGTTACACTTATTATTTTTAAGTTTTGGTCTGTGTCTGGAAAAAACAAGAATTCCCCTCAAAATCCCTCATGATCGCTGAGTGGCACTAAGTTCTATAACCTTTCTCCTACAGGAATGTTGGAACATAAAGAAATGGGGAAAAGGCAGTTTTCAAAATGCCCAGGTTAATTTCAATAAACAACCATTAACTTTCTAAAACACACTTGTTATTTGTAATAGAATGCCTTTTTCCTAATTTCTATGCATTGTTAGAACGTGTCAATTAGCTATGGAATATTAGTCCAATACTATAAATTATTACCTGAAATGTTCTTCATTTTCTTTGAACTGACTCTTTATTCTTTCTCTAGATTTTATAAAGCTGGTTTAGATTATTGACTTGTTGAATATTGGAAGAACGGATAATCAGATTTTCTTTTAATGAGAATATACAATTTGATTAAGGTACTTTAAAGAAGACTGTTGAACAGATTAAATACAAGCCATCATGCATATGAGCATTGCTTCAAGATAAAGAGCTAAGTCATTTTGGCATTTTTCCTATGTAATAGAACATAGAAAAGTTATTAGAATCTGAGAAATGCGAATCTTCTTGTAAAAACCAATGACATTAATTTAAAAAAAAATCACAACAATTTTTTTTTTAAGTATTGAACTGGCAGTAATTATACTGTCTTCCAAGTAGGTATTTTATGCCACATAGATACAAGGGGATTTGTTATATTAATGTAGATATAAAAATATATACCAGTAATTTTGGTAAGCAGATTAGAAAATAATAGAGAAACAAATTTAAACCCACTAATCATCTTAAATAACGAATATAAAATCAGAATCAGTTCAGATTTCCTTTAAACATCAGTCATCAAAGATAAACATTATTTTTTAAATGAACCCAGGACTGCAGAAATTAACGGGTAACCTCCTACTTCCCTTTATTTCCCATTGGTTATTGGATGAATACTTTTTCAAGACCTGTGCATAAGTGGAAAGATTCACTCCTATACACAAAGAAAAGATGAAAGTCCTATTAAAGCCTGTCTTCAAGTCTTCTGAACAGCAATGAACTATAAAGGAAGTAATCCTAGGACTGCAGGGAATAGGAGCTCTGTAGGACTATGGATTTTTCATCCATAGGCCTCATAGCAGAAAAGACTTACTTTGGTGCTTAACTTCATGCACTGTGAATTGAGGTGCTGAAATAGTTCAGTAGCTTGACTGACATCCATAAGCTTTCGGTCAAGATTAGAGTCAGAGAAATTCTAGTTGCCTGGGGTAGTTATTTCATGAAAAGTGGTCTTGAAATATCTTCATGTCAGTTAGCCAACAGTTTGCTCATCTGTTGGCCCATTTACACAATAGCTGCCAAATAACTCATAAAAAAGAGCTACTCAGAGAACTACTGTGCTGTAAAATATCCACATCTGACACTCTCAATGTCATTGATAGCATTTTATCTGTGAATTCAAAGAAACATAAATATAACTTTCTAGTAAAGGAAAATAACACTGTTACCAGTTTTATAGTCCTTAAACCAGGGTTGTCAAAACAAATGAGTTGGTGGGCCAGATCCAGACCACAGGACTGCTCCCAGACCAGTTACCTAGCTTCAGATTCAGTGCACAGGGCTTCTCACTAAGGTTGCCAGAGCCTTTCTGTTGGCACCTGCACTTCATCTTCCCTCCCTCACTACAGCTGCTGGAGCCACTGTTTCAGTATGGCCAATAGCCACAGAGCTAATAACAATGCCACTCACCTCACTGCAAAATTATGCTGAACTTAGTCATCATGGGTGTCCAAAACACTTTAAATTCTGTGGCATCATTTATCCCAGTTGAAGGCTGTGCAGATAATGTATTGAGTGGCAGTGGCCTTAACTCCTTTAGTGTTGGCAGCCATAGCAAAAAAGTCTTAAGGACCTGATGACCCAGCTCAACAAGCTGGATCTGGTCTACAGGCCATGTGTTTGACACCCCAGGTTTAACCTAACTGCATTATTTAAACCTTCACATACCTATACTTATTCCTCTCTTTTTAGCAAGAGGAAGAAAATCAAATTTCAAAAGCAACAAGAATCAAGCACCTGCACTGAATGTGGCTTTCTCCTTTGATGTCATATATTCAGATCAAACACCCCTTGTATCACTGTCAGCAAATGACAAGCTCTACACAAATTTTTAAAAATGGGACACGTAAATTATTTACACACCAAGATCATTAATAAAACTGTCTGTTCTTTCTCAAATACCTTGCAAAACTTTCATGTACTTCCTTTGTGCTTTTTAGCACTTCAGAAAACCTACATAAAGCAGCTACTTTTGGCTGGGAAAACTAGTATGAAAAACTATTGCCTTGTTGATTGAGAAAGCATTCTCTAAAGAAATAATTCATTTTTTATACTTTCTGCAGTAGCACCTAAGATAGTCATTGTGGGACCTATTGTGATAGGGACTGTATACTGCAGACATTCCAATCTAATATACAGACATTTCTGAACCTATATGGGATGTAAGAGAGAGAGAACAGTCCCTTCCTCTTTCACTTTCTAGCTGTATGGTGTCAGGCAAATCACTTAATCTCAGTGTTTCAATCATTACAGATATGGCATTTTCTCACATACCACATGCGCCTTTTTCCAAAAACTCAGGCCTGTAAAATTGTGGTGCATGTTTTAAGCAGGAAAGCTAATTTTTCTG
This sequence comes from Crocodylus siamensis, assembly GCF_052110815.1. Classification (NCBI taxonomy): domain Eukaryota; kingdom Metazoa; phylum Chordata; order Crocodylia; family Crocodylidae; genus Crocodylus; species Crocodylus siamensis. Next base: position 310,973,634 of record NC_143395.1, read on the forward strand.
CACCAGACTGGAAGCATGGAGGTACAATTAGGTCATGGGCAGTCAGTCCAAGTGAGCACTAGGTGTGGGGCACACTCACCAATATGTAAGCCAAGGTCAATCTGGGTATCAGTTGAAGTCTGGGATTTTAAGCCAAAGCTGGGATATCAAATTGAGATGAAGAAATGGTTAGGGTAAGGAGTTAATCCAGGACAGGAGGTCCAAAAGAAGAACAGACGCAATTAGGAATAAGTAGCAGAGGGCCTGCACACACAGTCAGGTTTAGGAGTTCCAAGCAGGCCAGAGGTACAGTAAACTCTCTGTCTAGAGACCTCTCTCTGCTGTTTCATCTGATCTTATATAGCCAGTGTTGGCATCCCTAAGGGATGGCTTAGCCAGCTATGTCTTGGCATTTTTTTTCAAGAATTGGCCCAAATCAATTGCTGGGCATTATATAAACATATAATAAGAGACCTTCCTTTCCCTGAAGAGTTTGCAGCCAGAATTAAGGGAAGGCATAGCAACTAAGTATAATAAGCAAACTGGAAGAGGAATAATTACATATGTAGAATAACTATTACCATAATTTGTAGGCTTTGAGAGTTTCTTTTAGGTCATGAGGAAAAAGAAAGATGTTATTAATAATTGGGATCACTGAAGACCAGATGCGTAGCCATTATTTCTCAGCTTACCAAAATAAAGTATCCAGAGAAGGGTTGTTGGTTGTAGCCATGTTTGTCTAAGGACATAGGCAGACTTCTTTTGGGCACAAGAAAAAGAGTGTTTGAATGCCCAAAAGCTTGCAAAAAACAATTTTTCCATCTATTTATTTGGGCTAATAAAAGACATCATATTTACCCAAAAAGCCTTGTATCTAGAGGAGGTCTTCTGAAGATGTCACACTCCAGAGTAGTAAACAAGTCTTCTTTGTTTTCTAGCCTAAGTCATATAACATAGGTCAAGATTAGAAAAAACACCCATAACATGTTATGGGTCAGTATCCACTCTATCTAATAGCTAATTAGATAAGACAAATAAGTCAGGGAGGGTGTCCCATGATCTTAATGTATAGTTATAATTATCATTTCAAAGCAGCAGAGCACAGGGCCACTGAGTCATTCCAAGGTACTTCCTTGCAAGCCATTAGGAAAAATATGCACTAACAGTGTAATGTTACAGAGTTATCATGCTGGCTTAACCAGTCAGTCTATCAGCAGGTCACCCCTAGCAGCTTCAACTTCTCCAGTTGGAAAAAAAAAACCCATCTCATTAAATAATTCAGAGGAAGTTCAGGCATGTGTGAGCTTTTTTGCCACTGAGAAAAAGTAAAATTGTTTTGGGTTAGGGATTAGGAGTCGTATCACCAGCTGCAGAAAGGCAGCTATCTCTGTTCTCTCTCTTGGTCATTAATACATCTTGCTCTGTTACTTGAGCTAAGTACAGGTAGTCAAAAAGCCTGAAGCTGAATCAATTCAGTCTTTGAAGGTTAGTCTAAGATATAGAGATTGAACCGATAAGAAAATGAACACATATTCACTTTTGATTCAGGAAATGCAGCAACATGCCTACAGTGGTTTAACCCAGAAGCCAGGGGGTCACTAGAGCATGCCTGCCAGCCACTGCCAAAGAGGAGGGAAGAGAGGAGCCCTCCAAGACTTTTTCCCCCTCTCTGCTGGCGTAGAGGGGGTATGGCCCGACCCCAGCCCATGCTCTGCCTTTGGGCGGGGGGGGCGGAAGGAATGTAGTGGCATTGAACTCATAAAAGCTTGAACAAGAATAGTTTGTTCTTTGAAAGAGTATAAACTGAAGAACTATAAACACAGCATGGAATGTGTGTTTGCTTACTCTTTCTGCTGCCCCTGAGGTCTCTGGGATTTGCAGTCCAGAATCAGGGCAGCAGGACTCTGCAGGGTTGCTCATCACTGGGAATCCTGGTTTTCTCTGATACAAAAAAAATTCCCCAATTTTCAGATTAAAAAAATAACCCAAAATCCTCATTTTTCCATGATTTAAAATGAAATGCCTCTCTCTCTCTCTATCTATATATATATAAAAGTGGCATTTCATTTTAATAACAGGAACCTTGGTCATCACTTCCTCTTCCTATTCCAAGTTGCAACCAGGCGGTTGACCTGGGCCCCCCGGTGCGGCCTGGAAGTCCATATGAGGTCGTTTTTGAACGCGGGATCCGACCCTCCGATCCAGGAGGGCGGACACTTTTGGTGGTTCGCCCCAGTGGCGGGGCCGGGTGCCACCCTCTCAAAACTTCTAGGAAACATGCCAGGATGCTGGGGGACTCTGATTTAACTTAAGCCAGGAAGGAGTCTAGGACAGAAGTTTCATAAACCAGTCTTGATCTTAGCCAGATCTTAAACCAGTTTTAGCCATTTTAAAACTAGTTTATGTGCAGTGACCTTCTGTTCTGTTACAGGGTTAAACCAGTTTATGATCACTTAAATTAGTTTATGTGTAATTTCTGTCCCTAGCCTTAATGAACTCTTGCATATGCCATCATTGCAGGGACTCTACTTGCTTGTGCTAACCCACTGATAGGCAGGTTGAGCAATCATGTAGTAGTAATCATAACTATGAAAGAATATTTTTGGAACCAAATTAGCAAGCTCTGAATAGGATATACTGTGGTGATATGGATGCTGAGGTGTACTACTTTGGTAAGTGGACATTTTAGCATAACCAATGTGCAGCTCACCATTTTAATAACTTATTTTGAATGTTAGATTGCTTCCAAACAATCTAATCTATTCATAAGAGACTACATTAGAATGTAAAACACTTTATTAATGTTGTTTGTACATCCGTCCTGCATACATCATCTAAGTTTAGAGAGCTTTCAACTGAAAAAATTAAACAGTTGAAATGGACTTCTCCACTGCTAGGCTTGCCACAGTTATTGTTATCTGAATGGGTTATTTTTCCCGGATGCTTTTGCAAATATCAGATATAAAAGATATTTCTTAAAAGTAATGTAAATGAAACACACATTCATTTATGGCTGAAAAAATGATGCTGCTCCCCAATGCATCTTGTGTTAATAAGCATTCAGAATGGGCTTTTCAAAAGCATCTTAGGTAGTTAGGCACCCAACTCTCACTGACTCTGAATGAATGTTAACTGCCTCATTCAGCTGCTTTTAAAAATATCATTGTAAGAGTATGATGCGAAACATACTGGCCTTAATGGAAAGACTCCCACTGAATAACAAACAAAATGTTGATCTTAAAGGCCAAACAATTTCTGATTATCAGCTTCCAGCCAGTCTGATTTGTTAAATTGTGGTCTGCTCCAAAACACCCACTGAAGTCAGTCTGTTTAATCAGAAGAAAATAACATCAATTAGCTGAGATGTAATATCATAAGTATTATGGGATTTATAACCCTCATGGCAACACAAGAATTAAGTTTGAGATAGTGCTTTCATACTGCTGGCAAGATAGTTACTGTTTCTTCAAGGTCTCGTTGTAACATGGGAAGAATAAAAAGTAGCTCCTATTCTCTGCTGGTACTCCAAGTGTCCTAGCCTCTTAGAAGAGAGGTGAAAAGGAAGAGCCTTAGCTATGCTTTTTCCTTTTCAAGTAGAAAAATTGGCTGGGGAAACCATACACTCCATCTGTTTTAATCACAGCACTGCTGCCAAAATGAACAGTCCATTGGAGGTCCAGGTGGAATAGTGACTGATTTGGTAGACTACACCAAAGGGTGCTATACCACTTAAGAATGTGCTTAAGTCCATCTCTACCTTAAAGAAACAAGCACTTAGTAGTTCCCCCAAATGGAGGAAGAGTTACATTTGTTTTACATCCTTTCTTTTCCTGTTTACAAATGTATAGGTTAATATTTTTTTTTTATGTTTGGTCCAAAGCAAATGATTAAGTTCTTCAAGCAGTTACAAAAATAAATGTGGCCATAAGAGGAGAAAAGCAACTTTTACCATGAAAGATTTTTTCCCTAAGCATTTTAGGCAGAATTGCACTTTGCGTATCCAAGTGATAGTTACTCAGCCACATAACTACCAAAATATGTATCAGCATTAAACATGGCAATCACATGGCTGGGTAACTGCCATTTGAGAGTATTAAGTGCTATAGGCTTCTGTGTTTTTAGATATATAAATACATTAATTTACTGACATTTCAGAAGTGGCATGTATATATTTCTTCATAAAGACTAGTGCCCTTCTTGGGTGCATCCAGATGAGTATGCATGTGGAGTTTGAGGTATCTCAAAGCTGTTTGAGGCACTGTAAACTGCATGCGGCACATGTACTTAGCAGCACAGGACCAAAATTTGACACTGGGAAATCCCAGGGTCAAAACAGCTGCAGTAAACAGAAGCAGTGCGGCCTAGGTGGCAGCAGCATACACCACCAGAACCAGAGCTTAGCCATCTAGAGACATGCTCTGTGCCAGTCAGGCTCCATGTGGCTGGATTAGCACTGCTGCTACCCTAGCAGTACCCTAGGACTTAAGGTAAGGCTGCTGGGGCCAACAAAGATGCTGGACTCAGTCTCTCTTAACCCACCCAGGATAATTTGCCCTATACCAAAATTCTTGCAAATTTGTGCTGCTACTTTTTTTTTTGCCGCAGCAAATGCATGCTCCCGCATGTGAGGACGTGCCCCTTCAGGCTAAAATAGACTGATTTTGAAATAATTAGGTTATTGACATTTTGTTCCCAAGTTAGAATAAAGGAAATCTAAAATCTATAAGATGGAGAGGAGAACAATAGCACATAGATGGTTTTAATTTCACAATTCTCCCTTATTAAAAGAGCACATTTCAACTGACTTCAGAAGGAGGCAGTTAACTATAGAGTGATTTTGCAGCTGTGATTATGCGGGAATTATTTGCAGTAATGCCCTTTCTGTTCAGGAAGAGGCATAAATGAGTCTTTTATGCTGTACTACAAGAGGTACTGTAGCAATAAGTGAACCTCTATAAATACGCTCTAAATCAGAATTGTCCAACTTGCCTGGTTTCCTGGGCTGGATCTGAACCCTGGGGAAGATCTGGATCTTGAAGAGCCTTATAGACTGCATTCTGACCCACCTTCATCAGCAGGTGTGTGGTAGCCAAACTGCAAACTGCAGTGACGGCAAGGCAAGGAGCGGTGGAGTTTAATACAGCATTGTTACAGCGTTGCTGCTGAAATGCATCTCCAACAGGGTTCAATACCCTGGAATTTGGAAGTGGGACCCACCCTTGCTTACCCTGTCCCCAAATTCCTAGTTCCTCCAGGAACCCCAGGGGTCAGATGACACAGCTTCCTGAGCTGTATCAAGCCCACGGGCCATATCTTTGACACCCTTGCTCTCAGTAGTTTGAACCGGGAGGGGGTGTTCATTTCCCAACAATGCAATTTTCCTTCAACAAAACACTTTATATTATTTTTTTAGTTTTCACCTGAAAAATGGTTACAATTTGTTAAAGTTATTGCTTTATAATCAGTTCAATTCATGTTAAACATGTATAAGTGCATCCTGGGATTGATTAATTATGGAAGCCAAAGTAAATTGAAAATGACAAGGCAGAGATTGCTTGTTGAAAACTGATGGCCCCATAGCTCTGAATATATTTCATCTTATCTGTGTATAAAAACTTAGCAGGTGCTGGTTACAACCTTAGAAAACTTGGACTCTAGAGGTGTGTCCAGATGTGTGTGAACACTTGGTTCCCCGGGGACACCTTTCAAGTTGCCCCAGTTGGGGTAGGGGAGGCTGGGGCCAGTGCTGTGCTGGCTCCAGCAGCCTCACCTGGGATCCTGAGGGCCTCCTGGGGCTGCAGCCATGGCAATTCTGCTATGTGGAGCCTGGCTGGCAGTGGAATGCAGTTCTGGGAGGTCCGGCTTTGATTTTCAGCAATGTGTGCTGGCCAAGCATGTGTTGCTCCGTTTTTTTTTTTTTCCTGTGTTTTATTGGACCCCTGAATATCCAGAGGTCAAAAAAATCTGCGGGAAAAAAACCCAGTGCAGCGCACACTCAGGCAATGCACCCTTGCAGCGCAGATAACACTGGACTGTATGGTATTATCTGGACATGCCCTAGGTGTCTTGTTCTTGTGCTGCTTATAATGTATCTTATTGGGGGGGGGGTGCAAGTGCATGTGTGTGCATGTGTAGCCTTCCCCTTATTAGGAAGCCAAGCTTTTTAAATTTCTTGTCATAATCATAGAATCCTAGAAAAAAAGAGCTAGAAGGGACCTCCAGAAGTCATCTAATCCAATTCCCTACCTGAGGCAGGATCATCCTTATCAAAACTATCTCACACAAACTGTAATCTAAACTCTACATAAGACTACCCTCAACCCTGACACAATGGCACCCCAGCCAAAGTTCTGAGGCTTGGCCATAGCCAACACCCAGTGTCTCCAAGGAAGGCTTAAAAATACACTGGCACACAGGTTCTCTGTTCCTCTGATCATACCCTGTACCTCTTGCAGTTGGAATTCATTTTCTTTGAGCATGGGCAAACAGAACTGTACATAATGACCTAAATTAGATCATGAAAGTAATGTATGACTTTACTTCTTATCACTATCAGAAGTACTCTCCATGTTTCTTGTTTGCTGTTTCTCTGTGCTTCTTTGTTTACTTGTTAATCGCACACTCCGTGATACTGTCTTCCCTAGAATGAGCACTGCTATCTTGTTCTCTATAGCTTGCACTGGATAAAAACCTGAAAGAATTCCATACCTGTAAAACTAAACAAGTGTCTTATTAATAAAAGAACTTACAAGAATACGGTAAGTACAGCTAGTATTTCAGCCACGTGCAGGGAGACCGTTCCTGGAACCTCCTCCAAATTCTTTTCTTCAAACTTTCTTGGTGGTTTCTTCATCGCTAATAAAAAAGGATACAATGGATATAAGTATATGTAGGATATGAATATAATTAATGACAGCCAACAAATGTTTAGAGAAAGTTTAAACCTATTTGTCAAAGAAGCCTACTTTCAGTCTTTCATGAGATTTGTCAATTTGGTTGATTACCACAGAATTTTAAATATACTTAAATTCATGGAAAATATTTGACATAATTGCACATGATATTCTGATTTAAAAACTGACACTGTCCAGTGTGAATAGAGTGTGTGTTAAATGGCTTAGGAACAGGCTTACTGTTAGTTTTCAAAAAAGTATCTGTCAGTGGTAATCAATATTTAATGAGGCTCTTTGTAGTTGGGGTCTACAGGGATCACTTCTAGGCTGATTGCTAATCAATGTTTTCATAAATGATATGGAAGAAAATATAAAATCACTAGGATAAAATTTTGTGATTTTACAATGACTTCCACTCACCAAATTTACAAAGGAGAAAGATGAGAGAAAGTTTCCAGGCAACTCCTTGGTGAACCCCCCTTGCTTGGGACTTTAGTTAAGCAAGGGGCTTACGTATTGGTCAAACTGTTAGGTTTTAGTTACTTACACTAAATATATGTAGGTTAGCTACTTTTATTAAGGAAAGAGCTTACTTTAAAGGCTTACCTGCAAAGAGGGGGGACACCAAACTGGCCTGTGAACTGCTTGCAAACTTACCTGTTTGCTGTCCCTGGTTGCTCGCTTTATGACATGCTTGGGAATACATTTTAAAAAGGAAGGGAATCACTGGTTTTTCTGCCTCTTGATGTCTAATATCAAAACTAGATGCCTTTCTGTACAATATGCTTCATTCAAACACAAATGATTGGACTCTTACAAAAATTTCACAAAAGCCTGCAACAGAACTAAGATAACTCCAGTAAATTGTAAGGACAATTAAACGATTGCACATACAGATGAGACAACTAAATGAAGAAATGACAAGTTATATGCCTAAGTTTTCTGGTCTGCGTTATTGCCATAACACAAATGATATCTCAGATTAGATATGTTAGGCATTGAATAGACGTTTTCTTATAATAAAGTTCATATTGTCTTCTGGTTCCTGGAGACGCTGCTATGCAGTAAGACAGGATTATTTTCAGAAAAGCATAAAAACACAAAGGAGAGGGTTTCTCTGTGTAGTGGCTGCTATCGTGTGCTCATTAAGTACAATTGAAAAAATCCACTAATCAAAACATAATTTGACAAAATCTTGATTATACCAATATGACTAATAGGAAAATAATAGTCATTCTGGGAAAGGTGCAAATTTAGAATGGTGACTTTGCATATTTGATTGTATTTAATAACTAGTTCAATATATAATCAAAGTAGTATAGAAAATAGATAATTCGACTAAGCAGAGTTATGTTTTGACAAACAATGAGTATGTATTAGCCAGTACTGAGTAATCAAAAGTTTTTTTTGTGTTCTGAGATATGCATTTAAATGTCAAGTACTATAACAGAAGAATTCCTGAGACATTGTCACAGATTGATAGTTGTTTCGAAACATCTCCACCACCTTTTAAATGAAATGAAAGCCATCAATGATATAACCCCTTTTAAATGCTCCCGTGTCAATACTGATAAAAAATCATTTATCATTGAACGATCATTGATTTAATCTATGCTAATCTAATAGAGGAAATATCCTTTAGAGTACATCTTTGTTTTCACACAAAGATAAACTTTTTCAGTGTGGTGGGGAGGTAGAATCTGAAAAAACAAAAACAAAAACCACTGTCTGATAGCCTGCCAAGTATTTAAAAAATGTGTAGGTGTTGACATAAGTGAATTGTGTTAAGGAAGACTGAACTAGTGAGAGGCACTTTAAATTATAAAAAGGCTTTATGATACTGCCAGAAATCATTTTAACTGTCCAAGCTTTAAGTGAAGCAGTGGTAGTATCTTCTGCCATCTTAAATTGTCATTTTAAAAAATAAATCCCAGGGAGAAGAAATCCCATGTTTCAGTTCTGGTGAATGGTGGCCTTTGATTCTACTTTCTGTGTAGTAACAGAAGAGTCCTGAGGAAAGAAACCAGAACATAATTCCAGTCTCCAGAGGAAAAAACTCAAGTATTTTGTTCCTTTTCATCTTTTTTGCCGCAGAACATTCTTGTACAACAGGTAGCTATTGACTTTTTTCAGACACCTGAATGGGATCAATACTGAAATATTCCTAGTTATTGAGGCTGGCATATCTATCATGTTAACTTAGGCTTCAACTGTTGTTCAGCTTATTTTATGAGTTACAGAAACAATCCGTCATCATTTAGGACAGCTATAGTTTACTTTCCATCTGATAACTTTTGTAAAAGACTTGTTAATATAAATTACAACAATGATTAAGAGACATAAAATCAAACAGGTTCAAATTTGAAGATTCTGATTTGTTGCATTTTTAGGGTTTTATAAACTGAATGCAAAGGTCAGTGATTATAACTGCATGAGAAGTGATTTTTGGATGCTTTTTGCCCCCATTCCTCTGCCTGACTTGGGCCTCCCTGACCAGCCTACATCTCCAATAATGGCATTTTGTGGGAGGTGTCATCTAGTCAACCTAGGTTCATTAGAGAGAAAGGGAGCTTAAGGTATCCATACTATAACTCCAATGAAGCATTAGGTCATTACTTCCTAATCCAAAATTTTCCACTTTTGATGTTTTACCAAAAGTATCCTGCAGTTTCCTTTCTACACTCCAATATATTAAGCAGCTCTCCAGGCCAAATACCAGAAATCTTCAACAGAAAATTATAATAACTAGTTTACAATGTATTTATTTTTTACAATTTGTACTTTCTAACAGGCTATAAGAACCAGGAACAAGTTTCTTCCTGTATGTTAGGAAGAATCAGAATGCAAAACAAGGCAGTCTGAAGTCTTAGCCAGTCAGCTCTTCAGTAATTCTGCTTGAAAAATGATCACCAATTAAATTCTCTTGTATATAGTAGGAGCATGAAAAGATTTGGAGCCAGACATCATATGCAATTATCTAGGTTATATTTCAATGATCGGTACAGTCTTAGTTTTAAATTTAACTGTGTTGTCTGCCAATGGATTCTATTCAGAATGCAGCTTATTTCACGCCTTCCAGGTCATTCCCACAAGGTTTTGAAACTGTTTGCATATCATATCATATATAGTGTCACCTATTTGTGTGCGACACTCTGCCTGAATATGCATAGGTTTAAGACCTAATTAACTGAGTAATCATTTCTTTCCCCAGGACATGCTGCCTAGTACATATAAGAGAAAATCACAAGTTGGATATTCTTAATGCATGTTCCTCAGATCTGGTACTTCTTCCATTGCTTGTCAAGGATCAGATTTTTACCTTTGTAGGCCTTCTACAAAGGCCATTTGTGTTTCTTTATGCAGTAATTTAATAGCTAGGTATAAAAATGTGAATTGTATCAGAGGAAAAGATGGTTGTGTAGTTATAATGTTAACTTGCTTCACCACAGAAATCCTGTATGTCCTCGCAGTTAAGGATGATTGTCTTCCATTATTTTCTTATCTCTGTGTCCAAAGATGGCCGATGAGGCCTATCTGGGATTAACAGACTCTACTGCAGCTAGTAGACACTGTCGATCTCATCTTAAACTCTTTCAAGATAATACTTTAGTTGGCAAATAAATGCATGTTAACCATGCCAGCATAACAAGTAGGGCTATGCAAAGCTTCGGTCCCTAATTTGATTGGGCAGAGATTTGTCCCGATTCCATGGCTGAATCTCTGAATCCAAATCGCATCAGATCCTTTAATTTCTCTGAATCAAATAGGAACCCTCTGAATCAATTTGGGGAGGTTTGGAAAGATTTGGTGATTCGGACATAGACACAGCTTTAAATATTTTTTCTACATACCCTTGGTAGCAGGCAGCTCGTGTGCTGTGATGCTGGGGCACATGGAGCTTCCCACAGGAGCATGGGGGGCTCCCCAGCTTGCTCAGGAGCATACCCAGAAGTGGACCAGAAGCACTTCTGATCCTCCAGGGAGTGTGCTGGTCCTCCCCCACCCCATGCCTTCTTGGCTTGACGACTGGTGTGTCCTCAGTTGGGGGAGGCACCTGGGGTCCCCCCATGGTGATTGCCAATTCAGGGGGGCACAGGGGACCCCCAGAGCACTCCCCGGTGAACACTTCTGTAGAAGGTCCCCCCCCACCACATTCCTATGAGATGCTCCATGCACCCCATCATTGCAGTGTTCACAAGCCATGCTGGTACCTCGAGGTATGTAGAAAAAACTTTTAAAGCTGTGTTTATGTCCAAATCATTGATTCTCTGCATCAGCATCCAATCCTCAGATTTGGATTCAGCTGAATTGAATCAGGGCTAGTGATCCAAATCAATGAATCAAATCACTGTTCCTGATTTGGGCCGAATCCAAATCCAAATCAAATAGGGCCCAGTTTGCACACCCCTAATAACAAGTTTTCCCAGCTAATTTCCATAAAGGTTTGTAGATGAAAAATCTCCTGGTGCAGGTTATGCAAAGGCTACTTCAGTACCCTCTAAGAGATATTTCACTAGTTTTCATCTGGTGCCATATACAAAATAGTCTGCATATCTCCACATCAGTGAAACTCCAATTTGTATGCCCCTTCCTGGGGCTGTCATGTACCTAACCACCAATCCATAGAGATGAACAATGTTTCTCTGCGGGGCTATGCTCCACACTTCCTTTAAGTGAGAAACACTCGCATATCCCTCCAAATCCTGTTCCTAAGCATCTTTATCCTGCAAAACCATGTAAGTGTGCCTGCACATAGTGCCCTCTACATGAGAGAAGAAAGAGAAGCATTTGCTCAAGAACACTTTAATTCTGTTAGTATTTCCCTTCCTGCCTATTTTATCAGTAGGAGTTTGATTCCATATAACATTATCAATGTAACACTAATGAGAACATGACAGTAGAAATCTAACTTTAGATGCTGATAATAGCTCTTCCAGACCAGCAGATCTGTAAAAAGCAGTGGGTCCTGCGCCCCAATCAAAGCAGGCAGCTCATTTAGGTGTATCATTTTCACTAGATATTTTACAGAGCACCTTCAAAGTTACATTCTTCTGCTGTTCCACAGGAAAGAAAAAGAAAGGAATGGAAGGGAGTGATCCTGCTTAGTAACCTATGTTATTAGCCTCAGTGTTCCTTAACTGCCTATCAGCTAATGAATATGCCGATAGGTACCCAAGTGCTTGTACTGTGTGACTGGGCTGCAACACATGGAGTACTTGATTTGATTTTAAGATTTCAATCACGGTAGAAGCAAATTAATCTAGTCTATCTTAATTGGAAACTCATAGTTGCATAGGCAAAATTGTCAGACAGGTGGTATAGATTAAGCTGTTTAAGGATTTTCTTTTTGCAAAATGGAAAAAAAAAAGCCCACTGATAATTTTAGTAAGTTTCATAATAGTGTGAAATAAGAAAAAAAATCATCTGCTGGAGTCTCATTCTTGTTAGATTTTAATTCACAGTTGACATGAGCCCAGACAGTCTCATTTGTACCCATCCTCCTCCTCATTTCCGAGTGAGTGGTGTATAAAAATGAGATCCAAATTTAAACCAACCACAGGGATATGATGCAAAAGGGGATTTAAAAGGTACAGTAGGGTGCTTTGTACCACATAGGGTGTGTACAAGCATTACATTTCTACTGATGGAATCACAGTTCCAGTGGTAGATAGCCTAAGTGTACTAGCATTCAAACAGTTTCTATTGAGTCAAAAATGGTGCAGGTGTCACAGAGCAAACTTCTCCCTCTGTCAGCAAACCTCTCCCTCTGACTAGCCTCTGGATTTAAACACTACCCCTGCAACCCAAGTGGACAGCGGGGGCATTTAAGGCCTGAAGGGCTGGAAACTGGGGTGGGGATTCCATTGCCACTCATTATGCAGACAAGAGGAGAAGGTGGGAGACAGTGTCGGTGGTGCCTTTTTGCAAGGAGTGCACCACCATGCTCAGGGGGTGCACATGTACCTGCATACATCCCCTACGGGTTGCCTCTGTCCAGTGGTGCAGTCCCCACAGGATCAGTGTGGGAGGAGAGGCAAGCAGGGGGTAATGCCCCCCCCCCACCTTTTCCCAGACGAGGGATTATCTGGTGAGGGAAACAGGTTAGGGGCCTTCCCCCCACTACTTCCTCCACTTAGGGGTGCTGCAGATGTTGTCTTCTTTTATGTGCCTCTCAGGGAAGATGATTCCCTACGTGGGACTTCAGAATCCTACACCTGCAGCGCTATATGAGGCTGCTTTAAAGTGTGGAGTCAAAGGCAAGGAGGGGGAAAAAGGGGGTGGCTTCCCCTCTACTGAATGCATACAGAGTTCTGTACCGTCAGCTCAATATGTAGGCCTGCAGGTATTGCCTTTAACAGGCTGAGAGCAGGGGAACATCTCCCCTAAGGGTCGCATCAAAGCTGCAACTTGCAGCCTCACATGTGGGATTACAGGCATTGGCTTTGAAGAGTCTTCCCCATGTGGTACCTACAGAGCCCTGCACCTGCAGCCCCACACAGTGGGTGCAGGCTTTGTGAACTTCCCTGTGGGGGAAAAACTCCCTTCAGCAGCACCTGAGAGCTCCAGCTCCAGCCCCAGCTCCAGGTCCAGCTTCAGCCCCAGCCATGGTGGTGGGGCCATTCCAGCTGCACCAAAGGCAATGTTCCCTACCGACTCCTTCCTCACCAAGTGGACTGGCCTGACCTGGCCCCCACCAAGAGCTGAGCCCCCAGCCTCAACCCTCCAGATCCCAGCTGGGATCTGAAACTAGGTCCATCAGCTGGTTTGGAATCTGTTGCTGGATGCTTGAGAGGCTTGAAAAGCAGCCTGAAAAGCCTGTCTGATAGCCTGAAAGCTGAGGGGGGGCAAGGAGGTGTTTTAAGGGAAGATGGAGGGCATCGCTTGTGCCTGTGCTCTCAGTTACTGTCAGCTGTCCTCAGGTACACTGGGGAGCCTGCAAAACACACTGGGATGCATGGTCTTGCTAGGTGCTGTCTGAAGCACAGGCAGTCTGTAGAGCACACAGCTAAGTCCTTGAATGCTTGTACAGGCTTCTACTGGTAGGGTTTCTAACTGCTCTAACTGGACTGATAAACTTGCACTGGTTCATTTGAACACCTGTGCGCACCCATCCAGTGCTCTTGTGTGCCCCATCTCTTGCTATGTAAGTGGAGAAACATGGCCTGTACTTTATAGTTAAAGAATAGCAAGTCATTTCTTGTCAGTGTCAGGGAATATTAATCTTCTAGCTATCTCCTGGAAATTTTCCCTCAGTGTTACTGACACAGAAAGGTAAGCAAGTGACTGGGAACATGACTTTTTTCTGTGCCTAGAGGAAAATTAATCATAGAGGAAATGGTTGGATGACAGGAATGAGAGAAATCAACTTTATCTGGAGTTCAAGTTCATTTTGTTTGCTATTGTTTGTGTTTTATTTATGTTCCAGAGGCTCTCTGATGGATGTACTATCTAGTCTGAGAAATAAATAATTACCAAAACAAAAGACTGAATAGTAAAAATTTTAAAAGTCTGAGCAGCCAGATTTGGATATAATACAAAATCTGGGAGGATTTCTGTTTCTTTTGAAACTCATGCTGAAAATAATGCTCTAAAATTATTTTTTTCCAGTAACTGTAAAAAATATTAAAGTAGAAAATAAATTTGCAATTATTTTTGAACCTTTAGGTAGTATATCAAATGCAGAGTACCAAGATTATAAACCAAAATGATTTTTAATGGGGGGATCTGTATTTTTTTTCAAATGTTCAGAATATTGTGCTTTTAATTTTTCCTATTTGCTCCTTTTCTTCTTCCCTCTTCCCTTCTTGTTTCCTTTTCATCACTGTTTGCAATATAATGAATAATATGAAAGGTTTTTTCACAAATTTTTTTTTCATTTTTCCTTTTGTCACAAAGAAAAATCAGTGGCATAAAACAAACAAACAGACAAAACAAAACAAACAAAAAGATGCCCATTCCACTGCACTCAGTGGTAAAGAGGAGTAAAAAGGAAGGAAAAAAGCCAAAATTAAACCTTATTAGAAGTGGAAATCCAACATTATTAAATTGCAAATGTTCGTAATGTTCATTTGAAATTTTTTTTTAAATGAAAGAGAAAAAAATCATTCTTTTAAAAAATGTCCATGGCTGTTTTAGTTTAGTTTCGGGGAGGGGAGTTGGGGGGGGAGGGAGGGGATTTGAGGATGAAAAAATTGACCCCATGCTCTGTGAACAGGCTTGCATTGGGTTAAACTAAACGTTTTCATTAACTGGGCAGAATTCAGTATGCAGACAAGATTCCTCATTTCTGACTTCACTGGAATCATTTGCTTTGGATTCAATAGAAAGAGAACCCATAGTTCGTAGCATTTATCATCTAGTGCTGGAATTCTGCATTCAAAACCTGATTTACATTTAAAATAAAAAAAAAATATCCATTACTCTATACTTGGACCTAAAAATAGAGCTTCACTTATGTCTCAGTAACTGTAATAAAAAGCACTGAATCACTAACAGGCTCCTACTTGCGTTAATATAATAGATATATTTCCCAATTATGTGGCTCAGAAATCATTTGGCTTTCACTGTACATAGCTCATCGTCAATTATTACCACTTAAATTATTGCCACTATTGTAGTTACAAGTAGTTTACTAAGTATGAAATGCATTTATTTGCTCTGAGACCTTTTGCATTCTCTAAGCTTTGGAAGGGGTTTTGTGGAAGAAAAACAGGTGAACTCATATTCATCTAAAACCTTTCCACTGGGAAAGTTAGGCTATGGTAATTTTAAGGGCTAAAGTTGAATTTCAAATTAACTGACTCTATTCACATTCACACATTATGATTACATGAAGTATGTTCATGTCTGAACTTATTTGTGGATATATAGCAAAATCATTGCTATATTTGACTTACTAGGTTAATTCATATAAGCCAGTCTCTGGTAAGTGGAGTCATAGTTAAGAAGGGAACTGACACTTTTTATCTGAATCATTTAATTAGTAGTGCAAGGGTACTAACCTGGGCTTTTGAAAATACAGCTGATCCCCATATTCTTGTGCTGGCAAACACTTCATTGTGATGTGTCAAATCTACCTAGTGCATTTATTGCAAGGCTTGCCAACCTGTAGCATGGCTGGCTCAAGTGACAGAAACATTCTCCATATGTGACATGTGGAAGATGGAGAAGGGGACAGACAGCCCCGTGGCAGCTAGAGCAAGGAGCAGAAAGCATTGGATCAGGAAGGGAGTGCAGTGCAGGAAGCAGAAACAAAGGCAGCAGACTGGGCAGGAGAAAGGGATCAGTGACACTTGAAGAGGATGCAGGGCTAATTTGTTTCATGTGTCAAAAAGGTTGGGCCCCACTAATTTATTGTATTTGTTTGTGTCCATTTGTGACATCGGTGTTATGTATGCCATCCTAGGTGGGACTTGCTTTGAGCCTGTGTCTGAGCTTTGGCCAAAAGTCTGGGTAAAATTTCAACAACACTGACCAGCTGGGGTATTAATTCATCTTTGTCATATGTGTTGCTGCCTCTTGGTCATCACAAGAAGCCCACTGAAGGAGAACATTAGCTGTGAAAAGAGGAAGGAAACTGCCACAAAACACATTTAAGGTCCTGTGCAGATATAAGAGGATGATCACAGTGTAAGCTATGGAAGTATGCTTCATTACGACTATCTGACACCTCTCCTAGTATCAGACCACAGAGAACTGCTGCAAAGAACAATGCATTTCCTCCTGAAACGAATTTCATTGCACTCACTCATATGCTCAAAAACATAAACATATATCTCAAACATGGCAAAGCAAAATCCAGATTTAGTGTCAAAATGTTTCCAGATAACCTTTTTTCCTGTGCTCTGCCAAGATTTAATCTGGAACTAGATGCATCCAACTGGAGGTGATAGCTAGTAAAGTCTTACAGAAGAATTGGTGTTAGGATGGAATTAATTACTTGAAAGTGAGAATAACTAGCATATTAATAATATTTACAGATAATACTAAATTGGGAAGTGTTCCAAATACCTGGCAGGATGACATATAGTATAAAGTGATTTTGAGAGGTTAAAGTTGGACAGAAAATATGTAAGTTAGGTGTACCTAAAAGGCAAAAATCACTTAGCACTCTACATGACTGGAAAATTTTCAGTGTAGCTTTTTGTCCAAACATGCTGTTTGGTCAATAGAAAGAGTTTTTCCAAAAAATATGATCTGTTTAGGCTAGATTTTAATTAGATCATTTTTCTGATCTATGGAGGTCTAAGGAAAATTGAAAGTAAGAAAGAGATCTGAAAATACCATTTGGTTAAAATATTATTCCACGAAAAAAATATTGAAGTTGGTGTTTTGTTTGTTTTGTTTTGTTTTCAACCAATTTTAAAACTTTAAATTAGTTGTAAAATAAAATTATTCCATTAGTTCTATCAAAACAGAAAAATTCACTGGGAAGGAAAATATGAAAGTATGGTACAAATTTGAATATGAAAATATTACACATTGGGAGCAGCAGGTTACATTTTGTATTGCAATCTAATATGGAACTAATTAGGCAAGTACAGTTTCAGATTGCAAAAAAGGACCTAATCACAAAATAAAAAGGCAACAGTCCTTCTGGGCATCTTCTGAAACTGCAGCAGAGACTGAATATTATGACAGCTCTTGGCAAATCACAACAACAAAAAAGAATTGTTAGAGTTCACAGAGAAGCAAATAATTGTGCCTTTAAGAAAAGAACAGAAAATCTAAATCTATTTATCTATCTTGGATAAGTATTGACAAAATGTGTCATGATGATAATCCCATTAAAAGTATTGGAGAGATTCACAGTTTAAGGAAGGATATGAATTATTTCCAGTGATATTGCTTATTGGCCATGCAGGAACAGAGAGAGAAACACCAGAAATGTAAATTAAGTATTCCAGATCTTAAACTGAAAGCTTTTAGAGACAGTGGGTGCATTTATATGCAATGCTACTGTGCAGTGGTTACTGTGCATTTACTTAGACTTGTATAATCAGGTATTAAATGCACAGTAACCAGAGCTACTGCACAGTAGTGCTGGGAACACTTTTTAAGTGATGCTACTGTGCAGTAGACTTATAATGCTATGCAGTAGTGTATTGGCACTGTTAGTGCTGTGACACATTACTGCACAGTATTATTCAGGTACTGTGCAGTTAGCATCTCATGTGCACGTGCCTAGTGAGATATGTATTAGATTGGGGATAGTCTATGTATAAACTTCACCTCTACAAAATGAGGATAATGCTACCCTTTTCATAGAGCACAGACTATAGATAAGATTTACAATATGAGAACAGAATGTTGTCTTTTTTAACTTCAACAAAGATTAAATTAGTAAGAATTGGATATTGGAACAGATACATATTGTGATGTACATCCAGTTTAGAGCAATTTTAAATTTTTTAAATGAAGTGAGCTATTGATTATATCCTATTTGCCTTTAGGATATATCCCCCCCCCCAAGTGTAGGCTTTTAAATGTGTGTTTAAATTCCTTTTAAAAATTGTTTCTTTTTCAGTATGCTGAGTATCCAGCAGGTTTTACTGAGGTCAATTTAAGGCATTTGGTACCTCAACTTGAATACTATAGAGCAGTATTTCTCAACCTTTCAAAACTCAAAGCACCCCTCTTATCAAACTCAAGGCACCCCCCCAGATAATGCCACCTCTTAGTTTCAGTTTCACTCATTTTTTTGCCTATAGAGAAGTAATAAGCAAGTCTTCTGTTGCGATAACTCAGAAAGACCACAACTCCATTGTATTTTAGCAGCTATGAGAGATTAGGTCAAGCTTATAAATAGCAACAGGATCATAGAAAAGTAGGGCTGGAAAGGACTTTAATAATGGCTAGAGATTAATATTTCAAAATTTTCTTTTAGAAATTAGCTTATTAGAAGAGTAAACATTGTATTAGAACAATAGTCCAGGGGAACAGCAACTGTTAATTGATTCCTAAAATCTGTTTGTGGCAAAAGTCCAGGGGAGACAACAAGGAGATTTGCGTTCTCAACAGTTTAGCATCCAAGAGTCCAAGAGTAGCACACAGAGAAGCACATACATCACAATGTTCCCTTAACTCCCAAAACAGGATAGAAACACGTAGATTCAGCAGCAGGTCCTAATGACTAGCTGCAGCCTGGCAAAAAATAAAAGCCCCTAGTATCCCCATTATTGGGGGAATGACCACATTAGGAGACCGGGAATGACTAAATTAAGGTACAGACAAATGGCCAAATTAAGATGTGTGCTCGTGATATGTTTGAAAAAAAGAGGATTATGCTGACAGGGCAGAATGTGAACAGAATGACAATCACAGGGAAACCAATCAATAGTACCCAGAAAAGAAAAGTCATCAGGAGAAAGAAAATACAAAAGTCAGGATAAATGTGGAATGATTTAGCATCAGTACCAACTTCCAAGGCTGCCTCATAGAGAACCCTGAGAGATTGATTCAGGCAAGAACTGTGAGGTGGTATTCATGTATTGGCCAGATGTACCATCTCCTTGCAAAACCCTAAGTCTGGTATATAAGTAGGAGTGTGTAGTTGTTTTGCTCTCTTTACTTGCACAAGTCTTATTTGCTTTCACTGTGTAACTATAAAATTATCCTATTATCAAATGGAGATGTTGAAAAAGTTGTGCCTGCCTACATGAAAGTATCAGAACTGGTTTGTAAAGCCAGTGCCAACACTCATGAAGCCATCTAGTTCAGCCCCCTACTCAGGACAAAATCATTCCTGACTAAATCATCCTATTCAAAGTGTTTGTCTAACCTGCGCTTGGAAGTTTCCAGAAATGGAAATTCCAAAACTTCCCAAGGTGGCCTTTTTCAGTGCTTAACTACCTTCATAGATAGAAGGTTCCTCCTTATCTCCAACTTAAATTTCTGCTGCTGCATTTTGAGGCTATTACTCCAAATCCTCTCCCCTATAGCTACAGAAAAGAGTTTGTCTGCATGTTCTTTGTAATCTTGTTTCATATATTTGAAAACTGTTACCAAATCCCTGTTTAGTCTTTTCTTCTCCCGACTAAACAATCCTAGTTTTTCCTGGCTTTCCTCATAAGTGACAGAAATTTATCAACATGCATGACCTTGTCTGACACGCACTCAAAAGCAGTATGGTACTTTTTCTTCTTCCTGTAAATTTGTCACAGGGGGGAAAGCCATTCCGGTACATGTTCTTTTGATTTTAACTAATCCTTTTTTTCTCAGAGTAACCTCGATTAACCAAGATGTATATAGTATGAAAAAGAGACTACTGTAGCCATGCTCAGAGACAACAACATTTTTAGGGGCAACATTGTCTCACTAGGCCAACAAACAGAATGACTCAGTAACTGTATGATGTTCTCCTTGAGAAATGCTTGGAAGTGCTTTTACTGTTACTGGTGCTACCAATTAGCTAGGCTTTACACCATGGGTGACTGGTGCCTCCCAAGTCTGGGGGGATACCAGTGGGTCCCCCAGTGGGTAGTTGGCAACTGGGGGGGGTTCTCCCAGTGGCCAGCCAGAGACTGGGGGGGGGTCCTCCAGTGGCCAGTCCCTGTGGCAGAAGTGCTGGGACTTCCACATGCAGCAGTGTGGTGCCAATTTCTGAGGGGGCACTAGCGCTCTATGTGCCTCCCTACCAGCTGGAGTACTCACTGTCATGGGGGGCACCAGCACTCTCAAGTGGGGGTCTATGTTCCCCCCCGTCCCTCCCCTACACTTCTACT
Organism: Crocodylus siamensis; assembly: GCF_052110815.1. Lineage (NCBI taxonomy): Eukaryota > Metazoa > Chordata > Crocodylia > Crocodylidae > Crocodylus > Crocodylus siamensis. Next base: position 310,994,230 of record NC_143395.1, read on the forward strand.
GTGATTTACATACAGCATTTTTAAGTAGGCTAAAACACTGTATTCGGTTTGTTATCTTGAGTCCTTACCTCATTCACTTCTTGTGCATTTTCTTTTGGACTGTAAAGTGTTTGAGGTGTGGATTGTCATTTTTGTATAGTTAGTTAAACAGTGTCTTACACAATGGGGCCCTGTGAGGCAACTTTAATATAAATGATAAATAGTATTACTAATGCCAAAGTAAAAGTATGAACTATCACATCTGTTATTCAAGTGTCCTCATTCTTAGGGTTGGTGGCACAACAGGCCAGATATTCTTAGAGTTGTCTGTTCCATGCTAATCTTGTTGCTTTATTAATCCCCAGTTCTGTCCATTCATTTGTATTTTAGCCATGCTCTTTTAAGTCTTTCCCTTTTTTTTTTTCCACACATCCTTGAATAACTGTTGTTTCTAGGGAGTTCCCTTTTTTATCTAACCATGTGTCTGAACACTTTAATTTTCTAGTCTTGTTTTCATTAGCTCTCTTGTCATATCAGTTGTCTCCAACACCCAGTCAGTACTCAATATTCTCAATATTTTCAATAAGCCTACATTCCAAATTCTTGCATCCTCTACATTTCTCTTTTTTCCAAGGTTCAACATTGCTGTGCTCATCACAGTGTGCTGTTATTCTGTAAATCTGCTAAAATTGCATATCTTATTATTTGGGAATTGCGTTATAAAAACATTGTGGCACTAGCAAATGTTGATTACTGCAAAATAGAAATTGCCTGAACAAGTAAATAATTCTAGACCAGATTTTTCCATACCTTGTGTGTGTGTCTGTATTTGGTAGTATGGAAAGATTTTCCTCTGATTTTGAATCCAACTCAATGAGCAGAGACAAGTTATGAGAAATGCAATGATAGCTCCTTCTTTTGACTTTTAAAATCACCTGGAAGTAGATGACATCAGGCAGACATCAGGGCTGGCTCATAGCATTAAACATCTTTAGTGAAGTGCCTTGTGGGGAACAAGCTTTGCATACATAATCCTGGGCATGAGGGAGTTTGGGAAAACATTGTGCTTCCTCAGTCTGTGAGAGCTCACCCTCTTCCCTCTACTCAAAAACGCTGCTAAATAGTACAATATAACCCATCAAATAGATAACTGACAATATTAAAACCTGAAACTGCTATCCTATTCCATTACCACTGATCCATTTATAAAGGAAGTCCTTTTTATTTCCAAAGTCTACATTTTCTTCCTTTTTTTTAGTAGATTGTAAAGCTAGAAAAAAAATGATGGTGAAAGTTCTGGCACATTGTGATGTACTGATCAGCAGCAGGAGCAAAACATTCTCAGCTGCATACAGAGGATAGCAGAATAAGCAATGTCTTACCATCTATCATAAGAGAAAACAATTTCTGATATGGTTTCTTTATTCACCCCATGCAAAAATTGACCTGACATAGAACATATGTTCTGTCTCAGCAAATTAATTTGCAATAAATCTGGCCACTGGGAAATCTTTCCTGAAAATCCTTCATAGTTGAAGTATGCAGCAGTGTCAGAAAGTTTGAGTCAGAAGAAAATAAGTTTACTGATGGGAATTTTTTCCCCATTTTCACTAATAATATATGAAGTTTGCTGAATCATACAAAATAGATCCAGATTACCACAATGGAAGAAGACTTTTGACTGACAAAAAATCCAGACAAAGTATATACAGTTGTTTTCTTTATAAATAATAAAGCTCTCAGCTAACCAGTCAAGAAATGAATTAAGCCCATGTTCAGTAAAATATGCAATTACACGTATATATGTGTAATTGGTTATTGTGACAAAAAATACAACTGTTTGAATTAACTTTGGGTCTGACCCTTTTGTCTTCATTTTCTGAAGATGGATTTAACTGAAAATAATTACAGGTTTCATTCAGATGAGTAAGGCAAGTAAAATGCTTAAACTTCGGTACATGCTTTAATGTATGGCTTAATTTATTCCTAATAAGGCATGTTCTTGATCTGGGGAAATATGATTTGTACACTGACATTACAATTTAATGTAGCCATACTTCATTTAGCATTAAACAAGCTAGATTGGATACTGGATGTAGCCTACCTGAGACAGCATGGAACTTGTGGACTATTTTTATTTACTCTGCAGAGAAGCCATGTTTTGCTTCATCATGCTGAGAATCAAAGTTAATTATTTTCATGGAGCTGCACGCCACTATAGTTGGACTGCTTCCTGTATCTAGTTCTCTTAGAAATCTCCACACTGCCTTTCAGTGAACTGTGTAGGCATCCTGCAGGTTGTGCTGATACAAGTCCCATTTTGTACTTAAGCTGTTTGTCAGCATTGGGGATATGCACAGGTATTGCTAGTCTACTTACAGGATGCAAATGTGGACAATGCAGGCCAGATCCAAAAAAATGTGATAGATGCTTAAAAGTTAGGTGCTGCATAACTGAAGTCCCTGGCCTCCAGATTAGAATTCAGAACACTATATAGAATGGAAAAACATCTTTTGCTTAACAGACGCTGACACTAGAGAAATCTTCTATGTACTCTGTATATGGCATAGAGCATACAGCATAGAGTCGGGCCCAAAAATTACAGGTACAGGGTTAGAACATTGACATTTGGGATCACAAAGAGAAAAGAGAATTTCACCTGAGTGTGCTACCTTCAAGCAGCTCTCCACTCAGCATGCCACTGTTTTGGATTTTAGTCTTTGGTGTCCATTTTCCTGCTTGCACCACACAGAAGCCTTGATAATCACTGGAACCAATGGAAGGGGTGTGACACCTTCACCTCTGCCTGAAGTGCAAGAAGTGGCAGGCACCACTGTACTTCCCACTGTTTTGGGTTAAGTGTGTCCAGATAATCCATATCTAGCCCCTCAAGTGACTTAGGTAATAAAATATCTAGTGTCTGTTCCCTGATGAAGCTTGAGCATGAGCTAGCTACTGAACCTCTTGGTTCTGTCAAGACAGAAAAGTTTTAGGACTTCTGGAAGGTGCAGAGATACAACTTCAGGAAACTTTATGGTCAAAGAGAGAGACCCTCATAAGCCCCTCTTGGGTTAGCTGGCAACTGAGCTGGAATTTTCATAACAGGGAGTTAGAGTCAGGAAGGAGGGCCAAAGAGTCCAGGAGGCAGGGAGTGGGGAGACAGACAGCAGGGGGCAGGTACAAGAGTGGGGGGACAAGGGACAGGGGAGCAAGAAGGAAAGGTCTGGCTCCTAGTAGTCTGCCACTGCTTTCCTTGCCACTGCACCGAGGGAGGGACGGGATGAATTTAAGATGACCTTTCACTAATTAGTTTCTAATTATGGGGGGTCATCTTAAATTCGAAGTCATCTTAGATTTGAGTAAATATGGTATATTTCTTTGAACTCCGTTGTACAATGAGACCCTGGGTTTTTAGTAGTTACACGGAAAAGTTCAAAGTCAGATTCTCATTTAATGCTTCTCTAAATCAGAATAACTCTAGCATGTATTTGAATTATATCAGTATCCTGTTCTGATCAGTATCTAAAGGTTGTGCTACGTATTGAAATGTATTCAAATGATTTGGACTTTCTGCCTGTCAAACGATGGCCTTGAATGAATGTAAGAGACAACTTTATCGTGACATTTTGAAAGCCTAATAAAAGTCCCACCAAAACAATATTCTTCTGTGTACATTGATTATTCCAGCTAGGACAAGAAACAAAACAAAACAACCAAAACCAAAAGACAAGCAAACATAAAATCCCCATGCCATCACTCCCCTCCCCTGAAGAAAACCTCCAAAACATACCTGATCATTACACAGCCTACCAAAATTAAGGTCATTTCTACAATGGAGCAGTGGTTCAGTTTTGGGATTAGTGCTAGTTCTTGTCTAAACATTTCTAGAGTTGATTGTCATTGCCCAGATGTTTATAGTGGTTTGCAAAGTAATTCTATGAAAGCTGACTTTCATACACATTGACTAGAGCCCACGCAAGATAATTTCATTTCAAATTGCTGCTATCTTGAAACTCTCATACACATGGTAAATTCAATATGATCCAAATCCAAGGTTTCAGGATTGGATGTGGAGAGGAAAATAATGCATTTCTTATTACTGGAGGTTATAATAATAATGAAAGTTCTAGGAAATGCTAAATTTAAGAAAGACTGCAGTAATTATGCCATCTTGATGTAAAAGGTTATCATATATAAGATTATTTTCCGAGGTGAGTTCTTTCCTTCATGACTCAGAGAATGACCTGTGAAATACAAGGTGATGTGTGAATCTGCCTTGTAATTTATGTGTCATAAGCCTTGGTGTTAATCACCAAAACTGACTCTCTTTATCTTTCAAGTTTATGCAAGCTACCGTATATTGCAAATCCTTTCCCCTGCTCCCTTAAAGGAAGTCCTCCTCATGATGTTTCAATATATTGCATTATTGATATAAATGATACTGTTGTGTGAGGAAAGAAATTCCAACATATATAGCAGATATACTGCATGGAAACTGTCTTCAGCAATAGTTAAGCCTGGGACTATTCTGCCCATGTTGTATATGAACTGTTTGATTCTGTTAAAATATATTTTGGGAATAACTCATTGGTTTGTTTTATGTTTCTGTCAATCTGAACATATGCTGCAAACACTCCTTGATAATTAACAGTAGTGAACTGTTAGAAATATTGATTAAGTTCTAGTTTGAATCAAGAGAGGTTAGCCGTTTTAGTCTAAAGTCAGGCAAAATGTAGGGTAGATTTGCATCTTGTAGACTAACCAAATCAGAGGTGCATAACTTTTTTAAGCAACATCTTACTTCATCACATGTTGAGAAAGTCTCTACTGTACCTTCTGCAATTTATTTAATATAACCCTGTCATAAAATCAAAGTAAAAGGTAAAAAAGGACTACTGAAATTTTAGCATTATTTAGGATGGAAGACCTAATATATTTTACATATTTCATATGCACCCACTTACTGCAGAGTTGGCTTGTAGTTCTTTTTTTCTCTTCTGTTCTTAACTTTTTCAGTTGCATTGTAAGAAGCAAAACAACAACAACAACAAAAGCCTTGAGGGGGAAGGAAAATGAAGCAAAGCTGGACTGAAAGTCTAAACACATGGTTTGCTTTCCATTCATATTCTGTGGGCATGTGTACTTGTGTGCATTTACTGTACAGCAACAGAAATTACTGTGCAGTATGGGTACGTGTCTACATGTGTACACCCATACTGTTCAGTAAATATGGCGACTTATGCCAAGTTGAGTGTAAGATTGATCATGCAGTTATCAAATGTATGCATGGTTAGTTACTGCACAGTAACACACATGTAGACACCTTACTACACAGTAATACTGTGTATGTGGACAGACTTGGGAGTAACTTTAGTCTGAAGTCAGTCCACACAGTTCTAATGTGCTTTAATGCCTGCACTTGTAGACAGCAGCCTACTCCCACTAACTGCTCAGTTAAACCAGTGTAAATGCACATGTAGACATGCCCTGTCAGTTTAAAAGAAACAGTGTGAATAAGAATATGACTAGTGGCATTTTAAAACTCTTCATATTATTATGATGTAATAGAGTAAAAATGTGACCTTATACTTTTACATACATGCTTCCAAGATCATACATATAATGTGTATATAATAGTTTATCCAGGTGGCTGCCCAGAACAGTATAAATAATGCATTTTCTGTCCCAAAGTACAAACCATGTGTGTATGGAGTGAGGGGAGAGGCACACAGGAGTAGCCTAAAAATATATTTTATATAAACTCAAGGCACCTTTGGTTTAACTCTTTTTTTTTTTGTGGAATAAAATTATCCCAGGAATAATGTTACATATACCTATTTTCTCTGAAAAGAAAATGGAAAACAAAGGTCAGATTCTCTTAATAAGATCCACCACAGTCTGCTGGAAGAAGAAGAAAGGAAATACATAGGGATCTGCTTAAACATCCCTGTCTCTCATGTTGTTCCAGGCTTAGCCCAAACATAGCTTAGAGCAGACAGAATTGATTGACAGATAAGATAGATTCATACAGATGGAGCAGGTACAAACAGAAATGTTTAGGCACCTAAGTCAAATATTGGAATCCAAACAGCCTGCACTCAATATCTGACAAAACTCAGTAGCCACCTCTAATAGTTTTGATCTGAAAGTTCTGTAGCTACCTGTATTTTTGCCATCTCTGTGTGCCCAGAAAAATCGTGGTCTGAGCAACTAGATACTTAGCTCCTATTTAAATCTTGCTAGGATTCAGAGTTTCATAGATTTTCATAGACATTTGGGCTGGAAGGGACTCCGGAGGATTATCGAGTCCAGCCCCCTGCCCCAGAGGCAGGAAGTCAGCAGGGATCATAGGATCCCAGCAAGATAAGCATCCAAATGTTTTTTGAATGGCTTCAAAGTGGGTGCTTGAACCGCCTCAGGTGGCAGTCTGTTCCAAACCTTGGAGGCCCGGACAGTGAAGAAGTTCTTTCTTATGTCCAGCCTGAACCAGTCACAGTGGAGTTTGTGACCGTTCGATCTTGTCATCCCTTGAGGGGCTCAGGTGAATAGTCATTCCCCCAGATCCTGATGAGCACCCCTGATAAACTTGTAGGTGGCCACCAGATCACCCCTATGCCTGCACTTTTCCAGGCTGAATAGCCCCACTGCTCTCAGCCTTTCATCATAAGGTTGGTTTTCCTGACCTCTGGTCATGCACGTGGCTCTCCTCTGCACCCTCTCAAGCTTCTCCACATCCTTTTAAATTGCAGAGCCCAAAACTGGACGCAGTACTCCAGCTGCAGCCTCACCAAGGCTGAGTACAGTGGGAGAATGATGTCCCGGGATCTGCTTGAGAAGCATCTATGGATGTAAGCCAGTGTTTTGCTCGCTTTACTAGCCACAGCATCACACTGAAGGCTCATGTTCATCTTGTGGTCAACCATGACCCCCAAGTCCCTTTCATCTGTAGTGCTAACCAGCATAGCACTACTGAGCCTATAAGCATGGTTCAGGTTTTTCCTCCCAAGGTGGAGAAACTTGCATTTTACAGCGATGAATACCATCAGGTCTCATCCATCCATTCCATGAATCTGTCCAGATCCGGCTGGATCACCCTCCTATCCTCAGGTGTGGATCGACGAACTTGGCCAGTCCGTTTCTGATACCAATGTCCATATCATTGATGAAGATGTTAAACAGTGTAGGCCCTAGGACAGAGCCTTGTGGGACCCCAATGGACACAGCGCACCAAGAGGATTGACTCCCGTCGGCAACCTGATCCTACCGCGAAGCCAGTTCCCCAGCCAGAGGATCGTGGTGACGTCAAGGCCTTAGTTAGCCAGTTTAGCCAAGAGGTGAATGTGGGATACCAGATCGAAGGCTTTTTTAAAGTCAAGGTATACGTCATCAATCTCTTCCCCCTTGTCCAGGTGATAAGTCACCTGGTCATAAAAGGAAATGTGATTGGTCAAGTAAGACCTACCCGCAACAAACCCATGCTGGGTATCCCTCAGGATATTGCCTTCAGCTAGTCTGTTAAGGGTGGCCTCCTTGATAATCTTTTACAAGACCTTCTCCAGGATAGAGGTCAGGCGGATGGGTCTGCAGTTTGCCAGATCTACTTTCCTCCCTTTCTTGAAGATAGGCATGACATTGGCCCTCTACCAATCATCCGGCACTTCACCAGAGCGCCAAGAACTCCCAAAGATCTGTGCCAGGTACTGAGCTATGATGCTCACCAGCTCCCTGAGTACCCTTGGGTGTAACTCATCAGGACCAGCTGACTTGAAGGTATCCAGCCTGTCAAGGTGTTCCTTCACGAGGTCAGCTTCAATGGAGGGCAAGGAATCTCCTTTGTCCAGGCCTCCCTGTCCCATAGTGGACAGGGCTGTCCCATGGGGCTGATGAAGAACTGACGCAAAGTACCCATTTAGCAAGTTTGCTTTCACCTGGGCAGTTGTCAGTTGCCCCATCTGGTTTAGCAGGGGTTTAATGTTGCCCTTGCTTTTCCTCTGACTCCCCACATATCTAACAAAGGTCTTTTTATTTTCCTTGATATTTGTAACTAGCTGGAGTTCCATTGCAGCCTTGGCTTTCCTGATTTGCTTTCTGCAAATCCAGACTAAAGCAGAGTATTCCTCCTTGGTGGCAGTTCCAGTCCTCCATCCTTTATAGGTCTTCCTTTTAAGAAGCAGGGGGTCCGCCAGTTTCCTGGAGAGCCAAGGGGGCTGCTGTGCCCTTTTGCTGCCTTTCCTCTGAGATGGGATGGACTTTGCTTGCGCATCCAGGATTGCTCCCTTGAGGAGCAACCACTCGTCCTGAACTCCCCTCTCCATCGGGTTTGTGAGAATAGCACCCAAGTCTCCTGAAGATCCCAGTCTAATTGGCTTACACTAAGTAGTCTTACAGTGGAGAGCAATAAATTCAGCACAAAGCATAGAAGCTATAGCCACATTCATTCAAAAACGTGGCTAGCTGAGAGACAACGCTGCTGCTAATGCTGCTGCTTCTATCTACTTTTTACATAAAAAGCAATGGTTGGAGAATTGGAAACTGTAAGTTCTAGGCCCAATTAATTCTTAGAATCATAGAAAATTAGGGTTGGAAGGGACCTCAGGAGGTCTTCCCCTGCTCAAAGCAAGACTATCCCCAACTAGATCATCCCAGCCAAGATGTCTCACTGGGTATTAAAAACATTCAAGGGATGGAAATTTCACAGCCCCAGTGGGTAACCTGTTTCAGCATTTTACTACCCTTCTCATGGAAAATGTTTTCCTTAATATCTATCCTAAACTTCCCTTGCTGCAACTTGAGACCATTGCTCCTTGTTCTATCATCTGCTGCCACTGAGAACAGTCCAGGTCCATCCTCTTTGAAACTACCCTTCAGGTAGTTGAAGGCTGCTATTAAATCCCCCCTCAGGCTTCTCTTCTCCAAATAAATAAGCCAAGTATTGCCAGCCTTATGAGATTCAAACTTGAAGCTTTAATGGAAGAGAGTACTCTTTTCTTTTTCATGATGCTAAGCCATAATGCAAGCAAAGTACATAAGAGTTGTGGGGCCAGGAAAACAGCAAACAAAACACTTTTTAAACTAAAAGCTGGAAAATATAACTTGGGGAATAAACTTGCAGTGATAAAAATAACATGACTTGCATGGCATTTTCATCCAAAATGACTTCTATTTGTGTCTCCCTTTTGTCTATGGCTATCCACTTGTATTATTATCTTTCATGATTCACCTTTGCTCAGGTCAATAGAGTCATGCATTGTATTTCATCAGTCCAACTCAGGGTTAAAGTATACCTTTTTTTGGCACTGCACTGAACAACAGATGATGTGAAACCTGCATCATCATAGAAGCATCTCCAGGAAACAGCCTTCTGAGATACAATTCCCTCCATATTCCCTGCCATGCTCTGCACTGTAGTGGTAATTTGCTGCTGGCATACATCTGCTTTAAATTATAACACCGCCCAGTGCCAACTGATTTGTTATAGGGTTCCATTCATCCACCATCCATCCTCTTTGGGGAGGAATAAGCAGGGAATGGAAAGCAAACAGTCCAAGTTACAATCCAGCCCTGTTTTTTATACTTGTCTTGAGTACATTGTGTCTGAATGAGGATTAAAATACAAATTGAATTCGTGAGAATAAGTTTAGAAGCATGTTGTCTAACAAATCTGTAGTTCATGCTGAAGCTCTATGTGACAAGATGGAGTCAATATTTATGGGAGATTATGTGTTTTCCTAGAAATCGTTGAAAAAAGAATCACTCATTGTAAATATGCCCAAACTGATCAGGTTAGGCATTTTGTCTTCCCCATCTTAACAGAAAGAATATAAAAGCATCTCACAGAAAATAAAATATGCCAGGGCAGCATCCCTGTCACAGCAGACAGCTAAGCCTAAAGTTATCACTACTTGAACTGACACTGGAAAAAATATATGGGAAATATAAATGCTATTCACTAAAACTACACTCTAAGCAGTCATTTGAGATTGCCAATTAAAATCCACATCTTAAATACTACTATGGACTTTATTTATATTTTGTGGTCATTTTTCTCTCTCAGCTTTTACATACATCATAAGATCCCCTTTATGGCTTTCAGGTCTATACACATACTGGTTGAACAGTTAATGCTATTAGAGAAAAAAAAAAACTTCTTAGGGAAAATGCATGGGATTTTCACTTCCATGGTAGTTTTAGTCAAAGATCTTGTAAAGTTCATTACAGTATCATAAAAACAAATTAATTTCCATCTAGAAATATTGATCAATGAGTAAACAGCAATTTATATTTAAGCCCAAGAAGAAAAGCATGTTTGCAATAGGGATTAAAAAATAAATTGAAAATTGAATAATAAGAGATGGGTTGTGTTTTCTAAATAATATCAGAAAATTACTAAATAATATCAGTAAATATTCAGTGTATTTGAATTGATTTACATATGGGTTTAGGCTGTGCAAATTTATATCTGATACAGTTTGCATATAAATTATCATATGCAAATAAAATATATCAAATTCATCCCTGATGCTAGCAACTTAAACGGACTTCAACAGAGTTATACCAAGTATGGATTTGCACCAGAATGTTATAGGAACAGAGAGGTCCCTGTAGCTAGAGCTGCCTACAGCTCCATGAAAAAGACCAATTTTAGCACAAGACTTTGATTTGGGAAATCAGTTTGGCTTTATATTTTTGCATTTATCTTAAATGCTTTCAAGTGAAGAACATTCTGCAAAGCTTTGGAGACACTGACTTATTGCTTTTTGGATTACATTCACATATTATCTTTCATATAACATTTACTTGTTTTCCTCTAGATCAAAATAGTTCACCACAGTCCTTTAAAAATGTTGTATATTGAAATCTCTATTACATTCTTTTTAATGGACAGTTTGGCTCCCAATTATGCTTTTATTGATTTCTATGGCACTTATGAACTCCAACCCTGCTCACTTTGTTTGGAAAGAAAAAGATTAGGAACCATGGGTGTGTTTGGGCATGCTACAAGTATCTAGTGGAGTTAGTTAATGGACAACTTCAGTTTAGGTAGAATATATTACCAAGGTGACAGCTATTGTAGATTTTTTTTCCCTTAGTGCAGGTAGAAAGGTTCTGAACCTCAATGCTAGGGTCTCTAGTTTTGGTTTGGGAAATATGTGTTGTGTTTTTTAATTCCTGCAGTTAAGAGTATTCCTACAGTGTCATTAGGATGGATTGTCTTGTATTCCATAACATGAGCTAAATCTACTTGATTAAATCCAGTAAGTACCTTTTGAGATAAAATACTTAAAAGAAACCTCATTTGCAAGATTGCAGGGTTTTTGGCTGTAGTCCAGTTGGTCTAAAGACATAGGCAGGCAAGGTTGTCGGAGTAGATGTGATATCTTTTATTAGACCAACTGAATAGTTGGAACCAAGTTCTTTGCATGTACCTTTCTTCAGGCATAGGGAGATGCTGTTGTTCTGAGATCTCCAAGGAATGAAAGAGGCTAAAAATGTGGCGGTGACAACGTAAATAAGTGGAAATTAGGAGATAATGAGTAAAGAGCAAAGAGGAGGGAAGGGGAGAGGAGGACAGAGGGAGAAATGAAGGGGGAGAAATGGGTGAAGAAATGCTAAAAGTAAGCAAGGGAGACTGAAAGTAAATAGCTGGAAATTAGGAAAACAAAGGGTAGAGAGGGATGGGAGGGGAGGAAAGTGGGGTGGGAAATGTAAATGGTGAGGTCAGGCAGGTACTTGGTGAATCAGATCTCAGGCAGGTTATAATGTGTCATAAATCCAATGTCTATATCATGTCCATGACTTTTGGTATCATGGACTCAATATAGACATTGGATTTATGACACATTACAGACTGCCTGATTTCCACTAATTTATATTCTCACTGACCTCATGTCACAGTTTTAGCTTCTTTCATTCCCTGGAGATCTCAGAACAACAGAGTCTCCCTATGCCTGAAGAAGGGTATTTGTTCCTGAAAGCTTGCAAAAAACTTTGTTCCAACTACTCAGCTGGTCTAATAAAAGATACCCAGATAACCTTGTCCATTTCATAGGTTTTAATGTACAAAGTGCATTGAGCTGTAAAGGGTAATGTTTCTTTGGATCTTTATGGATGTGTTAAGCTTCTCATATTGCTACAGATTACGTGAAAAGACTGAATTTTCACACTCCTATATACAAAAAGTAATAGATTTGCACAAGCTTATTTTTTTAAATCATATATTTTAAATACATCATTGTGTGGACAGTATCAAAAGCTACTTAAAATATGAGATTTGATAGCAATAATTCAAAATTTAATAGTAGCCACCTCAACAAATCCACTGATTTTGACCCTGACCCTATGTGTTTTCATAAACCTATTAAATACTATGAATAAGAATGTGTATAGAGTGTAAGGAGGTATTTTTAGATGATATTCTGGAGGATTTTTGTTAGTTCTTTGTATGAAGGCCATAAAATGAAGCAGGATTATTCTAGCTTGTCCAAACTGTGAACAAGATGTCCTATAATACAAAAAGTTACCCTTGAGGCAGCATATAAATTCATTATAAAGCATAAAATGAAACAGTTTTACTGAATTTAGAATTAATATACAACATCTGTTTTTCCCTTCAGTTGAATGGTAACACGGGCTGGCTCAGGAAGCTGAACAATGGTAAGGCACTTTTACCAGTATAAGTGATTGGAAACTGGTCTATAGCTGTAATAAAACAGAAGTTCAGCACACAAAACTGCTCTATTCCCATAACAGTACATGAGTTTGGTCTACACAGACTGATTTAAAATGGCAGAACCCAGTCCAAGATTGGCCCTTCCCATCAAAGGGTGAACATGTGTTTTGTTTGCTACCAATCTAAACTATGCCACTCACAGAAAACTGTATAACTTAGATCGAATCTGCCTCAGGATTTTTGAATGTCTGTACATAGCCTAAAAGGATAATGGAAGTTGACCATAAGGCCTAGTAGGCCCTAGCCTTCATCTTCCACTGAACATACTCTCACTGCTTCTCTGTCACTTAGCTTGGGTTGGTTTGTTGATTTGTTGGTTGATGTTCCTTCTCGTTCCTTTTCTCTTATGTGTCATATGGATACAATTGTGTTTTTTAAGTGCTGCAGTTTTGATAACAATTTAGTGAGATTTCCTGGCTAAATCCTATTTGTGTCTTCTTAGTTTTGGTGTAGCATTATATCAACGTCTCTATTTTTTAAGGGCATAAATTATTTAGTCTGTTTTTCTTCAGCTATATGATGTTATATGCTGATCACTGCTTTTGTTTTTACACTCCGCAAGTTTCAAAGTATATCAAGACTTGATCTGCTTTCATTGTAATTTGAGGACTTTTATTACTGCTGACTTATTTAGGCTAAAACTTACAAACCTTCATATTCCTGCCAGTAGAAAGAAATTCTTTATCATATAAAACCACTGGGAAGTTTTTTGGGAATTGCCTTTTTTTTTAAACTTTCTATCTCCAAACTTGCAAGTCTTTGTAATATCAAAGTATCACTCAAATCACTGGTAGTTGTTTATATGGAGAGTTTGTGCAATCATACAAGGATTTCTCAGGCTTTGTTATTCTTTCTTCCTGTGTTCAGGCCTTCTCCTTCATCTCCTTCTGGATTTCTGTGTCCCACATATCATAGTATATCTCCATCATGTTTTCCTTTTTTTCAAGATTACAGGCCCTATAAAAAATTTAAAGTCCTGATCTTCACTAGGTCTAAAACATTTTTTAAAATCTAACCATTGACATTGAAGTCTGTTTCTATCCGTAACTGTAGCAACTGAATCGAACAAACACATCATTGAAAAGTCTGTTCATTCTTTTTTTTTTTATTAATAATATAAGCTAGCTGGTCTCAGAAAGCAAAACAGCATCAATTTGCTTCAGCCCTCAGAAGTAGACAATAATAAGCTAAATGGAGAGAGAGTGGTTATGAAGATGCAGTATTACAAAAGATATAAAATATGTCTCAAAAACATAAGAATTTTGTTTCTTAAATGTAAATCTCCAGATCCACTGGGTCTTTTAAGAGTAATTTGCTGATTTAGTCTGATTTACCTAAAGGTAAAAGATGTATATGTAAATAGGAGATTATCTCTTCACTATATGTGAGACTGAAATTATGCTACATGCTGGCAGTCTTATGACTAACCTCTTTTCCTATTATGTACAGGACAGCTGGGATCTCAGTGGGCCCATCTACATGTGTGATTAATGCACATGAATAAATTCCAGATCTTATTGCTCTGGAGTTTTTTGCTCCTGGGAGTACTATTTCAACATGTGCCATGGAGCACATTGTTCTGGGGTTTATTCATGGGCAGCCCATAGAGCCCTAACAGAGCAGCTTCGTCTGGCGGAAGACCCAAGGAGAGTCAGCCTGCCAGCCTGACTGCTTTGATGGGTTTCGACATGCTGCAGAAGGGCTGACTGAGGCACGAGGGTGCTTCAGTGAGGGCTAGCCAGCAGGCAGCCAGGGCAGTGTCTACACATGCACTAGTGCACACAAAGCTATTCCACAGCAGCTTAGGACTTGTACTTACAAGTCCTAAGCTGCTGCAGAGTTTGTAAGTTTTGTGTGCCCTAATATGGATGTACATATAGATGCTGAGACATTTACTGCACAGTTAATTAGTCATCTGTGCAGTAAATGTCTCACGTAGATGCACCCAGTTATATTTAAATGTGCAAGATTGTAAAATGTGAGAATGCCGTTACCTGAGAGAACTCTGGTATTTTCCTTCCCAAGTTCAATGAAGACTTCATTGTCTGACGTTTCCTCTATGCACATCTTTCAAAAAGAGAATGATGATAAGACTAAATAATTACTCAGATCTTCAGACCTTCACTTCACAATTCATTTTGCTGCAACTGAGACAGCCAAAGTGCTTAACTTCTTTTCTCTGTTTTCCCCTACATGTACTACCTACACAGAAAAGAGTACAAGTCATCTGTCAGCTGTCTGTTCATTGTACCTATGGACACTGGACCTCTTCTGGCTTACCCCATCATTGCTTATGTAATACACCTTTCATCATAGCCTTCAGAGACATAAATGAGCTACTTAAAAAGCTTGTGCTTCATTTTGTGTATAACACAGTAGATTCTTTTTAAATGAAAGAAATGCTTTAAGAAATATGGAAAATGTATGAATAAAGCTAGGGAAGGACTATATCTGTCAACAAATCATATTAACTGACTTGAAACAGCAGGATCTGTGGGCTCCATTGGCATTTTCCTCCTTTTCACAGGAATTAGGTATTTATTTTTTCCTTATAATCTTCTATGGGTTTGCTTATTAGTTCAATAAAAGCAGTAATATGGTAAAGAGTCTCCTGCTCACATTTTTTGTTGACATGATAATTGGGCTGTGACAAGATCCATGACCTAAACAAGTAAATCCCTTTCAAATGTCCCTGAATTTACATCATCATTTTTCTCATTTCAATATATTATTCTTTTTAGGGCATGTTTTAAACAAGTTATATCAAATTAAAATGATATAGTCTTGCACTTTTTTTAACCTTTCAAGTGTTCAGCTGCTTACATCGGTTGCAGCCATTATATTGTGAATACATTTTGGGAAAGCCTCATGTTAGTTTGTGTTTCTTCATAATATCCATACCTATCAGGCTGTGTAAGATGTTTATTATTGTTACTATAATTTCATTTAAATAATAATGTACATAAATCTTAAGATAAAGACAAACATAAATAATATATAATTGTATAGTATATATGCCAACAGCATATAATTCCATTAATGGCACTAGTGATTAATTTACCATTATATTTTTAACAGCAGGACCCAGTGATATCAGCAGACAAGGACAAGTCTGGCCATTTAATGTAGTCTTGACAGTATTAGTCTTCTGTGTAAGGAGGGAAAAGATTTTTTTTTCTTCCCACCAGTTTATTTTTGCTGTGGAAGGAGTAGGGGCACTTTTTGTGATCCATGTAGGGTATTGCTCAAGAAGGCTACAAAAGAGCATCAGAAAAAACAAAGATACCAGCAGACACAGTGGTGAAATTAGATAACCTTTTAATCCATTTATCAAAAAGCTGGCAGTTCACATTTAAGGAAGGTAAAAGAGTGCATAGTGAACCTGGAAAATGAATATACATCCGCTGCACTATAATAACCAAGAAAGGAGAGAAGTATGTGCAGGCATGTTAGCACTTGCCAATTCTTATTAAAGGATTGGGGTGCTTAAAAAGGCACAGAGCAGCTAAATATTTTTTAAAGTTTCATCTCGCTGAGCCCCCCTGTACTATGGTGCATTACAGTGAAACAAACAGATCATCTTTTAGAGTCTTAGAAATGGGAGCATAGTATGCCCTAAATAATACATAATGCTTTTTCAGGCATGAAGAAGATTCTTTATGGAATCTACCAGTGTTGTTTCTAAAGCAATGGTGCTCGGCTTTGGAAGGATCAGCACTGTCAAGGAACTTAACTTTGTATCTGTTAGGAAATGTATGTGAATACCATCAAATTATTCTGTTTTACAGGGTAGTCCTAGAACTTCAATACCTTCTTTTGCTAGTTTCAAAGTTGGTTTCCAAAGAGTTGTTTTTATAATAATATTCCATGAAAATATCACTACTATTGTTCCCCCATCTGCAGACCTTATGAAATCAATAGAGCTAAGTACAGACATTCAAAAAGCCCAAGCCTGAATTGATTCAATCTTTGCAGGTTAGTCTAACCTGTGTAGATTGAACTGCCAAGCGAGTGAACAGACATTGACTTTTGATTCCAAAAATGATGCAGCCACATGCCTGCAGTGGATCAAGCCAGAAGCCAGGGGACACTATAGTGACCCCTCCCTTCCCTTCCACAGTGGCTGAGGAAAGCTGAGCTGAGGGAATGGGGAATGGGCAGGACCCAACATGCCTGAGTATGATTGTGGAGAGGTTTAACCACCCCCACCCCCAGCCTGCAGGGTCCCCAGCCAGAGTGTCCTTGCAGGGGGATGGGGGGAAAGCAGTCCTTGCCAGACTTTTGGGGGAGAGGAGGGAGCATGGATAGACCCTGACTCCAGCCCAGCATGGCCCCCTAAGACGGGGGAGGGAAATGGGGAAGGGAGGGGGTTTATTCCCCCCCTCCTTCTGGGGGACCTCAGCCAGGGGCTGCCTGGCCAGAGAAGAGCAGAGCAGTCCCCCCTCCTCCCTTAGCTCCAGCAGCAGGAGCAGGGGTGTGGCCAGACAGTACCCAGCATAGCCCCCTAGGGCAAGGAGCCAGACGTGGGTCAGCATGGCCCCAAAACAAAGCAAAGGTTAATTTCTCCCCTCCCTCCCCTCTCCCTCCGGGGAGCCCCAGCCAATGTCTGCCTGGCCAGGGACAAGTGGTGGAGGCTGGTGGCCAGGGCTGCCAGCCAACTGTGGTCCCCCAGTGGGATAGGGAAGGGAGCAGGGAATAAACCCTCTCCATGCCCCCTTTGCCTTTGGGTTCCATGCTGGCCAGCGTCTAGCCATGCCCCCATGACTGTTGCTGGAGCGGGGGAGAGGACCCTGACAGGGGCTGCTCTGCCTCATCCAGGTAGACCCCAGTTGGGGTCCCCTGGGGGGAGAGGGGAGGGGGGGTGGAATAAACCCCCTCCATGCCCACTTCACTTAGGGAGCCATGCCAGGCTGGTGTTTGGCCATGCTCCTAATGATGCTTCAGCTAGAGAGCAGAGGGGCAGGGCAAGCCCAGACAGCATGGCCCAGCTGAGGTGTGCAGAGCATGCTGGGATTCTGGGGGACTCTGATTTAACTTAAACCAGGAAGGTGTCTGGGACAGAATTTCCATAAACTGACCTCAATCAAGCCTGATACTATATTAAACCAGGTTTATCTTAAAGCTGTTACAGCCATTTTGAAACTGGTTTGTGCTCATTGAACTTCTCTTCTGTTACAGGTTTAAACCAGTTTCTGATCACTTAAACCAATTTGTGTGTAACTGCTGTTCCTAGGGTAGGAGTCTAGGTCCAGGATTAAGTTTTGACAGAACCTTTGGCTGAAAGTTATTCTCTTTTCCTGACGAGGTAATTTGTTTATGCAAAGCAATATCTATTTCTGTTTGTGAAGTTTAATGCTTAAAATATCTGCCCACGCTGTTCTCAATCTCTCTGTAAAACTTTCTAGACAGCCACTCTTATTTCTTTTCTTTTTTTTAACATAAAAATACATAAAACTTACATTTTCTGTTGTATGGATACAGGTTGTAGCTGTGTTCATCTACAGGCAAAAGCAATCAGAACTCTTGGTAGAGGTGATATCTTTTATTAGACCAACTGGATAGTTTCAAAAATATTTCTTTATTTGCAAGCTTTGGGCACATGCATCCTTCCTCAAGTATAGGAGAGTGCAAAGATTGTAAGATTTCTTCCAGGTAAAAATGAAAATTCATATTCGCATGCTCACAAAACAGCCTCAACACAAGGTAAACCCCTTGCCCAGGAGAGCCTTCCATCACCCATCCTCCTGTGAAATATGAAACATCATAATAAAAAAGAATCATAATTCAGGAGGGAAGTGGGGGAAGGACTGCTCTCATATTGACTGTGTAGCTGGCCAGTGACTGTGATCCTTCCCTGAGGTCCCTTCCAATCCCAGTGCTCTGGGGGAGGGATGGAAAAACAGCATAAAAGGCAGCATTGTTTTACCTGGCCTGCTTTCTGCCTTGGGTCTGACAGTTACTGAACTGTATCTTCCAGCAGTCAGGAGCATTAGACAATGAAAGCTACTGCTAGCATTGATTTGAATGATTTCCTACTTGCTAGCCTAGCCGAGCAAGTGGCATTCCACAATACCTTTTTCTTTCTTCTAGACCCTTTTATTTCATTATTATATTCATTGATTTATTCTTTCCTATTTTATAATTATAGTGAGATATTGCACTATAGAATTTAATTTATATAGAAACAGAAATACACTTATACCTTGCAGCATAGATTATACACCTTAGAGAATTTATACAGGAATGCAGATACATTTATATATTTGTATAAAAGCAAGACACTATGAAACACACCATACAGCATGTTGGAAAGGCAGCTGGCAAGCCTTCAGGGAGGGACAGAAGAGGGGATAGAGGAAGAGGTGTAAGTTCCCTACCCCCCAAACTGAGACACAGCCTCTTTCCTACAAATAGCGGGGATGAGGCTTCCAGGAGCAGCAAGGATAAGGGAGCAGTGCCAGTGCCACTGTATGTGCCTGAGACTGCCTCCTCTCAAAGAGCACCAGCTATACCCCGCCACTACCACCATGACAGTCTTCTCCACCCCCCATTTCACTTCCTATGCTGAGCCTTCCAGTGGCAGAGGAAGAGCTGGAGATGGAAATGAGCTGGAGCTGAGTGCCCTAGCAAGGGAAATTTTTGTGAAGGAGGGAAAAAATAATAAAAATAAATTAATCAGCTGAGTTTGTGCTCCACACCCTTCAAGTTTCCGCTAGAGCCAGGTCTGCTTCTCCAGAAAGGCACTTTAGAGGAGGCTGAGGTAGAAGTTGTGGAGGCAAGCAGTTCAAATGAGTCCATTCCTCCTGTTGCTGTGCCTCTGCCTGCTGAGGATGGGGAAATTACAGCATCTGCACATGCACCTGCACCCCAGAAGTGAGCCGGTATTGTGGTCTGGGTTCATTTTGATCTGGCAGATGATCTCACATATGCAATCTGCCTGCACTGCTTAGCCAGAACCAGCTGAGCACCATGGGGAAATATGAGGACCATGAGGATGCTGATGCATCTCCACAGGCACCATCCTCTTGCCCTTGCTCCTCCTCAGCCTGGCACCAGTGGGAGTGTGCACAAAGCAAAGTCCCCCTCTCACTTCAAAGCCCCTGTCCCCCCAAAGCAGAGGCAGACCACCCTGGAACAGTGGGGGAAAGGCAAACAGAAAGCGGGACATGTTGCAAGGGCAAGCAAGATCACTCAGAGCATTGGGGAGATGCTTGCTATGGATGACCAGCCCTTCTCCTTAGTTGAGTGGCTAGGGTTCAGGCAGCTCATAGCACTCATGGCCCCATCCTACCAAGCACCTGCACATGCCACCTTCAGCAGCGCAGTGGTGGCTTGTATGAGGCATACAAGGAATACTCAAGGGAGGTCCACAGGTGGCCTTACACTTCACTTCAGACATTTGTAGTAGCTGGGGTGGAGATCACACCTACCTCTCCCTCACAGGGCACTGGTGTGACCAGTCAAGCCATTGGTGTGCTTTTCTTTAAGCTGAGATGATAGACAAGTCCCAACCAGCAACTGAAATCATGAGGGCCATGAACTGCACAGTGCAGGGGTGGCTCATTGGGCAGGTCAAGCTCACCTGCAGATTCATGGTCACCAACAATGGGGCCAATATGGTCAAGGTGGTCCGTGATGTTAACTTTGTTGGCATCCGCTGTGTGGCACACAGGTTCCACCTTATTATCAGGGACACTCTGGAGGGGGGACAGGGCTGCCAGTGATGGCGCCAGCACCACGAGCAAGCTAAATGCAGGACGGTGGCAGGCTACTTCCACCAGAACATCAAGCAGGGCAAGATGCTGCAGGACAAACAAGCAGAGCTGAGCATTCCACAGCAGAAAATCATGCAGGATGTAGAGACTCAGTGGAACTACACATACCTGATGCTCGAGAGGCTGATGGAGCTACCCAAGGCCATCCTTGAGATGGCCTTGCTTGGAGACATTGGGATCAGTGGTCCCCTTAGCAAAGTTGAGTGGGATACCATCTCCCAGATCTTGGTGGTCTTCAGGCCATTCCTCGAGGTCATCAAGCCCCTCAGCTCTGGTGATGCGCTCCTTAGCCAAGTAATGCCTGTAGTGAGGGAACTTCAGAGCCAAATGGAGAGCTTCTAGGGATTCAGTGTTGCTGGCTGGGGCAAGCCACTGTCACAAGACATCAAAGCACTTGTGAGGCAGCTGAAGGAAGGCATCAAGAAATGGCTTGATCTCTTGTGATCCAGTGTGGTCCATGTGCTGGCTAACATGTGTGACCCAAGCGTGAAGGCCAACATATGCAGCAGCCAAATCCTGAACCAGTGGACAGCAGTGCTGCTGAAGAGATCAAGAGGAAAAATGCAGAAGCAGGGAAAGTGGAAGAGGGAGATGCACTGTCCCATGCTAGCACACCATCCACCAGCCAGTCTCCTCCTCCACCACAGGCACTGCCAGTGTGGGCCAAGGGCATGGATGTCATGGTGGGGTCCAGAGGCACCAGACCCCACCATCAGGCAGGTAGCATTCAGTGCTTTGTGGCTGCCTAACTTGCTGAAGATGTGGAGCTGCTGCTGTATAACCCCTTGGCCTTCTGGGCAAGCCACAGCCAGATGTGGCCAGATGTGGCCACAGTTGCCCACGATCGCCTGTCCTGTCCATGAACCAGTGTTCCAAGTGAGCAGGTGTTCAGTATTCTTGGGAATGTAGTGACCCCCACCACATCTGCTTGAATCCTGGTTTGGTGGAGGAGCTGGTGTTCCTGAAGGTGAAACTCCCACTGCTGGGGTTCCCCAAGCCCCAGGTGCAGATGGAGTGAATGCCACACTCCTCACTCCATCTACACCTATTTCCTTTTTTCATTTTTTAAAAGCCATTTAATGCCCCATTCTCAGCTGCGAGGGGCAGTCACTGCATCACCAGCCAGCAGGGGAAGAACATGTCCCTGATGAGCTTCCATGCCAGGATGAACTTGGAAGAATGAGCTGGGGCTATGGGGAAGGAGGAGGCTATATTGAATCCACTGTCTATATTGAATCCATGAGTTTTTGTACCTACTACCTAGGCGACTGATGAAGTGAAGATCATAGGTTGGGCTGTGAAAAGTGGCTTGTAAATTCCCTTTCAGGATCGGGCCCAAGAGACTGGAGACAGAGTGGGCTTTTTTGTGAGAAATGTGCCCCCACAAGTAGTTGGGTATTGTTGTCTTTGATAGATTCTGGCATGCAGTTTGTGCGGGTACTGGAGATTGTTGATAGGTTTTGTGTTTTGAACTGTAGGAAGTTGGCGTCTGTTGATGAGGTTAAGTTAGCCTCAGAAGAGGCTAGCATCCCTATAAGTTTCATCTGAATCTGGAAAAAAATAACAAAGTTATAGGAAATTTCATGCTTCCCCATTATAGCCTATGGGTGAAACACTGAGACAGCGAAAGTTTTGATGAAATGGAACAGCACTTTCGAAACAATACGCAACTCTAAACAAAACACTGTCCCATTGAAATGGAATGGTGCTGTTTTGCACAACCCTAATATGTCTCTCTCTCATTCATATATCTGTATCTATAGAGTTGCAAAAAATATATCTAGTTGGTCTAATAAAAGAAATCACCTCTACCAAGAATTCTGATTGATTTTCAGTTGCAAGCACCCAGGAGAAAGATAAAAGAATACACAGGAGAGAGCCCCAGCAGGTGTTTTATCATGCTCTTGAACCAACCTGAAACAGATGCTATGAGAGCTGATAGGAAAGTTTAGTAAAAATAAACAAACAAATGAATAAATAAAGAGAAAGAAAGAAAAAGAAATATGGGGAATAATTATAGGGGCATAAATTAGTTGTTCAGGGTGGAGGGTTTTTTGTTTGTTTTGTTGTTTTTTTTAATCAGTCCCAGAGATCATCAAACAGTAGTTTGAATCCAAAGAGTATCCCAGGGAGACAAGAACTGTAACCCAGTGTTCAAACTGATTTTGTATAGATGGGATAGAATGGAATACTGGTTCATATCTTTGCCTTCCCAAACAAAGTTTTCTCTTTGCTTCAGAGAAATCCTACAAGGGGAAGGAGTATTAATAACTTATTTTCCCCCCTGAATAATCAGTTAAAGTTGAGGGCTTCTTTAGGAAGGAAAAGGGACATATTCTGCTATAGACATAATATTTAGTGAACTACTTGTATAAATGGATGGAAAGGTAAATTCCAGGAAGAAAATTCAGTTTAACATTAGGAAGTAACCTCTGAGTGCCCACCTTTTGTGGATATGACCTACCTGAACTGCCGTCAAGTGGAGTTAGAGAGAATCTCAAGATTTGTAAATTTGTGTCCTTAGAGAAAGAGAAGGAGCTACAGATCAGATTAGGATGTAAACAAGAATGAAACAGAAGGTGCCAGTGGCCAAGAAACAATTGCTGTGGGAGAAAATTATAGCAAAGAAACCCCCAAGAGAAGCACAGCCCATAGCAAGGAAAGGAGGCAGAAAGGCTGAAAGGGATGAGAAAATTAAGAAAGAGACAAAGAAAAAATGAGTCAGGGATGGGAGAGAAAGAGGGCAGGGGTGAAGTGGGAGAAAGAGAGAGAAAGATTAATTTAGTAAAGAAAAGAAGAAAAATTGGGATTAGGACCCATAAAGCCATCAGCATTTGAAGTAAAATTTAACCTAAAATGAAAGTGGCACAAATCTTCCTTTTTAGGATAGTTTTAAAATCCAAAACTCTGTGTGGAGGTTAGCAGTCTTGATTTAGTTTTCTGTAAATTTTAGGCCCATATTTTAAGACATCTTTATGCATTTCTGTTAGTGTAAACTGGCTCCAAGGGTGAATAAATGCAATATATAAAGAAATAATTTACATACAGGACATGTCTACACATAGTTTTATGCATGCTTAAGTTTAGTGAGCATTTGTCTAATGCACATTAAGGCAACTTAGGTACCTGAGTACCTGTGAATGTACTGATGCGCATTAACACAGCGTTAGTCCTAACACAACATTAATGAGCCTTAGCTCATCTATACTATATGTTAAGGGGCTTTAGCTATTTACGCCTAAATTTCAGACCTGCAAAACCTTTTCTAGGTATTAAATTTAGGTGTGGATAGCCTAAAATCACCATTTTTAAGGTTCGTTAAAGGCATGCTCGTGTAGACCCATGCCTTTAATGGGATTAAAATGGTTACAGCACCTTAAATAGTCATGTGTAGATGCACCCACATTGTCTGAGAGATGTAAAGTGTCTCCAGTGGAAATCAGAATAAGAACTTCTTTGTCTGCTTAAGAAAAAACTACCAATCACTTTCTTGTCCTTCATTCACAGTAAGATTTCATTCCTGGATCAATGCCAACATATTGTATGAATCTAAAAGTGAAATAATGCAATATTTTGATTCCCTGGAAGGTCTTGTTCCTTACTGAAAACAAACCAATATTTTGACACAACAATAAATGGAAAATAAGGGTTAATGCAATGCAGGTTATTTATCTAAACTGCAGAAGTTTGTGG
The DNA here is from genome assembly GCF_052110815.1 of Crocodylus siamensis. Lineage (NCBI taxonomy): Eukaryota > Metazoa > Chordata > Crocodylia > Crocodylidae > Crocodylus > Crocodylus siamensis. The sequence goes on from NC_143395.1 coordinate 311,018,407, forward strand.
TGTATTTCTCAACATTTTCGTTCAGTTTGCATGCATTTTAATTGTTTGGTTTTTTTGTGTGCACGTCCTTGGTACTTTTGTAATTAATGGGAATCCAAACAGAAAACAGTGCTCTTTAAAAATGCTGCCTTGCATTTTTTAACTCATTTATGACGGTAAAAGCTATGATCAGCTGTTGTGCAAAATCAACTACTGTGAATGAACCAGCAACATGCACAATTTGGCACCTGTCACATTCCAGGTGGCTTAGTTGCTTGTAATACAGCTTCAAGAAAAAGATGAGACTTAGAGCTTCCTAGTTGTATTTCTTACTCTATGTGCTTAGGTTAACATTTTAAAATGCCAGGCCAGTTTAAGTATACAAATATATCAGTTTTTACTGCTTGGTAACCACCATTCCCATTAAAATTAATAGTATCTGTAATAAGTCTCTCAACTATCAAGCTATTTGTTTAGGTATCATGTTAATGTAGATGCCTCGTTACCTACATTTGGAGTTTTAATATGTGCTTTCTATATTCTTTAATTCTTTTGTCAAATATTTTACCTGCCTTAGCTTGGGGGTTTAAGAACTGTTTGTGACAGCTTTGAGAAGTATGGATTGAACATTCTGCAAAAGTACTAAGTACATGTTCTGGTCTGTAATGTACTATCAATTTTTAAACAGAACACCCCATTAATTTCATGATGGATTCCTACTAAAAATAATGACACAGTATCACTCCTTATTCTTAGCTCCAAACTCTTAGGGTACATACAGATATTTGAGGAAGTTAGGGGGAGGTTAGTTCAAATTTAAAATGGCCACCCAATCTAAGTCAGGATACAGGGGCTAGCAGGGGGTTAGGGAAATTGGAGGAGGCAAGTAAGGTCTGTGGGGGAGGGGGCTTGAGGGGATCAGAGGGGTTAGCAGGGTCTGGAGAGGAGTTGATGCAGTCTGGAAGGGTTTGGCAGGATGGGGGTTGGGGTAGCATGAGCCATAGGGGAGGGGTTGGGAGCTTTGGGGGGGGTTGTGGGGATTGGACAAGCTGTCTGCAAACTCTCCTGGTCCTTCCCATACCCAGTCCCACAAACTGCTCCTCATGCTGGTTTTTACTGATGTTCACTGATCCCAGTAGCCTGATTGAAGTAAGCAGGGTTGGGGGAGGAGTAAGTGAAATGGAGGAGTCGGGCAAGATAGGGGCACTCTCCCCACTGGGGACAGAGGGTATTTTTAACCCTCCAACCTTCCCCACTTCCAGATGAACAGCCTTCTTCCATTGAACAACCCCCCACATCCCACTTGCCCCTGCCTCCACCCTAATTTATTTCCTTGGCTCCTGTTATAATTAGCACTGGGAGTGGCTTGCAGGATGGGGGGGTGGTTGTTCATCAGAGGTGGGACAAGGGGCTGGGGGGCTAAAAAAAGACTGGAGCTAGGGTGGGGTAGAAAAAGCACAGCCCCAGGATTGGGACCAGTGGCTGGGATTTCCTAGCCACAGGGCTGCACTGGGACCTGTAGAGAAGTTCAGTTCGATTGGTCTCACCAGACCAAGTCTAAGACAACTTCCGAGGCACATGATGGGTGCTGACAGACATGCAGCTCTTTGGTCTAACTCATGGCATTTCACAGAAAGCACCATGAGCTAGATTGAACCTCCTAACCAAACAGACATTCACTGTGGGGTTGGGAGGGTGCAGGATCCAGGTCCACTTTGGATTCAATCCACTGAGAGAGGCTGTGTCTGTAGTTTCTCTTTTCTAGCCCCCCCCCCCCCCTTCAGTGCTGTCTCAAGATGGGAGGGTGAGAAGGCAGGGGAGGGAGGCCTGTTCTCGGGTTTTCCCAACTACTCTGGAGAAGGGGGCATGGGTGGATTGGGGCTCCACCCTCCAGCTCAGGTGGGGCAAACCCCAGATGGAACTCCCTCCCCTTCCTTCCCCCCTCCCATCCTGAAGACAGCAACGGGGATGCTTTGCGGCACCTTCATATAAACCCTCTTCTAATAGCCTCATCTAATAAATCCTCATCATGTGCACTTGTCACATGATCGGGCATAAGCATGGTTATACAGGGTTTTCAGAAGCTGATTACATGACAAAACAACTCTTCTGTTAGCACCCTTAGTTTATATTTGATTGGCCATTTTTAGACCAATCTAACCTCCTGTACTTCTGTATAGTTTCCACTTAGCTTGACCTAACTAGGGATCCAAATGAAAGGTCCACACATGTGCAAATTCTGTTAGATTTGGTGGCCATTTTTAACAATATCTAACCTCCCCCTAATTTCCCCAAATTCTATATCTAGCCTTAATCTCAATTGTTCTTTTCTGTTGCAACTGATCCTTTCTTTTTGCTTATGCAATATATTTAGTACATTATAAGAAGTTGTGTGTGTTTGTCTATCTGTCTCTGTTCATCTCTCATACTTCTAGGAAAAGGTATGTGGGTCAAAGATATCCCAACAGAAACATTGCTTTGAAATACCATTTATCAGTCCTGGTCTTGCAATTTTATTAAAATTCACTTATATAAAGTAAGTTACTTTAATATTAAAGTATTAATATTGAAGAGCACTGACAGATGTGGAGATAAAAACCAAAAACACATTTTACAAGAAAAAGCAACATGTTAGTTGGACCTAGCTCCTCAATGTCTGTATAGATTGTATGCTTCAGCAGGGCTTTTTGACACGTTTGACAAAAGGTGTTATAAAAAAGCCCCACTGAAATGCCTAATCTATACAGATGTTGGGTAGCTGGGTCCAACTAATGACTCTGGGCATGTACTGGGCTTGGTGAAGGGGCACAAGGAACTTAAAGTGCCATATTTTTTTGCATCTATATGCAGCCACTGTGTCCAGTACAAACACTTAATATGTTATGCCAGCACAAGTTGAAAATTCCTGAGGTCCTGTGATTAGATAGGAGTCTTACCTTTCAGTTACAAATTTCTACTCCTCTTGGTTGTGGAAAACCCTAAATTGTCACAAAGCAGAAGGGAAAAAACTCCCATTATATTGTAAAATCTCACTATTTTTAAGCCATTATTATTATTTTCGGAAGGGTTCTCCATCTCCTTTTGAGCTTAGAGTTTGCAGTGCTGTAGTTTTGAGGTTTTGGAGAAAACTGACTGTAATTAAATTTAATAAATTCAGAATCAGGATTGGTCTCTACATGTACTTTGTAGACAAAATATAAAAAAAAATGAAAAATGGGAACATTACAGTGACCTAGGAGATTGACCACCTAAGGACATCAGAGATCAACAAACAACTTAAACAAAATAAGAAGCCAAGCAACAAATGAAGATTAAAACAATAAGTCAAAGGTATCACAATATACAAAAGTAAATCTTTTCTTAGAGTGTTCCCTATATTGTTCCAGGCAATTTGTGTTTCATAGTTTCATAGTTGGTAGGGTCAGAAGGCACCTGAGGAGATCATCAAGTCCAAAACCCTGCCATAGGCAGGAAAGAATCCTGGGGTCAAATGACCCCAGCTAGGTGTGTATCTAGTCTCCTTTTGAAGACCCCCAGGGTAGGAGTGAGCACCACTTCCCTTAGAAGTTGGTTCCAGATCCTAGCCGCCCTGACTGTGAAGTAGCGCCTCCTGTTATCTAGCCTGAATCTATTCGCAATCAACTTATGGCTGTTATTCCTTGTTTCTCCCGGTAGTGCTTAAGGGAACAGGGACTCTCCCATTGCCTGCTGGTCCCCCTTGGTCAGTTTATAGATGGCCCCCAGATCCCCTTTCAACCTTCTCTTGTGGAGGCTGAACAGGTTCAGGTCCCGTAGACTCCCCTCATAGGGCCTGCCTTGCTGCCCCCTGATCATGTGACTGGCCCTCTGGATGCTCTCGATGCTGTCCACATCCCTCCTGAAGTGCAACACCTAGAATTGGATGCAGTACTCCAACTGCAGCCTGACCAGTGTTGCATACAGGGAGAGGATCACCTCCTTGGACCTGCTCATGATGCATCTATGGATGCAAGACAAGGTGCAGTTAGCCTTCTTGACTGCATCCCCACATTGGCAGCCCATATTCATCTTGGAGTCAATAATGACTCCAAGATCCTTTTCTGTCTCTGTGCTGATAAGAAGGGAGTTACTAGCCTGTAAGTATGGTGCTGGTTCTTCCTCCCCAGGTGCATCACCTTGCACTTGTCAGTATTGAATCCCATCCTGTTCTCATCTGCCCACCCCTGGAACCTGTCCTGATCTACTTGCAGCCTGTCCCTCTCCTCTAGCGTGCCCACTTCTCCCCACATCTTAGTGTCATCTGCAAATTTGAACAAGGTGCTTATTTACGCCTTATCCAAGTCAGTGATGAAGATGTTGAACAGTGTGGGCCCAAGGACTGAGCCCTGGGGAACCCCACTGCCCACATCTCTCCAGGTTGAAAATGACCCACCCACCACCACTCTCCGGGTGCAGCCCTCCAGCCAATTAGTGACCCATCTGACCATGTAGGAATCGACACCACAGTCACCTAATTTTGTAATGAGAATGGGGTGAGAGACAGTGTCGATGGCCTTCCTAAAGTGCAGAAAGACTACGTCCACCATGACACCTGCATCTAAACCTTTTGTGACCTGGTCGTAGAAGGCCACCAGCTTGGTCTGACAGGACCTGCCTCTAATAAACCCAAGTTGGTTGCCCCTAAGTATAATCTCCCCTACTGGTCCCTCACAGATATGCACCTGGAAAATTTTCTCAAAGAGCTTCCCAGGACCGAGGTAGGACTAATGGGCCTATAGTTTCCTGGGTCCTCCCTCCTCCCTTGTTTGAAAATGGGGATCACATTGGCCCTTTTCTAGTCCTCTGGCACCTCACCAGATCACCATGAGGGCTCATAAAGCTGTTCCAGGGGTCCTGCAATGACCTCTGCTAATTCCTTCAGCACTCTGAGGTGGAGATCATCAAGACCAGCTGATTTGAATATGTCTATTCCCACCAGAAGTTCCCTGACTAGGTCCTCACTGCCCCTGGGCCTGGCTATGTCTCCCCGGGACCATCGGGGATCCTGGTGGGGGGGGGGTGACTGGATCCCTGCTCAGATAAATGGAGGCAAAGAAATTCTTAAAGAGATTAGCTTTGTCATCTTGTGTGACCACCAGATTTCCTAGTGTGTCCCGCAGAGGCCCCATGTTACCTGGTACCTTCTTTTTACCCCCTATGTATTTAAAAAAGGACTTCTTGTTATCCTTGATCCAGGTTGCTAGTCCCAGTTCCATCTTCACCATAGCCTTCCTAACAGCCCCCCTACAATCTTGAGCCAAAGAGGTATAATCCTCCCTGGTGATGGCCCCTCCCTTCCATTGGGTGTATGCCTCCTTTTTAGCTTTGAGACGTTCCTGGATGCTTTTGGTGAGCCATGGGCCTTTTGAGCACTCCTGTCCCCTTTGATCCATGTTGGGATTGTTACCCTTTGGGCTTGGAGGATTGTCTCTTTAAGGAACGACCACTCTTTTTGGACTCCCAACTCCCCTCCCTTCTGGGACCTCAGAGCCTCCCTGACTAGTCTCCTTATCTCATTGAAATCTACCCTCCTGAAGTCCAAGGTTGCTGCCTTGCTGCAGGCCTGTGACACCCAGGGCTAGGTGGTGAATTACAGTAGGCAATGATCGCTATCACCCAGGTGGTTGAGCACCCACAATCCCCTCACCAGGACCAGGTCCAACAAGGCATTTCCCTTGGTGGGACTGTGCACCTCCTGGGTTAGATGGAGGTCCTGTAACCTACATGAACAGTCAGACCTGACTGACTGCTCTTCCCAGCAGAAGTCTGGATAGGTTAGGTCACCCTTGATCACATCCTTTGACTTAACTGCCTCCACAAGCTGACCTGAGAATTCCCAGTCTAGCTCTTTTCCTTGGTTGGGTGGCCTATAGTAGACCCCCACCATTATGTCCCTTTCCCCCTGACCCCCTTGTATTCTGACCCAGAGCACTTCAGTCTGTCCCTCCTCTGACCCAGTGTTTATTGAGGATGTGTATTGCTCTTTGACGTAGAGTGCCACACCCCCGCCTTTCCTCCTTGTTCTATCCCTCCTGTACAGCCTATAGCCCTTGATGTTCACTGCCCAGTCGTGTGTTGGATCCTACCAAGTTTCAGTGACCCCCACTATGTTTTGGTTTGTGTTAGCTAGCAGGAGGGAAAGTTCCTCCTGCTTGTTCCCCATACTATGAGAATTGGTGTAGAGGCATTTAAAGCCTCCTGAAGATGCATGAACCGCCCCCCTAATCCCAGGACTATCTGGGCCCCTGTCTCTTACCTGGGTATTTCCTGTGCTTTTTGCCTGTCTTGGCTGGGCTGTTCTTGTGGGTGACTCTTGGTTCGGTGTTCCCTGGCTCCCTCTGTCCTCATCCTCCCCTTCTCCGATGAGCCTAGTTTAAAGCCCGCTGGAGGAGATCAGCCAACCTGAAAGAAAACATCCACTTACCTTTGGATGAGAGGTGAAGCCCATCCCATCCCAACCTTTGTTATGTAATTATCTCCCATATATACCTCCTCCTGCTGCTTACAAACTACATCCATTGCACTGTGAATGGGAATGGGAAATTTAAGATGAATGAATGAGTCTTTCAATGGAAAGAAAAGATCTACTCATCATGTGTAATTGACATTCAAGCTTTCTTTTGCCTATCCTTCAAAAAGAAAAAAAAATGAATCAAATGTCTTCATTATACCCTTTGTCAGCATGATAGAGCTAATATTAATGCATTTGAAATTGAAAATAAATAGCAGGTTTGACATTTATATATAACATGTGAATCTGCCAGTATGCTGAATGCTGTGATGTGTGTCACTGGCTGATACAGCTTGAGCATATTACACCAGACATTCTTTCTGTGGATAAATCAATGTAATTAATTAATATTTAATTTTAGATGACTGCCACTGTGGTCTAACTGAGGCATTTTGTTGTGCAGAAATAATGCAGACAGTGGAATTATTTATCTCATTGCACAAAGAGGATGACCTAATGAAAATTATACATGGCAAATTTGGACAAAAAATTACTCTAAACATCTTGTTGCACAGTCCTTGACCTGTCTTTAACAAGTTATGTTCAATTCAAAAGGAGATTAAGTTGCCAAAAAAGGTTGATTTTGTGGCCACAGTAATTTTTTTAATTAATTAGTGTCCAATAAAATCTGGTATTGTGTAATCAGTTTTTAACTTTAAGAACACAGACCTATTTTCCTGTGGTGTATTTTAAGGTATCTATATCAATAAAATAGGAGGATTGGGCCTGATCATCTTGTGTGGTCCCTTCCAGCCCTAACATCTACGAATCTATGTATGTCTTTATGATGGCCTGTTTCTTACCATTACAATGGAACCAATTTCATGTTATGCTTGTTCCATCTTTTCTTTATTTGGAGAATTATTTCTATTAATTTGTCAAATATTTTACCTGCCAAATAGAGAATGAATGCGCTATTTTCAAAATATATGCATTTGGAGTGGGTTTAGCATTGTATACTAAATATGACCAGTATTGTAACATTTGAAGTGCCCTTTCTTCTTGTTACATAACAGAATTTGACAGATGATCAAGTTTTCATTCACAAATAGAAAAAAATTCTGTGAATTGTTTCCTTTATGCTTTTATCATCTCATTCTTCATTTCATTCATTATTATTCTCTATATTTATCTCACTGTAGTTCATGATCACCTGCTCTTTCATTCATAGATCAGTTCAAATAAGATGAAGTTTTATTACCAGCCTCCTCATATATTCTAGGCATTTGATTTATATCCTTATTAAATAGAAATCCTGGAATATAATAAATTGTCCTACATGATGTTTCAACCTTATTCAAGCAGTAATTTCCCTTATCCTGGGCACATCTGCATGTGAAATAAATTCAGCTGAATAAACTCTGGCACAGTTTGCACCAGTTTGCTCCTGGGCACTGTATTTACAGCATGTTGAGCTGGGTAGGAGTAACCTGAGCCTGGGTGGCACAGGGCCCAGGGGGTCAGCCTGCAGCCTGGGGCTGCTTCAACCTGACTCAATGTGCTGTGGAGCGGCTGACGGGGACACGAGGGTGCTTCAGTGCAGTGCTAGCCTGCAGGCACTGAAGCATCCCTGCAGCGAAGCACCCTAGTGCACCAGCCAGCCCCATCAGCATCTACATGTACATTGTGATGTACTAAGTAATGCCACTATAGGATAGTACTTGTGTTGACAAGTACTAAGCTATAGTGGTGTTTATGAGTTTACCGCAGCCTATTAGGGCTGTACATATAGACACTGAGATTGTACTGTGGAGCTAATAAGGCAACTCCATAGTAAATCTCTCATGTAGATGCATCCTTTGTCCTAAAACTACTGAAGAACATCCAGATTTTTACCATAGTGGTGCAACATTTCTTGAACTTAAAACTAGAACACTCCCTAAGAATAGGAAGTATGAAATTCATACTCTCCCTAATTGTCTGAAGTACTCTAAAGACTAGATTTAATGTTGATATGTTTTTGTCTTTATTCAAGAAGTATGTCAAGACAGACTGAATGGCTTACAACACCGATTCTCAACTAGGATGCCACAGTAGTAAAAATGCATATAAAGGAAAGAAAATTTCCATTAAGTTTTATCTGACTATTTGTATTGGCAAAAAGCTCTCCTAGGTGACTTATTTTATTTATATATTTATATTGAGAAAAAGAGAGGACAACAATATCTATATTCTCTCTCTCAATAAAATTGACCTATATGTCTATATCTATATCTGCAGCTCTCATGAACAATATAGTTTTTGTTGCCAGAAATTAAAAATTGATTTGTTGGTTTTCTGTGAAATATATAAAAAAGATTTCTAGGAATATAAATTTCCTACAAATATTTTTTAATTACTAACAACAAAAACTATATTGTTCATGAGAGCTGTAAATTTTCATTTTAAAATAATCTCAAATTAGGTAATTCCTTTAAAATGCCTAGTTTCAGGTATGTAGAGACTACTTTTTGAATGAATAGCACTTCTAAAAAAGTAGAATTTAATATAGCTGTAATTTTTTAAAAATTTGGCTCTAATATTGTCCATCCCATCCTTTAACACTGTTGTGTCTGTTACAGTAGACACAATGACAAGATAGCAGAATAGGAGTTTTGGCCTCTACCTGTGATTGTATACAAACAAGAAAAATATTTAAGATCAACAAGTGAGTAAAAAAGAAAGCAAAATGTGAAAATCGAAAAAAAATCAGTGTTATCAGCTGAAAAAACACTGGAGGGAATTGATTTAATATAAATTCCCATTAAGAGCGAAAAAGTAGGCAGGGGAGAGCTATTCAGTTTCTTAGCTAATTGATAGCATTCATGAGAGCAGATCATTAGGAATTATCATGTCACATAGTTAATTCATAGCTTAGATGAAGGGATTCTGTCAGCCAATTAAACTGTAATTACCCCAAACAGAGATGCTGAAGACTAGCTGCTGTTCACAGAGCTGGTTAACTGATTGTTGCTATAAAAGGCAGCAGAGATTTGCATCTTATAGATGAAACAACATAGATATACTGTATTTACTCAAATACAAGACAAGACAAGGTTTTTTCTCCCAACCATAAGGGAAAAGACCTATCTTACTTTTGCATACAAGAAAACTTCACTAAATACATTGTCTGTCATTAAACTACTACCAAAATCAGCACATAATGCTCAGTAATAGCAAGATTCCTGTTTCTTGACCAGCCTTATATATCTAGCAAACATCACCAACATAGGCCCCAAACAGTTCATCTGTAATCCCTCTGTTGCCCCCTCTCTCAGTCCTATGCATATGATGAGTGTGGCCTCACCTTCCATGAGATGGAGCCAGCCCAGAGAACCTTGCACACTGTCTACATATACATTTTTAGATTATCCCAGGACTTATGACAAGAACACCTGGTTGCAGTCATAAGTGGGGAGCTAATTAGCACATGACTCCTTCGCAGGTGGGGTGAGGGAGGAATGTGGAGTACACATATATACTGAGTGCTGAGCTATTTGGTCACCATGGCTTGAAACACTTGTCTCTTCTGGGGCCCAGCCCAATGAACTGTATGGTGAATCATTAATCTTTTGGCTTTGGGCTAATATCATACATGGTGGGTGCATCTACACGTGCCCTTGATTGTGGAGTAGACTTATTCACTCCGCAGTAAAGCATCACAGTCTACACATGCGCCAGTATTATGGTACAGTAAACTAATTAACTCTGTCATAGGGATAGTACCATCTTATGACAGAGTACTTTACTGTGCTGGAACACATGTGTAGATGCTGACTGAAGGCGTAAATTGTATCCAGCCATCCAGGGGTCTGCTCAGCCCCAGCTCAAATTACTACTGTCTTGGGCACACATGTAGATGCTGTGCCTGGAAGCAATTTACTCTGGCTTGAACTGCTCCAAAGTTTGTTTCACATTAATTCCCCAGTTAGACTCTGGAGCGGTGAGAGACGCACGGGTGAAAGCCTACCACGCCCCCGCTCCCCCAAAACCCCCCCGGACACCCTCCAGCAGCCACAGAGCCCCATGCCGACCCACAGCAGAACCGGAGGCAAGCAGGGCCCGTGGTGAGAGGGGGTTAGCCCCTCACTGAGTGGGAGGAGGCAGCTGTGTGGAGCCAGACCAGGTCAAGCCTCGCCCAGGCCCCTACTTGGCCCAGCCCCCCAGGGAGCCACGTTGCCGGAGCTGCATGAACAGGGTGCACAAACAGGCAAACTTGTCTGCCGGCGTGTGAGTTAGCGTGGATTTCGCGCAGGAGGGTGCACGGATGGGCCCGAGACCCTGCCTACAAACCCCCTAGGGTAGACAGTCCCAGCCGTAGCCAGCCTACAAGAGGCCTGACACAGATGGGCATGCATCACACCCTGAGGGTCCCCTTGGGCTCTGCAGCCCCTGCCCCGGGCACCTCAGAGATGGCCACCCAGACGGAGCCCATGGTCCCAGGCTCCATGCAGACGGAGCCCCTGGCTCTTGGCTGCGGGGACTGCCTGTCCCTTTTTCAGGCTGTGGGGCCCAGGAGCATGGCCACCTCCCCTTGCGGGGTCTGCTCCCTACTGGGGTCTCTGGCGCACCAGCTGGAGGAGCTCTGGGACACAGTCCAGAGACTGCATGCCATCAGGGACTGTGAGCAGGAGATCGACTCCTAGTGCCAGGCCCTTCTCCCCCAGGAGCCAGAGGGTAGACCACCATCTCCCTCCAGGACAAAGAAGGACTCTGGGACCTCCCACTCTGTCCAGTCAGAGTCATGGACCAAGGTGGTCAAGGGCCCTAAGGCCTGCCGCACCAAGGCCCCTACCCCACTGGAGCTTAGCAACAGTTATGCACCTCTTCCTGCTCCAGCAGAGCCTGCTAAGTTGCCAGCTCCCACAGGCAACACAGGCCAACTGCAGCTACCGTTCCCGCTCTCCCCAAGACAAAATGTAAGGTGTTTGTTGTGGGAGACTCCATCCTGAGGGGGACTGAGGGGGCAATCTGCCGCCCCGACCCCTTAAGCTCCTCTTGAAGAGTAAATTAGTTTACTCCAGCCTAATAGCGTGTATGTGTAGACACACAACATTTACTGCACAGCTAATTAGTCTACACCACATTAAATGTCTTGTGTAGGCCCGCCTAGTTTGTATTATATATAAGCAGGTACCAAAGTGCTGCTTAAAAATGTTTTATGGAGTACCTGTGCTATAATTTGCAGTAGTTAAAAATAAACTAGGATGCATCATTTTTGCATGAAAAAAGTCTCTATGGCAGTGGTTCTTAATCTGGAGTCCAATCAGTGCTCTGCTGTGGCCTATGTGGCATCCTGTTAAAACATTTTTTTTAATGGATTCACAGGAAGTAAGTTGTGTGGGTGTGGCCCACACACATTAAGACCTACAAGTGTGACCAACTATGGCAAATAGGTTGAGAACCACTGGTTTATGGGTACTACATTCAAATTATTACAGGTCTGTTTATTTTGAGGTTAGCATTTTCAAATTTCTTATTCACTTCCACATGATCATGGAAAGCAGGATCTGACAGTAAGGAAGTGGGGAAGGGGCAGTAGGGGGAAGCAGCTGCAGGAGTAGAGGGTAAGGTGACTAACTCTCCCCCAAGATTTATTTTTCCAATCCAATACATAGTCCCTGTTTAAACTATACTTAACAAAAGCCAGTCTGTGGATGATTCCATGTTCCACAATTTCCCGTTCAAATTGGTTTTTAACAGTTTGTCATCTGAAAACAGCCACCTTCAGGTCAGCGATGGAATGTGCATAAAGGTTGAAGCGTTGTGTTATTGGCCTGCTTGTCTTTCTGCAGCTGATGTCACCTTTGCGTTCATTCATTCTGTCCCCATAGGAATCACTCAGACTAACCACTGTAATCAACAGAAGGGCACTGTAAGCAAGTGATGGCATATATGCAAGTGAATTAACTTTGTATGTTATCATCTGTGTTATTTGGTTTAAGGATGATGTGGTCTTTACTGATGTGGGGGCACAGAAAGCATGTGAGTCCTGGTGCCCTGGTGATTCTGGGAGTTAGGTAACCTGGGCTGCCTTTTTGTCCACCATGAGTATTCTCCTTTTAAAGGAGAGGATGGAGGTCATTAATGAGATGTCTAAGGTGTTCAAGCCTGGGGCTGTAGGAGATAACTAGAAGCAGTTTGTTGTCCTTTTCCCAGGGCTGGTATTGTGGCAGCTCAGAGCAGGATCTAAGTCTGGCTTTGCTGAGTTGAGAGGCTACAGATTTGGTGTTGTATTCTCATAGTAGGAATCCTTGCTCCAGATCCTTAAGGAGTGCATCCCAGTCAGTGGGATCAGAGGAGAAATGCTTGTTACATAGATCTTGGCTGCGGACAATGTATTCAGCAATGTGTTTAGGATGAAAGTTGCTGGTGTGAAGGTAGTTGTAGAGGTCAGTTGGTTCCCAATATAATGTGATGGCAATGTAGTTATTGCAAACCTTCACGGTAATGTGTAAAAAAAAATGAATATATTGGGTGGAAAATTCCAGAGCCAGTCTGATGGAAGAATGGAAGCTGGTAAAGTCCTAGTGAGAATTCACTAGAGATTCTATCCATTGTCCGTACAATGAAGATACCAATGATGTACCTACCTTATCATCAGGGATCCTAGTTTTCTGTAATCACAAAGCTCCAATTAAAAAAGTAACCCAAAATCCCCATATTAGAGAGAGAGAGAGAGAGAGAGAGAGAGAGAGAGGTGTTTCATTTTAAATCACAGAGAAATGTGGATTTTGGGTTATTATTTTAATCTTAAAATTGGGAATTTTTTTCTTAAATCAGAGAAAAGCAAAATCCCTGTTTATCATGGGGATGAGAAGGCCACTATAAAGGACATGAACTTCAAAGTCTGCCCTAAATATGTTGGCATACTGGGGGGGCCATGTGTATATCAATGGCAGTGACACAAGTCTGTAGAAGTCCCCAAATCTGAAGCAGTTGTATGTGAGTGTGAAGTGGGATAGTATATGGAAACAGAAGCAATTTTCAAATTAGGAATAAAGTTCTTTATGGCTTGTAATCTGTCTTCATGGGGGATGTTAGAGACATGGAATTCATGATTGCTGCTGTGCCATAGTCCTCAGGCTCCTAACACAGATGACTTTCCCAAGTGGCCTTGATGTTTATAAAGAAGGCATCTTCATTAAAAAAGAATTAAAGGGCAATATAAGGAGATAATTAACTAGTTGCAAATTGGCAAAAAATGATCTTCAACTATTGTCATATTTTATAGAAAAGCTGCATTATAAACCATGCAGAAATAAAAGAGCTTCTTTAGTCAGAAAAGAGCATCACCAATGTACAGTGAAAGGAGAAATGTTGCAACTTGTTAAAAAGGCTGACAGAAGCACAGAAGTTATCTTAAGTTCACACTGAGGTAAATATTAAAAGGTGGTTTCCAATGCCCTAGGTCAGGGGTATCAAACTCTTATGGCTCCAGTGGGCCAGATGAGGGATATGGGGCCAGTCACTGGGTTAGATTGGGCCAGCAGACCAGCCTTACCCACTAAGAGCCAGCATACAGGACCAGTCTAGTACAGATCCATGCAGCACATGCCCCAGACTGGCCCTATATGCTACAAATGGTATATTCACCAGCTCCAACCTGCACACTGCATGTGGTGTGCAGGGACAGTCCAAGATGGACAGAAGTCACCACTGGCCGAATAATAGGGCTCCACAGTCAGTATCTTTGGCACCCCTGATTTAGGTAAACACATTTTTTGTCAAACAATTTTGATTTAATATTGCATAATGTTTGCTTTTTTTTTTTTTTTTTGGCATTTCTCTTTCTTCGTTCTTAGTTACTAAGGTTATTCACACGGAAAACACAATCTGTATTTCTAAAGAGATGTATCCGCTCCAGCTGTCTACTAGCTCAAATGTTAGAAAAATCAGAGCAAATGAGTCTTGAGTCCATACTTTCTCTATAAGTGACATCAAATGAACATCTGGTTCAGACCTACTGTAACCCGGGCGGCACTCCAAGAGGTACCCCCTCTCCAATTGAAGGGATCAAAGCAGGTGCACAAGTGCTGTGGGAGGTGTAGGAACTCTCCTCCCCCTATAGAGCAGAGCCAGACCACCAATGGGGACTTAACCATCTACTTTTTAATGAGAGAACAGTACTAGGAACATAACAGGCATAAATCAGGGGGTATAGCGGACACTACAATGCCCCAAAGGTTCAACAAAGGTTAGACACTTACAATCATTGACAAAAGACAGGGTTAACAAAATATAAAACACACACAGCAAAGCAAACAATACTGGTTGGTGAAATATAAAAATACAAAATGTCAAATGACAAGGAAATATAGGGCCTAGGTACCTAGAGGGGGAGAAAGCACAATGGCTCCTTTCCACTGCAAAAAGATTTGCTCCTTTTTAGCTCACTTACCCCAAGTCACCTCAGCTGAGACTTGAAACCAGACCTCTCACACGGTGAGCAAGAACACAGTCACCAGTGCTGGCACTACTCCAGCCTGCTAGGGGTCTTGACCTTCCAGGAGCCCCGGCCTCACATCAAGCTGCCTGGCCTCTGACTGGAGGAGCTGGAAGCAGAGCTGGGAACCTCTCAGTCGCTGCTCAGACCCTGGCTGGAGCGGGGGAGCCTCTCCTGCTGGCTGCATGCCATGCTGCTGAGGCTCCCACTGCTGCCTGCAGGTCCTGCTCCTGCCCTCCTAGCTCAGCTCTTTGAAGGTCCTTCCTTGTTGTCCCTCACTGGTCTCCCCTGAGTCAGCTGCGCTGGCCCTTTTATCCCCCTCCAGGTGACCCAAGGGGCCAATCAGGGGACATGGAGGGTGAGTCTCTGGAGCCTGATTGGTGAGGAAAGGGAATCCCAAGTCCTCCAATCTTCTTTTACCCCTTCAAAACCCCTGGGCCAAGTCATTACCAGATTGGTGAGGAAAGGGAATCCCAAATCCTCCAATCATCTTTTTTCCTTTAAAAACCCCTGGGCTAAGTCACTGCCACCCAGCCCATCACACCTACCTTTACTGACATCTTACTAAAGAGAATGCCTGTTTGTTCTAGTACAAAATGGAGCATCTAGTGAATCTATGGTGCAGTACCTAATTTATTTTTCTGCAGTAATTTAGTAGAGATCAAATACTGTGCATGTCTCTTATTTTATTCCTGTTCCAGTAAATAGGCAATTTTCTCATTTACTTTTGATTATTTGGATTACTGTGGAAGACTCATCAAGATAATATATAGGCATGCTGCCTAGAGTTAAATCAAGGTGACTCTAGTATATAAATGTATCTTGTCTGCTGGGTCATGCTCCTTATCTGACCTCAGTAAATTTATTTGTCATTACGTTCATGTCCTCTTTGGAGAAGACGCTGTCCTTCTAAAGTGTTTCTGAAGCATTTAGAACATGTTGGGTTCCACCATAAAATAAATAATGTACAGCAATAAAAATATTCAATTTCTTTGTCTGACCTATGGATAAATAAGTTTACTTCCACTTTAGTTACTTATTAACCAGAAAGTAAATTCAAATGAGCCAATAATGCCAGCAGCACAGATTTTCTGCACTTTTAGAAGAAGTGAAAACCTCCCATATTTAGTAGGTAAACACTGCATTTGACATGTGCATTCATGTGAGGAATTATATTAAATGGGTCTCTTTGTCCCTTCAGTACGAAACTTCATCAAATTTCATTTTGTACTTTATCATTAAAAATAAAAATTCTTTCTTTCATTTTTCAACACTAATTTACATTTCTTTTTTTGTTTGGCAGTAGTATATAAAATAATATTAAATAAATATCTTCTATTCTTTTTTTCATTGATCTTAAATGAAATCTGTGAACAGCATTAACAAACTGAAACATATTCTTCCATTGCTTGCTTTTAGAAAAATATGCTTTAAAAACTGGCACCTGTGGGAACGTTGTGTGCATCAAAGCATCATTTTTCAGTGTGTGTTTTGTGTTACTGTTTAGTTAGCAAGGGGCATGCCTATATTGCTAACTTAGCGTAGTAGATGGCTTCATATTTAAATGCACCAAATTGTTTGACATGTGCTACTTTCTGAACTAGAAATGAGGCCTAGTGGATGATTAGCTGCCCTAACTGGCAGAGTTCATAGATTTCATAGATTTCATAGACATCAGGGCTGGAAGGGACCTTGGGAGATCATCGAGTCCAGCCCCCTGCCCAAAGGGCAGGAAGTCAGCTGGGGTCATAGGATCCCAGCAAGATAAGCATTCAATTTACTCTTGAAGGTGTTCAATGTAGGTGCTTGAACCACCTCCGCTGGCAGACTGTTCCAGACCTTGGGGGGCTCGGACAATAAAGAAATTCTTCCTTATGTCCAGCCTGAGATGGTCTTGCAGGAGTTTGTGACCGTTCGACCTCGTCATCCCTTGGGGCGCTCTGGTGAACAAACATTCCCCCAGATCCTGGTGGTCACCCCGATAAACTTATAGGTGGCCATCAGATCACCCCTGAGCCTGCGCTTTTCCAGGCTAAAGAGTCCCATGGCTCTCAGCCTGTCATCGTAAGATCTGTTTTCGTGACCTCTGATCATGCACGTGGCTCTCCTCTGGACTCTCTCAAGCTTCTCCACATCCTTTTTGAATTGTGGAGCCCAAAACTGGACGCAGTACTCCAGCTGCGGCCTCACCAAGGCCGAGTACAAGGGGAGAATGACGTCCCGGGATTTGCTCGAGAACCATCTATGGATGCAAGCCAGCGTTTTGGTCGCTTTTCTAGCCGCAGCATTGCATTGCAGGCTCATGTTCATCTTGTGGTCAATGATGGCCCCCAAGTCTCTTTCTTCTGTAGTGCTATCCAACGTAGCACTGCCGAGCCTATAAGGATGCTGCAGGTTTCTCCTCCCAAGGTGGAAAACCTTGCATTTTTCGGTGTTAAACACCATCAGGTTCTCGTCTGCCCATTTGCTGAGCTTGTCCGGGCCAGCCTGGATCACCCGCCTGTCTTCTGGCGTGGATGCTTTGCCCCAAAGTTTGGTGTCATCGGCGAACTTGGCCAGTCCACTCCTGACTCCAATGTCCACATCGTTAATGAAGTTGTTGAACAGTATGGGTCCAAGGACAGAGCCTTGAGGGACCCCACTGGTCACAGGGCACCACGATGAGTGACTGCCATCAATCACAACCCTCTGGGTCCGACCACGGAGCCAATTTCCCAGCCAGTGGATCGTGGTGGAGCCAAGGCCGCAACTGGCCAGTTTGGCCAAGAGGTGATCATGGGATACCAGATCAAAAGCTTTTTTGAAATCAAGATATATGACATCAATCTCTTCTCCTTCGTCCAGGTGATAGGTCACCCTGTCTTAGAAGGAAATGAGATTGGTCAAACAAGACCTACCCGCAACAAACCCATGCTGGCTATCCCTTAGGATGTTAGCCTGGGCCAGTCCATCAAGGATGGCCTCCATAATAAACTTTTCTAAGATCTTCCCCAGGATAGAAGTCAGGCTAATGGGCCTGTAGTTAGCCGGATCCACTCTCCTCCCTGGAAGATCGGCACCATATTGGCCTTCTTCCAGTCTTCGGGCACTACACCAGAGCGCCAGGAATTTTCAAAGATCCGTGCCAGGGGCTGGGCTATGATGCTCACCAGCTCCTTGAGTACCCTGGGGTGCAGATTGTCAGGGCCGGCTGACTTGAAGGTATCCAGCTTCTCAAGGTGTTCCTTCACGAGGTCAGCATTTATGGAGGGTAGGGGATCCCCCTTACCCGGATCTCCCTGTCCCATAGCAGGCATGGGCGTCCCATGGGACTGATGAAAGACTGATGCAAAGTACCTATTTAATAGGTTGGCTTTTTCCTGGGCATCAGTTGTCAGTTGCCCCATCTGGTTTAGCAGGGGTCCAACGTTGCCCTTGCTTTTCCTCCGGCTCCCCACATATCTGAAAAAGGACTTTTTGTTGTCCTTGATGCTTGAAGCTAGTTGGAGTTCAGTTGCAGCCTTGGCTTTCCTGGGTTGCTCCCTGCAGGACCGGACCAGTGCAGAATAATCTTCCTTGGAGGTGAATCCCATCCTCCATCCTTTGTAGGCTTTCCTTTTTACCCGCAGGAGGTCCGCTAGGTCCCTGGAGAGCCAGGAGGGCTGCTGTGCCTTCTTGCTGCCTTTCCTGCATGTTGGAATAGATTTAGCTTGTGCACTGAGGATCGCTTCTTTGAGAAGCAACCACTCTTCTTGAACTCCCATCTCCCTGGGGTCACGGTCCCTGAGGGCCTGACCGACAAGCCTCTTGAGCTTGTCAAAGTTGGCTTTTCTGAAGTCAAGGACTTCTGTGTTGCTGACTGACTTGCCAGCTTTACAGCGGATGGTGAAGGTGATCAGCTCGTGGTCGCTGTCACCCAGCTTCCCATCGATCACTAGGTCGCCGATTAAGTTGTCCCCCGTAGCCAGTACCAGGTCGCGCAGCGCTTTGCCTCTCGTTGGCCCAGAGACTTCTTGAGTCAGGTAGAGGTCATCCACGCATGAGAGAAAGCTCTGAGTGATCTTCCCATGAGATGTCCAGGTAATTGAAGTCACCCATGACAACCAAGGTCCTGGAGCAAGCAGCCTTAGTCAGTTCCCGGGTGAACTCCTGGTCAAGCTCAGGACTTTGAGTGGGAGGTCTGTAGTAGACTCCCACCATTGTGTCCCCTGTGCCGTATTCCCCACAAATTTTTACCCAGAGGGTCTCTAGCTGTCCATGCTGGTTGCCAACATCAGCTTGCAGGGACATGTAGCTTTCCTTCACATAGAGAGCTACATCCCCCACCCTTTTGTCAACTCAATGCCTCCTGTACAGGGTATAGTCCTCTATACCCGTGGTCCAGTCATGGGTGGAGTCCCACCAGGTCTCCGTTATCCCAAAGACATCATAATTCTTTGCACTGAGCAGGAGGGTGAGTTCCTCCTGCTTGTTGCCCAGGCTCTTGGCATTAATTTACAGGCAGGCAAGTGTCCCCTTGGGGGCTCTTGCCTTGCCCACAGATTGTGCCAGAGCTGGGGCAGGGGTGGGTTCCCTTAAGTGCCTTGGTCTGCTGGCTTTTCAAGGGTTGCTCAGCGGGCCAGCAGTGGAGTAGTCCCCCCATCCCCCAGCAGGCTTAGTTTAAAGCCCGGTGGAGCAGGTCAGCCAGCCTGGCTGAGAAGAGCCTCCTCCCCAGGGGGGAGAGGTGGAGGCCATCTCTTCCCAGCAGCTCGCTGCCTCTCTCGCCAAAGAGTGGGCTGTGGTCATGGAAGCCAAAGCCTTTTACTTAATTAACTCTAGTGTAGTATTGCGTGAATGTGGTCATGCTACATCTGGTTCAGGTAGTCACATTTCTGATTCACAGGATAGCTTGTGACATAGCATATAGTGTTTCAACACAGCACTACCTGCCATGCTAAACTGGCATAATAGACATGTCCAAAATCTGGTAGTTAATGAGGTTCGTTGTGGCTCTATAATGAAATGGGGATCATGGTGCAATTAAACTGCCTAATGACATTAATTACTCCCCTTGCTCATTCATTTAAGAAATAACTCCCCAAAATCTAATGCATAGATTTAAGAAAACTAGAATTGTTATAAGGTACCAGACCTATTATTTATCTAGACCACTAAGGGCAGATTTATGCAGTTTCCATGGTGCATCCAAAACTGCTGCCTAGAAGTATGACTTGCCCTCCTACTTCTTTTCATACGTGCCAAATCTAAAAATGTGCCAGTGAAGCTGCCTTAAGGGCTCCCCTGCCACTACTCTTCAGATCTCCAGCATGCTTGAGTGTTGTGGTATGGAGCATTAACTTGACTAACTTGTCTCCATGTGGCCACATGTTACAGAGAAAGGAACAAGAAACCCAATTATATATCTTTTGAAATATTCTGTTCCCATATTCTCTAATAAAGATTTACTTAAACTCTTAACTATTTGGTTTTATATCCCTTTCTATACTCTTTTTATTAGCGTTAATTTTATTAACAATTAGTACAATGCTGAATCTTGTTAAATTCATGCTTTCAGTGACCTCCTGGGACAATCAGTTCATGTATATGCCTTGCATGGAAAATATATTTCCATCTATCACTTTTCAGATTTATTGAGTGTTCTCTAACTTATGATTTATGAAACAGGAAGAGAAAAAGGCTTCTAATGTCCCTTCTGTATAGTATTCATGAGTTTATATTCATTTTTCACATTCCTTCTTCATCAGTGATGGTGATCCCTCACAGTCAAGGATGATCATTCCCACAGGTCAAGTGAAGGCTTGTAGATGGGTCTGTTGATGACTAAGAAGGCTGATTCTAGAGCTGCAGACTCTTATTGCCCTCCACTGGACTCTCTCCAATTTGTCCACATCCTTTCTGTAGTAGGGGGGTCCAAAACCTGACACATACTCCAGATGTGAACTCACTAGTGTTGAATGGAAGGGAATAATCACTTCCCTCAATCTACTGGCAATGCTTCAACTAATGCAGCCCAGTATGTCATTATCATTTTTTGGCAACAAGAGCACACTGTTGACTCATATTCAGCTTATTGTCCACTGCTTTGATTTCCTTCAAATGTAAATCTACCAGTATTTCTACAAGACAGAATGAAGTAGGTATCTAAGATAGCTCTTAATGATCTGGTTTGGTCACTGGAAATAATGTAGCATCCATTCAGGCTCATATACCATGTTTCTAAGCACGGCTAATACCCTTTCCTAAATATTTGAAGTGTGGCCAGTCTGACTGTAACAAATGAAGTAACCAGAGGAAATGTAAATATGAAAATGATTAAAGATAAATCAAAATATTAATAATGTTGAGCCTAAGAATTTGGTAAAGGTTTGGAACACTCCTGAGTGCAGGCCTTACCATGTGGCCAGGGCTGGTGTGGCCAGTGGTTCTGCTTGGTCCTGGTTGGTGGTGATGGCAAGTAGCTCCATGTGGTTTCCTCAGACAGTGGGCCAGGGTGTGTGGGTGCCTGGCTGGGTGCCCCTCTCAAGAAGGAGCTGGTGCTGCTGGCGGTGACACGGCCAGCTATACCTCATGGCTGGAGCTGCAGAGCTGTCAGGGCAGGTGCTGGCCTAAGCTCCCCAAGCTGCTGGTAAAGGCTGCCACTGTGGAGTTTGGCTGAATGGGCTGCTGGAGGCCTGAGAGGCCCTCTCTTGGTGACACATCACTGCAGGTGCCAGGCTGAGGGGGGAGGCCAGGGGGCTTGGGCAGGTCACCTGTACTGCTGTACACAGCATAGTTGTGGCCTGGGTCATGGTGCATGGGGATCAGTGTCAGTTGCCACATAAAGGACATTGACTTGTAGGCATTCCCTGACCAATGATTGTGGTCAGTGATACTGACCCACTATGCCTGCAAGGCCTTGACCTTTATGTCTTGCACTCCCACGTCTGACCTGACAGCCCCTCATAGACACGGGCATTGGTGTGCCCACCCCATGGGATCTGCTGCTGTACCTCCACCCTGCCCCACAGTGCCACAATGTTGCCAGTCTCCTCCATGGACTAGTTGAGGTCCTGGCTGGTGGGAACAGGTGTGGGCGAGGGTGAGGTCACCAGCTCTTTGGGCCTCTGCATGGCTGTCCCTGTGCTTCCAAGCCTGGGCATCTGCCTGTGACACCCAGTGCAGGGGCATAGTATGGGACTGGGAGATGTATAGTGAGGCAATGCCCCACAGCACCTGCAGGCTCAGGGCAGGCTGCTGGGGGTGGGATGTGGACAGGTGGGGCTGGCCCCAGTGGCCAGGAGCTGCCTGCAGCTGGACCTGGGTGCTGACAGGCTTTGCAGGAACCTGGAGCAGCTTTCAGGCCTGGATGGCATGGGCCTAGCAGGCATGTACCACTGCTGTGGCAGACAGCAGTGTTGGGGTGCAGGCAGTCTGGCACTGCTGACCTGAGGCCTGTCCAAGGGAATACAGGGGCTTAGAGTGGCCTCAGGCTGCCTGCATGTGCCCTAGGGCTCAAAATGCCTGCAAGCTTTTTATGGCCTGAGGCTGGGGCTGCCATACAGGCAGCCCAGCCCTGGGGCAAGAAAGGCTCTCAGCCTGAACCCTGAGGCTAGCCTCAGGCTGGCTTCTTAGTGGTAGGGCTGACTAGAAGCAAATTTGCTCCCAGTTGGCATCTACACGTGCGTTACTGCACAGTGGGTGCATCTACACAAGACATTACGTCAGTGTAGCAATGAGCTACTATGCCTTGGCTTATTGCTACAGTAATGTAGCATTGCTAGGCACAAACCATGATAACGATGCTACTTCCCGGTAGCAAGGAGCTACTGCACAGTAGCAGCTAAAAATAACCATGTGGCTATGGGACTGTGCAGTAATGCTGGTTACTGCACAATCATTTAGTACCTGCTTAAGAAACAACTGCTCATTTAGATGCACCCAGTAACTACTCAGAAGTAAATGTGCTACTTGCATATGCAGGTATCAGATTTACTTGCAAGTAGCACCATGTGGCATGATTGCTACAAAACTGAGCATAATGTGTCGGGGGATAAAATAGTGTACAAGGAAAATCAGGTGCCATATATAAGGGCACAATATGACAGCTGTTAAGAAAAATTCAAAGTTTCATATTCTTCCTTGGAGAAACTGAATAGACATAAGTGGTTTTGCATTAGCAGTAACATTGGTCAAATGAAAATATACTAGTTAGAGAAATTCAGTGATTTTTACTGCTATAAACATTTGCACTTCCCCTGCTTTTGTATTGGCTAGTATGTCAGTGCAAATTTCAGCAGGAAAAACTCTTTACATAGCAGCTTGCATTGTTGTAAAAATATATCAGGAATAATGTGTATGAAATGAATGTATGTGTACATTTTTTATTACAAAAAATGAATGGAATGAATCTAAATTAATGGGTCTTAATTTCAGCACTCTGATAATTATTCAGAAATACACTTGAATTAGGAGGGCAATTTAAAAAAGTATTCTAAAGAATCACACTCTCAAAAACATTAAAAAAAATATTATGTACTTATTATGGAATAGACTTGGGTCTTAGAGTCTGATTCTTTAGCTAAAATCCTAGGGTGTTTTTGCATGTGCTCTGGGACAGTTGGGGCAGGATCACTTTAATTACAGAGGCTTTGAGAGCTGATCTCATTAAAACGCCCAGAGTGTCTCATGAATCAGTCTCCCTGTGCTTCAAAATGGTGGTGGGGTGCTTTATCTTAAGCTCATTGAACAAGCTTTAGTTCAAGCACCCCTGCCACCATTTTGACATGTGGGGATGCTGATACACAAGATACAGAGGCTGGCGGGAGCATGGTTATTACCACACTCCAGCAGACTTGATTAATTGAGTCTGCTCCAATGTGGTATGATTGCAGCCCATCAGAGCAGCATCCCAGCTGATGTACAGGCACCCCTAGACCTTTAAAAGTCAGTGAAGTTTTGACTTTGACTTCAATGGGTCAGGATTTCATACGATATCCTTAGATCTGTGATTCTCAACCAGGGTGTCAGGTGGTCATGGTCTTTCTGAGTTCTTTGCAACAGAAAAGCAGCTCTATTATTTTTCTATATTTAAAAAAAGACTTAAAGGACTGACATTTTCTGAGGAGTACCTTGAGTATGTCCAGGGATGCCTAAAGTCTAAAACAGCTGAGAACCACTGCTTTGGTTGGTTATTGCTCTTGCTGAAAAATATTAGGGGTACAAGGAAGCCAAGGGACATTTTTATGTGTATTAAGTATAAAAGATCAGGCCTTTGGTGGATTAATCTGGAAATCATAGGTATTTAATTGAAACACTTTCTATAACTATTAGCTGTTGCGGTACAAAAATTCTAAATGACCATTGGCTACAAACCTCATGGCATCCCCTGTTCTTGACATGACCCTTTAAGATGAAGAACCTGCTTGACTAACGTGGAATTCTATATTTAACTGAATCAGCTATTGGTATGGCATAATTCTTGTTAGTTGCTTGAATAATTGAGTATG
The DNA here is from genome assembly GCF_052110815.1 of Crocodylus siamensis. NCBI lineage: Eukaryota > Metazoa > Chordata > Crocodylia > Crocodylidae > Crocodylus > Crocodylus siamensis. The sequence goes on from NC_143395.1 coordinate 311,042,804, forward strand.
ACTTTAAATCTCATGACTAAATTTATTTTACTTACTCCTATACAGGAGCAAAGTTTAGTATGAAAAAGGATTTTAAAAAATCTTCAGTTCTCTCCAAGGAAAACCAAGGGTTTGGGGAGCTAATATATAAAAGCAAAGAGTTGAAAGACAGTGCAAAACTATGAGTCTACTGCTGAGGTTTAAACTTCATAGATATAATATTTTTTCATATGTCTGAATATATTGAATATATTATCTTTCATGGGATTTCTCAAAGGATATTGAGGTGAGATTAATGGAGAGAAAGTATTACATTAAAAAGATAGCATGGACTTTCTAAAGTGGCTAGAATGTTGATGTTTTGTGAAGATCTTTCATAAGGTCTGATTGATCTCTTCTGAATAATGAACAAAGCTTCAGACATGTAGACTGTAACCTTGGACCACATTCTAGTAATTTTTCACTGCCTTTCTGTTGTGAGGTGGCCCTAAATGTACTGGATTCAGACTCCATGAGATATCAGGAAGTATAAGCCTGCTGCAGTTGCAAGTTTAGAAGTTGTGGATGAGGGGAAGGTGCACAGATGGAGTTTTCTTATGGCCTGGTGATCTCCAGGCATTGTCATGGCTCTTTCACTCATTTGGGATACTAAGTATAGATAAGTTCCAAGATCTGGGAAGCAAAAAGGGAGCTTTTACATATTTCCTACCCACCTCCACTAATATATCCTTGGCCAGAGATAATTAGGATCTGACTTTCATGCTGCCTGGCCTGAAGCAGTGGAATGTAGGCATGTGAAATGAAAATGACTGTATGTACCCTTTGTTGAATAATGCTTTAGAATTACATCTTGTCCTTGGATGTGCATACACATTTCCCATTGAAGTCAGGAGCACTAACACACACATGTGAGGGCTCTTATGAAGAAATTATATCTAAAATAAGACATAACAATAATGGAATTCCAGGAGTGTAGCTTTGTGGTAGCATGCAAGGCCTTTTAAGCTTTATTCTTTGAATTAGATTTGACTTGAAATAAAAAGTGAGGTCAGTCTACTTAGTCTCATAATAGTTTCCAGAACAACTGCTAATTTTTTATTAGAAAAGACTCATGACTATGACTAAAATAGAAGTATCTGGACAAATGACACAAGTGCTGATTTCATTGCACCTAAATAATGTCAAACTCTTGCCATTATTTTGACTCTTACTCTCTCTAAGCAACTTTCATATTGTAAAGGGGCAGTCTTTTCTACAGTGCCACATACATCTGATTTCCTTTGGTTACTACAACTCCTTGAGATTTTGTCATCTATTGACAGTTGCTTACTCAGATTTATTTAGAAGAATCAAGGCTGAGTTAGGAAGCTGAAAAATTGATATGCAAGTTGCAAAAGTCTTATGATAAAGAGTTGAGAGTTCCAAAAGAAACAAGAAATGCAAAGGACTAAAAACAATGCACCCTCCACAATGTGTATGATTATTCAACCCTTGGCATCTCCATTTGCTTACCTGAGAAAAGGCTGTGACAAGCCATTTCTTAGGAGCAACATGAAGGCTGTGACTCAAGAGAGCATGAAGTATCTTACTTTTGGAGTCCCAAAGGCAGAATCATTTTCCTGCATGGGTTAGGAATTACTAAGCTGAAAGTGGAGGACATGGAAGGACTTTACCTTGGTTTTCTGTTTATGAATCCAGCATTTATTGGATGTAGCATAAATCTTCTGAAGAATTACGTGCTCAGTTGATTTATATTGGGCAGCAGTGACCAAGAGGTCGCATGCCAGTACTCTTTCCTGCCATGGCAGGGGGGCGGACTAGGTGATCTACTCAGGTCCCTTCCGACCCTAGAAACTATAAAACTATGAAGAGGTGATTGACTTCAGGATCCTGACAAAAGAGAAAGGAGAGCAGCAGAGTATGGACCATGGACTTCAGAAAAGCAGACTGACTGATGGGCAGGATTCCCTGGGAGGCTGGTCCAAGGGGGAAAGGAGCCCAGGAGAGCTGGTTGCATTTTAAAGAAAACTTATTGAGGGCACAGGAACAAATATCCTGATGTGTAGTATGAGACGAGCAATAGCAAATGTGGCAAGAGACCAGCTTGGCGTAGCAGAGAACTTTTTGGTGAGCTTAAACACAAAATGGAAGCTTACAAGAAGTGAAAGTTTCAAACAACTAGGGAGAAGCATAAGAATATTGCTCAGGCATGCAGGGATGAAGTAAATATGGCCAAAGTGCAATTGTAGTTGCAGCTAACAGGGGACATGAGGGGTAACAAGAAGGGTTTCAACAAGTGTTTTAGCAACAAGAGAAAATTCAGGGAAAGTGTGGGTGCCTTACTGAATAGGGAAGGCAACCTAGTGACAAACGATGAAGAAAAGGTTCAATGCCCTTTCTACCTCAGTCTTCACAGGCAATGTCAACTCCCAGACTGCTGCACCTGGCAGCACAGTTTGGGGAGGAGGTGAGCAGCCCTCATTGGTGAAAGAACAGGTTAGGGACTATTAAGAAAAGCTGGATGTGTCCATGGGACAAGGGACAAAATCTGGTCTGTGGGGCCAGATGCAATATATATCCAAGGGTGCTGAGGAAATTGGCTGATTTGATTGCAGAGTTGCTGGCCATTATCTTTAAAAACTTGTGTTGATTGGAGGAGGTCCCAGATGACTGGAAAAGGGCAAACATAGTGCCCATCTTTAAGAAAGGGAAGAAGGAGGATCCAAGGATACAGACAAATGAGCCTCACCTCAGTCCCCGGAAAAATCATAGATCAGGTCTTCAAAGAAACCATTTCTAAGCACTTGGAGAAGAAGGTGATCAGAAACCATCAGTATGGATTCACCAGGGGCTAGTCATGCCTGACAAACCTGATTGCCTTCTATGATGAGATAACTGGCTCTGCAGATGGAAAGCAGTGGAGGTGATACCTTGACTTTAGCAGCGCTTTTGATACTGTCTCCCATAGCATTCTTGCAAGCAAGTTAAGGAAATATGGGTTGGCTGAATGGACTTTAAGGTGGACAGAAAGCTGGCTGGATTGTTGAGCTCAACAGGTAGCAATCAATGGCTCAATGCTTAGTTGGCAGCCAGTATCAAGTGGAGTGCCCCAGGGTTTGGTCATGGGGCTGATTTTGTTTCAACATCTTCATCAATGATCTGGAAGATGGGATAGATTGTACCCTTAGCAAGTTCATAGATTATACCAAGCTGAGGGGTGTAGTATACGTTGCAGCAAGAGAGGTGTAGGTTGGATATTAGGAAAACTTTCTCACTAGGAGAATCACTGAAATAGGTTACGTGGAGAGGTGGTGGAATCTCTATCCTACGAGGTTTTTAAGGCCTGGCTTGACAAAGCTATGGCTGCAATTACAGCCATGGTCCTGCTCCAAGCAGGGAGTTGAAGTAGATGACCTCCTGAGATCCCTTCCAACTCTAATATTCTATGTTTTCTACCATTCTATGATAGAAAGGGTAATCATCAGGGATCCTGTTTTTTTCTGATTTAAAAGAATCCCCAATTTTCAGTTAAAAAAACAGTAACTCAAATCTAAATGAAATGATTAAAATGAAATGCCACTAATATATATATCTGTAATTAAAATTTTATATGTATATATGTATATATATAGTGGCATTTCATTTTAATCACAGAAAAATATGATTTTTTTTTAACTGAACATTGGGGAATGTTTTTTTTAATCAGAGAAAACCAGGATCCCCTATAATCACATGAAAGAAATTATGGGATTTTGAACATTGAATAACCACATTTAATATTGGGTTTTACAGAACCCTATGGAAACTTGGCAGCTTTCATGGGTTATGCATTTAAATGTACTTTTATACTAAAATATGAGCATTTAAATTATTCCATAGACTCTTGCTCATAGAAGTAATGTCTCAGAAATTCCATTTAGGCTAATCAAAGACTTCCCATATGGCTTTGTTTTATTTTGAAAGAATCTAATTTGATATCGTAGTTGAGATGATAATGTATATTAAGGTAACACAATTAAAGCCTATTTGGCCCCTTTCCTCATTCCACCCTGCTAGTTGCCTCTGTATTGAATTATTCAATTTAAAAATATAACCCTAAGGGATATGTATGGTTTTCAAAGGAGAGTTTATAGTAGTAATAAAGAAAAGTTAAGTTATGTGATGGAACACCCCAATGCAGATGATGAGCTATATTTTTAAAGACCTATGAAACAAGTGTTATTCTAATCATAATGGATTAATGGATTAGTCATACTGGTTAACACCAGTCCAATGGATCTTTTTTCTCCCACACAATAACTGTCCTTTACACAAGCTAATTTTAACTTGGCAGTAGGTAGTTTGTGTGATGAACACTGAAGAGCTTTCTGTGACTGTGTTTACTCTTACTTAAAGATTGCTGAAGTGACAGGAAGACACTGATACTATCTGTTCTGTGGTAATTTATCTATTTTCAAAGAAATATATTTGCATTAGTGGCTGGCATGTCTCCATTTTTCTAGATGACTTTCTATGCCGAAACAACATAGTTATAACATAGCAGTTTGCATTCTTTTCATTTATGTTTATTAGGAGAAAGTGAATTGTGTAGCATTTGAGCTGAAACAAAAGTAAATAATATGCTAGAAAATATATCTTCGGCTTGATTTAACTTCTAACCTATTTTCAGCCCAATTAGAAATACAATATTATGCATTTTTTATAAAATAAAAACTCATGAGATCATAATCCTTTGGTCCTCCATTAAAGCAGACAAATCCAGGTTATTAGAACTAATTATTTAGAAATAGGATACACTAATAGACTGTTTTGTGTCTTTTCTTACTATGTAAGAATATATTCTCTAGAATGAAGACTTCTAATTAAATATTAAAATGTTTAAATTATGATGGTCCAACATAGCAAACTGCAGTATTCTAGCTAAAGAACAGTTATGAAAAAATCATATACTGAAACTTTACAGCTGAAAAATAAGCAGAATGATTTTTTGACTAAAATACAAGATAATGCCAAACCAATTTGATGAAATATTGTATATGTATTGTTAAATATTCTATATGTATAAAGGGCTTAGTCCGGCTGTCTGTGTGTCTGCCCAGAATGCTCTTGGAGCACTCTGATTGGTTACATAAACAACCAATCAGAGTGTGCAGTGCTGGCATGATGGTGGGGATGGAGCAGGGGGTGGGGAGGGGCTAGGCCAGTGCTACTCCTTGGAGGCAGTGGTGGCATGGGGTGCTGACGGAGGGGGATGGAGGGGACAGCAGGGCAAGCTTCCCTTCCACCGCTCCTGGGAGGCAGTGGCAGCATGAGGTGGTGGGTGGTGGTGCTTCGTCCCCACCTGTCATTATTTACGGGCAATTCACTAGTATATATTACAGTGTCTTTTAATAGTTTTTCATCAAATCCACATGTTACCATTAACCATTTCAATTGAGGCAAAACTTCGTTTTCTGACAGAAACCTGCTCTGTCAAAAAAACCTTTCAACTACTACCAATGGAAATTATTTAATAAGTTCAGTCCACATTACTGACTTTTATAGGCAACACTCTCCTACAGAGGCCTGGTTCTACCATATACTCTCTTACAATATCATTGTTAAGATTGCTTGTGTGTGTGGGTACGCTCTCAAAGTCAAGTTGCAGTAAAAAGGCCCTGGGAACAGGAGTGCCCATAGCAATGTAGAGAAATAGAAATGGAAAGGCAGCCCATAGCAGCCTTTTTCATCCTACAGTATGTACACAAAATACAGTTTTCTTAAAGTCAAGAAGCCCTTAATGCTCAAAACTGACAAAGTTCCTGGGGGAGTTCATATTTGTAACAGTACCCTTGTCAGATTTAATCAGATCTTGTAGCAGTTAGCCATCTATATTTTGGTCATGTAGTCTATATAAAGTACATGTGTAAGCTATCTACAAGACATCTCTGCTGCACAATGTTATATCTCAGGTTTTGATGCACAAAGCAGACACTGTGGTTGACCCTTGTATTTCTTAAGGAAGAACCACTGTCACTCAAAACAACACATAATACCCTAGTGATTATAATGTAAAAAGCCTTCCAGAGATTATATAGCACAGACATTGGGTTGGACAGTAGGTGACAGAAACTATTGCATTTACTGTTGTGCAGCATCCATAATCACCAACAGTATTTTTACAGCAAAATATAGTTTCTGAACAAACTAGACACATTCTTTTTGGGGTCTTGCAGCTTCACCTTGAAATCCATAATTATGTGAAAATCCATAGATCTCAGATTTCCTCTCAACTATAAATCCTCCAACTCTTAATATTGGAGCCCATCCTGAAATCAGTGTATGTTTTTATGACTTTATCTGGCAAAACATGTATTTAAAGTGCTCCTTTGTAAAGTTATTAGCTGGGTTTCACTTGTTCAGTTACTAGTATAATCAGCGTTGTCTAATGATGTCAGGCTTAAACTCCACTTTGGTGAAAGGTAACTTTCTCCACAAAAGATTTGGAATGTTTTTGGCTGAACTGAGTAAAGGGTGAAAAATGAGGAAAAGACAAATAAGATGAAATAGGCATTTAAGAGACAGTTTCAATTAAGTTTTAGATGGAAACTCTAGGAGGAAAAACACTAGTAATTGAGCAAGATAACAAAATAAAGTATATGCAACAGTTTAGCAAGCCAAAATCTTAAACCAAGGTACTTAAGCAAGTATCTAATTTAACTCAATGAATAGTGCTGAAGTCACTCCCTGAACTGGGACCATAATAAACATGAAGAGCAATGAATGCAGAAGTTGCACTATGTTGCAATAACAAAGGATTTTTTAAAATATGCTTCCTGTTTCCAGTGTTTTCTGCTTACTTGTTCCACAAGGTGTTTCAGTGAACTGATAGGACTAGTCACAAATTCAGGTGCTGCTCAATTTCAATAACGGTTGCTGAATCAAACCCTAAATACTATATTTACTCAATTAGAAGATGAGATTTTCCCCCCATTTTGAACACAGATTCACAGAAGTTTAGGGCTGGAAGGGACCTCACGAGCTCAGTGGGTTCAGCCCCCCTTGCTCTGGGCAGGAAAGACTGCTAGGGTCAAATAACCCCAGCAAGGTGTGCATCCAGTCTCCTTCTGAAGCTCTCCAGGGCAGGTGCCTGCACTACTTCCACTGGGAGTCTATTCCAGGGCCTGGTCACATCAACCATGAAGAAGTTTTTCCTTATATCCAGTCTAAAACCTTCTTTTAGGAGTTTATGACCATTACTCCTGGGTTTTCCCTGGGGTGCTTTGGTGAATAGCCCCTGATGCTCACCCCTGATCATGCCTTCTGAGGTTGGGGGGACACGTGCCCCCCATCAGTCAGTCACTGACCGGGAGGGGTTCCTGACCAGGAAGCACTAGCGGCGCTCCCAGAAGTGCCAGCGGTGCTTCTCCTGGTGCTCTCATTCCCTGGCCAGTGCTCACAGGGTGTGGGGGGGTGCTGGTGCTCCCGCCTGCCCCCCTCCCCTGCCTGTCGCCTAAGTGGGGAGCACTGGCTGTCAGGGGGTACACTCTCGGGGGGTGCACATGAACCCCCCATGAACACCCTACGTGTCGCCACTGCCCCGATATATTTGTAAGCTGCCACCAAATCTCCCCAAAGTCTTCTCTTTTCTAGGCTGAACAGTCTCATATCTGTCAACCTTTCCTCGTACGGCTTGCTCTTCAGGCTTCTAATCATATGGACTCTCTCAAGCCTGTCCACATCCTTCTTAAAGTGTGGCGCCCGGAACTGAATGCAGCACTCTAGCTGTGGCCTCACCAATCCTGAGTAGAGTGGGAGAATAACTTCCTTAGTTTTGCCTGAGATGCATCAGTTGATGTATACCAGCATATTGTTTGCTAACTGTAATATCTCACTGATGGATCATATTCATTTTATGGTCAATTATGACTCCCCGTTCCCTTTTGGACATGGTGCTAGCTAATGTAGCACCACTGAGCCTGTAAATCTGTTATGGATTTTTCCTCCCCAGCTGGAGCACTTTACACTTCTCAGTGTTCAACCGCATCTGGTTCTGGTCTGTGCATCTAACTAATCTGTCTAGGTCCACCTGGATCATCAGCCTACTGTGATGCATGGCCTCACTTCCCCAGAGCTTAGTGTCATCAGCAAACTTTGCCAGTGTGCTTTTCATATGCCCACATCCAGATCATTGATGAGGATTTTGAAAAGCACCAGTCCAAGTACCAAACCCTGGGGGACATGACTGGCTACCTTGCGCCAGGTCAACACAGATCCCTCTATTAGTACTCTCTGGATCTCACCCTGCAACCAGTTTCCCACCAATTTGAATGTTGAATTGTTGAACCCATAGTCCCCTAGTTTTACCTTGTAAGCCTCATGTGACACCAAGTCAAAGGCCTTCCTAAAGCCAATATTTTCAGAATTTTATCTCAGCAATTATCTCATCATACTTTTCCCAAATGTTAAATAATAGCAGTGAACAATGCATCTCTAAAACTAACACTGCACAATCAGTATTTGATATTATACAGCAGTGTACATTATATAAGATTCAGATTCCATTTGAATCAGTATGCAGTACATTCAGTTTCCAGCAATTAACCAGTGTGTTGGTTCAGAAAATCTGCTCTTTTGGGGAAGCATTTTCAATGATTCTTTTCCCCTAACCACTCCACAGCTACACAATAATTCCAACTAAAAATCTTTATGGATCCAGTGCTGATGGTAAATTGATAACACAGCCAGTAAAGCCCAGTATTGGTCAAAAATAGAGGGAAAAAACAGGTATTTCTCTGGAAAACACCTTGGCATTTATTCACAACCTTTGGATATACAGCTAATAAGTAGTGCTGTAACATGAACAGTGTGGAAGAACAGGTAGGAAAGAGGGAAAAAAGCAAGCACTGCATTCATATCTAAAAAGTAATAAAGAATTGATGCAGCAGAGAATAAAACTGATTGTACACACTGGGGCTTTTCAATTCTGCTCTGCTGATACATCTCATGCAATGTGATTCAAATGATTCAGTCTACATCCAGAATGTGTTTTGCCAGTAGGCAGGTTATATCAGCCATTTGGTGTAGTATTTTTGTGTGTGAGAAAGACAGACAGACAGATAGGAAGGGTGTTTCTATATATAATATAGTCTTTGCCTCTGCAATCTGATTGAGTAAATGTTAGTTATATGACTAAAATACTGCTACTGAGTCACTGCTCTTCTGGTGTTATATCAGCCAACAGAAATGATTAGCCAAGATGATGTCCCAGATTTGAACCCCACACTCTGTCCTGCTATGCAGGGGGTCGGACTCGATGATCTGTTGAGGTCCCTTCTGACCCTAACATCTAGGAATCTATGAATCTATTTATGAAGACTTGCAAAATCACCTTGCTCCCTTGCACTCACTGTGGAGAAGAGCTACTCACTTTCCAGCTGTTTCTTTTCAGAGATAAACCAGCCAATATGACTGATATCTCTTGATAGATATTTAAGAGCAGAAGCAACAATAATGAACATTGAGGGGAGAATCCTACATCATTTTATGCACCCAAATGACAATTTTCCAGCTGTTCAGCTGCCAATTTGCGGCACTTACATCGAGTTTGCCACCCTGCTCCCCATACAGTGTGGACTTAAACGTGTCTATGTGGCTACTGAACGTATACGATAGTCTGCCCTCTGGCTGAGAATATATGCATCTCCTTACTTGTGAACCTGAACTTATGTCCCCTGATTCTGGCCTAGCAGAAATGAGACAGAGGAACTTCCCATATTTTGTCTCAAAAATCTGAGTTGTTAAAGCACTTTCTCAGTCCACATTAGACCCAGGTTTCCATGCCCTACACACATAAAGGGAGTTTGAACCCACATCTTAGTGGCTTCCTAACACAGTGCTGTTACCACCAGAGCATAAATTAAATATTTCCTTGGGCCTACCCCAGCCATCCTTTGCAAGCTGGGCCACTGCATCTCATATTTACTATTCAGTGGGTAGAGAGCAGTGGGGACACTCCATACCTCACTGGAATATGGGTCTAGGCAAGAAACAGTTCTCTTAGTTAGTGTAGTTATCTCACTCAGCCACAAACACTATCTCCCTCTTTCCTGTATAGGAAATGTATCTAAACCATCAGTAAAAACTTTCATGCCATTAAAGAAGAATTTTTGTGGGTTCCAAAAGACTTGCACATTGGGCACATCTACATGAGATGCTGACTGTACAGTAGCTTAATACTACTGCAGAGTAGTGTCATGTGGCAAAAACTGAGCCAAGACACTACTGCACAGTAGTATTAGGCTACTGCACAGTAGGGTTGTGTGAAGCTTCGGTCACTGATTAAATTCGGTGGAGATTCTGCCTGATTCAGCAGCCAAATCTCCAAATCAAAATCGAATCAGGAGACCCTTTAATCTCTCCAATTCGAATAGGAACCTTCGTATCGATTTGGAGAGATTCCATGATTCAGCCATAGACACAGCTTTAAATGTTTTTTCTACATACCTCAAGGTACCAGGTAGCTCATGAATGCTGAGATGGTGGGGCGGATGGAGCATCCCACAGGAATGCAGGGGGATCCCCAGTGCACTCAGTGGCAGATCCAGAAGTGGACCAGGAGCACTTTTGGTGCACTTCCAGGTCTACCCCCAGCTTGGTAACTGGGGTCCCCCTGCAGCTGATTGCTGATCCGGGTGGGGACAAGGGGCCCCCTATGTGCTTGGTGGCAGACCCAGAAGTGGACTGGATCCACCACCAAGCGCACTAGGGACCCCCCACCCCCCCAGGCTCCCAGGGGAGGCTCCATCCACCCAACCATCTCAGCATTCATGAGCCATGCCTGGTACCTTGAGGTATGTAGAAAAAATTTTAAAGGTGTGTCTATGTCCAAATAGCTGATTCTCCAAATCAGCATTGAATATTCAGATTTGGATTCAGCTGAATTGAATCAGGACAGTGATCTGAATCAACAAATCGAATCACTGTTCCCCATTTTGGGCTGAATCCAAATCCGAATTTAATACAGCCCACTTCACACACATGCAGTAGCATCACTTTAAAGGTGTTCACTGGCAGTACTGTTCAGTAGCTTAATAAATGTACATTATTAAATAGAACTATGAAATAAATGTGCAGTAACTGCTGTGCAATAGCATCACGTGTAAATGCGCCCATTGAATAGGGAACAGCCTAAAGATATAATCTAAAGTTAAATGGGGAGCTGCCTAGACTAGCCAAGAAAAAATATTGAGAGAAGGGATGTGTCTTAAACTTCACACCTCATTGGAACTTGGGCACATTATACAGCCAGGCACATCCCTCCTGTTTTGGATCCACTCCAAGATCCATAGCTAGGAACTGTCTGCTGAAGGTTGATGCCTATGCTCTTTCCTTCAAAAATGGAAGAGACATCTCCACTGTATTGAAAAGACAGATGAAGGTGGAAATAGTGTTGTTTCTACCAGTTTTTTGTAATAGCATCATGTATCTTAAATATGGGAGAAACATACCAACTTTCTTTCTCCACCTGGCTGGTTTCAGACTCACATCTTTTGCCACTTAGGGCCCTGCCCTAACAGCAAGACTATTGGCAGTTTTGCTTTGGGGGAAAAAATAAGAACAAAACAAAAAAACTCTCTTTCTTCACACTGAAGCCAGCCAGTGTACAAACATAAATAAATAAATACATTCAGAAACACCAGTCAAATGGAGGGGTAAAACAGACTAAAACAGGAGTAAGTATGACTAGCCATTGAGAACTGTGGAGCACTCACCCAGTTTTGCAGACTGCCTATAAATGGCCTTGGATAAATGAGTGGACATCAGATATTGCCTGTCTCGGGTTAGTGTCCTAGCCACTAAGGGTTACATTTCATGTCCTAGCCACACAGGCATTAGATTTAGAGAGACCTAATTCAGGTTAGATCAGTCTAAATGCCTAGATGTACAGGCATTCACAGGGCTTAAATTGCCCCAAAACTTACCTAAGCTAAGTAAGTTCACCTGAGGAGGTAAATTTAGACTGCCCTGGGTTAACTTGATTTAAAGTGAGTCAACCCACTTTAATGAATGCCTGCACATGTTCACAGCATAGCCCCATGGCACAAACCCCAGTTCCATGGCTGTGCTATTCCTACCCCTCCTAACCCAGTTTGGGGATATTTTTAGCCCCCTGACTGCCTCCACTCCCTGCCACCTCAGACTTTTTCCCTGCAGACCTGCCAGGGGCACTGCCCTGTGGACCCATCAGCCCCCAGCTACCACCCCACTCGGCCCTAGGTGACATTTACAATAAACGTAGCCCCATCTGGTAAGAACTTGTACATTCAAGGCCATCATTTTATCATTTAGGGTTTAGGGCTTTACAAGATATAGCCTGTGACCAGTACAGGATCCTACTGACTTCAATAAAACTCTGTGAAGGTAAATAACTTAGCAAGTTTATGGATACCGAGTTTTGAGATTCTAGATCAAAAATACTATGTCAATGTCATTTTTGATTAATCATGAAAAGGTCACCATAATAACAATTTTTCTTTAACTTTACTGAGTGAAGAGCTTTTTCAGTGTGCTAATATTGATAGTATGATAAAATACAAAATGATATGCAAGTATATGCTGTCTTTTTTTATGAACAACAGGTGCATCAGTGGTATTACAGGAACTAAATTTAAATTAAACTTTTGGTATGGTTAATTTTTCATTGGCTTTTCACCTACAGATGAATTGCTTTTAACTTTGTCTTTTTATTCAATGAGCAATGTATAACATTTAATAGTTTAGATTTTAAAGTGATAGCATGAATATTCACCTATATGTATATATGCACACACACACCAGTGATTCTCAGCTAAAATGCCATGAGATCTTTTTTAAGTGTGCCACAGAATGCATCTCAATATTAGCGTTATAAGGTATGCAAATACCTACTCGTGATTTACAAGATAAACCCAAATATTTCAAATGGGAATAGAACATCAAAAGCATTCTAACCTGTTGTGATCTTTCTGAGTTCTTTGCAACAGAAGAATTGCTCTATTATTTTTCTGTAATCAAATAGTGTGTGAAAGCTAAGAACTGGCATTTTACAAAGGGTGCTTTGAGTCTAAAAAAGGTTGAAAACCACTGATACAGACAAATCCTGATTATCCAAGCCTTGATTACCTGACTTCTGGTACTCTCTATAACAACTGCATAGTTGGTTGCATAAAAGATATCAACTTAAGAAATTCTTGCCTCTCACCAAATTACACAAAGAATGTTGTGTTGCTCAGGAACTATTTTTGTTCAAAGGTATAGATATCGACCAGAACAGTCAGAAATGTGCAACTTACATGCTCTCTCATATATATAAAAAGTGTGTCTATATATAATATTGCAACTCATAGAGGCACATGCATCTGTAATAATGTAAGGAAAATCTCAACCAACAGAAAAAAGAAAAGCTATAATTCAAAACTAAGATGTCCCCCAAGCTGTATTTGATGTTGGAATCATAAAATACACATAAAATAAATATTATATAAATGGTGGCTTTATTTCACAGTGTTCTATTTCATGTACAAATCACTGACGTTTTTTTCTCCAGGTTACTCTAGAATCCCTAGCTAGTTACACATCCTTACACCGTTCAGGGTAGTTTTTATATGGTTGCCTTGTTAAAGGCCAATTATTTTTAAAAAGATGTCAGGCTTCTTGAGATGGAAACCATAAAAATGGATTTTCTATACCTTCCACAGCCTTACCTCAGTTTCCATGTAACACAAGTCAAGACACATGTTTTATTGAATGGAACCCTTAGATGGTACATCATATTTTGGAGAAGCTACAATTTTGCACCTGAGACCTAGGCTCAATGTGAAATCTTTAGGATTCTCTCCCCCCTTTGATACATTTTGGGGTTTTTTATTATCACATTGCCATTTGGGTGGCTAGCTGCAGAGGAGAAGATATAAGGAAGCAGGGAACAGAAAGAAGAGAGGGAGATCCAGAGTATGATGCTGTTTTTAGAAATAAGTGAAAGTAAATCTGCCATTGTAGCACTGGGCTATTGGACTGTTGAGTAAGAACAGGCCACAAACAACCCAAAAGGATAGTGGGGGATGACAGCAGAAAGAGGCAGTTATTCAAAAAGAAGGGCCTTGTTCCTATGCCTTCCGATTTTATTTGCTAAGTTATATTACCAGCTACTTACATGTATGGAGGGGCAGAAAACAGTTTACAATCATTGCTGTACTTTGCAATGCAAACTTTATTTATGTGGACTGACTCTGGCTTTAAAAAAAGTGGGTGGGATTTAAGTGCCTAACTCCAGACTGCAGGGACCTACTGGTCCCCACTTGGGATCTTGCGCTTAAGCCAGCTAGGGCACTTTTGTCCCAAAACAAACAAACAAACCGGAGAGCAAAAGGCAGCACTTTCTATACCTATTTTACCCAACAGCCCAGTGTTTAGGACATCCATCTGCCTGTAGCAGACCAGCTTTTGAAACCCCAGACCTGATTTGTAACAGTATCTTGAACCCGGTCTCCCACTTTCTATAGTGGTGCTGTAGTCATTAAGCTCTTGAACATTCTGGTTGAGGAGCTTAATCCTTGTTCTTTTGGCTCCCTCAGCTTGGGATTCACAGTCATGGAGTTAGACAGGTAAGGCAGCACTTCTGTAACATGAAACACAAGGAAAGGGGGACAGTGGTACTGCAGTCCAACGCAGTAATACCTGTGGTCAACATAGGTACAAATTTCTCCGCTGCCTGATTTGAACAAATAGGGGAGTGTCCTGACTACTAGTTATAACTTTTCTGAGGTGGATGGCTTTCTCTAAATAGTTAAATATGCATTGGTCAAGAAGAAATGAAAGACTGATTATATAGGCCATTGGTTAGGTACTGCTGCCGAAGAGTCTGATTCAAACCCCTGATCCACTGTATGTTTGGGTTTTTTTCAGTCAATGTGGAACCCTCTAGACACACTGACACCCAGACAGCCCCAGAACATCCCACTATGCTGGTTTCTGCCTTTTGGGGGCTGCAGCTTGCAGATAAGAAAGGCTGGGGGAATGCCCTGTTTGAAAATCCTGCTAGTGTTTGAGCAACAAGCAGGTCAGTGCTGTTAGGTCCTTGGTAGTTATATGGGTGCTCACCATCAAAAACTTGGGTGCCTGAGGATTTTATATAGTTAAATTAGTCAGCCACTGAGGGAGGAAGTCATAGGTCTAAACTACAGTGAGACAGTATACTTGAATAATTCATATTCCAGATGCAATCACTTTTTGCTGAGTTTTGAAATTACTCTATGATAGCAACTTGGAAACAATGATGAAAATAAAAATAATAGGAAATCCTAGAATAAAAGGTAATGCACTTAATGTACTTTTTTGTCAGGAAATTATGAAACTTCCCTTTTATTTTTCCACAGATTTATAAGAATCAATTCAACATAAAGAGCAATATAAACAATTCAGAAGGGATTTTGAATTAGAAAATGAAAAAAGCAGGCTGGCGTACTGGGAAGCATAGGGGACAGGCAGAGAGAGGAGAGAAAATTGTCCCCAAAATGATGATAATAAATAATTTATCCTAGAATTATCAGTGAATAAAATTGTTGCAGTATTTACTGTACAAAACATGTATGAATCTGTGCATTTGCTATAGCAGTTTAATGGTTACATAACACAATTTTACCCACATATAGTATTCATCCCACAAATGCATTCCAAATGATACACTCACAAAAACTGTATGGGAAAATATTAACAATTAAGCGTAACTAATATTTTTAAGTGATTTTATTATGCAAAATAACAGTTAAAAGAAGCATTTACCGTGTATATGAATTGTTGGCTTAGTCCCAAAAGTCTCCCACCACACCAAAAAAGGCAAACAGATATCTATCGATATATAGTTACATAGATTTCATAGACATTAGGGGCTGGAAGGGACCTCATGAGATCATCAGGTCCAGCTCCCCTGCCATAGGCAGGAAGTCAGCTGGGATCAAGTGACCCCACAAGAAATATATCCACCTGTTTTTTTGAAAGAGTCCAGAGTTGGTGCTTGCACCACTTCTGGGGGGAGTTTGTTCCAGACCCTGGACCATAAAAAACCTATGTCTAGTCTAAATTGGCCTTCCTGGAGTTTATGGCCATTAGACCTTATTATTCCCTGGGGAGCTCTGGTGAACAGCTGTTCTCCCAGGTCCTGATGTACCCCACCTTATGTAGTTGTAGGCCGCCATCAAGTCCCCCCTGAACCTTCTCTTCTCCAGACTGAAGAGTCCCAAGTCCCTCAGCCTCTCCTTGTACGGCCTTCCCTCTGGGCCTTGGATCATATGAGTGGCTCTCCTCTGGACTCTCTCAACCTTCTTCACATCCTTCCTGAAGTGGGGGGGGGCAATACTGGTGTCACGGAGTCACATAGGTGCCCCGTGACTGTGAGGGTGATTGGCAGAGCGGCCAATCACCCAGGCAGCTCAGGTGCCGGTTGCCAGGGTGACCAGCTGGGTCACGTGGCCAGAAGGGGGCAGGGCCCGGCCTTTATAAACAGCTTAGGCCGGAGCCTGCCACACAGTTCCCTTCTGGCTGCCGCAGGAGCAGGAGCTCTGCGGCTGAGCTGAGCAGCCCGAGGCAAGTGGGGCAGCCTTACCAAACTTACCGGCTGCGATGATGCAGGGAACAAGATCACCTTCAAGGGCAGGTAGATTCAGAGGACCGGGCGAGGCTGTTGGGGAGCGAGGAGGCCTCAGCAAGGACCCCCCCCAACAGCGTGGGGGGTTCCGGAAGATCGTGCCAGGGAGGCACAGGCCCCAGAGGGGGCGAGGCCCCAGAGGGGGCGAGGCGCAAGGTGTGCGGTATTGGGCCCCAGAGGGGGCGAAGCCCCAGAGGGGGCGAGGCGCTGGGTGCGCGGTATTGGGCCCCAGAGGGGGCGAGGCACTGGGTGCGCGGTATTGGACCCCAGAGGGGGCGAGGCGCTGGGTGCGCGGTATTGGGCCCCAGAGGGGGCGAGGCCCCAGAGGGGGCGAGGCGCCGGGTGCGCGGTATTGGGCCCCAGAGGGGGCGAGGCGCCGGGTGCGCGGTATTCGGCCCCAGAGGGGGCGAGGCCCCAGAGGGGGCGAGGTACAGAGGCAATAGCGCCGGCCCAATGGCGCCGGGACTAGGGCGGCGGTAAGGCCGGCCCAAGGGCGCCGAGAGTTGGGTGGCGGTGGCGCTATAGGCCCTGTGGGGCACCAGGTGGCCGAGAGGCACCCGCAGTGATAGCGCCGGCCCAATGGCGCCGAGACAAGGGCGGCGGTAAGGCTGGCCCGATGGCGCCGAGAGTTGGGCGGCGGTGGCGCTATAGACCCTGTGGGGCGCCAGGTGGCCGAGAGGCACCCGATGGGCGAGGGACAAGACAAACATCCCCCGGAACAGCTGCGAGGCTTGGGGCGTGCTGAAGGGGAGGTTTGGAGGCACGCGTAGCCCTTAAGGCGGGGCGCAAGTAGACACCCCATTGGAGGAGCAGGAATAGGAACATCCGTACTGTCCACCAGGGAAACAGGCAGCCTCCATACTATATATATTAGACATCAAAGTCGTGGCGGGCGAGATTCTGAGGGTGCTACGTTCACCCTAACGTGACGGTGAGTGGCGCTAGGGAGTTTCACGGCCGCCCTTAGCGCCCGCTCCCTCACAACTGGATACAATACTCCAGCTGCAGTCTCACCAGGGCCGAGTAAAGCAGGAGGATGACTTTTCTGGTTTTGCTTGTGATGCATCAATGGATGCATGCTGGAGTTTGGTTTGCTTTGCCAGCCACAGCATCGCATTGGTGGCTTATATTCATCCTGTGGTCAAGACCCCCAAGTCCCTTTCAGGTGTGGTGCTAGTGAGTGTAGTACTGCTGATTCTGTAAGCATGTTGAGGGTTTTTCCTACCAAGGTGCAGCACCTTACAATTCTCTACACTGAAGGCCATCAGGTTTCGGTTGGCCCCCCCTTGAGAGTGTGTCCAAGTTGGCCTGTATCCCCAGCCTGTCCTGCAGTATGACCACCCTCCCCCATATTTTGGTATCATCCGTGAATTTGGCCAGTTCATATCTGATCTGACTCCTGAATCCAGATCATTGATGAAGATGTGAAAGCGTACTGGCCCAAATACTGAGTCCTGGGGGACTCCACTGATCACTCTGTGCCATGTTGATTTGCATATCCAGCATGCCGTTCAACATATTTTATTATTGATAATTTGTTATTGATAGTTTGTACGGAGGGCATGTCACAAAATAATTCTATACGGGGATATTAGAAGCTGCATTATCACAGCAACCCAACTAGTTTATATTAACCCCAATGAGAAGGAGACTATATTAGTCAAGGCAGTATACCACATTAACATACTTACAATATTTCCAACACCCTTCCTAGTTCCCCCAAGCCCACCTTAGATACCTCAGCACAGCACTCAATTATGCCACACAGATGCACTTATAAATTTGTGGCAGGCTTGCTGATGACAGTCTGGTATCCTGGGCTTGTAGAGCTTCAGTGTGATTGGCGGGGCAATTCCCACCAATCAGAAGATGCCAAGGGAAGGGCTTGCCTTGCCCCTACCTTGTTGGGGCAAGGCAGAGATGGCCCTGGCTGAGGACTGTACCTCTCCTCTTCCTGATTGGTCTGTTTCCAATATGGGGGTGGAGCCTCCAGAGGGGATAAAAGAACAGTGTGTCCAGCACAAGGGGAGTGTCATCAGCATCAAGAGATGAAGAAGAGGACAGGGTAAGAGAAGAGCTGGCTAGAGCTGGCCAGCAGGGGCCTATGCCATTGCCCTGAAGAGCCCAAAGACCCCTCGATGGGGTGAGATCAGCAGACAGCCACAACCTCCATTCAGTGCATGAGCAGTGCATGACAGCAAGACCCTGGGAACTGCACAAGGCAGCTCGGGGTCTCCAACCCCCATTCAGTGCAGGCAGCACTACATGGAGGGTCCTAGTGGGACAGAGACCCTGGGAGCCTCTTGAAGTGGCTTGGGTCTCTAACCCCGGCACAAGGCTGGGAACTTGGTGCAAGAGATGCTGCATGGCAGGTCCCCAAGGGAATGGAGCCCTGGGAGCCACTTGAGATGACTCAGGTCTCCACCCAGGGCTCAGTCCAGGCTTAGCTGCATGGTGGGTCCAAACCAGACTGATGCCCTGGGATAATGCAAGGTGGCCCAGGTCCCCCAACCTGAGTAGAAGGCAGAGCCTCTGGGAGCATGTGATGGTTCTCAGGGAAGCAGCTTGGCTGAGGAGATGCTGACCACCCATGAGGCCCTGGAGTCATGAATTACCAGGGAAAAGGGGTTCCCAAAGGGGAGGGAACACCTCAGCCAGGCCTTTTGGGTGGGCTATTTTGGGAAGCATCCTGACTAGAGCCCCCAAGGGCTGGGAGCTCTAGGGATCCTTTCTCCCCTCAAAAGTGTTGTTGGGGCCTGCATATCTAGGGGGCTCTGGGGTGCTCCATCCCCTAAGCATGAGGTACTAAATTGTGTCTGTGTGCCTTATATTGTGTAAACAGCACCTCATATTGTGTTGTTTTGAGTGCCTTGGTTTGTGGTTCATTGCCATAGTGTTTGTTGTTATATGATCTCCCTACTGTAGACCCTGGTTGGAATCTTCTGCTACTACTTGCCTGTAACTTGCCTGTATCTGGAGCCCTGGCATAAGATTATATAGCATTTATCCAGAGGTTACTGTTTATGTTATTTACCTGCATATCATATATATAAATATATATGTGTGTGCGTGTATGTTTATATCCATGTTTCTTTTCCTTGTGATAAGCTAATGTAAATAAATTTGTGTATAGTTAAGTCCCCTGACTGTCCTAGCCTGGTTCTATAGGAATGGAGGGAAACTGTGAGTGGCCTGCAGTCTCCCCCCATCCCCACAGCACACCTGCCAGGTAACAGTTCCCTTAAATTAGAGAAGAGGAGTACATACCCAAGTACACCTGGGCTACAAATTGTTATGATGTGCCTACTTCAAGACAAAACTAAATTCCTAATACTGTGATCTCTAAAGGTTTAGGAATTCATAAAATCAAGAAATACATAACTATCTGAAAACTAAACTACATGGTTGGAAGATAAAATAAACCAAGCAGAAGTTAAAATGAATCCAACCTTTTTAAACTCAAGATACCCAATGGCAGACTCAAGGCACCCTTCGGAAAATTCCAGCTCTTAGCTTTCACTCATTTTTTGACTATGGAAAGATAATAGAGTAATTCTGTTGCACAGAACTCAGAAAGACCACAACAGATCAGAAGGCTTTTGACACTATAGATTTCTATTTGAAATGTCTGAGTTTATTTCATCAATCATGTGTATGTACTTGCACACCTAATATTGTATGATACCCACACCACAGCAGCCTGGTTGAGTGTCACTGTACTAGGAGAATCACCTATATTTCAAATCCAAAAACACAGGTTTCTAATACTTTAGCTAAAGATATCCTTCACATAGTATTAATTCCATGTTGCTTAGTCCCAGTTCTTCAAATATATTTAAGTACGTTTCTATCATTTTTGGTTCATCACTCCATGATTTAAACACCACTGACATCCTCAAAGCTAAAGTAGTTTAGCTGGACCAGTTAATTGTTTGAGCTCTGAGGGAGCTGATCCTTTTTTCCTCTGGAGCCCTTTCTCCCTTCCTTCTCCCCCACCTCCGTGCTGCCACTGGCCAGGCTGGAAAGCCAGCCAGCCGCTTGCTGCCTGAGTTTCATAGAAAAAAAGGATTAGGCCTCTTGACGTTCAGATGACACCCAGGTGCCTGGCAGCCCAGCCAGAAGTGGCACGGGGTTGGGGGTGGGGCTTATTCTTTTTTTCTCCAGAGCTCAGCCCCCAACACCACCATTGATGGGTACAGGGAGCTCATCCAGGCAATGGTGGGAGGCACCATAGCTTCTGGGTGCTCCAGGGCTACACTGTGTCTGAGAACCCTGGGGAAGGAGAGGGAATGAGGTGCCATGCCCAGCCCCACTGTGCCTTGGCATCCCCCCTCACCCACTGCATCCCAGGATGTTGAAGAATAGGTTTGGGAATTGGCCACACCTTAATAGAATAAAAGCAAAATTAGGTAGATTAGAGATAACCCTGCCCTGAACTGGCATAACTTTAAGATGAACAATGAGTGCGTTAAGCCATTTAAAGGTGTTCACGTGCAGCTGATCCCAGGGCTAAGAAGGCACCTAAAATTACTATGTAACAAGCCCCTATGATTTATGTGTACGTGCATGTGTGATGTAGTACCTGCAGGTGAGCTAGATATGAGGTGCTGCCCAATTTAAGAATTTACGGCTGGGGGCCTGGGTGGACATACTGTTGGGAGTTAGAAAAAGTACCCCAACCACTGGGCTATTAGCTGTAATGGGAGGGAGAGGATGCCTTCCTCATTCTTCATAAGAGAGGGTTTAGGGTCAACAACCTCTAAGGCAGCATTTAAGTCCTTCCCTTCCCACAGGTATTTCCTACTGTGTAATTTAAACAGTTCTATTTTTTTTAATCACGTTTAGAATCTACAGTCTTTCTGAGTTTGAAATAAATTATTGTTTTTCCATTTCTAGCAGCAAAAGTAACAACAATTTTACAAGCAAACCTTAACACATGCAATTTTGTTTCCTTTTATTCGATACAAGCAGCCAGATTCTATTCAAACTATTATGCATCTAAGGATAGAAACAGACATTGGTTAACATCTCATTTGTGCCTCCATAACATTTTTTATGGAGCCACAAATGCTGAGAAAAAAATGTTCCTACTTTTTGTCATGCCACAGCAATGGGGAGATAAAAAGTACTAATAAAGTCTGCTTCTTTATTGCAGCTGACATCTATTTGCTGTGTGTTGGGAGAGTACTGGCAGTTCAGAGCTACCCGAACTCTCTTGCCATACTAGACACATGCTCCAGGGGCTTTAAGGGCCCAATCCTGCACATGCTATATACCTCATGTGGAGAGATAGTTCCTAGCAAGGTGGGGAGGCCCAAGGAAAAGGTGTGTGAGAACCAGGTAATCCCAAGTGCCCCTTGCTTTCATACAGGGACCTGCACTGACATGTATCTCTGCATGAAACATGGGTTCTGGTATGAAGGAACAGGAGACCAGGAATTACCTACCTCCTGTGCAGCACCCGGTGCCAGGACCCATGCTGACCTGTACCTTTGCATGAGTCATGGATCAGCACAGGATCCCCCATGGAAGCAGAGGACATCAGGGATTACCTGGCTCCTACATCACTCCATGCTACTCCATGCCAGGATCCACACTGACCTGAGCCTCTATGTGAAGCATGAGTCAGCATGGGTTCCAGCAAGGAGGTGCAAAGGGGTGCGGGGACCAGGGAATTCCTGGAGCTCCATGCCTCCATGCCAGAACTTGTCCATGCCTCTGGGTCAGTGTGGGACTTAGTGCAGGTCCCAGTGAGGAGGCATGAGGGGACCCATGCTGATCCATACCTCTTCCTGAAGCACAAACCAGCCTGGGTCCTGACCCAGGAACACAAGAATCTCCATCACCCTGTACCTCCTTGCCAGGAATTCAGGCAGAGGCACTGGTTAATTCAGTTCCCCATGTAAAGGCAGGGATTCTCCAGCTCCCATGCTGGGCTGAGCTACTCCACAGCATGGCCCACACAGACCCATGCTTCCTCATGAGGCACCAGTCAGCATAGGGAATCTCCCAGAATTGGGCAGGGGAGCGGTGGGATGGGGGTCATGTCCTGCCATAGCTGATCTGCTTCTGTTCAGCAACATGTTTCTACCCTAAGTGAACTTAGGCAGAAGACTGCAATCCTATTCCGTCCTGTTCAAAACCCTGAAAATCCATATTTCATCCCGTTTCATCCATTATCTGGCTCTTACGGTAGTCACAAAAAAGCAACATGGAGAAAAGGACCCACATACTTTCTTTTTCAACAGGGACTTGAGCAAAATAGAATAAAATCACACTTGTGTGCCTGCAAGGGTGGAACAGAATTTGGCGTAGGCAGTTCATGAAAAGTAAGCTTCAAATATGAAAGCAGTGCTAATAGACCAATGAAACACCCACTGAAATCAATGGAAAGTTTCCTATTATCTTTAACAGAAGTTGAACTATATCCCAAATTCTGAGTGCTACTGAACACCTGAATTATACACTGAGTTCATTGGAACTTGAAAATGCTTATCATATTTCTGGATTGGGCCCATTACTAATATATTGCTCAAATCAAGTATATCTATTTGAAGATCTGTTTCAGGTTCACCTATCCCTAATTGCTAGATTTTCTGTTTGCATTAATAATCTTGATAAGATCATCTGAGGTATTGTTACTGACATTGTAAACAGAGCAACTGAAATAATTGTCCTAAAAGTATTAGGAGCACTCTCCACTCATTTTAATGAAGTCTGATCTTTTAAACCACAATTTGACCATTTAAATGATAGTTTAAATAAACACTGAAATTACTAGTTAAGTAACAGAAACATCTAGCAAATATGTTTACTCAGTGGAACTGTCATCTATCATTCAATTGTTTCTTTCATTTAAGTGTGTTTCAGTATAACTGAAAGAATATTATCTACAGTGGCTACTTCCTTAGTTGACTTCTGTTTGCATCCCATTTACAGAATATAGTCCTCTGTGGAAGTAGCTTATGATGAGTTTTAATGAAAGATTGTCTTAAAAACAAGTGCTACGGGAGTAAGACAAATAGTAGATTACTCCCTTGAAGATTTGGAGGTTTGGTATTGTAACTAAGGGAAAGCTCTTGGATTTAGGTGTTACAATCTGTGAAGAGCTATAATATCTTGCAAGAGCTTGACAAAGGCATTTAAAGCTAGTTTCCCAAAAACTAGCTCACCCCATTCTCGTTAAAAAATTAGATGACTGTGGCGTCGATGCCTACACAGTCAGATGGGTCACAAATCGGCTGGAGGGCTGCACCCAGACAGTGGTGGTGGGCAGGTCTTTTTCAGCTTAGAGGGATGTGGGCAGTGGGGTTCTGCAGGGCTTGGTCCTCAGGCCCGCACTGTTCAACATCTTCATCAGTGACTTGGGCAAGGGGATGAAAAGCACCCTGTTCAAATTCATGGATGACACTAAGATGTGGGGAGAAGTGGGCACACTGCAGGAGAGGAACAGGCTACAGCTAGATCTAGACAGGTTACAGGGGTGGGCAGATGAGAACAGGATGGGATTCAATACTGACAAGTGCAAGGGGCTGCACCTGGGGAATAAGAACCCGCACCATACCTACAGGCTGGGGAACTCTCTTCTCATCAGCACAGAGGCCGAAAAGGATCTTGGAATCACTGTTGATTCCAAAATGAACATGGGCCGCCAATGTGGTGATGCAATCAGGAAGGCCAACCACACCCTGTCATGCATCCATAGATGCATCACGAGGACGTCCAAGGAAGTGATCATCCCCCTCTGTGCGGCACTGGTCAGGCCACAGCTGGAGTACTGCGCCTAGTTCTGGGTGCCACACTTCAGGAGGGATGTGGGCAGCATGGAGAGGGTCCAGAGGAGGTCCACCCGCATGATCAGGGGGCAGCAAAGCAGGCCCTATGAGCAGAGGCTACAGGACCTGAACCTGTTCAGCCTCCACAAGAGAAGGCTGAGAGGGGATCTGGTGGCTATCTACAAACTGGCTAAGGGGGACCAACAGGCTATGGAGGAGTCCCTGTTCCCCCGAGCATTACCAGGAGTAACGAGGAACAACAGCCATAAATTGACGGAGAGTAGATTCAGGCTAGATATCAGGAGGCGCTACTTCACAGTCAGGGTGGCTAGGATCTGGAACCAAGTTCCAAGAGAAGCGGTGCTTGCTTCTACCCTCAGGGTCTTCAGAAAGAGGCTAGAAAATCACCTAGCCCGGGTCGTTTGTTCCCAGCATCCTTTCCTGCCCATGGCAAGGGGTTGGACTTGATGATCTGTTCAGGTCCCTTTGAACCCTACCAGTTATGAAGCTATGAAACTATAAATAGTACTTTGGATGAGGCTTTTTCTCTAGTAGGGCACAGTAGTTTCAGCAGCTCACTAGAAAGTTCCACAGGTGTAAACACAAGCCTTGCTCTGGGATTTTTCCAGATGTGGTATTAGCCATTTTTATACTCTGATATACCATTGGCTATAGAAACTGGTATGTTTCAACATGCTAGTGCATGGGCCTCTAGGCTGGGGATTATCTCTGACCACAGTCTGTTTTGGTAAGTATGGCTATTTAAATGGTTTCCCCTATTAATTCTGTGGCAATTGGTATTCCTTGAGATAGGAATAATAATCAGGTATAACAATATTTGATTTTTTGTTTACATATATCACAGACCTATTGAAATTCTCAACAGTTTAGACTGTATAGAAGCAAAAGTAATATAATTTTAGATAGAACCATACCAAAAATAGGAAATCACTGACTGACAGTGCATAGTACTCATTCCTATCCTTAGGACTATATCCCTTCAAACCAGCCATCAGAGGAATCAGGCAGAATAGATGAACCTGCAGCAAGATCTGAATATCATCAAATCTGGACTTTGGTTGACTAAGAAGGGCAAAAGTACCAGAGCCAAGAGCCCAAATAAAAAGGCAATGTTCCCAACCCAAATTTACAGCAGGTAGGAGAGAAAATGTAACAAACACCAGACAGGAGATGGAATGGGAGGGTCTGAATAAAAATTACAAGAAATGAAATTTGAAAGGGATAGACACAAATTTTAAAAGCAAGGTACAACAACTTCATTGTATGGAGAAAGCCTAAAAATTGATGATGGGATATGAACTGTAGAATGACATATGTGACCTGACAACAGATACTAAAGTTGGTCATAAATTACATGTAATCACCCTGTGCAGATTAAATGTAGCTGCTCCAGCTTCTGAATACTGTTCACCTCTAATCCTTCTTAAACATAGATGGAGCATTACATGTTATTTACTGCCCAGTAGTCTATACTGCATACTTCACTGTCCAAAAACCTATATAGATATTTATAGAAGATTCACATAGCAGCTTTTATCCTGGGATTGCTCATATTTTTAATGTGTAAATGTGTCAGACACTGAGGGTATGGTGCATGTTACAGATGAGCAAGAATGAGACATAGGGAAGTAAATGATTTGTCAAAATATGCCCTTTATGAGCGCCAAGCTTCCTTTTCCAACCAACAGACTACGCTTCACCAGAAATTACAAGCAGAACCGTAATACATCATTTTATCATACCCTGGAGGGTCAATATATGGGTTTAGATCAGTCAAACCACTGAAAGCACAAGAGTACATAGTCAATATTCAATACTACACATATTCAACATTTTTTAATAATTTGATATTACATTTGTAATTTAAAAGTTTAAGAATGAATAAACACATCACTTGGTTGGCTGCCTTGTTAATCATTTTTCACAAATACTAACTGTATGCAAGAAATTAAAATTGAATTGATAAGGGAATATATTTTTCTTCACTATGCAATAGGTAAAAGCTGTGACAAAGGGGCAATCATAAAGGACAGATTAGTGATAATGTTTTCAGTTTGTCACTTAACAACCTGGGCTGTACCTGCTGCCATTGCAAATAAGCTAAAATAATGGCTTTATGGTGCTAGAACTGCTGCCCTGGAATTAATTGCATAACTTAAACTTTTCCTGACACAAATAAAAACTACAGCTGATAAAATGAAACATTCTGAAATTAAACCAACACCTTCAGTAAATTGTCCCTTTCAAATATCAGTTGTTGAATTTTCAGTGCTTTAAATTTTTAATCATTTTCTGTTTTTATTCAAAGTATGTATAACAAGAGGGAAAATAATCAGCTAACTATATTATTTTTCAGCCTATAAAAAAAGAAATGCAGTTTTAAACTTTTCATAGGATCCTAAGAAAAATATTTTGGAATGGTCTTCAAAAATTTTGGAATGAATACATGACTGGAAATTTTCATGATCAAGAATCCTAGATAATAAAAACCTTAAACAATGCACTTCAAAATAGGTTAGTGGGGGAAAATGTATTAGAAAAACAGGAAATTGCTGTTGAACTCAGTTACGTAGGTGTTTCCCCACTGTGACTGCTTAATGTTCAACAAATTCAACTTCTGCATTTTCTGAATGATCACTTGTGAAGCACTTCAATGGCAAATGGAGTTAAATTAAAATTATGAATGTCATCTTCTGTTAAGAAAGACAAAAAAAACCAGGCACAATTCATTTATTTCCTTTAAAAATATTTGCTTCTTTGATTTTTTTTAATGACATCTGTTTCTGTAGGGTGCTCCACCTCAGCTGCTAGAGTCTTTACTATGGTAAATCTGGTTCCAGATGTGAATGTTCTCTCTGACTGTTTATAGATTTAGCTCCTACTTCATGGCTATTGTTATCCAAACACCCTAATGTGCTTTCTAGTGCTATAGGCTGGACAAGGGTTTCATTTGAGAGAGAGCAGCACCATCTACTGTGACCTGAAAGCTTTGCTCCACATGGTAACAATACAAAGAGTAAACAAGTCTGATTACACTAAATAAATTTCAGCTGGAAATTCCTTACTGTGGTTTTTTTTATCTCCTGTGCTTCTTCCAGATCAGTTCTAACTGTGCATAGGATCTCACTTATCTGTCAAAGTACAATATTTCATACATGTCTAAGAGCTGCATCATAGAATACAACTCTAGAAAATTTAAGATGAAGGAATTATATTAATCCAACCATGCTGCAGTGACAGTTTATATTTTTAAACACAGTAATTTTAGATGACTTCGTTGGGGTCTTCTGATCCAAAGTGGGAGGGTAAAGATATGAGTTTATCTTACTCAGGGGATATTCTCTTAACACTTGTGTGAAGCAGCAGCATTAACATAGGTGTGTTGTATAGTATGTACTTCTAATAATGACGGTGCTATTGTCATCCATGTATACTTTTGATTCTTCTCTTTTTCTAGGCTGTCTACAAAGCCTGGCTCTGTTCCCAGTATTTTGAAGTCACACAGTTTCACTGCAGCAACAGAATTCCTTGCAAGCAATACTGTTTGGAGGTTCAGACAAGGTGTCCATTTATATTACCAGACAATGATGATGTCATCTATGGAGGACTATCAAGTTTCATCTGTACAGGTACAGTGCAGATTAGCACATCTCACTAGTTCTCATTCTAAACTTAACCTTGAAGAAGAGTTCAGCTTTTTTTTCCAATAGTTTTAACTAAGAGAGCCTGAAGGCATTCTTCATCAAATAATTGCCCAAAGGTTTTAATAGTTAAATCAATACTTTCAATGCTTCATTTTCTCTCGCTTATCTGTGACCTTAGTAATTAACTTTACAAAAGCACAGTTCTCATAGAAAAAATGCTTCTGACCATGTGTTATACTTAATAATTTGATTGAGAAAAGGTAATTCAGAGTTATACAATACTAAGTTATTTCAGAGAAAATTGTGATTAGAGCTGTGAAGCTGGTTTTTGCAACACCTGTTTTCCATATGCCCTTAAACAATGTGTCTACTGCACATTTAAAAATATGGCTGACCTACCTTTGTAATTTATTCATGCCCTAGTACCAACTTTTACAGGAACAGTGTTATGATAAAGTCCATGGGTTATTTCATACCTCCCTGTTGGGATCAAAGGGCTCAAAGGACCCAAAACACAACAAAGAACTCAAAAAGGTTTGCTGTTAGAGGGATTTGGAGGAATGTGCGCACCCTACCTTAGGGAAGTTTGGGTTTAGATGGAACTCTGCTCTCAGCACTTCAGGACCCTCCATGAGAGACTTAGGCCCTTCCTACTCACAACAAGCATCGTTCGCCCATGATATGGTCTTGATGACCTCCCCTTGCAAATGTACGATTCATGAATGGTGTGTTTGGGAATGAATGTACTTCATTCCAGCAGTAACTTCCATGGAAGATAAACAGGATCATTCCCCAAAGGACACATCCAGGCCTTCACTTCCTATAGTCCTGCCTGAACTTCAGAGCCTGGAGGGTTTGGAATAGAAGAGCTTCTACAGGCTTTGGTGCCATGGAGCAGCTCTTTCCCAATGGGCTCTTCCCCTCTGCCCAATCTGTGTCTCTTTGTCTTCAGTTACTTTATGTACGTTTTTAACAAGATTATATTACTAGAGTTACTATTGTTTTATATAGCTTACCACTTTCATCACTGAAACAATGTGTTTACCATTTTCATTTTAGTAGCTTGACAGGAACATTTCATAAATTCTGAGATGTATCAAAAAATCAGTGGGTTGAAACAGCTAAGAATGATGGCCATGAGATCTGGATGCCTAGAAGCCAGATCTTAAAAATCAGTTCCCTCTATTTTCTGATTGTAGCACATACTGCCAAGCTTTGTTATGTACCAACTTTCATACAGACCCTATGGCTCTGGATTTTTATATTTTCTATTTTTCTTATACAGTGAAACACATTCTTCCAGACAGATTTTTTTATGCCAGCCAGCTCTCTAAGAGCTCCAAGCTCTGGATCCTTCAAACTAAGCATAGTTAATATCTGTTGTTTTGTCTCTGGAAAACTAGTATTATAATCCATAAACAAATAGTATTAATAGCTTCATCCCAGTTTTGGAAAAATCTGTATTACAATGAAGGTCTACCAGTTGGATGTGGGGAAGATATACCTAAACTTTTATTTGGATAGCAAGATACTGTAAGGAAGGATTGGGAGACTTTGCAGGTTTGAACTAAATTTATCCTATACCACCATAATGGAACAAGAGTTTTATAGATGGATGTATAAACACAAAAATATAAAAGCACCAATTTGTAAAATTGTCTTTTTGGGTAGCTCATTTCCTTAATACTTATTGATGATTATCACCCAAACTTTCAGTTAAGGTCACAAAGGGATGCAGATGCTTAGCACCCGTGAATATCAAAGTATTTTTAGATGTTGGGCTCATTTTAATAAAGTGGGAAACAGTAGTTAGACATCAAAATGCTTTTGTGGCATCTGGACCAATTGTCTAAAGTTTTCCACCAAATATTGAGGGTCCCTAAATTATAATCTTCCTATGAACATTTGATCTTAAATTGTTTGACTTCATCACATGGTGATTCTATGGCACAGTGAAGAACAGGACATGGTAATCCTATGCACTACATAGAAAACATTGTCTTTTAACTGGTAGGTTGTTTTGTAAAATCTCTGGCATAATATTTGGTACATTTTAGGAATTTGGGGAATTCTGATACCAAGTTTTTTTAAATAGTATCTGGCAGAAGAGTTAGTCTTATCCCAAGAATTCAGGAACTCCCATTTCATGAAGACAGACAATGATTGCATGGAATATGTAAGGAAAAATAGCAGTTTTGTTTTCAATTGCATTTTTGCTGCAATTTAAGATAAGGAAGCCCAAATTATAGGTAAGACATTGAGCAAGTTTGAGTTTTAAAGCACTCCTTACAATCCATCCCACAATGTAGTTTGAAAATACGTATCCACTTTTCGTTTGTCCAGCACGTGCCTTTCTCAAGCCAGTCTCAAATAAATAATGATGCTTATCAACTTTTCTGAAGGTCAGGATTTTGGAGCTAGACTCACCAAACAAATTTTGACTCAACGTTGCAACACCTAACTTTTCAGTCTCCCATCTCTCATGGAAATCTGTAGCCTTGAGTTCAATATTTAGGTTTGCTATACAATGCATGGGAAGATTTACGTGTCTCAGGGTGGAATTTATAAAACCCAGCTGAGCAGGGAGCTGCTGTAGGTAGCCAGTAAAAAAGCTGAGGAGATGGTGATAGTTGGAAGGAGAGAGATTTTGCCCTGCCCATCCTAATGACAGACATATTGCTTTGGGGATACACCTATTTTTGTATTTGTTGCATTTAAGTATGTATAGTTTCCTTCTCTCATATAACTAAGGGATTAGAGCACTCACCAAGGCCTTGGGATATCTATCTTTAATTCATGCCTCTGTCTGAGAGGAAGTTTAACAATATCTTCTATGTTGTGGGATAACCACTAGACTATCAATCCATATTCTCTTCTCTGACCAGTGAATTAATTTGTATAAAGTAGAATATCTTCCCTAGGAAAGAACAGTGCCCTACCCTAAGATACTCTATTACCTGGTAGTTAAGTCAACCTTGAGACAGGTGTGGATTTAAATCTAAACAAGAGGAAGGAATTCAGCCCAGGTCTCCTACGTCTAGGGTGGGGCCCCAAACCTTTCAGCTATAAAAGAAGGCTGGCTCTTTTTCCTCCCACGTTCTATTATGAGACAGTGGATGGAGGGACACCTAATGTTCAGATCACCAGGGATCCTGGTTTTCTCTGATTAAAAAAAAATCCCCATTTTTTGGTTTTAAAGAAGTAACCGCAAATCCACATTTTTCCATGTTTAAAATGATGGATATAGATATAGTGATGTTTCGTTTTAATCACAGAAACATGTGGATTTGGGGTTACTTCTTTTTTTTTTAACTGAAAACTGGGGATTTTTTTTAGTCATAGGCATGTCTCCATGGTGTATGAGCTCGGACTGAGTTAACTTGATTACCAAAAGAGGTATAGCTGCTTTAGTTCTGCCTGGGCTAGTTGTGCCCGATCCTACTATTTAGTCAATGTGGTGCACCTGCCAACATAACTGTATTGATTCCTGCATCCAGCTAAGCTATAAACAGATGTCACCAAATGAACCGGATTAGCTGTGCTGGGATGTGTCCCAGCACAGCTGATCCAGTTCATTGGGTGACACAGACATTTCCCGTTGTCCCACAAGGTCAGGCCCCTGCTGCTCTCTAGGCTTCAGTGGCCCAATCCTTTAGGACAACTGCAAACAGACCCATATCTTTGCTTGCAGACCCCTACCTGGCAAATTCCCTGCCAGGGGATTCCTAGGGTCCAAGTTTGCAAGTGGAGAACCTGGGGTTTCCCCATTTGCAGAGGTGTTCCTCAAGTCACGTCACAGCAGCATGATATTTGCCCAGGGCATTTCTGAAGCATGCCCCTGAAAATGAGAGAAGCTGGGCAGACAGTCTGGGGGCTGCATGCCTCATGAATAGGAATTCCTAGGGTACTCAGGCTCAAGCTCCTGAAGCCCCAGGAGCACCTGCTGCTCTGGGCTGCCCGTGTTCTCCTCCCATGAAGCAGGCATCCATCACAAAAAAAGCAGCATAGTTTTATACCACCAATGTCACACCCATAAACTTTGAGCATTTGAGGTCCAACAAAGGGCATGGATGTCTGTTTGGTTGGCCTTTGCACTGCCATAAAACATCTTATGGCAATACAAAGGTGACATCTGTTTCCAGTCTTGGAACATTGTGCCTGTGGTGCAAACCTTTAGGCATAGGAAATTTTACTGTAAAAATCATATGCATCAATGAGCTTACTGTATCTCCAGGGGGTTGGGTGACAAATTCAGAGTCTCTAGGCTTCTTACTCAAGTACCTCGTGTGGCATTGAAGTGCCTAAACCAAACCTAAGTCGCTTTGTGGGATCTATTTCCTGAACTCAGAGGCACCACCAAGACAAAAGAGCGAACTCCACAAGCAAGGATTTCTCTTATCACAAACCTGCACTCTGTTAAATTTGGCTTAAATGGGTTGAGCAACTCTCCTCATCACAATAGTGATGGAATCTTACATGAGAAAAGACTGGAGGTTGTCTATCAAAATGTCGGATGTAACATTTATGGAGATCCTGAATCTAATTGTGTTAGTAATCAATTGTTAGAAAATTTGTTTTTCAGTATCCTCCCTCTACTATCCAGGATTTTGACTAACTGTGGAGCAGAGTTAATTAGACTAAATTTGTCCCAAGAAGAAAGGGATCCTTTTATTTATGGCATGATTTATCTATGAGATGTTCCAACCTTTTGGAGCTCCTAATTTTCTTTAATGAGGTTTCAAAAACAAGAGTTGCACAATCAACATTTCTCTTTTTCTTCTCCATGGTAAAAGGCTGCTTTCTCTATGGTCCATTAGAGATGTAGGTTATTGGAAAGATGGACTGATTGACTCCTGTGTTTAACTGCTGTTGTGAAAGCCAAGAAAGTGAATAAAGTATTGGTGATTACTATTTTTATATGGTGTCAAGACAGCACATAGCACAGTATGTAAATATAAATGTTAGATGCTGATTTCTAATTTCTAATTGTGCCTAGATAAGAAGCGATGGAGGGGATTTTACCACTGAAAGTGAATTGCTCTTGCTCTATGTTTTTACCCTTATTATCACATTATGCCAAGAGATTTGACTTGTGGTAGAGGAGGGGAGACATCTAGTGGAGGGAGACTGTGGGAAATTAGCTAATAAAAAGTTAGAATCACTGGTTTGAAACTAGAAGAAATAATATTTTTTCTCCCAATATGAGATGTATAAACACTAAACCCACATAAGGAGCAACATTGTCTAGAAACTATAATACAGGGTACTTTTCTTTCTTTTCTATAGCAGGATTTTCTAATGAAAAAAGCACAGAGGACTAGTAGGGAAAGATATGTCAGGTACTTGATTTTTCCTAGCAGAGCCTGACAATGAAAAGAGAGATATAGCACTGGCAATTCTAACTGAAAACAGTTTCTCAATCCAAAATAATTTCTCAGCTATTTTCTCACTCCACTTCCATCTGTGTGTATTTTAAACTGCTTCTCTCCATTCTCCAAAAATGATTAAGCAATGCAGTTCCTAGGTCATGAAAATGGATGGATTAGATCTTCATTTATGACTGAGAGCCCCATGTGTATGGAGCTCCAGATGCACTCTGTTCTATACTACCTGTATACTAAGCCCGTCTCCCAGCATAATTTAACATAACCTAAGGTTTGTGCTAAATTGCATGAGCTGCTCCTTCCTTCAAGGAGCCAGTATAATACGGAAGATTCACAAGGGCCTGGGAAACCTTTTCCTCATCTACAGTGACAGCAGGGAACAGAAGCAGCACAAAGTCTAAATACACTGGCTGTGTATTGCTGGAGCATCTTCCTACCTCAAAGTGATTTTCCCATTGTAGGTTATACTGAGTTGCACTGGGAGTAAAGTGCAAAAAAAAAAATATTACTTGGAATCTCTGGGGAAGTGAGAAACCAGTTCATGACTAGAAAACCATTTTGGTAAAGAAAGGAGAAAGGGTACCTGAGTAGTTTTGTGCATTAAACCCTGAAAACCATAGAGCTGTGACTCTTGAATGTTTTTAGCAATTGCAAAGAACATGGACCTTCAGAATATCTCATCTTTGTTATTCAATAACACTGAATTTGTGCTCACAATTCATACCCTCATAGTTTATAACAATAGTGAGTATAGATTTGTTCCCCTTTTTAAATTCTATCTAGCTTTTTTTTTTTTTTCTGGTGCAGCTAAGATATCTTGAGTTAACCATTCCATTCACTGAAAACAGAAAGCCTTTAGGGAACCAGTGTTCTATTAAAAATGCATTAACTTAAAAAAGGTAGTACCAGCCTGTTACACTGGTACTATGAAAACCATTTAAATATCATAGAATCATAGAGAAGTAGGGCTGGGAGGGTCTTCTAGAGGTCATCTAGTCCAATCTCCTACACTATAAACACACAGGGAGGACGATTGGAAAATTCTGTATCAACAACAGATGCATGTACTGCACCCTCCCCCTTTGCCTCAGAGTGCTAGCAGGGGACTGCCAACACTCCCACTCCTTGAGCAGTGAGCAGGGAAAACCCTGGGATGATGCAGCTAGGGTTCGGGTTTACACCCCTCCCTAATCAGAGTGGTCTGCTGGGGCCTGGCCACCCCCCAGCTCAGTACTGTGCAAGGGAAGGGATGGCTGCTTCTAGCCTGAGCCACTGTAGGCATGTGCCTGAATTTCCTCAGTCCAGAGCAAACGACTCTCCAGTTACAAGCCAGTTCAGCTTCACCAGGTTAGACTAACGTGCAAAGATTGAATCAATTTATCCTTGGCCATTAAGTCTGTGAGCTACTAAGACTCCCAAGTCTTTTTCCATAGTGCTGCCATCCAGCCAGTCACCCTTTTTATATTTGTGCTTTTGATTATTCCTTCCAAGGTGAAACACCTTACATTTGTCCACGTTGAACTTCATCATGTTAGCTCTAGCCCAGATTTCCAATGTGTTGAGATCCCTGAGAATTGTGTTTGTATCCTCCATGTTTACCATCCTGTTATTTCATGTTGTCTGCAATAGAGGCAAAGTTTTCTCTTCCCGATATGGTTGTCTTCTGTCTCTCATCATGTTCTGTAAATGTGGGAAGGTTGTTGACTAAGAATATTATGAACTGACTTACACTCACATGCTTCAATGTGGAAAGATATTTAAGTAAAGAATGTATGCATCTAGGTACTGTATAGTATTAAGAGTCTGTTAATATATAATTCTTTTCACATCTTAAATTATGCATCACTTGCTTTGTTTATGGCCAGATTCTCTATCCTATGTTCTCTTTTGGATGACATTTGTAGCATAAAAAGGCAGCAATCCATCAGTACTCGCCAGGCAGAAGATTCACCTATGTAAGAGAACTCCCTGATGAAGCAGCTGCACTGCTGCTGGGCCTTGTGACTCTGAGCCTTGTGACTTCTAAGCCTTGTGGCATTGGCAGTAGTAGTGGCATACCATCATTATTGTGGGTGGGACAAAGATCAACATGGAAGAGATATGTCAGAGTTCAGCTATGTAACACAAGGTATCCAGTATTATAAAGCTTAGGACCCCAAGCCAGTCATGTTCTTTGCAACTACCTGGAAGAGTTTTAATTAATGTTAAAACTGGAGTTTGTCCTCAGGATAAAGGAGACAAAGCTAAGTCTAACCTCTCCTGACCTGAGCAGAGTTCTGACACATAATTTAGTTTACTATGTATCAGCTGTTACAATCCTTGGTAAGACATTTATTTCACTGATCAGTGCAGAATGGCACTTCCTTGGAGACCCATTTTCAGACTGAAGAAAAGGAAGTGGCTGCCGTATATAAAATCATCACCAGGAGAGTTGAGGGGATTTGGATCATCTCCAAAATGAAATGACAAAAGATATTAACAGAAAGAATCAGAAAGTACATTTCTTGGATTCAAAGTTGGATAGGGGCTTGAGGCTATATCAGAGCTGGAAGTTTACGTTTGTATTTGACACCACAAAAACTTCATAAATTGTTCAGACACAATTTTACAAATAAGTTAATAAATGAGGAAAATGCAAACTATGGTCATGAATCTATTCAGCCTGAGGAGAACAGATAACTTAGGTCTCCCACTTCCTGGGAATGGCTATCATCCATAGGCTGTTATGCAAAAAGGTGCATGTTACCACATGACTATGGTGCCAATTCTGAGTTAAAGTGACCATAGGTGCTGTGTGCTTTGCTGAGCTCAATGATTTCAGTGCTTACTGGGAAATTTAAACAAGGGTATGCAATGGCTAAGTCAGTATCAATCAGCTAAATTGTTTATTTTCTTATATTCCCCCTTGGTAGTCTTATCATAGAAGTAGGGTCAGAAGCGACCCTGTAGATCTTCAAGTCCAACCCCCTGCCTGGGCAGGAGAAAAAACTGGGCTCAAAAAAAAAGTCTTGAGATTGAAGGATTTCTTCTAGGGAGTGCCATTCCCCACTGGTAGTTTTGAGTTTAGAAGATTTCTTTGAGAGGTACCATAATACAGTAAGTGTAGTATCTCCAGTTGCAAATAAATAATTCCCCAGCCATAATGACTAAGTGTCGGTCCCACTGGTATCCCTGAACCTACAAAGCAAAAGGGATGGATAGGTTGCTTATTAGGGGTGTACAAAGCTTTGGTCGATGATTCGATTCAGAGAAGACTTGGCCCTACTCAGAGGCTGAATCACTGAATCCAAATTGAATCAGGAGGAAAAAAAACCCTCTGAATTGATTTGGAACCTCCAAATCAATTTGGAAAAGATTTGGAAAGAGATTCCAAGATTCAGAAGGCAGTCTTTCAGGGGAACAGAAACTGAGAAGAGGGAGGGAGAGTCAGGGGGGAAGACTGACACCTGTAGCTGGCTGGTGACTGTAATCTTTCCCTGAGTCCCCTTCCAATCACAGTGCTCTGGGGGAGGGATACAGAAACATCATATAAGCCTCTGTCTGCAGCCTTTCTGTGCCTTTTGTAACCTGTTTCTGCCAGAGCAACAGCAGCTAAAAGGTGCTGGACTGGCTTGGCTTCCTACCTAGACAGTCTCTTGCTAGTTACTGTTCTTGGAAAGGATTGGATACAACTTAGTAACTAGAATCCCTCTACTTATCCCTATCCAATCCATTTCTTTCAACTTATTCTTCCCCCAAAAACCTATTTGTTCTCTGTTTTTTCCCCCCCTACACTTTTAAAAATAAAGTTGTGTTTTCTCTGGCAGTGTGATCCATCATTATGCAGGAAAGCACATACATTACACACATACATAGAGGAGAAGAAGATGACATATTCTATAGTTACACATACATACAGTACACAACACAAAAAAAGAAGTCAGACAGACACATACATCAGAGAAAAAGAAGAGATATTATTTTAGTTACACACACAACAGTGAACACAACACAGAAGAACAAGTCAGAAACAGTCATTCATCAGAGATGAGATATTATTTTAGTTACACATACAGGAAACACAACACAGAAGAAGTCAGACACAGTCATACATCAGAGAAGAAGAAGAAGAAGAGATATTACAGCTGCACACACACACACAGACACATTTCCCAGCACAGGAAAGATTAATATAAAATGTGCTGGAAAGGCAGGTGCCAGGTCTTCTGGCAGGGGAAGGAGAGGGGCTAGAGGGGGTAGGGGAAGAGATAGAGCTGTAAGTTCCACACCCCTCCCCCAAAACACAGACACATCCTCTTTCCTCGTAGCCATGAGTCTTCTGCTGTCAGTGGGAGTAAGGAGGTGGGAGCAGTACCTGTTCCTGAACCTGTACCACCTCCCCTAACTCCACAAATAGACACCAGCAACAGGATGACAGTCTCCTCCACTCCAATTTCATCTCCCAGTGTTAGCCTCCCAATGCCAGAGGAGGAGCTGGATCTGGAACCAGGGGACCTGAGCACCCTAGCTAAAGAAATTTTGGGGACTGAGGTGTAATCTGATTTTGTGCTCCACCCCCTTCAAAATTCCTCTAGAGGCAGGTCTCCTTATCCAGAAGGCACCTCAGAGAAGGTTGTGGGGGCAGGTGGCTCAGCTTCCCCTCTTGTTATGCCTCTGCCTGCTGGGGAAGACGATAAAGCAGGATCCACACCCTCAACCCAGAAGCAGGGTGGGTAGTGTAGTGTGAGATCATCTGGAGGTGGCAGATGATCCCAAGTATGCTATCCAGTGGCATTGATGAAGGTAGATCAGCTGGAGCAAGAAGGTGAAACACTTCACCACCATGGCGATGCTGCTGCATCTCAGGAGGCAGCACCCCCTTGCCCTTGCTCCTCCTCAGCCTGGTACAAGTGGGAGTGTGCCCAAAGGGAAGTCCCCCTGTCACTCAAAAGCCCCTATCCCCATGAAACAGAGGCAGACCACCCTGGAGCGGTGGGGGGAAGTTGCAGACAAATTGGGGTACATTCCAAAGGTGAGCGAGGTCACCCAGAGCATCAGGGAGATGCTTGCTCTGGATAGCCAGCCCTTCTTAGTTGAGCGACCAGGGTTCAGGCAGCTCATGGCACTCATGGCCCCATCCAACCAAATGCCTGCATGCACCACCTTTAGCAGGACAGTGGTGCCCTCGCTTTATGAGACATGCAGGGAGTACTTGAGGGAGGAGTTGCACAAGGCAGGGCCACAGGTAGCCTTGCACTTCACCTCAGACATCCAGAGCATCCAGGGTGGAGATCACGCCTACCTCTCCCTCACAGGGCACTGGTGCGATCAGTCAGGCCTTCGGTGGGCTCTCCTTCAAGCTGAAGTGATAGATGAGTCCCACATGGCAAGAGATATCATGGTGGCCATAAACTGCATATTGCAGGGGTGGCTCATTCATAGTCACCAACAACAGTGGTGTGTTCATGGTCACTGACAATGGAGCCAATATGGTCAATGCAGTCTGTGGTGCCAACTTTGTTCACATTCGCTGTGTGGCACACAAGTTCCACCTCATAGTCAGGGACACCCTGGAGGGGGACTGGGCTGCCAGTGATGGTGCCATCACTACCACCCACCTCATTTCAAAATGCAGGAAGGTTATGGGCTACTTTCACCACAGCATCAAGGGGGGCAAGAGACTGCGGGAGAAACAGACAGAGCTGAGCTCCTACAGCACAAAATCATGCAGGATATGGAGACTCAGTGGAACTCCACATACCTGATGTTTGAGAGGCTGGTGAAGCTACAGAAGGACATCCATGAGATGGCCTTGCTCAGGGAGATTGGGATCAGTGGCCCCCTTAACAAAGCGGAGTGGGATACCATCTTCCAGATCTTGGTGGTCCTCAAGCTGTTCCTAGAGGCCACCAAGACCCTCAGTGCTGCTGATGCCCTCCTTACCTAAGTGATCCCTGTAATGAGGGAACTTGAGAACCAAATGAAGAAGTTCCAGGGGATCAATGTTCCTGGCTGGGGCAAGCTGCTGTCACCAGAGGTGCAAGCACTGGTGAGGTGGCTGAAGGAGAGCATCAGGAAATGGCTGGATCCATTGCACTGTAGTACAATCCACATGCTGGCAGGCATGTGCAACCTGAGGGTGAAGGGGAGCATGTGCACTGGCAGCACCAAAACCCTCAATCACTGGACGGAGGTGCTGGTGAACATAGTCAGGGAGGCAGAAGGGCAGAGGTGAAGGGATGTGGAAGAGGGGGATCCATTTTCCTGTGCTAGCACTCCCAGCACCAGCCAGTGTCCTCCACCCCAGCCACTGCCAATGTGGGCCAAGGGCATGGCTTCAATGTTGGGATCCAGACACACCAGGCCCAAGCCTTCAGCATGTAGCATGGAGGCTTCAGTGGCTACCTATCTTGCTGAGGACATGGAGCTGCTGGACTACAACCTCTTGGCTTATTGGGCAACCCACAGCCAGATGTGGCAAGATCTGGTCAGAATTGCCCTGGAACACCTGTCCTGTCCACCAACTAGTGTTCCAAGTGAGAGGGTATTCAGCATTGCTGGAGATGTTGTGACACCCCACCACACCTCCTTGGATCCTGGTTTGGTGGAGCAGCTGGTGTTCCTGAAGGTGAATCTCCCACTGTTGGGATTGCCCAATCTCCATCTGTAGACAGAGTGAGTTCCACCCTCCTTACTCCATCTGCACCTATTTCCTTTTTTAAAAAAATAGTTTATGCCCCTATCCCCATAGTTATGCTCTCAGAGCTGGAGGTGGCACTTACTGCATCACCAGCCAGCAGGGGAAGAACATCTCACCACTGAGTTCCCATGCAAAGACAAACTTGAAGGTATGAGCTTGGGCTACGGGGAAGGAGGAGGCCTCAGGTCCTGGGTATGACCACTAAAACTGCACTCTGCCAGGGTGAGACCATTGATGGCACAGCAGCCCCAGGAAATGCCAGGACCGACGATCCCCCTGGTGAAAAGTGGGTAGGAAGTGCCATAACCTTCAGCCAGCACACACATGCACACAGTCCTGGCTGACAGGCCTGAGGCTTGCTGGTTGCAGTAGAGTTGTGAGGCTCCAGGTGAGTTCAGCTTAGTTGCCTGGGATGCCAGCTTTCGATGACTGGCTTCCTTGCCTGCTTTGCATGCCAGCCTCTAGCTTCTTTACTATTTCTTCCATCCAGGAAGAATACACACACATACCAACTAGATGTTTCCTCAGCCTGATGAAGGGTTTTTCAACCTGAAAGCTTGCTAAGAAGAATTGTTCCAACTATTCCCTAAAACCCTTGTCCTTAGACCAACAAAGCTACAACCTACACCCCTTAACACACACAAGTGACACAAGTTTTGTTTTCAGCAGTTTGAGGTGCAGCTTCATAGAAACCCAGGCACCACTCTGCCTGAAACCTGGCAGGCCTCCCTCATGCCTGCACAAGGGGCTATTTAGGTGGCAAGACTGGTGCTAATGAGGGTGGCCATTTAATGCCCTGCTCTCAGAGTTGGAGACAGAAGTTTCGTTTCTCACCAGCCAGCAGGGGAAGAATATCTCCCTGCTGAGCTCTCATGCCAGGAAGAACTTGGAGGTATAAGGGCTGGGGCTATATGGGGATGAAGAGGCCACACATCATCCTGGGCACGACCTAAAACTGTCCCCTGCCAGGGTAGGGAGGCCTGTATGGGACTGCTGGCAGCACAGCAGCCCCAGGAAATGCCAGGACCACACAAACCTCCTTGGTGAAAGGCGGGTAGAGCAGGAGGCACCATAACCTCCAGCCACCACACAGTCCTGGCTGGGGAAAGCCCAGACCTATAAAATCTTTGAGAGGCCTGAGGCTTACTGTTTGCCATAGTGTTGTGAGGGTGAGAACAGGGGCTACCATCCCTGAAAATTTCACCCCCAGTGCCTTAACACATACACAAAGTCACATATGTCACGAGTTTTACTTGTCAGCAGCCTAAGGTGCAGTTTCCCAGAAACCCCTGCACCTATCTCCTTGAAATTTAGCGGCCTTCATGCCATCACAAGGAGCTACCATCCCTGCAAATTTTATCTGAATGAGCCAAAAACTGACAATGTTATAGGTATTTCAGTGATTCACCATTATAGTCTATGGCCAAATCTCTCCAAATCAGCGCCAAATCTTCTGAAGCAGATTTGGCTAAATTGATTCGGGACAGTGATCCGAATCTCCAAATTAAGTCACTGTCCACTGAATCAGCCGAATCTGAATCTGAATCGAATAATTCCCTATCCGCACAGGCCTATTGCTTATGTGTGTATCCCATTTACCCTTTCTACCATATATTTAACAGCAGTTAATACCTTCCACCAAAGACCATGCATGGGCAGATTCAGGGTTTACTAAAAACGGGTGCAGAATATGGTCCCTCATATCATGGGATGATGGGGGGCAAGGCATGACTGGAACCACCTGGTCAGCAGGGGACATTGGGGAGCCACACAGGCACATCAAGTGTGGGGATAGACCATGGGCAGATCCAGGATTGCAGTTATGGGGGTGAAGCTTCATGTACATTGAAGATAGCTCATTTTGCATGTGTCATACAGCTGAAGGGAATGTTGCTGGAGCCCCTCAGTGTTGTCTTGGATGCCAGGGATCTCTCAGCAGCTCCTGCTGGAGCTCCACGTGGGCTGTGAGTTCTGAGATCACTAGCACAGGCTCTGGTCATGGTCTCTGCTTTCAAGCTCTCGAGCCTACTGCTCTTGAACCTACTCTTGCTCTCCATCTTCCACTCTCCCTTGCTGAACAGGACAAGCAGCAGCAGTGCAGAGCCTGCAGAGCTGAGTGTAAGCAGGGGCTGTGCTTTGCTGGCTGCTCTTCCCCTCCTTTTCTCTGCTGGTGAATTCAAGAGTTGGGGGAGGAGGAAGGGGAAGAATGATAAGTAGCATCTCTCTGGAGCTGCTTGAAAGCAGGTACTCTAGATAAACCCCATGCTGACCAGCAGTGAGCTCATAGAGCTCACAGTACATATGGAGCTCCTGCACTGAAGAGCCAGTAACCTCTCATTGCACATACAGGGCACAGCCAAAGGGGGCAAAGGGAAGCAGATATGTTGCCACACCACCTTTGTATCTGTTACAACTACTCAGAAGAGGCACATAGGAAAAATCCCCAAATCCCACAGCTTGATTTGGGTTAGAATCTGGCTATATACTCTTCCTATTTTTCAGCACAGAGCATAATCAAAAGAGAGAAAAAAGTGATGAAAATTAGTTTATTGTGTAGCTGTATGGGCCAGCTCCTCATCAGATATAAGTCACCATCCCTCCATTGGCATGACAGTGTTTAACACCAGCAGAGAGAAACTGCCCCCCTCTGTTTTTGTATAAAAATGGTGTAAATATTCCAGGGAACATCAATACATTTTTCTCCCTCTACTCAGAAAGAAAATTTACCCCAGAGACAACTGCTTGAACCAGCCTGCCAGACTCCAACAAGCAGTAGCAAAATAAAATTAAACAACAACAAACCTTCATCAAGCTTATAATTTGAATGCAGACTTAAGTGGGAAATTGACTCTTAAAAGAACTAAACAACAACTTTGCCAGTTTAAAAATAATCTGTCTGAATAAAGGCTAACTTGTTTTTTAAAATCTTGTTCTACAGTTCATTCTATTACATTTTATGTTATGAACCATGAAAAATGTATAGCTAAGCAGAAGCAACATCATGTACCACAGACATAACAATTTAGAAATTTAGAAAACCATCTGGATAAGATCAAAGAAAGTTGGTTTCCAGACCAACCCTTATGAAAGCACTGAGAGCTGGTCACAGCTTTTTTCCCATTCTCTCCCCTTACTTGTTAGGAAAATGCTAATATTGAAGTCACCAGGCTAAAATGATAGAGGTGTGTACAGCAGCTATTTAAGCCTATCAATTTAAATGTTGATTTGAGGCACAGATGCTCTCTGCAATAGCTTAATTTAAATGTAAGTGACCAGCACCAGTGATGGTGCTAAAAATGTTTTTGGTTTTATTGTGGAAAGAGATTTTCAAATTTCAGTTGGATCTTTGTTGTTTCATGTTAATGTTTTCCTCTTTAAATGATTTCCTGAATTACTTATTTAGACTCTACAGTCTAATATTTTACCGAGAAACTCCAGTTATACAACCGTTTTTCATCTCAGTGAGCTCCTTTTTAGTAGTTAACAGTGTAGTCCCTGAGAATAATTCTGAAAATGGGTGCTCACCAGCATAAACACTGAATAATAAGGACTCATCCATGCTTAATAAAACTTCAGACATTCTCCTTTTTATGAAGAATTAACAGAGGGAAATTGTTCACCCACTACTTGCTAGCCATAGCTAGGGCCCAATAACATAGAACTTATACATGAAACACCCAAAGTCTTGGGGGTTTATTTATAGATTTAATTAAGATCTGTAGTTCCAAGAGTTCTTTACTTTATCTTCTTGTATTTCCCAGAAATTCCTCAGAGAAGGAAATGTCATGCACAATGCTGCTACTGTCCAAGGCAGATATATCGCTCTGAATGTATCAATGGAGGAGGCATTATTTGCTTCATACTTCACAGCAAAGTTGAACAAACAAAATTCTTAGCGCACTTCATTCTAATGATCTCTTATTTTTGGATGTATCTTCTTCAGGAAGAAAACATTTTGTCTTCATCTTGGGATAAATTGGAAATCTTAAAGAGGAGTCCCAGTATAGGGCTAGACAGAAAATGTTGTTTCCAAGATTTCTGTTTAATTGCATCTCAGTTTCCAAAACATTCACAAGTAAACTTGTGATAGCCTAATCAAGATGAATGCCCACAACTCCCTTTGAAGTTAGTTGCAAAATCAAACAATGTAGAAAAGATGGCATGCAACTTTAAATTTTCTATGTGAACATGTCTTTATGTTGTTGTTGATACCCCACTAACTCCATGAAATTTACTGTGCTCAGTAATTCCTTTTTGCTTCAGTTAAACTGAGTACAGGAGACCCTCACCA
Source organism: Crocodylus siamensis (assembly GCF_052110815.1). Classification (NCBI taxonomy): domain Eukaryota; kingdom Metazoa; phylum Chordata; order Crocodylia; family Crocodylidae; genus Crocodylus; species Crocodylus siamensis. The sequence continues at coordinate 311,087,240 of NC_143395.1, forward strand.
TTCATGGGGGATATGTTCTTGTATCCCCGGCGAATGGCGAAATCCATGAATAAGGCACTGCGTTCATCAACACCATCTGTGTTCATGAACACAGTGCCCCCAGCAGCAGGGGGTGTGTGTGGAGCATAGCTGTGCTGGCAACAGTGGGAGCATGGTGGCGGGTGCCTGGTGGCGGTGGCAGGAGCCTGGCGGCAGCAAGCACAAAACTCCTGCAGAGCTCCTTTAAGTGTATTTAAGATGTGGGTTAATCATTCATGAATATTTGAAACTGTGAATGTTGAACCCATAAATAGTGATGGTTTCCTGTATGTTTAATTTATCCCAGTATAGTCTTGATACTCAAATGTGCAAACGTAATTCTGGCACCAGCAATGATAACAGTATCCTCACTAAAATGTAGTGGACTGCTAAAACTGTAATGTGGCATTTGAAAGTGGGAGGTTATAGCTTAGGGTTTTGCATGAGTACTTCAGAGGAAGTTCTATATTCAGGCTGTCCACAGGCCCTGAAGTGAGAAGTTGTCAGTATATGTCCACAGGCCCTGAAGTGAGAAGTTGTCAGTATACGTGCCAGAACTGCAGTTTGGGTACGGCTCTAGAACCTGCTCAACTCCCCCACTTCTGTCTCCTCGCTCACTGATGAATATGGGGTCTTCAGGTACCAATAGTGACTAAAATCAGCAGCAAGGGAATGGGGCAAGTGGTGAGGGGAAAGCCAAGGTATTCACATTTGGGTTCTGGAGCCACACCAATGTAGCAACTCTGAAAGTCATGCAGATAAGCTGGTACCCTACTACTGGAGGTGGGTTATTCAGTCCATGAGAAGCTCCTTAGTCTGGATCCAGGCCATCTACAGACATTCAGTTTCTGCCCTCCCAGTAGAAACCAACAGTGTATAAATGTTCAAAAAAGTGTTTCACAAGAAAAGTAACCTGGGTATAACCAGAGTTAAACCACTCCTGGGAAGATAGTGAATGTGTGTACCTCCTCCCTTCTGGAGAAGCCACAGCATAATTCTCCAGAATCCCAGGGTGCTTTGTTACCAACCCTTCCCAAGGAGACAGTGTGTTGCTTGGGCTGAACTCTACTGCTCCAGCTGAGAAAGGAGCAGAACATGCCCCCTTCATAATTATCACATTGTGCTGCAGGGAGACACACAATGACCCTGAGCAATCTAGGTCAGCTAATCGTGTGTGTCCTGTGCACTGCTGCCATCTATATCCAGACAGACTGAGGGAACCTGCAGAGCATTCTGACATGTGTATGCAGGGGAGCCATGGCTGCACAGCATCAGAATTGCAAGTTCTCTGCTTTTCAGGGGCTCAGCACTCAAATATCTGGACAAGTTTTTCTCAGTTTGGCATCTCTGGCCAAGTTTTTCTACCAGGAGAACAAACCCAGGAGAATTCTACCAGGTCATTTGAATGTATGTATGCAACCCTAGCCTGAAACACCAAATGAGTTGGACTCTGTAGGAATGATATTGAATTCCAACAAACATCTCTATTCTATTAAAACAAATACTTCCTGTATGTTCATCAGGCTGAGACCCCTTACTAGTGAATGTTAGGAGTTATCTGGGGTTAGGTGACAAGGAAAAGGCAGTAAATGCTGAGTGAGAAGCATGTAAACTGTGCAGCCGGGGAAGTATTTTTGAAAAATGGAAGTATATTATGTTAGTTCCTAAAAGATTTATCAGCTTCTCTTAGTGAAAATATAAAATCTTACAAGGAATAAGGCAAATAAACATTTTCTGTTCTGTTTTTCAATTACATATATAATTAGACTGGAAGTGTCATGGTTTTTCACCTATGTGTAACCTTTTTAAAGTGTATCAAGTGTCAATGTTTCATTACAAGAAGCCAAAAGTTCTTCTTATAGCCCCTCCCCCCCAAAACGATGTTTAATTGTTTTACTACAAAACTTAAAGGCTATGTTATTCATGCAGTCTACAATTGTCATGTATGTAGTAGTTTTGGAATAATATAATATTTTTATTAAATATAAAATTGTAAATTTAGAGACTACCTGTAAATTCAGTTGCTAATGGAGGCACAGAGGAAATTTAATTTTGTTGTAAGAAAAAAGCTCAATGACGTCTTAACTACAGAGCTGCTACCAATTTATCTATAATTTAGTAGTGCACAGCAAATAATCAAATGTTTTTTGATTGCTAACTTGTATATATAGCCTTTGATTTCAAAGGAAGTCTGCTTTTTCATATAACAAGAAAGGCAGGAAATATAGTTGGAGCAGTAAGCAAGCTGCAGTGGGATCAAAGAATTAATAATATTTGGTGTCTTTTCAATTACAGCTCATAGTTTGAGCTACTGAAGTTACAGAAGAGTTTGTGTAATTATCTGCCTTTTAAGGTATTTCCCATACAGAAGCAGTTACTATGCTTTAAAAAATGTAATAAACTATATGCCATAGAAAATATAACGATAATAGAGGGACTGTTCTATACTATTTGAAATAACCAGCACAAACATGATCCCAAATAGTGTATTACCTACTGAAACTGAAACATAGGTGGCCCCTTTTCCTCTGCAGATGTCTATCACCCTCTAGTCATGTTTTCTTGTTCAGCTGCAGTGAATATTCTGAGCATGACATACAAACACGTGGCAGACCACTTTAACCTTCCTGGACATTACACCGTTGCCCTGAATAGCTGTTTGACAAAAAAATTTAAAAACCAAGTGCTTTTGGTACCCAGCAACGCTTTACCAGAAAAGGAATTGAATCAGGTTGAATAGCTCTCCAGTGTCTGTATAATTTGGTTGCTTCAGCAGAGCTTTTTGGTGCTTTTGTCTAACAGTTGATTGAACCAGGTTTTAGATAAAGTGCCAAAAAGCCCTGCTGAACTGTGTGAGCTATACAGATGCTGGGGGAGCCAGGTCAAACTGATGCAGTTCCTCTTCTGGTCATGCAGTGTGCTTGGTTCAGAGGCGTGTTGAAGTAAAGCATTTTTTTCCATGTCTGTAAGCACCCCCAGTGGGTTACTGCTTGTTTTTCTCTCTTCTACTCATCTTGCCTCTCTCAGCAATGCCTTCTCTTCCCCCTGCCCTTCTCCACCTCTTGTATTCTAATCACTCCTTTCTGTTCAGAAGCTCTGCTTCCTGCAGTTCCTACATAGCATCTGATTAATTAAACTACTTCTTAAGAAAGCTTATGAATCTCTGATTTATGTGGTGCAAGGTCTTTAAGGTGCAAATGTACCTTGCCATCTGCCTGACTTCAGGCTAACATAGCTAATTGTCATTCTGGGCACATATAGTTATGCACCTTGTAAGTCAGTGCATAACTTAAAACATGAAATAAAATGTTTTCATGATGGTATGGGAGAATGAACAGTTCTTAAATGTGGGTACTCAAAGGTAGGCATCAGACAGCCAGAAAACTGGTCTGAGTATTGTGGAACAGCTCCTTGGTATGAGTACTGCAAGGAATCCAGCAGCCTCTTTTAGTCTTCAAACACCATTCACAGAAGCTTTAAAATGCAAAAGGATGGAATAAAAAAGAAAATCCTTTTCTTTAAATCATGGACAGTTTATATAGTAATGCCAGTTCAGAGCCTCAGCAGATGACACATATATACCAGTGTAACAGATACCTATTTTGTACACCTATGTAACTTACACTAGAATCTAGAGCAAGCCAGTAATCTGCTCTCCCAGAGTGGCTAGCTGCACTGTTAGGCACTATTACTGCTGCACAAGTTGATAGTGTGAGAGAATGCGGGCCTTGAGCAAATTTCTACCCCAATTTACTGTAGTCTGAAGACAGGCAATGCGGGTGTGAGGATGGGGGCACGGGAGTCTAAAGGAGCACAGGGATAAACAAGTTTCTGAGCCAGAGAAAGATCCAGACCAGGCTGCACAAGAAGGCTAAGACCAGATAGTCCAAGTCAAAGTCCTAGTCAGCAAGGAATATCCATGTCAATAGTCCAGGCAGTGTCAGAAGTCAAAAGCCAGGAAATTCAAAATACAAATGGGGAAGGAGAGCTGCAAGGTTTGAAATATTAAGGAACTAATGCGAAGTGAAGGGACTGGACTTATATAGTAAGCCCAGCCAATGCCATACCTAGATTCCTGGTGGCCCTGGGTGAACTTTTAGTATCAGGCCCCGCTTCGCCACTCTGTGGCAGTTTTTTGCTGCAGAAGTCTTTATCACAGCTGTGGTATTGGTGTCTTTATATAGCTCACTGTCAGTTGATAACATTGCCAGTCCCATATGTGCGCAATATTAAAACAATTTTTTGCTATTGTAATGTATTTTTGTTCATTTTTTTTCATTGTTGGACTCCTTTTCTGTGTGGGCCCCAGGCAGCTGCCCAGTTCATTCATGCCTGTGTTCAGATCTGAACCTAGCCTACCCTGCAGCCAATGAGCGTGACCCCTGAAGTTAGTGCTGCTTTGAAGCCAGGTGCTCCTGCCAAGAGTGCAGATTCTCTATAATCCTTTCAGATGTAATTTTGCACTAGATTGGGTGACATTATCCTGGTGTGGGGTTTCCATCGTCTGTCTAATTCTTTTTTACCCTTATGCAAGGCTGATTATATCAATAGCATAAGTAAGGAGGCAGGCAACTATGGCACTAGCTCCAGGGGTACTGATTTAAGGGGCATAGGAAAACAGCAGTTATTGCCAGTGTTCTGGGCACTACACCACCAATGACAGCCTGACTGTAGCTGCTGCCCTGTGCCCCATTGTCACCCAAGACACAGAATTGTCCAGTTACACCTCTAATTTACACTGGTGTAAACCTGCCATCTTTTTAGGTCCCAAAATACAAAAATAAAATACAGCAGTCTGGGTTTCAACTATGTTTTGCCTGTAAACTGAGTAAACTTTGCTGTTTAATTGCAGATCAGTACAATGGACAATGATGAAAAGGCTCAGTTTTATCTTATTTTATGCGATACAGCTTTCCTTTGTGCCGGGTATTAATAAAATACAAGCAGTACATGATTTGGGCCTAAGATCCTTAAAGATACACCTATACCTCCCCTTTACCAGTCTGGGCAGCTACTGTGTAATTGTTAGTATATTTCAACTATAGACAGATAAAAATGACAGGCCTTTTTCTAGAAAAGAGTTCAGTTTGCAATGAATAGAAATCTTCTATTCTTATTAAAAAGCCTTGTCCAAAAATTTTAGTACAGCTTTAGGTTACTTTTTGCAATATGTATAACTTTCATAGTGTGAATTTATGATGCTATGTTGAACTGTATTTTATTTATAAAGACCATATTTCCTTAATTTACCAGTTTAAGGAAGGATTTGGGGCCATTATTTAAACTTACTGCTTTTGCAATTCCAATTCCAAATCATGTTCTCTGTAAAACACATTTATGGGAAAAAATTAATACATTGTTTCATTACTGACCCAAAATATAACAACTTGTATAGCATTTAAATTGTTGCGCAGTGTAGAAATAGATATTCCAAAATTCAGGAAGGAATTTTACCCCATGGTTAAATTGGTATGGACTGTGGAGGGTTTTGCCATCCTGTATAGCATGGTATATAACCAACTTCCTAGGATCTGTTAAGAATACAATCAAAAAATATAGAACAGCAGGACATTGGCTGCCATGTACCCCCTGCTTTACCTGTGGCAGGTTACAGTGTTATGTCTTGTGTTACATTAGAGCTGACCATGTAGCTTTGCTAAGAAGTAAGACAATGGATTTGTATAGGATGTTTTGGGTAAGGATGACCCTGCTTCAGGCAGGGGATAGGACTAGATGACCCGGAAGTCCCTTCCAACCTTACTTCCTTATGATTCAAATTACATAATCATGTAAGGTTCATTACTGCTATACAATTCAAATAGTAAGAAAATAGAGAATTGCCTGATGGCTTGCTATTTACCTGAATTTTAGACACAGTGCTGCACCAACAAAGTTTGGCACCTGGGGGAAAAACCCACAGTGGCAGCACGCCCTTGCCCTGTGCACAAATCTGGGGGGCACATGCCCCCTGCCATCCTTGCCTGGGAGTGTATGCAGTGGTAGGACCTGCCCTCCCCCCATCCCCATGCCCCCCCAAACAACCCACTCATGGCTCCATCCTGTGCACCGCCCTGGCTGGGCAGCCCCTTTTGGCATCCCTTTGCTGTCCCAGGCCAGTCACCTCTGTGAGAGGCCAGCAGGAGAGATCATGCTTAGGGGCAACCAACATTTGTTCATTCGAGGCAAGTCCTGTCAGACCAAACTGGTGGCCTTCTATAATGAGGTCACAAAATCTTTGGATGCAGGTGTCGCAGTGGACATAGTCTTTCTAGACTTTAGGAAGGCCTTCGACACTGTCTCTCACCCCATTCTCATTAAGAAATTAGGCGACTGTGGTGTCGATGCCTATACAGTCAGATGGGTCACAAATTGGCTGGAGGGCCACACCCAGAGAGTGGTGGTGGATGGGTCTTTTTTGACCTGGAGGGATGTGGGCAGTGGGGTCCCCCAGAGCTCCGTCCTCAGGCCCACAATGTTCAACATCTTCATCAGAGGCTTGGACAAGGGGGTGAAAAGCACCATATTCAAATTTGCGGATGACACTAAGATGTGGGGGGGAAGTAGGCACGCTGGAGGAGAGGGATAGGCTGCAACTAGATCTAGACAGGTTACAGAGGTGGGCGGATGAGAACAGGATGGGATTCAATACTGACAAGTGTAAGGTACTGCATGTAGGGAGAAAGAACCAGCAGCATACCTACAGGCTGGGGAACTCCCTTCTCATCAGCACAGAGACAGAAAAGGATCTTGGTGTCCTTATTGATTGCAAAATGAACATGGGCTGCCAATTTGGGGACGCTGTTAGGAAGGCTAACTGCACCTTGTCATGCATCCACAGATGGATCATGAGCAGGTCCAAGGAGGGGATCCTCCCCCTCTATGCGACACTGGTCAGGCTGCAATTGGAGTACTATGTCCAGTTCTGGGCACCACACTTCAGAAGGAATGTGGACAGCATCGAGAGGGTCCAGAGGAGGGCCACTCGCATGATCAGGGGCAGCAAGGCAGGCGCTACGAGCGGAGGCTACAGGACCTGAACCTGTTCAGCCTTCCCAAGAGAAGGCTGAAAGGGGATCTGGTGGCCATCTATAAACTGGGTAAGGGGGACCAGCAGGCTATGGGGGAGTCCTTGTTCCCCCGAGCACTACCGGAATAATGAGGAACAATGGCCATAAGTTGGCCAAGAGTAGATTCAGGATAGATATCAGGAGGCACTATTTCACAGTCAGGGCAGTTAGGATCTGGAACCAACTTCCTAGGGAAGTGGTACTTGCTCCTACCCTGGGGGTCTTCAAAAAGAGGCTAGATAATCACCTAGCCGGGGTCATTTGACCCCAGCATTCTTTCCTGCCAGGGCAGGGGGTTGGACTTGATGATCTCCTCAGGTCCCTTCTGACCCTACCTACTATGAAACTATGAAACTATGAAACCCCGCTTGCCCCACTTTGCTACAGCACTATCTAGACAACTCTAGTAATTATAGGGTTTTTATTCTGGAGTGTACACAACAAAGTAGAGAGAACTGAATCAGAGGAACTTGGTTAGAATTGAGACTCTTAAATGGATTGTGTACCATTATGAGCAGATCTTTAAAAAATATATTGCCGTAAAGTCAATGTACTTGTACTGTTTTCCACCAAATGGCGAAACATGTACTAATATCTGTCCAAATCAGAACAAAAATAGACATGAGGATATATTTATTCACCACTGACTATGGTTAGGAGGGCCATCATGAACTTACATCCTACCCAGTCAGTCATATTCTGTGTATGTCAAATGCCAAGAAAATGTCCAGACTGATAAACATGCTTGAGAATGAGTGTCTCAGGTACCAAACAGTGGCTGCATTACATTTTTTCAGCCTTTAGCAGGTTCATAGTAGGAATGAGTCAGCATGACATCCATTTTCACATTTCATGCAATTCTTCTGAAAGCTATTTTATTATCCCCCTGGGTAGACTAACTTTAACACCTCAACAGTTCCTAAAATCCACAAAGGCCAGACCTGGAACTAATAGCTGAGTCTAGAAAAGTCCATTCTGTACATGGCATTAATGTTCTGTAATGTTTATTCTACAGGGCTCTATGAAAACTATCCAACCAATGCAGAACCAGAATGCTGTGATGTCAGATGGGGACTATTATCAGATCACCAATCCAAAGGGACTATAAAATCAAGTGACTCAACGATGTGTCACAGGACATCGCTCACAGTTTCATCAGCATCAAGACTGTGTAATAGCAGACTTAAACTGTGTGTTCTTGTATTAATTCTCTTACATACAGTACTTACAGTCTCAGCAGCACAGAACTCAACGGGACTGGGCTTTGGAGGCATAACAACTATGGACGATAATTCAACTAATGAAGAATAAAAGAAAGGATTCATAAAATGTGATAGACATACAAGAGGCCCAAATGTACTACAGTCAAATATAACAGAGACTGGGTGCTTTTACCCTCAGATCACTTCTTGAAAGGCCTTCTGGGTAAAATTAAAAGGATGGGCCACAATCCAAGCAAGGACACATGAACACAGCTTTTTATTGACTAAAAGGCTGTATGGTGACTTAAATTTCTCGCACCATTTTATACACTGTGTTTTAATGTTTGGAGTTTCTTTTTGGTTTGTTTTTGCACTTGTTAATACAGGATTTTATTTTTGGGATGGTTTCTCAAAGCTAAACTAAGTCTTTTCACTGTCGATATATTTCTAGTCATTGTGTGTGTTCATCTGATAGTTCTGTCTTTTATGTCCTGTCAGTTTCTATTAGAGGAATGACTGCTATGATTCCATGACATAGCTAAAAAACAACAAAAAAAAAAAACAACAAAAAAAAACCAACAAAAAAACCACAAAAAAATAATACCTAACTGTCCTTTTACCCATGGAAACCATTCTTCTCTTCCTCCCTTTCCCATCTCCTGTTAGCAGACAACACCCACTTGCTTCTGTCTGTGTAATCACAATGAATGGGTACACCTAATTCCAGTGTACCTCTGCCACTGTTGCACAAACCAGCTGACTGAGCAAACCCAAAGGGAGCATGATGGGGGTTCCTTTTAGCTGAACAAACAAGTGCTCTCCTTATAAGGTGGGATCAGACAGTTAACAAATTTTTATGTAAAGATATATATAACAAACTGTTATTCTAAATCCCATTTCCAAAAAGTCCAGTCCTTTCTCGCTGGTCAGTTGAACAGGAGCAGCCTTTTCAGATGCAGTATGTGAAACTAGTTAAGCTCAGCGAGTTAATAGTCAGGAAACCTTCACTTTGGAGGTTAAAGATCGGCATTCATTGTGAATTACGTTTTGAGTTCCACTGAAGTCACGTAACCAGCAAATATCCACAACATATGGGAACAAAGGTTTTCAGGAAAAACAAATCTTTTTTGTTCTAATGAAGCTACAGTAGAAGCACCTGACCACAAACAATACAAAATGTGTGTACAATTTTGAATCTATTGTTTTTCTAATAGCTATATGCTGTTGAAAGCTATTCCAGTTATTAAGGGTGCAGTGTGTTATGTTAGCACAGCTAAAGAATCTGCTTTTTTAATAAATAAATCAAGCATTTTCATAAATGTGCAATAAAACAGCAAAGAATATATTAGGATATTGGTAGTCAAGGGAAAGGATTGTAAACTGATTGCCTTTTTTTTTCTTTTTTGTGTGGGAACATTTCACCTGCTGAGTGTATGAGAATTTGCTTTTTAAAAAGGCTTTTTAGAGTTTACAGTAGAATCAATGGAAGGAAAAGTTAATAAGGGCTGTTTTTAAAAACTTTACATTCCTTCCTATTCTCTAACTACACTTGGAAAGTGCACTTTAGAGATGTTTGCTGTGTAGCTGGGAGATGAAGGAAAACCATAGGAAATGTTCTCTTAGCAAATACAATTTAGTTATAACTTTCTAGCTATGAAATACCCCTTGATAAATATTTCTGTTATAAGAGTATTTAATCACTGGTGCATAGGTATGTGTTTTTATTCACATTTTACAGTCTGTAAAATACTGGAAAAAAAATCTTACTGCTTAAGCAGTTCAAACTGCATTTGTTAAGATGTAAAAGTTCAAATATTTTGCAAAAACATTTGTTTTGATAGTGTTTTACTATGACTGGGACTAAGGATCCTAAGATGATCTGTGCAAATACAAAAAAAGCACCAAAATGCGAAATTTTTCAGCTCTGGTTTGTTTCCATAACTCTCCACCTTTCCCTTCCCCAAACATATGATATTCTGTTCAATAAAACATGGTGCTTTTTTTTCTGTTAGAGGCACATGTGTTAATTACATTGAACTGATGCAAACTGTGGAAAAATGTAGAAATGTAAATGAAAAAGCCTTAATTAATGGTAGAATGTAGATTAAAAAAGGATGGGAATATTATTGAAGTAGTGGAGCAATAACTGGGCATTGTTGTGGTATTGAATGATAGAATATAAGTCACGTTACTGAGAAAGCGCCTACTAGGTGAGCTCTTGTTCAACTGACCTCTTAATTATATTAAGTGTATATGGTCAGTAAACAGTTTGTTATAACCTTTATCTACCTCTGCTGTGCAAAGGCCATTCAACATCCATTTCTGTGATGTTATTCATTTATTTTTGTTCTCACTGTTACCCCTAGTCATCTATTTTTACACTGCACCAATATAGTAGCAAGTTCTATTCATCGCAGTTAAACTGGCATATGAAGAAGAGTTACCATTTCTGTTCACTCTACCCTATTTTGCCTCATGGTGACACCTAATGTGGAAAACGATCTTTAAGGAATATTGTTTTCTCTCTCACCATGTCTCTCTTCTGCCTTCTCTCTTTCTCTTACTCTCTCACCACTTCTTCTCGACCCCAATCCTTTTGCTTTTCTTTAAAGGTATTTTCAAATGGTGTCAGCGAAAATTATGACTTCTCCACTGCTTAACTATACTCAGTAACATGTCATACTATATGGGAGAAATACAGCTGAGGAAAAAACAGTGGTAACATCATCAAATGCATAAAATAGCCAAATTAAAGTTGGACAAAATGAAGCAGGAAGCAATTACAAAATCTTAATTATTAAGTATAAAATGTAATAAAATACTCCCCCTACCCTCACCCTGAGTCAGTGCCTGCAGTTAAATGGTCTGTGAATTCTCTGACATACTTTTGGTATATTTCCTTCATTTAAGGAAAAAAAAATCATGTTCCTGGGATTACTACTGCTATGATATTTGTTACCATTCCAACCAGGTACATCAGCCCCAGGAGTGTGGTATGCAGCTTCTTTTGGGGGCAGCGAGGAAATCACAAGTAGACAAAGACTCTTTTATGAAGTTAAATAACACATAATCATGTATGATGCAAAGTTTCATTTCATCCATTCCTCATTCGTAATAGTTTTCCTGGCACAAACTTAAGCATGCTTGATATTGTGCACATATTACTTTTTTGCCAAAATAAATTTGCATCTTGCCACTGCTGTAACTGCCATCTTGTTCCATTTCTCCTTGTGCTGTATGCATATTACATACATGATGAAGAACTGGCTTAAACACAGATAATACTAAAATATTTCTGCAAGCGACAAAAAAAGAGGGAAAAAAAGAATAATATTTATTTTACAGTCATATGAAATATCTCCCATGTCTTTTACTGTCTTATTTTCCACAGTAGGGAAAACCCAGAGTTTTTGCAATATGTTAATACTACTACGCCAAATGTCATATAACATAACCACAGCTATATGTTATTCCGTATTGCATTTACATTTGGGAAACATTATACTGACTTTTTTCTTTCATTAAAGAGACAGTATCCTTTTTTTGAAAACACAGCAAGTGAAGGCTGTCCTTCTGCACGCCATAATTTAAACACAAAAACTAATGTAGAGTAAAGGTTTAGCTGCATAATTGATTAAATCGAGCCATCAGCTGCCAATGAGTCTGCAGAACAATAAAGATGCACCAAAAAGGGATTTTCAGGAAATTCTGTCTTGAGTTGCTAAAAAGAATGCTTTTCTTCTAAGCATAGGGATAAAAGAAGAGGAATAAGAGCTGTATACCAAATAGCAGAGATGGCAGGTTCCATTTGGTATGTCATGTGGTTCTCGGCCTATATCATTATATTCTTTTATTAAAAAGTGGAGAGACAAGGACATTGTCTTCTTGCTTTCTATTATGTATCTATTATGATTATCAATGTCCTTACTGGAAGTATTGTACCCATACAGTGAAGCAGAAGATATCTGCTTAACACTATATAAAGGAAGACAGCTTATACATGTAGTTTATACACACATACACACACCCCCCTACAGATGTGCACACAGTGAAACCTGTTTTAAGTGACTATGAAAAGCACAATGAAAAAGAATTTGCCTAGCAGAGGTAGTTCTTCATTGAAGGTTAAATAAAATTGTATTAAAAATCCTAGAGATAATTGTAAATGGTTACTTAAGCAAGGGGTCTTATATTAGATGTAACACTTAGTGCAGCTTTCACTGTACATCTCACAAATATCTCAGCCTTCCAAAAAAACCCAACTGTATAGGCAGACTTCTGGCTATGCTTGAAGCCAGTTTTTTGTTTAGCAAGCATCTATGTGGTCATTGAGGTGCACCCACACAAAGTTCATTGTAGGGTCTGAGCCTCAATTTCTAGACTTAAAAGTCTTTACTCAAGTAATGCCAATGAGAGTTGCCCCTAAGTAAAGGCCTATAGGAATTGCCCCTAGGAATGGTTCTATTTTTTATTATAAGCCAGATGAGTGGCAGAAGCCAGATGAGTGACACAGGCCTGATCCAGCATGAGGCAGATGCAGGGTGTCAATCTGCTGGTATGATCCAGCAAGTAGGCCTAATACCACACACAGGATTCAGCTGCAGAGAAAAATTAGGCCGCTGGAAAGCTACAATTAATCCTGCCCCTGCTCCACCACTGCAAAATTTTTGAACCCTTGGAGACCCACATATTAGATGACATGGCCTCATAGCCCAGATATGTCCCATTGACCAGAGGTTGAGCACCACTGTTATAAGCTATTATTTTATTATTTTTTATGGCAAGCTAAATTCAAAGCTAAATCAGCAGGACAGAGAACAGACTAAGAGAAATCTCCTGCTTCTGAGGAGAAATTTAAAAATAATTTTAAGGTAGTAAGAAACTGATATCTGTTAGGAGCTGGCATGGAAACCACAATATTTTGGAAAATCTTGTGAAGTTAATGTGGGTGGCATATGTCAATTAGGTATTGTGGTTATGGTGGTTATCGTGAAGAGTCTAACTTTCTAGATAGCACATGAGATAAGACCTAATTTGGGATTTTAATTGCAATAATTTCCCATAAGAACTCTGAGGAAAGATTGTAATTAAATACTGTTGAGATTTTCAGCTTTGCTGTAAATTTTTAGCAAGACTGATCTGACATGTGAAACAAACCTATTACATTTGATGGCATAAACAAAAAAATAGAGCTGAGTCAGCTTGTAAACTCACCAGGCAAACAAGCTTTCTTTAAAGTATATGTGCAGATAGATGCATAGATAGATACCACTCTACACATGAACATCTATCTCTGTTTACAGAGACAGACATTTTTATGTTTTCCAAGAATGTCAAACATACAAGCATACTGTAAGGTAAAAATGCCAAAGTTAATAAATTAAGGTATAATTCTCTTCTCTTATATATATATTCATATGATGGAGTGTGAATTGCCAAGGAGAATTTTGAGAGTATATAACATTTTTTGTCATATGAAAACTGAAAACAAAGTTTATAGAGATTTCCTTAAATTGGGCATTTTGATGCTCAAACTGTGCTCCTCCTTCTTCTTAGCTTTCCTTAAATTATTTCGAGTCTTTTACTTTAAATCATAATTCTTGTTAAATAGACTAAGTACGTCTTAATATTCCCTTGGCTTCAGTGGACTGGTGATAGCAAAGGTGGTATTAGTGAAGAATTCAGAAATGAGAAGATTCAAAGTGGTTAGTCTGAGTACGCAATTTTCTCATTCTCCTAGTGTTAAATCCCTCTCTCTGGGCACATCTACATGTTTATTAACCCACAGTACTTACTGGCAGACAAAACTCTTTATTAGACCAACTAAATATTAGCAAAAAAAAAAGTATTTCTTTGCAACCTTTTAGGCCCAAATGCCCTTGCTTAATGAAGTATTAACTAAAGGATCAGTAACAACAGTTACTGCACAGTATCTCCAACGCACAGTTTTTTAGTAATGCTTACTATGCAGTAGCCTAATACTAGTGCACAGTAGCATAATAGCATGGTTTTTGCACACAGGAATACACACAGGGTGAACTTCCTCCCTTTGTGTTAGGCATATACACAACACAAGTTTCAATGAAGGCCCTACTTAAGACTTCAGTGTGACTACCCTTGTGTTGGGTTTCACCCTCTACTCCAATGAATGTTAACAAAATTTTTATTAAGCCTTCAATCATTCAATAACAGTACCTTATTATTACAGTATTTTCTCTGTATCATAGGGAATATTTCAAATAGAGCTCAATCCTTTGAGGTTCTGAATGTGCACAACCTCCATTTACTTCACTGATGGTTGAGAGCTCATCAGATGTTGCACCATGAGGTCCATGCTACGGTAATGATGCTCACTTGTCATCTGAAACTGAAAAGCTTCTTTTCAGGAAATCTACTGTAAGGAAAGCAGTAGACCCTTAAGTATCTTGCTGAATATTCCTGCAAGTCTTAAATAAGGCTATATTAGCACACACAGCTTGTACTGACTCTCTCCACGGTGCTGGGATTTTACCAAAATCATATATCTCCTGAAGCAAGGTCTCCCAAGTAAAAGCCTGTCCAACAAAAGATATCACCAAAGTAACCTTGCTTCTTGCATATTTCCTGGACTGTCACAGCTACAGCACCACCCCAACCCTACTATATCTTCAGATATTTGTTTTCTGTCCTCATACACCTAGGCCCCACAAAGGATTTAGGTGACACAAGAGTGACTATTGCAGCACCCAAATTTTGGTGCCTTTACTAGCTAGTGGCACCCACGGCTCCAAATTAGGTATCTGTAGTCATTAAAAAATGAATGGGAGTGCTTTACAATATGATTCATAAAACTTAGCGTGTTGAGCAGAGTGTCCCTTAACTAACCAGGAGAATATGCTGAGGAGAGTACTGGCCCGTCTCAGGAACTTAGGATTCTTATTCTGGGCTACAGCGAGGTGCTAGCCTCCAACAGTTTTGAGCTGTCTCCTGAATTTACACTCCTAAGCCAGCTCTTTCTCAGTCAGAGAATGAGGTTCTGCCTGTCCTACAGTGCACCAATAGTTAGACACTCATCCAGAATGTGGATACCCTAGGTTCAAGTCCCTTCTTTACCAAAGGGGATTTGAAACTAGCTCTTCCATATGAATGCTACAACTACCAGGCCAGAACTCCAAAAGATCTGAAGCAGAAAGTCCCTCTTGTTGAAACTTCCCCACTTTACATGAAATAAATGAATAATCCTTGAGCCTGTGAGAGAGTAAGCAAGTTCGGGGGAAAGAGAGACCTGGGTTTCACTCCCTACTCCAATGAATGTTAACAAAATGTTTATTAAGCCTTTAGTCATTTAAGAACAGTACCTTATTATTACAGTATTTTCTCTGTATGATAGGGAATACTGCAAATAGAGCTCAACCCTTTGAGGTTCTGAATGTGCACAACTTCCGTTTATTTCATTGATGGTTGAGAGCTCATTGGATTTTGCACCATGCGGTCCATGCTACGGTAATGATACTCATTTGTCATCTGAAACTGAAAAACTTCTTTTCAGGATATCTACTGTAAGAAAAGCAGCACAGTTATAACTCTCCTGGAAAAATCCACTTTGTAAACAACATTTTTAAGTAGTCTCTCATTCCCTTTGTTCTTAGAAAAGAAAGGAGAAAAAATAAAAGCAAGTAAGCAAACCAATCATTTAAAGGAGTTTTAATTTTGTTTCTCCTTCTTTCTTTTTTTCTTTTTTTCAATTTTCCTTTGACACAGCCACCCGTCTGTCCTAGAACATGGTTTAGCCTCAACAGCTCACTGAAAAAATAAAAAATAACATTCTCCTACTTTATATTTGGCTATATATGCACATACAAAAAATAATTTTCAATCAGCCCAGTGACATGATTTTACCTTTTCATTTTTCTCTCCATTATTAATCCAAACCCCATTCAAGTCTACGGGACCTTTGAGTTTGACTTTAATGGTACCAAGATTGATGGCAGGGGTCAAAACTTGCTAAGTTTGCTGAGTTCAGTGTGACTCATTATCAGGGATCCTGGTGTTCTTTGGTTTAAAAAATCCCCAACTTTCAGATTTAAAAAAGTAGCCCAAAATCCACATTTTTCTGTGCTCAAAATGAAACGCCCTTCTCATTATTGACTTCAAGGGCTTTGGAGGATCCAGAGTTCCCCTGGACACGTGGAAGCTCATAATAAGAAGATAAGCAAGCACTTGAATGGCTGAAGGATTGCAATGTTTCAAAGTTGCATCCAAGTGGTTGGCCAAATAATTACCTGCAGCTCTATGCAAAAGACATGTTGAGCCAAAGCTTTGAGCTTTGATTTAGAAAATATTTTTGCCTGAAATCTAATATGTTTCATTCAGGGTTCAAATATGCAAAAAACTTATACATGAGGATAAATATAAGAGAAAAAAATGTTGACAACTTTCACTAGTACAAGCAGAAATAAAATTTAGGATTTTTTTAATTGCAATTTTTTTACCCCTTCATACTGCTATTTATGTCGTTTTCAGGAGCTGCTTGCTTTGGTTTTTTTTGTTTATTTTTTATATTTAAACTAGTTTTTTGGTCTTTTCAAGATTTATATTGAACTATGCAGCTATAAATTACATGCTTATATTAAAGGACTTGCAATTAAAATTATTCAACTCTTCTGTTATTCCAAAATTGTATGAAACTGAGAGCTCATGGTAAAAGCAGATTTAATTAACTGTTGTTTCCTGGTTCCTTTTTCCTTTTTTTTTTTTTAGTTTCTTCCCCTCACATTTTTTCCGTTGGTTAGTCGAGGACTGGGTTTTGAAATGGGCTAAACTGGCATCAGTGTTTTTTAAATCCATGAAATGTCCTTTAATTCTTAGCATTGAAAAGAGGGCTAACTGGTCCTGTCAGAAAAAATATTTAAAAATATGTAAATTGTAATAATATAGTAAATATTGTATTATTACTATAGCAAGTTTAGTTAAGTAACTAACACTATCTTTAATTTTTTACAGAGATCTTTGATGAAATAATTTATTACAATGACTCACAAAAAATCTTGTTTTCAAAATGACTTAGGGAAAACTATTAAAGAATGTGAAAAAATACTAAAATCATGCTCTATTAAGAATAAATTTAAAGATGCAAGAAGTGAGTCTGACTTTCTGGCGGCTAGGCATTTGGTAATAAAATTAATCTAAATACATGGGTACAATGATTTTTAAAATACTGATAAAATTTCCCCTCCTTCCACAATAAGAAATCTTTTCCTTTTTACCTGGATTGCAGATCAATAGCTATGTATTTTGTAAAATTGCTATGGTACAGACATAAACTCTGCGATAATTTCTTCTTGTTTTTCTTGATGTCCAGATTATATTGTCTAATACAAGAGCAACACTGTCATGGTTCACCACTTTAAATTGTTTAGAAAGGAGATAAAGCTAGAATACTTGCAGAAAAAAAGGTTTTATACTCTTGGGTCATGTATCTGTAATATTTGAGTTGTATGCAGTCTCCAAATATATAGGTATTTTTTTACATAGTGAACGTTCAATATTTCATAACAAAGACTAAATTTGTACATGGCATTTGAGTCTTTGTGTATCTAATGATCTTCTGTTTGTTTTTAATCTTTGTATTTCTCAAAGGGATTGACAGCAAAACAAGAGACCCAAGGAGATGCATTTAAGTGAGATTATGAATATATGGGGTATTATCAGGGGTGACATTAAAGATCTGATCCTGTATCCACTGAAATTAATTATAAAAACTCTCACTGAGAGAAGACAAAGGCTCAGAATAAGTTCATAAAAGTAAAACCTGCCAAATTGTAATTTTAGGCCAGCATGAGATGCCCCTTGAAGACAATGGATGAATGTCTATGATCCTTCATATGATCCAAAAATATAAGTGCTGAAAAATATTCTGAAAGATATACTTGAAACAGCAGCCTGGTTTGATTATGTTAAAGAGAAGGAAGGCAGGAAAATTGTGTTTAAATGATACTGTTATGACCTCAGGACCATATCATGAAGAAAGAAGAATTAATCAAAATTAATCTACAATTCAGTTGTTCTAAACCTTATACCCTTATTTTAGCCAGAGATAAGTCTCAGTTGGAGACATCCATTTATGGTTTTTAAAACCATTAAGGTTGTTTGTTTTTAATTTAATCTTATAATTATTAAAAATACATGTATGTTGTGTTAAGCTGAAACACCATATTAATAGTTAATTTCAAGGATATTTTTATTACTAGCCTCATTTAAAAGTTTAGTGTAGTATGAATCTGCAGATTGGATACCATATATAATCTGATAAGGAGACTCATGTCATCTGTAATTCAGGAATAAACCTGTTTAAGGCAGTAGGCTTACACTAGTGTAGAACTGGTGAGAGGTCACAGACAGGCCCATTGTTTAAAAAAATAAGGTGTAGGCAAACAGTTACACCATTTAAAAAGGAGGGTATACTATAATTTTGCTGGATTCACTGGGTTTAGCTATTTTGTCTGTCTGTTCCTATTCAATGGTAAATTGAATTCAATGGTAAATTGGCCCAGGTTATCCCTGAGTGGAACATAGCTAAATCCCAGCATTTACTATAGGATAGAAGGGGAGAGGTGAAACAGTTAAATAGATTAGCTAATTTATCCTCACAAGCAGTAACCCCACCCCCCACTCTGCTTTAAAAAGATATTATTATTCATCAATCCATGCCCCTAAAGGGATGAAATCCTGGCTGCACTGAAATCAGTGGCAAAATGTTTACTGTTTTCAATAGAAAGACATTATCTTCAAGTATTTAAATGATCATGGGATGATTTCTAAATGAGAGAATAAATGAACACAGATTTAATATCAATTCCAGGAAAACACAAAGCCTCCAGAAGAACTCTTTAACCTCCCTGGACATTCCAGCACTTACCTTAGACTAGATATTGTTTGACAACTTAACCTTTAAAAAATGACTTAAACACAGACATGCAGAATAACAAATCACTCAAAGACTCAACCGTGTTAAGTATGGCCTACAGAGATTCTGGATTCTTACCCCATTATTTGGGCTAGCTTCTATTTCCCTTATGTTTCTCAATGAGTTTACTGCTTTGTTTATCCTTTTTTTATCTTCAACCCGCTTTCAGCTCTCTCTTCAGTGCTCCTCTGTCATTATCCTTTCTTTCTCCTTTCCCTAGACTTTGTATTCAAATTACTTCATTCCTTTCTATTTAGTGTCCCTGTTCTCTGAGAGTCCATTCATAGAATCTGATAAGCAGCTGTAGCCTACAAAAGCTTATGCCTTTCTTAATAGATTCATCTTAAAGGTGCCACCCTGCCATGCCTTTGATCAGTATTCAAGCAGCAATAATGTTAGGAATCTGTCTTCTGGCTGCCCAAACAAGCCCCAGCTGATTCTGATAGCCTTGGGTGGGATTGGCTGCTGGCTGCCTGAATACCTTCAGCAGACCCCCTGAAAAGTGCCTGGGTGTAACAGCCCTTGAGTCATAGAAATCATAGAAAATGAGGGCTGGAAGGGACCTCAGGAGGTTATCTAGTCCAACCCCTCACTGCTCAAAGCAAGACTACCCTCAGCTAGATCATCCCAACCAAGGCTTTGTCTAAACGGGTCTTAAAAACCTGCAAGGATAGCGACTTCACAACCTCTTTGGGTAACCTGTGCCAGTGTTTTTCTACCCTCCTAGTGAGAAAGTTTTTGCCTAATATCTAACCTAAACCTCCCTTCCTGCAACTTGAGACCATTGAAAATTGGGAATTTTTTTTTAATAAGAGAAAACCAGGATCCCTGATAATCAGTATGATGCCTGTCGAGTGGAGCTGTGGTCCCTGACTGATGGCTGTGAATTCCACTAACAAGGCACCTCAGTCCCCTGCATAAATCTGCCCCTTAGTGACCACTGAAAAGTCCACTTAACTGACTGGTCGATCATCCTTTAAGAATTCCTTGGGAGAGAGAGAATCTGAATCTCCAGAGTGGCATTCAACTACCTGAATCACAAGACTGCTTTCCTTTTCCTAGAAGCAAGGTTTGTTTGGTGATATCTTTAAGTGGACTCTGTAACTGAGAGAGATGCTAGAAAAGCTTTTGGGTGCAAAGTGCCCTTCCTCAGATCTGAGAAAGGAGGAGACAGCCTAAACTCAGTACTAGGTGAAACAATGGCTCACGTAAAACATGCCCTTGCAGCACTCTGTGGGCTTGCAAAAAGATAGGTTTCCCTTCTGTCAAGCGGCAGTGCTCCTGATTCTTTGCTTATCATCCTGGTTGTGATCCCACTGTCTAGCTCCTGCCTGAACCTTTGCCTAGCCTGAAGTTATGTCTTGGCCCTCAGGTCTTGGACTTTGGGCATAGTTACCCTTGGTCCTTCACTTTCCAGGTTTGTGCCCTTACCCCTGAACCCTAATCACCCACATTCTGGTCATGACCATGACAACTAATTATATGTGAATGTCAGTTATATAGTTCTTGCCCTTGAAAGCAAAAGAAAGACCATAAAGTTAAATATTTTCCAGTCCTGGCTTTTACTCATGTATGGATAATAAAGAAGAAGTATGCATTAAACAAGATAAACCTCAATGAGTTTTTGCTTCTGAAAGCAGTTACGTATGAGTTTAATTTTAAGTATGGGCCTAATAAAAAGCCCACAGAAGTCAGTAGTTGTGGTATTTCTGTTACCATTAGTAAGCTTCAGATTTTAAAAAAAGAGCCCTCCTCTTTTTCTAATGTGATGTAAAGAACAGTAACTTCATTTTATCTACAAAAGTGATTTCAGGCTTTTCTTAACTTAAGGTTAACATTTTTTTTCTCAGTTAAGTTTCATTAATATGAGGCCTGTTCAAAAAATATTGAGCCTGATACTGTAGGAAACAAAATACTTTATTTACAGGGGTTTTGACTTAATCTCCTTCAAAGTATGCTTCTTCTGCAGCCACACACTTCTCCCAACTTTTCTGCCACTGTTGGAAGCATCTCTGATAAGCAATTTGTGGAATCGCTAAAAGTTGATTAGTTGCATTTTGTTTTATGGTTTCCAAATCACAAAATCTTTTTACTTTCAAGGTTTTCTTTAGTTGAGAGAAGAGAAAAAAGTCACATGGGGCCATATCAGGTGAATATGGAAGCTGCAGCACTTGTGGGATGTGGTGTCTGGCTAAAATTTGGCTAAAATTGCTTCACAAGCTGTGCTGAGTGGGCAGGCATCCAATAGTCGGACGTCCACTTTTCTGGTAATTTTTCTGGTCGTTTTATTCCCAAATCACTGGTTAAAATTGAATGGCATGAACCAACAGAATCCCAACTTCTTCTGCTATCTCTTGGGCAGTCAATTGCCTATCATTTCGAACCAAACTGCAACCCACTGCCACATTATCATCATTTCATGATGTTGAAGAGTGTCCAGAATGCCCATCACTTTCGACCGATGATTGTCTGTCTTTAAACTGAGGATAACATTCAAAAACTCTTGCACAGCTCATAGTGTCATCACCAAATGCTATTTTAAGTAATTCAAATGTTTCACTTGCCGTTTTCCAGATTTTTATGAAAAATTTAATCCACACGTGTTGTTCTGGACACTCTGACAAAACGAAAGGGGATGCGAGACACAAACAATCTTACTTCAACCGCTGGCCACAGAAAACTGGGGAAACACCGTGAGCTGAAAACCTGTCCAGAGGAGTCCCAACATGTCCAGAAATATTCACCAAAGCCATGTCCCCCAACTAATACTTTGTGCCACAAATTCACATTCAGTCTCAATACTTTTTTAACAGACCTTGTACATTTTTAGTTGAAAGAGTTAAATCCAAATCTCATAGACACCTAGGACTTAGGAGGAATTTAGGCCCGAGCCACAAAACACAATCCAGAATGATCTTTCAGCAGAACAACTTCTGCTTTTACTACTCTGTATCCATAGTAGCTTCAGGTAGGGATCCTCTCAAAACCAAACCCCACCTGTTTGCTCCTGCTTACATGCAACAAACCCAAAAATGCAGTATACAGGCATAAAACCATTCCAAAGGCACCTGACATAGCTGCTGTCAGGATGTATGCTTGAGAGTGGCCATGGAAGGCAATACACTTGGTGTGACTTCACTGATTCATTTGTGAGTTTGGTACATAAGAAGAGAAGTGGGAATGGCATTCTCAACTGACACACTGAAGATGTAATGTAGACATATCCTTGAGCACCCTTCATAATGCATAACCCTCACAACACATCTCCATTGTATCTTGAAAACACACCTAAGATCTCATGGGTTACTGTTCAGGTTCAGAAGTAATCCAGATCAGCCATCTAGGCTTACAAACTCAATTCATATCACAGCTGGAAGATAAAATCTCACCTAGTATTTGCTTTCTTTTTAGACAGCCATAGATCATTCCAAGCAAATATTCAACAGTAGCAGAATGTGAGAGGTTCATTACAAAAAACAGTTCCTGAAGGGGAAGGTGCTGCCCACTGCATAACAACCTAATATTCATACCACTTGCCCAAGAAGTAGGAGAGCTGGGTTCTAGGCCTTTTATAACTTGAAAATACTTAAATTTACAATTCCCACTTCCCAAAAGAGGCAGTGGAGCACCTTCACTCATCATGTTCAAACAAGGTCAAAGAGCAACCTAGACTTCAGGATGCATGGGATCAAAGAGAGAGAGGGAACATGATTTTTTCCAGTTATTAAGGTACACCTCTGGGAGGGGAAGGGTCCGGAATACAACCTAGAGTAGTAGAATAGATTAGAGAAGCTAAGGGCTTTCAAGTTGAGATGCCTAGATGAGATTTACCCTAGGGCTGTAAAGGAAGTAGCTGAGGTAATTTCAGAGGCATTGCCTATCCTCTTTGAGAACTTGTGGAGTTTGAGTAAGGTCCTGGGGGATTCAAAAAGGGCAAAAATAGTGCCCAGCTGTAAGAAGGGGAATAAGGAGGATCTAGGGAACTACAGACCTTATTCCCTGGCAAGCCCATGGAGCAGGTCCTCAAGGAATCTATTGTGAAGTAAGGTGATTGGGAGCAGACTATCTAGGATCACTGCTAGATACAAGTACTACTTTATGGCAGAGTTATTTACTCTACCACGTTGCACATGTAGATGCTGATGGGACTGACTGGGGCATGACAGTGCTTCAGTATGGGGCTGCCTGATGACTAGCTCTGCACTGAAGCACCCTCGTGCCCCAGCTAGCTCCTCTGCAACACGTTGAGCCAGGTCAGAGCAGCCCCAGGCTGACATGCTGACTCCCAGGGCTTGCTGCCAGCTGGAGCTGCTCTGACCAAGCTCAATGGGCTGCAGTCCTGGTTATATGTGCAGACACCACTCCCAGAAGTAATAAACTGCATGTGTAGATTTACCTAGCTAATCTGTAAGGTACTCTACCCTTCCTTCACCCTCATGGTAAGAAAATTCTTCTTAATATACACCTATTTTTCCCTTGATATAATTTAAACATTTTTATTCCTGTTCTGTCCCCTACAGCCAAAGAGAATAGTTTATCTCCATCCTCTGTACAACCAAAATTCTGGTAGGGTCATAGAATCATATGAAAGTACTGCAGTATGAAAATGAATGCCATAGCAGCATTAGAAAAGTGCATGCTGTGGGCATATCTTTATCTTAAGATCATAGGAAAGGAGGGCTGAAAGGAACCACATGAGGCCATCCAAGAGAAGTGGTGCTGGCTCCTACCCTGGGGGTCTTTAAAAGGAGGCTAGATGTACACTTGATGGGGTCGTTTGACCCCAGTACTCTTTCCTGCCATGGCAGGGGGTCGGACTAGATGATCTGCTCAGGTCCCTTCCGACCCTAGAAACTATGAAACTATCTAGTGCAGCCCTTGTTAAAGGCAGGATCATCCCTAACTGAAACATCCCAGACAAGTGTCTGTGCATCCTACTCTTGAAAATTTCCACATTTGGAGATTCCACAATTCTTCTAGGTGGTCTACTCCAATGGCTGAGCACCCTCATAGTCAGAAAGTTCCTCCTAGGACATGTCCAGACATGTGCGGATGTTTGGTTCCCCAGGGACAAGTAGCAGCAGTGCACCTTGCGCCACCGCTACTTGTCCCTGGGGCACACAGCAAGTTGTCCTGGGTGGGGTAGGAGAGGCTGGGGCCAGCACTGTGCTGGCCCCAGTAGACTTACCTGGGGTCTTCTGGGGCTGCAGCCATGATGATTCTGATAAACCGAGAGTGGTTGGCAGAAGAGCACAGTTCCGACTGGCCTGGCTTTGCTTTTCAACAGCACAGGCTGGTCAAGCGTGCATTGCTCCAGGTTTCTTTCTGTGGTTTTTGGGGGGGGGGGGGTTGACCCCAGCCTATTCACAGTTGCATGCTTGCCCAGCGTGCCCTTGCAGGACAGAGAGCATCAGACTGTGTGGTATGTGACACTGTGAATGTTTAACCCTGCCCCCGACCCCGTGCCTCTGGATGAGCCATCCATAGACTTGTCCCACGACTTTCCCTGGCCCCAGGGCCCCATTCAGCCCAGCCCCTGCCCCTTCCCAACTCCTGGTGGTGGAGTGGAGCCTGGGCATGATTAACGTGGTAACAAAATTCATGCAAGATCCAGTTAATGCGTTAATCATATTCATTAACTGTAATTAATTTAAAGCCACATTGGAGATGTAAACTGACTAGGAAGCTACATAAAGGAAACTAGAGATTGAGCTTCTATTCAGACTCAGTGATGTACTATAACAGCATTAACAAATGTAAATACTTTTTATTTACAGCTGACATTTTTCATTATTCATATTTTCACTAAAATACAAACTTTTACCACATGGAAGAAAAATTCTAAACAGCTCTGCTTTACAGTTTTAAGTGGTATAGCCATATGCTCATAAATTTAATATTCTGGTAGCTAAAACTCCATTAGCCCTATCATTTGAAACAGACCTTTGGTGGTGTCTTAGTAATGCAATTTCCTATTATTTTCCATTATGCTATGTGTAAAAGTAGATTGTATTGAACTTAACCCTAGCAAAAAAGGATTTTTTAACCTATAGTTTGACTTCTCAGTTAATTTTTACTCATTGCTTTTCTGATTTTTACTTCAGCAATAAAAATTTCCCTTTTATTTCATACTGCATATATGAATAAAAGCAACTGTGAGAAATGAAATTTGAAATTATGTTTTCAGATTTCAATGTCTGCTCCATACACTACAAAATGAAGCAATTTTCACTTTAAATAAAATTCAAATATGTTCACTGAGACAATTCATTATCAAAATACATGAATATGTTACATTGGCAAATAAGTTCTTTCTAGCTTACTGTAAAAGGAGTTTCATCCATAGTTTCATCCATAGTTACCTTCGGTAATGAATGAAAAGCTTTTAAACCATGGTACCTAAAAATAGTCACTATATAACCAAGCTAAAATCTAAGGTAGAAAAGATAATGGAAGGATAAATCTGTGTCTAAATATGAGAAATAGTTTTACAAACATGCTGTCATCAAAACACAAGCATCATCAGTGGCAATCAGTTGCAGTCATGGATGATTGTCTTCCATGATTGCCTTATCTGAGGCTCCAAAGGTGGCTGACAAGGGCAATCAGGGATTGGCAGGTTCTATTGCATCTCAGGTATGTGTTTCCTTGTGGGCTGGATGGCTCTGGAAGCCTGATTTGGTCTGCAACATGCTGTTTCTACTTTCTTATTTTTCCATCTATTGCCATTGCAAGGTTTCAAAGTACTGAGATCCTTGCAGCAAACTCTTCCTTCCTTTTGGGGCAGTCCTGGATGATACCCTCCCATGAGTTGATGTTGCATTTTTTCAAGTTGTCCTTGGGGATGTCCTTGAAGAACTTTGCCTGCCCTCCTCATAAATATACACCTTGACTGAGCTGGCGGAATAAAATTTGTTTTAGCAATTTGGAGCTGGACAACTGGATGACATGGCCAGCCCAGCAAAGTTGATGTTGAATGATAACCGCCTCAATGCTTGTAGTGTTTGCTGCAAGAGAACACTAATTTTGGTACATTTGTATTCCCACTGAATTCAAAGGATCTTCTGAAAGCAATGTTAATGGTATTTCTCCATCAACTTGAGGTGTCTCCTGCATTTTGTCCATGTTTCACCTCCATACAGTAAGATTGGGTTCCTGACTGACAAATCATGAGCTTGGTTTTGAATCTGATGTTGCAATCTTCAGACACTGTTTCTTCAGGCATCTGAAGGCTGCACTGCACATTTAAAGGTAATATTGGATTTCTTAGTTGAAGTCATCCTTCTGTGAGAGATGGCTTACAAGGTATGAGAAATACTCAACATTCTCCAGAGTCTCACTATAAATATAAATTAGTAGAGCTGAGGACTACTGATTAAGAGCTTGATGATGGAGGACCTTAGTCTTCTGAGTCCCATTTTCTTGCATGTCTTGGTAAAGACAGTGACAATCATCTGAAGATCTGCTTCTGAGTGAGCACACACTACAGCATTCTCAGTGTACTGGAGCTCAATGACTGAGGTTGGGGTAGTTTGGGTTTTGCAGTCAACTAAGATTAAACAGTTTACCATCCACTTGGTAGTTTATCTCCACTCTGATTGGAAGCTGGTTGGTGGTCAGACGTTGCCTTGCAGTATGGAATGTCAAGAAGAGTGTTGAAGTGATGATGCAGCCTTGCTTAACTCCCTTTTTAACCTCAAAGGGATCTATGATAGATTCATTACTAAGAACCACTGCTTGCATACCATCATGGAGCAGGCAAAGAATAGTGATGAATTTCAGTGTGTATCTGTACCTTAGTAGAGTCCTCCACAGTACTTCTCAGTTGACAGAGTCAGTCTTTTTTGAGGTCAAAGGAGGTCATTTGTATGTTGTTGCATTTTTCCTGCAGCTGGCAAGCAATGATGATCATGTTAGTTATACCTCTTGATTTCCTAAATCCACACTGAGATTCCAGAAGGAGTTCTTCAGCAAGTGGAAAGAAACATTGAGGAAGGTTCTTGCAATGAATTTTCCTGCGGTGGACAGCAAGGCAAGCCCTTTGTAATTTCAATAGTCAGACCTCTCTCCTTTCTTGAAGTTTGTCACAATTATGGTGTTTCTGAGGTGATCTGTGATTTTCTCATCATTCCAGATCCTAAAGATGAGGGCATGGAGCTATGATATAAGCTCCTCTTCCCCCTGCTTGAAGATTTCAGGAGGGATTCCATCTGCACCAGAATGCATCATAAGCTTGAAGGCTTTCATCACCTCATCAAGGGTTGGAGAGATTCCAAGATCATTTCTTACTGGGCGTTGCAGCATGGACTTAAGAACACGCTTGTCAACATCAGTGTTTCAACTGAGAAAGTCACCAAAATGCCCCTTCCAGTGGACACTGATGGATCTCTTTTCCTTAGTCAGGTCTCCTCCATCCTTAGCTCTCAAGGTGGTTCATCTCTGAGTGCTTGGACCATAGATGACTTTGGTGGCACTAAAAAAACCATGGCACTAAAAAATATCATGGATGTCAATGAGATGTTGAATCTCCTTCAACTTGTCTCTCCACCACCTATTCTTCATATCACAGATGATCTTCCTTTGGACCTCTGCTTTGGCTTGTTGGTGATTCAATTCTTTTGCTTGGAATTGATGTGATTCTACCAAGCACAAAAGGCCTTGAATTTATAGTTGATCGACTCTTAGACTCCCGGTCATTCTCAGCAAACCAGTCTTGATGTTTCCTGGTAGTGAATCCAAGTGTCTCTTCGCAGGTGCTGACAACAGTGGACTTGAAGGCACCCCAAGTGCTGCTGACATTCTCCCATTGTTGTTGATTGGAATTCTCCAGTTTTTCATTGAGGTACTCCTAGAAGAGATTTTGCTTGATTGGGTTTTTGAGTCCTTCAGTGTTGACCTTCTATCAGCATTGCTTCTTCTACAGACATCATTTTGGAGCCGGTTCATGACATAATCAAACAGACGAGTTGATGACTGGTCCAGCAATTGTCAGCTCCTAGCATAGATTGAGTGATGTGGGCATGTTTGTGATCCCAGGAACGAATGATGACATTTTGTCAGTCAAGTGTCAATGCTTAGATACAAGGCCATGATGTCTTGTACTTGTTTTTTCTGGTGGAACATGGTGTTGGTGATGGTGAGTCCATGTTCCATGCATTTGGTCAAGAGAAGGATGCTGCTGAAGTTGACCTTGCACACTCCCTTCCTTGTCAATGATTCCATTCTTGAGCTTTGAGCCTCTTCTGACTGGCTTTGAATGACTGGTCAGAATAAGCCTGTCTCCCTCCAGAATATCAGAGAGAACTTGGTTAAGGTTGGCATAGAATTCTTCCTTGGTTACATCTAAGATGAAGATGATTCTCATTAAGTTCAACAGGGAACTCATTGAGTTGGTTTATGAGCAGGGATCCTGATTTTCTCTGACAAAAAAAATCACTGATTTCCACAGAGGCAGGCACATGGCATTGTGCTGCTCCCAAGGCAGTGGCAGTGGGGCACAAAGCCAAGCTTGCAGCTGCAGCCTGGCTCTGCCCTGCACACAAATCCAGGGATCTCCACTGGGGTGTGCACAGCGGTGGGAGCCCCCCCACCCTGCACCCCTGGATATGCCACCTGGGGTCTGAGCATCCCACAATCCATCCCAGGGCCCCGTTCATGCCAGCCCCTGCCTCTGCCTCAGCCTTATTCCCTCCCTCACCACAGGGGCTGCACTCAGGGGGGACTGTGGCAGCAGTGGCACACCTGCTCCTAGACTGGAAGGGAACACGCAGAGGCATCAGATAGGGAAGAGGAACTGCTGCTGCATGCAGCCCCTGTACAGCCCAGCTGGAGTGGGCAGGAGCTTCCTTTGCTCCTAAGTGCAGCCCCAACATCAGTCAGTGGAAGGAAGAATGGGAAAATAAGGGAAAGGGTGGGGAGGTGCCATGCTTCTGAGCACAGAGGGGAAGAGAGAGAGGAAATGCTTACCTTTTTGAGACATAAATCCCTGGCTGCTGCTTCAGTGGCATGGTCAGAAAGCAGGGATGAGGCCACACCACTGCATCCTATCTGGATCACCCCCCTGTCCCTGACCAAGCTATCCCAATGTCTGTGCAACCTGCTCTTGAAAATTTCCAAGTATGTAGATTTCACAATTTCCTTAGGGAGTCTGTTCAACTAGTTAGCCACCCTCATAATCAAAAAGGTTTCTCCTAATGTCCATCCTGATTTACCTCTTCTGCATCTTTAAGCCATTCCGTTTAGTTCAGACTCCTTTACCCACAAAGGAGAACCCCACTGGGTGCATCTACGTTAGACACTTACTGTGGAGTTACCTAATTAGCTCTTCAGTAAAGCAACACAAGTGGTGTTGTTAAACTGGAGTAAACTAATTAACTCCACCATAGGATACTACTGCCCAGCACAAGTACTAATCTATGGTAGAGTTATTTACTCCACTGCAATGTACATGTAGATGGTAACTGGGGCTGGCTAGGTCACAAGGGTGCTACAGTGCATGGCTGCCTGCTGGCTAGTCCCGTTCTGTAGCAAATTTGTGCCCCAGTCAGCCCCTCTACAGCACGTTGAACTGGCCAGGAGAAGCCCCAGGCTGTCAAGCTGACCTCCCAGACTCCCTGCCAGCCAGGGCTATACCATCCCAGCTCAACATGCTATGGTATTGGACACATGTATAAAGGCTGCTCCCAGAAGCAATAAAGTCTGGCAAAAACTGCACTGGAATTTATTGCATTGCATTAATATTCATGTGTAGATGTACCCACTGTCTCTATAACCGCCCTTCATGTATTTGACGACTGTTCTCATATCCCCTTCAGTCTTCTCTTCTCCAGAGTAAATAACTCTAGTTTTTTCAGCCTTTCTTCATAAGACTTTCTTAATCATTTTTGTTACCCAACAGTGGACTCTTTCCAATCTGTTCACAAAGCCTTGAAGTGTGGGACCCAAAACTTGACACAGTACTCCAGGTGAGGGGGCACCAGTTCTGAATAGAACAGAAAAATCATTTCCCTTGATTTGCAAGTGGACATCCTATTATTGCTATCTACTGTGATGGTGGCCTTTTTTGCACCCATAACATACTGTTGGCTCATATTCAGCTTGTGAAACCCCCCTCAGTACTGCATGCTAGCCAATCATTTTCCAATCTGTCTTTGAATATACAATTTTTTCATCCAAAGTGCAGAACTTTGTATTTTCCCTTGTTGAATCATATCTGGTTGATTGCAGACCATTTTTCCAGTCCATCCAGTCCTATAGATCGTCTTTGACTCCACTTAATTTAGTGTTATCTACACATTTGTTAAATGTATACTCACTGCTGTCATCTAAATGATTTATGAAGATGCTAAAAAATATCAGGTCAAGGCCAGACACCTGAAGAACTCCACTTGATACCTTTTTCCAAGTAGATGTTGATCCATTGATGACTACTTGTTGAGCACAATGTATCTACCTTTGAGTATTTCCATCTAGTTTCTATTTCCTTAGCTTTTAATGTGGATGCTATGCGAGACAGTGTCAAAAGCCTTGCTAAAGTCAAGGTATATCACATCCATTGTTCTCCCCATTATCCACACTGCCTATCTCCTTATCATAGAAGGAAATCAGGTTATTCAAGCATGATTTGCTCTTGATGAATACATGATGGATACTCCCAATCACCTGGTTCACAATAGATCCCTTGAGGTCATGGTGACTGACTTACAATTCCCTGGACCTTCCTTCTTTCCCTTCTTAAAGGTGGTCATTATCTTTGCCCTTTTCCAATATTCCTGGACCTCACCGAACCTTCACAAGTCCTCAGAGAAGATAGCTAATGTCTCTGAAATTACCTCAGCCACTACCTTCACTACTTGATGGTGCATCCCACTCAGACCTGTTGACATGCAAACATCTAACTTCTCTAAATGATCCCTGTCCAATTTTTCTACTATACCAGGCTGCTTTATTCCTTTCCTATCTTTGCTATTCACTGCACTCATCATCTAGTAACTGCCCCTATTGCTGAATACTAAAGTAAAAATAGCTTTCCATAATTCAGCCTTCTCTGCATCATCTGTAACTAGATTGTGTTCTCCACTCTGTATAGGACCTATAGTTTCTTTGGTCTTCTTATTTGACCTAAATTCCATTTGTAGAAACCCCTTTTACATTACTTGTTAGTTCCATCCCTAAGCACAACATTCCTAATTTTCTCCCTACTGCTATGATCAAATTTGTGCTTCTTATAGGCATCCTTATTGAATTTCAACTCATTGAAGAGATTGGTGTTTAGTCAGACTGTCTCCTTTTGCACTTCATATTCCTCTGTCCCATTGTGATGACTATCCTCTGCTCTTAGTATAATCTGCTGAAAGGCCAGCCAGTACTCTTGCACTTTTTCTCTCCTCAGACTGTCTCCCATGGGATTCTGTACACCAGTTCCATGAATTTGCTGAAGTCTGCTTTTCTGAAGTTTACTGTCCTTACTTTACTTGCTGCTCCCCTTCCTTTCTCTCCTTAGGATCTTGATTTCTATAATTTTATGGTCTGTGTCACTCAAGTTACCTTCCACCTTCCCTCCAGGCCTGCTCCTACTGATATTTTCAACCAATTCCTCTATATTTGTGAACAGCAAGTTTAAAAAGAGATTTCCTTCCAGTTGGTCTCAGGTTTCTCTTTATCAAAAAGTTGTACCCAGCTATAACAGAGAGGTTCACCCCTGTTACTGGGGAGAGACCTGGGAAAGAAAAACAGGTTTAGGTCCCTTTAAGGTGAGGACCTTTCAGAATAGATGGGGTGAAGAGACATAGCTTGAGACAAGTCAAAGGCCCACCCTTCCTGGAAACTGCACACTGGTAATGAGGACCTCTTGTGATGGCCTGACTGGGCAGGGTCGGGTGACCAGAGAGGGGAAGGGCCCAGAAGAATATAAACTGGGCCCCAGCCAACAGTGAGGAAAAAAGGCTTGGAAGTGGAGCCAGGACCAATGGCCCTGGAGGGGGAGACATCACAGGAGCTGGCCAATTGCCCAGGGGTGCACAGGAAATGGATTGGAGTATGCATGGATTGCTGGAGTAGTAAGTTGCAGGGTTGTTTTGTTATTATCTTTTGGGGCCCAAGGAGGCAAAGGTTTATGTTTGGGACTTTGTTGGCCCAAAGGGCAGGATAGTCTGTTAAAAATCTCTTTCGTTAACAACCAGTGGAATCAGTTTGGCTAAAAGCGGTGATATGGATGTCTCATACTAGAGAACTGAGAGGAGGTGCTCTGTTGTAATTGACCTGCAGCAGCTGGGCCTGGGATCTGGCAAAGCAGCAGAGACTGAGAGCCCACAGACATGGCCCAGAAATTGCATCATTGGTCTGCAGAGGTGAAAGCTCTTGGTTTGAGACCCTAAAGGAACACAACACTGTTGGTCAGAGCAGGGCTTGTAGTCAGCAAGGCTGAGGCTCTGGAAGGGGGTTTTGATCCAGTTACTGACAGTGATGAATGAGGCAAATGCAGATTAGGCAGAGATGACTGGCTTTAAATCCACCCTACCCTCTCTGGGGTAAAACAGTCTCACCAAATTATTTAGCATCAAGGCATGGGAGGCGAATTAAAAAAGGGGAGTATACAGACAGCAGAGACGGAAATTTTGAGGTTACCTGCCAGTGGCACACTGTGACACCAGTACACTCCAAGATTTTGCTGGACTGCTTGCTCATTACTGTGTTTCCCACCCAGCAGATATCCTGATAATTAAATCTCTCATGAGAACCAGGTCCTGCAATTTGGAAGCTTCCATCAGTTGTTTAAAGAAGACAACACCTCCTCCTCCTGGTTTGGTAGCTTACTTTAGGTACCTCAATCCAATATCTCCATCATCTAAATCCTCACTCAAATGTCTGCTAGACTTGGAGGCACATAAAGTTGACAGGCACCTTAGGGCACATCTATGCAACAAACTTATCACACCAGGCAGCAGTGTTCAAACACAGTGCACTTCTCTGTGTATAATAGTCCTTGAACCTGAAGCAGTCTAGCTTCATTTATGCATTGCTGACTCCCTTTCAGCAATGCTAATTAGTCAACCAACACCACTACACAGACACGGCTTCTCTAGTGGAGTATAAAGAGAATCATGGCATTTCAACCTGCAGTTGCCAGATATTTTAAATGCATTATGTAGACATTCTCCAAGTTTCCATTAGTAGAGTTTCCTAGGATTCAGATCCACATGAGTACTTATGCACCTTAAGTGGGACTTAGACAACATTTTAAGTAGCTACAGGTGTGTTAATTTCATAGATTTCATAGACATTAGGGCTGGAAGGGACCTCGGGAGATCATCGAGTCCAGTCCCCTGCCCAAAGGGCAGGAAGTCAGCTGGGGTCATAGGATCCCAGCAAGATAAACATCCAATTTACTCTTGAAGGTGTTCAATGTAGGTGCTTGAACCACCTCCGCTGGCAGACTGTTCCAGACCTTGGGGGCTCGGATAGTAAAGAAATTCTTCCTTATGTCCAGCCTGAAACGGTCTTGCAGGAGTTTGTGACCGTTCGACCTCGTCATCCCTTGGGGCGCTCTGGTGAACAGACGTTCCCCCAGATCCTGGTGGTCACCCCTGATAAACTTATAGGTGGCCATCAGATCACCCCTGAGCCTGCGCTTTTCCAGGCTAAAGAGCCCCATGGCTCTCAGCTTGTCATCGTAAGATCTGTTTTCGTGACCTCTGATCATGCGCGTGGCTCTCCTCTGGACTCTCTCAAGCTTCTCCACATCCTTTTTGAATTGTGGAGCCCAAAACTGGATGCAGTACTTTGCATTAGCCTAATTTACTGCTCAGTGTGCATGTGTCTCTGTACATACACATCCTCACTGCACAGCAAAGATGGCTAATCATGACTAAATTTGATACCCACAAATGCAGTTATCACATTTAGGCGTGATTAGTTAAAGTGCATTAACACATGTGTAGAGGCAACCTGGTACTAACTTTAATGTTGGGTTTGCCTAGTCATTAGGAGGCTGGCCTGAGCCCAGCCCTAGTGCTCCTGGTTGGCCACCCCTCCTTCCCCAGGGCTGGGTGCCCTTTGGCAGCCCCTACCTGTAGTCTATAAAAGCCAGTAGCTATTTTGTGCCCTGGGGAACACACACCAGGAGCCTGGAGCACTGCAGGCCCTGTGTGCCCCTCTGGACAGGCCACAGGCTACCTCTGCCAGCCCTGTCCCCAAGCCAGAGCTACTGCTTAGCCACAGGTGAATGTTGAAATGGGTTGCAACCTGCTGCACCCCCTTCCCAGCCCTGACATCTCCCCAGGGCTGTTGCCTGGCTGCCTCTGGCAGCAGGGCCAGCACCTTCTCTGTGCTGCTGCTCACCCACAGAGGGTCTCCTATTCTTGCAGGTCCTGTAGCAAAGTGCCTTTGCTGTGCAGTTCCCAGTACCTGGCCATACCCCTCTGCTGAGCACTGATGACCACTGTGCAGGGCCAACCACACAGGGACAGCTGTGAGCGTGCACAGAGAACTGACACAGGACATATCACCATGTCCTCCCTGTCAAAAACTGGCCCCACCCACCCATGCATACCTGAGTCTTCCACCTGGTGCCCCACCTGAGGCCAGGAGGAGGTTGATTACCTTGTGGCTCTCAGCGGGGATGTAGAGGTCTAGGGGCAGTTCTTATGGGGTAGGCCATCAAACACCCTTATTTATGAGGCCCTATCAAGTGGGATTCATGAGTGAGGGCACTCCCAGATGGTGTGGCAGTGCTGCATAAAGATCAAGACCTTGTGGGCACAATGGGTGGCCATAACTAACCACAATTATAAGTCCGGTTGGGACCGCAAGATCATGCTCTTTATGCAGGAGCTGACCAACATTTTGGTACCCCAGGACCCAGGCCTCAACCCTGAAGTTTTCACCAGCAGGGGAAGACTGACTGAGCCCCTGACCTGCCCTGACCCCATCAGTGGTGACACCTCCTCTGGCGTGAGGCCCTCAGGTGTTGTGTGCCCTGCCCCACCGACCTCTATGCAACACTGGTCACTCTATGTGACACTGGTCAGGCTGCAATTGGAGTACTGTGTCCAGTTCTGGGCACTGCACTTCAGGAGGGATGTGGACAATATGGAGAGGGTCCAGAGGAGGGCAGGACCTATGAGGAGACGCTAAGGGACCTGAACCTGTTCAGCCTCCACAAGGGAAGGCTGAGAGGAGATCTAGTGGGCGTTTACAAACTAGTCAGGAGGGATCAGCAGACATTGGGGGAGTCCCTGTTCCACCGAGCATGACCAGGAGTGACTAGAAATAACAGTCACAAGCTGGCATAGGATAGATTCAGACTAGATCTCAGGAGGTGCTACTTCACTGTCAGGGTGGCTAGGATCTGGAACCATCTTCCAAGAGAAGTGGTGCTGGCTCCTACCTTGGGGGCCTTTAAGAGGAGGTTAGATGAACACCTTGCTGGGGTCGTTTGACTCCCAGTACTCTTTCCTGCCATGGCAGAGGGTCAGACTTGATGATCTTCTCAGGTCCCTTCTAACCCTACTAACTATGAAACTATGAAACCTCCCCAGCTGCTGCACCTACCAGCAGAATGGTGAGCTCTGGCCAGTGGCTGCTTCACCAGCTCTGTATCCCCAGACCCTGCCATGAGGAGCAGCTTGCCATGACATCACCAGCTGCTAGCAATACCAGCTAGTCAGTGTGAGGACATTGGGTGTAGCTGGATGCCATCACTGACAGGAAGGCCCACACTGAGCCACCAGCCTCACCAGCCCAAGATATGTGGTAAGTCCTGCACTGTGGGTAGGATCCTCCTAGCCCCTGCCTGCCTCTGTCCCCAGTCCCAAAACCTGCCCCTATCCCTGCTCACCACCCAGCCTGCCTGCACTCCCTCTGACCCTGGGTTCCACTCCATACAAAGTACAGAGAGGTGGGACTTGACAGAACTTTACTGAGCATCCCATGCCCCCGCAGCTGGGTGGGCACAGGCCTCTCACACCCTGAGGAAGGTGTCAATGCCAGTCATGATGTCCTCAGCAGATGGGGGTAGGGACATGTAGTGCTGCCACAGGTTTCCCTCCAGGCAGCAGCAGAGGTTGTGGGGCAGTCCAGGTGTGCTCCCCATGCCATTGTAGCTCAGGGTCCTAAACCAGGAGCATAGGTGTGCCTGGGGCACCAGGAAAATCAGAAGCAGCGAGGATCAGGTACCCCTCTGCCTGCACAGATAGCTTATTATGCTCTATTCACAGCAGGCCCCAGCATGGCCCTGGGGCCACCTGCGAGAGACTCTGGCTTGGCAACTGGCCTGGGTCCCCTGCCACCCAGACCCCCCCACCTTGGCACAGGCCCACCACTCGCCCTGGCTCCATGTGGGCATGGAGCTGGGCCAGCCAGCAGTAAAGACAGGACCCCATGCTGGCTCTACTGGCCATGGACAGCCCCTGGCTTAAGTGGAGCTGCCCGTATTAGAGGACCAGCAGCTGCCGTCACCCTGGGGAGATCCCTCCACCTGCCTTATGAACCACAGCATGTACATCAATGGGAAAATAGCCCAAGGCTGGGATGCTGGGTGACTGTCCCTGGGCTCTGCCCTCTAGGCACCTGCACCCCATGGCCCCCCAGTCTGTGACTCAGATAGAGAATGAGACTACTATAAATAGTTTGCACTTTGTGAAGCAGCATTTTTCTTATTGTTGGTGGGGTGGAGAAGCTCTTTTAGTTGAAGTGGGCAGGGGATCTGTGTGTTGGGAAGGAAGGGGGGAAAGATGGAGGTGGGTGTTGTGAGGGTAATAAAGTTTCTTTGTTTCAAACATGTACATGTCCTGAGAGTGGTGCTGGGGGTGGGCAGGTGGTACGGAGTGTGTAGGCAGTGGCACAGGTGAGCTAGAGCAGGGGGTGCAGGAGGAGGGGGTCAGACAGGGCCTCCTGCAGTTGGTACCCCGGTCTCCACTGGTGTACCAACTGGGTCCTGGGTGGGGCTGGCCTGCTGGAGCCAGTAGGGCCAGCACCATAGACAGAAGGAGCATGGGGTCCTGGTCACTGCTGGCAGGGGTGTTGGCTTGGAAATGGCATTTAAAGGTCAGTTTTGGGGGGGGATTGGCTTATAGGTATACATATATGCACTATAAGCATTCAAGATGGGCAGCAGGGGTTAATTGATTTGTAAGCTCCTGGGTTACACAGAGTTCCATATAGCCCTGGAAGCAGCAGGCTGTCTAGCACAACAAGGCCAATGGATGGACACAGCCTGAGAATTGAGGGGGCCATGCCATAACACAAGAACACAGCTTTCAAGTGATGCAGGCTGTCTAACACAACAAAGACACATAGCCTGGGAACCAAGGAAGTATGTATCATAAGGCCCATAACTTGAGATAAGTGACACGAGCTGAAAGGCCACAGAACAGTGAGGGGCCTGAATCCCACTGCTGAAGGAACAGACCAAATTAGGAGAAGATCCAGAAAGCTATGTGGACATGTGACCACAGAGAGACAGCCAATCAGAGATAGGCATGGATGAAGAGTCATTAGGAGTTATGAAAGGGGAAGGAGAATACAAAGCAGAGACTTGAGATTAACAAAGAGTTAATTTGTCTCATCCCTCCCTGTCCCTCCTCCTCCTCCCTGAGAGAGATCCCCATCCCCACCCCCATCCCCATCCCTGAGGCCACTATGGACAGAGGGCATACCAGCAGCTTGTCTCATGCACCCCACTGGAGGGGGCCTGTGGGCCTCAGCATCCTACCTCCAGACTGCTGATACCTAAGAGAGCCTCAGAGTGGAGTCTGCATCCTGACCAGATGTACCTTGACTCTAATGACAGCGCTAGGATTGGTCGATATCGAATTGCTTGATTGTTTGTATTGTTGCTTTTTTGTTTTGACTCTGCAGCAATAAACTCACCTATTACCAACTGGCAGGTGTTGTGGTTGGTCTGAGGGTTGCGCTTGCCCAGAACAAAGGTATAGGGGCTGGGTCCAAATCCAGTGCCAACAGGGTCAGGGACTAGAGCATCCATGGCAAAGGGAGGCAGGGTGGGCAAGGAAGGAAATGTTGTGTGCTGCTCCTGTTCTGGGCACACAACTCCTGGGCAGGGAAGGGGCTGACCAGGGATCAGACTGTGGTCCTGTGTTTCCAAGAGTGGAGCAAGTGCTGGCAGCAGATTTTGGCTTCAATATGGCAGCCAAGTGCTGGCAGCCATGTAGCCAGAGGCTGGAGCTCCCCTTGGTGGCCACAGGGGCACATGGCTGGGCTCAAGGGACTTGGTACTAGATTTAGTGGTACTTGTAGACACCTGCCAGAAATTGCTTACTGCACATTAGCTTAATAAGCAGTAAATTTAGTTGTGCTTAAATATATATGTAGACATACCCTAAGAGTGCTTTCCACAAAGAGCCAACCCAACTATGTAGGTGACTGAAAGTCTATGATCATATGAGTTACAGAAATTCAGGCTGGTAGTCTGATTCTTACAGCTGCATTTCAATATACAGAACTGTATTAGGGTACAGAATGGAAGATGGGAAACAGTGTGTCTTTTGGCCTTTATATAACATATGTATAAGAAACTCACAGAGAGAAAATGGGAGTCAACTGTTGTTAACAGCCAGTGGAATTGGTGTGGCTAAAAGGGGTGATGCAGATGCCTACATACAACATGTAATTCTCATTTATATATAATATATTGCTGCTCTGGTAGCTTCTGAAATGTAGGAAATAATGAAGGCCATGGAAGGACTATATATAATAGGAAATACGAGGAAATAGGAGTAGCTTTCAAGTAATCATGTATTGTTACACATGTTGATACAGCATAGGTTTATACTTTCTCTGTGTGTAGAATGAATGTAGGTTCCTGCAGTTTTCATGCTATCCAGAGTAAGCTTCTTCTCTGCCCTACATCTCCTGAATTATTATGCCTTCCTACCCCTCAGCAAGACTGGGAAAAAACTGCTGCAGAGAGATTTGTGACACTTATCCCTGAGCAGTCTTTACCTGTCAATATGAAGAGATCAGGGATGCACATCCAAAGAAACCATGATTATTTCATCCTTGACTTTCTGAGACGGCAACCAATAGAGTAAAAAATACCATTGGTGTTATATTGATGTGGCTACCAGGCTATGGGCTGAAACTATCAACTGACTGTAACTGAAATCAGTACCAATGATTACTTGATAACATAATAAGACACATTTCCCACATTTCTAAAAGCTGAGCACGACTTCAGAGGAGTAAAAACAATCTTGCCTTTTTTCACCCTACCGTGTTTTTCAAAGACCTATTTAGATTTATCAGTGAAATCCTAGTGAAGACACAACTGTTAATAGAAAAATGGTAAGCTTTATCTCAACCTACTAACACACATGAAAATTAAAACTTACTTGTCTTTATTAGTATTTTATCTTAAAGTACTGTATATCCTCACCACAAGTAACTCCAGTGATAGGTATCAGATGTGAGTACCCCCCAGCTAGCTTAGTTCAAGTAACAGTCACAAATACAAAGCTTTGTTTGAGTGTGCCCACTCAATTATATCCATACCACTGGTGCTGCATTTATGTCTGTAAGATGATAGGAGTTCTCAATATGTTTCCCATGAGTATTCATTCTTCAATTAACTGAGCCACTCTACAACTTTTTTCCCAATGAATTGTGAAATAATTTGCCTTGTTTTTGACAGAGGAGAAGTGTGGGAAGGGACAGGAGTATGATTAAACCTTGGGGTGTCTCATCTGGCATCCAGAATATGAAGTAGTTAAATGACCAGCCTGACTTTAGGCAGGACTTGAGCTTTGGTCAAGATGTGTCATCTAGTACAGGTGTAAACTAGGACCACCATGTTTAAGTGAGACATATATGGGAATTAGATTAGGGGCAATGCCTAAGTAATATCCTGCATTAACTCGGCAGGGAAGCCAGGCCTTCAAACAGACATTATTGTATCTCAATTGTGTATGCAACATTATTTTTTATACTTTGGGGCATCCTTGTCTATTGCATTCACCACTCACAAGCCATTCAGTACCACAGACTGCCTATCCATGTGCTCTGGGGGGCAAGGGGGGGGACAGCATTTTAATTAGAGGGGTTCCCAGAAAGCCACTCTAATTAAAGACTCATCACTGTCATGTGTATTGAGCCCCTGCACATTTAAAAATGGCTGTGAGCCACTTTAACTAAAGCTCATTTGAGGAGCTTTAGTTAAAGCATCCCCATGGCCATTTTAAAATGTGGGAGGCTTAATACATGTTGTGCTATGGCAATGCTGGAGCGTTCTAGTTAGAGCATGGAACAGACTCAATTAATCAAATCTCATTCACATTCGAATTAGAATGCAAAGCATGTCTATAGGCAGGCACAGTTTCCATCAACTGATTTGAATTTCCCAAGTAGCCACTAGGTGGCAATCATAAACCTTGTCTGCACACCAGACTGTAACAAAGGAGCTATTAAGATCTGCATATGTGCTAGTGGGAGCTAGCGAAGTATCTCCATGGTGACTGATATAATGTCACTTGCCATGGATGAGCTAGCCAAAAACATGTTTGTACTTATAAAATTACATACTTTACCTCATTAATCCCTGAACAGCCAACCTTAGGAAATGTGTTTAGTTAAAAGATTGGATTTCTCTCACAAACAGCCTGAAGAAAGCTTATTAACCATGTGGTATTTTCAACCCTCCAGACTCAGACAGAGATCCTGCTGAATGCTCTGTCAAAAATTGTATAGTGGCTTAAAGTTTTGTAGTAAAACATCTCATTTAATTCTAAAGTGTGTTCTTCCCTCAGACCTCTTCTGGGGCACTGGATGATCTGTCAGAGGAAGAAGAAATGCTACTTGACATTCCCGTAGGGTTTTTGCAGCCTTCTTAAAGACCTGAGAAGACTGCAACTGAAGTACAACATTAATATCAGCGTTCTACCCTTTGAAAAGTCGAGTCTAATATCATGACTCTGGCCCATACTTTTGAAGGTATATTTGTGCTGGACTGAACAATTCAAATCTGTGTTCTGAATATATTTAAGACATGATGCTTTCAACCTATGCTGGATTTTGAAAGGTTGCAGGGTAATATAACCCTGCACAAAAGACACCAGTTTGTACCAGGAAAGTAAACATGTGTCTATTCAGTTAGTTATGACATTCAGCTGCAGATGCTGGAGACCATTGTTCATTTATCTAGTTGGTCAGAGTTCATATATCTGCTTTGTCCTACCCACTTACCTAGAAAGCCACAATCAATATTTAATTATTTACACAGTCCTAAGAAGTACCCATATTCTGCTCATGTTAGAGCAGAGACTTAAGCCTCCTCAAAAGCAGACTTGAGCTTCAGAACCCTCTCAGTAGTAGACCGTTGGCTATCCTGGAACCAAAAGAGGAAGTGTAGCTCTTTGCTTTTCATGAAAAATGTCTAAAAGCATGACATGACTTAGGTACCTAGGTCCAGGTGAGAATCCAAAGTGGAGAAGGGGACAGGGGACATATCGAAGAGCCTAGAGCAACAGGTTAAGTGTCTGAGCCTCAACTGCCTCTTCTGCTTTCCACTCTTGGCTAGCTTAAATGACTCCCTGATCATTGTCCTGTAACCCCTTTCTTAACTGTTTAACTCTCGCCATTTTGGGCCCTTTTACATGTGCTTCAGGGGCTGGCGGGGCAGTGCTTTAATTAGAGCAGCTCTGAGAACAGCTCTAATTAA
The DNA here is from genome assembly GCF_052110815.1 of Crocodylus siamensis. Taxonomy (NCBI): domain Eukaryota; kingdom Metazoa; phylum Chordata; order Crocodylia; family Crocodylidae; genus Crocodylus; species Crocodylus siamensis. The sequence goes on from NC_143395.1 coordinate 311,129,144, forward strand.
AGTGCCACAGTGTCTCGTGTATCAGCATCCCCATGCTTGAAAATGGCAGCAGGGGCACTTGAACTAAAGCTTTTTGTTCAAGTGCCCCCACCACCATTTTGAAGTGTGGGGATGCTGATACAAAAGATGCAGGAGGCTGCTGAAGCATGGTAAATTAAGCTACCAGGCTCCGTGCCCATGTACAGGCACCCATAGTGGCTAGGAAGGCTAGCCACCTAATTAGGTCCCAAGAATTATAGTAAATTGAAGGCTGTCTGTGAGTTAGGCTTTGCAATGATGATCAGAGTAATATCTAAGTACCAGTACCTTTGAGGATCTGCACCTATGTCACTTTAATAAATGAGACATAACCAATGCAGGCACTAAGTACCTTTACACTCCTGAACCTCTGTGGGTATGTTTTGTATGTGTTCATATAGTACTTCCTAGAACAACACTGTCCCATTCTTGATAGGGACTGCAAAATATTAGGGTAATGTAAATGAGAAATAGTAATATAAATATTCTACTTTGCTGTTGTAATGCAGTTTTGCTAATACCTTCAAGTAGATTTCAGGGAACACAAATTCCTATCTGTTAATTCACATGGCTTGATTGTATGTCTCACAATTTGGCAGTATTTTAAACTGGTGCTTATGAGTTAGGGCTAACCTGCTCTCATCCCAAATTGTTGATGAGGTGCTATTGCGGGGCACTGACGGGGAATCTGCCGCCCCGACCCCTTAGCCCGGGAAGTCTGCTGCTTCCTGGGGGCCCGCATCTGAGACATTGCGGAGAGGATCCCAGAGCTCCTCTGGTCCACAGACCACTATCCCATGCTCCTTATTCACGTGGGCACCAATGACATGGCTCAGAGCACCCCCAGCCAGGTCATCAGGTGCTACAGGGATTTGGGAGTGGGGCTTAGGGATCTGGGAGCTCAGGTGGTGTTTTTGTCAATCCTTCCAGTCTCGGGCTATGGGCTGAGGAGGGAGAGGAGGATCCACGCAGTGAACCAAAGACTGCGGAACTGGTGTCATCGGGAAGGCTTTGGCTTCCACGACAACAGCCCGCTCTTTGGCGAGAGAGGCAGTGAGCTGCTGGGAAGAGATGGCCTCCACCTCTCCCCCCTGGGGAGGAGGCTCTTCTCAGCCAGGCTGGCTGACCTGCTCCATCGGGCTTTAAACTAAGCCCACTGGGGGATGGGGGGACTACAGCCACTGCTGGCCCACTGAGCAACCCTTGCAAAGCCAGCAGACCAAGGCACTTAAGGGAGCCCACCCCTGCCCCAGCCCTGGCACAATCTGTGGGCAAGGCAAGACACTTGCCTGCCTGTACACTAATGCCAGGAGCCTGGGCAACAAGCAGGAGGAGCTCGTCCTCCTGCTCAGTGCAAAGAATTATGACATCATTGGGATAACGGAGACCTGGTGGGACTCCACCCATGACTGGACCACGGGTATAGAGGGCTATACCCTGTACAGGAGGGATCATGTTGACAAAAGGGGCGGGGGATGTAGCTCTCTATGTGAAGGAAAGCTACATGTCCTTGCAAGCTGATGTTGGCGACCAGCATGGACAGCTAGAGACCCTCTGGGTAAAAATTCGTGGGGAATATGGCACAGGGGACACAACGGTGGGAGTCTACTACAGACCTCCCACTCAAAGTCCTGAGCTTCACCAGGAGTTCACCCAGGAACTGACTGAGGCCGCTTACTCCAGGACCTTGGTTGTCGTGGGTGACTTCAATTACCCGGACATCTAGTGGGAAGATCACTCAGCAAAATCCAAGCGGTCGCAAAGCTTTGTCTCGTGCATGGATGACTTCTAGCTGACTCAAGAAGTCTATGGGCCAACGAGAGGCAAAGCGCTGCTCGACCTGGTACTGGCTATGGGGGACAACTTAATCAGTGACCTAGTGATCGATAGGAAGCTGGGTGACAGCGACCACGAGCTGATCACCTTCACCATCCGCCGTAAAGCTGGCAAGTCAGTCAGCAAAACAGAAGTCCTTGACTTCAGAAAAGCCGACTTTGACAAGCTCAAGAGGCTTGTCAGTCAGGCCCTTAGGGACCATGACTCCAGGGAGATGGGAGTTCAAGAAGAGTGGTTCCTTCTCAAGGAAGCGATCCTCAATGCATAAGCTAAATCTATTCCAACACGGAGGAAAGGCAGCAAGAAGTCACAGCAGCCCTCCTGGCTCTCCAGGGACCTAGCAGACCTCCTGCGGGTAAAAAGGAAAGCCTACAAAGGATGGAGGATGGGATTCACCTCCAAGGAGTATTATTCTGTGCTGGTCTGGTCCTGCAGGGAGCAACCCAGGAAAGCCAAGGCTGCAACTGAACTCCAACTAGCTTCAAGCATCAAGGACAACAAAAAGTCCTTTTTCAGATATGTGGGGAGCTGGAGGAAAAGCAAGGGCAACGTTGGACCCCTGCTAAACCAGATGGGGCAACTGGCAACTGACGCCCAGGAAAAAGCCAACCTATTAAATAGGTACTTTGAGTCAGTCTTTCATCAGTCCCATGGGACGCCCATGCCTGCTATGGGACAGGAAGATACGGGTGAGGGGGATCCCCTACCCTCCATAAATGCTGACCTCGTGAAGGAACACCTTGAGAAGCTGGATACCTTCAAGTCAGCCGGCCCTGACAATCTGCACCCCAGGGTACTCAAGGAGATGGCGAGCGTCATAGCCTAGCCTCTGGCATGGATCTTTGAAAACTCCTGGCGCTCTGGTGTAGTGCCCAAAGACTGGAAGAAGGCCAGTGTGGTGCCGATCTTCAAGAAAGGGAGGAGAGTGGATCCGGCTAACTACAGGCCCATTAGCCTGACTTCTATCCTGGGGAAGATCTTAGAAAAGTTTATTAAGGAGGCCATCCTTGATGGACTGGCCCAGGCTAACATCCTAAGGGATAGCCAGCATGGGTTTGTTGCAGGTAGGTCTTGTTTGACCAATCTCATTTCCTTCTATGACCGGGTGACCTATCACCTGGACGAGGGAGAAGAGATTGATGTCATATATCTTGACTTCAAAAAAGCTTTTGATCTGGTATCCCATGATCACCTCTTGGCCAAACAGGCCAGTTGTGGCCTTTGCTCCACCACGATCCGCTGGCTGGGAAATTGGTTCCGTGGTCGGACCCAGAGGCTTGACATTGATGGCAGTCACTCATCGTGGCACCCTGTGACCAATGAGGTCCCTCAAGGCTCTGTCCTTGGACCCATACTGTTCAACATCTTCATTAATGATGTGGACATTGGAGTCAGGAGTGGACTGGCCAAGTTTGCCGATGACACCAAACTTTGGGGCAAAGCATCCACACCAGAAGATAGGCGGGTGATCCAGGCTGACCTGGACAAGCTCAGCAAATGGGCGGATGAGAACCTGATGGTGTTTAACACCGAAAAATGCAAGGTTCTCCACCTTGGGAGGAAAAACCTGCAGCTTCCTTATAGGCTCGGCAGTGCTACGTTGGATAGCACTACAGAAGAAAGAGACTTGGGCGTCATCATTCACCACAAGATGAACATGAGGCTGCAATGCGATGCTGCGGCTAATAAAGCGACCAAAACGCTGGCTTGCATCCATAGATGCTTCTCGAGCAAATCCCGGGGCGTCATTCTCCCCTTGTACTCGGCCTTGGTGAGGCCACATCTGGAGTACTGCATCCAGTTTTGGGCTCCACAATTCAAAAAGGATGTGGAGAAGCTTGAGAGAGTCCAGAGGAGAGCCACGTGCATGATCAGAGGTCAGGAAAACAGAACTTACGATGATAGGCTGAGAGACATGGGACTCTTTAGCCTGGAAAAGCGTAGGCTCAGGGGTGATCTGATGGCCACCTATAAGTTTATCAGGGGTGACCACCAGGATCTGGGGGAACATTTGTTCACCAGAGCGCCCCAAGGGATGACGAGGTCGAACGGTCACAAACTCCTGCAAGACCGTTTCAGGCTGGACATAAGGAAGAATTTCTTTACTGTCTGAGCCCCCAAGGTCTGGAACAGTCTGCCAGCAGAGGTGGTTCAAGCACCTACATTGAACACCTTCAAGAGTAAATTGGATGCTTATCTTGCTGGGATCCTATGACGCCAGCTGACTTCCTGCCCTTTGGGCAGGGGGCTGGACTCGATGATCTCCCAAGGTCCCTTCCAGCCCTGATGTCTATGAAGTCTATGAAATCTATGAATAGAAAACTGCCATTTACGCCCACAGGGGAGAATGGAATTCTACCCACAGTGAGGTTCCCCCTAAGAGCTGAAGAACTTAACAACTGAACAGAAATGCAATCCTGAAGAACAAGAGGATGTTTTCCTGGACTTTTCTCTGTCTTGTATTTAATATAGGTTGCATTGATTTACATTTGGTTGTATTTCAAACCAGCCCCCATGCCAGAGGAATGGAAGAAAGCAAATACTCTTACCATTAATCAAGGTGTTAAGTGCAATGAAAGGAATTACAGATCAGCGAGCTTTTACTTCACTAATAGATAAGCTGGTAGAAAGGTCATTAAAAGAAAGATTTATGAAGAGTCTTCTTGAGTATGGCTGTGGTAAAGACAAACCTTAACAGATCCTAAAAAAACCCAAGATGTCTTCCAACTCTGCTAGAATTCACTGCTCTTGGCAATGATCAAATTGTTCAGGAACCTGTTGCTGAAAAATAGCTGTTTATACAAACAAGGCCAAAGGTTATTTGTAAAACAAATTGTTTCTGATGAAACTACTGTCAGGAAGGTTTCCTAGGTGCAAGACCAGATGATAGTGAGCCCACCATCTCCCTTGTATGTGGTTAAAGTTAGTGAAATTCACTTTCTGTAATGAGTCAAAGGGAATCCATCTTGAGTTCCCTGCAGGGCTTGACTACCTGTAAACTAGAAGCACAATTCTATTTCTTCTAATACGCCTAAACAGAAGTTTTCTAGCCTCATACCTGGCCATTTTTAGCATTCCGTCTACACTGTGGACATATACGTGGACATAGACTAAGAGAATGATCCGTCTACTATGTAATGTCCAGGCACATAGGGTGCCTATACACATGCAATGAGGCTGCTCCAATATGCTGTAATTGCAACACATCAGAGCAGACTCCATTACCCTGGTCAGACTCCAGTGTGTTGTGTATTAAGGTCCCCACACTGAAAAATGGCAGTGGGGGTGCTTTACCTAAAGTTCATTCAACGGATGTGGCCAGAAGGAATGGCCTGCTGAAGAATCCAGGGCCCTTGGCTCTGATGGATGTTACTATCAGCAGCAAGAGGGCAAGCAAGGGTGATCAGCCACAGTTGCTTTGCAGCTGCTTGGCTCTTCACCACTACCATCACTGTGCCAAGCATTTACTTGGGCCACACATTTGCCCTACTTCCTCTGCCATTGTCCCCACCACTACTGCGGATTCACAAAAGGATTTGATATCTCACTCAGTGTAATACATGATAGATATAGCCAATATGATAAAAGTTATGAAATGTAAATCCTTAAGTGTGAGAATATAGATGATCTTCTTAGTAAATCAGATACTCTATAATTGTTTACTGATGGTATTCATAAAACTCACACTGAAGTATCTGAAAGAGACAAAACTAAGGATATACACAAGGTCAGTGATATGACAGCCTGCTTTATCATTAAGTATCTTACAGAATAGTTACAAGAAATTTTTGAAAGATTTCAAGTCTGTCCAAACTTTTGATGCCTAGCCTACTGCTGCCATCCACACCTCATTCTTTGCCTCATTCTTGTACAGAGTTTCATTATATCTTTTCTTTTCTTTCATTTGTGGTTGCAGTTAGCTCATATTCATGATCCCAAACACTACCTTTTATCCTATCCCTAATTCCCTTCCAAAAGTAAAATGCATCGCCATATAGTATCCATATAGAAATCTAATTAGAGACATTTCACTGTTTCTATTTTAATTCAGAATGAATGGCTTGGGGATTTTTCTTGCAGAACCAATATCAAACTGTTGAGATTGTTCTTCACTAACAACAACATCATCCATCTTTAAACTATTGTTTATTAATTTAAGCTATTGCTCTTTACATTATTGTACATTATTGAAACACAATGTTGACCTTCTGACAGCATGTGATTCAGTGTAAAAACAAGTAGATGGCAGTACTGTTTCATGGTTCAAAGCTACTTTCCTTCCCATTCTGGATTTATCAGAAATCATCATTTCAATCCAGCACTACAAAGTCAAAGCATAATTATCAGCTAATGCTCCCACTCTCTTGAGTGATGCCATCAGGGTATATCCTGCAAATGAAAGGAAACTGTTAATTATAATTATATTAGACACACATGTTGTATGTTTCAGCAGTGCTGGTGTCATCTTGGTTTCATTGTTTATTATTACATAGTGAATATTAAAGTAGAAGAACAAAAGACAATAGTGATAAAACCCCTTTGTAGTATAAACAGTGTGTATCCATTTTAATAGCGTATCTGTGGATTATGGCACAATAACTAGAAAAATGTTTCAGTTTTGATTATCAGGGGTTTTTCCTATTGTATGTAAGGAAACAAAACACAAGAAAAAGAAATAAATGCAATCCCATTTTAATTAACCTATCTTTATTAAATTATAAGCAGTACTTTAGCTGAAAGGAAATCGGATAAGAATTTCATTTTTGAGGGAAGGTTTTTTTTTCCCATTTCCAACTTTGGATGACAATGAATTTACTTTGTGTAAAGTGCCATGAGTTTGAGCATGTCCCCTAAATGTCTGTAGGTACCCTTGGTGCCTAACTCCCGCTTATGTTGTTATATTCCACATTATAGCAGGGGAGGATGCAAGGGGTGGTTTCCATTCAAGTCTCAGAGGGGGTCAATCTTCTAAGTATCCAGAGGACATGTAACTCATACAGGCCAGATATTATACTTTTACTGGTATAAATGATTGGAATCTGGTCTATACCTATAACAGAAGAGAAGTTCAGCATACAAACCCAGTTTATACCCATAAGAGAACAGAAGTTTGGTGCACAGACTGATGTAAAAATGGTGGAACCCAAGCTAAGATTTGTGCCCCTCACCAAAGGGCAAGTGTAGATCAACTGATCTAAACTATGCTACTTACAGAAAACTGAGCAACTTAAATTGATTCTGCTTTGGGGGTTTTGGATGTCACAGAGTCCATTGAGATCAAATTAGCAGAGGAGCTGACAAAAGGGAGCCCTTGGTAACTATATTTACCAAGTCATGAGAGACAGACAGGGTACCAGAGGACTGGAAAATTGCTACCCTAGAGTCTATCTTTAAAAAAAGGCAAAAAGAAAGACCCAGGAAATTACAGATCATTTATCCTGACTCCTGACTGAGGGATCTTGATAGATTAGAAAGATGGACTGTTATTGAACTAAGTATTAGACTTTAAGTGATGGCACTGAAATTATGAGATGCTTGGACAAAAATAATCCATTTTCTGAAGAGAACACTTGTTTAGCACAACAGTTTGTAGCTTCAAGCATTAGGCCACAAAACAATAGAAAACTTCACCTAAGCTAAGACATAGCCAAATAAGATACAGCAAACAACACAGTTTAAGTGAAGGCACACAAACATTCTTGCATAAGACTTACGTAGTCCCAGTGACAGAGTACCTCTGCAACCAGGCATTCAGAAGCTCTTCTCAGAGAATCCGCTGATCTCCTTAGCTGGTAAAAGCAGGCCCAGAGGCCTCATCATCGCTTGAGTTTTTATAGGCAATCTGCATCCTCTTCACCCACTTTGGTGCTTTGACAATGACAGGTTTTCATGTCCCTCATACCCCATGTTTCCCACATCTCAAGATGTTCCCAGTTTTCACTGGATTTACCATGTATATAATAAAAGGTGACACTATATACAAAGTGTCTGCTGCTCACTTTGTAATGTAAATGTAACTCACCACACACACACACTTCATTGACTACAGAATCAGTCAAAAGACCCACGCTTGTTATGACTGTGCCAGGTCTTTGCCAAGAGGACTAGAGACAACAGGATAAAGTTCAGTTCTGACAGATGCAAAGTGCTACAACTAGGAAAGGGTAATAAAAAAACAAAAATACAAAATGGGTGATAACTGGCTGGATGGTAGCTTGGGAGAAAAGAATTGTATGAAAAGTTTTGGTGGACCATAGCCTCAATAATGAGTGCAGTGTGATACAGGTGCAAAAAGGCAAATGTGGTTTTGGACAGCACATATACAAATGTTAGATGTAATACACTGGAGGTGATATTGTCATTCTACTCAGCACTGATTTAGCATCTTCTAGAGTATTGGGCATAGTTCTGGGCCCTGCATTTCAAAGTCACAAAAAAGTTAGAGAGGGTCCAAAGGCAGGTGATAAAAATTATAAGGAACTTGGAAGGTAAGCCATACAAGGAGAGACTGAGATAAATAACCTTGTCCAAGAAAAGGCAGTTAAGAGCAGATGTGACTTCAGATATTTGAGGGCTGCCATAAAGAAGAGGAAGAACTTATTTTCTCGCTCCAAATAGTAGGATGGCTTGAACTTGCAGCAAAGTAGGTTCAGACTGGATATCAGAAAAAACGTCTTCACTGTTAAAACTGTGAGGCAGTAGAATAGACTGCCTAGGTAGGTTGTGGGATCTCTTTCATTTGATGTTTTCAAGAGGGGCTAGATAGGCATTGGTCAAGGATGATATAGGAGCAATATGCCTGGAGTTGTCTGTGAAGATCAACAGTTGGAAGCACCAGAAACCCCCATATAGGCATTACTTGGACGGCATGAGAAGTCAGAGCAGAGGAAAATTTGAGAGGATGATTCTTGGAAGCAGGAGAATGAAGTGGCTTGATTACGTAACAAAATGAAAGAATGGGGACAAATTTATTGAAGGTATAGACTAACAGAAAGGCAAGTTCTGGCTCTCCAGTTAGGTTATGTGGTGCATAGAGTTGTATTTTCAGACCCCAGGTGGCATACAGAGAGGAGGATGTTTGGTTTTCCTATGCTTTGGGGATTTGCTGGTTGACCTATAATCCAGGAAAGAATTCTTCTCCTTCTTGTTTCTATAGGTAGCAAGGTTTTTTCACTTCCTTCAGAAGCACTGGCTGCTGGCTGCAGCTAAGACTTAGGAGTTCTGGGAGTTAAAAACATAGGGATTTCTGACTAAAGAGTCTTTCTCCCTCTGCTCAAGGCCACACCAATCACCTGTTTTGGGATCAGTATGGAATTGTGATCAGATCAGTACGGACTGTGGGGAGTTTTTCCACTGTTTACAACACCAGGCATGGTTGTCTTTCTTGGATCTTTCAAGGATTTTTTAACAAACTTACTTCCTACCTTTGAAGTGGCAGGACATTGACACTTTGCCTTTATTCCCTGTTTTACCTGTGGCACGTTATGGTGGTTTCTGATGTTTTTGGGTATTCTGCCTAGTAGTTTTTCAAGAGGGTTGTTCATGTAGTTTTAAAAACAGATTAGACAAACATTTGCATAGGATAGTTTAGATTGGGATGATCCTGCCTTTAGCAGGAGCACACTACTTGACAACCTTTCATCCCTTCTTTTCTATAATTTTAACACCTATGCATTTGGTGAAACAAATGAAATCTATTTCTTTTCCATTACATAAATTTACTCTTAGCCTCTACTGTGGTTCTTAGCTGTATCAAACACAGGGCCCTGCCACACATTCAAATTAAAGTTAGATTAAAAAACAATTATTGGGTTGTTACACATTTTCAAGCACTAATTTTGTAACTAGTTGCCTCTTTCTATATCCAAATGAACATTTTTATGGTGTGATAATTACTTTGCAGATGTGGCTGGTCATACTTTGGACATGTGTATTCTCCAAATTCATTGTGCGATTAACCATTTAATGGCATAACAAACACAGTGTGTGGCAAGGGCTATATAAATAAATACAGATAAGGGGTTTTTTTTCTTTTGTAAGATGCCAAATCAAGAAATGGAAAAAGAAAATAAAGCATATTTTCAGTCCCATGTAGTCACTAGTGCCTTACATATTAAAGCTCTTAAGTCATTCCTGTAGAGAAGACAGTGGTTTTGTCATTGTATTGTGGACAAATTAGAGATATTGGAGACAGAGGGCAACAAAAATGGTTTGAGGGTTGGGGCACATTACTTATGAGCAGAAGCTGAGGGAACTGGGCTTATTTAGTCTAGAGAAGAGAAGACTGAGGGGGGATTTAATAGCAGCCTTCAACTACAGAAAGGCTAGTTCCAAAAAGGATGGTGCTAGACTGTTTTCAGTGGTGGCAGATGACAGAACAAGGTGCAGCAAGGGGAGTTTAAGTTAGATATTAGGAAGAATTTTCTTGCTAGGAGGCTAGTAAAACACTGGAACAGGTTACCCAGAGAAGTTGTGGAATCTCTGTCCTTGGAGGTTTTTAATACCCAACTAGACAAATCCTTGGCCAGGATATTCTTGGGGATGGTCCTGCTTTGAGCTTGGGTTTGGACTAGATGCCCTCCTGAGGTCCCTTCCAAACCTAATTTTCTAAGAATCTATGAACTCACTAGATCATCTCTCCCAACTAAATTGTTTCTCACCAGCATCCTTTCCCCAAAGTCATAACTCAAAGAAAGGAATAAGGAAAACAACTTTCAGAGCCTGGAAAAAAAAGATTGTCAGATACCAAACCTTCAGTCTCATTGTAAAGATTATTTTGCACAGGTGCAAAAGAAATGGTAGCACACCTCAACCTGTTAAATCAAAACAAGCTTTGTATATAATGAGCCTTTCAGCACCTGCAACATACTGCTGACAAGCTGACAAGCCTCATATCATTGCATAATTCCCTAAGATGCACTGCTCATTAAGGATAATGCTTTCTAGGCAATATTTTAAAAAATCCTGCATGCAATTTTGCCAGGGCAAGAATTTAAGAAATTTACTTTTAAAAAACTGTAGTGCCTTTTTACTTTAAGCTTCTAAAAATGAAATTGATGAGATTCCTTAAGCTACCCTGACACCACCTGGACGGAAATACATCAGAACTTTTTGGCTTTCCACTCCATGGCAGAGGACCTAGAAACTTTAGGTGGAACCAAGGCTATCTGGGTTTCCAAGACTGCCAGGTTCCCAATTCTGCAGCAGCCTGCCTGGTGGGCTGCTATGGAGAGAGCTGAACCAACAGGAAACAAAGAAGGTTTTCATTAGATGGTTCAATGACATAACATATTACTTTGGAACATCTCAGTTTGGTCAAATCTGTATTTTCCAATGGAAAAGTGTTTTGGTGTGAAATTTCTGACCAACTATTTTGGATTCAGATCAACAGGGTGTATTCTTGGAGTGGTGGGGAGTGGGGGCAGTGCTTTAATTAGAGATCATTAAACGAGCTTTAGTTCAAGTGCCCCTGCTGCCATTTTTCAACATGGGGACGATGATACCTGTGATGCTGGAGTCTACTGGAGCTTCGTAATTACCACACTCCAGCAGACTCAATTAATTAAGTCTGCTCTGATGTGCTGCAATTACATCACATTGCAGCAGCCTCTCTACACATTTATAGGTGCCCTTAATGTGCAGTAGCAACAGTGCTTTAATGAATGTGTAGATGCACCCACAGAGAACAAATGTAACCATTATATTCTCTTCATTTTAATGCTTCAAAGGGTCATTTGAAACCAAGCTGTTAAATGAATTCACTTAACCTGAATCCAGAATTAAGAAAGGCATTGACATCTTGCTAATTTGTAAATTTCCAGATACCAAAAACCTCACAGAAAATCTTCTAGAACTGCCAAATGAATTGTTGATGAATTTTTCCCAGTTTCTAGAGAGACTTTGTCATCTAGGGAGACTTCAGCAACTGTTTTCTGTTTCCCCAACTGTAATTTTGGACACCTCTATGTGCTATCAGATGCATTTTTTAAATGATATGAGGGCCTTCCCCCATCTAAGATGAAAAGCAACCTTTTAAAGCTAGAGCTGAACTCAGGCAGCCTGATGGATGACATTGAACAACCCTGCCCTAACAATCTGCAACACAGTTTCCCATTAAACATACCATTTCAGTAATCCATTCTCAGATCTGGTCTCCCGTTAGTGTCGGGATTCAGTTCTGAGTTTCTATTTGAATATTCAAAGCTGCCCCATAGGGTGGCCCTAGCAACTAAGCTATCTTCTTTTACATCGAGGATAACTTTATGTTACTGATACAATAGAAGTAGTTTTTTTAGCATGAAAAAGAGCTTTCACTTAAAAATCACTTTAGGTGAGGTTAAGAGGGGACAACAGAACCTACCTAGTTTCAGAACAAAATACGAAGTTCATTCTTTTAAATTAGTTTCCCTTGATAAGATCATACATCCAACAATGGATGCTCAAAATCACCTCCCCCCCGCAACATAAATACACTTAAAATTAATCAAGTTATTTCTTCTATAAAACATGAAGAAACCAAAAAAGGCCAAGTGCCAGTGTTGTTTCCACTACTAAATAGTAAATTGTTGCTCAGACATTAGATTAAAGCTGGAGGGAGGAAAGGGGAGTTGGACAGATGAACTTAAAAAGAAAAAAGCAAAAGAAAAGATAAAGTGAAGAAGCGACTGACAAGGATGCCAGGTTCAGAACAGCAATCAGCTGAAGGGCATGGCATATATATACTTTGGAAACAACAAGGTAGCCATTTGTTCAATACAGATATGAATTTTGTCCAGAAAATTCCTCTACGGTCTTTAAATATCCAAGGGGAAAATCAAGACGAAAAATGAAAACCTGGTATAGGTTGGAAGTCAGTGGAATTATATCTGGAAAAAATTTCTACAGCCTGTTGAAACTATTCAACAAAAATATTTTCCTGCTGAAAAATGTGGCTTAATTAGAAACATTTTTTCCCCACAGAGCAGTGTTATTTTAATTAATTTTGTTATTGTCCATTTTTCAAATTCAAATTTTTATTTCATTTTGGTTAAAAAAGTTAAAATGTTAAGATTTAGTTCCCTTTTTTTCCTTTACCCCCTAATGCTTCTCCCTAACTCTTCTACTGTTTAGTATCCAAAAGTTGATCATATGTTGAATTGCCTTTTTTCCTTTGGCTTCTCTGGATCTTGAATTGCTTCAATTTGAATCATAATGGAATTAAAATTTTGAATCAAATAAAAGTGATAATTTAATTTTATTATGATTTTTTTCTTGCAAAAATAAAGCAGTAAAAATGTTAATCAACATTTTTATTTGATTTTTTTCATGGTAAAAGTATTTTTGATTAAATCTTGTCGTATGGATAAATGATTATTTGAATTTAAGAGTCCACATTAATGAACTACCTTAATGGATTAAGGGAAGAGATCTAATGTTTCTGATCACTAGTCCAAAGATATTTTCCCCATACTAATATACATAACTAGCTGGAAATAAAAGTTTTTAATAAAAATGTTGATTGGTCAAATATAAACCTATATACACAAATGGCTTTTTTCAATATATTTGGCTGAAAGTATTTTTTAAAACAATGGCATATTATACATTATTATATTTAAGAACATAAACATTAGGATAAGATTGTTTAAATATTTATTAAAGGAGAGGCCTCAACTTAGTTTCCTCCCTTTGTCTGTGTACCGTAAAGTGTAGACCATAGAGTCTTGCTCACACTTGCATGTACATTCTCGGTCTCTTTGGTCTCAGCACATGTTAAATACATGCCATGATTAATGTGGTATATATGCCATAAATGGCAAGGTTAGGACCTGTGCACCCAATTTACGGCACCATCCAATGAAAAAAAAACCCACAGCCATAAAGTAAAAATGTTCCACATAAAATTTTATATGGAACATTTTTATGGTTGATTTCTAGAGACACCTTAAAGTGAAAGTGTGGCATGTTCATTCATGGGGCTGTTTAGGGCAGATACCCAAGAATGCACAGTAAATTCAGGTGGATTAAGCTTGGACTGGGAATGCATTGACACTGCACCTACAATGACAGACTGGGGGTGGCCTGGGGCCCAGGGCAGGTACTATCCAGTCCACTTAGCCCACTCCTTCTCCTCCATGGGGCCGGGGCCAGCAGGGCTTGCGTGTGGAGCTGACCTAGCTGTGGCCAGCATTCGCTCAGGGGCTGCATTGCAGCAGGGTTAGCAGCAGGAGGCAGCCCAGGAAGGGGACCAGACTACTGGGGGACCATGCTCAAGAACAGGGGGAGGGGATCCTGGCCAAGGCAGGTAGTGCTGCATCTTCTTCCAAGCCTGCTGGGGGCCCTGATGCTGTGCCACAGGCAGCTTCCAGGGCCCAGGTGGGCCCAGGGCTGGGGGCTGAGCATTGAGCAGCACAAAGCTGACTGCCAGGGCCAGGATGGTGTTGAGGACCCAGCAGTCCTCTTCCATTGCTTCTTCCTGAACTGGCTTCCACCTCCCTGTATACTGGAAGGGGGGGAAATTCAGGTGAGCAGGGGGGAGCTTGGCCAAGCAGGGCAGGGAAGGGAGGAGAAGGAAGGAAAGGGAGAGCCTCCACCCCTGCATGTGGAGCTGCAGGCATACAGCCTGAGAGAAGGTGGGTGAGCTGGCATGGACACAGGGGCAGTGGACGAGCATGGCAGGTGGACAAGCATAGCAGGTGCTCACGGCAGTCAGACTTGGTCCTTGCCTGTGGTGCTTGTGTTGAGCTGCTTGTGGTATCTCGGGGCACAGAGGCACAGCATCTGGTCCTCCAGGCAGTGGACCCCTCTGAGGAGGACATAGAGGTACTTGCTGCTGAAGCCATCCCTGGCCAGCTCTCCTGGCTTGGGGTACCCTGCCACAATTGATGGGGCAGGTGGTGCACAAGCTTCCAGGTGAGGCAATCATTGGAGAGCATGCTGGGACCTGGAACTGGTGCCCTGAGGGGGCCCTCCTCTGGTAAGTCCTCCTTGCTGGGCTGTGGTGCAGGCTCTGGCAGCCTGCCCATGCTGGAGTACACATGATGCTAGGGTCCCTTGGGCCCAGGATTTGATTCAGCTGCCATAAAAAGACATGGACCTCCAGGCAGCCCCAGAGCAATGATTGTGGTCCATAACTTGGACCTACTGGGTCCAAGTGCTGCCTTGGGAGCTTCCCCATGCTCACTGGGCTCACAGCACCTAGACAGCACTTTCTGCCAGAGTGCTGGTTGCCTTGGTCCTGCATATGGTCCAACATCACAGCGTAGATGTGGGCATTTGCCACAGCAGCCCAGCCAAATTGGCACTAGATCTCCATGTCACCTCCAATCGCAATGAGGTCTGGGGTATCCTACTTCATCCTGTTGGCCCAGGCCACTGTCTCTGGCATTGGGGAGGCTGGCAAGGCAGCTGCTGCCAGAGGCCTCGAGGGGTCAGACTAGAGCAGTGTGTGCCAGTGTTGTATGCCACATGCCTGCTGGACTGAGGCCCAGGAGGCAACTCTGAACCTGAGTTTTGAAGGGCAGACCTGGGGTCTGGGGCTGCAGAGCCTAGCACATATCCACACTGGTGAGGCACAGAACCCATGGGCCAGGTGGGTGGTGGCATGGGCCACAGAGTGGAAAACCTGGGTCTGTGAGGCTGCTGAAGCAGGCACATGCCCACACAGGGGTGTCACAGTGCTCAGGGGGCAGATAGAAGCTAGCACAGGCCCTGGGGGTCAGGCCAGGGGTCTGTAGATCAGCTTGGGGCAGTTAACAAGCTCTCCTTGCCACATGGATGGGGAAGCTGACAGCCACATAGCTCTGCCTCAAGCAGAAGGCTGGCCTCTGCTCTGCTGGTGTGGCTGACTGGATGCGCTCTGCACCCAACATCAGTGTCTACATGTGCACTACTGTGAATTAGATAATGCACCATTTATCTGGCACAATTATGTGCTGGTACGAGCAAACAACTCATTAGACTAATTTAATCCTCAGTAAATGTTATGCATGTGTAGATGTTGAAGTTTTACTGTGCATTAGATTAGTCTATTGTGCAGTAAAGTATCTTATGTAGATGTGCCCAATCATTGGATTAACAGAATCAGGCCAAGGAGCCCAGAGCTGCCCCAGGGCTGGTGACAACCATCAGATAATGGTCAGAAGTGGCCCCCAAGGCCAGGGCTGGGGCCACACAATGCAGGCCTCTTCTCCCCCACCTCCTGGCTGACCCAACCGAGAGCCACACAGCTCTCAGCCCTGGTTCCTGCCTGCCTCCATCAGCTGGGCTGGGAAGCAGGGGAGAGGGGAAGGAGCAGAAACCCCTACCACATGGGCCCATCCTCACCACCCTCAGACCTGAACCAGCAAAACTGGGGGGGGAATGGCATACAGCAGGGGCCTCCACTCCCCTACCTCCCCCTCTCCCCACTTCTGGCTCAGCTGACAGGGGCAGGCAGGATCCAGGACTGGGAACTGCAAAGCCATCAGCCTGGCTGGGCAGCAAGAGGGGGAAGTGGAACCCCAAAAAAGGGAACCTGGGATGCTGTCAGACTGTTACCTAACTTGAGTTGGGAGGGGATCTGGTCCAGAAGTTTAATAGATTGGTCTAACCTAAATCAGTGAAGCCTGATACTACATCTATCGAGGTCTATCTCAGACTGGGTTCTGCCATTTTTAAACTGATCTCTGTGCACTGAACTTTTGTTCAATTACAGATGTAGACCCATTTCTGAGCACTTATACCAATATAAGTATAGAGAAAAGATAGAAGTGATAACATTCACTCAGTTTGGCCACAGAAAGCAGTTTATAGCCATGACTAAACAAACACAAGCACATAGCTGCAGACAACTTGAAAAATGGCTGATCAGGTGACATTCTGGGTTTTTTTCAGCACCTCTGGAGGGTGGGGTGGGTGAATTACAGCCCAATTCACCCACCCCACTCTCCAGTGCTGGCTGAGGAACCCCTACAATGAGATCCCTGTGCTTCTTTTCCCCACTCCCATTCTGAAAACTTTGCAGCCTCAAAGGAAACAGGGGCCATTGTTAGGGGAAACCAGGTGTAGGCTGGCAGCCAGTGAACTTCTGCTTGTTCCAGAAGATTACTGTAATGCAGAACTCTTCCTGCAAAGCATTTTCAGTTACAGTGGAGAGCGTGACTTCTGTCTGTACCTAGCCTGTATTACACACCTCTTTCCTTGAAGTTTCCTAGTGATTAACCTAAGTAGCTCCCTGATCAAATCTCCTGTATTTATGAGTCTTATTCTTACATGCCAAACTGTCCTCTTATATTTCGGGTGGAACCTAGGTAATGTTAATTCTACTAGGCAGCTAGGCACACAAAAGTCAGGTGCTGCATTGCTGAACACCTCAGTGTCCAACCCACTTTTGTGGATCTAGTTCTGTAAAAATAAATAAAACAAAGATAAAGTCTTATAAGGCCAGGAAAAAAGTTGAACAGAAATTACATTCTGAAAGAGATTTCAAATGCCTCTCTTCCTCTCTTCTGACCATGGGCGACTGGTGCATCCCAAGTCGGGGAGGAGGAGGGGTGTCACCAGATCACTGGCCCCCAGTGGCCAATTGGCAACCGGCAGGGGGTGGTCTCCCAGTGGCTGATTGCCAAGCCAGCAGTGAAACTTCTGCCAGCACTTCTGGTTTTGCTGCCAGGGTTTCTCTTGGATGGCGGGGCACACCTGCGCTTCTCTTGCCACAGGGGTGGCACACTGGTGCTTCTTCTGGTGCCCCAATTCTGGCAGCCAATCTCAGCGGGTGCACATGCACCTGCATGCAGCCCCTAAGCATCACCTATGCTTCTGATTGGTCAAACCAGTCACCTAAGCATGTAATAGTGTTGAAAACTCCTTTCTAGTTAGGTGGCATTACAATCATAAACAAAAATATAGATGCCAAACAATTGTGAAATCTGCTGTCCTTAGGGCTTTCTTTCCCCCATAGGAATCTTCACCTGTTTTTCGTTCTCTCACACACTTTCTCACTGTGGTTCCTGATTTATCCACCAGCTGCTCTAGATCATCAGGAATGGCTCAGCCTCCCCAGCCCAAAATGCTGTTTCTGCTGTGGGAAATCTCATGGCACCCTGAATACATGTGTATTAAACAATTAGGTTGTCCTTTGTTCCCATATATTTATTTCAATATAAAATCATAATAACAAACTAAATGAAGACAGGATGGAGTTAGAAGCAAAACTCGCTTTGGTACTCTTAAGAAGCCAAGGTTTTAAGAAGGCAAGGTTTTTATCTTCTGTTAATTACTATCCTGTTAATTTACACAGCCCTTCCCCCTTCATCTGATCAGCTGGATGATTTAATTTAGGAGTGAAAAAAATCTATTTGGGTGCTGCTTTGTTCTCCAGATTGTATTTTTCAATGCAAAATTAAACTAACCCACTGAAGAGGCTATTGGATGAGTGCCGGCAGTCAAGCAAATGCAGAAGCAGTTGAAAGGCTGGGGGTATTTTATCCTTCCATTTGAAGCACTAAAGTACTTGTCAAGACAAGATGAAGCTGCTGAGATGGGAGAAACAAGTGAAGGAGGCATCACATGCAAGAAATTAGGTGTTAGAGAATTCAGATAAAAATTACCTCACAAGATAAGGTATAAGAATAGGGGAAATGTTGTTGTTATATGCAAGTCCCTAGACACTACCCTTCATAGGATATGAATATTTTTATACTATTAATATTTTGATTCTTTATCAATTTTTCCCCCAATGCTTTTGGGACTATGAAATAACAACAGAGAACGCAAGCAAGATAGGAGAGACTGCAACCTAATTTTGAAATTTTGCTCTAATTTAAAAACAAAACCTTATTTCCTGCAATCCTTATAGAATACTCCCAGCTCATCCAAAGGGCAAGATTCCATGTATGTCTCCCTCTCACGCAGAAGAGGTATGAGGCAAATACTACCATATTAGCCTTTGTAGCCTTAGGCAAAATTAAGAGCCAGTCCTCATCCCAGCTATATGAATGGGCAAAAACCCTGGCAGAAGAAATTCTCTCTTCAGAAGGCATATGATTGTTTGGAAAAGGTTAAATAGCTTTTAGATAGCCTCACATACAGGAGGAAAGGATATTCTGTCACACTGGCTAGGGACAGAAATTACATACAAGCCAATATAAGTGATTAGAATCTGATTAAAATCTGTAACACAACAGAAGTTGAGGACACATAAACCACTTTCAAAATGGTTGAAACTGGTTTAAGATAAACCTGGAATTAGTGTCAGACTTAATTGATTTAGGTTAAATTGGTTTATTGAACTTCTGTCCCAGATCCCCTCCAGATTCTAGTTAACTCACAGTCCCCCAGCATGCCAGGATGCTTTGCACCTCCCCCATAACTTCCCCCCACCCCTCACAGAGTGGACAGGCTAGCATTGGTCCAAGCTGTCTGCTCCAGGTGAGCAGGATGACATGCTCTAGCACCCCCGTCTTCTATCCTGAGCCACTTCAGGCATGTGGCTGCATTTTGGGAATCAAAAGTGAATGTCTGTTCACTTGCTTATTGGTTAGATCTATGCAGTTTAGACTAACGTGCAGATTCCAATGATTCAGCCTCAGGTTTTTTGACCATCTACACTTAGCCACTGTTTTCATGATCTCTTCTTTGTGCCATGTACATTTGAACTCTTTCTTTTACAGGTGCATGCACTCCCTTTCATGCATTGTATAACACCACACCCAGTGAAGTCAGCAGGTGGGGCTGAATTTACTCTGCATTTCATAAGGCCAGTTCTTATGCACATATATGGCTTTAAGCATACAACTAATTTGATTCATTAAACAGACATCATATTACTCATTGGCTTAACATTACCCGTGCATTTAAGTGCTTTGTTGAATCAGAACCAAATATTCCTTAAACTTTCTTGGAAAGCTGTATATAGAAGCATACATAGAAGCAAAAGAATTAAATGAATGCCAAGTGTAGGTTCATGGAATTCAAGGACCTGCCTGAATAAGTTGGTATTTGCCTTGCCACTGTCAAAAGACCTCTTTAAATAGTTCTTCTTACCCTTCTGTTCCGTTTTGGAAGAGGTCACTGCCCAGCAAGGAAGTTTTCTTATCCCCAAACATGTAGGTACTTGCTCTTTTGTAAAATATAATGGGTATTTGATACTTGTCACTTTGTTTGCCTGTAGCTAAATATTTTATTTCTCTGCAGCTTTTCCTAGAATCATAGAAAATTAGGGTTGGAAGGGACTTCAGAAGATCATCTAGTCCAACCTCCTGCTCAAAGCAGGACCATCCCCATCTAGTTCATCCCAACCAAGGCTTTGTCTTGCTGGGTCTTAAAAACCTTCAAGGGGTGACCTGGAGGTAAACCTCATTTCTCTGAGTAACCTGTTACAGTGTTCTACTAGCCTTCTAGTGAGAAAATTCTTCCTAATATATAACCTAAACTTCCCTTGCTGCAACTTGAGACCATTGCGCCTTGTTTTAGCATCTGCTGCCACTGAGAACAGTCTAACTCCATCCTCTTTGGACTTCCCCCCACACCCCTTCAGGTAGTTGAAGGCTGCTATTAAATCCATTCTCAGCAGGGATCCTGGTTTTCTCTTATTTAAAAAATCCCCAATTTTCAGTTAAAAAGTAACCCCAAATTCACATTTTCCATGATTAAAATGAAACCTGGCTCTCTCTCTATATATATATGTGTGTGTATGTGTGTGTATTAGTGGTGTTTCATTTCAATCATGAAAAAATGTGGATTTGGGGTTACTTTTTTAGATCAAAAATTGGGGATTTTTTTAAATCAACGAAAACCAGGATCCTTACTTCTCAATATTCTCTTCTCTATACTAAATAAGCCGAGTTCCTTCAGCCTCTCCTCGTAAGTCACGTGCCCTTGCCCCTGAACAATTTCTGTTGGCTTCCACTGGACTGTCTCTGATTTGTCTACACCTGTTCTGTAGTTGGGAACGCAAAAACTAAACACAGTACTGCAGATGTGGCATCACCAGTGCTGAATAGAGCAGAATAACCACTTCTCTTGACCTGCTGGCAACGCAATGCAGCCCAGTGTGCTGTTAGCTTTCTTGGCAACAAGGGCACACTGTTGGCTTATATTCAGCTTATGGTCCACTGTAACCCGCAGGTCCTTTTCTGCAGAGCTGCAGCCCAGTCAGCCAGCCCCCAGCCTGTACTGATTCATGGGATTCTTCCGTCCCCAGTGTAGGCCTTTTCACTTGTCCTTGTTGAAACTCATGAGAATTCTTTTGGATTTGGAAAGAGAATGGGCAATGTACCAGAAGGAGGATGATAGAAATTTGAGGATTTCCTGTTTATTTAAGAACAGAGATGGATGCTTAGCAACATACATCACTTATTAGCTCCTTGAGAAGTGTGCAATATCTAATTGATTGTCATTTATAGAGATCCAGATACATACCATAAAGTCCTCAGTTAGCTCACTCATTCTATGAAAATTAAACACCTATTTACAAGTGCAGTGTGCCCAGCTCTTAATTTTTTTCATAACACCAGGTTAGGTTTCAAGTGAAGAACTCACTATTTATCACAAAAAGTAATAGGCTTATAAATTCATTAATTCTAGATAGGACTTTTTTTCTTCTTCTAGCAAGCTAATAAACAAAATTTTCAGTTACTTTCCTGTCTTTCTTTAAGAAGATAGGAGGAAGCTGGTTCCATTACATTTCTTCGCAGTCTAATCCCTTGCTGTTACGAGAAGTGGAAAATGCAATTAAATGCACTTCTGAAACCTTTCCCCAGAGTGCTATTTACAATATTGCCTGCATTAAGCAGCCCATGTAAAGGTGATGCATCCACTTTTCTACACATCTGGTAGCTTCAAGAAACTTCAGAAAACTATTTTCAGAGTCAAAGGCAGCTGCATTTTTTAAAAGGCCGCTATTTACTATATTTTTACAAACATGAGTTAGGATATTATCTGAGTGGTAATTTACACGGTTCATTGGTTTTGCAATGGGGCCCTTGAACACAGCAGCGTGAGGCATCCCTTTCCTATTGTCCTCCTTCCTCCCTTCTAATAGGGCTGTCATCCTTCTGAGGAAGTAGGATGTGGTTATGAGTACTCCCTGTGGCAGAAAGCCATCTCTGTTTCTCCCCAAAATCTCTGCTTTGTGATAAGTTGGTTGGGATGGGCCCTGCAGAGGGTACACACTTTACCCTATCTCTTTAGGTAACCTGAGCTGCATATGCTCCTGAGGGAGGGGGGAAACCTGCTCCCTCTGCCTACATGACTGGTATCACATACCTGATTGAGGGGCTTGGGCACCCTGGTGGGGTAGAGACTGCTAGTCTCCCCAGCAACCAGTGATGCATTTCAAATTGCTTGGCTGACAGCCAACAGGTGCTGGCCTCCATTGAACCAGGTAAATGAGGTCATAAGGGCTATATAAGTGAAGGACTGCCCAGGAGGAAGGGCCAGCAGTCATGAGGAAAACTCAGAGAGAGAGAGAGGAGCTGGACCATCTGAAACTTGCTTTCTCTCTCAAAACTCATGATCAAGGAACTGCTTGCCTCCAGAGGGAATCTCCACCTGCCTCTAGATGATACTTGTAAGCTACCTGAGATCTAGCCACGCTGTTTGCTCTATGGGATTTCTCTGATACTACTCAACTCTGTACCCTATTCCAACCCCACTCTTTGTAACCAGTAAAGTTCTCCTTTGTACCTAGCATGGGAGACATATTGGGAGTGGGTCTAGATTATGCCTTGGAGTCCCCTTGGTTTGGCTGACTAAGGGAGACCACTACTTGTGCTTCTGACTGGGGGAAGCACCCCAAGTTCTTAAAGTGAGTCAAGTACCCTCGAGGGCTACTAGGCCTGTTTCCCAGGTGGTGCAGAGCCAGAATCATGCCCATCCCTGGGTGGTGGCAGCTGTACCCTCAGGCTAGCAGGTATACTCCAGAAAGAGGGGTCAGCCAGATGTGAGGCACCCCCAGGGAGGCACTTGGAGCCTGAAAGGTGGTCGGGTGCAGCGAGGTAGGTGGTTCAATGCAGGAGCACCCCCTACTGGCCTGCCACACACACCCTATTGTCAATGTATACATTTATTCAGATAACTAAGATAATACTAATGTCATATATGCCAAGCATATTTTTTCTTATACACACTATCTGGATGTGTAATATTACAGCTTACAACCCCAATTCATATAAATAGTTGCCCTTATTATGCTATGCATATTAGTAAGGGGTACCGGACAAAGAATAGTCTCTGAAACCAAGATCTCCAAATGTTGGGGTGATCAAACTGACACACAGAGATTTGATTTTCAGAAAGTAGATGCTCACTATTTTGTGAAAAATCCACCTTCTTTGAAGTATCTTGTTTTACACTCCCCCAGACACTGAGGAATCTAAAATCACAACTCACTTTTGAAAATTTTCGGTTACTAATGGAATAAAAATGTCCTGAATATGGAGTTAGGTATATCATGGAGCTTAATATCAGTTGCTCTTGTAACTTTCATAACACATGATGGGATTCAGCAAGATCGATAATAAAAGTTATAAGGAGCCAATAAAGGAAAAAAATGTAATAAGACATGTTAGGGGCTCGAAGGAACCTCTTGAGGTCATCAAGACCAGCCCCCCTGCACTTGGGAAAGAGAGACTGCTGGGGTCAGATGACCCCAGCAAGGTGAGTGTCCAGGTATTTTTTGAAGATATCCAGCGTAAGTGATTGTACCACTTATGGGAAGAGTCTATTCTAGACCCTGGACACTCAAGTTGTAAAGAATTTTTTCCTCATGTCTAATCTAAAATAGCCTTCTAGCAATTTATGACCATTAGTCCTAGTCTTCCTCTGGGGAGCTCTGGTGAATAGACAGTCTCACGGTCCCCTGATATGTGTCCTTTATATATATTCAAAAGCACTGACATTAGATATTATACATGTAAGCATCTTAGGGAGAACATCTGTTACATTATTTTTTGTATCATGAAGGGAAGGCTTTGTCAGGCAAAACAACTTACCATAGTTCACACTGTAAGTTTAGAATGAATGCATTTTTTTCAATCATAAAAGAAGGATGATGTCTTAAACATTAATTATGTGTTTATCCTGAAATGCTAACTCTTCCATTTTGGCTTGATTTTTTTCTAGGACTCTTTGATTCTTTTTGTGCGGTTGAGTGGTTGATGTCATGTTTCCTAACTTGATACTGTATCTAGAGAAAGTTTGGGAATTCAGAGTTAAATATGCTATAAACTCCATGTGCCACTAGTCCTAGGGTAAACATGACCTGAATGTTTGATGTCGTCTTTTCATAGTAGCTGATTACTTCTCAGAAGAGTTTAATTATAAGGCATAACCACAGGATGTAGATCAGTGCTCCTGGCACATTACATTCCTTCTAATACAAGCCTGAACTGATTAATATATTTTAAAATTTTAAATAAGGTCAAGCTGTACTCATCCAGCATCTTATAAGGATTCCATGGAGACTGTTAGTAGTCACTCATTTTTCTTATAGTATTGAAATACTTTTGCCCAGTCTCTCACTCATGTTATCGCTTCCTGTTTAGTCATGAAGCTTGTTGAGGCTAATCATTAGGTTGCCAAGCAACTTGTATAGTCCACCTGATAGACCATTTTATTGATTCAGGGTTACAGAGGATATTTAATCCCTTGCTGTTACAAGAAGTGGAAAAAGCTATTAAATGCACTTCTGAAACCTTCTCTATCCTCTAGGAGGGAGGCGGGGGATTTTTAAAACATGGTCAGATAGAGTAAAGTTCCTGATCTAGTAGTAGGTAGATATTAGATAATGGAAAATCAAACCATATAAAGTTTGACCTGAAGGCATAGGTGAGTACAAAATCTCTGGCTGGGAATAATTGGGTCTAGTGTAATCATTCCCCTCCCTACACAGTCTACCATGTCCTCTGAGACATGGTATAACAGGAGGTTAGGAAGAGCAATAAAGACGAAAGCACCTTTTGTGAAGCCTCTGGGTTTTTTTCTTTACAATATCACAGTCTCAAAATGTTCCATATTATAACTGTGGAAGACTATTTTGGTGGGGTCTTGTGAAACCAAAGTAAAAGTAGATTAGAAAACAGTGTCACAGCATATTGAAATTTAGATTCTTTTTGCCTGCTCTTCTGTTTCAGTTATTGTTGGCCATTGTTTCCCTTTATAAATAGGGAGAAAAAAGAGATTAAAAAAGATGAAAGAAAGCTGCATTATTTTAGGTTACTGTAAGTCTAAGATGGTAGGAAGAAAGAATGTTTAGGGGATAGAAAATGAATGTACAGAGGGGTCAACACCTTCCTGGCCTTTGATGAAAGCTTTGCAATATACTGTAGTTCAATTCCCTTCTAATTGCTATAGGGTGTCTTTATCATTAAACCCAAAGCCAAGCAAGTAAACAACCCACCAGTGCGAAGGCTGCAATTCAACGCCACTAGGAATTCAGTCCTATGTCTCTGCAATTATCTCCACCACTAAAAATTCTGAAGAGAATGTCTTATGAATCAGAGTTGCTAGGATGAGAAGGAAGTGGGCCTTGCAGTTTATACCTTATCTGACTGGGATCAGTTTATTTCCTTTGTTGGTAATTTTTGCTTCCATACTGCAGAAGTGTGGCTTTGGTTCTGTTTTGGTTTAAATTTTTACAACATTTATATTTTATATTTTTGTGTTCTGCTTTGTGTGTATGTGTTGTTTGTTTGTTTGTTTATGGGTTTCTTTTGGTCACTGGGTAGAACAATGATGTTGGTCTGTAGATCATGGGTTGCTGGAAATATCTAAAAATTCTTGTCAACAGGAACTTTTTTTTAACGATGATTGATTTAATCTGTCTCTGCCAAGAAAAGCAAACGTAAAAATGGTTCACTAAGGTCATCTTCAGTAAATGGTTACAAAGACTGGTATTTTTAGGAGCAGCGGGTTTTGTAGAAAGATACTGTGCCTCAAGGTACTTTCTCCATTTACAAGGTACAGTCTCATTGGCCCTGAAAATATATTGGGACTAGTATGTGCTTAGACACATGCAACATGTGTATAAGTCTTCATAGATTTACAACCCCACAATACCTATAAGATGATTCCTGATTTCAGTGATATGTGTGTCAATCTGGTAGTAATTTCTATACCTATGGCCCATGACATGTTCACTTAAAGGTGTGATGAGGTCTGATTCCTGACGTTCATGGCAGGAAGAGTGATTGAGGGATCAGGAACAGTTCCCAATCATGCCATATTGTCGGTACAGAGGGAACCCAGGATCATGATCTCAGGTTTGATGCTCTACAATCAGCTGATCATCAGCTGGCTCTGGGGACCCACAGGGTCCCTGTAGTCCCTGGAGCTGGCCAACAATCAGCTGACAGCTGGATGATCAGGACTGCCCTGGGGCTTGAGCAGTTCCTGCATGGCATGCCACACACAGTTACAGTGCCATACAAACCAACCACAAAGATATTACACATTTCTCAAGTAATATCCTTGTGGCTAGTTTGTGATTTTATACCACCATAATTGTATAAATGTGTGGCCAGTTGTTATTTGTGGAGCAATTAACACCCTAATCATACCAGAAACTTAACATGTGCCAGTGGCCTATTTACTTACCCTTAATAAGTCAAACTGAAGCAAGCCCTGCTTACATTAGTACTGCCTGCCTATATTCAGAATTTAGCCAGTGAACCCTTTTTTTTTTTTAATTAAAAATGATCTTTCTAAAAAAATCCTTTAACATTTCAGAGACTTTTTCCTCAGCTCAAATGTGCACAAGGCAGTAAAGTAGGAACTTAGAATCTTAGGGCATGTGTAGATGAAACGGGGCCCCAAAATTGAAGTGGTGGGTTTTAAAAAACACCGCTTCAATTTAGGGCTGATTAAACCCCCTTGTCATACACACACCCTGCTGACCTACCTGCCTTTCTGGCGGGGAGGGGAGGGTAAGCTGCCAGTGGGCAGAGTGGTCCCTGAGCTGCAGATGGGGCTGGTGCTTCCCTCTGCGGCAGCTGCAGACCCCCACCGGGTGGCACCCACCCAAAGGCACCCAGCTCATGCAGTCCCAAGGGGCACCACAGCTGCAGAGAGAAGCACCAGGCCCCCATGCAGCTCAGGCAGGCAGGAAGGCTCCGGGGTGGGGTGGGGGGGAGATCATGCTTGCTGCTTTTCATGGGCAGAGCTTCTTTCCCAGGCTGCCTGCAGGACTGACTGCAGAGTCGTGGAACTGCATGGAGCCTGGTGATTTGCTCCGCGACTTTAATGGCAGCAAACTAAAACTCCTTGAAGGAGTTTTAGTTTGCTGCACCCCCAGTCATTTAAGGGGCATTATGCTGCCACATTTCCTACAGTGGCTGGAATTAATGCACAATACTGTACACTGTCAAAGCGTGCACCAACACCATTAAAGCAGTGCAAAAGCATTAAACCCGCTTTAAAGTGCTGTGCACACACACCTCTCGTTGCATCTACACACGGCTATAGCTTTAAACTAGCTAGCTCAGGTACCAGTAATAGTCCAGATGCAGCAGCACAGAACTCATCCGGAGCTGTAAAACCTGCCAAAGAAGCTTTGTAAATACTTAGGCAGTTAGTGCACTTGGGCACTAAGTACAGCACAGCTGTGGCTAGACCAGCTAATTTAAAGCTATTTACGCTACACTGGAGTCACAGTCAAGCAGGCATACTGGGTTTTATAACAATATTTCCACTGTAAACCCTTCCATTTCTTGTTTTCTCTATTCAGGTTTTCTTTCCATCTCTCTCCCTCTTTCCCCCTTCCTTCGCTTTAAACTCTTCATCTTCCATTTTTTCATCTTCTTTCCTTTCTTCCCAGAAAACACTTTCTTTTTTACTCTCCTGTGCTTCATCTTATCTTCCTCATCTGAGTGTGTTCATACGCTGCTGTCCATCCTCCACAGAGGCTCCTAAACTGACAGTATTATTGCCAGGTGATAGAAAATTGAGGAGTGATGTGAAAAATACAGAATCTATTATTTTATACTGCCCGTGATTTTTCCAGTGACCTTGACTACAGCTCTGACTAGCAAAAATACAGCAATTACCCACACAGATGTCTTTATAGAACCAGGTTTTCTGGGTCTCTATAATATATTATTTTCTCAGCTGGCCTATCATATAGCTTCCTAAAGTAAGATAATATCTATCTGGTGTGCAGGCTAATACTCTTGGGCAACATGGGTATATTACTTAAGATGAACTAGTTAATTTGCACTGTCATACTGCATTAGCTCCAGAGGGGCGTCAAAAGTTCAGAAGCAACTTCCTATTTCAACTGTTTTCTTGGTAACTAGTTGCCAGCAACCATTTGAACTTTCTGTTATTAACAATTCATGGGTCAGAATCTAGTCTAGTTACTAAAGTAAAAGAAATCTGAAACCTACATCTTAAAACTTTCCTGAAAATATATTTTAATGAGAATCAGAATATTATAAATATACATTGTAGAGGTATAGGTATGGCAGCTAATTGATTAGTAAGGAAGAGGGGATGAAAAGGGGGAAAGGGAGGATGAGAGAGTGAGAGAAAGCTGGAGAGTGAGACCTATAAAAGAAAGAAAATTAATTTTTAAAAAAGGTTTCATTTAAATTAACTTTCCATGTTTACATATATTTGTCACTATACCAGATATTAATCTAAATTCATGTATTATGGACTGGATCTAATGAAGAATGTTGGTGTCTAAAATATGGAAATGTGAAATGCAGGAATCTAGGTCCCAAAATTGCAATCCCCTGCCCCTCCCCGCCGCAAAGCTGTAGTTAGATGCATGCATCTTCCATAGATACTTAAGTTCTCTAGATAGCTGGAGAACATTATGTATGCCTATGGAAGTTTCATGGTTGATGGTGACAGATCACCCACCACTCTCCTCACTACTTCGGATCAAATCCCTTAATGCTCAACTGCCACACCTTGATGTTGAAGGAAAGAAGAAATAAAGAGAGGAGAGGTATTTGCTTATCATTAGTGAGATGGGTGGCTAGTGATCCTCCTTCACAGGGCTCCACATTCCCTATACTTTGTCCTTACCATTCCTATGGAAGCATTGATATATAACCTGCCTCGGGTCTCGTCCTTTCATAGACAGAGAGTTGAGGTCTGGTAATTGACTGGTGCAATTATCCAGTTTACTCTGACTTTAATTAATCAAGTCTTATACCTCTCTTTGGTGCCCACTTGATGCTCACATCATCATTATTCACTTGAGCTATCAATTAATCGACGTCCCATCTCTGGCTCATATCAAGCATCTTCCCTTAAGTTCATCAGTTCATTTATATTATATCCAACTCCTGGATGCTCAGCTCAAAAATCCGGCCACATCCCATTAATCAATTTGCCCAATTGTCTAATCAACTGGTTGGCTCTCCAGCCACAAATAATTCATTTCTTTTATTAATTCTTTGAGTCCCTCTTATTTAAATCTAAATGGCCAGTCCCCATTACTCACTGGCCTATATCTTTCAGTATAGTCTTGTATATCAGGTCATAAATCCCAGTTAATTTTCACCTTACTGGTCCAGGTAGAGTTTCCTTTCCACTGTACCTTTAAGAGCTGCCTTGCTGATAGATGATTGTAGGCCCTTGGAGTCCTGCTCCACATCATGCCATCTCTGGTCTTTAAGTCTGGTTCCTATGAGCAACTCCATGCCTCAGCATAATTCACACAAGCTCCATCCCACTTGTGCTCCCACTCTCTGGGGAATCATTCTTCTGGCCAACCCAGGTTTACCTTCCAGGTGGACTCCTCCTGGTCAATAGGAGCTGGCTCCAGGATCCCTGTTTCACCCTATGCCGGGTACATGGGCTACCGTGTTCACCCTCGATGTCATCAGCATGTCTCTCTCTTCCACTCCTTCAGCCCTGCATCCCCCAGTAAGTCCTCCTGTGTGTTCAGATCTGGTGGGACGCTCTGGGCCATAACAGGGTCTGTGGCTGGTCCCCTGTTACAATACCAAATACTGGAATCTTGTCCAACTGTAATCCTGAAACTAGATATTCTTCTACTTAAGTCCCCAAGTACACTAAACACATCTACTGCTGAGATCATTTTTCCTGCAAAATGCAGTTATGGCTGCTTTCTTTTACAATATAACAATAATTTGCAGTGATATATTTATGTGATAAGCTTTATGTGGTTAAAACTTTTTCCTAGGTAAAGGCAGAGCAAGGCAGACTAAAACTTAGGTGCCATATCACTTAATCTTTATTTGCCTAAATCCCTCATTTAAATAAGCTCTTTCCTGAGACATCCACACCTCTCCCAGTATTTGCAGTGAAATAATTTATATGGCAAGATATGCCGATGAAGCAAATATCAAAGCAGTGCTCACAAAGTAAAATAAACTAAGGTTATAAAGTGTGAATAACTTGTGCTTTAGTTCTCTGAAAGTCCCTCTTTGGAGTCCTTCCTTCTTTGGAGCCCTTATATTAGTACAATCAGAGTTTCTTCTCCACTTAGAAAGGCAAGAAAAGGTGGGATTGGCTCCTTTAAAATAAGTTGTGTGACACAGGCCACATCTACACAAGATGCTTTACTGTGCAGTAGACCAATTTTCTGTGCAGTAAGCATCACCAGCTACATGTGCAGATGCTTACTGCACAATTAATTGGACTACTCTGTAGTTACTGAACAGTAACGCACATGTAGATGACCAAATGGAAGAAAATTTGCTCCAAGTCAGCTGGACAGCAGGGAGTGGGCGACTACTCCCTGCCCCCAGCAGCTGGCTGCTGCTGAGGTGGGCTGCAAGCACAGTGCCTGGCTTGGATAATGTCTCCCCTGCTCCAGAAGCAAGCAGCTCCAGGGAGCAAGGAGCAAGGTCTCCAGCCAGACTTCACGCTTGGAGCCTACTCCAGCAGCAGCCAGCTCCCAGGGACATGAAGCAATCTCCAAGCCCTCACTGTGATCATGGAGCTGAGGCTGGGAGCTCCTTGCAGGGGGAGAGTTCCCCACCCAGCCTGAAGCTGGCTGGGACCTGGCCCAGACTGAAACAGTTCCTGGCGAGCCCTGGGGTGCATACAGAAGTCTGCATGTGCAGCCCACAGCTGGCTGGAAACTGTCCCATTTCTGGGCAGGTTCCAGCCAGCTCCAGGCTACACTTGCAGACTTCCCCATGCAGTCTGGGGCTGACTAGGAACTGTCCTGGTATGGGCCATGTCCCAGCCTCACAGCTCTTTCCCAGTCCATGCCCTGATCAGATGATTGAGGCATGGAGCTTGGAAAGAGCTGTGGGGGAGGGGCAGGTCCCAGCCATCTGCCCCAATTGGCCAGTGGGACAGGTCCCAGCTGTCCCCAGCTGAGTGCGGATTCCCTGCCCAGCCAGGGGCTCACTGCTTGCTGCCCCACTAGTGGATTGGGACGGGGCTGGGACCTGCCCCTCCCCTGCAGATTTTTCCCAGCCCTGTGTCCTGATCAGCTGTAGGGGAGGGG
Source organism: Crocodylus siamensis (assembly GCF_052110815.1). Taxonomy (NCBI): domain Eukaryota; kingdom Metazoa; phylum Chordata; order Crocodylia; family Crocodylidae; genus Crocodylus; species Crocodylus siamensis. The sequence continues at coordinate 311,160,393 of NC_143395.1, forward strand.
CACAGCCCAGTGCTGCCTGGGACCTGCCTTAGATGGGGACGGGTCATGGCCAGGCACTGGAAAGCCATGCTGGTAACAGCTTATTCCCACATGCACGGGCAGGAAAGCTCTGCAACAGCAGCTCCCCCACCCCATATAAGCATCAGGGCTGCTACTGATATGTATGGAGCCAGGAGACAGCTGTCTCCTGGACCCATGCTCCCTGCCAGCCTCTGGAGCTCCCTCTGGCTGCTGCAGGGTGTCAAAGCAGGTGAGAGCAGCTCTTTTTGCATTGCTCCCATTGGAAGCAAATCTAATCCCAAAGGGAGCACGTGTAGATTTACACCCCAGTATGCTTACTGCACAGTATTTTTACTGCACAGTAAGCCCACTTTGAATTAATTGCATGTGTAGACATCCCCACAAATTTGTAGTATGGGTCTTCCTGCCAGTGCCTCTCCATTGTTGTTGAAAGTTGTTGGAAGTATACTCTTTACATTTTAATCTGTTTCCATTCCCTTGTGAATCTTCTTGTAAATGGAGAGAAACTGAAGAAATCATTTCAGCTCTACATTCTAACCATTTAAGAGCCTTCCATAATTATACAGATACAAGAATAGAAAAGTACTTACTGGAATGAAAGCTAGTGGATAATGTGGGTCTTTTCTTGTCATTCTAAACTGGGAATCCAAATAAGTTCATTTTCCTTTCATGAGTTTAGTAATATTTATGTCATAAAAGCAAAAGTATCTGGGAGGATCCTTTAGTGTGATGGGCATGGCAATGTACAGATCATGCAGATTACTGTTCCCTATCTGAGATGTTCACGTTTGTCATTCTCAGAACTGACAGGAACTGCAGATCCGATAGTTAGCATTAATGTAAGAGTCATAAGGATTTTTCCAAACACAGCCCATGATTCCTGAATCATGGCATGCTTCCATTTTAAAAAGTCTCTCTCTTTTAAAAAAAAATGTTTGATTAATTTATTAATGCACAGGGCTGTACATAGGGTCACTGTGCTTTGTTCAAACTAGATATTGTGTAAGTTCCTCATCAGATCATGATGCCACATTAAACTGTTAATGAAGAAATACACTTGTTAAATTTGAGAAAGCATATGACATATTCTATAATGTTTTTAACAGAATTAAAAAACAAAACTACCTTTTCTTGAAATCTGCCTTTATGTAGTGGGGCCAGACTACTGGTGATTGAAAACAGATGAAAATATGGCTAGTGAAAGCTAATTCAAGGAAACGTTTCAGGTAACTTTTTTGTTTTGTTTCTTTTACTCCTTGCTGTATGTTTAGAATGGATTTCAGTGAATGTCGGCCATTTTCCTGTTTTTGGCATTCACTTTGAACAGCCAGTCACAGGTCTGAGGGACAATCACATTAAAGAGCAGTGTGTGTGAAGTGTTGCCTATGAGCTATTGACTTTCAATGCTGGTTGTGCCACCTGTTGCGCGTGCTAAAGGATTAACTGTAGAAATCAACTAATTATTACAAACATCTGCCACCCAGTACATTAATACACTTCAATGTAGTATTGAAGTGTGTCCTGTGAGAGACCAACACAATTAAAATGCTACAGTGATAGTCTAACAGTTTGTTTGTGAAATGCCTTGGGATCTATTGCTATTCAGGAAAGTTACTTATAGTTTAGGATCTTTTATATTCCACCTATCTTTCAAGTGATTCCCTGACCATCCTAGTGTATCATTCAGTCAGAGTGGGTCTCAGTATAAAGAAATTCCATGAGATAGAGAGATGTCTAGATCTCCAGGGTAAAATGTTAAATATAGCATATTATTAAGTGTTCTTAATAACTACCGTCTTTCCCCATCTACTCACCTCAGATCTGCCTAGTGAACAGCTAGCAAACAAGTAAAAACACATTTTCTTTAAGAAATGTAGCACAATACTCCAGTGCTGAACTCTTTGCAATAAATACCACATGTACAAATTTAATGTATGACCTATGTGTTAATAGAAGATACTGTATAAAGGCAAAGTTTATGGAAGTTATTTTTCTCTTTCTTTACGTTCCTAAATGCTCTCTCCTGCTTCCATTATTGTCACCATAAACACTAATTATTATTATTAATGTTGTTCATAATGGGAACACTATCTGTGGTTTCCAATCAGCAGTCAGTGTCCCATTCCACTAGAGATCACTCATGCTGTTATAAACACGGTTATAACAGGAACAGAGTCTATCAATGCTGTAGGATTATCACAAACTTCACTGGTCTTTAATTTATACAAATATATATTTATAGGAAAGAGAGAGGTTCTTGGCCTTAGTACTGAAAGCTGATACCAGAGTGAGCCAGATTTTCTGCTACCAAAAATAGGTGAAATTCAATTAGCATTGCCAATATGTATATCAGCAGTCAATTTTGCCCAGTACTTGGCAAAAGCCTGAAAGTCATCTTTAAATAATGGGTCAAATTCCTCCTCTTTAAATTGCCTTTAATCCTTAGGGCCAAATGGTATCCAAAAAAGGTTGCCAGCAAACATTCCTTTTCATGAAGATGTTGACTGCAAATACCAGGTTAATTTACAAAGGCTGTCCAACAACCTTCCAGTGACAATAGCTTCAGGTTGTGTCTGACTTGGGTAAGATCAGAACAACGTGAGTGGAAAACAAGTGATTATCCTTTTCATGATAAAGCCACTCCCTTTGGTTGCACATTTCAAAACCTGCCCATCTGTAACCTTATCTTTCGCTCACAGAACATGCTGTAAGGTCTGTAATTTATTACAGTATTATTTTCTAGACACAGTAAGTTATATTAGTCATTTCACTCACCTGTGAAAGATCATTCAGAAGGTGAAAGACCTAAGAGATATGGTAAGCATTATTCTAACAAATGGTGATGAAGAGCATAGTATAAATCATGTTTTGGGGCTGGATGAAATGTTCAGTGATGAATCTAAACATCATATATCATAGGCGGAATTTGTCAAACACCATAGTTCATTCTGTGAACAAAATGTTTTCAATCAAACCCTTTGCTTGAATTCTTATAACTGCCCAATCAATTTTTGACCAAGATAGTGTCATTTTGTTAAACAAATACGTGTTTACATTATTTGTATCTTTCTGTTTACATGATTATAGTCTGATCTGCATAAGTCCTTTTTCCCTTTTTAGAGTATGTATGGCCAAAGAAAGAGGGAGAGAACCTAGAGACAATTCATTATGCTAACAAAATAGTAAAGGAGCTATTTGGGGTAGGGCTGGAACCACCATTGATTTCAAAGAATTTATGCCAGTTTATACCAACTATGAATCTGCCACTTATAAGACAAAAATATGGTTTGTTTCTTGATAGATTCTTTGATACATTCCTTGGTTTTATCTAGCACAATAGTATAATATATTAATGGAGTATTCACTTCTTACTCTGACAACAGGTATTTTGCCAGAACAAGACTTTTTGGACCTGACTCAGTTAATATTAGGGCATGTCCATACTGCTGAGTCTGGGACCAACACTTAGCATTAAAATTTACCCACTTGCTGCCACCCAGCATATATCCAACCCCAGTAATCAGCAGGGATCCTGGTTTTGTCTGTTTATATATTAATTATGTTTCATTTTGATCATGGAAAAATTGAGGATTTTTTTTATCAGAGAAAACCAGGATCCCTAGTAATCAGTCAGAGTAGACAGTTTAGAGAGGTCAGAGTACAAGCCCACTGCAGTTGTCAGGCTTTTCATCTTAATCTAAGAGAACATTAACAAAATAGTCTATGCTTTCCTAATGCTATGCATATTTTATGCTAATATGATTGTGAACTTTTATTTAAAATTAGAATATGACAAGACATATTAGAATATGACATGCAGCTCTAATGCAAATAATCACAACTGTATTAAAGTCAATGGATTGTCACAAAAGATGACTTTGCACCAATATTTATTAACTATGACCTAGCTTGGCAATCCAAATGAAGATAATACTTCACTGGGAGTTATTCATGTTCCAGGTTTGTAGGGTCAAGTCCTAATTTTCATGATAAACACTTATGAACAACTTTCAAATTATTTAACTCCCTGCTGTTTCAGTCACTTAAAGGAGCATTAACTCTTCCTAATAGTAGATGGTATAAATTAGGGGTGTCTGAAACAAGCCGTATTAGATTTCGATTAGGCCCAAATTGGGGAACAGTGATTTGATTCATTGATTCAGATCACTGTCCCGATTCCATTCGGCTGAATCTGAAGATTCGATGCTGATTCAGAGAATCAGCAATTTGGTCATAGACACAGCTTCAAATGTTTTTTTTACATACCTTGATGTACTATGCATGGCTCATGAATGTTGAGATAATGGAGCGGTTTGAGTGTTCCACAGGAGTGCGAAGGGGGGGAGGGGACTGCATGCTTGGCGGTGGACCCAGAAATAGACCAGAAATACTTCCAGTCCAGTGGGGGGGCTGTGTGCTCCCCCAGACCCAGAAGGCACCAGTTGCCAAGCCGGGGGGGCGGGGGTTAAATAGAAATAATTTAAAATGTAAATTTAAAAATAGATTATCTTAAAAAAAACAATTGAATTAGCCATAACAATATTATGGAATGCTCCTGGCTTCATTAACAACAAAATGGTTTGATGCCTTTGATATGGAGTATGAGCGCCCCATCATGCATTACACTTAAAATGCAAGCATCCATGCATTCAAGCAGTAATATGTGACCTAAGTACAGTCATATTGTAGCAGAATTATGACTTTTTATGGGAGAAATATTTCTAGATTGAATTAAGCCTACATGTGTAGCCTGTGTGATTTGCAGCACCACAAGCTGCGGCGTTGCATACCACACACTCGTCTGGACGTGCTGTGAGAGACCTAATATTGTATGTATATTCAATGCATGCATAATGATCACCTGAAATATTAAGCACAACATAAAAGCTAACAGCCATCACCATCTTCATTCCAAAATATGGCTAGTAGTAATGGTGTCACTGCCTGTCATTTGTAGAATAGCTTAATGGATAGAATACAGACCCAGGCAAGGAAAGACCTAAATTCTGAACTCTCCTGAGCTCAAGGTAACTTGCACCTACATCTTCCACTTTCCCAGAGAGAATCCAATCAATAAGTTATTCTAGGTAGGGCTACACTCTGCTGTCCTGTTTAATAAGTGCCTTTTTTGACTTCAGAAAAGCTTTTGATCTGGTATCCCATGATCACCTCTTGGCCAAACTGCCCAGTTGTGGCTTTGGCTCCACCACGATCCGCTGGCTGGGAAATTGGCTTCGTGGTCGGACCCAGAGGGTTGTGATTGATGGCAGTCACTCATCGTGGTGCCCTGTGACCAGTGGGGTCCCTCAAGGCTCTGTCCTGGGACCCATACTGTTCAACATATTCATTAACGATGTGGACATTGGAGTCAGGAGTGGACTGGCCAAGTTCGCCAATGACACCAAACTTTGGGGCAAGGCATCCACACCAGAAGACAGGCGGGTGATCCAGGCTGACCTGGACAAGCTCAGCAAATGGGCAGATGAGAACCTCATGGTGTTTAACACCAAAAAATGCAAGGTTCTCCACCTTGGGAGGAAAAACCTGCAGCACCCTTATAGGCTCGGCAGTGCTACGTCGGTTAGCACTACAGAAGAAAAAGACTTGGGGGTCATCATTGACCACAAGATGAACATAAGCCTCCAATGCGATGCTGCGGCTAGTAAAGCGACCAAAATGCTGGCGTGCATCCATAGATGCTTCTCGAGCAAATCCCGGGACGTCATTCTCCCCTTGTACTTGGCCTTAGTGAGGCCGCAGCTGGAGTTCTGCGTCCAGTTTTGGGCTCCACAATTCAAAAAGGATGTGGAGAAGCTTGAGAGAGTCCAGAGGAGAGCCGCGCGCATGATCAGAGGTCAGGAAAACAGATCTTACGAGGACAGGCTGAGAGACATGGGACTCTTTAGCCTGGAAAAGCGTAGGCTCAGGGGTGATCTGATGGCCACCTACAAGTTTATCAGGGGTGACCACCAGGATCTGGGGGAACATCTGTTCACCAGAGCGCCCCAAGGGATGACGAGGTCGAATGGTCACAAACTCCTGCAAGACCGTTTCAGGCTGGACATAAGGAAGAAATTCTTTACTGTCCGAGCCCCCAAGGTCTGGAACAGTCTGCCAGTGGAGGTGGTTCAAGCGCCTACACTGAACACCTTCAAGAGTAAATTGGATGCTTATCTTGCTGGGATCCTATGACCCCAGCTGACTTTCTGCCCTTTGGGCAGGGGGCTGGACTTGATGATCTCCCGAGGTCCCTTCCAGCCCTAATGTCTATGAAATCTATGAAATCTATGAAGGAAAGAATGCAAAATCCACTGGGTAAGAAGGAGAGACTTTCTGGTCTGCTGGCCATGACTCTCAACTAAGAGCCATCCTAGATTTGAATGTCTGTTCTCAAGATGTCTGTTTTTATCAAATGGCTGCTTAATGTAAACTGAATAATCAGCCAGAACTACCTCCTTTTCCAGATGAATGCGCTAACCACCAAGCTACAGTCATGGCCCTTCTTGTTTGGTCTTCTGATACAGCAGCACAGCTCCAAGGGGGCAAAGTGTGCCCCATTCATCATGCCTCATAGCATAGTTTTTAGGGCAGTATCCTGGGAAGTGCAAAATGTGGATTTAAAACTGGCCAGGGAGATACAAGAGCCCATATCTTCCCCATCCTGAGGAATTGCTGTAAGGCAATCCCCCGGTTACCACGTTTTAAAAAGAATGATCCCTGATCAGTTCTGTTGAAGAACACCTGTTAGTGCCTACAGTCAGACCCTGGATTCCAAGTGGATGTAGACAGTACTTTGCAACTTTGACTCAGGTAACAACATTTTATAAATGGGTGGGAGTTTATATGTTCTTCTGCATTTTGTATTGCCTAATGACTAACACAAAGTGATTTTTCTTTGATTATCCTCCAGAGATAATGGAAGGATATATTTTCTCCATATGTTATCTGAGGAACCTATCTGCTTAACTCTGGGGGACAGCTGTCTAAGAGTTAGGTATTGAGCCTAACTTGCAGGTGCCTTATAGTTTCATAGTTTGTAGGGCCAGAAGGGACCTGAGCAGATCATTAAGTCCAACCCCCTGCCCTGGCAGGAAAAAGTACTGAGGTCAAACAACCCCAGCAAGGTGTTCATCTAGTCTCCTCTTAAAGACCCCCAGGGTAGGAGCCAGCACCACTTCTCTTGGAAGTTGGTTCCAGACCCTAGCCACTCTGGCTGTGAAGTAGCACCTCTTGCTGTCTAGTCTGAATCTACCCTCTGTCAGCTTGTGACCATTATTTCTTGTCACTCCTGGTAGTGCTTGGGGGAACAGGGACTCCCCCAGTGCCTACTGGTCCCCTCTGACTAGTCTGTAACATGCCACTAGATTCCCCCCTCAGTCTTCTCTTGTGGAGGCTGAACAGGTTCAGGTCCCGTAGCCTCTCCTTGTAGGGCCTGCCCTGCTGCCCCCGATCATGCGAGTGGCCCTCCTCTGGACCCTCTCCATGCTGTCCACATCCCTCCTGAAGTGCGGTGCCCAGAACTGGATGCAGAATTCCAACTGTGGCCTGACCAGTGCCACATAGAGGGGGAGCATCACCTCCTTGGATCTGCTTGAGATGCATCTGTGGATGCATGACAAGGTGTGGTTGGCCTTCCTGACCGTGTTTCCACACTGCCGGCCCATGTTGATCTTGGAGTCAATGATGACTCCAAGATCCTTTTCTGCCTCTGTACTGACAAGAAGGGAGTTCCCCAGCCTGTAGGTATACTGCTGGTTCTTCCTTCCCCAGTGCATCACTTTGCACTTGTCAGTGTTGAATCCCATCCTATTCTCATCCGCCCACCCCAGTAACAGGTCTATGTATGATTACAGCCTATTCCTCCCTTCTAGCGTGCCCATATTCCCCCACATCTTAGTGTCACCAGCAAATTTGAACGGGGTGCTTTTTACCCCCTCATCCAAGTCACTGATGAAGATGTTGAACAGTGCGGGCCCGAGGACTGAGCCCTGCAGAACCCCACTGCCCACATCCCTCCAGGTCGAAAATGACCCATCCACCACCACTTTCTGGGTGTGGTCCTCCAGCCAGTGAGTGACCCATTTGACTGTGTAGGTGTCAACACCACAGTCCTGTAGTTTTTTAATGAGAACAGGGTGAGAGACAGTGTCGAAGGCCTTCCTAATGTCCAGGAAGACTATGTCCACTGCTACCCCTAGAATCATAGAATCATAGAAGTAGGGTTGGAAGGGACCTTGTAGATCTTCAAGTCTGACCCCCTGCCTGGGCGGGAGAAAAGACTGGACTCAAATGAGTCCAGCCAGGTAGTCATCAAACCTCTTCTTAAAGACCCCCAGGGTAGGAGCCAGCACCACTTCCCTAGGAAGTTGGTTCCAGCTCCTAGCCACCCTAACTGTGAAGTAGTTCTTGCGGATGTCTAATATAACCTACTCTATAATAATTTGTGTCCATTGTTCCTTGTCATGCCAGGGGGTGCTAGGGGAAACAGTGTCTCCCCTAAACCCTTCTGGTCCCCCCTAGTGAGTTTATAGACGGTCACCAGATCCCTCCTCAGCCTTCTCTTGTGAAGGCTGAACAGGTTTAGGTCCCACAGTCTTTCAATGTAGGGTCTGCCCTGTAGTCCCTGGATCATGCGGGTGGCCCTCCTCTGGACCTTTTCAGTGTTGTCCACATCCCTCCTGAAATGGGGCGGACAGAACTGGATGCAGTACTCCAGCTGTGGCCTGACCAGCGTTGCATAGAGGGGGAGGATCACCTCCCTGGCTCTACTTGAGATGCACCTGTGGATGCACGACAAGGTCCGGTTAGCCCTGCCAACCGTGACCTCACATTGTCGGCCCATGTTCATCTTGGAGTCAATAATGACTCCAAGATCCCTTTCTGCCTCCGTGCTCTCAAGAAGGGAGTTTCCCATTCTATAAGTGTGCTGCTGGTTACTACTGCCCAAGTGCAGCACCCTGCACTTGTCAGTATTGAAACGCATCCTGTTTATGTCAGCTCACTTCTGTAACCTATCCAGGTCTTGTTGCAGTCTTTCCCTCCCTACTAGCGTGCTCACCTCACCCCAAATTTTGGTATCATCAGTGAATTTAAATAGGTTGCATTTCACCCCGTCATCCAAATCGCTGATGAAGAAATTGAACAGCGCAGGCCCCAGGACCAAGCCCTGGGGGACTCCGCTGCCCACTTCCCCCCAGGTCAAATATGACCCTTCCACCACCACCCTCTGAGTACAACTCTTGAGCCAATCTGCAATCCATCTGACTGTGTAGGCATCAATGCCACAGTCGCCTAGTTTTTTAATGAGGATGGGGTGGGAGATGGTGTCAAAGGCCTTGCTGAAGTCTAGAAAGACTACATCCACAGCATCTAAGGATTTTGTGACTTGGTCATAGAAGGCCACCAGGTTGGTCTGACTGGTCTAATGAACCTTGCTCCATTGGACCATTGCTCCATTGGTCAAGTCCTTGCTCCATTGATCTTGCCAAAAAAGTGTTCTACAAGATCAAATTGCTGATGATGTTGTCACATGAAAAGTAGTAATGCATAGGGTGAATCTGTAGTTATGCCCTAAATTATTCTAAAACAGAATAGGTAAAGTAAAGCATTATAATATTTGTCAAACGTTGTTTTCTTTAGTCAGTTTTATTCATGATGATCCACTCCAAATAGAACTGGGTAACATATTTCCATCTTATCAGAGGTGTACATACCTATCAAAACCAGATAAACAGATAAAAAACACATAAACATAATAAATTAACTAGAATTAAGACTCTTTCATAACAATGTCCTTAGTGTTACGTCTTTTATAGACTAGAATCAAACAAGGGTAATGCCAATAGCATTCCTAGGAGCCATAACTGCTATTAAAACCTATCAATATTTGTTGTTCACTAGCCTTCAGAAATGATAAGAGTTCAAAAGGCTTTATGAGCCATATTACCTTGCTGATGAACTTGTCAAGCATTCTGTTTGTAAAGACTGATGGAGTAGTTTTGTTCTTATCTTGCTTACTCTACTTACAGAGAGCACAGTATCATTTTGGGAAAAAAGCCTTCAAAATAAACTTTATTAATATAAAATATTTTCCTATAGGGGCTTACTTTAAGAGGTTATTATACTGACTTTAGATCACATCACTATTTCATATCAGTAAAAAGTACTGTAATAGAGACAACAATAAAATATATTTTGCATGTTTATAGATATTAGACTCATACTGTTAAATCCTATAGGCCCATTTCATGAGTTGTGATATCTACTACTAATTAACTTGATTCATTTGGTTTCAAAGAAAGCCTTCCTCATGTGGGAGAGATTTTACTCTCCAAGTTTGTAACACTAGAGTAAATTATTTCCTCATAGTTCTGTTGTGCTTCAAGCATCCTAAACTCTGCTTCCATACAGTCTTGGTTCAATGAATGTCTCTTATTTGAATGAACTGAAGCTTTTGTTCTTTTTTATCATTCACACACAGACATGGAGGGTTCTCTCCCACTGAAGTAGGTTCTTCAATGCTGAGGTTTTAGCTGAGATAACCTAACCATTCAAGGCTGTGCCCTTTGGAGAAGCCCTTCAGACTGTTTAATGAAGCAAAGAACTGGGAAAGTACTTTGTTCTTGCAGCTTCTTATCCACCCTTCAGAAGCACAGTGTTTAACAACATGCTAATGAATCCAGTTTTTTGGATGGAAATATAGTATTCTTCATTACAGACATTTTAACAAATGTAATCAATTACCAGAATATTGCAGCAACTAAGAAGTGTGAGAAAATGATTTCTAATTATGAAATTGCACTTGTGTAACTGTCAATTGGGTGTTCAAAAGTGTGTTGAAAAAACCTTTTGAGAGAGATTCTACACTGGAAAATGACTAGGTTAAAATAGTGCCTTTTAACTGAACAGATTTCTTTTTCTGTGTTTAAGCACAAAGAGTACAGTACAACTTAATACAGATTGACTTTCAGCTCTTGGGCTGAGCTTTGTGAGTCTGGTAGCTAGAGGGAAAAAAATCTTCCTATTTATAAACTTAGTATATTTCATTGGAAGGTCCCTGAGTTATAGTAAGCTTTTGAAACCATAATGTCATTTTTACAGTCACTTTTCAAAATAAAATTGCAGTTTAGCATGCCAATGATAAGAAAGAATAACATGAATTTAATGACAAGGTTAGCAGTTACTGATTATTGCTTTAATTAAAATTATGTGGAATAAATAATTTTTAAAAAGCAATCTTTCACAAAGATGAGATTCAGGTGAGATATTCTAAGTGATTTTTCTCACAGCCATGATCATTTAAAATGTTGCCCTTTTACAACAACACATTTTAAAAATACCCATTCACATGATACTGCTAAGAAGCCCCAAGTGCAGAGAGATCTTGAAAATTGAGATTTTTTTTATGGTCTCAGGTGACATATTTTGGAGATGATGTTCCATTAAAGGGAAAGAGGAATACGTTCTCTCTCTTTTAAGCACCTGGTATATCAGAACATTAAGATTAGTGAAATAAATAAGCCCTCTAAACAGCTGCTTTTTATAACATATTTTAAATATGTGTAAAAGCATGTGAAGTGAAAATAAAGACAAAGAAGGAAATAAAAAAATAACTATCCAAATTAAGCAAGCACTATTAATATTTGCAAATCATTTCATGTCGTATTTGTTTATCTTGCTTGTGTATTTTCATTTGAACGTGAATATTCATTTGAAATGTTTATGATTTTAATACAGTCAAAGTTACATTGTTTTCCCATATTTTCCTCCCCATACTGTAGGCTGGTGTGACATTCTGGGAAACTAGCAACTGGATTTTTACATTAACCTGAAGTAGAAGCTGGAACCAACCTCCTTTATAAATCTCATTAGGCTCTCATTGCCTGAAGTAGGAAACTAATTCTTTCCTCAGAGATGAATGCTGTTTTAAGCAAAATTTTCCACTCCAATTCCTGATAAGGTTTCCTTTCAAAGAAACACACATATATACGCAGCTAATAAAATTTTGTCTATAGATGGCAATCTTTCATATCTATGGTAGTTGGTCACCATCTCCTTGGTTATTGTTTCTCTTTCTGCTATCTCATTGGTTTCTTATCTAGCACCAGATACACCTGATGATGGCTTTGAGGTGTTAATCAATAACGGTGACCTGATTAAGCACTATTACCCTTCCCTCTGTTGTAATTAACAACTTTTTTTTTCAGTTGCAAGCACCATAACTTAGTTGTCATGAAGGAAGGAAATAAAGAACTTCCAGTTTCTGTCCAGAACCAGTTGCAAAAGCAAAAAAAGAAAGTGCAAAGAAACCAGAATGTAACATTATAGACACAGGTGAAGTTCCTTCTTCATTTTGCCAGTGACTGGCTTATCCTCTAAACCCTATATAAATTATATATTTGCATAGCTTCATTATCCATACCTTGTTTGTTCTTTCTACAGTGTGCCCCTGTCCATGCTTCTGGGCACATCCTGCTGGCTGCCACTAGTGCTGAGCTTTGGCAGGACATACCCATCAGCCTGGGAGACTTGCACTTGGCACCACAAACAGGGGCATCCCCTAGAAGGACAGATTGGGCCCCTCAGAGGTCAGCAGCAGCAGCAGCAGCTGAAGGACCTGATCCTTCCTTCTAAGGAGTGCCCAGGCCAGCATGACTGGTTGCCAGGAGAGGCCTAGAGCTAGTCACCACAGAAAACCCAGCAGCCTGGCTGTGGTGGTGCAGGGTGGCAGGGTGCCATGGTGACACCCCCCACCCCCACCAAAAGCAAACATTCATTTTGTTTGCTCCTGATCCAACCTACACAGCTTAAAGAAACCCACATAGGTCTGACAGATTCCAACCTGGGCTTTTTGAATGTCTGTACCTAGCCCAAATATTTTGAAATTCCAGTGATTTTCAAAATGTAAACTTTTTTACTAAAACAAAAGCATGGACTTACCTATTGTGCTAATCAACAACAAAAATAATTGATGGAACTTTTTGTAAATTTGTTTCAATTTAGGTGACACAGATTTCTGTTTGGAAATAGCATATCTTATTAGAAACCCTAAATAAAAATAGATGACTACTAATTGCCTATATCTTTCATAAAGATCTGATTTGTTTTCATTTTATTATTATTAATAAGTGCACAGGTGCACTTAGCAGATCCAGTTATAAAGCAGGACTCCATTGTGTTAAGCTTTGTATAACACAAAATAAAAGAACGGTCCTGTGCCAGACAAGTTCCAACTTCCAACACAAGACAAGAGCTAATGGGTGGCTACAGGCAGAGGGTAGAAAAGGAAAAAATGAGGCAATATTTGATAATACAATAATCTGTAGTTTAAAAAATGTTTGCTACTTTCATGATACAAAAATGTGAATAGCACCACCCAATTTGCCATCGCTACTCTTTTTGTAATCTGCACCATCTCCCCATTTATTTTTCCCTTCTCTAAACAAAACAGCCCATGTCTTTTGGCTATTTTATCAATGAGAACTGTTTCTATGTCCCTTATCATTCTTCTTATCTATATGAGCCCTTTCTACTTGTGCCACATTTTCTTGAGAAATAATAATGAGCACTGGGCACATCTACATGTGCAATTAGTCATGATTAAATTTACTGCAGATTTAATGTACAGTAAGCAATTTTTGGTAGGTATCTACATGTGCAGGGACTTGGCACTAAATCTAGTGCCAAGACCCTCCAGCCCTGTCATGTGCCCCTGTGGCTACTGGGGGGAGCTCCAGCCTCTAGTCTCCAGCCCCCACACACCACTGCTGTGCCCCAAGCATGCCCCTGCTGTGTGCCCTAGGCAGTGCCTGATGAGCTGTTTGTCCAGGCTGATGGGTGCCCGAGCCACTACACCCTGCTGCTACTAATCTTCCTGGTGCCTCAGGCACAGCTGTGCTCCTAGTTTGGGATCCTGAGCTACAATAGCATGGGGAGCAAGCCTGGGGGGGCCTGCAACCTCTGCCCCTGCCTGGAAGGCTACCTGTGGCAGTGCTACATGTCCCTGCCCCCCTCTGCCAAGGAGGACATTGCTGCTAACATTGACACCCTCCTTGGGGTGTGCGAGGCCAGTCCTTGTTCAGCTGTGGGGACATAGGCTGCTCAATAAAGTTTTGAACTGTGCCCCACCACTCTGTGTGCTATAAGGGAGGGAAGAAACAGCCAGGGGGGCATGGGTGGGCGAGGCAGGGAGTGGGACCAGGGAGTGGGGGCTGGGGCATGGACTGGGAGGGCCCTCCCCAGCACAGGACTTCCTACATGTCCAGGGCTGGCAAGGCTGATAGCTCAGTGTGGGCCTCCCCGTCAATAAGGACAAGTGTGCCCAGTGTCCACATTCTATGGTGCATGGTGATCCGGGACCCAGCCAGGGCCACCCTGAGGGAGGTGCTGGTGTTCCTGTCCACCAGCACTGACATTGCTGGCTGCTCCTTGTGGTGGGGTCTGGGACTGTGCTGAGGGTGAGACAGCTACTGGTCAGGGCTCCCCAAGTTGCCAGTGGATGCAGCAGCCAGGGAGGAGAGTGAGGCAGGGTGCTGAAGGCCTGAGGTTCCCTTGTGTCACAGAAGGGGTCAGGGTGGGGTGGGGACTCAAGCAGACCACCCTTCCTGGTGACACTTGAAGGGGTGTGGCCTGGGTCCTGGGGTACCAAAATGCAGGTCAGCTCCCATGTAAAAGCCATGGACTAGTGGGCATAACCAGACTGATGATTGTACTTGATCACAGCCATCCACTGGGCATGCAAGGACTTGATCTTAACGGGCACGTCCACGCTTGCAAACACATGTGCTTGCAACAGCTCAAGTAGAAGTGGTGCAAATTTGAGCTGGGGCTTTTTTGCCTCAGCACACATGCCCGGGCATGCATTTTGGTGTGGGGCAAATTGTGCCACTTGGGGCAAAATAACCCTACCTGGCTCTTCCCAGATCTGCAGCCAGGGAGAGCTAGAGCCCAGGCTGCCACTGCTGTGGCTGGTTGCTGCAAGCTTGGTTTCAGCTTCTGGAGAAAAGATGGCCAGGCCCTTTCCTGCCTTTGGCTGCTGCTGCTGCTGCTACTGCTGTTGCTGCCCCCCCTCAGGGAGGGGTCCACTGCACTGCAACGCACCCCAGGTTCTGCATCCCTGTTCCAGCCTGCTGCCCAGCCCACTGCCAAGCCGTGGTTGGGGTACAGCCTGGGGAAGGATCCTGTGCTGCCCATGGACCCCTCCCCCACCATCACCGCTGGACCCTAAAGGAACCTTGCCTGCCCCAATTGACTTGGCAGGCCACCCCCAGCTTCACCTCCGCTTTCACCAGAAGCACACCCTGAGTGGCTGAACTGGATGGCTCCTACCAGCACTGCTGTTGCTGCCATCGTTCTGCTGCTGCCCCCTCTCAGGAGAAAGGGAGATTCCCTGCTGCACCACCTGACACCACACCTGCACTGGATTACCTCTTAATTGACTGACTGCTCCTACCCTCCCCCACAGCTACCTCACTGCATCTGATCCCGATTTGTCTTCCTGCCTACTGCTCTGCTGCTGAGCGACTGGCTGGAGGTCTGAGGGGCTTCTGGACAGATCTTCCACAAACAAAGCCCCTCCACTGCTCCAGCTATCTTTTACACCTACCTCAGCAGCCTTCCCTATGTGTTTTTTGCCCTTGTGTGGTAAGACCTGTGGTCCACTCCCCCTGACCTGGTGTTTCTTGTGTGGCTGAGTAAGCCAGCTCAAGTTTCTCCAGCCCCTCGGTTTGTGTTCCCCTTCCCCTCCCCCCATTCTCAAAGCATAGGCCTCCTTCTTCCCTATCCCCCTTCTGCCCCACAACCCCAGCCTGCCTCTACTAGATTCACCAGCCCCTCAGGATATTTTGTTTTTCTTTGTTGTCTTCTCTGCCCTCATGTGAAACAATGGCAGGGCAGGAACCTTTGGGGGGGGGCAACCAACCTCCTCTGGGGGTGAAGAAGCCTGCAACCTTCACTGCAGGGACAGTTGGGGCTCTGGTAGGGAGCCAACAGGGCCAGGGGGTCACCCCTGGCCAGGACCCCCCCCCTCCCCAAAGGGTTCCCAAGCCCCTTCTCCTGTCATTGGGGATCAAGGCATGATCTAGGGGATACAGAGGCCCTGGGGCCCCGGTGAGTCCTGAGGAGGAGGTCCCCTTTCCCAGGACCCTGAGGCAGACTCCAGAGCCACCCTGGTGCCTGGTGGGTCTCTTCCCTCCCCCTTCCAAGAAAACCTCACCTCCAGCCTGCCCCATAGTCCCACACCAGAGGGGGTCACGGTGGGGTCCCCTAATCAATTGGCTGATCTCATCAGGGACCCTACACAGACCCCCCAGGGCTCCAGCTCTACACCATTTTGTAAAGGAGCCCCACCCCCACCCTTACCCCCATCTCTGTCCCAGGGGGCTGCAGAGCTCTCCCAATCCCAACCAGAGTCATGGGTCTTAGTGGACTGGGGGCATTCAGATGGCGCCAAAGGAGCCCTCTGAGCTCCAGGACCAGGAGGAGGATGCCCAAGAATCAGTAGGCTCCTCTCAGTCCCAGTGGTCCCCAGGGATGAGCTGTCTATATTTCTTGTCCTTGACTACACCCACCAATGCGCCAGCAAGGTACAGCTAGCCTTAGACCTCTGGGGAGATCTTGACAGTGTCCTCACCACTGTGAGGGCACTGGCAGGGGAAGGCAAGGGGTCCAAAAGCTACAACACCCTGATCCATAGGCGGACCCCACACCGGGTAGATCATAGATGCCCTCTATATGTATGGGAGGGTGCTACTCAAACTGGCGGGCCCCACTCCAGGTGTTGAGATGTGCGAGGCCCCTGCTGAACCATCTACTCCAACCCCTCAGCCATGAGGTCATTTAAGATCATGACCCTGAATGTCCACAGCTGCAGGAAGGGTCTCTGGAGGTGCCAGGTACTCTCCTTCCTTCAGGAGGGAGGGTACCTGTGGCAGCACATGACCTAGGGGTGCCGTGAACTCCCCTAGCACCCCTTACCTACCGTGCCAAAATTGGGTCCAAATGCACCCTCTTCATCTTGCACGCCATGTCTTTGATGGTAATTTGTTAAAGGGAGGCTGCCTTTCTAACCCTCCTTGGCACGGTGCCTTGCTGTATCTTGGCTCTGTCTAGTTGCCCGGTGCACTCCAACCTCTGGGGCGCCCTCTCTGGTGCCAGGAACTCCCCCACACTATTGGCCTCCTATGAGGCTTCCTCCAACCCCTACAGCCTCACCTGGTCATAATTTCTAGGGTCGGAAGGGACCCGAGTAGATCATCTAGTCCGACCCCCTGCCATGGCAGGAAATAATACCGGGGTAAAACGACCCCAGCAAGATGTTCATCCAACCTCCTCTTAAAAACTCCCAGAGTAGGAGCCAGCACCACTTCTCTTGGAAGTTGGTTCCAGACCCTACCCGCCCTGACTGTGAAGTAGCACTTCCTGATATCTAGCCTAAACCTGCCCTCTGCCAGCTTGTGACCATTATTCCTGGTCACTCCTGGCAGCGCACAGGGGAATAGTGATTCCCCCAGTGCCTGCTGATCCCCCCTGACTAATTTATAACAGGCCACTAGATCCCCCCTCAGCCTTCTCTTTTGGAAGCTGAACAGGTTCAGGTCCCACAGCCTCTCCTCATAGGGCCTGCCCTGCTGTCCCCATATCATGCGAGTGGCCCTCCTCTGGACCTTCTCAATGCTGTCCACATCCCTCTTGAAGTGCGGCACCCATTGCGGTCCTCCGAAGTAATACAACAACAAAACAGAAAACTCACACTGCTGTGTTCCAACATAAATTCCAAGCGAAACTGGCTAACCTTCATACATATCCCTACTAGGGTTTCCTCCACCCAGTATCCTCATGCAGAAACCACTCAAACCATCAGACTTCTCTGCCCCGCTGGCTCCAGCAGAGCTCCACCTTCCTCACTGCCAGAGGGGAACTGACCTCCAGGCCCTGCCCCCTTCTGGTCAGCTGACCAGACTGGTTGTCTCAGCAATCCACACTTGTGCTGCCCTGGTGACTGGCAGCTGAGCCCATATTACTGTTTGTCAGTAGCAGGCACCTGCCCTGTTAGTGCCCTGCTACAGTACCCCATGGTATTCTTGCAGGAGACCCTGATGACTCTAGCTGATGAACCATATTGGCAGCTGGAGTGGGGAGGCAGGGTCTCTCAGCCACCTTGTGTGGGGTGGCTACCCTGTTCTCCCCGGGCCTACAGGACATTGAGGTGAGGCCTGGATGCCTGCTGCACCTCCAGGTCCAGGTGTGGAGGCTGGTCCTGAACCTTCTGAACACGGACACCCCTGCAAAGGACCCAGAGTTGGCAGATTTCTTCCACCAGGCAGCCACATACATCGGCACCCTTGCGAGTTCCTGGTCCTCAGCAGGGACTTTAACATCACCCTAGATGCATGAGCCCAGTCAGACAAGGAGCGGAACCAGGCCACTGTGGGTATCCTCAGGGAGATGCTGATGGACTACTCCCTGATGGACGTCTGATGTGCCTGTCATGCCACTGAACCCCCTGCCTTCACTTATGTGAGGGTGGGGGAGGAACAGGCATGCCACTCCTGGTTAGACCGGGTTTATATCTCTTTATCGCACTTTGCCTGGGCCCACTCCTGTGGCATCTGGTCTACCCCTTTCAGCAATTACCACCTTGTCTGGGCTCAGGCCACACTGGGGCCTGGGTGTCCGGGGTCAACCTACTGGCATTTCAATGCTAGCGTGCTGGAGGATGTGGGCTTCATGGAGGCTTTCCAGGAGTTCTGGCTGGCCTGGCAGGAGCAACAGGCAGCTTTCCCCTTGGCTCAGAGATGGTGGGATGTGGGGAAGGTAAGCATCTGGCTTTTTGCCGCAGCTAGGCTCAGGGGCACACCCAGGAGAGGGAGGCATTCCCGGAGCAGCTCAAGCAAGAAGTGCTAGTGCTGGAGAGGTGCCTGGCCACTGACTCAATGAAACTATTCCTCCATGGAGAGTGTTGGGAGAGGCGGGAAGAGCTTCATGCTTTGGACAACCACCATGCCTGCTATGCATTTGTCTGCTCACATGTTCAGCTCCTTCAGGAGATGGACCACAGCTCCCACTTCTTCTGTACCCTAGAGAGGAAGTGGGGGGCCAAGAAGTACATCACTTACCTCCTGGCAGATGATGGCAACCCACTCATGGATCCAGGTGAGATGCACCAGCATGCACAGTCCTTCTATGAAGAGCTCTTTTCCCTGGATCTCACCAACACTGAAGCCTGTCGGACCCTGTAGGAGGGACTTTTGCAAGTCAGCATGGGTGACCAGGACCAGCTGGAAGCTCTTCTCACTCTGGCTGAGTTTTCAGCTGCCCTCCACCTGATGACTGGCACCAAGGTGCTGGGCATCGACAGGCTGACCTCGGAGTTCTACGGGGCTTTCTGGGACATCCTTGGCCCTGACCTTGCCACAGTCTGGGCTGAATCTGAGGGAAGTGGGGAACTCCCCTGTCATGCTGGAGGGCTGTGCTGACCCTCCTGCCGAAGAAGCGGGATCCCTGTAACCTAAGGAATTGGTGTCCCATGTCCCCGCTCTGCACAGACTATAAAGTGGTAGTGAAGGCTGTCTTGCTGCACCTGTGGTCCATGCTGACGGATGTGACCCATCCTGGCCAGATGTACACAGTGCCTGGATATTCCATTTTCGACATCCTGTACATGGGTTGGGACCTCCTGGAGCCAGCACACTGGGAGGACCTGTCTTTTGCCCTCCTATCCCTGGACAAGTAGAAGGTGTTTGACAGAGAGGATCACAGGTACCTCACAGGCATGCTGCAGGCCTTTGGCTTTGGGTCCCACTTCATGCGGGCTCTCCAGGTGCTGTACGCATCTGCAGAATGTTTGGTGAAGCTCACCTGTACCCCGATAGAACCCATCCCATTCAGGAGAGGGGTGCATCAAGGCTGCTTGGTTCTGGAACACTTACCAGCTATAAGCCTTGGTTCTGGAACCCTTCCTCATTCTCCTATGGAAGTGGGTGGTGGGATTGATGCTCCAGGAGGCAGCAGTGCAGCTGGTATGCTGATGATGTACTCCTCATGGTCCAGGACTCAGGTCACCTGGTGCAGATGGGAGCCTGCCAGGCATTGTACTTGATGGCCTCCTCTGCCTGGGTCAACTGGATCAAGAACTCTGGCCTGGCAGTGGGTGATGGGTGGCAGATGGGCTCACTCCCACCCGTGCTCTGAAGAATCTGCTGGAGCATAGCCTTGCTGCTTTACTTGGGGTCCCCCACAGGCTCCTCCCCGCCAGAGAACTGGCACCAGCTGGAGGCAAGGGTGGTGGAGCAGCTCCGGGCATGGGCATGGCTCCTGAGATGTCTCTCCCTGCATGGGAGAATGCTGGTGCTGATCCAGCTGGTCCTGTCCATGCTCTGGCAATGTTTACACACCCTGCCTGTTCCCCCTTAGGTCCTGGTGGAACTCCAGAGATGGGCACTGCAGTTTTTCTGGCTGGGATGGCACTGGGTCACTGCAAAGGTCCTGAGCCTCCCTTTGAGGAAGGGCACCCAGGGCTTGGTTTGCCTGCATATCCAGGTCTTGGCATTTTGCCTTCAGGCCCTGCAGCAACTGCTATATGGTGTTGGCAGCCATGTGGCATGGGGCCACCTGAGGCGTGCTTTCCTCCGCCACTTCCAGGGGCTCCAATATGACTGGCAGCTCCTCAACCTGTGGGGTTTCTCCATGCAGGACTTGCTAGGGCTGCCAGATTTTTACCAGGACCTTCTTTGGGCCTGGAGGCTGGTCTCCACCTTCATGTCCCCCACACCAGTTGCCCAGGGTGCCAACCTGCTCATCAAGCCCCTCCTCTGGAACCCCCAGCTGGAGGTACTGATGGCAGAGGCACCCCAGTTGTGACAGAGGTTGATTCTGGCTGGTGTCACCCATATTGGAGACCTCCTGGACTATAATAGGCAGGAGTGAGTGGACCCTGCTGTGCTGGCCCAGCACATGGGTCTACCCACAACACGTGCAACCTGCCATCTGGTCCAGGAGGTTAAATCTGCCCTATCTCCTGACACCCTTGCCTTTGTTGACCAGATCCTGTGCAACGACAGTCCCTGCCTCCCCCCACCATCCTCCAGCCCACCAGAATTTGTTTTGGTGCCAGTGCCTTGCCCAGCTTCACGGTGCTCCCCACTCCACCACCTGAGCTGGCTGGAGGACACCAAACCAGTCCACTTTTCCACCGTCCATCACCATCACCTCTACATGCTCATGCGCCACACTGTCCATCATTCCACCCTTGCGTCCCACCCAGACACAAAGTGGAGGGACCTGCTCGGTGAGGGCACGGCTGGAGCATTCTGGTGGCTGAGTCTGTACTCCACCCTCATTCCATGAGCCACTGGGGACCTCAGCTGGCAGGTCCTCCATGAAGCCATTGCCACAGATGTGCACGTGGTGAGCTTCACGGACACCCCAGTCTCTTGCCCCTTCTGCAGGTAGAAGGAGAACGTGGAGCACATGACCCTCAAATGTGCCAGGCTGCAGCCCCTCCACCTTCACCTCCAGAGCCTCCTCTTGAGGTTCTGATTCCATTTCACCCCTTAACCTTTTCATTTTTGGCCACCCCATCTGTGGCCACACCAAGTCCCAGGACCTCCTGGTCAACTTCCTCCTGGCTGTGGCCAAGTGGGCCCTATATTTGACCATGAAGGAGGCTCTGGCTGGGAAGATGCCTGTGATGTCTCTGAGTGGAGCACCAGTGGGCAGCATCCACCAGCTCCTTGGATGCCTTTGAGGACTAGTGGGTGCAGCCTGGGGGGCTCTGCTTGGTGTCCCCCTCAGGAGCACTTATTTTCATGTTTTGACACTTTGACCCACATGACGTTCCTATCCTGGTTTTTTCATTAGTTGTCCCAAGTATTTTGTTGTATCCATTGAACATCCATCCATTGAACCCATACAATAGGAGCTATTAGTTAGCCATGTGGGTCTCAGGGCCCACAATAATTGGGTGGTACAAATAGTCCAATTGGTACCTGAGGACACTTCCTCTTCTACCAGCTGGACTGCTGAAGCAGCCCTGAGAGTTCCCTGCACCTTTTACCCACTTCAGCAGCCTGATAGTGGAGGCTGCTGCCTGGCTATGACCGGCTGCATACCTGCTGTGCCTTCTGGGCCAGCTGCCAGTGGGCTGTGGCTGCAGAGTTGGCCTTTGTGTGGCACTACTGCCATGTGGGCACCCTGCCCAGCTATCTGGGTAGCTATTGCCTGGAAGATGTTCTGGGTGTGGTGGCCTGCTTTGAACTGTGAAAGCATGTCCTCCTGGCCCCATTTGGGGGGTACACAAGGCCTGCACTGGTCCTAGGGAGTACATAGGCTCCAGAAGGCATTTGTTGAATGTGTCTTAAAGCAGGAAATGGCTTCAGGCTTTTATACCTTGCAGCTAGGGGTTGCCAGAGAGTAGCCCAGCCCTGGAGCAGGAGAGGCACCAGGCCCTGGGGCTGCGCTCAGGATGGACCCCTACTGACTGCACAGACTGAGCACTAAACTTAGTGCCTGGTCACATCTACATGTGAGTTACTGCGCATTAACTAATTACATCATGATTAACCATTTTTACTGTATAATAAAGGTGTGCACATGTAGACATATGCCCATACTGCATAGTAAATTAGGCTAATGTGCAATAATGCATCTCATGTAGACACACCCACAGAATACTGGATTCTGGAGGAAGGAATAATATTGTATGATGTTATAAATACTATATTTAATACTTTATTTGGCATTCTTTCCACAATGAGTTTTTTTTTGAGGATTTGACGTTGAACTCAGGTGGCATGAAAGTGATCACCAGGGCCAGAACAATACCAGCACCCAACAGTCCTCCTCTGTGGCCTCCCCTGCACTGGCCACCAGGAATGCCTGCCACTCCAGGGCCTCAATCTGCCAGTCCTTGGGCCGGGAGCCTCTCCTGGATTTCTCAGTCCACCTGGTCCCCCTCCTTCTCATGCCAATCCCATGCCTTCTCACAGGAAATGTTTTCCACCCACAACTGTTCTACCAGGTGATGTCCTCTGCCCACCAAGCATCCTGTAGGGTGACATCCTCTGCCCACCAAGCCCATGAGTCCATGAGGTGCTCCTCAGACACTATGACCAGGCACTCCAGAAGGAGGGTACAGTCCTGGGTCCTCTGCTGCCTGAGCCAGCACATCCACATGGCCCCACCTGAGGCTAGCAGGAACCCTGAGCCACCATCCTGCCTGGTAACTGGTGCCTCTCCCCTGCATGCAGCTGCAGGACCTGCAGAGCCAAGAGAAAGAGGTTGTTTGTGAGATTTTGCAATATTTTGAAGATAAGACGATCTGTACCAGCAGGCCATGCAATGCCCAGCCTCAGATTGGGAATTGTGCATGAACGAGTGCCCAGAGACCATGGTAAATTGACCAGGAAGGCCCAGGTGGCCACTGGATGCTGGCTGCAGGCAGCCTGCATCCCCCACCCTGTTCACAGGCTGCGACAGGCCTGGCTACTGGCAGCACCCGCTGCCATGACTCCAGATCCACTCCCCCACTTCTCCTCCTACAGGCCAGCCTGCCTTCTGTACTGGCACCAAGCCCACAGCATTTCAGGGAACACAGGGCTTCCAGACAACTGGGATGCAGAGCTGCTGGTGCCCCCACCCTCCCTGCAGGAATCCTCTCTGCTCTTCTGAAAGTGTCTCAGCTGCAATTCAAGGAGCTGTTTTCATGGACTGAGGGGTGCCTGGCTATGCCTTGCTGCTGCTGCTGGCCATGGTGACCTGGACACACCTGCATACCTGGCACAGGACTGCTTTGACAGTGCAGCAGATAAGCCTGCCCTGCACTGCAACCTCTGCTACCACCTGGAGGTCTACCTGTGTCTGCTGTACACATTGCTGTCCCCTGCAGCCAAGGAGAACATTACCACCAGCATCAACATGTTCCTTGGCTTGTGAGAGGCTGTGGGGACATGGGCTGCTCAATTAAGTTTTGCACTGTCTGCCATCTCCCTGTGTGTGGGCAGGGGAGGGGACCTAGGGCCAGGGAAGTGCAGCTGGGCTGGGCTGGGCTGGACAGGAAGGGGGGAGAGGGTATGGCAGGGGCAGGAGCCAGGGCATGAGTGTGGAGGGCCCTCCCCCCAGTAAGCATGGGCTGGCATGCCCAGTAGCCCAGGTTAGTCCCTGCTGGTGAGGATGTGTGGCTCCTGGTGGTGTCCTGGGGAGCAGGGGCACAGCAGCTGGCTGTCCAGGCAGGGGCTCCCTCTGGGCAGGAGCTGGAGCTGCTGTTAGCCAGGAGTGCCATGGCCAGCTCATGGGTGGGGCTGAGCCTGCAGATCTGTGGGGGCAGGTACTGGCCTAGGCTCCCAGAACTACTCAATGACACTAGGGATGGAGGCCTCAGCAGGACAGACTCCTGGAAGCCCAAGGGGCCCTCTGCCTGTGATGCATCACCATGGCTGCTAGGCCATAATAAAAGTTTGGGCAGGTCTCCCGTGCTCAAATAGATGGCACAGCTGTGGCCAGTGTCTTGGGGCATGACAGTGTTTTCCAGTTGCCACATAAAGGGCATGGACTTACCAGCAGGCCCCTGACCAGCAGTTGTGGTTAGTGACTGTGACCCACTGTGCCCACAAGGACTTGACTATTACAGGCACACTGACCGGTCATGCCGTGCTCACACATGCAACCTGACAGCCCCTCATAAATGTGGCCATTGGAGAGTCTGCCCCATGCAAACTGGCTGAAGACCTCAACCTTGACACGAGGTCTGCGGTCTCCTCCTAGCACTATTTGGGGCCCCAGGAAGCAGTGTGTGTTGTTGGAGAAGATGCCAGCATGGCTCCGTTGATGTCTTTCTGGGCCTCTACATAGCAGTCCAAGTCCTGCTGGGCCTAGGCAAATGCTTACATTGCTCAGCACAGCGGCATTACATGGGACTGGCAGGCATGCAGCAAGGCAGCAGCTGTAGGGTCCGGGGAGGCTGCTGTGGGTAGTCTTTGACCAGATAGAGCTGGACCCAGTGGCCAAAAGCTGGTTGCAGGTGGCCCTGGGTAGTGCCAGGCCTGGCAGCTGCCTGCAGCACCCTGCAGAGATGAACAGTGTGACCCTGGCAGCTGTGCAGCACTGCAGTGCCAGGGAATAGTGCTAAGGCACAGACAGACTACTGCAGCTGCCCTGTGACCTATTCTGGAGGACAAAGTGGCCAGCAGTGGCCACTGGCTGCCAGCATGTGTCCCTGGGCCTCAGTGTTGCTGCAGGCTCTCCTGTAGTATGCTGCTGTAGGGTGTGTGTGTGTGTGTGTGTGTTTGGAATCTCACGGATTAAAGAGAGCATACAGCTAGGCCATCCCTGGGGCAGGAGGGGCTCTCAGCCCTGGGGCTAGCCTGAGTCTAGCCACCGAAGTGGTGGGGATGACTGGGAACAAATTTTCTCCTGGTCAACACCTACACATACTCTACTGTGCAGTAACTACTGGTGAGTAAATTTGCTACTTGCATTTTCAGGTAGCAAATTTACTCATGAGTAAGCAATTTACTTTGCAGTAAGCATCTGCACATTTAGACGTGTCGCTTCCTGTGTAGTAATTTGCTCTACTGCACAGTGAAGCATCTCATGTAAATGCATCCTGTCAAGGAGAAAATTGGCTTCCTGGCTTAATACACACACCTCAGGTTTGGGTGATTGATTTTTGGGGGAAAGGTGCATACTGTATGCAAATAAATATGGTAATTATATTGCCCAAAAGCACACTTTTAACCTACACAGTTATTCAGGCAAAATGTTTAAGTGTATGCCAATCCCAAACATACCTCAGTATACACTCCTTTTAGCAGATCACTAATATTTTTATACACTATTGCTTCTAATATGTTAACCATTCATCCTGTTGAATATTAACCATCCATTCCTATTTCTTGTGTTCTGCTTCTTAGCTAGCTTGTGATCCACAACACAATTTTACTTCTTAGCAAATCAGCACTCAGTTTCTTAAGAGCATCTTGAGGGAAATAGTTACTGACATCTGAAAGCCCAAATAAATTATTATAATTGTGATTATATTACTGCTATTTTATGCATATGACATTTAGCAAAGACTTAAATGTTAGGTAGCTTTCTTCCTTCCACTAAGAATAGTAAAAGTGAGTAAATACCAAGGCAGTTAGCCTGCACTTACTTCCATGCTCCTGCAGCTAACATACCAGTAGTACCCAAGTGGATAGTAAAAACTAAGTTGAGTATGTCTACCAAATCATAGGCTTTTGATGTTTATACATACCAACCGGGAGAAAGGTGTGGGGTGCAGATTAAATGACTTAATAGTGTTCTTCCCATTTCCCTGGAAGCCTTCTTCTATGGGATCATTCTGATAAACTAATTCCATTTCCTGCTCTGAAGAGAAGAGAATATAGCCCTTTGCCTTTTTGAAGTGAGATTTTGAAATACTTCGTTTCTGAAACTGAAGTAAAACAAAATCTAGAATAATTATTACCCGTGATGGAAAATGAATTATGCATGTATGCAATCTACTATATGCATTATATACAGAAGAAGACATAAATAATGAAAACCTAATTTCTACAAGGGGCAGATATTCTGTTGTCACGTTCTATAATAGGTAGGTTATTACTGCTTATTTTCTGCCCTAAATCCATTTTAAAATTCATATTAACAACCATTTCAATGAAACTGGACTTCAGATGAGCCAGATTGCCAAGATTGCCAAGGATGTGTTCATCCTCCTCCTTAAATTACATTGATGTTTTACCAGAGATGTCTGATCATCCAGAAAGGCTACTGGTCCTGCTTAAAAACAAATAATTGATCTTAAATAAAGAGTGGTCATATTTTTTTGTAAATTTTATAAAGATCATCTTAGAAGAGATGTATTGTTAACCTTGGTCGGATAAACTAAGAAATAATTTGACTTCTATATTTGGGACTAAGTAGCACCAAAATTAATTCTAATAATTTTCTTTGTGTGTGTGTGTTAACTGAACATATGCCTAAGTACTTGTAGCACCAAGAACATAAATTCTAAGTTGTACAATGCAGGAACCATGATTAAAACTTTCATCCCATTAGTAAACAAGAATCCTACATTGGCCATCAATAAAAAGAGGATTCTACTTCATGTCTTTAAAAAATGTTGTTCTACCTTGGACCTGAACAAGGTCTCTGAGCACTATTTCAGAAACAAAATAACCAAAGAATGTTTTGTAATGTGTCTACAGAATGGCAATAGAGTGAAAATGGCCTCCCTGGGCTTCTATACATGTGCAGGGAGCCTGCTGCAGCACGCTGTGCAATTCCAGCACGTTGGAGCAGACTTGATTAATTACGTCTGCTGAAGTGTGGAAATGAATGTGTTCCGGTAGCCTCCAGTGTCATGTGCATCAGTGTTCCTGCACTAGAAAATGGTAACAGGGCACGTTAAAATAAAATTTGTTCAGCAATCTTTAGTCCAAAGCACCCCACCACCATTTTACAGTGTGGGGATGCTGATACACGTGACACTTTGGGCACTTTTAATAAGCACAGCCCCCAGAGCTGCACTAATTAAAGCACCTCTCCCCCCACCACCCCAAGCCTCCTGGAGCAAATGTATAAATGCCCCTTGGGTCCCATTCAATCAATGAATTCCACGTGGGTATAGGATTTCACTCACATAGAGCTCACCACCAGCATTGGAAGCATACCCGTTTCATGTCCTGACTTATGACTGTTTAATTTTGGCACTTCAATTTTCACTTAAAATGCTTTCCTGTAGGATGTATTCTACAATTTGAAAAGTTTAGTGGATCTTTTGAAGCTTCCAGCTGCACAACAAGCGTCATAAGGAGTTCAGCAAACATTAATAATCCCCCTTGTAGCTGCTTTGATGTTACCTACCTGATTGATGTGTATGGCCCATCCCACAAGTCAGCAATGATGTAACCAAGTGCTAGGTTCATCATTCCTTTTTTTTGATACTGTGTATAGCTTGAAAATTCTTTCCAGTGATGTGATGGATTTTCTGAACAACACCTAATCTATTCCGAAATACTAGACATTCTTCTCTCTAGAGAAATATACTAAGAAGTTATTGTGTGATCATTTATGTACAGATTCAAAATAGGTATCTAGTCACAGCTGTGCTGTGTTATCTCATCTAAAATTTGGGCATGTGTGTCCTTAAGTCAAATTTAAAAAATGAGTTCTTCACCCTAGGTATCTAGATCTTGAACAGAAAAGGCTTATGCACCTTTTTATTGAAATTCACAGCACCCAACCTGCTATACAGGAAAGGCATAGTCCAGCCAATAGGTACCGTTGGGGGTGTGTGTGTGTGTGTGTGTGTGTGTGTGTGTGTGTGTGTGTGTGTGTGTGTGTGTGTGTGTGTGTGTGTGTGAGATTGGAATCTCTCAGACTAAAGAAAAAAATCTGCTGTTTCCTGAAGACTCAGGCAAGGTATTTCCATTAAGATGGGGTTCACAGACTGAAACCCCTGCCTAAAATTGACTGCCTAAAATGTGGCCTTATTAAACTGTAGAAGGAAGGAGGAGAAGGAAAAAGACACATCAAGATTTAGTAAGTGGTTAGAGCAGGGGTGTCAAAGATAGAGCCAGCAGAACCACAACATACTGGTGCTGGCCTTGGGTCTTGAGTTGACTCAGATGTCACATGAGTGGGTGCTGGACGAGTTCCACATAGAATCATAGAAATTAGGGTTGGAAGGGACCTCAAGAGCTCCTTTAGTCCAACCCCCTGATCAAAACATAGATTTCATAGACATTAGGGCTGGAAGGGACCTCAGGAGATCATCAAGTCCAGTCCCCTGCCCAAAGGGCAGGAAGTCAGCTGGGGTTATAGGATCCCAGCAAGATAAGCATCCAATTTGTTCTTGAAGGTGTTCAATGTAGGTGCTTGAACCACCTCCGCTGGCAGACTGTTCCAGACCTTGGGGGCTCGGACAGTAAAGAAATTCTTCCTTATGTCCAGCCTGAAACGGTCTTGCAGGAGTTTGTGACCGTTCGACCTCGTCATCCCTTGGGGCGCTCTGGTGAACAGACGTTCCCCCAGATCCTGGTGGTCACCCCTGATAAACTTATAGGTGGCCATCAGATCACCCCTGAGCCTGCGGTTTTCCAGGCTAAAGAGTCCCATGGCTCTCAGCCTGTCATCGTAAGATCTGTTTTCCTGACCTCTGATCGTGCGCGTGGCTCTCCTCTGGACTCTCTCAAGCTTCTCCACATCCTTTTTGAATTGTGGAGCCCAAAACTGGACCATCCTGAATTAGTTCATCTCAGCCAAAGCTTTGCCCAGCCATGTCTTAAAAATTGCCAAAGATGGAAATTCCACACCCTCTCTGGGTAACCTGCTCCAGTGCTCTACTCCCCTCATGAGAAAGTTTTTCCAACCCATACTTCCCCTGCTTGCCTGAGAGAATGTTGTGGGAGACCATATCAAAAGCCTTGCTAAAATCAAGTTTTAGCACATCCACAGAGCCAGTCATCTCATCATAGAAGGCAATCAGGTTGGTCAAGCATGACTTGCCCTTGGTGAATCCCTGACTGTTCCTAATCACCTTCTTCTCCAAGTGTTTATAAATGGCTTCCTTGAGGACTTGCTTCATGATTTTTCCAGGGTCTAAAATGAGGCTGACTGTTCCCTGGTTCCATGGATCCTCTTTCTTCCCTTTCTTAAATATGAGCACTATATTTGCCTTTTTCCAACAATCTGAACTGCCATTCCACTTAATAATGCGATGCTGCGGCTAATAAAGCGACCAAAATGTTGGTGTGCATCCATAGATGCTTCTCGAGCAAATCCCGGGACGTCATTCTCCCCTTGTACTCGGCCTTGGTGAGGCCGCAGCTGGAGTACTGCGTCCAGTTTTGGGCTCCACAATTCAAAAAGGATGTGGAGAAGCTTGAGAGAGTCCAGAGGAGAGCCACGCACATGATCAGAGGTCAGGAAAACAGATCTTACGATGACAGGCTGAGAGACATGGGACTCTTTAGCCTGGAAAAGCGTAGGCTCAGGGGTGATCTGATGGCCACCTATAAGTTTATCAGGGATGACCACCAGGATCTGGGGAAGCCTTTGTTCACCAGAGCGCCCCAAGGGATGACGAGGTCGAACGGTCACAAACTCCTGCAAGACCGTTTCAGGCTGGACATAAGGAAGAATTTCTTTACTGTCCGAGCCCCCAAGGTCTGGAACAGTCTGCCAGCGGAGGTGGTTCAAGCACCTACATTGAACACCTTCAAGAGTAAACTGGATGCTTATCTTGCTGGGATCCTATAACCCCAGCTGACTTCCTGCCCTTTGGGCAGGGGGCTGGACTCAATGATCTCCTGAGGTCCCTTCCAGCCCTGATGTCTATGAAATCTATGAAATAATGGCCAGTGGCTCTGCAGTCACATTGGCCAACACACACAAGTCCCAAGACACATGCTACACACAATGCCCACTCTAGGATCCACGCTGCATGCAGCAGTCACCCAGGACCAGTCTAGGACCCCTCTCCCATATGCTGGATCCAGCACCTGCAGCAGCCACTCCAGCTTATCCAGGACTGTGCTGCCTATGGTTCCTGCTCTGGCCAGTCCAGAATGTGTGCCATAAGCAGCACCCACTCTAGCTGGTCAGGTGTGGGCACCACATATAGTGTAAGTCCCGGACAAGTCCAAGAGGACAATGGATCTGGCATGTGGGGGAAGAAGGGTATTGGTTCCCTGTATGCCATATCCAGTCCTTTCTCTGGTCAGTCTGTGGTGTCCACTCCAACCAGTCTGGGACCAACCAGCCACGTGTGGTGCCCACCCCAACCAGTCTGGGACCTGTGCTATAGGCAATACCCACTCTGGATTGGTTGTAGTGGTCACCACATGTGGCTCACATCCCAGATTAGCCAGAGGAGGCACTATGAGCACCAAATCCAGGATGTCAGGTGGGGAGGCAGGAGTCTGCGGGACCAATCCAGCCCATGGGGCCAGTCCCATGCTAGTCATTCAGCAAAATGGACTGGTCCCACACCACTCATCTGAATTCTTGGGATAGATAACTAGCTCAGGCATTAGGAGACCTAAGCCCTACGCAGCTTGAGAGGGCTTAACTGTACATCTCCCCTCCCCAGGAAAATACCAGAATAAACTAATAGCACCGTCCACCCTTTTCTGTTGAAGCTACTTCACTGAAGCAAAAAATTCAGACTCCAGAAAGCTAGCATGCAAGAAGGAGCATGACCATAGCCCAGTGATGAAGGCACTATCCTGGGAAACAGTTCTAAAGAGGAGCTAGAATGCAAGATCTCCAACTTTCTGGCCTCTTAGGCAAACTTCTAAATCTAAAATAGCTTTAGATAAGATTCAGATGCTAATACCCCAATTTCATTCAAAATGGCAGACATACTAAGCATGTTCAATAAGTGTATTTTTAAATATCTAGACCCTTTATTGCCTGAGTGCTAGAATGCATACATCTGAACCAAAACACCTAGCACTTCTCATGTATATAAATATCATATTAAAAAAATCAGAGTAGAAAAAGTGACTAGTGAGCATAAATCTCTTTTTGAATTCCAGATTTAGGCTGTTTTGTTTTCTAGTCAAATGTTATCTTGGCTGGTACTTAACTTTTCCAGTTATTCTGATTTTACTTAATTGACAGAGGGCACCTCAACACATGCACTTTCCCACTGAGTTGACTAGTGCTGAGCTAATATGAATGATGATCAGGTGCAACTTTAACAGAGCTATTTTCAGTACAAACAGAACCCAAAACACATGTTTTTCTAAAAGATGTCATGTAATAACAAAGTATGGAACAACAAAAAAGGGAGGAAGGAAGGACAATTAGGAATACAGGCA
This sequence comes from Crocodylus siamensis, assembly GCF_052110815.1. Lineage (NCBI taxonomy): Eukaryota > Metazoa > Chordata > Crocodylia > Crocodylidae > Crocodylus > Crocodylus siamensis. The sequence continues at coordinate 311,192,240 of NC_143395.1, forward strand.
CGCATGTACAGGCACACATGTAAATGGGCATAATATGGGAACACATGTAGATGGTGACACTGTGCCATGACAAGGAAGTTTGGTGCCCAGGGCAAAGCCCTCAATAGCAGCCCGCCCTTGCCCGAGGCACAGATCTGGGAGGCACATGCATAGACAGAAGAAGAAAATATGATGGGGGTGGGGCTGAGCGCATGCATACTTGTGCACATGCACCCCCTCCCCAGCATGTAACTCTGTTAGGGGAAGAGGTGGGGGGGCGCAGATCGAGGCCCTTGCAGTGAGGGCGAGAGTGAGGCAGACAGAGGCAGGGGCTCAGGTGAATGTGGCCCTGTGGCCTGGGTGGGTTGTGGGAGGGTCAGAGCCTGGGTTACATGCTAATGGTATGTGTACAGAGTCTATTGAATTTATCACTGTCATGCTACAACCCGTTTCTGTTATCATGATATGCAGTGAATTCATATTGAACTGAACTGCATTGGGTGTCTTAATATTAGAAGTATTACTATATATATGTAATTCTACTGACATTTTAACACTACTCTTTTAGTTCCATTTTACTTATTTTTTCAGGCAATTTAGTTTCACTTTTTTCCCCTCATCTGGAAATAAATGTTTAATAAACCAGTCCAAAGTTAAGGTCTACTAGGACACCTGCAAACATAAATTTTCAGCAATCAGCCAACAGTACAGGATGGCAATGCTGTTAAAAAAATACTTCGAGTTTTCAATTTTTCGTGACATTTCACAACAGTGGTGTGAACTGATTGCATCTAAAATATGTGTTTTGACAAAAGTAATTAAAGTGTGGACATTTTGAGTTATTCCAATATTTGAAACTAAAGCTTTCCTGCTTACTACTTCTCATCCATCAATTGTTTTTCACTGACAGTGACCTTAAAACTACTCTAGCATAGTCACCTTGAAGGCAAATGCTAAAAATATGATTAGCAGTACTTTCTTTCCTGCTACTTCTTTAGCCAGTGCAATTGTATGGTGAAATTATAGTTCTAGACTCTAGAGGATGAACTGAACTGTTTGGTAGAGTTTGGGGTTTTTTTTATTTAAGGCAATATCCCTCATCAGCATAATGCGAACAGACCAAAAAACCAGAAAGAACATATTTTACTGTGTATCAACGTCCAGATCTATTCTCAAGTAAAATGGATGTTTGGTTTGAAAGTTTGCCTCTCTCTCAAATTTTCATAGTTGAATACAAGCTCAGTGACATCACTATCATTTTCCATAACCTTAGTGCCCACATTCTTATTTCTCTGTGCCATATGCATATTAAATGATTGGTATTACATATATATGAATGTTGCATTTCCATATTGTCCTTCCTTACCTTTTTGTTGTTCCGCATACTTTGTTATTACATGTCATCTTTTAGGAAAACATGTGTTTTGGATTGCTTGTACTAGAAATAGCTCTGTTAAAGTTGCACCTGATCATCCAGTGTGGGAATGGGCTTTGTGACTAAGTACAGACATTTAAAAAATCCTGAGCCCGTATCAATTCGATTGTTGCAGGTTAGTCTAACCTGCATAAGCTGAACCAAGAAACAAATGAATAGACATTAACTTTTGAATCTGGAAATTCAAGCACATGCCTGAAGTGGCTCAGGCTAGAATCTATGGGGCACTAGAGCAAGCCCTCCCTTCCCTTCTGCAGTGGCCAGAAGGCTAGAGAGAAGCTGAGCTGAGGGGGGACATGGCCAGGCCCCGGCTGGTTGAGTATGACTGGGAAGGGGTTTAAACCCCCATGCTGGCCTGAGGGGGCTGCCTGGCTTTTCCCCACCCCACTCGCCATTTGAGCACCTGAGGCGGGGGAGCTTTGTGTCAGAGCTGCCAGTTGTCTTATGTAGAGTTTAGAGTATGGGTGCATACAGGATGGTCTGGACAGGGATGTTCCTTCCTCAGGCAGGGGGTGGCTTGATGTGACCCCTGCAGGTCCCTCCCAGCCCCACTCTTCTCTAGACTTCAATGACCTGATCCAGAGACGAACCCCCTGCACAGCTTCTCCAAGAACCGAACCTTTCAGGCCCCGTTCTATTGCATAAAGATGAGGGGGAAAGGCCCTGGGCCAGTCGCCTCCCATGCTGGGACATGCATAAGGGGCTTCATGAAACTGAGGGTCATACACAGTCCCCCCCATACCCATGAAATGAATCAGGGCCTGGTGCTACACAGCCCTGCTTTCTGCCTTCCCTTCCTCATGGGCTTTCCACAGCCATGAACAGGGGTCAGGGCCCTTCCCCTCAGGCCCCCCAGGTGTATTTTAAGGGACTGGAGAGGCAAGAAGGCCCTGACACGCACCCTGGATATGCATGAAGGAGGCATGGACTTGTTGAGGGTGCATGGAGTCGGGGGGAAGAGGGTGACTGCCTGATCTCTGTGATACAACAACGCAGAGAACATGGGGCATTCAGAAGTGGGTGCTGGACCTGGGGGACACTTGCCAAATGGCTTCTTCAGTGGGTGTCCCCAGGGGAGGGGAAGGCAGTGGCACTGATCAGGGGACAAGCGGGGATCCCCCTTCTCTAACCCCACTGCCAGCTCTGCCTGAGTCACCCTCACCCACCTCTGGGGAACAGCAGCTGCTGCTGGTGAATTTGCCAGAGCTCACCCAGAGAGTTACTGAGTGCTGCAGCTGCCCAAACGCAGCCTCCTCTTTCAAACCACCTACATAGGTAGCCCAGCAGCCAGGCCAGTTGCTGTGAGCAGTGGTGGAGCTCAGCGCACGTGGGAGCAGCAGCAGCAGGTTCCCCAGGAGAAGCCAGCTGGCCCCTGCAGTGCACGGGCCAGCCTGCACCTGGCCACCTGGCAGCTCTGCTGCCACTGTGGGGCTCACTGTAAAAAATGCCAGTTCATCTGCAGCCCACAGGCAGATTTACCTTGATGTTGCAAGGAGACTTGGCAAGCAGGAGAAGAACAAGATGGTGGCCAAGTGCTGGGTCAACATTCAATGTGCCACTTTCCACAGAGTTGTAGCCAAAGCACAGTGGCGGGGCCTCCCACTGTGTGACACTCAATCGCTCTGAAAACAAACAGACAGAGGTCTCCAAGCTACCTTCTGCTCCTGAGACCTCACGAACCACAGCAGCTACTCATGGTGGCTCAAGTGAATAATAAAGCAGCAGGGTCCCAGTAATGCCACCTGTGGATTCCTCCATGGAGGATAGACCACAGACCTGGACCTCCACACCCTGTATGTGAAGCCCTAGGGACCCTTTAAGTCACCTGTCACCTGAGCTACCAGCTGCAAGTAGGCTGGGCTGGGAGGTGAAGGGAAGGGATTGGTTGGCATAGGACAATAGTTTAAAGACCTGTGAGTTAGTGGGCAGTGCAGGGAGGTGCAGGGCAACACACAGCAGGGAGGCTGTGCTGGGCAATTCTTTGCAGCCACTCAGGACCTGCAACAGCCCTGGCCAGGCACCCCTTTCTCGTTCATTTTGGCCCAACTATTTCTTATCCACTTGTAAGATTAGCTGACTGCTGAGCTCTCTAAAAAGTCTGTATTTCCCACATCTCTTGATTTTTAGTCCCACTTGGTATGCCACCACCGAGCAGACACAGGCCAGATAGGTAGGATGTTGCTGATGCCTAGACAGAAAGGATAGTAAATGCTCTCCATAGCTGTGAGCTGTGGTTGAGCAAGATTGCCAGACAGATACATCTCCTAACTGGCTGATTCACATCTGGGCACCAAAGCAGGAGGTATTCCCAGACAAGGGAGAGAGAATGGCAGTCAAGCTCGAAAATCAGGAGACATTCCCAGACACAGAGGAGAGAAGGGTAGTCAGACTCAGAAACTTAGAAATGATTATTGTTTATCTGTTATAGAAGTTGTTTGTTGATTTGTCTAATTCTTGTTTATATGTGTTTTACAGATGATGGGTTCTATTCCCTTCATTCAATTGTTTACTTATTACTGGTTATTGCTTATTGCTTGTCATTATCTTATAAATGCTGTTCAGTGGATGCAAATAATGTAAATTTTGCTTCATATGTACCATATGTTTAATTATGTAAGTAAAAGTTTCTGTTTCCTTGACTTCATGTTCCCTGTGTGTATAGGGGAAAGGGAGGGACTTGCAGAAGCTTGATGGGCACGTGTTTCCTTCAATGCAGGAATTAGCAGATACTCAAGACAGGCTGAGTGGCTTTGTTCTCCTCTTGCAGAGGGGCCTGCAGAGTAGAACTGCTCTCCTGGGACTGGGCAACCAACGTGTGAGCTTAAGAGCAAATGAAACTGCTCCCAGGTGCCTATATAAGGTGGCCAAGTGTTTTTCTATTCCTTGCATTAACAAGGAGTGGATTATGGGCTGATGGGACCACTGGCAATCAGGCAGAAATGGCAAGGGACCCGATCCTGCTTTCAGCAGAGGCCATTCACCACCCCCCGTGGCTGCGGGGGGTGAGCTGCCAGCAGGCTGGACAATCCTGAGCTGCAGAGTGTGGGAGGCAAATCATGGAGGGGCAGTTTAAAAATACATGTTAAAAAGTGAAATTGAACTTAATTAATTTTTTTAATTAATGAAATCACACCAGTGTCAGTCAGCCATACATGTCAGCAACTTGTGAGCCAGATTTCACTGACTAGTCTGTAGCGGGGATTAGCAGATTTGCAGCACCCCCTGCTGTAATTCAGTACCAGAGAAATCAGCAGGGTGGATTGTTATGCAGCACCCCCTGCAGTAATTTGCTGTGAATAACATACTGAGATTTATTCAGTTTAAGACCTGTGACTTGTACGCAGTGACGGAACAAATTAAAACACACCATGTCCATTTTGGGGCCACAGAATAAAACCCTGAGGACTAAGTCCCCAGCACATATACAAGCACCTATAGACTCTGACTTAGAGAGTGCATATGCCACGGGTCTCCAGCTATCCTCATGTTTTTGAAGCAAAGCTGCTCCAATACCTTCTTTAGAAGCATCTGTTGACAATTTAATGGGTCTTTTAGGGTCATAGTATTTTAGTTCTGGAGCTGTCATTGTTTTTTCCTTCAAGTTTTTAAATTCAGCTTCATGTTCACATTCCCATATCCACTGAGCATTCTTTTGTAGGAGTGATCTAAGGTGTTTGGCCTGCTTTGCTAAGTTAGGTAGATATTTCCCTACAAAACTGATCATTCCCAGTAATCTTTGCACTCCTTCCTTATTTGTAAGGGGTAGCATGTTTGTAATGGCTTTCACACTTCCAGGATCAATTTTTACCCCTTTCTCAGAGAGCTTTTCTACCAGATATATTATTTCTTTGATTCTGAATTTACATTTTTGTTTGTTCAGTTTCAAACCTGCTCTGCAAGCTCTGTCTTGGCTTCAAGTCATGTTCTTCCATAATATTTCCCCAAACTAATATATCATCAATATAAACCATAGTTCCATCAAGACCTTCAAAAATGTTGCACCTTTCTGTCATATAGTTCAGATGCAGAACACAGTCTAAAAGGAAACCTATGAAAGCAATACCTTCTGAAGGGTGTAATGACGGTATCTAGTGCTATTCTTTTCTGCGGGAATTTCCATAGCCCAGAAGAGGCATACAAACAGGAGAAATATTTAGCTTCTGCCACGGTGCCAAAAACCTCTTCACTGGTGGGAATGGGATAATTCTTCCTTTTGATGTGTCTCTTCAGTTGCTTAGGATCTAAACACGATCTTGAGAATCCATCTTTTTTTTTCTATTATGGCCACTGAATGAACCCAAACAGCTGGGTGCTCTATTTTTTCTATTATGTCCATGTTAACTAATCTATCTAATTCCTTTTTTGCCTTCTCCCTTAGTACAAGGGGAACATTTCTTGGAGCAGGTATGGTGGAAGTATTTAGTTCTCTCAATTTTATCTTGTATTCAATTGACAGTTTCCCTATGCCTTGAAACATCATAAAACTCTTCTTTTATGTTCTTGCTTTCTAGTTCCTCAGTGGCATCTGTTCTCTTAATCAAACAGTTCTACATATTCTCAACTCAGTAATTATAAGCTCTAAGTCTCACTTCCTTATCCTCATAGTACACAAGTTTAGTTTTCATTTTTTGAATAATCTGTTTTGGTATTACATTGACCTGTGCTCCTGTGTGTAATTTAAAAGTTACTATTAGTTCACTGGTGTCCAGCATGATTGTCCAATCCTCAGAAGAAGTAACTTCTTCTTGCATTGTGCCAATGAGGAATTTTCTCTTCCTTGTTGCATACAGCCACGCACCTTCTGTTTCTCACATAGTGCATCTTGCTCCTTTCTATAAACTCTTGCAAAGTGATTAAATATTTTGCATTTGTTGCAGTACTTACCAAATGCAGGGCATTTCATGGGTTTGTGGTAACCCCCATAGCATCTGCAGCTGACCATTGTTTCTTCAAGCAATTTTCTTTTGCCTCCGCTTGCCTACTTCATAGTGAGGTCCTCCTTCCTGTATTGTTTGTGTGTTATGTTAGGCTTTTGCAGACTTGTAATCCTGTCTAGTTCATCTTGTTCTGGTTTTTCTTCAAGCTTCTGTAGCCTAGCATTTGTTATTTCAGCTGCCTTTTCCAAATTAAGCTCAGGATCCTATAGCAGTCTTTTCCTAAAGCTTGTATCCCTTATACCTTATCCCTAATACTATTTGGGCCCTGATTATCAGGGATCCTGGTTCTCTCTGATTTAAAAAGTCCTCAATTTTCCAGTTTAAAAAGTAACCCAAAATCCACTGCAAATGTATGTATATACATATAAGTGGTGCTTCATTTTAAGTATGGGGAAATGTGGATTTTGGGTTTCTTTTTTAAATTGCAAAATTGCGGATTTTTTTTTTAATCAATGAAAACCAGGATCCCTGGTAATAATTGCTTTTCTGCTGGCTGGCCTGGAAAACATATACCTAACCCTTATTCTCAGTTCAAAGAAGAGCTGTCAGTATTGGATGTCATTTTGTTCAAAGGCTCATAACTTCTTGTTCCAGCAGTGCTAAAGATAGACATGTTTAACAGAATACATGAGGGGCATCTAGGCATTGAAAAATGCAAGAGAGCAAGGGGTGCTGTATATTGGCCCAATGTAAATGACATAGAAGATGCTGTAAAAGCTTGTACAATGTGTCTAAAGTACAGATCAGCTCAAAGAAAAGAGCCCATGATGCTCACGGAGGATCCCATAGCTCCATGGTATCAAGTGGGCATTGACTTATTTGTACAGGCATACCTCATTTTATTGCGCTTTGCAGATATTGTGTTTTTTACAAATTGAAGGTTTGTGGCAACCCTGCATCGAGCAAGTCTATCGGCGCCATTTTTCCATTGGCGCCATTTTTCCAACTGCATTTGCTCACTTCGTGTCTCTGTCACATTTTGGTAATTCTCACAATATTTCAAACTTTTTCATTATTATTATATTTGTTATGGTGGTCTGTGATCTTTGATGTTACTATTGTAATTGTTTTGGGGCGCCACGAACCGCGCCCATATAAGATGGCGAACTTAATCGATAAATGTTGTGTGTGTTCTGACTGCTCTACCGACCGGCCGTTCCCCCATCTCTCTCCCTCTCCTTGGGCCTCCCTATTCCCTGAGACACAACAATATTGAAATTAGGCCAATTAATAACCCTACAATGGCCTCTAAGTGTTCAAGTGAAAGGAAGAGTTGCACATCTCTCACTTTAAATCAAAAGCTAGAAATGATTAAGCTTAGTGAGGAAGGCATGTCGAAAGCCAAGATAGGCTGAAAGCTAGCCCTTTTGCGCCAAACAGCTAGCCAAGTTGTGAATGCAAAGGAAAAGTTCTTGAAGGAAATTAAAAGTGCTACTCCAGTGAACACACGAATGATAAGAAAGCGAAACAGCCTTATTGCTGATATGGAGAAAGTTTTAGTGGTCTGGATAGAAGATCAAACTAGCCACAACATTCCCTTAAGACAAAGCCTAATCCAGAGCAAGGCCCTAACTCTCTTCAATTCTATGAAGGCTGGGAGAGGTGAGGAAGCTGCAGAAGAAAAGTTTGAAGCTAGCAGAGGTTGGTTCATGAGGTTTAAGGAAAGAAGCCATCTCCATAACATAAAAGTGCAAGGCGAAGCAGCAAGTGCCGATGTAGAAGCTGCAGCAAGTTATCCAGAAGATCTAGCTAAGATAATTGATGAAGGTGGCTACACTAAACAACAGATTTTTAATGTAGATGAAACAGCCTTATATTGGAAGAAGATGCCATCTAGGACTTTCATAGCTAGAGAGGAGAAGTCAATGCCTGGCTTCAAAGCTTCAAAGGACAGGCTGACTCTCTTGTTAGGGACTAATGCAGCTGGTGACTTTAAGTTGAAGCCAATGCTCATCTACCATTCTGAAAATCCTAGGGCCCTTAAGAATTATGCTAAATCTACTCTGCCTGTGCTCTATAAATGGAACAACAAAGCCTTGATGACAGCACATCTGTTTACAACATGGTTTACTGAATATTTTAAGCCCACTGTTGAGACCTACTGCTCAGAAAAAAAAGATTCCTTTCAAAATATTACTGCTCATTGACAATGCACCTGGTCACCCAAGAGCTCTGATGGAGATGTACAATGAGATTAATGTTGTTTTCATGCCTGCTAACACAACATCCATTCTGCAGCCCATGGATCAAGGAGTAATTTCAACTTTCAAGTCTTATTATTTAAGAATACATTTTGTAAGGCTATAGCTGCCATAGATAGTGATTCCTCTGATGGATCTGGGCAAAGTAAATTGAAAACCTTCTGGAAAGGATTCACCATTCTAGATGCCATTAAGAACATTCGTGATTCATGGGAGGAGGTCAAAATATCAACATTAACAGGAGTTTGGAAGAAGTTGATTCCAACCCTCATGGATGACTTTGAGGGGTTCAAGACTTCAGTGGAGGAAGTAACTGCAGATGTGGTGGAAATAGCAAGAGAACTAGAATTAGAAGTGGAGCCTGAAGATGTGACTGAATTGCTGCAATCTCATGATAAAACTTTAACAGATGAGGAGTTGCTTCTTATGGATGAGCAAAGAAAGTGGTTTCTTGAGATGGAATCTACTCATGGTGAAGATGCTATGAACATTGTTGAAATGACAACAAAGGATTTAGAATATTACATAAACTTAGCTGATGAAGCAGCGGCAGGGTTTGAGACGATTCACTCCAATTTTGAAAGAAATTCTACCGTGGGTAAAATGCTATCAAACAGCATCGCATGCTACAGAGAAATCTTTCATGAAAGGAAGAGTCAATCAATGCGGCAAACTTCATTGTTGTCTTATTTTAAGAAATTGCCACAGCCACCCCAACCTTCAGCAACCACCACCCTGATCAGTCAGCAGCCATCAACATCGAGGCAAGACCCTCCACCAGCAAAAAGATTACGACTCGCTGAAGGCTCAGATGATGGTTAGCATTTTTTAGCAATAAAGTATTTTTTAATTAAGGTATGTATATTTTTTTAGACATAATCCTATTGCACACTTAATAGACTACAGTGTAAACATAACTTTTATATGCACTGGGAAACCAAAAAATTCATGTGACTTGCTTTATTGCGATATTCGCTTTATTGCGGTGGTCTGGAACCGAACCCGCAAATATCTCCGAGCAGGAAAAAATATGCATTAATGCTGGATTATTTTTCTGTCCTGAAATTGTGTTTCTTGAAAGCATGACAGCAGACATGTTTGTCCTGCTCTGAGTCAAGCAGTTGATGGGACTCCCAGCGATAGGGAAGCACTTGGCCACACATTGAATTAATGGCATGATTAGAACAAGCTGCAAAGTTATTACATATTTTTTATAGAATAACTTTGTAGCTTATTTCTTATTTTATCACACCATTAATTGGTTGAATGTGTAGCTGGGTCACAACTTAAGGCATGATTACCTGGTTAATGATGCCTTAAGTGCAAAGTGTAGAGGGGGCCTTAGTATTCTAACTACTCTTTTACCTCTTAGTATTCTGTTTAAATTTATTTGCTTCAACTCAAGTTCTATCATAATATAACTGACATTTCCTTCAATGACTTATCCGAATTCTGCAAGTAAGCCTTTGAACTATAAAAGACAGAGTATTCTCAAGACCTTGCTTAGGCAACATAGATCTCTGGGAAAAATCTGTAAGACATATTTAAAAATACTTCCTATTTCTAAAGATTGTGTCTGAGTGTCTTGACACTAGCAGTGTGTGACCTTCAAATGTGCTTGTCTTATCCTCCATCATGCTATTTCTGTTCCAGGAGCCTTCCTCCAAAATGATACATTCTTTCTGAATGAAAAGTAATTGTAAGCAATTCACATTTTCAACAGGGAGTTGGTATTTTGTCATTTAGGCATGTCACACTGTTAAGCTTCATAATATAATGGATCAAAATGATTCAATGCTGGCTCCCAACATATACTATGATCTATAACCCACTGGAGATGGGCAGCTATTTTTAAAAAATATCTTCAACCAGTACCTACACTGCCTTATAATGAATATGTGCACATATAAATACCTAAACACATAATATAGCACACACACTGGCTTTGTCCTATGCAATGCTGAAGCTTCCCTATTGATGAGCAAGCTTTCTTCCCATGCTGTATTGCCACACTTGCAATCAGTGGAAACACTCAACACAGTCATATAACTTGGGGTGGGCAAGCATCCCACTAGCTCCAGGCACTGAATTTAGAGGGGCTGCTGGAATGGGGCCTCCTCAGAGAGCCTTTGCCCCAGTGGCAGCAGCAGCCGCATACCAGACAGTAGCTGCAGCATTCAGGGTAGGCAAATAGCAATGTAGAAGCAATAGCCAGAATCTTTGAGTCCTTGGAGCAGGTAAAGCTAACCTCCCTCCTGCTTCACTCCTCCCCAGCACCACCTCTCCCCCCACCACATACTCCATAGCACCTGGCCACACACATCTCATTTCCCAGACCACAGGGGGATTATCCCTGTGAGCAAAATGAGTTGAACTATGCCTCTGCACAACTTAAGGGCCCCTCAAATGTCACCATGAGAAGGCTTAACAAGGCCTTTTCACTGAGGGGCCCTGGGATTTGTAATTCACCAAGTCCACCCCATTCAGTCATTTCTAGAGAATTGTTAAAGCCAGTTTCTATTAGGGGTGTGTGAAGCTTCAGTCACCAATTGATTCAGAGAAGATTCGGCCCGATTCAGAGGCCGAATCACTGAATCTGAATCCAATCAAAAGACAAAAAACCCCGTCCGAATCGATTAAGAAAAAGATTTGGAAAAAGATTCAGAGATTTGGTGATTCAGAAGGTGGTCTTGCAGGGAAACAGAAACTAAGAAGGAGGAGGAGGAGGATGCAGGGAGGGAAAGACTAACATCTGTAGCTGACCACTGACTGTGATCTTTCCCCGAGTCCCCTTTCAGTCACAGTGCTCTGGGGGAGGGATGGAGAAACAGCATATAAGCCTCTGTCTGCAGGTTTTCTGTGCCTTTTGTGAACTGTTTTTGCCTGAGCACTGGGAAGGCCCCCTGTTACAGCCTACCATCCCTGCTGTTTTCATCCCGCTGTGCCTTAACACACACACACTAAGTAACACATCATGAGTTCTGCTTTCAGCAGTTTGTGGTACAGTTTCCCAGAAACCCCTGCACCTATCTCCTTGAAACTTGGCAGACTTCATGCCTTCAGAAAAGACTACCATTCCTGCTGCTTTCATCTAAATCTGACAAAAAATGACTAAGTTATAGGTATTTCAGTGGTTCTCCATTATAGTCTGTGGCCGAATCACTAAATCTCTCCGAATCAGGGCCAAATTGATTTGGGACAGTGATCTGAATCGAATCACTGTCCACTGAATCAGCAGAATCTGAATTGAATACTTCCCTATTTGCACAGGCCTACTTTCTATGTCGGCTAGACTAATGGGATTTTCAATGTTCAATGGAAGTTTGCCCATAGCTTGGCTATATTCCCATTGGGATTCCAACTCATATCTATGTTTCTCAACACTTGTGTGTTTTAAACCCGTGACATCACTTAATGGTGGTGCACTTCATTCTAAAAGACTCACAGAAAAAAGAAAAAGAAAAGGATACCAAGTACTTTTTCAGAAGCCCTCCTTTCCCAAGGCTTGCAAAAAAAGTGCACTTTAGGTTTGCCTCATAAGCATCAAGCATAAGATGCTTATGAGACAATAAAAGGCAATAAGATTTTTTTCTTTTTTGCCAATGCTTTAAAAAGATACAAATTACTGCTTAGAAGCAAATATAAACTTTAAAAAATAAATCAACAAATGCTAAATTTTCCTTCTTAAGCAATGAAGTATATTTTTTCCCTAAAATTAATATTAGGGAAAATTAGGGGAGGGAACAGAAAGATTTAGGAACATTAGGAAAGAAATAAAAAATTAGGAAAAAATTAAGAAAGAAACAAATGAAACATACACACACCAGAAATAGGAAACCTAACCCTGATCCTTGATTTCATCTGAGGAGAATAGAGTGCACCCAGAAATGGAAGTGTGCACAAAGGTGATTTTAACCACCTTTGTACTCCTGCATTTCCAGACTGGCTTTCTACCTAGTGTAAATTAGAACAGATGGAGATTGCCTTATAATGCACCAGCTGCCAATGGGACGACTCTGGGGTGGAGAAGCACAGGCTTCACTTTCTTTGAACTGTCTGTGCCCTTGATGCTGAATCAGGAGGTGAGGTTTACATAGGAGCTGCTAGAGTGACTGCTTGACACTGGAGGTTTGTCCCTGCTCAGTAGTGATCTACACATGCCAGGTATGCTACTCCTAGGGCTGTTTTATGCAGGTGATACAGAGGGCATAGTCTGACCATCTATAAATAGTCCTAGTCAATGTTGTTATATTGATTCAGCATAAAGTCTGCATGTGTTGGGGATATGATGTTAGTTTATTTTTCTTCCCTCTTGCCACTTCATAAACTGTGAACCATAGATTCCTGGTGCTTTTTTTCTTTCCTTCAGTTTTTGAGCTCAGCATCTAGGATCTTGTATCATTTCCAGTCAGGTCTCATGGCAAATATATAACTTGCAAGAATTTCTAAGTTGAAACATATTTCAAAATTTAAAATAATGTGATTCAGGGTCAGTATATACTTAGAATACATTTGTCCATCTTAAAAACAGTTCAGTTTCATTAAATTACAAAGACTTCAAGCAAAAAGCTCAATGCAGCTAGTAAATGCTATAGTATTTTTTTGGCCCGACTTTATACAGGATGCTGTTTTGCTGTTTTAAATATAGTATGGCTTTTATCTCCATAGCTTCTGATGCCACTAATTGCACTGGTATTTTTAAGATTATATTAACAACAATAGATCAGAGCTTTTCTGCACTTAGAAGTTTATAATATCAGATAAATTATTCCTCTCCATTAGTATTTCACAAGCAACTGCAATCATGGCACTTGCATAAAAGACAATATATCAGGAATAATATTGCACTTCGCTCATTTGTGACCAGATCTAACACATATTATAGTAGATGGGGAACTTCCCAAGATTTACTGGTAAAAAGTTGAAGCTAGAAAAATTCAGACTGGAAATAAGGCAAAAATTGTTGACAGAATAAAAACTCCTGAGATAACTGAATACTGGAACAGCTTATCAAAGAAGGTAGTAAACTCTTACTTCTCTGATGTTTTCAAAAGAAAATTAAAATATGTTTCATGTCTTCCACATTGTTGGGCTTGCTGCAGATGTTACACAACTAGAAACTATTTTTCCATCCAGTAAAAATTTACAAGATTTCATGAGACTGTTCCCATTCTTTGCTAGGACAAAATAATCACTTGTTGAAAGTTTTTAGTGAAAAAAGACAGAGATGCCAAGATAAAGACTTTTTTTTTTTCAAAGAAAGGTCTGCTCCAATGGGTAGGTCATTTACTAGGATCTGAAAAATGAAGACTTGAGTCCCTGCTCTGAATCAAGCAGTTGAACTTGGATGACCCACACTGAGAAACACTCATTATCCTTAGCTTGGTGATTAGGATATTTGTATACAATTATTCCTGTTGAAGCTGTTGCACTTTAAAATTAATAAATAAATTTACTACTCTTCATTAGCATACTCTGGCTGACAGCAGCCTGCTGTATTACACATAAATACTCTTGGCTTTCTGGGGCTGGGTAGAGGGTAGACACTGTGACATTTATGCTAGGCTTCCATGAAGACACTCCAGAAACAAACTGAAAGGGCAAGAAAAAGTGCTACATTTGTAGTGGGAAGAATACTTTTCTTCCATTAGAAACTGGAAGCATGAAAGAATTCATATATTTCTTCTGCAGGAAACATTCTGGATACAGGGGAAAGATCTTCCTCTTTCAACAAGGCAGATCTTGCCTGGCAGAGGTTCTCATGCAGGAACAAACATCTGTATACTTTGACAGCTCTACTCCCAGAAAAGTGGAATGATTAGGAGGGGCGGGGGCTAACCTGGGTCTGGGGAGGATGGGGAGAGTGACTGCTGTTTCATTCCTTCCAGTACCCAGGAGGAATGAAGGAGCAGAAAACACACACCCCTCCCCACCCATGCCATAGTGCTGGGGTAGGGGGGGTGTGCGCCAGTGCTGCAGGGGTGAACAGGGTGACTGCCCCAGGCACTGAAGCAAGGGGGCATCAACAGGCACTGCCCAGCTGGGGCAAGGCTCAGGATAGAGCCACAAGCAGCTCATCTGGGGGGCGTGGGGATGGTGGGGGTTGGCTCCCACCATTGCATGCACTCCCGGAGAAGCATGGGAGGGTGGGCATGTGCCTCCCCCCTCCCCGGATCCGTATGCAGGGTGAGGGTGGGCTGCTTCTGCGTGCTTTGCCCTGAGTGCCAAACTTCATTGGTACGGCACTACTCTCCCCCCCGTAAAACAGAGATGACTCTGGTTTCGAGAACATAGAGAGGGATAGGGAAAGGTTCCCCACACATTCCCCAGACTGGGGTTTCTGTGTAGGGCAGAGGCTGCACAACCCCTACCATTCCAAAGGAACAGATCAGCAGCTGCTCCTTCACCTTTACAACTCTGGGTTCATAGAATCATAAAAATAAGGGTTGGATGGGACCTCAGAAGGTCATTTAGTTCAACCCCCTCCTCAAAGCAGGACCACCCCCAACTAGATCAACCCAGCCAAGGCTTTGTCTACCCAGGTCTTAAAAGCCACCAAGACTGGAGATTCCACAATTTCTCAGGGTAATCTGCTTTACTACCCTCTTGGTCAGAAAGTTTTTTCCTAATATCTAACTTAACCTACCCTTGCTGGAACTTGAAACAATTACTCCTTTCATTGTCATCTGCCACCACTGAGAACAGTCCAGCTCCATCCTCTTTGGAGCCACCCTTCAGGTAGTTGAAGGCTCCTCAGCCTTCTCTTCTGCAAACTAATTAAGTCCAGTTCTCTCGGTCTCTCCTCAGAAGTCATGTGCCCTAGCCCCCAAATCATTTTCACTGCCCTCCACTGGACTCTCTCCAATTTGTCCACATCTTTTCTTCAGTGGGGGGCTCAAAACTGGACACAGTACTCCAGATGTGGCCTCACCAGTGCCAAATAGAAAGAAATAATCACTTCCTAACCCTGCTGGCAACACTCATACAAATGCAATCTAGTATGCCATTAGCCTTCTTTACAATGAGGGCACAATGTTGGCTCATATTCAGCTTATTCACCCCAGTCTAGTGTGACAGGGGGCTCGCTCAGGGTCAGGTCTCAGCATTGACCCACCAACTTATCTACAGCAGACTGCCCTGTCTTTCCTGCCATGACTTGCTGTAATAAATTAGATGTAAATATGCAGGAGGCTGCCCATTTGATGCTCCAATATCTGGGGTGTTATACATGGCTCCAACTTCCCCTACACCATGTCCAATGCTTCACAGATGGCATCATAAATTGTTCATAACTCTGGTCCAAGGCTCAGCCAAATTCTGCTCCTTGCTAAGCCTCTCACACTCTGCCCTTTTCTGGGTCTCACACATACTGCACCCTCTCACAAGGACCTCTGTCATCCAACCCATTCTTACTGGATCTCATTCATACTGCCCCTCACTGAGCCACTCACAACCCACCCTGCTCCATGAGCAGCCCCCTCAGATCATCAGGCTCATCTACGCTCACTCTGTCTGGTCCACATCCAGCCCTTCACATCACTCAAGCAACCCTATTCTACCCAGCACTGGTGTTATGCCTCACACTGGGCTGAGATCTGCTCCTAGCCCCTCACCAGGCAACTGATCCAAGTTTTCCACTCTTGTTGGGGTTGGCCCCTGTGCAACCCTTCAAATCACCCAAGCAATTCTACTCTACACCCCCGCCCCCCGCCAGTGCATCCCTTCAGGCCTGCCTATTCAGACCATACTCTACACCCCAATGCAAAGCCCTTCAAGCGCTACAGCACACCCTACTCTGTGCGAGCCTCCATACATACTGTTGCCCCCTCACTGGGGCCTCTGGGGTCTTACGCGCCATGGGCTCAGGTATCCATAGAGTTTCCTGGTTCCACTGCCTGTCCCAAATCTAAAATTACCCACTGAGTAGTGGGAGCTGGGGTTATAAGATGCTCCTACCTACCTTTCACTGGGGAGGCAACTGGCTTGGCATTTCTGGGGAATTACCCCACCACGGGCAGTCCCACCAAGCCATCCTTCCCCAGCAGGGTGTGGGGCTGCATTGAAATGGAGGCTGTTCAGCCCCCTCCTCCAATCACATAGCCCTTCTACTGTCATGTGACTGCCTCATCAGCCTGGGCTGCACCTGCCAGCTGCCTGATCTAAATCTTAAAGTGGCAGGCACTGAAAGTGCCCTGCCACACTAGGAATGTGTGGGAAGCAGGAAAGAGGGAATGGCTGTAGGTTGGAACATCTGTATGCTCCCCTCTTGCTAAGATTTCTAGTGCTACAAATTTCTTATCCATGGCCAAATTCTCATGTGTGGCTCTGAATTTTGGCTACATATGAAAAATCCAGAGACTAATGATTAGTGCACAAGAAGTGATAAGATAGTTAATTATTTTGGAAGATATATTAGCACTACTAGTTAAAAAAGATTTTTTTTTTCCTAAATAATCTTATTAGTTCAATAAAACCCAGAAAGCCAGGACAATGGCCTGATTATAAATGGCCTAAACCTATTTTAATTTCATAGATATTTCATAGACATTAGGGCTGGAAGGGACCTTGAAAGATCATTGAGTCCAGCCCCCTACCCCAGGGGCAGGAAGTCAGCAGGAATCATAGGATCCCAGCAAGAAAAACATCCAGATGTCTCTTGAAGGCGTTCAGAGTAGATGCTTGAACCATCTCTGGTGGCAATCTATTCCAAACCTTGGGGGCTCAGACAGTAAAGAAATTATTCCTTATGCCCAGCCTGAAATGGTCATGGAGGAGTTTGTAACCACTCTACCTTGTCATCCCTTGAGGCGCTCTGGTGCACAAAAGTTCCTCCAGATCCTGGTAAGCACCCATGATAAACTTATAGGTGGTCACCAGATCACCCCTAAGCCTGTGCTTTTCCAGGCTGAAGAGTCCCATAGCTCTCAGTCTCCCTTCATAAGGTCTGTTTTCCTGACATCTGATCATGTATGTGGCTGTCCTCTGCACCCTCTCAAGCTTCTCCACATCCTTTTTGAATTGTGGAGCCCAAAACTGGACGCAGTACTCCAGCTGCAGCCTTACCAAGGCCAAATACAATGGGAGAATGAAGTCCTGAGATTTGCTTGAGAAGTATCTATGGATGCAAGTCAGAGTTTTGCTAACTTTACCAACTGCAACATTACACTGGTGGCTAATATTCATCTTGTGGTGAATCATGACCCCCAAGTCCCTTTCATCCGTACTGCTAGCCACTGTGGCGCTGCCGAGCATATAATCATGCTGCAGGTTTTTATTTTCAAGGTGGAGAACTTTTTGTTGGTGTTGAACACCATCAGGTTCTCATCCACCCATTTCCTGAACCTGTCAAGGTCTGCCTGGATCACCCTCCTGTCCTCAGGTGTGGACGCTTTACCCCAAAGTCTGGTGTCATCAATGAACTTGGCCAATCCACTTCTGATACCAAGGTCCATATCATTAATGACGATGTTAAATATTATATGCCCCAGGACAGAGCTTTGGGGGACCCCACTGGTCACAGGGCACCATGACGATTGACAACCACCACACTCTGGGTCCTACCACAGAACCAATTCCCCAGCCAGCAGATCATGGTGAGGCCAAGGCCACAGTTAGCCAGTTTTACTAAGAGGTGATCATGGGATACAAGGTCGAAGGCTTTTTTAAAGTGAAGATATATGACATCAATCTCTTCTCCCTTGTCCAGGTGACAGGTCACCTGGTCGTAGAAAGAAATGAGATTGGTCAGGCAAGACCTACCCACAACAAGCCTGTGCTGGCTATCCCTCAGGATGTTGCCAGTGGCCAGTCTATTAAGAATGGCCTCTTTGATAATCTTTTTTAAGATCTTCCCTGGGATAGAGGTCAGGCTGATGGGCCAATAGTTTGCCGGATCCACTTTTCTCCTTTTCTCAAAGATAGACACTACTTGGCCTTCTTTCAATCTTCAGGCACTTCACCAGAGCACCAGGAGTTCTCGAAGATCTGTGCCAGGAGTTTAGCTATGATGCTAGCCATCTTCTTGAGTACCCTATAGTGTAAACTGTCAGGGCCAGCTGACTTGAATGTGTCCAGCCTCTCAACATATTCCTTCACAAGGTCAGCATTGATGGGGGGTAAGGAATCTCCCTCACCCAGGCCTCCCTGTCCCATAATGGGCAGGGATGTCCCATGGGACTGGTGAAAGACCAATACAAAGTACCCATTTAGCAAGTTTGCTTTTTCCTGGGCATCGGTTGTCAGTTTTTCCATCTGGTTTAGCAGGGGTCCAATGTTGCCCTTGCTTTTCCTCCAGCTCCTCACGTATCTAAAAAGGACTTTTTATTGTCCTTGATACTTGTAGCTAATTGGAGTTCCATCACAGCCTTGGCTTTCCTGGTTCGCTCCCTGCAGGTCTGGACCACTGCAGAGTATTCTGCCTTGGAGGTGGATCCAATCCTCCATCCTTTGTAGGACTTTCTTTTTAGATGCAGGAGGTCTACTAGTTCCCTGAAGAGTGAAGGGGGCTGCTGTGCCCTTTTGCTGCCTTTCCTCCAAGATGGGATAGACTTTGCTTGCACATCCAGGATTGCTCCTTTGAGGAGCAACCATTTGTCCTGAACTCCCCTTCCCTTTGGGTTGTGGTCCTTTAGGGCCTCCCTGACAAGCCTCCTAAGTCAAGGACTTCTGTATTGCTGACTTGCCAGCTTTACAGCAGATGGTGACGGTGGTCAGCTCGTGGTCACTGTCACTCAGCTTCCCTTCAATCATTAGGTAACTGATTAGGTCATCCCCCAATGCCAGAACCAGGTTGAACAGCACTTTACCTCTCATCAGCCCGTCAAATTCTTGCGTCAGATAGAGCTCATCCACACATGAGAGAAAGCTTTGTGACCACTCGGATTTGGCTAAGCGCTCTTCCCATGAGATGTCTGGGTAGTTGAAGTCTCCCATGACAACCATGCACCAGGAGCTTGTGGCCTCAGCCAATTCCCTGATGAACTCCTGGTCAAGCTCTTGATCCTGGGCAGAAGGTTTGTAGTAGACTCCTACCATTGTGTCCCCTGTGCTGTGTTCCCCAATGGATTTTAAGTCATAGGGTGTCCAGTCATCCATCCAGGGCACCAGTGTCAGCTTGCAGGGACACATAGCTTTCCTTGACATAGAGAGCTACTTTTGTCCCCTTGATCCCTCCTGTACAGGGTATAGCTATTTATACCTGTGGCCTAGTCATGGGTGGAGTCCCACCAGGTCTCCATTATCCCTATAACATCATAGTTATTTGTGTTAAGCAGGAGGACAAGTTCCTCCTGATTATTTCCCAAGCTCCTGGCATTTGTTTACAGGCATGCAATTATCCCTTTGGGGGTCCTCGTCTTGCTCACAGCTCACTCCAGGGCTGGGTTTCCTTAAGTGCCTTGGCCTGCTGGCTTTGCAAGGTTTACTCAGTGGACCACCAGTAGCAGTAGTTCCCTCCATCCCCTGATGGGCTTAGTTTAAAGCCCAGTAGAACAGATCATCCAGTCTGGCTGAGAAGAGCCTCCTCCCCAGCGGAGAGAGGTGGAGACCATCCCTTCCCAGCAGCTCACTGCCTCTCACCAAAGAGCAGACTGTGGTCATGGAAGCCAAATTCTTAAGATAGCCTTAAGATAATTCTAGTACATCAAGTCTACTAACCCCGTGAAATACAGAGAGAGCAATCATCTTCAATTAGTTTAGGTGAATAAAGAAACTTGCAAATGACTGTTTTGTTGTATTATGATTATAGCAATAATTAGACCTGGGTGAGTCAATGCCAGTCTAATGTAAAATGCATAAAGAGACCTGGAAGCACAAATCAGAACTACACCCAACCCTGCTGTGGAAGTGCTCTCACTACTGTGCTGTAGAATCAGGTCCCCTCTTGCTGGTTCTCCTTCTGGTCCAGAGTTCCCGGCTGCCCACTAGGCCAACTTCATCAAGGAGGTGACAGCATCTGAATCAGGGCTGCATGTTAAATGCTTTCATTCCTTTGGGATCCATGGCCAGATCGTAAATATGTAAGGCATCAAAAAGAAGGACTCAGGGGGTGCAACTAAATGAGACAGTTACTGCACAGTAGCTTGTCACTGTGCAGTAGCATCACTGGGCATTAACTGTGATGCAACGTTACTGCACGGTTGTAATAAACTACTGCAAAGTAAGCATCACCAGGCAACTGTTCCAGGACACTGCTTTGTAGTAATGCCAGTTACTGCACAGCCGTTTAGTACTTGGTTATGCAAGTACTGAATGACTGCGCAGTAACAACTGTGCAGTGGGTGACTCATGTAGACGTGCCCAGGCAGTACCAGGGTTATATCTGTTTTTAAACCACTGATTATTTATTGTGAAAGTCATAAACAGTTCTGGCAGGAAGGACCAGAACAAGGATTTTCCTATCCCAGGGGAATGTCTTCTATGTTGTGCCATAGATTTACAGTCTAAGCTCTGCTTTGGTCCATGGGTACCGAGTGAATGGAGGCACCTCATGTGTAGCCCTGAGACACAGGCCCAAGCTCTTGAAGGATGGAAGCCCATACACATTGGTATTTCTTATTGGCATGCTCTTGCCATTCTTCTGCTGAGCAACAATGTGGTCTCAGCAACGTTCCCTCTAAGCTGTGCACATGTGTGGCCACGCATGATTTAAAATCTTGCCGTGCACTAACTTTTTAGGCAGGAGCTGGGCATGGAGCGTGGCAGAGGCACACTGGCTGGCGCGGGACACGACCCAGAGGTAAGCTTCTCATACAGGGAAGGAACCAGCTCCTCCCCAAGGTGAGGTGGGGACGGGGACAGGGATGGGGCTAGGGCTGGGGCAGAGTTCCTCCTTGCTCCCCAAGATGAGGCAGGGGCTGAGGGATGGTGCCAGAGAACTGCTCTGCTTCCTAACCCCAACACCATGTGCCTCCTTGCTCCCAAAGGTGAGGCAGGGGTGGGGGCTAGCTAGCACTCAGGAGAGCTGCATCCTCAGCAAGGGGGATCCTTCTTAGTCTGACCCATCTCTGCACTAAGATATACTTAACTAAACTGTTTGTAAAAACAGTTTCAAAGAACATAGGTAATAGAAGCAGTGTTTGTTCACAGGTTTATGAGCCGGAGGGCTGAGGGGACATAGAACACAGGACAGCAATTGAGTTAGAATCCTGAAAATGCAAGAAATTCCCCCAGATCTTCACATGCAGCTACCAGGTAAAATGCCAAAAACACCAAGAACCTGCTGTAACCTGCCAGAAGCAAAAGCAGAAGAGGGGAGAGCACTACTAATGCCCTAATACTGCAACAGAGTATTATCTGTAGTATCTAATGTATGCTCAGCAGATCCTGAGAAAATGACAGTGCCTCATAATACAAAGGAAAGCAGTTTTCTGTCAGTGATTGATCTTTATGGAAATCAAACCATTTCACAAGGCCATTTCTATTTCATTGTTTGTTTTAATTGGGAAAAGTTAAAATTTTTTTTGAACTGATGATGCTGAAACCTCTCCATCATGTAAAAACATTTGGCTTTGGTAATTTTGTTATGATTCATTTCATTTGGACTTTTACAATCTGTTAATGGAACACTACATATTATATTTTATAAATATATTATATTTACTATTTATATGATATAGGAATGAAAAAACCCAGCATTTAATTGACTGTGTTATGTTCCTAAAAGGAATCTTCATGGTTACAAAATGCACAGTACTGGTTCTAGCATTAATTTACTGTAGGAGAAATTAAATGTAGGGAAAATTTCCTCAAAAGGGGAAATAAAACAGTGACTGCTTGGGGAGCATCAGCATAAATGAAGGGAAAGAACACACAAATAAGCAGCGAGCAAGAAGGCAATTCTGGGGTGGACCGAAGCGGTGCACACCAAAAAGAGGAGGCAGGACCAAGTCAGGAACAAACAGACACGGTGTGCTCACAAACCGACGTGGTGTGCTCATGGACCGTCGCAGTGCACTAATGAACTGCTATACCTTAGAGGGAATGTTGGCTCTCAGTTGCCACTCTGAGGTACCAGACTCATGCCATTGAGTTTATAGGGACCCTAAGTGCCTAACCCTGTCTATTCAGATTGTCCTTCTGAGGCCAGGCACCCATTTATAGACATGATGCCTTAATAGAAGCACCTAAAATTGATCCATAGCTAGAACTGTCCCTCTGTCTGCCACAGCTGTGACATCCTGGGATCACAGGAAAGTAGGGCTGGAAGTCATTTAGCCCAGTCGCTTGCTCAAGGCAGGATCATCCCTGACTAAATCATCCGAGTCAAGTGTTTGTCTAACCTCCTCTTGAAAACTTCTAAGGATGGAGTTTATATTGTTTCTTAGGTAGCCTATGCCAGTGCTTTACCACACTCATCATCCATATGCACAAAAATTTCCCTTGACAGGGTGAAATTACTCTCTTCCTTTATCTACATGTTTAAACCATAATATCCCTTACTACCAGACACTATCCCTCAATTAAAAAAAGTAAAAGCACAGAATATAATAACTGATTAAGTGGGGAATCTTGCATCACCCTCTCCACCCCTGTACTAGAAGTATGAACAACACACACAAGCACACAAGATCTCTAGGAAATTAATAACTACAAAGCAACGTGATATAGAAACAAGACTAACCATACGTACTAGTATTTTACCTTATTGAACTATTTGGCTTGATCCAAACCTAGAATATAATCCTCCCATTCTCCCTTTTGATTAATTAAAAAACTTTCCACAAGCTACATATGGGGCAGAATCTTATCAATGCAAATAGCCTTGAAAGTGGTGAAAAAGTGTCACTCAGTATACTGCATACCTTAATGTGATTCTAATTCCCTTTTCTTCCAGAATTGAACTGCAGTTCATATATGTGTATAGATGAACTACATGGCTACACTACAGCCACATAAATTGCCAAATGAAGCCACTGAGAATGGTAAAAGGAGCTCTTCACCATTTGGGGAGCATCTACAAGCCAAAGCAATTTTATTAAGCACCCTGATCCATTTACACCCTCAGGCTCTGCATAGACTAGAAAATGTAGTTGTGCTAAGAATATAACTAGTGGAAACTTGTGTTCGCTCCACATGTGGGGTCAACCCTGCCATGTGCCCAAGTTTCTTGATTCAGTTCTAGGATGCCCTCATCCCATACATCCTAGCCTTCAGCTCATTCCGTGTCAACCCCAACTCCTAACAATGCACCATGAGAGAGTTCTTCCAGATTGCCAAATTCTTACAGTGTGGACCAGACCTATGTCAACACCCTGTGAGGAAGCAGACCTTCACAGGATCCCCATGGATTCATCAACAGGCACCATACCTATGCCATGTGGTCATCTGTCCCAACTGGAGTTCCATGATGTCTCTGGATCCACCTGACACCTTCATCTGGTCCCAGTCCACTCTAAAGTTGTTCCACCATAGAGATTCCTCTCCCTCTCTCAAGCTGTCAATATGGCTGTTAGGGCCTTATGACTATGTGCCCTCAGCCACCAGAGCATTATATAGGCTAGCCTGTAGCAGGACTGGGAAGACGAAATCCAGGCTTGGTGCACAGGAAACTAGCCAGGAGCTGCATGGTGTCTGCATTAAGTAGGGGCCTTAGGCAGGGGCACCATTGCTGGGATTGGCACTGGGTATGGCTGCCCACAGGCTGAAGGCACCACACAGGCAGCTGATGTAATATGCTGCTGCATGGGAAGGGATAGTAGAGGGCAGACCCATCACTTTTTTGACATGGGGGGGCTCTGACATGGCTGCCTCAATTGTGGAAAAAAAAGAAATGAGCAAAGACAGACAGTTAGCCATGCCTGTCTGAAGTCAGGCAAAAGCCAGATATATTTGCACTTTATAGTCTAAATCAGAGATAAGTTAGCATAAGCTTTTCTGAGCCCAGGGTGACTTCATCACATGCTGTGAAAGGATATGCACAGAACAATGTATAAAATGAAAAGAGTAACCTAAATACAAAAAGAAAGAAGAGAGGAAGGGAGGGAAGAGCAGTACTAAGAGAAGCATGCAAGCAATAAATACACAGGAACATATGGGTCACAAAAGCTAATCCAGGTAATGGAATCCATAGGCCCTATTTAAACCATACTTAATTGTCTGTGGATGATTTCTTGTTCTGCAATTTAGGTGGTGGGTTTACCTTTTTTTTTTTTTCTTGTTCTGCATTTAGGTTGCTTTTTAAAGTTTTTCTCCTTAGGAACAACTTCCTTAAGGTCAGCACTAAAGTATCCAGAGAAGTTAAAGTGTTCTTCCACAGGCCTTTGTGTCTTTCTGGAGTTGATGTCAGATCTGTGTTTATTCATTCTTTCACAAAGAGATTACTCTACCTCTCTAATATAGACATAAGAAGGATACTGTAAGCAGGTGAGGCCAATATGATGTTGGCAGAGTTGCACGTGAATGAGCCTCAGATGTTGTAATCCACATTATTCAGTCCAAGGATAATGTGGTCTAAATGATGAAGGGACACAGCTGGCATCTGGGTCTGTTGCAAGGTCTGGTGCCTCAGTAAGAATGGGAGTAGGTATCCTGTTGCTTGAGAGCGACTGTTTGAAGTGGGGGGCTTCCTGTAAGACAGGACAGGCTTAGCCACCATGGCTACCTTGAGATAAATTGTCTTTTTCTGTGAGGGAAGGCAGGGAGGGAGAGGGTTGGGGGTGGAATTGAATGTTATTGCTGATGTGTTTAAGGTGTTTGACCTGTCAACTATGCTCCCTGACCAGAACAATCCCATTGTCCTTGTCCTTGTCCTGAAGTTGGTATTATAGCAGGTCAGAGCAAGGTCTGAGCCTGGCCTTGTTGATTTGAGTTTCTATGATTTGGGATAGTACTGTAATTGCAGGAATCCTTATGTGTGCTCCAGATCCATATATATGCATCCCAGTCAGTGGGAGCACAATGATATTGTCATAATGAAGAGCTTAGTTATAGACAGTGCATCTAGTAGTCTGCTTAGGAGGGTAGGGGGAAATCTAGTGGCATGAAAGTAGGGGCAGTGGTCAGTTGCTTTTTGATACAATGTGGTTTTAATGCAACCACTGGAAACTTTTCACTATAGTGTCTCAGAAATGAATTAGCTAGGAAGAATATTCCAGTGTTAGTTTGATGGAGAAATAGAAGTTATAGACGTCCTGATGAGATTTTTCTAGAGTCCTTCTCACAAGCCCATACAATGAAGATGTTATCAATGTATCTGAGGTATGCCAGGAGATTAAGAAAAGTGAGAGGCACTTGTGGAAGAAAAGAACTTCAAGGTCTGTCATAAATATTTTGGCACATGGTGGTGGGGCAAGGAGCAGATACATGTGATTATGGCAATGCTATTCATTTGTAGGCATAGGGAGTCCTGAAATCTAAAATATTTTTGCATGAGGACAAAGCAGGGGAGTGTGATGGAAACATTAACAGCATTCTAACTGGGAATAATAAATAATATTTATGGGCTGTAATCCATCCTCAGGGGAAGCTTAGTTTCTTAAAGAAACCTGTAGTGCCTTTCAAATAGCTGGCAGTTCCAGGAGCATATAGGAATAGGATAGAGTCAACGTAGTCAGAAACTTGCTCTGTGATGGCGTCAATG
The DNA here is from genome assembly GCF_052110815.1 of Crocodylus siamensis. Taxonomy (NCBI): domain Eukaryota; kingdom Metazoa; phylum Chordata; order Crocodylia; family Crocodylidae; genus Crocodylus; species Crocodylus siamensis. The sequence goes on from NC_143395.1 coordinate 311,218,370, forward strand.
CCAAAGACAATGGGGCATCCTGGGTTGCCAGGTTTGTGGACCTTGGGTAATAACTTATAAGTAAAAGTTGCCTGGCCTGGGCTCCTGGGTAGTAGAAGCAGTAATCCTCTCCTGTTTTCTGAGGTAGATCCTGTAAGAGTTGATCCCATTCCTCCTGGTATTAAACTCTGCCAGAAGTCTATAAAACTCTGAGAACCAAGAAGGCATCAACTTGCACTGCAAGGAGCTGGTGGACCCTAAGCTGACAGTGACACTCTTCCAGGTGCAAATAGGACCATCTAGTGGTAATACCCTCTCCTGTCTGCAGATTCGTGCCTGGAATAGGGGACCGGCTCAGGGCTGCTTTCCCTGTGGCCTGCCCACCTGTTCCTGGGTTAACTGTCCACATTCTCTCCTGCCACACCTTGATGTTAATTAGTTAATAGATGTTAATCAAGCAGGAGGCTGCCCATTTTCTGCCTTGATGCCAGGGGGTGCCAGTTGCAGCTCCTTTCCTCCCCTGTACCACAGCCCAAGCCTCGCAGATGGCATCACGATGTTCTTATCATCACTAGCCCCATGCTCTGGGCCCCAGAATCCTCCTATTGCACCCCACCTAGATTCCTTCCCTCAGGTGGCCTCTTCCACCATCATACCGAGCACCACAGCTCCCTGAACTGATCCCCCTTTGGGTGTGATCCCACCACGGGGACCTTTGGCTCACTAGCCCTGGCCCACCTCCAGACTAGTCAAAAACCCAGGCCCTTCGCACTTGGTCGAAGGGCGAGGACCTGCTGAGGAACGCCCCTCTGGTACTTGGGAGCCAAGAGCAGCAGCGAGAGGAAGGATCTAGGCACATGTGTGTCCCACACGCATGTGCCCCCTTACCGGACCCAGAGCAGAGGTGAATGCAGCAGCAGCAGAGGCAAACACAGCAGCAGCGAGGGCAGCACCAGCTGAACCCCCCTAAGGTAAGTGGGGCAGAGGGACCGATGCAGCTGAGCTGGATCAGGAGGGGAAGCCCCCTGGATCCCTCTTAACTGAGCCGGTAGGGAGCCACGCTCCTCAGCCACATGAATAGAGCATGCAAACAGATGGTGTCGATTTGGAGTGCTGCCAGGGCCCCTGCCCAGGGGGCGCAGCCTTCCTGGGACTTGTCTGAGGCCTCGCCCCCCAGACAGAGCCCGCGGGGGGGGGCTGGCGTCCCCCCCCACCCTCTGGACTGCAGGAGTTACCCAGCAAGGCCCGGGGGGGGGCAGGGATTGGGGACCCCCACACCTGTCCTGCAGGCGCCCACCTTAGGGCCCTGGAGGTGCAAGTGAAGGAGCTCCAGGAGGCAGTTAGCGGGCTGAGGGAAATCAGGGAGGCAGAGGAAGAAATTGACAGCTATTTTCTTTTCCTGCTGGGTTATGCACCCAAGGAAGAAGCACCTTAGGACGTGGCCTCCACTGCAGAGTGGCAGATGGTCACCTCCAGAAACAGAGCTGCTCGAAACACAGCAGTACCAGTTCCCCCAGTCCAGTTGGAGAACAGGTACGAGGCCCTGTCAACTCTGAAGGAGAAGGAAAAAGAGGAGGAAACCAGGGAGGAGGCAACTCCATGCTCTCCACATTCCAAGCAGGCCAAAGGAGATAAGCAGGCCAGGAGGAAAAAGCATTGAGTGATCATCATAGGCAACTCCATCCTGAGAGGTGCCAAGGGCCCCATCTGTCACCAGGACCCCTTGACATGTGAGGTCTACTGCCTACCTGGAGCAAAGTTTCAGGACATGAAGGGGATGATCCAAGCCATGATCCAGCCCACCAATTACTACCCCATGGTCCTAATCCATGTGGGTACTAATGATGCATCCAGGAGAAGTCCTGATCTCCTGGTGGCAGACTACCATGCTCTGGGGTGTGTGCTAAAGGAGATGGGTGCACAGGTGGTTTTCTCTTCTATCCTACCAGTGAGTGGATGTGGAAGACAGCATGCAATGTGCATCGCAGAGACCAACTGGCAGCTTCAGGAATGGTGTCTCCAAGTGGGCTTTGGCTTTCTCGACAATACCGGCACATCACAACAGGAGACATGCTCGGATGGGATGGGCTCCACCTTTCCCCTAAAGGTAAGCATGTGTTTTCTTCTAGGTTGGTGGACCCCCTCCGGTGGGCTTTAAACTAGGCTCGTTGGGGGAAGGGGATGATGAGGGTGAAGGAAACATCGGATTGCCAGACCAAGCAATACCCACAAGTACGGCCCAGCCTAGACTGATGAGCGGAACATATACACAGGTAAGTGACGGGGGCCAGGGTAATGCTGAAAGTAGGGAGCCAGTGCACACATCCACAGGAGGCCTCAAATGCCTCTACACAAACGCTCGTAGTATGGGAAACAAGCAGGAGGAACTCACCCTCCTGCTAGCTGACACCAACCCGGACATGGGATCACTGAAATGTGGTGGGACTCAACACATGACTAGGTGGTGAATGTCAAGGGCTATAGGCTGTACAGGAGGGACAAGATAGGAAGGAAGGGTAGGGGCGTGGCACTCTACATTAAGGAGGAATACGCATCCTTGTCAATTAACAAAGAGTCAGAGGAGGGGCAATCCGAAGTGCTCTGGGTTAGAATACAGGGCAGTCGAGGGGAAAGAGACCAAACAAGGGGAAGAGCTCAACCAGGAATTCTTAAGTCAGCTCATGGAGGTAGTGAAGTCAAAGGACGTGGTCATCATGGGTGACCTGAACTTTCCAAACATCTGCTGGGAAGAGTAGTCAGCCAGGTCTGACCACCCACAAGTTCCTAGCCAGAATGCAGGACCTCCATCTAACCCAGGAGGTGCACAGCACCACCAGGGGAGATGCCTTGTTGAACCTGGTGTTGGCCACTGGAGATGACCTGGTGAGGGGGCTGCGGGTGCTCGACCACCTGGGTGACAGTGATCATTGCCTGCTGGAATTCACAATCCAAGTGAAAGGTGGCAAAGGCCTACAGCAAGGCAGCAGCCCTAGATTTCAGGAGGGCAACTTCAATGAGCTAAGGAGAATAGTCGGGGAAGCACTGAAGTCCCAGAGGGAAGGGGAGCCAGGTGTCCAAGGAGAGTGGTCGCTCCTTAAGGAGACGACACTCCAAGCCCAAAAGAAGGTAATCCCAACACGGATCAAAGGGAGCAGGAGGGCCCCCATGGCTCACCAAAAGCATCCGGGAATGTCTCCTAGAAAAAAGGGAGGTGTGCACCCAATGGAAGGGAGGGGCCATCACCAGGGAGGACTATAATGCAGTTGCTCAGAGATGCAGGGGGGCAGTCAGGAAGGCCAAGGCAGAAGTGGAACTGGGACTAGCTTCCTGAATTAAGGACAACAAGAAGTCCTTTTTTAAATACGTTGGGGGTAAAAAGAAGGTTCTGGGTAATGTGGGGCCCCTGCAGGACACATTAGGAAATTTGGTCCTCACACCAGATGACAAAGCCAACATATTTAACTATTTCTTTGCCTCCACTTTCCTAAGCGGGGACCGGAACAGTCACCCCACCTCTGGGCCCCACTTGGATCCCAAGGGAGGAGCACCTAGGTCAAGGGTTAGTGAGGAACTAGTTAGGGAACTTCTGGAGGGACTGGATTTATTCAAGTCAGCTGGTCCGGACGATCTCCACCCTAGAGTACTGAGGGAATTGGCCGAGGTCATTGCAGGACCCCTGGCACAGCTTTACGAGCATTCGTGGTGCTCTGGTGTGGTACCAGAAGACTGGAAGAGGGCCAATGTGGTTCCCATCTTCAAAAAGGGGAGGAATGAGGACCTGGGAAACTATAGGCCAGTCAGTCTTACTGTGATCCTGGGCAAGCTTTTTGAGAAAATTATTCTGGCGCATATCCATGAGGGACCAGCAGGGGAGATTATGCTTAGGGGCAAACAACATGGGTTCATTAGCGGCAGGTCCTGTCAGACCAAACTGGTGGCCTTCTACAACCAGGTCACCAAATCATTAGATGCAGGGGCAGCAGTGGACATAGTGTTGAAGGCCTTCCAGAAGTCCAGGAAGACTATCTCTCACCCCATTCTCATTAAGAAACTGGGGGCTGTGGTGTCAACACTCACACAGTCAATAGGGTCACCAACTGGCTGGAGGGCCACACCCAGAAAGTAGTGGTGGATGGGTCATTTTTGACTTGGAGGGATGTGAGCAGTGGGGTTCCTCAGGGCTCGGTCCTCGGGCCTGCACTGTTCAACATCTTCATCAGTGACTTGCATGAGGGGGTAAAAAGCACCCCGTTCAAATTTGCTGATGACACTAAGGTGTGTGAGGGGATGTGGGCATGCTAGAAGGGAGGAATAGGCTGCACTCGGACCTAGACAGGTTACAAGGGTGGGTGGATGAGAATAGGATGGGATTCAATACTGACAAGTGCAAAGTGATGCACCAGGGAAGAACAACCGACACCATACCTACAGGTTGGGGAACTCCCTTCTTGTCAGTACAGAGGCAGAAAAGGATCTTGGAGTCATCATTGACTCCAAGATGAACATGGGCCAGCAGTGTGGGGATACAGTCAGGAAGGCCAACCACACCTTGTCATGCATCCACAGATGCATCACAAGCAGGTCCAAAGAGGTGATACTCCTCCTCTATGCAGCACTAGTAAGGCCGCAGCAGGAGTACTATGTCCAGTTCTGGGCACCACACTTCAAGATGGATGTGGACAACATGGAGAGGGTCCAGAGGAGGGCCACTTGCATGATCAGGGGGCAGCAGGGCTGGCCTTATGAGGAGAGGCTACGGGACCTGAACCTCTTCAGCCTCATAGTTTCATAGTTTCTAGGATGAGAAGGGACCTGAGCAGATCATCTAGTCTGACCCCCTGCCATGGCAGGAAAGAATACTGGGGTCAAATGACCCCAGCAAGATGTGCATCCTCTTAAACACCCTCAGGGTAGGAGTCTGCACCACTTCTCTTGGAAGCTGGTTCCAGACCCTAGCCGCCCTGACCGTGAAGTAGCACCTCCTGATATCTAACCTAAACCTACCCTCTGCCAGCTTGTGACCATTATTCCTGGCGGTGCTCGGGGGAACAGTGACTCCCCCAATGCCTGCCAGTCCCAGTCAGGGGGAACTCAGACAGGTCCCGAGCCAATGGCCCTTACTCTTTTTCTTGGGGTCCACCTTCCCGACCCTCCAACAAGAGGTAAACCACTCAGTTGTGGGGGCTAAGTGTTAAGGTGTCCCGACTCGCCTTTCACTGGGGCAGTAACTGGCCTGGCATTTCATGGGGGCTTCTGCGCCACTGAGAACACCACCAGGCCACCCACTCCTGGCAGGGTGCAGTTTTAAGTGGTACCCAGGACCAGGAGCCTCCTATCCATCCCCTAAAGCTCCTCGCTTACCTTCAGATGATAGCAGCAGCCCTCCAGCCAGGTGATGTTGTTGCCTGGCCTCCAACAGCAGAACTTGCCATTAAAGTGGCAGACACCAAAAGTGCCCTGCTACAGTGCCCTAGGCAGCAGTGGTGTAGTTGCAGTAGGAGTGCCAGTAGTACAGGCTGGGTACTCTCAGGGACTGGGGGAGGGGGACAGAGAGAGGGGATATGGCAAAAATCTCAGATAGGGTTTGCCATATATAGGACTCCTTATCCTGCCACACCATTCTGTTCACTTCTGGAGACAAGTCTCCACTGCCTGCTGGTTCCCTCATAGCCAGGTTTGCGGGGTCCAATAGAGGAATCTCTGAAATTAATGACTCCAGCTGTGTAGGGTGCTGCAGAGAGGACAGAGCTTGGGGACCCACTCCTAGCCACAGGACATAGAGCTGGAGGTCTAGCTCCCAAAGTGTGTGCATCTTGTGACCTTTAACTGCATTGGAGCAACTGAGATAGAATAATTTCCACTCTATTTCCTTCTCTCTAAGTGAAACTGGAAGTCATCCAAGTTTAAAAGGGAATGTGTTTCCAATTTCTTTTATCTTGTAAACCCCTTTTATGGCAAAAAAGTTAAAAGCCATTTGTAGGAGGAAAATCCTACTGTGCTTCTAGTCACCATATCAGTGAAGATCCTTGAAAGCACAAGTGGAGATGGGATCAATAAACCACAGATAAAATACTGCTGTTAATATCCCATCCCCAAAGAAAGTTCCTTTCTTCATATATAAGATAGTTGCATTCACTTCCATTTCCTTTATAAGCCTCCCAAGAAAACACTGTCCCTCATATTCTTAAGTTACAAAACCTAAGCTTCTATTTAAAAATGGTTGATTCTGAAAGGAAGAAAAGTTTGTCCCTGAAAGAGCTAATTTGAATATGCGTGAGCTATTATCCATGAGTCAGCAAGTTCCTGCCATACTTTGCTGCAGGGCTATTCAAATTATAAGGGGGCCATACACCCTGCGAGTGGCACTAGCAGAGGCTGCACACCACATAGGCCACAAAAGCGTAAGCCATGGGTCCCCTGCTGCACTGCACACACAGATGCCCTGTTCTCTCTCTCAACTCCCTGCCCATGAAGTCTCCAAGTCCACTGCATCATGTCAGAGCAAAAAATTTTGAGTATCTGCTGCCAGCACAGAAGAGGTTAAGCTGACATGCATGGTTTGACTCTGTGAGTGGAAAATTCCAAGGCTCACCCAGCCCTTGCCCCCTGGGTGACCTGCGGAGCTGTCAATCATTGTTGACCTACTTTCCCCACAGACCCATGCTCAGATTGTGTCAGCTTCTGACTGAGAGCATGCTCAGTCAGAACCTGACATGAGGTAATCAAACTAGAAGTTTCTCTGCGGCGAGAACCCTGATTGGCTACTAAATTCATATAAAAGTTCTGTGAGCCCCTCCCTCGGGGGGGAAAAAATCACGTGGACTGGAGAGAGAGGCTGCTGCTGCAGGGACTGTCTCTCAGTCAGGCTCTCAGGCCTATTGATCTCTTCCCTCACTCAGCTTTCGTGTTGCTTACGGCGATCGTATTGCGGGTTTTGTATTCTCGGCTTCTGATTTACCTCGGTACTGACTTCCGGCTTACGATTTCGGATCACCCTTTGGACTTTGTTTTAACCCTGCTCCGGATCATCGACCTCGGCTTCCTTCTTCGACTACGACTCGGCTCAACCCTCTGACCTGAGGTCTCCGCTTCATCACCTCCTGGCTTCCAACCTCGGCTTTCTCATTCGACCACCCGATTGTCCATTACCTTGGACTGGCATCACATGACTCATCGGTTCACGTGTTACAGTTTTCGTTTTATTGTTTGTATTCCCATTTAATGAGCTGTTGACCAGCCCTGGGACTAGGTCTTTGGACTGAACCTCGTGGGCCAACAGACCCCTTTGTTGTTCGTTCCTAACTGTAACTGAAGACTTCTCTGCCTATGCCAAAGCGTAAGTCAAATAAATATTTGCATTTCACCCCGCTCTGGTTCCACCTCTTCCAACTCCATGCCAATAATCCCACCTGTCCGTGCCAATAGCCACCACCCGGCTAACCCACCATGACCGCGACCCTGAGCTTGGCTTGCCAGCTCTGCCGGGTCTATTGCGCGACACATCATACTGCACCGAAGGGGTGCCCTGTACTGCAGGCTCCCCCGGAACAACAGGACGCACCATCCTGCATCACACTACCCCACCTTCTAGAGCAGGGACAGGAAGTAGAAGGAGAGGATAGAGAGAGTCTGGCTGCTACTCCAGGCAGAGCAATGAAGGAACAGTGGCTGAGTGGGAGCTCGGGGGGCCACAAACTGCCCCTTCTCAGGCTGCCCCCACCAGGCCACAGGCTCAGTTGACAGCACTGCTCTGCTGCATTCTCCATTCCTTGCATAATAATTCAGAGGTGGCCCTGCCTTTCATCTTCATATCCTCTGGTTCCAGCTGTCTTCTTAAAGACTGAATTATATTTTCTCATTACATTTCTATAGGACCCTCAGGTTCACATGTTCTTCAGCTTGCTGTTGGCTAAAAAGATCACTCAAATGAGTCTTCCTTGCTAAACAACACTTAGAATTACATGTATCCAAATGTATTTAGAAAAGAGCACAGCAAAATAACAAGGCTTCACTGGGCCTAGCAATTCACCTAGATTTATAAAACTCCTGAACAGTTTCTTATTCCATAATGAGTTTGATTTCTCTAACTTTTTTTGTAGGCAAGCACATTTGTATTTTCCAACAATCATAGTCAAAAGTCACTGGCCATGCTACACGTGTTGAAATGACAAAGCAATAGTCAACAGAACTCTGGAGGCTGTTCTATATAGCATCCAATCACTCACACCCAGGACAAGTGACTACCCGAGTCCCCTGTAAAAAAAAACCCTTTTCCCCTTCTTAAATAAAGATGCTTAAAAACATCCTGAGCCTTGCTGCATCACTTCCTGCTTGTACATAATTTCACCAGCTTGTAACCCTTTAGGTTGTTTTGCTCTATTGATCACTACAGCGAAATGCTTAAAATCTCCCCTTAAAAATAACACAATAGGTGAGATACCAATCAGAGAGGAAAAACTTCTTGCCATGCCACATAGATAATTATGATGATAATTCAGAGACCAGTAAAAGAAACCAGCTATAGCCTGCTTCCTGGTTGCAGTTCTACTTACTATTGTCTTCCCAGAGACATATATACCCTATTTTAAGGGTGATATCCAAAGGACCAAAAAGATAGGCTATGCCATCAAGCCTTTTAAGCTTTCCAAAACATCATAGTGTTGTTTCCTGATCCTTGCTAGATCCAAATCACCCTCCCTGAAAAGTATAAAAGATAATCTGCTTCAGGAGCACTCAGGATGGAGTGCACTTTTCAAGTTACTGCTTTCAGCCTCAGCTAAACAAAGACCCTGAGCTGAGTATTAAAAGTACTTATGAACTTCATCTAGTTGACTACATTGCCATTTACTAGTCCCTCCCACTTACCTTTTTCACACTCTTTCTTTAGCTAATATTTTTCTTGCTTATTGATTTATAAGCTTCCTAAGCTCCAGATCCTGATCCAAATTTAATTCCTCCCCCAATATGTGTGCGTGTGCGTGTGCATGTGCGTGATGTACGCACAGGCTTCTCTCTGTGTGTCCTAGCTGAAGGTACAGGCCCTTCTCTTTGTGTCCTAGATGAAGGTGGCACCAAACACAAAGTTTTTTATGCTTTGGGAATGTAAAAATTCACCCTCAGTTACTATAAACCCAGCATTCTCCGTGGATTTTGTCTTTCTTCTTATTTCAAGAAATTCTCCAGTCCCTAAAGTTTGACACATCAGAACTTTATTCTCAGCTAGAGTTTACCAAACCCTAGTACAACAGATAGAATTAATTCTTGGATGCAAGAAGACCCACAACAATTCTATTCTGAACTTACATAAAGGAGTTACTGGAAAAATTCTGCACTACCTGGAAAACAGCTGGAAACTGGTAAGCAAACCCCTTTCCATGTAAGATCTATTTTTATTACTTGTCCTATCACTTGAGTCCTTAGCTCAGTCCCGAGGTCACCTCTCTCACTTGACATACTCTTGGTCTGGGAACAAAACACGCTAGCACTACAGGAAGAAGGAAGGCTCATAATGTTGACACATTATTTAAAAAACATGTCTGGTTCAACCAAAACTTCTGCATTGGACTACGATGTTTTGCACTAAAAAAAATTGTCAGCCTTTATTTGGAATAAAACATCTCTCTCCAAATAAATCCTGGCCTCTCCAAACAGTTCCACCATTTCACCGTGAGAACTCATGGGAAAAATAAAACCCACTCCAGACTGATCACCTAAAGATACAGCTATATTGGCAGGAAGAAGTAGTCAGAGCTTGTTCCCTCTCTCTTTAATAGCTAAAAAATGGATTGCTGAAGCAAATCTCAAACAGATTCCCAGATTGAATTCATGCAGGATTTAACACATATTCCAAAAAAGTGGGCTGTAACAGCTAACCCAGTATACCCAACCCAACCTACTGCTTGGGTCCAAACCTGTAGTAGTGCATAGGATTCTTCTATCCTGAATACAGAACTTCACTTTTCTTCTCCCTGAACCTCACGAGATTTCTTTTCACCCGATCTTTGAGTTTTTTTGAGGTCACTCTGAATCCTAGCCCTACCCTCCAGTGTATCCACTACTCTCCCCAGCTTGGTATCATCTGCAAACTTGGTGTGGGCACAATCCATGCCATCTTCCAAATCGTTAATGAAGATATTGAACAAACTGGCCACAGGATCAATCCCTGGGGCACTTGATACCAGATGCCAGCTAGACCTTGAGCCTGCTGAGCCTGATGATCCAGCCAGCTTTCTATCCACCCTACAGTCCATTCATCCAACCCTTATTTCCTTAGATTACTTGCAAGAATGCTGTGGGAGACTGCATCAAAAGCATCACTAAAGTCAAGGTCTATCACATCCACTGCTTTCCCCACATCCACAAAGCCAGTCATCTCATTATAGAAGGCAATCAGGTTGGTCAGGCATGACTTGCCCTGGATGAATCTATGCTGACTGTTCCTGATCACTTTCCTCTCTTCCAAGTGCTTAGACATGGATTCCTTCAGGATCTGCTCCATAAATTTTTCCAGAGACTGAGGTGAGGTTGATTGATCTATAGCTCCCTGGATCCTCCTACTTCCCTTTCTTAAGGACGGGCACTGTAGTTGCACTTTCAATAGTCTGGGGCCTCCCCTGATTGCTACAAATTTTCAAAGATGATGGCCAATGGCTCTGCAGTCTCATTAGCCAACTCCTTCGGCACTCTTAGACATATCCCACCCAGCCCCACAGATCTGTACACATTCAGCTTTTCTAAATAGTGCCCAACCTGTTCTTTCACCACTGAGGAATGCTCACCTTCTTCCCAGACGGTGCTGCCTGGTGCAGTAATCTGGGAACTAAAGTTGCTTGTGAAGACTGTGTGTAAGAGGTTAGAAGTCCTTCAGCTTTTTCTTCCTCATCTGTCACTGGGTTGCCTCCCCCATTCAGTAATGGACCCGCACTTTCCCTGACCATCATCTTGTCCTGATATACTTATAAAAACCCTTCTTGTTACCCTTCACATCCCTGGCTAGCTGCAACTCCAGTTGCTCTTTGGCCCTCTTGATTTCATACCTGCATGCCCAAGCAGTATTCTTAAACTCCTTCCTAGTCATCTGTCCAAGCTTCCGCTTCTTCTAATCTTCCACATTTGTGTTTAAGCTCACTGAAGAGCTATCTGCAATATTTGCTATTCTACCTGCACATTGGGATGGTTTGTTCCTGAAGCCTCAGTATGTTTTGTTTTTTTTTAAATACAACCAGCTTTCTCCCTCAGGCTGGCTTCCCAGGGGAGCCTGCCCATCAGTTTCCTGAGGGAGTCAAAGTCTGCTTTTCTAAAGTCCAGGGCCTATACCCTGCTACTTTCCTTCCTTCCATTTCTCAGGATCCTGACCTCAATCAACTTGTGGTCACTGCTGCCCAAGTTGCCATCCACTTCCACATCCCCCATCAATTCTTCCTGGTTTGTGAGCAGCAGGCAAGAAGAGCACAGCTCCTAGCTGGTCTCTCCAACTTGTTTCAGGAACTTGTCTCCAGAGCTCTCCAAAAGCTTCCTGGATTGCCTGTGCACTGCTGCTTTGCCCTCCCAGGAGAAGTCTGGGTGATGGAAGCTCCCCATAAGAACCAGGGCCTCTGATTTTGAAACCACACTATCCCTTCCCCCTGTTTCATAAGAAATTACATGCAAATTTAAACAGCTGAGCATGCAGTTCACCAGAGAATCAAATACCAGTTTTGTTTAATTTTACCCAAAGTATCTCAATTCTGGGAACTATCCATTGTGAAATGACAGCTTTAAATTATTTTTCAAACAGCATTTTAGTTAATGAATAGATGTGTGGCGGTGAGGTGAAGATGAAGGAGAGATAATTACCATTTTGTTATTCCACTGGATGTAAAGGCTAAGAAAACAGATCTGCATATAGCCATCAATCTTGAAAAGAAGCTGTTTGGGGACAAAATATTATTAACCTATCCTTATAGATTTCTGTAAGTGCACATTATTTGTTAAGCTTTTGGAAAACTGTGATGAAAGAAATGTATTTGGCAAGATGAACACATTTTTTGTTCTCGCACTGGCAAAAAATACACACCAATTGCCTTCAGAAATTCAGGTCATATGGTCAGCACCTGAATTAATTATCTGATCTTGACTGATTGGGTTTAAATCAAATAAGCACTCATTAGCATTCAGCTCCACTAGCATGCTGTATTTTGCATGCTACAGCATAGGCTGCCCTTTTTCATTTAACTCCGTCTCCTTTTTGGGTTACACTACATTGTTCTGCATGACTGGGAAATGAAATTGGAAATGGAGAAACGAAGGCTCAGAGAATAGCAAGAGACATGTCTCTATACAAAATGTGCATTGCACAGCCTTTTTCCTACTGACTGGCCTAGTCCTGTAAACTGTCTGCGTCCGGCTCACTCTGTGAAGGTAATGGGAGTTCTGTGCATATTTGCAGGATCAGGCAGCACTTTGCAAAACTCCTTCAAAATGAGTGCTCAGTGTTTAAGCACCTTGCTCTTAATCATGTAAATTGTAAAGTGATATCTCTTTCCCCTGCACACTTCTGTTACATTTTTCATACAAAGAGCCCAGAGGACTTTAAAATGCTATATTAAATTAAGCTTTATGACACCTCAGTGAAATAGGTATTATCATTAAAGACCTGTATCCCATATGGCAGGAATTTATGCAGTACTCTCTCAAAACTACATATATACTTCTGAGAAATATTCAGAAATAATAAAAAACAGGTCAACTCACCTTGCTGGTGAACGATGAATGTTCAGCATCTGTGAAATTGAGGCCACTTGTTTGATAGGTAAATAACTAGGGACTTAAGTCAATCTTTTAAAACTTCAGTGCATAAAATTAAGTCATGAAAAAGGAAAAAATACAATCTAATAAATCTCCATAAATAGTACAGTAACCAAAATTATTTTTTCCTTAACCATCTTAGTAACAATGTTCTGAACTCCATAATCGGTCATAAATGCAATAAATGAGGCACTGCTTTCTTGTCATATATTCTGGTTGTGAACCATGATTTATTTCCATATAGGTTTCAGATGAATTTTGACGTGCTGTATTTACAGGTATGTACTCTCAAAGGTCAAACAGAAATCTGTCTAGACCATGAAGTTCTTAAAATACCTCTTTCTTCATTTGAAATCTACTGCCTATGACAAAACTCACATTTAGCAGGAGCTACTGCAACAAGAATTGAAATGTCTTCATATATAACATGCATCAAAAGAATGGACTAGAAGGATAGTTAAGTCACTATAGCTATACAAGAGGGATTCTTAACAAATCGCATGGACTATGGCACAAACCAGCATACAGTCATAAGTAGCATATAATCCTCTGGACACAGGTGACAGAAGAATGGGCCATTCTCTTGAGCATGTCTATCCCACTGTTGCTGAGTCTGATAACACTCTCAAGAATTGAGCCCCATTCACTCATGCACTTAGTCACAGAAGACAGTTTACAGATTCACAGAAGTTTAGGGCTGGAAGAGATCTTGTGAGATCATCAGGTCTAGCCCCCCAAGCTGTGGGCAGGAAAGACTGCTGGGGTCAAATAACTCCAGCAAGGTTTGCATCCAGTCTCCTTGTGAAGATCTCCAGGGTAGGTGCCTGCACCACCCCCACTGGGGGTCTATTCCAGTCTGGTCACATGAACCATGAAGAAGATTTTCCTTATATCTGGTCTGAAACCTTTTTTTAGGAGTGTATGACCATTGCTCCTTGTTTTACCCTTGGGTGCACTGATGAATAGCTGTTTGCTTAGTCCCTGATACTCTCCCCCGATATATTTGTAAGTTACCACCAAATTCTCCCAAAGTCTTCTTTTTTCTAGGTTGAACAGTCCCAGATCTATCAGACTTTCCTCATATGGCTTGCTCTTCAGGCCTCTAATCATACGAGTGGCTCTTCTCTGGACTTTCTCAAACTTCTCCACCTCCTTCTAGAAGTCTGGCACGCAGAACTGGATACAGTACTTTAGTTGCACACTCACCAGTATTGAGTAGAGTGGGAGAATACCTTCCTTAGTTTTGCTTAAGATGTATCAGTTGATGCATGCCAGCGTATTGCTTTCTCTGCTAACTGGCTGCTCATATTCATTTTATGGTCAATTATGACCCCCTGGTTCCTTTTGGATGTGAAGCTAGCTAGCTACCGTGGAGCCCCTATGAGGCCTCCTCCAACCCCTAATAGCCTCACCCAAACCATCGGTTGTAAACAGTAAACCATCAACACAAACTCAAGCCCCTTAGCTGCAAAATAAATTAAGCCACCCGGCTATAACCACATTCAAGCCTGTCACAGGGTTTCTCCATCTCCCACCTGTAACAACTGCCTGTGCATCTTGGCCAAGTCTTCCTTTTCCTCACTCCAGCAGAGTTCCCACCCCTATGGCTGCTGGCAAAGAATTGCCTGCCTGGCTGCAGCCTGGGTTTATATATAGGTCAGGCCCTGCCCCCTTCCAGTCAGCTGACCCACAGTGGTTGCCCTAGCAACCAGCACTTGTGCCTCTTTATTACTACTCTGGCTGCCCTAGTAACTAGCAGCTGGGCTCCCCAGTCACTGCTAGGGCTCTCTCCCTAGCTGTCTCTCCCAAGGTGCTGTAAGGAGCCGGGCACCTGCATGCTCTGCGACACAGGCCTTGGGGGCTCAGAGAAGTAAAAAAATTTTTCCTTATGTCCAGCCTGAAACAGGCTTGGAGGATTTTGTGACCATTTGACCTTGTCATCCCTTGGGGCGCTTTGGTGAACAGGCATGGTCCCAGATCCTGATGTATACCCCTTATATACTTATAGGCCACCACCAGGTCCCCCCTGAGCCTACGCTTTTCTAGGCTGGAGAGTCCCATGGCTCTAAGCCTCTCATCATAGGGCCTGTTCTCCTGCCCTCTGATCATACTCATGGCTTTCCTCTGGAATCTCTCAAGCTTTTCCACATCTTTTTTAAATTGTGGAGCCCAGAACTGGATGCAGTACTACAGCTGCAGCCTCACCAAGGCTAAGCACAGCAGGAGGATGCAAGTCAGAATTTATTCACTTTACCAGCTGCAACATCGCATTGGTGGCTCATATTCATCTTGTGGTCAATCATGACTCCCAAGTCCCTTTTAACTGCGGTGCTACCAAACATAGTACTGCCAAGCCTATAAGTGTGCTGCAGGGTTTTTTTTCCCAACATGGAGTACTTTGCATTTTTTGGTGTTGAACACCATCAGGTTTTCATCTGCCCATTTTCTGAGCCTGTCAAGGTGAGCCTGGATCACCAGCCTATCCTCAGGTGTGGACATTTTACCCCAAAGTTTGGTGTCATTGGTGAACTTGGCCAGTCTACTTCTGACACCAATGTCTGCATCATAAATAAAGATGTTAAAAAGTATAGGCCCAAGGATGGAGCCTTGGGGGACCCCATTGGTCACGGTACATCACGATGATTTACTTCAGTCTATTACCACTCTCTGTATCATAGTATCACAGTGCTTAGGGTTGGAAGGGACCTAAACAGATATTCAGGTCCAAACCCCTGCCCTGGGCAGGAATGAGTGCTGGGGTCATAACACCCCAGCCAAATATCTATCCAGCCTCCTCTTGAAGACCCCCAAGGTAGGAACCCCTTTGGGTCCAACCTCAGTCAATTCCCCAGCCATCAGACCGTGATGTAGCTGAGGCTGCAGTTGGCCAATTTTTCCATGAAGAGATCATGAGACACCAGATAAAAGGCTTTTTTAAAGTCAAGATATATGGCGTCAATCTTTTTTCACCTATTCAGGTGATATGTCACCTGTTCATAGAAGGAGATGAGATTTGTCAGGCAAGACCCACCCACAACAAACCCGTGCTGACTATCTCTCAGGTTGTTGCCATCAGCCAATTTGCCAAGAATGGTCTCTTTGATAATTTTTTCCAAGATCCTCCCCGGGACAGAGATCAAGCTGATAGGCCTGTTGTTCCCCGGATCTACTTTCCTCCCTTTCTTGAAGACAGGCACCACATTGGCCTTCTTCCAATCTTCATTCAGTCCTACTGACCTGTAATTATCCAGCCTCTTTAGCTGTTCTTTCACCAGCTCTACATTGACTGTTGGTCTTCTTGTTCATCCTTCATGGGTGGAGATGACCAGATCCAGTGGAGGGGGGGGAGGAAAGAGAGAGAGAAAATAAATGGGAAAGAAATAGGGAGGGAATGAAGAGAAAAGGAGGGGAAATAAAGTGAAAAAGAGAAACAGAGAGGAAACAGAAAGGAAAGGGTGGAGGTTAGGTCACGTGGATATGTAGGTGACTTATAAGCCCGATCTTTGCCTAGAACAATCTGCTGCAGAAGGGGCAGAAAAGGAATGAGGACTGGGTATGAGAGGTGTTTGTTTTCCTGGCTACATAGTTCTTCATTGCCTCTGCCATGCATTGCTGTTCAAAGGCCAGTGTTCTGTTCTGGATTGATGACCTCCAGGATGGATGGTCATGAGCGATATGCTCCCATGACTCCAGGTCAATGCCAAAACACTTTAGGGTGTCTTTGTACCACTTATTTGGTGTACTGCAAGAGCATACTCCATTTGACAGTTCACCATAGAAGATTTTCTTTGGCAGGTGGCTGTCAGGCATTCTTGAAAGGTGGCTGGCCCCTCTTAGCTGCAGCAGTTTCAGTAGAGTGTGAAACCTGGGGAGAGCTGATCTTCCAAGCACCTCAGTGTCTAGAATCTTGTCCTGCCACTTGATCTTTAGTATCTTCTGCAGACAACACAGGTGGAAGTGGTGTAGTTTCTTGACATGATGCTGTTAGACGGTTCAGGTTTTGCAGGCATAAAGCGGGGTTGGGAGAATGATGGCTTTATATACCATCAGTTTCATTGACATTCCAATGCCTCTGTGGTCCCAGACCAACTTACAGAGTATGCTGAAGGCCACACTACCTTTCAATAGTCTTGCATTGACTTCATCATTGATGTGGACAGCACAGGAGAACGGGGTGCCTAGACAGACAGACTTGTCATCCATCAACAGTTGTTGGCCTTTAACTGAGACGTATGGTTCCTGGGATGCCAGGTGCAGGTTGAAACATCACTTTGGTCTTCTTCATGTTAATAGAGAGGCTGAAGATGTCGCAGGCTGATAAGAATAGGTCCATGGACCATTGCATGTCAGCCTATGAGTCTGCACATAATGCACAGTCATCAGCAAAGAGTAAGTCACAAAATGTGGCTGTCTGGACTTTGAACCTCACTTAAAGCCTGTGTAGGTTGAAGACATCTCCGTCAAAACGCTACCTGATCTCCACACCAAGGTTATCATCCTGGAAGGCTTCCAACAGCATGGCAGAGAATACCATGCTGAAGAGGGTAGGTGCAAGCACACAGCCCTGCTTGATGACATTTGTTACTGAAAAAGGGTCAGAGCATTTGCCATTCACAATGATGCATGCCATCCTGGTATTGTTGGACCATATTGGTGAATTTTTGGGAGCATCTGTACTTCTTCATGATTTCCCAGAGGTTTTCATGGTTCACTGTATTGAAGGCTTTGGTTAGGTCGATGAACGTAAGGAGAAGGTTGACATTCCTGGCTTGAAGTTGCTGGGCCACAAACACCATGTCAGTGGTTCCACATCCTTTTCTAAAGCTGCATTGGCTCTCAGGCAGTAGGTCATTTAGATGGTCAGTCAGCCTATTGAGGAGGACTCTCATGAGTATCTTGCCACAGTTGAGAGGAGGGAGATGCCCCTGTGGTCGTCACAGAGTTGGGGATTTCCCTTCCTCTTGTATGATGGAGGCATCCTTGAATTCTTGAGGGACTACCTCCTGCACACTCATATTGCAGAAGATCTTGGTTAGTTTCTCCATGAAGTTGTGACCACCTGATATGTAGACTTCCACTGGAATTGCATCAACTCCAGGAGTTTTGCCACTAGACATTTGCTGTATAGCTTTTTGGACTTCTGCAATTGTAGGTGGAGCTTCAAGAGAGGTGTTGACAGTGATTTCAGGGAGCTTGTGTAAGGTGTACATGTTGATGGTGGAGGTGCAATTGAGGACAGCGCTAAAGTGTTCACCCCATCTCTGGAGGATCTGGGCCTTGTCGGTTAGCAGCATGGTCCTACCATCAGACAGCAGAGGGGAGGACCCAAGGACCTGTAGATCACAGACAGCCTTTAGGACATAAAAGAACTGTGAACATTCTGTGTCATATTTGCATTCAGCAGGCTATCACTCTGAGACTAATGGAATACAAATGTGAAGTACACATTCAGAAGTTCAGTTTTCTCCTTGGTGTCAGTGATCACATGTCCAGATGGACTGAGCAGTGGTACCAGTGGCTTCCATATTCCTGTTACCTACGTACCTATAGAAGTACTTCTTATTTTCCTTGATTTCAATTGCTAACCTAAATTCGGTCACCACCTTTACTTTTCTAATCTGCCCACTACAGGTGTGGGACAATTTCATGTAGTTCTCCTTGGGGACTATTCCTAACTTTCATCATTGGTAAGCCTCCCTTTTCTTTTTTCAGAAGATCTGTGACTTCCCCAAGATGGTCTCCTGGCCCCTGTGCCACCTTTTTGCATACAACTTCTGTGCACCAAGGATCATGTCAAGAATTTGTACTTCACCAGCCTGTGCTCTTCCTGCAGCCATATCCCACAGCCTCTTCCAGTTCTCTAGAGAATTCCAGATCTAGCTTCTCATCTTGATTGGGAGATATGCAATATATTCCCACAGTTAGGTCCCTTTTGCAATATCCCACACGAATCTTGATCCAGAGGGTCTCAAGTCACCCTTCCTTAGTAACTATTTCAGCTTCCAAGGAAGTATACTGCTCCTTTACATATAGAACTACATCTCCACCCTTTCCCCCATGTGATCCCTCATATGCAGGGTGCAGCCCTCTATAGCTATAGTACAATCATGGGTAGAGTCCTTCTGTTATCCTTATGATATCATAGTCCTTGTTGGAAAGCAGGAAGGACAATTCTTCCTGTTTGATCCCCATGCTTCTAGCATTTGTCTACAGGTATTTGAGTGCTCCGCTGGAAGTCCTCAGTTTCCTGTCACATTGAGAAAGCTCCATTCCCTCAGGTAATGCTGTAGTGTCCTTTCTGTAGTTGCCTGTTGTAATGGTTGTTTGTTTGCTGGCCCCTAAGCTTGGCCTATTCATTGTCCCCCCCTGCCCCTGGCAATCTCAGTTTAAATCCCTGTCCAGGAGGTCTGCCATCCTGGCTGAGAAAAAGAGCCTTCCCCTTCAGCATGAGGTGGGTAACGTTCCTTCCCAGAAGACCTCTGTCTCTGAAGTGTGTGCTGTGGTCAAGCCAAAACCCTCTTGGTAGTACCATCACCAGAGCCTTTGGTTTACCTCTTCAATACATCTGTCTCTCCTAGGCCTGTAGCCCACAACCAGAAGGATGGAGGAGAAAACTACCTGAACCCCCATTTCCATAGGCCCAGCCCCCAGAACCCTGTAGTCACTCTTGACCCAGTCAGGATTGCTCCAAGCTGAGTTATTCATGCCCACATGGATGAGAAGCATGGGGTTGTGGTTGAGGGCCAGATGAGTTTAGGAATCCTCTCTGCCACGTCCTGGTTATGGGCCCCTGGGAGGCAGCACACCTCATGGGATAGGGGGTCAGGGCAGCTGATTTCTCCCTTTGTTTCTCTCAGGAGGGAGTCGCCCACCATGACCACCCTGAATCTATTCTAAGGGGTAGCACGTACCTGCCTCCCCTCATCCAGAACCAGTGTTTCTGCTGATGTCTCTGCTGGTAAGGTATGTACCTGTTGCTCTGCTACAAGGGAAGAGTGATCCTGGTACAGTGTGTCTTGGGCCCGAGACAACCATCTTCAAAGCATCTCCCTGGTGAGGGTCCCAGCTGATCTTTCTATAGTCCATCTTCATGTAGCCAGGAGTCCATGCTTTTCTCTAGGCCTGTGCCAAGTGGCAAGTATTTGATTTGGATTTGGATTTGGATTTAGCCAATTCAGAGGGACAGTGACTTCATTCAGTGATTTGAGTCACTGTCCCAATTCAATTCAGCCAATTTGGACTTGGAGAGTCAGCACCAATTTGGAGATTCATCCATAGACTATAATGGGGAATCACTAAAATACCTATAACTTTGTCATCTTTTTGTAGATTTGGATGAAAACAGCAGAGATGATAGCCCCTTTTGAGGGCATAAAGTTTGCCATGTTTCAAGGAAATAAGTGCAGAGGTTTCTGTGCAAGTGCCCCTCAAACTATTGAAAACAAAACTCATGTCACTTGTGTGTGTTAAAGCAGAGCAGGATGCATGAAGCAGAGATGGTAGCCCCTTCTGAGGGTATGAAGTCTGCCATGTTTCAAAGAGATAGGTTCAGGGGTTTCTGTGAAAGTGCACCTCAAACTGTTGAAAGAAAAACTCATATCTCTTGTGTGTTAAGGGGTGTAGGTTGTAGCCATGTTGGTAAAAGGACATAGGCAGACATTGGGTCAATCTGATATCTTTTATTAGACCAACTGAGTAGTTGAAGAAATATATCTTAGCAAGCTTTCAGGTTTAAAAAACCCTTCGTCAGTCTGAAGAAGCATCCACAGTTGGTGTGTGCACTCTTCCTGGATAGAATGCCAGTTTTTAATTTCTTGTTATTGCATGGTCTGGATACATTTGGTGTGTTTTGGGCTGTAGGAAATTTGCTTCTGGTGATGAGGTTAGTGAGGTTTGGTGCTTGTTTAAATTTACAAACCACTTTTCACAGATGAGCCTATGAACTTCACTTCATCAACTGCCTAGGTACAAAAGGTCACCTTCCCTACACTGTGGCCTATGCCTCTCAGATTGCATCCTTCACCCCCTCCAGCTGTGGTTCCCTCTCTGGGATCTTTCACTCCCCCTTAGGTCCTGGCCCTGTCTTCAGGCCAGCTGGAATCCTGAGCCTCTTGCTCTGAGCATTCCTTGTGGTGGGCCTCCATTCCTGCTCCAGATATCTGAGGTAAAGTGCGAAGCTACCTGTTGCCCTGCCTTCCATGGCTCCTCCCTCAAGTACTCTCTGCATGCCTCATACAGGGAGGGCACCGCTGTCATGCTAAAGGTGATGCTTGTGGGCACTTGGTAGGATGGGACCACAAGCACCATGAGCTTCCTGAATCCTGGCTGCTCAACAGAGGAGAAGGGCTAGCCATCCAGAGCAAACTTCTCCCCTATGCTCTGGGTGACCTCACTTGCTTTGGGAACACACCTTCTTTGTTTCTGCCTTTCCCCCAGTGTTCCGGGGTCGCCTGCCTCTGCTTCTTGGGAACGGGGGCTTTGGAGCAAGAGATGGACTTCTTTTTGGGCACGTTCCCACTTGTGCTAGGCTGAGGAGGAACAAGGGCAAGGGGATGCTGCTTTCTGAGATGCAGCAGCATTGCTGTGGTGGTGAAATGTTTCACCTCCTTACCCTGGCTGATCTGCTTTCAGCAGTGCTGGCAAGTACCATACCTGGGATCATCTGCCACCTCAAAATGATCCCACTACAGTACCCACCAACTTCTGGGTTGAGGATGTGAATCCTACCTTATCCCCCTCCTCACCAGGCAGAGGCACAACAGGAGGAGCTGAGCCACCTGCCCCCCACAACCACCTCTGAAGTGCCTTCCAGAAGAGACCTGACTCTAGGGAAATTTTGAGGGGTGTGCAGCACAAACTCAGATTTCCCCTTCTTCCCCAGAACTTCCTTAGCTATGGCACTCAGCTCCTCCGCTTCCAAATCCATCTCCTCCTTTGGCACTGGAAGGCTCATGCTGGGAACTGAAATTGGGGTGGAGACTGTCATGCTGGTGCTGGTGGTTATTACTGGTGTTAGTGGAAGTGGAACAGGTTCAAACACTGCTCCCACCTCCTTGCTCCCACTAGCAACAGAAGACTCATCACTGCCAGAAAAGAGGGTGTCTATGTTTTTTGGGGGGATTGGAACTTGCAGCTCTCCCTCTGCCCCCTCTCCCTTCCCTGCCAGAAGACCTGGCACCTGCCTTTCCAGCACACTTCATAATGTTTGGTGTGCTACAAAATGTGTCTGTAATATACATTGTGCTTTCCTACACAGTTATGACACACTGTCAGGGAAAACACAGGAGAGAGACTAGCTACCAAGAGACTAGATAGCTAGCAAGAACTTTTCAGATGCTGCTGGTCCAAGAGAGACACAGATCACTTCACACACAGTCTTATATGTTCTTTCTACATCCCTCCCCCAGAGCACTGTGATTGGAAGGGAACTCAGGGAAAATTCAGTCACTGGCCAGCTACAAATGTCAATATCAGAGCAGTCTTTTGCCCCCTCTTCCCCTTCTCAGTTTTTGTTTCCTGCAAACCTGCCTTCCGAATCGCTGATTTTTTTCTAAATATTTTCTGAATCAATTCAGAAGCTTCCAAATCAATTTGGACCTTTTAATGGGTCTCCTGATTTGATTTGGATTCAGTGATTCAGCCGCTGAATCAAGCCAAATCTCCTCTGAAGCGAATCTGATACCGAAACTTCTCACAGCTCTACTCTTCTCTCTTCATTCTGTAGGAGAAGAGCCTGATAGCAGTAGCCATCTATCTCCTGCTCATGGGCCCTAATGGCATGAAGCCTGCCTAACTGAGGCTGGATCTCAGTCACCTGACACTCCAGAGACCTCACTAAGTTGCATACTCCACAGGTGGAGGTGACCTTACTTCCATTCTCAGTTGCTGGCAGCTGTCAGACAGGCCCCACAGCCCAAAGCCAGGCTCTGTCTGGGTGGAGGCCAGAACCATGGGTTCCATCTGGTCAGAGAACTCAGTCATGCAACTGGGGGAGCACCAGCTAGGACCAAGGCAAGAAGCTACAGGGTATGATGCATCCCCATCATTGTATGGTAATAAACTATGCTACTACCCATGAATTGGCCTAGGAACTGGCCAGCAAACTACTTAGCCTGTTTGCAGTCCCTGGTCACTGCCCCACTGGTTGCTCGCAGTCTCCTTTTATGCCTTGCTGGGCCTGAACTGGATCTTCCCCCTCAATAGGATTTTTCTCAGGCCCATGCAGCAATCACTCAGCAATCACTCAGCAGTCAGCAATCACTCAGTAGTCAGCAATCACTCTCAGCTTCTCAGAGCACATGCCCCAAACACACACAAACAAATACTCAGCAAACCAAAGGCACAGGAAGCTGGATCACTTACATGGGCAGGATCTGGTGCCTGGCTTCTCTTCCCCTTCTTCCTCTTGCCGCCAGCAACTGCCTGCAAACTGCTTACCCTGTTTGTAGTCCCTGTTCACTGGCTCCCTGGTCTCCTGGGGAGTCTCCTTTTAGAGACTTATGTGCCCCAGGACCACTCTGGCTTTCTGTCATGGTAAAGCTCCAGAGCAGTGCTGGGGTACATACTTAAGCTGTCTACTTTGACCAATTACTGTGCAGAAGCAAATGGGTGGGACTTGATTCTCTGTGGCAGACCGGGGCATGTCTTGTGGCAGGCCTGGGCTTGGTATAACTATGTATTAAGTTGCCAGAGTCTGAACAGAGCACAGGAACTCTAGACACATTCTGAGGGTGCAAGCCAGGCAGATCTAGGCAGACCACCCAGCAGACTCTGACCAATAGATTGTTCAGGAATCCAGTGTCTGTGACTCTAGGACAGAGTGCCAGGCAGATTGTTCTGTATACTCTGACAGGGACCCTGAGAGTCCAAAAATTCCAGCTCTGGGTCTTCCAAGCGTGCAGAATTTCCTTTGGCCCACAGATTCTGGTAACATGTTCCAGGATTTCTGGTCTCCAAATCATGGTTTTGTGACAAGAGGCCTGGAAGCCTTGAGAATTATGGATTGAGTTGGATTTCTCAGAGCTTCTAGGCTATGTCTGCTGTAGATTTGGGAAGCATAAAAGCTTTGGGAACCCTGGCTTCACCTGGAGACGAGCAACACACCAGGACACGGGGTGACCAAGTCTGGAGCCACTTGAGGATTGAGGCAGCAACCAGGATGGGTTTGGGAAAGCAGAATCCAATCTTGAATTAGGTCAGAAAGCCAAGAGGCCAATTCAGGAGAAAAATCCAGAGGGCAAGCCAAATCAAGAAGCTAGGAGATCAAACAGAGGGCAAAGCAAAGCAGCAAGCCAGAGGGAGCAGCAAATCAGCCTTGGGTCAGGTTGTGCTGTTCCCAGACACTTCCTGTTCCAAATCAGGAGTTTATATGCAGGAAGTAAAGGGTCACGTGACCCCAGTCAACCATTTCAGTGATAGGGAGTCACTGGGTGGGTGGAAGTTAGGCTCCACTGGAGGCTTTACACCAACTCTGACAAGCCTGAGTGGCTAGCTATGAGATGGCAGGCTGAGATGAGCAGGTGTACTGTCTGGCCAAGGCATCAGGTTTCAGGCTTTTGCCTGGCATAGATCCCAGTTCCATGTGAGATCCAGAAATCCTTGAGATGTGTAGCTCAAGGCAGAGCTCTCAGGCTGCTGGATTCCTGAAGTCATGAAATAGCCTCCCACGCTCTATGGTTCCAGTGTAATCTAAATGGGAAGGCTTCTCTGAAGTCAAAGATCCTAGGACCCTGGCAGGAGCTCCATTTTGCAAGTGCTATCTGAATGTCAGGTTCACTGAGCAGAGTCAAAGTTTGTCAACATTGTATATTCTGGCAATACTTTGGCCTTGTATACACTGAAAAGTCCTGCCAGCAGTTATGTCAGTTAAAGGTGTGAAGATCACTCCCCATACCTGATATAGGTTTGCCAGCAAAACCCCGACTCTAGATGTAGTTCTGATTACAAAAGGCAACACTTGCTGGCATATGTCCAGCCAGGGTATAGCTGGCAGCAGTAAAAATCCTTCTGCTGATAGAGTGGTTCATCAGGGGGCCCGGCTGTCATAGCTCTGCCCCTATAGTTAAAGCAGCAGGAGTCCCACCATGTAGACTAAGCGCTTGTGTCAGTGCTTTCTAAATAAAAACTTCTCTGATTTTCCATTTAACAGAAAAGATATTAAGACAAAAAAAGTTGACTTTGGATTCAGATCAAAACCAACTAGAAAAAAGAAAAAAAAATTCCTACAAACCAGGAATCCTGATTTTTTTCCAACTCTGCTTTCTACTTCAATAGCCACTTATTAACTTTCAATGACCCACTGCTGTTTCTTGTGTAGGAGGGATCTGACTGAGAGCTTGTCTACAAGATGGATTCATATTTAAAGACACATTCATAATACATACATTGTCATAATAACAATTTAATCATATCAACCTTTATATGTCGGTATGTACGTACCCCAAAATAACATAAGGAAGTAATAATATCTAACAAATTATCTGACAATTGGTAGGAATAATTACCTATATTTCTTAACAATCCCAAACACAAATTTCAGCTGATACATTAAATTGCTCAAGTATATGTTTGCTCAACATTACAAAAAAAACTCCCAAAATAAAAAATCCTAACAACATTTATACCCTACGATTCCATTCTCTAAGTATTCTGTCATCATGACATAATCATTCCAACACATGAATTGTTGTGCTTTCAGTTAAACAGTGCTAACAGACTCAGTGTTTAAGAAAAAATATGGTACTCATACAGAAATTCTTACTTCAGCTTTTGAGCTCTACAAATGTTGTTCAATTACTAGCTTTTAGTGTGTTTCTGTATTTCTGAATGTTGTTCAATATTTCTGAATACTGCTCAAAACTTTAAGGGGATACAGCATCCCTTAAAGTTGCAAGAAAGAGACCTTTACAGAAAGAATGAGCTTACTCAAGGCACATGAATTCTGTTCAGAAGGCATGGCTACAAATGTGATGTGGAAGGCTAAGGATGCATACACACATGTAAATAATCTGGGAGAATCTCCCAGGTTAGTTCTAGTAGAGACATTTACCCAGTAGGCCTGTGTGAATAGGCAACTATTCGATTTGTATTTGGCCAATTAAGATTCAGGCGATTTGATTCGGAGATTCGTATTGGTTTTCAGATTCGATTCAGCCGAATCAATTCGGAAGAGATTCAGAGCCAATTTGGGGAGATTCAGCCATAGAATATAATGGGGAATCAATTAAATATCTATAACTTTGTTGTTTTTTGGCTGATCCAGAAGAAACTTGCCGGGCTGGTAGCCTATGCTGAGAGCATGAAGCCTGCCATGTGTCAAGGTGATAAATACAGGGATTCTGGGAAACTTCACCTCAAAGTTCTGAAAGCAAAACTCATGTCACGTGTGTGTGTTAAGCCACAGCAGGGTTAAAACTGCAAAAATGGTAGCTCTTGCTGAGGCCACAAAGCCTGCCAAGTTTCAAGGAGATAGTTGCCAGGGTTTGGGGGAAACTGCACCTCAAACTGCTGACAAGCAAAACTTATGACATAGGTGACACTGTGTGTGTGTTAAGGCACAGGGGGGTGAAACCTGCAGGACTGCTAGGGCCTGCTGCAGCCACAAAGCCTGCCAGCTGTCAAGGAGATAGGTGTAGGGGGAGTCTGAGTTCTGGGTCCCTGCACCTCTGGCTGCAGGCAGCCAAAACTTGTGACATGGGTGGTTGTGGGACTGTGTATGTGTTCAGGTGCACCCTTCCTGGCACTGGGGCCTCTGCACAACAGTGTGCCCCCATGAGGTCTCCTCCTCCCATACAGCCTCAGTCCAGTCCACCACTGTAAATGATAGCAGGTCAAAATAACTCAACTGGCTCAACACCAACAGCACCAGCAACATCAAAGGTACCCAGACAAAACTGTCACAAAGCCTTTATTTTTATAAAGGAATTAACAGCAAAAACTGAAGATGTTGTGTTGGATATATGTTACTTGTGGTGTGTGATGGCTTATCTTGTGTTTTTATGTTTATATGTTTATTATGAAAAAAAACAAAATAGAAAAATATATCTTGGGAAGCTTTCGGGTTGAAAAACCCAGGCTAAGGAAGTACTTGCAGTTGGTGTGTCTCCCGGTCCTGGATGGAAGGGATAGTAAAGAAGCCAGAGGCTGGCCTGGCATGCAGTGCAGGCAAGAAAACCAGTCAGTGAAAATGGAAGTAAAAGTGCAGAGGTACCTGGGGAGTCAGCTGCTCGGCAGGTCTCAGTGTGTCAGAATTCCACTGTCTAATCTATATGGAGCCCATGAGTCTGTGGGGGAGGAGGCCTCATGGGGGCACACTGCCATGTGATGCAGAGGCCCCAGTGCCAGGAAGAGCACAGCTGAACACACACACACAGTTCCACAAGCACCAATGTCACGAGTTTTGCCTGCTTGCAGCCAGAGATGCAGGGCCCCAAAACACAGCTGGCAGGATTTGTGGCTGCAGCAGGCCCTAGTAGTCCTGCAGTTTTCACCCCCCTGCCCCTTAACACACACAGTATCTTCTATGTCATGAGTTTTGCTTGTCAGCAGTTTGAGGTGCAGTTTTCTAGAAACCCATGTACCTATCTCCTTAAAACTTGGCAGACTTTGTGGCCTCAGCAAGAGATGCCATCCCTGAAGTTTTCACCCTACTATGGCTTAACATACACACATGACATGAGTTTTGCTTTCAGAACTTTGAGGTTCAGTTTTCTAGAAACACTTGCACCTATCACTTTGACACATGGCAAGCTTCATGCCCTCAGCATAGGCTACCATCCCTGCAAGTTTCATCTGAATCAGCCAAAAACAACAAAGTTATAGATATTTCATTGATTCCCCATTATATCCTACAGCCAAATCTCCAAATTGCCGAATCTTTTCCAAATTGATTCGGAAGCTCTGAATTGATTTGAAAAGCCTAACGCTTCTAGAGATTTGATTTGAATTAATCAATTTGGCCTCCATATCAGCCAAATCATCTCTCAATCCGAATTGTGATCTAAAGCTTTGCACAGCCCTATTACCCAGAGCTGTGTGTACAGACATTTAAATGCTGAGGCCCTGAAGAGTAGAGACTTTGTAATATCAGCACTTTGCAGGTAGGAGTGGGCCAGAGGTGAGGGGATGGGAGGAGGGAGCTATGCACACATTTCCGTGTGCTTTTCAAACTCGCTTAGGTTGCTTGGAGAGAGAGAGCAGCAGTGCATACGGCAGCCCTGATTGGCTGACCCAGACTGCCCAGGGTTAACCTGTGTTTCCTTGCAGAAAAATGTGAGGGGTGAAGGGGGCATGTTCTCTCCCTGCTGTAGCAACAGAATTCAACAAGCAACATATTGTGCCCCAGGGGGAGAGGGGAGATGCTGGAGGATTTTGTTCTCTTGTGAGAGAAGCCATGGCCTATCCAGGCATTCACTATCGTGATCTACTGGAAGAGGAATATGAGCCAACAGTGTAATGAGGTTGCCAGAAGGGCAAATAGAACTCTGGCATCCATCAGTCAATGTGTAGCCAATAGATCCAGGGTACTCCTGCCTCTCTACTTGGTGTTGCTGAGGCCTCAGTTGGATTACTGTGTCTAGTTCTGGGCACTATACTTCAAGAAGGAGGTGGACAACCTCAGAGGGTACAAAGAACAGCTACCCATATGGTCAAGGGCATGGAGGGTAGGTCCTATGAAGAGAGACTCTGGGAACTGGACCTGTTCAGTCTGAGTAATAGAAGGCTGAGAGGTGACTTGACAGCTGCCTACAAGTATGTCAGGGGTGAGCATCAAGAACTAAGGGGGAAACTCATCAGAAAAGCACCTGAAGGGAGGACAAGGACCAATGGGCATAAACTAATAGAGGGTAAATTCAAGCTAGATATTAGAAAAAACTTGGAAGAGTCACCAGAATCTTGAACACACTCCCAGCAAAGGTGGCACAATCACCCTTCTTGGAGGTGTTCAAGATGAGGCTGGACAGGCACCTTGTCAAGTTTGTCTGAGCCCAATAACTTCCTGCCCTTAGCAGCAGACTGTATTGGATGGTCTTACAGGTCCCTTCTGGTTCTGTGGTTCTATGATTCTATGAAACTATGATTCTATCCCAGGACAAGCTCAACTAAGAGTAATTTAACCTGAATTGTTCCCAAGATATTTCTCCTGGAATGGTCATTTTTACTCTGGGAGAAAAATCCTGAACATGTATATACTCATGGTTTCTCCTTGGATAACAGCAACTCTCCCAAGAGAATGTCAGTACAAGGCCTAAATGTATGATTTAGCCCAATTAGTACACAGAGGTAAAAAAAAAAACGTTAACAATGATGAAAAAAAGGTAGAAATGTTTATTAAATATTTCTGTATTTGATATTGAAAGAAGGTTGATATACTCACACCACATAAAGAGGAAGTACTTTCCAGTAAGTTAATAATTAAAGAGAGTATTTTGACAACACATATATGGGGTTAAACATTTTAAATAGGAAAGTTTCAATAACTTGCACCAAAGAGTCTTAAAGGGAGCTGAGGAGATCTCTAGTTTGCTAACATTTATTTTTAATATATCTGTGAATACTAAGAAATTCTAAAAACCTGGAGAGTGCTAATGTGATAGCATTCAGAAAAGTCAAGTGGAATGATTCTCATAAGTGTAGACCACCCAACCTGATGTGAAACCAGACAAAAGAATGGAAAAACTGATAAAGAATTCAAACAATAAGAAATTAATACATGGAAGTGTAATTTATTTCCATTTTTTATGGAAAATGGATGATGTGAAACAAACCCGTTTTCATCCTTTTATGAGATTTCAAGTTTGGTTACTCTATGTAACTTTGTAGATACAGTATACTTTGACTTCTGTGAACCATTTGACTTCATATCCCATGATTTTTCAGTTAGTTCTACATACTGTCAACAAGCAGTTGGCTGACAGCTTTCTTGGCAATGGAGAATCATCATCAAATGGGAGAATAGGGCTACACAGCCATGGGTACTAAACCTTTCCTCAACCTTTTTATATTCAAGATACTCAGTAGACTCAAGGTACCTTTTGGAAAATGCCAGCTCTATTGTTCACTTATTGTTTTCTCTACAGAAAAATAATTGTTTTTGAAAAACTCAGAAAGACCACAACAGGTCAGAAAGTTTTTAACACTGGATTGTAATTTGAAATTTCTGGGAGTTTGTATATGACATGGAGTTTAATCCTTGTTAATTTAACCATGCCTTAAAATTTTTAACCCAGCTTATTTTGGTGTATCATGTTTGTGTTTGCATAACATGCATTTTTGAATGACTTAAGTCCCGTGTGTCACTCCCCGCAGATTCCAGCAGGGGGAGGCATATACCAATCTACCTCCAATGATGTCTTTCCGACTGAATTACAGCAGGAGGCACATGTAAAATGGCCTCCTCACCCCAGTAGGCAACCCCATGGTGATCCTGACAAGAAGCCATGCGAATCATCCCCTCCTGTCCCTTTCCCTTCCCCCATGTTACAAAGCAATAAGAATTTACATATAGGATTTTTTTAAATGATATAACTGATATGATATCAGAAATGTACATGTTGAGAGTAGTGGGTGGGTGTTGCTGCCCCAGTTGCTTGACGATTGTGGCTGATGGGGGGCAGCAAGCTCTTACTTTTCTGGCTTTTTAGGACTACATTTCCCAGCATTCCCAAGCTACCAGGGCTTGGAACAGTTTCCATGGCAACGCGTGACTGAGGCTGCTTCCTACCCTCTTCTTCCCTGCTCTTCTTCCCTGCGAAGCTGTTTGTTTAGTGCAACATGCAGCTTTTTGGACCGTTGTTGTGAAATGTTTTTGAAATGGTGGGTTATTTTTGCACTTGGGGTGAAATATGTGCCTCCCCCCACCACATTCCTCAGCTGGAGCCCCAAGGCCTGCCCCCCCCAAGCCGGCCAAGGACAGGTATACTTAACCTTTCCACCCATGGGACATGATTGAAGCTGGCTAGGCACTGGTGTAACAAACGCCCCAACGCCCCAAACTACTGCCAGCCTCAAGGCAGCAACCCCCTACCCCAGTCCCCCACTGCCCAGCTCATCCTCCCCTCTGCTACCTTCCTCCACACACTCCTGCAGACAGACACAGATGTTTTTATGTTGTAAATTGTAAAAGAAAGTATTGTAACCTAACAAATGAAAGAATAAGCACTGCTAGCTGTTGCCAGCAATAACACTTATCAGTTGCTCAGGTGCAATAAAACTGCATGTCCCCTTGTCTCTGTCAGCCTGCCTTTTTTATTTTGCGAAGGAGTGAAAATGCCTGTCTGGGGACAGGAGGGGAAGAAACCCCTCAGCTTCTCCAAGGAGACAAGCTCAGGAAAGGTGCAAACTGTCCTCTTTGAAATGTAAAAACCTTTTCACAAAAAGCAAAACAAACCCATTCACTGGAGGGGGGGGAGCCATTCAATTGTAACCACAAGGAGGTTTGCTTCTCTTTTTGCCTTCCTACTGAACAGGAGCAAGGCAGATTATTTGAAGCATTTAAAGTCAGCAAAAAGCAAACTAATCCAGAATGGCTTTGAATCCCTGACACAGCTTCTTCCCCACTCCCTGACTGAATGGGTTTGTTTTCCTCTTTCATTGCATCCTCTCACACTTTTAATTTCTCTCAGTCCTGCTTTCCTGATCTTCAACTATTTTCTTTTTCACTGACTGTCTCTTTTCTACCTTCAATTCTATCACTGTAATGCCTCCTTTCAGCCTTTTTCTAGTCCCCTGCTCTCTTCCCCTCCTCCCTGCTTTTACTTCTCTGCTTCACCTTTTGTCTTTCTAATTTCTACCTATGTATATTTTCACTGCCATCCTGCTGATGCATAAAGCGGTTCGTTTCTCTGGAGGCCACAAAAATCACAGACACGCACTCATTAGATGGCACAAAAGGTGTATTTGCAAATAGGGTCAGAGCAGAGTCAAAAACTCAGATTACTCTGAACCCACCAAGGAATTTTGCAGGTTGTATTTATCTTTTCCCTCCTGGGCATGTGTGCAGAAACAGGAACTCTTACAGCTCACTTCCGTTTCATACAAGCATACATGTGGTTACATCACTACATACATCGCATGTATAGTATAATTAACAACTTAAGTATGCAGGGCGGAGAGGTAAATATGCATCAGCTAATTAAGCATGCTCAGAGACTACTATAGGTCACCAAGAGTTCAAACCCCCCCCCTTTCAAGGACACAGTCAGTTGAATTCCAGCTTCTGTAATCTGTATGAGAAAGGCTAGGGAGTAGCTGGGGGAGAGTCTGCGATTTAGCATAAGAAAAGCTGTGGCAAGGCTGGAAAAGGAAAAAAGTCCTTGACAGTGTTTCTTTCTTATCGGGCGCAAGATGCAAGCTGTGCATTTCTAACAATACTCCATTTCTAAGAATATTCCATTTCTAACACTGCCACACTTTTAACTTGTCCCATTTCTTGATGTGATAGATGAGCAGAGACTTCCCATGCCTGAAGAACAGTGACTGTGCCAAAAAGCTTGCCAAGAACTTTTTTTCAATTACTCAGCTGGTCTAATAAAAAATACCACATCTGCCCAAAGAACTTTGCCTGCCTTTTTGTGAAAGTTTTCAAAGAGGACGTTGATCTGTGGGTTGGTCAGGGGTCCCCTTGGAAACTGTACCAAGCCTGGACAACTGGAGCATGCTGGGAACTGTAGTTTTTGATGCAGTGGAGGGCAGCAATATGTCTTTGCCCATGGGGAGGGTGTTTTGGAGGTGATGCAAAAAAACAAAAGCCAACCATTACACAGAAGAGATGCCCTCATTCAAATGTTAAGGAAGTTTTCCCCATTCATGCCTGGCCCAGTATTGCCACTTGCTGGTTTTTCTTCTTGTCTGTCAGGTTCTGGGGTAGATGGGCAGAGGGGGTGGGGAATGACCACAGGCAACTGGTACCTCCTGAGTCAGGGGGCACTTGCCTTTCCCCAGCGGCCAGTCAGTGACCAGGGGGGCCTGCCCCGTTGCTGATCAAACTGATGGGGGGGTCCCCTGTGGCAGATCATGCTGACCGGGGGGGGTACCCTGTGGCCAATCCTACATTTCCGGGCACGCCACTGGTACTTCTGAATGGGTGCAGTTGGCCACAGGGGGACCTGAGGATCGCTTCTCCTGGTGCCCCCACTCCCTAACCTGCACTCTGGGGGGGCACCAACACTATTGTCTTCCCCCCTTCTGGGGAATGCTGGCTGTCAGCAGGTACACCAGTGCTCTCTGGGGGTACACATGCACCCCCATGCACCTCCTATACATCACCACTGGGGACGATTATTTCTTGCAAAAAGGTGCTGCAGGATTGCAAAAAACTTGTTAAGGTCACTGTACATTGGTATTGGGGTAAAGAAAGCATTGGACCTCCCATAATAGTGTTGGTGTCACTGGGCATAACCCTAGGTAACTCAGAGGGATGGAAGACCATGAGTGTTGATGAAGCCCCTCTGCTCTAGGCCCAGGTGAGCCAGGGCCCCACCCCCCCCCCCGAACTTTTTGTAACCTCCTGTAACACTGGAAAACAGGATGGGTAGCAAGCAAGCTGAAACTCCTTAAAAACTGTTATCTGTGAAATGCAAGGGCACCGCTCAGAGAGAGAAGGGAGGAGGGAAAGGGGGGGGGAGCCAGCCAGTGGAAAAATACTGCTGGAAGTGACCAGGGTATAAATATACACTGTTGCAGGGCTAGGGGCGCAGGATTTGAGACAATACAGTCTCTCTGCGCCTTTTACTTGAGCTCAAATAAACTCTGTCTGCTTCTCCCCCCAGTGTATTTATTGGCATGACGCACACCGGACAACGAACCCAATTGTTGCCTCCCTTGGGCACCTTGTACTGGCAACAGTTTTTGGCGCCCAACGTGGGGCTCGAGGCTAACATTTTGTCTTGCCTGGATCCCTCCTGGGGCCGACGACTTGCGGCAACAACCGACACCCAGTGTGCACTGGTGGTTTCATCGGGGGCCTCGGCAGAGACGTGGTTTGATCGACCCCAGAGGGCACAACGGTGCAACATGCTCAAATAGTGGAGAAGCGATTTTGGGTGACGGTGTGGAACCAGTCCCTCAGACAAGGTAGGATAAGCTCAGCAGTCTGAGCATTGCCCGTTAAGACCTGGGGATGCCCAGTGTCTCCCTGTAGGGCCTGGGGACACCCAATGTCTCCCTGGAGTATGGGCAGGGACAGAGTACAGTTGGCAGGGCACGGTGTACACCCTTAGAATGCATTCTGACTAATTGGAAACTGTTTAAGTCAGATCTAATGACTAAAAATAATCTTAAAAGGTTCTGTACAGTGGAATGGCCTCACTATCAACTGGAGGATCAGGAAAGGTGGCCTCCAGAAGGGTCAATTAACTATAATACAATCCTCCAATTACTCCTGTTTTGTCAGCGGACGGGTAAGTGGAACGAACATTTGCATGCACAATTGTTTATGGCTTTATGAAATAACACAGATATTTTGCAGAAGTGTAATTTGACTCCAACAGGATTGGTAGTTGTTAGTGTTAAGTCTCAGCATTCCCCCCCAACCACTGTAATGCCAGAGTCGGTGTCCCCTTTGGCTTTAAAACCTCCACCATATAAAGATCAGATGCCCCCAGTTCCAGAGATTCCTCCCTCAGTGGGATTTTACCGTTTACTTACTAAAACTGTAATAGCCTGGCCTGGGGCAGATGGGCGTGTAGCCCAGACCATGCAAGTATACACCCATGTACCTTTTAATCCGGTGGACATGGCGGCTTTTAAGGCACAGGCTGGAGAATTTTCAACTAACCTGAGTAAGTTTATCTCTGTCTTTGAGGGATGTTTAGCTAGTCACAAGCCTGATTGGGACGATTGTAATATACTTATGCAAACCTTATTATCTGAAGTAGAGTGAAATCAAGTTATTTCCAAAGCAAGGGAGGAAGCACAGCGGAGGCATGAAAGGGATCCCGTCAATGTTCCTGGTCCGGCAGATGTGGTTCCCCTAGCAGACCCTAGATGGGACCCTAACAACCCTGTGGATCATACCCGTCTTACCTTTTACAAAAAAAGGAAGACTTAATGGGTATGTCTGTAGCACAAATCCTGGAGACTGCAAACAGGGTGTATACCCTCAGAAAGGAAGAAGAGGAAAAGAGACAAGTTAGAATGCTAGTAGCAGCAGTACAGGCTGGAGTCAGAGAAAGGCCACAAGAAGAGGCAGAGGTATAAGGGGTCGTGGGCGCGGGCACCCTGGCCCACAAGAAAGATGCCTGGGACGGAACCAGTGTGCCTTATGCCGGCAAGAGGGACACTGGAAGAATGAATGCCCAGAGAAAGGGAGAGACTGTACTCCTGTAATGGCAGCGGAAGGACAGGGGTAGGGGTGTCAGGGGAAACGGAGCACCCCACCCCCGGAACCTCGAGTAAAAATGCAGGTGGGAAACTCAGAAATTGATTTTTTTGGTAGACTCCAGGGCAGCACGGACCACTGTAAATCAACCTCTTCAACTTCCCGTAGCGGACTCTCTCACTGTGGTGAGCACCACGGGAAAAAAGACTCAGTGCCCAGTGTATGCTCCTGCAGAATGTGCTCTGGGAAACCGAGCTCTTTCTCACAAATTGGTCTACCTTCCAGATTGCCCAACACCCCTGCTAGGACGAGACCTGCTTTGTCGATTAGGTGCATCACTGCATTTTACCCAGGATGAAATAACCCTCACATTGCCCCCTGAAAATGCATGGATAATGACCTTCGTGATTGAACCCTCAGCTATGAACGCCCCCCCGGAGTGGAACCAGTGGGAAGACCAGGTATACCCTTTGGTATGGGCAAGGGGGGTCCCCGGAAAGGCTACACATCAAACCCCCATTAATATCCAACTACTGCCAGGAAAAGGTCCAGTACGAATCAAGCAGTACCCAATCAAAAAGGAAGCCAAAGAGGGACTTCAGGAGACTACAGACCATTTCCTAAAGTACGGCATACTGCAAGAGTGTCAGTCAGCCTGGAACACTCCTATCTTGCCAGTACTGAAGCCTGATGGCACATATTGACTGGTGCAGGACCTAAGGGTGGTTAACGAACGGGTTAAAACTATTCATCCCCTCATCCCAAACCCATATACCTTGCTGGCCTCCATAGGGGGGCAGTATACTCAGTTCTCAGTTCTTAATTTGAAAGACGCTTTCTTTATGATTCCAGCTGACACCCCCTCTCAGGAGATATTCTCTTTTGAACGGGAAGACAGAAAAAGGGTTAAGAAACAACTTTGTTGGACAGTATTAGCCCGGGGATTTAAGAACTCTCCTACCCTTTTCGGCCAGTCCTTAGCTAAAGACTTGGAGGAGTGGAATAATGAGCGTGAAGTTCTTTTGTTACAATATGTGGATGATTTATTAATTGCTGCTGTAGATTTAAACTCTTGCTTTAATGCCACTGTAAGCCTCCTGAACTTTATTGGACTTTGAGGATATCAGGTGGCTCGAAATAAAGCTCAAATTGCTCTCCCCGGACTTTGAGGATATCAGATGGCTCGAAATAAAGCTCAAATTGCTCTCCCCGAACTATGATACCTGGGATTTCACATAAGACAGGGGGAGCGCCAGCTTTCAAGCGAGCGAAAGGAGGCTATATGCCAGGTTCCCGAACCCCAAGCAACTGTAAGTGGCTCAGGGCTTTTCTTGGCATGGCAGGTTTTTGCAGAATATGGATCCCTGAATTTGGACTATGGGCAAAACCACTATATGACTTTGTGAAAGAGGCAGACCATGACCTCTTTTATTGGACTCCAGAAGCCGACAAGGCATTTAAAATACTAAAAAGGAAACTAATGGAAGCCCCCGCCCTGGGTTTACTGGACCTTTCTAAACCTTTCCAATTGTATGTGTATGAACAAAAAGGGATGGCTCTGGGACTGCTTACTCAATTGTTGGGGGCGTGGAAACGTCCCGTTGCTTGTTTCTCCAAACAGCTTGATCCAGTTGCCAAGGGATGGCCAGCGTGTTTACGAGCAGTTGCGGCAACTGCCCTAATACTTGAGGCAGCTGAAAAGTTAACGCTGGGAGGAGTCGCGCAGGTGTATACCCCTCATATGGTCCAGGCTCTGCTAGACGCGAAGGGGGGTCTCTGGCTCACCCAGGCTCGGGTGGCTCGGTACCAAGCTAAGCTGTTGGAGAACCCTGAAGTGACTCTGCAAACCTGCCCCTCCCTCAACCCAGCTACTCTCTTACCTGAAACGGAAGAACAAGAGCATGATTGTTTAGACATCATAGATGCACAGTACTCCAGCCGTGCAGACCTACAGGATCAGCCACTTCTGAATGCTGATTGTGAGTGGTACACTGATGGGAGTAGCATTGTTGTAGAAGGGCAAAGGAGGGCAGGTTATGCTGTTGTGACCCTCTATGATGTTGTTGAGGCCAAGGGTTTGCCCGCCGGAACATCTGCTCAACTTGCTGAACTGGTGGCGCTGACCCGGGCGCTAGAACTGTCAAAAGGGAAATGGGTCAATATCTATACTGACTCTAGGTATGCTTTTAAAGTACTGCATGCCCATGCTGGCCTATGGAAACAAAGGGGACTGCTGACCGCCCCAGGCTCCCCAGTGAAGTATGGACCCCAAATTCTCCGACTCCTGGAAGCTGTTCAACTTCCCTCGGCAGTGGAAGTAATGCACTGTAAGGCGCATCAGAAAGAGGATCAAGACGTAGCCAGGGGTAACGCCCAGGTGGACAGAGAAGCTAAAAATGCTGCCACCCTGAGGACACCGAGACCTGCCGACACCCATATGTATGCCCTCATTCCATCAGTGGGGGAGCTCCCGGATCCCCAGTACTCATACAAATCAAACCCTCAAGCGTCATCTATCAAAGATCTGCCAGGAGGTCTCTCTGCGATGGCCCGATGCTTTGCCCCTTGCTCTGCTTCACATCCGTGCCCTCCCCAAGGGAAGATTAGGGCTTAGCCCCTTTAAGATTATGTTTGGAAAGGCATGGCCTATGAACGGGACGCCGGTTCTAGCAGGGGAGTGGGAAATAAGATGTAATATTTTGTCACAGTAATATGTGCTCTCTGTCTGCTGTTCTTTCTTCTCTCCATAGGTACACTAAAGACTTGCAGCCTCTTCCACTGGATGCTCCAGTCCACTCGTTACAGCCGGGGGATTGCGTGCTCATTCGTACCTGGAAGGATAAGCCCCTCCAAGAGAAGTGGAAAGGACCTCACACTGTCCTACTAGTTTCCCACACAGTGGCAAAGGTTGACGGACAAAAGAACTGGATTCATCACGAGACAGATTTGGCATAATCTTTCTCCCGTCGTATGGAGTGGGCCGGTTAGCCAAGCTGTATCGCCAACTTTCTGCGTTTCTTACAAAATTTGCCAATGACACTTTAGCTATCGAAAAGAGCCTTAACTCCGAGATTTATCAACTTCGTTTATTATCTCTTCAAAACCGTCAGGCTCTTGATTATGTTTTAGCATCTCGCGGGGGGGGAGGGGTGGTATGTGCTCTAATTGGGAACGAATGTTGTACTTATATTCCAGAAAATTCCCAAGATATTAACAAACACATTTTGTCGGCCAAACAGGCTTTTAAGCAGTGGAAAAGTCAGGAATGTGAACCCACTGTTTTCGATTCCCTCTGGAGCTGGTTGCCCAACCTCGGAGGCCTAGGAACGGGCATCCTTCACCTCCTGGTCACTGGTGTTGTGTTGTGTTTAATTACCCTCCTCTTATTTGCGTGCTGTAATGCCCTCCTGGTCAAAGTCTGTGTATCCCCCTTCCCGAGCGCTTCACTATACCCCTGCATTGAAGATCCTAGTTCCCAAACATTTAATCATCTTTTATCTTCAGAATATGAGAAAACTCAGCCAAAACTTTGTTGAGTATTCTCAAAGTTGGTGTCACTGGGCATAACCCTAGGTAACTCAGAAGGATGGAAGACCACGAGTGTCGATGAAGCCCCCCTGCTCTAGGCCCAGGCGAGCCAGGGCCCCCCCCCCCGAACTTTTTGTAACCTCCTGTAACACTGGAAAACAGGATGGGTAGCAAGCAAGCTGAAACTCCTTAAAAACTGTTATCTGTGGAATGCAAGGGCACCGCTCAGAGAGAGAAGGGAGGAGGGAAAGGAGGGGGTGGGAGCCAGCCAGTGGAAAAATACTGCTGGAAGTGACCAGGGTATAAATATACACTGTTGCAGGGCTAGGGGCGCGGGATTTGAGACAATACAGTCTCCCTGTGCCTTTTACTTGAGCTCAAATAAACTCTGTCTATTTCTCCCCCAAGTGTGTTTATTGGCGTGACGCACACCGGACAATGAACCCAATTGTTGCCTCCCTCGAGCAGCTTGTGCCGGCAACAAGAGTACACCTGCAACTGTTTCCAGTAATGCCATCACTCTATAAATGTCCCCAAGCAATGCCCCCAGGCGGGCGGTGGGGACACAGTGCACACTTTCTCCCAAACCGCATGCACAGATTTAATGTAACTCACTCATGGTTTTAGTATTGAAAAGAATAAAAAAGGGTAAATAAAAATCGTCATAGGATTGTTAAAAGAGAATGATTCATGTGACCTCCTGTCTTTTGTAAAACTATCTTGCCTACATGCATGCAGCTGACCCAACATGCCCAAGAGGGAGCACATGCATTACCCCTAGTGGAGGTAGGGACAAAACTTCCAGGGCGTAGTAAACAGTAACAAAAATTTGCAATTTAGTAGGTGGCTCCTCCACTTACCCTTATTAATTATTCTGTGGCCCCACACCTTGCTTTGGCGGCCTGTGGTCAGCTGTAGGAGCAGAGAGAGGGCAGATGGAGGGCAGGGGGAAAAAAGAAAATAGCAGCAGCATCTACTGGCCACTACAGAAATAGCACAGTGCCACCTGGTGGCAAGGGAAAATAATTACAAGCCAGTGAGTCATTTACTGTTTGAATGCCATGAATCCATAGATAGAGTGACATAAGCGCGAAACACCGCAAAATAAAACATCCAAGCAGGGCTAGTTTAACATGCCAAAAAAGACTTTTAAAGTGGCAGGAAATCCCATTCGTGCAAACACAAATTCAGCTGCGGCAGCATAAATGGGCAACGGCATGTTGTCTGCAAACACCTTCTATGTTTATCTTGTGAATAGTATAGGTGTTTGCTAGGGGTGTGTGGAGTGGGCAGTATTTGATTTCGATTCAGATTGGTGGGGCAGTGTTTTGATTCGATGATTTGGATCACTCTCCTGATTCAATCTGGCTGAATCTGAAGATTCGATTCTGATTCAGAGAATCAGTGATTCAGCCATAGACACAGCTTAATATGTTTTTTCTACATACCTCGAGGTACCAGGTGTGGCTTGTGAATGTGGAGATGGTGGGGTGGATGGAGCATCCCACGGGAGTGTGGGGGGGTCCCCCACATGCTCAGGGATGGACCCCCTGCAGGCCACCCTGGCTTAGCCATTCGGCCATGGGGGGATGCCAGGTGCTCCCCACAGACCCAGGAGGCACCAGTCACTGAGCCAGGGGGTGAGGGGGTGCCTCACACACTCTGCGGTGGACCCAGAAGTGGACCAGAAGTACTTCTAGTCCACTTCCAGGTCTGCCACCAAGTGCACAAGGGACTATTCTGCACTCCCGTGGGATGCTCCATCCACCCCACCATCTCAGCATTCATAAGCCACTCCTGGTACCTTGAGGTACATAAAAAAAAGCCGTGTCTGTGGCCTAATCATCAAACCCTTCCAAGCCAATTTGGAGGCTTCTGATTCGATTTGGAGAGATTAATGGGTCGCCTGTTCCAATTTGGATTCAGAGATTTGTCTGCCAAATCTCCTCCAAATCAAGTCAGTGACTGAAGCTTCACACACCCCTAGTTTTTACACCTAACAATGCTAATATTAGACCCTGTGACACCCTTAAAAGGACCTCACAGTTCTTACAGTCCTGTGGCACCCTGACTGAGAATCGCTGCATTAAACCAACATTTTCATCAACTAAGTTTAAATAGATGTAAATCCGTTGATGAAAATCATATGGATTCACAAAGATGGAGTAGTAAATAAGTTAACATTAGATGCCTTTCTGATAAATAGCCTTAAATGAAACATAACCTCAAGTTGTCAAGTTCAATACAAGGAAAAGTGGATGAAATTTAAGTGTCCATGACCCTTGAGATGAGACTAAATGTTCATCTCCAGATGAGACCAGAATGGTTCCTTCTGATCCTAAACTGTATGAATCTATGTAAAAAACAAAAATCTCAGAGTTGATAGTCCCTGGCTTGGGAGAGAAAGCAAAACAATGCCATTATCTGTATTCATGACTTGTGACATGTTTTCTTCCACAAGGTAAGCTGCAACTTTCCTATCCCTTTTGCAATAAATAATCAGGTGTTGACTGTGTTCTTCCAGCCAATGTTTTTACTGAATGAAGAAGGAAAAAGAAGTGTGGGTTTTATAGTACCAAATATATATAAAACCGTAGTCTCAGGTCCTAGCAAAGTTTAAAGGGAGAGAGGCTATATAACCTTGTCCTATATAAGAAGAGGATATGGAGGGAGCCAGAGCGATGAAAGGCTTTTCCAGGAAAAAAGACAAATAGCCCATTATTTGTGTACTTTATTTATTTGTCATACATTGGAATTTTAACGTGTATAAAAAGATTTTGAAATTACTTTCCTGGAAAGGAAATTGAACATATGCATCTTTATTCTTTGTCACATAATGAAAAAAGAAAGGTTGGAGCCAAATTTGTATCTTGCAAGATTATATTTAGTTCTTCAACACCTGCACTGAGGGTTGAACTGAAAGTGACTCTGTTAGAGAAAGTGAGTGTATATTCCAATATGTCTGCATACTATGAAAATTGTGAGCTGATACCTATAGATAAATACTGCATTAAATGTAAGGGTTGGCTTAGTTTATGATTCTGTTTCCTTTTGAATATTTCTGTTGTTTTTTAAGAACATTCTTAAACAAGTTACACTCAAATTAACAAAGTATTTTTTAGTTTTCTGTTTGTGGTGGATTCATGGGGGGGTTTATGGGGGAGGTTTCTTTTTAACGCAGGCATTCTAATTAATGGGAATTATATATAGGAGCTCAGACTATGGCTGGAGGTAAGCTGAAGGTCTGGGCAGGAGAAAATGCAGTTGGCCAAATTAGGCTGGGCTTTGTGAATTTTTTACTGCATTCCCTCCAGCTTTGACTCAATCAAAGCTTTCTTGACGAAAGACATCCATGACCAGCTTGAAATATTGTAAGTATGGGGAAGTAAGAGCTTGAATACCTGGTACAGTGTTTTTCCTTTGGATTGTAAAGATTTTAACAAACAAATTGGTTCACCTTCTCCTGTTTTTCCAACTGTGCCTCCTAGCCAACTACTCATCCGTTCCTGGTCCTAAGCAGATACCCCCTGCTCAATAGCAACTGAAGGATAACATCTGGGGCAGCAGCCCTCAGCACTAGCTTTATGAGGAAGTGGAAAAGCAGCCATTGCCACAATGGCAACTGATCACGCCACTACAACCAGCACAGCAGGAGCTGGTACTGCCCCACGCACTATGAGGTTGCCCCAGGCACAGAGCTGCACTGCCATACTTCTCCTGCTTCACCTCCACTGCCTCACATACAATTTTCCTCTTCTAAACTATGGCTCTGATACTGCAATATCTACTTAATGTAAGACACACAAGGAGTCTCATTAAACCAAACTGGATTCCCAGTGAAGGAATAAAGGACATAAAAAAAATCACTGACTCAAGTGCTTAAAGTTAAGTACGCTGTAAAAGGTTTTGCTGGATTCAGGCCTACAGAAATACATTTTTATCTTTGTACATTTTTTATATACATGCTATTTCACAGAATTTCTGACTAATCATATTATTTCCTAACAATTTGTTATGATTCTGCTGGTAGCTATATCTCTTTCCCCTTCACAAGTCTCCTGGGAAAGTACAATGAAGTTAGCCCTTTACTGTTATCTCAAGTGTTTGTTTTTTTCAAATGCTCCTATTATACTCATTTCTGAAGCAAGCATATTAAGTCAGAAGTATTAATAGAAGTGTCATACAAAATGGTATTGCCACATAGCATGCAAGTGAATTTGGGTCTTATCACAAATATCGCAGAGATAATTTAGGACTAAATAAAATGAAGTAAATCAATTATTGAGCCCTAAGGCACCCTCAGATAGTAATAGTAATAAATCAGATAGATAGCCTAAAACAGGCACTGATTCTTCTTCTTAATCAAATAATATCAGAACCAAGCCATCATTCCAGCAGAAAAAGCAAAATTTAATTAGCTTATCTAACAGTGCCATTTAGAGAATCAAAAGCTACTGAAAGGTCAATGAATCTTGCCCTTATCATCTCATTATCTTCCATCACTAACAAGATATCATTAAGTAACTTCAGAAGAGCAGTTAATGGAGCAGCATTCAGAAGCACCACCAAGTTAAAGGGAAAATTCTAGTTACCTTTTCAATATAGATTTTTTTTATATTTTCATTCAAAGAAACAATTTCAAAGCCTTTTAAAACATGATTTTTAAAGATTGATTTAATCTTTGCATATTAAGTTGTTTCCATTTTTGTTTACTGGAAAACTTAATGACTCCTTTTATCTTTCTTGTTTTCATACAAGCATCCCAAAAGCTTACTCAGGGAAAAAAACCTGAAAAGGCTGAACATACACACAATTCATTCTTGGAGTTTATGCTACAAAACTAATAGGCATTTTAAAATATTTTTGTTTCCACAAGAACACAGTAAATTAAAGCAAATTAGCAGGATTAGAGTATTAGAGGAATTAAAGGATGTTCCTGACCCTAAATAACTTAGAGGTGTCCCTTTGAGACTAGGTACAGACATTCAAAGAATTTATCTGCAATTCTAAAAATACGTACTATTAGCTGAAATACAGTCTTAGCTGGTTTTTATTGCTTGTTTTCTCTGTATTACAAGATTTAATTAATCTAGACAATTCAGGCATTTCCCATCAACTAATAGATGGAATCAGCTATTAGATAAAAGTGCTAAAAAGGTCCCACTAAAGCACGTAATCTATACAGACATTGGCCCAGCAGGGTCCAACTAATGCAATGCCTCTTCTGGGCATGCGGGCAAGCAGAGGTTAAAGAGCTATCTGGGTGGGGGGATTAACATCTGCAAGCAGCCTTAGAACCCTAAGTTTCATTGACTTTCATTAAGATGTAGGCACACATCTACCTAAGTTATTTAGATTTTGCAATGCTAAAGAAACTCTTCCATACCTTTAAAAAAACTGGGTCCTAGGTTTTCTCTGAGAGTTCTCCACCTACAAAATGGAAATAATAGTGGTTCACTATCTCATAGGTGTTTCATGAGAAAAAAAAATACAATCACATTTATGAGGAAACAGGAGCCATGAAATTAGCAGCAGAGCATATGGTATTAGTGTTTGAACACGTTCAATTTGACAGGTAGAATGTCAGCATCTCAAGTGTGTA
Organism: Crocodylus siamensis; assembly: GCF_052110815.1. Taxonomy (NCBI): domain Eukaryota; kingdom Metazoa; phylum Chordata; order Crocodylia; family Crocodylidae; genus Crocodylus; species Crocodylus siamensis. The sequence continues at coordinate 311,262,583 of NC_143395.1, forward strand.
GAATTTTCTTATTGGCTTGGGAGAATAAATCACCACTATTTATTTCAAAGTTTGAGTCCTATCTCAGACAAAGGGAAACCAAACTTTAAGGAACTGGCTCTACAGAGGTTTAAAAAAAATGTTTTCTCAGACCCTATAGTTTTCAGTGAGAAGGAGAACATCACACCATTCCAATGGCCACCATCCCCTGTAAACTCTGTGTCTTAGCCCCAGAAGCTAAGTTTTATTAACAAGCTCCGGCATCTTTCATGACAGCCCCAAAGGCACTAGACAAGAGTGAAAGGTACAGCTGTTAATGGGATGATTTTTCATTAGTGTTATTATTTGAGCAATAGTAGAATTGAAAACCATAGGCCAACAATATGAACCTTTTTAACAGCTACAAATTAAAATGGGAATATAAGGACTTTTAATGCATGGTTTAGGGTTGAAAACTAGCCATTTTAATATAAAAAGAAATTAAGTGATGTACAGTTAATTTTTTAAGTGTATGCATAAAATAAACATAACATTTATTTCACTAAACATTTTTGCTATCTGTACTACACAAAATATAACAGCAGGTAGAGTAATACAGTATATATTCAAATATTCAGAACCAGATCCCTCTTTTTGTATACATGATTCTGCATTCAAAATTAACAGATATGAAAGCTGGGCATTCATTTTATCAGCACAATTTGGACATAAAATAATTTGAACTGTATGAACTCAATACTTGAGTGTTTGCAAATATGCAATTGGCAACGTAGCTAAAGAGAAAAATGGAAACAAAACATATTGTACTGAAACCCATCCTGAGGACCCTCTAAAAATGTGATGCTTTAAAGCAGGGGTATCAATCTCACCAGGGCCTCTGAGCCAGCTCCAAACCACACTGCTTCTTTCATGAAAGACTCAGGAGCACAGCAGCTGTGGCAAGTGATGGCAGTGCAAATGTTAATGCAACGGTGGGCAGATTCAGGATTTTAAAAAGCAGGGTATGGGAACAGTAACTGGCACTGCACAAATGGCTACATCCCTGCTCCCAGCTTCCCCCCGTCCCTCCCAAGCAGATTATACTGCAGGAGCAACAGGAAGGGACTTTTTAAAGTCCCCAATCAAGTAATATTTTCCCTCCTTTCCCCATTTTCGGGACCCTACCCTTGTGGTCTATGCTTATGGCATATCCCCTCCATTCCTCCCCTAATCATCTCCATTTATTCTTCTGGGTGTAAAAACAGGCCAGGGAGTTCTGCCTGCCACCATCACCACTTTCCAAGCTGCTCCTGCCCTGCTACAGGTAGGGCTGTGTGGAGCTGCTGCATGGGGATCTGTTCCCTTTCCCTACATCTGCTACCAAGCTGTCAGGGAATATTAGTGGAGGGACCAGGCAGGGAGCAGGACCCTATCTGTCACCACCATCCCCACTGAGCTAGCTTTGCACAGCCCTGCTAGAGCAAGGCAGCAGCAGCTCTGGAACTCCCCTCTGCCCCTGAGTCAGCCAGAGACAGCAACAGTAGCAGCCAGTGGAATGGGGGAACAGGAGGGGAGGGCAAGTGGCCTTGCATACAGCAGAGGGATGCTGAGGGGAAAGGGGAGGAGCAGCAACCCCTGGCTGCCCTTTTGTGATCCAAAAAAGGATCAACATGATCCAAAAAGGAGACCCTCTGGATCTGCCCCTCAATGCAACTGTTGCCCATGCGGCCCCCCTTGCAAACTCAGACAGATCCCCAAGGGGACTCCATAGCTAGGAATTTGGTGGCAGGCCTTGTTTGCCCTACCCCTAAATTCCTGGCCCTTCTAGGAGCCCTGTAGGCCAAATGAAATGGCTCTGCGGGCCAGATCCTGCCTGCAGGCTAAATCTTTGACTCCCCCCTCCCCCCTTGCTTTAAAGGTACAAAAACAACCAGAAGACTTATATCAATTATCTCCTGATTAGTGCTCACTGACTATATTCTAATGTGATAGACCATAACAACCCTAAAGGAAGCATAATGATCAACTGTAGCAATAATCCACAAATTAAGGATCTCTAATAGTATGCATTCACTTGATAGACTGCGAGGGCTTTGAAAGAGTGTTGCATTCTATCATGCCAATGATCCATGGATTAAGGGCTCACATTTATATAGTGCACTGTAATGGCTTTGAAGGGCCATTAGGGTCTATAGTATCAATGATCCATGAATAATGAGAGTTCTTTGAGGAGTACCTTTTAGTCCATGCTGCAGGGCTTCAAGGGTGTATCAAAGTGGACTAAAGCTTAGCAAATGCAGTGTACCTCAGGCAATATCTTGCATACTTATATTTACACATGGAAAAATCATAATAATGAAATCAACCTAGGACAAAATGGAACAACTATAGATTCAAGAGAGAAATAAGTCTTTATGTCTTCTCCAACTTGGGACCTCATCCATTATTCTTCCTTACACTGAGTAATACACTGACATTTACACATGCCTTTAAGGCAATATGATAAACCACTCCTAGGTGCAGTGTCTTCAAGTGTGCTGGGGACCACAGCAGTTAGCATCTAGATAGCGCAAGCCTCTAGTTGGCTGGGCTGACTGGGCACAATTAATATTCCTGCTCAGCATCTGCATGTGCATTTCAGTGTCCCCAACAGTACTATCCTAAGGCAGAGATAATTAATTTACTGGACCCTAAAACTGGCGCATGTGTAGACTATGACACTTTACTAAACAGCTAATTAATCAACTTTGCAGTAAAGCTCATGTGGAGATATATCCACCGAGTATGATACAGGAACTGTCCTCAGAGCATGATCTGGAACCTATGCCTTCCATCTTCCCATGTGAATGCCTTAATCACTTAATATGAAACAGTCATGCTACTAAGTATGCTCTTTCTTTGCCCCAAGGGAATCTTGCATACATACATACATTCAACAGGAATTTGAAAAGTACTCTTCCCTGCCCACTGCTTAGGCTGTACCCAATTCATTACAACAAGCTTGTGGGAGGCAAAGATTGAAGCTTGAATAAGATCTGGCCAAGGGGAAAATTAAGCATTCTCCCCTTTTTTTGCATGCATTCTCCTAACCTACTATATGATTGCATAAAACATAGGCACTTCACCAGCAGAGACCACAACTGTGCAGAGGTGAAACAAGCAGTTTTTGCACCCTGGGTAGTGGCATCAAGGGCAGCAGCCAGATCAACAGCAGCAGATCCTGCCAAACTTGCATTCCACTTTAAGTCAACGCTCTGGGGTGGTGCTCCACTTGCCCACCCCTAGTTATCCTATCACTGTGTGTTGTGCAGAGCCTGATCCTGACAGTGAGTAGTAAGTATACTTAGAAAACATCAATCGATCAGAGAAGCACTTGGGCCTAGATCTTGTTTTATAATTGTGTGTGTGTGCACATGTGCGCGTGTTGAGAGAGAGAATGTAGATTTGGGGTTATTTTTTTTATATCTGAAAATTGGGATTTTTTTTTTTTATCAGAGAACATGAGGATCCCTGATTATTACCTTTTGTCCAGCAGATCCTTTCTTATGCTATTTTATCCAGTGATTGTTTAATAGAAAAGACATGAAACAGTATTTGAAGGTAGGACCAGAAGCCAGGAACCCCAGCCTTCTAAGGAAGTACTCACCTCATTGGGCTATAGATTCTTCTGGCTTGCATTCTTGGTGGTCCAGTAATTTAGCTTCAACAAAGGATCTGGCCAGCCCTCTAAGACCAGCTCACCAATACAATTGTAATAGTAAAGAAAGTGATGTTCTGTATGAACAATGTGTTTGTTTCATTCTCTAAAGCATAAAAATGAATACCAAAATTATTAGACCTTAGAATTATAATTTATTGGAAAAAGTCTGAGTATTTAGGATTAACCATATGTATATACAAGTGTGGAATATTCAATGACAGCTAAAGCATTAAAATATCTAGAAACTCACAGAGATTAAGTGCCACTGCTCTCCTACCACCAAATTTCCAGACCCATGAAGAGTCCCATGGACTAAATGACATGGGGCTGCAAGCCAAACCTGGCATGTGGGTCTAGGGTTGACTTCTCTTGAACTAGAGAAATATGAGAAATTAAGGAAGTGAACTTTGATATGTGATTGAGTCATTTAGTTAAAAGAATCATCTTTAAAATGAATAGTCACCCCAAATGTAATTGCCCCCCATGGCTGTAGCAGGGAGTCAAGTCTCGGTTCTGCTATGCTCGTCTCTTCAGGCAAACTTGTCCTGGAAGCCCAATAACAGGGGGTTGGACTAAATGACCTCCTGAGGTCCCTTCCAACACTAACTTTCTATGATTTTATGGCCCTAGGCATTTCACCTGACTTTAAAGCAGATAGTTGAATATTGAGACATATACCTTCATAAATTGAGGCTATCCACCATTCAAAACAAGATGGTTGTACCAAGCTTTACTGGTTATGTCATGCCAAATATTGTTACACTCTAAAATAAATTCCTGCAGGTCTGGCTTTATGGGGGAAAATTACAAACTAATTCAGGGAATTTTTACAAAAATCAGTCAACTAAATACTCCCATAGGAGATTTAGCTAAAAGGTAGGAGCTAAACCCACAAGCCCTTCTGCATCCTTTTTCCCCATAATCTCTCCCCTACTATTTCATTCCACACCTCTTCTCCCTCCTCACTTTGGTATCCTTTTTCTATATATAATGCTGGTTTGCTTTACTACATGTTATAATGATCTATTTGACAGGTGAAAGGAATATTGCCATTAAAATGTGGGATTCCAAGTATTGGGAAATTAACTTGAACTTTTCTCATTTCTGAAAGAATTTCTGTATTAAAGCAATATGACATCTAAAATGTATTTGGCTTGTAATAAGGAAAACTGACAATGTTTCATAAATAATAACTATAACGAAAACTTTAAAGGAATAGGCATGAAGATGCTATGTGCTCTTCTAATGAAATTCATTTTAATTCAACATCAGTTAATGTTCCATAAAAATTAAAGGTTATGCAACAACAAAAGAATTATGGTTCATTGCATAGAAAAATGAGCAGGGAGTTCAATTTCTTGATTAGTTAATAATAGCAAAACATTAACTTTCCCAAGGTCTTTGTCAGCTCTGAAGGCAGCTCCCAGTGTATGATATCAGTTTATAAAAATAATTTTTGAATATGTGCTTTGAACACACAAAATATGGGTTTCCTGTTTTAACAAAGCAGTCTAAAGTGCAGGTGTACTAGCACTAGAGAGTGAGACTCCCTTATTTTCAGATCACCAACTTCAAGAGAAATATAGACCCAACCTTACTTCACACATGTAAACTTTATTCCTTTGAGCAAGACCAATGATATTTACCATAACTTGCATGAGTGTGAGAGGAAAGGTCCCGGGAACAGCCAGAAACCCAGGGGTGATAATTCCCTTCACTTACCCCAAGTGGGAGAGGGAATGACAACCACAATGTACTTCTGGAATAAATGCTTCATCCAGGTTCGTGGTTGTGGAGCCCAGAACTGTACTTCCAGCCCTGAAGAGGTGCAGCCAGAGAGAGACTGCAGCATCTGGCTGGAAGAGACACCAGAGGACTCTCCTGCCTGCTCTGGTCTGTGGTGAAGTTCAGGATAAGAGCACAAGGCAACAGGCTCAGATGATCAGAGGACCACCAGCCAACCTAGATACTTGCGGGCAGAATGTCTGTGTGGCCTGCCTGAATAAAGAGTAGAGCTTGGACCGAAGAGGAACCAGGTAAGAGGAGGCATGGGAGCCTAAGCCCATGGTGAGCTCTGGGGAGCGGCCATGAGGGCTACTCAGTGTGGATGCCACCAAAAATTGATTTTGCTGAGAGACTGAGAGTAAATTGATAGAGGGATTAACCCTGAACACATTGATGGACTTTTGATCGACTTTTTTATGGATGGAGACATGAATTGATGGAAGTATTTGGATATTTTTGCTGTTGATTTGTCATTGAGATTCTTAATCATTCCACAGAGGCGGATGAGCCCTGAAGAAATTAAGTTGATACCCCCTCTGAGACTGTAGGAATTAAGTGGGTAGGCCTAATTTAATTCATACTTGAGTATTTATTGTTTCCTGTAGAAGAGGAAGAACCATGCAGGTGAAACAGATCGTATAGATTAGAGTGCCAGAAAGACTGCCCTACCTTCCACCAGGGTAACAACGACAAGGAAGCAACTGAGTAACATCTAGGACATGGTAAGGGTGGGTGTCACAATACAGCCACCCCAGAGATGGCTGTGTTATCCCTAGGAGACCATGACTGTGCAAGCTCCACCCTATGGGCACCTACTAATCTCACCTGCCACCTCTTGCTGCTATAAATGATGGATTGGGAGGCTGCCCTCAAGTTGCTGCTCAGTCACAGTACTAACAGTCTCCCCGAAACCCTGTAGATTGCTGGACCCTTTATTGGGTCCCACACTTGGCAGGTGTCTTATGATACCCACAAGCTGTGTGGGCTAGAAGCGTCGCTCCTAAACCACCCCTTTACCACACCCTAAGCCTTGCAGATGGTATTTACACATTGTTTCTCTGGGGTCTTGCTATTTCTCAGCCTCCTGTCATCACTGAGCTCTCCACAGCCCTGTCTCAGTGCCCACACTGGCACTGGGGTCCGCTCACCTCCTTTGTCACCCTGGCACAAGGGGCTCTCACCCCCTTTTGTCTCTGTGCCCCCTGGCTCTGGGCTCTCTGCAGCCCCATCTCAGCGCCCACACTGGCACTAGGTTTTGCTCACCCCCTTCGTCACCGTGCCCCTGGCACTGGGGTCCACTCATGCCCTTTGTCACCGTGCCTCTAGTGCTGGGGGCTGCTCACCCCCTGTCACCGTGCCCCTGGTGCTGGGGTCCCCACACTGTACTGGGCCACCCAATGAGGCCTCCTTCTTCCCCAAAAGCCTCAATCTAATCCACCAGTTTATAAACAGTAACCAAAATATGAGCACCTGGGCTATAATATAAAACTAGCAGTTTAGGGTGTGCTCTTCCCCTTTAAAAGAGTCAAACTTCTCCCCAGCACTAAATGCCTTGTAGGCCAGAGTACCTGGTGATCTCCTGGAGCCCCTTAATCCTACCAGAAGCAGAACAGGCAGTCAAACATCTCTGCTTAGCTTCCTCTCTGAGACCTCCTTCTCTCTTGGTTGCTAACAGAGAACTGACCCTCTACTCCCAGCCCTGGGGTTTAAATGTGGGCAGGGCCCTGCCTCTTCCGGTCAGCTGACTGGCTGCAGGTGCAGGCTAATTCCCTCATTATCTTGCTGCCATAGTAACCTGCACCTGTGGGGTTCCTGACCACTAGGGCCCTCTCTCTCGGCAGTTTCTGCCCTTAAAGGAGCAGGCACCTTAGTGCCCTGCAACAGTGGGGTGTAAGGGAGGTGGAGCCCTATGAAGAAATTGCTCCCACGGGCCCACATTCATTCTCAGCAGAACCAGCTCCATATTTGAAACAAGATCAAAGTAATGGCAGGTGAGAAGAATAACATCAGTGAGCAGCAGGGGAATAGTGTTGACCCCTCACCATCCTGGTGTCACTCACCAGGAAGATACCAAGCTGCAGAGGAGCCAGGTCTTACAGCACTTACCCCCAATAATGAGTATGAAATATTCACATAATTATAGGTTAAACAACAGGTCAACTACCCTTTACCTCTTCTGGATGAAAAAAAATTCTATCAATAAGTGATTTTTTTGCAATAGAAGAGTATAACGTAAGAAAAATCACAATAGAAACAATCTGAACCTGATTCTTGGTGTGGGGGAAGGGGGATGGCAGTTAAAATAATTGAAGTATTTGTGAATATGAAATCACCATGAAATTATGCTCCCCACCCTTTTTCCCTCAAGTTTAGAGTAAATTTCAAAGGAGTTTGTAGGACAGGTAGTAAAAACAGGTTAAAAACAAGAGAACTGGCAAAAATAAATAAAAGATTCATTAACATCAACAGAGCCATGATAAATTGATGCAAGTTAAGAATCTGGTCCAGAGTGCCTACTTACTTTCTGGTGTGCTGGGAGGTATCCTTGGTTTTTCCTTGGTTTGCCTTGGACTATTTACCTTGGTTTTTCATTTTTTTAATCTCTTGCTAATCATCATTGTGTATACTATCTCCTGAAAAAGTCTAGTCACACTGATGAGGCACCCCTGCATTCTTGCATATGCCTAGAAAAACAAATTAAGCAACAAACAGGGCTAAAGAATAGCCTGAACAGCTGGTGTGGGCCTAATTTTTATAAATATACACAAATTTATTTTAATATTCAATTTTAATAAATAATAAATCAGAGACATTCCAGAAGAGTAAAAAAAATTACTAAGGTTGTGGCAATATTTAATAGGATGATTTTGGTAACTTATATACTACTTAGTTGTTACATGATTCAAATAATAAAGAATAGAAGGGCAGCAATATATTTAACAGATTTTTCCCTGGGGACAGGACTAGAAGCAATGGCCTAAAGCTGCATCAGAGGAAATTTAGGTTAGAGACTGAGATTAGGAAAAACATTCTGACTATGAAGGTGGTTAAGCATTGAATAGGCTACCTAAAGAAGTTATGGAATCTCCATTCCTGGAAATTTTTAAAAGCAGATGAGACAAACGTTTGGCTAGGATGCTTTAGTCAGGGATGATCATGCCTTGAGAAAGGGATGGACTAGACAACTTCAAGTTGGACCTTTCAGCTCCACTTTTCTAGAATCCCAGAAATCACCATGATTTTAAGAAATATTTGATATATCAAAAAAAGCTCATATTTCATTTCCTGATATGAGCACAATAGTTCGGTGAGGTGTTTTCTTTTCTTTTTCTTTTTTCCCAGCCAAGTCCCCTGCCAACCGAATTGCTCAGGGGTTAGAGCACTTACACAGGATGTGGAGTTGCAACTAGCTGTGCTGCAACTGGAGCTGTAGCTAACAAGGGACATTAAGTGTAACAAGAAGGGTTTATACATGTGTGTCAGCAACAAGAGGAGGATCAGGGAAAATGTGGGTTCTTTATTAAATGGGTGAGACAACTTGTGACAAGGATTCAGAAAAAGCTGAAGTATTCAATGTCTTCTTCACCTCAGTCTACACAGGCAAGGGAAGCACAGTTTGTGGAAGAGTTATGCAGCCAGGAGTGGCAAAAGAACAGATTAGAGACTGTTTAGAAAAGCTGGATGTGTACAAGTTCATAGGGCCAGGCATGATGCACCTGAGGGTGATGAGGGAGTTGGCTAATATGATTGCAGAATCTCTGGCCATCATCTTTGAAAACTCATGTTGATTGGGAGAGGTCCCAGATGATTGAAAAGCGGCAAACATAGTGCCCATCTTTAAGAAAGGGAAGAAGGAATATCCAGGGAACTACACAGCAATCAGCCTCACCTCAGGCCCTGGAAAAATCATTGAGCAGGTCTACAAGAAATCCATTTCTAAGCACTTGAAAGAAAAGAAGGTAATTAGGAACATTCAGCATGGATTTACCAAGCACAAGTCATGCCTGACTAACCTGATTGCCTTTTATGATGAGATGACTGGTTCTGTGGATGCAGGGAAACAAGTGCATATGATACACCTTGAGTTTAGTAAAGCTCTTGATTATAGGCGCTGACTTTGTTTTTTGCTGGTGCTTGCAGACATTAAAAAACCCCAAAACAAATGGCACTTTACTTTTTACCTAGCACATTCAGCCAAGCCCACAGCTAAGCCCATGCATGCCCTGAAGAGGCAGCACATTTCTTCTACTTAGTTCAGCAGCACCTGTAAAGATCAGGCATTTTAATGGGGGATTGAATCAGCTTTAGCCAGAAGTGCTACAAAACCCCACTAAAGTGTCCAATCTTTACAGACACTGCAGAGCTGGGATGAAGACATGTGCTGTTGGATTTTTTTAACATCTTCAATCATGGCGCCATGGGTGCAGAGCACCCACTAATTTTTTTTTTTGCTGGGTGCTTGAGCCCCAGGGCACCCATGGGGTCAGTGCTTATGCTTTTGACATGGTCTCCCATAACATTATCACCAGGGATCCTGGTTTTCTCTGATTAAAAAAAAATCCCCAATTTTCAGATATAAAATTAACTAAAAAATTCTCATTTTTCCGTGATTAAAATAAAACAACATTAATATATAGATATATATCTATTTATATCCTCTCCCAATCGCCATGAGTTTTCAAAGATGATGGCCAAGGGTTCTGCAAACCAGGATGCATATACAGTGTGACGTCCAAATCCAATGTACTTCACAATGTAAGCTGTCCTTTGGAGTAGGGTGAAGCAGGAATACTATCAGTCTTTCACCTGCTGATAGTCTGTATAAAATTCTTGAATCTTAATTTGAACCTTCACTGAAATCCGAATTTTACCTCCCAGGTAAATATTCTAAACTTAATAGTATAGAGTCATTCTCACTTTCTCTCTAGCTCAATGGTTATTTAAGTATTTAAATCCATAGCAGAGCAACTCAAATAGGAATCTGAGGAAGAATCACCTATTATCTTACAAGTGCATGGTTAGGAAACCTTGTTGGAAAGTAGTTAATGAGCATTCATGAACCTTCAGGCAGGAGAAGAAATGAAATCTGGGTTTTCCGCATTCTGAACAACTATCATAAGCACTGGATATGACTATTTCCTCCATTTTTAAAATATCAAAGTAAAAATATTTTAACTAAAATTATTCAATATATTTTATCCTAATTTTGGAATCATTTCAGATGACTGAGGGGTGAAAGACTGTGATTCATAGCCCCGCTCTGAAACACACAAAAGGAGAACAAATTTTAGCACTCCTATCACCTGTGTAAGAATTTTAAATACCAGGATTTGGTGTCATTCACATTCTCAAGTGCTAAGTGAAAAGTTAAGACCTGTTTAGCATATTGAAAAAATTTTGAGAGGTCATTTAATTGCAGTGTATCATATCCTCCTAAGGAGAATATATTTGGTAATAAACGACTCTTAAATTAATGCAGAAAGGCATAAGAACAGCCAATAACTTGAAGCTGAGGCCAAAAATTCACATTAAAAATTTGACACATATTTATAAAAGTAAGATGCCTACCAGATGTGCAGATAAAGGCATGATGGGTCTGATGTGCAAGCCTCACCATCATCCTTCCTGTCATGCTACACACGAATGTCAGGAGGCATGATAGTGGAATTGAACATCAGATTTCATCATGACTTATTGCCAGTGCAGAGGGAGCCTGAGATGATGATCCTGGGCTCCCCATGCAAAAGCAAGTAGTAATCTCCCATGGCTGTGAGCCTCCACAACTGACAGGGCTCCCAGCCACAGCAGCACACCTGACCCCATATTCAATTACAGGCATGATAGGAACCAGCCACAAAGTTATTACATTTTTTTTGTGGAATAACTGTGGCTTATTCCTTGTTTTATGATTCAATTAATTGCTTTAACACGTGGCTGGATTACAATTTAAGATGTGATGAACTGGTTAATCATGTCTTGTGTGTGGCAGGGACCTAAGATTGATGGTTAACCCCCAGAAGAAGCTACCAAAAGAAATGGTGAAATCTCTTTTGTTTTGTTTTGTTATTTTCAAATTAAAGACTCGATATTTTCTGGACAATATATGTTAGACAAATACAAGTTATGATTTTATCAGGTCGGCGTTATTGGACTTAATATAGTTGTAACAGGGTACTTCTATATGAGGAGATATTTAATGAAGAGCTGACTATTTAGCTCTGCAGTAAAACATACTGTCTATGTATGCAACCCTATTAGGTCCCAGTAGACTAACGAATGCTGCCCCAGGGTAGTCCTGCTAAACACAAGTACTAGCCAGTGGCAGCATTGTTTCATGCACCACAGCACAGGTATTGATAGTAATGGGGCAAGCTGGGGCACAAAGGTGCTTCAGCAGAGGACTAACCAGCAGGCAGCCCCAGCACTGAAGCACCCTCATGCCCCAGCCAGCCCATCCACAGCAAATGGAGCCTCACTAGAGCAGCCTAGGCAGACAAGGAACCTAGGGGTCAGCCTGTCAGTCCAGGGCTGCTCTGACAGGGCTCTCTGTGCTGCAGAGTAGCTGGCTGAGGCACAAGAGGACTTTACCATAGGGGCTGCCTGCTAGCTAGCCCCACACTGAAGCACCCTTGTGCCTCAGCCAGCCCCTCCACAGCACATGGAGCCCCATCAGAGCAGCCAACCCAGGCTCCCTAGCTTAGTGTCCCTAGCCATCCAGCCCTGGGTCCCCTGCCAAACCAAGCTGCTCTGACTAGGCTTCATGTGCTGTGCACAAAAAACTCTGGAGCAATATGATCTGCAGTTCTTTGCTTCTGGGTGCACAGTCAAGTGGTGTACTCAGGAGCAAAAAACTCTGGAGCAAAAAGCTCCAAAGTTTATTTGTGCACATTAATTACATGTGTAGAAACACCCATGGGGTGCAACTTCATGGTCTGTGATATAAAGGAGGTCAAACTAAATGATGTAATTTTTTTTCCTGGTCTTGAACTCTATTAAATCAATTACTTTAGCTGATTTTTACCAGCTAAGGATCTCTTCAAATGTCTATTAACAATTCATGGAAGTAAGAACTCAACACTGAGTCTGATAGGAGCCTAAAGCAAGTTAAAATATCAGTAGTAAGATAAAATTATAATTAATAAAACAAATTGGTAAGATAAAACAAAAATATGGGTGAAAAGAAACAGGGAAAACAAAGAACCCAGTGTTAATCCACTGTTATATTTTCTTTCACTGGTAATATGTGTGCCTTTTTATTCACACATTTGTTCTTCCCTTAAGCATGAAGCTATCTTTCCTTCAGTTTATCGGCTTCCTGGGCAGCCTCATCAATGAGATATGAGATTAGTTGAAGAGTCTTTCAGCTGACAGTGAGCTAAGAAGGAATGATATAGATGGATTGTCACAAATCTGGTGCACAGTTTTCTACATTTATTATCAGAATATCGTATTATGAACACTGGGCATCATTTTTAAGAGAATGCACAGTCCTCAGCAATTCCTTTTACTGCAGTATTCCCTATATTTAGTTTGCAATATATATTGCAACTGTAGGTGGTTAATGTCCAATTTTTAGTAGGATTCAGTTTTTCCTCAATTGGGGTTCTTTTTAATATTAATCCTTAATATTACTGTTATTATAGTCTTGAATATCTTGGGCTCAGATGTAAAACACACAAGCATAAGAACACAGAGCTATAAAGTAAGTATGTGGGAGAGCAATGAGCATTCTAGGACTGAAATGTCCATTAGGGGTGTGCGAAGTGAGCTGTATTGAATTTGGATTTGGCCCAAATCAAGGCACAGTGATTCGATTTGTTGATTAAGATCACTGTCCTGATTCAATTCGGCCAAATCCAAATCTGAAGATTCAGTGCTGATTCAGAGAATCAGCGATTCAGCCATAAACACAGGTGTAAATACTTTTTCTATATACTTCGAGGTACCAGGCATGGCCTGTGAATGCTGAGATGGTAGGATGGATGAAGCATCCCACAGGAGTGTGTGAGGCCCCCGTGTGCTCAGCATCAGACCTGCAAGTGGATGAAAAGTATTTCCAGTCCACTTCTGGATCCACCGGTAAGCACATGGGGGACCCCCCGTGCCCCCTTGGCTTGTAGATTGGCCACGGGGGAACCCCATGTGCCCCCCCAGTTCCAGGACACATCAGTTGCCAAGCCAGGAGGCAGGAGGGGGTCCCCCGCGTGCTCTGCGATGGACCTGGAAGTGTACCGGATGTGCTTCTAGTCCATTTCCATGTCCACCGCTGGGGAACCCCCATGGTCCTGTGGGACACTCCATCTGCCCTATCATCTCAGTGTTCATGAGCTGCCTGATACCTTGAGGCATGTAAAAAAAAACATTTAAAGCTGTGTCTATGTCCAAATCATTGAATCTCTCTGAATCAATTTTTTGGATGCAAAACTATGCAGCTTTAGGTAAAATTTAATTTTAGGTTCTTATGGCTAGTAAGGCATGAGCAACAAGCAAGTGCAGTAATTCTTTTCTTATACTAATAGTGGGAGGGGGAGGGAGGAAGCACAATAGACCTGTAAATATAAAGCCCAGAAGTGGGTAAGGAACATATCAACCATGAAATTGTGTTACTTCAATAATTAGAGGCTTGATTCAAATATAGAGTTTGGTAATGTAGCAAAAAGATGACAAAACAATTGGAAATGGCAGCACATTACATCCATATTAAGATACAACGGAAAAGAGTTCCTGTAAATAGAATGGATTATGAACAGTATAATATATCTGGACACAGACCTGCCATCATTTCGTTAATCAAAGTAGTACTCAGCACATATGAGTTTAGTTCTGAGAAAGAGATAATGGAGGGGTGCTTTTTATGCATTCCAAGCTGCAAGAACAGAATTAGGTTTTAGTACCCTTCTCAGCAAGGAAATGAAAAGAGTGCTTTAGGAAGGAATTAATTATTTGAACAGCCATTCCAGTTGGAATCCATAAAATCCACACATCTCAAGGATTTAAGAATGCCCTACTGTTTACAATCTCCCACTCCTATATTTTAATGCATACCTATATTACATGTAAGTACATTTAAAACAGTTTGTAGTAGGCAGGCTGGAAAACAAGAATTAATTCAATTTATTCAATTGTTCAAATATTAGTGAATTTACACAGTCCATGCAAATGTATGCACTTGTATATGGATTGGTCTCTTCCTCCCCCATAACCAACGGCCCAGTGCTTTGGAGTGACCACTAAAGGGGACGCTTGCTCTGGACCACTGATGCTGAGGCTGCATCCAAACATGTGTGGACATTTGATTTCCTGGGAACAACTAGCGGCAGTGCACCTTGTGCCACTGCTAGTTGTCCGAGGGAATGCCTGTACCACACATGCACTGGTGAGTGGCAAGTTACCTTGGGTGGGGTAGGGAAGGCTGGGCCAGCATTGGGCTGGCTCCAGCAGCCATACCTGGGATCCTTGGGGCCGCCCAGGGCTGCAGCAGTGGCAATCTTGTTGTGCAGAGCCTAGCCAGCAGCTGAGTGCAGCTCCAGCTGGCCAGGCTCTGGCTTTGGGCACTGCATGTGCAGCACTCCGCTCCTTTTCTCCGTGGGTTTGTTTGACCCCTGGGGTCAAAAAACCCTTTGCACTGCTCTGTCGCAGTTCAGAGAACAACAGAACATGTGGTATATGGTTCTGCAGACATGTCTGGG
Organism: Crocodylus siamensis; assembly: GCF_052110815.1. NCBI lineage: Eukaryota > Metazoa > Chordata > Crocodylia > Crocodylidae > Crocodylus > Crocodylus siamensis. Next base: position 311,277,715 of record NC_143395.1, read on the forward strand.
GCACCACAAACCACACAGCCGTGCTCCTCTGGATGTGGCCTAAGAATCCTCTGAAACCAGTCTAGGAATAGATTCTTGAGCAAGAGAGAAGAGCCCAGGATCCTTCCCACTCTGAGACACACAGCCTTTCAGTCTCTCATCTGCCCTGGCACTCTATGGCCCTGACTCAGTGAGACATAGGTAGTCTGAAGTCAAGTAGAAGGCAGGTAGATTTGCACGTTATAGACTAAGCAAAAAAAATAAATAAATACATAAATAAATTATATATATATATATAGAGAGAGAGAGCGCTACACTACACAAAAAAACTTCTGATAGTCATTCTCTCTGTGAGAGCATGTGCAGAAAGCATAGTATAAATAGAAAAGATAAAGTGACCCATGGCTCGCGACCACTTGTGATGTATATGTGTATATAGATATAGATATATATCTATATATGAATATATATTTAATATATATCTCTACATATAGATATATATCCATATATAGATATATATCTATATATATATTTCAGTAGAAAGTGGGTCATATATATTGCATATGGGTAGTGTATGAGGATATTAAATCCAAGCTACCTACATCAGCCAGATCCAGACGTGCAGACACATGCAGTTTGTGGCACCCTAAACCTGTTTGCAGAGCCACAAACCACTCCCCCAGCCCATTAAAAGGTGTCCATCACAGGGGCGAAATTTGCTACCGGCAAATCTCAATACCAAAAAAAAAGAGCATGGAAAAAAACTGTGCAGTGCATGTAAGAGGAGTGAGCACTGGCAAACATGGAGACTGGATCTTCTGCTGCTGGGCAGAAGATCTCCGCTGCTTTAGTTGTTCTCCAGCATGGTAGGAGCTGAGTGGAGTGAGGAAACTGAAGCAGGGCAATTTGCCCCACACCAAACTGCACATGCAGGGCTGTGCACTATGGCAAAAAGGAGCAGCACAAATTTGTGCCACTACTTTTTTGATGCACCAAGCACCTACCCCTTCATGTGGGGATTGCCCATCCTGTGTACGTGTTCTAACCCCTGAGCAGTTGGGTTGGAAGGTGACTTTGCTGGGAAAAACGGAAACAAGACACCCTCCTAGATAGATAGATAAATGGCACATCTAGAGAGAGTGCCTTTGCCTCGTACTGGGGAGAACAAATGCTACACAAAGTTCCAAGTTGCAAACACACATCTCAATAAAGACATTTATTAGGGCAAAGGCCGCCCAGCCAGAGGTTCTCTGCCCTCCCTCTCCAAAGGGTTAAATAGTCCCTCTTCCCCAGTCCAGCCCAAACCACCCAGAACAATGCCAAAGATATTCAGCTGTTCCCTTTCCAGTCTCTTGACCTCCTCAAAGGTCCCATGCTGGTGTCTGATGAGCATTCCCTCTAAGCTGTCGGCATGCATGGCTGTGTAGGCACGCTCATGCCAAGCCACCAGGCATGCCTGCATGGCCGTCCATGCTGCACAGCTTAGGGGGAGCACTGTATCTGATTCTAGATTCCTTTGCAAGAAGCTGACAACCATTTTTCCACATTTCCTTCCCCATCACTAGGGCCCAGATTTCTGGGTGTGGGCCATCTTACCTTTGTTGATGTCAACAAAGTTTTCAACATTTTGTGGGCACTATAGGACCATCTTGCTCACATGTAAGCAGTCCTGGCACTTAGCAGGGATTCTATTAACCCTTCTTTCCCTATGTGCTATAAGTATAGGTAAATTCACACTCAGCAACGTGAACACAGTTAACACAGAAATTTTATAACCTCCATAATTCCATAATCCATTACACCCAGTCAATAGTCATTAGGTGATTATTCCCCTCTATTTGGTACTTGTGAGGCCATATCTGTAGCACTGTGTCCAGTTTTTGGGGCCCCCACTACAAAAAGGATGTAGATAAGTTGGAGAGAGTCCAGCAAAAATAATTAAAATGTTTAGGGGCTGGGTCACATGACTTATGAGGAGAGGCTGAGGGAACTGGGATTATTTAGTCTTGAGAAGAAAAGACTGAGGAAGACATTTAATAGCAGCCTTCAATGGCTATTACAAAGAGGATGAGGTTAAATTGTTCTCAGTGGTGACAGATAACAGAACAAGGAGCAACTGTCACAAGTTTCAGCAAGGGAAATTTAAGTTAGATACAAGGAAAAACTTTCTCACTAGGGGGGTAGTAAAGCACTGGAACAGGTTACCCAGAGAAGTCATGCAATCTCCATTCTTAAAGGTTTAAGACCCGGGCAGACAAACCTTTGACTGAGATGAACTAGTTAGGGATAGTCCTGCTTTGAGTAGGGGGTTGGACTAGATGACCTCCTGAGGTCCCATCCAACCCTAATTTTCTATGATTCTATGGATGCACATTGGAGTAGATTCAATTAATCAAGTCTGCTGGAGCAAGGTAAGTACTGTGCTCCAGCAACACTCCAGCATCTCGTGTATTAGCATCACTGCACTGAAACAAGTTTTAGGGGGTGCTTTAACTAAAGCTCATCCAACAAGCTTTAGTTAAAGCACCCCACTGCCATGTGTCAGCCCAGGGATGCTGATACACAAGATGCTCCAGGCACTTTAATGAGAGCCCCTCTAATTAAAGCCCTCTCCACCCAACTCCAGGAACACATGTATTCTACGATTCTATGATCGGTGACCCCAAGTTCAAGTCCCTGCTTGGCCCCTAATCATCAGGCTGTGGAGTCAGTGTCACTGTGCTACTGAATATTGATTTATTTACAACTCTAGCAGGAGACACTGAGAAAGATCCAGCCAGCCATAGCCAATAGCCTGGTAGATTTCCCAATCCTTTATTTCAGCCACTATGTCATACCTTGTATCCATTTTACTTGAGCACATGTTCATACATATTAGTGCTACTAATAACTGATGATTAGGGATCCTGGTAGTGATCATTTAATAGTGAGGTATATGTTTTAATGAACTAGAAATCCACTAACTAGGTAGCTGATTACTGAATTATAACTTGATTAGCAAACCTAAATCTCTGAAATACTTGTTCCCTGAAACAGATTGATAAAACTTTTACCAGGTCTATTTGCAGAGCATAAACACTTTTCTCAAGTTCTTTTCTGCATATATATGATTAATTCAGTTTCATAGCTCCTTTAAAATTAATTCTGTCTCTTAGAACTTTGATATACAGTAACTGGAAAAGTGTCACCAACAGAATGATTAAAAATAAATCAGCAACAGCTAAATTTAGATAAGTAATTAGATGAGTAATAATGCTGGAAATGCAGTTACATATTTAAATTTCCTCAAGGCTATTGAGTCTACTCTATCATCTAGTTACTTTTGGCTATTTCATGGTTAAATTATCTTTGTAGAAATTAATGGAATGTGGAAATGCAAGTATAGGCCCATTTAAACATGAGTTTCCAATTTTGGTGGGCCCTGCAGAAACATGTCTTTTTGAAAATTTTGCCTAGCAGCCAACTGTAAAATGCTTGTCTCTTACTACTGGAAACATTCACAAGATCTAACATGTATTATTTAATATATTGTACAGTTTGGGTTTTTCCAGTTACACAAAGATAAGCTTGTTTTCATTCCTCTCAGGAATAAAATCTAGTCAATTCTGGGAATCCTTAATATGTGAAATGCAGGTGACCCTCAAAACACTTGCCAGTGGCACTAGTGTCATATGGTGTTGGCTCTCCTCTTTGTTGTCTGTTGAGAGAAACTGATTTGATAGGATGTGGGAGAGACTGGAGATGAAATTAAAAGATCAATTAAACAGTTTGATTAAGGTTTCTGTAATGAAAAAAATGAGCCAGATGCTGACAAAAACAGATTTTGTGAAAATATCTGTTTTGTCAAAACAACATTTTTCATCACAAAAGTTTTGATAAAACTTTTCAATCATTGGGTATTATTATACCAAAAAGATCTCAAAAACGCACCCGTTTTTCCCAAGTAGTGTAGTTAAATGTATATTATGCCCTCTATTGCTCTACAATAGACAGCTATTTGAATTATATCAGAATGAGAGATTGGACAATTAGTAGTTTATTATTTAAAAGCTTCAAATTTTAAAATTGCCACATGTGGGAGGAATTTGATTCCAGAGCAGAGGAGTCAAAAGCACTGTGGAGGAGGGCTGGAGAGTATATTGGGAAAGGAACCTAAGGGAGGGGACTGGGAATGGAGCCTAGCTAGAAAAGGACATTGGGACTGAAGGCTAGCAGGAGAACTAAGTGGGCAAGGAATCTGAATCTGGGAAGCAGCGTGGAAAATGGGTCCAGGAGATGGGGACACAAGTGAGCTGGGGGTAGTTGAGAAAGAGATATGGGAGATACTGAGACTGAAAGGACAAAGAGATTAGGACTGTAGAAAAGAATGAACTAGGAATCTGAATTCTGTCACTTCCTAACTGCTGAGCACTTTACTTTGCAACTTTACAAGATTGCAAAGGAAGGGTATAATTAGACCCCTGGCAGATGTATGATTACAGGTGTGATAGGATCTGATGCACAACCCAACAACCGCACTTCCTGCTATGCCACAAGTGCATGGCAGGAGGCATAATTGTGCAATTGAGAATCCTACATTGCTGGTACAGAGGAAGCCCAGGATCCTCATCCTGGGCTCCCCCTGCACCAGCAAATAGCAAACTCCTGCAGTGGCTGGAAGCCCCATCTGCTATGGGACTCTCCACAGCCGGGATATACCATACATGCTTAGGCTAGGAACTGTCCACTGACCCAGGCTTCTAGAAATGGGGGGATACACCATGCACTCTGGTGGCTGGGAGTCCATCATTTGATCCATGGCGTGATGTGCCCACACAGCTAGGACCTGGATAAGCTGATAGGGTTCCCAGTCATGGGAGCACACAGTGCAGTCCTGCAGCTGGGAGCCCAGATCAGCTGACTGGAGTCCCAGCCCTGGTGAGCTGGGAATCCCATAAGAGTGAGCTCCTGGATTTGGGAGCCTGGGACAGCTAACAGGGGGTGGTGCTTCGCCATAGCTGGGAGTCCAGGTCAACTTATGGGTCCCAGTGTGGGGGGTGCATGTTGCATTACAATTTTGTGTAATAACTTTATAGCTTATTCCTTGTCTTACCACGCCATTAACAGCATTAACATATGGCCAGGCAACTACTTACTGGTTAATCATGTCTTAAGTGTAATGTGTGACAGAGGCCTTAGAGATAAAAAACAGATCCATGGGACACATGTTCTTTGTCATTACACATTGTAAAGGTGGGGAGAAAACTGATGTGCAACAGAAAAGTAGATATAACTCTTCCAAGCATGACATGCAGAGCTGAGACTACATGAACCAAGGGAATGTATCACAGATAACCACCATGAAATGACCAGTCTATACCGAATCTTTTCCTCTGTAGCATAGTTTTTCCAGCACAAATACTTAGAATTTACTGTTGATGCAAATGTTATCCGTCTATATGGAATTAAGAGAGACAGAAATTACAACCAAGTGCACAAAGTCATTGGCTCCAAGGACAGTTATGTTAGAAACAGGACAGTTCTACACAGTTTTTACACAACATTTACTGTGTTGTAATTGTACACATGATGAGTTGTGGCATCTGAGGCTTGTGTTTTACCTTCCCAATGGTTTATTTTCAGAAAGATAGCATTTGTAGTATTTTTATGTTCAACATTTTCCCATTTGTTATCAGTTAAAGAGACTGGAAACAAAGTTCCTGATTTAAAAAGCATAAGATAAAATGAGGTGACATGGGATGAAATATGAGGTTGGGTGTAAATGAAACTCCCATATCATGTCTAGAAGTAATTTTTGTGAATAGACAGTGAAATAATGAGTTCCCTAACTTTCATTCATAAGGGTCCCATAAGAAGAAGATGGTCGTACATTTTTAACCTTTTTATTTCTCTCTTCTGAGGTAAACATTTGTCCTTTAAACCAGATTGAACATTGGGTTTCTCTGGCACATTAACTTAAATAAGTATATCTGCTAAACCGATTGTACAGAAAACTACACTAAAGTAGAGACATAAACCATGTAGCAAGCTAGAAGCCCCTATACCGAATAATAATAGACCAATATTTTTGCTTTAGGAGAAAAATAACATATATTCAAATTCAAGCAGGCATGTGATGCTTTTTCTTTAAGTTCCTCACTTAATCAATATCCCGCATCTATGAAACCCAACACATACAGACAATCTGAATTTTTTTTATGACTCACTTATTTGCAAAACATTTCCTGCATTTCCTGCAATATTACCTAACAATCTCAGTGATTAGTAGCTGATAACCATATCTGGTTTCCTTCTTGTTGAGTTATTATCTCTGACCTTTATCCTATCCCAAGAGTGCTCTCAGAAATGAATTCTCTACCTATCAGCACTGAGACAATACTTACTTTGGATTACCTACTACCAGGGACCTTCACAGGACAGGCACATTAGACAATGATAGTCCAACTATATTAAACAGCAACAACAATTTGGATATAAAGTTAAATTAGGTCTAATCTCAGCAAACCATTTAGCAGACAATAAAATTCTGCATGGAAAAAAAAAAGTAAGAAACTTCTAAATTAAAAGGAAATCTTTGGTATTAATTTGAATTTTTTCAAATTTTCATCATTTTCACTTAAAAAATCTATTGAAAATGGCATTTTCCGGAAGAAAAAAATATTTTATAAAAATATTGGTCTCGCATTTTTTCCAATACAACATTTTGGTAAAAAAAAACCTCAGTCAGCACTGATGTTTAGCATTTACTGAGAGGTCATTCCAACTCAGCAAAATTAAACATAGGTATGGCAGTGCACTGGTTGTGCCAGCCACTTTGAGACCATCAGGTAGGCTGTGGAGCAGCTGGCAGGTGGGCTCAGGCCCTATTAGGTAGTCACCTAACTGCAAGTGGCCACCTGATTGGAGGAGGGCTGGGCAGGCAGAGTATAAGCCCGGACCCTGGGAGCAGAGCCAGCTGTTACATCTGGGAAGTTGGAGGAGTAACATTGTGCATCTTGAGGACTGCGGCTACTGTAACACCTGGGTGGAAGTATGGGGATGGAGGAGGTTCCTTATGGGCCTGGGTAAGGCCTGAAACTGCACCCTGCTGGGGGTTGGATGGTGTGGTGGGACTGCCTGTGGTGGGCCAGCCCCCAGGAAATGCCAAACCTGTGCCTTTCCAATGAAAGGGTGAGGGTGGGGCACTGGAAAGCCTCAGCCCCCACTGCCTTGTGGGTACCCCACAGAGGAGAAAGGCTGGGGGCCAAGGTCCACAAGGAGGGACTTGAGGCCTGAGGAGCATAAAGCCCAGAGAGGGGCCAAGGTCCTCCTGGAGGGATCTGAGGCCTACAAAGAGTAAAGTGCAGCCCAGAAAGGGGTTGGAGAGTAATGGTCCAGTGAGTGGCCAAGCGGTGAAGGCCCACCAAGTGGCGCCTGAGGACTGCATGGGCCAAAGGCCAAGTGCAACCCAGTAAGGGGCCGGAGGAGTAGTAAGGAGAACACAGGATGCCATCTGTGAGGCATGGGGCATGGTGTAGGGACACTTCAGAGCCATGTGTTTGGCCCAGTACACCAGGGCCGCAAATGGGGCAGCCTCCCATATTATAGCTATTCATTTTACATCAAAGGTGTGGCTGGCGAGGGCAGGGCAGACTGCCCTAAACGGGGAGGGGGATCAACCTCTGCAAGTGCCTTGGGACACCTGCCCCCCTCACCCACCCACCATTACAATAGGTTTAAATGAATGCCTGGATCTGGGCCTTAAAGAACTGTGGCTTTATGTCAGTATCTCTAAAAGAAGTAAACAATCTGCTATTTTTATTTATTTAGTTCTGTAAGATTTGCCATTAGTAAGGACAGTTTTGCATACAAAAAAATCCAAAATGTCACAAAAATCAGGTACAAAAAATTGACAAATTCACTATTTTTATTGTCAAGTTTAAATTCATTTTGTGCCATATAAAGTAAAAACTGTAGAGCTCACCAGACTTCAGTTGTAGAATACATTATTGCGGATCTCCATTTCCAAGTGGGTAGCTCAAACCCAAGTCTGAAATTATCACATTAGTTCATGTTAAAACATAGCCCAATAAATAGCTTATGAGAAATGGTAACACGCCACAGAAATACATTTCTGCTTCAGGAGGCATAGTAATGTGAAATGCCACTTTCAACAATTCCTGCTTCAACAGAAAAACAAGTTTTAGGGATCGTTTCAGAAGATGCAAAAGGGAAAAAAAAATCCTAATTCATGTCAGGGCAAACAAGGTTGAGCTGATCTGACCTCTGATGTACATGCCATTTTGTGTGAGATGCTTGTATGCTGTATCGTCTGCTATCTGCAGCAGCCTGCTTGTATCTCTGCTTTATATATTTAATCTTTCTTTTCAGACTTCATCTGAAAACATGTCCTTGCTCCCAAAGCTGTTTATTTTCTCTCTCTTCTGCCTTTTATTATGTAGCACCTTAGCTCCATCATTTTCCTACAGTTCTTGCAACTGTGGTTTGCATGAAAGACATTAAACATAATCACTTTACATCATTGTAAGGAAGTTTATGACTTTGAGATGTTAAAAATAAATTAACCAAATAGAAAAAAAATCAATGCAGTCAAGAAAGAACAAACGTCTATGTTTAAAATAGCATATCAAGAGACAGAACAGATTACAAAAAATGATGTGGAAGAAGCAAACATATATTAAAACTTCCTACGTTCAAAAATAATTGAGGGGTGTTTTACTGTTCAACAACTCTCGATTTGTGATTCTTCAGGCAAAATTTAAGCATAAAGTTAATAAAAATACCACTGAAGATTGTAGATTTAACTGTAAAACTGATATAACTCTATCACATCTTCATTTTCCTGCAACAGGGAATGCAGGGGCTTGACTGATGTGTGTGCCCTGGTACCTGTGATCTCTAGAGGCAGAAACACTGATTATACTTTGCACCCTCTCTCTAAACACTAATTTCAGGAATCTGTCATTAAGCAATTTTTTTCTCATGGTTTCCTGTCCTTCAGAATGGGCTCCAAAAAATACTTGCATAAAAGAGGACAAGTGAGGTCTGTGTAATTATTTTGCTTTTGAATTGCCCGAGTGGAACATAATTGAAAATGTAAAATATGAATCATATATGCAGGCAGGGAAGAAAAGTAGCAAGTCTCAAAATGACTTCTGGATATACATGAATTCATACCTCACACAAACTAAAAACAAAACAAAAAAAACCTTAGGAAAGACATGTGTTAAGTAGCCATTATATGATTTTTTTTTCCTCTACCTCTTTACATTCCTGTAGAAGTCTATAGAAGTTTCTGCCATTTTGTGAAGCAAAGGTAATGCAATATGCATTTTAAAGACTTGCATCATTGCTTGGCACAATGATAGGGTATTTAAACTACCTGTGAATCTGTTACTCTGTAATAATTACTAGTTTTTACCTCAGTACTAGACAAAGACACAGTTCAAATCAAGATCCTCACTCACTCTTACTCCCCACTCAGGTACTATATGAAGCCATAGGAAACTTCAGTCTCTAAAGCAGTTACAATGTATTTTTGCTTGTTTCTTGTCACCTTAGCTTTTATTTTAAAACAACTTTTTAAAATAAAAGTTATTTTAATCATACTGAAATTATGATTCTGGTTTGTGTGCACTAAAAAACAAAAAACATGTTTCCTCTTTGGCAATTTCTAATGATACACTAACTTAAAAAGAGCATTCTGTTTGGTTAAGAATAGAGTGTATAAAATGACATGAAAAGGTTACCCAAAAACAAAAAGGAAGAATGTTTTTCTTGACACTGAGAAGTGACAGAACTGACACGAGCTAAGTAGTAGGGGTGTGCAAAGCGGGACATATTCAATTTGGATTCAGATTTGGCCCAATTCAGGGGACAGTGATTCGATTTGCTGATTTGGATCACTGTCCCAATTTGATTTGGCTGAATCCAAATCTGAAGATTCAATTCTGATTGGGAGAATCAGTGATTCGGCCATAGACACAGTTTTATATGTTTTTTCTACATACCTCGAGGTACCAGGCTCAGCTTGTGAACCTTCAGATGGTGGGGAAGATGGAGTGTCCCACAGGTGCATGGGGGGGTCAGTACTTCTGGTTCACTTCTGGGTCCACCGCCGAGCGTGCAGGGCCCCCCCATCATACCCCCCAGCAACCAACCATGGGGGGACCCCAAGTGCCCCCCAGACCCAGGAGGCACTAATCACCTAGCCGGGGGGGATCCCCCCGTGTGCTCCGCGGTGGAGCCAGAAGTGGACTGGACATACTTTTGTTTCACTTCCAGGTCTGCTGCTGAGCACATGGGAGACCTCTCCATGCTCCCATAGGATGCTCCACTTGCTCTACCATCTCAGCTTTCACGAGCCGTACCTGGTACCTTGAGGTACATATAAAGTTTTTCTATGGCCAAATGGTTGAATCTCTCTGAATCGATTCAGAGGCTTCCAATCCGATTCATAGAGATTAATGGGTCTCCTGATTCAATTCGGATTTGGAGATACGACTGCCAAATTGGGCTAAATCTCCTCCCAATTGAATCAATGACTGAAGCTTCACACAGCCCTACTAAATAGTGCCCTATAATTTTCCACAGAACTCTGACAATACACCTCAATTTTAATTTTCCACATGCCTGCTGTTGTAGTCTTGGAACTCTCTTAAACATGGGATCTGATTTATGCCAAATGGTGCCAATACATGTTATTTAATCAAATGATAAATAAACTGCTTCATAAAACCTACTAAATTAAATTGCAGTACAGTATTGAACACACAATTTCTCCAATGTCCTTCTATGTGATGAAAGCTGTACTGATATTGCAGTTCATATTCTCTTCTACTTTCTTGTAGCCTCAGTCTGCTGAGTTATATCTGCTTTATTTTGTAAAATAGAATATAAACTCTGCAAATCTTTGAATTTATGATAAATAAGTGCTGAAATGAAAACATGTAGTAAAAACCCCTAGGCTTTCCCTCCAGGATTACACCACCATTTGATTTCACAGAAGGTAAATTCCATCAATCAGTTTGTCCTTTGCCGTCAAGAAAACAACTTCAAGTTTAATTCTGTGAAGAAAGAAATAATAATATGGGCAAATAACAGCCAAGGAGAGAAAATAAAGTAGATACGTTTTTTCCCCACCAAAAATGCCAAGAAGTTACCCTAATTGCATAGTAAGCTTACTTTAAAAGAAGAAATTTTACAGACAATGGGGCCAGGGACAATAGTTACACATAAACCAGTATAAGTGATTAGAAACCTGTTCCAGTTCAAATCTGTAACACAACAGAAGTTCAGTGCACATAAGCCACTTTCAACATGGGCAAAACCAGTTTAAGATAAACCTAGACGGATGTTGCATCAAACTGAATGAATTTAGTTTAAATTCGTTTATTGAACTTCTGTCTCATATACCCTTCAGATTCAAGTTAATTCACAGTCCCCTGCAAACCCTTCCTTGTAGGGTGGGCTAACCTTGACCCAAGCTGTCTGCTCCAGCCAAGCAGGGAGATGTGCTCTAGTGCCCCCTGGTTTCTGGCCTGAGCCACTGCAGGCATGCGGCTTCATTTTAGAATCAAGAGAATGTCTGTTCACTTGCTTATCGATTCAATTTATGCAGCTTAGACTAACCTGTGAAGATTGAATAAATTCATCCTCTGGATTTTTTACTGTACTTAGTCTGAAAGCCTAGAAATAGGTTTATTTGTGTGTACCAGCTGTACATTAGCATCACTGTGACATTTGGCCTGATACAGAAAGGTCCTAAGCATCAACTTCCCTTTAAGAACTGAAGGTTCTTTACATCTCAGGGCCAGTTAACAAATGCTTTAAAAACAAAACAAAATATCTCTAAAGTTTCCATGAATTCCTTTCCCATAAATTCAATGCAGCTTGCTGATTTCAGCTGCATCTTAGCTTGCTGTTCTGGGATGCATTTAAAACTCAAAGTGAGAGTCAGTGATCCAAATTATGATCTCAGTTTCATCTGAGTAAACTCCAGATTACTTGGATTTACACCAATGAGACTGAAAACTGACCAAGAGTGAACAAACCAGTGTCAAATAAAACAGAATAGAGATTTTGCATACACACTTCAAGAAAGAGAGAGAGACAAAAAAAGAGGGGGGGGGACAGAAAGTGCTTGATTTTGCACAGCTCTAGTTGCATTATGTTTTAACTGTTTGCATTGTTGTGACACTGAATTTTATCATTGCAACTGGAATTTCTGATTCTGTACAAATATCTGTGGTCACCATCCCATGCAAACAGTGGAGGTATGTGTGTGAAAGGACTGGACATGTTTCATATTTTTCCTAAAATGCTCTATGACATCTGCAATAAACATTGTCATAATATCTGACCTAAGACTCCATTAAAGTCAATTTAAGATTCACTTTGAAAATTTCACACAACCCATTTAATACCTGCAATTTCAAGTTGTTCTGCTTAGAAATAGGTGGCAGTCTTCTTTCAAAGCTGCAAACTGAAAAATACGCCACTCTTTTAATGATGGATAGATATATATATTTTTGCATTGAATAGAACATTTAAATACATAAAACCAAAAGATGGGCCAAAGTCACCTTTGAAGTAGGTAAGCCCTCAGCAATAGCTTCAAAATAGTTATGCTTGTTTAAACTAGCAGTGACTTTGGTTCTGTAATTGCTGTAAGACACTTTTCAGCACACACGCTGATAGTTTCTGTCTATTTTCAAGTGGGAAGAGGCACTTAGCTCACCTCACCTTGTGTCTCTTAGTGCACCTGAGGCCCACTGATCCATCACTGCACACAGTCTGTCACGTCTTATGGCTTAAGTGAACCCGTACTGAAATGTTGTAGGCACTATATTTATTGACCAGCAAAGTTCACCTAAGGCAGAATTTATCTTCCTTAAATACTTGTTATCTTTGTTACCTAACTCATCATCATTTAGACAGCTTAAGTTCATCCACATGAAGGACAGAACAGCTAATGCTGCCATGTGGACTTTGAAATCATCTATGAAAGAGGATATATTGCCGCTGCCTTATAATAAGATACTAGAAATGATTTACCTTTCAACACTTTTTACGTCTTTAAAACTTAGATGCTGACTGCACAGAATAACATATTTATTTCCTCAGGCTCCATTTAGATGCAGTATTTCATCTGCAGAAAGGGCCTTCTTTACCCACGTTTTCAGCTAGCTAAATTGAGGTCAAGTGAGTTAGTGGGGGGTCACACAATGAAAAAAAAAACCCAGAGTGATTCTGAACCTAGGCCAAGACCTTTCAAGCTCCCTGCTGTAGGCACTGGAGCACAATGTCTCCCTTGAATAATTCTGAGTATTGATGCCTGGTAAAGGTACACATTCCACAGTTCCTCATGAAATGGATGTGTGTGATCCAACAAACTGTTTCTAAGGCAGCATATTGTGGGAATATTTTATTAAGTGTCATAAATGATAATGTTTCCAATTAGCTTCCAGGATTCTCTGAAAGTCTGAATACAGGTTGGGTAAACCACGAACCTGGATCCACCTTGAAGCTGGGAGCCAGAACTAAGCTTTGAAGTTTCGTAATATCTCTAGTATGGTAAAATCCAGAATTTTTAAAACAGGTGTGCAGATGGTGATGTGCATCATCACATATATAAAAAAAAAAAAAACCACACAGTTTTCTCCAGTTAAAAACAAACTAGAAGCATTACTTAATTCACTAGGGGTCTAGGACTGCATTGCTCAGTTTAAGATTGAAGCAAAAACAAATATAGCTTCATTGAAATGAATTAAAAAACACGTATGGGGCTGTGAAATCGGAGCTTCATGACAAGGAGAAGTTAACAGGCTGCCGAATTTCAGGACACTAGCTTGGCTGATGTATTATCAAGACCATTAAATAGAAGAGAGGGCTGTTAACACCTGTGGAGTGACGAGTATAGAAGAGATCAGGTAGATTATACTGTAACATGAAGTCAAGTGAACCCTGCAGCACCGCCTAACTTTAAATGCTGCCAGTACTGCCAGGCAGTTGGTTTTAAACTTTGTGTGGTGCAGGAATCAAAGGGGGGCATAAGTGCACCAGTGCACACCCATCTCCCTGAGATCTGCCCCAATCTCACATTTACCCACTTTGAACTGGGTAAATACGTAATTTAGCCTGTCAGGGAGATCCCAGAACTGTAGTATTTTCTGATATAATCTACTCATCTTTGCTTGGGAAATGTGTTGGGGATCTTATGCCTTATAGTTCTGTAGCATGAAAACTCTTTAGGGTACAGTCCAATTCTGCTTTCTTTTCCAGTCCATCCACCAGTACAGCTCTAGTGATTCCAAAGGAAATACTTTGGATTAGCAGTAGTACGAGTAGACCAGAATCAGACCTCTTGCAAAGCAGCATACACATGAACAGCGTCGTGCAAATAGTGCATATTGAATCTAATAGAAGATATGTTTCCTCCTTAACCTTCAAGAAAAAAGCAAATGCAGAGCATATTAACTCAGCACAAACAAAATGGCGGGATCCATAATGAATGACTGCATTCTAAATACCTATTCTGTACATCATCATTGCATGTTAAAGATTTTAAACAAAAAGTAATATAATTTAGTTGTGTATGTAGGGAAAGGAGGAAACTAAGGGAGAAAACATGTTGCTATACAATGTTTGTTTGTTTTTTAATTACTACTATTATTCTACTGTTCTATTGTCAATGGTTTTGGGTGTTATCTAGAATTGGAAATAGTTCTTTAAATCCCTTCTTTAAGATCCAAATCCCTTCAAGGGATCCAATATGCATGGCTAGTTCTCCATCTATATATAGAACAAATCCATAAGTTAAAATAAGGTCAAAGAAGGAAACAATTCAGTTCTTTATACTCAGAAAGGCATTTTGTGGCAGGCCATAAATAAATACTCACCCTATATATCTCTAGCTTTATACTCAGTTTCAGGCAGATTACCATTGTTTTTCTCATCCCAATAGACTCCCTGCTTCTTTAAATGATCCTGAGGGTTTTGCTTTAGTAAACTTTCTTGTTAGGATGTTGTCTGAATTTATTTTGCTCTCTGTAGCAAAAGTATTTCCTGACATCTGCTCTGAATTTGTTTTTCTTTAATTTTTGTGCATGCTCCTCCCTCTTTCCTATCATCTGGGTTAGACTGAAAATAGCAATTCAGGGAGGGGAAAGAGATCTGTGCCATTTATAGTAATAAGAACAAGTATTTATATCTCCAGGGAACTCAGCAAGGATCACTTCACTCACCAGTGACAAAGCAGCTACCTCAGAGTCAAATACCACAACAATCTTACGCCAGCAGCACCTCACAATCATTTCTACAGGAGGAAATGAAATGTATATTTATATACAACTCAAACTACAGAGAAACCCCATTGTTGCAGAATGCAATTAGCTTTGACTTTGGTTATAAAACTGGAGCTGATAGCTTACATTTGGGGCAAAAACTTGGGATTTTTAATGACCAGGAGTCAAGGCTTCTACTTAATGTTTCATTTGAATGGCATCATGGTGGGTTGTCTGTTTAGTATTGATGCACTGGATCCAGCCCAAGCCCTTTAAAGTCCATGGGAGTATTTTCACTGATTTCATCAAGAGGTAGAGCACAATGATTCACCAACCCCTCTGCCTAAAACACCCACTTTTTATTTTATTTTTTTCCTTAGAAGTGTCCCAGCGATCAAACCCACTTCTTCTTCTGACAGGATTACAGCCGTAGGTAGCATGGCTGTGATCTTATGTGCCATAATTTAATCCACCTCAAAACTTTCTATTTATAGAGATGAATAATAGAATTGTTTAGCTTGTTCATTTAGCTTTCAGCAAAGACAGTCTGGCTCAGTTGTGCACTATTTAAAATGTATTATTTTTTTTTTCCCATGGGGATTTATTCTAAGGAAAAAAAGCAGGCTTGAGAAGTACAGTAGTTAATTTCATTGGTTTCATTTTGCCTAAAGCCATCTGCTGCTATATGCAAAAGCTTACCATTACATTTTCAAAGCAGTGACAAATAGAATTAGATATGTCACTATCTGGTGATACTTTGAAAATGTAAAAGTTTACATTTCATCCTTCTCCCACTGAAGTTAGGGGGAGTTTTGCCATTGACTTCAGTGGTAGGAGGATTGGCCGATTTTCAGCATAAATTCAAAACAAAGGCATGAAATTGGCCAAAACAAATCACTCTGCCATTAATCAAGAGAGCAAATTTCCAGATGGTAGCTTTTCAATGAGTGATGGAAACAAATTTGATGTATTCAATATAAACATATGAAAGAGATATGGAAAATAATTCTCCATAACTGTTATTGAATGGTCAAAATTGATCCATTTGAATCAGGAAGAGGCCTTTGTACTTCTGTACAAATTTAACTTGTTCTTAACTAAATAAGCAATTTAAACCAGTACTACAGCACTGATTTAATTTTATTTATAAAACATACTCCAGCAAGTATGTCAGCTCCTTTCTATACCAGTACTTGCTCCATTGTTTATTCTAGACAGCTGCATGAAGGAAGAAAAATGGGCTCTAATTTTGCTAGTGAAAGCATGTCTAAAGAACAAGGCCTACTAGGAATTTTAAGGTCATGGAGAAGATAGGCTGAAAATAACTTGTTTCACCAAATGTAATATTCATAAAAATGCTGAGGTAAACATTTTATGAAGAATGAGAAGTGTTTGTTTTTGTTTTTGGAAAGTGACTGTGGATCTACTTAGAGAAATTAATTCCAGTATTAGTGAGTAACAAAAAGGTGAAACTCTCTGCACTCAAAAAGTATTGGTTTTCCCCCTTAAACAGCCAGAATGATGTAGAGGCTAGCGTGAGAGAGGGACTCTTAAGGGGATAAAAAGCCCACAGAGTGGGGTGCCAATCTTCTTCTTAGTTATCATGTAATCTTTTAAACTTTAAGCGTTGTTGGTGTTTATGAAAAAATTAGAAAAACTTCTGTCCTCCAGTCTCACAATGAAAGGTCGGCATGTGGTAAGATAAAAGAATTGCAGTTTAGTACAGGGGTGTCAAAGATAAAGCCCACGGGCCAGATCTGGTTGATGGAGCCACATCCTCTGGGCTCAAATGGGTCTCAGACCAGCCCCATACGTTGCATGCCTCACATGCCATGCCCTATCCAAAGCCCATGCTCCATGTGGCATCCATACCAGCCTGGCCCTGCATGCTAGATCTGGGGACAGTCCAGATCAGGCCCACAGACCAGCTCCATGTATCAGATTCAGCATATAGGGCTGAAACTGGGGCCTTAGACTAACCAGCATAGCTACTTGTCCCAGCCTACCATCCTACTGCTGGTCCCTCCAGAAGGATCTAGCCCTCTCCCACTCACTGGAACTAGAGTGGCCTGTCAGGCTCAGATGACTGTCCAATTCCCCCATATAAACCGCTCACCTGAAACAGGAAGTGTCT
The DNA here is from genome assembly GCF_052110815.1 of Crocodylus siamensis. Taxonomy (NCBI): domain Eukaryota; kingdom Metazoa; phylum Chordata; order Crocodylia; family Crocodylidae; genus Crocodylus; species Crocodylus siamensis. The sequence continues at coordinate 311,295,112 of NC_143395.1, forward strand.
GGGCACCAGTGCTAAACCTGATCCCAGACTGTCTTGTTATTCCCTCTGACTGATCTCTGGCTAATCTCCTGGCTTCTTGACCCAGCTTGGGCTCTGACTTTGCTCTCTGCCTGATCCCACAGCTTTGTGACTTGGCCTGTTCCTAGGCCCTGCTCTTGGATTGCCCCTGGCTTCCTGAAATCTGGACTCTTGCCCCTGGAGTCTGCTTATACTTCCCATCCCCACTTGGCCTCTTCATCTCTAAGTGGCCCCAGACCTGGCCGCCCATGAGCCAGCATGACAGGCTGGTCCAGTGTGGGTACCACTTGCAGCATGGTTCCCAGACTAGCTCCACACACTGCATGCAGCACGTAGGGCTAGGGCCCACTCATGCAACTTGCTGCATATGGTAGATGGGGGTGGAGCTGGTGCATGTACTGAATGCAGCTCATAGGTCCCGCTCAGTACATGTGCTGGATGCAGTGCATGGGGCCTGTCTGTGGCCCCAAACCAATACACAGATGGGTTCTCTGCCCCTCCTTCAGGCTGTAGGCTTGGATGAGTTTGATACCCATGGCTTGGTAAATAGTGGAACCCACACTGCAATCAGACATATGACTGGCCTTGCCACAGCAGAAGCATACTTTTAATATCTATCTTTGTCTTGTGAGTGCCACTGAACATTCCCAAGCCTATTGGCATTTTTTCCATCTCTATTTTAAGCTATTCACAAATATTAGGGACTGGGAAAATATCTGTCTCTTCTTTCTAAGGGAAAACATTCTTTAAATGAACAACTTTAAAAAAATTCAGATTGTAAAACATATATGTACTTACATGGGTATACTAATTCTAGAAAATAAAACTAACTGTCTCTATGAGGTGGGAAAATTAACCTCATCTCCCTGATATTCCTCTGCAATGATCCCACAGAAAGGGCAAAAAAACATCATCTAGGAACTGCTTGAACAAACTTGCCTGAACTCACTGAGCAATAAATTCTACAATATTTACGTGAGAAAAACTGGACTTAAAATACTTCCTATACTTAAAGCCCTGCAAAAACCTCACTAAAATGAGACTGGGTAAAGATCTAGAATTAATTCCCTGAAAATGATTTCTATAGTATGGAGTAGGGGAGAAATGCACAAGCAAGAAGGAGAGGGGATCAAAGGAGTGCAGTAAAAGAGTGGCAATAAAAACTTTAAAACTGTGCAGAAGTCTTATTTCTAAATGGATCCCTGTCTCAGCTTACATTAGGGACTGGCATATACTACAGATGGATAGGCAATGATACACATACAGCTGTAAGCTTCTGGCACATTTGGTCTAAATCTATGTTGCCAGCTGGCCGGAAGCAAGCAGGTTTGTAGGATGATTTGATTCTCCACAGCTGCTGTATAACATTAGAGGTCAGGGAAGACTGGGGGACGGGAAACATAGTTGACTAATCCTTGCCTATCACAGATAGATCTGGAGCCCTAAGCTGAGCAACAATAACAGCTGCCCAGACAGGAGCTTTCTTGATGTACAAACCTTTCATTTAAATGATGTGCTAATGTGAAGGTTGAGTTTGGATAAGGTTAGGTGACTTTGTGGAATCACTCACTGCAGCAAGTTGTGAATAATATATTAAATGAATGGTCCTAGCTTGATGCACGGGGAATATGTGTGCAGCTTGTCATACAATTCTGTGCGCCACAGACACCCTTTGTTGAGTCCAAAGAGAGCAACAACCAGGAAAAACTAATTTACCCCAAAGTGTCAACAAGTAACCTCACCGCTGAAAGCCACCTTCACTTTCAACTGATTTTTTAAAATAGTAATTTAGTAAAGGCAAGGCTTCCGAGTTTAAAACTAATGTTAAACCCGAAAAGTAATGCACTTCACACCCTTCCCAGAGACCTACATATTTTATAACAGGCTTTTGTTACAGAAATTTTATCATTTATTTTGATTACTGCTGCTAATTATAATTATGTCCCAGCATGCTTGAGGAGAAGATGCAGGTCAGCCATGGTGTAAAGAAAAAAAGAATCCTTATGGAAAACCTTCTGCAGTCATGTTGAATACTGGCGATTACTTTTAATATGATGGGGACCCAGAAATGGACAAAGAGGGAGAGAAATAATTTATATGATGAAATTAATGTTTTACCTTTTATTTTTTTTAAGTTTTGAAAACCGGGTTTTTAAAATTACTTCATTGTTTAGAATTGCCTGAGTACTTTATGTAAAATTATTACTTCAAGAACTTTTTTCCTTGGTTATTCCTGCTTTCAGTAGTGTTGCTGGTCACTCAAATTTTCTTTTTTGTTCCTCAGTGAGAGGTACAGTATTTTAAGACAACAGATTTCTAGACAAGTTTGTGATCCTTCTGTCCAGAGCCTTTATATAAACATGTTTAAGAGAGGTTTGCTTTCTGTATTTACATTTATTACATGACAAAAACCAACTCCACATGTTCATTTTCTGTGAACATTCATAAAATAGATTATGAAATACTATTACAGCCAACTCATTCAGATGAATGATTTCAATAGTTTTGTTTTTTAGTATTCTCCCTGTTTCACAGAGAATATTAAAAACGTCTGGAAAATGGCACAATTTTGACTTTCCCTGGGCCAGCAATTGACTAAAATGAAGAGTGGCTGACATTTAACAGTTAGCATTGTGCGAGCTATAAAAATCAACTTGAATAGTTATTAGATTTCCTGGGAGACCATGCAAAGTAGTTTAGAGGTGAATTAAACTGTAACTGGAAGTACCTAACTGATACTGATATCTCCATCAAAGAGACAAAAGGCAGACATCAAAACAGGCTTTTTTGTTCCTTAAAGGATGGTTACAACAGGTATTAGCAAAATGTTTTGGGAAAAAAAGGAAGAAAAGAAGAAAAAATAGATATTTGAGTTAAGGTATGGTGAGGGGAGAAGTTTTAACTGTGATATTTAGATCCTTTGAAGTTAGACTTGTAGCTAGTGGAACAACTGGTCTAAAAGATGATTGTGGAGGTTGAAGTTCTAATGTCATTTTTTCAAATTATGAATTAAAGTTTTCAAGAACAGAACGATGATCTTGTAGTAAAAGCATAGGACTTGCTACTGACTCTACCACATACTTTCACTGTGGTAAATCAATGGTTAATGATTTGGGGTGTGTCAAGTTTGCATGCAAAAATGAAAGAATTCCAAATCAGTAGTTATAAAGACATGTTTTTCTTCAACTGCCTTAATTTAGCTATCCAGTATCTTACCCTTAAGACTGAGTCAGAAAAAAGCAGTGAGGAAGAGAACCTGCTCACCTTTCTATTAACAGTTTTACAGGAACTCAGGAGGGTGAAATAAAATATATTTATGCATCTAATGGGTATAATAGAATTTGGCCCTGGAATTTTACATACTGTTTTTTTATCTTCTCCCTGCTCAGTATTTCTGGTTGTATTACTTCAAACTTGGCTTCAGAAAAGAACCTACTTCTTTTCAGGGTTTTTTTTTTAATACTGTTAAAGTAAATAGAGCAGATACAACTGGAACAAAAAATGGAGTGTTTTCTCATATCTTACCACCGGTAGCAATATGCCAAATAGATTCATGATTCAGGTCTCAGCCGAAAGATGCAGCATGGAAAATCTCTACAAGTCAATTGGGTGGAAAATTATAGCTCTCCTGTCCTAAAAAGCTTAATGTACTACAAAAACTTTATTTCTATTCACCCAAAACAGTACCCTCATATTTTGCTCTATAGCTTTTAGTCATAAACAATAGAGCCACAAGGGGTAAAAAAGAATCAAAGGTGACTATGGATGAAATTCACAAATGTTGTGATCCAATTAATCACACAAAGACTTCCACTTCGGCACTGCAACCCCTAAAAATTAGGCATTTTCTCCCAGGTCGGTGATGCAGCTAAGTGGGCAGTTACGATCCTTATACAGTGAACAGGGGGTGCTAAGTGCCTCTAAGGCTAAGGACAAACATTCAAAAAGCCTGAATCAATTCAATCTTTGCAGGTTAGTCTAACCTGGCTAGGCTGAATCAGTTTGTAAATGTACAGATATCCCAGAAATGCAGGCACATGCCTGCAGTGACTCTGGCTAGAAGTCAGGGAGTGCTAAAGTACTCCTCCCTCCCTTCCAGCTACCCTGGCAGGATGCTATGATTAGGGAGGGGTTCCCCTCCTTCTGACCAACCCAGCAGGCAGTGTTTATCATCCTTAACTCAGTGTTTATCAGCCCATTAAGAAAACAACAGAGGGACATTACCAGCTACTTGTTGATTCTGCCTTTGTCCCATCTGCCACAGCAGGGACCATGACCAACCTGTGGTCTGCAACCTAATGCTGAGAGGTGTCAGCATCTGCTAAGGCAGAGGGGATGGGGAATCCCTGCTCAACAAGGGGGGAGGGGGGTAGCCAGGCAGACTCCTGCAGTCTCTGCTGGAGCTGCAGCCAGAGAGCGGAAAGGTGGGGTGAGCTCTGTTGTGGAGCAGAAAGCCCAGCCCAGAGAGTATGCCAGGATGCTGGGAGAATCTGGTTTAACTTGAACCAACAAGGGGTCTGGGACAGACATTGCACAAACTAGTTTAACTCAAATCAGTTAAGTCTGATAGTAGATTCAACCAGGTTTATCTCAAACCAGTTTCAGCCATTTTCAAACTGGTTTATGTGCACTGAACATTTGTTCTGTTACAAGTTTAGATCAGTTTCTGATCACTTAAACCGGTTATTTGTAATGTCTGTCCCTAGCCTAAAGGACTATTGAAAGTATTTGAACCTAGATAATAGGAAATTATATCTGAACTCTTGCCTAAACCCTGGAGAGAGGCACATTAGGTTCCTCTTCATCTTAGGATCCAGAGTATGCAATGAAGACATACCTCATTTGCACTGAGTGCAAAATGTGATCAGCGTAAAGCACAGCATAGCACTCTTTTCATTTGAGAGCACCCAGGGCAATGGTGGTGGTGATTAGAACACTTGCCAAGAAAGGTGGGACCTGTGTTATATGTCCCATTTGGCCTGAGGGGATTCACACCCATTTCTCCCATGTCCCAAAAGAGTGCTCTTAAGTGTCTATAGCCACCAAACTATAGAATAGAAGGGAAAACACCCTCCCTGTTGAAACCATGCCACTGGAAGCAAGTGCAAATTCACAGAGCCAGGATGACAGCCGGTAGAGAAACCTGATTTTGTAGCCCAGCCATGGCAGCACTTCCAAGGAAGGGACGAGCCATGGATTCTGGTGCCTCTTTTCAATCCTGTGTATGCAGTTTATCCAGTACTCTTTATGCAAAAACATAAGCAGGCCTTGGAGCAGGAGAGCTCACCCCACCACAAAGTTGTTTCAGGCAGGAGCACTTTCCTGAAATACTGCTCAAATATTCCAAAACCAGCAGCAGAGAGATTTAAACTGAGTTGCCCTGAAAGAGTGAACTAACCACAGGGTTATTGCATTAAGGGATAAACTACAATGACCTCCTTCCTTGGTTTTCTTTGGTGCAGTGTTGAGTACAATGTGAGTCCTTAGGTGGCCCTGTGCATGCCCAGCAATAGAAATGTAATGTAATGAGGTCAGATCAGAGCACCGAGTAGAGGTGGTCCCAATCACAGGATCAGGACAGTTCATCTCCAGATTCTGCAGGGAAATAGGCATTACTAGCAGCAAGCCTGGATCAGTGTCCTGGTCCCAGCTGATCCTAATAGGGAAATCAGGCTAGTCAATCCCCTGAGCTCCTTAAAAGCTAGGCCCAACCTGCAGTAGTCTATCTGGGCAAAGACTCAGGTACTTGTTCTTGACCTTCTTTTCTTTACTTCTTAGATCTCTGCCCCTAACTCTTGACTCACCTTGACTTGGCTCTGGCTCCTAACTCTGGTTCAGACTCCTGGATCATCCTGACCTTGGCACTGCCTGCTGGTTCCTCCTGATTCCAGCTTCAGACTCTCCACTCCCTGGGAACCTATTTCTTACATTTCCCTGACTGCCTACAACTTGATACCTAATGTGTAGGACTAAAGAATGTTATTGAGAAATATTTGGGTCCCTTTAGACTTAGATTTAACGGTCTGAATGTCTTATCGGTCTGCCTAAAGGTATAAGCAGTTACCTAAATTACCCTTGTAAAACTAAGTTCCTAAATCATGTTTGGTCCCTAAGTCAGCAAGGTTCTTTCCATAACATTTGCCCAAGGGTCTTTAAAGGAAATTTTATCTCATTGGTAAGGTATTTTTAAAAGTTATCCCAATCCTGTTTAACAGGCATCTTCAAAAGATACTTTTTATCCATTGTGTGTGGGGGCATGGGTATGTTGTATGTGCAAACTGCCAGTACAATACATTAGACACAGAAGTTAACATCCTTTGATTCTTTTCACCCAGGTTAACAAAGCTTGCAGATCAATGACATAAGTAAACCCTCTGACAATAGCACTGATGAGTTCCAGCAATTTCTTGTGCAAGAGGCAATGGAATGAAATAGCAATGCTTATAATTCTGAATGGCCCCTTTGCCCTGGGAGGGGAAAAAATTCTCAGTGCATGCTATGAAGTTCTGTAGAAATTTAACTGCCTTTAAAAATAAAACATTTTAAGAGAGCATGCCTGGTTCAAAGACTGTATGTGGAATCTGCTCCAGAGCTCCTGTCAGTTGTTATTTCTAAAGAGAATTGTGAATGGAAAGATTTTTTAAAATTCTTCAATGAATATTTGATAGCCTGTGCCATCATAAAAAAACCCTTAGATGATGTATTAACATGGCACTGACCCAGCTAGTTGGCACACACTGCCACTCCAAAATTCCATTTATAGGGTGCCTGAGGACATGAACTCAATTTGACTTTAAAGCATCATGTGTTTCAATTAAAAGTGCATTTATTTAATTAATGTAGCTATAAGACACAGAACACATATTAAAAAAGAAAACAGAGCAGCATGGATTTGATAGCCTAACTTTACCTAATTTTCTCCAAGGTCTCCAGAAACTATATAGTATTTTTGTATGCAATACACAGGAGGGAAAAAACTGAAACCTTGCAAATGCTTAGAAGAGAGGAACTGAGGAAAACATCAAATGGTGGGGTTTGGAGGTTGACAGATTTGATTTTGCTTGCTGCTGTTGAGCCAATGCTAATTTAATTTGAAGGTGCTAGCAGCAACAGCTTTCTTTGGCCTCAACAGAATAAATGTTCACTGGCATCAGTGCAAAAAGAAGTTCAGCGTTTTATATGATATGGTAAATAAGACAAATTCTACCTTACTTACACCTGGCCAACCTCATTGGAAGAAGCAGTAGAATAATTTAGGCAGTACAAGCGGGGACTAGCCCACAATGCCACTTGAGAGCTGCTGCCACTTAAGCAGAGCTGATACTGCTACAACAGCAGCTGTAACCCTGCCCATCCCTGCCCTCCAGAATACAATAAATGGAATACGCCGCCCCCCCCCCCACATGCCCCACACCCCCGCCTTGGGTGTTCAGTGAGCTTGCTGCACCTCTGGAAAGAAGCAAGTAAATAAATGCAGGGCAAGGGGGATTTAGTTGAAGCGATGAGAGCTTGATTTGCCTCCTGGGCCTGCTTTTCATTTATACAAGGGGTCCTTCTATACGAACAGCTTTTACCTATTTCAAAGATCCTTTATAATGCACAGCAGTATTTAGAGGCCTTGGTGAAAATCAGGCACCATATTACACTGAATTTTGGAGCACTCGTTCTGCTTCTAGATGCTAAAATTTCTGGTATGCCAATTGTAAAGTTAACTTTAAGTAATGAGCTGACCTGCAGTTTGCAATCACAAATGGATACATCCTTCCTGAGACACTCTGGTATCCACTCTTATCTTCCTAGTGTAAACAGAGCTTTAGTAACCCATAGATACATCACATAGATCTTATCTAGCTGAGCAATAGCAAATTAGCAATTCACTGACTGATTCTTAGGTAGCCTTCAGCAGCTGTGGTTTTTCATAACCAGTACATCTGTTCAATAATATATGCCAGAGTTAGATCTAGGGATTTTGGCACCTTGCTCCAGTTGGGCAAGTTCTTCATGTGTGGCTAAACAATGAAAAGCTTCCATTGCATTGGCACTTAGTAATGTGAAGATTATTTATTTACTTTGGATAGAGGTACAAATGGGACAATTCTGCAGTCTGATAAAAGGAAGAGAGGTTGGACACATCTGACAGAACTACAATTAAAGCTGTCCCGATAAGCATACAACCTGTAGATACTGCCTCTCAAACTGCTGTTACAAAGCTTGATAATGCCTAACAGACTGAGAAAGTTGATGAAATGAGAGGTTATAAGCAGCTTCAAGGGAGAAATTAATAAAGATACAAGCTCTTTGAGACACTACAGTGTTATACCAAGTGGAAGCATGTTACTTTTTCATGTTTTGGCTATTATCTAATGCAGGAGCTGCTTAATGGTTGATACGTTCTGGTCCAGAATTATCTCCCTTGCAGGTGCAGACAGTAGCAGATCTGGGGTGAGGGATAAGAAGAAGGAAAGTAAGGCACTAGTTCTCCATGCCACTTTAGAGGGGGCAACGAACTGGTGGCTTCTAGGGGCTCCACACCACAGGACTGCTCTAGCCAGTGTGCACAAAGCCCATGTCTTTCCTGCAACAGCTTGGATCTGTGGCACAGCAGCAGCCACCCCTGGAGTGTGAGTAACCTGCACCATAGCAGGTAAGACTCGGCCCCTCTCACTGCCCCTTCAGTCATTTCTTCATCTCCCCTGCCCCACTCTACCCAGGGTGCTGAAGGAGCTCAATATGCCCCTAAATGCAGAACAAACCTAATAATTTATGGTAGGCACTATCATCTGATGTTCGGAATACACCTTCAACAGACCAATGATGTAACAAATACCAAATATAATGGTAATGGTACACAACATGCTTTTCAATTAGAGTACATTTTCAGTCACCTCTTCCAAATGGGGTAAACGAGTAACATGTATCCAAAGGTTTACTGAAAGGGAAAAAAGCTCTGCAACTGAACTAATTCACTTTAAGTATTTGAAAAGTAATTTAAATGAACCTCCCCTCCCAGTAGCCTATTTTTTTTCTAAAATAGTAAAAAAAAGCCACCTAGAGATTAGGGCTGTGCAAAGCTTCGACTTAATATTCGATTCAACAAATATTCAACATATTCAACCTTGAAAAGTGGAAGTCGAGTCAAATAGCAGCTGGTTGAATAGCTGTCGAATCGAATACCAGAAGTCAAATATTAAGAGCGCAAGTCAAATATTAACAGTGCAGGTCAAATATTCGAGAAGGGTCTAATATTCGACTTGCTTATACTGGATTCCCTGTGGGGGGAAAAAAAGGAAAGTAAGGGGAGGGAGGGGGAGAGGGGGAAGGAGTGCTTTCATGACTGACATGTGCGGCTGGCCAGTGACCTGTCAGCATTCTCTGAGGTCCCGTCCAATCCCAGTACCCTGGGGGAAGGCCAGAGAAAATGCATAAAAGGCAGCAGTTTTTCAGCTCCCCTGCTTGCTGCCTTGGGGTCAGTTTCTGAGCTGCTGGTGTTCTCCAGCACCTCTGTGTCAGAGCATGACGGCTGGAAGTCCTGATCTTCAACAGATTCCCTGCTTGCAACACTAGCAACAGGGATTTCTGAGAACTTGGTGCTTTAATTTTATAACTACTTTTCATATTAGTTTACACTTGTATTGGATAGGGTTAGCAGTAGCCTAGGATCTATTCTATATATAGGAATTTAGTTTATATATATATATTTTTTATACATCATTCATTCTTTCCACCACACCAACACTTCTCAATATATTATCTACACACTCACACACATTTACATAACATCCAGAAATCTAATCCATGGCGCACAGCACACTTAGAGGTTCCAGTTTACATACGAAGGACCACATTATGAAGCAGGGTGGAAAGGCAGGTGGCCACACTGGCCAGCCTGCACAAAGGGGAGCAAGAGGGGTTGCAAGCAGGAGAGCTGCAGTTTCTTCCCCCACCAAACTCAGACGCAACCTCTTTCCTCCCGCTACAAGGGATGAGGCTGCTACAAGCAGTAAAGAGAGGGGTGCAGCAGTGCCACCAGAGCCACTGCCTGTGCCCGAGACTCTCTCATGCCCAGACACAGCAGCCATGACCTCTCCCACCATACCTGCAACCAGCACAGCAGCGCGCTCCACCCCTGGGTCACTGCCAATGCTGAGCCTTCCAGTGCCAGAAGAAGAGCTGGATCTGGATCTCAGTGCCCTGGACAGGGAAGCTCTGGGGAAGGAGGGGGAATCAGTCGAGTTTGTGCTTGACACCCCTCAGGTTTTTTCCATTCAAGCCACGAGTTCTTTCCCAGAAGGCACTTCAGAAGGTGCCTCTGTACAGGTGAAGGCAAGCAGCTCAGCTGAGTCTGCTCTTTCTCTTGCTGTGCCTCTGACTGCTGAGGAGGGGGAGAGTTCAGCAGCTTCCACAGATGCACCTGCACACCAGAGGGAAAGCCTTAGTACTAGCATGGTCTGGGATCATTATAAGCTGGCAGATGATCCCATGTTTGCTATCTGTGTGCACAGCTGAGCCAAATCAGCCAGGGCAAGGGAACAAAGCGCATGACCACCTTGGGGATGCTGAATCATCTCCTCAGGTACCACCCCTTTGCCACAGGAATGGCCCCCACTCGCTCCACAGTCCCCGTCCCCCCACAGCAGAGGCAGGGCACCCTGGAACATTGAGGGCAAAAGGGACCAGTTACAAATGCAAGCAAGGTCACCCAGACCACTGGGAGGATGCTTGCTCTGGATGACCAGCCCTTTACCTTTGTTGAGCGGCCAGGGTTCAGGTGGCTCCTGACACTGCTGGCTCCATCCTACCAGGTGCCCACATGCAACATCTTCAGCAGGACAGTGGTGTCTTCTCTATACGAAGCACGCAGGGAGCACTTGAGGGAGGAGCTGCACAAGGCAGGTCCGCAGGTGACTGTACACTTCACTTCAGACATCTGGAGCAGCCAGGGTGGACATCATGCATACCTCTCCCTCACAGGGCACTGGTGTGGCCAGTCAGGCCATTGGTGGGCTCTCCTTCACACCAAGGTGATGGATGAGTCCCACACAGCAGCAGAGATAAGGGGGGCCATGAACCGCATGGTGCAGGGGTGGCTGGGCGTTGGGCAGGCTGAGCTCATCCTCGGCTTCATGGTCACTGATAATGGGGCCAATATGGTCAAGGCAGTCCGTGATGCCAACTTTGCTGGTATTCACTGTGTGGCACACAACTACATCTGATTCTGAGGGATGCCGTGGAGGGGGACAGGGCTGCCGATGATGGCACCAGCAACACCAGCAGTCTCATTTCCAGATGCAGGAAGGTGGCAGGCTACTTCCACCGGAACATCGAGGGGGGGCAAGATGCTGCAGGACAAACAAGCAGAGCTAAATGTCCAACAGCACAAAATCATGCAGGATATGGAGACTTGGGGGAGCTCCACATGCCTGATGCTTAAGAGGCTGGTGGAGCAACAGAAGGCTATCCATAAGCTGGCCTTGCTTGGGAAGATTGGGATCAGCAGCCCCCTGACCAAAGCTGAGTGGGATGCCATCTCCCAGATCTTGCTGGTCCTCAAGCCCTTCCTCGAGGCCACTGACATCCTCCGTACTGCTGATGCCTTCCTCAGCCAGGTGGTATCCATAGTGAAGGAGCTCCACAGACAAATGGAGAGCTTCCTGGGGGCCAATGTTCCTGGCTGGGGCAGGCCACTTTCACCAGACATGCAGGCACTGGTGAGGCAGCTGAAGGAGGGCCTTAGGAAAAGGCTTGAACCCTTGGGGTCCAACACAGTGCATATTCTGGCCTCCGTCTGTGACCAAAGGGTGAAGGGCACCATATGTGGCAGTGAGACACTGAGTCACTGGAGGGAGGTACTTATTAAGACAGTGACGGAGGCAGAACGGCGGAGGCGGAGGAAGTGGGACAGGGGGATCCACTGCCTAAATCCAGACTGCCATCCATGAGCCAGTCTTCCCCTCCACCACAGGCGCTGCCAATATGGGCTAAGGCCATGGCAAACAGTAGGGGGTCCAGACCCACCAGACCCCAGGATCAGGCAGACAGCCTGAGTGAGTCTGCCTATCTTGCCGAGCCTGTGGAGCTCCTGGACTGCGACCCCTTGGCCTACTGGACAACCCACAGCCCGATGTGGCTGGATCTGGCCATGGTTGCCCGGGAATACCTGTCCTGTCCACCAACCAGTGTGCCAAGCAAGAGGGTGTTCAGCATGGCTGCGGATGTTGTTACACCCCGCCGCACCTGCTTGGATCCTGGTTTGGGGGAGCAGCTGGTGTTCCTCAAGGTCAACCCCCCGCTGCTGGGGTCTCCAAGCACCAGATGCAGATGGAGTGAATGCCACCCTCCTCACTCCATCTGGATCACAAGTTTTGTCTGTCAGCAGCCTAAGGTGCAGTTTCCCCCAAACCCCTGCACCTATCACTGTGAAAGTTGGCAGGCTTTGTGGGCTCCTCAGGGGCTAGCAAGCCTGCAGTTTTGAGCTCCCTGTGGCTTTCCACACAGAACTCACGAGAGATTTTCTCTCAGGAATTTGGGGTACTGTTTCTCCAAACCCCCTGAACCTATCTTGTTGAAAGTTGGCAGGCTTTGTGGGCTCCTCAGAAGCTACCATTCCTGCAAGTTTGAGCTACTGTGGCTTTGCACATAGAAGTTACAGGTGGTTTGCTCTCAAGAATATGGGGTGCAGTTTCTCTGCACCCCCTGAACCTAAACTTGGCACGCTTTGTGGGCTCCTCAGGAGATACCATTCCTACAAGTTTCATCAAGATCAGACAAGAAATGCCAAAGTTATAGCTTGCTTCAACCTTCCCCATTATAGCCTATAGGGAAGTCGAAGCAGCTCAAATATTCAACTGAGCTTTGACCTCGACTCGAAGCGGACCTGCTTCGACTCAAAGTGGATGGCAAATCGAAGTGGGACCCGGTTTAATAATTGACAGCTGTTGAATCGAATATTACCTGCTCTGCACAGCCCTACTAAAGATGGTGAAGCCTCTTCATATCTACCTAGCTAAGCCAAATGAAGGTTTGAGTGAATGCTGTAATCAACAACAGCAAGAAGAAAATTAAATGTTTTCGCTCGGTCTGAGCCTTCAAGAGGCCGAGAAGCGATTACTACACACATTTTTTAATCTAATAAATGTGTTTTAGTATTTTTTTGGTGAATAATATAGCAATGACTTCACTGATGACAATATTCACCATGATACTGAATTTTAAGCAAATATTGAGAATCTTCAAAAAAAGTTAAATTTAGAAATATAATTGAAAGTATTTTCACTAAATCTATATTCTAAGTTATTATTTTCAAAAAGCAGAAATGTATCATGTAGTCCACTTATGCAACCAATAATCATCAAGTTTTGATAATAAACTGGTTACAAACAAACCAAAAATTATTTCTTGAAATCAGTGGTAAAGACTACGGAATAATAGATACATCTGGGAAAATTATGATCTGTCTGTTGTAAATTTATAAACAACAAATGAGCTTAGTTGTTTGAATAAATTGCTTTATATTTTTTTCTAAAATAGTAAAAAAGAGTGTTCCAGAGATGCTGAGGCCTTTCCATACCTGCTTAGCTAAACCAAATGAAGGCTTGAGAGAATGCTACCATCAACAGTAGCAAAAAGAAAGCACTACAAATGTTATTCTGAATTTACCAATGTATTTGCCCATCCATATATACACCCCTTAGAAATTTAGCAGATCTAGGAAACCCTAGTTTTCCCTGTCCTTGGAGGCCTCCTCAAGTAACAGCTGCTGCTAGACTATAAAGCAGTTGAAGACTCTGTGGCCAGAACCAATGGGCCCTTTGTATGTCCCTGAGCCTGCTCCTTCCCCTGAGAATATGTACTTAGAAAACCCACAGGTTAAATTTGCAGAGTTTCTTGCATAATTTTTCTCTCCTACATATTTTTCTATTAAAGGGATGATATGGGACATGGTTTTTATCTTTGTAAATTACAGCTCTCTCTATTTATAAAGACTTCAGTTTGAAAGCTGTTGAAAGTAATAAACTACATCTTTTTGAGGAATACAAGTCCATAATTTAATCATGCCCACAGGTAGCAAAGATACAGGCAAGTAATTGTCTTCATGTCTTTCAAGCATGAAATGCCCAACATTGTTTGAAACCTAATTCTAACAGACCTCTAATGTTCTGTCTCAGAAATCCCCTGATCATGGACAACTACAATCTAATTTTCAGTCCCCTGAAAAGAGTCTGATGAAGTATCCCAGAAGACAGAAGTTTTGTTTGCTTCTCTAAACTAATTCTTTATCCAGATCTACAAGATTTCATATTTTCCATCTGCTTATAATACCATTATATTCAGTTAATATTCTAGCATCCAAACAAGATATTGGTCATGTAGCTACTTGCTTCTAAAACTACCTTCTTTAATTCTGTGCAAAATGCAAACCACATCTGATTATAATAGAACATCAATATGTCCAAAGTGACTGTGGTTAAACATACACAGTAAAACTGCAATGATAATGAAAGCATTTTGAAATAAGGTACCTTTCTCAGACTAAGGCCAGTGTTTCTACAAAGCAGTAAGCACTTATTGAGCCTCTTCCCATACTCTTCCCAGTCATCATCAGAAGGTCTGTCAGCTTGTTCATTTCTCACAAAATCAGAAGGCATCGACAAATTGAAATCAATTAGCTGGTGAGCATTAGCTTTACATAACATAATTCAGACCGTGGAATGGACAAGTGTTCATTTTTATTTTGTGGGAAATTTGCTGCTCCCTCTCCCAAAGAGAGAGAGCATGCATGTGTTCCAGCTTGAAGACAACCATTCCCTTGCTCTCTATGCCTTCCAGGGACCCCAGTCTAGGGAAGATACAGGGAGCATGCGCTACTCCCAAACCTGGGAGGAGTGTAGTGCTGAAGAAAGGCTTCCCATACTTTACCCAGACTAGGGTCTCTCCCAATCATGGAAGGAGTAGAGTTACCAGGAAATACCTCTGTGTTTTCCCCAGACAGAGAAAACCGCAGCTGAACTCCTGCTGTTCTCAAATCTAGTGAGTTCTTTCAAGTGTCATAATGGATAATCTTTCTTGTGGGTGGGGCAGATTTCCTCTTCAAGAAACTGAATTAATGCCTGTATGCTGGTAGTTTCTGGCAGGAAAGCAGCATTTCTCCTCACAGCAATGTAATGCCTTTCCATGACTAAGCAAGTTCCTGTAAGAATAAACACATGTTAAAATGATACCATATTAGATATTAAAAGGTCAGAGTCTTCACTCTGATTCCACAAGTAGGAGCAGAGCATCAGGGGAGAATGATGTTGTGATTGGTTGACAAGAAACTAATATCTAGTGCACAGGACCTCTCTTACATAAATCAATACATAGTGGCCATGTCTACACATTCATTAATGCACTATTGCTACTGTGCATTAAGTTTAGTAGCAAAGGCACACAGTCTTTTTTGATGCTTAATATGCAGTAGACTAATTCTACTGAATATTAGTGCAATAGCACAGCTTTTGCCATGATGTGCTAATGCACAGTAAAATTAGTCTACTGTGTATTAAGCATCTTATGTAGACATACCCAGTCAGATGGAAAAATAAAGGGCTTCATCAGGCTCTCAGACATACAAACACAATTTCATTTCTTTAAGTAGAGGATCAAGGCAGTAGTTGCTCAGACATGTAATATTAAAGCTGCAGGAAAGGAGGGATATGTAGCATCTGGTGGAAATGGGGAAACTGTGATCGCTTTGAAAAGAAAATGTGAAGTTTTGCCAAAATGTGATGACATCATGTGTTCCCAGGAAAACAAAACAAAATAATGTGAAAACACTAATCATACGTACAAGCTATAAGTGTGCGTGGTTAGATCCTTACCCTTCAACTGTCATTTAATCTATATTAAGCATATATAAAGAACATTCCAAAGACTTTACCACAGTATTTCCATTTATACTTAAACCAGGGGCAGGCAATTATTTTGGGTAGGGGGCCGCTGACTGAGTTTTAGCAAGTCATCGAGGGCCACATGGCAGGCAGCCCAGGGCAGATAAATATTAATTTTCTAAAATTTTGCCCACCCCAGGAAACTCAAATAGCATAAGAAAGGTGATATTGTTTATTTTAAAGGTACTACTGTACCTTTTAAAAATAAATACACTTACACAGGTAGTCCTTGACTTACAACATTTTGAGTTACAATGTTCCACACTTAAAACATTTGTAAATTGACACCCTGTTTCAACTTTCTGGTGTCAGTTTTGACCTTACAACTTTTGATCTGACGTGATGCCACACCAGCAAACAAGTTTGCTGCATTGCCCACATCCCTGGAGAACATCTGTCCAAACTTTCTTGGACACTTTCTTTAAGAAAGCAGACAAGACTCCAGAAAAACCTACAGCCAAGGCTCCTGAGAAGATTCCAACCAAGAGCCCTTCAAAAAGTCCAACCAAGAGCCCTTCAAAAAGTCCAGCAAAGTCACCTCAAAGAAGGCCTTCCAAATCATCATTATTGCTTTTTACAATGGAAATACATTAATGTACCTATATTACTCATCTATAATTGATAGATTACAAAATTCTGGGTTATTTCTGGTGAAAATAGGGTATCAGGCTTTGGTTCAGGAATCAATCCTCTATTTATAACATTGTTTCCTATGGGAAAATTGGTTCTGAGTTATGACGTTTTGACTTAAGATGCGGCTTTCGGGAACCAATTGTGTCATAAGTCCAAGGACTGCCTGTATACTATAGCTTTAATTATTCTTTCTCTACATATAGTAAAATTTGTATCAGATGGTATCTTACAATGTATTAGTAAGTAACACAAAAGTTAAAGATGAAGGCTTTTTTCACTCATCGAACTCCTGATTAAGTCAACACACTCTGAATAAGGGTAGAAACAATATTCAAGGCCCCAGACTTCAAGTCACAGTGTTCACAATGAACCCCACTGAAGTAACTAAGACTTTGTTCAGGGGCTGACTGCATGTTGTAACAAGAAAGATAGGGCCTTATGATGTAGTAGGTAGAGTAATTTTAATACAATTTCTACCTGCCCGAAGAAAGTCAATACACTGTTCCTAAATCAAACCAGAAATGAGTCACTGACTGATGAGCATGAAGAAAAAAAGGTCATGCTAGAGAACATCAAGGAAAATCATTTAACTTAAATAAAGCAGATACAAATGTTGCTTATGCAATCAACTGAAGATAATGTAAACCCACAATTCTAATATGTGGTAGGATAAAAGCCCACAGGATTTATTTTCTGCAAGTGCCACCAATACTGTTAGCAGTTCTTGAAAGTTATTCTAAACATTCAGAGTATATTATGTGAACAAATGTGGCCTGGTCTGTCAAGGCAAGCAGCATTTCTTGCAAAGTCTGGGGTTCTCTAAACTCCAACTGAAGACAACATAGCTGAATGCATTGGATAGCTTGCAAGATTATAGTTCAAATCATTTAGTTACAAAATCAACCAAGCAAAGAAAAAATATCAACAATGCATGAAGTTACCTTATACTCTGATACATTATCCTCAGACATTGATTAAAAAATAAATCAACCAATTGAATAAATAAATAAATGAACCAACAGTAATTAACAATACATGTATTTGCTGAAGATCAAGTTATCTCTACTTACCTATATACTCTATATTCCAATTTTAATTTCCTGAATTATCTTCAAAAATATCCATCATTTCTACTTTACAAAAGGCCATGTCCTGGTATGTGTGTGCGTGTGATTCCCTCAGCAAATCTTGTTGGCATTCTGTGCTCTGGTAGATAAATATTTATGACATAAAACTGAATGTATACAATTTTAGCAAAAACTGTTCTGGTATACACAAAGAAAACAGCCTCTATTAGTATGGTACTTTACAGCATAGAAAATAGGTACTTCCACCATCCTCTTGGCATCATATTTGCTTTGCTGAATTCACAGTGATACTGTAATAAAAGAACTCAGTGAGCAGATTTTAAATTAACTGGCAATTTGAACTTTGAATGATCACTGTTTTGTGACTGTTTGAGGAACATGACTGCCAGATTTAAAGATGGATAAAGACAAAAACTATTCTGCTCTGACAAACCATTCTTCTGAGGAAATTGAATCGTTTTTTTTTTCCCCAGTAGAGAAATGATACTTAATCCATCGAGATGTAAAAACTCTATAAAAGGCACTCTTTACAGGAGCACTCAGGTCACCAGGTTAAAGAAAGTGAACAGTATTCTTAATGGAAGATAAACGGTCGCCCTGTAGGGTTTTATCAGTCATACTAATCTCAAAAAGCATCTCTCATAAAACTAAAGGTAAAAAGACTGTTAAGGCAGGCTTCACCAATCCAGTAAACTAATACCTGTGGCTTACCGCCTGTGCCCTACACATGTGAAATGTTTAAAATGTTTGGCAAGAAGCTTTTTCCCACATTTGGCTAGGCTTATTCAGTGAACCCAATGTGAGATAATCCAAAACAATTCAGGTTCAACAAAGGTTGGGAAAATATTATAGCCAGACATAAAGCTTTGATGGAAAGCTTCTTTGATTTTAAGATTATAAAATACACAATTTCTAATCTGACAAATTTTTAGCTGCAAAGCATAATAGCTAAACATTCCTCTTTTGTCATAACAGTTTAATCTCTTAAGAATGTGATTTAGACCATTGGGGAACAAAGGTTACCACAAGATTTGTATGAAAGAGGAAACCCGCCTCAGACACGTAGGTGTAAAAAAAAAAAGTGAAGGCCATTAAATTATATAACTAAATACTGTCTGCAGATTGGCACAGCCAGGTCAATCTCAGTTCAAGTTATGTCAAATATTCATTGTTTCCAAACATAGCTGTGCAGCAGATGAGCACAGAAGTAGCTGTGTTTGTTTTTAACTTTCAGTTGGAATTTAAAATAACTCAGATGGCAGTAAATGAAAAAATATTATCAATAAACTACTGATATTGTTTCCTATTAGAATACACTGATTATATCAGATGCCCTTACTCTACCAAGGTGACTGGTCAGCAAATAAAACATACAGCTATGCTGGCAATTTAACAAAACAAAGTTACTTAGTATTAAGTTGAACATTTCTATCCATGTGCCAATGAGCTCATAAAATGTGCCATGTGTTTTTCAGTTCTGCTAACCTACTACACTTTTATTTAAATAGTAATTTAATATCTTGATCACGTAAGTGATTAAGTAATCTTAATGGCTACAAACACCAACTTTGGAATCCAAAAGATTGGAATTTTTTTTTAAGTTTGTAAGAGATAAATCCTCTGATTTTCAGAATGAAAGACAATTTCAATATTTACACATGGGATGGTCTGTATTTAGGAATCTAATTCAATATTTGCTTCCTTTCCAGTAATGTCGATCACCCATGTATCTCTAACAAAACTAAAACCTGAAACTTTTGGTCTTAAACATATTTAAGCCTTTTTTTCCCACATGACATAAAATGTACTCTGTTTCATACAGATTGGTGGCAAAGCAGCAGAAGACAGAGTTCAGATTAAAGACTAGATATGCATTTTGCACCCAATTTACAAATTATTCTACATCTATACAAGTCAACCAATGAGCTAATTAAAGCAGCAGCTGCAAATTTTTGTTACAGAGGATGAATATCATACATCTACTCGCTTGTCCCCACATTAAAAATGAAAAAGAAATGTAGCTCACAAATGGTGGAATGGATGGAAAATCAGAGGAAAGGTGTCGGGTTATGCCAATGCCAGCTGCCCATGTCGGGGCCGCCTACCGGTCGCCGAATGTATCCTCACCTTCGATTGGATGTATCGCACGCGCCTGCCTTGCCTGCCACGACTTTGATGTTAACGGATTTGGTTCATATGTCCGACGCATGCCGTCCAATTATGAGTCTCCTCTGCGTCCTGTGGGTCCCGAGTTTCTGAGGGCTCCGCCACCCCTACACCCTCGCCCGTTCCACCGGGATGGTGGCCGCCAGCCTGGTTCAGCCACGTCTCCTTACGTTGCCCGAGTACTCCACAAAAGAAAGATAAAAATCAACACAAGCACTAGGACCAAGGGGCTTCTCCTGGTCAGATTGGCTGCTCCAACCAAGCTGCACTCATTCTCCAATAACAACTCGCCCTCTGTGGGTCAAACAGTCCCTTGGGAGGGCTTGATCACGTTCTCCCTCCTCCTGTTAAAGCTCACTGTGAACTGTGCCCCTATTACAGGAGCTACGGTACCCTAATTCAAACTGGGCCCTTCTAATACAGTCCTTATGTTACCCAGCTCCTACTGGGTTCTCTCCGCTCCCAGCCAGTAAATCAACAATCCTATACCCCTCAGGGGCCCGCTCTTTGGCCTCGAAACCCCGGCTGGGGCTTAGCCCTTTTCCAGAAGTTCCTACCAGCACTCAGCGTTGCTCACATCCTCTGCAGTGTACGCCGGCCTGCTCCATCAACTCCACGTCCTCCTTCCAGTTCCACTTTGCCCCCGCTTGTTGGCACCGGGCTCTCTTTTATGCCGGCGGAGGAAGTGTTGGCCCTTCCCTTCCCCGCACACCTGGTTAAGGGGGGTTTCTGCCTGTCTCCTTGGGGTTGCAGGCCTGGGGTCACTGGCCCTCCGCCCCAGATGGGAGCCAAGGAGCCCACTGGCTCTTTCTCTCCCTCACATAAGGAAATATTTTGATATTTTTGGTTTATTTTTTGTTGTCTCCTCCAAAAAAAAAAAAAAAGGAAAAGAAGAGAAGAAAAACCTACTCAGCATATACCAGCCTATCTGGGATTAAGAACTCATTGGAGAGGTACAGAAGTTACACTTATTGAGTGGTAGATACGCAGGGAATAGTCTACAACCTTAACCAAACAGATAGTCAGGACACATAGAGTGCTGTAAAAATAGTAGATCCCACTCTAAGATAACCCTGGATTGAAGTGGTATCAGACTTCAGTGCTGTAGGTCAGAGCACTATAATGAATGTCTGTACCACATCCCATCACAACTCATGGTAAATCTCATTCCACCAACATCCCATGAAGCATTGTGGCACCCCACTCACCACCCCCTCCCCAGGGTGGGTCTAGCCTAGGCCAGAGCTTGTCTCTTCTGCCCAAGCACTAGGCTGTCCCTGCTCATAGGCTATCACTGTCCTGGGAGACAGCGGTGTGGGGTGGTGGGTGATGGCACTCCATCCCTGCCCACCCACACATACCCCCTAGGGCCTTACCAAGTACAAGCCCTGCTCTAATGAGTGGAGGCCGTCAGGTTGTCCCATTTGCCAGCTCATGCCCCAGAAAGGATGACTTAGGATCACCAGGTATTTGGTACCGTGTCAATATTCCATCATTCTTTTTTAATTGCCTAATTAGCTGGCACCCTAAATTACCAGCCAATCAGAGGCATTCTGTGTTTGTAGGACAGGCAGTGGAGCCATGATCCCCAGGCCAGGAGAGTCCTCTGTCTACTAAAAAATTGTTCAAAGGTTTTAAAAGACATTGTTTACTGAACTCAGGACAATAAGCCTCCCAATGCATGTTTTCTAAAGTAGCCTAATGGATAGTGCAGTGAACTTTGGAAGGGTTTTGTTTATTTATTTATTTATTCATTCATTCAATGTTATCTCTCAGTTTTTAAGTCATATGAAAGTTATTGAAATGTAGTAACACAAATCTGAAATAGTAATCATTTTCCCTTTATTTCAACTGGAGCCAGATTGGGTCTTTGTTCTGTATTATTTACTCTATAAGGTACATCTCTAGTCTGCCCTTGCTGTTATTTTCTTGCAATGCATTAGAGAAATTGCCTGTACTGGGGAAAATCACTTCCCCAGCTGGGTAATCACTAGGAACAGTTACAAATATGCAAAAATTCTATGGTTTGGGGAAAGAGGGAGAGAGAATGTTTAGGGGTGAATAAGCCAACTCTGGCTTATCAGGGGAAGCTGTTGAGCTCTGTACACATGTACTGAACATGAGAATAAGAGCCACTTGTGCATGTGGGTAGGAAGTAAAATCTTGTCTGAAATATATTAATAGAACTCCACTTTCGCCATATAAAGGCTTTTGTGGGGGGAAATAACAAAAAAAGTAATCTATATCTTGGTTTTGGTACCTATAATCCATAATATCTACTCTCTCCATCAGGAATTCTCCAAAGTGATTTCAGATGCATTTTATGTAGTAAGTGGCTACTTACACTCAAAAGTATTTTCTAATGTCCTGATGCAAAATGTCTTGTTCAAACCAAGTTCAAACCCAAGCCTAGGTCTTAGGTTAGTTCGCAACTCTGAACCAAAAGTTCTCTGGACTTTAGGTGGGGTTCGAACTTGGTTTGAACAAGACATATATGTTGTACCTGTGTTGGTCTAAGGACATAGGCAGACAAGGTTCTTTGGGTAAATCTGATATCTTTTATTATATCAGCTCAAATAGTTGGAAACAATTCTTCTTTGCAAGCTTTTGTGCACAAACACCCTTCATCAGGCTGAGGAAGCAAGGTAGCATCTGCGATAGTCTGTGCTTTTCCTGGATGGAATGAATAGTAAAGAAGCCAAAAGCTGGTGTGCATGCAAGAAAGCCAGCTAATAACAATGTAAATAGGAGTCAATGAGTGAGCGACTGGGGGGTGGCAGAGGAGGGAAGGGAATGCATGTAGCTGGTAAATAGTGGAAAGGTACCTGGGGCATCAGTTGTTAGGCAGGTTATAATGTGTCATAAATCCAATGTCTGTATTTAGTCCATGATTTTTTGTATCCAGTAGGTTGATGAAATGAAGTTTGTAAGCTCATTTGTGAAAGGTGTTTTGTAAATTCCCTTTGAGGATTAAAACTGAGAGATTGGAGACAGTGGTTTTCTTGTGTGAAATGTGACCCCATAGGTTATTGAGTATTTCTGAACTTTCCTAGTTCATTTAAAAATCACTTTCATGTAGGAAAAGGATAAAGCCTTAAATATGAAATTCCAATTTAGGTGTGTGGGAGAGTGTTTTCATTAGAGTCTTGAATCTGAACCTGACATATGGTATTGGTTCCAGCACTAGAATAGTTCTGCTTATGTCTCTTTTTGAAGGGTTACAGCTCCAGTTGATGGAAAATGATGAGAGGAGATCATTTTTCTTTATCTCTGTCTCAGACCTCCTCCATAATCTTTTTCCTTTTAAAATCCAATGCCTTTCCATACTGAATCTGCCACCATGAGTCATCCCAACTTTCTACCTTGCTCAGGTTTATAAACTACATAGCTAGCTGTATTTGTTTCTTTCTCAAATATCAGAATTAATTCAAAATAATGCCAAAAACCCCCCACTTGACAGTTTAATGCCTTGTGCCTCCTTACTTGTGAGATCAATGTTTATATTGAAATCACCTCAAAATTGGACTTTATACAGTGCCAGTTGAGGGAATGGAAAGAAAAACTAAAAGGAAAAAAGGAAAATCTAATAAAATTTGTCAAGTACTATTTGGGGTTGAAATTCATAATAGTAATAAAATCCAGTACAGCAAAGTCCTCCATCTTACAAGGGTGTAAAATAAGGAAGAGTTGGGCCTTAAATATTTGCCCTTTTTTTCCAAAGGAAGGAAAGCTCCTGCCATGTGCTTCGTTCTCATTCAATGTAAATTGACTCCCCCTCTTCTTCCTTGCTGATCAACTACCTAGTAGATGATCAACTAGCTTGTTGAATGTGTAGAGTTTTATGGATGGGGGGAGGCACTAAACTTCTGATTCAGAGTGAGCAGAGATACCCTATGATCCTAAAGAAACACATGGGCCATGGACCTTTGAATTCTGCAGCCCAGGCATGGTATGACAGAATCACAGGGAATCAGCTGGAAGTCCTTGGACAACTCAAGGTTCTGGAGGTGACCTCATCAGCTAAGTCCAGGTAAATTGGGAGCAGGGACCCTGAGCCTCTGAAGTGAGAGCAAGAACCATATACTGGGAACTGCACCCTCACATGTCTGCCATTGCTCCCATCCATCCATTCTTCCAGGCTTCCATCCACCCACTTTCAGCAAAACCATCATGAGTCCATGGACACCAAGACCCCAACAGGCACTACTGCAGACCCTGAATGAAGCCAGCCCATTTGCTGCCACCAGCCCAGCCCAATTGTTGCCACCAGCCAAACCCAGGCACAGAACTGGCACTATGGGGAAATAAAGAATCTTATTGCCATCTGGGATGAGAAACACATCCAACACGAGATCCAGATCGGGCACTGAATCAGAGATATCTTCAAGCTCATTGTCCAGCAGGTATAGGCAAGGGGTCACAACAGACTGGGAGAAGTGTTTTGCCAAGACTATGTTGATAAGGAGGCATTTTTACCAAGTGCTTGATGCTAGATAGTGGTCTGTGGGCCAGGGACAAAGACCTGTCTCTACATGCCATTCTAGAAAGACCTGTACCATATTATCACCAAGAACAGGGCAGATGCCACCCACTATGCCTGCAACCAGGGGTGTTCCAGAGGAGTTGCCCACACGGACCCTGCCAGAGAAAAAGAAGGTGGGGGGAGGCCCCATGACACCACTCCCCATCCAGGGGCTGTGATTGTTCTGGACCAAGTCCTATCACATGTCTGCACCCCTCCCAGAGGTGTGGAGCACACATCAATTCCCCCCCCCCCAGTACCAGTGCAGTAGTCAATGCATTTGCATAACCCAAAGAACCCATGGCCACTTCTCCTGACACTTCTCTTGATGAGTCAGTCCATACATGAGGATGCCATGCAATCCATGATGCTATGGTTTGCCCTAGCTCCATACAACCATGGTAAGGACTCAGGTCCTGAAGGGAAATGCAGAGCAGTACAGGCAGTGGATAGGGCTCAGGGCACCACAGGACATAGCCCATACTGTGGTCATAGACCTCTCACAGCCCATTACAGCCAAAAAGCCCAGAAAGGGGATGGGGCTATGTGGGGATGGGAATGCGGGGGCATAAGGGGATGGTGAATCACCCACTTTCCTCCCATCCCCACCCTCCCCTACTGAAGCCTGGAGCCCAGCCAAAGCACCAATCCCACCCCCTCCAAGCTTTTCAGTGTTTAAGAGGGCAAGTCCCATTTAATGAGATTAAAAATTTGCCTAATTGACACATCCCTGCCATTTCTATCAGGACCATGCTGCACTCCATGAGAGATTTAAGCCTAAGCACAGATACCTCAGGTGCTTGAGCATAAACAGCTGCCCCTAGCCCCAAGACACTAACAGAAAGTTATTAATAACATTTATTGAGCTCAGCAAGGAAAAGGATAAACCACAGTTTTTGCAAAGAGTGCCCCCAGGTCAGGGACAGGCAATACCATGCAACTGTGTTTGGCAACCATAGCTGAAATTAGAAAAAAAATTCTCCCTTATCATAAAGACCTCAGACTTCCCTCCCTCCCAGTCCAGGAAAGGGACACATGTGGTGCAAGGATTCCTGCTCTTCCTGCCAAGGTGACTCTCGGTTCTCTACCTGGACATGTGGCCAACAGCACTTTTTCCATTCCCCTCTGACCAATCCATGGTTGAGGTGTAACGGGCACCAGTTGATTCCAATTCTCATGGTGTAGACATTCACTATACCAACTCCTCAGGGTAACCCCTTCCACAGTTGCAGGTCCATCCTGGTCCCAGACCTGCCCCCCCAGCCACTCCCCGACCCCCAATCTGTGAAAGCTAAAGAACCCCTCCCCCTTGTCCATAGACTCCAAATCTGTGCCAGCTTACAACAGCCAGCATGGTGAGTCCAGGATGGGCAGCTGAACCTCTGCTGAGAGAATGAAAGATGAGTCATTGGCAAAATGAAGAAGAGATGATACAAGCTCTGGTTACAGCCTCTGACCTCAGGCCATACACCTAAGATTCCTGTCACCAAGGGCTGTGAAACTGGAAAGGGGAATTAATCAGACCCTGAATGGAAGAAATGGACAGGCTGGGTGGGTGCTTACATCCAGGCTGCTGAGTCACATGACTGGGAGCCCCAGGTGGTCACACACTGTTTGGAGATGACACCCCATAGTGTAGCAGAGCTGAGAGAGTTGCAGTGCTGGGATAGGTACCATAGGCATAGGCCCCACAAGTGGGTCCAGGCCAGTCCTGAAGGGGGGAAGGAGTATTCAGAACAAGCAGTAGAATAGGCCTGTGCGAAGTGGCAATTTTTTGCTTCAGATTTGGATTTGGCCAATTTGGAGGGACAGTGATTCAATTCAGTGGGAAGGAACTAAGACTGCCTCTGAAAATCTCACACTTTGGCACCTATATTCAATAAAGCACCTTATATATGCAATAGGAGCAGCCCAAAAAAACAATCTTATTCCAACCTGCTAATCTATTAAAAATGGAAAAAGTGTATATATCCTCCTCCTCCTCCACGCTACTTAACATTACAGCTAAGATAATGATGACATGTCACAAAAGTAAAAACAGTTTTTCAGAAACATGAGCAGGATGAAATAGGATCACACTTAGGTGCCTGTGTCTGCTTGGGTGCATCTACGTGTGCAAATGCTCTAGGGTGGGTTTGCTGTAGAGTAATTTACTCTAGAATAAACCCACCCTGGGCAGTCATCTATCCATTCAGGGACACAGGAACAGATTTGCTGCTCATGGCAGCAGTTTGATCCCACCCCTGCTGGCCCTGCACTGGCCCCCAGCAGCAGTCAGGGAGAGTTCTAGACTCCCCATAGGTGCTAGACCAGGGGCTGGCAGAGAGCACAGGGCCAG
Organism: Crocodylus siamensis; assembly: GCF_052110815.1. Classification (NCBI taxonomy): domain Eukaryota; kingdom Metazoa; phylum Chordata; order Crocodylia; family Crocodylidae; genus Crocodylus; species Crocodylus siamensis. The sequence continues at coordinate 311,321,803 of NC_143395.1, forward strand.
AAGACAGCTGTCTCCCAGTGGGAGCTGGGACATTGCTCCCTGCCCTCAGGAACTGTCTGATGCTGATCTGTGCTCCACCATTGGAGCCTCTGTTCTGGCAGCAGGGAGCTCCCAGGCCTGATCCATGATTGTGGGGCCAGGGCTGGGAAATCCTTATCTCCCAGCCCAATCTCCATGGCCACAGGGCCCAGGCCAGGAGATTCTTGTAAGATTCATGAAGTGGCAGCTGGGACCTCTCTGCTGCCAAAGCAAGGAGATATTGTCCCCGCCTGGGCTCTGGCACCGGAGCCCACCCTGGCAGCAAGAAGCTCCCAGGGGCAGGGAGCAATCTCTTGCCCCCTGCTGCCTGGCTGACCAGGAGCACATTTGCTCCTGGTCAGCCATCTACATGTGCCGTACTGTGCAGTAAGTAATTGGGAGTAAATTTACTACTTACATTTACAGATAGCAAATTTACTCACAGTTACAGTAAATTACTATGCAGTGTAGATGGTGATGCTTATTGCACAGAGGTAGCTCTAATCTCAAGTAAAGTGCCTTGTGTAAATGCATGCCTTAAGTACCTAATAGGTGGAATAAGATCTGGCCTCTAATGTGCAATTATATCCTAAATTTGAAAGACATAAATAAGATCTACTTCATAGGAGAAAGAACATAAAATGAGCTCTTGATTCAAACACGCCTTATATTTCTTGGCATTACATAGTTTCATAGTTGGTAGGGTCACAAGGGACCTCAGTAGATCATCAAGTCTGACCCCCTGCCATGGGCGGGAAAAAATGCTGGTGTCAAACGACCCCAGCTAGGTGATTATCCAGCCCCCTTTTGCAGACCCTCAGGGTACGAGCAAGCACCACTTCCCTTGGAAGTTCGTTCCAGATCCTAGCCACCCTGACTGTAAAGTAGTGCCTCCTGATATCTAGCCTCAATCTACTCTCATTCAGCTTATGGCCATTATTCTTTGTTACTCCCGGTAGTGCTTGGGGGACCAGGGACTCTCCCATAGCTTGATGGTCCCCCTTGGCCAGTTTGTAGATAGCCACCAGATCCCCCCTCAGCCTTCTCTTGCGGAGGCTGAATAGGTTCAGGTCCCATAGCCTCCACTCATAGTCCGTGCCTTGCTGCCCCTTGATCATGTGAGGGGCCCTTCTCTGAACCCTCTTGATGCTGGCCACATCCTTCCTGAAGTGCAGCGCCCAGAACTGGACGCAGTACTCCAGCTGCGGCCTGACCAGTGTCACATAGAGGGGGAGTATCACCTCCTTGGACCTGCTCGTGATGCATCTGTGGATGCATGACAAGGTGCAGTTAGCCTTCCTGACTGTGTCCCCACATTGGCGGCCTATGGTCATTTTGGAAGCAATAACAACTCCAAGATCCTTTTCTGCCTCTGCACTGACAAGAAGGGAGTTCCCTAGCCTGTAGGTATGCTGCTGGTTCTTCCTCCCTAGGTGCATCACCTTGCACTTGTCGCCATTGAAACTCATCCTGTTCTCATTCGCCCACCCCTGTAACCTGTCCAGATCTAGCTGTAGCCTTTCCCTCTCCTCCAGTGTGCCCTCTTCTCCCCACATCTTAATGTCATCCACGAATTTGAACAAGGTGCTTTTCACCCCCTCGTCCAAGACACTGAGAAAGTTCTTGAACAGTGTGGGCCTGAGGACCGAGCCCTGGGGGACCCCACTGCCCACAGCCCTCCAGGTTGAAAAAGACCCGTCCACCACCACTCTCTGGGTGTGGCCCTCCAGCCAATTTGCGACCCATCTGTCTGTGTAGGCATTAACGCCACAGTCGCCTAATTTCTTAATGAGAATGGGGTGAGAGACAGTGTTGAAGGCCTTCCTACATCAGGGGACTAAACTATAAACTTCTTTGTTGATGATACCAATCCCCCACTTCAACCGTTCCTTAAAGTCTCTCACTAAATGGCGCACTGGAAAACTCCAAACCAACCTGTATTTCAAGACTAGCATACCACAGTCTCAAACCTCAATATAATTGAACAAATAATATATATGAATGAAGCAGCATGAGAAAGTATAGGAAAATATAGGCTTTGGGGGCTGTCACAATGTCCCAGCTGTAACTCCCAAAGACTGCACATTCACTGCTCTGTAGCTCAGAGCTTCCAATCCCCACCCCCATGCAGCCATGCACCAGCTAGTGTGTAGAGGAACTTATCCATGACTCACCTCTCCCAGCAGTTAGGAATGGAGTAGTCTGAATGGAGTAATCCAGAATATGGAAGAAGCAACTTTGCCTGATCCTTTTGCAGAGCCTTGTTACATCTTCACACATACATACTAAGTACCAATATAAAACCCAGGAATTATCAGGTTTTTAATAAATGCTTTTCCCCATGGATTCTCTCTATTTCCTGGCTAAATACAGTTAGGAAAATTAATTTTATAAACATATACATACGTACATATTGTTATATACGTGTGTATGTATATGTATACGTATATGTATAGATATATGTATATATGTATGAATACACAAAATACTTATTGCTATAACAGATACAATTCATTTTGATGGCAGCACATAAATCATTAAATCCTCACTACATTTGTGACCTGTATTTGTCTGGTATAATACATAAAAATGAAAGAAAAATTTGCATTTCCTAACAAAGGCTCAACTATTAACTAAAACTAAATAACACTGACAGAGGGAACCTACATCTCCAATATAAGTATGCATTTTTACACAACAGGTGTACCAAACATAATTTGTAAAGTTGAAGTATTTACATGGAACATGCATTAAAAATATTAAGGGCCAGATCCTATTCCACCTTTTGAGAGCTTAAGTGGTTTTAGGTACCTAAGTGCAATCCTATACCACTCTGCTGAAATCCAAGAAAATCCATTAATGCACCTATTTTTATAGCACACTAAGATTGAGTTCGTAAATGTCATGAAGAGGAGGACAATACACCCACCTTTTCCATTAACTGTTTTGGGGACTCAGGCAGGGTGGCATAGAATTGCACTTATGCACGTAAGTCCACTTACGTGCCTAACAGGTGGAATAGAATCTGGTCCTAAGTTTTTATAGCAATCAGAATCAAAGATTAGTCACTGGAGGAAAAAACCTTTTTGAAACAAACAGGCAGTTGAGTGAATGATTCTGCTGAAATAGCTATATATATATCCATGTGACTGACCCAGAAACATCTCTGATGTTGCCAGAACAGCTGTCTTTGAACTGAGCCAAACAACCACTTTCCTGCCAAAAGAAAGAAAAAAAGAAAGAAAGAATCTCTGTATCTTGGCATCTAGCGACTGCAATTAGTCCATCACAATTCCAGATCTGTTGTTTCAATTTTAAAGATATTCTTCTCTCCTGAACTAATTTTTAATTTCTACCTTGTCACCCCTATATTGTATCTTGAATGTTAATTATTGCCCAGGTTCCTCATTAGATCTTCTTCCATCTGTGGCTTCTGTTTTTCCCCATCCCCATTTCCCCACTGGATATTTGCTGTCAAAATAAAACCTCCCCTCTTGAAAAAGAATCCTTACTTGTCAGTGTTTTCCTGCAACCTCCTTTTCCTCAGCAAGTTGCCTTCACACCCCATCTATCTGCCTAACTTTTCTTGATACTGTCAGGCCTTGGCTCAAATAGACTATTACTATTTACTTCAAGAGTTGAAATATTCCTTTGTCAATTTTTTCTTTGCTCTAAATTCCAAATGAAAACTTCCCTCATGTTTCAAAGTCTTGGAGATATCTTTCCCCAGGATGTCTTCCCTCAACCAGAAATTTTACTTGGCAGTGGGTGTGTCTACATGTGCATTTGATGTGGGACCAGTTTACAGGTGCATAAACTACATGAGTAAACACTCCCGGACAGGCATCTACATGTGCAGGGACATGTCGCTGCTCCTAACAACAAACTGCTCCCACTTCCTGGGGCCCTAAAACAGGCCTCTGCCACCACCAGGGGGAACTTTAAAAGCCAGGCCCACACCCTGTTCCCTGACCAGCTGTGTTTCTGGGCAAGAGCAGTGTGCAGCGGACAGGGGCAGCACATGGCAGCTCTCATGCCTCAGCCCCTGCCTTCCCACGCCACAGTTGCTTCAGTCCCTGCCCCTGGCAGCAACACCCAGCATCCTGGACTCCTGATGGCCAGGATGCTGGCCTGTTGTACCACCCAGTGGCTGACACATTGCCATCAAGGCCCTGCCAGCTCCCCCATGTGCAGCGACCACCTGCCTGGCTCCACCACGCTGTCCCAGGTCTGCCGCCACCATGCAGCTGCTTCCTGAACCCCATCCTGCTGGCCAGACCCTGGCAAGGATGCCAACAATGGGCTCAGGGACACTACCACTGGGGCTGCCATTGCCCTTCTAGGCCTCTGGCTCCACCACCTCTGGGCTCACTGGGCCAGCCAGGACTAGTGGCTGCATGTCACCCAGCACACCTGGGACAGTGAGCGATGGCTGGAGGCATTCAGGATAATATGAGACACCTTCCTGGACCTCCTGGAGCAGCTCCACCCACACCTGGAGTGTGGCCATAGCCACTGGATGGTACACCTGGATGGCCATAGCCTTGCTGATGCTGCCCATGCCTTCCAGCCTCTGTTATGTGGACCACCTCTTCAGCATAGGTAAAAGCGACAGCTGAGAAGGCCATTCTGGAGGAGTGTAGTGCCCTCCAGGACATGCTGATGCACACTATGCTGCATATGCATGACCCCCTGGAAGTGGTGGTTGGGTTCCTGCCCTGAGCTTCCCCCAGTGCCTCTGACTTACATCCTCATCATCTGCCCACCCCACGGCGACCACCCCTACTACAGCTGCAGACCCATGTACTGGTGGAGAACACCTTCAGCAGCCTCAAGGGATGCTGGTGCATCCTCACTGCCTGCCTCAGGTTCACCAAGGACAACATCCCCCAGGTCATAGTTACAGCCTGTGTGCTGCATAACATCTGCAAGGCCTGCAGGGAGCTCTTCTGTGAAGCCTGGGCAGAGGAGATACAACATTCAGAGAATGCCTGGCAGCAGGAGCACCAGCTGCAGTGGCACCAACAATGGCATCCCCCTCCCCTCCCGTCAAGGCCCAGTGGCATACCATGGGTCGCCAGCACCTAGGGGCCAATGCTTACATTTGCTCTCTCCTACCCCCACCGATGTGGCTGGTTGCCAACCGGCGGGTCCCCCAGCGGCCAGTTGCTGAGCTCAGAAGTGCCAGTGGGTGAAAACAGAAGTGCCCTTGAAGGGGCCCTGGAGGGCCCAGCCGGTGCTCCCCCCTCCCCCCCTCCCAGGCACCTGGAGGTATGGTCATGTAATGAGGTGATGCCCTGTAGCAGCTGCAGGGTCCAGGCAGGCTGTGGTAGAATACCATGTCTGTCTCTCCCCAAACTCTGCTATCTGAAAATTTGGTTACCATGGTCACTGCATAGGGCAGGTTCCTCTGATCCCATCTGCTTCAGGTAACCCTGAGTTATAATGTGAGCTAGATAAATTCCTGAGGGAGGAGGAAAACCTGCTCCCTCTGCCTACATGACTGGTATCACATACCTGAGTGGGGAGCTTAAGCTCCTTATTGTTCTAAGCAATGCCAAAATGACTGGGAGGGGGGCTAAAGACCTTGCAGGTCTACCTGGCAACCAGTGATGCATTTCAAATTGGATGGCTGGCAGCCAACAGATGCTGGCCTTCATTGGATCAGGTAAATGAGGTCATAAGGGCTATATAAGCGAAGGACTGCCCAGGAGGTGGGACAGTAGCCATGATGAAAACTCAGAGAGAAGCTGGACCATCTGAAACTCTCTCTATATATATTGAAACTCATGATCAATGAACTGTTTGCCTCCAGAGGGAATCTTCACCTGCCTCTGGGTGATACTCGTAAGTAAGCTACCTGGGATCTAACAATATATAGCTTACAGTAACTCAGATGCATGATCAAAGGCTACCATGGCACTGTTTGCTCTAAGATATATCTCTGATATTGCTCTACCCTGTACCCTATTCCAAACCTACTCCTTGTAACCAATAAAATTTTCTCCTTTGTACCTAGCATGGGAGATTTATTGGGAGAGGGCCTAGATTATGTTTTGGTGTCCCCTTGGTTTGGCTGACTAAGGGAGATCACTATTTGTACTTCAGGCTAAGGGAAGAACCCCAAGGTCTTGTAGTGGGTTAAGTATCCTCAAGGGCTAATAGGTCTGTATTTCCCAGAGGGCACAGGTCCGGGATCACTCTAGACTCTGGGTGGTTGCTTTGTTACACCCAGGCTAGCGGGTGTGCTCCAGGAAGAGGGTCAGCCAAACATGAGGTGCCCCCAGGGAGACACCTGGAGCCTGGAAGGTAGAGGGGCATAGTGGGGTGGGTGGCTTGACACAGGAGCACCCGTGACTGGCCCACCACACAGGCTGCTGGGGGTTGGCTGCAGGCAGCTGGCACTGGCCCCGGTGGGCAGGAGCTGGATGAAGCTGGGTCTGGGTGCTGGCAGCCTGCAGGGCTGGATGGTGAAGGCCTGGCAGTCACGTGGCACTGCAGTGCCAGGCAGTGGTACCATGGTACAGGCAAGCTGGCACAAGGAGACCGTGATCTGTGCAGGTGCAGCAGAGGCCAAGAGTCCCCCCAGGCTCTCTGATGTTTTGCCCCAGGGCTCAAACTGCCTGCAGGCTTTTAAAGGGCCTGGGGCTGGGGCTGCCATAGAAATGGCCATAGACATGACCACAAAGGCTTCCCAGCCCTGGGACAAGAGAGGCTTTCAGCCCTGGGGCCCTGAGACTGAGCTCCCTAGTAGCAGGCTTGACCAGGAGCAAATATGCTTCTGGTTGGCATCTACACATGCATTACTGTGCCATGAGTACATCTGCTACTTGCATTTGCTGGTAGCAAATATATTAATGAGTAGTTATTTATACCTTGGCCCTACTACCCCTGAAATCACTCCTTTTGTTTTAATTACCTTCCAGATTACCTCTAGATGACCAGATCCAGAGAGGGCACAATGACATGGGCATATCCCCACCCCCTTTCAGGAAGTTAAAGGCTGCTATCAAATCCCTCCTCAGTCTTCTCATCTGCAGACTAAATAACCCCGGTTCCTTCAGCCTCTAAAGGGATCTTGTTTTTTTCTGATTAAAAAAAATCCCCAACTTTTGGTTAAAAAAAGTAACCCCAAATCCACATTTTTCTGTGATTTAAATGAAACATGACTCTATATATATGTGTGTGTGTCACATATATATGACAGCTGTGTCATTTTAAGCATAGAAAAATGTGGATTTGGGGTTACTTTTTTAACTGAAAATTGGGAAAAAATTTTTAATCAGAGAAACCAGGATCCCTGCTCATAAGTCATGTGCCCCAGCTCCCTCACCATTATTGTCACCCACTGCTGGACTCTCTCCAATTTGTCCACATCCTTTCTGTTATGGAGGTACCCAAAACTAGTAACAATACTCCAGATGTGGCCTCATCAGTGCAGAATAGAAGGGAAGAATTACTTCCCTCAACTGCTGACAACACTCCTACTAATACAGTCCAGTATGCCATTAGCCTTCTTGGTAACAAGGGCACACTGTTGGGTCATATTAGGTTATTGTCCATTGTAAGTCCCTGGTCCTTTTCTGCAGAGCTGCTGCTTAGCCAGTTGGTCCCAAGCCTATAGGGGTGCATAAGGTTGTTCCTTTCTATGTGTAAGACTTTGCACTTGTCCTTGTTGAAGCTCATGATCAGAGATCCTGGTTTTCTCTGACAAATAAATACCACTATATATTTATCTATATATTAGTGGTGTTTCGTTTTGATCTTGGAAAAATGTGGATTTTGGGTTACTTTTTTTAATCCAAAAATTGGGGATTTTTTTTTTTTATCAGAGACAACTAGGATCTCTGCTCATGAGATTTCTTGTGGCCCAATCCTCCAATTTGTCTCAGACACTCTAAATCCAAGCCCTACACTCCAGCATATCTATTATATCCCTCAACTTGGTGTCATCTGCTTAGGGTGCAATCCATCCCATCTTTCAGATTGTTAATGAAGATATTAAACAAAACTGGCCCCAGGACTGACCACTTGATACCAGCTGCCAACTAGATCTTGAGCCATTGATTGCTACCCATAGACCCCAACAATCCAGCCAGCTTTCTATCCACTTTATAGTCCATTCATTCAATACATACTTCCTCAGCTTGCTTGCAAGAATGCTGTGGGAGACCATATAAAACCTTGCTAAAATCAAGGTATATCACATCCACTGCTTTCCCCACTTCCACAGAGCCAGTCATCTCATCATAGAAAATAATCAGGTTGATCATAGATTTCATAGACATTAGGGCTGGAAGGGACCTCAGGAGATCATCGAGTCCAGCCCCCTGCCCAAAGGGCAGGAAGTCAGCTGGGGTCATAAGATCCCAGCAAGATAAGCATCCAATTTGCTCTTGAAGGTGTTCAATGTAGGTGCTTGAACCACCTCCGCTGGCAGACTGTTCCAGACCTTGGGGGCTTGGACAGTAAAGAAATTCTTCCTTATGTCCAGCCTGAGATGGTCTTGCAGGAGTTTGTGACCGTTCGACCTCGTCATCCCTTGGGGCGCTCTGGTGAACAGACGTTCCCCCAGATCCTGGTGGTCACCCCTGATAAACTTATAGGTGGCCATCAGATCAGGTATGACTTGCCCTTGGTGAATCCATGCTGACCGTTCCTAATCACTTTCTTCTCCTTCAAGTGCTTAGAAAGGGATTCTTTGAGGACGTGATCCATGATTTTTCCAGGGAGCGAGGTGAGACTGACTGGTCTGTAATTCCCTGGATCCTTTTTCTTCCCTTTCTTAAAGATGAGTACTATATTTGCCTTTTTTCAATTGTCCAGAGCCTCCCCCAGGTGCCACACGTTTTCAAAGATGATGGCCAGTGGCTGTGCAATCCCATCAGCCAACTCCCTCAGCACCATCAGATGTATCCCATCCAGCCCCATGTACTTGTACACATCCTGCTTTTCTAAGTAGTCCCTAACCTGTTATTTCAGCACTATGGGCTGCTCACTTCCTCCCAAAACTGTGCTTCCTGGTGCAGTAGTTTGGGAGCTGACCTTGCCTGTGAAGACCAAAGTTAAAAAGGCATTGAGTTTTTCAGCCTTTTCCTCTTCACCTGTCACTGAGTTGCCTCCCCCATTCAGTAAGGGACCTGCACTTTCCCTGAATTTCCTCTTGCTGCTAACATACTTGTAGAAACCCTTCTTGTTAACCTTCATATCCCTTGCTAACTGCAACTCCAGTTATGCTTTGGCCTTCCTGATTTCATCCCTGCATAAGCAAATAACATTCTTATACTCCTCCCTAGTTGTTTGTCCAACCTTCCACTCCTTGGAAGTTTCCTTTCTGTGTTTAAGCTCACTAAAAAGTTCTCTGCTAAGCCAAGCCTGTCACCTGCCATATTTGCTAATCGTCCTGCAAATTGGGATGGTTTGTTCTGTGCCCTCAGTAAAGTTTCTTCAAAATATAACCAGCTTTCCTGGACTCCTTTCTTCCTCAGATTGGCCTCCCAGGAGATCCTGCCCATCAGTTCCCTGAGGGAGTCAAAGTCTGCTTTTCTGGAGTCCAGGACCTATACTCTGCTCCTCTCCTTCCTTCCATGCCTCAGGATCCTGAACTCAATCATCTCATGGTCATTGCTGCCAAGTTGTCATCCCCTTTTACATCCCCTGCCAAGTCTTCTCTGTTTGTGAGCAAGAGGTTAAGAAAAGCACAGGCCCTAGTTGGCCTCTCCAACACTTGCACCAGGAAGTTGTCTCCAACTCTCTCCAAAAACTTCTTAAATTGCTTGTGCACTGCTGCCTTGTCCTCTCAGCAGATGTCTGGGTGATGGAAGTCCCCCATGAGAACCAGGGCACATGATCTGGAAACCTCCAGTAGTTGTTCAAAGACAGCCTCATCTACCTTATCCTCCTGGCCTGGTGGTCTAGCAGATATCCTCCACAACATCACCCTTGCTGCTTTCCCCTCTCCCCTCAACCCAGAGACTTTGAACATGTCTATATCCAGGTTCATACAGCAGCTCTGAGCAATCATATGGCTCTTTTACATAAAGTGCAACTCCTCCTCCTCTTCTCCCCTGCCTGTCCTTTCTGAACAGTTTATACCCATCCATGACAGTGCTCCAGTCATGAGAGCTATCCCACCAAGTCTCTGTTATTCCAATAATGTCATAGTTCCTTGACTGCATGAGGACTTTCAATTCTTCCTGCTCATTTCCCAGGCTCTGTGTGTTTGTGTACAGGCACCTGAGGTAACTAGGTGATTGCCCTGATTTCTCAGGAAGAATATATAAGGAAGCCTCCTGTGGTGCCCCTTCCTTCCTGTGATTCCTCCAGGTCTCCTGCTTCCCCACTTACCTCAGGGCTTTGGTCTCCATCCCCCAGTGAACTTAGTTAAAGTTTGACCATGTACATCTCCTTCTCAACTGACAAAATCCATTCTTGTTTCTTTATGTTTGTTAATGATGAGCAGGCATCCTGGTTTTCTCTGATAAAAAAAAAATCCCCAATTTAAAAAAAAAAGGAAAATCCCCAATTTTTTACAAAAGTAACCCTAAATCCACATTTTTCCATGATCAGAATGAAACACCACTACATATATATATTAATAGTGTTTCATTTTGATCATGGAAAAATGTGGATTTTGGGTTACATTTTTAAATCTGAAAACGGGATTCTTTTTTAATCGGAGAAAACCAGGATCCCTGACAATAAGAAACTGAGCTCACACTGATATTTATGAAAATGTTATCAGCATGTTTATTGCCTTGCTCCTGATCACTGGGGGTTTTTTGTCTTAAAACAAAGACACTACTCCCTCCACTCAACAGACACCCCCACCCCTTCCCTCATCCTACCCAGCCAAAATGCCTGCACAGGAATGCATCAGCTGCACCACATGTTTTTGCCATAATTATTCTGTGCAGTGACATACTACAGCAGGTTATGAATGTTGTGCATTAAAATTTGCAAACATAACAATGAATTAAAAAAAAAAGAAAAGAAAGTATAATTTTCAACTTCAAACTCCACATAATTGCACATAGTCTGCCTCCTTAACAACACAAGCAGTGCCACTGACTCCTCACAGCGCTTCAGCAAGACCAATTGTTACTTCTCAATGATAGGTGAACACATCTGTCCCCATGCTTATTAGCACTTTCACAGTGCTGTTTGGACCAAGTTAAACTGTTTCCAGTTTTGGGGACAGCTGCTCTGGAGTAACTTGCACCTAAAGATATCAACATTTACTACCGTAAGCTTAGTTATGGCCTTTATGTTATGCAATGACTCCTTAAAGCCCAGAAGATTCCTGGGATTTGGAGATGTTTTCTAATCCACCCTCTGCCTTCTGCCTGCCTTCAGCTATGACTAACATGCCTAACAACCTCTTTCACAGTCTTTCTGGCTTATTACTAAGAGGTGGCAGCTTAATGGAAGAAAGCTTCTATTTAAGCTGCCAGAGACTCATTACCACCTTGCTAGGATGTTAATCAGTAAGTGATAGTTAATGACAGGTGGTTTCATTCCAGGATACGTAGATGTGACTTACTATTATATTAGCCTTAAAATTAAGGCCTGAATGTTCCTCTAGGAAGGATTTGTGCATTAACTACACCAAAATAAGAATGCTTGTATTTGGAAGAGACATATAAAGGTATCACCTGCATTTGGCTTTCTTGCAAGTGCATAATGAAGAGCAGTGCCAGAGAGGCCTGTAACAATGAGGCTTGGTCCACATCTGTGAGGCAGAACAACAGATGTCACTTGGAGGTGGTAAAAGCCAAACTGGCTAGGACTTATGGTAAGGGCAGGGTGGGTGAGTGCAGAAGCATGGGATGAGAAAAGTTAAAAACAGGTGGCATAGAAGCTGAGCTTGAAATGCAAGAGAGGGAGTAACTATTGGAAGTTGATGAGGGACATGTGCACAATACTGGGTGAGGAAACTGGATTGTGCTACCACATCAGAATCAGGTTATAGACTCAGTTTCTTGTTCCCTCTCTGTCCCTCCTCCTCGCTCATGCTCTCTCCCTTTCTCTCGGCCAACTAAATATATAATTGACCATACAGAGTGGAAGAGCTTCAACAGGAAAGATTAAGAGATACGTCCCTCCAAAACTGTAAAGTCTGATGGTTACAGCAGAGAGGGCTGAGTTCAAAATCTTTTTGCAGCAGAGATTTCAACTGGGTCAGTGACATGCCAACTGAGCTTTTAGAAACAATGGCACCATCACCTCCTTGTTCTCCTCAAGGTTGAGCAAGACTCCCCTGAGTTACCTGGCTAGCTGTGGGAGAAAAGGAGGTTTGTGGCTGTAAATGTCAAATGAAGGGGATCATGTATTCTCCAGCTCAGATGTTAGTGCCTAAATCCCTGAGAAAGTACATCTTGTGCCTACTCCTCTCCTCAGAACTTCTTCCTAGCAAGCTTAAGCAGCTGTTCTCTCACCTGGTTTTTGTGGATCCCATTCCTAGGCACGGAAATTCTTCTCATGCATTATATATATACCAAGGGCAAGAGCCTACATCGCGTATTAGGTGCCAAAATGGACATAGGCACCAAGGAGACATTCTATTTTGCCCTAAGTTCCTGAAAAAACTTGAATACAAACTTTTCTCCTTGCTGAATTTTTGTGACTTAATCTTAAAAATGGCAACATTTTACAAAAGTAGATACATTAATGGATTTTCAAGGACTCATACACAATGGAAAAGGATTGCACCTAGGCACTTAAGGCTAGTTAGGTCCTTGTTATCCAAGACACTTAGCACATGTGTTATCTGAGATCAAAGTAAGCATTACCATGTCTTATTAAAAGTTAGAACAAGTTCTGAAAAGTTGCATGGTAATTCTTACTACAATGTCAGACCACTCTGGGCAGGACTGGATCTGGCTGTGCTCCTTTCCTGCAGATACTAAGCTCAGCACCAGACTTCCTGCCTACTGCATGCCCAGCACTCCCCGGCCTGGCCCTGGTAGTCTGGAGCAAGCCACATCTCTGCTTGTTGGCAGGTGGAGAGAGGCATGCTCCTGCCACTAGATCCACTGAGTGAGCCAGATCTCTGCCTAGCAGTCTTGAATGGGGTCAGTGCAGTTTGCAGCCAGCTGATTGTGGGGCCCAGTCCTCAAACCACACTGGAGTCTTAAACTTGTATTGTCTCTGTGAAGCAGTCCAACAATAGATGAACACATTACTCAATACAGTCTGGAGATACTTTTTTCTCCAGATACAATCTGGAGAAAAAGTTGTAACTTTGCTGCAATATGATTCAGGGGTGTGTTTGGTAGCTATGTTGGTCAGAGAAAAAAATAAATTCAAAACTCTAGAACTGTTGTTTCAGAGATGATACCTTTTATTAGACTGACTAAGAAATCACACAAAAAAATCTTTTGCTGCAAGCTTTCAGGCACACACACACCCTTCCTGAGGTTCAGGGGAAATTAAAGATGATAAAAAGTCCCATAGGTCATGGACCCAGAGGAACAGACTTCCATGTTCAGCTTCCTCTGTGCAAAAAATGAAGTTTTATTTTCTACTTATGGGGACTTTTAACTATCTTTAATTTTATCTGAGTCTGAGGAAGAGCATGTGTGCCCCAAAGCTTGCAGAAAAAGACAATTTTTTGTGATTTCTTAGTTGGTCTAATAAAAGGTATCATCTCTAAACCAAGAGTTCTGGAGTTTTTCATTTTTTCTACAGTACGATAGCACTTAGAAAATGTTTTCCAGCTGGAACGTGCAAATGCTCACATTTTAAGTATAATTAACACAAGTGTCCTATGGGACGAGGTCCTCTGGTACCTAGCAGATGGAATAAGATCTAGCCCTGAGTACCTGAGTTTGACTATAGACTCCACTAGGTGGCAGGGCACCTAAGAACTAAACATTGCAAAGCTTTGTAAGTGCCTTTTGTGAATTCAGCCTTTTTGTACTACTGATCTAAGGATTTCTAAATTGCTTTTTTAAAGTCACTTCATGAGTCAATTACATTTTATTTCAGTCTTCTGTGTATCCGGTTGGTTTACTTCGGATACAACCACCAAACATGACTCACTCCAGGATGATTATGTTTCAGCTTCAGCCAGGTGCAACTTGGAATTGGCAATGCACACGATGCTGGTGTCTGTGCTAATTCTACACTTGGTGACCTTCACAATGTGGGTGTTTCGAATGATTCTGCTGGCAGTAATACAAAATCTGTTATACAACCATCTGTTCTTTGTAGAGATGCGTTTTCAACAGGTATCTGGGATGTTTTGAACATGTCATGTAAATCTGGATGGATCTCTGAAACTTCTGGCAAGAAAATGTATAAAATATATGACAGCAATTACATGTAACAGGAGCCACTGAAATCTGTGGCTAGTGCCCCCATAAATGTGAAAAAGGTATAGTACCCTGTTAGGGTACTATATTTTAGGTAAACATGGCAAATACGAATCTAGTCTCTTGGTACAATTTCTATTCCGCACATCTTGCAAATTATCTGTTAATTTGAACATTAAGGGGACTCCTGGGTCATGTTTTGCAACTCCACTGAGCAGTATCTGTCCAAAAACCGACATGACAATGTAACCTCTCTTTTTTGTCACCTATATGAAATTAGATTAGTTTCCTACCTTAGCTTCTTGCAGTCATTAATATTTTTTTGTATATTCTTCTATGCTTTCTGGAGAGAACCAGTATAAAATGTCTATCTACCACACAAGTGTGCTATAAGGATGGAGTTACTGAAGAGAATAACATTTTGCTTAAAGGAAAAAAACACTATTCTAGAACTACTAAAACCAAAAAAGAAATGTGAACTAAAATATGTAATGCTCATCTCGAGACTGAAAAATGATACTTTGTTTTGGCTTAGATGACTGCATATATGACAGGTATACATGATAGCTAACTATGATGCATGTAATCACTCCTAAAAAATAGACATGGAATTAATGCAGGGTCACAAAATTATAGAGCAAGCATGACAATGGTTTTGAAGAGTGTAGTGGGATTTTAAGTGGTGCACGAAATAAATTTTATCTACTGTGATCATTGATGCAATTGTCCTAAGCTCCAATGTCCGACATCTAGTTTTGTTTTTTACTCTTAAGATCTTTGTTTTTTCAGAAAATAATCAAGTAGCAGGAGACAGGTTTCAGAGCAGTTCACACTAACATCTCCCATGGACTTGCTTGAGTTTAGACATATCTATTGGACACATTTTTTGTTTTAACACCCACATTCTATATACCAAGGCTTCCTTTTATACAGTAGTACAGTGTTGTTCACAGTGATATTTTGAAGATCATTCTCTAGTTAATTCACTTAAGTTTACACGGTAATTCAGCATTCACACACACATTTGTGTCACACCATTACACTACTATAAACTTTAGTTATAAACCTCTGTCCTGAATTAATTTAAAGTTATTGAAAATATTTAATGAGGAATATGGTGGTGACTTCCTTGCAGTATCAGTCCATTATCGCTGGGACAATACAACCTCTTTGTCCTTCGACTTCATCAACTCAAATTAACTTCCAGCTCTATAGCCCCCTTAGTATCAATGTTCTCCCTAGCTTTACAGTATCACTTGCTCTTTTCTACATTAGTTTCTTCTGGTTTTATACATTATTTTAGCTTTGTAAATCTGTTGAATCACATAATGTATTGTGTGCAGGAAAGAGGCTATGCAAAAGAAGGGCCTAAGTCGCTGGGGTAGCTCCCTTAAGTCAAAAGGAGCTGAAGGTAGTCAGAGGCAACGATTCACAGGATAAGACCTTACATTAGTATTGTACCATACTGATATTACATTAAACTGATGAGTGTAAGATTTATACAGAGATTTAAACCAGGATGTCTTATAAATAGACACATTTATTCTTTTAATAACACCTTTGAGGTTCCAGAAAGTGATTATTTAAGTTAAAAGTCAGAAAAACTGTAAACAGACAATCTCCTCCAGCAAATTAATGGGTCTACAGTTTCAGGTAGATTTTTATACCTTTACCTAATTTGTAAGCCAAGGATCTTGTTGTAATATACATATTTGTACAGTCAGCTTTAATCACACCTCCCTCAGACATACAATCAGACATGAACTGATACAGAAGAAACTGTTCTCATCTAAAACATGTTTAAATTAGAAACAGATTACCTGGTTTTGAGAAGCAACTTAAAAATTTACTGCAAAATCTGAGCCAAACATTTTTGATGTTCATATGATTTTTCCCCCTATTTTTCATTTTCTTGCCTGTCTATTTTCAGGTTCCACCCAGAATCTGAATCTAAAGGATGCTTTTGTGGTAACTATAGATAGAGCTGGCTAAGAATATTTTTGGCAGACCGTGAATTCACAAAAAAAAAAAATATACTCCCTTAATTAATGTCAAATAGGCAAATAGCTTCATATCAGGTGAAAAAACTGGAAAGTGAAGAATGGATGAAAAAGCTGGAAATGAAATATTTGTTTTCTGATGAAATTAAAATGCTTTATTTCACAGAAGCAAAATATTTTGATGAGGGAGTGAAATGTACTCTGTCCAAGTTTGCAGATGACACTAAGCTATGGGGCGAAGTGGACACACCGGAGGGCAGGGAACAGCTGCAAGCAGACCTGGACAGGTTAGACAAGTGGGCAGAAAACAACAGAATGCAGTTCAACAAAGAGAAATGCAAAGTGCTGCATCTAGGGAGGAAAAATGTCCAGCACACCTACAGCCTAGGAAATGACCTGCTGGGTGGCACGGAGGTGGAGAGGGATCTTGGAGTCCTAGTAGACTCCAAGATGAACATGAGTCGGCAGTGTGACGAAACCATCAGAAAAGCCAATGGCACTTTATCGTGCATCAGCAGATGCATGACAAATAGGTCCAAGGAGGTGATACTTCCCCTCTATCGGGCGCTGGTCAGACCGCAGCTGGAGTACTGCGTGCAATTCTGGGTGCCACACTTCACGAAGGATGCAGATAATCTGGAGAGGGTCCAGAGAAGGGCCACTCGCATGGTTAAGGGCCTGCAGGCCAAGCCCTACGAGGAGAGACTAGAGAAACTGGACCTTTTCAGCCTCCGCAAGAGAAGGTTGAGAGGCGACCTGATGGCTGCCTATAGGTTCATCAGGGGGGCACAGAAGGGAATTGGTGAGTATTTATTCACCAAAGCCCCCCCGGGGGTTACAAGAAATAATGGCCACAAGCTAGAAGAGAGCAGATTTAGATTGGATATTAGGAGGAACTTCTTCACAGTTCGAGTGGCCAAGGTCTGGAACGGGCTCCCAAGGGAGGTGGTGCTCTCCCCTACCCTGGGGGTCTTCAAGCGAAGGCTAGATGTGTATCTAGCTGGGGTAATGTAGGCCCAGCACTCTTTCCTGCTTATGCAGGGGGTCGGACTCGATGATCTATTGAGTTTCCTTCCGACCCTAGTATCTATGAATCTATGAATCTATGAATTTCATTTTGGGTCAATGTACAATTATTGCTTTTCATTTTGCCAACCCCCCCTCCAAAAAACATTCCCCTTTCAGGCTGGCATAAATCATTGTCAACATCACTATAATTGTGGTGTGTTTTATTGTTAGGTTTAACCAACAAACTTGCAGGTCAATTATTTATACTTTAGCAGGGTCATGAGCAGGGATCCTGATTTTTCTCTGATAAAAAAACCAAAATCCCTAATTTCATATATAAAAAAGTAGCCAAAGGCCTCATTTTTCTATCATTAAAATGAACCACCATTATATATATAAAAATATCTGAAAATTGGGGTTTTTTTATCAGAGAAAACCCAGGATCCCTGGTTATCAGCAGGGTCCTGGTTTTCTCTGATTAAAAAAATCTCCAATTTTTTATTTTAAAAAAGTAACCCAAAAATCCACATTTTTCCATTATTAAAATGAAGCACCACTAATACATACATACATACATACAGACACACACACACACACACACACACACACACTAGCTCAGGGGTGGCTAACCCATGGCTTCAGAGCCACATGTGGCTCTTCAGAAGTTAATGTGCATCTCCTTGAATCTTTGCACAAGAACATGGTAACCAGCTTCCATAGCCATTATGTCATGTCACATGATGAGACTGCTCACAGTGAGCACATTACTCAGTTTGGACTCCAAAGTTTGGACTCCAGAGCCACGGATTAGCCGCCCTTGTACTAGCTAATTGCCCATCAAGAATGATGGATTTCAGGGTGTGTTTATGTTAGAAATATTATTAAAAATGTATAGTGAATAGAGTGTTGTTAGAACTGCACAGTTTGTATCTTGTACCTGATAAGAAGAAACACCACCAAGGACATCTCGCTAATTTACTATCTCTTTGTAACACTAAATCACACATACCTTCAAACTCCTCTGCCTCTACTCTTGTAAACTACAAAGGCTGTGATTTAATTGGCTGTGTCCTTGGGAAAGAGAGGGGTTTGAACTTTTGGTAACCTGGAGAGCTTTCTAAGCATGCGTAATTAGCTAATGCATATATGCCTATCCGCCCCACATACTTAAGTAGTTAATTATAATGCACATGCGACGGATGACGTGACGTCATTTCATGTATGTTTGTATGAACCGGAAATGAGTTGTAAGAGTTCCTGCTTCTGCACACGTGCCCAGCAGGGAAGGGATAAAACCCAGCTGAGAGTTTTCCTCGGAGGCAGAGTGTGGTCTTTTGTCTTCACTCTGACCCTATTTGCAAATATATCCTTTGTGTTACTAACAATGTGTGCCTGAAGGATTATTATTCGTGAACCTCCAAAGAAATGAACCGCAATTTTTATATCATTTACATGCCCGTCCTTGCCCCCCTGCTCACCCTTTGGAGCCAGCCATGTAAAAACTTCTTGCACCACCACTGCCTCCTCCTCCAGCCTCTGGTGTGGGGGCTCCCACTCCCTGCCTGCCTGTGCCTCATGGAGGAGCTTCCCCCACCTCCCCTCTTCTCCCTGCTTCTGTCCTTCCCTCCCCACTGCCTCCCTGTCCCTCCTGGCTGTAGTCAGGGCTGGGTGGTGGGGGGGCACTGTGACCCTGCCCCTCCCCTTGCCACCCCACTTCCCTCTGTTCCTTCCCTGCTGCCCAGCCCCAACAACAGCCATCACCATGACCCCTGCCTTCACCTCCCCCCACCCTTCACCTGCCTAGGCCCACACAGCCTCTCTCCCTCCCTGCCGCCTCCCCCTCCTTGAAAGCTGTTGTTAGGACCCCCTTCTCGCTTCCCTCCCTCCTTCCCTCATTCCCTGCTGCCTGGCCCTGACAACAGCCACCACTGTGACCCCTCCCTTCACCTTCCCCCACTCTGCTTCCCTCCCTCCTTTCCTGCTTGCTGCCCCACTCCCTGCCAGCTGTTCTGGGGGTCATCCGGGATGGGCTGTGGGGGGACAATGCCACAGTGACCCCCGCCTTTCGCCCTAAGGCAGGGAGGTATGGGAAGCACCACTGCTCGGGTGGCCAGGACATATTTGCCACCACCACAAACTGCCCCGGCAGTGGCTTAAACTTGGGCCTATGATGCCTGGGCCTGTGCAGCCTATTGTCACCTGCCCTTTCAGCAACACGTGCAATTGGCCAAAAGCATTACAGACAGACAGATGTACAGACCCACAGACTAAGCCCTTTATATAGAGAGAGAGAATTCCTGGTGTTTCATTTTAATTCTGGAAAAATGTAGATTTTGTGGGGGGGGTTTAAACTGAAAATTGGGGGGTTTTTTATCAAAGAAAAAAAACAACTAGGATCCCTGGTCATCAGGTACACCAACCTGTAACACAGGTACCAAAACTGGCACAAAACAGATAAAGCAAGGAAGAGAAAGTGAAGCATCAGATCAGACACAAAGCACAGAGCCTGGAGGAGAAGGCAGAGCTGCAGAATTTCTGTCTGAAACACAGTGAATACCCACGCCTTAAATTTCTCTGAAAAATATTAAATTTATGAAAAAACTTATCCCACTGAACTAAGTGGGAATCTTTCTGATTGTTTCAATGGGTTCAGATTATACCTTTAATGGAGTGATTTTCTTTCTTCCTCAGTATATTCTTCCTCATTTATAGGGTGGGGGGGGTGTTCTGCTTTCTCACTGCATCTAGAGTGCAACAGTCAGTGTGACAGATTCAATAACAGTACATTGTACAAACAGAAATGTGACCAATTTTCTACAAATGCTTGGAATGAAATATATTTATACAATTCTGTACCAGAGGGCCAAGAGAACTAGTTGATGATTTATATTTATTCTTAAAGAAAGCATGTGATTTTTTTTGTAAGACTTTAGTCTAAGCAATTTCTTTGCCAGCTCCTTAAAAAATATTGGGTCTTACCCCTATAAATTAAGTTTGTTTCTTTGTAAGTCTAGAAGTTATTTCTAGCACAAACTTAATTTGTTCTTCATTTTTAAGAATTTTCCCAGAGGGGAAAAAAAGATCACAGAACAGCATTAATAGATACAACAGAGGAGGCAGTTAGTGAAAGCCACACTGTATAACCCTGGCCACAGAAGAAGAGATATCCCAGTAGCATAATGTCCTGGGGCTCCAGTGTAGTATGTTTCCAAGGAAGTCATTGAGGCCCTTATGGTCCAAGATTCTTCAGTTTAGTCTGCCCTTTACCAGGCTCCATTTTTGTTTCGCTCCTGAAGGGAGTTCTTCAGCCTGTAGGTATGCTGCTGCTTCTTCCTCCCCCAGAACAGTACTTTGCACTTGTCCGTATTGAAACCCATCCTATTCTCATTTGCCCACCTCTGTAACCTGCCCAGATCTAGTTGTAGCCTGTCCTTCTCTTCTAGCATGCCCGCTTCTTCCCACATCTTCGTGTCATCCATGAATTTGAACAAGGTGCTTGTCACCCCCTTGTCCAAGTCACTGATGAAGATGTTGAACAGTGCAGACCAGAGGACCAAGCCCTGGGGAACCCCACTGGCCACATCCCTCCATGTTGAAAATGACCTGTCCACCACCACTCTCTGGGTGTGGTCCTCCAGCCAGTTGGTGACCCATCTGACTGTGTAGGCATTGACACCACAGTTGCCTAATTTTTTAATGAGGATGGGATGAGAGATAGTGTCGAAGGCCTTCCTAAAGTCCAGAAAGACTATGTCCACCGTGACACCTGCATCCAAGGATTGTGTGACCTGGTCACAGAAGGCAACCTGTTTGGTCTGACAGGACCTGCCTCTTATGACCCCATGTTGATTGCCCCTAAGCATAATCTCCCCTTCTGGTCCCTTGCAGATGTGCTCCTGGATAATTTTCTCAAAGAGTTTTCCCAGAACCGAGGTAAGACTAACAGGCCTATAGTTTCCTGGGTCCTCCTTCCTCCTTTTTTTGAAAATGGGAACCACATTGGCCCTTTTCCAGTCCTCTGGCACCTTGCCAGAGCACTACTGGTGCTCATAAAGCTGTGCCAGGAACAGTAAGCAAAGCAGTTGATCAGGGTGAGAGTGTACTGAATTTTTTCATAGGCCTAAGAGCTGAACTACCATCACCAGAGCCAACATCCTGAATATTATTAGACTTACCTTTGTGCAGTGGCAGGAGGGTGGTCTGGTGGATAGGGACTGTAGGAAAATAGGAAAAGATGAAGGCCAGGTTTACTGTTCATGAATGTACAGGTCAACACTACAGGTGTAGTTAGAATGAGGGGGAGCGATGCAGTAGTGGAGAAGGAGAAAAAGGAAGTTCAAAATAATGGTGGAAAGACCAAAAAATGTGTGGTGAGGGATACAAAAGATGATGTGTTAAGCACAGGCTGGAAAAAAGGTTAATATTAACATCTGGTTGTGTTTAAAAATGGTTACATCCTTAATCTTCTCCTTTTTTAACATGCTGCTAGGCTTTAGTCTTTGTCTGCACTGGTTATTTCAAGCAGCTGTCCAGTGGTAGAAACCCCTAGGGTAAACAGGAACAGCTTCTATTTCTCATAGTACTGTCTTTCCCTGTTAGAAACTGCACCAGTAAAATCATGTCTTAGCCTGGATGAATTAGCTGTTTGCAGGGTGTAACTACTCAGTAATACCCAAGGCAAAACTGCCCTGCAAGCAAGGTCTGATTCTGCCTTCAGGGCACACCTAAAAGAATTTAAAATGAGCACAGGGAAATCATCACTAGACAACTGCAGAAAGACAATAAATTCTGAATATAGCATCTACAACAATATATTAAACATAAGGAAGGCATGTACAAAGGCAGAAGATAACTACATGAATAGAAAAGCTGAGCAACTATGAAATTTAACAACCTGTGATAACTACAGGAAGTCAGACTAAATGATCTAATAAGCTCTTATGGCCTTACATTTGTAAAGTCAGTAACAATAAAATTACTATGTATCATACTGCAGACATTCATCACTACCTTTGTCCCACATCACAATAAGTTTGGCCCTGAAAAAGGTCTTTGGCGTTGTAATCCTGATCAGGAGGCCCTTTGCGGGCATTCGATGATCGAGTTGATAACATGCATTGTTCTTTAGCATGTAACAAGGAAGGCCACAAGTCTGGGATGCCAATGTGGTGTGATTTTTTTTCAGACAGTGCAACACATTGTAAATGATTGCCCAATTAGATCATTTAATGGCAATCTAAAATCAATCCAGGCAGCTACCCCTGAAGCAGCTGAAAGGTTATCAAATTTAGATATTAATCTATGAATGTCATCCTAAAATGTCATATGAAAGAAGAAGACTGTCTTTGTTTCTTTTATTGTTATTATCAGGGATCCTGGTTTTCTCTGATTAAAAAAAATACCCAATTTTTGGATTTAAAAAATTAACCCAAAATCCACTTATATATATCACAGAAAAATGTGCGTTTTGGGTTACTTTTTTAAATCCAAAAATTGGGGATTTTTTTATCAGAGAAAACCAGGATCCCTGGTCATGGTTGTTGTTGTTGCTACTATTATTTTAGTACAGTTGTGCCTAAAAACCCCTAACTGAGATCATTATCTTGTTGTGCTAAACAGTGTCACTACAATCAGGATTATTTGATGAACAAAGGCTAGGAAAGGACTGAGAAGCAAAGAGACATGGTCATTAGCAGGTCTAAGTGGCTAAGCCAGAAACAAAATAGAGGTCTCCTGGGCCCCAGCCTAGTTAACTATCTAAGAGACCCATCCTCCAAAGAGGAAGATGATGGGGTAGAAAGAAAATAAAACTGAGATCAGCAGACAAAGAAACAGAAAGAGTACTGAAAAGATAAGTGGCTTCATTCTTAGGGATGCTTAGCAGCACTTCTGAAAATAAGGCAATTGCAAGTAGATAAGTAGAGTAGACTGAAGGTCTTGAGAGAGGTGATTCAGCTACCCCTTGGTAGATGTATTTATACACTTTTAGAAGTTCTCAGGAAGAAAATAAGTTATCCAGGTTACGCCTCCTTAAGATGCACATTTTCACTGACAAGCAATGTTTCACTGACAAGCAATGAGGCTTCCTGACATAGATAGAAACACCCCCTCATACCTGCTGCTGACCAAGTAGAAAATTATTGGATTTTGCTTTGTTTAACATACCCAGGCAAAAAAAGAAAAAAAAAAGAAAGAAACCCTAAGTATCATGTTGCTTTTTTTATGAACATGCTACCTCTGATCAACTTCTAAATGATGACTCAACTTCTTATGATGGAACAGGGAGTCATGTCCCCATATTTTTTTCACACAATGGAATTCTGTAAATATAATCCAGGAATATGTCTTGTTTTAATTTAGAAATAACTTGTACTGTACTACTATAAGCTTGAGATGGAAACTAATGCTCCATATCTCATCTCATTTAGCCATTTCAGTGAACTCTTGTCATAACCTATATAAGCCACTTAATGCTCAAGTTTTCAAAATGCGTATTTTTATTTGGTAGCCAATTTTAAAAGGGCTCTTCATCAAATTTTATAGAATTTTCTTTTAAATATTTGTGTTATTAAGACAAAACATGTTGCTTTTTAACTGGAACTCCAGTGAGGTCTCAAGGAACTATATTTTGGTGGATAAGGAAATACTTTTAGACTGCTAAAGCATGGACTCCCTTTCAAATTGGGTGTCTGGACCCTGGCAGATCATGAACCAGTTTCAGGAGGCTGTGACCACACTGTTGTGGAGGTTGTGACCACGCTTGTGCTGCTTCTGAAAATGGGAAGAAGTGACGTAACAAGGTCAGGACAATTGGGACAGCCACTCTGAGTGCCGACTTGTGGCAGAAGGCACATAAAAATACTGCTGTTGCTGCAGCAATGCAATAACAATTGCACAGCGTAACAGGAACCAGGAGCACCTTGTGTGTGGTAACTGCTCTGGGGACCCAACCATGTTGCTATGCCTCTGAGAGTAAGCCCAGCTAAATCCTAGCTGGATGAAAAAAGGCTCCTGAGGCTGAGTCCACACAAGCATGGACATTTGTATTCACAGGGACAACTAGCAGTGGGACACCTTCTGCCACCACTAGTTGTCCCTGGTGAGCACCTGTGCCATACACCCTCTGGCATGCAGTAAGTTACCCTGGGTGGGATAGGGGAGGCCGGGGCTTCCTTGGGCTGCAGCAGTGCCAATCCTACCACTCAAGCCTGGCTGGCAGCTGGAGTGTGGCTTTGGCCAGCCAGGCTCTGGTTTTGAGCAGCATGTGCTGCCATCACATGGGTCACTCTGCTTTTCTTCTGTGCAGGTTTTTTTGACCCCTGGGTATACAGGGGTCAAAAAAGAACCCCTCAGTGCTCCCTTGCAGCATGGAGAACAGCTGAATGTGCGGTATGTGGCACTGTAGATGTGTCTGCAGTGCCACATAGCACATGGCCATGCTTGTCTGAACATGGCCTAGTAGGACAAATACAGGCAAAAAGAGTTATAGTTAGAAAAGGTTAAGAATCACTGTGCTAAAATATCCAGTTTTTTTATGAGTGTTAAGAGACCCTCTTCTGATACAACTGAAGTCAATTGCCTTGAATGAATGCATGATTACACTCACATAACAAAATAGTCTAAATGACACACTTAGTCTCACAAAGGAGACTAAGTTATGCAGAAAGTCACTTTTGAAAACATTGTTTGCCATGAATACATCAGTCATGTCCAGATTTTTCACACTGAAAAAAAAAAAGATCCAGAAGCCTTAGTAGTTGCTTTAGGGCAAACTTTCTGTGATGTTCACTTCCCTTGCTCTTGTTCAGACAGCCAAAAGGAAGTAGAAACATCCCACAAGTGAGAGCAAACACAAGCAGACCCATCCAAAAATACCATGTTTTCTTACATACAATACACATCTTTTTTCCCCAAGAATCAGACACCTTTTAAATTGAGGCACGTGTCTTTAGTGGGCACGTCTTTAGCTGATATTTCTGCCTGGAATAGAAGTCCCCATTTTGATTCCTGCTCCAAAGCCAACTGTGCAGTAGCATAATTTCATTTCAGGGACTGAGGGAATCAATTTACTTATTGGTTTATTCTTCTATATTCCCCAAGTGAAACTATTATCTTTCCTTTTTAATAGTCTCAATGTTGCATTCATCAAGCTAGCCTTTCTTCTGTAATTTTTGCTGTCTACTAGCTACTCCCAGTCTCTCTCCTATTTGACAGCTTTGCAAACATCTTAGCTCTGTCCCTGATATAGACAGCCATAACACTGGGAAAAAATGTTTTTTTCATTCTGCCTTCCAAAAACAAGGTGCATACTTTATTCTGGGGTGCGCCATATGTAAGAAAATGTGGTAGCTAATAACCTAGTGGCTAGGGGAGTGCAGGATCAAGTTTCTACTGTGCCTAATTCAGATGGGAGACCTGAATGTTGGTCTTTCTCCATCTCGGTCCTTGAAGTAAAGTTGTTCTACTCTATTCAAATCATTATTGTCTGATGCACAAGGACTCAAACCCAGGTCTGCATATTTCAAGTGTTTTAACCCTTGTTTTATATGCAGTCTACATGCAACTATTTATATTGTTTTTGATCCTTTTTCTTACTCTCTGCCCTAGTGGCTGAATCTACACAAGACACTGACATTGCAGTTGTTACTGCCCAGTCATTTAGTACTTGCATACACAAGTACTTAATGACTGCGTAGTAACTGGTGTTACTGTACAGTACCATCCCTGAATGGCTTTTTTGGTGATGTTGACTGCAGAGTAGCTCATTACTAATGTGCAGTAGTTGCGTCACACTTTGTGCCAAATGATGCTACTGTGCAGTATTAACAAATTACTGCACAGGAGATGCAGCCAATGAATTATAGAATTATTTCATTCAAGATGGACCAGCTTACTTAGTACCAATATTTAGCCTATAATGTAGTTGGTAGGGTACTCATCTGGGATATAAAAGACTTGGGTTCAAGTCCCTGCACTCAATTTCCTAAATATCAAGTGCCCTAACCAACATTAATTATTTGGTGGGAGTATGTCTCTGGGTTTTGATTTTGACTAGGGATGTAGAGGGGGAATGGTTTGGGAGAATTGCCCTCTAACTACCCCAGCTGGCCTGTGACTTCTTGGGAACCTCGGAGAGCCAAGGTAAACTAAAGCAGCCTCCAAGCTGAAAAAGAAAAGCAGAGTCATCATGTATAGCGATAGGTCTGAATGTATAGCTCAATGTAAAATCACCAGTCAAAACATAGATGTCACGTATTGGGCTAAAACCTAACTTTATGCACCCATGAGACATTTATGTAGTAGAATAACTGCAATAACTGTACTTGTGTACAGTTTGAATTCAATTTCTACCTGTGGCAGAACAGGATAACCCAGATGTATGTGTATCTGCCAGCATTAAAATGAAGGTTGCTAACTTCCTACCATATAGCTCAATGTTCTGGTACTTGCAGTTGTTTCTCAGGAGGCAGAAGACACCAGTTACTGCTCCCCTTGCTATCTCCAGAGCACCCTCCAACCCTCGTCTTGAAGTTACCTCATGGGACAATCAGAAGGGGAAAGTAAGTAGGGCCCCGATGAGAAAAGAGGAAGAGTGGCTCAGTGAGGTAAATGCTGCCCTAGCTCCTAACAGCTTTTCTGCACCTTGCATTTAATTGGATAAAATGAATTAACAGCAGTGGCTATTTTTTCCCCTACTGGGAAAGAAAACAAAGTTCTGCATCAAATATGCCTGTGGCTAGGGGCAAAACAGTGGCATGGCTACACCCTCCCCCGTTCAGACTGGACCATGCTGCTCGACCTCTGGGGACTTCACAAAACTCCCCAAAGTAGCATAGAATCTCCACTTCCTTCTGAGCTTAGAGGCATGTCCCCTCCTCTGCCCTCCCCTTCCTGTGTCCCCCACCTGCCATGGCTGCTTTCCCCACTGTCCCAGAGCCAGGGGAATTTCCAGAGCTGCTCCTACGCATTTTATCTGCACTGCACAGGATGTGACACAGCTGTAGCTACGCTAGAAGCCAGCTGGACTCCTAGTGCAAGCACAGAGGCAGCAGCTTCCTATGTCTGCTCCTAGTGAGACCAGGCAGTGTGGGGGAACCCAGCCCCTTCCCATTGCTGTTGCTGCTGTTCCCAGTTAAGCCCAGCCCTTGTGCAGCCTACCTGAAACAGACAGCAGCAACTCTGAAACTTCCCTCACCCCTGGGACAGCTGGGAATGTGGCAGTGACTGGAGGAGGAGGGGAGGGGAGAG
The DNA here is from genome assembly GCF_052110815.1 of Crocodylus siamensis. Taxonomy (NCBI): domain Eukaryota; kingdom Metazoa; phylum Chordata; order Crocodylia; family Crocodylidae; genus Crocodylus; species Crocodylus siamensis. Next base: position 311,349,392 of record NC_143395.1, read on the forward strand.
GAGGGGACATGCCTCTGAGCACAGAGGGAAAGAGGGGATGCTTACCTGCTTTGGGAACTTTAAGAAGTCCCCAGAGGTTCCCGCAGCACAGTTTCCCCCCGCCACTAGTTTACTGGGAGGAGACTGGGAATGGGGGTGCTGCCACCTGCAACAAGAGTGTCTGCTTCTGCATATCCCCTTTGCCAAATCCTGGACCTGTCCCTGGCTAGGGCTCCCCCTAACCAACTGCAATGTAGATAGCAAGGACAAAAGAAGTCCTGAGTAAAGCATAGAAGATAACGAAGAGGAGCGGTTGATCAGGAGTGTTCCCCATATAGCAATGACTCTACCAAGGTCTTGTTTCCTACTGATTCTTCTCTGAAGATGCAGTAAGTGCAGAGGCAGCTTCAAGGCAGTGAGACAGCAAAGAAGACCGCTTTCAGGCAGTCAGCAGGGTTGAGACTGACTGGGTTGAAGCTGCAGAGGGTAGCCTCCTAAACACTCGCTAGGGACTTTTCTACCCAGCAACAGAATCGTGATCATTTCAGCTGAGGTAGGTGGGAGAGTCTTGAGAGCAGTGCATTCCTGAAGGCAAGAGCAGGATCTGCCCCAAATTTCGACTAAGCCATGCCTGGGCAAATTCTGAGTGATGTATAATGAAGGAGGATAGGCCACTCATTAGCCACTCACAGCCATGACAGGAGGGCTGAGGTTAGAACGGTTGCCAGGATGCTGGGGTGTGTGAAAGTCTTTTATTGTTGATTTTCTAATTGCTGGCTTGTCCAAGTGTATTCTGTGTTCTCTTTTTCCTCTCAGTAACATTCTCTTTGCTTTCAGCCCTTGAATTCTATGCTTATTCCTGGGGAACTATTGTTCATCAAGGCCTCACAAGCTGATTTAGTTTCCCAGGCTTCTGGGTGGGGCTTAAGCTTGTGTTATTTAAAGATTTTTGATTTTTTTTTTGTTAGGAGCCCCTAGGTAATTGAACCTGGCCCTTTTCCCTGCCAACATCTAGCAGAAGCATTACAATAAAATAATTTAGTATTGCAGTTGATGCGTACAAACCATTTTAACCCCTCAAATGATGCAGTTTTGATATTTCATTCTTATCTAGCCTAACTGCATCATTTCACTAGTTTTGCTTTATGATTACTATTAGATGTCCTTGGACATGCACTCTCTCAGCAGAGGCTGGAAGTAAATGCAATACAGGCATTCGGTAAACACATGCAAAGAATGACGCAACTCCAAAAACAGAGATAAGGGTAAGATTTTCCCAGAGGTGACATGGGAGCATGTGTAGTGGGAGCAGACATGATTTGGCTACTGTCTGTGCTACAGTAGGCTCACGGAAGGAAGTCTCCAAATGGTGGATTTACCATGACTCTCAATGCAGTCACAGCACAAAGCACACAGAAGCAGCTTGTCCCTTCCAACCCTTGTGAGAATCAATCTGAGGAAGCCTGATGCCATAGAGCTGTTTCCTGTATATTGTGTGGGAAATTCGAGCAAGTGCAAACTGCTGGCAACAATGAGACAATAAATTATGATAAACAGGAAAAATAGCATTAGCTCCTAAAATCAATGGCTGGAGCTCATGAAGCATTCACAGCATTGATAAATGAATAAATAAAACAAAAAGCATTGGGCTTTTGAAAGAATAGGGAGCTTTATCTGCACTGAAGGACTCCTTTTCAGGCTACTAAATCTATGTAAAATATAAACATCAGATCCACTGAATGCTTATAGCTGGGATTTTAAAGGCTAAAAAGCTGACCTAAACAGACACAAACCTCTCACGCCTAAATCTCCTGCTTGGCCCTGAAAATTTCAGGCCAAATTGTTTGCAGCATAGATATAATATAAACTAAACAAGCAACCACTTCCAACACTCCTTTGCATTATGTATCAAGGGTGGTACTTCACCTGAAGTGAATGATCCCATATGAAACATGAGCTCTCAAATAATTCTGATTTTTTTATGGAAATATGCTAGCAACTACCAGCTTCCCATCCAAGAAGAAATGAAACACTCCAAGGATCAAACACTGCTCATCTAATGCACACATGCGATCTTATTAAATTCAAAGGAGCGAACAAAAAGAGATAAAATCAGTGGGAGATGAGTGCACTCTGCACTTCACACAAGATGCTTAGCACCTTGTTGGACTCAGGGAACTGAAGTGCATTAAGCACTTCCGAGTTTCTGTCCCTTTGATATCAGGCTCATGTTTAACATGTGTGTGTAAAGCCTAAGTGCTCTACTGGTATGCACAGCACTCAGTGGAGTGCTCAGCACCTCATGGGACTTTGCCTTCACTGGGAATACCTGTCTGAGACAGATGAGCAAGATTGGCCCATAATAAAGACTTGCTCTTCCACAGCAATGGGCTCATGACAATTTTGCTGTTATGTTGATGGTAGAAGGAGAAAGTTCTGTGTACTATAATATTATAATTATAATCATGGTTTTAAAATCCTGTTTTAAAAAATACACATGCAGTAGACTCTTTCCCAGAAACACACAATATAATTCTGAAGTAATTTGGTAACAAAAATTTCTATCAAACAAGACAGAATAATACATGATAGAATCAGGAGCAATAAACAATATACTATGAATACTTTTTGCAAGGGCAACTGCATTGCTTGTTGCCTAGTGGTTAAATAAATGCTTCAGAGATCATATATTTGGATTTAGTACATCATTTGATGCCCCATCTTATAAAGTCTTCCATGAAAAATTAATTGAAATAGGCTCGGAGAGGAATGCTGTCATGTGGACTGGAAACGGGCTAAGGAACTGTAAAGAGAAAGTAATGATAAATGGCAATGTGTTAAGCCGTGGGGAAGCATCTGGTAGGGGATGCTCCAAGGATCAGTCTTATGTCCATCTTCATTAACAATCTTAAAGAGGGAGTCAACATCATGTTAATGAAAATCAGAAGTCATATTAAATTGTGGGCATGGTGAACACATGATATAATTCAAAGGGAACTAGAAATATTAAAATGATGGTAGTGATAAAAAATAAGCCTCATCCTGGAAAACAGAAGACAATACATGGGAAGAAAAGTAATCAGAAATTCTCTTTATTACCATAATTAGCACCTATAACATAATAGCATACTATATAAACATGTATCTTTATATATGCACATAATTATATAATATATATATTACATTATAATATACTATATACTGTATCAAGAATAACTACATACTACCTAGCATATATAATGTAGAATTATGTATACTCGAATATAAAGAGAACATAATAGTGGTGTAATAAACAGAAATACTCAAGAAATAGTCTTTGAGAAAGAGAAACCTGAAATGGCATTATGTTGAAGGAGGTGATAGACAAAGTGAAATGTGAGTGTGGAATAAATGACAGCAAAAAAAGACAAAGCAGTTTAGTCCTGCATGCAAAGAAGCAACACTCATGGGAAAGGAAAATAACAGCCCTCTCTTTGTAACTCTATGTAACCTCACTTAAAATGTTGTCTCCAGCTTTGGCCATCTCATTACCAGAAAGGTATTGACAAACTGCAGGAAGTTCCAAGCAAGATATACAAATAGTTAAGAAGCTGCAAGGACTTACTTACAAGAAAAAGTATAAAGGGAGTTAAATATGCATAAGCTTGGCTACGCAATGACTAAGGGCCGTGAAACATGATAACAACCTCTAAATATTTGAACACCAAAGGAGAGAAATTATTTAATTCAGCAAAGGAAAGAATTAGATGAAACACAGAATGAAATTCAGAACAACAAACGTTCTCAAAATAAGATTCACTAATTAACAGAATAGATTCCTAAGAGGAGTGGTAAAATCCTTTGGGTGACACATTCAGAATTAGACTGCACAAAACACTAGTAAATGTATGAAAGAGAGATGGACTGGGGACCTGACATTTTCTATCTCCCTCAGTTGCAATTGCAAATTAGATTAAATGAAATGCATCATTTGTTTGGTCTTGCATAATTTGGAAGGGGAGTTACTGTATGAAATTATAACTGGTTTTCACAATTCTGAGACATTTTCCACATATCGTAATAACAACTACCCCTAAATTTCTCTGAACATATGTTTATGAGATAAAAGACACTCTTCCAGTTAAGTGGTCACCTGTTAAAGCTGTTGAATTGCCATGCTACTTTGGTATTCTCCGCTTCCCTATATTGTTATGTATCTCAAAATATTTCTTACACTAAGTAAAGAAAATGTTATGCAGATATGATCTAATTGCAAAAGTAAACCTGGAATGGTTTCAAAAGCGACTGCGGTAGCTGTAAAATCAATCAGAAGAGGGCAGCATATACCAGCACAAACTTTGGAAGAACATTATCCAGAAAAGAATGTGGTTTTGTAAGACTGGGGAGGGGGATGGTCTTCGGGTTTAAATGCATGTGGATTTCTATTACCTGTGATGCCCCAATACATATGAAACCACAGGAAGCTGTTACAGGCCCTTCATCAAAAAGCCTTCCTAACTTCTCTAATGGCTGTCCTGTGTCATGTTCATTTTCCAAGGTGACCTCACCTAACTTTGCAATTTATATTTGCACTGGAAACTAGTATAGTACTTTCTGACCCCTTCTCCCTTTCCCTCTTCCTTTCCCATCTCCTAGGCTTTAGGTGACAATATCTGAAGTTGGATTTACTGAGGCAGAAAGCCAGCTGAAAGGGGATTGAATGAAAAGTGTGTTTCCCAGGAGAAGCACTATTACAGTTTCATCCTCTTAGCTTTGTTTCCTATATCCTTCAAGTCTGTTCAGAGACTAAAGGTTTTAGAAATGGAAAGGCAGCCTCTGGAGTTGGACTAGAATACTCCCTACTGTGCCTGCCTCCTCTCCTATTGCTGTGCCTTTCATCACCCGGTTCTGAATTTGTTCCCCTCTTGTTTTTTTCTTATTCATGCTTTTAGCTCAGCTCTCAAATCTGTTGTCCTAAAGCTTCCATCTTTCTCCTCCCACTCCATCTGTCCAGAAGTTTAGGCTTCTTGCTGCTCCTTCTTTATAATGTGTTTTCTTTTTTATTATTATTCATTCTAAGTAAAAGCACCAAGGTTTTAGGTGTGCTTTCTTTTCCAGAAAAAAATGCTAAGGACCCAGATCCTATTTCACCTCTAAGGAGACTAAACTTCACTGCTGCTCACTTCAAACTTGTATAGTTCCCTTGGGAGAGTAACTTTATTCTACCTCAAAGGTGCCTATATCACCCATTCTCTCAGTGAGCAAGAACTGTGCCCCCAAAGTGTGTTCTTTTTCTATCCAGGAAGACTCACCCGTACTTCTCCCATTGTCTCGGTGGGTACTTCTATCATGCTGAGCTCTAGCTTTACCTGTCTGTGTCCTGTTGGGATCCAGCTCACAGAAACCTCAAGCGGCATACCTAATTGACAAACAGCAGCTGCATCTTCAGAGTAAATTAGTCATAGTGTACACATTTTATCCAACAGTCGTGTGGTTAGGGCAGTTACCCAAAGAGTTGGAGAACTGGTTTGAGGCTCCACCTCATCCTGAGGGAGTTTGAAATCACATCTGTCTCAGGAAAGTGTCCTAACAACAATATCATGCTTAGGCAAGACTGAGGGCCTTGCTACACCTTACACTGTGAGCCACACAAACGTTGATGGGTGTGAGTGCCAGCTTGAGTTTGGAACAGTCACACTTCAAGCCAGCAAGGGAGGAGAGAACTGAAAGGTAAGGACCCCCCACCTTCCATTCTGGGCTTGACCTCTGCCCCCTCAGGACTCCCCCAGTTCTTCCCCACCTCTCCATCCCCCTCCACTTATGTATGGCTGCCCACACTATCTGTCCTGGGAGCAGGAAGGGAAGGGTTAACCCGCCTGCCCAGCCACCATGGCCACAGGGCCACTGCTCTTCTCTGGGCTGAGACTACTCAGACAGCAGCAGGGGCCAAGCAGGCAAGAAAATTAACCCTTCCCTGACTGCTGCCCTTGGAAAGACAGCACAGGCAGCCCCAAGTAAGGGAGGGTGAGGGGCCAATGAGCAGGGTCTAGGGTGCTGGGCAGGGGGGAGAAGGGGAGGTCAGTAGGTCCACTACAACTGACCTAAGTGGCAGGGTCGGCAGATGAGGTGTTCACACTAAGGTGTAGCCTAGAGTGGCTATACCTTAGTATAACATGAGTTGGGTAACACAGATCAGAGAGAATCCTGCCCTGGAGTGGCATAATTTTGAGCTGGTAGGGAGTGCTTAAAATTAGTTTCAGGTGTTATGTGCAGACAATCAAGGTGTTAAGAGCTCCAGGAGCCACCCAAAATTACCATGTAACAAGGGCCTGATTGTATCTTGACCTTCCTGTTGAATATGAGCCACAGAACAGGAAGGAATGCAATAGTTATGTGGGGAAAAGGACAGTATACAAGAGAACAGGGACTTTTAGCCTAGTAGTTAAGCCAGTTAGCTGAGAGTGGTTTAACCTCTAGGCCTCAGAGTCATCGTACTTAATCTCAGCATCAAACGAGTGTTGTATGTCCTATTTTATTAAGGATTTGGGGATTTACACAGAATTTATGCAAGTTTCCAGAAGGAATAGGGTGGCAATAGAGCATAAGTGAAGATAAAACATTTATCTAGGCCTAGTGAATTGCTTCTGGTCATGTACAGTCGGCTACATCTAGTCATGGAACTTTTCAAAACAAGGTGGAAGCACATTAGGAATGAAGCAGAATTTTGGTCATTGTGTGAGATTGAACAAGATCATGATTAGTGATACTTAAAGACGGTGTAAATGCCATTTAGATATCTTTGGGGAAAATTAAGGTCTGACCCTATGAGAGTTTCAGCTAGTCCCTCTGCTTAAGACTCCCCAGGTGGCTATTTAAACCAGCTGTCCATCTCCTTTGTGCTGGCCCACCAGTTCAAAGGGGTCAAGGACCTGACCCAAACCTAAAATATCCTCAGAAATATGAGATTACAGACACTGAAAGTAGGAAAAATCCAGAAAATGAGGAGGATGAAAAAGACCTAAAAGGCCTCAGTCCTGGCTGAGACCTTCCCACTAACACACCATCTTTTTAGCATTATGTTTAAGAAAATTAGCATCATCCAAACCTGGATAATGGAAAAACAATCATGCAGTGCAGTGGAAGCCATTAAGAGGTCTGCAAGGAGTGATAAATACAGCCAAGAGCCATTTATCTGACAGTTGGGACGATGAACACGAGTAATTCTAACTAATATATATATAACAGAGAAACTGCATAGGTCTCAGAGCATCTCCCTGAGGGGCACCAGATGACACTGAAGACACAGGGGCTCAAAGCAATAAATTGTACAAAATAAGAAAAAGAGAGCAATTATGTCTGATGGTCAAAAGAGTCAAATGCCACACTGAGGTTCAACAGTAACAGGCAAATGCAGTAATAACCCTGCACACAGGTCAGCCTAGAGAGCATCTAGACAGTTTGGGTAGAGAGAAAAAGAAATGAAACCTAAACAGACATCCACCGTAAATGTCTTATCTCTGATGCTGCCTGCACCCACCTCTTCAATAACCTTTGACAAAACAATTCAAGATTTTCCCTGAAGGGGAAGTCACGTTTTTTTTTTTTTCTTTTGTGGTAAATGAGCTTCCTTTTTCCTACTGCAGCATTTAGTTACTGAAGGTGTCTGTCTTGAAGGAGAATACTTCTCTTACTCAACTGAGAAAGAAAGAAAAATGTGATAATCAAATAGACAATTAGAAGAAAAACACCAGCAACAAAAAATGTTGAACAGACAAGGCATATGATGTAGCTTATCTACAGTATGTTATTTTGCTAGCTGCTCCTCCACTTCCGCTACTCTTCATCTGTGTGTTGTCTTATAAGATCTTTAATGAAGGAAACTTGTTTTCATACTTGTCAAAAATGATAGCACACATTCTGAACTGCATGTATGGGTAACCTTCCACTTTACAAAGGCCTTAAGGCAAGGGTCAACAACCTACAGCCTGAAGGCCAGATCCAGACCTTAGAACCATAGGATCAGGCCCACAGAGATGAAGATTCAGCATCATTCAGAAGCAAAGGACTTTGGTTTCAGGCACTCTCCCTGGGGCTGCTGTGGAGACAAGCAGCAATAGTGGCCGGCTACCAGCTTTTGACCCAGGGTAGGTCATTCTGAATTGTAACCAGAACAGTTTGCCTACCCCTGTCTTAAGGGGTATACACCTAAGTGTTTGGGGCTTTTTCCCCATGAGGCTGGGAAACACAAAGGCATTTTAGATGTCTGAGTTTTGCAAAACTGGACTCTACTTATGTTATTAATAACTCTGTTTTACAAAGTGGTCCAAAGATGTCCTGAGAAAAATCATATCACATAAGAGCTTTGCAAGCTTTTAAATAAGAGATAGATTTATGCTTTAGGAAAATATTTTTATTCTGCATTAGAACAAAACTAAGATCTTTAGACATTTTTCATGAAAAAACACAAGACAGCCATCTGGTATGTAGGGGAATTCAGGTTCGAAGTGTCTGTTCTGTCTGCTCCAACTAGAGGCTCTATAGATCATGTTTCTTCTGTAACATTTTTAATTTCTGAAGGTAATCCTCTTTTTATAAAAGATTAAACATTCATTGGACCAAGGAAGGGCTGACCTCCCACTGTAAAGCCTCCTTCTGCCCTGGGATGTGGAAGAGCCAATTTCAAAGCTGCTTTGAATTGGGCAGAGCAGAGATTTGAATGTGCATCTCCCACATACATGCTAAGTACTTTTACCACTGCAAGTCCCCTTACACTAGAAAGTCCATCCAAAACATGAGAAATTTTGAAACATTAGGGCTAACTACAGACATTCAAAAAGCCTGAGCTTAAATTAATTTAATCTTTGCAGATTAGTCCAACCTGTGTAGATTGAACCAATTTGCAAGGGAATAGACATTTACTTTTGATTCCATAAATGCAGGCATATGCCTGCAGTAGCTCAGGCTAGAAGCCAGAGGGTGCTAGAGTGAGCCTTCAGCTGCAGGGAAGCTGTGGGGGAAGGGGCCTAGGGGGAGGGGTTGGGGGGGCAGTAAATGGAGGAGTGGCCAGCCCTGGCAGCAGCATGAAGTGAATGGAGATTGGGGTTTAATTCCCCTCTCTGTCCCCTGTCCCACCAGCACAGAACCAAGCTGGGGTCTGCTTGACCGGGGCAAAACAGCCCATGCCAGGGTTCCCCCCCACCCCATTGCTGCAGCAGGGGCAGGGGCAGGGGCATGGCCCTCTAAGGCAGAAGGGGCAGAAAGGGAATTTATCCCCTGCTCCGTCCCTTTCCCAGCCAGAGGACCGCATCTGAGGTCTGCTAGCCCCAGTCACCACCTCCACGGCTAACACCAAGCCAGGCAGACCCCTTCCCTACCTCCTTCATCTCATGGGACCATGCAGCCCCTGGTCTGGCAAGGGGGGAGTGACCCTCACAGGGCAGTAGCCACTGTCATGGTATCCCAGGAAGTGCAAGCCTCTTCCTGGTGGGGGAGCTGTGCTGCAGGCAGGAGCGGGCCAGGCAGAGTTGCTACAGCCTACACAGGACAAGTTGCGGGGGGGGAGCTCAGAGGGTTGACTATGGGGGCCAAGCCAAATTTTGGGTGGCCATAGCCCCTCACACCCACACAGCACTGCTGCCACCACTTGCCCCATGCAGTCTGCAACAGTGCAGCCCCACCACTGGAAAGAGGCTTGCCTCCCTGGGACCTCAATCAGTGAAATCTGATACTACATTCAACCAGGTTTATCTCAAACTGGTTTCGACCATTTTGAAACTGGTTTCTGTTCACTGAACTTCTGTTCTGCTGCAGCTTTAAACCAGCTTCTGATCACTTAAACTGATATATGCATCCCTAGCCTCAGTTTCCAGCAAGAAAATAAATCAGAAACATCCTCAGTACCTATAGCCAAATTATTAAAAGGATGTGGAGAAGCTTGAGAGAGTGCAGAGGAAAGCCACGTGCATGATCAGAGATCAGGATAACAGACCTTATGATGAGAGGCTGAGAGCAATGGGACTCTTCAGCCTAGGAAAGCACAGGCTCAGGGGCAATCTGGTGGCTGCCAAAAGTCTATTAGGGGTGTTCACCAGGATCTGGGGGAACATTTGTTTAACAGAGTGCCCCAAGGGATGACAAGATTGAACGGTCACAAACTCTTCTGCAACCGTTTCAGGCTGGACATAAAGAAGAACTTCTTCACTGTCTGAGCTCCCAAGGTCTGGAATAGACTGCTGCTGAAGGTGGTTCAAGCACCCATTTTGAATGCCTTCAAGACACTTTGGATGTTTATCTTGCTGGGATCCTATGATCCCTGCTGACTTCCTGCCCCTGGGCAGGGGGCTGGACTTGATGATCCTCTGGGGTCCCTTCCAGCCCGAATGTCTATGAAATCTATTCTATAGATGCTCAGTAAGCCATATTTCAGTTAAATATTAATAAGAATGCCATCACTAACTACACACTATTTAAATTTAGGAAGAAGAAAATAACAGATGGAACAGAACTAAGAAGAATTCTTAAATTTGTGTATTCATCTACTTACAAATATATTACCCTCTGACTCACAGTACAACATATTGAATATTCACAGCAGCAGAGTGTTCCAAAAAGTTGATCAGTGCAATTTTAACCTGCTACATTTTGAAAACAAAAATGTTTGTTCTTTATTTTGCATTTACAAGATAAATTAAATATTTTTCTACATAACCTGATATCACTGATATCAAGGATATTTTGGCATTCACTTCTATGGAAACAGAAGCATATACTTTTTCTGCTTTTGTGAGGAACAGTAAATAAGAATGTGACGTGCTTGATAATCATTGATGTAATTTATCAAATTGTTATATTATGTCACAATGTATGATATATCAAATATAGTATTTAGCTGAAAATAAAAGGTTTGAATTACATTAATTTTGTGTATAGATATTTGATCCTTAATATCATAGACATTGGACCCTGAAACACCCAAACCTAAGCCCTCTAAAAAATTGGGTGTGACCAAAAATTAGCTTTGAAAGACGTATAGAACTCAACTCCCATGCAAAGCCAAATGGCTTTGTCTTTAAAAAACTTATAATACTTACAGACAGTCTGGAGTTTACAAAATCAAGCTGTTTAGTTAGGTAGGAAGTTGTAAATTTCTTCCATATATGGGCAGAAATGGAAAATATAGTCTCTGCCCTTGTGTCTCTCTAAATAATGGGTTTGAAAACAGATAGAAAATTATTTGTTCTCTATAATTAAACTACATCTTTTAAAATAGCCATGTTGGTATTATCGCTCTGTTCCAACCTTCTAGAAAGCATAGCTAGTTCTCCTCTCATTACCCTAGTTGAATTCCATTTAATTCCCTGGAATTACTGATTTGCACAAACACTAAAACACAGTGGGCTCATGGTATTTTATAGAAAAGCTTTTTCTCTTGTTCCCCTTTTAAGGGGAAATATAAATTCATCACTTTAGGGGTTTATAGTCTGATCCTAGATAATGTTTGGTGCCCTGTGAACTCCCCACAGTTGATCTTTTCATCTCAACATTAGTTCACTTATCTTAAAACTGTCTCTTAACCCTTAAGAGCTCTTTAGTCTCTTACATATTCTTCCCAATATTTCCAGAATATCAAAATCTGGTGATCTCTCTCCTTAGCACTGTTCAAAAATGTAAACTGAAAAAAGAGCATTCCTTCTGCTTTCAAATATATTATTGCTAATCAACTTTCTAACATACAAATATTAGTTACATCATGGTAGGAGAGCAAACTAAGAAAAAATAGGGCATAAGAAGAAAACAACAGCAAAGTATGTTTCAGCCAAGGTCAGATAACATGTATTGTTTATATATTGTTCTTTATTAGCTTTGGTTTTGATTAATATTTCTAATAGAAAGAATGAACAAATACTTAAAGGGAATTCCAATTTCATTTGGAAAGGAAGGAATATAGTCCTATGAGGTGGGCCCACAAAAAAAAAATCAACTTTTCCAGTCTCCAGTGGATAATTATTCAGTTCCAACTAAAATCATTATATTGCTTAATATGAATCATGCTGACAGAGAAGCATGGTGATAAGAAAAGAATAAAGTAAATAACTGAATAAGTAACAAACTTTTACTGGGATTGAACAGAACCAGGATTGATCATAAAGAAATAACAACTGAACTCTACAACCAACATGCTCCTGGGTACTTTGTTTAGGTACCAAGAGAAAAGTGACAGAACCAGTATTAGAAAGTAGGTAAGAAATCAGAAATACAAAAAAAAACAAAACAGAAAAGGGAATTACAGGCTGAAATTAACTACAGTTTATATAGGTTGGGAAATGTTATTTGGATAGAGGGGAACTAGTATGGACCATCCATTAGCACATCAACCCATTAGCCTCATGCTGGTTAACTGTATTTTTTCAGCTGGGAAGGATTTAAAGCCACATGTTGAAACTATTTTTTTCACCTTCATTCTAGACTTACAATGAGGAGTAGGAGGAAATTTAAAGTAAATTAAAACTAACAGCCATTCCTATATAGGTATAAATACGCTATGTGGTAAAATTCATTAAACAGATAAGGGATGAACTCAAAGATGCCACAATGGGAAAACAAATGGGCAGTCTATTTGAAGTGCAAAATGAACTTGAAGAAAATAGAAAATAGGTACCTGGGATTTTTAACATTATCAAAATGCAACATCCTGGAAGAAATATGGGTAATCTTCTAGGCTAATTATAGGCAGGGTGCCTGTACATATGATATTAATGCACCTGAATAAACTCTGGTGCATTTTGTGCCAGAGTTTACTGCTCTTAGGCACAGCATTTACACATTTGCCCAGGACCACGGTATGTTGAGCTGGGGTGGTGTAGCATTAGCTGGCATGGGGCCCAGGGGTGTCAGCTTGACAGCCTGGAGCTCCTCCACCCTGGTTCAACATGCTGTGGAGAGGCTGGCTGGGGCACGAGAGTGCTATAGTGCAGGGCTAGCGGACAGGCAAACTGTCCAACACAGGTACTATCCTATGTCAGAGTTATTTACTCTGCTGCAATGCACATGTAGACAATGACCAGGGCTGGCTGAGGCACAAAGGTGCTACAGTACTTGTGTTGGGCAGTACTGTCCTACAGTGCCAACCTAATAGCACTGCACTTGTAGACAGAGATGCTTTAGTGAGAGTTAACTTAAATCTGCAGGGGATCTGGGACAGAAGGTCAGTAAACCAACTGAACCCTAAATCAGTTAAGTCTGACAGTACATCCATCCAGGTTCATTTTAAACTAAAGTAGGCCATTCTGAAAGCGGTTTATGCACACTGAACTTCTCGGCTAGCGACAGAAATTATACATAAGCCAGTATAAGTAATCAGAAACTGATTCAAATTTGTAACACAACAGAAGTTCAGTGTACATAAACCACTTTCAAAATGACCAAAACCAGTTTAAGATAAACCTGGATGGATGTAGTATTAGACTTCACTGATTTATGTTAAACTGGTTTATTGAACTTCTGCTCCAGATTTCCTCCAGAATCAAGTTAACTCATAGTCCCCAAGCTTCCCAGGATGCTTTGCACCTCCCCTGCAAATCCCCCATCACAAAGCCTTGGCCCAAGCAGACTCCAGCCCAGCAGGGAGGTGGGCTTTAGCATCACCCTCCACCCGCAGCTTCTGGCCTGGGCCACTACAAGCATGTGGCTGCATTTCCTGAATCAAAAATGAATGTCTGTTCACTTGCTTATCAGTTCAGTCTATGCAGCTTAGACTAACCTGCAAAGACTGAATCAATTCAAGGGAGAAGAGATTGATGTCATATATCTTGACTTCAAAAAAGCTTTTGATCTGGTATCCCATGATCACCTCTTGGCCAAACTGCCCAGTTGTGGCCTTGGCTCCACCACGATCCGCTGGCTGGGAAACTGGCTTCCTGGTCAGACCCAGAGGGTTGTGATTGATGGCAGTCACTCATCATGGTGCCCTGTAACCAGTGGGGTCCCTCAAGGCTCTGTCCTGGGACCCATACTGTTCAACATCTTCATTAATGATGTGGACATTGGAGTTAGGAGTGGACTGGCCAAGTTCGCCGATGACACCAAACTTTGGGGCAAAGCATCCACACCAGAAGATAGGCGGGTGATCCAGGCTGACCTGGACAAGCTCAGCAAATGGGCAGACGAGAACCTGATGGTGTTTAACACCAAAAAATGCAAGGTTCTCCTCCACCTTGGGAGGAAAAACCTGAAGCACCCTTATAGGCTCGGCAGTGCTACGTTGGTTAGCACTACAGAAGAAAAAGACTTGGGGGTCATCATTGACCACAAGATGAACATGAGCCTGCAATGCGATGCTGTGGCTAGTAAAGCGACCAAAATGCTGGCGTGCATCCATAGATGCTTCTCGAGCAAATCCCGGGACGTCATTCTCCCCTTGTACTCGGCCTTGGTGAGGCCGCAGCTGGAGTACTGCGTCCAGTTTTGGGCTCCACAATTCAAAAAGGATGTGGAGAAGCTTGAGAGAGTCCAGAGGAGAGCCACGTGCATGATCAGAGCTCAGGAAAACAGATCTTACGATGACAGGCTGAGAGCCATGGGACTCTTTAGCCTGGAAAAGCGTAGGCTCAGGGGTGATCTGATGGCCACCTATAAGTTTATCAGGGGTGACCACCAGGATCTGGGGGAACGTCTGTTCACCAGAGCGCCCCAAGGGATGACAAGGTCGAACGGTCACAAACTCCTGCAAGACCATTTCAGGCTGGACATAAGGAAGAATTTCTTTACTGTCCGAGCCCCCAAGGTCTGGAACAGTCTGCCAGCGGTGGTGGTTCAAGCACCTACATTGAACACCTTCAAGAGTAAATTGGATGCTTATCTTGCTGGGATCCTATGACCCCAGCTGACTTCCTGCCCTTTGGGCAGGGGGCTGGACTCGATGATCTCCCGAGGTCCCTTCCAGCCCTAATGTCTATGAAATCTATGAAATCTATGAAATTCAGACTCAGGCTTTTTGACTATCTGTACTTAGCCCTGTTGTGTTACAGATTTGAACCAATTTCCAATCACTTCTACTAGTTTATGTGGAATTTCTGTCCCTATCACTACAGAAGGATACAGAAGGCTTTGGTTCAAGTCTGGCTGAAGATTCACTTGTGTAAGCATTTGAAAGAAGAATTTTCAAAAGGAAGATTTCCTTGTATTTGTTGAGGAGCTAGTTAGAAGAGTTACTACTGGTATATTAGAAGATCTTTCAAGGCTAAGTTTGGGTAGTACTGAGAATTCAAAAAAATGTTCCCATATCTAGACACACAAGATGCCTTGGCTTCCCTACTAAATCAACGTCTCAACCCACCTGCCCACATTTCCTAGACCCTATCCTACATGTTACTATAGCACTGCAGGGGAGGATGCCTATGCTGAAAGTTGCTGACTGATGCATGCAAATATCCATCTCTTCAATATAGATTAATTCTGCATGTCCTTCTGCTGGTGTACTGCTCTACCCATTCCTACCCCCAAATCCCAACTCCAGCTATTTATGATGTGGCCAATGGTTCTGCATGCCTCCTACCCAAAAACTGAAAGATAAACTCTCCTCTTTATCCTCTGGCTTTCCTTCTGTCTTTTCCTTTGTGTTTGGATGCCTAGAAAAATAAACTGCACTATTCTTCTCAGTGGCACATATTGAAAAACTTGTCATTTAAACCAGCACAGCCAGAATATTTTGAGAGAATCCACCATATTTTGTAACTAATTAAATGGTTCTTAGTGTATTTAATATACCTAAATTTAGTTTTTGTTGATCTCAAATATGTTGTTGGCCTTTAGCTAAGGTTCCAGTTTGTACCTCCTCTTTATGAGTTTATTTTTGACCTGTCATATTGTGCACTTTCCTTGAAAAAAGTTAAAACCCTAAAAATAACTTTTTATCTTCCTATGTTCTATTTATTGTTTCAAAGCAGATTCAAATTTTAATGAAGAATGGGGAATTACAGATGGAGTTGAGCCAACACTAAAATACTCAGTGTAACTGGTATCTCTCAAGCACTTTATTCTTCAGTAAAATATTATGATATTATTTCTATGACATAACCTAAGCAACATAATTTGTGGCTAAACAGCATACAGTTGTGGAGCATCTTCACAGCAGTTCCACCCACCTAAGGTCTGTAAGATAACAGGATATGGGGCCATGGAGCTGGGAGAGTCAGGGGAAAGTGAGGAGGAAAAAAGAAAAGAACACTGCTACAGAAGGGCAAGTAGCCTAGTAAGGACTTTTTGTTTAAAATTAAACTACAACAGAATGAAGTTAACTGAGTATGGTAGCAATATTCTATTTTGCTTTTAGCATTCTCCAAAAAAATCTATAACAAAGACTATTAGTAAACTCACCATAGCTCTCCACCCCTTGTTTCTGGTATTATATACATAGGTCTGCAGGTCCACACTCTAACTCAGGGGTGGGCAAAATGTGGCCCGCCAGGCCATTCCATCTGGCCTGCGGGACCCCTAAAAAATTTAGAAAACTAATATTTATCTGCCTCTGGCTGCCTGTTATGCAGCGCTTAAAGGCTTGCCAAAACTCAGTAAGCAGCCCTCCGCCCAAAATAATTGCCCGCCCCTGCTCTAACTCATAGTGCTTTACATAAAGTGCCATGAGTCAGAGTGCCAGCACATCCTCCTGCCCACCAGATCCAAGAGACATTCACCTGTTGGGCTATGGAGGATCAAGCCTGTCTGCAGCAGCCTGAGAAGCCTAACGACAACTGAGAACCCCCCTCCCCCCCACCCATGCCCCCTGATGCAGCCTATCTCTGCCCCACCCCTGAGGCTGTCAGCAGGAAGAGAGGGGGGAGGGTGACTGAGGTGCTGGCTGGGGTGTGCTTAGCCTGAGCTGGAGGGGAGTGAGGGGGAAAGTCTGATCCATCTGCCTCCCCCCTTCCCCCTGGTTTTCCCCCTGGGAAAACCCCAGCCAGCAGCTCACTCCCCTTCTCCTAACCCCCACTCCCTTCCTGCAGACAGCCCCAATTGCACAAATTAACCCCAGGGAACACAAGTTCCCTAAGGCTTTCTAAAGTGGAGCACCTTCATCTGATCCCCCATTTGATGAGGATTAATTTGTCACATGATTGGCTACTTTAAAAGTGCTCTGCAGCTGTGCATGCATCACGGCATGACTGTAGAGCATTTTCAGAGGGCCAGTCACATGAAGAACATAACTTCTGTCAACATCCACAGATTTCATTCTTCCTCTTCGCATCAGACATACTTTCAGAGACTCCTTCTAGTAGCTGTGCAGATTCTGTCTGCCAGTGTTAGGCTTTCTTCATTAACTGTTTGTATACAATTGTTGGTGTAACTGGGGGTGGTGAGTGAGGCATTGGCCCCATGCGGTGATTTAGAAGCCGCAACTACCAGACCTGCCAGCACTACCTCCCAGAACACAGAATGCCTGTTACAGCTCTGCACACAGTTTTTGGAATAATTTAACTCTACCAGTTTAGGAACTGACATAGTTATGTTTTTGCATTCCTCCAGTGTGGACATAGTTATACTTGTATAAAGATGGATATATCATTGGAGCTTATTTCTGTAAATTTAACTGAGGAGGAGAAACTGGCCTCCATTTTGCCCATCCCAGCTGAGCATAAGCTCATAGATAAAGGAGCACTTCTCATCGTGAATGCAGTGTGATTAAAAAAAAATTGCTGAAACCAAGCTAGGCCTTCAATCACATAGTGATTTGTATAGTTTGGCTAAGTACAGACTTTCAAAAAGCCTGAGGTAAAACAATCTAAGTTACATGTTTTTCTGTAACTGGTGTAATTTAGTTGGGTAGTGAACAGACCACATATGCCCTTTGGTTGGAGGGGCAAATCTTAGACTAGGTTATGCCATTTTTAAACTAGTCTGTGTGTGCCAAACTTCTGTTTTGTTATTGGTATAGACTGGTTTCTAATCCTCACTTATACCCGTAAACGTGTAATGTCTGTACCTGGCCTTCAAGAACAGACTGTCACTAATCCTTGTGAGGATGTATGCAGATAACTCCAAGTAGTCCCTTCTCTCATGCTGCACATCTGGCACAACAGTGAACAGTAGTCACCAGGCAATCAACCCATTCATAAAGTGGTAGTTAGCTGTGTTAATCTGCAGTAAGGCAGATGGCAGGGTAGTCATGCACCTTAAAGGCTAACTAAATAAGATATCTACATAAGCATAAGCTTTTGTGAACTCAAGCTTGGTTCATTAAATGCTGAAAACATATTCCTCACCACTTGCCTGGTTGAATCCCACTCCTGTCTGTAGCTTCTCTTGCAAGACCCTCATGAAACACACCTGTTTAAGGTGGTTTATTCCCAGGTAAGGACCAATCAGAATTCAGTTACGAATTACTCTTCAGTTATGAATTACCTTTTTTCCAAAGTGAAAGTCTCTATTAGTGAGCAAGTTGAGGTCACCATCCTCATACTAGTTCTAACATGAGCAGCCCTGACTTTAGGAGGACTTTAGGTGAAATGTTATCAGGTTTATCCACTGCAAGATCTGACTCCTTGCAGTTGGACATTTGTCAAACACATGCAGATTACAGGTACTGTGCTGAGGGGGGATACTGTGGGCGGGTCACATCCTCAGCAGCTGTAGATCATTCTGCCTCTATGGTCTCCAGTGGAACTACATCAGCTTACCTGGAGGTCTTGCCTTGCTTGTGCTTTCATACTTTAGGAGGGTTTAGTTCCAGTCTCCATCAGCACTTGGATGAAAAATCTAGGGTTTCGAATGGCAATTCTGGAAATACTTTCCAGAAAAAATCCTTAAGAGTTTCACGGCTAGTTATATAATATGCAAATATTTAAGAGAATATTCAAATATTTTAATACTTGTTATTTTGAAGAAATCTTTAGTTAACGTACAAGGGCTGTTGCCAAGAAACATGGCAGTGAGCCCTTCCCCCATTCTTAAACTGACAAAAATGCCTGAGGTAATTGGTTTTAAAAAGGTGAGAAGGTACTTGAAACTCAATCTTCATGCAGACTTCAGCCCTTCAGGTAGCAAAAGGGGTTTGTGATAATGAGATCCTAGTTCAATCATTTACATTTCTTTGGTGGTTATTTTCTTATGCAAATTTTCAGACTTTTCACTACACAGAAACAGACAACTGACTGCTGAATGAATCGCCTTTCCCCTTAATGAAAACATCCAGTCTTTCTTTGCCCATGAGTCTACAGAAGGGTATTTGTATGGATGATTATAATCCAAACCACTTTGATGTTCATATCACACTGAAGTTTGGAAAACAACCCCTATTATCTGTAATTGTAACTGAGGAGTTCCTCCCTTCAGAGTAATAACACTACAACTTAATCAAAGGATGCAAAGACAAATGTGCTATAAGAAGCCATGATGAAGGTCTAAAATATCTAATTTTTTTATAAGGAAGCAAACTACAGCATTTTTTTCTTTATGGATACCCAAAATAAAAGGGTATGATGTGTCTGTCAAAGTAAAAAAAAAAAGAGGGATTTGTTTATAGAAGTTATCTATCATCCAGTTGATATATTAACCAGAGAGAACCCCCAAAGTAGTTGAATTCAAAGAGAAAGGGTTAAGGCATTTATAAGATCTGTCTTCTTTTACAAGAAGCACGACACCAACCTGGTGAGGTGGTGATGGAGGGGATAAAACAAGGAAGTAAAAACTGTGGGGAGCTTTCATCGTCTCTTCTAGAATAACTGTAGGAAAGGAAATAATAATCCTCCTAACTGCCTGGGACCTTCTCCCCCGAGATATAAGCAGAACAAAGGCAATTTTAAAAGATGGAAGGACCATTGGTAATTGTTTTATAGTAAATGCAAATGGATGGTGATCTGAATGAAAATACTGCAATTTAACTTGCTTCTGTATTTCTGTTCTTGCTTGATCTGAAGCCTGCTGCTGCTAGTAGGCTCTGGAAACATGATCCTATTTTGTTTGATGTCAGAAAAGATCAAGCTGAACTTGGTTTGGCCTAAAGCTGTGTAGAATATTGTAATGAAGGGTTAATGTCAGCAGTAGTGTAACAATGAAATTATATCTTCTCTTCTCAAATTCAGTTTGATGCAAATTCTTATGAGATAGTCTAAAAATAAATAGTCATAACTCAGATGGTATTGAATTTCAATTGTTTTTACCCTTATGAAAAGTGTCTTAGAATACTGAACATAGTTACTGGTCAAAAAAATTAAAGACAACACCTCAAGAGGGCTAATTTTTCTTCAATTAGAGGTAGGTGCATAAAGGTACCCAAAAGGATAATTTGGGTTTTTCTTCATGCTTATTATTTACTATTTTTAAAAACCATTCATATTGTAGATTGTTAAATGGCTTTAAGCACATTAAGTCCCCATTGTTTTAGGCACTAAATAAAGTAAGTGACAATCTTTGCATTTAGCTTACAACCTGAAACATTATTTCAAACACAGTATTATGAAACCTTATGCATTTTCAAAGGGCTCTTTTTGTACTTCCATAATTCAAACATATTTCTAAATGTCTTTTGTGTTTCATTATCTCCCAGCCTTTATCAGAAAGTACTAAATATGCTTTTAGCATTACTGAATGCATTATCATCAGCTCATGAGACGATGAGTGACTAAGAAGTTACAGGTCTCTCCTGACATGATGGATGTACAATGTTACACTTGACTCCATTCTCAGCTATTTAAGCTGTTAATCATTTACATGCTTAATAAAGAAGGAAAACCTCTATGCATTGTAATCAAATACAAGCAAACATCTTCTCTCAACAGAAGAGTCATTCTTCCACTCAGTATATACAAATCAACGTAAGTTTGCCCCTTGAATGAAGAGAGATGAAAATGAAGTAAATCATTGGAAAGTAGTTTTTACAACTCACAGAAAAAAAATAATCTCAGTTTAGTCTTTAAGAATTAACGTGCTATTTTAACGTGCTATTTCCTTGCAATCCTAAAGGATAATATTTCAAGAAAAGAATGTGAATATTTTGTGAATATGTCTGTTCCATTCTGCCTATGCTTAGAAGCAAGGAAATTTGCGCAATTGAAAAGAAACCCAATTTTCATTTTTTGTTTGTTACAATGGAGTAGGAGAATGGGACAGATAGAACTCCTGAGGCTATGTGTTCACTGCAATGAAGTGAAGTGTTTTTAGCTCAAGAGAGCTATATTCTTTGCATAGTTATGCCAAAGTAGCTGGCTGAAGTAAATCCTAGAAGAGGAGTGTAAAGCTGATTTCAGCTATCTACAGTGTGGTACAAATTATCTCTGTCTTGTCTTCACTAGGACTTACATTGAAATAGCTGTCTCAGTTTAACTGTCTCTCTATAAAAACACTCAGTATTGGTAATACTTGGTAAACCTTGGGAATCTTGGCATGACTTTATACAGTAATTAGCATGATAGGGTCTGATTAGAGTTGCTGCGTTCTATAGTTAAATAATAATAATGGAAAGATTCTCTTTGGATGAATATCCAGCTAAATAGGTACACACCCAATATTCATCTTGAGTTTAATAAAGTCAAATAGAAATACCACAAGAACAGGGTTTTATATGTGTGTTTTCTGCTTCTGATCAGACAAGACAGTTTATTTTAAAAAGCTCCTACAGTATTATGAAATTTCTATTTCCTATTCTGTCCATAGATTGGAACTGCATAGATGTTTTAAAACTGAAAAAAACATTGTGGGTTGGGAAAACAGAAAGAAGGAAAAAATAATAATTTTTAACACTTCGTCAAATCAGTAATTTATATAATCTTTTTGCATGTCCTTTCACAGCATCTGATGAAGTGAATGCTATATATATATATCTATATATACCAGGGGTAGGCAACATTTTTTGGCCGGAGTGCCAAAACCCCCCACAATGCCTACCTTGGAAGGTGCCGGAGTGCTGGCATGCCAGAAAAACAAAATGAGGGCAGGGGTACATGGCAGGATGCCCTGGGTGTGCCCCTTGCCCCCCACCCAAAGCCTCACGTCCCAGCCCTGCTGCCCCTGCCTCAGCACAGCTGCCTCCTAGCCCTGCTGTCCCTTGCCCCTCATCCCTGCTGCCCCTTGCCCCCACCCAAAGCACCTTGCCCCCAGCCCTGCTGACCCTCCCCCCAGTCCAAGCCCCTGTCCCCCAGCCCTGCCCCCCAGCCCCGCTGCCCTGTGCCCCCCAGTCCTGCTGCCCCTTGCCCCTCACCCAAAGTCCCTGCCCCCCAGCCCTGCTTACCCTTGCCCCCACCCAAAGCCCCTGCCCCCCCGGCCCTGCTGCCCTGTGCCCCACAGCCCAGGCTCTGTGGCTGGCAGCAGCTACCCAGAGCTGGGGCCAGCTGCAAACAGCTGTGCCAAGCTCCAGAGCCCAGTCATCAGCTCTGTACCGGTGCATGCACCAATGCATCGGAGCAGGCAGTGGGGGAGGGACCTGAGGCAGCGCAACCCCAGTCTCTCCCCCGCTTCCACCACAGAGCTGGTGACTGGGTTCTGGAGCCTGGTGCAGCTGTTTGTAGCCAGCCTGGGCTCTGGGCAGTTGCATCAAGCACTGGGCAAGCTGCAAACAGCTGCACCAGGCTCAGGAGCCCCAGCATCAGCCCCATGGTGGCAGCGACTGCACAGGCACCTCAGGGCAGACAGCAGGGCAGTGCAGCCCACCCTGAGCTGCCTGTGCAGTTGTTGCCAGAATGAAGCTGATGCCGGAGCTGTGGAGCCCAGCGCAGCTGTTTGGAGCCTCCCGGCTACAGCCAGACCTGGCTCTGGATAGCTGCTGCCAGCCACAGAGCCTGGGCTGCTCCCAGCAGGGAGCTGGGACATTACACACCCTGCTGGGAGCAGCCCGGGCTCCATCAGCTACCCAGAGCCGGGGCTGGCCATGTTGTGCTGAGCAAAATGGCCTTGCATGCCATGCTCGGCACAGGTGCCAGGGGTTGCCGACCCCTGATATATACTATACATATATATATACATACTGCCTACACACACACACACACACACACACTTTTGTGCAACTCTGACTCCTACTTTTTCAAATGTCATAAAAAAATCAGGACAACTCAAGTTTTGGTCAAAATCATGGTTAATACTTTATCCAAACTGAATCTGATATAACATTCTTAATGACTGAAAAAAATTTAAAATCTCTCTCTAGAAGGCCAATAGCTTATAGTATGAAAGAACAGAGAAAACATAGCACATGAAAATGTCTAAGGGATAAACAGAAAATCAGTTTCTTTGGCTCATGTTTCTGCTAGTCATATATTTATGTATTTAAACAAAATAGTCTATTAAGATGAACTTAGATGCTAATGTACCAGTGCATTGCCTGGTGCTTGTACATGCCCACTGCACATACTGAATTTGGGATGTACGTGTGCACATGGTATCACTGTTGTATACAGAGAAAAGACCTCTGCTTTGCACCATATTAATGAATTAGCAAGAAATTAAAATATGTCACTGTGTACTATAAAGAAGTCAGAAGTGTTTTGCTGATCTGCTGCCTCACATGGCTGAACAGATTGTAGGCCACAGTACCAAAGTATCTGTTACCTCTTAGAGCAACAGTATGGAAGAAGTTTCTTTTATCTCATAAAAAACAAGAACAATATGATTTTATTAATTATATTAACTTAGAAACATTTCCTATATTTACGTTACTGTTCTACAACTCTTAAAATCTTGTGTCATGATCCACTGTTTATGGGAAAGCCAGTTTAGTTTAACTGGCTGAATAAAATGTTCAATGAATTCTGAGTCTTTTGATGGTTACCTTTCCTAACAGAGCAGTGAGCCATCCTAGATGCTGCTACCAATTTGAGACTGGGAAACTCAGACACAGCTTGTTGATATGACTTCCTATCCACTGGCAACATGAATATTTCTTAGAAATATCAGAAGTGGGAAAAACTGTGAGGTATATCTGCTACCTAGAGAATCATATTTCTACCAAAACTAAAGAAAAATAGTCAAGAACAAATCATTTTTGTGGGGCTGCTATCCTCATATGGTTTCCAACTGAATCATAATGTGAAATAAATGGCACTTACTCTGTTGAGTAGCTGCCATTTTTGGCACTTATACACAGTTTGTGATCCTATTCCATGTGCAGTATGGACACACAACTGTCCAGACTACTATTGAGCACGCGTAGTAGGCTGTGCTCTGGCCAGTCAGGTACATGACTCCCCATGTGCACACATGAATGAACACAAGACCCAAAACTGTAGCCAGGCACCCATGGCTAACACACTGGAACCTTGCAAGTTTTATCCAGGAAGCAAGAAAAAAAAGAACATTTTAGGCATCAATAAACTTGTAGTGGAGGAGCATGACATAAGACCTTTCTACAGCAAGTTTTTGCTGAAGAGCCTTCATGTCAAAATCGAATAAAACAATGTTTGGCTATCTGTGTACTCTTCAGATAAAAAGAAGCAAAACAACTTGGTTCTAGGAAACCTGTTGCCTTTAATCCTTTTTCCAATTTAATATTAAAAGTAAAATAGAAATCACGCTCATTTTCAAAATACCTCAAAAATAGTTTTTAGCATATTTACATTCAGACCTGAAAAGAAAGTACTGCTATTCTGCACATTGCTCATATCAGACCTCCTTTAAGATGTTTACTGAATGACTCTGAGCATCTCCATTCCTCTTCTGAAATATGGGAATTAAAATTTGAGCAGGCATGGAAACCTCGCAAAAAAAAGACGTTCAAAATTCTTTTTCTTCAGTACATTATTTAAAGGATTTTTTACCCAGTGCCAACAAAAACACAGGGATCATGATATAACTTAAATAGAGAGAAAAAGTATAGTTAGCAAACATGCCTGTGTTGAAAACTACCCTCATACCAGACAATGTAGTTAGATATCTACAGCGCATACTGCTAAAATTTGAAAGGACCTGGAAATTCCATAATTCATGTACAAATCACAATTCATTGGGTCAAATGAGATTAAGTTTCATTGTGTAATATTATGTGTCATTATAGAGCCTACTGCAAATGGAAAACAAGAAAGACTGGGAACTTTAAAAGTTAAATTATAATAATTTCAAATGAGTATTTACTAGCCACACCAAAGTGACAACTGTTTTGTTGCTTTTTTTTTTGAGTAGAAATGGATTTCAAAACACATATTGTACAGAAAGGCCAACAAAATCTGACTTCACTGAATGGCAAAGTGAAACAGAAAAGGCTTATAGGCCAAATACTCCACAGATTCACCCTGATGTCTGAAATCAAATGTAGAATTAAGTCCACAAAAGCTTGAAGGCTTTTTTCCCACTTTTGCCTTCAAGCTTGCCTCACATCTTTGGCACACCAAGAAAAATATGATTAGTTTCATTTTAATTCTCAGTTGCTTGGCTGGCAGATTCAGTAGTACACAAACAAACAAAAATATTTTTAATATAATGTTTTCTCCTAGTCAATTCAGGGGGTTGGAAGGAAGGCAGCAGAATAGAAATAATATATTTGTCCAGATTCTCCTGAGGGTTATCTGATGTTTATTTTAATCTATTTGATCTTCCCTGAATTGCTGATTGCTGCCTTCCCCTCCCTAAGGTATAAAAAGGTTGATTTTAATGTATTTATATACGTATGGCTTGTACACACAAAGTATCATCCTTCATATCAGACACTCGTGTTCTTTCTATCGGTGCACCATTCTTCTTACCATAAGCTGAAAAGAAAACGAAGAGTTTGTCTCAGCATAGCTCAGGAATAATACAATATTTAACTTTTGCCAATAGGGTAAGTGTTAATATTTCATAATAAAGTTGTTGATATGTTTCCTGTAGAATTCTAGCTAGTTGGGGCTCAATTCTGCGTTTTTGATGGCACTTAAAAATACCTGTGGCAACCTGGAAACTGTTGACTTGGCTGGCAACCAAACCACTGTACCTCAAAGCATCAGAAGTCAGTGATGTTATTAGGAATCTTAGTCTAGTCTAGCCCATAAGAACATGCTAGAAACAGTGGTAAAAACCTATATTTTTCACTGGTTGCATGATTTGCCAACTGTGAAGTTGGCTAATTCTTTGCAATACAAGGAGTAAGAATGCAGAGCCTGTGATGTGATTGGCTATAAAAAAACATTATCATCAAAGTCCTCCCAAATCTTGAGGGTTAAATTACTGCTGGCTCTTGCCTCGGTATGTGAGAGACATGGAGATATAGTCAGGGACAAACGAAAATGCAAAATACAAAAATCCTCCCCATTGGCACAGGAGATATTTGGGCTAGGGACAGACAAAATCTTGAGCCTGAACTGATTTAATCATTGCAGGTTAGTCTAACCTGGCTAGGCTGAACCAGTTTGTAACCATACAGACATCCCTTCTGGACTGAAGAAATGCAAGCACATGCCTGCAATGAATCAGGCTAGAAGCTGGGGGGTGCTAGAGCAGCTCTCCCTTCTCTCCCACAATAGTGAGATGAGGGGTGCATGGCCAGGCCCCAGCAGGGCACTCTGATTAGGGAGAAATCCCCCTCCCCCCAGCTGATAACAGAGCATTTAGTTACACAGCAGAGAGTTACACAGGGAGTTGTTAGCGTTTATCAGCCCATAAACCAAAACAAAGCCTCTCCCATTAGTTCAAGCTCTTCTTAAACAACTTTTTCCAAAGAAAGAATGGAGGGACATTACCAGCTCCCCTGTTTCATAAATTTCATAGGTTTATAGGATCAGAAGGACCTTTGTAGATCATCAAGGCCAACCTCCTGCTCTAGGGCAGGAAAGAACACTAGGGTTCAATAACCCCAGCTAGGTGCCTATCTAATCTCTTCTTAAACACCTCCAAGTTAGGGGAAAGCACCACCTCCCTTGGAAGCCCATCCCATATTTTGGCAACCCTCACCATAAAGAATTTCTTCTTGATATCCAATCTAAATCTACTCTCCTTTAGTTTGTGGCTGTTATTTTGAGTAACCCCAAGGGGTGCCCTGGTAAACAAAGTATCCCCTATTCCCTGCTGCCCCCCCTCATGAGGTTGTAGACAGCCACAAGATCACCTCTCAGCCTTCTCTTGTGGAGGCTGAAGAGATTCAGGTCCCTCGGTCTGTCTTCATAGGATCTTACCTGCAAGCCCTCAACCAAATGAGTAGCCCTTCTCTGAACCCCCTCAAGGTTATTCACATCCCTCTTGAAGTGCAGCACCCAAAACTGGATGCAGTATTCCAACTGCAGCCTGACCAATACCACATAGAAGGGAAGTATCACCTCCATAGATTTACTCATGATGCACCTACTAATGCAAGAAAGGGTGCAGTTATCCTTACTTATTACCTTGTCACATTGGCGACTCATGTTCATTTTCGTCAACTAAGACTTTGAGATCCCTTCCCACTGCCATGGTACTCAGAATAGTACTTCCCAGTCTATAGGTGTATTGGAGATTCTTTCTCTCCAGGTGCAGCACCTTGCACTTGTACTAGTTAAACTGCATCCTATTCCGATCCACCCACTTCCCCAGTCTGTCCAAATGCACCTGGATTTGCTCCCTTCCCTCCAGTGTGTTAACTGTATCCCATAGTTTGGTGTTGTCTGAGAATTTGGACAGAGTGTTTTCATTCCCCCCATCTAAATCACTGATGAAGATACTGAACAGCACTAGTTCAAGGACAGAGCCCTGGGGGACACCACTGTGCACATCTCTCCAGGGAGAAACCACCCCATCCAACACCACTATCTGGGTACATCCCATAAGCCAGTTTTTCACCCACCTTACTGTGAAAAAATACACATCACAGCTACTCAGCTTGCTTGTAAGAATTGGGTGTGACACTGTGTTGAAAGCCTTTTTAAAGTCCAAGTAAATAACATCTATCTCCACCCCTGCATCTAAGCACTTTGTGACCTAGTCATAAAAAGAGACCAGGTTAGTTAGGCATGTTCATTACCTCCAAAGAGCCACTGTCCTATCTGTCTTGGTCCTGTCTCCCACAGCACAGATCATAGCCAGCATCTGGTATGCTAGATAATGCTGAGAGGTGTCTGTGTAAGGCAGAAGGAAGAGGGGGAGCTCTTCTTGAGCAGGGATTGGGGTGCAGGGGAAGCAGGAGGAAGCCAGGCAGACACAGATATGCCTGCCATCTCTACCAGAGCCACAGGCAGGGAGAAGAAGGGAGGGACCAGCCCTACTGGGCTGGAGCACAGCCCCACCCAGCAAAGTGTCTGGGATGCTGGGGGAGGCTGGTTTAACTCAAACAGGAAGGGGTCTTGGACAGATATTGCACAAACCAGTTTGACCCAAAACAGTTAAGTCTGATACTACATTCAACCAGGTTTACCTCAACCCAGTTTCAGTCATTTTCAAACAGGTTTATGTGCACTGAACATTTGTTCTGTTACAGGTCTAAACCAGTTTCTGATCATTTAAACCAGTTTATATATAATGCCTGTCCCTAGCCTTGCAGTTCCTGTGTTTCAGAGGAACTTTTGAGATGGATCTGTTTATTTACCCTGAAGCATCAAAATCACCTCAAATGGGACCCAGAGGGGCAGAAAGAGACTGGGCTGTAGCCTTTACCCACTGGCTCTTGCAACTGTCTGGGTGGAGAGTGGAGAAAATTTTACCACCCTGCCTTCTGAGAAGCTGGGAGACAGAGCTGCATTCTGAAATACAATGCCTCTCACAATTCCCTGTGGAGTGAGGCAGCACCACTTTGCTCCAGACACACCTGGACTTACAATGACAATCTGTCCCTTGATTAATTTAATATTCCTGGCTCAATTTATGAAAGCACATAGAATAATTTACAGATGCCCAAAATTAGGCTAAAATTAGAAAAAAACTTGAGTCTACCTAGTATGACTTGACAAACACATATACAAGTAATTACATTGAATCTTCCAGTGTTCTAAGAAAGTATCTAACTCTATATAGAGCTCCTATTTACCAAAGTAACCAAGCTGCCCAAGCATTTCAAAATTGAAATAAGAATCACAATTTCTTTTCCCTCTTCTCCCCATCCCTGCTTCCTCTTTCCTAGCCATTAGAAGAAATAGCTTTTAAGATTTTTGATTGGCTAGTTTACATATATGTGTGCATACACCCACACACATATATGTATGTGTGTATGCAGTATATGCACACATGTATATACACATTAGTGAGAGGGAGAATGAATATCTGGGATCTCTGTTATATCCACATGAATAATTAAGAAAAAGAATAGGCAAAGATGAAAGTTTTGTAAAAGTTAGGAAAACTGGGTGCATCTACACATCTGCTTTACTTCAGAGTTCACTAATACATAGTCTATACATGTGCTAGTATTTGGGCACAGTAAATTAATTAACCCCACTGTAGGATACTACTGTCAGAGATTAATCAAGTCTGCTAGAGCACAGCAATTGCTACACTCCAGCAGCCTCCTGCATCTCGTGCATCGGGGTCCCTGTACTTAAAAATGGTGGTGGGGGTGCTTGAACTAAGGGTGCAGACAGAAGTGACAATTTTTTCCCTATTGTGCTACAGAAAGCAGTGTATAGCTATGACCAAACACAAGTGCATGGTTGCAAACAGCTTCCAAAATGGCTGATCGGGTGAAAATTTGACTCCTCCTTGCATGAGGTATCAGATAAAGATGTTTCAAAATGTAGCATCTTTTGTAACTTGTGTCTGCAGAGCTCCCAGTCTGTCGCTGTTTTCAGAATGGAAGGGGGGAAAGGAACAAAGGGAGTTCAGTCTGTGGGGTTTTCAGACCCCCTTGGAGAGTGGGATAGGAGTATTGGAACTCCTGAGGTGGGGGGCCTCCAATTCACCCACCCCACCCTTCAGCACTAGCTGGGGAGCCCAGAGAATGAGCTTCCTCTGCTGCCTTTCCCCCATCCCATTCTAAAAACAAGGAGAACCGGCAGAGAGCCTTGGCCATTGCTATGGGAGCCTGGCTGCAGGCTCCCAGCCCACAGCTAGATTCCCCTCCCCCCAGAACCAACAGTGAACTTCTGTTTCGTCTGGGGTAACATTGTAACTCCAAACACTTTGTAAAAATTGTTCTGAGTAACAACTGGGAATGGCACATATTTCTGCACCTTAAAGGTCATTGACCATCAAGCACCCCCACTAGCATTTTCAAGCACAAGGATGATGATACAGGAGACAGAGCAGCACTTTAATTGGAGCCACTCTAATTAAAGCGCCATCCATCCCACCCCCAGAGGACATGTAAAAGTATCCTTTGCTTTTAAAACTGTAAACACTGTGGGACAAGAATGGTATTTTACAGGGTCTATATTAACAGACACCCTATACTCCTCTGGTCCTGACAGATGTTACTATTAGATAAATAAGAAAAAGTATTACACTATAACTAGGCATAAGGAGATAACATTATGAAAAAGAAAATACTTTCTGATTATTAGATGTATTATGCATTCTAACAACGAGGAATGATGAAAGCCTAAAATTTAGGAACATTCAAAACTAGACTAAATAGAGCATGGAAAAATGCCCTGAAGAGAATATTCCAATCATTTATATACTCAGTGGATTGAAGACAAATATTCTTGCTATGTATACTGACAGTCTGCCATCTGTAAGGGTTAAATCACATTTGTTTCCCCAATTCAAATGTGAATAAAAAGCTTGAAGTCCCCTGCCTTGTTCATGAGCTCAGACTTGCCTGATTCAAATGAATTCACATACATTGGGAACTGTTAGCCCAATGCATTCAAGTGTTTAAAATATATATGTATATAAAGATAAACCAAGCATCCTTTTGTGATCTAATCACTGTTTGTTTTACACTTCATGGTGAATTTAAGTAATTAAGGACTAAAATGTCAACTTTGATCATTAGTTCATATTCAATTACTAAGTAACAGACTTCCATCTGAACCTGCAACAAAGCAATTCTGATTGCACATTGTGTGGTATTTCTAATGTGTCATTGAATGCCTATTTTGTTTATCCTTTCTTTGTCAGGGGTCTGTTTTCTATGTTTAACCCTTTCTCTGAAAGATGTGTTTCAAGCCCAATCTCTTTGAGGCATTGTTGAAGCTGACCAGATAGTTATTGTAGTTACAGTTAAATCAGCATTCATGCGTTCAGAGCCTTGTTTGCTCAGTTGCAGTAATATAGATTTTCCCACACTGTTTACTTGACACTTGCAAGTCCAGTCTGTACCAAGTCCTATTGTATTAAGCAAACAGCTCTACTGCACTAAAATTCCACTCTTTGTTAACACTAAAGCAACAGGATTTTCTCCAGTTCACAGACAGCAGAACCTATTGTTATCAGAAAACTCTCTCGAGATGGAATCTGAAAAGAATCATATGACCCAGAAAGGGATTAGCCTTCAGGAAGTCTTTGGGCTTTGCCATTTTGTGAAGACATCCCTAGAGGGAGAAAAAAATAAAGTAAAACATATCTCTGGACTGAAGCCCATTCTAAAATAGAATCTATGCACTTTCAATTGTGTGAAAACAAAATAGCTAACCGTTACTAACTGAGATTATGGCGTAGGCAAAAGGAATTGGAGGTAATTTAACATGCGTGAGGTCAATGCTATTTAATAACAGCATTTCTAACTAAAAAGAGGAAGCAAAACCATCTTTGTGAATATGACTCCAGTTATTAAAAGAGAGACCAATTACATCATATACTGATATACACCAAGCAAATGGTGCTGTGGTAGTCATCAAGGACTTCTCTTTAAGAAAGATTTAAGTTGTTTCAGATTAATTTTCTACTTCCTCCAGTTTATATTTTTCTACTTTCTCCATTATTCAAGTTATCTGGATTTTATGTTTCCACTGTATTAAGTTTAAGATCCATGCAAACAGTCTGCTCATAAAACAAAATTACAGAACTCAGGATTTTTTGCCTTTCCTTTAAAAAGAATGCAGCCAATTGCTTCTCGCTGATACAAATAGATGCCTTAATCAAACTGTACTTGTTCACTATTCTGTGTGTGTGTGTGTGTGTGTGTGTGTGTGTGTGTGTGTGTGTAATTCAAAGGCCATTGAAAACTAATGAAAAATGGCATATCAAACTGACTGAAACACTAACCTACAGTCTAATCTACAGTTAACATAAAGAACATAAATCTATTCCTTGGGTAGATATAAAAAGGTGCACATCTCTGCAACACATATTCTGCAACATAATCTGTTACATCAGCTGTAGTTTTGGTTTTCTATCCATACTAGAACACTCCAGAAACATGTTAGTATGAGATTAGCATGATAAACATAAAGATCTAAATTGTAGCTTTTTGCCATAGCCCCAAATCAAAGATAGTGTGGAACCACATTGTCCCAAATTAAATGCCAGCGGCACTCTGCTGCAGAGATATAACACTTCCCACAAATCCCCATTTGCACTGAAGTTAGCACAATACAGCCTCTCAAGAGACTTTACATACTCTCCATTGGATAGTTAGCCTTTATAATGCAAGAGAAAGTGATAAAGTCATGTATTTCCTTCCTTCTCCCCACATCTTGCCTTCTTAAAAGTGGTAGCCTCTCAAACCATGTACACAAGGGTTCCACAATGCTCTCAAGACTACTGCAGAAAAATAAGTTCCCAGTTCCTCCTTCACGCTCTATGTGCTCCAAACACTGACACTCCAAAGACTGCTTTCAAGATCTCTGCCTAAGGCACGCTTGAGAGCAATGTCCCCCAAGTATCCTCAGCATCTTTGTTGCAGTTTTGGAGCATAAAGAGTGGAAGTAGGTTGACGGGGTTTATTTTTTGACAGCAGTGTTGAGGGCAGCACAGAGCCAGTGCAGCCATTCACTCACTTCTATAAGCGAAGGTCTGTAATACGGGTTCTCCTGTGTCCTGTATGGCCTAACCACTCCCTAGTTTATAGCAAATAGGTGCATTCTCATACATTCCAGAAAAAGAAAAATATCATTTAGGGAGGTAAGTGTTTCATAGTTTCTAGGGTCAGAAGGGACCTGAGTAGATCATCTAGTCCGACCCCCTGCCATGGCAGGAAAGAGTACTGGGGTCAAAGACCCCAGCAAGGTGTACATCTAGCATCCTCTTAAAGACCCCCGGGGTAGGAGCCTGCACCACTTCTCTTGGAAGCTGGTTCCAGATCCTAGCTGCCCTGACCATGAAGTAGCGCCTCCTGATATCTAACCTAAACCTACCCTCTGCCAGCTTGTGACCGTTATTCCTGGTCACTCCTGGCGGTGCTCGGGAGAACAGGGACTCCCCCAATGCCTGCTGGTCCCCTCTGACTAGTTTGTAACAGGCCACTAGATCCCCCCTCAGCCTTCTCTTGTGGAGGCTGAACAGGTTCAGGGCCCATAGCCTCTCCTCATAGGTCCTGCCCTGCTGCCCCCTGATCATGCGAGTGGCCCTTCTCTGGACCCGCTCCATGTTGTCCACATCCCTCTTGAAGTGCGGCGCCCAGAACTGGATGCAGTACTCCAACTGCGGCCTGACCAGTGCCGCATAGAGGGAGAGTATCACCTCCTTGGACTTGCTTGAGCCTCCTTGGACCTGCTGTTCACATAGGCCTCATCAATTTTGGCAAAATCCCAATAGAAGACAAGATTTTAGGGATGGAGTAAGACCATGGAAGTTTGCAGTAAAATCCTGCACTTTTCACTAAAGCAAAACTCCCACTGACATTAATAGGAGTTGTGAGTGAGAAAGTATTATAGAACTGGCTTTTGAAGAGACAGATGCAGTTCTTCCTCTTCAAGTATCTTTCAAAGATTCATTATTGTCTGAAGTAACCCTACATTAGTTATGGGCAGGAGATTTAGACTGCTAATACCTCATATTTTGGATCCAAGGTCTGAGTCAGACTCACACCTCAAAAACTAAGTTTTAAAATGCATACAATCCATAATATTAAAAATAAAACAAACAATTCCTCCCCCAAAGTTATCAGTATTCCACCCACAAAACAGCTCTGGAAGGGGTTGCAAGCCTCACTTTTATTCATATGAGTTAAATTATCTGTTCTAGGAAAAGATGGTAGGGCAGTGAAGGTGTCTGGCTTCAGTTTCAGAGGTGTGAATTCAGGCCTTTCTCTGGACTCATGCTGAAAGTCTCCATGTCCATTTGACCTAGCTATCAATGGTACCTAGTCACTCAGGGAGAGGAACCAAAGTTGCCTGGAAGAGATGCTAGCCACATTAACTTTTTATGCACTATTAGCTATGGAAGCTGGTGTGCCTTAATTGTGTCACTATAATGGTTTACTAGGCTCAGGTGAAGCTTAAGACTAGAGACAGACATTCAAAAAACCTGAGCCTGAATTGATGCACTCTTTGCAGGGTAGTCTAAGCTGCACAGCTTAAACTAATAACTAGATAGACATTATCTGTTAAATCAGGAAATCCAGCCACTTCCCTGTAGTGGCTCAAGCCAGACACCAGGGGGCACTAGAGCATCCCTGACTGCCACTGCCAAAGATGAGGGAAGAGAGATGCCCTCCAAGGTTCTCACCTCTCCTTGCTGGAGCAGAGGGGAGGTGGCAAGGCACCAGCCAGGGTTAGCATAACACACAGGATGCCAGCCAACAGCCTGGGGGTGGGGGTAGAGGGAAGCTGCTGCCAGACTGAGGAGTGGAGATGGGAGAAAAGTCCTTCCTCTGAAGCAAGTATGTATTGAACACAGAAATTTGCAAAGCATACAACAGGGAACTACCAAAAAACTCTGCCTAAGCTAAGATACAGCCCAGTAAAACACAGTGTACACAACTTAGTCTAACTTAATATGTAAACCAGGAAGACAAGAATTAGTTTTACTAATCCTGAAGGGAGAGTGTTTCCTTACAGCCAGGCATTCAGAAAGCCTTTGTTTAGGCATTCCCACCTTTTAAACGTTCTGATTTATAATGTAAATGTAGCTCTCTGCATTCTTTAGTGAAGCTATCTGCAACTTCCCTTAACTACATCTCCAGCACTGTGATGGTTGTCAGGTCTTTGCCAACACTTCCCACCTCTCACTCTGGTATTGCAGGTCTTAGCTCTGGGTTCACAGGTGCAGGGCTTGGATCTGCACCCAGGGGACTAGGTTACCTCTCTCCCCCCAACTCCACAACCCCCATTCTGGGACACACTGTGGAGTTAATCCCCTCCCTGCTTGGCTGCAGGCAAGCCACAGAGACTACAGCCAAACCTCCAGGGATTCTGGGGAAGAGAGGGGACAGAGGAAGGAATTAACTCTGTCCCTGCTTGGCTGCAGGCAAGCCATGGAGGTATGGCTGGTGCTGGCAAGCCCCAGGGTTTACCAGAGGAGGGGGTGGGGAGTGGGGATGGAGGGAGGAATTTGCTTTAGGGGCCATGGCAGGCCAGCATCTGGTCACACCCTGCTCTGGATTTGGCTAAAGAGCAGAGGGAAGGGTCCAGCCCAGCTCACTGGAGCACAGAGCAGAACTCAACCCAGCCCAGAGAGCATGCCAGAATGCTGGGGGTGTCTGGTTAAGCTTAAACCAGCAAAGAGTCTGGGATAGACATTGCATAAACTGGTTTGAGCCAAATCAGTTAAGTCTGATACTACATTTAACCAGGTTTATCTCAAACCAGTTTTGGCCATTTTCAAACTGGTTTATGTGCACTGAATGTCTGTTCTAACTGGTTTAAACCAGTTTATGATCACTTAAACCAGTTTGTGTGTAACGTTCGTCCCTAGACTAAATCCTTAAAAAACAGTTTATATGTTAATTCACAACCATTGCCATTGCTATAAAAAAGATAAATACTTGTAAACAAACATTGAAAGTCCTAAATAACCATAAAAATAAATATATAATAAATTGCAGGAAAAAAATGGGTACCTGTTTCTTAAAAACAGTGCAATATTTCAGAGTAAAACAAATAAGAGGGACGGAAAGGTTGTTTTTTTCTTTCATCATTTTTTAAATGATAAAATAAATATATCAAGTTTCACCAGAACATTTTACAATAGAAACCAATTTTAAAATGAAGTTTTACTAATGAACCAATTCTCAAAATACCAAGATCATAAAATTTTATCCTTATCTAAATTTCCTAGGTTCCCCATTTCCTTGTACCAAAACTCTACATCTGAATAATTGTTGGGAATAATCAAAATCTAGACTTGGATCTAATTTTTGATGCACTATATATTAATAATAACACCATCCTATTCACATAGTAAAGTCAAAGCAAATCAAAGTAAAGGTAATATACTAAGATAAACCTGAGAACTGTTTGTAAGTCCTCCACTCTGAGCAAGAGGCAAGAAATAAAACACTATATCTACATTTTGCCATGGTTCTAATAAATTTACAAAACCAGAGATAAAATTAACCTACTGAAATTGGAGCAAAGAAATTAGACTCCATTCTGCCACTTTAAATATCATGCCTTCTTCTACTATAGCACAAAACTTATATGCTCTCTGAAGTAGAAAAGAAAAGCTGCTTTTGAAAACAATGTTTGCATTACTTACATGAAAATATTACAAAGTACTTTTCCAAGGGAGAGTTTTGCTCATAAGCCTATGAGAAGGACCTATTTGGCTCATTAATGGTAGTTACACATTGAACAAAGAGCTGTTTTGTCCCATTTTTTGTGAAAGAAAAAAGAAAATCAGAGTTGTCTGTTTCACTGTATGCAGTTGGTCCAATAAAAGAGATCACCCACAAAAATCAGTGAGCCTTTTGCTAATAAGATAATTCTATTTGGATTTTTGAGTAATCAAGAGTACACACATGAATCAGAACATCAATAATTATTCAGCCAAATTCTACTAAAAGTTATGTTTGTGCAAACCTGTTGTATTCTGTAGCAGAGAGAAGAATTATGGGCCATTGAGAAACAGAACTGAGCTGTTCATTGGGGGCATATGCAAGGGACACAGAAGCCTCCATTTCCAACCCCATTCCTCTTCTGCTTGGCTTCAGCTGACAGATGGCTGGGGGCAGCGCTGGGGAGAAGGTTTGTGATGGCTTGAGTCTGGTACAGCTGGGGCCACGACCCATGGTCACTCAACAGAGCAGCTGAGCATGGACCTTGGGCTTATCTACACAAGATGCTACATCACCATAGTGACAAGCTATGGCATATAGCTCATGTCTTTGGTAACATAGCATCAGCAGATATGAACCGTGACGCCACTGCTACTGCGCACTAGCAATGAACTATTGCACAATAGATCATTGCTACTGCACAGTAAGGTCATAAACCACCTGTGTGGCACCAGGACTGAAGTTTCTCTTCAGGCTTTCCAAAAATACCACTATCAAAATGGATTTGGGACAACACGCTTATCCAATGAAACACAATTTCAAAGTATTCATAATTTGTGATACATAATTTGTAATTTATGTATAATATTTATAATTTATGATTTCACTGGCTTCACCTATCTTTATGCTGTCGCAGTACAAAAAGAATAAGTTCCATATTCTTGATCAAATCACTATTCCCATGTACTTCTCTAGAGTTCAGAATCTGGGCTTAAATTTAAGAGACCCCTTACTGAATTTGGGAGAGTATCCATTGCATAAATGTTGCCCCTACATCTGTTTGTCACTGAAACTGTTAGCCTTGCAAAGCCCTTTTCTGAATTATAAGAATTATAAGGGTTTTGTATTTTACTTAATAACAATGTGATTTAAAAAATGGAGGTGGTCCTTTTGATAAAAAAGTTTTTGAATTTTTTGCTCTAGAATTTAAGAATGACACTTTCCAAAATGCCTGTCTGAATTAAGGGCATTAGTTTAATTCCAAGTGAATGTGCTTCTACTAGATCAACTATAATTCTGTTGAAATTATTAATTCAAAGCCTGAAGTGCATCCAAAGCAGTGTTTTTAAAATTCAAAATATTTTTACTTTAAACAAATCACAAAAATACAAGCATCTAAACTATTGCCTAACTATTTTGGAGATATTTATTCTGGTACACTTTATAAATCTTGTTGAAGGAGACCAGCCTAGGGTGGGGCAAAGCTACACAATAGTCAGCAGAGTGAAAGGAAATGTAGCTAAAATAAGCAGATGGGCAGACAGATGGGCATGCATAGAAGAAATAATATTAATCTGAAAAACAGATAATGGTCCTATAAAGAAAAAAAGTAAAAACAAAGACAACATGGTTGGCAACACACAGAGTAAGGGAATTCACTTAGGAGATTGGAGGCATTACATCTTTCTGGTATTTCCAAATATAAAAAATCATGTTGGTTTTCAATTTAAGAGGTCACCAAATTCAAAATCTAAATTTGTTAGCATGCACCATTTTCCTTTTACAGTACACACTTGTATATAGAAAGTTCTGTGTTCATTTACTGCCTGATACATATCCAACTGAATTCAACAAAGAGTTTGGCCAGGACTTAAACTGCAGCCCTTTGAGATACTGAACCACTGAATTTAACTCAGCTACAAATGCTTGGCCTCAGGAATTACTATAATGACTAAATATGGATTTAGTTGCGTATATTTTAGCACCTACATCTGAAAAATAGGTTTTATGGGTCTCTGTCAGGAGGGCTTCCTCTTTTAGGTTTTGCAGAATTATCTGCAAACTTACAGTCTGGCTTGTACTGGGCAACAATATTGTATTATAAAAATATGTATAACATTGATTAGTATATATATTTTATATAATAAAATAGAATGTTTAATCTAAGTGAAAAGAGTGGTTTTTTATATATGAAAAATTATTACAGGGAAATTGTAGAATGCTTATTACTCACTCCAAAGTATTTTTAAAAACAGTACATCTGTGATTCTTTTTATATGTGTTTAAATGTTAGTAGAAAAAGAATGCAAAGATATTCCAAATTTAAAAATAAGTTAAACTTACCTATGCTGAGAATAAATATAAACTATATCCTGAGCTCTCCCTAACAGGATAAGGGGGATTTGAGTGAACCTACCTACTACTGCTGGGTTCTGTTGCTAAAAACAAAATCACATGGGCATGGGTAACCAAAAAATCTAAATAAATGTAAAATGATTAGTAACAGTGGATACCTGGATCATTAAGGTCAGGTACAGACATTGTACTTTTACCAGTCCAAGTGATTGGAAACTGGTCTAAACCCATAACAGAACAGAAGTTCAGCATTCATAGACTAGTCTAAATATGGCAAACCCTGTCTAAGATAGACCTAGATTGATGTGCTTAATCGATTTAGCTTAGACTAATGCAGTGAACTTCAGTATGAGTTCCCCTATCAATTTAAGTTAGGTTGGTGTCTACTGGCATCCCAGGCTACTTTGCGACTCCCTCCCAACCTCTTCCCCAGAACAGGAGGCATATTAGCACTTGGTCCATGCTCAGCTGCTCTGTTGAGTGACCATGGGTCGTGGCCCCAGCTGTACCAGACTCAAGCCATCACAAACCTTCTCCCCAGCGCTGCCCCCAGCCATCTGTCAGCTGAAGCCAAGCAGAAGGGGAATGGGGTTGGAAATGGAGGCTTCTGTGTCCCTTGCATATGCCCCCAGAACCTAGGCACCCCTATCCCCAGGCCATGCCCCTTCACATTGTCATGATGCACCCCATTATGTACAAACACACATGACACTGAGGCCAGGAGTACCTTGCAGTTGGGCACAGCCCCATGGGCCTGGGACACCACATCTCAGAGGCCAGATCTGACCTCCTGGTACCTGGAACACAGTATGGACCCTCCCCTTTAACCCCAAGCAGGAGCCAATCTAAGCAGCTCACCTCTGATGGGTCCAGATGGCAGGGGGCAGGGGGCAGGCAGAAAATCAGGACTGGGCCTGCATAGAAGCAACCCTGTGGCCTCCAAGCTTGGTCACTGCTGGCAGGTACCTGGACCATGGGCACCTGGTGTGCTGCAACATTTTTTCAGCTTCAAGGTCCCAGAATACTAGGGCAGTGGGTTTTGGGAAGCGCACTGAGAATCCAAGCCAGGGTAAGCAAGTGGATGCCCCTGGAAACCTCAGGAAAAGGTGGGGCATAGCAGCTGATTCCATGTTATGGGTACAGGCCTCTCCATGGGCACAGGGACATGACTAGGAGCTATGGCTTCAAACTGGAACAGAGAAAATTTAAGTTGGAAATTAGGAGGAACTTTCTGATTATGAGAGTGGTCAATCACTGGAACGGACTACCTAAAGAAATCATGGAATCAGTATCCTTAGAACTTTTCAAAGCTGGTTAGAGAGGTTCCTGGCTGAGATGTTTCAGCTAGCGATGATCCTGTCTTGAATGGGGTGCTGTATTCGCTGACCTTAGGAGGTCGCTTCTAGCCTTACTTTCCTATCTTCCTAATACTGAAGTTAAGCATAGCTTATTAAGTAGCTCAGCATTTGTCTATAAACAAGCTAGCTACAGCAAATGTTGTCAGTGTGTCTATTTAGAGCATATAACGAGTTGGAAGAGTCTGATCCTAGGGACCGATCTGTTTATCTGAATGGATACAGAACAAACAGCAGTGGTTTAAACATTTCCAGTTTTGCTTTATCACCAAAACATACATATAAAAAAGTAGCTAAACAATGATGTGCTCAGTTTCTGCAACACTGGGACAAACCAGAAAAAAGATTTGTCATATAGCTATACCAGACACCTTTTAGAGTAACCCTAGACACTGGTAAAGGGATAGAAGCAAAGCTATTCTATGTACAATGTCCCTAGGCCTTTGAGCACTTGCGAAACTACTGGGAGGAAAGATGGCTTGCGGTGGCTGAAGTGTGACCCAAGCAGCCCAGCTAGTAGTGTCAGGGTGGCGCTAGTCAGGCACTCCACAGAAGAAATAATTGGGCCCCTCAGAGCTCTGGTGAATGGCAGGTGGCAGTAAGAGACCAGGAAGTCCCCGCTTTCCCCACCATGTGGTATGAGCCTTTCGGGTAGCCAGGTACCTCTTGCCACCACCTGCCATTTGCCAGAACTCTAAGGGGCCCAATCCTTCCTTCTGTGGAGGTCCATCCCCTCCCACCACTGCCAGCTGGGTTGCCAGGCTGCCAGGCATGCCATGGTGACTCACTGCTGCATCATGTCCAGGAGAACATGGGCAACTGGTGCCACCTTAGTCAGGAGGGGCATGTGCCCCCCCCCCCCCCAGCCACCAGTCAGTGACCAGGGAGGTCCCTCCACAGTCAATCTTGCTGACTGGGGGGGTACCCCTCACAGCTGATCATGCCTGCCTATGATCTAAGTGGGGAGCAGGGAGCAAGGACTCTCAAGGGGTGCACTAGCGCTCTCAGGGAGTGCATGTGCACCCTCATGCACTCCCTACAAGTAGCCACTGCAAGTGGATGTGCATGATGTCCCACAATCTCTGGTAAGAATCACACAGTGACATGTAGGACACACAACAGCTCCTGGGTCTATGTGCTTGCCTGTGGGCAGCAGGACACCATGGCAGGTTGCAGGCAGTCCAGGACATGGAGAGATAAGCAGCTCACAATGGAGGGTGCTGGCTCTGTGGTTCTCCTACAAGCCTATGGCTAGGTGATGCAGCAGCAGGTTGGGGGCATGTTTCCCATGCCTGGCAGCCAATCAGGTATGGCTCAGGAGCTTGGCTACACTCAGTAGTCTCTGGCAGACCAGGAAGCCCATTGGGAAGCATGCTCAAATGCCTGCAACCTGCTGGACTCAGCCAGCGCAGGCACCCTGCATGCTCTTTCCACCAAAGGGTGAGTGAGTGCTCTATTCACTCCTGATTTAACCTATGCCATTTACAGAAAACTGCATAATTTAGATGAATTCTGCATCAGGCTTTTTGAATGTTTGTCCTTAGCCTATGTGACACCACTTTAGTCTTTATATGCATACGTAATGGATTGTGAGCTGAGCGCTCCTGGTATTATTAAAATCCCTCAGTACTATCTTCTCCTTAAAGCTCACCCCAGATATTTAGGTTATATTTATCAAGTTTATGAACACTGATACATTGTAAGCAATATCTTAATAAGAATTCAACTCACAGAAATGAGTGTCTTAACCCTAAATTATTTCCTCTAACCATGAGACCAACAGCTCCCCTGTTTGCCTTTAGAGAACCATGGTGGTACGGACCCAGCCCTGTGTTTCTTTCAGAACCTAGAATCAGGGAGTAAAGATGGCCCAAGTTCAATAATATGGTGCTTGCTCCCTCTGGATGCACACTTGTTCCCACAGTGCCAAACATTTTAGCCCCAATATGAGTGCTTTTGTCTTTTGAAATATGAGAAAAGTAATC
Organism: Crocodylus siamensis; assembly: GCF_052110815.1. Taxonomy (NCBI): domain Eukaryota; kingdom Metazoa; phylum Chordata; order Crocodylia; family Crocodylidae; genus Crocodylus; species Crocodylus siamensis. The sequence continues at coordinate 311,391,436 of NC_143395.1, forward strand.
ACAAAGAAAAATATTGAATTGCTTCCAGGTAACAAGACTCTGGAATCATGAAGCTATCTGCCTCCCAGCATTGCTGGATGAGCTTTAGCAAATGTTATTGAAATAAAGAAAACAATCTCTATAGAAGCCACTGAATAATATTTTATACACTTGGGTCTTAACTATTTTCACTATCAATGCATACCTCATCCCATGTGTTTTCTCTTTCATAGGTCATCTGAATACCAAAGTTACCTGCAAGGATGACCATGGGTACAGTGTATATAGGAGCCAAAACAAGTGAGATAACCATAGTCCCTCTCCAGAGCTGAGGAAAGAAGTACCACTAACCATAAGTGAAATTGTCTCAGCCTTCTGACTGCAGACCATTAAAACAGGCTAGTTTTATCACATTGGAAAGAACTCATATGACTCCTACTTTATATTCTCATAAAAATATTTAATACATTAAATAATAACAAGTAATAAAATAGCATTAATCCTGGAAATATTCATACGACCTATCAGTATTTTTTAGGTACTTTTGGAGTAAAAATAGAATCAAAAGCTCCCCGAATTTGGGATTTGCAGGGCTAAATCCTACAATGCAACAGCGCAATCCTGCAAACACTTATCTGCATGATTAATTTGGATAGTCCCATTCAAGTCAAGGGACTGCTCATAGTGTGAAAAGTTAAATAAGTAAGCCAGAACAAAAAAACAATGTTTTTGGGCAGAGTGAACAAAACACCTGCAACCTTGACTTGTAAAATGATGGTGTGCCAGGAGCGAATAGAGGGGCAGCTGTGAAGGGCCCAATCCTTACTGTGGCAGCCCTACCCTGGCCCCCTTCCCCACTGAGGCATGCGTGCACCTGCTCCCAACAACAAGCTGTACTAGGGCTCCATGGACCCTGGTGCAGCCACCAGCAGCTCCCCAGCTGCTGGCCACAGCCAGCCCAGGCCCTGCTACCTTCCACAGAGCCTGGGCTTTTCACAGCAGGTGGCAGGGAGGATGTAAGAAGCTTCACTATGGCCCGACCTGGCTCACTGCTGGAAGCGGGTACATACATTCTTCAAAGCAAAAGGGGGAAAAGGAGCCAGGGCTGAATTGCCACAACAGCGATTGTGCCCACTGCTCCCCTGCCATTCCCCTGAGGCAGGCATGCCAAGCAAAATACTTTCACATGCCATGCTCTAGCACATGTGCTGAGGGTTGCCTACCCATAACCTGAGTCTATACTGGATCAGACACTAACTAGTAGCACACATAACTAGCTGTGCTTATTTTCCATTTGACTTAAAATTTTAAGAAGTCCTACACAGATTGCTATTTTTTTCAGAATTCTGCCTGTCTGCCATCTGTCTTGGCAGATATGCAGATCTGTCACATTTTATCTACAGACTTGGGAAGATTTTTAAAGTCCTGGAAGGAGATTGTGCATAATGGCAAAGAGACTCCCAATGTATGTTCTCTCCATTTTCTTCCTTGTCTCCTCCTTCCCGAACCCCCCACCACAACCCTGTTTGTGGAGGCTGTGCTGCATACCTCCAAGCTGCCAGATCACCCTTATCGTTCCACACAATCATCAGCACTGTCATCCATGTCTGAAACATATGGTCTGAACCTGAAACATATGGGGATATGAGCTTCTCTCGGGGGAACAATCATGTGTTAAATGGAGCAAAGATCACTTACCTGATCGGTGCTCAGGTCTCATTTGGGCCATCTTGTTTCTAAAGTGAAGAGTAAGAATAAACTAGTACAGTAGGGAAGAATGGCATAATTGTGAGGCATGTTGTCAAAAGAAAGGCTGAAATGGAAGTTAAGTGCGGCATAGGTCTGGCAAGCTATGCCAACTCTACGCCATCTCCCCAGTGCGCCAGGGAGCACTGCTGAGAAATAAGCCTGGAGGTAATACAGACATATATGTGATGACTGCCCTTCTGAACAGATATGAATATTGAGCTAAATGAATAGGAGTGCACTGGCCAGTGGAAAGAAAAGAGAGTTAAAAGACCATTAGGACCTCAATATGAGAATGCAGGATGATCTTACATCAGGTGGGAGTTTTGCTAGTTCTGCTTATGGTATAAAAAGCTTTTTCTCTTCAACTAATAACATGATTATTTTTTCAGGCTTCATAGGCAGAGGCTTGCACTTTGCAGCTTACCTACCAATATCCCCAAAGTAATATAAATATACCTCCAAGATTTATGTTTAACTGGGGGCAACCCCTAACTTTCAGGTAACTTTATATTAGTATAACTGCATCTACACCATGGCTTGTACTGCTTTCACTGAATCAGTATGATATTACACCCCTAGCTAAAATACTGAAATGGGTTTAATACCTGTGTGTGGACCAGACTTTACCCACTTTAAAGCAATTTTTCATGTCAGGCTCTCATTGCAAGGAAATATAACCAGAAAGAGGGTATGAAATCATAGCTAGTAGTTTTACTTAAATAAGGAGATCATCACTGGTGTTGACACAAATTACAATCTTTTTTAAAAAAATCCAAGAATGTATTAATTTAAATCGTGTTGTGTGACTGACACTTTACAACTCACGTCTCTGGCTTGCATGACTCCATCAGCAGAGCTATACTCATAAATGGAAGGAAAGCCTGAGAACATTCCAGCTGTAACTATGTGAGTGAGCTGTATGATTTATTTATGGGATAATAGTAGGAGAGTCTTGTGCTTATATCGTGTCACACTTCTTGCAGACTTTGTGACAAAGACCTGTTTCTGTATAACTTTCCCAAGCAGAAGTAATCTTTGCTGCTTGGCCAATTTTGCCACCCCCAAATAAATTGTTTTTTTTCTCATGTGTTCTGAGACATCAATGCAGGTGATCTCAAAATATTTAAAAATATAATAATCCTAAGATTGTCAAGGAATGTTAATCTTTTTATAAAGCTGAAACATTTCAAAGAATTTGCTGTTTTCTTATGGCCCCTGGCATTTCTTTGCTTTTGTTAGAAGCTGAATGAAAAATATCCAACTCCTTTACTTCTAATCCATCACTGGATTGCATGAAACAGCTCTGCTGTTTAGTAAGGGTCTGTTATTTAAGTTCTGTAAATCTATAAAACTACAGCAAATGTACAGACCAGAACTGCATGTTAGAGATAAGCATTCACTATCTCACACCAAAAGTAGCAACATGCCCAAGAGAGATGTCTGGATCAAATCCAGCCATCAAGATACAAGACCACTATGAACATCTCACTAATAATGTCTATAAAGCTATTGAATGATGAGCTGTAAAACAAATATACTTTTCAGTGTTTTCTGGAACATGAAAGCAATCTGTTTTTTCTGGTGGAAACAACTACGTTTCTTCTTGGAGGACATTATTTTTCATTCTGATTGCAGGTATAGTTTACGTCAATATAAAATCAAGTACAATCCTGCTTTCTGAGTCAGTTGTTTTGGTCATGGGAGGAGGGGAAAGTGAATAGCAGATAAGGTCAAGCTGTATTGTTTCTGCTACTTTTCATATGTAATTAATTGGGAAAAATTACAAAGGGCCTGGAGCAAGCTAGACATAGATAAGAATACAGTTGAAAGCAAAAAAAAATCAATCATCATGTGGAGAAAATTCCTTTTTACAGATGGGTGCTGTACAAATCTAAGAAGAATCAGCTGGAAATTGCATGGATTCAGCTGTCATTATAGAGTCATGCTTCTGTTGTAAAAGCACAGCCCTCAGTTGAAAGTGCTATTTGTCAATATGGGCAACCCAGTGACATACTCCATACCACTTAGTTGCATGCTTTTATAGTCTGATTAACTTTTTTGATTTCTTTAAGGTCTAGATGTCAAAATGATGAAACATTCCTGAAACTATTAGCAAAACTAACAACAAAAGCTGCACTAATGGATACCTTTATTAGCAAATGTTTAACAACTACTGATAAGGTTCTTTGCGTAAATATGATGACTTTTACTAGACCAACTAAACAGTTGGAGAAATTTTTCTTAGCAAGCTTTTGGATTTAAAAACCCTTCATCAGGCTGAGGAAGATATCAGATTTACTCACAGAACCTTGTCTGCCTATGTCATCAGACCAACACGGCTACAACCTACACCCCTGTAACAGCTACTGATGTGTTTTTAACCTTCTTCCTTCTGCAATCTTCAGAGTTTCCCTTCAAGACATCCAGCAGGTTTCATTCAGGTTTCAATCAAAGCAGCTCCTCCTGAAGCAACTAACTTCAGTGGGAATTTAGGACACTCAGCATTGCATAGGAAGTGCTCTGAGGCCCCAGTACCCCAAATTAATTGGACAGGTCGAACCTTTCTTTCCTTTGTTCTTAACCTTTCTTCAAATCCTATAGAAGTGGCATTCTCTCTGACTGGAGCCTTCTGCTAAAAAATTGATGGGTTTAGCCCTCTGGGATATTTATGAGGTCCCCCCACCCCACCCCATGCAAATCTCAGGCAGCAGAAATTCAGATTGGAATGGTGATGTCAGTCAGTGGCTATATAGGGAAAAAGAACACATTCCTGTGATTTCCATTCATCCAGTAGGGCACTGTGCTATGGGTTGTCTTAGTACTGTCTGAGGTTTGATCTAGCAAAAGGCAGGTCTTATGACCTTTGGTCCTACAAAGCACCTATTGACAATAATTGCATTAACCACCAAAGCTTAACACTGAAAGGTGCTGAATACTTTGGCCCACATCCAGCAAAGCATTCAAGCCTGTGCTTAGCTGATGCATTAAGTGCATCTGTGCACATACTTAAAGTTAAACACATCCTTAAAGGCTTTGCTGAACTAAGATTGGGTTGCTTATCCCCTTACAGGGTTTAGTCCCAATGGGTAACATTATTATCATTGTTACATTATAGTAATGGATAAAGAAAATATGTGATGGTAATATAGGTGATAGTAATAAGCCATGGTTATGTCACACAACTGTAAGGGTATGTCTACACCATCTCCGGGCCAGACCTCCATGCCTTAAAAAATTCAATAGTTATACAAATAAAATTAATTAATACTTTCCTTTCTGCAGCAGCTGTTGGATGGTTTATGATTAGAAATATCAGTCACAAATGTTTAATTTCAGATTTTGAAGCAAAGTTGGAGTTTGGATTGCTTCAAGTATAAGCCTGAAAAAGAATCTGCACTATAAAAACAGTGTTTTTTTAATATAGTACAATATAACGCAATTTTCTATGCAGAGTTTCAGTGTTGCATAGACATTCCTTTCAAATGTCTTCATAAGGTTGTATGTTTTGTTTAGTCCCTTGGTAGCTAACAGAGGGTAGGAGACCTGGCAGCCAAACAAAGAACTTGTTCCAAGGAAGAGGAGGATTTTCGTATGTACTGGATGCATCTACAAAAGATGCTAATTGCACAACAGACTAATAATACTGTGCAATAGCACATCACAGCACAAACATGTGTGCACAGTATTATTAGGCTACTTTGCAGTAGTGTCACTAAAAAGGCATGTGCCAATGCTACTGTGCAGTAATTCTGGTTACAGTGCATTATTTTAGTACTTGATTACACAAGTAGATATAGATATAGATATAGCTGCACCCACCATTAAGAAAATAGAACAACTGAAAGCTTTGTTTCAGAAGTTTTTCCTTTCCAGCCTCTTTGCCTCCATTCTCCACCATGCACACTTTCTGTCTAGAGCCTCACTATTCCATAATTTGAATACTGAAGTATCCTCTTCTCCGGCCTCCTTAATGAAAATATTGGCCCAGTCCAGTCAATGCAGTTTGTTGTTCTGAATATTTTTGCTTATTGCCTGGCACTAGGACCACTACTTTAGAATAGGGATAATGAATTACTTTTAGTTGATAGAGACCTAGCACTTTGTTGGCATGATTATAAATTATAATACTTTATTTAAAAAAATCACAAGGAGATATATCAGCAAATAAACTGATAAGGACAAAAATTTATGGTGATTCTATGCAGACTTTTTCATGAACAAAAACACAGAAGAAATAAAATCTTGATATACCAGACTTCCTCTTGCTGTTCTTTTTGAGGTCTAATTGACCACCATACTTAAATTAATGACTAGAACTGGTCAACATTTTCTTTCAATATTTGTTAATAGGAAGTGGTTTTGTGACAAAATGGGAGTTTTTATTTCTTCAGACACTCAGCTTTCATCCAAAAATATTTTCATTTTAAAATCAAAACACTGAACATTAAAAAAAAAAAAGGCCACCAATTTTCAAATGTTGAGGTTTTTGATTAAAACCTGAAAGAAGTTAGAGGAATGTTGGCCAAAAAGAAAAAAATATATATTATTTTCTTGGAAATTCTTGGAAGGAAGAATACTTTCCCAGCCAGCTCTGATTCTAGTTGTAATATTAACAGATTATAAAGGAGACAAAAAAGAGCAGAGACCAAAAAACCAGCCATGTTAGCATAGCTGTTCCCATATTAATGTATAGCAGGTATGTGTTGCAAAAACTAACTGGTTAGAAATAGAGCTAATATCAGCCAATTTAAGACCTGCCAATATTTGCTGTATAAAAACTATAGTTTCTCTCTCAAGCCTATGGTTCTCTTCCTCAGAGGTGAAAGGCCAGGGTCTGAGCTGTTGAGCTACCATACCCCGGTTTTAGTTTTTGAAAACATCTTAACAAAGTCTTGACAGGATTATCTGTGTTCAGTTCTGACCCTATCTGATCAAGAATCGCATTCTGCAGTGACCTCAGCAGGACTCAATGTGATGAGGCCAATGAAGCTTCCCTGGATTGTAGCTAGTTACTAAATGAGTGTTGGTTTAGCTAATAAATCAAATCTCGACATCATGCACTGGAAGCAATAGAGGTTCAGCTTCTCAGCTGGTGTAAATCAGTACAGCTACACTAACAAAACCAGTGGAGCTCCATTGTAGTGGAACTTTACTACTCCAGGTGAACATCTGACTCATTGCTTCTTTCTCTATTATTTCCAAAAATGAAAGTATAAAAATTTCCACCTTGTATCTGTAGAACCTCTTTTACAGCCATCGTGCACATGGTCCTATCTAACCAACATCTGGTTACCTCAGACAGCATGAGAAGAAACTAACCCAGCAAAAGATTCATTCATATGATTTATACAGGCTGTTATAATGTCAATTGATTTCATGTTTTATAGTCTTTTATTCCCATACTGCAAAGTCCTCAAAAATGGAATTTATCCGAAGATTTATTAAGATTCATTTTTATATATTAATACCTGATTTTTAATTTGCTCACAACAATTATAGCAAATAAGGGACAAGAGATTTATTACAGTTTCATCTCTGGAATCTTTAGGCTTGAGTTATATGAATTAGTATTTATGTAGAAATTATTAAATAGATTTCTTTGTGGTGCTGTTCGCTGTCTTCTGCATGCTTCAAGTTAACAATTTATATTGACAAGGTTATTTATTTAAATGGGCTGTTTACACTACAAGGGGAAACAACTGTCAAAGATGAAGCCCAAACAAACTGAAAAAAGCTTATAATGGATTAAATGTTGTACCATTTTGTCTGATGAAAAGAGGAGATAATAGGAGACATGGGGATAAATGTAATGAAGGGAAACAATACAGTTTCTTAGGGGTTAATCCAGGTCTACCACTGAATACAAGAGAGTTAATCTGGCTAAAAGAAGCTTTAGGCTAAATTCTAGGACAAAACTTGTTACTTTATGATCCAGTAGTACCTATGAAAGGCTCTGTTTGCAAAGAAGATTTTGGATTTGGGACCCAGTGGGGCAGAAGTTACCTCCATGATTTCTCTCTTGTTTAGCACACCAGGGGCCTTGTTGTGGCCTGATAAATGATTTTTCAAAGATCTTCATGGTTATCTTGGGGGGGGGTTTCCTAGTCTTTTGAAAAAGAGCCAACCTTACAAAAAACTTACCTAAGAAATCACACAACTTTGACCCAAGGACAAAATGTCTTTGATGACAGAGACTGAATAACAGTCAATCTGTCAAATTTTACATTGAAGAGCACTAAAAGTTTACTAGTCATTTCTATCACAAGATGAATATGAGTAGAAACCATAACTTCTGATAATTTGATAATTATTTACCAGAAATAAGCCTTACAATTTTACTGTCTCACTCTGAAATGCCAGTTCATTAAACAAGTAGATTACAAACCACATTAACTACTATAGAAAGTATAAAATAAAAAGGTGAAATGTAAAAAAATATATATGCATATGTTAAATTTTCCCTGAAATGTTATTACTTAGCTCAGCTTTAGTAATGGTGCTTTGAAAAGTACATATCTTAACATCTGAATGAGCATAACTCTTCACTAACTAGGCTTCAGAATATATAACATAAACATAGTTTGAATTATATTTTATATCAGTACATACCTTACTAGTTGAGCATAAATCTGAAGGTAGTGTTCTACAGATAGTAGTATGGTAATACAATCAAGACAGTTTTAACTAAAATTAATTGTAAATAGCTATAAGTACAAAACTCAAAAGGCCTTCACCAAAATTATATTTTTCCCTTTCTTGCGTGTCCTGTTTTAGCTATAATTTCCTTTTTTGGTCCAACTGCTTTCTATCCTTTATACAGCATCATAAAAGTAAAGGGCTGAGATTTCTTACATTGTATTGAATCACAAAACAAACAGTTTGAGACTTGACTTTCATTTAAGGTAAAGGTGGAAAAAATTAACATGATTACAAGAGACCAAGTGATATACTGTAGCATTTAATATTACATTTATCAGACATGTAAATACACTGCAGCACTTAGCCTTAGCTCTGAGGCATTTGCAGAAATGTCTTGGTAGTTATCAAGAATACAAATACACACATTTTTTGACATCCTCTTCTCAATAGTCATGTAAGTCAGAGCATGTTTGCTTACTGTAAAATCTAGCTTTGTTTTCTTCTCTGTCTACACCGTAGGCTACAGAAACTACAGGATGAAAAAGGCAGTTCCACAGTTCCCTTTCCCCCAGTTTATAAAGTTTTGTCAGATGTCTGCAGATCCAGGTTCCAATAGGGCAAAACAAGCTATTGTTTCTCATTTTTCAGTTGGACAGAAATGAAGGTCCATAAATAATTCTAATTTTTAAAAAATGCCATGTTCTATGGAAGGGTTTTTGGTTGTAGCCGTGTTGGTCTAAGGACATAGGCAGGCAAGGTTCTTTGGTTAGATGTGATATCTGTTATTATACCAACTGAGTAGTTGGAAAAAAGTTCTTAGCAAGCTTTCGGGCACAGTCACCCTTCATCAGGCAAAGGGAGTTTTCATAAATGACACACATGCAAAGGTCTGAGGCCACTACATGCTGTGAAGGAAATGCTAGTACTTCTAACTTGGCCCAACGTGCTAAATGTTATAGGTCTAACATGTTAAATAAACAAAATGAGCTTTGAAATTTATGGTAGGAAATGAAAATAGGTATTATTTGTGGAAATATCAGCATTTAAACATGTATGCCAATCTGAGTCATACTGGAAAAGCCATGCCTAGTTTTTGGATCTAAAGTAGCTCCAACTAAGAGTACCATCTCTTGGAGCAACATGAGAACCTTTATGCCTCACAGAAGGAAGGCTGAAGTCATCTGTGACATTGCTATGACAGAGTACAGCATTCTCCACTGGCTGGCACTGGGTATCCATAACACAAATGAGGGAGGGCGGCCTTCTTCTTCCTACTCCCCTGCACAACTGTGTGAGGTTCTCCACAACCCTTTGGGATGGATCCATTTATTTCTCCTTCCCCAGATAATGACTTGTGTTCCTTGGGACCCATATCATGGTGACCTTTCTTAGCCAACAAATGGTAAGAGGTTCCATGCAGAGTTCAACAAGATTGCTTCCATACTGGATGTAGTCTTTCCTCATCCAAACATGACTTTATAATTATGTGTCCTACTTTCAGCCCAGAGATGTGGCACCAGGCAGCAAACAAACCTGGATTTCAGACCTAATTAGAGATGAACCTGAACTACACCCAGTAATTCAATGAAAAAAAAAAGAAACACATTTATTTTGGTACTTTAATTTAAATTGCATTCTTTCTGATGTGCCAGGTTCCCTGCACTTTCTATGGCAACTGTATTTCGTGTCACAAACCATTTCAGTTTCTTTTGCTCTAGGTCTGGTGGCAGATGCCCAATGCTCAGATTTGGTTTGGAACACCATACTGAAGTTTGGATGGTCAAGTAAAGTCCAGAGCCAGCTAAACTGCAATGTACATTCAGAGGTAGATCCAGGATTTTTCAAAGGTGGGCTACAGGATCAGCAATTGATGGCTGCACCCCCACTCTCCACCTCTTCCTTCTCCACCCTTGGGTCAGGCAGACTACATGGCAGATGCAGCAATAAGGGATTTTTTTAACTCCAGAAGTAGATAAGAATTCTGCCCCTCCCTTCCCCTTCGTGCCCAGAGGCATATCCCTTCCTATTCTTGTACCTTCCCCCCCCACACACTTACCTCTCCTCCACCTGCCATTACTAGCGTCCCCACTGGCTGCACTGTCCTGGGGGTGAGGAGAGCTCCTGTCCTGCTCCAACTGGGTTGTGCACAGGCTAGGCTCAATGCAGCTTCTCCCAGGTGTTCTACAAACCCAGAAGCAGGCATGGGGAGGCAGAATGTGGCCTCCCACCACTGTTGCTGGTATCCCCCCAAGAAGCCTGGTTGGAACAGGAGAGGAGCTTTCTTCATCTTGGGAAAGCAGGGACAATGGTGGTAGCAGGTGGGAAGCAGAAGAAGTAGAGGAAGGGAACATGCCTCTGAGCACAGAGGGGGCAGGAGGGAGGGAATTCTAACCTTCTTTGGGAGTAAAAAAGTCCCCGGCTACTGTGTCTGCCATGTGTCCAGAAATGGGGGGTGATGCAGCACCACTACACCCCATCTGGATTTGCCCCTAGGTACATTCCATAGAAACAGTTCTTTCTAATGAAACTCCCAGTCTCTGAATGAACCTGAAAATGAAAATATTTGGTAAACTTTAAAGATATCATCTCAATGGATCAGAATCTTAAAATGTTTTAATTTTAGCTATAAGAAAGCAAATATTGGTGAGGGTGAGTGTTTTAATTTTTCTAAACTAGTTTCTTCGTCTTTAATTAGGAGAATTCTACCATAGAGAATACTATGGCAGAAGAGAAGCTATACGACTGGCTTGGGGGAAAGAATATTAACATAAAGATAGCATCCATTGAAAGGAGATGGATTTTAGGGAACAAATGCAGTGTCTTACTGTGCTGACTATTGGAAATTCTTGGGAAGAAGGGTTATCCAGTGATTAGGGCACTATTCTGAGACCTAGGGAACCTATATTTAGTTCACCATTCCATTACCACCTTTATGAGTCCCCTAAAGCAAACCATTTAGTAGATGTATAACTTATTATCTTTTATTTACAGTTATTGTAACCTGAGTCAGTGGAGCTAAGTTAACACACACACCATGGCAGCAGCAGCAATCCCTCATGGTCAAGGATGATCAGACGTTATGGGTACTGGTGATTTGTTATCATGATAGATGTTGGAACCAGTGGAAGAAGTTCTTTGTGTGACTTGTTTTACATGAGGAGGCTGTTGTGCATTGGCAACTGCATGGATCGTGGTGAAGGAGAAACCTGTGCCCACTGACAAGGAGATTCAAGACAACTGGAGTTACTCTTCCTACTCTTCCACTGCAGGCTATCAGGGGAATTTTTGCAGGGAAGGTGCAAAGCGTCCTGAGATGCTGGGGGACTGTAAGTTAACTTGAATCTGGAGGGGATCTGGGACAGAAATCACTTAACTGATTTAACCTAAAGCAGTTAAGTCTGATACTACATTCATCCAGGTCTGACCATTTTCAAAGCAGTTTATGCACACTGAACTTCTGTTGTGTTACAGATTTGAACCAGTTTCCAATCACTTATACCAGTTCATGCATAATTTCTGTCCTTAGCCTTAATGAACCCTGAGACTATGTGCTCATTCACTTGTGTCCAGACATTTTGCATCTCTGTTTTGCTTATTGAGATCCATCTTAGATCCTTCTTCATAGTCTTTGGGGCAGGCATCATCAAGATTTTAGGAGCAGCAGGCTGAAATAACCCACTTCAGTCTGAGCCAGTTGATGATTATGACCCTGCTGCCACCATTGCTTTCCCTGTCCCCTTGCTGTCACCACTGCCAATTGTCCTTACCACCCAGCCACTGTGCTGGCAAATGTACTTGTCAATGAATCCCTGCAGAAACCTCCCACTGCTGAATCACCACACAAGCCTAGGTTTTGCAGACTGGATAAAATTGATTGGCAGACAGGCTCCAAGCCATGGGCTGTAGGTTGCCGACCACTTCTCTACATGGTTTCTAATCCCCTTGCATTCTCAGGAACCAGACACATAAATGATGGCAAAGATCTGTGCCAGAAAGCACAAAATGAAACCCAGTATCCCCACCCTGTAGTGGAAAGTTATGGCTGTCATGTTGCCTCCTTTGCATGGCAATGGGCACACATCAGGAGGGATCCTGGTTTTCTCTGATGAAAAAATTTCAGATTAAAAAAGTAACCCAAAATCCACATTTTTCTGTGATCAAAATGAAACATCACTATATATCTATATATATTTTTTCCTGTGGTCAAAATGAAACACCACTAATATAGACATATAGATGTATATTTCTATATCTCTATATTTAGTGGTGTTTCATTATAATAATTGAAAATGTGGATTTTGGGTTACTTTTTTAAATCTGAAAACTGGGGATTTTTTTTTAAATCAGAGAAAACCAGGATCCCTGAACATTGGTGATGTCTTTGGCAAACTGACTCCCTATTGAGATCTTTTGGTGTAGGAATGCCCCAATGTATGGCTTTAATCCTTCCTATTAGGCCTGTAAATGCTTGCTGCCTAAAAAAGGTTGAATAAAGACCATGGCATGTTTCCGACTCATCACTGCATAGCAAATGGGAGCACATGGCACATCTCCAATGTACATCTCCATCTCCAGCTACCATTCTGTCATATATTACCTAGTTTCTTGTTGAGCCAGAATTCCAACTGGGATATACTGGGGCTGCAGCTATTATCTGATCATTCAACCCCCTCTTAGTGTAGATTGTCACCCATAGATTGTAATCAGACCCCTATGGATTTTCTGTACTGCTTCCTCAGCTCTGTGGACTGTTGAGGAGTTATGGATAGGAACTGCACAAAATGAATAAAACTGTTCTTATCTTCTTCAATGCACAGGGGCTCTTTGTCAATTCTAACAGCTTTCAGTATCCCTTAAGCAGTGATTTTCAATCAGGGTACTGCAGCACTTCGGGTTCTGTGAGGTGTTTGAAGGGTGGCACAATGTGACGTGCAATATTAGGTATGCAAACACCTACACATGACTCACAATATAAACATAGAAATGTTAAATAAGCACCATAGTGTCAGAAAAATCTGATCTGCTGTGGTCTTCCTGAGTTTTGTGCAATGGAAAAAATGCTCTTTTATTTTTCTGTTGTCAAGAAGCAAGTGAATGCTAAGAACTGGCCTTTTCTGACCCAGCTGACCTTAAATTTGATAAGGTTGAGGACCGCTCCTCTAAAATACTTAATTATAATGAAACTCTAACATTCAAGTTTTGTGCTGTTGTATACAAGCAATATAAATCCTGATTCTCCTTTTCCTTACCCCAGTGTAATGAAGATAACAACATTAGAGTTGTTCCTGATTTATACCAGCATCTAAGAATGATGAATTAAGTCCAATGGGTCTAGTATAACTATGAATCTAGCAGTAAAATAAGTAAAACAACACACAAACCAAGGGAAAGAAAGAAAGCCATGTACGCATGCATGGAGCCAAGTGCAATGAAATGTTTGATAACTCAGCACCGATACAATTTCCTTACACATCATCTGGAGGTTTTCTTTACAAAAAAGATGGATGAGTGAGTGAACAAAAAAGCTTTGATGGGCAGATAAGAATTGAAATGGGAAAGGACAGTAATGTTAAAATGAGTTAAAAGCTCTTTCTGACCCTATCCTCTAACACCATCTCCCCAACTGCTTCCCTTGTGAACTTTTTGTGTTGCTTTCAGTTTGCTGAAATAGGGGATAGAGAGGCCAAGCAAAGGATATATCCCGCTTCATTGAGTAAAGCTAGCCTATAAAGGAGTGTAATGGGTTAGAAGTTAATAAAAGTGACAGTTCGAAGACAAAGTTGGCCAGTGCCTTCCTGTAGAGCCAAGTGCTGAGAAGGGACCTCCTGCTGGTCTTACTTTACATTTCCTTCTGCTGTTCTTTCCCCTTATCTGTAGGCCCTGCTGGGCAGAGCCAAGGGATCCTTATTAAAATACAATGTGCTGTTGCTAATAGAAGTGAGCAAAACCTCATTAGCAAAAGGTTTATAAGAGGACTAGCTCTAATTACAGCCCACTTAGAAGAGATGATCAAATGAATAGATAAACACTTGAAGAGAGAAGTCATTTTTTCTCTTGCTTTCCAGTGGTTGATTCCTTCTACTTAAAGAGGGTCATGATCATTCTTAGTTTCAAGCATCCCAATTTATCTGAGCATATTTTGCTGATATTTTTCCTCCATAAAATTGTTTCCATAGAGGATTTCTGCTGGATCACATGTATTTCATATGGATGGGTGACCGAGGGGCTGTGTGCACTATTAACATTTGTATATATGTTGGTCAGCAAAAACAGGTTCAGTCTGGCTGCTGCTGGCACTTTTTAGCATCTCCCATCATTTCTGAATAGGGGCTTCATTCAGTTTGTAAAACCTGAATTCCACTCTTTCTTCTTTGTGCACACTTGTCTGATAATCAAACAACCAGTTTGAACGAGTGGAATACCACCAACAAGAGTCAGTCAGATTGTCCCTAGCCATATGCAAGTGTTCATTGTTTGCCAGGAAGAGACATGGGCAACTAGAAGCAAGTAACATAACAATTGATATTCTGAATCAAACCAATGGTCAATCTAACCCAAAACTTTTTTTCTCAGAATGGCCACTACCAGCTGCAAATTCAAGGTGCCATTACCAGACACGAGAAACTTCACTTTAGGCACTTATGAAGAAAAACGTGCTTTGTGCATCCATGTTGTATCCCTTCTCACTGGGGAATAAGGCTTTCATTACATCAGAGGATAAATGTTGGAAACAAAATTACTTTGGCTGTGCCTCTTTTTCTTTAGAGTATATCAGATGCTTGTGGGCAAGAAGTCACTATTCTAGGAATAGAGCCTTGTCTTAGTGTTCCCTTTTAAGTAGTGCAGCTCCCAACTTCTGCTCTATTCAGTGTTGTGTCAGAGACAATTCTGGCTAGAAAGGCATAGCACATGGTATTTATGCCTTATAATGTGAAGGGCTATCAAAATTTCTTTGATTTGTACATGGACAGCTTGGCCTGCTCAAGAGAGGCCTAAAAATCCCCTCCATGAAGCTCAAATATTGTGTCTGAAAAAATCCAAAGTGGGGCACTTGGCACAAAGTCAGTGAGCACTGTCTGAAACCTAAAGGTTATTCCTGAGTTTATTCTTAATCATGCCTCTCTCCTTGCCCTTCCCCTGCCCCTATCTTGCTACAAGTTAATGGGAAAAATCATACATTTTAATTATCATTATTAGTAAAAATACTGCCATCTTGGAGTGTTGCAAATTTCTTTAGGCACTCTCATCGGTAGCAGCCAAGTCTTTAGAATCATAGAATCATAGAAGTCAGGTTGGAAGGGACCTTGTAGATCCTCAAGTCTCACCCCCTGCCTGAGCTGGAGAAAAACTGGGCTCAAATGACTCTAGCCAGGTAGGCATCAAGCCTCTTCTTAAAGACCCCCAGGGTAGGAACCAGCACCACTTCCCTTAGAAGTTGGTTCCAGCTCCTAGCTGCCCTACCTGTGAAGTAGTTCTTACGGATGTCTAATCTAAACCTACTCTCCATCAACTTGTGGCCATTATTCCTTGTTATGCCAGGGGGCCCTGGGGAAACAAGATCTCTCCCAAACCCTTCTGGTCCCCCCTAGTGAGTTTATAGGTGGTCACCAGGTCCCCCCTCAGCCTTCTCTTGTGAAGGCTGAACAGGTTCAGGTCCCACAGTCTTTCATTGTAGGGTCTGCCCTGCTGTTCCTGGATCATGCAGGTGGCCCTCCTCTGGACCCTCTCAATGTTGTCCACATCCCTCCTGAAGTGGGGCGCACAGAACTGGACACACTACTCCAGCTGTGGTCTGACCAGTGTCGCGTAGAGGGGGAGGATCACCTCCTTGGCCCTACTTGACATGTACCTGTGGATGCACGACTAGGTGCGGTTAGCCCTGCCAACCGAGACCTCGAATTGTTGGCCCATGTTCATCTTGGAGTCAATAATGACTCCAAGATCCCTTTCTGCCTCCATGCTCTCAAGAAGGGAGTTTCACATCTTATACATGTGCTGCTGGTTACCACAGCCCAAGTGCAGCACCCTGCATTTGTCAGTATTGAAATGCAAACTGTTTTTGTTAGCCCACTCCTGTAACCTATCCAGGTCTTGTTGCAGTCTTTCCCTCCCTACTAGCGTGCTCACCTCACTCCAAATTTTGGTATCATCAGCAAATTTAAACAGGTTGCTTTTCACCCTGTCATCCAAATCACTGATGAAGAAATTGAACAGTGCAGGCCCAAGGACCAAGCCCTGGGGGACTCCACTGCCCACTTCCCCCCGGGTCGAATATGACCCATCCACCACCACTCATGAGTACAAACCTTCAGCCAATCTGCAATCCATCTGGCTGTGTAGGCATCAATGCCACAGTCGCCTAGTTTTTTAATGAGGATGGGGTGGGAGACGGTGTCAAAGGCCTTGCTGAAGTCCAGAAAGACTACATCCATGGCAACACCTGCATCCAATGCTTTTGTGACCTGATCATAAAAGGCAATCAGGTCAGTCTGACATGAACTACCCCTAATGAAACCGTGCTGGTTGTCCTTGAGCATCATCCCTGAAGCCGGCCCATCACAGATGTGCTTCTTGATGATATTCTCAAAGAGTTTCCCTAGGATTGAGGTAAGACTGATGGGCCTATAGTTGCCCAGGTCTTCCCTCCTCCCTTTTTTAAAGATGGGGACCATGTTGGCTATCTTCCAATCATCTGGCACCTGGCCCGAGCACCATGAGCACTCGTAAAGCCGTGCCAAGGGCCCTGCAATAATCCCTGCTAGCTCCCTCAACACCCTGGGGTGGAGAGCATCTGGACCTGCTGATTTAAACACTTCCAGCCCCTCCAGAAGCTCTCTAACCCAGTCCTCCCCAACCTGAGGTCTGGAGGTATTCACGTCAAGTCTGTCTTGCATCATGGTGTGAAAGTCTTGGTCCCTGCACAAGAAAACGGAGGTGAAGAATTGGTTAAAGAGGTCTGCTTTCTCCTCTGGCACAACCACCAGATTGCCCAGTGTATTTTGTAGGGGCTCCACATTTCCCGGTGCTTTCTTCGTCCTTCCTATATATTTGAAAAAGTACTTTTTATTATCTTTGATCTTGGACGCTAGTTCTAGCTCTATGTCCATCTTAGCTTTCCTGACAGCCCCCCTACAGGCCCGAACAGAGGAGGTATACTCCTTTTTGGTGATAGCACCCCCCTTCCACTGGGTGTACGCCACCTTTTTGTCAGTCAGACATTCCTGGATGCCCTTGGTGAGCTGGGGGGCTATCGGGCACTCTTGCCCCCTTGCTTCTTTTTGGGATGTTCACCCCTTGGGCCCTGAGTATCACCTCCTTAAGGAACGACCACTTATCTTGGGCACCGAGTTCCCCTGCCCTTGAGAACCCCAGCACCTTTCCCACTAATCTCAACTCGTTGAAGTTGGCCCTCTTGAAGTTTAGGGCTACTGCCTTGCTGCAGGCCCCTGACACCCTGTGCTGAATGATGAATTCCAGCACGTGATGATTGCTATCATTCAGGTGGTTAAGAACCTGGAGGCCCCTTACCAGGTCCTCTGGTAGGTCTGTGCACCTCCTGAATTAAGTGGAGGTCCTGTATCTCAGCCAGAAACCTCCCGGAATGGTCCAACCTGGCTGACTGTTACTCCCAGCAGATATCTGGGTAATTTAAATCACCCATGACAACTACATCCCTTGCCTTAAGTGCCTTTGCAAGCTGGCCTGAAAATTCCCAGTCCAGCTCCTCCCTTTGGCTGGGGGGTCTGTAGTAGACCCCCACCATTAAATCCCTCTCCCCATGGGCCCCTTGACCCAGAGCACTTCAGCTTGCCCCTCCTCTGACCCCATTCTGCTGGCAGAGGATGTATTTTTCCTTGACATAGAGCGCCACACCCTCACCTTTCCTTCCTTCTCTATCCCACCTGTAAAGCCTATAGCCTCTAATGCTAACTGCCCAGTTATGGGATGAATCTCACTATGTTTCTGTAAGCCCTATTATGTCTGGGTTTGAACTGGCTATTCTGAGGGTGAGTTCCTCCTGTTTGTTGAACCATGGCAAAGGTGGCAATGCCTCAAACACCTATGTACTAGAGTTGGATGCACCAACAAACTAAAAAAGAAGTGGAATGATATCATTGGATTATTCTTCACTGGTCCAGTCCTGCAGGGAGCAAACCAGGAAAGCCAAAGCTGCAACTGAACT
Organism: Crocodylus siamensis; assembly: GCF_052110815.1. Lineage (NCBI taxonomy): Eukaryota > Metazoa > Chordata > Crocodylia > Crocodylidae > Crocodylus > Crocodylus siamensis. The sequence continues at coordinate 311,409,986 of NC_143395.1, forward strand.
CCAACTAGCTTCAAGGACAATAAAATGTCCTTTTTCAGATATGTGGGGAGCCAGAGGAAAAGCAAGGGCAACATTGGACCCCTAGTGAACCAGATGGGGCAAATGACAACTGATGCGCAGGAAAAAGCCAGCCTATTAAATGGGTACTTTGCGTCGGTCTTTTGTCAGTCCCATGGGACTCCCATCCCCACCACGGGACAGGGCGGTCCAGGTGAGGGAGATCCTCTGCCCTCCATTAATGCTGACCTCATGAAGGAACATCTTGAGAAGCTGGATACCTTCAAGTCAGCCAGCCCTGACAATCTGCACCCGAGGGTACTCAAGAAGCTGGCAAGCATCATAGCCCAGTCTCTGGCACAGATCTTTGCTCTACTTCTGGCAGTCTGGTGTAGTGCCCGAAGACTGGAAGAAGGCCAATGTGGTGCCTATCTTCAAGAAAGGGAGGAAAGCGGATCCGGCCAACTATAGGCCCATCAGCCTGACTTCTATCCCGGGGAAGGTCTTAGAAAAGTTTATTGAAGAGGCCATCCTTAATGGACTGGATGATGCCAATATCCTAAAGGATAGCCAGCACAGGCTTGTTGTGGGTAGGTCTTGCTTGACCAATCTCATTTCCTTCTATGACCAAGTGACCTATCACCTGGACAAGGGAGAAGAGATTGATGTCATATATCTTGACTTCAAAAAAGCCTTCGATCTGGTATCCCATGATCACCTCTTGGTGAAACTGGGCAATTGTGGCCTTGGGTCAACCACGATCTGCTGGCTGGGAAATTGGCTCTGTGTTCCTACCCAGTAATTGATGGAAGTCACTCATCATCGTGTCCTGTAACCAGTGGGGTCCCCCAAGGCTCTGTCCTTGGACACATATTGTTCAACATCTTCATTAATGATGTGGACATTGGAGTCAGAAGCGGACTGGCCAAGTTTGCCAATGACACCAAACTTTGGGGCAAAGCATCCACACCAGAAGACAGGCAGGTGATCCAGGCTGACATGGACAGATTCAGCAAATGGGCAGACAAAAACCTGATGTTGTTTAACACTGAAAAATGCAAGGCTCTCCACCTTGGGAGGAAAAACCTGAAGCATCCTTATAGGCTCAGCAGTGCTATGCTGGCTAGCACTACGGAAGAAAGAGATCTGAGGGTCATCATTGCCCACAAGATGAACATGAGCCTGAAATGCGATGCTGCAGCTAGTAAAGCGACCAAAATGCTGGTTTGCATCCATAGATGCTTCTCAAGCAAATCCCAGAACGTCATTCTTCCCTTGTACTTGGCCTTAGTGAGGCTGCAGCTGGAGTATTGCATCCAGTTTTGGGCCCCACAATTCAAAAAGGATGTGAAGAAGCTTGAGAAAGTCCAGAGAAGAGCCACACGCATGATCAGAGGTCAGACCTTATGACGACAGGCTGAGAGGCATGGGGCTCTTTAGCCTGGAAAGGCGCAGGCTTGGGGTGATCTGATGGCCACCTACATGTTTATCAGGGGTGACTACCAGGATCTGGGGGAACATTTGCTCACCAGAGTGCCCCAAGGGATGACGAGGTTGAATGGTCATAAACTACTACAAGACCATTTCAGGCTGGACATGAAGAAGAATTTCTTTACTGGCCAAGCCCCCAAGGTCTGGAACGGCCTGCCATCAGAAGTGGTTCAAGCACCTACAATGAACACCTTCAAGTTGAAATTGGATGCTTATCTTGCTGGGATCCTATGACCCCAGCTGACTTCCTGCCCTTTGGGCGGGGTGCTGGACTCGATGATCTTCCGAGGTCCCTTCCAGCCCAAATGTCTATGAAATCTGTGACTGCAGAATAGAGCATCAGACTATGCAACATCTGCTGTAATGGCCACTGTGAAGGCACATGTCAGTGAAAGACCTCATAAACAGGGGCAGGTCTCAGAGAGGGCTTGAGGGGCTAAAGCCACCACAAAATTTACCTTAACCCCCACTCCGTAGTCACCCTCCCCATGCTGCCCCTGTCCAAGCCCCCTGCCTCTCCCCTGGGCTGCTGCTGCCCCACCCAACAGCTGCCCTGCTCCCACCTACAGCCCACAACCTACATAGGTGCTCTTATCCTGGCCTGACCCAGCCCATGGGGCCCATGTCCAGAAAATGTATAGTGCAGCCCCCACAATTTTCTGTCTATCCCACCTCAGCCCCACATCAGAAAGAGTCTGGTGCTACCCCTCCTATCAAAGTACAATAAATAAGCACAAGCGTGTGTAACAAAATGGTCAATTGTGTTGTAGAGACACAAGAAGAAGCTGTAGCTACTATGCTTTGTCTTGAAACCCATGCTATCTGTGTGCGTCTATACTTTGGTACTGGCATGCCCTGAAAAGGATGCTTTATCGGCACAGTATCCTGGTTAACATTCCAAGCCTGGAAATACACCAGAAAGGCTACTCCAGGCTCATCCCCAGAGTTTGCTCTCAAATATGCCAGAACGGAGGCCTCTGGAGCAGATTAAGGTGATTAGCCTGGAGTCTGTGTTTTTGGGTTTGGAGGAGGTAAGCGAGTATGTGTGTGAAAGAGGCAGACTGAAGAGCATCTCAGCTGGGACATGCGCTTCTGCAGTGTAGACATGAGCCATGTGCTGGCCATACGGTGAGCACCCCAACCACATCAAGCACCTTAGGGAATTTAAATGTGGGGATGCCTAATCTGCAAATTCTAAATGGCCCTTATCGAGATGAATCAAGACACTCATCTTACTGAAGCTGCAGGCAGCTCTGAGCAGGCACAGAAACAGAATTTTGAGCCCATAGGTATTTTTATTAGATAAAATTTAGGTGCCTATATGCTCTAAGGTGCCTATATTTCAGCAGGGTTTTTGTGATCCCACTTTAGAATTACAAAGTACTTCATTTGTATTTTAGATAGCTGTGTTTTTATAACCAATACCTAAAATTGGTTACTCATGTTTTATAACAAAATACCTTATTTTGAATACTGAATCTTTGCCAGTTTGTTGACTCTTATACACAAGACCACAGTTTATAGGACTGAAAAAGATATATAATTATCTAAGGCAATGGGATGAGTGGTCCCAGCCTTAATCAGAGTGAAAGGTGCTATCGCCTAGAACCATCAGGCTGGCAAGTCATTTGCTGCTAATATAAGATTATGTAGGATTATGCTTCACAGTGGGTGCATCTACATGAGACGCTTTCCTGCACATTAGACTAATCTAATGCACAGTTAAGCATCACTGTCTACACATGTGCAACAATTACTGCATAGTCAATCAATTTAAAACACTTTTTGCTAACACCTACAGATACAGGATAGAAAATGGTGCTTTAAAGTAGTGTGCCAAAGCACACATGTAGAAACTGACAGGGAGCAATTTAGTCAGCCAGGCAACACGGGTCCACAATGGGTGCCTGGCTAAGCCCTGAGGTCCAGGGGGTGGAGGGAGCTGTCTTGGCTTCAGAGGTAGGTCCCTTCCAGCCACAGGGAAACTGGGGCTGACCCTGAGCTCCAGGGTGCAGAGGTGCTGTCCCAACTCTGTGGTCAGCTCCCAGCTATGTGGAGTTCAGGATTGCAGCCCGGGTTGGTGGCACTGGCTTAGGGTGATGCTGCATGCCCAAGCAGCAAAAGCACCCTGATCTCTCCCCTTGCTTTGCTTGCAGGTGTTGGAGGAGCACAAGCTGAACTTGCTGGATCGGTCTGTCATCAAGAAAAGTAAGGAGGCATCCACCCACTTGTTGGCCTCGGACCCTGCTCTTGTCTCTGGGGCTGCCTATTGGTGAGCATTGTCCTCTGTGCCTTGGGATCCCAAGGCATTGGCAGGGAGCCTCCCAAGGCACTAGCAGGTCCCCCTGGTTCTACTGCTGCTCAGATCCCACCTCCCCCTGGCACTGGGCAGGAGCTGGGGCATGGGCTGGGGTATCCCAGCTCATCACTCCCCTCCCTCCAGCCAAGTGCCTTGGGAGGCAGAGCAACACCAAGGCACAGAGGATAGTGCTCACCAAGAGCCAGCCCTGGAGACCAGAGCAGGGTTTGAGGCCTCCAAATGGGCAGATGCCTCTTTACCTTTCTTGATGACTGATCCAGCAAGTTCATCCCAAGCTCCTCCACTGCCTGGAAGCAAAGTGAGGGGAGACAGTGAGGCACTGCTGTCACTCAGGCATGGGGCATCACAAGCCAGCATCAAACCAGCACCACTAAGCCAGGCTGTGATCTCAGGCTTCACATGGCTGGAAGGTGCCCCCAGAGCTGGGAAAGCTCACCCTGCTCCCCAGGGCTTGGGGCCAGCCCCGATCTCCCCGTGGCTGGGAGAGAGCTACACTCAGACCCAGGATGGCTCCCCACCTGGGGCTCAGGGCCAGCCCTAATTTCCATGTGGCTGGAAGGAAACTGACCTAAATCTGGGAGAGCCTCCCTCGCTGGAGCTCAGGCCTGATCTCCTTACTCCCACTGGCAGCCCAGGGCTGCCCACAGAACCCCCTGCCAGACCCAGGCTGGAACCTGGGGGAGCCTGGAGCTCTCCCTGGCTGCTGCAGTGACACAGAGCAGGACAGGAGCAGCTCTGGAGTGGGCTGTTCCCGTCAGACTCAGTTTGCAGCTCACGTGGGTGCACATGTGGATGCATGCCCTAATGAGCTTGAATTTTCTGTGTACAAAATTCAGGTACAATAATTGCACATGTAGACATGCCCACTACTACTTTAGAAGTTATATCCAATCTAGTTTTAAATTACTCCAGCAATGGCTGCAATCTCTTCTTATTTAAAAAATATGTTCAAATTCAAACAAAAATTATAGTCTTCTTTATGTTGTAGGTAAACCTAAATATTTACAATAATCTGGCTTTAAAATAAATGAATTTCTTCATTTTTAATGCTTATTTCTACTTTTAAGGTTCATGAGGAATGCTTTTAGTTTCCTGAGCCTAAAGGAAAAAGTAAAAAATGAAACCATGGACATATAAGTCCCTTGCAAGTAATGACTGATAAGTTGAATATAAAACCACTGAAAACTGCATTAATTTAAAAGTTCAGATAATAAACTGTGCCTAATAAAAGCTAGAAGGTACAGGCTTGAGATATCATAACTGCATCTGCTGCATCTGCCAACTAAATGAAATATGCAATAAGAGGTAAAGGATGAACACCGCTGGTTTTGAAGAAGAGATCAAGAAAGGGTGCATTCATACTAAAGTTATAGCAGAATTTATTTTTCCTAGTGTTCATCAGTATGGAAAACAGTTTGCCCTGTATAGTAGACATCAAAATCATATTAGGATACACACAAAGTGTTTGTCTTTAAACCAAGGGTGAGTAAAATACAGCCCGCGGGCTGGATCCAGGCTGCAGCAGGTCTTTGTTCAGCCTGTGGCAGGTCCCTCAGTTCCACCTGGCCCAGGCACAGTCTAGCCATGACGTGTCCCTCCTCCCCTTGAGCATACAGCAGGGCTGGGGTGGCTCTACAGCTGGACTGCCTTTCCAGGCAGCCCAGGTGGCGGTGGCTCCTTCTGGCTGCTGTCACTGCTGCCCCAGCCCTGTGGTACCATCGGAGACCTGTGCTACACAGCCCCAACCCTGCATGCTCTGTGCCTACTTGATACTTGCCTGTCCAGGCTCAGCAGTAACAGCTTGGGACAGAAACCATTGCTCAGCGCAGGGGGGAAAAAGCAGCCCCCTCCTCCCCGCCACTGCTGTCAGGCTGTTCCTGCTGCAGCTGCCCAGAGCCTGCATTGGGCTGCTTTGCATCTACACTACCATCAATGCTGCCTCTGGGCTGCTTAGCAAGGCAGCAGTGGCAGCACAGAGCAGACATAGGGGAGCCCAGTGTGGGCTCCAGGTGGATGCAGCAGGAACAGCCCAGCAGTGGCAAGGAGAAGGGGCCACTTTTCTCCTTGTGCTGACCAACAGCTTCTGTCCTGCACCACTGCTACTGAGCCTGGGCAGGCGGGGTACACAGGGTCAGGGCTGTGCAGCACAGCTCCCTGCTGGCACCAACCAGAAGGAGCTGCCAGCATCTGGGCTGCCTAAAAAGGCAATTCAGCTGCAGAATCAACCCAGCCCCACTGCATACCCAGAGGCTGGCAGGACACACCACCCACTGGTGATGCGAAGCAGGCGTGGGGTAGGCAGGGTTGGAGCGGTGCTCAGACTCCAGCTTATCCACTTGGGCAGGGGCAAGTTCGGAGCAGTCACAGGATGGACTTGGGCAGCACGCTGTTGATGGTGGCAGGGATGCGTTGCAGGGCAAGTGGGGTCCAGGTTGTTGCAGAGTGGGGGCAGGTGCTAACCAGGTCAGGGGGCTCTCATGCACACCCCAATATATCCAGAAACCCTCCCCCACAAACCCCACAACCACACCCTTCCCCACACACAATCCCACACCCTCCCGCAAACACCCCACAAACCCTACACCCCTCCCCACACACATCTGAGCACCTCTGGGGGGAGCCTGCTCACTGCTACACACATACACATCACCATACATGCACATCCACACCTCCATGCATACCCCACACCAACCCCCACACACCCCAGCCACCCTCCCCCTACAAACACACAGCTCCCACAAACCCCATACCCACCCCCCAAAACCCCCATACCCACTCACCACCACACCCCACAAATGCACACATGCACACATCTACCCATACCAACTCTCACCTACCCACACCCCCTCACAAACCCCATATCCACACACAACGTTTGATTTTTAGTACACAATTTGTTTTTTATGAGTTCCAAGATGGCAAACCTCCTTCTTAAAAGGAGTACTTCTGGGGGTAAGAGGAGGGACTTCCAGTGGCAAAGGTCAGGGTTTGGGGACGGGACATGGTAACCATGGGATGAGGCACCTGTCAAGGGGCAGGGGCACCCTTGTGGCCCTCAACAGCTCACTGAAACTCATTAACTGGCCCTCCACATGGAATAATTGCCTGCCTCTACTTTAAACAATATAATAGTTGCCTAGTCTATGAAAACAATCTCAATTTTACATGTTTTACATTTTAAGACAGATCTTCAAGGCTAGGGACAGAAGTTACACATAAATCAGTATAAGTGATTGGAAACCAGTAAAATATGTAATAAAATAGAATTTCAATGAACATAAATCAGTTTCAAAATGGCTGAACCTAGTTTAAGATAAACCTGGTAGTATCAAACTTAACTGATTTAGGATAAACTGGTCCATAGAACTTCTGTTCCAGATCACCACCCAACTCAGTGTCCCAATGCAATGAAGCAAACTAGGAGGTGTGCTCTAGCACCACCCACCTTTTGGCCTGGGTCAGTGTAAGCCTCTGCCTGCCTTTCCCAAGTGAAAATTGAACATTGGTTCAGTTCCTTATTGGTTTAATCTAAACAGCTTAGAAAAACCTGCTAAGACTGACTCATAGATTTCACAGATTCCATAGACATTAGGACTGGAAGGGACCTCAGAAGATCATCAAGTCCAGCCCCTGCCCCTGGGGCAGGAAGTCAGCTGGGGTCATAGGATCCCAGCAAGATAAACATCCACATTTCTCTTAAAGGTATTCAAAGTAGGTGCTTGAACCACCTCCAGCAGCAGTCTATTCCAGACCTTGCGGGCTCAGACTGTAAAAAAAGTTCTTCCTTATGTCCAGTCTGAAATGGTCATGAAGGAGTTTGTGATAGTTTGACCTTGTCATCCCCTGGGGTGCTCTGGTGAACAGATATTCCCCTAGATACTGGTGAGCACCCCTGATAAATTTATAGGTGGCCACCAGATCACCCGAGCCTGTGATTTTCCAGGCTGAAGAGTCCCATAGCTCTCAGCCTCTCATCATAAGTTCTGTTTTCCTGACCTGATCATGCATGCGGCTCTCCTCTGGACTTTTTCAAGCTTCTCCACATCTTTTTTGAATTGTGGAGCCCAAAACTGGACGCAGTACTCCAGCTGCGGCCTCATCAAGACTGAATACAACAGAAGAATGATGTCCTGGGATTTGCTTGAGAAGCATCAGTGGATGCAAGCCAGCATTTTGCTTGCTTTACTAGCTGCAGCATTACACTGAAGGCTCATGTTCATCTTGTGGTCAATCATGGGTTATCGTGGGGCCCCTGGCATGGGTTTACAAGCACTCATGGTGATCTGGCCAGGTGCCAGACGACTGGAAGAGGGCCAATGTGGTCCCCATCTTCAAAAAAGGGAGGAGGAAGGACCCAGGAAAATATAGGCCTGTTAATCTTACTTTGAATCTTACTTGATAGGGAAGCTCTTTGAGAAGATTATCAAGGAGCACATCTGTGAAAGGCCAGCAGCGGAGATGATGCTTAGGGGCAACTAGCATGGTTTCATTAGGGGCAGGTCATGTCAGACCAACCTGATTGCCTTTTATGATCAGGTCACAAAATCATTGGATGCAGGTGTCTGTCACGGTGGATGTAGTCTTTCTGGACTTCAGGAAGGCCTTTGACACTGTCTCCCACCCCATTTTCATTAAAAAGTAGGTGACAGCAGGGCAGACCTTATGAGGAGAGGCTATGGGACCTTAACTTGTTCAGCCTTCACAAAAGAAGACTGAGAGGGGACCTGGTGCCCATCTATAAACTTACTAGGTGGGACCAGTGGGGAATGGGAGAGACCTTGTTCCCCCGAGCGCCTCCAGGAGTAACAAGGAATAACAGCCATAAGCTGGTAGAGAGTAGGTTCAGACTAGATATTAGAAGGCACTACTTCACAGTCAAGGCGGTTAGGATCTGGAAATAATGTCCAAGGGAATTAGCGCTGGCTCCTAACTTGGGGGTCTTTAGGAGGAGGCTTGACAATTACCTAGCTGGGATCATTTGAGCCCAGGTTTCTCTCCTGCCCAGGGCAGACTAGAAGATCTGCAAGGTCCCTTCCGACCCTACATTTATAAATCTATCACCCCCAAGTCCTTTTCATCCGTAGTGCTAGCCAGTGTAGCACTGCCAAGCCTATAAGCATGATGCGGGTTTTTCTTCCCAAGGCAGCGGGTCTTGTATTTATTGGTGTTAAACACCATCAGGTTCTCATCCGCCCATTTTCTGAGCCTGTCAAGGTCAGCCTGGATCACCCTCCTATCCTCAGGTGTGGACACTTTACCTCAGAGTTTGGTGTCATCAGCAAACTTGGCCAGTCCACTTCTGATACCAATGTCCACATAATTAATGAAGATGTTGAATTAGTGTTGGCCCAAGGACAGAGCCTTGAGGGACCCCACTGGTCACAGGGCACCATGAAGATTGGCTTCCATCAACAACCACCCTCTGGGTTCGACCAGGGAGACAATTCCCCAGCCAGCGGATTGTGGTGAAGCCAAGGCCGCAGTTGTCCAGTTTTGCCAAGAGGTGATCATGAGATACCAGACTGAAGGCTTTTTAAAATCAAGATATATGACATCAACCTTTTCTCCCCTGTCCAGGTGATAGGTCACTTGGTTATAAAAGGAAAAACGATCAGTCAAGCAAAACCTACTCGCAACTAACCCATGCTAGCTGTCCCTTAGGATGCTGCCATCAGCCAGTCTGTTACGAATGGCCTCTTTGATAATCTTTTCTAAGACCTTCCCCAGAATAGAGGTCAAGCTGATGGGCCTGTAGTTTGCTGGATCCACTTTCCTCCCTTTCTTGAAGATAGGCACCACACATTGGCTTTCTTCCGGGCTTCAGGCACTACAGCAGAGCGCCAGGAATTCTCAAAGATCTGTGCCAGTTCTTTGAGTACCCTGGAGTGTAAGCTGTCAGGGCCAGCTGACTTAAATGTGTCCAGCCTCTCAAGGTGTTCTTTCACAAGGTCAGCATTGATGGAGGGTAAGGAATCATCCTCACCCAGGTGTTTCTGTCCTGTAATGGGCAGGGACGCCCCTTGGGACTGGTGAAAAAATGATACAAAGTACCCATTTAGCAAGTTGGCTTTTTCCTGAGCATCAGTTGTCTGTTGTCCTATCTGGTTTAGCAGGGGTCCGATGGTGCCCTTGCTTTTCCTCCAGCTCCCCACATATCTAAAAAAGGACTTTTTATTGTCCTTGATAATTGGAGCTAGTTAGAGTTCAGTCACAGCCTTGGCTTTCCTGATTTGCTCTCTGAAGGTCCAGACCTGTACAGAATATTCCTCCTTGGAGGTGGATCCAGTCCTCCATCCTTAGTAGTTCTTTCTTTCTAGACGCAGGAGGTCCGCTAGTTCCCTGCAGAGCCAGGGGGGCTGCTGTGCCCTTTTGCTGCCTTTCCACCGAGATGGAATAGACTTAGTTGGTGCATCCAAGATTGCTCCCTTGAGAAGCAACCACTCATCCTGAACTCCCCTCCCCTTGGAGTTGTGGTCCCTTAGGGCCTCACTGAGAAGCCTCCTAAGCTTGTCAAAGTCCACTTTCCTGAAGTCATGGACTTCTGTATTGCTCACCAACTTGCCAGCTTTACGGCGGATGATGAAGGTAATCAGCTCGTGGTTGCTGTCACCCAGCTTCCCTTCAATCTTTAGGTCGCTGATTAGGTCATCCCCTATAGCCAGTAGGTCAAATAAGCTCAAAATCAATTCTGCCTTGGGCTTTTTGACTGCCTGTACTTAGTCCAACCGGTATAAATCAATATACTTCTTTAGAAGTTAGTGGAGCTATGCTGATATAGATCACTAAGCATCTGATTCTGACTGAAAAACTGGACATTTTTAATGAAACTTTTCACCAAAAATTGCTATTTTTCATTGAAAATTTAATATTTGAAATATTTTATCAATTCTTCCTCTCATTTTATTAGCATCAGTAGAGAGATGTTGAGCAAAATATCTGACCCTTCTTACAACTGTAACTGAGCATTTGACTGCTGCTATTCAGTTGGACATTAATCCTGCTAGAGCAAAGCATCCTCCCCTCCACTGAAATTCAGTTGGATTGTTAAATAATCAGCATCTTTATACAAGAAACATGCACCACATCACAGACTTAGGAGTAAAATGATGAGACCTTGCCTCTTTTTTTTCTTTTCATTCCCTGACTTCAGATGAAAACTCATAACTACCTCTCCCTCCTAAAACCAGGAAACCCCCCTCTGCCTCTTAAACTGAAGGTAGCAGCCCCTATTTCAGTTTAAAGATGCAGAATGTATCATAGAACAAGCACAACAAATTATCCACCCATGCTGGAGAATTATTGGGAATTATCCCTTTGGGGAGGACAGAGTGCAGTACTGCAGAGCTGCAATATAAGATAAAAAACCTTTTCTTATATTTCTCTTGAAATTGATCTCTGTAGATACACAGAAGCTCAACATTTCCTACAGAGAACTTCTGCAACTGAAGTAAAAAAAAACAAAAAAAACTTCTGGTGTGACTAAAATATCAGGTCTGAGCAATGGGAATCATGACAGTGGAAGAAACCTAAAAATACCTTTCCTTTTCCACTTTGCCACAGTTCCATCAGAGCTTAAGCAAAGGTCATTTCATCCCTCCTCTGCACACACCTCCCCCCCCCACTTAGTTTTAACTTAATAGCTGTTTGTAAAGACTTCTAATGGAAAACACTACAATAAATGGCATGATCTTGCTCTATATTGCACCTCTACAAATCAGGGGTAATACCAGCAAATCCAGTAGCACTCCAGCCCTATAAAACTAGAGCAAGCAAGAAGAGAATTAGATCCAACACATGCACAGTACTGAAGATTGGTAAAACTAGAATCCTTTTTTTCCCATTATTAATAAAGCAATATAGACAAAGACCTTTTAACTGTTCAAAATGTTGTTGAGGTTTTGAAAAGCCAACATGAGCCAATGCTCTCCTTCAGATTGAGACAAAATGATTTCTTCCTCTTTCTTTACTGGTAAAGATAAAGTTATACAGATGCTGAATTTTACAAGCAGAGCTTTTTGCAAAGGAAAATTCTGCATGATATTTTGCATGATTAAGGAATAAAAACAGCTTTGTCTCGTACTGTGTATTTGCCAAATCATATTTAATTGTAAGCAGTTTTCCACACATAAGCAAATTGTACCATTTTCTGTTGACATAAAGGACATATCTACATGGCACAATGCAGCACTCTGTAGATACCCAAAGTCACTCTGGATGAGCTATCTCAGTTACTAGAAGCAGGATAGTTACATTTACATAGTTTTCTGTCTGTGGTAATTAGCCATGCTTCAAAGCTTGGTATTTTTGCTCCATAATGTTTTGGGGTTTTCCTGCTTCCAATAACCGAAATAATGCATGTGGTTTGCACTGACCAGGGTGCATTCTTGTGTTCCCCAGATGCAAATAACCTGTGATGGTCGTTAGCAGGGATCCTGGTTTTCTCCGATTTAAAAAAATCCCTACTTTTTGGTTAAAAAAAGTAACCCCAAATCCACATTTTTCTGAGAGTTAAATGAAACACCAAACACATATGCATCTATATTTAGTGGTGTTTTATTTTAATCATGGAAAAATGTGGATTTGGGGTTACTTTTTTTTAACCAAAAATTGGGGACTTTTTTAACTCAGACAAAACCAGGATCCCTGGCCATTAGTATGTAACAAAAAATAAAGCAGTATAGTAGGCTTTATTCTACTTTGCCCTAGGTATTAGCCCGTAATTTGGACAGTCACAGGACCACAGAGATGGAAGTGTGCAAATAGGATAATTATCGAATCCCAAATCTCAGCCCCAGCAGCTCTGCTATACACTGTTCAAGTCTAAGGAACTATAAACCAATGTATGAAAAAAGAATGAAACACACTAATTTCACATAGTATCATGGAAATTCTCTTTCTCTGGCTGCTTTCTGTATATTTAGGAATGGGATACAACATATTCATTCTATAAAATAAGAGGGAAATTTTGCTGTGTTTAGCTAATCCATAGTCAAAGAACTATCATGTAAAACATAACCCTGTGAAGGCTTTGAAAAAAGGAAATGTAAAAGGGGATATTTTTGTGGATGCTTTGTTTTGAATTATGAGCTGCTCCTCATCTTAAATGGAGACTGTGGGGGGAAAAAACCCTTACAAGCTAGCCCCTGAAGGCTACCTGGCTTCTAAAGCAGCCCAGACATTATCTCTAACCTTATCAATATCCTGAATGGCAGCTGAATTAGACAGCTACAAAATCTCAGTAAACAGAGCAGGGAAGAGGGAGGATGTGAAACAGGACTAAATGGGGAATCAGGACTCAATCATGCAAGAAGCTTTTTCAAATGGGGTCCCCCCTAGTTTTTCAGTCTTCTTCTTTCATGTGCACCACAATGTTTCTGCAAACAAAAATAATAAGGGTCCTCAGATCCTTCAAACAAAATGTAACATAAACACTTCATAGAAGGCACATCAATAAATGAATGGAATTCCTCATTCAACTTGGAAGTGCAGTATCAGCTCTGCTTGAGGATCTTAATAATACTTTTATTAGGAACTAAAGCAGTTGAAAGATTTGTTTTTCTTGTAACGCCTGAAGCAACAAAAGTCCAATGAGATCTCTTTTTCTTTCTATCACACCCCCCACCCCCTTTTCTAGGTTTGACTTCACAAATCATTTTCCTTCTTTGGCAGGACACTGTCAATCAAACTCCTTAAGAGAGGAAAGGGTCCTCTCAATGATGCTGATCTCAGAAAAGAAAACTGGAGATGCATATTATACAGAAATTAAGATGCTACTGAAAGTAGCCTCAGAGCAAAACATAATCTTGTTTATTATTTTCAAAATCTTTTTATGTTGGGAATTTCAGTTTCTCATAAATTCACAGGTAACAATTTTCCATTCGAATGAATGTAAAAACCTCTTGTATTTCATATCCTCTCTGCCCTGCCTATTTACATCAAACATAATCTCTTCAAGGCAGTGGCTGTGTCTAAACATGTTTCGACCAGACTAACACTGTGGGGTCCTGATACTGCTTGGACCTTTGAGTGCTATTGTAATACAAATAAGCATGGGACTCGTACTTGGGGCAGAACTCTATTTCACTTTCTGCACTTCAGTGGCACTTACCCAGACATGTAAGTGGCCTTTTTAACATTTATATATAGTGTATTATCTCTGCAGTGTGGATATGTAAGTGTACATGTTTATCCTGTGCATGAATGATGATCTAAACTTTGGCTGGGTAGGTATAGGGCTACATATGCACGTACCTGATCATAAGTCTTGGAAAAAAGCAAAAGAAAAAGGACTCTACCTCACCACATTTCAGCTGATTGGTTAGGGCACTTCTCCAGGAAGCAGGAGACCTGGGTTCTTAGACCACTCTTACCCAGAAGAGTTTTCAACCTACATCTTTCTGACTTCCCAGTGCAGTACTCTGATGATAGGTTAAGCATTAAGCATTATCCAGTGCCCCTTTTTAAAACTCACCTACTGCATCTTGCAATTAATAGTCATTGAATAAAATGGATGGAGAGCGATGAGAGAGTTTCTGTCCCTTAGGGAACAAGTCTTCAAGCAAGAAATTATTCCTTTCTAAAGCAGCATCCACCTCATTTAGCCACATGCCCTCTAGCACGCATTCTTTGTCCTGGCTCCACGTCTCCCGTTCTTGGGTGCCTGGGGCTAGCTTCAGCACAAGTGCTGACGAAGTGATTAGATGATGCCTAGCTTGTAGTGTTGTGAATAAAGCACTGTTCTGGGAAGTCAGAAACACAGGTTCACCTCACCTAAACGAGGACAGCATAGAACCTTGCTTCCTAGACAAGTCCCCAACTCCTTCAGCAATTCGAGCTTAATAATGGGAAGACCTTCTTCCTCCTCCTCCTCACTACACCCATTACTCATGGCATTTTTTCTGACTACAATTTCATGACTTACGTGCTCATAAAGGATATGAATTTGTAGCCCCCACACCTACTCAGTCAATGTATAGTCTACTGAGCATGTTCAGTCTATATGTGCATGCTATGTGTCTATACTACAGGGGGAATAGAATTGCAAGCAGTGGGAAATTGTCATAAGGAGCACTCAGTGAAATAAAATTCTGCTCTTAGTCTTGTATATGTCACAGCAACCATGACAGTGTACACCAGCTGAAGATCTGGCCTACTAAAAGAAACATCAGACTATTTGATTTTTCTAAATTGGATTTTAAATTTCCCTTCTTTATTCACACAGGCAAGCAGACAAGCAGACTAACTGAGGCCTATTTGACTACAAGTATGAGTAATTTGCTCTCGAATACAAGTAAAATGGGAAAAGGTGGCAACTGGTCTTCAATTCTTAATTAAAAAGTCCAATAACTAGAAGCTGTTTGAAATTTCTAAAAAAAGGAATGAATATTTGCGGATATGTATGTTCTTCATTATCCATGAGACATGTTCATACAAAATTATTTTATGGCATGTGCTTTGACTATGTAGTGTAGGGCTTCACATGTTCTTTTTGTGATCCTATATACCTTTTTAAACTGTCAACTTTGAAAAGTTTTGTGCTCCATATGCTGGTTAGTTTGATATAAAGGCCAATATCAAACTAATACTTCACTTTTCCTGGCCCTACACTAACAAATTAGTTACATAGTCATGGTAGCCCCATTATTCCTCAGCTATATCATTCTTCCAGAAGGCAGAATTTCTTAAAATGAAAGGGTGCATTCCCCATCCACTCAGCAACAAATCTGCTAAAAAAATGTTCTTACACTCACTCACAGGTAGCTCAAGATGATAACACTTATATGGCTAGTATGAACGTTTGTAATGTTGTGCATTTCCACAATTATATGTTTCAAACTGCTGTTCCAAGTTGTGGAAAACGGTAAGATATTAGATGTCATTATGTAATCCATACAGTTTGACAGCTATTAACCTGCCAAGACTCAAGTGCAGAACATAGATTTTTATACTGTAAGGTTCAAAGATGCAGAATAAGGAAGGCAATGCAAACTGACATGGGATTAAGTTCTTGGGATTTTAAGAGCCACCATCTCTGAGATCATCACTGGCAGCAATAGAAAGTACAGTATTTACATTATACAATCTCATAAGAGTAAAATTAAAAAATGCTCTGCTTTAATAAGTCATTAGAAATAAGTCATCCACATAAATTAATCTAAGGGTTCTTAAACATCACAACACAATTACAAAACAACACAATTTCAGACAGCCTTTCATATACAAGAACTATAAAACACTTCAAACTTGATTCAGCTTTTAGAATGCAAAAACACCCCCATGTTTATGTTTATTAATTAAAAACAAGTATATTTCATGCATCCACCTGTATGCTCCCTTGTGTTCTTTTGGCTACAGGATCTGATGTGTCTTAACTGCAGTAGCCAATTGGTCTGCAAGGCTTAAGTGCACCTTTGATCCTTGATGGAGTTTATCCAGTGCAATCCTACGTAACTCGCTTATAAATCAGTGCAGATGTGAAATGTATTTAATATCCGTCATACCTAATTCTTTATTGCCGAGTTGCTTGCTCATGAAAAAATAATAATAATAAACAATAAAAAATGCTTCCAAATCTTATATGTGGTTCTGAATTATTAGATGGTTAAAAACTAATCATTTGCATCAGGTGACATATGACTAGGACTGGTAAAGCCTGGTGTATTCTATCTTCAGTGAACATCCCTGAAGTCTGTAAAATTTGTGTTGAAATGTCATATTTAATGTATTAATACTCTGCCTTATTTTTTTTCTAGCTTTGTCATTTGGTGTCTATACAAAATTATTAGATGGAGAGATTTGCACAGTCTTTTTTTTTTTA
Organism: Crocodylus siamensis; assembly: GCF_052110815.1. Lineage (NCBI taxonomy): Eukaryota > Metazoa > Chordata > Crocodylia > Crocodylidae > Crocodylus > Crocodylus siamensis. Next base: position 311,426,611 of record NC_143395.1, read on the forward strand.
CCAACCATAGAATCACAGAATATTAGGGCTGGAAGGGACCTCAGGAGGTCATGTAATCCAAACCTGTGCTCAAAGCAGGACCATCCTCAACTATGTCATCCCAGTCAAGGCTTTATCTATCCAGATCTTAAAATCCTCCAAGGATGGAGATTCCACAACCTCTCTCAGTAGCCTGTTCCAGTGCTTTACTCCCCTCCTAGTTAGGGTAACTTTTCACTTAACATTTTGGAAAGGTTTAACACTTTACTGAATGCACATGATCTCCCACCTCATGTGAACCAACAGTTTTTTCGCCTTTCATGATTAGCATGCTAATGTTTTCTGAGCCCATAGATATAGTATTTGACTGAAACATGTATTCAGTTTGGCTAACATTTATGATTTAATCCCTTCAGTAGCAGAATCAAATAACAATATGTTCCTTTGCATTCAATGCACACAGCCATATGTGCTAACAAAAGCCTGAAGTAAAAATGATCAACTGCTATTGAAGATCTAACACTGATTGCTAGCAATAAAAGTGCTCCCAGGATGGACAGCAAGAGTAAAAACAGGCCACCATTCAGGGTCCATCTAGCTACTGCTTTTAAAGGTAATTGCAGCATCTGCTTCTTGAAGTAGTTTAAAACCAATGCAAAGCTCTTGCCTCTGTCCCGGTGAATGGCAGGCAGTACTGAGTAAAGAGTGAAAGAGTGTGAACACAACTATACTGGAGTGCACTACCAGGTCAGAAGTGAAGGCAGAAACAGCTGCTTTTTCAATAGACTCATCAGAGCTTCTCCATGCTCACTGCACTTGTCCACAAACCCCAGGCACAGACTATTGTGCTATATTTTTTTTTTGCTGTGGGAACTTCACTCTTGAGAAACAAATGGACTGGCTTAACTATTAAGTGTCAATCAAAATGACTATAAGTGGGGGGGGAACTATTTTTAAAAATTTAATTAGCTTTCTTCCTGTGGTTGTTCTACTAGTTTGTATGGTTCAGCTTACTGCATTCAGGTCAATGACATTCTGGGGAAAAAAGAAACCACCATGTTATCCCAGTACCTTTTTAGCATGTTGTTGTAACACTGGCAACAATCTCTGATCTTAGGTATAGATTTACAGTATTCTGGCAACCACTCATACATACATACTGATACCTGTGAGAATCTGTTTAACTGTATTCACTGATTCCACACAAGGACTGCCTGTCACAAGTCTAAACAAAGCAGACTGTAATACAATTTAAACTTCCTGGTTGGAAATAAAAAAGAAGACAAAATAATGGGCAGCCATTCATTTTCTTCCTATTATTTTGATCATCAGAATCAAAATTTATCACAAGAAATTCTTTGCCTACCTATTTCTCTTGCTAAACTAATGCCATAGGCATAGGAATACTTTATAGAGAACATCCAGTATACTTATTTAACCATGGAACCTATTTCACATTTCATTGGTTATGTGAATGAGCTGTGAAAATTGTTTCCTATTTCTCTGAACTATCAGGACATTAGTTTGCAGAAGAGAGCTTCGCTTTGGTTACAAGAAACAAAACGCATCCATTGGGTTAATTTCAACATATTAAGACTGGCTTGTATCTTGTTCAGTTTGGACAAATCTGCCTTTCTAGATTCTATGAATATCTACATCAAAACCATTGTTGTTAAACATCCACCTCTTGTTTACAACACAGAATCTATATAAAGCAAAAACAGGAAAACAGGCAGCCCAGGTCCTTTCAGATAAATGCAAAATTGGCTTTTCCAAATTGGGAGGAAGCTGCTCTCAGTGTATCAGGGGAAATTTGAACAAGGACAATCTATTTTAGTAGGATGCTGAAATTATCTAAGATTAAGCACAAAGATACAGATTAAAGAATAATGATGACAGACTGGTTTTAAAAAGCTATGTACTTCTCAGTCTTCTCTTTCCTGACATCAGGGTATCCCATATAGATGTTAGAGGGAACTGAAAGCATCTTATAGACTTTGTACAACCTAAACACAGAGGATCCCATTCACAGTTGGTGTAGGTAGGTGCATTCCACTGATTCCACTGCAGGAAACTACACCTGTTTAAGCCAGAGTTAAACTGCATCCTAACAGAGAGTCAAAGGCTAACGTCTGTCTTCTGTTTACAGATACAACTCCACTCTGTGCAGTAGGAGCTCAGTCAAACTAGAATTTGGCTCCTAGCTAGAAGCTATTACTTCAAATACTTCATTTGGCTCTTGTGAGTCTCATTTTCTCTATAATTATTTTCCCAACACCCACTGGAGTTGTTTACTGGGACCTGTATTTCTGAAGGTTTCTTCCTTTTTTTATTTTAAAGAGTATATCGCTTGCAAGTTCCATGTTGAACTATTTTCATAGAATTTATCTTGGGTTTTGTTTTAGCAACTAAAAGTTTTCCCTTCTCATTTTCTTAATAAAAATGAATTGGTCTTTGTAACAAGGAACCCTAACCCGAGGGAGAGCTGGACTTTTGTAGACCACAGGGCCCAATGGCCACAACAGCCAGCCCCAACAAGAACATAGAGCTCAAGGCTGGGGCCTATTAAGGACCTCAGGAGGGTGCAGGACAAGAACAGCCAAATCTTGTTAGACCAATTAGAAGCAGCTGAAGCAAGCAGGGCAGGTTGATTATCAAGCAAGGCAGAAACCCTTGTGGATGGCTGGGGAGCCAACTGGCAGGAAGGGGTGGAGCTCTAGGACACACAAAACCAGTGTCAGAGCTGATCCTGACCTGGAAGGCAGGAGGGTGAGAATCTCTGAGAAGCTGCAGGAGATGGACTGACTGACCAATGTCTAAGTGCTCCCCTATGGTGACAAGGAGAAAGCCAAGAGGAGCTTTGGGTATACAGTGAAGCAAGGAGACAAAGTGGGGTGACTGTGGGAGTGCATTTCCCATGCTCCTGGAGAGCACAGGATGAGGACCAGCAAAAGGAAATCTGCTGGACCCCAAGATAAAAGCAGAGGGCCTGGGAAGGGCCTTAGGAGTTGCTTACTGGCAGGCAAGCATCTCAGCAGTAGCAGGGGATTGACAAACAGATCCTAGAGAGCCTCAGGCATGCTTTAAAAGCATGTGCTGGATGCACATGGGGAGGCATCCAGCTGCTTCTGGTTTCAAAATAGCCAGCAGTCAGCTGGAAGCCAGAGCCAGCTTGAAAAGAGAGTCAGCTGGAGGCAGGCATGCCAGGGAAGACCAGTACTGGCAGTCGAGCCTGCATGCTAGGGAAGACCAGCACAAGAGCCTACACACTGGAGCAGACAGGCACTGGAGGCAAGCCTGCACACTGGGGAAGACCAGCACTGGCAGGAGCCCTGTGCACCTGAGAAGACTGGCACAAGTAGGAAGGCCAGCACAATGGAGATGACTGGCATCAATACATAAGCCGGGTTGCTGAGAAAAACCTGCAGGCCGATGTAAACCAGCAACAGCCCAGGAGCCAGCAAGAGGGAAGTGGCTGGCAAAAGTTGGTCAGTCAGTCACAGGCAGAGAGGACAGAAGGAAAGCAGCTTAAGTCTGGTTGTCTGGAGAAGTGACCGGCAAGAGGGGTATTGTAGTGAGACTCCAGACTGAAGATTACAAGGAAAGGAGTCCCGGACAAGGAATGAGTGTCCTATACGTGGAAGTATCTAACCGTAAGTTCTTTAACAATACGGTTTCATTTATAAATTGAGGTAAGACCCTTATGGAAATGGACGGATCAATTACAGTTATTCACACTGAACCTTTATAAAGTGACTTGGAGCTTATTCTGCAGTAACTACTAGTTGGTGAAAGCACGGGGCATAAGGGGAGGTAGGAGCTCCAAGAAAACAGCCATTGGTCTCGCCCGAAAATCCTAACTTGTGGGAAGCCTTCCGATTTTAAATAAATTACATTCAAGTCATGGTAGGTGAGAATGGAGGGGCAGTATATGGGCACAGATACTGAAGTAAACATTGGCTATCAGACTACACCCTAGCAGGCGAGAACCTAATTCTGACGCACCTAATTACACTCTACCAATTGGGCACTGTGTACAGTGATTTTTTTTTTTTAGTTGGCAAGTGGTTTACTTGTGTTTATGTTTTGACAACACTTAGAACTAGAGGACTTAGAACAGGATACCTGAGAGGCATTCTCCACTATGGGGGCAGAGACCCAAGAAGCTAGGGTCCAAGGCAGTGGACCTGAGCTGAAGAATCTCAGCCAGATAAAAAAAGCTGAAGCCAGGCAGGCAGAAGGCTGGACAAAGGTTTTGGGGCCCAAGGGGTCCAGTGTTGATGCGGATATAGAGGACTGCTATGAAGGGACCACTGTGAGAGTCATCTGCAAGGCATACACATGACTATGGTGGTGGCTGGAGATCATGATTCTAGCCCCTAAGGCAACTAAGGCTTTCTTAAAGAGAAAGTACACTCCTGGGGTGTGAAACAGAAGCTAGGGACAGATATTACACATAAAACAGTTGAAGTGATCAGAAACTAGCTTAAACCTGTGATAGAATAAAACAGATGGTTAGTGCACATAAACCAGTTTGAAAATGTCTCAAACCGGTTTGAGATAAACCTGGTTGAATGTAGTATCAGACTTGACTGATTAGGTTCAAATTGGTTTATGTAATATCTGTCCCAGATCCCTTGCTGGTTTAAGATAAACCAGACATCACAAGGATCCAGGCATGCTCTCTGGGCTGGGTGGGACTTTTTGCTCCACAGCAGGACTGGCACCTCCCCTCTGCACCCTGGCTGCAGCTCTGGCAGACTTTCAGGCACAGCCCTAATCAAAGCGTCCTGCCGGAGTCTGGCCATGCCCTCCCTCTCCCCTCAACTCAGCACTGTGCAAGGGAATGAAGGGCTGCTCTAGCACCCCCCAGCTTCTAGCCTGAGCCACTGCAAATATGTGCCTGAATTTCCTCAGTCCAGAGAGAATGTCTGTCCAGTTAGAAACCTGTTCAGCTTAGCCAGGTTAGACTAACCTGCAATGATTGAATCAATTCAGGATCAGGCTTTTTAAATGTCTGTCTCTAGCCAGAGTGGTCAAAGTGACACCCTGACTTTCATGGGTAGCTTACCCGTTATATATTTAACAATAAGTCATGACAAGGCAAGTGATAGTAGGTGGAGGAGGTCAGGTAACATGGACAGGCCAGTCTGGGCAATAAGGATGCTAGACTTCAGGGAGGGTGAATACCTGAACCTTTTACAGTCTTATTTTGGAGGACAGCCAGTTGCAAGCAGTAAGTCCAAAATGAAATGGTACGTCTTGCTAATTTACTCTACACCTTGATATGGAGCCAGATAAATAAGGGAACAATATTGGCTAGGACCTGATGCACACTGTCCAAAATCACACGCGTCAAGGTCCTCTGAAGAGGAAAAACATAATTTTAGCTGAAAATTCCCTCTTCCTCTGGAGTTGGGAGAAGTGGCCATCATTGCTTTTTTGTTGTTTTTAACATAAGCAGAAATATAATTTTTCATTAAGGTGACAACTTATTGAGACAGACTTTTTAGTTAAGACATTTAAAGGAAGCTTTTTTATTTTAAAATAAACGTAAAATATTATGGACAATATGAAAAATAAGGTAGTTAGGCATTCTGGCCAGATATTGAGTTAACCAAACCAGGGTTCTGAGTTACAGGAAATCACAGTCAATTTTGTCTTCTTCCCTTCATCATTCATAAGTCTTCCATAATACAGTGCTGAAATTCTGAAGAGCATAAGGGCAATTCATACTTGTAGCAGATAAAAATGAATACAAAATGCAAGTTGTTCAAAAGAAAACTACATACTCTCCTATCCTCTCTGTCTCGCCCCAATAACTCTAACTTTTCCTCCACATAAAATGTGGTGTCCATTTCTCTGGGTCTTCAGAAACCAGAGCTATCTTAACCTGGCAGATTGCCAGACAAGATCATTTTAAATATGACAAAGTACAGTAGTTCATAAAGACTGAGCTCAACGCTTATCACTTAAACTCTTCAAACAGAACTTGTAAGGGAATATGTAGGGAAGGTAATAGGGCACTTGGTAAAATCATTGCAATCACTACAGTAAACTGGAAGATAGATATAAATCTAACATCAGTGTCAGAGAAAAATGCTGTGCATGTGTGTTTGCATGTGCACTCACCTGAGAGGGAAAGAGATCATGAGGTGTAACACTTAAGGAAAAGACAGCATGATTGTGTTCCTCTGACCTCAGGAAGGAAACACAACACTCTCCTAAACTCTCCAGTGAGCAGGGTTTATTTGATTCTAGTGGAAACAAACTGAAATTTCAGTTTTAGTGGAACTCCTTCTTTTCTTCCAGAATTGCTGGGAATCTCTCACAGAATGTAACTCTTAATCAGGCTTGTTTATTCATGTTAAAAGTCATTGCAGGTCACATTGTTCACTTGGTGCCATTTGGTCTGCACTTACTTCTTCCTGCACAGGAAGTCCTTAAGATTAAAGATTGTGTTTTTATGGTCTCATGCCTGCTACCCCAAGCTATTACCTGAAGAGCAGTGTTACCAGGAGTCAGTTTCTAGAAAGGATATTAACAGTCATTTGTGTGTACGTATGTCAGGATGAAAAATAGGAGGAAATCAAAGTAGAGCACTACGGGGAAAGCAACACTGTAGGAAACAACTAAGTAACTGTTCACAATACTGGGAATGAGATACATTCAAACTTACAAAAGCTTTTTCTGTTGATAGGTCAGCTGATTACTATGTCAATGGAATGTATTTAAATTCAGGCACCCAAGGTGACTGAAATTCCCTAACACCATTTGCCAGACACCATTCATAGATACTTACATCCATTTTCTATTATGTATAAACAGAGAAGCCCAAGGCACTATTGCCCAGTCGAAACTATCTTTCTCTGTGGGCTGCTTGCAGGATCAGTATTTTAGCAAAAGGAGGGATATTAACTGTTTCCACAGAGTAAATTGTGTCCAGTTGAATGGCTGGGAGGGTCTAGAATCTGATTTTATAAAACTGGTCTTCTTTAGTGTTCTGTCACATTGTTAGAGTATCTATAACTATAGATACATTCTTATTTATTTTAAATTCTCTTATTTCAGTGGTCTATGAATTAACTATAAAATTTACTTTGGAAAGATCCTTTAACAGAAGGTATCATCTTCTGCAAGAAAAGTAGTTTTACCATTTTTTAGTAAGTAGATGCTTAGCCCTTTGGCTGGTACCAACAGTGCCCCACCACATTTTAAGGGCTAGGCCAGGGAGATGGCAAGTGTCTGATGAGGGTGGCCATTTAATGCCCATGTCTCTGTGCTAAGGGAGAGTAGTTTGAGACTGGCCAACAGGGAAAGAACATCTCCCTGCTGGACTCCTTGGGCCAGGAGCAACTTGAAGGTATATGGGCTGGGACTATGGGAATGAAGGAGGTCCCAGGTCCTGGGCATGACCCAAAACTGCACCCAGCCAGTGTAGGGAGGCCTGGTGGGACTGACAGTGCTATGGCAGCCCCAGGAAATGCCAGGACCATGAACCTCCCTGGTGAAAGTTGGGTAGGGGGTGCCTGATAACCTCTGGCCCCTGGCTAGGGAAAGTCCAGGCCTGTGAGATCTTTGGGGGGCCTGAGGCTCACATGATCCAGTGGAGTTGTGAGGAAGAGTGGGTAAGGTGCTCCAACCTGACTGGATGGACTCTTGAACTGGTCCATGCTGGGGTCAGGACCCAAGACGGGGGTCAAAAGGGCCAGGGGCCCACTGCAAGGGATGCCCAGAGGAATAGGCTCGGGATTCTGACTGACCTGAGGATGGTGCCAGGGCCTAAGGGGGAGCCAAAGGTCCCAGAGAGGGGACCACAGCCAGAGAGGGAGAAGGGTTACAGGAGAGCTTAGCTGCTTGGGATGTCATCTGCGAGGCATGGGCATCAGTGTAGGGGAAGGTTTGGACCTGCGGATATTACCCCTGGTCATTGGGGTTTTAAGTGGTCAGCCTCCCGCCTGAGTAATATCGTAATCATTTTTAAATCAAGATGCGGCAGGAAAGAGAGATGGGCGTTTGGCCCAGAAGCAGGTGGCCAGGCCAACATCTAACTGGCCCCAGGATGGCCCCATGTTACACCTTTCTTCAATTATATATTACAACCTGAATCTAGGTTCCAATTTTTTGAGGTATAATTCTGTGATTACAAATAATTGCTTTGAAGCTGTAAATGCTAACATTTAGGGATCCAAAGAGGTTTTTTTGTCCACAATCAGGTATTTAGGCACTTAAATAGTAGCATTAATGCACATTATTATTTGTGGGTGGTACAGAGTGAGTACAATACTTATAAACACAAAAGTGTAGGTTTCATGCTCTGTTCTGTCCACCATTCTCTTGGTGCCATTGGGAGGGGAGAGGCAATACAAAAAATCATTGTAGCTCCTTGATCCTTGAGCATGTGAGCTATACCAAGTCTAGAAAACATGAGAGAAGCCTCAGGCCTGCACTGAAATATGATTGCTGGCTACAAGCAAGTATGCCAGTTGAGAACTGTCAAGCCACAGTAATGGCTTACTATGCCTTTCACCTTGTGTTGAAGACTACAGGAAGCCACCTGTGAACTGTTATTTTTTATGGTCCCATGCTATAGTGAATATTTTCATTCCTGGGAGAGAAATCATCTGGCTTTGGAACGATGCAAAGGAGGAGGAATGCAGATAATTCAGTCCTGAACCTGCAAAAATGAAAATCATTTTTTCAAGCTCATGGCCATCAAAGCAAATCTAACCTCCTCCTGTACAACTCCTAAGATCTCCTTGACAACAAATGTATTCCTATTCTGCCATATAAGAGGGCAGCAGATTGGGTGCCATGATCTGTCTATGCAATAGAGGGAGGGTATAGACATGTTAAGGTGGGCACAAATGTTTACTTACTTCAGATTCTCCTTTTGCACTTGAGCTATTGGAAACTTTTTTCAATTCCCCACAAAAAATGATTTAGGTTGTCAGACGTGAGTACATACTTAAAAAATGAGTATATGATGAAAATGAAATGAAGACTTTATTTAACTTTGAAAAAGTTGTTTGTATAAAATGAAAGGCTTTAATCTCAGTTTTCATCAGTTTAAAAAATCAGTTCATATGGCAACTAATCAAATTCTATTATAGATGTGTTTCACTCAGACTTTGATCCTAAGCCTTGTATTAGTTAGTAGGAACAACAGCAGGAAGATTTTAGGATTTTTGACTGACTTTCTGCTTTCAGTATAACAAACTTCTTTATTTGGGGATTTGCTTTCTTGTTGCAGAACTGGAAAAAATATATGGATATGATTTTGGGGAGGGGGGTGAAATTCTTTGTGAAATCTCTCTCTGTTGGGTCAAGCAGGGTGCCTCTACATGTGCACTAATTAACTCTACAATAAAAAATCACAGTCTACACATGCACCAGCATTAGTAAACTAATTAGTAAACTAATTAACTCCTCCCTAGGCTAGTACTGTCAAGAACAGTACTATCTTATAGTGGAGTACTTTACTGCATCAAAACATGCATGTAGACTGTGATGGGGCATTACATTGCACCTGGTCAGCCCAGCCAGCTGGAAGCCTGCTCTGCCTTGGCTCAGGGCACCCGCCTCTGCCATTGCTGCTACCCAGAGTACATGTGTAGATGGTGTGCTTGGGAGCAGTTGACTCCAGCGTGAACTGCCCTGGAGTTTATTGTTTCACATTAATTTCATGTGCAGATGTACTCACATACGCACTAATGACTGTTCACACAGTGTCAAACTTAGTTGACTCATGGGACTGCATCAATAAAACTTAAAGGAAAATTTGGCTTGTTTGTAACTGAAATCTTTGTTGAGTATTTAGTAGTGGATCTCAGGAGTAATTATTAAATGAAATACATGCCTATTATACTTTCCCTGAAACAGGAAAGAATTCCAAGTCCATAGCACAAACTTTTCAATGTTGGGCTAGAACTATGAAATATAGATAAAAGAAAGGAGTTAGTAAACTTTTAGATAAGAAGGGACTGATGAATAAAATACTGGCCCCAGACATCTGGAAATGCAAGCAGAAACTTCACTAAAGTGGTTGGTGTTGCAGTGTGAAAGAGAGACATGCATTAGCACCAGCATATTCAAAAATGAGACAGTCTGATTGAGAAATAACACTGAATAGCAAGCACATGTTCTATGGGATATATATAAAGTTAGAGAAGTGTTCTTTTATGAGTGCCTTAATACTTTGGGATTATGTATGTTGTTTTAGAGCTGCATTAGTCACACTCTAGGGAAATGTGAGATTCTGTGCCTGCCTGTTTCGATGCTGAGTTGACTTGACCCACAGAATTTACCATGTTAAGAGCAGATTTAAATCTTGATTATTTTCACCTGTTTACTTTCGATCACTTTTCACCTAAGAGGCCTGGTCTCTTGGAATGATACACTTCATATAATCACTGACCTTTAGCTAGCTTTTTGACTCAAGACTAAGGAAGAAGAGGGCCCCTTATATACTGAAAAAATGCTTTAAATATGAAACAAGATTGTAGTCACAGAAAACTCACCCTTACCAATTCTATATTGAGAATGGTAACAATCCTCATCCGTGTATTTACTGTTCTATTCAGCTACACCACAAAAGTAGCTGTGAGAACATGCAGTACCATGCTTCTCCCCCTATTCAGGCAGTGAACAAGACAGCCATAAAGATAATTCCACATCACCCTAATTCAATGGCTTGATTGCCCCTTTGCATGGAGAATCCCTTGGAGGCATTATGCTAAATGATTAATACATTCATATTCATAGATGTTAGGGGCTGGAAGGGGCCTCTTAAGATTATCAGGTCCAGCCTCACTGTGCTTGGGCAGGAAAAACAGCTGGGGTCTTGGACCCCAGCAAGATGAGCGTCCAGACCTTTTTTTGAAGATATTGTCTGGTACCTCTTCCCTTTCCCTATATAGGAATGATAATGATTGAAAAATGAGATAGAAGTGAAGAACATTTCTAATTTTCATTGACATTTTGAAGACTAGCAGTTTCCAGCCAAGGGTGTTGGGGAGGCTGGACATACTATGAGGGCCCTATAGCACTATGGCCTGAAAGCTCTCAGTATGCATGTGGAAACTGACAGTATGTAGACTTCTCTGGTCTTATAGCCTGGACAGCACTGGTATAAAACTGCTAAGTATATTTAGTGGAAATGGGGGTGAATAATAATAGAAAAGTCTTCCCAAGCTGTAAAAATACAATAGTTGAGTTAATCTTCCCTTTGAAAATGGAGACAGAAAAGTGAATAAGAGAATGAGAAGGAAAAAAATACAAAATGATAAAATATTCATTTTTTAGTTTCCAATGCAGACGTTTTTCCCTACATTTTTCTCATTGAAAAACCTGAATATTTTCCAAAAATGTATTTTTTTCAGAAACTTTAAAAGGCATTTTTCATCGAAAAAGTAACTTGGAAGCTTAAAAGTACCTTGGAAGCCTAAAAATTACCACAAAAAAAAGGGAGCGGGGCTGTTAGTGGGTGATAAACATTCCCTGCTGGGCAGCTTGGGAGGGGAGGGGAATAATCAGAGCTTCCTGCCCAGGCGTGGCCACACCCCCCTCAGCTCTGCCCTTTGAAAGCAAATGGAGGGCTGCTCTAGCGCCCCCCAGCTTCTAGCCTGAGCCACTGCAGGCATGTGCCTGCATTTCTGGGGTGCCTTTCTGGGTTACAAACTGATTTAGCATAGCCAGGTTAGACTAACCTGCAAAGTTTGAATTAATTCAGGCTTTTTGAATGTCTGTCCCTAGCCATAATGTTTCCAGCAACATTTCTTGGACCAAAGCCATTACATGTACTTACCTGTACATCTGAAGTGAGTCAGAAACTTTTGAATGTCCATCCAAATGGAGATTCCAGGTTCATCATTCCTTAGTTGAGACCTACCAGAGGTTTGTCAGAATGTCTCAGAGTATGGCTAGAACTTGGGCAGTGAAAAGTGGGCAGACAGAGGTCTTCAGAAGGTTAAAAGACAGTAGATTTGGCCAGAGGAAGGTGGAGGTCAGTGGTCAAGGGAAAGGAGATGTGGAGGTAATGTGAGAGGACAACAAAGATCAGGGGAAAACTGCTCATGCTCTGATATTACAAAGGCTTTTTTCCACTGTATTCAGGAGAAAAGTAGTAAGGACAAGTAAATAGCTGCTTGAGCCAAGTGGGTTTTGGTGAGTTATGGATAGGGATCCTGGTTTTCTCTGATAAAAAATCTCCAATTTTCAAATTAAAAAACTAACCCCAAATCCACATGTTTCTGTAATCAAAATCAAACACTACTGTAGTATTTCATTTTAATCAGAGAAAAAAGTGGATTTGGGGTTACTTTTTAATTTGAAAATTGGGGATTTTTTTAATCAGAGAAAACCAAGATCCCTGGTTATGAAGAATGTGACTGGATTCAGGGGAGGGAAGAAAGACTGGGAAATCATGAGAGAGGGAAAGGAGAAACATTCATGATTTTGGTATATATAAGCACCCAAATACTGGAAGATTTATTGAACAGAAGTTCCAATTGATTGGCATCCCAAACTGGAAATATAGCCTTGTAATTAAAAATATGTCTGTTTCCCTTCATTGTTATGTCACAATGAAATGAGGAAATATGAGGAAGAAATTCTTCCCTTTGCGTTGCACTATGCTTTGGTGTTTACTTTTTTAAAATTATGGACTGGAAGAAGACATAAGCCAGGTACAGGTTTCCAGTCACATAATTACTTTCGTAAGTGTTCCTCTCTCTTTTCTAATTACCACATGTGCTTTTGCTTTCCCACAACCATTTCTTTATACAGCTGCTACACTCCTCTTCCATCTTCTGATGCTGTTCCCTCCTTTAACCCAGAATTCCCAGGTCCAGTTGTTGGTGTTCTCCTTCCATGGTATTACTGTCCTTCTTCTGTGCCTTACCACTTTACTAAAGAATTACTCTGACTTCTGGTTCTAGCAGCCATTTCCACCACAGAGATGATGGCACTCAGCTGTCCAACAACTGGTTGCATCTCATAACTCATGCAGTTGACAGTGCTCTCCTGAATTATGAGATTTTTGGCATAGGGGTGAGAGGCAAGCAAGTACTGTAAACAAAGACTAATGATAAATGACAGGGTATTAGATTGTAGAGACAAAGCAATTGGTTTACTGCAGGGATTGCTGTTACACCCAATGTTTTTTAAGGTCTTAAATAATGATCTGGAAGAGTGGGTGTTAATTCAAGTCACAGATGTAGTACAACAAACATCAGGGATATAATTCAGTGGGATCTAAAGGAAACCAAGTCAATGGAACAAGTGCAGCTGTTCAGGAAACATTAAAAAACAAAAAGAACTAAACTGAACAGAAGAAGTACTTTAAAAAGCATGGGATTAAAAGTGACCTTATCAAGTTTGTTCCTTAGTCTTCAAGGATGTATTTGGTAGCTGTGTTGGCCTGAGACAAAAAGAAATGCAAAACTCTAGAACTCTTGGTTCAGAGATGATATACCTTTTTTGCAATTTCTTAGTTGGTCTAATAAAAGGCATCATCTCTGAACCAAGAGTTCTGGAGTTTTGCGTTCCTTAGTCTTCACCATTCTTGTTGTTGTCTCTCTTTGGGCAAGTCATCTCATCTCTATGCTTTCAATCCAACCTACCCTAAAAAGTTTTGCTGGCCTTATGGCAGTTAGGACCATGAAAAGAACACACACCCATAGCTGATATAGCAATGCCAGCAAAATCCCTGTTTTGGTTACTGTTGTTCCAGAAGACAGTATATCTATCCTGTCAGAAAAACTCATACTTCCAGCCATGTTGCAAGAAAAGACTCTGACAATCTAGCTATGCTGATGCAGCTATTGTGGTAGTGGATCCATAATGTACATAAATCCTGAGTTTTCCCTCCTTCTTCAGAACTAAAACTTACTGTTATGGTTGTCTGTAAACAAAAAGAGATATACGCTTCAGATCCCACACTTAACAATTGGGGCCCACAGGTAGTTAGGCCAGAATTTTAAAAATTATTTTGGTTTCTCCTGTACATGGGTATTCAACTTTAGATAAACAAATACACATTAAGTAGAGTATGACAGTGTCTACTACAAATAGCTATAAGCAAGTAAATTGTTTAATCTGAATCATTTATTCATTTAAACTTTTCTCTTAACCTTTCATTTTTATCACGGCACTCTAGTTATTAAGAACTTTATCTGGTCTATTTGCAAAAAAATACAAGGAAATATAAAAATTACCGGGGATTTGGGATTTAATGAAGAATTATTCTTTATTTTTCCTCTTTTCTTGAAAGTATTCTTTTCCCTCATATACATACTCTATCACACGATCTTGGCTGCTTCAGTCTATAACAATGTTTCTTCCTGAAAGCATTTCAGAGCTTTTTAGTCTATTTCAGAGCAAGTGTCTTTACAATTTCCTAATCAGAACGTCGATAGTTACTGAAAATGTGAGGCGAAACATCAAAGGGAACAGCAAAAGGTCATAAGATGTGTGGTACTGAAAGTGTCCAGAGAAAGACAGCCATTGGGCAACGCACAGATGAAGGCCATGGGTAGTTTTCACTGGGAAAAAAAGTTTTAGAAAAGTGCAAAAAAAGTGCATGGAGAGAAATGTAAAAGGCTTTGAAGTTGAATGACAATTCAGCCAATGCTGATTTATACACATGATCTTTCCTTTTCTTTCCCACAATAAATCACTAACTTTTGCACAACAAACTTTGGCTTCTAATGGATGAACACAAGGAATTTCCCATAGCCCTTGTTTTGCTGCTTGAGCCATGCTTTTAACTCTTCCTCTTTCTGTCCATCTGAGCTTCAGAACTATAGGCGGACATACCAAACCCAAAACAAAGTCATCCCATAGGAACTTGTTACCGGCTGATCTCATTTGGATCTGGATGTTTTCCTTATTTGTTGGATGAACTGAACTGATGAAGCATATAGCTCAATGTAACTTTTACATTACAGCAGGTATCTAACAAGAATTAAATTCCTGTCATCTATCTAAAAAGGTATCCTGACATTACTTGTCATTTAGAAAATTTAAGAACCCACTTTCCCCACCGTGTTCACTGGAAGTTCCAGTTAGACTTGTGACATCCAGACACTAAGACCAGACTTAGCTCAGTGTAGCCTGAAAAATACAAGTCAGAATTGGTCCAGAGGTATACTACAACAAACTAGTAGTTATCTAGAAAGTTGCTAGCTAGTGGGACTTTGAGCCCTTCTCCATTCTAAATCACTCAGACAAACACCCCCCACCTGGAGCAGTGCATCCTGGGATGCTGAAGGACTGCAAATTGCTTCCTACCTCGAGCTCCAGCAAAGACAGCAGGCACAACAGTGTCTCCCTGGCTTCCCCGTTTCCCCTACCTCCTCCCTCGGGACAGCATTAGTACTGGGCCATGCTACCTAGCTTATGTCAGGGTAACTGCCAGTCAACTCCATAAAGATAAAATGAACAGAGGGGAAGGGCCAGCCCAGCTCCACTGGAGCAGAGATCCCAGTCCAGAGAGCATGCCGGGATGCTGTGTGTCTCTTGTTTAAGTTAAACCAAGAAGGAGTCTGGGACAGACGTTGTATAAACCAGCTTGACCCAAATCAGTTAAGTCTGATACTACATTCAACAAGGTTTATCTCAAACTGGTTTAAGCCATTTTCAAGCTGGTTTATGTGCACTGAACATCTGTTCTGTTACAAGTTTAAACCAATTTCTGATCACTTAAACTGGTTTATGTGTAATACCTGTCCCTAGCTTGAATTGGTACTGTTGTACACCTTGAAAATAAGCTTCCTGCCACTGTGTTTATACATATACTTCAGTTATACCATGAGGTACTAAATATTCCATATCTTGGAGAATCAGGCTTATAAAAAAAGCATGGTTGTTATCCTCAGAAAATATTGTTCTACTACAGTGGTCTCCAACCTTTTTATGGTGAAGATCACTTTTAGGAAGTAAAGGACACCCCAGGATCTACTGTACCCCCTAACGGCCCCACCCCCCAGCCCAGCGGTGGCAGAGAACTGGGGTCGGGCCCCTGCCTGGCCCAGTCTGGGACTCTTTGCCACTTAGCGGTGCATGAGAGGGGGCTCCTGCCACTGGACACAGCCTGGCAGAGGTCTCGGTAGCCCATGCCGCACCCCTCTGTGCTCCAGGATGAGGCAGCTGCTGTTGCAGGCTGGCTGCTGTGCCCAGAACACAGGTGGGGAGGACACGGGTCTCCAGGCCTCTGCTGAGCTGTACCCAATGGTGAAATGTCCCCCCTGGGTGGTGGAGAGTCTCAGACCCAGTGGGGCTGGCACCTGACATGACACGAATCCCCACTGCTGAGCTGAGCTGAGCCACACATGGCTAGCTGCAGCAGGGTTTGAGGCACATCAGGAGCCACCTTTGCCTCCTCCACTTCCACCTCCACCACCACAGAGCTGGAGAGGGAACTCCCCATGTCCCTGGAGGAATCCCTCTGGGGTTCCAATCCTCCCACCACCCAACTGGGCTGGGGCCCTACTTACTTTCCCTTGCTCCTGGCTGAGCCGCAGGTCAGTCCCTCACCACAGGGGCTTCGATCTGGCCTCTGCCTCTTCCCTCCCCCACAGATTTACCTGATGAGGCTGGGGGCAGCAGGTGTGCACATGCATGCGTGCCAAGATGTCCTCCCCAGCCCAGGATCAACCTAAAGAGGCTCAGGGATCAACCAGTTGATCGTGATCCCCAGGTGGGTGACCATTGTTCTACTATATTAACAACTTATGTATATGGTCTTGACATTATTCTCAGTGAAAAGGGGAGGAATGTTTTTTCCCGATGCATAAGGAAGGGGACCAGGACTCAGGTGTTCTGTCCCTAACTCTGCCACATACTTCTTGTGTGACCTTGGAGAAGTCACTCCATTTACCTGTTTCAGTTTTCATCTGTAAAATGAAGTTAATATTCCTCTACCCCCAACCACCTGCACTCAGAGGGGTTCATAAGTAGAAAATCCAGTGAACTGGAGGGACTCAGATAATAAACCAATGAGAGCTATATCAGTACTGAGAGAGAGAAAGGCACATAACCCAAGAGCTTAACTAAAATTATCTGATGCACTATAAAGACCCTTATCTTTAGAGTGAGCTTTTACATAAGCAAACTGAATGATCTAGTCTGGAGCTAACTAGGCTAAGTGGCATCTTTCCTCTTTCCTTTGAAGAAGTTTCAAAGTAAAACAAGATAAGCAGAACCTGTTTGAAAGAGCTCTCTTCACAGAGAGCTGGGATGTAACAGGAAGGGTGAAGTATACCTAATTTCAGAAGCAGATGCTTTTCTTCAGGAACAGTTGCTTGGGGATTTTTCTTTTCAAACCTGCAGCATATATGAAAAGTAAACTCCCTAACCCTTCTGGGTCCCAAATAGAAATTCAACTTACTTTTGTTTTACTAATATAGAAAATAGTATTTCCTATGGAGCTCTAGCTGAAAGCTAGTGAGTGAATAACACACATCTTTGCTTTTGTTATATATATTTGCTGGTTTGGGGATGAATCTTGTTATTTTTTCATCATTTAGTTAGGAATACATATAAATATGTTTTTCTAAGAGATTTTAGATTTTGGCTGAGAATGGATACGCCTTAGCCAAGCTTAAATACTTGGGATTTTTTTTTAGATAAGGTTTACTTCGGGAGCTTTTTTAAAAAAAAAAGTCCAAAGGACTATCATCATGTTCTTAAATATAAAATGAAATACAATAGCTCCATCCTTCTCTGAGATCACAACCTCTTGCTCCTACAATGTTTCTCCTACTTTGACTGGGACAAGTAGGCATTTAAGGTTAAATCCTTTCATTCTGCATGCCTAAATGGCAGTTATACAACTCTGTGACTGTAGTCTGGGGCACTTGTGCAGAGTTTCAGATCCTATTTCACCCCAGGGTGAAATATAATCACCCTGCAAATGTACCTGCCAGAAGCAAGTGGAGGAAAAGGAGGCAGTCCCTCCCATGTTTTATTTAGCCCAATAATTTAGTAGTTAGGGCACTTGCTGATAGAGTAGAGAGCTAGGTTCTTAAGTCCTCTCACTCAGAGGGGGTTTTTAATTTCTTGCTTGTCAGGAAAGTGCTTTAACACTAGATCACAAGTTAGGCATTATCTAGAGCAGTGATTCTAAATCAGGGTGCTATGAGACCCTTTTAAGGTCACCACAAGATACCACATGATATTAGCACCTTTAGGTATGCAAGCATCTACACATGATTCATAAGTTAAACCCAGAGATTTCAAACAGAAATCCTTAGTGTCAAAAACATTCTGACCAGCTGTGATCATATCTGAGTTCTTTGCATCAGGAGAATTTTCTCTATTAGTCAAAAAGTGATTGAAAGCTAAGAACTGACATTTTCTGAGGCATGCCTTGAGTCTAACGAGGGGTGGCTTGAGTATAAGAAGGCTGAGAATCACTGATAAAGACCGTTATCCAGCCCTCTTCATGAAACTGCTACCTTTCATTTGCTGTTTCTGGATAAAATGAATGTAGACTAGCGGGGAAATTTCTGCTTCACTGAGAGCAATAATTGAGATGAGAACTCGGGCTCCATCCCACGCACTGAGCCACCTCACATCTGTCTTGTTTTCATTCTCCTGGCCTTATCCTTCTCTGCATTGACCATGGAATCTGCTCCAAGGAAAGAACTTGAGAAGGATCTAGATAATGCCTAATCTGTAACCTGGTGGTTGGCAAGCAGGAGACAGCTTGGGCAAGAGATGTCTAGAATCTGGGCCTCCCATTCCCTTGGGAAATGAAGTAAATAACAGGCCATTGGACTAAAACATGAGAGGGCCCATCTCCTCTGTCTAACACCCACTACCCATGGGTTTTGCCTGGCTACAATAGCAGGACTTACCTGACCATAGCTGGTTAACATGTCACTGTGCATCTCCCTGGCCCTAACATGAAGCTCAGTGGGGTCATGCATACGTGCGTACCCATAACTGAATCCCAGAGCCTAGGTGCACCCCACAATCTGAAATCAAATGCCTTGTACATACCATTCAGGTGAGTAAAATAAAATAGGACTCTACCCTTACAGTCCAGGTTCCGCCTTCTGAGACATACAGTATGTTTTCCAATCACACTGATGCAGGTAGCAATTGTGGTTCAGCTGGGGATGATAATAACTTAGGGCTATTCTGATTTTGCTGCCATGGAGCCCAGGCACAGGTTTTGTCTTGTTTGTTTTTTTTTAGTGAAATGTCCCCAGGAAGATGCACCTAATACTGCCACTAAGAGTTTGGAGTACTTGCATCTTACTTACCAACTTAAAGTGTAGTATTTGCATTTTACTTATCAACTGTTCAGATCTGAAGGAGATGGAACCCCCCATTTTGCTGCATCTAGGTTTTGTTTTCCAGATAATATTCCATTATGTTCATCTGTATCAGCTAGACTGGAATCTGCTCCACATTTGCTAGTCTCAAAAGATCAAAACTGTTTATGAATCCCAGTCGAAGTGGTCAAAACAAAACTTTGTTCTACAAAAGTAGCAGTCAAATCATAGTATTGAATATAACACCTGAACATAGCACATTAGTAGTTTCCTGTAGATCCTGTGTTCCCCTCCACCCCCAGGTAAGGTATATGATGTGTAAACAGACACAAAAGCATGGAACAGATCTCAAACAAGTAAGTATGTTGACTCAGAAACAATATGAAGCACAACTACAGTGATGTTTGTACTTACAGGAAGAATTACAGTGAAATACAGTACAGCTTACACTGAGAGACATCTTAGGAGAACCAGTGCAAAGGGCACTGCGCACACCACTACCCTCATCACTGTCCCTCCTTGCCCATTCTGGGGTACCAACAGTTGGAGACTAGTTCATGTGCCTGCAATTCCAGTGAGTGTATAAACAGTCCCCACAAGGCATGAAGGGGTTCTTATACCCTCCTATTTCCTGCAGCATGCACCTACAGAAGGGCTAGGAAAATATTTTCAAAAAGAATAATCTAAAAATCTATAATATTTAATAGAGTATATTATGGGCTGGGTTTTTTGTACAAAATGTAGAAACTGGGCCTTGGGGTTGATAGAGGATTCCCTTTCTGTTACAACATTATCCTTTTCTATTACGTTCCATAAGGCTCTGCCCTGTATGAGCTTTTTTAAGGCATTCCTTCTGTTGGGCTGAAAAATTCTAGATCTGCATATGCAAGTTCAACCAGTGCAGCACTAACTTGGCCGCTGCTCCTGCAAAAACTTCCTGTAAAAGTGACAGCTGGTGGTGATAGGCCTAATATCCAGGGGGAGATTAGCATTACCTAAATTGAATTAGTCTAATGAAACATGATGTAACAATCACAAGAACTTCTTTCTGTGGCTGACACAGTAAGGCTTCTCTACCTTCACTTGGGCCTTAATTGTGTGTGAATAATGAATATACATGTTAAACAGCTCCATTATTCTTTACTGATTTTGCATTTGGACACTGCCACACTGTTCTTGGTCTGTGCTCTATTGTTTAAAAGGAGGGTGCAGGACACACTGAAGGATTGCAGCCCAGATGTTTCAAGCCACCCACAGAAACGAGTCAATGGACTATAAATTTGTGAGGGAAGAGAAGGATTTGCAAAAGAATTGGATGCAACCACAAGGAAAAGTGTGAATAAAAGGGGCTCTGCTGGTGGTATGGCACCAGTAGATGGACAGCCTGAGGGTTTTCCTATGGCAATCTGTTCCCTACTGGCCATGAATTTTAAATAGCTGTACACAGAATGATTGCTTTACTTGTTTAGACTCCTCATTTTATTGACACACAGCAGTGTAGTTCAACAAAGGTCAGAATTACCAAAATACCATAAACTTCCTACACACAACTATTGAGACTAAAGAATTAGCTTGCTTAGTAGAGTGGAGATGTTTTTACATTTTTGTGTAACCATCTGTTTTGGGGGGGGCGGGTTCTTCTCTGTTTAAGATTCTGTTTGGTGTTAATTTAATTGGTGAAGACAAAAGAAATTGTGTTGTAATTTTATAATAGGAATAAAAGAATGAAGTAAAAATAAAACTATAAAAGATTTCAACATTCTAACAGTGGTATCTTAGAGTGTAGAAAATTCATTCACTCTTACTCACATTGAGTAATATCTTTTAATCCTTTAATTTTGATCCATAATGCTGCTAATGTCAATTGTAGAACACAACAATAGTGTTAGTAGTCAATTGCAAAAATAAGTGTGGCTACATGATACCCCTGGCAATCAGGATAGAGAAGAGTCACTCCAAATCTGACTCAACATTTCTTGTGGAAAATGTTTTTTCCTGCCTCCACAACACCATGCCTTGCACTTCCCTGCAGGCTATGCAGACAAAGATTGTTTCTCCCTCTACTTCCATATTACCCTTGAGGATTTATCTTTAAATGCTAATACAGTCACAACTTTAATCCCTCCGTTTTTCTCAGAATGCCCAAGGGTAGTGTGGCAAGATAAGGTCTTTGTTGTTATTTCTATTGGGGCTACATTAAACAAATAACTAAGTGTGCTGCTGAAGCTCAAGCCAAAGCAAGAACAGAGTATTTTTGTGCACATCTCTGGTCTTCCAGAGACCTCATGGAACTACCAAGTTAGTGTATGGGTACTGCAACATTTGTTCCTGGAAGCTCAACCCATTCGCTGAATATCCTGTTGCAGGACAAACCACTGAGAAAACCCTTTGCCAACACTTTCTTGTAAAAATTCCCTCCTATGCTTTCATGCAGATGGGGAAGATCTAGTCCTTGGACTTTTCCTTTTAACTCAAGAGTACTAATTCATACAAGAATAAAAACTGGGGAAATCTGGCCCAATGAATGTTTATCCATTAGCAAGTTCACGATAAAATTTAAAATAAAATTAAGAAGATAATTCCTCTCTGGTGGTGATATCATCCAAGGCATCCAGGAATAATTACAGTGCAAAGTGTCTAAAGCTTCTACCCACAAAGCTGCATTAGATGCCCAAACAGTCCAGAACTCACATCATCCACTGACATTCCTCTCCAGATCTAAAGGGAATATAACTTCCCAGCATAAGAGCACCATGAACTGTAGTATTCTTATGTATGTTGTAATCATATGTACAACACTGAAATAGTTTCAGACTTAAGCCAATAAAGTTCACCTTAAGGCTAAGGGTCTTGGTTCAATTTACTCCAGGGGCCATCGATAGTTTTTGCCAAGGAGACCTGACTATGATTGGCCCCTTGATTCATAACATTACTTATTGCTATTTGGCCACATTACATTAAATACAGATATATATATCATCAGAATGCCAGCATTTTGACTCAAGGAAACACTACCAACACTGAAGCTATATTTACATGCCACCAGTTCTGTTGGACAGGACATGCTTTCAGGATGCCTGACTACCAGCTCCCAAAACAGGTCCTATACTCCCAACTTTATAATGATCACTACTCTAGTGATCACTACTTGAATGCCAATCTGAAGAATGAAATATTAGCATCAATATCTGGGAAACCCAGGCAGTGAATGGTGCCATGATGTATGATGAGACATCAATTATTTCAAGAAAACTTGCCTCATTGTGAACATAGATAGACAAGAGAAACCAAGGTAAGAACTGTGATCTGACATCACCAGCAACTACTCCTTTCTTCTGAAACTATTTGCCACATCTGTCATCGAACATGCAGATCTCAGATTGGCCTGATTAGTCATCTATAGACTTACCAATTGTTTCCCTATTTACTAGAAGACTGTCTTCCTTGTACAGAGGGACTGCCACTGCAGAACCTATCATCAGTTGTGCTAATGATTACACATAACTAATTGTTCCAGCTTTTATCAAGTAAACACAGATCATTTTGAAATTTGACTGAGCAGAAAATTAGTCAATAGTCCAAAATAAAAGGGCATTGTGAACATCCATTGACCCTAAAAATGTAGTCCTCCTTTCAGACTAAGTAAAAGTGGAAGAGAACCATAAAACAGGTAACAGTATCATCTGTTACCTACAAATGGAAGGTGCTGTGCTTGCTTTGTGCATGAGTATCTTGCCATATATAATAGGGAATCAAACCCCTGTTACAAGGAATGGATAAAAAAGCTGGAAAGAAGGCCTGTCACCTTTAAGACCAGGATGTTTTGGGCGAGCAGGAGCCAGGTGGGGTCAAGTAGGCCACATGACCAGAAGAGGGGTGTGGCCTGGGCAGATAAAAGCTCATCCAGAAGAGAGACAGGGCTGTCCAGAGAGATCACTGAGAGGGCTATATGGTCCCTGCCTGATGGGGAGAAGACCTGGATGGGAACTGTAAGTAGCCCCAGAAGGATTTGATTTTTCCCTTTTTTTGTGGTTTGTTCAGGCCTGTGGAGTGAAACCTTGAATAAAGACTGTCTGTTACCACTGGGTGGGGAAAGAAGTTTAAGTTGAGACTTTAACTTTTAAAAAATATTTTGGTGTATTACAGGAGCAGTTGTAAGGAGAGACGTGGTGACACTGCATAAGAGGATGTTCTAAGAGTCTATGTAATATACTTCCTATGGGAAAGGATAGAGCCACAGGTGAGATTGTCCAAGGTCCTTCTACCCAGAGGGATAGAAGTCTGGAGCCTGAGGAAGCCAGACAGAAAGAGAAAGAGAAAAACCAAGTTTAGGAAATCCCCAAAACTAAGTCTGGAAGCCACTAGGGCCCAGAACATCAGGGTCCAAAAGAGAGCCAGTGAAGTGAAAACCAAGACCAGAAAGGTGGGGAGCCTACTGATGCCAACAGCACCACCAGGTGGTGAGCCCTCACCATAGGATTCCTCCCACCCTCTTCTCTGGACAGTGTTAAACACCTCCCAAAGATGTTGAATGAACCTGTTCTCTTTAATTACAGTGAAAAAATACCCTTTGATGTTATTAGCATATCATTCACAGCAATTTATGGGACAATGCTGGAAGTCAAAGCAGTCATCAAGGGTTAGTAAAGACATTATACTTAACACCATAACATTCAGTAATGGGCTTAAATTAACAAGTAAAGAGATACTCCAGTGATTAGGGCTATTAGAAAGCTAGTCATTCATATCGGCCACTAAACATGTATCTCAAATTTCCATTAAAAAGTATTTTCTGTCTTAATGAATGATTATTGAGTCACAATATGATTTTCTGAAAACAGCTGAGTTATGATGCATCACTAAGTACTGATAGCTCACAAGTTTAATTGCCTGTATCAGAGGCTCTTCCGAAAATCAAGCACTAGAACCCAGCAACTAAACTATTGTATGCTACAAATAATGCCACTCCTTTTACCAACATTACAGTCTCTTAAACTCATTGCCATCTGCCCTGTCAAAGTAATAAATGAAGAAGTTGGATTTACATGTGACATTTTGTTAAATTAGATAAAGTTTGGGAAAGAGTTTCGCTTCCCAGCAGATGGGAATCTCACGGCGGGGGGGGGGGAGTGAAAGAAGAGGATAGCAGGGGGTTCACATAAATCCATGGGATCCCCAGGCAGAGCTAAATGGATTAAATGACAAGGGCTCTAAGAGTTAAGCAGTGTCTTGTTATACTAACATGTTGCTGCATCTTGCATCTGTAATGATTATTCAACCTTTCTGGATAGAGCTAAGAAAAAATGGGGCGTTTTGTGGGTTTGTTTGTTTGGGGTTTTTTTACTATTGTACATTAATAAGGTTTGATTTTTAATTTGCATATCCATCATTTATCTTTGTCATGATGATATAAATAATATACAAATTATAAACTTATACCATGAAAAAAGGATGAAAGAGCACATAATGTAGAGCTGTGTGAATATTGCAGACAGCTACAGAAAACCTACCTAGTTCAACAAATTACCTGGATTTACCTCAGCAGCCTCAGAACGCTTTTTTAGCACTTAATTTCCAGTTACATTTATTCATCTAAGTCTATTTATAACCAAACAAAAAGTTTACTTTTCTGGCAAAAAGGGGCAATTTTGCCAGAGAAGTTTTCCCATTTTAGGATAAGATCTATTTAATAGCAAAATTGCTCACAGAAAAATAATTTAATAAGCAAACTCGTAAATTTGATTTCAGACTTTTTTAATAATAAGCCAGAGTATATATGAAAGGGGTCCTTCTTTTAAAACTCTAGGCTGGTACAGAAAGAACTAAAACAGTATTTAAAAAAATACTGTGCAATAAGGCTACGGTGGGAGCAAATCTTCCCCCCTGCAGCAGCCAGGGTGGGATTCCAAGCTCCTCCTGTGTACTAGCCCAGGGTCTAGCAAGGGGCAGGAGGTCAGGAGGCAGCTATCCTGATGTGCACAGAGCAGGAGAGCACTGCTGCAGAGCCCTGCTGTCCTGTGCGCACGGGGACAAGGACTGTGACCACTGGGGCTTCCCCACATAGCTGTCTTGTTCTGGGGTAGGTCTCAGTCAGCTCCGGGATGGTTGGGGAACTCTCCTCATGCAAGGAACTTCTAGCCCCAACTCCCCAATTAGAATGGGGACTTGGACATTGCTTCCTGAGCCTGGCAGCTGCCTGCTGCCCAGGTAGACTCCAAGCATGGAGCCTGGCTGGGACAATGTCTACCTACCCAGCAGCAAGCAGCTGCCAGCCCAGCTACACGATCACAGTGAAGGCTGGAAGATTACTCCCTGCCCCCAGGAACTTCCTGCTGCTGGGGCAGGCTCTGAGCATGGAGCTCAGGCTGAGACAATGTCTCCCTGCCCTGGCAGCAGACAGATCCTGACCCTGGCTCTGCAATCAAAGTGGAGGCTGGAAGATTTCTTCCTAGCCCTGCTGGGACGGGCTCTGAGGGCATAACCCAGGCTAAGACAATGTCCCCCAGCCCTGGCAGCAGGCAGCTCCTGGCCCCAGCAATGCACAGAGCTGGGGCCAGCAGCTGCCTGCTGCTGGGGCAAGGAGACATTGTCCCAGCCCAGGCTCTATGCTCAAAGCCTGCCCCAGCAGCAGGCAGCTCCCAAGGGAGGGGTTTGTTCTTCCACCCCCTGCTGCTCCAGCTGATCAGGAGCAATTTGCTAATGGTTGGTTGTCTACACGTGGGCTACTGCACAGTTACCACAGCACAGTTAATTTGCAGGTAACAAATTAACCTCATTTGAAGGTAGCAAATTAACTGTACAGTTGACTGATTGCCTGCACAGTAAGTGTCTGCACATGTAGACAGTGATACTTTACTGAACAGTCACCCGAGCTAGGGACAGACAAAAAAAAAGCCTGAGCCTGAATTTCATAGACATCAGGGCTGGAAGGGACCTCACAAGATCATCCAGTCCAGCCCCCTGCCCAAAGGGCAGGAAGTCAGCTGGGGTCATAGGATCCCAGCAACATAAGCATCCAATTTGTCCTTGAAGGTGTTCAATGTAGGTGTTTGAACCACCTCCGCCGGCAGACTGTTCCAGACCTTGCGGGGCTCGGACAGTAAAGAAATTCTTCCTTATATCCAGCCTGAAACAGTTTTGCAGTAGTTTATGACCGGTTGACCTTGTCATCCGTTGGGGCACTCTGGTGAACAAACGTTCCCCCAGATACTGGTGGTCACCCCTGATAAACTTATAGGTGGCCATCAGATCACCCCGATCCTGTGCTTTTCCAGGCTAAAGAGCCCCATGGCTCTCAGCCTGTCATCGTAAGATCTGTTTTCCTGACCTCTGATCATGCGCGTGGCTCTTCTCTGGACTCTCTCAAGCTTCTCCACATCTTTTTTGAATTGTGGAGCCCAAAACTGGATGCAGTACTCCAGCTGCAGCCTCACCAAGGATGAGTACAGGGGGAGAAGGACATCCTGGGATTTGCTTGAAAAGCATCTATGGATGCAAACCAGCGTTTTGGTCACTTTACTAGCCGCAGCATCACATTGCAGGCTCATGTTCATCTTGTGGTCAATCATGACCCCCAAGTCTCTTTCTTCTGTAGTGCTAGCCAGCATAGCACTACCGAGCCTATAAGGATGCTGCAAATTTTTTTTCCCAAGGTGGAGAACCTTGCATTTTTCGGTGTTAAACACCATCAGGTTCTTGTCCGCTCATTTGCAGACCCTGTCTAGGTCACCCTGGATCGCCCTCCTGTCTTCTGGCGTGGATGCTTTGCCCCAAAGTTTGGTGTCATCGGCGAACTTGGCCAGTCCACTCCTGACTCCAATGTCCACATCATTAATGAAGATGTTGAACAATATGGGTCCAAGGACAGACCCTTGGGGGACCGCACTGGTCACAGGGCACCCTGATGAGTGACTTCCATCAATTACTACCCTCTGGGTCTGAACACAGAGCCAATTTCCCAGCCAGTGGATCATGGTGGACCAAGGCCACAATTGGCCAGTTTTGCCAAAAGGTGATCATGGGATACCAGATCAAAGGCTTTTTTGAAGTCAAGATATATGACATCAATTTCTTCTCACTTGTCCAGGTGATAGGTCACCTGGTCATAGAAGGAAATGAGATTGGTCAAGTAAGACCTACCCACAACAAACCTGTGCTGGCTATCCCTTAGGATGTTGGTGTTGGCCAGTCCATTAAGGATGGCCTCTTTAATAAACTTTTCTAAGACCTCCCCCAGGATAGAAGTCAGGCTGATGGACCTATAGTTAGCCAGATCTGCTTTCCTCCCTTTCTTGAAAATCGGCACCACATTGGCCTTCTTCCATTCTTCAGGCACTACACCAGAGCACCAGGACTTTTCAAAGATCCGTGTCAGAGGCTGGGCTATGATGCTTGCCAGCTTCTTGAGTACCCTCGGGTGCAGATTGTCAGGGCCGACTGACTTGAAGGTATCCGGCTTCTCAAGATGTTCCTTCATGAGGTCAGCATTAATGGAGGGCAGAGGATCTCCCTCACCCGGACCTTCCAGTCCCATAGCGGGAATGGGCGTCCCATGGAACTGACAAAAGACTGATGCACAGTACCCATTCAATAGGTTGTCATTTGCCCCATCTGGTTCAGCAGGGGTCCAGTGTTGCCCTTGCTTTTCCTCCAGCTCCCCACAAATCTGAAAAAGGTCCTTGATGCTTGAAGCTAGTTGGAGTTCAGTTGCAGCCTTGGCTTTCCTGGCTTGCTCCCTGCAGGACCAGACCACTGCAGAATAATCCTCCTTGGAGGTGAATCCCATCCTCCATCCTTTGTAGGCCTTTCTTTTTAGCCTCAGAAGGTCTGCTAGGTCCCTGGAGAGCCAGGGGGGCTGCTGTGCCCACTTGCTGACTTTCCTCTGAGATGGAATAAACTTAATTTGTGCATTGAGGATCACTCCCTTGAGGAACAGCCACTCTTCTTGAACTCCCCTCTCCCTGGGGTCATGGTCCCTTAGGGCCTGACTGACAAGCCTCCTGAGCTTGTCAAAGTTGACTTTCCTGAAGTCAAGGACTTCAGTGTAGCTGACCGACTTGCCAGCTTTACGGCAGATGGTGAAGGTGATCAGCTCATGGTCGCTGTCACCCAGCTTCCCATCAATCACTAGGTCATCGATTAGGTCATCCCCAGTAGCTATTACCAGGTCGAGCAGCACTTTGCCTCTTGTTGGCCCATAGACTTCTTGAGTCAGGCAGAGGTCATCCACGCATGAGATGAAGCTTTGCGGCCACTCAAATTTTGCTGAGTGATCCTCCCATGAGATGTCCGGGTAATTGAAGTCACCCATGACAACCATGGTCCTGGAGCATGCGGCCTCAGCCAGTTCCCGGGCGAACTCCTGGTCAAGCTCAGGACTTTGGGTGGGAGGTCTGTAGTAGATTCCCACCATTGTGTCCCCTGTGCTGTGTTCCCCATGGATTTTAACCCAGAGGGTCTCCAGTCATCCACCCTGGTCACCAGCATCAGCTTGCAGGGACATGTAGCTTTCCTTAACATAGACAGCTACACCCCCGCCCCTTTTATCTACATGATCCCTCCTGTACAGGGTATAGCCATCTATACCCGAGGTCTAGTCATGGGTGTCATAGAGATTTCCATTATCTCTATGATATCATAAGTATTTGCATTGAGCAGGAGGACGAGCTCGTCCTGCTTATTCCCCAAGCTCCTGGCATTTGTGTCCAGGCAGGCAAGTGTCCCCTTGGGGGGTCTTGCCTTGCCCACAGATTGTACCAGGGCTGGGGCAAGGGTGGGCCCCCTTAAGTACCTTGGCCTGCTGGCTTTGCAAGGGTTGCTCAGCCGGCCAGCAGTGGTGGTAGTCCCCCAATGGGATTCACTCTTTGCAGATTAGTCTAAACTGTACAGCTTAAACTGATTAATAACTAGACAGACATTACCTGTTGAATCATGAAATGCACCCACATGCCTGCAGTGGCTCAAGCCAGAAGCCAGGGGATGCTAGAGCATGCCTGCCAGCCACTGCCAAAGGGAAGGGAAGAGAGATGCCCTCCAAAGCTCTCACCCCTCCCTGCTGGAGTGGAGGTGGCATGGCCAGGCACCAGCCAGGGCTAGCAGGACATATAGGATGCCAGCCACCAGCCAGGGGAAGGAGATTGGGGGGGGGGAGGGAAGGGGCAGGTTCAGCTGCTACCAGACTGAGTGGGGGAAGTTCTCTCTCTTTTAAGCAAGCATGTATTGAACACAACAATTTGCAAAGCATACAACAGGGAACTACCAAAAATCTTTACTTAAGCTAAGATACAGCCCAGTAAAACACAGCATACACAACTCAGTCTAACTTAAAATGTAAAGCAGGAAGACAAAAGAAAGTCTTGCATAAGTCTTACTAATCCTGAAGGCAGAGTGTCTCCTTACAGCCAGGCATTCAGAAAGGCTTTGTTTAGGTTTGACAGGTTCTGCTTTATAATGTAAATGTAGCTTTCTGCAATCTCTCATCTGCCACTTCCAGCTGACTTCCCTTAACTCCATCCCCAGCACATATGGTGCTGGGTCTTTGCCAACACTTCCCACCTCTCAGTCTCATCCTGCATGTCTTGGCTCTGGGCACACAGGTGCCTGTCTTGCCTCTCTCACCAGCTCCAGGACTGCTGTGGAATTAATCACCTCCTTGGCTGCAGGCAAGCTGGACAGAGGGAGGAATTAACTCCATCTCTGCCTGGCTGCAGGAAAGCCATAGATGTCCACAGGGTTTTGGCAGCAGGGGGAGAGGAGACTGAGGGAGGAATTTGTCTCAGAGGTGATGACAGGCCAACATCTGACCATGCCCCACCCCTGCTCCAGCTAGACAGCAGGGGGAATGGCCAGCCCTGCTGTTGACCAGAGAGTCCTGCCCAACACCCCCACCCCCCAACCACCTGGGATGGAGTATGCTGGGATGCTGGGGGTCTCTGATTTAACTTAAACCAGCAAAGGGGCTGGGACAGACATTGCATAAACTGGTTTGAGCCAAATCAGTGAAGTCTGATGCTACATTCAACCAGGTTTATCTCAAATTGGTTTCAGCCATTTTCAAACAGGTTTATGTGCACTGAATGTCTGTTCTGTTACAGGTTCTGATCACTTAAACTGGTTTATGTGTAATGTCTGTCCCTAGCTTTAGTCAACTGTGTGGTAAAGCATCTCATGTAGATGAGCCCTTTAAGTAGTTGCCCAGCCACTTATTCATTCAATTAATGGTGCAATAAAACAAGGAATAAGCCATAAAGTTATTACCCAAAATGTTTGTAATAACTTTGTGGCTGGTTCCTGTCACACCATGAATTGAATGTGGGGCCAGGCCAGTGTTACCATATGTCCTGATTTTTTTTCCCCAGACGTGGCCTCTTTTTTTTTTTGGCCCCCTATCCTCCTGTCTGGGCAGGTTTTTAAAATGCAAGCAAGTATCTGGGTTTTTGCTCTGCCTCTGTTTTCCCCAGGCACTTTCAGCTTGGCTGTTTGGGGCTGGGAGCAGTGGTGCAAGGTGATTGGCTGTCAGGGGATCATGTGCTCTGTACCCACGGCCCAGGTATGTGTGTTTATGGGCAGCAGGGCTGAGGGGGCCAGGGAGCTGTGGATTGGAAGTGAGGGGCAATGGCAGGACTGGGGGCAGGGTATAGTTCCTCAGGAGTGAGAGGCAGAGGCAGGGCACAGGCTTATCACTGCTGCCCCCCCCCACAGTCATATACCCCTTCCCTCTCTCAGCCCCCTCTCCCCTCACCCCCCTGTCCTCTTCTCCCCTTTCCCACCCTACCCCCCACAGGTACTGGAAATACGGTAACCCTAGGCCAAGCTGATCAGCTGACTGGTATTCCCAGCTTCAAGGGTGCATTGGTGCCCTTGACTCCAAGGCTGTGAGTGCCCATCAGCTGATGGGCACTTCTCACCCTGGAAGTATACCAGATACCAGGCTCCCTCTAAATCAACAATAAGGCATGATTGAAATCTGATCCACAGTCCCACAATTACATCTCCTGCCATGAAAATATATCATGGTAGGAGGCATGATTGTTGGGATCACAAATCAGATCCCACTGGGTGTGTCTACATGTGCATTTACTGCACAGTAAGTTACTGTGCAGTAAGCGGCTTTTACTCAGTGTCTACGCATGCAGTAAAGCTGTGTATGGATTGGCTTGGGACTAAAGTTAGTCCTAAATCAGTCCGCACAAACAAGGTTACTGTGCAGTAAGATATCTACACATGCCTTACTGCACAGTAACTACTTGGGTGTAAGTTTGCTACCTGCATTATGCAGGTGTCACGGGAAAATCTTAGATATATGCTGCCAACACAGAAGAACTGGAACTGACATGCATATTTGACTCTGTGAGTGGAAAGTTCCAAGGCTCACCCAGCCTTTGCCCCCCGGGTGACCTGCGGACCTGTCAATCATTGCTGACCTACTTTCCCCACAGACGCATGCTCAGAATGTGTCAGCTTCTGAGAGCATGCTCAGTCAGAACCTGACATGATGTAATCAGACTAGAAATTTCGCTGCGGAGAGCGTTCTGATTGGCCACTAAATTCTGATAAAACTTCAGTGACCCCCTCCCACGGGGGGAGACCTGGACCCAGTGTGGGTGCAGAGACTGCTGTTAGCAGAGACTGTCTCACAACTGGGGAGACCCGCATAGCTGGAGACAGAGGCTGCTTTGGCAGGGACTGTCCTCCAGTTAAGCCCTTGGGCTTATCAGTCTCCTTCTTCGTTTGGCGTTTTAGTGTCATTCGTTTCTACTTCATATACTGTATTGATCTGCTGGCTTACTTACCTTCGTTCTGACCTTTGACCGCGATTTCGGATCACCCTCTTGGATTCTGTTGATAACCTGGTTTCTACTTATCTGGCTTGGATTGACCTCGGCTTCCATCATTGATTATGGTTCGGCTCATCCTTACTAACCTGATGTCTCCGCTGCATCACCTCCCGGTTTTTGACCTCGGCTTCTTCCACCAACCATCCGTTTGTTGTCCATCACCTTGGACTGGCGTCACGACGAGTTACAGTTTTGTTACTGTTCGTTCGTGTTTCCCGTTAATGAGCTGTTGACCAGCCCTGAGACTAGCAGTAGGCAGCCGCACCTATCCCTGAGCTTGCACCAGGGGTAGAAAGCAAGGGCTCGCTGTGAACCTCGTGGGCCAACAGACCCCTTCGTTGTTTTCCATTGTTAGTTTTACTGTAACTGAAGAAAGCACCGATACCTACGCCTCAGAAGTGTAAGTCTAATAAATTCTCTATGTTTAAAACCCGCTACGTATCCGTGTCTCAGAGCTCCACGCCAGTATTCCCACCTGTTCGTGTCCAATTTGCCACCACCCGGCCAACCAACCGTGACTGAGACCGTGAGCTTGGCTCGCCAGCTCCGGATCCTCGACAGCAGGTAGCAAATTTATGCCCAATTTGGCATATGTCACAATAGTTACTCCACAGTAACCTAAGTTACAGGTGTATGTAGATGCGCCCACTGTGTCTTTAATTGAATGTCTGTCTTGAGCCTGTGTCTCAGCTAAGTAGAATTTAGGCTCCCAAGTCTAAAAATACAACCCACAAAATCCCTGCCTAATCACTTAGACATCTGAGAGCCCAAAGACACTTAAGGTCACAGAAGAAAATTTAGCTGAACACGTGCCCGGAGCTGCTGCCATTTCAGCTAAGCTCAGTTTTTCAGTAACTATTTCTCTCCTAAATCCACTTGAGATTCTCAAACCAGGTATCCCTGCACCTAAACACTGTGGGGCTATGGTAAATGAGTGCTCTGCAGTCATCTAACAAACACTGACAACATGGACAACAAAGCACAGAAGCCATGGCTACTTCTATTCCAAAATATAAGCAGTGATGGTACCATCCATCCTTTATGTAATAGCTTAATGTTTTGACCATTTACTTAGGAAGTGGAAAACCTGGGTTCTGGGCTTTACTCAGCCTAGGTGGAACTGCTTATCTATTGTTCATTAAAAAGTCATTGAATAACATGTTTTGGGAACAGGAACTAGAAACCAGAACTCTCTCCTTCTAGAATAATGACCCAATCATTGGGCTACAGAGATACTCTCCCTTTTGCTTACTCAGTCTCTGGCCCCACAGTTATGGTGTGTTTTTTACACAGTGTACCAGCTTCAAATGGAATGGTGAAGAGTGCCAATCTAGCCTGCAATTTAGTACAGAAGGGGTGAAAAGGTCTCGTATAATGCCTAACCTGTGGCCTGGTGGTTAGAGCACTGTGCAGAAGGCAGATGTGGATTTAAATACTACCTTGGGGAAAGGTGCCTAGAACCTGAGCCCCCCACTTCCTGAAAACTTTGAGAAACCATCCTGAAAAGCAGTTTAGTGAAAGGATAGTTTTAATAGAAGGATATTTTTATTCTTGTTGACATGTCAGTCAGTTCAGTTTCTTCCTAGAGCAGTTATAATTTGGATATATCAAATGTACTGTAGGCTAGTCTACATATTTACTGTATTTAGATGATAATTTGAATAAGAAATAAATAGAACATTATACTTTATCATCCTATGCATATTCACATACTTATAGCAGAATCTAATAATAACAAGTGTTAGGGAAACATTAATTTGAAGCATCACTGTCAGCTCTGTTCGTAATTCATCCCATTGCCTATATGGTGATAAATGTCACTTCCTGTAATTAACATCTATGATCAAACAATGTCAAATGATTAATTTGAATTATACAATTTTTAAGGCAACATCCACTAATACATTTGCTATTCAGGATGGTCCAAACAGGACAGCCTCTTTTCCTGAGCATACAAAACATATCAAAAATCTCTTTTTTGTAATGACATGCTAGTAATTGTAACTATGTTACTATTTTTTTCAATAACCAATAAATACCGCATTTCAATGTAGGGAAATTATTTCTATCAGACTGAGAATGTAGTGTGTCTTAATTGCAAATTAAATCCAATATTTCTGGCACAGATTCATTTTCAGATAATTTCCTAATGTTCCCATTTGTGAACAGCCATTATTTTTAAATTTATGGGCCCTAATTCATTTGAGAATAAAATAAAACAAAGGCAATAGAGTGTAAGATGACAGAAATAGTCTATCCAGTTTGTGTAGCCAGGTAACGAAGACAACTGTTTAGGAAAAAGTAAACAGTTCATTACTGAAATGATCAATCAGATAGGTGTGGTCAATAGATGTTCTAATGAATTTGTGCATACCATGCTTTTCTAAAAATGGTGGTATGCCAGGATCTCTGAAACACTAACTCACCATGCTCACTCAAAGAAGGTGTTCCTTAAATCCATCTTCCTTCTAGTCCCATACAGATGAAAGGAAGGGACAGCAGTAGCAGCTGCCTGATTTGTAACAGTATTTACAAATACTCCTTTTTATACCCTTTCACTCCTTTTTTCTATTTTAATATAATTTTTATTCAAGAAAAATTCCAAAGTCATATCCTGACCAGAGATGGATGACATACAGCAAATTCTCATGCAGCCTGATCAATAGTGTACCTTCTATTGTTTTTAATAGTGGACAATCAAATCTGTAACATGTTTACAAGACAATGGAAAGGGGAAGGGAGAAAGCATAACAAACACATGAAAAAAAAATATAAAAAACTTCTAAACCAGCTTGTTTGTTTCTACTTAAAGAAACACACAAATAATCCTATTAACATCTATATACACTCTGCTCCATTGTTCAACATGAAAGTAGAGGAAGAGAAAGCTCAAGCATGGCTGAAAAATAAGATCCTGGGATGAGCAGTGCAAAAACCAGGGAATGGGGCTTTAAGGATGCCAGTTGGATTCCAAAGTTGTTTCACAAAATCTTTAAGTGGATCTTTAAGTGGATTTTGGTGGGCTGAGGATGCCTCACTGAATCTCTTAGGATTAAGAAAATATTGAGACTATCAATTCTATCATCCTTGATAGGCTGATTTTCTTCATAGAGGGCAGGTCTACATGAGAGCCTGGTACTACTGCACAGTAGTGTGCCACGGGAAAAACTGTATTAGGCACAGTTATCATAACTAAAAAGCCATATGCCAGCACTATTGCTCAGTAACATCAGTTACTGCATGTTGATTTAGTTCTTGTTCATACAAATACTAAACTTAATGCACAGTAACTGCAGCACATTGATGAACATGCAGACATGCCCAGAAAATACAGATAAACATGTTAAGAGTAGGTTCATATGTGTGTTTGTGTTCTACCAGTAATGAACACATTCACATACCCCAAGGTCTCCCTTGCCTAGTTTACAGAATCACCTAGACCCACTGTATTTTAAAAGCAATCTACATTTGTCAATCCCAAAACACAGATTCATGTATATTAGGGTCGGAAGGGACCTCAGCAGATCGAGTCTGACCCCCTGCCCCGGGGCAGGAAAGATTGCTGGGGTCAGATGACCCCAGCCAGATACTTCTCCAGTCTCTTTTTGAAGACCCCCCAAGGTAGGGGGCAGCACCACCTGCCTTGGAAGCCCATTCCAGATTCTGGCAACCTTTACTGTAAAGAAACCATTGCTATAGAGCTCATAGGATTATCCACTGGCTGTTTTAAACTATTGTCAGTTTGTTGTATCTCTGTCAGTACCAATGTATTTTGTGGCTATTTAGTTCATGGCTTGGTGGCATGGCACTTTGCATACAAACTAGCCTCACCATTTTGGGCTCTCTGCACAGGCCTTGTATCCACCCATTGAACATTTCAGCTGGGGAAGAAAGATAACTTTAAGTCACACAGATGATTCTTATTACCCTTCTGGCCTGCTGTTACTGTAAACTGCTTGTACCTTCATCTTCCCCTCTCCACAGCCATTGTTATCCCAAAACAAGGCCATTGTTATCCCAAAACAAGGCAGTTTCCTGAAGCTCCATAATGACTGGACCACATACCCTCTTTTCTAACATAAGAATGTTTTGCCTGGTCTCTGATAAAGTCTCTTCATCCCTGCTCATTTATACTTTTCTTTTGACTTAAAACTATGTCTACCCAGCTGCAGCATCTAGCTAATTTATTTGATTAAATGTGTCTAAATTACCATCACCATCCAGGAGAAAGCATCTCAGAATAGGACCAAAGTCAAAATGTTCAGTGGGATACTGCCTTAACTTGACAGTTGGAAGTGCTAGCAAAAGAGCTGTTCTCAAGCCCTGTCTTCAAAAAAAGACTGAAAGGAAGCGCCTCTTGCCAATCAGGATTCACAATTATTAAAACATAGGGATGGCCACCCAAATCAGTCCTTTCTCACAATGTACATTTACCAGAAGTGGTAGTACTCTCCTTTTGTTCAGTTGCTCAAGCCGTCATGTATGTAGGAGACCTGGATTTAAATCATTTCACTACTTGAAGAGGCTTTCTCCATCTCACAAGAACTCCAGCTGCTAGGCTGTAGAATATTTTGAGTCTATTCACACCTCTGTTGAAAGAGTTCTTCTTTCACTGGGCCAAAGAGTGAGCTAGAAAGAGTCTACTGCCTAGTAATTAAGGAACACATCTGAGGGAAGGGAGGCTGAGCATCCAGTCCTTTCTCCAATTAATATTTAAATAGTGTATGATTACTGAGATTGTTCCAAAAGGAGAGATGGTGAAAATCTATTTCAGAATAGTCTATAACCTAGTGGTTCAGGTACTTTCCTGGAAGGTCAGATTTTGGGGTTAAGTGCTCAGAGGGAGAGTAATGATTTGAAATCAGGTCTCTCCATCCTGACTGAATGCTCTTGCTGCAGGAATATACCACCCACTACAGCTGCATCTCATGCAAGATTTGATCAAAGCATGCTACTATGATAGATTAGGATTTGCCTAGTTTGTGAATCATGACAGGATTTAAGTGTGAGACAGTCACCTAGTACTCTCAAGCCTGAGATGGTGGCATGGATGCCTAGAAGCTGACACTTAAGTGAGTAGTAAATTTTACTTGTAAAAGCTTAAACACCTATGGACTTTGCACCTTTCAGGGTTAGGCAGCAGCTGAGTGGGGTTTTGAGGATGTAAGGTTTGGATTTTGCACCTAACATGGTAGTTGGGTGCTTAAATCCTGTCTGATTCATTTTATAGAGCAAGCCTGAAGGGACAGCAAAACGCTACTCCTTAATTCAACAGAAGTATGCTGCTGAGCTGTGCAAGGAAATCCTGGAACATCCACCTTATAATAAAAAAAGTCTAAATTTTCAAATCCAGTACCAAGCACAGCATTTCTTTAGTCATTTAATTATGCCCTATGGTTTTTGTTGGAGTCAAATTTTCCTGTATGTTCTGTAAACTATATTGAATTTGATAACTTTAATGTGACAGAGCTATGGTATATAAAGTTTAGTATGGTTTGGTAATGGCACGCCCATACAAAAGGTTTTGCTTTTTATTTCTCTGATTCTATTATTCATGATTTAGTGCCAATATGTAAAACAAACTTTACATGTAAAGTTTGTTATCGTGCTAGCTTCAAATAGAAATCTCTGGGCTCAGCTTGCACCAAGCATTAAAATGAAATTTTCCTGTTTACTCTACCAGATCATCAATAGGACTACATGAAACTTAAAATTTCTATTTCATATGAAACATTGTTATTTAAACATTTGTTTCCATTAGTTCCATATCTAAGGGGCGTTGGGGGGGGGGGAGGAAGCAATATTTTACCTGTCCATAAAATAACATTTTTCTAATTTCTTGATATCAGAATTTTTTTTACATTTTTCCAATTAATTCAATTCAAACTATTTTCTCCCACAGGGACTTTCACTGAAATACATGCGATTTTTCTGACCAGTTTTACTCAGAAGTTAAAATGTGCCATTTCACCATGCTAAATAAATGCATATAAACTTATACAACTAAGAAGATAAATCATAACCCTTTGAAACTACCTTCTTGCTTCTATATGAAGCTACATAGCTTCTATAAAATTTAGTGGATTTCTCTACTTAAAACTACTGATAGATTTTTTTCTTTTTTTTTGGAAACTCATCATACATAATTAAATATAGGTATAAGTGTTTTCTGTAATTGAATGAAGATTATACTATTAGCTTTCATGGCTAGTTGGTGTAATTTACTTGGAAAGCGTAACCAGAGTCTATGAAATCTGGTCATTGCTAACAATTCAAGGCCATTCCATTCTGATCAAAGACAACAGGTATGATTGGGCTTTCATTTATACTAGTGTAAATCCAGAATTACTCTGTTTAAGCTCTTAAAATTGTTCTGGATTTCTATTGGCACAACTGTCAGCAGAATCTGGCTCTCTATCCCTGGCTTCTCCCACCGACGGTTCACTTAAGTGTTATTTAAAACAAATTTCCAATGCAATAAAGCCTCTCCCTTCTGTAAACGTAAATTATATTTAATATGCCTGGGAACATGTGAGGCTGCCAAAGTCTGAAGCAAGCCAGTCTTTATGACTTCAGTCCGTTCTCAGCCCTTGATTACGATTTGATTTCCTTTGGCATCAAAAGACAAACTATTTTAGTGAACAATGTTCTTCCTCTATCAAGAGTGAGATCTAGTTACTTGGCGGATGGCCTATTCATTTGCAGACAACATGTCCAGCCTCTTAGCAATAGCTTAACCATTGGCTTTGATTTAAAGCAGCACAAAGTGAGGAAAAGAGAACAGAATGTATATTGCTCACTTGAGAGGTTTATTGTTTAAAAGGTCTAGTTATCATTAGACGGTAGTACAACCTTTACACTGTCTTTTGTGTACTCTACCATCAGACATATGGCCACAGAGGGAGGCCAATAGAAATTATACTACTACTCTATGCAGTATATGTAATTTGTGCTACCCTAAATTTGGGGCTTTCTACAAATAAGAAATTGAATTTAAAGTGATGTTGTTAATAATTTTAACTATCAGACAAGGGGAAATAAAAATAACGTGCAGTGTGACAAATGAGTTCATTTACCTACTGTGGGAGTTTTGTAAAATTTAAGTATAGCATTCAAATGGAACATAAATTATAGTAAAATGTTCCCATGCTCCAAACCATTCTACTGTGTCACAAGAAGAAGGAAAATAATGCTTCTCAGAGCTGCTCACTTCACTGAGCTTTCATTAATGAACCTTCTAAATTTCTCTCTTGAACAGCCGTATCATACTCTGGGGTCTACGATAGCTTTTGGGGATGATTTATACTATTATCACTAATGAAGCATCCAGAATCCCCTTCCATACCATCATTTTAACTTCAGAATCTCAAATTTTACATTGCAATCACCAGGGAGGAGTCAGTGAGCTGACTTTGAATCAGTCAATTGTAACCACTACTTTTTCAATAACAGAGCTGCCATAGAACAATTTTATGGATTCCTTCCTTTTCTCCCCAAACCTTCACAGTTTTCTTAAGTTTTGCTAGATAGAGTTCCCACACATAAAGGTTAATGAATGCCTTCATACTGACTTTAATGACAGGTGAAAACACTCAGCAGTTCAGAGAAGGTTCTCAAGCGAGGAACATACTATTTTAATCAAAAATTAAAATCTTCCCATGGAAAATTTTGATGTCAATGAAATTTTGTTTAAAAAAATATTTTGAGTCAAACAATGCTCTGCTTTTTTTTCCCTTTTGACATTTCTTCATATCTAATATAGAAAGAACAAAATTTGTCAAAGATATCAAAACAGAACAATTCTATCAGGACAAAATTATTATTTTTATTCCATTTTGCCACAAGATTCAACATATTTGTTTTCATTCCAATTCAGAATGGAAACTGATTTCAAAATGTCAGAATTTCCCAACAAATGGACATGTCATGTTTTGATCAGTCTTACTCAATCAATTAATGAATGAATTATAATATCAGAATCTAAGAGAACGAAACTGAAAAACTTCGTCTCTTTCATTGGTAATGAAAGGAATCCCCAAACTAAAAAAAAAAAGAAGGGAGGGGGAAAGCATTGTGTAGTTGTAGCATGTCAGGTAAAGGGTCTAAAATAATTAGAAAAACAAAGTATTCATAGTATAAATAAATTACATGGCATATTAGGAAGCTGGGCAGGGTCAATTATTAATTTTTCTTCTCTCTCTGTGTATGTGCATATATACACATATACACAAATATAAAATTGCTTCCGAACAGAGAAACAAACTAAATCATAAGCACTATATCACTGTCATAAAGGACCAGGAGTCAACTTTTGTAAAGAAATAAGTTGGTCTTGAAAATTGTTACAATTTTCACAGAATAACATTTTTACTTAAATAATAAATAAAATAAGCTTTAAGAGTTTGTGGGTCTTCTAGGGTAAAGGAAAGTGTAGAATGGGATAAAAAACTGTTAAGAAGCTGTTATGTCCCATGTGGAAAATTCCTGTCATATTTTCTGGGGGGGAAAAAATCTACAGGATTTTTAAAAAATCATTCTCAACATTTGAGAGAGAATAATATTCCTCTTCTAAGTATTAGTAGGACAGTTAAAAAAAAAAAACTTTACAAGAAAGATCTCTTGTTATTAAATGTCCAAGTACTTCCCAGAGAATATTCATTCTTCTCATTGGTATCCAGTAGTCCTGTTACTTTGCGTTGTGTTAGAAGGAGCTCTCACACATTTCTGAAGTTGATGAGTACCATTTTCTCCCCCTCTCTCTGTCCTGGGAAGGAAGATTTTTTTAGAAAAACCAGTATTTGGTCAGATTTGCCCCACCTACGCTTCAAAATATTAACCAGAATTTAGCATGGAGTAGTTAAGAAATTTGTTTAAATGTACACATCAGTGCGTGTGGGTGTCTGTTTTAGGGAGACCTGAAGGTAAGAGTTATACATGGCTGAAACAGAGGTGAAAAGATGGGGCGGGGGGAGAAGCAAATATTCAGGAAGAAAACAGAGCTCTAGATGCATCATGAAACAAGGAACTTGTTAAAGCAGTGTCATTAGTAGTGTCATAAAGGCACTTAAGTAGCTTAATGCACACCCATCAAAAGAAGCTTAGATGCCAAAAGCATATAGATACCTACAGAATTAGGAAGCAACTAAGTGGGGGTTTGGGGAATGTCAGTGGTGCCTAAATAATGGACCTGGGTGTTTTAAAGAGGTAAATCATCACCCAGAGATGCTGCAAGTTTTTAGCAGCCAACACGGGGGAGGGTGGCAGTGGGGTGGGAAATTATACTGACCACTGGAGAGTGAGGCGTGAGGGATGAGGTAGGAGAGAGGAAGGGGAGAGGGAGAGGAATCCTACCTGCCCAGTCCCTTCTCACTTCAGAAGCAATTGCTATTATTTTAGCAGCATTGGCTGGGCTGCTGCTGCTGAGGTACAAACAATGAAGGCTGCCCAGGGGCCCTTCTGGGTACCCATTCATCCCTCACCCCCAGGGACATGTTTGATCCTCCCCTGGCAAAGTCCCTGAGGAAGGAGGGGCATCATTCCACTTTCCTCCCATACCCCCACCCCCACCAGATATCCTGCTCACCCTGGATTGCACAGGGCTGTGCATGTTGTGAAAGGACTCTTATTGGGAGGACTCCGTACTGTCACCCCATCTAAACCGGCACTCAAGAGCTGTTGCCCGGCACATACCCTGCCCTAGTTACACTACTACCAGTGCCTTTTTTGAGTCTCTAAGCTTCAAATAATGAAATATTCAGACTTTTGTAACACAGAAGACTGTTTCTGATGTGCATAAACAGCACAGACAGTGGAAGGCTGGGGCTAATGGGGTTTATCCCCCCAAATGTGGGGGGAGGTAGAGCCTCAAGGCAGCCTGGCCACAGGCTCTGAGAGGCTGCAACAGGAGTAGGGAGGGGTATGCATGCAGCCAGGATCATAGCCCAGCATATGAATCACAGAATCAATGAGTCAGTGCATGTGACTGTGCATTTGTCAATGCCGCAGTCCCTCAGCTTGCCCACCAGAATTGGGTGGGACACTGTGTCGAAGGCCTTCTGGAAGGCCAAGATGATGACATCGACTTCCTCCTTCACATCTAAGCTCTTTGTTACCTGGTCATAGAAAGGGACCAGGTTAGTCAGGCAGGATTGGCCTGGCACAAACCCCTGTTGGTTGCCCCTCAACATCACTTCCCCTGCAGGGCTCTCACAAA
This sequence comes from Crocodylus siamensis, assembly GCF_052110815.1. NCBI lineage: Eukaryota > Metazoa > Chordata > Crocodylia > Crocodylidae > Crocodylus > Crocodylus siamensis. Next base: position 311,468,922 of record NC_143395.1, read on the forward strand.
TGTGGCGCTTGATAATTTTTTCAAAGACCTTCCCCAGGATAGAAGTGAGGCTGACTGGCCTGTAGTTGCCAGGCTCTTCCTTCCTCCCCTTCTTGAAAATAGGGACCACATTGGCCCTTTTCCAGTCCTCAGGGACTTGGCCCAAGCACCAGGAGTCCTCGAACAGCCATGTCAATGGCTCCGCAACGACACCAGCCAATTCCCTCAGCACCCACGGATGAAGGTCATCCAGGCCTGCCAACTTGGATATATCTAAGCCCTCCAGGTAATCCTTAACTAGGTCTGAACTAACAGTCGGGGGACTCGCATCCTTCCTGGGCCTCTCTACGCTATCACCCTAAAGCACCCCATTGTCAGCGGACAGGAACACGGAGGCAAAGAACTTGTTGAAGAGTTCTGCCTTCTCTCGCACATCCGTCACCAACTGCTCTGCCCTGCCTCGTAGGGGTCCAATGTTACCCCGAGACTTCTTCTTGCTACCTATATACTTGAAGGACTTTTTGTTATCCTTAAACCCAGAAGCTAATCTAAGCTCCAGTGCTGTTTTAGCCTCCCTTACCAAATCCCTACAAGCTCAGGTCAGGGAGGTGTACTCCTCCTTTGTCCCTGCCCCCTGCTTCCACCGCCAGTATGCTTTTTTCTTTGCCCTCAGGCCAGCCTGGATATCTGCGCTCAGCCATGAAGGTTTCTTGGACCCTTTTCCCGCCTTCCTGAACAGAAGAATTGCATCCTGCTGCGCCCCAAGGATAGCCTCCTTGGGGAAGGACCACCTTTCCTGGACCCCCCTACTAGCTACCCCCTCGGCTCCGAGTGCCTCCCTGATTACTGCCCTGAGCACATTGAAGTTGGCTTTCCTAAAGTCAAGCATTTGCGCTGTGCTACTTACCCTCCCCACCTTTCTCTGAATAGCAAACTGGATCATTTCATGATCACTGTCCCCTAGCCTCCCTTGTACTAGCACCTCCCCCACCAGGTCATCCCCAGAGGCTAACACCAGATCCAGTATGGCGTTTTCTCCAGTGGGGATGAGTACCTCCTGCACAAGGTGTAGGCCCTGTACGCATGTCAGAAACCTTCGTGAGTGGCTAGACCTGACTGACTGCTCCTCCCAGTTGATGTCAGCGTAATTCATATCCCCCATGACCACAACATCCTTTGCACACATGGCTTTCCCCAGCTGCCTGGAAAATTCCAGATCCAGCTCTTCCTCCTGATGTGGTGGCCTGTAGTAAACCCCTACCACCAGATCCCTCTCCTCCAACCCTTCTTGAAGTTTGACCCACAGGGTCTCAGTTAAGCCTTCCTCTGGTCCCATTTGGAAGGTAGAACTGGTATACTGTTCCCTAACATACAGTGCAACCCCCCCACCTTTTTTCCCCTTCCTATCTCTTCTAAACAACCTATGACCTCTATGTCTAATGCCCAGTCAAATGTTTCATCCCACCATGACTCCACTAGGCCAACCAGGTCGATTATACTACTTGCAAGCAGGAGAGCAAGCTCCTCCTGCTCGTTCCCCATGCTTCTTGCATTAGTGAAGAGACATCTTAATCCCCCTGAGGGAGCCCTGGGCACTCCCACTACCTGAGAGACAACTGGTCCCTTGGTATATACTTGAGCTCTTACCTGGGCAGGTCCTACACCTGGTTGAGTTTTCTCTTGCTCCTGTGGATCCCCATCCCCCGATGAACTTAGTTTAAAGCCTGCCAAAGGAGGTCAACTAGCCTGTAAGAAAACAAACTCTTACCTTTAGGGGAGAGATTGAGACCATCATGCCCCAGGACGCCCTCTGAGAAGATATATGGATCACTTCCCAGCACTGGCAGATAAGTATCAGTCTACTTTCCGAAGGGGAAGGGCCTTGGGGAGCAGATCAAGGCCTCTACGTTGAGGGAAGGAGTAGGGAGGAGACAAGGGTGGGAGCTAGGGTGAATGGGGCCCTGGCTGGGCTAGGTTACAGGACGTTCAGAGCCTGGGCAGCTTGTCTAGGGGGGCAGGGGTACTCTTGCCATTTTGCACACCCCAGGGGACACGTGTGTGGGATGGAGAAGGGCTGCTGTTGCATACTGGGCTCTGTGTCCTGCTTCCTCTGGAGCCATGCAATGCCATGTGTCTGCCGCTGCTGGGCTGCGCCATCTCCCCTGCTTGGGGGGAGAGCATGCATGCACTCAGCTACCCCACCCAAAATAATTTTTTCTCCCTCTGCCTACGATAAATAGAGAATAAACATACTGATAAACTAATTTGAAATTGTGACCTGAGTCAGGATATAACAAAAAACTGCGGAATTACAGACCAGTAAGTCTGACTTCAGTTCCAGAAAAGATCATGGAGCAAGTCATCAAAGAATCTAGGAACAGCCAGCATGGATTTATCAAGAGCAACTGATGGCTGATCAACATGACTTCCTTTTATGGCAAAGTAATAGGATCTTTGGTTAGGGGGAAAACAAGAATGTGAACTACCTTACTGTAGCAAAGCTTTTCATAGAATCATAGAAGTAGGGTTGGAAGGGACCTTGCAGATCTTCAAGCACGACCCCCCGCCTGGGCGGGAGAAAAAGACTGGATTCAGATGAATCCAGCCAGGTAGTCATCAAGCCTCTTCATAAAGATCCCCAGGGTAGGAGCCAGCACCACTTCCCTAGGAAGTTGGTTCCAGCTCCTAGCCGCCCTAACTGTGAAGTAGTTCTTGCGGATGTCTAATCTAAATCTACTCTCTAATAACTTGTGTCCATTGTTCCTTGCCATGCCAGGGGGCGCTAGGGGAAACAGCGTCTCCCCTAAACCCTTCTGGTCCCCCCTAGTGAGTTTATAGACAGTCACCAGGTCCCCCCTCAGCCTTCTCTTGTGACGGCTGAACAGGTTTAGGTCCCACAGTCTTTCAATGTAGGGTCTGCCCTGTAGTCCCCGGATCATGCGTGTGGCCCTCCTCTGGACCCTTTCAACGTTGTCCATATCCCTCCTGAAATGGGGCGCACAGAACTGGACACAGTACTCCAGCTGTGGCCTGACCAGCATCACATATAGGGGGAGGATCACCTCCCTGGCTCTACTTGAGATGCACCTGTGGATGCACGACAAGGTCTGGTTAGCCCTGCCAACCGTGACCTCGCATTGTCGGTCCATGTTCATCTTGGAGTCAATAATGACTCCAAGATCCCTTTCCACCTCCGTGCTCTCAAGAAGGGAGTTTCCCATTCTACAAGTGCGCTGCTGGTTTCTACTGCTTAAGTGCAGCACCCTGCACTTGCCAGTATTGAAACGCATCTTGTTTATGTCAGCCCACTCCTGTAACCTATCCAGATCTTGCTGCAGTCTTTCCCTCCCTACTAGCATGCTCACCTCACCCCAAATTTTGGTATCATCAGCGAATTTAAACAGGTTGCTTTTCACCCTGTCATCCAAATCACTGATGAAGAAATTGAACAGTGCAGGCCCAAGGACCAAGCCCTGGGGGACTCCACTGCCCACTTCCCCCCGGGTCGAATATGACCCGTCCACCACCACTCTCTGAGTACGACCCTTGAGCCAATCTGCAATCCATCTGACTGTGTAGGCATCAATGCCACAGTTGCCTAGTTTTTTAATGAGGATGGAATGGGAGACGGTGTCAAAGGCCTTGCTGAAGTCTAGAAAGACTACGTCCACAGCAACCCCTGCATCCAGTGCCTTTGTGACCTGATCATAAAAGGCAATCAGGTCGGTCTGACATGACCTACCCCTAATGAAACCGTGCTGGTTGCCCTTGAGCATCATCCCTGAAGCCGGCCCATCACAGATGTGCTCCTTGAGAATCTTCTCAAAGAGTTTCCCAAGGATAGAGGTAAGACTGACAGGCCTATAGTTGCCTGGGTCCTCCCTCTTCCCTTTTTTGAAGATGGGACCACATTAGCTATCTTCCAGTCATCTGGCACCAGGCCCGAGCGCTCGTAAAGCCGTGCCAAGGGCCCTGAAATAATCCCAGCTAGCTGCCTCAACATCCTGGGGTGGGGAGCATCTGGACCCGCTGACTTGAACACGTCCAGCCCCTCCATAAAGCTCTCTAACCCGGTCCTCCCCAACCTGAGGTCTGGAGGCATTCCCCTCAAGTCCATCTGGCACCCCAGCGGGGAAGTCCCCGTCCCTGCACAAGAAAACGGACATGAAGAATTGGTTACAGAGTTCCGCTTTCTCCTCTGGCGCAACCACCAGATTGCCCCGTGTACCTTGCAGGGGCCCCACGTTACCTGGTGCCTTCTTCAGCCTTCCTATGTATTTGAAAAAGGACCTTTTATTATCCTTGATCTTGGACGCTAGTCCTAGCTCTATGTCTGCCTTAGCTTTCCTGACAGCCCCCCTACACGCCCGAGCAGAGGTATACTCCTCTTTGGAGATAGGACCCCCCTTCCACTGGGTGTATGCCGCCTTTTTGGCAAGCAGGCATTCCCAGATGCCCTTCATGAGCCAGGGGGGCTTCCGGGCACTCTTGCTTCTTGTTGGGATGGACTCCCCCTGGGCCCTGAGTATCATTTTCTTAGGGAATGACCACACGCCCTGGACACTGAGTTCCCCTGCCCTCAAGGACCCCAGCGCCTCCCCCACTAGTCTCAACTTGTTGAAGCTGGCCCTCCTAAACTCTAGGGCTACCGTGTTGCTGCAGGCCCTTGACACCCTGCGCTGGATGGTGAATTCCAGCAAGCAATGATCGCTATCGCCCAGGGGGTCAAGAACCTGGAGGCCCCTTACCAGGTCATCGCCTGTGGCCAGGATCAGGTCCAACAGGGCGTTTCCTCTGGTGGGACTGTGCACCTCCTGGATTAAGTGGAGGTCCTGTATCTCAGCTAGGAACCTCCTGGAACGGTCCGTCCTGGCTGACTGTTCCTCCCAGCAGATGTCTGGGTAATTTAAATCACCCATGACAACTACATCCCTTGCCCTAAGTGCCTCTGCAAGTTGGCCCAAAAATTCCCGGTCCAGCTCCTCACCTTGGTTGGGGGGTCTGTAGTAGACCCGTACCCTCAAATCACTCTCCCCACGGTCCCCTTGAATCTTAACCAAGAGCACTTCAGCCTGCCCTTCCTCTGATCCCATTCTGCTGGCAAAGGATGTGTAGTGCTCCTTGACATAGAGTGCCACACCCCCACCTTTCCTTCCCTCTCTATCCCGCCTGTAAAGCCTATAGCCCCTAATGCTAACTGCCCAGTCACGGGACGAATCCCACCACGTTTCTGTTAGCCCTATGATACCTGGGTTTGAACTAGCTATTCTGAGGGCGAGTTCCTCCTGTTTATTCTCCATACTGCGAGCATTGGTATATAGGCATTTTAGGCCTTGCAAGACTGTGTGCGCCACCCCCCGTTTAGGGAGACTGTCTGGACCCCCGTTTCTTACCTTAGCACTCCTTGCCTTTGTCACCTGTCCTGCTCGGATGGCGTCTCCTTGTCTTCCTGCGGCCCGCTCCCCCGGTGAGGCTAATTTAAAGCTCGCCGTATGAGATCAGCCAACCTGGAAGAGAAGACATGCTTGCCTTTAGGAGAGAGATGAAGCCCATCCCACCCCAGCAAGTCCCCCGCCCAAAAGCATGGGTCATTATCAAGGAACCAAAGCCTGCCTGGTGGCACCAGCTGCATAAGCACTGGTTGACCATGCCAATGCAGGCCTCGTGTCCCTGTCCCTGCCTACTCATCGGAAGAAGAGAGGAAAATACCACCTGTGCCCCCGTCTCCTTCAGCTTGTCTCCCAGAGCCTTGAAATCTTTCATAATGTGGTCAGGGTTGCCTCTGGCCGCGTCGTTCGTACCCACATGGACGACAACCATGGGATACGGGTCTGCAGGTCAGATGTAGGCTGGGATCCTTTCCGTGATGTCCCTGACTTGAGCCCCAGGCATGAAGCAGACCTTTCATGTCCAGGGGTCAGGCCGGCAGATGGGACCTTCCAGTCCTTGTAGCATGGAGGATGGAGTCTCCGATCACCAGGACCCGGCGTTTCTTCCTCCTGGTGTTCGCTCTCTGCCCATTCCCTGTTGTGTGGAGAGTAGCATCGTCCCTGCCAGAGGCCATTCCACTGTCCTCCTCTGTCACAGCTGCCAGGGCATCAAACCTGTTCCCCAGCTGAACCTGGGGAGCTTCCACTGCTCTAGACCTAGCAGCTCTGGATTTGGGCACCTTCTTCCACTCCTGTGTTGGATGCGTCTCCTGTGGGGGCTGTACAGTGGGCGACCGGGCCTGCAGAGAATAGAAATAGGCATCAATTTCATCCTCTGCATCCCTGATCCCCCTCAGCCTGCTCACTGCTGCCTGGAGCTCACTTACCTGCTCCTCCAGGGCCCTAAGTTGTGCCCAGGAGGGACAGGCAAGGAGACCTCCAGGCCCCACCCCACCCCAGGACCCCACTGAGCCCCCTCCACAGACAGGGGGGAAAGGGGCCACTGACTCCACCATGAGCTCCGTCTGGGTGGAGGCTTCAGAAGAGCCCATGGTAGGCAGCAGCACCTGAGCGGGGCCCCTGGCAGCTGCGCTCCGCGTCTGCATCACCATGCCTGCAGAGCTGCGCCCACTGCTTTTGCTCCCTGGGGGTGCCACTCTGCGCAGCTACCTCGTGCCCACCTTACCTTGCTGCCCTCATGCGGCTTGAGAGCGCGGCTCCCTGTCGGGCGAGCTAAGGCGGCACTGAAGGGCTTCCCCTCCGGATCCACCTCAGCTGTGCCGTGCCCTCTGCCCCACCTACCTTAGGGGGAATCAGCTGTTGCTGCCCCCGCTGCTGTCTCCTCTGCTGCTGCTGCTACCTCCGCCACCACCGAGGTAAGGGTAAGGGGGTGCCCGTGTGAGTGGCACACGTGCACCCTGCTCCCTCCGCTCCTGCTCCCCACTTTTGACACAGTGTCCCACAATACTCTCTTTATAAGCTAAGGAAAAGAAACTGGATGAAAGTATTGTAAAATGGATACATAACTGAGTACTCATTGCCAGGTCTATGTCCAATTGGGATGAGAAATTGAATAGGGGGTCCCCAGAGGTCTGTCCTCAATCAGGTATTGTTCAATATCTTCATTAATGATTCAAAGGATGGGATTCAGTGCACACTTCGCAAATCTATGGATGACACCAAGTTAGGTGGAGTTTCTGACACTCTGGAGCATAAGACTAGGATCCTGAATGACCTGGATAAACTGGAGAAATGATCCAAAAGTCAGTCAGATGAAAGTCAGCTAGGACAAATGCAAGTCCTACACATGTGATGTAATAATATTTGGCTATGCTGCAGTACTACAAATAAGGACTTGGGGGTTACAGTGGACCATCAGCTGAATATGAATGAACTGTGTGCTCTGGCTGCAAAAAAGGCCACCAGCATACTGGCCGCATCTACACAAGACATGAGAAGAGATTCTTCTGCTCTATTCAGTGCTGGTGAACCCTCACTAGTTTTGTATCCCACACTTCAAGAATGGTGTGAACAAATTAAATGCAATCCACCAAAGACTAACAAAAATCAGTTGCCTGGGAAACATGATTTATACAGAAAGGCTGAAAGAACTGGTATTATTTAGTCTGGAAAAAAGAAGATTCAAGGGATATGATAACTATCTCAAATACATGGAAGGGTGATTATAAAGACGATGGAGAGGGACTTTTCTCTGTGGCTGCAGGGGCCAGGTCTCAAATTGCAGTAGGGGAAATTTAGGCTGGAGATAAGGAGGAACTTTGTGACTATAGGGTTGTTAATCAGTGGAATATTTTAAGAGCAGGTTAGACAGATGTTTGAGTGGGATGGTTTAGTTAGGGATAATCCTAATTTAAGAATGAGCTTGGACTAAATGACCCCCTGAGATCCCTTCTAGCTCTACTTTCCTGTGGAAATGGAAGATTCTAGAGGTATATAAATTCAATGTCTCACTATGCATCTCTCCTCCAGCAGTCCTCCCCTGCCATCCTTAAAAACTTTCTTGCTTTGTCTTCCAAGTTCATCTAGTCTACGAAATGTTGAAAATGGCATCAACAATACATTTAAAACCATACTTCAAGTAGAAGAGGTACATTCATCCCTGGTGTGAGCCCATTTAACTTAACAGGATTACATAAGGAATGAAATTGTCCCAAGGACTTAATTAAATGAGTAACTATATGTTGTTTTTGATCATTCTTTAATATGCTTTCATTAACTTTGTTCCCCCCTAACCATTCAGTTAACCTCCCATGAGCTCACTTTCCACGTCTTCACTAACAGTGTAAGAGCAGCGGATTCAGCCAGCAAGTTGAATTTAACTACTACTCTTTGCTGATGTCCCTTTCATTTGGATTTCAGATCCACTAAGCCAAGGGTCAGCAGTCTATTGCCAGCACAGGCTGGAGCTTGTGATCCCGCCAGGGCTATGGGCTGGAAGTCTCTGCTGCCCCCAGGGACCAGCTGCCTGCACTCACTCTGCTCTGTCAGATCTGCACGTCCCTCACTGCAGACTTCTGACCTATCTGCAGTGAGGGAAGTGAAGACGTGGTGAAACAACAGACTTCACACCAGAGGGGAAAACTGCAGAGAGGACGGGCAGCCCAGTGCAGCTCTGCACCACTGATCTCCCATGCTGGATTGGACCTTTGCATGTCTTCACAGGCCAAATCTGGTCCATGGGCCATGGGTTGCCACTCCATGCCCTAAGCAAAAAAAAGTAAATCTGTAAAATTATTTACTTCCTTTTCTCTCTCTCTCTCTCTCTCTCAAACCGGCACAAAGCCAAACATTGTTTTGCTGCATCATGTATGAAATGTAGCATTTCACTACAATATCAGCACAGCAAATATTCTTTCAAAGTGTGGCTATTAATATTTATTTTATCTTTTGGCTTCTCTGAGACAGAGAAAATGAACTGTGGCCTCATTGAACTAATACAGTCTCTTGACCCTTTTGTGGAGTTTAAAATGCTGTAACCTGAATCATTTTAATCTGAAGGCTGGAACAAGTCGAAAGCTGTAATGAGCTCGGGACACTGAGCCAGCAGGAGTGCCGTCATGCCAAAGAGAAGGCAGCCCTCGCATTTATAGTTGTTTCATGGCCATAATATCACAGACCCCATGAATGACACAAAGATAAAAAAGCTTCCCCGTAGTGAATTTTTTCTCTCTTCCTTTAATGACTTCAGAGCCTGGATCTCACTGAAGGGAATACCAAGAGCAGCAAAAGTGACACTAGAGTAAAATGTCTCTGTCAGCATTTCCAGTGGAACAAATATTAATTCGAGGGGTTAAATCTTGGAAATTTTAATGCATTTTTCTGAGTTGGCATATATTGGTAGTCCATCTGAAAATCATGTTTCTGGGAGTGGTTTTGATATGAGTTGCACAAATGAAGCATTCTTCCCTTTTATCACCACTCCCATTTTTGTTATTCATTTTTTATGGCTCTATCCTTATCCCTGATTAATGCCAAATTACTGGAGTCAGAGGGCACATCTACATGAGACGTTCACTGTGTGCAGTAGCCTAATACTACACAGTAGCACATCACAATGTGGACAGTGCTAATATGCTACCGCATAGTATTATTAGGCTACAAGTATTATTTGGTGTCACTTAAAAAATGTTTGCCAGTGCTACTGCTCAGTAACTCCAGTTACTGAACATCTATTTAGTACTTGCTAATACAAAGTACTAAATAAATGTGCAGTAGGTATGCCCACACAAGACACTACATTGATGTACCATCAGCAGCCACCACTGTGCAGTAGCATGGGGAAAAATCCATACAGTGTCAGGACCACGCAGTAATGCATGTTACTACACAGTCATTTAATACTTGCTTAAACTAGTACTAAAAGACTGCACAGTGACAACTGCACAGTTTGGAGCACATGTACACACACCAAGTAACAACTAAGGAGTAGCATCTTGCATAGACACAGCCAGAGGGAAATTAAAATAACTCCTACCAATTTCTTTAGCAACCTTGACAAACATCTTCTGTGTATGGATCTTACAACACTTTAAGGTCTGGGTATAGATCAACTCATTTTTATACATAGGGAAAGTGAGGCCCTACGGAAATTTAAAAAAATAAAAACTGGGGATAAAACCAAGATATTCTGATTCTCCCCTCCAAAGACCTCCAGGACTGTCCTATATGATCTAGGGTTTTCATTTAGCTTTTATTTTGTACCATAAACACATAGTAACTATATGGTGATGAACAGAGATCCTGGTTTTCGCTGATAAATAAAATACCCCCAATTTGTATATTAAAAAAGTAACCCAAAATCCACATTTTTCCTTGATTACAATGATATATAGTGGTGTTTCATTTTAATCACAGAAAAATGTGACTAAAATTATAATGTCAAAATCCAAATGAAAATGAAATACCATTATAATGATATACCTCTCTCTCTCTTTCTATATATATATATTCATTTTAATCAAGGAAAATGTGGATTTTTGGTTACTTTTTTACTCTAAAAATTGGGGATTTTTTAATCAGAGAAAACCAGGATCCCTGGTGATGAATTCATGTGTTAGTATAAGGTCCCTGCCCTCAAGGTCTTACAATCTAATTAGAAAACACAAAAAGCAAATTAGATAACACAGAAAGAATTTGAAATGCAGAGTGTCCAGTACACCTTGAACACAACACAGATTGAGTTAAATAATTAGAATACAATAAATAAAAAAAAAAACTGTAGCAAGCAAAGGTTGTTCTTGGTCACTGATCACTATTTAAGATGGTTGGGCCTTTAGTGATTTGGAGATGAACATAAAGCATACATTCATGAGTTTTATATGCTTGGCTATGAGCTTTGGATGGAAGGAAAGCTTAATTTGCATACTACATTTTTACAAGTGGTTAAGCCTTTAAGGAGGCTTATGAAGTCTGATATTGTTTAAAAAGCATTTTTCATGAAAAAGTCATTATATTAAAATCACAGCAACTAGATGTACATAAATTGATCGATCAATTAATCAAGGCCAGAAGGGATCATTATAATCATATAAGCAGAGTTTCTGCTTTAAAGGGGCTGGCTAGTTTCACCCAGTTACATATCTGCCCAATTCTAATGGTTTTAGTGGGACTCTTTGTATGCCTAAAATTAGATATGCATTGAAATACCTTGCTGATTTGGAGCTATATCTAGCTAAATCCCCATTTTCCTTCCACTTCCTTCGGAAATAAGTTCTGTTAAGGCCATTACTTTCCACTGGAAATTTCTTAATTAATCTCCCTCATCGCATTTTAGCAAATAAAGCTTTAAATAGCTGTAGTGAATTGTAAAGATTTTGATTGCTCTTCATTTCTTAAGACAGCTGGGTATTACAACTGCTGAAAAGGAAAACATTTCTCCAAAATTTTTTGCCCGGCTGTATTTAAGACATTACCCAATATGGCTTATTTATGCCTGCTCTAATATATACACAGAGAATGGGAAATGCTTTGGATTCCTTTGGGATGAAAAATGTCATGTAAATGTAAAATGCTGTTATTAAAAGTAAGGAAATTAGGATTTAAGTGGGGTGGTGGGCAGCTGAATTCATCACACTGAACACTACTGCAGTGCATACAGTCATGTACTATTCTAAGACACCCTGCAGTTCCTTGGTACAATGATTGAGCATCTGAGTGACAGACTAAAGTTTGCCCTCCTTTGTTTTTATCAGTGTGTCAGATGCTTAACATTATTTTTATGTACAGCTTTACGTATTTATAGCTACATTTGTCTGGGTTTGTTGTTCATTAACAGCACAGTGAAAGGAGAGATTTGCATTGTTATTGCTTATGGCACCTTTATTATCTGCCTGGCTAGGGAAATGGACATTTATATCTCAGAAAGAAATACCACATTCAGTCTCTCCTGAACTAGTCATCCTTTTTGTTTGTTACTTTGAAGCAAAGCAATCTCACATCATTGAGGAAATTTGCATTGTCTACATAGGGGGAAAACAGAGGAAGAAGCCACAAAAAAGGTTCAGCAATTCATGCAAGTAAAAAAAAAAAAAAAAAAAAAAAAAAAAATCACACATGAAGTTTGGAGTGAATCAAGACCCTTTCTCAAGTCCCAGGCAGGGAAACCAAAGGCAGTGGACTATCTAGCATAAACTAAGGATAAGAATTAGTGCACATGCACACACACATGCACATCTATATGCCAGTGATTCTCTACTAGGGTGCTGTGAGATCCCTTGATAGGTGCCATGAGGTGTGAGGAGATTAAGCAGATAAGAAAAGGCCCAGGCTTAGTCCCTGCCTAACTAATCCCCCACCTCTGTAGCCTTCCCCCTCTGTAAAAAACAAATAGTTATTGAATTAGGGCAGGGGTTGTCAACCAGACATAGGTTACTTGGAAAGAGGATAGGTGGTATGTGCGGGCAGGTGGGGACAGAGCAGGGTGCAGGGGAAGGGTGGGGGCAAGGGCAGTGGTGCGTCTCTGTGGATGGACGGGGCAGGGGGGTTTGCATGTGGTGGCAGCCACTGCCACCCACCACCCTGCACCACCATCTCCCAGGAGCAGGGCCAGGGGGGTGAGGGCTGGTTTGCATGGAGTCTAAAAAAATTGGGCCCAAGCCTGAAACTAGACACATTTCAGTACATTTCCATTTTGGTGTAGGGCACTATTTATTTCTTTGGGGCTATGCTCAAGCAGCTAGGATTTGTGCTGCCTACATGCAGACCTTCATGCAAGCCTGGGGCTCATATGTGGAAAGTACTACAAATTTCCCCCTCACCAGTCCAAGTCTCCTATTCTGCTGATGATTTCAGCGAGTTCAAGTTAAGAAGCTAAATACTTAACAGTATCACAGTAAAGTTTGTTTTCTCTGAACACACTGCTTGCATTTGAAATGAACATGTAACCATATGTTAATCAGCTGGTGTCTGCCTTTGGTTACATAAGCTACTCTGTATGGCTGGGGATCCCTGAGAAAGTTAATAGAAACTGCCTTGTGGGTGTAGCTTCAAAGAGCTGGGATGGACAGTGTGCTGGATTCCGTTTCCCAACAGTGTCTAAATTTGGCTCCATTGTTCTTTTTTTTTGCTTAGTACTAAAACTGGATATGAGCCAGACAAGGACAATATCTTGACAGAGAACTTCATGCATCTCACACAGGGTCATCTACATTGTCCAACTCCATGTGCATCAGAGATTACACTGAGGAAAACAAAAGAATTACGCAACAGAAGGAGCTTGAGCCAAGTAAACAAGAGAAACGTGACTTGCCGTTGAAGCACTTTCCTGCTGTATTTGAAGCAGATGGACAATAAAAGTTCCACCCTATCTTTAGTTCCCCTACACATTGTAAGCAAAAAAAAAAAAAAAAAAAATAGCAGTAAATCACCTGCGGTTTCATGTATAGTTGTCCAGGTTTTTGGTCTCATTTGTACCATTCTTTAGAATTTCCAGTTCAAAAACTGTATCAGTTTTAGGAACCAGCTGATAAAGCTGATGTGGTTTGGGGTAAAATAAAGATGTACTACAATTTCCTGACCTTGACTTGTGAGGTCCTGAGAATCTTCTCTAAGCCAGTAAACCCTCTGCATTTTTACTGGAATCAGAGAGAAAGAGTTCAAAGCGCTCAAGGCCCAAACCAAAAATTATTATTATTGTTATTATTATCATTATTATCATCACTATTATCATTATTATAACATTATTACTTATTATTAATAACAGCAATGATGATGATGATGGTATACACCTCATGGCCTGAGTATGCCTGTCAACTGCATTAGACTAGAGGGCCTGGTGGCAACATGGTGGGGCTACTTGTGGCAGGTTAGCTCTTCTAAAATATCACAATGTTGCAACCTCCAGGGTAAGGCAAGTATAGAGTATCTAAAAACCCTAGCCCCCACTGCCTTGTGGGTACTCCTTGGTTGGAGAAAGGCTAATGGATATAATTCTGCCAGATATTATTCTCAATGGTTTAAACGGGCCTAAGGCTAAGGGATATCATTCTCAGTAGTTTAAGTGGGGAATGGTAGGTCTTTGGTAGCCTCCAGTCCTTCATACTCTTGCTTAGGTGTACCTATCAAAGGTCTTGGTTTGATGGTCATGGAACTCTACATGTACACCATGTTCCAGAGGACTGATGGTTGCCTAAATGCCTGGTAGCAAAGTGTGCCTACATGAGACAGCACCAAGAATACACAGCTGGTCCATTCCCCCTTTATGTTCCAAACCCAGGTAGCAAGACTACTCCAGGGAATCCTTCTTGAGTAATTCTCAAGACCTGAGTCTCCAATATGTTCAAAGCAGCCACTGGGAACAACAGTGGAGTGGCCTCACGGACATATTCCTAAGTTTGGAGCATGAAAACATGAACAGGCAAGCAGGACATGCACAGGGACATGGTGGAAATAGACCCTAAGTAACTTAAGAAGAATGTAGGTGCTTAATTTAGTTGTGATACAATAAATCCCCACACTCCACTGTTACTTAAACCATGGAAATGACCATCCTCCACTGAGTCTTTACCATAAAGCTCTGTAAATTTCTCTGGATGTCCCAAAGTTTTACCTTTAAGCCTGTGCAGAAATATATTCATTTTGACAGGCCTGAGAAGCTCAGTTTCTGTCTCCTGCCTAACTCAGTCAGGATCCAGAAAGTAGAAGTTCTTCCATCGAAATACCTTGATCTGCATTCTATGAGAATTTCTGACATTCACCCACCAGACTAGGCTCCCTATAAAATGCCATTTTTTCTAAGCAATGCCTAGTGATTAGAGCATTCATACAGGATGTAGAAGACCCCGTTCAATTGCCTTCTCTGCTTCAGGAGATTCAAACCCACATTTCTTCCATCCCAGGAGACAGGACATATGCATTATCCAGAATACAGAAGAGGTCCATTCCAAAATACATATATATATGCATTGTCAGGATAGGGAAAAGGAAGATGAAGCAGCAAAAAAGGGTTGGAAATTAATGTAATAGCCACAAAAAGAGCTAAACGTAAGATGGAAGTGCTTTGTACTCCTCTCATAAAAGCTGCGTCTGTGCAGAAAAGAATTCAAGAATCACTGGGTTAGAAAGAGACCACAACACGGGGCCTGATTCTGCAGTGGAAGGCTTGGGCCACTCATTCAGAGGGGGGGGATCCAGTCCTTGTACCATATCTTTTAATATGATTTTACATAAAAGCAGTCATCAAATAAAGGGGGTGGCATCACCAATAAAACCATTTTCAAAGACAAAAGTAGTTCTTTGAAAGAAAAGGTCTAGATGCCTGCCTTCTGTTCTGTGCATTCCAGGCAGGCAGAGGTGCTTCCTGCAGCCTTGACTGAGCCAGGCAGGTGGTGCGATTTAAGGAGGTACATTAGTGCCTTAGCCTATCATTTAACTCTAATTCAGTGGTTCTGGTTTTCAATTCAAAGCACCCCTCAGAAAATGTCATCTCTTAGCTTTCACTCACTTTTTGACTATGGAAAAATAATAAGAGAAATTACTTTGTTGCAAAGATTTTCAGAAAGATCATGACAGGTCAGAATGTTGACACAGATTCCTATTTTAAAACTCTTAGTTTTTCTTGCAAATTGTGTGTAGATGTTTGCACTCCTAACGGTGCTAATATTATGCATCATCCTGCACCATGCTTAACAGAATCACACAGGACCCCAGGGTGCTATGATACCCTCATTGAGAATCACTGGCCTAGCTGGTTGGACGTGGACTGCATTTACTTTAGGCAGCTTCATGCTCAGCACAGAAGCAGTTTTGGATTTCGTTCTGAGGTGCCTCTCTCTCCTCATGCAGTCTACAATAATACTAGGCACATATTCACTTTTAGGCACGTAAATCCTTTACTGGACTTTGCCCTCAGCACCTACCAGATTCAGAATTTCATGTTATCTCAGCAGTTCCAAGATACTTCTCTCTCACAGATTCCAAACCTTCCTCCTAGAATCTTTGGCATGATAAATTTTCATAGACATTGTATGATTTCCAGCTATCAAAATACGACAAATGGTTAACTAGCTGATGCAACTAGCAATCAGGCTGTCTAATACTGGGTGCATCTACACACACAATTAATGTGAAATAATAAACTCTGGAACAGTTCAAACTGGCATAAACTGCTCCTGGGTGCATTGTCTACCTGTGCGCCCAGGACAGCAATTTAAGCCAAGGTGGAGAATGCCCCAGCCTGCATCAGCATCTACATGTGCATTTCAATGCAGTTAATCACTCCACTGTAAGATGGTACTGTCCCTGACAGTACTGACAGTCCCTGATAGTACTATCTTATTGTGGAGTTATTTAGTTTACTGCACCCTAATCCCAGCACACGTGTAGACAGTGACACTATACTGCAGATCTAACTAATCTATTCCTCAGTAAAGTGCATGGGCATTTATACACATACTTTTTTGTTCGGTAATGCACCAGAGATCCGCCGCTTCAGAGTAGATGTGATTAATCAAATCCGCTCCACATGCGAGCTGACATGCATTGTGCTGCACCGCGTGCACTTGTATAAGTGGTGAAATGCATGTCAGAGTGCAAAAAATGGTGATTGTGTGCTTTTGAACCAAAGCACCTCCAACGAGTTTTTGTTCAAAAGCACGCTGCCACCATTTTCTCAGCACTAACACACATTTCTCCAATAATACAACTGCAAGCATTTTCAAAGCGCCCAGTGCTGTGGCACTTGCATGTGTAAAAATGCCCCATGTGTAGATGCATCCATTGTCTCATTTTTTCCTTGTACACCATCATATGCCTGTATATATTTTTTATTTCTTGCCTGCACTTATGTAAGCTCTTTGGGTACCTACACATGAGCTGGGAGGCTGGTCTGATATGCTGTAATTACAGCATGTTGGAGCAGACTCGATTAATTACCATGCTCCAGCCAGCCTTTGTGTCTTTTGTATTAGAGTCCCCACATTTCAAAATGGCAGTGGGGGGCTTTAACTAAAGCTCATTTGATGAGCTTTAGATAAAGTGCCCCACCACCATTTTGCACTATGAGGACACTGATACATGAGACGCTCTGGACACTTAAATTAGGGCAGCTCCCAGAACCACTATAACTAAAGCCCTTCTCCCTTCTCCCCCACCCCGCTGCACATGTGAAAATAGCCTCTAAGTCAGGATCTAAGTCATCTCTGTTTGTACTTTATTTGTACAGCACCTAGCACAAAGATCTTGCCTAAGACTGTGGCTCCTGGGCATGATGGCAGTACAAATAGTAGTTTAATGCTGAAGAAGGAAGTAGCAAGTACCAAGTTAATCAGCATGGTGAGTAATAATTAATTAAAGGTGTTAAACTGCAGTTGCAAAAGGAAAGACAGAGGATTTCCATTTGAGGGGAAATGCCTTTCACCCCTATAAGAGGCTGAAATATTACTAGCTACTCCCAGATAATAGAATACCCTCCAGCGATCAAATAACTGTGACGAGGGGGGTGAAGAGGCGGGTGGGGGAAACAGCCTATCATTAAAATACTATTCCATGCATGCAAATTCTTCAAAGATCATTTAAACAGGATTTTTACCACCACTCATATAATTAATTATTGTAAAAGTACTTCCTATGCTGTTCTTGCCACTCCCACTGAGTGGTGACATTCTGTAATACATGAGATGTGTGCTTTGATTCAGAATTTAATACCCTTAATATAAGAGAACAAAAGTGGGTGGTAAGATATCCTGGTAAATCAGAGAACAAAGATGTATTTCTTATGATGATAGCTATATAATGATAGCCCATATAATGATAGCTATGTCAGAGTCTGTTTCAAAACCCTATAGCAGGAATCCCAGTCTTAATATCACTAATCGTATTAGCTAAATATCACAGCAAGTAAAATGAGTTTTCAATAACACTGCTAAGTAATTTTCCAGCTAGTTTCATGCTTAGAATAATCTTATATTTTTCTTTGTAAATTTTGCATGCATATACTGGGGCAATTATCTTCAGGCATTTCGAAACTAAGCTAGCGCAGCAGCTTGCCAGTCTGCCTCACTGTGACCTGCTGTGGTGTTTATGTTATGCATGCCACTTGTTATTAGCTCACATATGCATGGAATACTATTTTCCTCTTTATTGCTTTAATATAATGATATAATAGCATGTAGAGTATTTATGGAAAGGACAGACTTCAAATTTAGCGGCTCTCAGTTGTTAGTCATGCCCAGGTAATTTCATACCATTTTTTTAAATGAATAATAAATATTTGGTAGGAATTTAAAGATTAATAGACAGGGGAAATGGCAACTATTTATTAAGTAACCACAGTTTCCTCAATGTTGTACAAACATGGCTTCTGGTGTGAGGTATTTATAAAGTCAGATTATCCCTTCCTGCCATAGGAGAGGATAAATTATTTGATAAACTGTTCAAGTATAGGTGTGCAGTGCTCACTTTACTTCCTCTAAAAGGCGAGAACAGAGGTCTCTATTTTCTAGTTGCATTATGTCCTGGGATTTTCAGAGAACTTTGAGAGTCTGCATGAAGGCTATGCCATATCATACTCTTAGCTCTCTGCAGCCTTGCTGACATTCATGGCTGGCTATTGCTGTGCATTTCAAACCTTTTTTGGGGATGGAGGCGAAAAATGCAGAGCCAGAACTACAGTATCTATTGCTCATGAATAGCTTTTCATGACTTAGTGGAGGAGTGATATCACCATAAGAAACCTCACTCAGTTCTATTCAGCAATGACTCCCCAGACTTTACTCAGTCATAGTTTGTGGTCAAAGCCCGATCTGGGGCTGATAAATAGGGTGATGGTGTGTCTTGGCATATCAGATGTGAAGATATGTATACATAGCAAGCCAAAAGTTCAAAAAAGGCTTTGAACTTTTAAAAAATTATTTAAAAAAAGATATTCGGTATTTATTTTTAACTTTCATTATAGTCAGTCAATCAATCCTGAGGCTGCACTGACCGCTGGGGCACCTTTGATGCAGCAGTAACTTTCCTCCATTCTTTCTGGTCTTTTGCAGTTCTTGTACAATCAGTTAGTTTTAATCTGTGCAGGGAGAACTGCCAGGCATGGAGGAGGTCCGAGGCATCACAATCACCCCATACTTAACCTCAGGTGAGAGAAGAACAGCTGGAGCCCGGAGCACTCCACTGTATTTCTGCATCAAGTGCTCCTTCCAGATTGGCAGCAAGGGAGCCCAGAGCAGTACTTCTGGCCCTGGACAGAGGCAGCCAGAGAGAGACCACAGTATTCAAGGAGAGAAGACACCATAGGGCTGTCCTGTCTGTGCCAGTCCGCAGCAAGCTGCAGCAACAGGAAGCGTGACACTAGGCACAAGTGGTCAGAGGACTATCAATGAACACAGGGATTTCCTAGATTTCATAGACATTAGGGCTGGAAGGGACCTCGGGAGATCATCGAGTCCAGCCCCCTGCCCAAAGGGCAGGAAGTCAGCTGGGGTCATAGGATCCCAGCAAGATAAGCATCCAATTTACTCTTGAAGGTGTTCAATGTAGGTGCTTGAACCACCTCCGCTGGCAGACTGTTCCAGACCTTGGGGACTCGGACAGTAAAGAAATTCTTCCTTATGTCCAGCCTGAAACGGTCTTGCAGGAGTTTGTGACCGTTCGACCTCGTCATCCCTTGGGGCGCTCTGGTGAACAAACGTTCCCCCAGATCCTGGTGGTCACCCCTGATAAACTTATAGGGATGACAGACAGAATGCCGGGGTGGCTCACTTAAAGAAGGATTGAAACCCCAGGCTGAAGTAGGTACCCAAGGAGATGGGTAGTATGCAGCATGGGAGCCTGAGCCTCCTGCAGATGGGACAGTACAGCCAGCCAGGCATAAATTCATTGCTTAAGTTGATTTTCATTTCAGACTGTTAGCGAATTGATAGAGGGGGATAAACCGTGAATAAATGTTTGGACTTGAGATGATTTCCATTTGTGATTGTGACTGAATTGTTAGAGGGGGAGAAACCTGGAATGAATGAAGAGACTTCAGCTGATAAACCTTCTGAGACAGTTAAGGAATTAGGGGAATTGATTTAAGTTGATTTACTTTTGAAGGCTGTTAATTGGTTGATAGAATGGAGTGATCCAAATGAATGAATGAACTTCAGTTGAGGTACCTTTGGAGATAGGTGATTAATAGAATTGATTTAAATTGATGTACTGGTGAGACTGTTCATCAACTAATAGAAAGGGATGAACTCTGAATAAGCAGTGGACTGAATGGGATTAGGCCACTGATGAACTTCTACTAAATAGATTAGAAGGGCCTAACCAGGATCACAGTGGCATAGGAAGGACTGCCATACTTGTGACAAGGTGTGACAGAGGGAGTACTCAGGGCTGGGTCTCACATCGGCCTGCCCACCTGTCTAAGTAGGGCAGTCCACCCTGTCTCTCCTGCCATACTTGCTGTTTCTTAACATGGTGTAAAATGCAGGAGGCTGCCCATTTAAGACCCTGAAGCCTAGGTGTTTAGACATGTCTCTGACCTTCCCTTACCATGTCCCACCCAGTTTATTATTGCACCCTGGCTTCAGGTGGGGCCAAACTCAGTCCACTGTTGGGCCTCTCACGTTGCCTCTTTGAGGGCCACATTCATAACCTCCCCCACCTCCCCTCCCCCCCCCCCACACACACTGGTGCCTCTTCTACTCCGCCTTCTCTCACAGGGCCTCTTGCACACTGCCCCTCACTGAGCTACTCTCAACTTGCCCTGCTCCCTTGAGCGACCCCCTTAGGCCATCAGGATTGACTACTCTCATACTGGCACTGCACATGCAGCCATTTGGACCGCTCACGCTCCCTTACTCTATGTGGCATAGTCCGTGTGCCTAACATTGGGCTGATTTTTCCCCTACCCGGTCACCGGGTGATTTTCCACTTTCACTTACTCATAGGGGTTGGCCCATGTGCTGCCCTTCAGGCCATCCTTCAACCCTACTCAACACACCCCTTGGTGCAGCCCTTCAGACCAGCTTTCAGTCCAACTCTACACCTTGCTTACACACAGTCCTTCAGGTCGTAACAACACCTCCTACTCTGTGTGACCCCACCATACATTACTGCCCCCACTCTGGGGCTATGTTCCTGCCCCCTCTCCAGGCCATGTTACTACCCCTTCACTGGGGCCTTTGGGGTCTTACAGCCCTGTGGGACTCAGGTGTCTGAAGACATGCCTCACCCTTATGCTTGGTCCTAAATCTGGGTAACCCACCAGGGACTGGGGTTTTAAGGCACCCCTCCCCACCTTTCACTGGAGTGGTGACTGGCCTGGCATTTCTTGGGAGCTCCCCTGCCATGGTAGCTCCACCAACCCACCCTTCCCCAGCAAGGTGCAGTTTTCAGTCATACCCACGACCAGGAGCCTCCAGCCATCCCCATAACCCCTGCTCTTACCTCCAAAATGTTCCAAGCAGCAGCTCATCTGGGTGTTGTTGTACCAGCTGCCAACAGCAGACTGCTGCCTATGCCCTGTGGAACTTAATCTAAAATGGCCACCTCATCAGGGCTGGCCCACACCTGCCAGCTACCTGCTCCCAACCTTGAAGTGGTCCAAAAGTGCCCTGCCACACAAGGGTTATAACCCCCACAAAAAATTAAATCACACCTCAGATGTGGTAAGGGTGGACTGTAAAGGGAGGTGGAACCCTACAAAGAAATTCCTCTGAGGCACAGGGCCAGACCTATCAGCCAGCATAACCAGCTCCCAATTTTAAAGAAGATCAAAGATGTGGCAGGTGAGAAAGATAACAATGGAAGGCAGATGCAATAGCCTTGATCCTTATCCTGACACTGCCCTTCCGTAAGACATCAGGTAGGAGAAGGTCTAGGCCATACAGCACTTATGCCTGACATAATCCCGTCCAGTCTTTGATGTTGGTGGTCCAGTTTGTCCTAGGTCTTCCTCCTCTTTGTCTGTCCACAACACCATTCAAGATGGTGTTGGCAAGGGTACTGGGCCTTCTTGTTACATATCTGAACCACTGCATCTGTCTTCTTGTGATTTCAAGTAATGGTTTGTATTTGCTGACTTCTTGTCTGATTTCATCTTTCATAAATTCATTTGTTCTACATATATTGTCGGGTATGCATAGAAATCTTCTAAAGCACCGCATTTCAAAGGTCTCAACTCACCTTTCCAGTGCCTTAGTGAGTGTCCAGATCTCACAGACATAGAGAGTTGTTGAAATGACAACAGTATATAGTAGGTAGAGTTTCATTTTCATTATGATATTGATACTAGTCAAGATTATCTTCCGCTTTTTAGTTGTCCAATAGTGATGGCTATTTTTGTTTTTCTTTCTTTTTCTGATGTAGCATCTTCTGTGATGGTTGCTCCAAAGATGGTTGCATCACTAAACATGATGGGTTAAATGCTAAAAATACATCATGGAGAAGGTGTTCAAGAAGAAATTTGAATAAGGCGAGGAAGTATGACTAGCAGGGGCTCTTTTTTTTTTTTATTGGAGCATCTACTATTTGTACATTGGCTGGTGCTTGCAATTACACTGCAGCATACAATCTTCTGTATGCAGAAGCTGGACAAAATCATGCCCGACTCCGAACCTATTTCTAAAAAGAAAAATAATATACGCTATCATTTCTCAGGCTGTGAAAGGAAGCAGAAGACATTTTTTCATGGATTCAGGACTAAAGGAAAACCAGATGTTTGAGAGTTATTTTTTCCTTTAACTGGGCTCTTAAGAGATGAAATTCTGTGTCTGTAAGTTGCTTCCTTAATCAAGCTTGAGACTTTTCTGTTGGTCCTCACATGTACGTAAGACAGCGTAGAGTTCACTGAACATTTCACCAGTACTTTTATATTAGATTTAACAAAACAAAATGCATAAGCCACTACAAACAAATATGTTGGATGAGATCTTCAGCTAATGTAAATCAGCATAGCTTCATTGTCTGCATTTGATTTTTGCCACTCTTAAACTAGTTCTGAATCCACTCTATTGCATTTAAGGAGATAATATCCCATAGCTCAGATTTGATAGCTGCATGGACGATACTTCTGGTATTTGGATAGTATTGAAGTTTAATGATGGAAAATAGTCTTAATTCTCCAGATTATTGGTTTAATTTGGAAAAAAAATATGAGCTTTGCTGTATAACTGTGACAGAAATAAGCAGTTGTTTGGGCAAGGCATAAACCAAATGAAAAGCAAATGCCTCTTCCAGCTATTTTATCTCATACCAGGAATAAAACAGAATCCACAATATTGAACTGCTCTCAATTCAGCTGTCACATGTGGCTTTAAATTAAATGATGAAGGAAACTCTGTTATCTGAATAACCATTCTGATATTAATTCACCAGATACATTATTATTGGCTTGAGACTGTAATTTAGAATCTACTTATACACTAGTTCTGAGATTTTTGCACTTAATTTTTATGCTTAATCTTACATCTAGGAAGCTGTCCATGGGCCTACTTGGAGAACCTGATCTTGCAAAGACTCACACAAGTGCTTCACTTTACACACTGTGAGTATGTTAACACCAGAGATAGACAACCTCCACCATGGGTGCCAAAGTGGCAGGGAAGTAACTGGCTCCCCTGCTGTCTGCCCAAGCCATGCTGTCAAGGAGCAGAAGCCGTTTAGTTAGAGAGCCCTACAGGCTAGGCAGAGCCCCACAACTGCAGGTTGCCTGAGCAATACACCAATGAGATAATTAGCTGGCACTTGCAGGCAGTCAGCAGACTGGAAGGAGGCAGGGCCCTGGACACAAATAAGCCCAAGACTGGAGCTGGCAGGGGTTAGTTCTCTGGCAATTGCCAGAGGAAGGCGCTCCTGTGAGAAAGAGCTACCTGGAAACATTTGGGTGCTTGATTTAGTGCCTGCAAGACTAATTATGCTCCAGCATCACATAAGGTACCCAGGGCTAGGAGGCACACTATACTAGGAGAGAAGTTTGCCTTCTTAAAGGGGCAGAGTGAGACTTCCATTGTTATTGTTATGTTATAGCCCAGGGGCTTACATTTGTGTTGTTGCCTGAACTAGTAGTTTGGGATGAGGCTATAAGGGAGGTATGCCTCATTAGTACCCAGAGGGGGCACGGGATCACCCAGAGCCCTGCCAGCAGCTGGCTTGGGGCTCATGTAGTTATAGAGCCCATAGCAGGCAGAGTGTGTGTAAAGCACAGAGCATGCTCCCCGGTGCCAGAGGGGCACAGCTACACAAGAGTCAAGGGCAGACAGGGGCCAGGGGTATCCAGCAGACTGGGTCCAGTTACAGGAAGAGACCAACTGGAGCTAGTGCCTCAGAGCCAGGTCCAACACCATGGGTCTAGGCTAGAAGGCCTAGCTAGATTAAAGGGGTGGAAGAAGAGTAGGCTGAGGCCCCAGCAGAGTGGACAACATCTGTGTAACACCCATGAGGCACGGAGTGTGGTATAGGGAAGGTTTGGAGCCATGCATTTAGCCCATAAGGCCAAAGGTGCCCTGTGCGGCACAGTACTGAAGGCTGGTGAAAGGCTGAAGAACCAGTGAGCTCTTGTGGGGTTCTGTGGACCAGGGCCATGTGAAGGCCCATAAGCAGCCTCCCAATTCATTACTTTGCCATCAAGATGCAAGATAAATGGGCACCCACAGGGCAGAGCTGACATGGTCATGGAGCTGCCAGGGGCATCATAGCCAACCCTGGGGACCCCGAACCATTACGCATGCAAACATCTTACAAGTCAAAGCTGAGGATAGGGGGCCTGCCCTAGAATGTTGCAAAGAATACTCACAAAATCACAATGCACAATGTATGAAGTCAAGTAGGAACTTAAGTCTGTAGGAAGGTAACCACAGTCTGTGAAATTAAGTATTGTCATTCTACCTAATGATTTCCCTACCATTGCAGTAGCCTGGTATGTTGGTGAAACCCTTGCATCTACTAGTTTCCTCCTATTTCTTTTTTATTTGGATTCTCTCTCTTTTATTAGGTGTTTTATGGTTATAGCATGGGCTAGACTCACTGTTTTTGGGGACCTTTAACCAAATGTTTATTATATGGTTGTTTTCAATTCTAGGGGCATGTCTCAATTGTCTTGGTGCTCCATTCCAGCTCTATATTCCTAATCTCTGACCAAGAGCTTTCATTATTATCAGCATTCCTCCACCAGACAGAGCAACAATAATGTTAGAGGATTAGGTCCTGGGTGGTCTGGCACAGGAATCAGGTCTCTGAGGGAGGATTGAGGGTCCAGTGTCTAAATACCAGATCCAGAGGGAGTAACTGGAACATGGCCTATGACAGAGGCTGGGATCAGAATCCAGCAACCAAGTTACCATGGCTGAGGAGCAATCCATAGGGCAAAGACCGAGCACTTAGTCAAACCATGGGTCAGGAACCAGGAAACAGATTTGCTTACGAAATCTGAAGCTCGAGTCAGGAGAAAGCCAAAGACAGGAACCAGGAAAGGGAAAGGGATCTCAGAGTCATTACTGACTCCAAGATGAACATGAGCCGCCAATGCTAGACTGCAGCCAGCAAAGCCAACCACACCTTTTCATGCATCCAAAGATGCATCTCAAGTTGGTCCAGAGAAGTGATTCTCCCTCTCTACGCAACATTGGTCAGGCCACAATTGGAGTACTGTGTTCAGTTCTGGGCACCACACTTTAAGAAAGATGTGGCCTGCCTTGAGAGGGTTCAGATGAGGGCTACCCACTTGGTTGGAAGGCAACAGGGCAGGTCCTATGAGAAGAGGCTGAGGGACCTGAACCTGTTCAGTCTCAGCAAGCAGAGGCTGAGGGGGGATTTGGTGGCTGCCTACAAACTCATTAGGGGAGATCAGCAGCAAATAGGAAGGGCTCTAATTCCTCCCAGCAGCACCGGGGGTGACGAGGAACAATGGCCAGAAGCTGCTGGAGAATAGCTTCAGGTTAGAGATTAGGAGACACCATTTCCCTGTTAGGGTGGCTAGGATCTGGAACCAACTTCCTAGGGAAGTGATCCTTGTTCCTACCTTGCGTAAGTTCAAAAAGAGGTTGGACGAACACCTATCTGGGGTCGTGTGATCCCAGAGTGTGCTCCAGCCAGTGGTGGGGACGTTAGACTATATGATCTGTTCAGGTCCCTTCTGACCCCAAACTACTATGAAGGAAAATCAGAGGGAGTAGGAATCAAGAGGCTTACTACAGTACACTGGATCAAAACTATTGACTGGTCTGGAAATCCACAGCCCCAGCTGGGAATATATGGTTAAGTAGCGCTTCCAGTAGATAACCAGGATATTCATTGGTCCTAAACTGGGACATAGTTTGTTAGCTGGTGATTTACTGCAGGTGTGGCTGCTTTGGTACTTAGCCCAGGCTGGCCGGCCTGATCAGGGTCCCTGACAATGATTGTTTCATATAGTTAATACTATAACATAGAGCTCCATCAATTCCTCACTTTCCAGCAGGTATTTAAAAAGATCTCACTGGGTCAAACCTTGTCATGAATGGTTCATTCTGATTTTTATAATTTTTGCATTTTGTCTTCCCTTTAAGTAAATGCCATCATTTATTAAGAAATATTTAATAATATAAAAAGAAAGAAAAGAAAATTAATTAAATTGGCTTACAGGCTACAAAACTGATGCTGAAAGGTTAGACAAGCTACTGGGAATGCAAAGGGAAACAAAATATGCTTATATGGTACATGCACAATTTTCAAAGACCAAGAGAATGTTGAGCGAAAGTATTATCTCAAATATCTAGGAAAAGTATTATTTTTTCCTTATTATTTTGCAAGGAACGACTTGTCATTGGGGAAGGATTCTTTACAAATATATCCTTAAAATGCTTTCATAAAGGTGAGCACTGCTATTAAATGTAAGACTAGTGAGTTAATTTATAATAAGCAATAAGTTCTTTCAGATCTGTATTATTCTGACTATTCTGCAGTCCACTTGTTAGGTAGCTGAAAAATGTTGTTCTTGTTCTTCCTCTGTTACAAGACCCTGCCGGCCTGGACATCTTACTTCATACCCTGCAATGCCTTCTTAAAGCACAATTTGTCTTAGTTTATGAAGCTAGACCTAGGACACTAATATTCTTCATGGAAGTAACAACATTTCCATATGTTTTTCCCCCCACATCTATTAATTCCCTTATCTACTTCACTGGGGTGCCACCCAGGACTCCATTACTTAATGCAAAGCTGGCACTTGATTTTGCTGGCATACTCATTTGTTGATTTGGGGTCTGATCCAATGGGAAAAAAATACAATGGCTTCAATCATTGTTTGTTCGTAACCTTGAGGAGGTGCGTGGGAAAGACATTACACATAGAACATGTGAACTTGTGTTTAGACCACTGATATAATGTCAGGGATGGATCAGCTTCTCAACTGGAAATGGAGACAAGTCTCTACCTTACACTGGCATTGGAAAGCCGAAAACTGCTTGGAGACACTTTTACAAAGCCTAAATAAAGTATGCTAATTGCTACATAAGCACAAAATGCTATATGCTTAAAAACAATCTCTGGCAGAAATCGAACTGAAGAGATCGTGGCTCCCAGCCTCGCATTCAGCTGATGATGCTGAGCATTCTTAAAGGTTATGAACCCCCAATTACTTTCCAATTAGCTCAGAATTTTGTCTATGTTGATTTAAGTAAAAATAGCATTTTGATTAAGTTGTGTGTGTGTGTGCATGCATGTGCGCAAAATGATAAATGAATATATTTTGCCCAAGAATCAAAAGAATTTGTCAAAAAGTGTCCAGAGGTTGTGTCTGCCGCCCTCCTAAATATCCCTTCCTTCAGCATGCTTGAGAGAGAGAAAGCAATAGAGAAGGGCAGCAATGCTGAAATTTCACAGCTGGTTCATGAACTCAAAACCAGAACATTTTCCTTAAAAGACATTTCTTAGCAAATACTTCACATAGTGCTAATTGCTGCTGTCTAGTATCAGAACCAAAAGCATTGGGGCGATTTAAAAAAGGACTGAAGACTAAGACAGAGTACAATCAAGGCTGTTATGTAAAGAGATAAAAGTCAAAAGCACAGCCAGACTCAACAGACTTTCAGGATGTGAGTGGCTGGCCTCAGCAAACACTTAGTACTGAGTCAGGTAGGAGTTCTAACAGAAAATAATTTTATATCCTTATTTGAACTGCTTACCATATAGAATTGTTTGGAAGGTCAGAAAATGTGCACCTTTATATACAATTTTTCTAATCAATTATAACATTAATGATTGTTGAGTGCAGTGAATATAAACAAAAAGATGTCACATGGGACTGTAAAATATTATCACAGGTGAATACATTACATTTTGTCTGCACTAGAGATTTACCTTTACTATAGCCATTGGCATACCCAGTATGGACAGAGAACAATTGGGAACAGTGGTGCTACTGCTATGTCCAATAATGCATATATCTGTTTGGGTTGTTAGAGTAGGTGTTGAATCAATATAACTACACTGATGACCAGGGGATAGAGACTTAACGGTGGGAGTCTACTATAGACCTCCCAACCAGGGAGAAGAGCTCGACCAGGAATTCTTAGGTCAGCTCACAGAGGTAGTGAGGGCTAAGGATGTGGTCATCATGGGGGACCTGAACTTCCCAGACATCTGCTGGGAAGAGCAGTCAGCTAAGTCTGATCGCTCACGTCGGTTCTTAGCCAGAGTGCAGGACCTCCATCTAACCCAGGAGGTGCACAGCCCCACCAGGGGAGACGCCTTGTTGGACCTGGTGCTGGCCACGGGGGATGACCTGGTGAGGGGGCTGCGGGTGATGGGCCACCTGGGAGACAGTGATCATCGCTTGCTGGAATTCACCATCCAGCGTAAGGTGGCAAAGGGCTGCAGCAAGGCAACAGCCCTAGACTTTAGGAGGGCTGACTTCAACAAGCTAAGGAGGATCGTTGGGGAAGCGCTGAGGACCCAGAGGGGAAGGGAGCCAGATGTCCAAGGTGAGTGGTTGCTCCTTAAGGAGACGATCCTCCGTGCCCAAAGGGAGGTAATCCCAACAAGGGTCAAAGGGAGCAGGAGGGCACATAAACCCCCATGGCTCACTAGGAGCATCCGGGAATGTCTCCTTGCTAAAAGGAAGGCATACACCCAATGGAGGGATGGGGTCAGCACCAAGAAGGACTATGTTACAGTCGCCCGAGGATGTAGGGGGGCAGTCAGGAAGGCCAAGGCAGAGATGGAGATAGGACTAGCTTCCCGGATTAAGGACAATAAGAAGTCCTTCTTCAAATACATAGGGGGTAAAAAGACGGTCCCGGGTAATGTGGGGCCCCTGCAGGACACGATGGGCAACTTAGTCGTCATGCCAGATGACAAAGCTAACATATTTAACGATTTCTTTGCCTCTGTCTTCCTAAGTAGGGACCAGTTCAGTCACCTCCCTGCTGGGCCCCCCTCGGGCCCCGGGAGAGACACGCCTGGGCCAGGGATTAGCGAGGAGTTAGTTAGGATACTTCTGGAGAGGCTGGACGTGTTCAAGTCCGCTGGTCCGGACGATCTTCACCCTAGGGTTCTACAGGAACTGGCCGAGGTCATTGCGGGGCCCCTGGCGCGGCTCTATGAGCACTCGTGGTGCTCTGGTGAGGTGCCGGAGGACTGGAAGAGGGCCAATGTGGTCCCTATCTTCAAAAAGGGAAAAAAAGAGGACCCGGGAAATTACAGGCCAGTTAGTCTTACCTCAATCCCAGGTAAGCTCTTTGAAAAAATCATCCTGGCACACATCCAGGAGGGCCCTGCGGGGGAATGCATGCTCAGGGGCAACCAACATGGGTTCATCAGTGGCAGGTCTTGTCAGACCAACCTGGTGGCCTTTTACGATCAGGTCACCAAATCATTAGACGCAGGGGTTGCTGTGGATGTAGTCTTTCTGGACTTCCGGAAGGCTTTCGACACTGTCTCTCACCCTGTCCTCATCAAAAAGCTGGGAGACTGTGGTGTCGATGCCCACACGGTCAAATGGGTCGCCAACTGGTTGGAGGGCCGCACCCAGAGGGTGGTAGTTGATGGGTTCTTCTCGACCTGGAAGGACGTGGGCAGTGGGGTTCCGCAGGGCTCGGTCCTCGGGCCCGCACTGTTCAACATCTTCATCAGTGACTTGGATGAGGGGGTAGAAAGTACCCTGTTCAAGTTTGCTGATGACACTAAGATGTGGGGGGATGTGGGTGCACTAGAAGGGTGCAATAGGCTACAAGCTGACCTTGACAGGTTGCAACGGTGGGCGGATGAGAATAGGATGGGGTTTAACACTGATAAGTGCAAGGTGTTGCACATGGGGAGGAAGAACCGGCACCACACTTACAGGTTGGGGAACTCCCCTCTTGCCAGCACGGAGACGGAAAAGGATCTTGGAGTCGTCATTGACTCCACGATGAACTTGGGCCGGCAGTGTGGGGAGGCAGTCAAGGCCAACCGTACCCTGTCATGCATCCACAGATGCATCTCGAGCAGGTCCAGGGAGGTGATCCTCCCCCTCTATGCGGCACTGGTCAGGCCGCAGCTGGAGTACTGCGTCCAGTTCTGGGCGCCACACTTCAAGAGGGACGTGGACGATATGGAAAGAGTCCAGAGGAGGGCCACTCGTATGATCAGGGGTCAGCAGGGCAAGCCTTATGAGGAGAGGCTACGGGACCTGAACCTGTTTAGCCTCCACAAGAGAAGGTTAAGGGGGGACCTTGTGGCCTGCTACAAACTGGTCAGGGGGGATCAGCAGGTATTGGGGGAGTCCCTGTTCCCCCGTGCGCTGCCAGGAGTGACCAGGAATAACGGTCACAAGCTGGCGGAGGATAGGTTTAGATTAGATATTAGGAGGCGCTACTTCACAGTCAGGGCGGCTAGGGCCTGGAACTGGCTTCCAGGGGAAGTGGTGCAGGCTCCTACCCTAGGGATTTTTAAAAGGAAGTTAGATGAGCACCTTGCCGGGGTCATCTGACCCCGGTGCTCTTTCCTGCCAAGGCAGGGGGTCGGACTAGATGATCTTCCTAGGTCCCTTCCGACTCTAGCTACTATGAAACTATGAAACTATGACCAATAACTGGGACAAATCCCCCATCTAGACAAGGCCTTCAACTGACAGGCCTTCAGTGAAGGGACCATAACAACCTATGCATTTGTATAGAGCCTATTACTATGAACCCCCAATTGAGATCAGTGGTGGCCAACTGTGATATGAATGATTATTACTGCATTATTCAATTGTACTATTCACCAAAGATACAGCTCATTATATGAATTCCCTATTTATACCAATTTGTAAAGCCCAAACTATTGTCATATTATTTTTCAGAAATCTTCTTCCAAGGTATGGGCTGCCTGCCTTAAGCAACTAAAGCTTGGGGAAGAATAAAAACAGATCTGATTGAAGTTAAAAATTACATAAATCACATTAGAACTATAATTTGCAAATTCATTGTGTGAAGTAATTAATCAAAGCATGGCTGAGTTATGGTACTTGAGAGACTTTGATCTGACAACTAGAAGAAATATAGAGAAACTACTGGGTATCAAGCTACAGTGTTAGAACGTAAAATGTTTCTCCATGCTAGTCACAAGTTTAATTACTTCTTTTTTTCCGCTGACAGACCCAAATTAAAATAAATGGGCCACATCGAGACAAATCTCAGATGCATGGAGCGCTTAAGAATGTAATTGTTCCCATAATACAGGAATACCATGAAATTTATTAATAAAGTTGTTCCATTTGTTTTTCTTTAAGCAGGGGAGTGGCAGTTAGTGTAAAGGGAAAAATAGACTATACCCAAAAAGAACCACTTGTGCTTAATACGTGTGTGTGTAAATAAATATATATATATTTACACACACACACACGTATTATGAAGGACAAGTGATTCTTTTTTACTATACATACATATATACACACGCTATATATACTAAGCTTAATTGGGTGATTTTTAAACACTGTATATATGATGTGTATTTTGATGCACCTACACAGAAGTGTGTTAAGAAAGATATTAATGCTAAACCAACAAAGCAGTCATATATTAAGCCAACTGCTTAAATACCATGACTCCTTATTCATACAGATGAGCAGTTTTAATTTTAGTAACAAAATTGTGGGCTGTTCTTCTAATTAATGTAGGCTTAGGAACCCTTAAAATAAATTAAGATACTTTAAAGTTAAATAAATGGACAAATGTAATTATTTAGTTGGAACCACTGTCAGTGACTTAGGGTTTGGGGGCCCAATTCAGTACTAACACACTGAGCTTGTCTACATAAGACAATTTACTTCAAGCATAAAAGGCTAATACTTCTACTGTGCATTAGCACAGCATGCAAATCCCATGCTAATGCACTAATGCACAATAGAATTAGGCTACTGCACATTAGCATCACAAAAAAAGCCCATGCTGCCACTAACATGCAGTAGCGCCAATTATGGTGCACCTGTAATTACAGGTACTAGACTTAATGCGCCATAATTATGCCATATTAATGAACTTGTAGACACCCAAAAAGAGCAGTTCTATATGTGCAAATGATGCTTGATGGGTTTACTCCAGAGTAAATTACTCTGGAGTAAACCACCCTGGGCAGGTATCTACACATGTCCTTCCAGCCCTGCACTGCCTCCTTCCAGCAGCCAGGAGTTCTAGGGCTGGCAGGGATCACCAGGGCTTGGAAATTACTCTAGGCTTCGCTCTGATGCTAGCCCAGGGGTTGTCTCCTGGCAGGGGCTGCAAGATTGCTCCCTGCCTCCAGGACCTGCCTGCTGCCAGGGCCAGCTACAGTGAAGGAGCCCAGGTGGGGATAAGGTCCCCCCGCTCCAGCAGCAGGGAACTCCCAATTCCAGATCCCTGGCCCTCCTCTGCAGCTCTTTCCAAGTTCCCTGGTTGGGGACAGGGGGCTTGGAAAAAGCTTCAGGGAAGGGGCAGGTCCCAGCCTCCTGTCTTGATGCACTAGTGCGGCAGCTAGCAGTGAGCCCCCAGCTGGCGGTGGGGGGGAGGGGGGTGCTTACTGCTAGCTGCTCCACCAGTGTATCAGGGCAGGGGACTGGGACCTGCCTTTCTCCCACAGATCTTTCCAAGCCCAGTGCCTCAATCTTTTGATCAGGGGACAGGTCTGGAAAAAACTGCAGGGCTAGGACCTCCCCAACTGGGACAGTTCCTGGCCAGCCCCAGGCTGCATGGGGAATTCTGCACATGCAAACCTGCAGCTGACTGGGGACCATCCAAAATGGGCAGATCCCAGTCAACTCCAGGCTGGTGGGAAACTCTGCCTGTCCACAGAGCTCCCTGCCCCAGCTCCATGATCATGACTGAAAACATGGAACAGGGACTAGGAGATTGTTTCTGTCCCAGTTCTGCAATCACAGCCCCTGCTCTGCAACCATGATCACAGAGTGGAGGCAGGGAGCAGCTCCAGGATAATATAGTAGGCGCTGGGAGCTCCCTGCTGCTGAAGCAGGGAGACAGTGTCCCTGCCCACGCTCTGTTGGCAGAGCCCACCCTGGCAGCAGGCAGCTCCTAGGGGCATGGAGCAATCTCCCAACACCTGCTGCCCAACTGACCAAGAGCAAATTTGCTACCATTCAGCTGTCTATAGGTGCCTTACTGAGCAGTAATTACTAAGCAGTTAATTTGCTATTCACATTTGCAGGTAGCAAATTAACTGCCAAGTAAAGCAAATTACTGTGCAGTAAGAATCACATGTAGACAGTGACACCTACTACGCAGTAATTTGCTCTACAGCATAGTAAAGCATCTCATGTAGACACAGCCTGCATGCTGTTACCTATGCTTAGGTGAATAAATCTGCTATACTAAAAACCCAAGCTCAATGTTTGAAAACCATCAGAATGGATCAAAATAGTGCAGGCAAGTGGCTTAAAAAATTTGGAGACCCGGAAAACAAAGAAAACTGATGGCATTTTTTGTGGTGTGTTTTCTGCGGTTTACTTATGGTGGAAACTATTTGTCTTGGATAGGTCCAAGGATCATGACAGACTGAACTTTAAATGCATATGAAAGAAAAGCAGTCATCCTCCTTCTAGTGCTATTCCCAATTACCAGGAAATGGATCCCACTTCCATTCTTATTCTCTGGAGGGAGGGTGCTCTTATTCTTTCTTTTCCTCCCTCATCCTCTCAACTACTGCCTTCCGTGCTTCTCTTGCTCATTCTACCACATGCCTCCTCTCACAGAACATACTGTCTCATGTAGATGCCCCTGTGAGATGGTGACTGCTCCAAACTCCAAATGCCCATGCGGCACATCTACACATGCATTTCATCCAGAATCAGTTTACTCATGAATAAACTACTCACGAGTAAATGCTCCCAGGCAGGTGTCTACACATGCAGAGAAGCAGGAGCATATTTGCTGCTAATAGTACAAACTGCTTCTCCTTCCTGGGGCCCTGAAATGGGCCCCGCCCCAACCAGAGGGAGCTGTAGCCTTCCCCTGGGTGCTAGTCCATGGGTTGGTGGGGAGCCCGTGGCTGGACCATTACACCCTGCCCCCAGCCAGGGTGGGGACAATGTCTGGAAGCTCCTGGCCCTGGCCAATCATGGGCAGGGGACTTTGAAAAAGCTGCAGGGGAGAGGCATGTCCCAGTCCCCTGCTCCAATGTGCTGTGCAGTAAACTATGCTATTGTGCAGTTAAACAACTCATGTAGACACATCCCCTGAAATCCTATTTATTTCATCTGAGTTTCCAGATCTCTCATCTTCACCTAAAGTCTCATCCTATTGTATCAAATCCTAAAATAAACATTACCATATTTACTCAAATCTAAAATTAGTATTTTTTTCCCCCCAAGTTATCATGGGGGGAAAAAAAAATCTTGGATTTGAGTACTGGCCTGGAACACCCAAGCTCAGGCCTGAGGTTGGAGCTGAGCCTCCACCTGCCCCAGGCTGTGGGGCTCATGAGGCAGGGGGGAAAGGAGTCATATGGCAAAGGGAGCATGAGAGGTAGACCACACAGCAGAGTTCGGAGGGTTCATTGGAGACCACCAACCTGCCCTGCCCCCTACCCCCCAGCTACTTACCTCAGACTGTGGCTCCAGCTCCACCTCTGGCCCAGCTCTAGCTGCAATCTGGCCAGTCCTAGAGCTATCACTGCTGTTTCTGCCTGGCCAGGCTGGGACAGGTCCAGGGTTAGGGTTGCTCTTTCACCTGGAGCCAGAGCTGTCCCAAAGGTAAATTATAAGGGTGGCAGGTGGTAAGGACGGACAGCCACAGTGGGGGTGGAGCAAGGAGCAGGGAGCCAGGCAGTAGGAGGTCGGGGGCAAATGGCAGGAGGTGCACGTACCAGGAGCAATATGGAACAAAAGAGACAGGCAGCAGGGGACAGGCACAGGAGGAATAAGAGATGGGGAAGACAGACAGAGGGATTTGGGTAAATATGGTAAGTCCAGAGATCCGTTTTTCTGAAAACAAAAACAAAACACTGCCACCCCTTGCCACTTTAAAGCAAAGACTTGTCTCTAGTCATATAGGCTCTGCAGTTCTAGACACAATGCACTTTGCCTGCCCTGCTCTCACTATATCCTTCCTGAGGCCCTTTTCCCTTCCAGACACAAGTGTTCTTTCTCAGACTTCTGATCTCAGTTCTCAGACTATCTTTTGTTAAGTTCCCATGTCACCAACACTTTGTTTTCCAACCCTAAATTCCCAGAACTTTCCAAAGGCTCCCTCTGTCTCTTAAGAATGAGACCATGAAGAACAGCAGTGCTGTGGTAAACAGGATAAGTAAAACCTACTTGACTCCCTCCTTGCTGTGCATTAGTTAAGGGCCTTGTTACACACTGCACTTTGAACTGCTCAAATACTGATCAGTGTTAGTGATAGTTTGAGTTTGGAACAGTCACACCTTAAGACTAAAAACCTTCTCTGATTGTCCCCACACCTGCACAGCTGTGACTTGCCACTAGAGGGCTGACAAGCAGGTGCAGGACTAGGAGCTACAGCTGTGAGTTGTCACTATAGGGCTGGTGAGCCAGGACAGGCTTCTATCCCTGATTTAGGTGGGGAGGGGGTGGGGTGAGAGATGGGGAGGCAGGGTGCATGAATATGAAGCTGGGAGGCAGAGTTAATGGGATAGGGATGGTCAATGAAATGGAAGGCAGAAAGGAAATACAGGTGGGAGAAAGGTAGTGACATGGATGAAGCTGGCCACTGAAGGAAATGAAAAAAAAAAAGGAAAGAAATGAAGACAAAGTAAATTGGTCTCATGTTTTAATAAACTGGAATTTGGGGTGGAGACTTAGGGGGTGCTAGTCATGGTTCCTGGGATGCCTGGGACCTGGGAGCGGTGAGGGAAGATTTGGGAGAGCTACTGCCCCTACCCCAAGAAGGAAGTCCCAGTTTATTGGGACCTGATCCATACCCCTACTTTGCTTTTCTTCCATCCTCCCTAGAACCCACTCCTGTAACCTGGCTAGCTGGCATGTTCTCTGCAGGTTGTTTGCACAGGATTGCACCCCTGGGAGTAGTAACGTCCACCCCTTGGGTGGGAAGGAAAGTTGGCTCGGTGCCCAATAGCCTGGTAGGCAAATCAGGGTGTGAGACCGGCAAACTGTCCCCTCCCCCAGCAGCTGTTTCTCAAACCCATGTTCCAACTGGTAGAGCATGGAGTTCAGAAACTCTTTCTTCCCCCAGCAACTGTTTCCCAGTCCTGTTCCCTGGGCCAATCAGAGTATGGGGCTGGAAGGCAGATGCCTCAGGGAGGGAACATTTCCCCCACCCTGTGCTGCCTGGGCTGACCAGGAGCGCATGCACACCACTGCACAGTTGCTACTGAGCTGTTAATCTACTACCTGTATCTACAGGTACTAGCCAGCTGTGCAGTAGACTAATTTACTCCACAGTAAATGCTGCACATGTGTAGGTGGTGATGCTTTACTGAGAAGTAGATTAATCTACTGTGCAGTAAAGTGCCTCATGTAAACACACTCTGTGTAAAAGACCTAGATTTTACTTCTGGCTGGCGGGGTGGGGAGAAATAAAAGAAATGGCAAAATTAAGAGAAATTTAGAAAATCCATTCTTTTTTTAAATTCCTCTTGAAGGAAGAAGCACATTTTTATTATTATTAATGTTAATGTAATAATAACAACAATAACGATAATAATAATATTCCCATGACCTATACTGTACTATTTTGTTCTGCACTGGCAGGACAGCACTTGTGCAAGCTG
Source organism: Crocodylus siamensis (assembly GCF_052110815.1). Classification (NCBI taxonomy): domain Eukaryota; kingdom Metazoa; phylum Chordata; order Crocodylia; family Crocodylidae; genus Crocodylus; species Crocodylus siamensis. Next base: position 311,505,953 of record NC_143395.1, read on the forward strand.
CATGCCTCCTAACATCTGTACTACTACATCTCCTGACAACATATTTTTCTCATTTAAATAGTATTGAGAATTATCTTGATAGATTTAAAATTTAATGGACATATATTTTAAATATCCATCCACTGCTTTAAAGCCACTGCTATTTTAACTTTGGTATTTTTGTTTAGATAGACTGAACAACTTAACAGTATATCCAGCAAACTGATATACAAGCTGATTTTTCTATGCCGCCCACTAACACAGTTACTGAAGCACCTCACATTCTTCAGCCAACATATCCTCACACCAGGCCTGTGAAAAAAGGAAAGTAGTATTATCCCCATTTTACAAATAGGAAACAAGAAAACTAATGCCATAAGAGACTTGCCAAAGATCACACAACAAATCTGTGGGAAAGGAGAGAACTGAACCCACATTTTCCATCTCTTGGGTTATAGTCTAATATTTTTTACCCCTTTGTGGTTAATTTGTTGGTCTGAAGAACAAAAAAAATGTCATTTATTGTTCTGAAGAACAGTCCCTCTGATGGATTTTGCTGACTGGAGTGTTTTAATAAAAGACATTAGATCAGATAGTCAGAACATTTGAGGATATGAAATATGTAACAGTCTGAAGCAGAAGGGGGAGCTCTCACCCTGCCGGCTAAAAAGAAAGCAACTGTGGTAGAATATTTCTTACTCTTGCTAAGCAGAAAAGAGAGCTCTGTATTAGCAAAGGAAACAGACTTACTTTACCTCCTTTGTGCTGACCTTTTTTAACCTTGGAGCTTTGTTAGGAAGATAGCCCTCCTTAAAACAGGTACTCAAGTTAAGCAGAAGTTTGTTTCATCAGTGGCATTATACTGTACTTGCTTATTGGATCATGAAGGATAGAGCAAACTAAGTCTGCCATTTAAAAAAAAATCTCAACGGAGAGTATTCTGATGCCACTTTGGACAATGATCCTTGGGGAAAGACATTTACTTTTCTCAAACATGCACTTCTAAATCAGGGCTGATTCCTTTTGACAGAGTAATTCATAAAAAATATTTTGTGGCAGTTATTTTACTGGGCCTTCCCTGTCTCCTATATTTGGATATGTGGATGCTTAACTGCAGTTTAGATATTTGAAATGTGTGATCTTACTTTTGCTGTCATGAAAGGGAGTGTGGTGGCAGAATGAGTAAGGTGTCTTACTTTGCTGCTAGAGGTGTAAGGTCATACTTTGCCCTGGATTTGTGCTGCAAGTTACCTGGATCCCTCCTTCTCCTGTAGACATAACAGGTGTATGGTCATTTGGGCAACAGAGTCAGAGGCAGCTGGATTTGAATGCTAGCCTTGTGTGTTATTGGCTCTATATACCTTCACCATCTTAGCCAATTGGGAGATTCTAGTGTCACGTGGACTGGTGTTATGAAAAAAGAAAAGGTTATTTTAATAAGAATTGTTGGAGAAGAAATACAGAATATGGTTATAATATTGGACCACAGTGAAGGGACCTGAATCCTCTTACCAGTTCTTGTACTCTGAACTGTTATATTATCTTACCCATTATCTATGCTTAGTCCCTGCACCTCATATTTCCCATTTGTAAAAGGATGCAGTTATATTCACCTACCTTGAGAATTAATATTTAAAATGTCTTTTGAGATCCTTAGATGCTTAGAGGCAGTTATATCACAACAGTTTAACATATCAGTCTCCCCTTCCCACCCCCCAACATTTCTTGGGAATTCATCTGAATTCACTTCAACTCTGCTCATGGTTTTTTGTATTTGCTTTTCACAAAAATGTGGTCAGATTTTACGTGCACGTCTATAAATTAAATATCAACCTTCCCAACTCAGGGATTTAATCAGGAAGCGATAGATTGTATATAATATGATACCTTGGCTGCACATAAAATGCAAGAGAAAGGGTTTCAAAAACCCTTATCAGAGGCCAGGTAGAGAGGCACTTAGAGAAAAAGAGACAATGATCTGACTACACTTCTGCAACTAGCACAGTATTATTCAGACACAACTGCTGTGTATGAATTTTATAAAAGAAAAACTCAAACTCCATCAGTATCTGAATAGTTGCTTTTTGTATCATAGTTTTGATTCTATTGAGGTTTTATTGTTCTGGCAGTTGTACAAACTTATAACAGTAGGACAGTTCTTGTCTTTAGAGTCTATATTGATGGCAGTAATAAACCAACAAGAGGATGGCAGGAAAAGAAAATGAGAGTAACAGTGAAAGGAAGGAATACAATATTTAAAGCCAGTGAACTGGCTTCAAATATTTGTAGGAACAGGAATAAAGATATAAGCACACAAAAGAGTGCTGCTCTAATCTGTATTCTCTATGGGCCTCCTGCCTAAGCATAAACAGCAATTTATTGTAGGTGTCAAGTGAATCTTGTGGAGGAATTCATGGAAGACATCACAAATAGGTAATATTTAATTTCTGTACCAACCCATATATCCCTATGAAATTGTAACATAATTGTGTTAGGATGACATATCCAGAGAAGGCCCAGATGGGCATTCCCTGAAAGGGAAATCTAAAGCATTTAATTTTACCTAATCCTACTTATCTACTAGTTCTTCCTGTACTGCATCTTTTTTCCTGAAATAAATAAAGCCATGTTTTCTATCTCATGCCATTGTCTTGATTATGGCTGTAATAAGGAGCCCATTGAATTCTATGACCTCTGATTCCATGGATCATGTCCATAAGGAAGAAAGGGTTTAAGCCAAAGTTCTGACAGAAATATTATTCTTTAAGCCAGTTAAACAACCAAAATTGCTTGAATGTTTAGTAATGAGACCTGAATATTTGTAGAATGTGAAGTTTAAAAAAAAAAGCTGAATACATTTAAACAGCAAATAAATTTAAGAAACTAGAACAGGTGAAGAGAAAGGCTGCTAGGATGCTCAAAGGAATAGAGACCATATCTTACAAAACAAAATTAAAAGAATATGACTTGTTTTGCCTAGTAAAAGGATAGCTGACAGAAGCGGTATGCAGCAGAGATGAAGAAGAGCCATGAAAATTAAAAGACAATATCAGCATAGTAGTCACAAGTATATTTAGACTGGAAATTAGATGGGTTAACAGGAAAGTGAGGCCCTGGAATAGCCTTTGAACAAAAATAGTAAGATAAAAGCCACAGTTAGTTTTAAGATAGAAACACATACGTTTATGAAAGCAAGTATGCAATACATTTGCCAGCAACAGCAGTGGACTGGGCTAAGTGAACCAGGAGACATAGAACAAGAAATACTAATCTGCCATTATCAGTATTTCACAAACAGAAAAAAAAAAAGTAAATTTGTCAAGTACATTTTCCAAGTAAATTATTCAGTCCATATTATTTTTTTTATAATGTATCTAGCAAATGGGCTTCAGCTAATATTAATAACATGCTAGTAAGGCAAAATTAGAGGAGATGTAGTCAGGGAAGTTATCAAAGCACTTTCTTACCATTTACTTTTTTGGCATCAAGATTTCACCTCTCTGGCTATGTCCAGACAAGCACATCCAAGCAGTATGTGACACCACAAACACATCTGCAGCGCCACATAGTGCACATTCAGACGTTCTCCACACTTTAAGGGCACAGTGCCCCTGCGTGCACTACTCCATTTTTTTTCTGCAGGTTTTTTGAACCCTGGATATCCAGGGGTTAAAAAAAAAAAAAAAGCACAGGAAAAAAAAAGCAGAGCAATGCACTCACAGGCAGCACATGCCACTCAGAAGAGGAGCTGAGCCACCTGAAGCTGTGCTGCGGCTACTGGCCAGGCTCCGTGTGACAGAATCGTTGTTCTTGCAGCCCCAAGAAGTCCATAGGACCCCAGATAAGAAAATGTAATCAAGGCAAACATTACAAACGTATTAGAATATTCAAACATAAATATTAAATATTTAAAAACAATGCTGCAGTGCCCCCAAACAGGACCAGTCATAGAATACTTGAAAGGCTATCTGCTGATGTAGATAGCATTGATCCCCTCTGATGAATTCATTATTGGTACTTCTGTATCACTGATAACCTTACCAGAAAATATCAAACGTGCCAGGGGTGTCAGACATGCAGATCTACCTCACTAGGAACCCTGCAGACCAGTTCTGATACAGGGCATGGGTTGAGTTTGACACCCCTACAATATGTGATCCAGAAAGTTGAAGTGTAAACAATTTGAAAAATCCATATAGAATAAGAGGATTAGGAAATAAAACTACTGAAATGTGAACACTTGGAAACTACTAAACCCACTAACATAGGAAACTAAACTATTTGGGAACTGCTTGCACATAATACATAAGCTCCTGTAAACTACATATTCTTGCTCGCCCCAAAGAGAAGAGCCAACTGTTTGCTTTGAAAAATGGGTTAATGAAATCCTTCACAGTTAAACAAAGTATGTCCTATTGTATATGAAAACTGCGCATAGACTTCTGAGAGAATGTAGGAGAAGGTGACAGGACCACATACTCTGTAGGGCTGGGGACAGAAGTTACACATGAACTGGTTTAACTGATCAGAAACTTGTTTAAACCTGTAACAGAACAGAAATTCAGGACACTTAAACTGCTTTCAAAATGGCCACAACTGGTTTAAGATAAACCTGGTTAGATGCAGCAGAGTTAACTGATTTAGGTCAAACTGGTTTATGGAACTTCTGTCCTAGATGCCCTCCTGGTTCAAGTTAACTTGCAGTCCCCCAGAATCCCATGATGCTTTGCAGCCCTGGGCTGTACTGTCTGCTCCAATGAACAGGGCCTGCCCCACCGAGCAGGGCCTGCCCCACCCTTTTGTGTCTTAGCTTGAGCACTATCACTCTGCATGTCTCAGGAAGGGGTGTGAGGAAAAAAACCTTGTTCCTCTGGCCCAGCTGCTGGTTGGAAGGGGGTGGAGAGGAGGGAACCAGCTGAGTGCAGTGGGGGCATTCTGGAGTGGGGACTTGACTCTGCCCCCCAGAGCTGGGAGCCTGCCCCCTTCTCAGCCTCAGGACTGGCTGAGGAGAGCAGGGGAAGGAGGGAGAAAAGTTTGCACCAGCAGCCACAGCCCCTTCTCAGCCTCCTGGATGGCTGGTAGGAGGGAGAGGCCTGTACCAGGGACTGAATCCACCCTCTAGAGCTGGGAGCAGGACTAGAGTCCCCTGCCACGTCCCCTTCTCAGCCTCTGGGACAGCTGAGGGCAAGATGGGGACAGAAGCCTGCAGCAGGGCTTGGCTCCACCGCTCAGCACTGGGAGCCATACCCCCCTCAGCTGAGAAGGGGGCATGACTAGGGGACTCCTGGCTTCCAACTCTGGGGGCAGAGCCAAACCCAGGTGAAGGTTTCCCTCTTCACTGTCTCGGGCTGGGAGGTTGAGAAGAGGGCTTGTCTAGGAGATATCCAGCCTCACTTCCAGCTAGGGGGAGGGAGACAGAGTAAATAGGATGGGATTCAACACTGACAAGTGCAAGGTGATGCACCTGGGGAGGAACAACTGGCATCATACCTACAGGTTGGGGAACTCCCCTCTTGTCAGCATAGAGGCGGAAAAGGATCTTGGAGTCATAATTGACTCCAAGATGAACATGGGCCGGCAGTGTGGGGAGGCAGTCAGGAAGGCCAATCGTACCTTGTCATGCATCCACAGATGCATCTCAAGCAGGTCCAAGGAGGTGATACTCCCCCTTTATGTGGCACTGGTCAGGCCGCAGTTGGATTACTGTGTCCAGTTCTGGGTGCCGCACTTCAGGAGGGATGTGGACAACATGGAGAGGGTCCAGAGGAGGGTCACTCGCATGATCAGGGGACAGCAGGGCAGGCCTTATGAGGAGAGGCTACAGGACCTGAACCTGTTCAGCCTCCACAAGAGAAGGCTGAGGGGGGATCTAGTGGCCTGTTACAAACTAGTCAGGGGGGACCAGCAGGCACTGGGGGAGTCCCTGTTCTCCCGAGCATTGCCATGAGTGACCAGGAATAACGGTCACAAGCTGGCAGAGGGCAGGTTCAGGCTAGATATCAGGAAGTGCTACTTCACGGTCAGGGCGGCTAGGATCTGGAACCAACTTCCGAGAGAAGTGGTGCTGGCTCCTACCCTGGGGATTTTTAAGAGGAGTTTGGATGAACATCTTGCTGGGGTCGTTTGACGCCAGTATTATTTCCTGCCATGGCAGGGGGTCGGACTAGATAGTTTCATAGTTTCTAGGGTTGGAAGGGACCTGAGCAGATCATCTAGTCCGACCCCCTGCCAAGGTAGGAAAGAATATTGGGGTCAAACGACCCCAGCAAGATGTTCATTTAACCTCCTCTTAAAGACCCCCAGGGTAGGAGCCTGCACCACTTCTCTTGGAAGCTGGTTCCAGACCCTAGCTGCCCTGACTGTGAAGTAGCGCCTCCTGATATCTAACCTAAACCTACCTTCTGCCAGCTTGTGACCGTTATTCCTGGTCACTCCTGGCAGTGCTCGGGGGAACAGTGACTCCCCCAATGCCTGCTGATTCCCCCTGACTAGTTTATAACAGGCCACAAGATCCCCCCTCAGCCTTCTCTTTTGGAGGCTGAACAGGTTCAGGTCCCGTAGCCTCTCCTCATAGGGCCTGCCCTGCTGTCCCCTGATCATACGAGTGGCCCTCCTCTGGACCCTCTCCATGCTGTCCACATCCCTCTTGAAGTGTGGCGCCCAGAACTGGATGCAGTAATCCAACTGCAGCCTGACCAATGCCGCATAGAGGGGGAGGATCACCTCTTTGGACCTGCTTGAGATGCATCTGAGGATGCATGACAAGGTGCGGGTGGCCTTCCTAACTGCCTTCCCACACTGCCGGCCCATGTTCATCTTGGAGTCGATGATGACCCCCAGATCCTTTTCCGCCTCCGTGCTGACAAGAGGGGAGTTCCCTAACCTGTAGGTATGGTGCCGGTTGTTCCTCCCGAGGTGCATCACCTTGCACTTGTCTGTGTTGAAAACCATCCTATTCTCGTCCGCCCACCCTGGTAACCTGTTTAGGTCTGACTGTAGCCTGTTGCATCCTTCCAGTGTGCCCACGTCCCCCCACATCTTAGTGTCATCAGCGAATTAGAACAGGGTGCTTTTTACCCCCTTGTCCAAATTACTGATGAAGATGTTGAACAGCGCGGGCCCGAGGACCGAGCCCTGCAGAACCCCACTGCCCACGTCCTTCCAGGCTGAGAAGGACCCATCCACTACCACCCTCTGGGTGCAGCCCTTCAGCCAGTTGGCAACCCATTTGACTGTGTGGGTGTCTACACCACAGCCCCCCAGTTTCTTAATGAGAACGGGGTGAGAGACAGTGTCAGAAGCCTTCCGGAAGTCCAGGAAGACTATGTCCACTGCTACCCCTGCATCTAATGATCTGGTGATCTGATCGTAAAAGGCCACCAGGTTGGTCTGACAGGACCTGCCACTGATGAACCCGTGTTGGTTGCCCCTAAGCATGCAGTCCCCTGCTGGCCCCTCCTGGATGTGTGCCAGCATAATTTTCTCGAACAGCTTGCCTAGGATCGAGGTAAGACTAACCGGCCTATAGTTTTCCGGGTCCTCCTTCCTGCCTTTTTTGAAGTTGGGGACCACGCTGGCCCTCTTCTGGTCCTCCGGTACCTCACCAGAGACCATGAGTGCTCATAAAGTTGTGCCAGGGGACTTGCAATGACCTCGGCCAGTTCCTTTAGAACTCTAGGGTGGAGATCATCCGGACCGGCTGACTTGAATACGTCCAACCCCTCCAGAAGCTCCCTAACTAAATCCTCGCTAACCCGTGGCCCAGGTGTGCCTCCCCCAGGGCCCGAGGGGGGTCCAGAAGGGAGGTAGCTGTTCTGGTCCCTACTTAGGAAGACAGAAGCAAAGAAATCATTAAACATGTTAGCTTTGCCGTCTGGTGTGATGACCAAATTTCCCAACGTGTCCTGCAAGGGCCCCACATTACCCAGGACCTTCTTTTTACCCCCTACATATTTAAAAAAGGACTTCTTATTGTCCTTAATCTGGGAAGCTAATCCCAGTTCCATCTCTGCCTTGGCCTTCTTAACTACCCTCCTACATCCCCGAACAACTACAGAATAGTCCTCCCTGGTGATGACCCCACATACAGCATATGAGTATGATGATGATCTACTCAGGTCCCTTCCGACCCTAGAAACTATGAAAGCCCCCACTTTCAGCTTCCCCTTCCTCACTTCTTGGTTGTTCCCAACTAGGGATCTGGTGCCAGGCAGGATGGGTGGGGTTCCCCACCACCATCACCCCTTGCTCAGTCGGGGGGGGGAGGCTGTGGAGGGGGTGTGACTGGGGAATCAGAGGGCTCCAGCTCTCTGCAGTGGCCAGCAGGCTGGGACTCTAGTGCCCCCCAGCTATTAGTATGGGCCACTGCAGGGGGCTGGCTGCCTTTCCTGTTTGAAAAGTGAACACCAGTTCATTTGCTTATTGGTTCAGTCTATTCAATTTTTAAAAACCTGCAAAGATTGAATTGATTCAGACATGGGCTTTTTGACTGTCTGTCCTTAGACTAGTTGTGAAAATTTGGAATATAGGAGAGAGAAAAAAAGAGAATTTTACTAATAACAGAAAGGCAGGCAAGATCACTTTCAAAGAGGAGTTGGGACTTAGGCTGGGAAATGTGCACTGCTTCCTGTAAAGTACTGTAAAAGAAGAATCTAGAAGCAGTTCTGTTTTGTCCAGATAAGTCCTGGAGCAGTGTGAATGAAAAATGCACTTATTTTTCAACTGAGAATTTAAAGCATCATTTCTGGATGTGATCAATGAAAGAGGATAAATTAGGATCAGTGGAAAAGGCTGGAACCCAACAAAAGGACTATTTATCATCATGCTTGTTTCTCCCTATGGATCTGATATATAAAACAATAGAGCTACAATAAGATAGGTATTGCTAGAGATGAATGTGTATCTAAGCTTAATTGCTATAAGACTAAAAACAGAGGTCAGGTTTACCCCTGATCTGACTGTCGTGGACTTTGACTCAAATCAAAACAGGCAGGGATAAACACACACAACTTGAATGGCAATTCACTCAAATTAGCTCCATGGAGCCATAGGATCTGGCCGATGGGCCTCTGGGCTGATCCCACACACTTCATACTCATGTGCTGTATGTGGCATGCAGGCTGGGCATGGTGTCACGCATACTACACACAGCACAGGGTTCAGTCCGAGCCACAGCCTGCATACAGCACTATGCTAGACTGACTTTGCACACTGGCTTCACTGTGCATGGGGGGGCCCAGAACCAGCACACAGGGCCAATCCAGCAGGATGCGACATACAGCCTTCAGCCTAGCCTGTTCTGTGTGCAACAGTGGGTACAGACCTCACGGCACATGCAAAATGAGCCCCAGAGCAGGGCCAGCATATGCTGTATGCATTACATGAGCTGGACCTGGCACTGTGAGTACTGCACACAACACAACAGGGCCTGGTCTAGCTCACAGACCCAGCAAATCCCATCCAGTCCACAGAGACAGATGAGTTTGACACCCCAGATATAGACAGACAGACAGACAAACAGAGACCTTTTCTAACCTATTGGCCGGGTACAGATGTTACACTTTTACTGATATAGGTGATCAGAAATCTGTCTGTATCAGGAGTGGGCAAAATGTGGCCCACAGGCCAGATCTGGTCTACCAGCCACTTTCATCTGGCCCACAGGAAACGACCAACAAATTGTATCCTTCCCAGCTCTTCCACCTACATATACACACATCCCTATTGCACCTCCTGGGCCAGCAGCAGCTTTTTGGTGGGGCTGTTTCCGCAGCTGCGGAAGCCACCCTGGGGGAACCTGCTTTGCTTCCCCAGCATCCTGCTCACTCCAGGCAGCAGGTAGGGAAATGGCAGAGGTGGGGGCAGAGGGGAGCTGCAGCTGGATGGGGCAAGGAGGGTGGGGCTGCAGCTGCAGGGCAGCAGTAGAACAGCACTCAGCTGGGCAGGGCGTGAGTGTGAGGGAGAGTGGGGGGGGTAGGAACCCCCTCACACACTCCTTCACATAGTTCACAGCCTCCTCTACTAGCAGCAGCAGGTGGGGGGCAGTTGGGGCACTTGTGCCCCCTGCATGTGCTGGTGCTTGGTTGTGTGCAGCTCTGGCCAGTGCTGCATGTGGGGGTGAGAAGCACAGCCCTGCCACCCTCTTCTATCATGGGAGCTCCGTGCAGTGTGTGAGCAGCTCCTGCACTTGTGCAACACTGGAGTAGCCCTGTGCTGGCACTGGCTGCCTTGCCCAGCCCCTGCCACACAGGTCCTAGGATTCTACCAAGAGCAGAGGAAGCCCTGGTTCATGCTTCCCCACAGAGTCCTGGGACCTGCACAGCAGAAGGCAGGGAAGGCAGCCAGCTCCAGCTCAGGGCTTCCCTGGGTGCCACCCAAGTGTGGGAGCTGCTTTCATGCTGTATAAAGCCCCTACGATAGAGGTGGGCTGGGAAGGCTGTATTCCTCGCCCCCATGCTCAGTGCTGTCTGGAGCCACATGCCACTGGGCGCCAGCACCCGTGTTGGGCACAAGCATCCCCATCTGCCACTGTCCTCACATCTCCCCATCCTCCCTCATACCTCACTAACTTCATACACCCAAATGCTGTCCCCCAAAACGCCCCACATATACATACCCCCAATACCCTATGCCACCACACACACATAGCCACATCCCCTCACAACCCCGCCACATTCCACCATACCCACATAAATCCTACTATACACAAACCCTCCACACCCACCATACACACACCCCCCAACCACACCCAAACCCCCATGCACAATATACAAGAGTTACACTTTAGTTATTATGCAATCCTCTCTATATACGGTATGCAAACACAAATCATGAAAATATTTTTTGTAATAAAATTAAAATAAGTTATAGTAAGTGTTTGACTTTTAGTGTAAGATTTGTTTTTTTTTTCTAGTTCCAAGATGGCAACCTTGCCCTCCCAAATGGAGTATTTCTAGGGGACAATGGGAGGGACTCCCAGTAGCAAAGGTCAGGGGTTTGGGGCAGGACTTCTGGTCCCAATATGGTGACCAAGGGGCGGGGCTGCCCATGCAACCCTCAACAGTTCATCAAAACTCATTAAGCGGCCCTATGGCAGAAATAATTGCCTACCTCTGGTCTAGACCTATAACAGATGTTCAGCATACACAGACTAGTTTTAAAATGGTGGAACCCAGTCTAAAATTTGCCTCCCCTCCGCCACACCAGCAAAGGGTGAATGTATGCTCTATTTGCTGCAATATAAACTATGCCATTTACAGAAATACTGAATAATTTAGACTGATTCTGCCTTGGGCTTTTTGAATGCCTGTACCTAGCCACTGTGTAGAGTGCTGTGACTAAACACAGTAATTGATTCATATATTTTGCCCATTTGGATAATACCAATGCCTACATTTCATTTGCTCTTAGCACCAGCAGCACTACTTCTCACAATACTGCTTCTGAGATGTAGCCAGTGAGTGCTTAATATAATATGTGTAACAGTCCTGGGGATTCAAGAGAGGAAAGAAGTGTAGCCCCATGAATACACAGTTTAGGACAGATAACAAGCAAGTTGATAGGTCATTCTCCCAAAGGGTGAGAGATCTGACATCAAAGCTAAAAAAGGTCTATACCCTAGGCTCTTCCCATTTCCAGAGGGAATGCTCTAGCCATGGAGCTGTAACATCAAAGGGAGGCAATATCCTACCCAGTAGTGTGGTTAAGGGAGGTAACCAGGGCAGTAACTCCAGGTGTCAGCACTGGGGTGGGGGAGAACATGCAAAAATAGCAGCCACTTCTGCCACCTCATGCACCACTGTAAGCCTTTGTTATGCTTCTGACCCTACTTCTGTCTTCAAAAGAAATTGGATACAGCACTGTGGTCTTTTGTAGAGCCCAATCTTGTTGATGTTACTGGAAAAGTGGCAAAAGGAAAAAGAAGAGGTGAAGAAATGAAGATAGAAAAATAAGAAAGAACATGAAAAAGCAGAGGGAAGAGAAGGATATACAAATACCTAAATAAGATCATTCTCCTCAATCCCTGGAGTGGAAGGGGAAAGCAGGAAAAAAATAAACTATGGTCATTTATGGTTTGGTTTTAGTTCAGTGGGAGATGCTCAGATGCTATTTATAACAGCTGCCATCATAAAAATCTGGGTAGATGTCTAGTAGATAGGGTGGTACCAGCATATCTTTTGGAACACTAGCTATTTGGTTTGAATTCATAAGAGTTTTGACTGTACATGTGCAAATGCTTCTATATAAAGGTTAGGCACCCATTGTTATTGCAGCCTCTGTTAAAAAAGATAGCCATATTGGTTGCTAGGAGATGGTAGCATTCTCTTGGAGAAAAATCAGTACTGATAAAAAAATAATTTTACATAAAGACCTTTTTAAATATAAATATCTTTGACAGCAGCTATTATTATTTGCAGAGTTCCTTTACATCTGAATAAATGGCAGAAAGAAATGATATTATTCAAATACCATTATATCATAAAGTGTTAAATAGGTATTTTTTCCCTTGTCTTTTCTTCCCCACACTTTTGTTACACTAAAGTGATATTTGCTTCCAACTGCAACTGGTGTCTTCCTGTTTCTATATAGGCCATTTCATCAAAGAAACATTTCGAAAGTAGAAATCAAAATTTGAACTCGCTTGTTTTTACTTCTACTGTGTTTATCAACAAGGTAAACACTTTCCTAGGAAACTGGCTTAGATCCAGCAAAAAAATAAAAAAAATAAATAAATAAGTAAATCACAAGACCCTCACGAATGGGTGGCTGAGAAAAGCAGGTGGGAGGCTATACTTCATGAAAGCAAACACCATCCCATTTTATTCCAATATTGTTCGTAATTTTCTTCTTACTGGGGTGGCTGAAAGTACAGCTGCCCTATATTTGCATCTGTGTGTCCAGCTTTTGCTAAATATGACCCTGACAAATAAAACATAAAACAAGTAATATACTTGCTGTTTTAAAAGTGTATAGTCAATAATTGAAACAATAATCTTTCCTAATTTAGTGTGTTCTGGCTTACTATTGTGGACATGAGAACTGCACAGCTGCAGAACACAAAGGCATGCTGCCCACACAGCAGCTGTGCCGTCCATTGACTGCAATGAGGAGAAATGTAGACCAAGGGCTAACAATGAAGGATCAATGTTGTAAATATTACCATGAGAATGAGTACACCACTCTTGAGTCTATATTTTTTGTGACTTATAAAGTTTCTCAAGATTTGTTTGTGCATATGTGTCTGTGAGGTTTCCTCGAATCAAGTATTAACATATTTCCTTATACAAATATTGACAAGAATCCTTCAGTTTATTTGGAATTTTCCTGTGAATGCCCCAGCAATCTGGTAATACCGCTACACTGCCTTTCACACATTTGTTCTGACTGTTGGCACCAGGAAGTCCTCATTGTTTTAATCAATACCACTAGAGTGATGACATTTTTTTTCTTTAGTGACAGACATAGTGTATTTCCTTGCATAAAGTTCTCATGAGAGGTTTTTTGGGCTGTGTTCAGTGCATACAAAAGAAACTGTGTTTTCACTTTTTTCCCTCTTTTGTTTTTATTTTTCATTGTATTACCTTTTAAGACTCAATCTTTCAATCCTTACTGACATAAATAATCTAAAGGAAGGCAACGGAGCAATGGACATAAGGGATAATTATTACTTGCATGAGTAGGGTTTACAAGCTCTTTATTCTTTTAACTCCATTTTGAAATTAGCTCAGAGATTATTCCCCCTCCTACATACAGAGGGGGACATACAGAGTTAATATTTTCTTCAATGTGTTCTTTAATGTTTTGCATTAATTATGCACTAGATTACATTATAGTATTAGCACACTAAAACTACTTCAGTGGGTGCATATACACGAGATTCTGCTAACTGATGTTGTTACGGCGCAGTTATTTAGTACTTGCATAACCAACTACTAAACAACTGCACAGTAACTGGCATTACTGCACAGTAGCGTCCCAGCATGGTTGCCTGGTCATGCTTGCCACACAGTAGCTCATTACCAGAGATCCTGGTTTTATCTGATAAAAAAAAAATCCCCAATTTTCAGATATAAAAAAGTAACCCTAATCCACATTTTTCCATGATTAAAATGAAATGGCACTATATATGTATATCTATATACTAATGGCATTTCATTTTAATCACAGAAAAATTTGGACTCCAAGGATTTGCTGCTCCTACAGCTGCAGAGAGAAGCACCAGGCTCCATGCAACTCTGTGGCTCTGCAGGAAGCCCTGCAGGCAGCCTGGCAGCAGCATGGGGAAGCAGGGTTCACCCAAGAAAAGAGGTGAGCCTGATCTCCCTCCCCCCTCCCACTCCCGGAGCCTGCTTGCTTGCCTGAGCTGTGCAGGGGCCCAGTGCTTCCCTCTGCAGCTGCAGTGTCCCCTGGGACTACCTGAGCTAGGTGCCTGCAGGCAGGTGCCTCTTGCAGGGGTGGGGAGGCACTGCTGCCGCAGAGAGAACCACCCCCTGCCCCCACAGCCCAGGGACTGCTCTGCCGACCAGCAGCTCACCCTCCCCTCCCTGCCACCAGAGAGGCAGATAAGTCATGCATGACACAGGTGTTTAATCAGTCCTAAATTAAAGCAGTGTCTTTAAAAACCCACTGCTTCAATTTAGGGCCCCCCGTTTTGTCTACATATGCCCCTAGATCAATTCTGCCTCAGAGTTTTTTGCATATCTGTACCTAGCCTAAATGTCTGCTCCAGTACAAAAATATCAGAAAACAGTTCTGTGTATGTGAACATGTTCATTGGATATCGGTTGAATCTATTATTTATCAAGACATTATCTGTTGAGTAATAATAAACCGAAAACTGGATTAATAGGTATATATCAGCTGAAAAAAGAAAGGTACATCTCCAATCACCTGTGTCTCTGGGCAAAATTGTTGCTGTAGGCCTACCTCAAGGTATTGTCTCACTCAATTTTAAGGGAAATTCTTACAAAGCATCAAACCTGCACAGGGTAAAATGTTCAGCATGGTAATATTACCTTTCACTTCAGGGAGGGTAGGAACACACTATTAATAAAACCAACTTGTAATTTTCCCCTTTTAACTCTAGCCCTCCATGCATTTTTTTTAAAACACCCTTAAATTAATGCTGGTTTTCATCCAACCACCTTCCTTTATGAAAAAAGAAAGAACAAAAAGTTTCTGATACATCCCTATTATCAACAGTAAGTGACAGAAAAATGAAGACTGAGCTTAAATGCAAGCTTTGACCCCCATTCCTACCACAAAGTTAATGTACAAAAAAGACAGAGAGAGAACCCAGCATGTCCTTTATCAAAAGCCATTTCAAAGCTTGATATAAAGTTTAAACCTTATGCAGCACACATTATCATTAAGATGAAATATTTAGTGGCACTGTACTCCGGTCATTTTTTGACAATAACCTACAATAGCTCAAAGGTGGCAGGTGCTGAAGAATTTAGTCAATAATTAAAAAGAAACATTTTTCTGGAAGAAAGGTTGAAAAGTGTTAATTTTTATTAGCACGCCATTGATTAAATTGCACTGTCCATTTTAAAGTCTTGAACAAATTCCATAAGCATTAAAAAATTTAGCTGCTTTGAATCTTTTACAATAGCTTTATAAAACCTTAAAACATTGTCATTTAATAGCCATTCCCATACCCTACCCAAGTGAACTGGTATAATTCTTTGTCCTATGGACAATAGGAAGTCACATTTTTTGGACTTAAACATAATGTTCTTCAGAGATAAGACTATCACAAATTATTACTACAAGTAATGTTTCAAGCTTTTTTATAGGATAGTTGCAAGGTGAATGCAAGGGTACAGTGGAATTAGAGTATAGCTGCTGTTACACTTTTTTAGATTAAAATCTCACTAATATTTAATGTTTGAATTTAAGCAAAATGTTAAATGTTTAAAGAGTAAAATTATTTTGATTATTAAACTAGCATTGAAGCAAGATAGAAATTGGATTGCAATACATACCATTGCATGAATGTTGTTACACTCAAAAGTGATGTCACTCTTCAGAAATATGTTTGCACATGAAGAAGGCAAAGAACTGGCTGTTTTAATTTAAAACTTAATCCCCAAATTTAACACTTGCTTTAGAAGTGGTAAGAACTGGTCTTACTTGTGAAATTTGCCACAGTCCTGTCATACCCCCTTTCCCCCCCAGGGAGCAACATGAGAAAATTCTGTCCCAGAGAGACACAGAAGTGTCCTAAACACCTTGCTGGGACTGTGAGGAATGCAGTCTAGCTAGCACCTTGGTCTTGGGCTGTCCCATCTACTGTCCTGTCCCACTTTTCTTCCTGTTTCCAAATTGGTGCTGAAAAGGAGCAACCCGGTATAAATTCTATACTCCATTCTGTGAACAATTCTGGATCGCCCATATGTAGCACACAATTGAGAAGACCCCTTACTTAAAATTCAGTTGCTATAAATACCCCTATCCGACTGTTTGTAAAACATGCACATAAAAGGCAAGAACTTAAAGAAAAATTACTTAAACATCTGAATTAATTCTATGATCTGTATAAGCACACTTCTGAAAAACAGAGAAGCGTTGTCTAGTGACTTAAGTGTAGAACTAGAAGTTAGGATTTCCTGTTTGTAATCCTATTTTGAGATATTAATTACATAACCCAGGTCCCCAGTTGGTCTACGACCATGACAGTCTCTCTGTCCATGATAAAACATTACAAAAAAGACAGACTCCAATACCAGCTTGCTGTGGTAACTATGAGTATTGATTAGCCAGTGTTGTAAATCACCTAGAAGTCAAAGTGTTGTTGTGGCTGATGATTATTAAATTGGAGTCAGCTCAGCAAAATATGCTTCATAGCAGAGTCCTCTTCTTTTATTCATCAGAGGAGGATATGAAGAAATCGATCAAGTTGCTGTTGATGCTGCTCGATGACATGCCAGTTTTCATCAACTCTTTTGGATCCCACTGTACTCCCACACATGCCATTGCTGTCAAATTTACTAAACCCATGCATCTGGATATGTTTATTTCCTTTACAGCTTTGTAGTAGTTTCAAGACAACTAGCAGATTTGTACCAAAATGTCCCCACTCTGAAAAGTTTCACAAGCTCTTGTTCCCCCAGGACAATTTAAATTTTAAAAACAAACTATTTGCTTACTCCAATCCTCAATCAGAGCCTTGGATGACTGGTTCCCCTTTAGCTATACGGTCACCCACTTGTACAAGATCAATGCTGGGATGACCATGTCCCTAGTATCCATGCTATGCCACTCAAGTGTTTGAGTCTAGACATTTGGAAGGAGAAGTTCGATTTTGTTTTTTAAACATCTGTTTTAAAGTGACACGATGGAGTTAAATTTAATTTAATAATCCCTCTTCCTTCCTTCTCATTTGAATGGATTAGACAAAATGGCAGGACATGTGTTTCAGATCTAGTGTGGTATTTTCAAATGCAGACAAATTCATTATCTTTGGTTCTCTTTATTGGCATGAACCATGATTTTTCTAAGCACCAAATAGTCTGCTAAACTGTCCCCAGGTTACACAGAACAGATTGGCATTTGTTCATAACAAGGCATTACCTCCACCTGCTACAAAGTGTTTATTTTATACATTTTACTCACTCTACTGGCTCGTTGTCAATGAACTCATGAATTTGTAGGTAGAAAAAAGATCTCACATGTCAAACTGTGCAAGTTATTTAAAAAGATTTCTAGTCAACTGCCAATCTTTTCAGGAGGCTTCCTCTCACACTCCTTTACTCTATGGAAAATCCAGTTTTAAATCTTCTTAATACTCCATAAACACAAGTGTTGGTGTTTCTATCACAACAGAAGTTTGTAACACGCCAATTTTTGCACCCAAATTACTCCTTACGTTTTGAAAACTGCTCTACACTGAGAGTACTCTAATGTCAGCCACCTTTCCTTTGATTTGCACAATGCTGTCTGAAACATTTCAGTTACATTTGCTCAGGTCTTTCTTTCAATATTTGTGTGATGTGGAAATGCCATTGTCTCCACATTCTCTCTAGAGCCACTAAAGAAGACTAGTCAGAAAGATAGTTTTTACCACAAAAAACAAAACCATGTCATTAACTGTCCACCTAAATCGCTTGATTGAGTACAACACAGCAAAGTACAATTCATTGTTTTCTCCCATGCAGGAAAGAACAGAACTTAATTAGGCATTTAAGAGAGACTTAACTTCCACAGTCCTTACCACATACAGCTTTTCAAGCAGCTCAATGATCTGAGACACCAATTAGTTTCATTTCACACCTATTATCTGTCCCTCATTACACTGTTCATTTAAGAATCCAAATTTCCCTCCATGCCAAAATGTGATAATTTACTTTTTTTCAATGCTCCTCTGAGTTGTTTTGAAAGCCATAGTGCCAAAGATCGTTATTAAGAGCTTCATAAATATGCCTTTTGCTGTCTCCTGTTTTTTTTTCATTCTTTTTATGAGATTAGAGACCCACACAAGCATATGCTTGTTTTCCCTCCCAACAAACATACTGCTTTGACTCTCCTATACAGTCATCCTATAAAACAACTCATCTTCCAAAGCGATTGACACACCTCTGCACTCCACTGTACTCCTCAATCTCTTCAAAAGTTCAGCAAAGTTTTACTTTAGATCTCGCCATCAAATCAAACATGTTCCCAACTCTGAATCCACAACATATTAGTTCTTTATTTAATCTAAAGGTTATGGTTATTTAGCAGTTGATATTAATGGGGAAAATATACACCTTCATTTAAATATCTGTTGATTGCCTTTTCTTAATAAGCTTTAGAACATAAATGAGAGAATACTTGACAATTCAGAAAAAAAAAAAGGTAATAAGTAATTTTAAGACAAAATGTTTGTGTTACTGATGTAGCCCTTCAATAGTTTTCCTTTGGACATTTCTATTAACATTCTCTGACAACTACTTATCTCAGCTGGCTTCAGCAGCTTCCTTGGTACTTTATTCTACCTGCCTGTAAAAATGTTCGTCTATTCTTCAGCTCAACTTTTGTGACTTATTTTCATATTTTTTGAGAAACATGGGAGATGGAATAATTATTTTAGGGTGACATGTCAAATCCTTTGGTGACAAACTGAAAACAGTATTTTTCTTCTAGGATATGAAAAATTACTTTGCCTAAACAGTAACTAGAGTTCTTCAAGGTATATTGTCCATGTACATAAAACCCTATTACTATACATGCACCCCACAGATTTTTTTTTTGGCTAGCAGTATCTACGCAGTGTAATGATGTACCAAGATTCCTCATGATTTGTACATAAAGATCAGGACTCATCCACCTCACCTAAGTTTCCTTTCGACATATTGTAAAAGTTAGTTATAGTATAGATATCCAGCCTTCCATTCTCTTTTGAAAGATTGTCCACATGCATATTCCCCTACTGGTGGGCTCTAAAGCAGAAGACCAGATTTACCCAAGACATAGGATCTTGGCATTTCAGCAGAATTAGTAGGTGTCTACCCTGCAGCAAGAATATGCCCTCTGGCCTGTTCCCAAGAATGCTTTGACCACCTGCTCCCACGTTTATGCTCCAAACTGTAAAGGGAGGGTCCACTATCAGATTTTAGATTTCTCCTACCATCTTTTCTTGGGTGGTCAATACCAAAATTCATCACGTTTGATACAGCGAAGCATGTTGCCATTGTATCAAATGGGAGGCTGATCACAGCTGTAAGAAACATGCTGAGGTACAAATATGAGATTGGATCCTTAGGAAGTAGGAACAATCTACATCCACCCTTTGTTTGATCCTTTCTGCCTCCACCATTGCCAGATGTTGTACTGAGATTGCTGCTGCGTGTACCTTGACCATGCTTAAGAACAGGTCTCTGTGCTGTTGTTCTAAAAGTTTAAGGATGTGTCACTCCAGGATTTCAAACATCCATGTCCCACAGTATTAGGGATTTTCTCCTACACCAGGAAATAAACATTATATGCATCACCAGGAAAATGCCTCAGGGAGGTTTTCCTACTGTTGATCAAGTCACAGGCCTTTAAAAGACAGTAAAGAACAAAATTCATCTATATTCTATCGCAATCTAGAAGGGGAGGTGGAGAGTCCTTAGATCTATATATAAGATCATTCTTTCTTACTGTGGTGTCATAACAATAAGCAAAAGCTTTCTTTGACTTGATGAAAGACAGAGGCCCATATCCTATTTCACCTGTTAGGCACTTAGGATGCCTGTAGATGTCCAGGGATGTTTTTCCAACTCACTGTAATTACAGCAAGCTCTGGCAGCTTCCGTATCTTGTGTATTCAGTGGCTCCCTGCTTCAGTATGGCAGTGGGGATGCTTTAACTAAAGCTCATCAAACAAGCCATCTACCACCATTTTGAAGTGCGGAATACCAAATATATGAAATGCTGTAGGTGCTTTTATTAGAGTGGCTCTTGGATCTGCTCTATTTTAAAGCATCCCCCCCCCACACACACACACACCTCCCAAGCATATGTAAAAATGACTTTAAGTGTGATCTCACCCCACCCTTATCAGGTCCCTGCTGCATGAAGGGCAATCCTTGAACCCAGGCAATGATGGAAAAGCCATTCTAAATCCAGAAGGAATGTTATAAGAAAATGCACTGGTTGCCAATGGACACGAAAGCTAAGATGCACTCAAAACTAAGTTAACACTAATTTTTTAAGGAAGCTAAGAACATTTAGGAAGTAGGACAAAAATTTTTTTTGGAAATCTCACCCAAGACAGCAAGAAGCTCTAACAGCTAGCTCTATGTCATGCCAGAATACAGAGCACAAGGAATCTCAGGGCATGTATGGATACTGCTGAACAAAACATCTGCAAGATCAGGCACATGAGACTCATGTACACCACTAACATAATTCATGTATGGATGATCACTCAAAATGTGAACTAAACTTTTAAAAAAACAATTCGGAAGTCTAGCATAACAAGCTGACCAACTCATAAAAAAATAAATAAAGCTGTGTTTTGTGACTGGTACTCTGTCATTGAAAGCCCCAAATGAGACCAATTCAGACAACATGCCATGTACCAAGAACTGTAAACCACCATTTATCTTCTCTGAAAACAGAAAGCCTTCAGCCTAAGGAATAATTGTCAAGATTTCACAATGTCAAGAGATACTTACTTGATACATCTTCCATGTGTACAATGACTAGAATCATCAGAACTTGCACATATTTGAGGACATTAGACAAAATATTAATGAGTCCTAAAAAACATCACTCACGAGCTATTCAAGTAATAATAGTGGATGGCAGGCAAAGTCAAGAATGTAGATGATGATGGGCATCATAACAAAACCCAAGTAAATGAGGTGACATTAAAAGATAATATTAGAGAACACAACACACACAGCTCTCAGAAAAAAAGGACAGCGAAGTCTAAGCTATGCTGACTTAATTCCAAATCTTCCAATAGTTTCAGATACAATTCACAATTTGATCTTTCATCAGAAAGTCAGACTCCTACACTTAAGACTACATCTTCAGCATTCACAAACTTTTCTATAGTTTCACCTTTCTTCTGTACCTTCTATTAAGAACATATGAAAGGTATGTTTATGTTTCATTTTTACAGTACTCCTCAAATTTCTCTGAGATTATTTCAGTCATCCTTTCTAGCCTGGGTTAACTGGAAACACACACATATCAAATGCTTCAGAACCAGCTCTTGTCAGAAGTAAAGCTGCTTTAGATTGTCTTTCTTTGTGCTTACATTATTACTTGAAGATACAGAGCACAGCTCTGTTTATACATTCTCTAATTGTTCTCTACATTTTCAGAGCTTCAAACATAGAGAAGTTTTTGCCAATTCCATTCTTCTTTTCAGGGTACTTCCAAGTTCATTTTTAATTGTGGGCTCATTGCAATTACCTCATCTGACCATAATTTGTTTGGAAAACTCTCTCTTTAGGATTTTAATAACCCTTGATTGGTTAAGACAAAGTGGCTCAGGCAGGCTACACTCTAATAATTCTGCTGAGATACGACTGTCAAGTAACAGTGAGAGATCTAAAATTATCCTCATGTGGCAAATGTGAGTGAGTATCTAATGCAGTGGTTTCCAACATTTTTAGACTCAAGGAACCCCACAGAAAGTGCGAGCTCTTGGCTTTCACTTACAGAAAAATAATACAATGATTTTTATGTTGCAAAGAAGTCAGCAAGATCACAACAGGTCAGAATGTTTTTGACATTATGATTCTATTTGAAATGTCTGGTTCTATCTTGTGAACCATGTGGAGGTGTTTGCACACCTAACAATGCTAATACTGTGTGGCATCCTCCAGCATCATTAGAAGGATGTTGTGGCACCCAAGAGTGCCACAACACTCTGCTGAGAATCACTTACCTAATGGCATACATGCTCCTATAATTAAAGATGGGGATTATCACATATATCATCCCCACCAGCTCTTTCTCCCAACTTTCAATCACCTCACTCTTAACTGAGTTGAGTTCAACTAGCTCGCCCTCATCCATGCCTCCAACCTCAGTCTCAGCTAGACACTGGATAAGGTATTTGTGGCGGGTAGGGGGCGCTCCTGCGTTGAGCAATCCACCTTACTGTGCCCAACAAACTTCCAGGCTCCAAGCGCCTCCCTGGGGGCACCTCACATCTAGCTGACCCTCTTCCTGGAGCACACCCACTAGCCTGGGGGTTCCACTGCCACCATCCAGGGCTGGGCTTGATTCTAGCTCTGCACACCCTGGGAAACAGGCCTAGTAGCCCTTGAGGGTACTTGATTCACTTCAAGAACTTGGGATGCTTCCCTCAGTCAGAAGCACAAATAGTGGTCTCCCTTAGTCAGCTGAACCAAGGGGACCCCAAGGCATAATCTAGACCCACTCCCAATAAGTCTCCCACACTAGGTACAAAGGAGAACTTTACTGGTTACAAGGGGTAGGGTTGGAATAGGGTACAGGGTAGAGCAATACCAGAGAAATCCCATACAGCAAACCGGCATGATGGCTGGGTAGCCTTTGATCACGCATATGAGTTACTGCAAGCTTTTATATATATTTTTTTATATATATATATATATATACATATATACACACACACACACACACACACACACACACACACACACACACACACACACACACACACACACACACACACACACACACACACACACACACACAGATCTCAGATATCTTACTCATAAGTATCATCCAGAGGTAGGTGGAGATTCCCTCTGGAGGCACGCAGTTCCTTGATCATGAGTTTTGAGAGAGAGAACACGTTTCAGATGGTCCAGCTCTTCTCTCTCCGAGTCTTCTTCATGGCTAATGCCCCCTCCTCCTGGGCAATTCTTAACTTATATAACCCTTGTGACCTCATTTACCTGGTCCAATGGAGGCCAGCACCTGTTGGCTGTCAGCCAACCAATCTGAAATGCATCACTAGTTGCTGGGCAGACTGGCAGTTTCTAGCTCCCCAGGGAGCAAGCCCCTCACCCAGGTATGTGATGCGAGTCACGTAGGCAAAGGGAGCAGGTTTCCCCCCTCCCTCAGGAATGTATCCAGCTCAGGTTACCTAAAGAGATAGGGTAAGGTGTGTATCCCCTGCTGGTCCCATCCTAAACAAATTGTCACAGAGCGGAGTTTTTGGGGAGAAACAGAGGTGGCCTTCTGCCACAGTACTGAACTTAGAACCAAAGAATCATAGAAAATTAGGGCTGGAAGGGACCTCAGGAGGTCCCCTAGTCCAAACCCTTGCTCCAAGCTGGACCATCCACAACTATATTATTCCAGCCCGGGTTCTGTAAAGCAGGGCCTTTCTACCACCTCTCTAGGTTACCTGTACCTTCCTCCTAGTGAGAATTTTTTCCCAATATCCAACCTAAACTTTCCTTTCTGAAACTTGAGATCAATGCTCCTTGTTCTGTCATCTATCACCAGTAAGAACAGTCCAGCTCCATCCTCTTTGGAACCACCCTTCAGGTAGATACAGGTTGCTATCAAATCCCCCCTCAGTCTTCTCTTCTGCAGACTAAATAAGCCCAGTTCTTTCAGCCTCTCTTCCTAAGTCATGTCTCCCAACCTCCTCACCATTTTTGTTGCCCTCCACTGAACTCTCCCCAACCTGTCCACATCCTTTCTATAGCTGGGAGCCCAAAACTGGACACAGTACTCTAGATTTGGCCTCAGCAATGTAGAATAGAGTGGAATAATTACTTCCCTCGATCTGCTGGCAACTCTTCTACTAATGCAGTCCAGTATGCTGCATTAGTAGGACCATTGCCAGCCAACTTTGTTGGACACAGAGCTTGTCCAGACCTACATGTGAAATTTAAACAACAAAATTATAATATCAGTGCCTTTTTGCACAAGAATATAAACTCATGACTGGGACCACCTAAAGCATAACAATACAGTTAATCTCATCTCTGACTCTAGTATTAAGTACAACCCATGACCAACTACTCTAATTTGGTTATGAACAAGCTCCCCTTTCAGAGTGATTACATCTCCCTTGCTATCACATTCCCTGCCAATCTAGGTGTCTCTGCCAGCTGGAAAATGTTTGGGGTTCAGCCCTGCTATCACAATAACCAATACTGCATCTTACACTTCAGGGTCTAAGATGCTCAGTTCAGGAAACCAAGTCATACTGATATTAAATCAAGTAGTGTGCCTCCGGTTTAGGGTGTGGGGCTAAAGCAATCAAACCATACTATAGGTAAGCAAATAATAAACCTCCAGAGCGATCAAGAGTTTTATGCATGAGTTTCACCCACAACAACCAGAGATGGATCCAAAAGGCTAACATTCATATCAAAACCAAAGAACAATAACTCTCCACCCTACCAGCTTTGTCTGGACCATGATCATCAACCCATTAAGAGAAATATGCTTTGAAGAAGGTGTATAAGAGAAAAAGGAAGCTACCAGTAACGAGCGCTTATCAGAGAAGGGAAGCAACATGCTGACCCACCATAAACTACGCCCAGCTGACCACCCAGAAGCTGCAAAGACCAGAACCGCTTCCTTGCCTGTGTTGGTGAGAAAACCACTACTATAGCTAATAAGTACTGGACTTGATTATAGCTTGTTTTGTTTGTAGATTGCAATAAGCCTACCTGTCATTTTCCTGTAAGAACTCATTATTTAATTAGTAAAGCCTTTCTGTTAACTATCAATGGAATTGTCATGTCAGTCTTTCTAAGTACTAAGCATCCCATTTTCTGTGCAACAAAGTATGCAACAACGTCATCATCTAAATCAAACAAGATGAAGACTTACAATTGTTTATGTCTACATGCATACTATGGGATAACATAGGATGATATAGTTGGGGATAGTCCTGCTTTGAGCAAGGGGTTGGACTAGATGACCTTCTGAGGTTCCATCTAACCCCAATTTTTTATTTTTTTTATGATTCTATGAAAATTTCTTTAAATACACATACACTGATATTATACAAGCATTTTCAAATTTATGCTGCTTGCATTTAAATCCCTATTTTAAACAGTTAGATAGAAGTTTACATACACGCCTAAGGATTAAGATACCTTACTTCAGTCATCAAAACTGAAAATGGCATGGCTACTCAAAGACAATTCACTCCAAATATGTATCATTATCCAATTTTAAGCTTCTGCTTTCACAGCCAATATTGCAAATCAAATAGTTTCCTCATAGGCTGTATTCAGTGATGCACATGGGAATTTTTATACAAAACGCTTCTAAACCAGAGGTGCTCAAGCCCCACCTCATGGGCCAAATCCATCCCGTGGAACCATGGCATCTTGGGAACAGGCCCTTCCTCCCCATGTGCAGTCAGAAGGTGCAGTTGGATCGCAGCTCCACTGTCACAGGATCAAGATGTCCTGTGACTAATGGAGGGTTAAGGAACTGCCAATCACCAGAGGCAGCTCAGGTGCTGGTTGCTCCAGCAACCAGATTAGGTCAGGTGACCAGAAAGGGGCAGGGCCGGGCCTTTATAAACTGCCCAGGCCTGAGCCAGAGAGCAGTTCCCTTCTGGTGGCTGCAGGAGCAGGAGCTCTGCGGCAGAGTTGAGCAGCCTGAGTTGGTGGTTGCAGCCGTGCCGTGCCGACTGGCTGTGATGATGCTAGGAAGGAGAACACCCGAAAGGGAGGTAGGGCTGAGAGCCCTCAAGGGGCTTGGAGTTTATGTTATGAGCAAGGAGGCTCTGTGTTGTTTATGTTGTAGCCAGGTGGCTCGGGTTTCAGTTATAGTTACCCCGGAGGACCGGGTGAGAGGAGGCCTCACGGGGATTCCCCAGCAGCTTGGGGGTTCCCGGTGCCCAATAGGGGCACAGTGCCACAGCGGGCAGAGCATAAGGAGTGCCGGCAAGGCGCTCGCCGTGTGGGGTTGTAGCCCCAGCCGCGAGAGGCGCGGCACAGGCCCCAGAGTGGGGCAGTGGGCGAGAGGCGCGGCACAGGCCCCAGAGTGGGGCAGGTTCTGATTTATTAGGAACCCAGCAACAGGGGGACATTGCCCAGTAGGGTCGGGGAGGCCAGGTAAGGCTCCAGCTGCCTGAGTCCAACCCGGTATCCACTAGTAGTCGGATAAGAACTCAGTAGAGTCGGAGAGGCCAGGTAAGGCTCCGGCCGCCTGGGCCCAACCTGGTATCCACTAGTATTTGGACAAGAACCCAGTAGGGTTGGAGAGGCCAGGTAAGGCTCCAGCCGCCTGAGCCCAATCTGGTATTCACCAGTATTCGGACATTAGAGCGACTAGCAAAGGTTTTGGAAGACAGCCCGGGCGGCGTGATAGCCTCGGGGTTTGGAGACTGGCGTTGGGGCGTGGTGAGCCCCAGGGGCACCAGGGAGTGGACAAACTCGGGGTCACCGGAGAGGGGCACCAGAGTGGGACGAGCCCAAGAAGTGCCAGTGAGGGCCGGTCGGAGGACCAGGACAGGATAAATGTCCAGGAACAACTGAGAGGCTTGGGGCGTGCTAAAGGGGAGGTTTGGAGGCACGCATAGCCCTTAAGACAAGGGGTACACAGAGGTACCCCATATGGAGTAGGGGCAGGGACATTCACACCGTTCACCGGGGGGATAAAGGCAGCCTCCCATACAAACCTATTTATCATCAAAGTCGTGGCGGGCGAGGATCCGAGGGTGCTGAGTCCACCTTACGTGACGGTAGGGGACACTAGGGAGTACACAGCCGCTCCTAGATCCCACTCCCTCACATCCACCATGATCACCCCATGTACAAGATCTGACTCACATCCAGCCTATGGAGCAAAAAGATTGGGTACCACTGCTTCTACACAATACCCAGATTTTCGGAAGTGCTGAGCATCCGCCACCTCAATTAGATTCCCTGAGAGAGGCATGGAGCACCTAGAAAGTCAGGCTTTTTTATTTAAGTCCTTGAGCACAGATCTGAGTGCCTGATTTCAGCTACTAAAGTTTGGATTTTCAGTCTATGAAATGGCTTAATTTTTTCGTTAATAGTGGAAGGATCAGCTAAATTCAGGGTAGAACCTACTAATAACAACAGGCATAGTTCTTGTCTATGAATAGTCATATTGAAGAAGTGCCATACCTATTAGTAAGTGCTAATAGCACTGGGTCTTTGAGCAATACTGTTATGCTCTAGAAAATAGGATCCCTGGCTAAAGCAAAACATTCCCTTAAGAAATGGAAAAAGGTTATTTGATTGCCAAGCAAATATCAGATTAATTTGGTCTAAGATATGGCCATCAAAAACATCGGCAATTCCTGTAAACAATAGCTGAGTGGGTCCTCTAGTTCTGATTGATAGGGATAAAATTAAAAGGGTTATATCTAATGCTTGAAGTTGGTTTTCTGATCCAGAGACTGTTTCTGCAGTATACATTTGGAAGTCAATAGATAAGATACACAAATGGCACCTAAGATTCATGAGATGGGTGACATTCCAGTTATACTTCTCTACCTTACGTTTGTTTTGGCTGTCTTTAGGTGGCTCCCTGCTTTTTTTGGTTGCAGGAGAGTATGGTTATTCTGAGGCATCTAGCATGTCTAGAGACATCTGCTTTGTATAGGAAACCTACCTGCCTAATTCTAGGTTCCAGATTCAACTCCAAGACTAGGTAGGCACATACCTGTTAGGTGCCTATCTCCTCAGCTAATTCTACGTCTTAGTACAGTTGCATTGCATAAGTTCAAGTCACTTGATAAACTGTTGTAGTGAATCTACATTATGCATTTGCCACTTTGCTCTACTTTTGAAAGCAGCCATTGTAATCAAGTCCTAAACCTCACAAAAATCCTGTAATAAATGTAAATATTTGACTAATTCAAGAATAGCTAGTGCCCATAGCAAGTAAACTAGTGCCAGAACTGAAAATATATTTTAGGAGCCTGGACTCCTGTGCTAAAGGTATGATGTGAACTGTTGCTTACAAAAGCTTATGCAACTCTGATTTAGTTAGTCCATGCAGTCAGCAAAACATGGCCACAGACCAGATTCAAGACACAAAGCCACTGGATCAGGCCTACAGAACTAGAGGGCTTTGCCTGTGCCCACACCCTGCGAGGGCTGGGTGTGGGCACAGGCAAAGCCCACACAAGGTGCTGTGCCAAGGCTGGGCAGCCAGGAGCTTAACCCACAGTGTTGCTGCTTCTCCCTGTAAGCAAATCCTCTAGCACTGCTGACACGCCACTGGCAATTCTTTAGCTATAAATACATGTAATAGGTCTGAATTACCAGTTGTAACTCTATGTGCTTTTAAAAAGCATTTGTTTGTTTAAAATGATTAACTTTTTATTTCATGCTTGGCAGTGGCTATTATATACTGAAAGAATTAAGGAGAGGTCTCTTGGTGATGCATTGTTTATACCCTCTCTGTATATTTTAACAGTTTAATCTCTGGTTAATGAAGACATTTTTAGGTCAAATTCAACACATTTGTTGTATTTTTTTTTCTCATTTGTCATAAAACTGAAACATCTTAAGGGTTGACCATTATTAAACTTTATGCATATTCAGCATAATCATGTATGTTAAGAAAAACCTTACAAAATAAAACAACCACTTATCATTTCTGTCAACAAGGCTAACAAAGTAGTTCTAGGAAGTTTTCACTACTAGTTTCTGAGACATTTCATGGTGCCAATGAGAATATAGTTTATGCCAATCTTAATCCGCCCAGAAATGCCATGGGGAAAAAAACAGCGAAGATATATAGCCAAGAACTGTTTATGAAATAAACAAAAAGTTTATTCCCACATACTAGGGAAACAGTTGGATTACACATCAGCATCTGGTTGTTGCAAGACAATACTACCAGGAACCAGGAAGTTAATGGAATTGGAACAAGGAAATTACTATGACTCTGCACTCCATAAAAAAAACCTATATCATTAGCCAAAAACAATGGAAGCTTTGCTGATAAATTAACAAAAGAAAAGGTAAAGCTTGCTTTGGTGTCACGGGATAAATCAGCTTTGTCTGCCAGGTTACTACTGTTCCTAAAGCTAAGCCATCCAAAATTAGAAAAACAGTAACCTCGCTATGCATTTCTGCCTGGAATATGAACAGGCAGGTATTGAATGGGAGCTTGCAAGGTGGGCATGATGTAATTTTAAAATAACTGCTCTATCAATTTCCCCCCAGAATGGTATTGATTAGGTAAAGAACAGGCCCTATTTTAAGGGCAGAAAAAAGCCACTTCTTTCAAAAAAGTAGATTTCTGTTTACCTTTAATGGACTCAGCCCCCCGTTTGGATACTGGTTTCTATTCTGTTGTCAGAGGTCAGCCAAATCAGGAAGTTTGAAAGCTTGTGGCCTCACCTGTCTTATGACACAGCCTTCACTTACAGCAGTGGTTTTCAAACCTCCTGAAGTCATGGAACCCCTCCATATCCCATCTGCTGGGAAACCCCTACTCCAATCCTGTGAGCTAAGGTGGAGCCAGGGCACCCAGCCCAGCAGTGGTGATGTGGTGCCTCCTAGACCACTGCTATTGCTCCCAGTCTCCATGCAGAACCCTAGATGACTCTTGCAAAGGCTCTGCAGAACACAGTTTGAAAAGCACTGATTCACCATATGGTACTTGTACAAACCTTCATCAAAGACATTTTGCTTGCTACAAGAAATGGGTTTAGGTCAATAAATATTTCTGGATCAAGGACCATAGTTTTGTTCCATATTTGTACACACCAGCACAGTGTGGCCCTGCACTATTACTGGGGCTTCTACAAGACATCACAGTCCTACTACTGCTACTACTACATGCTCTATTTATGGTTGCAGACTTAAGTTCATGTTGAAGGCAGAAGGACCTGCTAAAGTTTTTTGCTGCTAGTTCCTTGATTTCATCTCTCTTTCTCCAGTACACTCCACAGAGGTTTACAAAAATCCAGCAAAGCCAAGGTCTTTCTCTTTTTAGAAAATAATTTAAGGGTGGCAGAAAAGGCTGAATCCTAGCATTAGAATCTTCACTGACATAAGATAACCGTCTTTTTTCATCCCTTCAATTCTGACTGAAGGTTGTAGAGTATGCATCTCTTTCTGAAGGTTTTAGAAAATGGAATGATACTGTCTCTTTCTTCAGAAAACTGGATCCAGGAGTTTCTCAAGATAGAATCTTGTGATAGAAGATACAGATTCACACACTACAGATTAATGCTGAAAACACCTTTCCCTTTTCTCCAAATATAAGAATTTCGCTAAACTTTGTCTCTGACTTTCCAGCACCACAGCCCATGCTCCATCACCACGACGCAATACCACAGCCCATGCTCCATCACTTTTTTTGCAACTGCTCATCCTGGGCATCAAAAAAAGGAATATATGTAGAGCCAGGAGGAAAGAAGACTGCTAGAAGGTGGGTGTCTGGCTCAGGAGATGGCTGCTGCTGCTCTAGAAAGAGAGAGAACCTTGGTTCTAGCTAGCAACCTTACTGCTATTGAGCAGATAAGTCTACACTGATCTCCGGGGATCCTGGTTTTCTCTGATTTAAAAAAATCTCCAATTTTCGGATTTAAAAAAGTAACCCCAAATCCACATTTTTATGTGATTAAAATGAAATATCACTAATATAAAGATGTATGTGTCATGGTGTTTCATTTTAATCATGGAAAAATATGGAATTTGGGTTACTTTTCTATATCCAAAAAATTGGGATTTTTTTTAATCAGAGAAAACCAGATTCCCTGCTGATCTCTGACCATTTTAGCCAAAAGCTATTAAATGCGGGGGACAATAGCTTAACTCCAAAAGGACTGCTAAAAAGACATATGGATACTGCCTAGTTTGCACCAAGAACATAGAGAAGGAGAGGGGACAGAAATTCAATGTGGGTTAAAAGTACAAGGGGGAACACCTAAGGAACTAACTACTGCTCCATGGTGTCCATGGTGGTGCAGTGTTTAACAGAAGAAACCACTGCTAGAATAGAATATTTAGACCATAGGCCTTATTCCTGCTAAGATTTGCTCATGTCTTGAACTTTACGCACCAAGGGTAATCCAACTTAAAACAAGGAGACTGCTCACAGCTCCATATACAGTATACAGGAAAGAATGTGTACGAGTCTTTGCAGGATTAAGGTCTCAGATTTGAAACTCTCCAGCCTGGGAAAAAAAAGGGTATTATTGTAACAACTCAGGAACTGTACAAGAAGTTAAACAATACCTTACAGATATTGAAGATAAGAAGAGAGAATAGACCCAGCAAACTATATAACTGATGAAACTATAAAGGAATTGAAATCGTGAACTGAAGATTTGAACAAAAAAGGAAAAAAGGAAGAACAGCTGCAATATTGAATTTACTGGAGGAAACAGAGAACAAATATCCAGTTGCTTTATGTAAGAGGTGAGTTTCTCCAATGCTTAAGCTATTTTCTAATAATAGCAAAGCTGAAATTGAATGTATGCAGTAGGCCCCTGGCAGGAAAAGGCTCAGCAATCAAGGTAGTTCCAGAACTCTAAAGCCAAATATGAATATTCAAGTATTATCGTGCACCTAAGGATCTGGATAAAGTAAGTTATTTTATTCCAGTTTATAATGAACACATCAAGTCTAAAAACCATAATCTTCCAGAGATTAAAAAAAACCCTAAAAACCCACTTTCTTAATACGGCTGTGAATGATCTGTTGACCATTCAACCACAGACATTGCTTATTTTTATTTGAAGATAGCTTCATAAATGACAAAAATAAATTCTAATCAGTCTATCTTTCTGTACAAATTAAGCCAAAGAACCTCACATCAAGTAACTGCTGCCCTAAACATATAACTTCTGTTTGACCTATAAATATAGTGTATTTAGAAAGACATTGCTCTCATTTCAAGGGATGGAGAATCCATACCACATCCCTAGTTACGCAGTTATTGTTAAAATTCTTTGCCTTATTCCCATTGAGTTTGTCTAGGTTCAGCTGCCAACATTCGGAGCTAGCTTCAGCTTTTTTCAGATAAATTAAAAAGATTATTTATGATTGTCAGAGCCAAGCGCCCCAGTGTCATGGTGGGGTCAAGTACAGATCAAACAGGTGGGATTAGCGGCGAGGAGTCAGAGCGGGCAGACAAACGTGTGGTTTCAAAACAGAACAGATTTTATTTTACTTACACCCCAAGATGGTAAGGTAGAGTAGGTTGGTTCAAGCTTAGTTACAATCGGTAAACGAGAAACGAAGAAACATGGAACGATAAACGAGGCTGATCGGTAACGGTGACGAGAGATGAATGTGAAAGAATAGCCGGAACGGTGAACGAAGTGATCAAAGACATGAAACGAGTGGCCGAAACATGGAACGAGATAACCAGATCGTGGAACGAGTAATCGGATCGAAGACGTGAAGCGAATAACCGGAACATGAAATGAGCAATCCGGTCGAAGAACGAATGGGCAATCAATCAAGTAACCGAATAACTAAGATGACGAAGAACGTTTGCTAAGACGGGATACGCCGGTGACAGGGAGACCAATGGCTCTTACAAACCAGGAGTCTAGGCCTGAGGCAGTCTTCACTGGAGCGATCTCTGCTCAGATCTGTCTAGTCTCCTCTGGTCGCTGGTCTCCGCTGGGGGTGGAGACTCGCTGGCCAATCATAAGGCTTCCCCCATGGAAGTTTCTAGCTTAATTATGTCATGCCTGAGGCAAGACTGGGCATGTGCATTGTGTCAGTTCAAATTACCTCATTGAAACATTCTGATTGACAAGCGTGGGGCGTGTGCAGGGCATGCTTACTAGCCCTCTGGGGATTTTCCACTTGCTTGTCTGCGTGTGTCTGTGCTTAACCCTGTGTCAGCCAGCACCTTTCTTAAATTTGGTTCTGACAATGATCATAAATCTCTTCCCCATGTTTTTACTAGCAGACCACATCTTACTTAACCTTTTCTTGGATAAACTAAATAAATTATCTCAAACTAAGGCATGTTTACCAGACCTTGAATCCTTCCCATTGCTCCTAAACCTTTTCCAATTTCTTAACATCCTTTTGAAGTGTGGACTCTAGAACTGGGCATACCATTCCAATAATGATTTCACTAATACAAACTTCTCTGTGCTTACCTTGCACCTAAGGATTACTTTGCCCTCATAGCTACAGCACTATATCAGAAATGCATGTCCAACAATTATTTCCCATGGTTCCCGAGTCCTTCTCTATGTCCTCCATCTTGTAAGTGTGACCTACATTTTTGTCCAAAAAAAATCTTGAATTTGGATGCATTAAAATACATGATTGGATATGATAATGTGTCATCTTCTGAGGAGCAAGAAAGGACAAACTATAAAAGCACATAACAGAAGTATGCTTACCATCTGGAATCAAGGAAAACTCAGAAAGCAGAAGTTAATTTCAAAGTGGCTATTTTAAGAGAGCAGCTGTTTTCCCTAGTCTGCTTTTTAAACTTAGTTAAGATAGACAGACATGATTAGGGAAAGAAGTTCTTACAGAAGAGCAATACCACACTGGAAAGAGTTAGGAGAAACAGCACAACAGCTGGAAAGTGCTGCTAACCCATGAAGTCTTAAACCAGACTGTCTTTGTGGTTATTCCTTTATAAGGTCTGGGCTGTATTCTTCCTGTTAAATCAAAACATAGAAAATTGCTGCTTCTTTTTTTTAAGGAAGAAGAACAACCAACCATTTCATTATTTCAATTAAGTTTTTTTATGAGCTAAATCTAGTTCAGTCACAGAAATCCTATTAGCATTTAGAGGAATTAGGTTCCAAACAGCGATCTCAACTGCATGTGCTCTTCAAGCCACAAAAATCAGTAGGCATTTAAATTCAGACATCATCATCGCTTAGGACTGCTAAGATCTCTACACACCTGAAGTTAAGCTCCTATACATGTTCATAAACTGTCTTATTTGACCAGGTATGTGCCTAGATTCTGCAGTTATCCAGATAGGCGACTCCCTAGCACCAAAATCCCCAAAGAAACTTAGTCTGCTAGACATGCCGAGAGCACCCCTAACTCATAGCAATAGCATTGAGTTGAGCTCTAAAACACCAGAAACTGTCCTTATCTTTTTGGTAATAACCCAACAGTGAGAGCAGTTGCCTGGGAAGTGGGAAATCTGGTCTTCCTCAGTTGGGGGACATTCAAACTTCAACTTCCCACTATCCAGGAGCCCATGCCCTAACCACAAAACTTATAGGAGAGACAGAGATGGGGGCATCCCCTAACTTTCTTGTTGCAGCTGAATCAACGGGGAGCCAAAAATGTAAGTGTTAAAGGGCTTGACACCAACTGGAAAGAATGTGACTATCTTAGTGGTTAGGGCACTCAACTGGGACTCTGCAATGGAAATTAATAAACAGTCCTAGGAACAGAACCCAGGATTTTCCACACCCAAGAGGTTGCCTCACCACTCTGTCACAGAAGCACACTCCCTCTTGCTTGTTCTCTCTTTTTCAGAGACACACATTGGATACCACTGGATACACAAGGTGTAGGCAACGTTTTTTGGCCAGAGCGCCAAAAAAACCACAATGTCTACCTTGTAAAGTGTCGGAGTGCTGACAGGCCACAAAAACAAAACTGGAGCAGGCGGGGTACATGGCAGGATGCACTGCATATTTAATACAGTTAATAATCATTAATGTTGCTGGTTTGGGGTTTGTTTGTTTTTTAACAGTAAATACCAGGCTTTCTAAAAATTCAAAACCTGATGATAATAAATGAAACTTCATGTACTGCCTTTGTGCTTGTGAATTTTTTTTTCTTGTTCAGTATGTTGTGATGAGGGGGGAGAGCAGGAGGAGCAGGGGGCAGCAGGCACCATGGGAGTCACCGCGAGCAGGCTGGCTTGGCAAGGCCCTTGGGAAGGCTGCAGCTGGAGGAGAGCTGGGGTCAGGCAGGGAACGGGGGCTGCCCCAGGGCTCCACAGACTCGAGCCACAGTGTGGGGCCCAGTAGCACTGGAGGTGGGATCCAGACAACCTGCACAGCTCTGCGGGGATGGGGCGCAGCCACCCTGCCTACGAAGGGACACTGCCTCGCTGAGGCAGGACACCAGGCCCAGGGCGCTCCCTGCTTGGTCTCTGTGCATGCCAGGTACAGTTCAAGTGGGAGCTGCAGTCACAGACTGTTTCCCAGGCTCTGGGAACAGCCAGCACAACCAGTGCTCAGAGCCGAGCCACCCAGAAGCCTGCAGTGAACCAGCTCTGTGAAGTGCCTGCCTGTTCATGGTGCCTTGAGGGGAGCTGCAGGTGGGCAAGGCCAGGGCCCGGGCAAGCTGGGGCAGCCACGGTGGCTGTTCCCAGGCTCCAGGGGGCTCCTGCACTGGGGATGGCTCTGCCCTGCTTGCACTGTGCCCAGCATGCAGGAAGGCCAGTCCCAGAGAGGGAAGCCCCCTGAGCCCGGTGTCCTGCCCCAGCCAGGCAGCATTCCCATATGCGCAGGGTGGCTGCAGCCATCCCTGAGGAGCTGCGTGGGCCAAGCCATGCCCCACCATGGGAGTTGCTGGGCACCCCCACCTGCCTGCCCACCACAGCTCAAGCCCGCAGAGCCCCAGAGCCACCCCCACTTCCTGCCCAGCCCCCATCTTCCTAAGGGCCCAGTTGGGATGGCTTGCCTGCAGCACCTCCCCCCATACCACCCAGACCCTGTCCTGACCACCCAGCTCCTGCACTCAGCACCTCAGTGCTGCCCTAGGTGGGACAGGCTGTCTGCCTACATGGGCCCAGGGCTCTGCCACCCGCTGGAAGCCTCCAGGGCAGCGACCCTAATCAGCGCCTGCCCCAGCCCCAGCCCTGTCCATCCAATGCTCCCTCCAGGGGCCAGCCAGGCTGGAGGGCACAGCCTGGGAGCAAGGGGGAGGGGCAGTAAAACAGAGACAGTGTCCCTACCTGTTTTCCACTGGTTCCACCCTGGTGCCTGCTGCAGCGCTGGGACTTGTGGCTGCACGGGAAGCCCAGAGCAGCAAATTAAAAATTTTTTTAAAAAATTAAACAATTATTTTGCATGTCTCCCAGGGTGCCAGGAAAAATGTCTCCATGAGCCACTAATGGCATGCATGCCAGTGTTTGCTGACCCCTGGCATACACAATGGTATGGTTTCCACCACAGTGTTAGAAAGCACTCTTGAGAGATTCATGTGGGTTTGAATCTTCTCAGGCCCAGGAGACACCCAGCTCTATCTCTTCTTAGGCAAGTGCCCTAATAGCCAAGCTATGACACAACAGACAAACATCACCACTATTAGCAGACAGGCATCTATGATCAGATACTGGAATATGCTTTTTTGATGCTTAGTGAATGGAAGCACCTAATATATAGCCTGACTCAGGCACCCAAGATCCAGAGAGGGAGGGAGATTCAGACATACTTCTAGGCTTAGCATGTCCTTCAGACTTTCTGGGTCATTCTTTGGAGGTAGAGAGATCCTATTCACAGTCAAATTAGATCTTCATACTGTTAGAAATGGAGTGTTGTTAGAAATGCACAGTTTGCATCTCGTACCTGATAAGAAAAAAACACTGCCAAGGACTTTTTTTCCTTGGCCAGCCTTGCCACAGTTCTTCTTATACTAAATCACACTCTCCCCTAGCCTCCCCCTAGCTTTTCTCATGCAGATTACAGAAGCTGGAATTCAACTGACTGTGTCCTTGAAGGGGGGGGGATTTAAACTTTTGGTGACCTAAAGAACTTTCTGAGCATGCGCAATTAGCTGATGCATATTTACTTCTCCGCCCTGCATACTTAAGTAGTTAATTATAATGTACATGCGATGTAGTGATGTAATCACACATATGTTTGTATGAAATGGAAATGAGCTGTAGGAGTTCCTGTTTCTGCACACGTGCCCAGGAGGGAAAGGATAAATACAGGCTGCAAAAATTCCTCAGGGGTTCGGAGTAATCTGAGTCTTTGACTCTGCTCTGACCCTATTTGCAAATACACCTTTTGTGCTGCTAATAAGTGTGTGTCTGTGATTTTGGTGGCCTCCAAAGAAACGAACCGCTTTTTGCATCAAATTTGGCGCCCAACGTGGGGCATCTTTGGACTACCCCGGAATTCAGCAACAAAACCGTCTCTGCTACCACAGGGAGTGCGCACCGAGCCGCCTTTTTGGGCTCGCCCAGGGGTTTGAGACGTGAGTCGGGATATTCGGGAAGTTAAAGGCTCCTGTGCAAATTTTTGGTTTCTGAGGATGCCAGACACACACTCCGGCATTCTGATTGAGATCTCTGGGGTATCTGAGTGAGTATACGAATTCCCTTGCCCAATTTGGTCTGGGTCCAGGAACAAAGACGTGTATCATTACCGGGAAAAATTTTGGCCGGGTTTTCGTTATAAATCGCCTGTTGTAAGGACCTGTTGGTATTTGGTGTGCGTTGAGCGCACTCTTGTGGGCATATGGGTATGGGTCGCTCCCATGTAGAGAGCCCAGATACGCCTTTAGGATGTATATTATGGAACTTTAGTAAATTTGGAAAGCAGGCAGATTATGGAGTGAAGATGAAAAAGGGTGATTTAATTAAGTTTTGTCAACTCGAGTGGCCAACATTTGGGGTCCACTGGACCCCAAAAGGATCCTTTGTAGTAAAAGAAGTGATAGCTATCCATGAAATAGTTATGCAGAACAGATATTGGAATCAATTTCCTTATATCGATTGTTGGTTGTGGGTGGTTCAAAATCAGCCACCTTGGATTAAGAAATGCTTAGTAAAGTCTCATGTGATGGTTGTTAAAGGAAAGACTCGAGGAGGACCGCCTGTACTCCCTGAGTCTAATGAGGGGGGGGGAATTCTGAATTGACTGAGTATCGGACCCGCTCTCCGGTCACCCTGTCAGGTAGCGAGGATGAATCAGACACCTCCTCGGGATCCAGTCCCTCTGCACCACCGCTCCCTCCCTCAGGGAAACCACCACCGGCATATCAAAACACACCTAATGATTCAGAGCGTGAGCCTCAGCCAAGTGCCCCATCTGAATCAGGGAATAAGGGCTATTATTTGCGCAAGACTGTAGAATCACAGCTGGTGCTGAATTGCCCAATGCGAGAGGTTATCGGAGAGGGGGGCAATGCAACTTTTGTCTACACCCCATTTAGTACTTCAGATTTATTTAACTGGAAGAATCAGAGCCCCTCTTTTCGTGAAGACCCTGAAAAGATGAGGGACCTGTTTCGATCTATTGGGCAAACCCATCGACCCACTTGGGCTGATGTCCAGATGATGCTCCAAACCCTCCTGACCCCGGAGGAAAGGAGATTAGTGTTGGGGACGGCAGAGCGCATTGCAGCAGCCAGGGTAGAAGTGGAGGGAGCTGCTGGTCGTACCTTGCGTGATACCTGCCCTGTTGAGGAACCGAGATGGGATAATCATACTGCAGAAGGAAGAGAGCTGAGTGCACGGTATCTGGGGATTATAGTGGAAGCAATGGGGAAGGCAGTGCCTCGGGCTACTAATCTGTCTAAACTGTATGAAGTGAGACAGGGAAGAGAAGAGGATCCCTCAGCTTTCCTCGGGAGGCTGTATGAGGCGTTCCGCAGGTTTTCAGACCTAGATCCAGAAGCCCCAGATAATCAACGCATGGTAAATCTTATGTTTATTGGTCAATCCGCTGCTGATATTCATAAGAAGTTAACAGAAAACTGAGGGAGGTGCTGCGAAACCGATTTCAGAGCTGGTGGAAATTGCATACAAGGTATATGGGAATCGTGAGCATATGCAGGAGCGCAAGGAGGATAAAAAGGCTCAGCGACAGATGGCAGCACTAGCAGCTGCTATAACTGGAGGTAACCCTGGAAAGGCTGGGATGCAGAAAGGGAAAGGAGAAAGAGTGGGAGCAGACGTTTGTGCTTATTGCAAAGAGAAAGGACACTGGAAGAGGGAATGCCCAAAGTTGAAGAAGAAGAGAGAGGGTGAAACAAAAAGTCACCTCATGCGGGCAGAGGAAAAGGGTGAGGACACAGAATGAAGGGGACGGGGATCTAAGACCACTACCCTCGGGTTGGAGCCTGAGAAGATCCCACGGTAACCATTAGGGTTGGTGGCAAAAACTTTGAAGCCTTGGTGGATACTGGGGCTACATTTTCAATGATTCCAGAAAACCCCCCCTGTGCAGGAACTAGTGAACAAAATGTACTTGTGGAAGGGATTGAGGGAACGCAATCCCGACTCCCTGTTTGTAAACCACTCCTCACCACAGTGGGGGACCATTTCCTTGAGCACTCCTTTGTATATTCTCCAAGTTGCCCGGTTGCACTACTTGGGCGGGACCTACTTACAAAATTGCAAGCTGAGATATTTTCAAGAGACGACCAGATGGTGGTCCAGCTACCTGTCAAGCAGAGCTCGAACTATCAGATGGCTCTCCTGGAGGACCGGCGCCCTGTAGTAAGTACTGAAGATCACATGACTGGAGTAGACCCTTCGGTATGGGCTGATGGAACCCCTGCATGAGCTAAGTCGGTCTCCCCGGTAAGGATCATACTCAAGGATGGGGAGGGGCCCGTTCGGGTAAAGCAGTATCCACTCAGCCGAGCGGCCAGAGCTGGACTCAAGCCGTTAATACAGAAATACAAGAAGTGCAGATGGCTAGTGGAAGGGTCCTCACCATATAATACCCCCTTTCTTGGAGTGCCGAAGGCAGATGGGGTCTCATACAGACTGGTCCAAGACCTGCGAGCAGTAAATAAGAAGGTCCTTTCAGACCACCCTGTAGTCCCGAACCCACACACAATTTTGACACAAGTACCGGGGGAAGCTGAAATATTTTCAGTGCTAGATTTGAAAGATGCTTTCTTCTCCATTCCCCTTCACCGAGAGAGTCAAAAATTGTTTGCCTTTCAATGGGAGGATCCAGATACTTTCCATAAAGCCCAACTCATGTGGACACTTCTTCCACAAGGATTCATAGCAGCCCCCCATATTTTCGGACTTGCCCTTCAGAAGGACTTGGAGGAGTGGAAGGGATCACACCACACAGTGACTCTCCTCCAGTATGTGGATGACCTGCTAGTTGCAAGCCCAAACTTGCAACTCTGCGAGGAAGCCACCAGGTCACTGCTAAACACCCTAGGGGAAAAAGGATATAAAGTCTCTAGAGAGAAAGCCCAAATAAGTCAGCCTCAAGTTACATTTTTGGGATATAAGCTCTCAAAAGGAGTCAGAGCCCTGAGTGCAGATCGCATACAGGCAATCCAAGGTCTAACCTCACCTAAGTCACCCAAGGAGTTGCGGGCGTTCCTATGGCTAACTGGGTTCTGTCGACTATGGATACCAGATTATGGTGGGAAGGCTAGACCACTGTATGACTCACTGACTAAGGAGAGTCTCACTAAATGGAAATGGAATAAAGAAATGCAGCATGCCTTTGATCTGCTTAAGGCAGCATTAATCCAGCCCCCTGCCCTGGCAATCCCAAATAGTAAAAAGCCATATCGACTGTATGTTCATGAGAATCGAGGGGTCGCATCAGGGGTGCTGACACAGCCATCAGGCCCAACCTGGAGACCCGTGGGATATTACTCAAAGGTTCTAGATCCAGTTGCACTCGGGTGGCCAGCCTGTCTTCGGGCTGTGGCAGCCACAGCAGTGGTTGTTGAAGAAGCCCAGAAGATAGTCATGGGTGCGGATATGGAAATACACACCCCACATGG
This sequence comes from Crocodylus siamensis, assembly GCF_052110815.1. NCBI lineage: Eukaryota > Metazoa > Chordata > Crocodylia > Crocodylidae > Crocodylus > Crocodylus siamensis. The sequence goes on from NC_143395.1 coordinate 311,546,992, forward strand.
AGTTCCCCAGATTCTAGGGACTGAGGGAGGAAAGTTTCTCAACCCCTCCAGACAATCACGGTATGAAATATTTTTGCTCTCTAATCCAGGACTTACTTTCAAACACACTACAGCCTTGAACCCTGCAACCTTGCTGCCGGAGCCAGGGAAACCGACGCATGACTGCCTTGAGGTCCTGAATCAAACCACACAGGTGCGGCCTGATCTTGCTGAGGACCCAATTGAAGACCCAGATGCTGAATACTTTGTAGACGGCTCCAGCTCTGTCATCGATGGAAAAAGACGAACAGAATGTGCAGTGGTAACCTTGGATAAGGTAGTATGGAGGGAGTCATTGCCGAGCTCATGGTCGGCACAGGCAGCGGAACTCACTACGCTCACCCGAGCATTACAGCTGGGGACAGGCCGGCGGGTTAACGTATACACTGATTCTCGCTATGCTTTTTCTACAGTCCATGCGCACGGACTATTGTGGAAAGAAAGGGGTTTCATTACGGCTTCTGGGAATAAAATTGCTAACGGCCCCCAGATTATCAAGCTACTAGAGGCACTCCACCAGCCTAAAGAGGTAGCAGTCATTCATGTGCGGGCCCATGGGAAGGCTGCTGAGGAAAAGCATAAGCTTGGAAATGCAAAGGCTGATGCGGCAGCAAAGGAAGCCGCATTTATTGGTGGAGAAGCGGAGGAAGTATCCAGGCAGGCCTTGTCCCATGCCATATGGCCATACGTCCAGGATTTAGTCCCGCAGTATTCCCCTGAAGAAGATAAATTTGCACAGAAAGCTTGTGCAAAAAAGAACTCCCAGGGGTGGTGGATAGTACCGGGAGGAAAGGTCATGATACCCAGGCCATTGCTTCGGGAGGTGCTGCAACAGCTCTGTGCAAGAACCCATATGGGAGGCTTGGCTATGGGTGATCTAGTGATCCGCCAAGCAGTAGCCCCAGGGCTATATGTAGAAGCTCAGCGTATTGCTACCAAGTGCATCACATGCCAGAAAGTAAACCCTCGAAGGAAACCCCCTGTGGCAATGGGAGGTAGACCCTGGGCAGCGTACCCTGGACAAGCATGGCAGATTGATTTTGCCGAGCTCCCATGGTCCAGACATCATGGGTTTTTACTTGTCATGGCAGACCAGCTCTCTGGTTGGGTCGAGGCATGGCCCACCAGGACTGCCACTGCGGCTACAGTAGTGAAGTATTTGTTGCAGGAGATCATTCCCCGGTATTCTCTGCCTGAATCCATCGAGTCGGATCAAGGACAACACTTTGTGGGAAAGGTAGTTCAAGAAGTCACACAAGCTCTCAAGATCACTTGGAAACTACACACAGCATGGAGACCACAGAGTTCAGGACAAGTGGAACGCATGAATAGGACCTTAAAGACTCTACTCACCAAAATCTGTATTGAAACACGCCTTAAGTGGCCTCAAGCATTGCCGCTAGCTCTTACTAGCATTCGAAACAGTCCCCGACAGGGCCTTAAATTAACCTCATATGAAATTATGTTTAGCAAACCCCCTCGAGTCTTACCCCCTGGGATGCAAGAAAATGTAACTTTTGAATTAGGTAATAGCGAGCTTCATATGTACGTTATTGCTTTGCAGTCTGTCTTGTCTTCTCTTCACAGGTATGCAGCCTCCTTTCAGCGTCTCCCTTTAGACGTACCGGTACATGACTTCTGCCCGGGAGACTGGGTCTTGGTGCAGCGGTGGAAAAAGGAACTTTTGACTGAGAGGTGGAGTGGCCCTTTCCAGGTACTTCTAACAACCCACACCGCTGTAAAGATTGCTGGCCATGACCGTTGGATACACCATACCCGTGTGAAACGACATCCACAAGCGTCAGAGGACACCAACTCCCAAGACGAACTCACTCCGGAAGCTGAGTCGTCTTCGGAACAAGAAGCCAGCAAGTGGAGCTGTGAACCTACTGGTGATCTCCAAGTGTGCCTGAGATGGCTTAATCAAAGTTCAGAAAATTAGACAAGAGAGTAAAAAAGGGAAAAGTTTAGGCTGTATTTGATCTCAAGAAAGGGAGAATATGGTGGGAATCTTAATATGCCTTGCTGTTATCTATGTAGTAAGAGAAGCAGGACTGAGCAGCCCTAGCCGCCAGCCTATATCCCCGCTTCCCCCAATTGCTCCCCCAGGGACAAATTTGTATGTTGACAAGATGGAAAGAATTGCAGGTACCTTCAATCTTACCAACTGCTGGGCCTGTGGGGGACTCCGAGAGGCCGGAGAACAGTGGCCTTGGAGGGCTTTTCCTTTGGCCCCAAAATGGTTGGTAAGTGATAAGGCGGATGTTAAGAGTACTGGTCAAGAATGGAATGAGAACTGCAGCTGGGATCTTTCCCAAGTGGCATTAGGAGAGTACTGTATTAGTAATAATGGTACAGGGAGGAGTTTGGGACATAGCCAGTGTACATGGACATTGAAATGGGTCCGAATATGCACTACCTGTTATGCCCTTAATTGCAGCAAGTATGCAGGTCAATGGAATTCTACTGCTGTTAAGCTCCCAAACTCCACGTGGATGAAATGTAACCCATCCACTCCACAATCATCCCCACATGATGAAGACACCTGCTTCAAAAAGATTGATAACCACCACAGTTGAAGGGATGCAAGTTGCAGCAGTCCCCCTCAAAGCGCAGACTGCAGCAAAAGTCATGGTACTCAGAAAAATTCCTCGTAATTATCTTGATCTGCCTAAATGAAAATGGGGAGCAGAAAGCATCTTGAGGGGGGAATATTGTTAGAAATGGAGTATGGTTAGAAATGCACAGCTTGCATCTCGTACCTGATAAGAAAAAAACACTGCCAAGGACTTTTTTTCCTTGGCCAGCCTTGCCACAGTTCTTCTTATACTAAATCACACTCTCCCCCAGCCTCCCCCTAGCTTTTCTCATGCAGATTACAGAAGCTGGAATTCAACTGACTGTGTCCTTGAAAGGGGGGGGGATTTAAACTTTTGGTGACCTAAAGAACTTTCTGAGCATGCGCAATTAGCTGATGCATATTTACTTCTCCGCCCTGCATACTTAAGTAGTTAATTATAATGTACAAGCGATGGATGTAGTGATGTAACCACACATATGTTTGTATGAAATGGAAATGAGCTGTAAGAGTTCCTGTTTCTGCACACGTGCCCAGGAGGGAAAGGATAAATACAGGCTGCAAAAATTCCTCAGGGGTTCGGAGTAATCTGAGTCTTTGACTCTGCTCTGACCCTATTTGCAAATACACCTTTTGTGCTGCTAATAAGTGTGTGTCTGTGATTTTGGTGGCCTCCAAAGAAACGAACCACTTTTTGCATCAATACTGAGACAAGGCATTAAATTATAGGCACATAATTTAACTGCACTGGATCTGTCCCTATGTGACTAAATCAAAGTAATTAGATCCATCAGTTAATATTTTAAAGAACAAAATATTTGTTTTTTCGTTTTTACTGGTAGAGAGAAGAAAGATGTCCCTATTCCCCTAGAGAAAATGGATGAGACAACAAAACTTTTAAATGATGGTGAGGAAACCCAGTACCTAAGGCAGACTCAGACAAGTTAAAAACCAATTAAAGTAAACTTTCCTTTATGCTATTATCATGCACCATATACATTTATCCAGGTGATGTCAAATTAATCTGCAATAAGAGAAGAACACTTCAGATTACCCTTGTACATAACAGTCTTCCACACTGATAAAGTCTTCACTGAAATGTCAGTTGGAAAGCCAGTTGTTGCCATATTAGTTCATTTGGATCAAGCAGGATTTATAAAGGACAAAGCTTGTTGATCAACATCCTGATATTGCCCTATGCAGTATGTGCAGCCAAGCCAATTAAAGAGCTTGAAGATATTCAGATTACAAGTGCCAAAATGATGTTTAACTCACCAATCTTTTCTGTTGAGATGTAGGAGAAATGTGACTTCAGAGAGAAATTAAGTTGCCATTTATGCTATATAAGAACCTCATCATCACACACCTTTGGAATAATTAATCTGAAATTAAAGCAAATAATTCTTTTTTCCATCATGTTATTAAACATAATTATTGAACCTTCATATTTATTAAACAGAGACACTTCTGCCTTAAAAGGTACAAAGATATGAAAACGGGAAAAAAAAATCTTTCGCTGCTGATGTGAGAACTCTTTGTTAAGGATTATGAAAGGACTGGCCATGTTTACGACGGCTTACAGATCAATTTGGGATACTGGTGGTATAAGGTGAATTACACCAAACATGAAGTAATAAAAATAAGACCACAACCTGCAGTGGAATTTGTTCAGTGTCCTTTGACAATAATAGAGAGAGAAATTAAATATTAAGGGATTTGGGTTCATCATTCTGTAGTATGAATCTTGAACCTCTGATGCACACAATACATAGAGATCTGAAGGGCACAAACAACCGTTTACCATCATGGGCAAAATAAATTTGGTAAAAAAAAAATCCAAAATCCTTATTACCTAGAAGCTATACAGTCTATCTACGTGCATATGCAATCTATTCTATACAGTGAGTATACACATTCATATACTTTGTATCTTACGTGCATCTGCATACACATATTCACTAGAGAGACTATATATACATACAAAGATATAGGTAGATAAACATATGTACGAGAACTGTAAGTAGTGCTTGGTAGAATGGATATCTATCAAACACATTTCAAAGCTGAAGCTCCAGTGTCAGTCCAGGGGAAATGGAAAAGGAAAAGAAAAGGAAACATACTAAATTTTCTCATATGCAACATGCACATTTTTTCAGAAATCAGCTGCTGAAAATTGGGTTGCTTGTTGTAAGCAAGGAAAGACAACAGCAGTTTCTGCAGTTTAAGCCTCAGGGGAGGTGAGGGGGATGGAAGCAAAAGTAATAATGCATGTGTTCTATGGGGAGCAGCACAATCAGCTTGTTGGGGTCCCTAGTTCCTGCTACTCATTACTTATTGCTCCCTCCCATATTTTCAAGGAAAGACCTATATTTCTTCATTCTGCTTTTCAAAAAATAAGGTGTACCTCTTATTCAGAAGGTTGTACGCAAGAAAATATGGTAGTTGTTTCATTGCTCAATGATCTGCATAGAGTCTGGCTTAAATCGCAGGCCCAGCTTGCTAATATCATGGCCCAATTGTGGTGGGGGCTGCCATATTCATGCCCAGATCATGTTGCCCCTCTCCTCCACCTGGCCCCCTCCCCCCATCCTGTGATTGGCTGAAGGGGGGAGGTTTAATTACAGGAACAGGGGTCTTGCTCCTTAGGCCTCTAATTGCTGCTACACCCTCCCCCCAACTAGAAGAGGCAGAAACAACAGTAGCTGCTGCCTGCCCTACATTGTTTCTGGTAGAGAGGACATTCCTTTTTCAAAAATGCTGCTCTGCTCTGCTCTGCCAGGCTCCTGGCCAATCAGCAGTGAGTCTGATGCTGAGCTCAGCAGCGGCCAGTCAGCATGGAGGGTTCCTGTAGGGAGCTGCTTTATGCAGTGTTGGGCTGAGATAGTCTTGTCTTGCCTTGATTTCTTCTTATTGAATGCAAAGTGATGATTAGAACAGGGAAGCAGGTAGACAATGATGTAGCTGCTTGAATAATTGCATCAAAAGCCTCCTGCGTCCCTGGCTGGCTGCTCTTATATCTATGTGTGCGTGTGCTGGCTTCCCACACTCAGTCTCTCTACATGGTCAGGGTGCTGCTTCTGCTGCTGGTATCCATTGCCAGGCAAAAGGCTTTTTTCCTGGGCTTGAAAGCTGCTGGCTGCCTTAGACAGAAAGCCCTGGTGCTGGGTAGTGGTGGTGTTTGCTCCTCTGCACATGTGCTCTCTTCCCCTGCCCCCAACCCCCAGGGTCCCAGTTTTCCCTCCCAGAGAGGCAAATAGTCCCTCCCATACATGATGCCAGGGTCATCTGCCAAAGCAGACCCCAGGTGCCCCCAACCCCCATGTCCCATTCTGTGGGCTTCTTAAGTGATTACTCAATATAATGATATGACTGCTTGCTGGGGAACTCCCCAGCAAGTGGCAATATCATGGCAGTTTGTTGCAAATCACATTTTTCATGAAAACCACTTAAATGTTGTGATTTTCACAAAAAATGCAAAACTGCAATATAAACCAGGCTCTAGTTATACCTAATTGTCTTTCAAATCCCATGTGAAAATTTAGTGCTTGTGAAATATCTTGTCAGCTCCTAATTAGCTCAGAGAATGATGAAAGATAAGTTTTGCTATATTTAGGATTTTAACAAACTCTGGGTACTGGTCAGCAGAATCCCCTGGGAGGCAAGTGTGAGGGGAAAAGGTGTCCGAGAGAACTGCCTGTACTTTGAGCAGACTGTATTAAGGGCACAGGAGCAATGGGACATGCAACAGGATAGCAGCCTGGCTAGACAGAAATCTCTCCAATGAGTTAAAACTCAAAAGTGAATCCTACAACGAAGGGGAAACTTTATCATATTCTAGGAAAAAGTGTCTTACGGGCATGCAGGGTGAAAATCTGAAACACCAAAACATGATTTTGAGATGCAACTGGCAATGATGTAAAAGGCAATAAAAAGTATAGCAAAAGTAGGAGGAAGACCACAAAAAAGTGTAGGTCTTTTAAAGAACACAGAAGGCATTCTAGTTATGGATGATGCAGGGAAGGCTGAAGCATTTAATGTCTTTTTTACTTCATTCTTCACAAATAAGATCAGCTACTAGATGAGTGCAGTTAACTGCAAAGATAGGGAAGGTGATAAACAGCTTAGGGTAGTGAAAGAACAGGGTTTACTTAGAGAAGATACTTTTGAGTCAGCAGGGCTAGATGGGAGACGCACTATGGTATTGATGGAATTGGCTAGAATAATGTTAAACCCTTTGTCTCCCTCTTTAAGAAATCATGGAGGCCAGGAAAGGTTGCAGATAATTGTAAAAAAGTTAGAGTGCCCATCTTTAGGAATTGGGAGGACAAGGGATTCTGGAAATGACAGAACAATAGATCTGCATAGATACAGGCTATAGAATGCTTGGCTAGGCTGTGGTACTGCAGACGTTTCTCTGTGACTGCAGGGAATGGCCACAAGCTGCAGCAGAGAAAATGTAGGCTGAAGATTAGAAAGAACTTTCTCGCTATGAGTATGGGCAAGTATTAGAACAGTCTACCTAGAGAAGCTACCCTGGAAATTTTCAAGAGTAGGTGGGACAGACACTTGGATGGACTAATTTAGTCAAGGATGATCCTACCTTGAATAGGGTGCTGGGCTAGATGCAGTGTCTTCCAAACCTACTTTTCTGTGATTCTGTAATTCATTTACAACTGTTTGGGTAAGCCTTCTATCAATAACTGTTCTGCAAAAATGTTATGACATTTTTCCCAGACACAAACTTCATAATCAAAATGCAGTAATTCCAGTGCACTGTTATCTTTCATGCCCAAGATTGTATATAGGCCTGGTATAAGAAGTGATATCTCTCGAGTCTGGTGTATATCTATGTCAGAAATGGCATATACCACAATGAATACACTACAAAGGCCTGTAATATAGTATGAAAAATATTAAATATAAATGAATTGTGATTACTATTACCTATTTAACCAAAGCGAGTCAATTTCCAGAACCTAATGTGTTCTTTAAAATAACAAATCTTGAAAAGTCTCTACAGTAAATGCCTTTACGTATAGCAATTAAGAAGTATGAGACACTTCAATGCCAGCTTGAAATGTTGCTTTAGTCCCAAGGATAATTCAGCAGCTTTCCCTCAATTGTAGGTATTGTTTAAATCAGCTTAAGTTGTGAATCCTTAAGAGAATTATTATCACTGAATGAAACGTAATTCTCTAATATACGTTGCTGTAAAGCAGGACCTTTCAACTTCTAAGCAGCTGGGAGCTACACCAGTGGGTGCTATGGTCCCCCAAGCTGCATGCTACACATGAATTAGGGTGCTTCCCCCACCTCCACTGCACCACAAGCTGTGCTATCCTCATCTTCAGCTGGCTGGCCCTGGGGTTGCCTGCTGGACCAAGCCAAATAAGTGCACTAGGGCTACTTGTACACACCGCGGGGGGTTAATTCAGTTTAGTTCTCCCTAAGTTGAAGCTGTGGGTTGTTAAAAACACTGCTTCAATTTAGGGAGAATTAAACTGAACTAAACCCCCACAGTGTGTACACAAAGGTGGAGGCCCAATCCTTACCTGCCTCTTTGGTAGTGGGGAGGGTGAGCTGCCGGCAGGCTGAGCAGTCCCTGAGCTGCATGGGAGCCCCCCAGGCAGCACATGCCTGCTGGCACCTGGTCCCTGAGGTCCCGGGCGGGTGTCACAGCTGCAGAGGGAAGCACTGACCCCCCACAGCCACAAAGGGACACATTGTGCCTCTGGCAGGCTCTGGGGAGAAGAAAAAAAAGATCAGGCTTGCTGCTTGCTTTTTTTTTCCTCCTTCAGTGAAGCCTGCCTACACGGGCTGCCACCGGGTCCCGCAGCCCGAGCTGCCCGGGGCCCACCACACCCCAAGCACGTGGGCTTCCAGTGCCCTGTGCACTGTTGCACTTCATTAGGTAGCAAACTAAAACATCTAGGATGTGTTTTATCTTGCTATGTATTCAAGTCATTTAAAGCAGAATACGCTGCAGAACATGCAAACAGCAACACCCTTAAAGTGGAATATGCTGCTGAATGTGCAAACAGCAACCCCATTGAAGCAGTTGAGCATTTAAGCCACTTTAAAAGCTAATTTTGTGGTGTGTACAAAGGCCCAGAGGCTCCAGCTCCCCTATCAGCAAGGGCTGTGTCTTGCCCCCCCCCCCCCGCCCTCCCCAGGTGCAGGGACATGCAACAGAAGCCAGAGGAGAGAGGGAGGAGCTCCAATCCTCCAGCTGCTGCTGCAGTTGGAGTGAAAAGGACAGTGGCAGCTGGGTGAGAGCCCAAGGGCCATATGTTATTGCTCACAGGCCATATGCAGTCTATGGGCCACCAGTTGGACAGATCTGTTTTAAAACATTATTTTATATACTCACCCAGCCTATCAGTTAGAGCTCAGCTCTCTGAACCAGAACAAACAAGTGTTGCTGAATACAGGCTTACCAGCTGCTAAGCTGATTCTCCCACTGTACATCTGCCTGCTGTGTAACTATGCTGAATACAAGAGAAACCAAACAGGCTTTTTGTTCACCTTTCACTGAGAGGATAGAAACAGGTGACCCGTACAGGCTCTTTTGACCATAGAGAACATGCATTAGATTTTTGTTTGATACCCATTTTAAAACTTTCTTTTAAGTTCTTACTTCCTAGGGAATAGTTGTGTTGCTATAGATTTTTGTCCCTTGTTCAACTAGGACTATTACCTCTCACCAGAATTTGAAATTTTTTGAACTCTTTTTTCTCTTGTTTGTTCCTAGTCTAAGAATTGCATTATGAGATTGCCCTCTTAAGTATCCAATGACTTTCTGCGATGGAGCTATCCTCCCTTGGGTATATCTACAGTGCTTCCTCAGCACCCTTGAGATCACCCACAAGAAGCAAGTCCCAATTACCTGCTCCCACTCCACAGCAGCCAAACCCAAAAAGGAGGTGCTGTTCTGGGGCTGCCTCACCACCATTCTTAAGCACCCTGTTTCTCCTGTCCTTCCAGGTTTGATGCATGCAGATGGTCTGGACCAAGCCATGTTTCTTGATACTATATTCAAGAGTGCTGAAGAAGTAATGATGACATAAAAGAAAGAATATCATGTAATTGTACATGCCTAAGTGGCATATATGTAGCAGTAAATCTGTGGGTTTGGGTACTCATGCATACTACCTTCTGGAAGGAAAATGGAGGGCAAGAGAGACTCTCCCATGTTGTTGCATAGTAGCCTAGCAGGTAGTAGGGCTCTGCAGGCAGAGAGGGCTTGAGCCTGTGCTTCCTACAAAACTTCTAGTCATCGGGCCACAGGCTAGACATTATCCAGAATGCTCTCCAGCCATCCTCTTGATACTCACCCACTTCACCTTCCATTTAATAGCCATTGGTTAAAAATGGATGGAAAGCAACAGGGAAGTTTCTACCCCATTGCATGCAAGGGGCCAAGATAGAACTCAAGGCCTGCTCCTTTTCACAGCAACACCTGTCTTGTTGAACCATATACTCAGTTGATCATTCACTTCCTTCAGCCTTGGTGCTTCTACAACTTCCCAGGGAGTCAGTTTCAAACTTTATAATGCCCGAGTTCCAGTTCTGATAATCAAAAGACTACTAATCCCGTTTCCATAATTCAGTGGTAAAACTTTCTTTGCCTTTAATGACAGAACAATCTTGCAACTTCAATTAGATATGGTATTCTTCCTTACTGCCTGTGTAAACTACTTTCTAGTGTTGCTAAGAAGTGTTAAACAGCTGCATTAGGCACCAGTAGTGGATGAAGTTATTACTATAAATAAGAGGCCAGATCCCACTCCTACAATAAAGTGGCACAAATCTGCTCTAAATATAGTTTATCTGCCTAGTATCCTATATAGAGTGCATAAAGTGATTCCTATGCTGTCAATCTATACGCTCTTCCCCAGGCAGTGAAGATATTATGCCCAGTCATCCCTCCACTCCAGCAATTCCTGGATGTTGTAATATTACTTGAGACCACATACAGACAGTGCAAATTCTAGAAGCTTTAAAGGCTGCACTAACTTCCATGAGGGAACTAATTTGATTCAGAATAGTCCTAATATTAGGAAAATGCAAAGGTGGCTTTAAAGCTATATTTATATATCCTCTACTCAGTTGCAGTGAACGCTTTTTGTCCATAGCTAAAGATTTGACTTAATGTTTGCAAAGCACTTTGAGATCCTTTGGGAAGAAAGGTGCTATATACATGTAGAATATAATTATTTATAACAACGTTCTTTTTTTCTGCTGTCTTCTCACTTGTTTACAATGCTGTAGAGACTCTATCCAAATGAAAAGAAATTACAAAACACCTAATGGGCAGATATGATTTATTTTTTATAGCTACATTCTTAATTAACTCCATTACTATGTAAAGGAGGCCATGCACTCATAGGTTAAAGTTAATAAATAAAAGTATAATTTATGCATATGCATATCTACCATTCTTCTGTTACTTTTTTTCTGCAACAGTAATAAATGAAGGAAAATACTTTAGTTTTTGTTGAAGAGAACAGAAAGCTTCGACAATGGAAGTTGGGACATATCTTGCTAGATTCTGCAAAACTTCTGCAAGGCAAACATAAAAGAAGATACTATTTTGCTGATAGGCAATCACAAGAGAGAACATGGGAAAGTATTATTATTCACTTTGTATTACTTAAGGGAAACAAAACTCAAAGATTAGAGCAGAAGGAAAGACAGCAACAGCAGTGTATCACGGACCCCCAGCCCTGCTACTGAGGAAGGACTAAATAATAAGAAAAACCACAAGGCTCCTTTAAGGATAGGACTTATATGACCCAGTGGGGCAAGAACTCAGGAAGCATTAACTTGGCTCTGGAGAAGGACAAGGGGCTCAGCTCCCCAAGACAGGCAGAGAAGTCTCTGATACATAGGCTGCAAGTGAGGGAAAGAGTGATACATTCAGCAATAAATAGTCCTGGGAGTAGCAGGGCTACCAGCTCTTATGGGCTAAGGACAGAAGTTGCACATAAACTGGTTTAAGTGATCAGAAACCAGTTTAAACCTGTAACAGAACAGAAGTTCAGTGCACATAAATCATTTTCAAAATGGCTGAAACTGGTTTAAGATAAACATGGATGGATGTAGCGTCAGACTGAACTGATGTTTTAGGTCAAACTGGTTTATGGAACTTCTGTCCCAGATCCCTTCCTGGTTCAAGTTAACTCACAGACCCCCAACATCCCAGAATGCTTTGCAGTCCTGGACTGTGCTGTCTGCTCCAGCAGACCAAGGTTAGTCCCACATTTCTGCTCCAGCTGCCCGAGAAGGCATGGGGGTGGGAAACCTGGCTCCAAACCCCAGGCAGGGTCTGCCTGGCAATGGTGGGACAGCCCCACACAGGCTTTCCCCACATTCACTGCTGAGTGGTTGGTGTGGCCAGATCACAGGCTGGGCCAGTATGCTGAAGCAGTGGGGATGGAAATGGTGTTTAAACCATCTCCCCTACCTGCATGGGACCCTGGCTGGGGTCTGCCTGGCATGGGGTGAAGTAGCCCCTGCCTGGCTTTTCCCTGCTGGCTGCTCAAGTGGAGGGGGTGGACAGGGGCATAACCAGACAGCAAGAGAGGAAAAGCTAGGCAGGGGCTGCTCTACCTCTGCCAGGAAGATCCCAGCTGGGGTCCCATGCAAGTAGAAAAGAGGGTTTAAACATTCCTCCTCTACTCTCCATCTCAGTGTGCCAACCCAGGCCATGGTCTGGCCATGTCCGCCTCTGCCCTCTGCTACAGAGAGGAGTAGTGAAAAAGCCTGGCAGGGGCTGCTTTACGACTCCCCCAGCATACCCCAGCTGGGGTTCAGGCAGGGAAGAGTGGGGACTTAACACTCCACCCACCATACTCAGGGGCCTAGCCATCCACCCCTCCCACCAGCTGAAGCAAGGAAGCAGGGGGGAGGGAGGGGAGAAAAGCTTTGGAAAGCTTCTCTCCCAGCCTTCCAGAAATTGCAGAAGGGAAGGCGTGCTATAGTACACCCCAGCTTCTGGCCTGAGCCACCACAGGCACGTGGCTGTCTTTCTGGAATCAGAAGTGAATGTCTGTTCACTTGCTTCTCAGTTCAATATAAGCAGTTTAGACTAACCTGAAAAGATTTAACTATTCAGCCTCAGGTTTTTTGACTCTCTGTACTTAGCCATGGGGAACAACCTGCCTAGCAATGAGCTTCAGGGAAGTTGAGATCCAGGCCAAGAGTAAATTGAGGGCTTCAAAGATGTACAGGGGCTGCTTAATGAGGAGTAACTGACCCAAGACTGTAGACACACCTTTTGTGAAGCAGTCCCCAGGAGGATTTACTGGAAAATATATTTCTATATTGTTCCATTGGATACGGCAGGAGCTGCACAGTTCCATGGAAAAGCCACTCAAAAATCAGGCAACCTTTCTAGGAACCATGAAAGCCTGAACAGCAGCTCCAGCTTCGATGGCTTGTTGGCTGTTCAGCTCTGCCTTGTGACTAAGGTTACCAACTCCAGCCATGGTGGCTCCTGCTGTCCCATAAGGTGGGGCAAAAGGAACACCAGGAAGATTATGTAGCCTTTAGGGCTAGGTACAGATGGTCAAGAAGCCCCAAGCTGAATCAATTCAGTCTTTCTTGAATCTTTTCAGTCTTTCCTCTTCCCACTTCTGGTGCCTCTGGGATTTGTAGTCCACAGTTGCAGCCAACAGTAAGTTTCATCCATTTCATAGATTTCATAGACATCAGGGCTGGAAGGCACCTTGGGAGATCATCGAATCCAGCCCCCTGCCCAAAGGGCAGGAAGTCAGCTGGGGTCATAGGATCCCAGCAAGATAAGCATCCAATTTACTCTTGAAGGTGTTCAATGTAGGTGCTTGAACCACCTCCGATGGCAGACTGTTCCAGACCTTGGGGGCTCGGACAGTAAAGAAATTCTTCCTTATGTCCAGCCTGAAACGGTCTTGCAGGAGTTTGTGACCGTTCGACCTAGTCATCCCTTGGGGCGCTCTGGTGAACAAACGTTCCCCCAGATCCTGGTGGTCACCCCTGATAAACTTATAGGTGGCCATCAGATCACCCCTGACCTTACGCTTTTCCAGGCTAAAGAGTCCCATGTCTCTCAGCCTATCATCATAAAATCTGTTTTCCTGACCTCTGATCATGCGTGTGGCTCTCCTCTGGACTCTCTCAAGCTTCTCCACATCCTTTTTGAATTGTGGAGCCCAAAACTGGACGCAGTACTCCCAGCCAGTTTGAGTGGGGCAAACCCCCTTCCTGGACCCAGATCCCAGCCAGGGTTTGTCTTGGGGGCTGGGGGGAGGGGTACCCCCCTGAAAACTGGGCTGCACCCCAGCTGGGCTTGCCCCCACACCCCATCCCACCCCACCCCCTTGTCAGCCAGCCCTCACTGCTCCAGCTAGGGAGCACAGGGATAGGGCTAGTAGCTCTGCTCTCTGGAGCAGATAACATAGCCCAGCCCAGGGCTGAAAAGCATGCTGAGGGCTGTGATTTAACACTTGAACCAGGAGGGTTGGACAAGGGGTCTCAGACAGAAATTTCATAAACCAGTTTAACCCAAATCAGTTAAGTCTGATACTACATTCAACCAGGTGCATCTTAAACCTGTTTCAGCCATTTTGAAATTGTGAGCTTCTGTTCTGTTACAGGTTTAAACTAGTTTCTGATCATTTAAACCAGTTTATATGTAACTTCTGTCCCTAACCCAGCTGTTTGAGTTTGGAGGCAGGAGAACAGATATCTGTCCTAGCTCTGGTCCTGGCCCATACTTTTCCACTGCAGCCTGTCTACTACTTCCTCCCTCAGTTTCAGAAGAAAAGCCAGAGACCCCAAAGTCTCCTGCCCACATGAAGAGGTTAGTATCTTTGTGTGGAAAATCCCTCCATAAATCTAGACACCTGCCGGGGACATGATTACTTAATAAATTTGGGGGTTTTGTTTAGGGTTTTGTTTGGGTTTTTTTGCATAAGGATATGTGTCACCTTGTTGAAGTTTTTTTTTTTAAATAACTAAAACAATGTTAATCTACTTAAATGTTTAAATAGATACAAAGTAGTAGTAGCAGAGTTCAGATGAGATGGTCAAATGTGGATTGATAAATGCATGTTATATGGATATGAACACAACATGTGTAGGGGGTTATTCGTTCATCTGCCTCTAGACAGGCAAACAGAATGGCAGATACTGTTTGTGTAGGATTATTCATTTTATCATTCACTGAAATCACTCTGCAAGTATTTCTTTTTCCTATTAAAGTCTTTAAAAATAGCATATTGAGAAATATAAACATGCTTCATAAAAAATGTAAATTATGTATGTGTAATGAGTAGCACAGAGAGGTTAATGCAACTCCTCTACAAAAATGCCTCACACTTCCTTAGAATATTTTCTAATTAAGTTTAAAAATACCTTCAGTGATTTCCTACTGATTTCTTCAGCCAAGCTTTCGATTAGCAGATCAGTTGGGTTAACTACTTTGCATACCAGACTGAAAAATGCATAGCCTTTAGTGCACTCATTTATTATCTAAGCTTCTGTTAGTGAATTAAACCTCTTTGGGTTCTGTTGTAAATGGACATGAGGTCACTGCAAACAATATTCTTCATAAACCAAACCTGACAACAGGGCTCCCTTTGACTCATTTCATAAAAACTCTGAGATTATAAAGGCTGACTAATTGGAAAAACTGATTCTTTCTGGGATTGGTGGTAAATTTGCCAAAAACACGAGGGTCCCATTTATTGGAAAAATCTATGAATCTCAGCAGCAAAGACAATTTCACTGCTTTGTAGAATCAGTCTCAAAAGAGACCACTCAAGTGCCTTTGGCTTGAAAACATTATAGGTTCTCCTTGTCCCCAGATATTACAATGAATCCAGATGTTAGGGTTCCAGTGCTTATTTAATAATACCACAATACATATTGGCATCAACATCCATGTATATTAATAAATGTATTTTAATTAAAATTGACCCCATCATTTGAACTCTGCCTACTAAGCTTTAAGAGAACTATTTAAAAACTTTAAAAAACTAAATAGATTCAAATAATTCTAATTTAGGCAAAAATCACTGAAAATGTTAATAAATGCCTTGAACAGATAACCATTAAAGACATCACAAATTTGCAGAAGCTCTACCAAAGTATAAATTTGGCAGAAATGCAAGAATTGGGAATCTGAAATAAAAGGAAATACATCTGCCCCAGAAATTAGAAATCTAAATTAGTCAGAAAATCCAGTAAAGATAAAAAGGTAAATGATTTTAATTAAATGAAAAGGAAACTGAAAAACAGATTAATAATAAGAGTTCTGAGGCATGGGGAGGAATCTGAATTCTATACCCTGAAGTTGATATAGCAGCAAAACTGAAGAAACAAAAATCTTACCAGCAAAAATAACCTTTTTTTGTAAATGACCAGAGGAAGTATTTCAGACAGTTGGAGCAGAGGAATGAGACAATAAATGAACAAAAGCATGACTGATTTTTGGAAAGAACTATGGGAAAGGAAGGCACTATATAATCCGTCAGCACAGCTCTAAAAAAACGTAAAGTGTGAGCAGAGACATGCAATTAATCAAACTGAAGTGCAGATTACAGATGAGAATATGCAAAAAAGATTAAGAAAATATCTAATAAGAACATGCCAGAGGGATTAGCTAAAGATCTTAACAAACAAATCCTCAGCTCAGAATACGTCTACAAAAAGTGTTGGGAAAAAATGTACCTAACTGCATGGTGAAGGAAAAACTCTGAATTAAGAAAGAACATGAGAGAGGAAATAGCTGATGCTAACAGTTTAAGAACCATAACTTGACACCCTGTGATCAGAAAGCATTAGTGAAATACTGGTCAAGCATATTGAAACTAAAGTTATATCTCTTCAAGACAGGAAAATGTTAAAATGAATGCTCTGGAGGTAAAAAGAAATCTGATGATTGTTGCCAGAAGAAAGAAAAAGAACCTGTATGAATGCTAGGTAGATTCTACAAAAGCATATTAAAGCATGTCTTTTAAATGGATAGAGACGTTTTTGAACTAATGAAAATGCCCTCATTATTAGTTGGATTTATATAAGGAAGCATAGAAATATATATACTGTATTTGACATACTCTGATAAAATACTAGACATGGTAGGACCACAGCATGGGATTTTTCAAGGTGATTTCTTGCCACCTTTTCACTTTATTATATCCTTATTTCCATTGCCTGCAATCTTAAGATATACCATTTAATGTCTTGGGCTATTTTGCAGCTGAAGAGGGGAGGTCTCTTTCATAGCTGTTCTATATGGATGAAAGTATATGGCCAGTTGAGATTAATTCACGGTTTACATTTATGGAATTTTTTGAACATAGGAATAGCATTTGAGTTCTACAAATATGTATATCTCTGGATACTAAAAAAAGATATGCAATGCTACAGAAAATAGAAATGGAAAATGGAATAAGAGAAAATGCCAGTAGCATTAGGTGTTAAATATTAAGCATTTTTAATTAGGAAAAGAACTGATAAAGAAGTGAAGGAACATTAAAGAAAGAATATTTTGGGAAATTAGTAAAATTCTTGAAAACAAAGCTCCATGCTCAAAATACAGTATTCCACTGAATTAGTAAAATGGACAAAGATTGATCTAAGGAACAGGTGTCAAAGATATGGCCAGGGGGCAGGAACTCTATCATCTGGCCTGTGGTGCTGCCCATGGGTCGGTCTCAAACTGGCCCTCCAAGCAGCAACCCTGGGTCCCAGCTCCACACGCTGCATGCAGTGTCAGTCCAAAGCACCTGCTGTACACAGTGCCCAGTGGAGGGGCAATTGCACACATGGAGGAAAGCTTCTGGACTGCACTGGATCTTTTCAAGAAAACGGAATGATCCATCAGCCTGCCCCGGGCCATGAATGTGACCCCCTTCCCAAATTACTATCAAAGGAAAGACCCTGGAGATAATAAAGCACTTCCCCTACCTCAGTAGCCACCTCTCTCAGAAAGTGAATATTGATGAGAAGATTGAGCACAGGGTCCATTGCTCAAGTGCCTTCTTTGGAAAACTGCTTCAGCCTTTATTCAACACAAACTCTGGTAAGACACCTAGATCCAGGTCTACAATCCAGTCATTATCCCCACTCTTCTCTACTCTACAGATGTGAAATGTGGGTGACCTACTATTGTCATCTCAAGACCCTGGAGAAGTATCACCAACAGCGCCTCCAGGAAATCCTCCACATCAAATGGGAAGATCACTACACAAATGCCAGAATCCTTGCTGAAGCCAATGTTACCAGCATTGAGTTGGTGCTCATCAAGCACCAACTTTGTTGGACTGAACGTTGTGTGAAGATGCCTGACTTCTGACTCCCAAAACAAGTGCTCACAATGGCCAGAGGAAACACTACAAGAACAGATTGAAGGCACACCTCAAGAAAAGAGATGCTAACATCAAGAGCTGGAAGGAGCTGGCCACCAAATGGTTTCAGTAGTGCCGCAACCTCAACCAAGAGGCTTCCCATTTTGAGGTAAAGTGTCTTACCCTCAAAGCAGGAAAGACAGAATGGAGGAAGGAAGAGGAGAGAAATCCTAGCCTACTCTCCCCTGCCGAAAGACCTGCAACTTAGATGGACACATATGTGGCTCAAGGATTGAACTCTTAAGACCCATCAATGAGCCATGGTCGAGACCATTCTCAAATCAAGGGATTGCTGATGATGACTGATGACACTGGCCTGGGCCCTGGGCCCACATGCTACATGTGGTGTTAGTCCAGGGCACTTGCTGTATGCACTGCCCACTGAAGCATCTCCTTACACTGGATTCAGCATGTGGGGCCAATCTGGCCCATGGACTGGCTCCATGCCCCTCATCTGGCCCATGAGGCCTGATGAGTTTGATACCCCTAATCTCATGAAAATGGACAGAGGGACTAGGAGTTAGCACTTTATAAGATAACAAATATGAAATAAGATGGACAAGCTTTATGTCAACATGAAGGATGAAAAAGGGGCCAAGAGCAGTCAAGGATGTTGTGAAACAGTACCAGGTAAAATAACAGCAAAATGTCTGAGCAATAAGTCCAAAACAAATAGACTTGAATCAAGTTCCGAAACTGAATTAAAAACATGGTCTTACTAACACAAACATTTAGATAGACAAGAGATACATAGTCTGAAATGGATGTAAAAAGAACTACCATATTTACCCAAGTCCAAGAAAACTTTGAATATAAGACAACCCCCCACAATAAATTAGACTGAAATTAAAATTTGTTAGTTAATTCTATATATAGAAAATTATATTAGAGGGTCATCCTAAATTCATTCCTAGCCCGCTTCTACAGTGGAGAAAGCAGCAGCAGGTATGAGGGGGGAAGCACCTCCAACACCGGTCTCTTGAGGGCCCTCCAGCACTTCACTCCCCCTAACACCTGCACCCACCCGGACGACTGTGCATCCTACGGCCTATCCCGCCATGGTACTTGTACCCCCTGCCACCAGCACTCCCCTGACCTGGCCTCCTGCCCTCCTGTGCCTGTGTCCCCAGTATCTACTTCTCTATGTGGTGCCTACCCCCATGCTCCCTGCATTCTCTGCCCTCCTCTGAAACCTCTGCCTCTTGCAGTCTCTGCTCTCTCCCCATTCCGCCCACCACTGCTACTTACCATTGCTGCCACCACTGCAACTGTTACTGCATGGCTAGGCTGAGGCTTGGGCTGGAGCTAGAGCTACTCTGTGCTCTTTGCCTCAGGCTGGAATGGGGCTGGAGCTATGATGAACAGTAAGCAGTGGGGAAGGGAACAGGCCAGCTTCTGTGGCTCCAACTCTGACTCTGGGTCAAAGCTGCAGTTGCCCTCCACCTTGAACTCAAATCCAAAACAAGAAGCTTTTCCCCCCCACCTGCTGAATGGAGGCGGGGGAGGGGGGATCTCATCTTGGATTTGAATAAATACAGTATGTAGAGTTTTTTAAAGGGGAGAGTCAGTGGTAAATTATAAGTGGCTTGTCTGAAGAGAACTGAAATTAGGAACTGAAAGTAAGTATTGCTGAATGGAACAAGCTGTTAGCATGAGATATGTTAAAGCAAAATAAATTGTAGAAAAGGTAAGTCCAGAATGTAGGATCTATGGTTATACTCTAGAGACTGTCAGTTGTACAGTTGTATCAAGTAGACCAGAGGTGAGAATACAGAATTGAACATAGAGAGTGCCTATATACAAGCAAAGAGGCTTTTCCAACATGCTGTAATTCCAGTGCATGGAACATGTCAATTACCATGCTTCAGCAGCCTCCCATGTGTCATGTATGAGTGTCCCCACTATTGGCAATGCATAGGAGGTACACGTGGGTGCACAGGCACCTCCTGAGTATGACACTGTGCCCCCTGTGAAAAAGCACCACCAACACTACTGGTGGCGCCTACGAATAGTCGCCACTCTCCCACCACCCCCGACACCACCAGCAGCATCTGCAGGTGGTCCACAATCGCCACTGGCTGCCGCCGCTGCTGCTAGCAGCAACTGCAGGTGGTCACGGACCACCAGTTGGTACTTGCCACCTGCAGAAGCTTCCTGTTTGCCACTGCCAGCAGCGCTGCCGCTGCCTGCAGGAAATCGCCATGCCCCGTCAGCTTGTGGGGGCATGCGGCATTCATAGTCCCTGCACTTCAAAATGGCAGCAGGGGTGCTTTCTCTAGAGCTTGTTCAACAAGCTTGTCAAACAAGCTTTAGATAACACACCCCACCACCATTTTGAAGCACGGGGACACTGATACACAAGACGCTCTGGGCGCTTCAACTAGAAAGGCTCTTGGAGCCACTCTAATTAAAGTCTTCCCCACCCCCACACCAGGAGTCTGTGTGTATAAACACCCAGAGAGCTCTGATAGAATTAAGAAAAAAATATTACTGCTGTAGGCTAGATAAAGTTGTGGAGAATAAGGGTTCTCTACTGTTTCATTTTACATGCCTAAATGGCATGTACTTTGCTGAGTAACTGGAATTTTTGGTACCTACACATAGTTGAGCATCCAGCCAAGCAGTTTTCCAGGAAAAGAGAATCACCCAAACATGCATATAAGGCCATGGGAGTTCCAAAATTCTGATCAGAAGAAAACCTCAATTAGCAATGGTTAGGTGGCAGAAGAGGAAGAGTGCTCCTACTTTTCATCCAGTAGCCTACAGGGCAGGAAACCTGAGTTCAAGGCCCTTCATTGAGAGAGTTTGAATCTGTGCCTCCTGATTGCTGATGAAGTGCCCTGACTGCTAGGCTGCAGGCCAGGCATTACAAAAAACTCTCCACAGATGTCCTTTTGAAGCTGATCTGAAGGGCAGCCAGAAAGGGAGTTATGTAGGACCAGGAGGAAAGCTACAAAATAGACAGCATACAGCTCAGTAAGATGTCTGCTGCTCGACAAGAGAGGGGACCCTCGACTCTCACCTGTGCCCTGTTCCCAATGGGGCAGGTGTGCGCCAGGTGCTCTTTACCCGCTTCACCCAAAGCATATTAAAGAGAACACCTTCAAGAGGACTGGAGAGGAATCTAACCTAATGGAGCTTGGTGGTTAGATCACTTTGCTAGGAAGCCAGGATGTTGGGTCAAGCCTCTTTAAGTAAGGTAGGGTTAAAAGCTGGGTCCTCTGCTTACTAACCACTAAACTACTAAGGCAAAAAGTGGAAGGGCTGCTCTCTTCTTCCATCTTACTGTTGGTAGATAACTCATGAACAATTCTATTTTACTACAGGGGAAAACAGAATCCCAAATGGAGGGGAGGGGGGAATGCAAAAAATGGAAGCTATGCAACTATATATGTGCCCCACAAAAATGTGAAGTAAAATAATATTTAGCCCTAAGAGGGTTTGTGTCCAAAGAGGTCAAATGGGCTGAATTCTTCTTGGGAATATTCTGATAGGCTCATGCTCTGCTCTAAATAGTTTTATAAGTAGAATATCTAGATGCCTACTTTTCACCCCAGGGAAAGGTGGCAGACTGGGCCTAGGAGCAGAAAGTGTTCTGATTGATTCCCTATAACATTTTATTTCATTTGATTGGGCGAGTGCTAGTCCCCAGGTTAATACTGTAGCTTTGTAACACTACAATTGCAAAGTTGACTGACAGTGCCTGCAGGAAGGTGGAAAGAGGCTCTGAGAGCTAAGGAGAGGAAGGGGTAGTCCCAGGGAGGAGAGAGGGAAGTGAAATAGCACAATGAAGACTGTTTGGAATAGAACTATCTGCTGTTTGGGACACTGGTACTCTGACCCCCTGCCTCTGAAGAGAAAAAAATAATGACCCTCTACCTTCCTAAGAGCTGAGTAAAGAAGGAGCTATCTGAGATGAGGGTGCTATGGATTGCCAGGGAAGCCAGGGACAAAGAAGGGGAAGGGTCACAGGTCAGAGGACTGCCCCCTGTGAATCCATGTCAGGGCTGGATTCAGGGGGTTCTTCAAGGAAGGATCAAATAAGACTGCTTCTTGGGGAGTCCTGAAGAAGTACCCTTGAAAGTGGTGTGATCCATGACAGGTGGCATTACAATACCAGAGTGACAGTAGGATACCAAAGTGCCTACCCAAAGCTATAGTGGAGGATTCGACATACAAGGAACTCTTTAAGAGGACGGGTGCAGAATTGTGCCACAAGGGAGTTGTAAGCACTAAATCTTATTATAGGGCTTTTCAGTCATTACTGTTCATGAAATACATACTAGAAGATCAGATATGGTAGTTATACGAAATGGGAGAAAATGCTATGGACTTTTCTTTATCATTTGATGAGAACATTCATTTGTTTTAAAAAATGAAAAATGTGATCAGCTAAGACAAGAGGAAAATCTGGCATGTTGGGATCTCTGGACTGGATATCACAATAGCACTGAATAAATGGGAAACTGATCCTATGTATAACAGTACATACCTCTAAAATAAAGCACACCACACTGCCTTTATTGAGATAATTGTCAGGTATTAAGTTCTCTTAATTATTTTCAGTAATTCTAAATAATGCATAAAACATGAATTTATGTTTAATGGCAGAAATGCCCTTGTTTGTGAAACTTCGTACATCTGTTCTCCAACACATGCTTTCAGCAAAAATAGGGCCTTTACGTTTTTAATAGTTCAGTGTTTTATATTATGATTAGTATTAAAACAATTAATGAAATAAAAGTATTAAACCTCTCTCCAATCACAGTGTACTCAGATGAGAATCTCACAATTTGGACAATTACTTAATTAGCATGATTCTGTTTCCACTGGGGTTTGTCAGTTCAGAGGATTCTATTATGTTATATAAATGACTGTGAATATGAACTGCGTGTTGTTTGACTCCAGTGACTTAATAGAAGCATACACATTGCCAGAAGTCCCATGCGTCATGGAACTCCATTACTTTGCCTATTTGTATTACCCTTCACATGTGCAATCATTTCCCACATGATTCCTCTGGAAAATGGTCTTTGTTACTGTCCGTCTCAGCAATGACTCTCATTCATTCATTTGGAGAATGACTGCCTTCTAATCAGCAGATTCAGAAAGTCAGAACACCTGAGGGCATCCTGCCTGCACTGACCTTCATTTAGGGCCCAACATGGTGAAGGCACATCCTTTGAGAGGCTCCTTGTAGCACTATTTGTCAGTCTCTCAAAGGATGTGCCACAAATGACAACACGAAAAATTTCACTTTCTGGAAATGTTTACTGAAGACTATCAAAGATCAGGAGGGGATCTGCTAGTGGCATATCCATCTGCTATTCCACCCAATAAATTCTAAGGCTGTAATCCATCTGAAAACAGGCTCCACATTTCTTGTCCCCAAAATGTCTGGGCCTCTTTTTCACTGTATTCATCTTAATTGCTACTCAATACTCAAACTGCAAAAAATATCTGTCTTTCACAGCTACATAATGATAAAGTAAGCATTCTTGGCCAATCCCTTCTCCAGAGTACAATTCAATTCAATTGTTGGATACTCTTGGTCTCTTTGATGACTGGAGTTCTTGATGGTAGTAATACTAATAATAGAGTGCCCCATTCAGGACCATACTGCTGTCACATACTATCATAAGAGATTTATCCTGAAAAAGACAAAAGACATTCTCAGCATGTACAAGCTACATGGTCTTACCAGCTGATCACGGGCAAGTAGTTCCAGATAACCAGCTAGCCAATGAATGGCACTGAATGGCACAATTTGTGGCCAATATGGTCGGTCAATGATTGTTTCATAATAAAGAACTGATTGCTGCTATAATCCATGGATACAATATACTGGTTACTAACAATGTTAGCGGACAAGAAAACCAAAACCAAAATGTATTAAGATATAACAACCATGACAGACTACACTGGCACACAACTTAGCTGATATCATGGTTGTTGATAAGAGGGCCAGGAGGATACTGCTCATTAATATTGCTCTCCCATGGCTTACCAGAGAGAAGGCGTAACAACCTGGTTCCAAAAGTGAAAACAATTTGATACCTCAAGAAATTTAAAGTTAATGGAATTAGAATCACAGTCAACTATGAAGGGCTTACAAATGCCAAAAATAGAACAAAGCATCTTATTCGTTCAACAATTTGCACTCATATGGATGGCAAGGATTAACTGAAAGATTCTTTGAGAAAGAGCAGATATGACTTGACTGCTTACAGTTTGCCATGTTTTGCACATTGATTAGCATTTGCCACAAACTTGATGCATAACATCAGCAACAACAATTTCCATTTCCACCAAAGTTGTCAGAAAATGATGTACTGGTGTCCCCAGCACATAATACAGGTTTCCCTCAATTTATGCGTGTAAATGTCTTATTTTATTTCTGTATGACTGCCGCACGGCACTCTCACATTTATGTGACCTTCTAGTTTTGGCTTCTAATCACAATGAAAGCTTTGTACTTTTCCACGCTTGTATTAAGCTGCACATGCGTATTCTGTAAGTTTAATTTCTTATCTATAAGTGTCATTCCCAAGTGGTGCCGGAATCGTTAGCCCGGCATTCCGCCAATGCGGTACATGCATTCCCGGAGAATGGCACATAAATCTAATTCACATAAAGCAAACCTGCTTTATCATCTAACAAATAGGGATAGGTTCCCATGGTGGGGAGGGAGGGAGGCTGGGACTAGGGAAGGCATGGGGGGAGGGGTGCTGCTCCCAGGGCTGCACAAGGCAGCAAAGCAGAGGGAACAGAGCAGCACTCACCCCAGCCCCAGCAGCCCTGGGAGCAGCCAGCGCCAGCTTCTGGGCTGCACCGTGGCCTGGTGCAGGCAGTTGGTGTTGGCTGCTCCTGGGGCTGCTGCACCAGGGCACAGCACAGTCTAGGAGATGGGGTGAGTGGGGACAGGTGGAGCATGGTGCAGCCCAGCGGCTGCAGGCAACTGATGCTGGCCACTCCCAGGGCCACTGCAGCACAGGCTGGGGTGAGAGAGACCCCACGGCCCTTTCCCCTCCCCCACAGACTTATCTGCTTGGGTAAGCAGGGAGGAGGGGTACCTTTGCTGATCGCATAAAAGTAAATTTACCTTACATATAATGAATTATGGATCTAAAAATGCTCATCGCATAAGAACGAATTTGCATATACAGAACCCACATAAAATCGAGAGAAACCTGTAATAAAATGTTCCCCAGAGTAGAGAACAGATTATTACAAGTTGACTATAAATATTATTCAGTTGGGAAATGCACTGAAAGGAGACATACCAAATGGTGTTCTACTTTCCTATAGTTACCACATCTACTCTTAAAGTCGGCAAGAAAGCAAGCATTTATAATTTTTATTGATCTCTTACACCCCCAACATCTTTCACATAAACAGAGTGTTTAAGATCAAGATCCCCACCTTCATTGTAATTTGAGTACATTTATTAAAACACCTGTATCTACCTCCCAGAACATTATATTCTGTTCTCTGGATACACTTGTTTCCCAAATTTTGATAGGAAGATGAAAGAGTTGTGTATCATCATAATTTTTTTCATTATCATCAAGAACCTAAGTACAGCACTTAAACTGGGTAAAGCAAGCAATTAAATCTATTCTTCAAAAGCAGCTTGTTGCTCTGTATCAACTAATCTCCCTACTAACCACTCTCTCATCTAGATACTTTTAAACCATGATTGTCAGTTTCCCCCAAATATGGTCTCACAAGACAGTTACTCCAGCCTAATGATTAAATAACTTTTGCGTAGCACAAAGAAGTTGGTGTAGTTTATAAAAGATTAAGAATTAGAATTTGTAGACAATGAGGGGAAAGGTGCTTATTTCTATGAACTGGCTCTGTTCCACAAATTGGAGCAATGGAGATATTGTTTTATGGTGATTTAGTCATACAAAAGAGAACTTGCTAATAAATAGCCTGGCTGCCTCTGCAGTCTGCCACCTTCCAGACATGGAATAAGAGGTTATAGATATTTTCTCCTGATAAGGATTCCAAAATACCTTGGGCCAAATCGTCAGCTTTTATGAAGTTGGTATATTGAAATCAACGGAGATATACTAATTAACATTTGCTGAAGATCTTGTCTCGTGGCAATTTGAAAGATACGGGAAGTGCACACTAAAAGTTTATGTCAGAAATATGCAGGCAATTTCAAAAACTGAGAATTAACATACAATACCTACAGATCTGTTTTAATTAAGGGTTTGTCTGTACCAGGAAAACGAGTCAAGATCGGCTGTGCTGGCTACCTCAGTTTTCTTAAGTATAGGCAGAAGTTGATACTTCCTTCTTTTATCTGAGTTTAGACAAGCAGGGCTAATTTTGTTGAGTCCCTAGAGTGGACCTCAGTGAGCTAAATCAAGGTAAAATGTGTTGATCTTTGTCCATGAAGAAAAAAGTCAAGGTTAGGTTTAGTTAACCTTAGTTGACCTTGACCTAAATTGAAGCACGTTTCCTAAAATAAGCCTAACTCAAGATGTTAAAAACAAATCCTCAATTTTCAGTTTTGAGAAAAGTAACCCCAAATCTACATTTTTCCAACTGGTGTTTCATTTTAATCATGGAAAAATGTGGATTTGGGGTTACTTTTTTTAAAACTGAAAATTGGGGATTTTTTTACATCAGAGAAAACCATTAATAAGGCATGAATTACATGCAAGGTTCACTTTGCTTTTGCTGCTAGAGATCACTCTTTAAGGATGGTCTTTGTGGCTGAAATTTCATTGCTACCTTATTTTTCTCTTTTCAGCACAACTTAAAGATAACCCATTTGTTTCATATGCACTGAATAACGTGACACCCGGGAAATCTATATCTGATAAGGGTACAAGAAACAATAAACTATTAATCACACATGGTTTCTATTACAGTTTGGAAATAACCTACTTCCTTACATTACTAGAAATTAATCAGATGCCTGTGTATTTAAATAAATATACAGTAGCAAGCCAGAGCCAAACCCAAAAAGAAATTCGTGGTTACTGATCTATGTTTTCAGTCCACAATGTTTTTAACTCTTCTCCACTAGATAATGTTCAATATAGATTTGCTTTTGAATCATGATTTTCCTTTCCTGGGAGTGATTTCAAAGGAATTAATCTCTGCCATCATGACCAAATTATGTTCCAAATTATGTTTCCATTTTCTAGTGATTTAAGCCACTATCTGGCTTTGGAAAGAAAAAAATGTGTTTGTATAGATATACAAAACAGACATGTCTCCAGTCTAAACTAAGATTATGTGAAGGATAAGGCCAGTTTTATCTGCAAAGAATGAGTAGGGGATTAGATAAACCACTAAAGTAGATGTCAGTCTATTGTTCACTTGAGTTTTTTTTATGTTTGCTTTTGCATAAAAGAGAACTTCAGGCCTATTCAAGAGTCCCACTTCCATTGAGTACTAGCAAACAGTTCATTTATTTCAATCAAAGACAAAAAGAGTGCACTCAGTGTAGTGCCACAAAACAGGAAATGCAATGTTGTTCACTAAAGGTTGACCTACTCCTGTAGACTCTCATCTAAATTGCCTTTGTTTGCAGTAGGAGGCAAAGCTCCTCTAATTGTACAATTCTAATTCATCTAATCGCAGCCTTTCATGTATTTGGACAAACAAATTCATTTAAAATTGTTAACTATGAAAAAGAGGATGAGCCAAGCAAAGATTGAGAAAATGGATTGTGGCTGTTAATGTTCTGTAGAAGAACTAGGCAGTTTGCGGCTTAAAGGTGCCCATTTTCAGTGGCAGGTGCTGTACGTCCTACTTTAGAGAAGTACTTAAGAACAGGTTTAACTTTTGTAAGAGTTCCACATCAAGAAATACACGCAGAGGTCATCTGAAATGTATAACATTATGCATTATTGATCCTACAAACCCAGGAATTATTAATTGTATTCTGGAGTGCCATCTACTGGCACCTTACCTATTAACTAACTGTAGAAGTGTCTCATTTATAAGGCACTTCAGTAAGAACTTTTAGCATGCACCTACCTCTATCCTTATTCAACATAGTTCATGGGCCTCTGTAATTCCTATTGCAAAAGCATTTTACTGAGATAGACTTAAACATATGCTCAAAGTTAAATACATGCCGAAGTGGCTTGAAAAATTGAGCTTCTAAAAAGGCTTCTAATACATCAAGCTTACTGCATTCTAAATGGACATTCATCTTAAATGTATGCATTTGTCCTGGTCTTCAATGGAATCCAAAGTCAACTGAAGACAATGAGAAGACAATGACCTTTGATACTGGATCCTAAGAGTAATCCTTTCAGCATGCAAAAGCTGATCTGATGAACTATGTAGGTGCCTTCATTTAAAAACTGAACTTATTTTATACTGAGACCTATGATGAGCAGAGGCCCAACTGAGGCAGAGACAGTCCTAGACCCCAGTGGAGGTAAATCTGGTTGAGTCATCCCCCAGGAACAGACTCTGTCCATACTGTTCCAGACAGTGGAAAGTTGTTTCAGTAATGGCTTCTACGCTAGTAAATGTCTGACAGTGTGATCTTCTTGGACCAGCTATCTATAACCTGGTTCTCAACAAAACCAAGTAAAAGTGAATCTGTTTTCAATACTTGAATTTTTTTTTAAATCAGCATCATCAGTGATATACACTTATGTTGAACTCGTCTTCTCTAGATCTCAAAGCACTTTACAAAGGCAAACAACAATTTCTACTCCATTTTACACAGTAAAAAACTGAGGCAGAAAATTAAATGGCTTTCCCATGAACACAAAGTCAGTCAATGGCAGGGAAAAATGACTTTTGGCGTCTCTATGCTTCTGTCAGTTCATTTCTTTAAAAAGGAAAGAATCTTTGAATTCATTGTTCTTACAGTAGTTTGTGACTGACATTTTTAAATGGCAATGTATAAGTGTCTAATAAAAGATACAGCTCTACCTCTATGCAGAATAAAGAAGGTACTAGTTAACTTTATTTTCAGAGCTGCATCAGACATGAGGCCACTCACCCTGATTCCTAGAGATGGTAAAACTGATAAACAAACATAAATTAACATTGGCTCCCAACAAAATGAAACATAGCTGGCTCCACATGCAGCCTAATGAAAGGATACTGATGTAATGACCACTATCAGTCTTTGGTTATTAACCATACATTTAAGGTTTTAAAGTCAGGACCTTAGTCTGGGCCCGGTTTTACTTTAGTAAGTCAAGATAAATTATTTAATATGAAATGACTGAAAAACTAGAAACACAATAAAAAAAGATTAATATTAGTAGAAATGCAAACTTGTATAGGACCCATTTTTCAATATTTCAATCTATAGTCAAGGTTTAGAAGAGAATTCTTTTTCCCCCCCTCTGTGATCACGATTTAGCTACTCCAGAATACATTTCCTCCTCTCTCTCTTTTGTAAGACTCCGAGAAGAACAAGAAGAGAGAGTCACAAAACACCGTAAACTCATTGTGCTAGATTGTGCCTAGCACAGATGCAGGTGCTAAAAGTAACAGGAGAAGGCAAATCAAAAGTCTCTCTTCCTTTTCTGTATTTCATGTGAGAGACTGGCATAATCACAGAAATTCAAAAAAACTGCTTCCTATCTGTATGCTTGAGTGACCAGGCAGAATTGCAGACTCACAGAAAATTAGGGCTGGAAGGGATTTCAGGAAGTCATCCAGTCCAACCCCCTGCTCAAAGTGAGACCATCTCCAACTAGATCATTGCAGCCAAGGCTTTGTCTAGGTGTGTATTAAAATCCTCCAAGGATGAAGAGTCCACTACCATTCTGGGTAACCTGGTTCCAGTGCTTTACTGCCCAGCCCTCCTAGTGAGAGAGTTTTTCCTAATGTCTAAACCTGAACTTTCAGTTCTGCAATTTGAGACGATTGCTCCTTGTTCTGCTATCTGCCACCATTGAGAACGGTTTAGCTCCATCCCCATAGTCTTCTCTTCTCCTGCACATCACCTACTGCCATGTGTGCTAATTAACAAACATTAGAGCAGACTTAACTGATTCTGCTGGAGCATGGTAATTAAACACATTCCAGCAGCCTTAGTGTCTCATGTATTCAGCATTCCCTTGCTTTGTCAAATGAACTTTAGTTAAAGTTCTCCTACCACTGTTCTGAAGCCTAGGACATTCAATGCATGTAATGATGTGGGCGATTTAATTAGAGCCGTTCATGACAGACTGTTGGCACTTTCAGTCCAAGCTAACTCTTAGAAGCGGCTCAAATTACAGAGTCCCACCCTGGAGCATGTGTAAAAATGCCCAATTAGCCCAGTTCCATCAGCGTCCCCTCATAAGTCATTTGCCCCAGCCCCCTAATCATTTTCATTGCTCTCTCATGGGCTTTCTCCAATTTGTCCATATGCTTTCTGTAATTGGTGGCCCAAAACTAGGCAGCACTCCAGATGTGGCCTACCCAGTGCCAAATAGAAAAGTCACTTCCCTCAACCTGCTAGCAACACTCCTACTAATGCAGCACAGTATGCTGTTAGCCTTCTTCCAATAAGGCTCACTATTGACTTATATTCAGCTTACTGTCCACTATAACCCCCAGGTCCTTTTCTGCAGAGCTGCTGCTTAGCTAGTAAGTCCCTAGCTAGTACTGGTATATGGGACTGTTCATACTTCGGCCTTCCTGATTTCATCCCCGCATGCCCAAACCATACTCTTATTCTTCTCCCTAGTTTGTTTGTTCAAGTTATCACTTCTTATAAGCTTCCTTTATGTGTTTTAGCTTACTGAAGAGTCCCCTGCTAAGTCAAGCTGGTCTTCTGCCATACTTGCCAGTCTTCCTGCACATCAGCATGATTTGTTCCTGTGATGTCAGTAAGGTTTCCTTAAAGTACAACCAGCTTTCCTGGACTCTTTTCCCCCTCAGACTGGTGTCCCATCAGTTCCCTGAATGAGCTGAAATCTGCTTTTCTGAAGTCCAGGATCTGTATTCTGCTGCTCTCCTTCCTCCCTTTCCTCAGGATCCTGAACTTAATTATCTCATGGTTGCTGCTGTTGAAGATGTCATCCACTTCTACATTCCCCACTAATTCTTCCCTGTTTGTGAGCAGCACGTCAAAAAGGGCATAGCCCTTAGTTGGCTTCTCCAACATCTGCACCAGGAAGCTGTCCTTAACACTCTCCAGAAACTTCTTGAATTGCCTGTGCACTGTACAGGCAATTCAGGGTGATTGAATTCCATGAGAACCATGGCCTGCGATCAGAAGCTTTCAGTAGCTGTTTGAAAAGGGTCTTATCCACCTCATCCTCCTGGTCTGGTGGTATATAGAACCACAATGTCACCCTTGCTGCTGTCCTCTCTGACCCTCACCCAGAGACTTTCAACAGGTCTATCTGCAATTTCATACTGGAGTGCTATTAAATCATACAGCTCTTTTCCATAAAGTGTAACTCCTCTTCTTCTTCACCTGTTTTTCTAGAACAGTTTATACCCATCCATGACAGTGCTGCAGTCATGCAAGCTAGCCCACCAAGTCTGTTATTCCCATCACGTCATAGTTCTGTGACTATGCAAGGCCTTTCCGTTCTTCCTGCTTGTTTCCCAGACTTTGTGCATTTGTGTACAGGCACCTAAGGTAACTAGCTGATTGTCCTACTTTCTCAGGAAGAATGAGAACACCTCCTCTGTTGCCCCCTCCTGCACTTCCTTCAGGTCACTCACTTCTCCACTTATCTCAGGGTCTCTATCCCTTGGTGAACCTAATTTAAAACCTTCCTCACTAGGTTAGTGTGCCTGTCTGCCAAGGTGCTCTTCCCTCTCTTTGTCAGGTGGATCCTGGCTCTTCCTAGCATTACTTCTTCTCAGAATAGTATCCCATGGCCAAAGAAGTCAATGACTCATGGCTTTGCTTCCCTACAACTCCACTGAGATAGAGTAGGCTGCACTCCCTAGAGGAGAAGAGTAGTTTGTGTGGAAGTCAACCTTACAACACTTTTTTCTGAGAGTCCAATTCTGGTCACCACCCCCTGCAGAAGGCAGTTCTTAATTTGCACAGTTGTGGAATTAGGAGATCTGTTGCCTTGGTGTTGTCCCTAGTCCTCCTTCTTTTCATATACTAAAGCGTTCTGCCCAAGTCTGTTGGGACTTTTAGTCGAAGCTAACTGCCCAGCTTCAGGCATATGTGACACTCAGGTTGGTCAGGCAGAAGGATGGTTGACTGAGATGTTACTCTCTAATAATCCTGTTCTTTTTCAATGGCTCTCTGGGACATTGCCAGATGGATATGGTTACAAGACCAGAGTTCCTAGGAATCCAAGGTAAAAGCTACCAACTTTCTGTAGTTGGGTGGAGGACATCATTTTGGTCAATACACAAAGAACCTACAAAGCTGAAATCACAGGCTCTTATAGGTTTTTAGATAGACCAACTCTAGCTTTAGAATGTAAAAGACTGCTCGGTCCCCTAAAAGACTCTCTGGATGAGTCGCATAATGTTCAATAAGTAGCTATATATTCCATGGGGTAGAGGAAGCTGAAGAATGTGAGGGCACCAGCAGTTTGAGTAATTAATAGGACAACTACCATCTTGGCCCACACACTGGAGTTTGTATGAGGCACTACTAGAGTTGAAACTTGCCTGTCAAGCCGGGAGAAGTAACAGATTCACAACCTCTGCAGATCAGAGCTAAGTGAAGTATGTATTGGCCATAGTAGTGCGGCACTGGGTAATCCCCCTGCAGGTGTCTTATTTACATGGTTGAGATCTGAAATGTATGGATGGAAAATTAAAAAAAAAAGAGAAATAGGGTTGGACTGCACACCTTTCCAAGGTTTCTTTTGTCCATGTTCCCCAAAAGAAGGTCAATTATTTCCTTACAGTTGCTTGTCTAATTTGTTCTTTAAAAAGCCTCCAATGCTGGGGGTTTCAAAACCTTCTCAGGTAATATATTCCAGTGCTTCACTATGCATCTCGTTAGAAAGTTCTGTCAATGCCCACGAATGCCTTTCTTCCTTAGACCTACTTCCTATGGGTTCTTACCTACCAGTCAAAAAACATCTATTACAACTATCATCCCCAAAGGAAATTAGGCCACTAGTCTTTCAGTTAACTGCCAGATACACTGACCCAGTGTACTACCCATTGCAGCTAGTTTTGGCAAGTTCAAACTGTGAAATCTCTGACCCTTTGGTTCCTGGGCCAGAAGCCCCTTTTCCCCTACATTGTGTCTATCAGAAGTTGTAGTTACTTGGATACTGAAACTAAAAATGGAGTCGGGATGGCTGTAAGAAAGTGCCATGCACTGCTCTCCTGCTAACTTGAATGTTTTATTCTTACATTATTTCCTTGCTGTTGTTATCTTGATCTACATAAAGTCACTTAGGATTTTAGGAGACAGAGTAAGAAAATTTCACTGCAGCTAAGGGTTCCCTCCTTCCACTCCATTCATTTAGTGGTAAACCTTACAGCTTAAGAAAAAAGGGTTGTTGTTTTTTATTTCCTTCCATTATTAATAACCAATTACTGTTTCTGGCAATTCAATAAATATGGGAACATGGGGAAACCAATGCTTAGGGGACCAGCCTAAAAAGCAGGACACTTGAGCATGTTGTGAGCAAGGCCAGGAGACTGCCAAAGAAATAGACCTGCCCACTCACACCTTCCCCAGGCATACCCTGGGCTCACAAATTTGCAACATAAATGACTTGGAACAATCCCCAGTGTCCTGGCACCAGGCTCAGGTTCTGAAACTGAGTGGGCAGAACATATTTCTTGGCTGAGAATAAAGTATAGATATATCCTTAGATTTACTTCCCTGCTTCTCCCACAGACATCCTTGAAAATTCATTGAATTTCTTCTTTAGCTTCTGTTTCCCCATCTGTAAATAGGGATGATAATACTCCCCTGTTCACAGGGATATGGTGAGGATAAATATATAATTTAATCAAATGATAGTTGTGTGGGCCATGAAACTATCCAAGCCAGGTAAGCAGCTCATACCTAAACATTTAACAATATTGGTAGTGATCCATTTCAGTCATTTAGCCAAAGTCATTCTGCCTGTAACTGCAGTGACAGTATAGATTTGCATTTGGTGTATATTTGCTGGACTGCTTTTAGTTAACAATGTCTTTTCTGCTAGCTGCTCCAGATACTATGATCAAATAAATTGTTGTTTCCTTGGTTGCTGGCTAGTATTTTTTTTTATTAATAACATTGACCTTTGTTTATTTCTCTTCCTCCCTGGGGAAATTTCAACATGTCTCCAGAAGGGATGTTGTATAACTCATTTATTATAGACTCTCTCCCTTTCTTCCCAAGGTAACCTCTCTCTTTCCACTTTTTGGTTTATTTTCGGTATTTGTAGACAGGGCTATCAAATGTGTGCTCACATTCTTGTGACTTGAACCAGTGTACAGCTGTGCAATTCTCAAACATTTGTGTAGCGTGCTCCACAGCTTAAGAGAAGTTGTCTCATGGATTACTTTACCTTCCATTTAAACTGTCTAAGATACATAGTTGTTCCTGCTGCTAATATGGATAAAAGAGTAATATTAGGAGATAATACCATATTTGCTCAAATATAAAATGACACCACAATAATTAGATTCTACACATGGAAAATGTATATATTTGTTATAGATTTCCAGGTCTTGAATTGAATTATTGGAGATTTGCCTTGAATTTGTCCCCCCTCTCTTTACTATAGCAAAGAAAATAAATCTGGGGTTTCAGGTAGTGCCCCCCTCCCCCCTTTCAACTTCATACCCCTGCTGCTTCTTCCTCCCCTCCGTACTGTTAGACCCTGTCCTTCCTGAGCACATGGCAATGAGGGACAAATTTGAAAACACTGACCTTGAAATAAACATATCTGTAGTAATTTGCATAAAATTACTACATGCACCTATAGACTTTGTTCATCCAGAATCAATGCATTTTGTCTCTTTTGGAAACTACTGCAAGTTTTAGTACAGGTACTCCATAAACACACTTTTAAGCAGTACATCTGTACCTCATCATTTACAGCACAACTTGTTGTTTGAGGAAAAATGTTCATGTCTCAAATCAAATCAACCAAATCAATTCCAATTCCGTGAGTTATTTCAAGAACCATATGTGGCCCTACTACCGGTAAACATCCTCCACCCCTGCTTGGGGCTTCAGTTGCTTCCAAATCGTTTGGTGGGCATCCATCTTATGAATGAAAGGGACCTGGGGGTAATAATAGACCACAGTATGAATACGAGCCGGCAGTGTGATGCTGTAGCCAGTAGGGCAAATAATACTTTGGTATGCATCAATTGATGCATCTTCAGCAAAACCAAGGTGACTCTTCTTCTATACTCAGCACTGGTGAGACTGCAGGTGGAGTACTGCATCCAATTCTGGGCACTGCACTTCAACAAGGATGTGGACAAGTTTGAGAGAGAGTCTGAAGAAGAGCCACCCATATGATCAGAGTCTGAAAAGGCAAGCCATGTGAAGAAAGACTGAGGGATCTGGGACTCTTCAGCCTGAGGAAAAGGCTGAGAGGGGACCTGGTAGCAGCTTACTGCTGCACTGGGGGTGTACATCAAGGGCTTGGTGAGCAACTGTTCACCAGGTCACCCAAGGGGAAAACTAGGAGTAATGGTAACAAACTCCTGGAAGATTGATTCAAGCTCAAAATCTGGAGAAACTTCTTCACAGTCAGGGTGTCCAGACTCTGGAATAAGCTCCCTCCAGAGGTGGTGCAATCACCTACTCTGGAAATCTCCAAAAGACTAGACAGTCACCTTGCTGGGGTTACCTGACCCCCAGTTATCCTTCCTGCTTGGTACAGGGGGCTGGACCTGATGACCTTCCTAGGTCCCTTCCAACCTATGAATCTACATGCAGGCCCAAGCCCAGAGGCTTACAGTTGAGAGGCCCCCAAGTTTTGCTTGCCCTCAGCCATATGGCCATAGGAGCAAGCTAGGGAGGAGTCTCCCATTTCCATAAAGTTGGCATAAAGCCAAGATCCTCCCCCTAGAAGTGAAAGTGGGAGGCTAAGTAAGCATTACCTCAGTCAGGGTACTACCCCCTGCCAAGAAAATAGTTTTCCCCTGCAACTAGGAAAACCGCCTTAGTGGTCATGGTATTTCCCCTGCCAGGTAAGCATTGTTTGTTTTTGTATGTAAGATATTAATCCAAAGACAAAAGGCTCCTGATTTATGACATAGTATATTGGGCTGGGCCCCACCAAAGTCGACAGCATTTCAAGCCATGATGACAGCACAGCTCAGTATGTCTGTGTACTCCAAATACCCACCACAAAGGATCTATATGCTATTTAGCTCCCCACTTACAACTACGACGGTGTGTTCTTGTCATGAGTCCTGGCATGTTCCAAAAATGTATATGCAGATGAGTCACAGGGCAATCTGGTCCAGCTCCACCTCATGGAGGGCAGGGACACACTAAAATGTGCTAGGCTGAGAGGGGACAACACAAGGATTCTTGGTAAGCCGTTTGGGGCCCCATGTGTTGAAGTTTGCCAGACATTTAAGGCTGGTGAAGAAACAAGAATAATTGGAAATGGGAAAGAAAGGCACAGCTCAGCTCTCGGAATGAAGAGGAAGTCAAAATATATTCAACGTAGTGGCATATACGTATTTAGTGGCTTGAAGAGTTTGTGCTCAAGAGACTATGTGCAATGAGCACTAGCATACATCTTATTCAGACGGGCTGCAGTAATCTATCCTTATGATATTGGACAAACATACAGATGGGAACCTATGTCAGATCATGCGTTTCACAGCCATGCATTGGCTGCATTTAATCAACTTCATAGATGGTTTCCATTACTGAGCACAGCTGCTTTTCACAGCAGTTTAATGATAGATAATGTATTTATTAGGTTTCCTTGTATGTGAATATAAGACTAAGTGGGGTTTTTTGCCCATGCTGACTGGGGGGTAGGGGGAACCTTGTCTTGTATTCAAGTAAATATGGTACATCTCTTTTAAACTGCCTTCAATGTATTGAGTATTTTGTCTATTTTGAAAAGAGGTCACTATACCTCTTCCAGCTCTTTATTACCTCTTCCCCTTCCCACCTTGTCTATTTTTGTTCTCCTCCAAATATGCTTCTCTGAGAGCTAGTACCCACCCGCCCCCTACCTTGTTCATCTGGGGAATGTTCTCTCATCACCAAGTCTACAAAGAAGCAGCCCAAGGCAAGGAGACAGGACTTTGTAACTTAGTAACACTTACAGACTTCAAATGAAGCTACTTGCTCCACTTACAAAGCTGCTACTATTATTTAAACATGTAATGCTTAACTCTACATGTAATTTTATTTATTTGTTTGTTTCAACTTGTTGTAAGGCCCCCACTATGCTCTATGCTGATGCCCATCCCAAAAATTAAAAGCCTGGTACAAAGTGAAATAAAGAGAAATGCCCACATCTATCTATCTATCTATATCATCAGAAAAAAAGGGAAAGTTAAATACTTCATCCACCCAAAACCTAATGAGAATGGTAACAAGGGGGATGACATCAATGCCATCATCCCCCTTGATAAGGATTATATCCTCCCACCATTGTATTGCCAACAACAATATCAAGAATGCCCTTTAACACTCCATAATGTTTCACAGCCAACAGATATCCATCTGTAATGCACTGCCCAGCTTCAAACTTGAATGCTAATGCAAAACCTTAACACTGACCAGCAACCTTGGGATTGCCATCTCCTAGTTTCTCTGTCAGCTCTACAAATTGCAAGTCCAGCTAAAAAGCTTATATCACTGGTCATAAAAGCCTGAAATAAAGGCAGCTACCAACAGAAACAATGTGCTTCAAAATGGAGTACATCAAGGGTACTCCTTAAGGGTAGCCCTAACAGTTTCATCCACAGATACCAAGAGATTGTCAGCCACAAGATTACCATCTATGATACTGACTTTGAGCCACAAACTATGTAACACCTTTTATGATGTCAAAATTTACAGAGAGATCATCTTCAAGAGATTTGACAGATTATCAAGTGTAAACCATATTCTATGCCAGGATCAGTGGGAGTACTTGAGAAGATAACTATGGATTTGTATGCATTCATATCAGTCGTCTCAACAGAGAAGCACATCTGTCTGTCACACACTACATGCATTTGGGAAGTTCTTCTGCCTTAATATAGCTCAGGTCACTGTTAAGGTTTTACATCAGACTGTAAATTAGGATGAAATCAAGTCCACCAGATTGGACATCAAATAAATTCTAGCATGACACACACATTTTCTAGCATGGTTAAAAAAATATCTCAAACTCTTTAGACGAGTGCTACTGATGTTCTACAAATCAGCACAATAAAATTAACAACATAACCAAAGGACAGGTCCCAAGAGTATTTCTGTTTTCATTTAATGGATTTATAAAGAGAATGTACTCAAAGTTTATCTTTTGGATATTTTTGTTCCATTTCAGAAAAGGTTTTTTTTTAATAAAACAGGATTAAAGCTTAAGTTAAAAATGAACTAGTAACACAGCCATGAATATAGTGCTATAACTGCCATACTATAATGTTCACCAGACCTCTTTCACCTTCAGACTGCCCTTTCAGAGACCTTCCTTAAGACATGGTCTATCAGTGTACGCAATGTGTTTTTCTTATATTTCGGATCAAAAGTTTTCTGTGATGTTGCCATTCTCTTCCTTTATTCAATTGTACAAAGTTTGTTTCTAAAATACACCAATTTTCATCATTAAAAAGAATCAAGTTTTATCCAGCCTTTTTTAAAATAAAGTTTTAACATAGTAGTTGACTACAGTAGTTCAAAACCTAGTCACCTCAAGGTCAGTTCTTACCAATTATTCTGACATTTATTTAATGGTTTACATGTAGGTGAGATTCCCCCTCCCCAGATGCAACATTATTCTTATCATTAAAAGCTTCCTGGCTGCCTTCCCAAAAATAAGTCTTTCCTAGCCACTCTCCCTATAGTCAGTCAGAAAGGTTCTAAGACTTGTCCTTTCTAAAGAACCTCTCAATCTTTGAACTGAAACACAGTCACTGGTATCCTAGCTCCAAATAAAATTTCCATTTTCATGGGGCCAGGTTTTCACCCAACCAGGAGTTTTTATAATGAAGAATTTTCCTTCCTTTAAAATAAATAAATAAATAAAAATCCACAGCCCCATCTTAGGTTTAATCCTTCAAATGGATATGCATGTGAGACCTCCATTAAAATCAATAGGGAATATTACTCTATTATACCAGCTAAGAGATACTAACTAGGGTGGACAAAGTGTGAATGTGTAGAGTATTCAAGATATTATTTGACATAGTGGTAAGATTTAGACAAAGCTTTGGCTGGAATGATGTAGTTGGGGTTGGTCCTGCTTTGAGCAGGGAGTTGGACTAGATTACCCCTTCCAATCCTAATTTTGTATGATTCTGTGATTTCCCAATGCTGCCTAATAGCTTTCCAAAATACAGAAAATGGCTAAAGTTAAACCTGACAAACAGGAGATGGAGAATCAATGCAACACTAATTTAAACTTCTGAGAGCATGCCTACATGAGACATTTAGTGGACAGTCAACTAATTAACTGTGCAGTAAACATCTTGGAGTCTACACATGTGCCCCCTAGCACATGTGTAGATGCTGCCCTGGCTGGTTGGAGCACAGGGTGTTTCAGTACAAAGCTAGTCAGAGGGCAGCCGCCACACTGAAGCACCTTTGTAGCCCAGCCAGTTCCTCCGCAGCATGTGGAGCCTGGTCAGAGCAGTCCTGAAACCCCACATGAAAATCAGGGGCCTGCGCCCCCACGGTAGAGCTGGGAACAGTGGTGACACATAGGGGGTATACAGGGGTGCATGTGCACCCCCTGACAACACCAGTGCACCCCCTGACCAGCCACACTCGCCGCTAAGGCGATGGGCGGGGGGGCAGGTGGGAGCACCAGTGCCCCCCCTGCAAGCACCAGCTGGGGTGTGGAGTGCCATGGTGCTCCTGTAAGCAACTGTAGCCACTTCTGGAAGCAGACAGTGATCAGCTGCAGCAACTGGTCGTGGGGAGCTCCCTTCCCCCCACCATTAGCAAGATTGGCCATGGGGTGACCTTCCCCCTCCAGTCATTAGGGGGGCATGCCCTCCCCCCCCAAGGTGACATCAGTTGTCTATGGCTGGAGAAATGATCAGAGAGCTGGGGAAAGCAATCTGAGAGCTGGGGAAAGGAACAGGGAGCTAGATGTCATCAAAATCAAAAAGCTGTCCTTCCCCCTCCCTCTCCTTAGTTTGTTTAGTTGCAGCAAGCCCAGCTTCAAAACTCAAAATGTTGTGAAACATTTTGAGTGCCCTCATTTCATTTGGACGCTGTTTTGAAGCCTTTTGTTTCATTTTGAATTCACTGTTTCAAACTCAAAACAGCTTTGAAATTTAACACCCATCAAAATTTTGCCCTAGTAATTATGCCCCCTACCACTGGAGTTTTAGAGCCCTTTATAATCTTTGATACATAAATACAAAATAGGGTAATAACTGCCTAGACTCTGGTACTGCAGAAACCTGTGTGTTCAGGCATTCATTTCTAGTGGTGGAAATTACCTCTACCACCAGCTTCCCTATATTGTCATCCATCACGAACCAGCACCAAACCAGTCCCTTAGCTGCTGGGCAACAAGTGGTGGAAATTTTTGAGAATTTTCCTGGGAGAGGGAGCAGTGTAAGCATTCAGCCTGAAGCTGCTCCCTCTCCCTTGCTCTCCCCTGCCTTTTCCAAACCTGGGATCTGCCTGGGAAAGATGTGCGGCACAGAGACTGCTCCACTTCTCCTGTTCCCGGGAAGCAGGGACTGGAGGAGCAGGGCTTCAGTTGTTATGGAGTGAGGTCGGTCCCAAACTACAGTTTCCACCTGGGTTGTTAAACCTGCCTATGGCCCTAATTTTAGTCCAAGAGTATAGGGAGCTATAAAGAGGCACTCCTAACCTTTCCATAGTTCCAGGAGGTTGACACAATAGATGTGCTGCTACCTCCACACAATAGATGTGCTGATTTCATAGATGACCAGCCCAGCTGCTAGATCACTTCAGCCATCAGTTTTGACTCAAAAGATGACGAAAGTAGGAACACCCAGTCCCTGGGGTTAAATTTGTGAAGCTGTACATTTTTTATTGTAGTGCACCTTGTGAAAGTCATGGGCCCCTGGCAGTTTTTTCCTGGGCAAATTCACCCAGTAACTTAAGCTTCTCCCAGAGACTCAGGATGTGCGAGACCACAACGAACAGGGAAAGCAAACACGACAGTTTGCAGACAGTTCACTGGCAGCAAGAGGAGAAAGGGGAAAAGGAACCAGGCATCCTGCTCTGGGAAGCTAAGTAAACCAGGGTTGCTACTCATGCTGTGTATCATGGGTGGGCTCCCAGGGTCATCCCCCTGAACTGATCTCTCCTACCCCATTAAAAACCACCCATGACTGAACTAAGGGTTGCAGCTTGTCATGATAAGTCACAGGAAATTGTAGCCTCAAAGCCTTTCCAATCTCAGACAAGGATAATGGGATAGACCAAAGAGCCCATCAGGCCTACCAAGCTTGGTTTCATGCACCCTTTTGCTGACAACAGTACCTAGGTCTGGGAGTAGTTTTACGTCCCTATGAATGCGCTGGATGTGCAACCTACCCGGGAGCTCCCCATGGTCCAGGAGTAGGGACTTCCTATTAATTGTTTGGGCACTTTCTGAATCCACTAGGCCAGGGGGTGGCTGGCTATGGCCCACCAAGCCATTCTATCTGGCCCACGGGGCCCTCAAAGAATTTAGAAAATTAATATTTATCTGCCCTGGGCTGCCCGTCATGCACCCCTTGATGGCTTTCCAAAACTCAGTAAGCAGCCCTCCGCCCAAAATAATTGCCCACCCCTGCACTAGGCCATCACATTAATACCATTCACTGTGATTGGGACCATCAGTTTTGCAGGCTGGGCAGCCAAAGCTAACAGTTCTACCATCCAGATTTGGGTATAGTTGCACTTCACACTCAGGTAGTCTTAAACCTAGTACCCAAGGTGGCCACAAGTGAAACAAGTGTCCTGCACCTTGTGAACCACCTCTGCCACTACCTTGACCTGATACCACAATATCCAGTTCCTACTCCCAGGGGACAGCATTTGGGTGAATTGTTCCAGGAGAATTACCTCCACCACCAGCTACCCTGTCTTGTCATCCACCTTGAGCCAGCTCTAACACCATCCCTTAGCCTCTGGGTAACGAGATGCAGTCATCCTCCAGGTGGGTAGCACTCTTCATGAAAGTGAGGTCTGAAGGGCTCTTTTAAAATGTTAATGGTGTCCAGTATCACAGCTTTTACCTCCTGATAATCACAAAATGACTTGACCCTGATAGGTCAGGTGGATTGCCCCAATAGGTACAGAGCCAGGATCACTGCAATGATCACAGGATCCTTGCTCCGGAAGCCACTGTGGCAGCTGCCACCCTCTCAAATGTCTCTAAATATGCCTTGGGGTCATCAGCCAGGCAGATGGGAATTCTCTGGCTTGCAGTAGCTGGTTGGAGACACCACTGGTGCAGGTGGTTGCAATAAGGCACTAATCCACCATACCAGCTGCTGCTGCCGCTGTGGCTGGTTCGGAACTGCTACATTCTTAACTAGTTGTTGATGTTGGACAACCATCTATTTTAGCAGTATTTCAAACTCCGTGGTGTGGGTCAGCGGGAGGGCACAGTCTGTGATCCGCTTCTTCCCTGCCCTGTCCAAACCTCCTTTGTAGCAGGGGTTAGGATCACTAAACAGCCTGAATTCTCCACCATATGCAACAAGGCAGTTTCCTGGTCTCTGTGATGTAATCTGCCCAGGCATCCACACTGACCTAGTAATCCACATAGTTTACTCTCAGTGAACATCTGACTATGAGCCAGGCTCAGTCAGCACTGAGAGTCCTTTTTCCTCTGAGCCTGACTTCCCTTTCAGTACTACTCCTGGAGGCCTAACATTGGCTGCAAGCATACCAGGGTGAGACCAACCCAGCCCAGCAGCTCTCTTTAATCCTTTCCTCACTATGATCTAGCCAGTCCATATCATCATCAGAGTGGCAAAAATTCACACTTCAGCATCTCTTAATGTACACCTTTCCCAGCATCCTACCTATCCCAGTCTTCCCTACACTATTCCAACTCGCCTCCTCTTGCTCTAACCCCCCATATTCCTCCTAGCTGTTCAGACTTCCCTAACATTGCTTCATTTCCCTAACATTCCCTAAAACTCGCTGCACCATCATTGTTGCTCTGAGTCTCCCTCCCGCAAACATACATCTGAAACCATCTCGTTTCAAATTTAGTGCTCATCTGTATGGTTTAAGGCAGACACACAGTGAGATGGCCCTGTATGTGGTATTCTGGAACTCCCCAAACAACTTCTCCAGCTGTTCTTTTCACCCAGAAGTCAGGAAGAAGTACTCAGACCGACCATAGAGGCAACCTTACCCCTACCTTCCTGCCCACATGGAGAGGTATTTCCATAGGGACTCATACTTTAGATCTAGCACACACACAGATGGTGGAGGAAGAAAAGGGAAGGACCTCTTTAGACATCAACTGACCCAAAGAAGGCAAAAACTAGGGCTGATAGCCTCCTTGCCCATAATCCCATCAGTTTCCTCTGCTACCAGGTGCTATGTCTTCCCACCTCCTAGTGACCTACCCATTGCCTCTTACTTCCCCTAAACCTCACCCCTGTTGCCAAGTCCCTCAACTCTTCTTGCTCCCCTACTCCATCTTTACTTATCCCCTCCCTCAAGTCCATTCTCCCTTTATACCATCCACAGACCGTTTTTTTCCATTTCCCACCATAACTCTTCAGTATCCTAATCCCTCTATTTTCTCAATCCAACATGGTAGTACTGTTCCCTCACATATTTAGATTCACTTTCATAGTTCTTCCCCCCATATTCCCTAGTTCTGAACTATAAAAGTGTTAAGCATCTAGAAATTGTATGATCACCACCTGTTGAAGCTGAAATAGGCATTAGCAGTAACCCTTAAGTGCACCAAGTTCCATTGTTCAGGAAACTTGATTATATTACCCTCCCACTCTTGGATCTTCTTTTTAGTTAATGCTAATTGATTCATCAGTGCTGGTGCTCTGCTATAATAATCCCCCAGGTGGAAAACTAACAACTTGCCAAGCAATCATCCTCACATATCTGTGCAGAACATCTCTAATTTATTATCTTTCAGAAAACAGTTAAAGCTCCCTCTAAATTACCTGTACAAATTAGCAGGGCACATTTCCTAAAACTATAAACCTTCCTTAACAGAAGATAGCAGCAAAACATTATTTCTTCGCTAATAATTCTAGCAAGGAAAAAATGCAAGTTACTGGTGTACATAGTACAGGTTTGAGAACCACAGAACACCCTTTCAAATCCTCTAGCTACATCTGCAGCAAGGAACCTCTCC
Organism: Crocodylus siamensis; assembly: GCF_052110815.1. Classification (NCBI taxonomy): domain Eukaryota; kingdom Metazoa; phylum Chordata; order Crocodylia; family Crocodylidae; genus Crocodylus; species Crocodylus siamensis. The sequence goes on from NC_143395.1 coordinate 311,591,382, forward strand.
AACCTTGCTAATGATCCTGGTTTTCCCCTCATAAAAAAATCCCCATTTTTCAGATATCAAAAAGTAACCCCACATCCAGATTTTTCCATGATTACAATGAAACACCACTGAAGTATAGATACAGATTTCATAGATTTCATAGACATCAGGGCTGGAAGGCACCTTGGGAGATCATCGAATCCAGCCCCCTGCCCAAAGGGCAGGAAGTCAGCTGGGGTCATAGGATCCCAGCAAGATAAGCATCCAATTTACTCTTGAAGGTGTTCAATGTAGGTGCTTGAACCACCTCCGATGGCAGACTGTTCCAGACCTTGGGGGCTCGGACAGTAAAGAAATTCTTCCTTATGTCCAGCCTGAAACGGTCTTGCAGGAGTTTGTGACCGTTCGACCTAGTCATCCCTTGGGGCGCTCTGGTGAACAAACGTTCCCCCAGATCCTGGTGGTCACCTTTGATAAACTTATAGGTGGCCATCAGATCACCCCTGAGCCTGTGCTTTTCCAGGTTAAAGAGTCCCATGGCTCTCAGCCTGTCATCGTAAGATCTGTTTTCCTGACCTCTGATCATGCGCGTGGCTCTCCTCTGGACTCTCTCAAGCTTCTCCACATCTCTCTCTCTCTATTAGTGGCATTTCATCTTAAAAAAAAATCACAGAAAAATGTGGATGTGGGGTTACTTTTTGATATCCAAAAAATAGGGATTTTTCTTTTTTAGAGAAAACCAGGATCCCTGCTATGAGGCATATAAATTTCAAGCTTTTGGGCTTATTTTGATAAGTACGACTCAAGAGATCTAAACTCCAGGGCTACAGATTTTTTTCAGTACTGCTTCTCCAAAGTGGCTGTGTGGTCATGCACTGAAGCAAGCAGAGATCTAGGGGGAGTACAAACAGAAACATACTCAGAGCCTGACAGAATTATAAGCAGCGATTAATTCTGTATATCCAGAAATCATTACTCACAATCCCAAATTTCCAAGGCAAATCTAAATAAGCTTCTACATTTTAAAGACTTATTAACTGAAACGAACTGCTCAACTCACCTGTTTCAAGAGCTGGTGTCCTGCTGTGATTAGCATGTTAGTTCTTGAGACAACTAATTCTCCCACAGAATTCAGTACAAATGGATAGGAAAAAGCTGAATGATTTTAGTGGAGTCTACCGCAGTTGTCATTACTCTAGTGTCAATATTATGCTAGGCACTTTATAGGCAGGTATAAGAGTAGGTCTCTGCCTCAAAAAACTGCCTGTCAAAAGACTTACACATATTCTTAGCTTCTGTAAGACATGTTTTTAACTTACACTGTGACTAGAACTGGACTAATTAAGTAATGTTAAACACAGCTATAAGTGTTTGCACGATCTATGCCCTAAGGTCCTGACCAAAGCTTGTGGAAGCTAGCTGAAAGACTCACAAACTTCAAAGGGTTCTAGAGCTAGTCATAACTGGGAGGGAGGAAAAGAAACAATGAGTTAAAAAAGCAAATCGTGATGAAGGTTAGCACTCTTTTGATTTCCATGTTTATATGCCTTGCACAAAGAATAAGCATAGCAACAGAAACAAATAAAAACCCCACAGGCCAAATGGTATTCAAGCATCCTACTATAAAATGAACAATAATGTGTCCTTGGAAATTGGCATTTTGTTATTGTAATTAGTGCCATTTTTAATTACCTTATTTATTATGAGTTCTGGGAATGAGTTCATTTTTACACAACTAGATCTGTTTCAGAATGAAACTAGATCCAAATTTAAATGAACCATTTCATATTATGTACATAATAAATCTGATGATTAAAATGATTCAAGCTGTGCCTCTTGTATCATAGCAGTGAAATGTACTGTCAAATGCATTTTTAACAGTGTTATCCATTTTCAAAGGATGGGACTGTTTAAACTATTCTTGTTCTCCTCACACAATTCATAACTATGATGCTCCCCTGAAGGGCTAGTTCAAGAAGTGATAGTCTTTATGTATACAATCTTTTACATATGTGCAATGTGAAAAGTGCTTTGTCATTTCACGGGATCTCCTTCCCACCTTCCAATTAAATAACTTTCCCTTTGCAAAACATCCCCTCTTCAGCCATTCTAATAACTTATTCTCTCAACAGGTTTAAAAGAGAAAAAGGCCACTTTCCTTCTTGCCAACTGTTCTGTACTTCTGCCAGACCTTCTTCCCAGCTGCTCAGCTGATCTTCCAGATGCTTGGTCTCTCCTCTATCTGTGGAAGAACAGCTAAGAAGTTTGTTGAGCCGCTAGCAGAAAAACAAAGCAGCTGACAGAAACAATACATAACCAAAAACAAGCAGCTTTGGCATTAAGTGTAAAAGAAATTATTAGGCAATACAGCTTCTGCACCTGTGGAGCTCTTGGCAATCCAGAATATGATACAACATCAGAGAGATAATTCCTAAGTTTTTATCATGTACAACCTAATAGTTTATGATCTTACTATAAACAACACATAACTCAGTTAAACTGAAAATAACTAGGTTAAAAGAATGGATTAATACTTGAATCTTTTTAGTGTTAAAGGTCCTTGCCCTCTGAAACTTCTTTACTCCTCTTATTATTGTAGGCAAGATTATTTCAGATCACAATAAATTGAGTATCACATAGCAAAGGGTACTATGCTCTGCTGCTCTCTCTCTGCCTACACAGCAGACACTTTCCACATCACATTACTGGGGCCAGATTCTAATCCATAGTCAGCAGAAAGGTGCTCCAGAAAGCCACTTTTTAATGTCACTGATCCTCACTGTGACTATGGGCCAATGCAGTCCTTGGCATCACCTTGTGGCTTCAACTATAGAGCTGCCAGATCATAGGTCCTGCAAGCCACCACGCCATGGGGTGAGAGCAGGCTTCTTTTCTGCTGCTATGCGTGTGCATAACTAAGGTAACTGTGAAAGTCACTATTTGGCATTACGTTTTGTACCCAATGCAAGGCAGTGTTCAAGATGCAAATAAGGCATTTGGATGTGTTAATGTAAAGAAAACTAATGAAAAAATACAGAAAGTTTACCAATGGAGTAGAGTGCTACCTAACCTGAAATCTAGTGCTTGATCTTATAGGCAAAATGAATCCTGAATGACACAGAGAATTTACTATGATGAAAAGCTTATAAATGCTAACATTATTCAATCCAGGAAGAAGGTAGGGCTAGGTGTCATCTCAGAAAATGAATTAGTTCAGAGAGGCACGGGTTTTTCTATGCAACAACTACTTCACCAGATGCTATTAATGAATCCAGAAAAAGCTTAGAGGAGGCTTCATTACAGTATGGACATTACAGAAGAATTAGGGAAATGGCTAATGATGGTTTTTGGCTCATTTACATTATGTAAGAAATATAGAACATCTAATAAAAATTTAAAAACTGAATTGAGATCCTATAAGATAAAGCTATCCAGTTGAGGGTATGCAGGCTCTATCTAGCAGCTGACTTCTCCACAGCCATGCGGGTGGGGTACCACTTGTGAAGCCTGTGCAATGGGGGGGTAGGAGGCTGCATCCCAGCACTGCCAGTGCGGTAAGAGGTAATGGGACCCCTAGGGCCTACCTCTAGAGCATATGGCTGGTGCAGTGTGCTGACCTCAGCCTTAAAGAAGTTGGACAACCCTGCTATAAAAGGACAATTTTTTCCACTATTTATAATTAGCCTGTAGAATTCACTGCTCTCAAAAGTCACTGAGAAAAATATTGTTGCTGTATTTCTAAAAAGGAATAGATATTAATTTACTATTGCCTGTATCTTGCTGTTTCTATTAGACAAGACTAAATGCAGGCTTCAAGGTATAAATCGACAAGACAAATTCAGGTTAAGGTGTAAACAGAAATTATATTATAGAAGTCTGTGAGAGTCTAAAAAAGTGTTCTTCCTTTTTCCAGTCATGATACCTGATATGCGTGTTACATTGTGGGAAACATTAGGACTGTTTTCCTGAAGCATTCAGCCTGAGTCAACACCAGAACCTGAATAATAGATAGACTGACAATGTACCGGAAACCTTGTATTTTTATCAGGTTTGCAGTAAAAATGAAACACGATCCTGAACTTTAGTAGCCATGGTTCTCAACCAGGGTGTCATGGTGCAAAAGTCACTCTGAGTCCAGATGAGCACAGATCTGTTTCCCCAGGGACAAGTAGCAGCAGCACACCTTGTGCCACTGCTACTTGCCCCAGGGAATGACTGTGCCACACACCCTCTGGTAGGCAGTACATTACCCTGCGTAGCCCCAGCAGCTGTATACAAGATCCTGGGGGCCTCTTGGAGCTGTAGTCCCAGCGTTCCTGCAGCTGGGAGCCCGGCAGCCAGAGTGTGGCTCTAGCCAGCCAGGCTCTGGTTTGGGGTGATGCACGCTGCCGCCATGTGAGCCACCCTGCTTTTTTTTGGCGTGGGGTTTTTTGACCCCAGGATATCCCAGGTTCAAATAAAAAACCCCACCTCGTGCTGTAAGGCAACAGAACAAGGAAGGCCTGCACATGTGGTGTGTGGTGCCAAGGACAGGTCTTCAGCGCCACATACCACATGTCTGCGTTCATCTGGTCGCAGCCTGAGATTTCAAATAAGAATTCACAGTGTTAAAAGCAGGTGACCTGTTGTGCTCTTTCTAAGTTCTTTGCAATAGAAGAACTGCTATAATATTTTTTTTTTAGTCAAAAAGGAGTGAAAATAAGAGCAAGCACTTTCCATAGGCTGCTTTGAGTCCATCAGGAGGTGCCTCAAGACTACTTAGAGGTGCCAAGTGTAGAAAGACTGAGAACCATTGTTCTAGACAAAGTAGTCACGCTACAAATAAGGCACCTTCGTATATTTTTTATTGCACTACCAAACATCAGCAAAGCATTCTTTTGTTACATAATATTAAAAAGCTGTGATCGACACCCACACAGTTAATTGGGTCACCAACTGGCTGGAGGGCCACACCCAGAGAGTGGTGGTGGATGGGTCATTTTCGACTTGGAGGGATGTGGGCAGTGGGGTTCCGCAGGGCTCGGTCCTCAGGCCCGCACTGTTCAACATCTTCATCAGTGGCTTGCACGAGGGGGTAAAAAGTACCCTGTTCAAATTTGCTGATGACAATAAGATGTGGGGGGATGTGGGCACACTAGAAGGGAGGAATAAGCTGCAATCGGACTTAGACAGGTTACAAGGGTGGGCGGATGAGATAGGATGGGATTCCACACCGACAAGTACAAAGTGATGCACCTGGGGAGGAACAACCGGCACCATACCTACAGGTTGGGGAACTCCCCTCTTGTCAGTACAGAGGCAGAAAAGGATCTTGGAGTTATCATTGACTCCAAGGTGAATATGGGCTGGCAGTGTGAGGATGCAGTCAGGAAGGCCAACCACACCTTGTCATGCATCCACAGATGCATCTCAAGCAGGTCCAAGGAGATTATGCTCCCCCTCTATGCGGCACTAGTTAGGCCACAGCTGGAGTACTGTGTCCAGTTCCGGGCGCCACACTTCAAGAGGGATGTGGACAACATGGAGAGGGTCCAGAGGAGGGCCACTTGCATGATCAGGGGGCAGCAGGGCTGGCCTTATGAGGAGAGGCTACAGGACCTGAACCTGTTCAGCCTCCGCAAGAGAAGGCTGAGGGGGGATCTAGTGGCCTGTTACAAACTAGTCAGGGGGGACCAGTAGGCATTGGGGGAGTCCCTGTTCTCCCGAGCATTGCCATGAGTGACCAGGAATAACGGTCACAAGCTGGCAGAGGGTAAATTCAGACTAGGCGTCAGGAGGCGCTACTTCACGGTCAGGGCAGCTAGGATCTGGAACCAACTTCCAAGCGAAGTGGTGCTGGCTCCTACCCTGGGGGTCTTTAAGAGGAGGCTTGACAAACACCTTGCTGGGGTCGTTTGACCCCAGTACTCTTTCCTGCCATGGCAGGGGGTCAGACTAGATGATCTACTCAGGTCCCTTCTGACCCTAGAAACTATGAAATACTGTTCTGGAAAAAAATATTAGCTTTCAACCTATAACTTTACTAATTAAAGTGGACTAAGTTCCTACCTACTGAGGGGGGGGGGGTGAAGGCATGTGGGTAGGTATGTGGGGGGATGTGGGGTTTGTGGAAGGGTGTGCCCCCCCGCCCCCACGTGTTCCCCAGCCCATGGTGCACAACCCTTGCTGCTGCCGGCAGCAGCAGGCACGAGGCCCTTGGGGCGCTCATGGTCCATGGCAAGTAGTGCCCCCAGTGGCACATGGCTCTGGCTGAATCCCACAAGCTGCATGTGGCAGCACGGAGCCAGCTCAGCCCACTGGTATGTACCTTCAGGCCAGACCAGGCTGGCTGTGTGCCATTGTGTGCAGCTCCCAGCATTGCAGGCAGGAGCTGTTTACCATCGGACCGGGTCAAGCCAACTCTGTGCTTCCACATGGGGCTTCCAGCACTCCAGCATGGAGCCACATGTAGTGGCACAAAGCCCATTCAGCCTGATGGAACACAACTCCTCGCTGTTCTCCTTCTGGTAGCCACACACCATTGAGCCAAGCCAGGCTGGCTCCATGCCAGCACACAGAGCTCTTGGCACTGCAGCCAGGAACACACACCACTGGACCAGGCCAGGCACACATGGCTCCCCACTGGGAATGCTGGAAGCCCCATACGGAGTCACAGAGCCAGCCCAGCCCAATAGTATGCACTTCTCTCCTGCAGTGCTGGAGCCCCACATGCTAATACAGATCCAGCCCAGTCTGGCCTGAAGGTGCATGCCGGCGGGCCAGGCTGGCTCTGTGCTGCCACATGCAGCTCGTGTGTCTCAGCCAGAGCCACATGCCACTAGGGGGCTTTGCCTGCCATGGGCCATGAGCTCTTTGAGGGCCCGCTGCCTACTACTGCCGCCACCAGTGGGGGCTGCGCACCATGGTGAGGAAGGGGGGTATGCGGACACTTGTAAAAAGAATACTGTTTGGACAAAAGCTCCAGCCAACGTATCTGAATCTATGGCAACATCAGTGGGAAGTTCAGATAAAACTAATGAATGAACAAGTAGCAGAACTGGAAGTAGAACTCAGGCCTTCTCTCTCATAGACACATACATAGCCTAACCATCATTTTTCTCTACATCCTCTTCCTTGAAAGTGAGTCTTTCACTTTTGAGAGAGACTTGACTTTTTAAAACGTTAGTTCAGGAAACCCTCACTATTCTCAGATTTGTGATTTTGAATATCCACGGCATGCCACGCTGCGCCAAACCACGTTCTCTCCCCGCACAGTGTGATAACACTTTGTTACTGCGCTCCACAAATAAGGGGTGGTTTGAGAAATTTAAAAAGAAGCACAGCCTACATAACACGAAGTTGATGGGGGAATTTGGTATCAGCAGACCATGAAGCAGTGCAGAATTATTCCCCACAAGCTCAAACAAGTTTTCAACGCAGATGATGCAGCACAGGATTTGTGAATTTCCCCATTTGCAAGGATCTCTAGAACATATCCCCCACAAATGGTGAGGGTCTCCTTTATACAAATATTAAAAACAAATAATGCAAGTGCAAAGGTGAGTGTCCCTCCCAGAGACCAAGCGTGAAATACTTGTCAGCAACAAAAACCACCAATTAAAACCTTCTTCCACAGGTCCTTCATGTGATTACACATGTAGGCCTAGCTGTTTATAAAGTACCACCTCAATGGCCCAGCACAATACAAACAGGTCCAAATTTTATTGCAAGGTGAAGTGTCCAAATTCAAATGTGACATATGCCCAAACAAAGAAGTGGAAGAGTTGGGGGGGGGGGCGGTGTCAGGGATGAGGGCCAGGGCAGGGAAGGGTGGGGGAGAGAGAGAGTCAAACCTTATGTATATGACATTTATCTGTTGCCTGACCAAAGGTTGTACTGTTCATCCAAGAATTTGTCCAACTAGGGTTACCATACGTCTGGATTTTCCCGGATATGTCCTCTTTTATGGCCCCCTGTGCTGGGTCTGGGTGGGTTTTTAAAATAACAGCAAATGTCCTGGTCTTTTGCTGTTCCCTCTGCTTTCCTCAGCTGGCTGCTTGGGACCGGGAGCAGCAGTCAAGGTGATTTAGCTGTTGGGGGTCATGTGCTCCCCACACGGGCCCTGGCAAACCAGGTAGAGATACTGTGTGCGTGCAGACATGTGCTACTTGGGCAGCAGGGCTGGGGGGTAGGGGTCTGCGGATCGAGAGTGAGGGGCACCAACAGGGCTGGGGCAGGGGGCTATGGGTTGGGAGTGAGGGGGGGCTGGCAGTGCTGGGGGCAAGGCAGGGGCTTAGGAGTGAAGAGCAGAGGCAGGGCATGGGCATAACTGCCACCCCACAATCATATGCCCCTCCCCACTATCCTTACCCCCTTCCCAGGTGTCATCTCTTTGGAAATAGGGTAACTCTACCTGTTTTTGCATCTGGTGAAACTGTCAGCTTCTACATTATCTTGCCACAGTGAGTTCCACATTTGAATTAGGCTGTGTAAAAAAGAGTTTTATCTCCTTCTTTTTTCAGTGGTCTCTAATTATTTCTTAGTACATATTTTCCCTAGAGTGGTTACTGCAGTCAGTGGTTAAGAAAGACAGCTCCAGAGAACAATGTGAGCCTGTGTTTAAACTGCCATGCAATCAGTGCTTGTTCACTTCCATGGCTAGTACAGTGGTTCTGAACGCAGCCTTGATCCTGAAGTTCAGTTCACAAGACCTGCATCCTCTTAGAATCCTACTGACATCCTCCACAATTTGCCACATAAGCACTGGGCTCTACCTTCATGTAGCCAAGCAGAAGTCTGGGGTTATGATTTGCACTCATTTTGACCTGGAAGTAAATTGAATTCACTTTCATTTGTTACCCTGGGACCGCCTAACATTCCACCAACCCTCTTCCTGGAGCACACCTGCAAGCGTGGGGGTAACACCACCACCACTCAGTCTGGACCGATCTGGGACCTGCACCCTCTGGGAAACACAGGCCTAGTCATCCTGGAGGGTACCTGACCCACTGCAAGAACTTGGGGTCTTCACTCAGTTTGAAGCACAAATAGTGGTCTCCCTTAATCAGCCGAACCAAGGGGACCCCAAGGCATAATCTAGACCCTCTCCCAATAAGTGTCCCACACTAGGTACAAAGGAGAACTTTATTGGCTACAAGGAGTAGGTTTGGGTAGAAAAATATCAGAAAAATACCTTAGAGCAAACAGTGGCACAGTAACCTTTGATCATGCATCTGAGTTACTGCAAGCTATATAGCTAGTTAGATCTCAGGTAGCTTACTTACAAGTATCATCCAGAGGAAGGTGGAGATTCCCTCTGTAGGCAAACAGTTCATTGATCATGAGTTTCAAGAGAAAGAAAGAGCTTCAGATGGTCCAGCTTCTCTCTATGAGTTTTCATCATGGCTACTACCCCTCCTCCTGGGCAGTCCTTTACTTATATAGCCCTTATGACCTCATTTACCTGATACAATGAAGGCCAGCAACTCTTGGCTGCCAGCCAACCAATTTGAAATGCATCACTGGCTGCTGGGTAGACTGGTAGGGTCTTTAGCCCCCTCCCAGTCATGTTGGCATTGCTTTGAAAGGGAGGCAGCTGAGAACGCAACAACTGATTGCTTGGGACAAATAAAAAGAAAACAAAAATGGGAGCGAGGGCCACAAGTTCAAAACAAGAGACCTGGAAAGGGATACTGAGCAGAGCAACCGGCTGGTACTCACTGCCTCATGAACGAGTCGGGGCTGCCTGTGGGCACCAACCGGCAAAGCTCTGCTGGAGACGTGAATGGAGGAGCAATGGGAAGACAGCTCCAAATTTGTTTGGGACGTTCCCAGACAGACCCTCCCGGTCTTGTAGCTGCCCAGCTTGAGCAGAACCAGGAGGAGGTTGACCACGAGGTCCCAGGGTTTCCTGGGGCCACGGATGGGGGAGCGCGTAGCAAAAAAAGGTGCGGGGAGAAAGCCAGCAAGAACCTCAGCAGGAGGTTTGGGAGAAGGCTTGGAGACTTTATGAAACGGGGACTTTTTCTGAGACTTTTGAAAGTCAGAAACCTCAGCCAGCTTTAATAACAACAACAAAATCACTTATTGAGGCAGGATGACTAGTTGTCACCTAGCATTGCAGGAGGATGATTCCCGCTCCAGGGACTTGGCAGTTCGCCATGCTCAGTGCTTGCAGGCACAGGCCCTGCTATTCCCACCTCGCAGGGGGGGAACAATGGGTTCACCCATTATTTGCCTAAATATTCAGGTAGGGTGACAGCTGCAAGCCTGGTCTACAATGGACCTAAGTAACTTCCGACTAGTACAAAGCCCAACATGCGCTTCACCTCTGACCACCCGACTCAAGCTGCCCTAATACTGACACCTGAAAAGAAAACCCCACCCTACCTAGGCAGCCCCAACCTAGATATGAGGCGAGCTGGGCGCGTGCGCAGAGATGACCTCAGCTTTTCCGTACACCCCCCCCGGCTGGGCTATACGCATGTGTAGTTACCGTAGTGTTCCCTACTATTAGCGTTGCGCGAAACCGAACTGTGCGCATGCGCCGGGGTGACGGCAGTTCTTCCCGTCACCGTCTTCCCCAAGTAGGGAGTTGTGCACATGCGCAAAAGTCGACTCGGCTCTGCCTACCATCGGCGTTCCCCGAGGCGGGGTTGTGCGCACATGTGCCAAGGTGGCCTAGGTTCTTCCTCCCCCGGTGTCCCTCGAGGCCGGGCGGCGCGCATGCGCTGGGGCGGTCGCAGGTCTCCCTATCAGTTCCGCAAGGCCGAGCAGCGCGCATGCGCAAAACTGGCCCGGGCTCTGCCTGCCACCGGTATTCCCCGAGGCCGGGCTCCGCGCATGCGCTAGTGGCCGCGCAGCTGTCCCTCCCCCAAGCGCCCTGCCTCGGAGCGCAGCCCCGATCCGCTTCGGGTCTTTCCGACCACAGCGAAGAGTGGCGCGTGGTGCATTGTGGGGCGGCGCGCAGGAGAGTCGCCGCCGCTGCCGCTGCCTCGGGACCGCCATCTTGTCTCCGTGCGGACTCGCCGCCGCTTTCGGGGTCCCCTCCTCCTCCTCCTCCTCCCCGGCGGCGCGGGCGGGCGGAAGCCGGGGAGCAGCGAGGGAACCCGGCCCGACCCGGCTTGGCGGATGCGCGCGGCGGCCCGCGCCTGCCTGGGCAGCCGCTAGCGACGCGGGGGGGCCGCCCCGCCATGGGCCGGTCCCGCAGCCGCAGCTCGTCGCGCTCCAAGCACGCCAAGGCCTCCAAACACAACAAGAAGAACCGCAGTCGCTCGCGGTCGCGCTCGCGGGACAAGGAGCGGGCGCGCAAGCGCTCCAAGTCGCGGGAGAGTAAGCGCAACCGGCGCGCCCGTGAATCCCGCTCGCGCTCCCGCTCCAACACGGCGCCCTCCTCCCGCCGCGAGCGGGACCGCGACCGGGAGCGCGAGCGGGACCGGGAGCGCGAGCGGGAACGCGCCTCCTCGCCCCCCGACCGCATAGATATCTTCGGCCGCACCGTCAGCAAGCGCAGCAGCCTGGACGAAAAGCAGAAGCGCGAGGAGGAGGAGAAGAAGGCCGAGTTCGAGCGGCAGCGCAAAATGTGAGCGTGTGTCCTACCCCTCCTCTCCTCCCCCCTGCGTCCGCCTCTGTCTCCGCCACGAATCTCCCGCCGCGCAGGGGAGGGGGGAGCCCGGGCCTTCCCACCGCCCTCCACCCTCTCCCCGGCTCTGGTGGGGTTGGGAACGGGTGGGGAGTGCTGTCCAGCCCCGCAGCGGCCCCCTGGTCTCCGCACTGCAGCGAGAGAAGGAGGCAGAAGGTCCTGGGAGCTCCTGGCCTCACCTGGCTTGGGATGGCTGTAGGGTGAAGAGCGCTGCCTCCTCTCCTGGCCTCCTTAGGGCAGGGCTTCAGACACTGTAGGTGTTTTAAGGCCAGCGGTTTTGTTATGGAGGTAGGTGGGTATAGATGTACAGAGATAATTACATAAATGCATGTTTTGGGAGGCAACAGCAAGGGATTCCTGGTGATGGTTGGGATCTATGGTCAGGCCCAGGCTGGTGTATTAAGGCCACCCCATCTTCCTCTTTGCTCTGTAGATATACAGGTATAGATACAGAAATAGAAATACACAGACATATATCTACAGAACAAAGAGGACGGTGGGGTGGCCTTAAGACCTAGGCCTGACCACAGCTCCCAACCATCACCTGGGATCCCCTGCTGTTGCCTCCCAAAAAATATATCCATTGTTTCTATCTATATATTTTGGGAGGCAACAGCAGGGGATCCTGGGTAATGGTTGGGATCCATGGTCAGGCATAGGCCATCCCGTTTTCCTCCTTGGTATGTGATACACATCTGTGTAATTATCTCTGTATGTTCTGGGAGGCAACAGCAGGGGATCCCTGGAGAATGGTTGCTGTCTGTGGTCAGACCTAAGGCAGTGTCTTAATATCACCCCATCTTCTTCTTTGCTAGGTATAGGTATGTTTAGGTATAGATAGAAATACATAAATGCATATTTGTTGAAGCAACAGCAGGGGATCCTGGTGATGGTTGGGATCCATGGTAAGGCCTCAGCCAGTGTCTTAAGGCCACCCCACCTTCCTCCTTGCTATATAGATATATAGCTATAGATATATAGGTAGAAATATGTAAATGTATGTTCTGGGAGGCAATCCCAGCAGGTTGAGATCCATGGTAAGGCCTAGCTAGGCCTCTCCTGCCAGCATGTGGTCCTGAAGGAAAACTCTTGACGCAGCGGTTAGCAACATCTTGGGGCTGAGTGCCTAAAACACCCGCAACCTCAACTTGTAAGATGTTGGTGTGCCAGGAGTGAATGGTGGGGGAGCTCTGAGGGGCTTGATCCTTGTTGTGGCCCTGCTGTCTGCCCCAAGGCACACGTGCCAAGCAAAGTGTGCTTTTGCATGCCATGCTCTGGCACCCAGGCTAGAGGCTGTCTACCCCTGCCCTGAGGTTTCAAATAGGGTTGTTGGTTGTAGCTACGTTGGTCTAAGGACATAGGCAGACAAAAATCTTTGAGTGGATGGGAAGTCTTTTATTAAACCAACTAAATAATTGGAAAAATCTTTCTAACCATTTAGTTCCTCTAATAAAAGGTTTCAAATAGGAATCTGTAGTATTGAAAATGTTCTGGCCTGTTGTGGTCTCTGTTCTTTGCAATAGAAGAATTTCTTGATTTATTTTTCCAAATTGTGTGGGAGGGGGATCTGATTCTCATATTCTTAGGTGTATGGATTCATAGATTAAAATGGCAGCTAGTCTTGTTCGTGGTACTGCAAGAGCAAACTGGCTGCTTTGGCTCACTTCAGGCTACTGTATAGCAAGGAAGTAAGTGGACCTGGGGAGATTTTTGGAAGCTGTGGTCTTTCTGTTTCTGCTTTCAGTTCTGCTCTGCTCTTTGGGATTGCTCTTGTCCCTTCCCAACTAAACTGTTCAGTAGCGATGGCATTAGATTGGCAGGGTAACCCAACACATGCATTTGAAAATGAACTATTTTGGTCACTGGTTCTGACTTTTTTTTACTTATTTAATTCAAAAGAATCAGGATGAGCGTTTCAGAGAACCTACTCTTTTTGTGTGACAGAATCCAGTTTTGATTAATTTTAAATGTTCTGCCTCTTATTTTTTTGGTTCCCTTTTGTCCTTTTAAATGAGTTGTAAATGCAGTCACCAGCTTTCTCAGATTTGGATACTATGAGACTATCCAGTAACTTGTGAAAGAATTTGTACTACATGGTCAGTGAGAAGTAATAAATCAATCTCAGACTAAATCTATTTTTTGAGAGGCATAAAGAATACTAAAGGAAAATGAAAAAACAGGATATTTATATAAAGAACTTCAGTAAATGTGTTGCCAATAAATATTTTGATTAAAACTGTAACAAGCCTTCAACAAGTCTTCTTTCTGTTTCCCTGAATAATGCACAGCTCTAGTCTCTTAACATGTGATTTAAGTTTTTTTAAATACATTTTGTTACTCCATGAAGGCAAAGAGTAACAAATGCAAAACAGTCATGGTGAAAGTTGATCCAAGTAGCAGTAGCACAGTAAAATACAATCTTTCACAAAAATGTATTAGGCCTACAAAGCTTCAGCATTTTCAAAGTGCATCAGGTTTCAAAGGACCCATTAGTTATGTGGGTTTTTTAAAGGCATAACCCAAATTCTTCTTTTGTAGTAGGAAATATTCCCTTTGGATCTAGTAATGTCACAAGCTGTATTACATTTGAATTTTTTTTCTTGTAATAATTGCACCAAGCATGGCCTCTGTATTTGACACTGGGTTTTACTTACCAAATGAACTGGCTGTATGTAATCATAGAATGGTTTTATTCCTGAGTCTGCTTCTACCAAACTTTGTACCGGATACTGAGAGAGGGTTTTTTTCCCCCCTATATGTACTTCCTTTCTGTGTTAGCTTTGGAATTCATATGAATACTTTTATTCAGTGAGCTTGCTATATATGAAAGCATTTACCTTCTTTTATCCTTCATAAAATGTTGTAATACTTATAGGCTCTAAAGCATGCTTGTTCCAGTTTACTGACTTCCTTATGTCTCTGGAAGCTAATAATTAACAAAGGTTATTAAATTTGTATCTACATGCAGGTATCATGAACTCAACATAAACATATGTAGGCCTGATCCTACATTTCTTGCAAAACTGGAACTGCCATTGACTTGAAGGGTTAAACCTCCTTGTCAGTTATACTTAAAGATTTATTACAGAACTTTTGTTAATAAATTTCTTGCATTTATTTGTGAAAAACATGTTGTCTTTAAACCACATTGAACTTTTCTGTGTTTGTTTTTTTAACATTCCTTGGAAAACTACCCTTTTCTGAATATTTATGTATCGCTGTAATACAGTGATCCAAATATCTATGGATAAAGAAAAGTGGTGCGCATCCCTGTTCTAATTATGAATTTAAATATTTTTGGGGGAGAGGAGGCAAGACCTTTACAGGTGCAGTGTTTATTTAAGAGGATATTCACATTTTGTTGATACATGAACATCTCATTTTTAAATGATAAATTTCCTGACACTTTGTTTAGAATTCAGTTAAGTTTTCATCTGAGTTTACCTTTACTCAAGTGACTGAACATGAGACAAATGTGACCACCAACTTCATGCAGAAATAAACTTCAGTAGATTCATATACCAGGTGTCAATTTGTTTCTCAATTTAGTAGTTACAAGACAGTCATCACTAAATAAAAACTATGCAAATTAAAATATTAACTTATCTTCTACTGTATTATAGAAGTTTTAAAAAAATACTCCCCATCATGGTGATACAGGAACCTTTTTGCCAATACTAGAGAGAAAGTATAGTATGTTTGCAAGTATAGCAAGTATCTCTTTAGAGCAAGGAGGGGGTAAAGAAACTTTTAATGGGGGCTCTTCTAAAAAGGGTCATAAGATCTGTTGGTGTCCACTTGAAGAGAGATCATTGGTTTAAGGTTTTGCCAAAAAGAGACCACTTTTGCCTCAGAACAGTGAAAATCTAAATGGACTATTAGAGAGCTAAAGCTATAGTTCTAAAGAGTCGGCAATTCATGTTCTAAAATGTAAATTTGATGTTCTGTTTTTAAAGAGATGGCATGTAAATCCATAAAACTTTGGAGCCATCATTTCCATGTTACAAACATGTTATTGACATGAGTGTATTCTCTCTCGTGTCTTACCAAATTTGTTACATCTTTACCTCATTTAAAATCATTTCATGTGTTGCATATTGGGGAATAAAAACCTCTGGTGTTTTCTTCCTTAATATAATTAGAGGGGTTTTTTGCTCTTTTTTTAAAAGAGAAATGCAGTGAACCATACTTGAATTTCTTTCTTTCATTTTCTGAAAATGACAGGAAATAAAACCAGTTTCATTCTAAACAGGATCTTATCAGGGCTGATGCATGAAGATTTTTTTTAACTGTTGTAGTATTTAACCATTGTTAAAGTATTGTAGTGTCTTGAATGCTAAAACCAAGTTTAATTACAGCACTTGAGTTTAAACTGAAAAGTGGAATATGTGTGTGAAAAATAAGACATGATAATCCTTACGTGAATATGGTTTAAAGCACAGTTTATGGAATAGTCTCATTTTACGTAATGACCATCCTGTTAGTATATGAATATTTTTCACAAGTAGGCCTGATATTGCAAGTGTGAACTCCCTTCCTATTACGATAGGAAGCGTTTGAGAGAGCTTGACCCATTGTGGTTAAGATGGTGTGAAAAGTACATTTTATGTTTAACCCTTAAAGATTCTAACCAACTAAAGAAAGAGCTATAAATGTAACCAAAATCAGTGTTTAATAATTGATGTGTTTTGAATAATAATGATTTACATAAAGAGCTGCAATTTTTATATGGTTGAAAACTATTATTAGAACCTCGTTGTTTAGTCAGGAATTCCCATTACAAATCTGTTTTTTACTGTAATTATTGGAGACCAGTTTGATACCTTTGTGGAAATGTTAAGGGAAGATTTTATTGCTTTGTATAACAGAAAATAAAATGTTCTGAACTTTTAGAAGGGGAGGGCTGCCCTAGTTCATAGTTTCATTAATGCCAAAACATAGCTAGCATTGAAAGTTGGAATGATGAGTGCCATATCAAGTAATATCACAACCTCATCATAATTGCTGGTTTCTTATGTATAACATTTTGAGGTCTGTCATACATGGGATGGTGGTAGGATGTTGGTGGGCCCACTCAGTTATTACCAGGCTTGCTTTTTCCAAACCCAAAACAAAGACTCTTTCTGTGGGACAAGCTACGCGTATGAACTCTAAGCATTTAAATATATATCCCCCAATGTAATATATTTAGTTAAGTCTTTAAATTCAGTGATGTACAATTTAAATTCAGTTCAATTGAATTACTTTTAGAATAGCCAAATTAGTTTTTCCTTATCTGTTTCCTTGTAGCCGCCAACAAGAAATTGAAGAGAAACTCATAGAGGAAGAAACTGCACGAAGAGTGGAAGAACTTGTGGCTAAGCGCGTAGAGGAAGAGTTGGAGAAACGGAAAGATGAGATTGAGCGAGAAGTTCTTCGCAGGGTGGAGGAGGCTAAGCGCATCATGGAAAAGCAGTTGCTCGAAGAACTCGAGCGACAGCGACAAGCTGAACTTGCTGCACAAAAAGCCAGAGAGGTAACGCTCGGTCGTTTGGAAAGTAGAGACAGTCCATGGCAAAACTTTCAGTGTCGGTTTGTGCTTCCTGTTCGGTTCAGAAAGAGATGGAATACAGAAAATCTAATTCCCTTCTCGTGTAAAGTTGCATTGCTGAGAAACTTAATTTCTAGCTTATTCAGAGGAGCTCACTGATACTAAAAACAGTTACTCTTCTAAAACCTGTACAAGGATACTTGAATTTTTAATGGAACTGACTACATATTTGAGAATTGTTTGAAACTTTTGCCATGGCTGCAGGATTTATCAACAGTCCTTTTTCTTTTTGGGGAGAAGGGTTTTAAAATCTGTAATTATGTATCCTTCATTTGTTTTGTTTTGTTTACTTAGACTGTAAGAGGCTTTTGCCTTCAGTCAGGAAAAGAGCAGGGTCCAGCACTGAGCTGCAGTACCTGTCTTTTAACAAATAGGTTTTCTTATTCTCCCTTCAAAACAGACATTCTCCTTGAGCATACATTGGACTAATTCCAGTACTTTGAGCATAAGCCCATCAACTGTCTTCACCATGGACCTATATCAAAATCATTGCGTCCACTCTTAATAACAACTAACAACTCCTTTTTTTCCCTTGAAGTTATAAAAGAGCAGGTTGCCCTTTGTCTGAAGTCAAGCTGAACATGTGACTTGTTCTTTTCTTTTCTTTTTTTTTTTTTAATCAGCAGCTGGAGCAGAAGCTGAAAATGTCTTTCTGTGAGACAGTAATTTGCTACTGAGGGCTTTGATGCTTGTCTGCACCATCATTCCAGGATCTGAAAATTTAAAGTCAAATTTGTAAACCTTTAAAAAAACATGTACTTAAATAGCACTGAGCATAAAATAACTTTTCTCACTCTCCAACTCACTGGTATCATGAGTAACTTGATTAATTTACAACAAGAAAGCTGCAAGTATTTATGCTTTCCCCTGCAGGCTAAATATGACCTGTTTGTTTGCCAGTATATCTTTGAGATAAAAGTTAATTGCTGGCATATAATTGATATGCAGAATACTGAATCCCATTTATTTGAAAACTGAGTTTCTCTTTTTTAAAAACAAAAATGAAAGAAACCATTTCAGATTCTGACAATTAAGCTCAGGAAATGCTTTTATGTATGGTGGATTTCAGCTGACAGCAATTGCCCCTGACAAAAATTAGGTTTTTAAAGAAAATGGTCAGGTCTGATGTGGAGTTGTCTCCATCAGTGCTTTACTATACAGAATAAACTTCTATTCCTGGAGTGAAGTGTGCTGTCTAGTAGCTGGTTACTAGTCATAGTAAGAAGTTTTCTCTTCACATGCTTGCTTTGTTTCATGTTAACTTTTTTTTTTACACAGACATAAACCTCTGGCTGATATAAATCTCCCAAATATTAAAATAATTTGGATATTTATTATGTGAACTGAAACACTTAAAAAACCTTCACGCAGTCTTCATATTTATGATCTGCATCATAAAGATTCATAAAATTCACCAAGGAAGCAACAATTTATAAGGCTTTATTTCCTGAAGTTGCCTTGCCTGGACTCTTGAATTCCAAGTTCAGATTGTAGATGACAGTTTAAGCTGTCTTAAAAATCGTCAAAACATTGAATGTTGAAATCCATTTTCCCCATGAAAGAAGCCCTTAGCTCCATGAAGTATGGATTACCATTTGTATTTTTCACTAACAGTAAATGTATTTTTCTTATTAATTGTTTGCCTTAGGAATGATTTACATATTTTTGTTCCTTCTTACCATAAACATCTGCATTCCTCAGCTCAGCCTTCCTTGTATGTTGTTTCTTTATAAATGGTTGAGCTGCTGATGCAGGTATTGCCAAGCTAACAGTACAAATCATTTTAAAGAGGAAGCTGGCGCGTATGGCAGCCGAGGAGCACACTCTGCAGGACACTGGACAAGACAGTAAATATTCAACTTTTAATGCTGATTAAAGGAGTATAGGTAAAGAATACGTAGGTATACTTAATTGGTGAGACAAACTATTCGCTTTATTTATATTTTATATATTACTTTTTAATTTGGTAAATACTATCCAGTTTTTGTAGTTGTCCTTGTTGATTTGTGTGATATTAAAATACTAGTAATAAATTGTCAGGATTCTGTGATTAGGGAGGGTTTAGTTGGTTGCTGTTTGGACTGGGAGGGATGATTTAAATTTAGTGTTAGAGACCAGTTTTAGTGGCTGCACATCTTACAGTTTGTGAGACAAAATGGGTGGCTATAAAGCTGCCCCTTTAAGTCAGTTCACAAAAGATTTCTGAGGAAGTTTAGTGAACATGCATGAATGAGTATTTTACTTTCCTAACATCTTACCCTGTCCTCCCGTTTAGGAGGAAGAACGTGCAAAGCGTGAGGAACTAGAACGAATACTAGAAGAGAATAATCGAAAAATTGCAGAAGCACAAGCTAAGCTGGTACGTAGAAATGGAGCTTATGTAGTATAGATGTGTACCAGTTCCTTTCCTGGATGCACCAATTAGTAAAAACCAAGCTATTCTAGGATCTGATCCTGCCTGTCCCCATGGAAGTTGATGGCAGTGCACCTTTGACTTCAGCATGGGGCAGATTGAACCATTAATAACAACTACAGCCTGAAACCATGTAAATACAGAATTAAAGGACACATTTTTATGTTTTATGTTACCTTTGAAATTTAAAGCATTTAACCCTATCTCTCACATGAAGCTATATTATTATTTTATCTCTTAGACGTTGAATCAGAATTCAGTTTTAGAAATATACAATTTATTTTTATGGCTACCTGCATACTATTGTGTGTTCTGATGGGTGATTTTTTTCTCCTAAGGTTGTAAAGTATGTTAAAATTTGTTTGATGTAAATAAAATTTGGATGGGCAGGTGCTGGGGTGGATTGTCATTCCTGAATGCAAATACAAACCCCTGTGGACACTGGGCTTTTTCCTGAGCAGTTTTCCTTTGGTTTAGCTTTAACTGATGCCTAATCATTTTAAGCTAAGCTGAAGAAGCCTACTTTAAGATGAAACAAATCCCTGTACAGGTGTTCACACCTAGCTACCAAAATCACATGCTTGCTTAATCCAAAGCAACCCTTTCATATAGGTAAGGTATCTGTTAAAATTGGCTTTTGGAACTACACCTGCTTTAGAATCTCACTGTCAGGTTTTACAGACATATTGTCTTGTTTCCTGTATCTTTCGTTGCGGGGGGCGGGTGCAAAACAAATAAGGCATCATTAAGAGAAAATATACACCATTTAATAAAAACAGAAGGATTAAATTTAAAGAACTTTTTTCAGATCTTTCGGTTAGTAAATTGTATCCCCTTATAAAAACAGGAAGCTAAGTTTACACGTTATTCCACTGAATTTCTTGCGTATGTTGTGGGTGTGAAGCATAAAGAGTTATGTATCAGATTTAAAAAGAAATCATATGAAAACTTGAGAGGGTGGATGCCTTTTCCTTAATTCCTCAAAAACAAACAAGTGTTAGGAAAATGTTTGTTTATGGGCAGTGTTTATGCTTCTGTCCATACTTTAATACTAGAAAAATAAGTGTTTATGTCAATACTGATGTGTATAAATAAGACCTGTAAGGTGTTGGCTGAAGAGCACTGCGTTCAAGATTTTGATATGCACATTAGCTTTCAAATCTGTGAAGCAAAGTTGTTGGCATCAAAGCTAGAATAGATATGAAATAGTCTTATTCTGTTAACTAGTGTGTGTGTGTGTGTGTATATATATATATATATATAAAAAAACCACTGAAACCATGGGGCTTGGCAAGCTGAGTAAAGTGCAGAATTGGGCCCTGTAGTTGGTGGTTCAACAAGTAAAGTGTTGTAAACGAATATAGAGCTAGAAAAATATTGTGTATTGGCTTAAATTCTGCTGTTTTCATATTCAGGCTGAAGAACAATTGAAAATTGTTGAAGAACAAAGAAAGATTCACGAGGAGAGGATGAAACTAGAACAAGAGAGACAACGTCAGCAAAAGGAAGAGCAAAAAATGATCCTGGGCAAGGGAAAATCTAGGCCAAAACTGTCCTTTTCATTAAAGACCCAGGATTAAATTGCAACTCTGAACTCTTTAAAAGAAAAATGAACCAGAAAAACTTTGTATGGTAGCTTCATGTTGAAGTGTTTTTTTTGTTTTTTTTTTGTTTTTTCCCCTCCCCCTCCCTCTATTTTTTTTTGGTCTTTTTTCCTTTTTTTGAAAGTCTGGAAAGTTAGCTTGTTCTAACAGGGGCTGTGCTCTGGAATTCTGAATTTTATTTTTTTTTTTACTTCCATTAAGTTAAATCCTTATCAGATCATTGTTGCCTTTTAGAGAGTAATCTGTTCTCATCCATTTTGTTTTTGTAATGGTGGTCTGAAAGACCTCAGGTCACTTTATAAATTGCAGATGATCTGATAAGTTTTTACTGACCCACTGAGCAGAGGTCCATTCTTATATCAGATGGAACTTAATGCTGGGTTTTGCTAGGTTTTTAATAAAAAAAAAAAAAAAAGTAAATTCCCAAGGTATTACTGGACTTCTGTGGTTTATTGTTAAATCAGTGTCCCATGATACTGTCCCACTGTTGCGCTTGATGTTCCTGATACAGGTAAGGAAACAGTTGGTCAATTCTACTATGAATATGTATATATAGAGAGAGTTCAGTATTGCCTCTAAGTTTGTTTTTATTACATTGACGACCTTCAACCAGCTTCCCCATTGTGTAAATAAACCAATTTGCTGAATAAAGTAAAGTCTTAAATTCATATGTTTAAGTAAATTTTTTTAGTATACTTTATAAACTACTATATAAGGATGACAATTCAGTTGCTGAATTTTAAGGATATAGTGGTATTTCACAAAAATGTTTTTTGTTCACAGAAAAATCTAACGCAAGATTTACACGTAGAATTAAAAATCCCTATTGTTGTGAATGTTTTAGATGGCTGTTGCTGTTTTCATGAATGTTGGTTTTATTCTAACAGACTTATTTCAGCTGTTGCATCATGTTTAGACAGCTGTTTGTCTGAGTGCAGGAAGCCAAATATTTCAATATCTAATTCCCTGGAGTTGGCCTCATTATATAGTATGTTGTATAAGTTAAGGTTATTGCCCAGTAATTAATCTGATAGATCTGGGAAGAAGAATGAGGATTGTTTTGTTTTACAGTTGGAAGGGCAAGCACACTTGAGGAAATCAAAAAACAGAAAATGGGAGTCAGTTTTAAATATATTATTTTGGCCACAAACCAACTATTATTCATATATGAGATAATCTTGAATGTCATCAATTATATGCGGGTTTTATTTTAACAAATGAAAATACACATTGAAAACCATATATAAATTCCCTTTTTGTATGCAATTTCCTCTGAAACTTCAACTACAGCAGCATGTCAACCTTTAAAATTCCATTTCCCTACTGGATTACGATGTCTAGTAAATAATTTTAAGTGAAGGTTCTTGATTAATTGACTGAGCATTTGACTGTTCTGGACAAAGGAGGAAAGAATTATTGATATTCCCAACTGATCTGTCCTGTTGTGACAAGTAAAATGTGATGGTAGGTTGAATGTATTGCTGTAACAATATGCAGCGTTCTTTGTGTGGAACTTGGAGTCAGGGCCAAGGTAACGCATCTTATTTTGTCCAGAGTGTCAATATAAATGTGAAGAGAGTAAAATATCTACAACAGTACTGTACTTAAATTTGTCTTATAAATTTTGTCTGACAAAAATGCTTGTTCAGTCAACACAAGAAATGAAGCCAAACTGTGTTCATGATCTATTGCAAGGATCAGGTTGTATTTAGAACTTAACTGATACCTGTATTTCCAAAATATAAAACATCCCTGTGTTCCCTTTATGCAAAACAAGCTATTAAAAGTCAATACCTAAACAGACATGCATTTTGTCTCTTCTCCTGTTCAAAACCCAGGAAACTATATCCTCACTCATGCAGACTACAGCTGTCAAACTGTTGGGCACTTCACTCTTCTCTACTAATTTGCTGTTGTTAAATGATGGTATATTAATACCTTGCATTCAAATTGTGTTGGCTTGTGTTTGCAGTTTGAGGAGTTGTCTTTGAACTTTAATTTTCAAGACTATCCTTTCTCTCTAGCAAAATACTGAACTTTTTAAAAGTTGAAATTACACCCCAATAACTCTCAGTTGTATTTGATGTAAATTTTCATAGCTTTATTAAATTCAGAAATTACACTTGCCAGCCAGCATTTCATACTCCACCCCCCCCCATATGGAAACGAGAAAGAAATATTATGTGTCACTGATCCCTCTCTTTTAAACGTGTGGTTGGGTGTGAGAGAGGTTTATAGACATCTTGTTAACTTAAGTTGCAGCTAAGAGTGGCAACCGTGAAGTTCCAAGACAGTTGAGACAAATTCTGGCAGTTCTTCCAGACTTTTTTTTCCTATTTGATACCTGTCACAAGAAATTCCCAAAACTGCCTCTTCTGCTTGATACACGGTGTCTGTCTGACCAGATACCACTTTTACGTACAAACCTGGGGATGCTTGAGGAAAAAAAAAAGACCAAGTACATATTGGGTTAAGTTGCATTGACTGTATTTGCTGAAGCTGCTATTATAAGCTACAACTTGTTATCCTTTTGGGATGGGGGGTTACATTTTAACATCTTCAGCCTTTGCTTTTAGCTTAAATATCAGTCTATTTAATTGGAGGGGGCAGTTTGGTTGCTATCTATATGGAACAAAAGCTGTCAATACATGCATCTATCATACAATCAGCTTTTTCATGTAATAATAAGGAGGCTTTTATTTCTCTTACCACTGCCATTGAGATGACTACTGGATCTTTGTTTTATTTAAACTCCTTACCAGCATTTGCAGGGAGGATGGGATAAACTGGAGCTGGCTCCCTATGTATAAATCAATGTTTTCACAATTGGAAGTGGTTTCCTTTTGTGCCCAGTAAACCACCCTTTTCAGCTTAATGTGTTCCTTATCTTTCTCCTTTACTTTGTAAATACAAGTGGAATTTGGGAAGTCTTCTATGCTTCTTCCCCAAAGCCTGGTGAAGCAGGCACTTGGTTGGGAGGCAGATGAAAAGCCTGCCTGCCCTGCTCTTCCCTCAGGAATGAGTGATCATAATACCTACCTCATCAAGGTACAAACCCCATCTTGCTTTTGGGAGGGAAAATAGTAATACTTGTCTCCACTCTCTTGTCCTTCCTCAAATGCACCTTTTGTCCCCAGTATTCCCATCTGCTTTTCTCTTCTCTTTACTTAACCAAGAACTCCATTCTCCTACACCTGGCTATGCCTTAAATGCTTTCAAGATCACTTGCCCTGTCTTTATGTACAGTACACTCCCAGCCCTACTGTCTGAGGAAAAGATTGGAGTGATGCTGCTTTTTCTCTTGGGGCCCAATTTACTTTTAATTTAAAAGATCATCAAACGTTTTTAAACATTTCTAAAGCCTTGAGGTAGGTGTGAATTGGTGCTCTGTCCCTCCCCTCTGAAGGAAAGTGCTCACCTACTTCCTGTCAGGACCCGATTCTCCCTCATTATCACTGAACTCCCTGGAAGTAGGATGGGCCTTTTGTATGGAGAGGGACTGCTCTCCTTTGCAATGCTTTGTCAATTCTTTTACAGCGAAATCTGGTGGAGGCTGCAATTCAGAGTGGCCCACCACAGGACAAACAAGGAAAAAAGCCCACTGGAATAGCTCTGCAGCTACTGAAGCTGACCTATGACCCATTACTTCTCCCAGTTTTCTAAGTGTTCAAACCAGCACCTGTTTTCTGAAACATTTCTGTTTTTCCCTGCTATGTTTTGTGGCAGTGGAGGAGTGCCACTCCTGGCAGCCAGGAGAGGAGTCTCAGTATTTCTGATTCTGTCTCCTGACAATGACTTGTCTAAGGTTTGCTTGGACAAGTTCTATCACGTGTTACCTTTTTTATTATGACCAGATATAAACCCATCTGCAAGTCCACTGAAATAGCTGTATTAGGCCAAGAACCCCATCCTCCTACACCTGTCTGTGCCTTAAACTGGTCTAAGATCACTTGGTCTTTATGTATAATATAATCCCAGCCCTAGATTGTGAGGAAAGGATGGGAGCAATGTTGCTTTTTTCTCTTGGGGCCCAATTTACTTTTCCTTTTAATTAAAAATACCAACACTTTCAAAACCTTGAGGTAGGTGTGAGCTGGTGCTCTGTCCCTCCCCTCCCCCCCCCCAAGTCCTATGAGTTAGCTATGCAGTTTCAAGACAAAAACAGAGAAGATGTCCTTTATAACTAATTATTAAGGTTTGTGTAAGTTAGGGCTACAGCTGGGCTTTGCTTCCTGATTCTCCCCACCCTAACTGAAGGCTGCAGCACAAAAAAGGGTGTGTGTTAATTTTTTTTTTCCAGGATTAAAAAAATAAAGAGCACCCAAATGCATGGGCCAAAATGCACGCTGAAACTTTTTTTAGACTCTGGTTTGTATGGGAGGGTTTGGATAGGGATGATCCTGCCTCAGGCAGGGAGTTGGACTAGGTGATCCCTGGAAGTCCCTTGCACTTCCGATTCCCCTCGAGTTGTTTGAACTCTGAAAGAGGAGCCAAACGCAATTCCTGAAAACACAGGGCTGACCAAAAACTGCTGGGTTACAAAGCAGACACCCGGAAAGGCCAGATGAAATTAACCCAAAAGTCGCCCCCCGAGATAAAGAAAGACAGCACGGCTCGCTAACCAGTCGGGGAAGGAGCCCTCAGCCACTTCGGGAACCAGTTCAATTGGCTCTAAACAACCCGTTTAAAACCCATGCGCTTGGCCGGGGCCGATCTGTATTAGGTTTGGTAATAATTGGAACTACTGAGTTGCATCTTCCAAAAGAGGGAGTCCTCTCCTGCAAACGTGGGCTGGATCCTGATCCTCGTGGGAAATGTTGCTGGAGGTTTCTCCCGGGCCGGGAGGAGAGCCTCTCTTTCCTCCGGGCAGCCTCTTGCCTGCTAGGGGCAGCAGCCAAACGAGCGGCTCCCAAGCACGTGTCGGCTCCCGATCATGGACTCGCTCCCGGCCCGGGGGCCGCACAGGCAGCCCCTTCCCCCGGGGCTTCCCGCGGGCGCGGGCGGCTCGGCCCTCACCACCCCCGCCCCGCCGTGCCCGGGCTCTGCACAGCGGGGCAGCGCGGATTTCGATGAGGCGCGAAGCACCCGGCAGCTCCCGTCCCAAACTTCCCGATCTCTGGCTAAACACTTGCATACATGGCCCCTTCGTTAAAGCAGCCATTGCCGGGGGCCAAGCAGTGTGGCTGGAGCGGGGCAGTGCCCCGCAAGCCTTGCATTTCCTTTGGAAGAGCTGCAAGATTATTATGATTCTGATCATAATTGCTGCGATCACGATGTGAGAGAGATTATGATGATCGTGATTTTTATCATCAAGTTGATGATAACTATTATTGTGACCACGATTATGATCATGATCATGCGCACGATTAGTGCTATTACTATTACTATTATTTTGCTTCCACACGGCGGCAAAAGTAAGTGCCCGATCCTGCCAAGCGCCAAGGGCTTTCCAACCCCCTTGATCTCAAGGGGAGCCAATGGTGCCCGGCAAAGACCCAGGGACAGCAAAAGGCAAGGGCTGGATGCCCCAAACCTGGACGCCTACGGGTCCCAGCTGCCTGGTCGCTCTGCGACCCGGGGACCCCTCTCAGGGCGGCGGGGAAATTAAATCACACAGGCAACAACTTGGGCTGGAGCAAATGCACCCAAACAGGATCGGAGACCCGTAACTGAACTAATAAATACTTCTCTAGGAAGACGCACGTGTGGATGATGCCTGAGTCGTTGCTCTTGCAGGTACTTCCAAAAGAAGTTAGGTAGGAAGAGTCCACGGGCATTTCTTGAACAGTTATTAAAATAATGATGATAATAATGACGATGATACTACTATTAATAATAAGACGACACGGACAATTGTGTCTGGCCCTGGCTGGTTTGGGAGATGAGCTGAAACAATTGTATTTCCGTACACAAACGATTCTCCTCTGGGAAGCGGAGAGAGGAGTTGTCACAAGCTGTATTTTTGGCTCCTGGGGGGATACTCTCAGACAATGCAGGGCTCTCCATTTCCTCCGCTTTTCCTTAAAACCAGGATGCGGAGAGCTAAAGGTCAGCCTTCACTCCCAGCTCCCCCCCCCCCCCCCAAACACCGCGCCGTCACCTTTTGCTTCCAAACAAGCCCGAGCAGCAAGGGGACAAACTCGAGAGCGAGATCCACTTGTCCCTCGTTTCACGGCCGGGAGGCAGGTCACAGTTTTCTTCCTCAAACTGTGATCAAAGGCACTCCCCGGAGCCGGCACCGATCGCTGCCCAGCCCGCGATCCTTTTCCTGCCCCAAGGAAGGCGCTGGCTCTATGCATTAGGAAACTTTTTCCGATGGTTGGTGTGAAAAGCAAACTGAGCTGCTCTCTTCCTGGACGGGTCGGTGATCCTCTGGGATTCCCCCCGGAGCAGTGGAAATCCCTGAAATCCCCTTTTTCTTTTGGAAAGAACCCGACTCACTGGCCGGATGCAAAGACGAAAGTGGGAGAGCAGCCGCTTGTTCCCAAAGAAATCCAGTGCAAGTGGCAGTTTGCTCCTGTCCCAGGCTTCAGGACAAAACCAGGGGGGACACAATTATCCTTTATAACTAGTTGTTCAGGTTTGGCCCTTACTCAAGAAGGCACATCGAGCTGGCTTTTTTTTTTTTTAAGGTGTATTGTCTGTCCCCTAAGCGGCAGGGAAAGAAGAGCTCTGGGAACTGGGCAGCTCTGGAGCTCCCTCCCGGCCCTGCTGCTCCGGGGCTCACTAGACTTTCGAGTGTCATTTCTTTCCTGGAGTGTTTTGTTTTTGGTTTCTTGGGTTGTTTGTTTTTTTAGGGCAAAATTAAGTAAGGGCGCATCCTTTGAAGGCTCTTCCTGCCGGGTGCCAACGAGGCAGGGCGCCCTGAGCGCTGCAGCCCCCTTCCAAAATGCACGCTGCAAAAGTATTGCTGTAGTCGGGGGGGAAGGCAAGGGAGCTTGTGGGGAGGGAGTGAAAGTGTCGCAAGATTGGGGAGCGGGGGTTAGGAGTAGTTAAATGGGCAAGCGGCTGGAAAACGGGTCGCTAGTGGGCGCTGTGGCTCTGTGGAAATGCGGCGGCGAGGCCGAGCCCGGCGGCTTCCTGCAGCGGGGCGAGCGCCGGAGCTGGCGGGCTGCCCCGCCGCCTCCGCGGGTCGCCCGGGCCCGAGGCGCAGGCCGGGCTCGGGAGGCGGCATCTGCCCGGCCCGGGGACAAGCACGTCGGGAGCCAGCCCAAGAGAGACGGGAGACTTGGCGGGGCGGGGAGCGGCTGCAAAGTCAGGGGGCCAAGCCCGGTTGTGCCTGATACACACATACACACACACACACACACACACACACATTGAAATGTGGCATCAAGGGACCTCTCCCCCCCCCTCACACACACACACAGACTCTGAATTTGGCATTAAGGGACCCTTCCCCCCAACACACACAGAAATTTGGGGTCAAGGGAGCCCACAGGGGAATCCTGCCCGGGAAGGGTACTGGAAATAGAAACACTTGTGCGGGGGATGGTTGGGGGGCTCCTTTCCCTAGGTTAGTTGCCCCACGAAATGGGCTGGCTTGGCATTTTTCCCCTGGAGGGTACCAACTCCGGCTTGGCCTGGACTAAATGCCCTCTGGAGGTCCCTCCAGCCCTCTTTTCGTAAGAGCCATCACCCCCTGCTCACTCGCCTGTCGGTCAGCCTGCCTCTCTCTTAGTGCCCTAGTTTGGGAGGTAAAGCAAGGCTCCGTCACCGCTGATCAGAAGGAATCACAGAATCACAGACAAGAAGGCTTGGAAGGGAGCCCGGAGGGCACCTGGCCCGCCGCCCTGCTTAGAGCAGGACCATCTCCAACTAGATCACCTCGGCCAAGGCTTTGTCCAGCCGGGTCTTAAGGATGAAGACTGCACCACCTCTCTGGGTAGCCTGTTCCACCGCTTCACCACCGTCTCCTGAAAACGTTCCTCTTAATACCTAACCTCAACTTCCCTCGCTGCAATTGTGGGGGATGACCCTGGGGGTTCCTCTCAGGGGACATGACCCTCGAAGGGGTGATGGGGAGAGTCATTCCTTTCAGGGGACGTGACCCTTAGAGGAGTGATGGGGGGTGAGGGAGGGTGAATCCTTCCTGTCAGGGGATATGACCCTTGGAAGGTAGATGGGTGTGTGTGTGGGAGGGCGGAATAATTCCTTTCAGGGAACATGACCCTTGGAGGGGTGATGGGGGTGGTGAATCTTTTCTCTCGGGGGCCAAGAGGGCAGCATGCCCCCCGCCCCACCTCTTCTCCCACCCCAGCACCCCAAGCTCAGCGGAGTTGTTATTCCAGTTCTGGCGGGGAGGAGGAGGGAGGCGCGGCCGCCCTCCTGCTTTGAACCCAGAGGGACCCGCTGCCCACGTCTAAAACGGCTGCCCCGGGCGGGGCAGAGGATCACCTGTCCCGCGCAGGCCCAGCCCCAGCCCCGGCCGAGCGTGTCGGGGCCCGAGGTGCGTAAGTGACAGGCGCGACGCCCAACCAGCGGCGCCGGTGCCGCCGGTGCCCTATGAGCGCGGGGCGGAGGGGCGGGGGGCTGAGTTTATATTGCTATGACAGCACGCTGCAAGCGGCGACTTTCGTGCACTGGAGATTCGCTGCGGTAGCAGTCGCCGCCGCCGCCGCCGCTCGGAGCCGGGCTGGGAAAGGCTGCGGCTCCGTCCTCGCGGCTCCCTCGGGGCGCCGGCCGCTCTCGCCGCCGGCCCCTGCGCATCTCGCCGGGAAGGAGCCGCTTCGGACGCCCGAGAGGCCACTCCTTGTGCCTGCCGGAGCCCTGCCGGGGGCTGGAGGAGCCGCTTCTCCCAGTGGATTTATAGAGCCGGGCTTCCCTTGTGGGGGGCACTAGAGACAGGAGCAGCCTCCTTTGCAGCGGTGGTGTCCCTGCCTGCCTCTTGATTTCTCCCACCTCCACTTTAATTCCCCCTCCCTTTTCACCTTCCGCCCGCTCTGTTTCTTTCGGCTTGTGCGTGCGCCCGGCGCCCTGGATCCGCCGCGGAGTTTGCAGCCCGAGGGACGCCCGCTCGCGCGGCAGCGGCAGTCGCAGCCGGGAGCCCCCCGCGAGCAGCTCGGAGGACTGAAGCCCCTGCCACCTCCTCCTCCCCGCGTCGCGGCGACTTGGGAGGCAGCCGGATTGCGAGCTGGCGGGAGCCTTGCCTACACGCCGGGGGCACACATGACTCAGTAAATCTGCCTGCGGCTCTCCCCGGCCACCGCCTTCATCTTTGGCGTTTTATCTTGCAAAAAAAAAAAGATACCTGGGCAGGGGGGCGCCGGGTTGGTGCTTCCCCCTCGTGTTGCTGCCTGGGTGGGCAGGGGGGTGTCGGGGTGGGCTGGAGGGGGGGCAGAGACGGGAGCCCGCCCGCCTGGCCGGCCGGAGGAGTTGGCCCCCGAGGGACTTGATGCCGCCGGCGACCATGGCAGCGCGGAGGGGCGACTCCTCCCTGTGGAAGTACTGCTGGGGAGTGGCGATGGTGCTGTGCCGGACGGCCGTGGCCAGGTCCATCGTGTTGGACCCGGTCTATTGGAATTCCACCAACCCCAAGTAAGTTGCCCTCCTCCTCCTGCTCCCCCTCCGTCCCCAGCTCCATGGGCAGCCCCTTGCACTTTGCTTTTTAATTGCACGACGAGCGGCTTGCGGGCCCCTTACTGTGCAGGGCACCCCCACCCCGGTCCCTATCCCGCTGTGCTTTGCCCAGGGGACCGGACTTGATTTCAGGGAGGAGAGGGGGCCTTTGTGCCTGGAAACTTGCCCGAGGGCACTGTACTTGGAGAGAGCAGGCGGGAAAAATCTGCAGAGGAGTGTAAGGAAGGTGGAAATCCTCCCCAGTCCCCCAGAAATAAGGGGGAGTGCTGGTCTTGGGAACTTCGGGCCTGATATTCCCCCAAGGGATGCAGTTGTACAGCTCCTGCCGCCTGCTCTGGGGTCTTGAAGAGCCAGGGGTTGGGCTTTCTAAGGGTCACAGTGATTTATGGATCTGGCTTGGTGCTTAAGGGGCTCTTCTCCCCCCCCCCACCCCTCTGCTACCCCCCAGCTGGGAGGGGGCAGCACTGGGTGCAGAGCCTCTGGGACAGGAGCCCTTTCAGACTGGCAGCAGCACCAGCGGATAAAATCCTGTAGGGCTTGTGGTAGTCCTGAAGCCCCTCACCACTAGTGCAGAAAGGACACTTGCTCCCCTCCAGAAATGTGAAAGGCTTCCCCTTTTCCTCTCCCAGCCTTTGAATGAGGCCCTCTGTTTTAACTTGTCCGTGTGGAGATGCAGGGCCAGGTTTAGCCTATGGAATGAAGTCGCAGTCCTGGCTAAAGTGGTTTGGTAGACTTGGAAGTACTTATGTTAGGGAGTAATGAACTATGTGTTGTCCATTGGGGAACCTTTTAATGTCTCTTCACTATCAAATTGGGGCAGAAAGCACACGTCTCTCCAGACTTGAGTAGGAAGATGCATCCTTAAATGTTCTGCCAAAAGTCTTGCTTGGGCGCATGAGCTAGGGATGTTATTTAGGGACCAAAAGAAGGGCAAGTTTGAATTCTCTTGGTCAAGACAATCTAGCCAATTACGTAGAAATGACCATTTTCTTGTTTTTAAAAAGTGCCCTGTTCCCTCCTATGTTGCTTCTGTCAGAGATGCAAAAAACCTGGAGTTGGCTTGGCTCAACTTCGAAATCCATCAAAACTTCAGTGACAGAGCAAAGGTTTTCTTTTGCCTGGTTGTAATTAGCCACTGCACAGGAAGGAGAGTGTTGTGTTTTAATAAGTAGCTTATAAAGATTTTTTCCCAGAAATTGTAATAAAGGAGGTTATTATTTCAAAAGAAACGAGACGCTTAGGAGATCCCTAATATAATTTTCAATGTACTCGTGCATTAACTGAATTGAGGATTTCTTATGAAACCCAGTAAGTAAAGTTTTAAGTGCCCTTAAATAAACAAGACCTAGCTGGGAAATTGCCTAGACAAGAGGAGCAAAATATTTCCTAAATCAGAAATATTAGCAGTATGTAGAGAATTGGAATAAAATTACGGAAGTTTGGATTAGATGGAGGGACTGAAGAAGTTTATTTAGAAATCGCATCTTAACTTCAGGGCTTAACTACTACTGCTTCCACTGAAGAGAATTTTCCTGACATTTTCTTCAGGAAGAGAGGGGTTTGAGTGGGTTAAGGCTGTACAGGAAAATTAAGACCACCTGATTTGTCATTAAAATGTTGGAACTGATTAGCAGGAAAACAATTGGCTTATTCATTTCACATACTATTTTTTTTTTTCTTGTCTTACATGCCAAGTGATCACACGCAGTCAGAGATGAAAAGGCAGTTCACAGAATCACACTTGGTTTAGTCTAGATTTGTGGACCTGTATTTAAAGGATGTTATAAACTAAATCCTTCTTCCTCTGACCTAGAAAACATTCGACTGTGAATAAAATAAACAGGGCGGTTTAAAAACTCATTTACGATATCAGTTAAATTCTTAAAATCACAGATTGATTGTAAGACTGAGTTGCATTGCATCTGTAGGCCTGCAGTGATTGTGGAGAGATTTAGTACAGCATTAGGGGAACAGAGCACCCACCCTGTAGCCACAGCCAAGTGAACAGTTTATTCCTACAGAGGTCACTCTTTCAATACAGAACACTCTCAGCATGTACTAAACTTGCCTCCATGCCTTTCTTTCAGTCTCGGCTCTCCTTCACCTTTTTTTTTAATACTTACACTAGTAGTTCTCATTAGACGGTTTAATTTCACTCATGCCTAAATAACCAAATTGAACCTGTCTTACAGTACGTAGTTATTTGCTTACCTTGCCTACTTACCTACAAATAGCTTAGAATTGGCAAGAGGGAAAATGCTATTTGATTACAGAAAAGGTTTGCACATTATTAATGGTAGATCTAATACTGTCTAATTACTTTTTCAACTTAAATGCACACTTAAAAATAGGTTCTGCCTGTTGATGTAATTGAGTTTTTTTGAGTGATTCATTGAGGTTTAATCACTGCAGTGAAGAAGTACACTATTAAAATTAGTCTTTTTCAATTGCTGGGGCTAGTGATTTATAGGCTACTTGGAGGCCTGTAGTTTGAGGAAGCTTACAAATGCATTAGTGATATTGCTGTTGGTGTGATTTGCTCCACTTTTCAAGAGCAGGATTTCTTTCTAGTCACAATTGTTTGCCTGGAGGATACTGAATAATTTCTCCGTAGAAAAGGTCGTCCTCTTGGAAGATTCAAGCTGACTATTAGCCTGAGAAAACAGAAAATTTCCTTCAGAAGCTGCTCGGAGGACATGGATACACTGTGATATTAAAGACCGTTTATAACAATTGCCATCTTTGGGGTTAGTTAATTCAGTTATGGAAGTTGAATATTTATTTCTGTCAAAAGTGTCAGCACATAAATCTGCTTAACAGGGTGGTAGTTAAAATGCCCTGAGAATTTATTAGTCAGGTTAATGTAAGGCATGGAATAATAAATTTAGGTAGAGGTGAACACAAACTAAATTTGTTTTGTGCTTAGTTTTGGAGGTCATAATTTTTTGCAGGTGGTTAGGACAGAGCAAGCGGTAGCCATTTGAACATAAGCTCCAGGGCCCTAAGGTTCACTCTTTAGATATTGCTTTCATGCCTTGATTGACTTCCAAGATGGTTATTTCATTTATACATTTTTAATATACATCTCAAATCCAGTCCACGTTTTTTGGTGAAGATGTTCAGTTAGATGATGTGGCAGTGACTGATTTATTTGTTTTTATTTTTTATGATGGATCTCTCATTTGGAACAAGCAGTATCTCAGACACGGTGTCATGGTTTTCAGACTACAAGTAGAAATTATTATGTGAATATAACTCTGGTTACTTAATTGTCATATTTTCAATCAGGGACAGTTTACCCATGGCCACTCTTTCTGTCCAGATAAATAGTGTATTTAGATTGCGCGCTACCTCAGTGTTATCTCACAAGGCACAGCATGGCTTTCAGAATATATATTGTAGAGGGTAGTTCCACTGAGTGCATTTTAGTCAGATGTTACAGAACTTCCCTTATCAAAAACAGTTTCTTATGTCTGCAGCAGCATTTCTTGCATACAGCAGGCCTGCTAAAGCGTTTTTCTTTCTGAACACACTGAAGCTTTTTCTTAAGCAGCTTTCTTTTTTGATATTGCTTGACTTAAACAAATACGGGCTAAATCATCTCTCTGATATACTATTATGTATGGAATATGCTAGCGTCAGCTTCTCAAGAAATACGAAGGTGCCAGAGATTGATAACACAAACTACAATTGATGGCCCTGTTTAAACAGTCTATTCACTAGCATATAAACCAGTCTGCCTCTCATTGTATCTGAAATTCTTATTTTTGTAGGTAAACAAATGCACATTCACTACTGATTGAATAGCCCCTTGAACTATGCTCTGCAGTTTGCGTTTGGGTTAATCTTGTCGGTTTTAATATAGAGAGAAAAAAGGAAAAAGCACCAGGGGTGGAATTGTTAGTGCTTTCACATCCACATTCCTCACATTTTGTCAGGATGATTAAACTGTAGGTAATGGACAGTCGTTGTTTCACAGGACAACTGAGCCAACTTGCAGCACAAAGAGCTTGCTAAAACGATATCTCACAACACGTTTGGTAGCTTCTTTCTAGACAAGAATTTATTTGAGAATCTTGTGTCATGGGACTGCACTTCTTAACCTTAACCATTACAGCTTCAAGCTGAAGAAATGGGAACTGGAGGTTAAAATGCTTTAAACACATGCTTGTAAGTCTTTACCAAAACATAACCATTGATAT
Source organism: Crocodylus siamensis (assembly GCF_052110815.1). NCBI lineage: Eukaryota > Metazoa > Chordata > Crocodylia > Crocodylidae > Crocodylus > Crocodylus siamensis. The sequence goes on from NC_143395.1 coordinate 311,626,369, forward strand.
GTGGCTTGCTGATGAAGAGAATTAGTGCTTCTGTCCGGTTGGCTATTTCTGACACCTACAGCCAAGTGCTAGCTCAGGTGAATTAGTAACAAACCTAAAGCAAGCTTAAAGTTAAATTTTTGTACTCTGATTTTTCTACAAGTCTTTTATTTTTTTTTTTTACACCAGCTCAGTTGGAGTATAATTGCTATATTATTTATAGTAATTACCTTAAAGCCTCTTATCTGTAAACCTTACTAAAGTAAAGAAAGCACTTTGTTTAGTGAAGTAATTGCCCTTAGACAGGAAGTGACTGAAAGTCAAGCTGAAAGCAGTGGTTTTTTGGGGGGTTTTTTCCTCCTTCTCTTCCCCTCCCCCCCTTTAATTGCTCCTCTATTTCCTTATAATGAGTTCATATCACTTTAGTATGATGCTTAGGAGCATCTCATGTTCACAAAATGTTCCTATAATGGGAAATTGGTTGAAATCCCAAGATGCCTATAGTGACATGATGGCAAAAATAGGCTGTTCAGGGACCTGCATAGCAGCCATAATTTTTTTTTTTTTTAAATGGATCTAGTCTTAAAGTACCATGTGACCTGTACTACTCAAAATTGCTTATTGCAGATGAGAAGAAAGTGTTCTTCTAAGAAAAATAGTGATCAAACTGTTATTCATGTGTGTCTAATCTCAGCCTTCCCTGATTGCTGACATAAAGAAACCTGTTTTTCAGGTCATTTATCATACATCTACATAGGTTTTCTTATGAGCTCACCCTTTCTATGGCGTTGAGAAGACATAAATAGGAGTGCTCAACTGTTTAAAATATTTTGATTAAAATATGCAGGTCAATAGAAGTATAAACTTCTAGTCAAGACTTAGTTCTTTGATTTACTTTTTTGCGGGGAGGGTGGAGGGTGCAGTATATGAAAGGCAAGGGAAGGGAGGATGGCAAATGGACAGTGTTAGAACAGCTTGGAAAAACTCCTGGGGCTTCATTGTCTTTCTAAAGCCAGAGAATACAAAGACATACGCAATTCAGCCCTTCTCCCATGATGGAAAATGTAAACCGTTGACACGGCTCCCATGTTTAACTTGTTTAATTCTCATTTTAAATTCAGTACTATACCAGCCGTGTGAACTCTGAAGATTTCTTTAGTAATCCATTTTGTAGTTCCGAATCAAAAACAAAGTGAAAAGGTCTGACACAATTTGCTTTTATTTTTAGGCAAATCAACCCTGGTCATAGTTAATAAGGGGATTACAACCCAGACTAGGTCTTTACAGATGTAATGTAAATCAAGGGCAGAGTATAAAGAAACTGATCCCTTTTGATTGAAGTATGGTAAAAAGGCATAGAGAAACTAGCAGCAGTAATCTGATTGTATGGCAATAAAACCACCATTTTCTGTCTTTCAGATAAAAATAATGTGGTAAATCCATGCAGTTCATAAGATGTAAAGGCAGATAAAGGGTGATGCCATGGCAACATATAGATTAGCTTGATGTTAGAAATGACACGTCTCTGAAAGGGGTGTTAGAAACTAAGGGCCTTGCTCGGGGCTGTAAGGTATTATGTGAGAACTGCACAAAACTTGGAGGCCAGGATTAGAAAGTATGAAAGGCCTACTTGTGGCTTGGGATGGTTAAAGCAGTAAAGAAAAGCTGCTCAGTTCTTGCTCATTGGTAGTGTATAATATGGTAAAGGTAGATTTCATTTACTGCTTTTTATTGAGATTTGGACTGATTAAAACTTCAGATCACTGCAATTGTTAGGATGTGGAAGATTTTCCTTTTTAACTCCTGCCCTAGCAGCAGAAGCCATTCTGTAGGATTAGCTGCACTTTGAGTTTGTTTCCTTAATCTATTTGGGCTTCAGGCAGGGACATGCTGACAAGGAACAGAGAACAGAGGGGATAGGTAGGACTGGTTTATCTGAAAAGAAAACAGAGACCTTTTGATTCCAGCCATCTTTCAGACTGTGGTCTCAATCTCACACTCCATGGGAGAAGCAAAGATAAACATTCTGCATTGTCCTTCTCCCTTAGCCAGATGATTCTTCTACAATTTTTGTTTCCCACTCTCAAAAAAAATATAAAAGAAAAAATCCAGCTTCAATTCAGATTAGCTCCTAAAGCTGCTGATAACCAAGGTGATATGGTAATTAGTCCAGGTGGTATTTATTCCTGAAAGGCGTTTTGAAATCCAGAGTTGAATGAGATAGGACCCTTTTGACTTAAAAGAAGTCTCAGTCACCTTGCATTGGGCCAAGTTTAGCTGTTGGCCAAACCCCTTGCCTGCAAAGGAGTTGGGCCAGATGAGAATCTGATCCTTTGTTTTGTCACTTTAAGTGTGATCTAAACTTTCCTCCTAAACTGATGCTGCTGCATGGATCCTCCATTGCCTCTTCTCCTAATCAGCCTTGTAAATACCTAAGACTTATTTTGGGGTTTTTTTTCCTGCAGTGCTCCTATAATGGTGAAAAAATAAAAAAAGATCTTGGAACAGCTTCTTATGTTGCATGTTGAGCTTCAAAGGACGGGTTCAACTAGGAAATATTTGCTTTATTGCCGCTTCACTATTTTGTTAGGAAGAAGCACCTTGTATTTGTCAGGGAGAGTCTAGACATTGAAAAAACACTGAAGCTTACATTAACTCCGTCTCTATTTGAAGGTGGCCTTTGCTGAATTTGATAAACTGGAACTCAATACTGTTTGCTGGCACTGGCTTGGTTAATTTCAAGGTTTCTGCAAGTTCTCCATGGTATAGGGAGTGTTGAGTAAGATGCTAATTACATGCTCACATTTGCAGTTTTTAGCTTCGCTGACAGAACACTGGAAAGTTGTGGGGTTTTTTGTTTGTTTGTTTTTTTTAATGCACTTTTGATGGAGAACTCAATTCCAAAACCAAAATTAACAAGCTGCTATAGCTGATATCTTTTACAAGACAGAAATGTACAACAAGCACATGTAGGGGCTTGAGCAGACTGGTTTAATATATGGGGTCTGAAGCATTCAGACACTGGCCTCCATTCTAGTTTACCCTTCAGAAATTTGTATCAAAAGACCCATTTGGTTTGCTGAAATTCTGCAAAGCACAGGGGTACCCTCTGCTAATTTACAGGCTGGTCACATCCAAGCACCTTGCATTCTGCATTTGACAATGATTGCTAATGGGCCATTCAACTAAAGTATTTGCTTGTTAACAGGGAACAGAGCATGATAAATGTCCAGCAAGCTTGCGGCCTCCTTCAGCTTTTCAAATGCAGACTGGTGCATATTTATGGCAGGCAAATGACAAAAGAAGAAGCTGAATTACTCTGGCCTTATGCTTTCTGTTAGAACAAGGGTTAAAGTAATTAAAGAAATAATGCAAAAACCGATGTCCTTTGTTTGCTAACCATTATCCAACATTTAGCTTTCGAACTTACCTGTCATGTCACATTTAAGAAATGTACTAGATAAGACTATGTACATTTGGCAAAGCGTAGAAGAGAATAGGTAATCTTTTTATATAATCTTTTTTTATTGCAAGGGATGTCAGGTATGCCTATTTGTGGTGTTCCTGTACAGCACCATCCGCAAGTCCTGCTCTTTGAAATACTTTTCACTTGTATACTTAAAACGCAGAAGATTTTGCAGGTGGCAGTTGTATTCTCTGACTTCAAAGAGAATAGCTGCAAAAACTCCTGAGCAAGAAAACAAGCCTATCACACTCGGTACATTTGTCTAAACCAAAGTATGAAAACAAAATGGCAGTAAGAGCGGGTTAATTGGTTTGTTCTCTTTTGCCGGAGCATGTGCAAGTAAGTGTTTTTTATAAATTGAAACTTTAAGTTTCTGTGTGTGTGTGTGTGTGCGCGCGCGCGCACGCAATGAGTTACCGACGTCACTTTGAATACATGATAGTATATTGCAGTAACACAGCCTTAAGTATAATAAGTCCATCTCTGAAGGTCCTGCTTCAACCCTCACTGAGGTCAATGACAAAGCTTCAGTTAGTCGGGCAGGATATGGCCCCAAATTATTTCCCTATGTTTACCTGTAGGTATATCTAAGGTTGTCATGCTTGATGAGAGCTTTGGGTTAAGATTTTTTAAAAATGAGTACTTTTTTAAATTTTAAATTCTCTGAAGCCATAGTTTGGTTTATAGTTAACCCAGTTCTAATAAGTGGTCAGTTTTCAGCAGTCTAAATATGGATTTAGAAAAGACTATAGGCTCTAACTTTCGAGTATCTTATCTTTGCCACTTTATGCTTACGTTCTTAAGAATGCTGTGCTTGCATTGAAATCGAGGGGGAAAAGACTCTTGGTGACTGTGGTGGGGATTAATTGGGCTGAAGATCTAAAGTTTTTTCTTTCCATAAAGTACCATTTTAAATTTTTCTAGTAATGCTGAGAGCATTCTTGTCATACATGTATTTAATGCAAAAACATCCACAACTTTTTTTTTTTCTTTCCTTGGTAGCTGTATTTTGTGTATAGAACTTTTTTGCTTTTTGTGTGTGGTGGGGAGAAGAGTACAGAAGTAGAGGACCTCTATCTATTTTTGGCAATCCTTACCAACCAACAGCCAGCGTTTGCTTGTGGTATCAACATGATAACTATAATACAGCTGATTTTAAACTTTGATGTAACAGTCTAGGCTTTTTTCTGGTTTAGAACACTACTCTCTAGCTAAGAATGGCTTATAAAAGATTGTGTTTAGTAAGTGAATCATTACTGAAGCATGACATGCATCTGTCTGCATAGATTTTTTTTATTTTTTTTTTTTTAATCTATAGAATTTGTTTAAAAAATGGTTTGTGCTCATCTTAACACTAGTTTGTTTAGTTCTGGACCTGTGTGCATGGTAAAGAACAACCAGTATATCCATATTGCTAAATTAAAACAATGAATTCTGACCTATGGTTTGCAGAAGATTCCTTTTAGCTTACATTTAACTCTATAAATTACTTATTGTTTTATTGTCTCTGTTAAAATAGTGTGTGTGTGTTACTCCGTGATTAGCTACCCTTTCCAAAAAGCCATGGTGATAAGATTAACAACGCATATTATCTGAGTTAAGGGTAGGTGTGTCCTAAGCTAATGAGAAAGTATGTGGATTTTTTTTTTCCTTCCAAGTCTAGGCACAATTGAATGCCATTTTATTTTGGATTTGGGAGCTCAGCCAGATTCCAGTCTGTCAGAGCTGAGAAGACTTAAATCAAGTCCAGGCCTATTTCTACAGCAGACTGGAATTCTGGCTCCTTGCCTGTGGATTCATTCAGTAAGGCCCATCTGGCTTTTGATGTTCTGCAAGTTTGAAGCAGTTTGTTTAAGGAACCTATGTACTGAACACTGGTGAATCCATACGTGGCTGCAGTTTTGACTCTTCAAGTGGTAGGGTGTTTTGCATTTCCATTTTCACTGGTGCCTGCCATCTGCTTACCTACTGCCTGAGCAGCAGTTGCTTTCTATACCTGACTGGATAAAAGTGCAATTTTAGAGTTAGGAACATCTTGACTCCTTTTGGGGCTTTGCAGTCCCATTGCATTCACTGACCACACTTCAATTGCTTTCTTCATGTTTAATTAATTTCAGTTTAGTTCAGGAGCAGTCTAGTTTAATCACTGTGCAACACTTAACCTTTTGGGGGTTTTTTCAAGGTAACTTCAGGCTGTATAGGTTAGCTGAGCAGAGAAAATCATGTTGGCAGGCAAGATTACTAGGCAGCATAATAACTGTTATGAAGGACAAAAGTTTGGTTAGGAATTTCTGTCCCAGTTGAGAAGAGTGTTATTGTTTACCAAAGCACTTAAGCACATGCTGAATCAGAAGGGTAGAATCCTATTTTACTTTACATGCCCAAGTCTTATTTTCTCATCTGTGAAACTGCAAATGTTGCCCATTATACACAGTTCGTCATCCTATTCTGCATGCAGTGTGGATTTGCAAGTGTCCACACAACTATTGAGCATGCACATACATAGGAGGGCTATACGCTGGATTGGCAGTTACAGTGGCTCTGTATGGGCATTTATACATGTGCTCCAGGAGTGAGAGGGAGGAGGAGTACGCTTTAATTATCAGCTCTTAGAAAGTTTATAGGTTTGAAGAGTCAATTATATCAGCATACCCACACTGACAAATGGCAATAGGGGTGCTTTAACTAAAGCTTGTGGAATGAGCTTTAGTTAAAGCACACCCACTGCCATTTTCCAGTGTGGGGATGCTGATGCATGTCACACTGGAGTCTACTGGAGCATGGTAATTACCATGTTCCATCAGACTCAATTAGTGGAGTCTGCTCCAAAGCGCTGTAATTAGTGTCAGAGCAGCCTTGCTACATGTGCATAGGTGCCTTATATGTACCTCTGAATCAATATCTCATATCCACAGGCTGGACACTATCCAGCCTCTCTCTTGAAACAGTTTGACTGCACCTTGCATTTAATATTGGCCTCTTGAAGGCTCAGATCGAGCGAAAACATTAACTGGATAAAATGCATGGACAGCAGTAGGGAAGTTTGTCGCATTGATAGCAAATGTCCGGGGTCTGCTCTGACCCAGAATATCTCCATGTATCTTTTTGGATGTCTAGGAGGATGGATTTAAGAAGACTGTTGGAGTGGGCAGGGAGTGAGATCCATCTAACCTGTGCCTTGGCTGCTAGAGCACCCCAGTGAGAAGCTCAAAAAATGAAAGTTGACACCTTCACACGCAGGGCATAACCTGGGTGTTCTGCTTCTTGGGCAAGTGCTCTAACCATCTGCTGAAAACACTGGGAGGGCCTTGTCTAGGCTCTAACACCTGCTAGTCATGGACTTTTACTAGTGCAATTTAATGATTAAGGCACCTGCAACCAGCCTGGCCAGCCTAACTGATCAGTAACTGTGTACGCTCATATACCCAGACTGCACATGGAATAGGATTGTAAACTAGAAGTACTAAAAACTGATGGTTATGCAGCCGGATAACTGGCACTTTGGTCTGTAAAGTCAAATGGGATTCTTCCCTAAGTGGTTGGGTAAAAGTAGATTTAAGTGTGTGCTTTCTTGAGTTGAGGCTGGAATGAGAGTTTTTTTTTAATATTAAAAACAGAAATGCACATTTTATTCTAAGGGTTTTTTATCTTAATGCCTTTACATTATAAATGAACCTGAACCAAATCTACCATTTTCTACACATGTGCTCAGTGTGTGTGTGTGTGTGTGTGTGGGGGGGGGGGGGGGGGGAGTAGTCGGTGAAGCAAAAGTCCTTACTGCAGGGCGTGTTGGCTCCCTAATGCAAACGAGGATAAACCAAAGGGATTACATTGGTTTTGCTACTTTGGTAAGTTAGCTGTTGCAAACTATTGTACGTTCTTGCCTCCAGTTAGGCTGGCCGCCAATTATGCTGAATCATGGCCATTTGCAAGCAGGCATATACGCTATTAGATCTGAGACAGACCCCCTGTTGAAATTCTGGTCAATGACTCGAACCCAGATCTATAATGGGTTAAGTAGGAAAAGTTAAAGCTGAATATCCAAAACTTGGGAAGAGATTAGATTTACATTTGGATTTCAGATGTCTGCGTGTATTTTTGTTTGCTTCAGGCCAGTATCAGGAGACAGAGGTAAGTAGGGGGGAGGGCTATTACTCAATTTTTGGAACTTTATTTGCATGTGAAGAGAAGAAAACATTTGGATGGAAATACAACAGCCAAAAGAAATTTGTGGCTGGGCTTTGTGAAAATACTCCCAGAAAAATTCTATATGGTAGGATGGGAAATCTTGGCCTGGAGAGACCTGATTTTAGGTATTTGTTCCAACTTTATGGTCTCATTACTTAGGCCAATAGTTCTCATTTTCAGGGGCACTACATCCCTGCACCACTTTTTTTTTAATGCAGTACCACCCTGGGGTTGAAAACTGCAGTTGGTGCTGCTTTGGCATTCCTCCATGCTTCACAACTGGGTTCTGGTGCCTCCAAATTAAATTGCCCTGCACAGCCCATGACAGGCTGTGACATATGCTTATCCCCCTCCTGTTTTGGAGAACTCTTTAATTGGCCTAAAGCAGGCAGGAGTGGCCTTGTACTGTGTAGCATTTCTGATTTAACCCTTTGTATGGTCCTCCCAGAAACAGATGCATGGGTAGAATTGTCCTGTATGTGCGTGCCAGGGTAGTGCCAGACTGGGAAGGGCTACAGCTGAGCCAGTTCATGCTTGCTTTTGTATGATCACAGCTCTAATGCAGCAGGAGCATATGAAGGGTAGTTATACCTGTCTGCTTCTACTGCAGTATCCCTGAGGAGGGCTCACAGCACCCCACTGACTCAAGTAAGCATCATGGGGGGGAGGGGGGAGATATTTTCAAAACAGTTGCAGAACAGCTGAATAATTCCCTTTTGAATTTATTCACCAAGATAGTCAGTGATTATTAATGTCTATTCAAATAATGAAGCAGTCTCCACCTACTTTTATAGACTCCTGATTTTAAATAGTGCTGGAACAAGACAGTACAGGTGGAAATACAGTATATAGTTAAGAAAAAGGAGACTTACAACTTTAGTTTGTCTCTTTTGCGCTGTTGTTGACAAAAGATTTGTTTCTGTACTTCACTGTTCTATAGGAACAGTGGAATATAGAACAGAAAAGCACAGCAATGGAACAATCTGTTTTAATTGTCTCTACTACCCGTAGTTTGTGATTTACAGTGCCCTTTAAAAGCCAGTTCTTTGGCAGATGCCAGCTGGTTGCTGTGAGCAGAGACTTCAGTGACTCTTGTAAGGAAGACGCATGGTTTAGTTTGACTTTCCTTTTCAAACAGACTGAAGCCCTGCGTCTTTTCAAGAAAATGCTGTTTCTCATTTCCAGGCCACAGGATCCGTGGAGCATCAGGCTTGTGTTGCACAGATTTAAGAGGGGGAAAAACAAATAAATATCTGATTATCTTTTCTGCGTCAACAGAGCACTATTTTAATGTTCCCAGTAGCATATTTTGAACAACAGTTCTGTAATTAAGTCAACATCAGGCTCTTGTACTCTGTGGCTAGCAAATGAGAGAAAGAAAGCACCAGCATCCATATCAAAGGGAGTCAGTTTTCATTACTGTAATAGTTCAGTTGTGCAGTGCTGTAGGCAGTGAAATTTAATATTATTGTGACTTGTATAGTAATTGTAGGATGACAGAAGGAAATGGATTAAGTTTAAATATAAGTGTACAACAGCACATGGACTTTGTCAAATGGTAACCAAGGTTATTGGGGTAGGGACAGCCCTCTCTGGCCCTGTCATCATGAATTAGTATTTTGTAAATAACTGGCCTCTAGTCCATAGATTTATTACTTTTAGTAGATATATACGCATAAGCAGAGATGCACATGAGTGCTGTAATGGCTGCAGCTGCATTAGAGTTGCAGAATGGGTTTATACATAAATGTTTCTAGGGCTAGGCTTGGTGTCCTCACCTTTTCCTGAAAAATGTAAAGGCCTGTAAGTTCATGAAGTTCTGGTTTTAAAAGCTACTCATCAGTGTTAATTCAGGGGTTGCTGCCTCCCTCCCCCCCCCCCCAGCCCTTTGTCATTCTTCTTTTTCATGACTATACCAGGTCCAAGTTGCTGATGATCTTTGCTTTAGAAACAATGTGAAAGGGCCACCTGCAAATACCCCCAAATGCCCATATGCATGCAGCTTAAAGCAGAAAATGTCAGTGTAAGCTACCAATTACCGATCTGTTCCTTGGTAGTTTGAAGGCAAGGAAGGCTCAGTGCCTCGCTTGTTTACATTTTAGATAATTGCAAGTTTCTCTGAAAGTAGTGTCTGTTCGCCTAAGCCTATGTAAATGTAGTGCCCTATTGTTGTACTCCAGTATTTCACAGCATTTCACTCAAGTGTGTTCATGCTGAAACCTGTTCTAATGTTAAAGTGCAAAAGGGGGCAGTAAAGTGCTATCCAAAAAAATGCTGATTTTTAAGGGTATTTTTTTCATGTAGAGGTTGCATTTCTCTATGGGCTTACGATCCTCTGTATTTAAAATAAGTCTTACAAATATTTTCTGCACCTAGGAAAAAATAATGTAGCAGAAATTTAACATTAAGTATTGTGGGAGTGAATGCCTGGTTTATGTAGCTCCATGCTCTGTCCTTTAACCCATGCGTGAAGCAGTCTGCCCACTTGGAATAATTATGAGGCAGAAATCTTTCCTCGAGTGTATTTGGGACATAACTACATTAAGCGCTTCTGAAAGACTAACTTTGCCCATAATATCTAGCTCTCATTTTGTGAATTGCCAGCACTGCATTTTTATGAAAACAAAACACAAAGAACTTGGAGGCCAGGGATTCCTGGTTGAAGTACGAAAGTGTGTAGTGGTGTCATGGGTCAAGAGTTGGGCTCTCATCCAGAGCTGCATGCATCATTTATCAAGAGGTAACTAGAAAGAGCAACTAATTACAATGCACCTACTGAGTGTTTTCTCTTTCAGAAATTGCACAGAATAACCCATTTATGCAGACAGGCTTCAGCTTTCCTCTGCAAGCACTCGCATAAAGGGGAGGGGAACATGGCTTGTGGGTCTTTATATATACATATACACACACATCACTTATTCTATTCCATTTCAGTAGACGTGTGCACCATATGGAATAGAACAAAGTGGTGTGCATGTGTCAGAGAGAAATAGAAAGTAAACAGTGATTTCTAGGAGAGTTTTTGAAGGCTAAGTACAGTTGTTAGCATTCATATTCTAAAGTTTGCCAAAGTGATAAGCTAATACAACTTTAAAACAGAGTATTTGTCACATACTCGTAATGTTTTTCAGTCAGGAGACCAAACCTACAGCACATTAACTTCTCTTTTGTGGTAACCAGAATTGATTCAGTAAATGGATCAGAATTCTCTAGTGCTTTATGTACTTATGGCAGTGCAGTAATTGCTTTCTGCACAATAATACAAAAAGTTAATTGCTATTAATAGTACTTTATGTGGAGGTCACATATAAAAGCTGACTATAAACACTTCAGTTTTGGAAAAAACCTTCATGTCAGGAGAGGATTGGATCCTCCACATTTCACAATCCCAGGCTGTACTACCTGGGAAGTAAATATTCTAAGCAATGTTTTCCACTCTGGTGCGAAAAAAAAGCCAGACCTTGCTCCCAGTTCTGGTGTGAAAAAAGCCAGATAAGCATTTGCTGTGGGAGTGTTTTTTGTTTTTTGTTTTTTAAGATGGGGAAAACGCACTTCTTCCATATCATTGCTTATTTTGTACCAGTTGCAGACCTCAGATGTATGTCAAATAGAAAAGGGTAAAGCATGCCCATCTCTAAAGTGGTTTAGGTGTTTTGCATATTTTCCCTTGGGCAGTTCATCAGACAAGTTACATTTTGCCTTTTAAGCAGGAATGTAGTATAGATGACATTCACCCCATGGTTAAAGGCTTTGAAAAAAAGATGCAGGATTTCCAGAAGGATTTTACGTACATCACAAGGTTAAGGGGAGAGCAGAACTTCTAAAGCATGTCTGTTTAAAAAGGTGAATTGTGAATAGGAGAGTATAAGAGAAATGCTGGGGTTGGCTGAGTGGAAAAGGGGCCACTGAGTACTCGGTTACAGGCTCCAGTTCCTAAAATCCCCTGCCTAGGAAGCACAGAGGATCAATGGCCATTGTTTCAGTCTGTAGTAGCTGTAAAGGGGCTGGGCTACATTCCTAGTATTATGGATTGTTTCCCTTGAACAAGATCTTTAATCTGAAGTCATTGCCTTTAAAAGAACTAGATTTTTTTTTTAACATGATTAAACTATCTAATTTGCTAAAATTTTCAGGAAGGTGTATTCAGCCAGACTATACCCAGTTGATGAGCATTTTTTGTCATCAAGGAGCACGTAATATTTGCAACCTCTCTGCTCTTGCAGCGTAAAGCTGCTTTCTGTGTGACCCCAAAGGTGCTGGCCTGCCTAGGAGCTCTTTTCCAACACACTGCACATATTTCCGTCCGAATGAAAAAGAGGTACTTCAGAGGTGAGGAAGGGGTGAGCAGGCACTGCACAGTCCAGTGCAGCATACAGAATAGGTACTATTTTGGGAATAAGTTTGTGTTGAATGCAGCATTTGAATAGCTTGTAATGTGGGAATCTATAAGGAGTGTCTGGGCCTAAAAGTTGTTGTTTGCTGTTTGTTTGTTTGTTTTTAAAATAAAAGTAAATGTAGAATGTAAAAGCCCCACATTTAGGAGTGTGCACTGCAGTATCTTAGTTCTTGATTTTTTTTTTAAATGATTTTGGCTAACGATGATGATGATGTTGTCTTTAGGGCAACCCCAGCTGCAGCAATCTTGATTCACATGAAAAGTCCTGTTAAAATAAGTGAGATTACTTGAATGAGGGGAAAAACATCCTTTTTATACTAGTGAGGGTTTGGTAGATCCCTTGGAGTTGGCTTGGTGATTTTTCAAAAACAGGCTTTTTAAAGTGTTGGTGTGAGACCTTGTTAGTAATTCTCATACTCTTTTCTGTCAATGTAATACTATCAAGCTAGCTTCCAAATCCATGTTTAAATCCATTTTAGTAAAATGAAATGGAATGCATTCCTTTTTCTTTTCCCCTCCCCCCCATTATAATTCTGTTAAGCCAATTCAGTCATCACATATACTTTTGATGTTAAATCCAGTCGGAGGTAATCTGTATTTTAGGATTAGTTTAAAAAAATAAAATAGTGACCATGTTTTAGCTGGAGTCCATGTGAGTTCTGAGATGGGACCTTTTACCTTTACCTTTTCATGCAAACTAGTTGCAGAGGCTGAAGGGTCTGACTCTCTGATCTCTATTGCAAAAGTCACAGTAATTTAAACAGGAGTGTGGCTAGGCCCATAACTATGCATTTTCAGAAGCAGTAGATCAAACTTCTAAGAAAATGTATGGTACATCCCTGATAACATACTTAGTCCCTTTCAAACCAAAGAATGTGATGTAGATCTTACATTTCTGTACAGAATTGAGAATTGCTTCTGTAGAACCCGGACCTACTCATTTGAGGGTTGACTTGCACTATACCGAGGGTCATACTGACTGAGTTGGGCATTGGTGCTTGATCTCAAATTCATTAAAGCCAAAGTTTTTTCCACCAACTTCCTTGGACTTTGGATCAGAACTCTGGAACTTTTATGTTGCTTAAATGTTTTCTCCTACAGATAAAAGAATGTAAAATACTATTTTTTATTTCTGTAAAAGCAAGATGGTGAATACATTATTTAATGACCATTGCTGTTAGTAGGGACATGTATGTAGAGTGATTCTTTTGTCGTCTGGGATTTGTAGTCTTACAAGTAAAATGGCCACATCTAACAGACTTTGCTACTAGTATTCATAACATAATCTTTAATGAAACTCTTCAATGAGTAGCTTTATAGTCAGATTGGTAGTTAAACTTCATAAAATCAAGTAGCTAGGATTCTTTAACAGAAGACTTCATATTGCATTCTTACAAAACATCTTTGTTCACATTTTTAGGGTTATTTATCTCATTAATTTCAAACTAAATGTCCACACCAATCAGTTCATGTAAGATACTGGAGCACAGAAATTTGGCATTGTTTCTTCAGTTGCATGTTTTCAAGGGTCTGGCAAGTACTGTCATACTTTCTATAACTGCATTTGTTTAAACATTAGTGAGACATCATGAAGGCTAAGAATATGTACAGTTTCCCAGGTTGGTAAAAGCACATCAGTATATATTTTTGGCACCGGGATTAATTAATACAGTCCCTCTATGAATTTGTCTCCCTTGACTATTTTACAACTTCAGTGAAGCTACTGAGTGAAGATTGCTGTGGACTGTCAATGAAAAATTCATCTTTAAAGATATATACTTCTGATCCTAGTAAGACTTGATATGCAGAAGTAGGGCATGTTTGTCAGCTTATACTTATGGAAACAGTCCTATATAATTCAACAGAGGTGAATTCAGTAGATTTCCATGTGGAAAAACTGAAATGAGTCTGAATGGGAATTCTCTTGCATCAAATTTAAATTGTATAGTACTTTAACTGGTAGGGAATGTTAATGCCATGCTTTTTAGAAACCTGTTGGTTTAAAGTGGATACATGAAGTCTAGTGTAGATAATTGCTGTAACACCAATAGGAGTGGGGAACAGACTTATTTTCATTCTAGTTTTTATTGCTCCCTCCTTCCCTCCCTTATGACTATAATAAAATAACATTTTTCTTGAATGTGACAATTTTTCTGTAACAAACAGCAATGGAGCTGATTTTTAGGTCAAGTTGAATGACTAATTTTAAGTGTGTGTGGGGTTAGGGTCTGAAGGTTTTTGAACAGGCACTAGGTCACCAATGGAATGATACTGTTGACATGAATATGCCTTCTGAGAGACTATATTACTTTGAATGTACAATTTTTTACTCTATCTTGTATGTTTTCTATTCACTTTTCCCAGGGTACTTACAGGATTGTTATTTTGGAGTAGATTCTTCAGCAAACTGCTTCCTTGCTGGTATAAAGGAGATGATGTACACCAGTCCTTTCCCTTAAAGATTAATCTAAAATGAAGGAACCCTTCTAGTCAGGGCTTCTGGTACAAGGGATGTTGCCAAGAGGGTGTCAGGCAATCATTGGAAAGATCTGTTGGGACACCAGGCAGCTACTGGCTGTGGCTAGGCACAGACATTCAAAAAGCCTGAGGCAGAATCAAAGTTATGCAGAGAGAGGCTCCTTTGTCCCTTGGTCCTTTCTATGCCTGCACACCTATGTTTGTATTCTCAGAAAATATTCTCTGTTCCCATAGACTTTAATCAAAGCTGGATCTATCCTCTATTTTGTGTATGCATGTGTGAGAAGTACATAATATTTGTTTGTACTATTGTACTTCCCTAATAGATTAAGAGAAGTAGCCTGTGCTTGAATTCACCAGCAGTAACAACTCTGCAGTGAAAGTTGGCAGCTGGAAGATGGCATTTTATGACTCTAGGATCTGTATTAATCCTTTGAGCCTCCTAGTGTTCACCTCTGCTCTAGAATTTGCCCCAAATGAATCAGATGTAATTAATGTATCCTTGCTGTGAGGCTCCAGACTATAATCTTTAGTGTAACACATGCCACTGGCAGTACTGATTTGGCATCATTCATGGGATTCGGAAGACTTTCTGATCCTCCCTATTAGTTACACTTGTGTGTGAAATAAGGTTTTTCATTAGTTGAAGGTACCTTCTAATGCACACCTTTCAAAGCACATACAAAACCCATCCAAGTTTCCTGGATGTGTGAATGTCTTAACACTGCAGCTAGCCAGCTACTACCTTAATTGGCCTCCAACACTGAATGTTATTGTTAGAACCAGAGCATGAGCACATCTTTTTTGGCTTTATATTCAAAGATTCAATACTATACACACTGGACCAGGGTTGAATTTTGCATACTATGCAAAAATCTTTACAGTAGTAGTTACAGAAGTAAAAATATTGCTGACTAAAATCGGCTAACTTGTACCAAGGCTGAATATAGTCCTTCATTTTTTTTTTTTTTTTTTTTTATTTTTTTTTTTTATAGGCTCAGGCCAAGTTTTTAACAAGTTGTTATGCTCTAAATTCTACTTGGGGTAAAATGTCTGAGTCCTCAAAAGTGGTGAGTACCTAAGTAGGAGTCTTTGGGTACCTGATACTTTTGAAACTCAGATGATTTACTTTGGAGGCTAAATGAATGCACCAGGAGTCTAGCTTTACACTTGTGTTTTTTTGCAGCCTTAACCTAACTTAATATTACTGAGTAATAACTGCTCTTAGCTATGGGTTACTGTAAGTTTCTGTGGTGGAACTGAAATGCGTGAGGTGAAGCTCTTAATCTTTTACTGTCTCCACCCATACATATAATTTACTGTCGCAAGGAAAACAAGGAAACAGCATGACAAATTCTCCTTATAAAAAGGTTACAGTGAAAGCCACAAACTGTGGGGAAAGATTTCAACACAGGCAGGCTCTCAATGCAATCTTTTAACTTTCAGTCCCTTTCTCTTTCTTTTTTTACGTCATCAATGTTAAGGGCTAAAAGCACAAAAATTAGAGTGGAATCAAAATTGTCAGGTTTAATCTTTTAGAATATGGGGAATGGATTTCCTCTGCTATAGTGTCTAACTTGTGCATCCAGTTAGAGCTCTTGTAACTTGCATTTCAGCTTTTGCATGTTAATTCTGGGCTGTTGTTTAACCCTTCTTTCCTGTGCCTACTCCAGGGATGCTCAACCTCTGCCCTATGGTGCCATTAGTATCTAGCCCACTGATCAGGAAGATTTGTAGCAGGAGAACGGTGGCAGTAAATGCCTTCCTCTACTGCCAAACTCCAAATCCTTTGCAGTAGGTTGGGGCTAGGTGATGCTTCTTCCCCCCCCCCCCCGCCACTGTGGCTGGATGCATGGCCCCTCTCCCCGCTGGGTCTGGGCCATGCTCCCTCCTTCCCTCGGTGGGTCCAGGTTGGAGCCAGGATGCCCCTTGCTCCCTTCTCTGCAGCCAGGTGAGTGCCTGCTACAGCCATCCCATGCTAGATTGCAACCCAGCCCACAGACAGCCTGGGCACTGCCCATTGAGCCTGCTGGCTGAGAAGGTTGAGCACCACAGGTCTATTGTATTCTGCTCTAGTCTAAGCTATTTATTTTCAGTAATAAGAATAAATGTTTCCCATATTATAGCCATTTCTAAATGGAAATATTGACCGTGGGCTCTGTTCTGCCTGTTTGCACTCCCCCGTCCTGTTGGTTCTACTTCTCCCCCACTACATGATAAATTTAGGATAGTCTTCAAGAAGCCTTTGGTTTCATATTTCATAGAGGTTTAAGTCATAGCATAATGATGAATGATAAGCGGGCCTGCTTCTAAGTTGCTAAATACTGCATCTGTGCCCAGGCTACATGCTAACTCAAACTGGTTTCTTAAGGGGGCCCAGTCACACACACAGGCTTGCAGATTAAGGATTCCCATTAACTGCAGTGGAAGTCAGGACTGGAATCAGGCCTCTGTCCTGGTACACAAGCAGGAGAGAGAATTAATTTTCACCCCCTGCCGAAAGTTTAGCCAGCCTCTGTGGTAGGATAGTATCAATATCACCTCCTATCACTACTCCTTCCCTTTTTCCTGTGCAGAGGTTAGCCACTCTGTTAGTGTGCCTATAGATGCTGGCTACTCCAGAGGCGAGGAGGAGGTAGGGCAGTTCTGCTGAAGGAGTCTGTGCAGTCATTCTCTCCCCCCCCCCCCCCCCAAAGGTGTTGTACCATCTGTTTTGGGTTTTTTTCCCTTCATGCCTTCAAGCTTGGGGAGGCAGTGCAGCTCCACAGTGTCCTTATTGCATGGCTTGCCTAGGCAGAATGACTAGGCTCAGCTTTTGTAATGCTGAAATTAAACTGCACAAGAGAGGAGCACAGTGAATTATACATCAACATGCACTTTTCTTGCCATAACACTGCATTGTTTTTCCCCTAAATCTGTAATTACATTTCTTTGTCCTGCTACATGCTGCTTCACAACAAATATAAATCTTACACAGGCTTTGTGAGGGAATATAATCCCACTCATTAGGTACAAATCATAAACTCACGTTGTGTAAGACCAGGCAATTGCAAATTACAGGTTTGAAATTTGGGGCGTCACTTTTTTTTTAGTTAGTAAGTTTTGATCCAATAATACGGCTAGCTGGTGGCCGCCTTCAAGTAAAAGGATGGGGTATTCTAGGTTTACAGCTTTGTTCTTGGTCTTTAATATTTTAATGAGTCTGCAGGATGACTGCCTGTGAATGAGCTGGATTTTTCTAAGTGTGGTGTTTAATGTTAGCACTTGGATAAGGATGTTCATTAGGAAGCCATTGTTTCAGGTTTTCAGAGCAATTCTCCATTAAGAAATATCTTTCTGCAGTAGGGCTGGCAGGCAGGAGAAAAAGGAAAGGGAGGCTTTTAGCTGTAGGCAATAGAGGATATTGTATCAGTAGCTCTAGTTTTAAAGGCCTGCTTCTAGGCATTAATTGGAGCAAATACATCTTAAGAAAAAAGGTTAGCAAAGAAGTGCTCCAGCTTTTGTCCTTGCAAGAATTGGACTCTTCGTTTGATGGCTGAATCAATATTACAACTAATTATTTTTTTTAGTTTTCCTTTATGGGTTTCTAAAAACCTTTCTGTTGCATTTTTTGATTGATGAGGGATTAATTATAATAAGCGATTTGAAACGTTCTGGATGAAACTTGTCTATTAGTTAATGCCAATAGCAAATGTCTAATGGCAGGACAAAAAACAGAGTGCCAATACTGTTGTGGTTCTCTGAAATGTGTACGAGTGTTTCATCAGTACTGCCAGAAGTGCCTTTTAAAGAAAAAGGTGGAGCTTTGACTTGCAATACAAAAATAAACTTCTTGTTAAATTATGAAAAACCATATTGACAGGGTGGTGCTGAGGAGGGAGAAGTCATTATAGTAAAGCTAATCACTGTTCTGTGTTTTTGGTGGGGGGGCTCAGTGTTAGCAGTAGAATATGAGCTCTTTGGTAGAAAAACTGCC
Organism: Crocodylus siamensis; assembly: GCF_052110815.1. Taxonomy (NCBI): domain Eukaryota; kingdom Metazoa; phylum Chordata; order Crocodylia; family Crocodylidae; genus Crocodylus; species Crocodylus siamensis. The sequence goes on from NC_143395.1 coordinate 311,644,852, forward strand.
TTTTTTTTTTTTTTTTTTGTTCTCAGTTTGTACAGCAACTGATGCAGTGGATTCCTGGTCCACTGCCAGAGTTTCCTAGGGACTACCTTAATTTAAACACTAATAATTAATGTTAATAAATCCTAAGACTAAATTATCCTCTGCCTTGCATTGGTGCACAGGATGTAAAAGAAATCTTGCTCCTAAACACAAGGTTAGGGACATTTAAACAGAGTAGAGAAGCAAGGTCATGAGCCTTTCTATTTGCACTGGCAGTTGATGTTGCCTAACTGTATGAGGAAGCTTTGGGAAACAAGATCGTGCCTTCATGAATCCCTGAATGTGGATACTGCTTATAAAAACCCAGTTGGAACCAATCTGGCTCTAATTTTCCAAAATCAAAATAAATACCCTGTTACTTTCAAATTTTGTCAGGCATAGACTATTAAGACAGTTTATTCACTGTATCATTTTGCTTTGGATACTATATTTGTTCCTTTCTGCCCATTGCAATTGCCATTTTTCTGAATCTCTGTTTTTATCTATTGTCTCATGTTTCCCCTTTTCTCCTGGTTCTTTTAGATTCCTTCCTGGACAAGGACTGGTACTATATCCACAGATAGGAGACAAACTGGATATTATATGTCCAAAGCTGGACTCTAAAACTGTTGGCCAGTATGAGTATTATAAGGTCTACATGGTTGATAAAGACCAAGCAGATAGCTGCACTATTAAAAAGGACAACACGCCTCTACTCAACTGTGCCAAGCCAGATCAAGATGTTAAATTTACCATCAAGTTTCAGGAGTTCAGCCCTAATCTGTGGGGCCTGGAATTTCAGAGAAAGAAAGATTATTACATCATATGTAAGTGAAAAACAACATTTGTTTATTTTTTTTTTCCTTTTTATGTACATGTGATCTATACCCATAAGAAGTCAAATGATTTTGTATTTCTTTTGCATTTAAAATATTTTCTTGGTTGCTTGTTTTCATCATGTGTGTGACATCTGTAGGATCTTCTGTCTCTTCCTCACGCTTATACAGAACCAATATAGATTGTACAGTTATGCTTGAAAGGGGCTTCTCCGACCTGCTTTGGATATCTGTTAAGGCCAGGTTGTGATACCCTTGCTCATGCTGAAGAGAATTTCAGAACGTGAGAGATTCCGCTGAGGTCAGTGGAGCTGCTTGTCAATTCATATACTTCTAATTGAGTAAAACTATCTGTATCTGGTCCCAGACAAATCTTAATAAAGATTGACCCTATATCCTTAGCTGATATAAAATCAGAAAGCTCAACTGACTTTCAGTATACACTAGCTGAGTATTTGGCCCTGTAATATTTAGGCTAGAATATCTTAATCAATCAAAGCCTTGGAGACATTCCATCTTTGGAGGATTAAGCAGGAGTGTAGGAGTTAGTGTTATGTTTCCTGCAGCTAATGCATCTTGCTTCCTTCTATCTTGTTTCCAGTTTCTTTTTAAAAACGGGATCCCTGAGAAGTCTTTTTTTTTTTTTTTTTTTGTGGATTTTTACTGCTCTTCATATTTATTAATCTAATCTAAAATAAATGCAAAACATCTAAACATACAAAAGCAAAAAAATGGAGTCATGTTAACATCACGTAATAATATTAAATCTACTTGCCATTTACATATATTTATGGACGGTCTCTTGTAATATACAATATGTGCTAAGATCACTCAAACATGTAACAATTCAGTGTAATATATCTGTATCACAAAAGCATAAATCTCAAAAAGGATAAAATGGCAAATATGGGTGACTTTGAAACTGCTCTGTCTAAAATATTAGCTAGATAATGTCTTCCACCATGGAGTCAGTGTAGGTATAAGCCTACTCCTGTCATGCTTAACTTAGGCAAAACTTTCCCTGAAAGCCAGTGAATTTCATCTCAGTAAATTACAGAATCGGGCACTGATACAGTTGCCAGTAATCCAAATTAAAATGCCTGTGTGCTCAAGTAGCCAAGTCTAAAGATGAAATATTTCAGTTATTTAGTGCTGCTTTGACAAAAAGCCACAGCAGATCGATCACCTGTAGTAGAATAAATGGCACTATTATTATTATGACTTGAGAATTATGGACACAAGTGGAACTTCCTGACAGACTGTCAGTTCAGTCATGTGTCAGATTTTCCCCAGAGAATTATTGGGAAAGACTCGCTTTATTTTTTTATAATTATTTAATTATAAGCAATGGGACTTAATAGATGCTGCATTTCCTGGAGGATTATTACATTCTTTGGGTAGCAGAACCTGCTCAGCCTTTAGACTTGCACCTTAGGAGTCACTCGACCTGCAGTATTGCTTTACTGCCTCTGTGTCTGCCGTGAGTACTGCTTACTGTGGTATTGACAAAAGACCAAGTTGGTATTATGCTGGCTGTGCCCTGAAAAAATAAATCAAGCTTAAGACATGCCGAATATGCCCAGCTGAAGCAGTGGGACCTGGCAAGTTCCATAATTTGGAAAATTTTAAGAATCCTGCCTTCAGTGATCCAAAAGAAAGACAGTGAGCCTGACCTTGTGTCTCATTGATACCAGGTTTGTCAGTGCAGCTCTACATAACTATAGCTGTAGCTGCTCCTGACTTACACTGCGTAGGTGCAGATTCAGGTGGAACTTAGAACAAAAGTAGGATCTGTCTTTGAAATCCTGCTGAACTGACAGTTCTTGTTTCCTGCTTGGAGGGGTTGTATTACAGGGCCAAGAACTCAAGAACCAGTTGTATTATGGTGAATTATAATATTGCCAATCCCAACCCCCCCACAATGGCAGCTCATGACAAGCAGTAGTATCTGGTAGTAGAAGCCAGTGGCTCGCCCGCAACTCCATCCCAGTCCGGAGGTGTCAGTAGAGGAAGTACAGCTCAAGAGAAGTCCAGGGACATTTGGACAACAACTAAGAGTTGCCAGATCCAGACAGAATTTGGCAATTCCTGTCTGGAAAGCATATAATGTGTGCAGCCCTAATGGGAGAAATTTCTAATAATAAAGGCATTTGCTGTCATTTTGGTAAATAATGTAGTGCACGTTGCTTGTACATACAAATCGGCGCATGAATTATTCGCATGAAATCCAGATCCCCAGTCCTGCTGTTTTAACAGGGCTATATACCTAAAGAAGGCAGCACTGGACCTTCTGTTGAATGAAATACAAAGTTGTTTTGCTGACACTTTCATTTTCTTCTTTTTTTAACATGAACATGACAGTAAGTTCCCATGTGTGATTCTGGCTTGGAAGCATTTTAGTCATATGCCATGATCTTTGGAGCAGTTTACTGAGAACAGTGGCTGTTGAGAGTTCACAGTGGCTTGGTAGATAGAGTTCAAATGTAGCTATTATGTCAGGCTGCTAACATTGGAGAGGCTGAAGGACATAGTAGAAGGTGTATAATACCTTTGTACTAGATGTGGCAAAATTGTGTTTACAAAACAAAGGACTCCTTTTTTTTTTTTTAAATAAAAAAAAAAAGCCTTGAGTACCTCTTTTGACATTCAGGTGTTCATTGGACTAACTGCAATTTAAAACATCTGTATCAGGCTACAGGTAGAATAAGATACTAATCAGTGTAAGAGCATCAGCATCTAGTCCAAACACTGAATGGTGCCAGTATTGGTATTTGGAAAAAGGACAGTGCATAGGATTGTGCACGCTATGTAAGAGAATAATGTCCTTGCTCTTGCCTGTTTTATTCTCATCAGTTTTTTTGGTTCCTTGGAAATTAATGGAACAAGTTTCCTGTAGCTACCTGACTTCTCTTCAGCAGAGTTGGATATGGTCAAATGGAATCCGAGATGTTCATGTTACATTTTATATGCAGCCATTTAGCCAGCAAGCCATAATTCCCTAAAGAAACTTTTAATTGAATGCGCACACTGAGTCATTTGCTCCTATGCAAACGTCAATGGGAAGGACAAAGTTAGGCAGGAAACTGTAAATTTGAGGCCGTCCAGTTGGCACTAAATCATCTCAACATGTATTTTCTTGTGAAGTGTGGATTTGTTGGGGCATCTTGTGGATGTCCCCAAATCGCAGAAATCTCCTTTAAAGTTGGATCACTTGCAAGCCACAGTTTTCAGGCACCGGTACTTCTATCAGGATCATCCTTTCCCCAGCAGGGCAGATTTATTAATATGGAGCAAAAGAGCATAATATGATAAGCCATTGTTTTTGAGGAAGTCTTTTAAAAGGATCAAGAGAGACTCGGTGACCTCAGCAGAGCTAGGATTTCATTCAGTAGCCTTTCTCCTACTCTGACCTTTTTTCCCCTTCAGCCTTATCCACTACCCTCAACAAAACTGCAAAGCACAGTACTGAGCTTGTGGAGAAAATGTGCTCTACGGGATGAAGAAGGGAAGTGTCTTTTCTCTCCTCCCCTTCCCCCCCCCCCCCCCAAATCACTTCTCTGGCAGACAAAGCTCTCATTCTTCTCATCTCTTTTTTTGCATAATGTAAAGAGAAAGATATGCTCTATAGTCTAAAAATTTGAATATAAAGGTATATAATACAGGGATCCTGGTTTTCTCTGATAAACCTCCCCCACCAATTTTCTGATTACTTTAAAAAAAAAAAAATAGATATATCTCTATATAGCAGGGTTTCATTTTAATCACGGAAAAACATGGATTTAGGATTTTTAATTGGAAAATTGGAGTGTTTATTGTCAGAGAAAACCAGGATTCCTGATTGACAGCCATGTTGCATATAACTAATTCATCTTAAAAGCTGGGAAGAAGAATAGTTTTGCACTATTGAAAATGCTTGAGACCTGGGGAATGGTTACAGAATGACCCCATGAAAGTTTCCACTGAATCCCTTAGTCTGTCTGCGACCTCATTAGCTCAGCTTACTGTTAGATGATCATTTGCTTTGACACAGGCAAAATGGAATATGCAGCTTTCCTTAAATGTTTTTTGTCAATTTTTTTTTCAAGTGACCTACTTATATAATTGGCCTCTGGCTTAAATTTAAAAAATATCTTTAATCCCTAGTTGATCTAAAAGGTTGGACAGGCTAGTGGTGCTAGCACTAAATGATATGATATAGTGGCTTTTGCGATCTAAGTGATCATTTTTGAATCCTTAGCATTAAGTGGATTAAAAAAAATCATAAAGCTTTTGTTACCAGCTTGTCATTTGGTTACAATTAAAGCAATAACTGTCTTGGACAGAACACATTAAAAGACGATACAGATTGTGCCCTGAAATGTGGCCCACTTGGAAGGAGTAAATCTTTCAGTTATGGCCCAATAGATTTGCATGAATTTTATTTTGGTATTCTAAAAAAAAACCCCCTATTTTTATCAAACTTTAGCTAATCAAGTAGGTTAAACATTCACCTCCTTACAGTGTAATTCTCTGGAACATACCAACCAATTTGCACAAGTGTTTTGAACTCTCCAAAAGAGCTGTAAAATATTTTTGGTTTAATTTTTGAACTGGCCTAAAGCTGCAAAAAAGCTTGTATCAGACGTTCAATTCATTCCTATTTCACAAAGGCATTATTCATAGTTGTTAAATCATACGTTTGCAGCAATTTAATATAATTTGCATTTTTCCAGTAGTCAGCCTTGTGTTTTAAAAGCTAGCTTGACATGGACCATACATGAGATATAGTTCCTCTCTCCCTTCCTCTGCCGCCTCTTTCTCAGAAACTTTTATGGGTAGATAAATTACCTTTAACTCTCTTCTTGGTGTAAAATGATATGTAAATATCAGTCTTTGACTTAGTGGAAAGTTTTTTAGGGAATACATCAGCAATACCACTTGACTCTCGCTCAATTAAACACAAATATAACTCATACAAATAATATTATTGGAGGAGGAAAAATCAGTGTCTGCATAGCTTCAAATTCCTAACAGTGTAAGACCTGCAGGATTAATGGAGTCATGGTCCATTGGGATTTTTGTCCCAGACCACACAGGGCTTGTAAGAGAATAAGGCTATTTTAGATTGTTGTTCTTTGTTCATATTTAGTGCCATTACCTAGGCAATACTGACAGTTTATCTCATTTAAAGCTAGACAGAGGGACTGCAGTAGGAAATCTGTAAGTACCACTTCTCTATTCCCAAAGGCAGCAAATGAAAGAACAAGATTGCTCTGATTGTTAACAGGATAGGAGATGGTGAGCAAAAAAAAAAAAAGCTAAAACATTAAATTCAGGATGGATATGGAAGCAGACAGGAAATGAAGAATGATTACAGAGAAATGGAAAAAGGAATTATTTAGGAATTACTTAGAATGAAACAGATTTTAATATTTCATTGGAAATAATTTAATATTTTCAGCCACTATTTACTTCAGTTTTTTTAGATCACTAAAATGATTTAATAGTATTACAAATGCACGTGAGCAAGGGCAAACAAATAGATATAGATACAGATATAGATAAATGTTTAGGGGAAGAAAATTTATCACAAATATTAACCTTGAGAAAATTGCTTGTTTTTTAAATATTTCAACTATAGCCCTGATCACACAAAGAATTATGTGCATACTTAATTTTACATATCTGAGAAGTCCTATTGACTTCAGCAGGACTACTCAAATGCATGGGGTGCAAGTGTATCACCACAAGTCTTTGCAGGATCAGGTCCTTGCAGCTGTTTTTCTTGCTGCATGGTATAACTTATTAAAATCAACAGGATTTGAGTTCTAAGGCACGAGAGTAAGTTTAAGGCAGAGCATATGTAAATTGGAAGCTGGAACTATATATTAACATACCAGAAACACATTTACACATGTATATAATGCACGTATGTTGGTGCATAGTTATCTGACTATGGGATAAGCAGTTTTTATACAATAAAAAGAACTGCATAAAAGTATGTTTATAAATACTTATGCAATTCTCAGGGCTTTTGTTGAATTAAACTTGCATAGTATTTCTAAAGGCTATTATTAGCATTAGGTTTCAGATGCTTTATTTGTCTTTCTGTCCTGAAATCTTTCTGCCCTCGGATCCGAAATGTGGGGGGTTTTTTGTTTTTGTTTTGTTTTTTTGTTTTTTCCCCGGAATGTAAAGTGTTGACTAATGTATTTAGTCGTAGAATTCCACAAATAAAGTTGAAGGACTGAAAAACTTGGTTAAAATTTTGTGAACTTTTGCGATCTACTCTTCTTGGGGTTTGTTTTTTTTTTAACATTTGGATGCAGAGTTTGATCTCTGATCTCTGCTATGAACTGTATCCCTGATGGGTGCCTTTTTCAGTCCAAATGAATCGGTTTAAGTAGTTTTGTAGGAGGAACAGGTTTTAACTTTAATCGGTGCCTCTGATTCTTTAGAGACAAATCTTTTGTTTTAACAAGGCAGAATCCTAGTAAAAAACCTAAACACAAAACAAGCAAACAAAAACCCCATGGCCAGACCTTTTAATAGTTAGTTGAATAATCTCTTTTCTGTACATTAGATGAGGACCCCACAAGCAAATAAAAGTGTAGTAAAATATTCATCTTTTATATGCCTGTAATGTTTTAGCAGCTGGAAGGGAAACCCAGAATTCGGAACTCTTCATAGCAAGTATGCTAAAAAGAAGTCACAGCGTAGCACTGACACTTGTTTTCATGCAGTAGTACACACTGACATCACTTGTTCTGTCCTCCCTGGCAACTGATTACAGGATCTAACTGATCTGTGATGATAAACAAATATGAAGTTTGAAGATGGAGTGGTTTTTTGGGTTTTTTTGTTTTTTGAAGTGTGTGTAAAACATTTGATTAATATACTTAGTTAAAATATTTATCCTCCAGTCCTGTTACAAGTATGTACGAGCAAAAACTTTCGAACCTGGATTTTTCAGAACTAAGCTGTCGGTACTAAAATCAGATATAGTACAATATGTAATTGTTCTGCTTTCTAAGTAGTAAAAAGTCAATGGATGGAAAGTCTTCTCAATGTCTTTGAAAGTTAGATTTGTTTTTCTTTAAGTACTGCATCCAAGTTTGAAAATTTGAGCCATAATCTATACATAGACTGCTTACAGTATCTGATGCAAACATGCATACAACAATCAAAACAGTGCTTAAATTCTGATCAGCTTTGCAAGGTGCAAGTTAGATCAGTTATGACACTATTGGATAAGTACCAAGGTGCTAAACTGCGTTGCTGAGGGGATAGTTAGTTGACGTAAATACCTCTTTGTGTTTTGCAATAAAACGCACTTTTGTTGTACCTGATGTAAAAGCAGGAGATGAAGGTATTCTTTTATTGAAGCAAACATGTGGAAAATTGCTCTAGATTGTTATAGTATAGAGCATCTCCCCTGAAAGAAATGAGGTTCATCTGTAGGGCAAACTCTGACTGTGGCACTTTATTGGGGTTACTGCTGGACTCTATGCGGTCAAAGCAAATAACGTCATGTCCATCTAAACTATTATAACCATGAGAGTGGCACATTTTCCCATCTATAGTGTTATATTCTAAACTGTCACTAGGCATTAACTAAGTCACTGGTGAAGTCCTACCACCTAGAGATGAACTCTGCTTCAAAATGATGTTTTCCACTTCAGTGCTACTCGTATAGCAATTACTGGGTCATTAATATCATTGCATGCAATTAGTGACAGTAGAACGAGCAAGAGGCTTGTTGTTTTTTATGAACTTTTTACTATAACCCTTTCTCATCCAGGAGCTTCAATCCCAAACCAGAGATTTTTAAAGGCATATACAGACTGTTAAATGAAGAGGTTGTTTGCATGATTCAGAAAACATTTTCCCATATAATATTAAAGCTTTACTTTCCAACAAGCCTGCTTGTCATTAGGGACAATCAGTGTAACTTGAATGCTAACTAATTCTATTAGTTCTATTCAGCTGAACTGTTAAGCAAAGCTCATTGTGGTAGTAGGGAGGTATTTCTTTCTTCCATGTGGGGCTTTTGCCAGTAGTAGGGTTTTTTTGTAAAAAAAAAAAAACACGGTGTAGAATGTGGTGAAGTTAACTATGCAGTAATCTATTTAGGGGAAAAATGATAAACTTAATGCATCATAATTAGCAGGCTTACATCTGGTGAACTAACTGTACAGTATTCTCAAACACAAACAAATTATGTGAACTACAGACAACTGTGTATGCTAGTGATAGCTGCAGCATATCTTTGTATGTCAATAAGACGTTTTCCAGGGTATTTTTGATGAGAAATGTATATAACTTAAATAATGCTGAAAAATGCTAACTCTTGTGATTTTTACTGCTCAAAACATGATTTCCGATAAAGATGTTCACCAGAGTTTTAATAGTGTCTGTACTACTTAAATTATTTTAAAAGGGGAGACATGAAGGCAGCAGTGAAACAAGTAGTTCTTTTTTTGGGGTGCCATGGCCTTCCATGTCAGATAATTGTAGCAAAATTTTTTCTGCATTTCACCAATGGTATTACCTAATCCCGAGATGAAAGTGGTGTTGCCTTTCTTCTTGGAATAACAGGCAGCAGCAACTTTTTTTGATACCTCCTGATTCAGCTGTGCTCAATGTGACCTTTTTTTCATAGTTCCATAGTTCTTTGGGTCAGAAGGGACCCTAGCAGATCATCAAGTCTGACCCCTGCTGTGGCAGGAAAGAGTACTGGGGTCAAATAGCCCCAGCAAGGTGTTCATCTAACCTCCTCTTAAAGACCTCCAGGGTAGGAGCCAGCACCTCTTCGCTTCGAACTTGGTTCCAGATCCTAGCCACCCTGACCATGAAGTAGCGCCTCCTGATATCTAGCCTAAACCTACCCTCTGCCAGCTTGTGACCGTTATTCCTGGTCACTCCTGGCAGTACTCGGGGTAACAGGGACTCCCCCCGCAATGCCTGCTGGTCTCCTCTGACTAGTTTGTAACAGGCCACTAGATCCCCCTCAGCCTTCTCTTGTGGAGGTTGAATAGGTTCAGGTCCCGTAGCCTCTCCTCATAGGGCCAGTTTTCTTAAAAGAGAAAAGTATACGTTAAATAATAATGGCTTGACTCTTGCCACCCTTACTCATGTTGGTTGATACCACATCCCATGGGAATCAATGGAATTACAAGGGACTTCCTAACATTAGTAAAGATGCAAAATTGGACTGTAACATTTTCCCTTATGTCCTTTTTGGGAAGCAGTCTCTTCATGGGAGAATCTGAGATATGGAAAACAGATTATTCAAATTTGTTTACTGTTGTATCTGGTTTATAGCTTTCTATAGCCACTAATGCAGATCTGTATAAGGTACTGACTTGTCCTGATCATGTGCTCAGTTTTTTTAATAATATAAATATCAACTAATAATGTCCTTTTTATAAACATTTGTCTATAAAGTAGAGCATTTAAACCAATCCCCCTCCCCCATGTTGATGGCCCCATCTAATTGACACAAGTTGAATCATCATGTTTGAACATGGTACAGAGGTATGTAATTTCACCAGTGCTTTGTACAGTTTCACTGTAGGGTTATACTTCCTTCACCAGGGACAAGAGGATCCCTCTGGAGGCATCTTTTTTTGTGTGTGTGGTTTTTTGTTTTTTTTTTTTTAAAGCCTCAATAGAGAAGACATTGTTGCTATCTGTGTCACCCTGCAAAAACCATCCCCTGTTTCAGGTGGATATCACAAATCCTGAGACACAGAAGTTTACTATTTAAAGTGACTATTTTCTTTTGAAATAAAAATAAATCAATAAAGACATGAGCAAAAGGAGGAAGAAAAGTTTTGGTGTTTGTTTATCCTTCCACTTGGAAGTTTTGTCTCACTTACAGCTGGATGATGGAAAAAGCTGAATTTAGGAATATTCATAAGCACCCACTAAGCTTTTGTTTTAAGATGAAGCAAATTCTACACCAATGTGAAAAAACGTCTAGGTAAAGCTGACAGAATGGTGACCTTTTTGGAGTGCCAATTACACTGAGTAGCGCTCTCACACAGTCCTGCTGTGGTGTGTGCTCCCTTTTTATTTTGCTAAGACTTCTAGCAAGTAGGCAAAACAAAGCCAAAATGTTAAAAATTTGCAAAATTAACCAGCTGGAATTTTTTTCAGTATATCTGTACCATAACTCTTCCAGTCTTGTATATTGTTCCAGCCTCTTATTAACCAAGTAAACTTGGAGTGTTTTAATTTTTGGATTAATCTTGTTAGATTGGATTAATCCTATCACCATGGATCCTGGTTTTCTCCAATTTAACACCTTCCCCCCCCCCCTTCAGTTTAGAAAAAGTAACCTAGAATCCACTTTTTTTTTTCCATGACTTTAAAATGAAACACCACTAGTACTAGTGGTGTTTCATTTTCCACATGAAAAAATGTGGATTCTGGGTTACTTTTTCTAAACCTAAATTTAGGTGGGGGGGGGTATCAGAGAAAACGAGGATCCCTGCTTATGACCCAATATGTGCAACAGAAAAACTATGGCTATTTTAGAGCACAAGCCTGCAGAATTAAACCACAGAAAATCTCAGCCTTAGTAACAGGCATATGTACCTGCTGTCTTTACTCAATGGGATTATTCATGCACTTAAAATTAAGACTTACTGTAAGTAATTGCAAGAATTGAGACTTAGTTTGGGACTCTTCCTTTGATAAAATTTGCAAGCTGATTCCCTGTGTAAAGCATCAAATAACTGACTCAGTTCAGTAGAAGTTTTTTAAATACATGCTGACATAATGGCAGTGTTTGTAATTAATACCAAAAAGCAAACTAACATCCTCTTCTAGCTGAAATAAATAGCTTTTACACTATCTGGAAATTTTGTGCATGCTAAACTACATGCTTGAATAGATCTGAATGATTTTCTTAGGTTGTTTCAGACTCATAAGGATCTGGCATCACTGCTAGGTGAATAAAAAAAAGTGTTTCTTTTTTTAATTAAAATACTTCTTGTATAATTTCCTCAGTTGCCTCATTCTCCATTCCTGGCCATTCTAGAAATAACTGCTGCTTGATCTGTGGCTTTTTCAGTATGTGAATCTTGGTGTTCTTAAACTTGTCTCTTTAAATCCTGATAACTTACTGAAAAGAATCACTTATTTCATTCTTTACTGAGTCATTAAAAAGACCTGGAATAAACCAGAAGTAGCTAGAACACACACACAGGATTCAGTGATAAAAGAATTTTCTTTTATTTAGGAAGGGAGAAAAAGAAACACTTGCTTCATAATCCTGTAAACACATCAAATCAAATACTGCTTTGGATTAAGAATAACTTCTTACTGAATCTAGAGCTTTTGTAGATTGATTTATTTTTACTGCTGCTCTTGAGCTTTTCTGTTCCTCTTCTTTTTAAGAACAGCATTAGGTTAAAACTAGATAAGCACTCAGATTTAAAGAGTTATTTGTTTTCAGCTCACTACTTTTTTTGAGACCTGATTTCTGATGTCTAAGTAATGGCTTTAGAGACTACCCTGAAAAGGAAACGGTAGAGAGCAAGAGGGGAGACTCCCTGCTTTGAGGTTAGTCCTGGGAGCAGTATGCCTCAAAGACCAGCCTCCTGAACTATAATTCCTTTGTTACTTTTTCTTTACTAATAATCTATGCCATCAACAAATTACACCACCTCTGCAGTGAGTCAGCTATGCTGGCTGGGACACTTGGTGGGGAAAGAGTCATGGTTACACCCACTCTACACCCAAATCCTCCAGGGGAGGAAGCATGTACATAGCATTTGCTTACTTCTGTATTCCCAGGCCTAAAGTCTAGATAGCTTGCACAGGAATAGTTGGAATGGGTGTGAGCCTGAGTTCTCTCTGTGGGTGTGTAATCAATGTCACAATCTAGCCCTGAATTAAATTGGTTACAAATTTTAGTTAATCTGTGTGACAGGATATGCAATTTGGCAAATATGCAGTCTATTTTGCAGCCTCAAAAGCATAGAGAGAGTGTAGTCAGTAACTGTGGCAGCTCTAAAGGCTTAAAATTTCAGTACACTAACATTTTCCTTTAAGTAGTTGTGATGAAGTTTTTAATGTTGTAATATGTATTTTTAAGAGTGACTGAACCTTAACTTTTGTGACTTTCCCTTCATTTTTAATCTTTGTGAATGAAAAGCTATATACAGGCACAAATCCAGCAGCTTAATTCTCCATCTGATTAGAGCAATGTTACAAACCTGATAGGCTGAAAACAGCCAAGATCCATGCAGTGGTTTAGTCTCCTGGGAGGCAGAGTAATAACAATCAAATGAAGACATATTAAAATGTAATATTACTTCCTCTCCATGGGGACTATATAAAAATTATAGCCAGGAACTATTCTTGTCTGCTGATTTGTTTCACTCACTGATTCCCTGCCTCTGTATTCATGGCTAATGCATTTCATACAATAAACAGGACTTGGAAGTTGTAAAATCAAATAAATATGAAAGACCAAACATTTACTTACCTGATTTCCAGTAGTTTCTTGTGCATTTTAAACTAGAAGATAGAATTAGCCTTGTTTGCTTTGGTCTGGATAATTTTGTTGCCTTCCATGGCAAATCAGGTGCTATGCTAAGAATTAATTTTACATGATCAAAAAAGAATGTAATATCCTCAAACCAGGAATTAGCTAGTTCTCCTTTAAATGCAGTTTCTTAAATGCAGTGACGCAAATCCATATAATACTTTTCTTTGGATTCAAACCATGACTTCCTTATTCACTTGCAACTTCTCTTATCTTTAAAGATCTCCTTCTCCAGGTTTCCCTTGCTTTATGCACCGTTTTGCAGGCACGCATGTACAGCATAACTTGAATTTGCATAAAGGGAACCGACTTTACAATGTAACAAATAGGGATCCATTCCCCAGACTCATTTCTACCACTTCTACATCTCCAACAGCAGACAGTACACACAAACACAGGACACTATCATAATGGAGATGGCAACTATAGAAACACATGTCACAGCCAACAAGCAAGGAGCACCAATCCACACTGCACAAAACAACAGACTGTGGATTTCCACCACACAGAAAGCATAAGAGTGAATTTACCTTGCATGTAGGGAATTATTGGTATAAAAATGGTCATCGCATAAGAGCAAATTTGTACCTATACAACCTGCATAAAGTGAGGGGAAACCTGTATATTCCTGGAATATAGTGCTCAAAGCTCAATGTCAGCTTCTTGTTGCAAACCTGTTACCCTTCACTGGTGGGGTCAATTACAATTCATATATGTTTTAAGGAGTTTTGTTTTTGGTGGGGGCAGCTGGTGACCAAAGGCCAGATCCAAAGTAGGACTCAATACCTGAAACGGGGTTCAGGCAGACTTTGGGTACCTATGTCCAAAATTGCAGTCTCTCCAAGAAAAACAACCCAGTTCAGTATCTACCTATTGCTACCTAACTCTAAATTCAGCAAGCCCCTCTCTCAAGGTCCAAAAGTTCCCTGTGCCTGTAGTTTTGACCTCTACATGCTCCCAGGCCCTCCTTGTGTTTGAGTAGGTCGGTGCCTAGCTCCTTTTTAATCCCCACTTCATTTATGAAATTGGATAGAGTAATGCCTTAATACCTGAGTGGCCTTCCCTGGTTATCAGAAGTCACATCTATACAAGTAATGGACTGTGCAGCTGTTACTAAATGACTGCAGTAACCGGCATTACTGTGTGGTACTATCGCTGCAGTTGTTTTTCAAATGCCACTGTGCAATAGCTCATTACTACTGCCCAGTAGTGTCATGTCACGGTTAATGCCCGCTGCTGTTTCTACACAGTAGCTCATTACTACTACACAGTAGTGTCTCATGTAGATGTGCCCAGAGTATGCGTAACATAGTCTGACAGCACTGTGTTAACACACACAAGCCATGGCCACTTTCATTCAAGGACAGGACCAGTGGTGCAATGCCTGTTTTTTTTTTAATAACTGGTTATATGGGATTCACCTAGGAAGTGGGACTGTAGGCTGTGCTGTGGGAGGGACCTCTTTTTTAAACTGGACCACCCTGCAGCAATTAATGTAAAGTTTGTACAAGCTCAGAAAGAGGCTGTCTGTAGCCTAGTGGTTCGTGAGAGTCCTGGGTTCTTTTCTATGGACTATTGATGAATTTTCATCATTTGTCCTTGATTTAAAGCAGATGGAATCTAGAGAGCAGGAACTCTCTTTCCCCGTCAGCTGAGTGTGGTAATGGCTAGACTAGTGTGTTACTAGCTAGCCCTTTTCTTACACTCCTTTGAATCTTGCACTCCTTGCTGCATGGCAGTCCAACTTCAATATGATGTGTGGAAAGGTCTCTCATTCCACCCCTGCCTATGGTCTAGTCATTAGCCTGCTTTCCAGTGTGAGGTTTGGACAGCCAAGCAAATAAAAGTTGACCATTACAGTATCCAACTTGCAGGCATTTAAGTCTGTTATTGGATCCAGTCCCAAGAGCCCTGTTCTGCTTTTGCTGTAGACAACAAAAATTTAGCCATCTACCTCATTGAAGTAGGATCTCAGAAGCTCATATGTATCTTTATGCCACTGAAAAAAATGGTTAAAAAATCCTAAACTGGTTTTGTACAATAAGCAATATGTTTTATTTCAGTTTCCTGAGAACCCATATGCCTGTGAGCAATTTTAAGTTTTTAAAGGTTTGCAGGATTGTGCGCATGTGTTTTGTTTTGTTTTGTTTCCTGTTAAGATCAACATTTATCTAGAGCCTAATAAAGTAAACTGCCATTAATTTTTTGTCTTGGTACAAGAGTAGGATGTTATATCAAATACTTGTAGCAAGTGCTCCTAAAACAGGTTTATTTTTAGTCCTAGGCATTAGAAAATGCTAGTGCTTTGTCTAAGCCTGAGAAGATTAAGATTTTTGGCAAATATTTTATAAACACAGAAGTCTCAGATTAGCCATTCCACTTTAAAACTCAAAACATCTAGTTGGTGCTTTCATGCTTATCGCCTGCAGTAATATTAAAGATAGGGAAAAATTTCCATTATTTTCCATTATTATAGGACGACTACTACTACTACTAATAACTCTGAATGTTCGTGGAGTTTTTGATTTCATTAATATATTTTGTGAAGATAACAATGAAACTGTATATAATGGCAGAATTTTAGATCATAGGAGGTGTCATTTTTCAGTTGGAGATCAAATATAAGGACAGCTGCAGGTGTTCTAGGAATATTCTGCACTTGCTCCCTTGTTTGTCGTCTTTACACCAAACTTTCAACAAGTATTAACAGCATGAAATAGTGTTTTCTCTGACATCCCAGATTATTTCTTATTCTTTGTGAAAGTCCTTCATCTTTTGGCAGCTTAACACTGTGTTTAAATTACCCATCTTTCTCCCCTACACAGAGATATGTGAGGTTACACGTTGACAGCCATGATGAAATTTTGCAAATCCATTTCCTCCCGTGGCCTTGCCTAATTATCAGTTTAATTATGGGGAAAGGTTGAGAGTGGACCATTGCTTTCTTGCTGGAATACTCTTCCTTGAATACTCTTTGAGGATATGGTATTCTCAACTATAAGCTATAACACAAACATTCATGAGATCCCTTTAAAAGACTGGCGGGGGGTGGCGTATACTGCACTCATTCATCCAACATCAAAGCTATGAAAGCATTTTTTTTATCAAGCCAGTTTGAACTCTAGAAGCATACACCAGCTTCATTGTTAAATTAGAGTCTTATCAATGGAGACTGCATTTGAAATAGTTTTGCATTCCTTTTACCATTTTATATTCTTTATATTATTCTGAAGTTAAATGGGGTCCTCCACACTTCTTAGGGTCTCTCATCGTAGGGTACTTTGGATAGATACTTAGAGTAGAAGGATGTCCGGAAGAGGCTTCACTTATATTCAAGTACAATCTAAGGAAACAGCATTGAAAATAATGTAAACCCCTGCAGCCTATGTTGAAAAAAATCAGCTACAACAAGACAGAAGTGCGCATTCATTAGTATAATTTCATCGGATGTTCAACTTTTGGTATTTCTAGTTACTCTTTTTTTTTTTTTTAACTGCCCTTGGCAAATAGGTCATAAAAAAACACTTTTCCAGCAAAGACATGTTTGATTTATATCCAGAACTTGTTCTCAGTATTGATTTTTTTTTTTTCCCCCTCCCCCATCCCCCTCCCTCCACCCCCGGGGTGGGGGTGGGCAGGGAACAAAACAAAACTATATGTCTCCATTATTTTCTGGGTCTGGCAATGCAGTGGCACATTTCAGATTTGCTTTCATCTTAAATTACTCATTGTAGGTTTTTAGCTCTTGTGTTTTCAACCTGGGGGGGGGGAACCCCAAACTCCAAATTCCAGTAACTGGGGGAGGGGGGGGAAACAAGATCAGTTGTAGAGGGGGAAAAAACTGGGAGGGACCAAATGTAAGGAAAAAGCATAAGAGGAGTTGAAAGGAGGGATGTTCAAGTGGAAGGGCATCAGATTACACACAGGAGAGAAAAGTGGAACAAAAACAATAGGTGGATCAAAGACTAGGAAGCTAGGTTCAGCAGTAAAGCGTTTATAACTTTACAGCGGGGGAGAAGATTAGAGGAAGGAAAATATTAACATGGGTCTGGAAGACACTGTGAAGGAAATACACATGAGCTGCATTTAAAGGAATCCCAAAGGAAAGGGAAGGAAGCGAGAAGGAAAACTAAAAACAAATTGCTGAGCAGCTTGAAACTCTTTTCATCTGGGGACCTAATACAATACAGCAAGAGTGAGTCTAAAAGAAGAACAGTGCCATTAAAGCAGCAAGTCGCTCATGAGAACCTCAGCAAGTAAAACACTTGGGATCTGTTATTTATTTGGTTGCTTACTTGTGCAACAGTGGCCTAAAATGCGTGTGTTGGGAGATGAAGGGAAATGGGCAAGAAGCTCATAGAAAGCTTGACAATAGCAAATGAACTAATGTTTGGAATCATCACGCTCTATTAGGTGCTACACACTGTTGATTTTTTTTGGTATATTTGCAGTATTGTCATAATTGTAGAAATTTAGTAGAAGGCTGATTACTACTAGTATAGGAGCTATATATTATAGTCCTAAAAGTGCAAGGAAGAAAAACCTTTAATGTTGCATGAAAGGAACGTGGTGATTGCCTTGATTATTGCAGAAAGATTAAAGTGGCTAAGGGTAAGTCTACACTACAGTGGCAACATTATTGTAATTGCAGTGTAGCATACACATCCTTGAACAGTCTTCAGACTAGCATGCCTGGGTATCAGTATCATGACAGCACAAACTGGCTGCCCAAATATTTACCCAGCTTCTTGGGTAGGGTTTATAGCCCCACCAAATTCTGTGCTGCTGCAACTAAACCTCTACTGGGACCTAAGCTAGCTATGGTGGGACTGCGCTGTGTGCTCACCCTTAGATTATGATTTTTTTAATACCGCCTCCCTAAGGGAGTTATGCTTAATGCACAACTCAAATTACAGTAACAGCTCACAGTGGGGTTGTTGAGTAGGTGTGGAGTTCAAGCAAGCAGGCAGATAAGAAAGAGCAGTTTAAACATGGGGAAACACCCATTTGTTTGCATAAGCTCTAAATGATTTCTGTAGAAGTTGAACATAAAATAAAACCCCTAAGAAAAATAAGTGTATTTAAAAAAAAAAAAAAAAAAATACTGTTTTCCTATCGGTATGGAATCTCGGATTTCACCTGAGTCCTTTGTGTGCATGTATTTCCTTAAACAGGAGATATGTAATAAGAGGAAGCAGGTGTAATGTAGTGATTATAATAATATTGCTTAAAAAAATGATTGAATTAAGTACTTTGCTCCTTTGAGCCTGGCAGGGCCTCTCTTTCAGCTGGATGTCGCCTTTTTTAGGATGGTGCTGCCCTTTCATTCAAGGGCATAATAGCAAGCCAGTCAATTGTGCGTAGAAGAAAAAATGGTTGAGTAAATGTGAAACCTGATAACACATTCCCACATGTGTACATAATGTAAAACTTAGTGGTGTATTCATCCTTTTAGACTTCAGCATTTTATAGCTGAAGCAGCAAGAACAGTTTCTATTAGACTAAAGGAATCTCTGTTTGCAGACACTTGTGTTCATGTCGCTTTGCTTGTTGGTTTTTTTTTTTTTTTTTTCTTCTGATTTTTCTTTTCCTTTTTTCCCCCCTCCCCCTAAATCAGCAACATCAAATGGGTCTTTGGAGGGCCTGGATAACCAGGAGGGAGGGGTGTGCCAGACAAAAGCCATGAAGATCCTTATGAAAGTTGGACAAGGTAAAGACCATCTGCTGTTTCATGAAATCACTTTGATCAGTACCCCACTTAGTTTTCAGGCTCCTTTTAATAGCATGGCGTAGAGTGCCAAGTGAGTCTAGTGCGGTCATTCTTTCCTTAGATTTTGAAAGCAAAGCCTATTTTCTGTACCTAAGCTACTGACAGATTTCTACAAGAGGAGAGCTGATGTAATAAGATCTCTTTATTGGAGAGCTCCCTGGAAGGAAAAGGTCATCTGGGAATAACGTGTTTCAGTCATTTTTAGTTTTATTTTAAAAACAAAACTGTAACTTCACAGTTCAAAATTTATTTAAAATGAATGAAAGGAGGAAAGCTAACATTTCTGTAATTTGCTTGTTATGAATTCTGACTACAGTAGAGGTTTTTGTTCATTGTCTCTCTTCATATATAGATAATCTATTGTGCAGAAAGAGAGAATTATTCTTCTAACTACAAGTTGGTTTAGTAGTCAGTCAACTTGCTCAGTTAAACCAAAATGTCATCTGCAAAACTTTTCTTGCCAATTACAAGAATACCTATATTTTCTGCATATGGCCTCCAATTTAAACCTTTTAAGTAACTATTATAAGAATGTAATTTTTCTTTAAGAGCAAAATAGTTATATCTCACGTTCAAAGCTCATGAGGTATGTATAACCAGCTGATAAAGCTTAGGGTTATCAGATGTCTAAGCAGCAATTAATCATTTTTCTTTCTTATAGATCCCAGTTCTGCTGGGTCACCCCGTCATACTGATCCAACTAAACGTCCAGAACAGGAAGCTGGTACCAATGGGAAAAGCTCCACAACAAGTCCATTTGTAAAGGACCATTCAGGTAGACTTCAGGATTTTTTGGTTTGGGGAGTGGGCAGCTTAAGGGATCCCTGACTCCCCACATTATTATTTTAGCAATTTGCTGAGGATGACTGACTACTTACATAGTTGAATGGAAAAAATGGATGCACCAGTGTGTGGTGGCTAGGAGCTGGAAGTTTTGATGGGAATGAGTATTCCCCATCTCTCATTTTGCAGTTGGAGTTAATTATACCTTATAGTAATATCATTCATTTCCCGGAAAGTTTTTGGATAGAAATCTCCCTAAATAGCTTTATGATTGTAAGTGCGGCCTTTCATTTAATATCCTGGCAGATGAAAGAGTATTTCTTTCTCTTCCCGTCTGATGCATTATCAAATGGTTCTCGACATCCGTCTATAAGGCTTATTTTAATGCATGTATAATTAATGCTCTGATCTCTTATCTGATCATATATAAAATGTACACATGAACAACCGATCCTTCACTAAATTCAAAGATCTGCAGGGGGAGGGTTATATATGTATTTTAACGCAAGGAAGGAATGAGTGGCTTCTAGGCTAGTTAATGTTCAAACTGCATTTTGTGTGTTAATTGTACAAAAAAAAGAAGGAAAAAAAAAAAACCTAAAAAAGGCCATGATAAAAGGCATCAAATTGAAAACATTCCAAACAAAATGGTTGACTCTGGGTTCTCAATGAAGGCTTAGCATTTTCTTTACCAGCTTCATTATTTGCCTCTAGGCTAATGAATCTTTGATTTAGCAGTTGTCAAACAGGCATCAGCAATTTTGTGCTAAGGTTACAGTAGGCAGGGTTGATAGTTATGTAAATTCAGCATCCACAGCGTTATTCCATCTGGAGCTGAGCATCAAGGGAGGGAAGTTATTTCAAACTTTCTAAGTGAGAAAGTGTCAAGTGAACATTCATTTAATTTTTTCTGACAAACTGATAATGTGATGAAGCCAAACATTCAGCAGCCTGTTCAGTGTGAGAACTTTTTTTAATCCGTCTTCCAAATCTATTTCTTTCCAAAAACGAAATGTAAATTAAGTAATAAAAATTAGTTATGTGTCATAAACATTTTACCCATCTCCTACAATGCCTCAAGCTTCCTTATTTCAATAACAAGCAAGAAATGTCTATGTAAGTAGACAAACAATTGGTGCTTTCACTTAAACTAGTGTCTGAAAGAGAAAGTAGCAGAACAGTGTGATACCAAAAATTGTCAGTTGCGTTGAGCATTGCCTCTTCCCTTTTTTTTCTTCCCTCTTTGCTGCCGGGAGCTGGCCAGCATCTGTTAAAAGATGCGGCATGCATCAAAGGCTGCTTTGTCAGGGCCAGTCCTTACTGCTGATGGATGATGATATATGAAAACAGTGTGGTTTGGGAGCAGCATAAAAGTAAGACCAACAGACACAAAGTCTTGTTTAACATTGATTGCTGACTTTGGCTGTTTGCATTTTGCTACCTAACAGGGTAATTGGTTTGTCAAAGTTTAGCTGCCAGTTAATTCTTCCAGACCTGCTTAGTGTTCACATATTTTAGCACCATAAAATAGTCACAGAATGCTGATAACTGCATGGGTTTTTTTTTACTCTTTCTAGGATCTGGCCCAGGTGGCAGCAAGGCTGGACAGTCCAGTATACTTGGTTCTGAGGTGGCCTTATTTGCAGGGATTGCATCAGGGTGCATCATTTTTATTGTTATCATCATCACTTTGGTGGTTCTTTTATTAAAGTACCGGAGAAGACACAGGAAGCATTCGCCGCAGCACACTACAACTCTGTCACTTAGTACATTAGCCACCCCAAAGCGTAGTGGCAACAACAATGGATCTGAGCCCAGTGACATTATCATTCCTTTAAGGACTGCAGACAGTGTATTTTGCCCACACTATGAAAAGGTCAGTGGTGACTATGGACATCCAGTGTATATAGTTCAAGAGATGCCTCCTCAGAGTCCAGCAAACATTTATTACAAGGTCTGAAAAACTACATGGTACATTCGAGGTATAAAGGAAACTTACTGGTCAAATGCTTTCTGTTGGGGCTTGTGATGATGCCTTGTGCACTAATATTGACTCAAGCACAGGGGTAAAGGCAAGACCTCTTTCTCAGAGAGCCTTCTTGAGCTGGACAGCTTATCTAGTCTGTAGGATTCCTGTCTCAGTGAATACATATTCACTAAAAGCTGGAAGACTTTATGTAGAAGATACCCATTCTGATTGCTGTACTCTTGTTACATTCATCATCCTCTAAGCCATGTGCTGCAGGCATTCAGGCGTGTACAAAAGCCAAGGGAAGATGGAGTGATTTGTGGATGTTAATAGTCCTAGGCATCCTGGGAAGGTGCTCTAGGATATCAAGCTTGAAATGCAATCTTCTGACTTTGTGAGAGTGTTTCTCAGTGCATACTGGATTTGTCACACAGACCTCAGCGTCGAAGTAAGACTTTTAAAGTTCTCTTGCTTTTAGTCCGTCACTGTTACATTTATTTCTGTTACCCAGAAATAACGGTTCTGCCATCCTTCACATAAGATTTCCTTTCACTCCACCTCCTGCATCACTAATAGAACATTAATGTTCGGAGTGCCATGCTCCATCCATCAGCTGCAGCAGCCTCACTTGAATGGGTAATACAGCTATAGAAATTACGTTTGCTAATAAGGAGCCTTCCAGCCAAAAGTTAGGCTGTCAGCAGAGTCAAGACCAGAATTGGGCAGTGTTGGGGCAGGAAGGACTGACTGCAATTGCAGTTGAATGCTGCCACCTCTGAAATAGAAGCTGGAAAGAAACTATTTAGGTAGCACAGCACTTTGGTATGCTAAGTTTTAAGAGGCAAGTATAGGAGACACAACACCATGCTCAGTGGATTAGGGCTGCACTCGAAGGAATTCACAGTTATCAATTAGCAATGTGCAGAAAATGATAGTACCTTCAATACAGTTGGACAAAGGGGTATTGTTAGTAAGTGAACAAGCTTGGAGGACAAGATGATAAGTAGGCCGCTGATTTATTAGGGCAATGCTGTTGTGGTACTGGCAATAAGGTATACAGCTTTGAAGCTGTAGCAAAAACTTAGTCTGCTTTGGATGATTTTTAAGCAGACTCAGCTGCTATACTGTCACATCATACTAAACACAGGGAATGCATTTAAGAAAATAGCAGAGAGCCAAATCTGACCTAGATGACTATAAACCAAAGGGTCAAATGAGCTGTAATTCCATCACCACTGACTTTATTAAAAACTTTCTCATCTCTAAAAATAGATCAGAATTTTGCTTCTGATTTGAGCCTTTTGACACTTTGGTTTATGGCAGTGCTGTCCCTGCACGGTGCGGTGTGGGTACTCTAACTGACACAGCAGTTCATTGGTGCTCTGTTTCAAAGTAAAAGCACATATGGCAAACCTCTTACAGTCCATAAGCATAAAATAAATTATGACATTGAGAGAGAGAAGGAAGATGCATCTTATTTATAATAGGTATATAAAACACAAGGAATATAAAGTGAGAATTTTTCTTTTTTTCTTTCTCTTTTTTACTAATATATATTTTGAGATTGCACAGAATCTACACCAGAAGATGTGAAATTCATTGTGGCAATTAAATAGTCTTAACTTGTCAGCATTTAAAAAAAATGGATAACTGCTTCTGGGAAAAACAACTTCATTCCAAAAATAACAATAATGAGAGCAAATACAAAAATAACAAAGCCCTCTAAAGGCGTCTCGCATAACAGTAGACTAGGAAATACAAGCCCAAAAATACCAGGAAATCAATGTTACTGCATCATATATTTAACAATGACAAGATGTTCCGGCATTTATTTTCTGTGTTGTGTTTTCCCTTGCCTTACGGGCTGAAGTGTTCTGTAGATTTCATCAGGTCACACAGACGTGAGTTTCAGATTTAAAGTTTTTGCTTTAGCTCTGTTATACCCTCACAACCCCCGTCCTTAAAGAAAAAAAAAATTTACTTTTTATGTGCTATGCAAAATAGACATCTTTAACATAGTCATGTTACTATGGTAACACTTTGCTTTCTGATTTGGAAACAAAAGGTAGCAACAGCATTTTAAGGTTCTCAGACCTCCAGCAAGCACCTGCAAAAAAGAAAAAAGAAATGAACTGTCATAGAAATGATTACTCTCTCTATTTTTCTGAACCTGAAAATGATGTTGGGATACTAGTCTGAAAGGGGATTTTTAATTTTTAATTTTTTTTTATTTTTTTTTAAAGCAACAACCATGTTTCTTTGGAAGGTTACCATGGTGACTAACTACAGTACATATGTAATTCTTTCCAACAACCCCTCCTTTCTGTGAATCTGTCCATACAAGGCTTTTTTTGTAAGTCATTAAAGATTTTATTTTGAGGGTGGGGGAGAAAAGGAAAAAATGGGTACAGTAAGCTTGTTTTATTTTTTGGGGGGAGGTTAAATTTTTTTAAATCAAGTGTATGTTTCGTCAGTTGGCTACATTCTGGTTATGTTCTAAACTGTGAAAATCAGAGGAATTGACGAAGAGCAACCTGCAACCAATAAAAAAAATGTACTGTGCGTCCTGTTTTGTGTCTGGTGCAGAATTATGACAATCTACCAACTGTTCCTTTATTTGACGTTGGTTCAGCTTCAAAAAGTTACTGTAAATGCCTTGCTTGTATTATCATCCCTAGTCACCTGACTTTGGAATTTGCACCATCATGTCTAAGTGAAGATGCTGTAAATAGGTTCAGATTTACTGTATATGGATTCGGGGTGTTACAGTAGCCTTATTCACCTTTTTGAATAAAAAAATACACATGAAAACAAGACAGAAATGGCTTTTCTTAACCAGATTGTGTATATAGAGCAATGTTGGTTTTTTATAAAGTCTAAGCAAGATGTTTTGTATAAAATTTGAATTTTGCAATGTATTTAGCTACAGCTTGTTTAAAGGCAGTGTCATTCCCCTTTGCACTGTATTGAGGAAAAAAATGGTATAAAAGGTTGCCAAATTGCTGCATATTTGTGCTGTAATTGTGTACCATGAATATTTATTTAAGAATTTCTTTGTCCAGTTTGTAAGTAACACAGTATTATGCTTGAGTTATAAATAATTTTTTTCTTTCTTTGTTTTTTTTTAACTAGCCTGTCATAGGTTTGAAACCTGCTTTAGTTCCACATTGCAATTAGCTCCCAGAAAATGAAAACTATGAAAATCACATTCCACGTCTGTTTCAAATTGAATTTGTTCTTAAAAAAAATAAAATATTTTTTTCCTATGGAAATCTTGCCTTCTAAGTATTTTCTTTCTTTCATTCTTTCCTTTTTGTTTTTTTGTTTTTTTTTCCTTTCCTTTTCCTTTATTAAAATAAGCAAATTGAAAAATGTTTCTCTGTAGCTTCTAGGTACTTTCAGGGAGAGCTAGCAGTGTAGTCTAGGCAAGTCTGCTTTTGTTTCAGACTGAGTCCCCAGTCCTGCAAGCTGATTTTATATCCTTGTCATGAGATACACTGAGATTAATTGGGTCTGATGCAGGCACAGCCATTTATTTTCCTGTGCTTGGGCCAAAGTGTCTTAACCATGCAAACGCTTACAAGGCCTCAGTCCTGCTAACGCCTTCGGACCTCATTTTATGAGTAGGAGTAGCAGTTTGACAATCAGTGAGGACTGGCCATGGTAGACAAGGAAATGCATAAAAATCTTCAGGATTAAGCTGTATGCTATGCCAATAATGTGAGCCTCGCTACTAAGTCTGTCGCTGAGCTGCTCTCTGTAATTTTCCCTAAAACAACTGACACCCACATTTAACAAATACCTTCATTTTTTAACAAAGCCCAGTCACCTTGAAAGTGAAATATCTTTCAGTCTGTTTGAAGTGCATAATTTGAACAATGATGTGCAGAGTAATATGGGGGGAGGTCTGGGGAGGGGAAAGATGCTTTTGTCACTTTAACAATTGATGCCAAGTTGTCTGAGCAGTTCCATTCAAGGAAGGCAGCTAGTTATTCATAGCTTTAGTTGTGTAATTTGTCAAATTATTTGTCTTTGCTGAATAATCAAGGAAAGAATAAATGATAGGTAAAAAGTAAACTTGCAGGTGAAGTGTGTGTGCGGTGACACTTTTTTTTTTTTTTGACTTTGGTTGTGACAGGCCACGAGAATATCAATGAGTTCAATCAGCTTGCCTAGTATGGTAAACACGCATCTCCATGCTGGCAGAGCTAGTACAGTACAATGTGTCCAGATCACTGACTTTCAGTGGGAAGATGGTCTTGAGGTGAAGTTATAGACTGAGGTTGGAAGATCTGGGCTCACTTCCTGACATTGCCCCAGATTTCCTGTATGATCTTGGTTAGGTCATTCGGGCTAGCCATGAAAACACCTCATTTTAAACCCCAGAGCGTTTCACGGGCTTCTCAAACACTTTTGCCAATCCTACAGAAGTTACTTGTGAGCAATTTTACTTGGCACTACTCAAGTATGCAAGAGTTCCATGCTTTGCTAGATCAAGACTTTCATTTCTCCATCTCCAGATCTTTTTAACCATCTGGGTAACAATACTTATCAGCCATGTCAGGGCATTGTGAGGAAAAAATGTTATTAAAGACTGTGAGGTACTCAGGTTGATCTATGCTTGCACATTGTTTCTCAAGCTGACATGTAATGCTGGCAAAAACCATCATGCATTTTTTCCAGTATAGCTTATTTGTTTGGGAAACAAATTTTAAGCTGTAGTAGTCAGACCTCATTTTGTTAGTGTAAGCTATATGGAGGGAATGGCCAGTATAACCGTACCCATACAGTTACGCTGACAAAACTCTTTCAGGGTAGGTGAAGATACTAGGCTAAGGGGGCAGAGCTTCTGAAAAAGCAGAAGCTCCATTTAGTCTATTGCACTTTTTTTGTGAATGGTGTGTGCCTTATAGGAATATATCCAACAAAGCCATTGCATGCAGCACATCCTTTATAACTTGCAGGAGAAAAATATACTTGTATTTTTGCACTGCTGCTGCTGACACTGCACTATTAATTATCAAACAAGCACAAAATCAGAATGTACTGCCTTCATTATGAAGCCTGGTTCCCTAGCAAGAGTCTGTCTGAGTCAATAGGCTCTGCTAAGTGAAAAATAAAATTATAATGCACAGTTGTTATCGGTCTAAAGTGGAATAGGAACCTATTACATAAAACAGTGTCTCAGGGAGTGAGCATAAAAGAACACTACTACCTGTGTTTGAAATGCGATACTTCTTTTTTTGGGTATCACTGTATTACATCAATCATGTTCACTCCATGAACAGTATACTTACTTTGATTCTGTGGCCACTATAAATTCCCTTTTTGCAGACAACTTACTCATTCAAAATCCATTGTAATGATTAAATAGAGACCTGTTGTGTATGTAGAACTATAAATAAAAACCTATTGGGTATGTAAAACTATAAGTACAATATGGCAAACTACTTTTAGAGCAAGATCTTTTGCAGTCACAGAGCAAGGAATCAGGAAACCAGCATCAGAAGCATAAGACTAGAAGTAGGATAATGGGCTTTTTTTTTTTTTTTAAAGGGAAGGGGCTGGGAGTTGGAATTTCTTGTTTCTATTCCCAGCCATGCTTAGTGTCCCTGGCCTCAGCTGAACCTCCATAAAATAATGAAGTAATGGTACCTACATATAACTTAGTGACATGCTCTAAGGTTTAATTAATTAGGTCTTCATGTTTCTCTTGGGAGCTGCCTGAAGGTAAGTTGGTGGGAATAGTAATAAAATGAACATAGTAAGAGATGTGAGGATCATGTGGCATTTTCCTAGCTGTGCCTAGACTTTCTCCCAAACTCAGCTTGTGAGCAGAGCCTAACAGTCTTGCCACACAGAGGCAATGGTTCACCCACATTTCTTGGAAAAGGAGAGGATGACTGTGACAGACTGGTCCTGGAGAAGGGTGGGTGCTGAATATGGAGCCCAGGGGATAGAGTAGCGGGACAGAGCAGTGATGGGAAGGATGGAGAATATGAGTTGTTGAGAAAGCGGTGAAGAGCCAACCTGAGTCTAGCTGTCAGACCTAGTAGTGGTGGTAATGGTGTCATTGCTGCTCATAATGGATTGCTGCAGAAACTGAAAAAAAAAATTGCCAAGCTGAACAGGAGATGGAAGGGAGATAAGAATTGCTGAATAGTGGACAGTAATCTGAGTGGGTAGGAAAACCAAGTGGTAGGCAGTTCTGCTAATGGATGCTGGGAGCAGAGAAAGACATTACAGCTAGAGTCAGTGGGAACCAGTGCTAGAAATGGGAACAGTGTGGAAACCAGTAGAAGTGACAGGAAGGTTGGAGGATAGCCAGAATGATGAGGCAAGCCCTCCCCTCTTCTTGTTTAGTTGGTTGTATTTCATTAGCACCTATAATGTGTTTTGCATTTTCCATATATATGAGAAAACAAATCCAGCCCCACAGTCTTCTAAATCTTAATTAAATGTGTGCTGGGCTGTTTAGATGTCTAGTAACCCCACCCGAGTCCATCTCCCTGAGCTGCCAGGGCCAATGTTTGGAAAAAACAGTTGTGTTGTATTCTTAGGGTCAGATTTCTCAGCTGGTCTGTATGTTGGTGTTGCTTAGTTTTGCATCTGGTCCAACCATCCTGAATTTCACACCCGCCCACAATGCCTGCAGAGATTGAATTGCTTCTCAGTGGGGAGAGTGTTTTGGATGGGAGTGTCACACAGCATTAAGGATGTATTCAAAAACACTAACAACAAAGTGTGTGAGGGACTGCTATTTAATTTCCATAACTGTAATTTGTATTTTATTGGATATACATAGTGGGTTGCTCTTTATATTTATTCAAAATAGGTACTGTATTTGATTAGATTACTAGCACATGGATAATAAACATAAATTGAACCTTTCTTTTTGTCCTGTCTTAATATAAACATCTAGACTGTACTCTGCTCTATGCATACTATGCATTTACATACCTGCTGCTTCTATACTAGCCACTCAACAAGTGCTCTGCTTGTGGTTCTGCTCCCTGTATCATGTGCCATCACCCAGACAGTCTGTGCTCTGCCCCTCTACTCAATGCACTCACCTAGCCGTGGTGCCCGGCCTCTGTTTCATGCTTACTAGACACTCTCCCAAAGAGTGTCTCTCTATATTTGCTTTATACTCTTTATATCTTGTGCTGTGTTGCTGGTTCTTGCAACTGTACCATGAGCCTCATGATATTTGTTGCTTTAAAAATCTCAGTTTCCGGAGGAATACAACCAAATGAGAATCTCAATTCTCATGTTTTAATACGTTTCAGGTCTTGTCATTGTAGAGGATCACTTGAGAACGTGAATGCTAAAGGCTCAAAAGTCAGAAGGGAAATTAAGTGATCTGCATATTTATTACTTTGTGATTTTTAAGCCAATTTCTGGACCATGGGCTGGAGCATGTATGCATGGGCCTGCCAATACAGTGCTAGGTATAACCTGTTGATTAGTATGTGTTATGTATCCTCTTGATGACTGATGCAAAAAGTGTGTGTATTCTTTATGGGCTCCATGACAGAGCCTGCCTTTAGCTCAGTCTGGAAAAATGCATTCTTTTGATATAAATAAACAAACTCAGAGGACTACATCTGAATGTCTGGTGTCTGCCAAGGCGCGGTAGCCATCACTAAAGCTACAATTCTGTCATGGTTATTTTTAGTAAATTTCACAGCAGAGGTGTGAAGAAAAAGTAATATTCACAATCACCAAGCATAGTTGTTGCTGGCTTACAGCAGTTAGGCAACAACATCACCTAATGCACTTTCCTACTCTGAAGTCATGCGTGTTAGGGTTTGTGGGGCCAGTGTTTCCACTGTTTCCCATAGTCTCAACTTCTTCCCAGGATGACATCTCCCATGAGCCTATGCATTCTTCCTTCCAACTGAATGGCAGGATGCATCATGGGCGTAATACAGTTCTCCATATTCAGTCTTTCTGATCTCCTTCACTGTTATGATGAAACTGTAGCCTGGGCAATCATTTATACTAGTGATATTCAACCATTCAGCCCTGCAAGCCAGATGAGTTTTTCCCAGTTATCGCATACACTTGGGCTATGTCCCAATCACTTATCCATTATCCTAACTCCAAAGTCCTTTACCTTTTAAAGAACCTCTCATTTAAGGCTACTACATGCTATGGAGCTGGCAGTATGGGAAAGCTGGAACACTAGTAAATGTATCTTAGGCTACAGGTGCTCTTGGTGATTAGTTCAGGCTTCCATGGGCAGGCCAACAGGTCAAAGTGCATTTGGCCACTGCCCACAGAGTATAGACCATGCTTTCTGTTGGCCCAGCTGCACTAGCTAATGCTGTTGATTATTCTTCAGAGGGGAAATCCTGTCTTTCTGTTCCCACAGAGCAGGCTCCTTTAAGTCTCTTAGAGCAAACCATTTTGCAGTTCTCCCCCTAGAACTGCTGTTTTACATTCAGCTCCAGGCTGGGACTTTCATGTTATTTTTAGCAAAAAAATTGCATTTCTAAAATTGTACGTTTGGATCCAAAAAAAAAAAAGAAATGCATGATATAAACTCAGCTTAGCTCATTTGAATCCACTTAGTTGTCCATTTCTTCTCCTCAGTAGAATATGTGTACAAAAATGTTAAACCATTAAAAAAAAATGGAAATCTGGTCCCAGGAAAGTCAATGCAGTTTACTTTGGGCAGAATAAAAGAAATTGTGATTGGTTTGCCACTCACATTTAAATGTATGTATTTGAAAGATAGAATGACTTTTGGCAATAATCAATACTTTTTCTTTGAAAGTCAGCACAGCATGGAGAATTAGAAAGCTTTACTACTTTGACTGCTCTATGCATTTGCATGGCGGAGGCCAGCATTGGGCTTATTTATGTAGCACTGTCCTTCTTGTACCTTCTGACAAGCAGTGATAAAAGTGAAGTCTGGGCGTTTTAGACCCCAGCTGGTGTAACCTATATGATTACACATAATACAAAGCAATTTATACTAACACAGATCATCCAACAGAAACATAAATCCCTTTACCCCATGCTAGCATTCTGTTTTACAACAGCAATGTTTCCGGTCCCCCCTACATCCCATTCTCCCCCAAGTTTAAGTATTCTTAAGATAAAATAATAAGAACTGTATTTGTCAAAAATGTACTTACACAAGCAGTTTTGTTTCTTGCAGCTGGCTGCTTGTGATGTTTGCTCAGCGTTCCCTTGCAGAAGACACCAATAATAGACTAATGTCTAGGAACATGTGGGGGAGGCTCAGGAGAGCATATATTTTTTATATGTAGATTTTATATACTGGCTTTGAGAAATATCTTGCTGTTATATTTCTTTTGCGCTCTCTTATCAAGGGATATAGATGCCAAATACACTTTTCCCATAAGGAGTTCTTAAATGCTCCTGGGAAAAGTATCTAGTACTTTCCCCACTTTTTCTTTCAGTCCTTAGCTCAGTATGAAATGATTCTAGGTTGCCCATGAACTCATCTTCATGAGGGAAAACTTATACTAAAAGGCTGCGTCCAGATGTGCAGGGGTGTGCGCTTGCAGTGGCAAAAATTGTACTGGCACAAACTCTTTGCTGCAGTGCACACCCCTGTATATGCACTTTGGTGAGGGACAAATGATCCTGCTTTGGGCAAACTGCTCTTGCTCAGCTCCTCCCAGGTCCCAGTGTGCTGGAGCAGCTCGGACACGACTGTAGAAATGGAGATGTCCTGGCCAGCAGCCAGAGCATCTCCCTTGAGGACTAAGTCTTGGTGGCTTCTGATGTACTCTTCTGTCGTGTATGCCACACCACTTTTTTCCCAGTGCTGTTTTTGCTACCAGGATTTCCGAGTAGCAAATTTTGGCCCCACATTGCAAATCTGCAGCACAGGGCATGTTGTAACATTCCTCGGGTGCAGCTTGTGGCACCGCAAAGATGTTTGTGGCACCACAACCTGCACGTGCCTGCATGTCTGGACATGACCAAAGGACTTTTTGCAGAAGTTGGCTCGTTTTTGCTCTGACATAGCTTGAGGGTTTTTTGTGAGGGATGCTATGCTTCTGTGTTCAAATATTTTGTCATGAGTTCCAACCTACAAACCTGAAGCTTACTTGCAAAAGGTATCAGGATAAAAGTGATCCTCTACAACCTACTTCTACCCAGCTTTTTTCACATGGCACTCCACACCAATAAGCAATCAAAAATCAGACCCTTCTACACGGGTTTCATCTACATGAGATGGTTACTATGGAGGTCCCTAATTAATTCTATAGTAAAGTCTCAGCTTTTACACATGCAGCCCTATTAGGCAGCAGTAAGCTAACTAATTCTGCCATATGTTAGTACTTGTAAGCACAGGCACTATCCTGCAGCGGCATTATTTAGTGTGCTGCAATGCATGTGTAGATGCTGATGGGACTGACTGGGGCACAAGGGTGCTTCAGTGTGGGGGCCTGCCTGCCAGCTAGTCCTGCACTGCAGCACCCACATGCCCCAGCCAGCTGCTCCTCAGCATGCTGAGCTGTGTCAGAGCAGCCCCGGGCTGGCTGGCTGAACACCCCTGCATCAGATCCTATGCCAGCCGGGGCTGCTCTGACCCAGCTTGATGTGCTGTGACCCCAGGTGCATGTGTAAACACAGTGCCCAGGAGCAATAACCTCCAGTGTGGACTGTGCCAGAATGTATTCATTCACATTAATTGCATGTGTAGATGTACCCAGAGAGTAGGAAAAGAAACATATCTTCATGTGCTCACTTTCTCATTATGGGTAACATTCAGATATGACATCAATGGGAACTTTTTGTAATTAGATGCAACTGCAGTGTCCCAATTTAGGCATAACTGTCACAGTACATCATAGATTATTTTCTAAACCTGTCGAATACTCTAAGAGTAGGAACAGAATTTGAAGCTGAATCTGGAAATGGTTTGGGAGCAGCATATCTTTAATGTATTTCTTGTGTTCTTCCTTGGTATAAAGCAGCACTGCTCTGTATTATTAGATGTTCTACATAGTCTTCACAGTCAACCCCAGCTCGAGTCACCATGCATATCACACACTACATATGAGAAACACAGCAGAGAAGTTTCATGTTACCTTATTTAGCAATACAGAACATACACCTTCCACGCCTCACTGGAGTTGCCTGGAAATAACGGATACTTTGAGAAGCACAAAGCCATTACATTACATTACATTAACCCTGAGGTGTAGGGAAAGAGTAGTTAAAGTGTCCCACTATGGCTCCAGGGGTGTGAGCTCCACTCTGGAGTCCTGGTGGACTTTCCCAGATGTAAACATAGGGTTACCATTATTTCCAGGTCCAAAAAAGATGACACCTGTCACGTGTGTGTGTGTGGGGGGGGGAATATGACAGTGTGGGGGCAGTAACATGCCAGCACACTGCCAAGTCACAGCCCCCTTCAGCCCCTCACTCCCAACCTCAGACCCTAGCCGTGCCAGTGCTCCTAACTCCCAAACTGCAGTACCCTGCCGCCCTGGGCCATGATGGTGCCCTTCATTCCCAACCCACAAATCCTCCCCATCCCTGCTGGTGCCCCTCATTCCTGACCTGCAGCCCCCTGTCCCCGCCCAGCCCTGCCAGATGAGCCCCAGCTGTCCCAGTCCTGACCAGGCCAGAGTGAGGTGGCTCCGATTCACACAGGCAGCAATGGAGTGCATCTGGCCCCAGGATGGGCTGGAGGGAAGAGGAAGGGAGATTTGTGGCACCCCCCCCACCCTGGATGAGGCTGTTGCGCTGTACCAGGTAGCCTGGCCACAGTCTCCCTCCTTCCCCCGGCAACGTCTCCTGGCTTCTCAGCCCCTGCAAGCACAGGCACCAGCCCCTGTGCTACCAGCCGGCCACAGAGTTCCCAGCTGCCTTTAAAGGTTCCTCACCCCTTTCCATGGAGGGGCAGGAAACACCCCGTCACAGCCACAGCCCCCACCTGACCAAACGTCTGGGATTTTGCTTTGCTCCGGGGGTGGGAGCAAGGGGAAGGCAATCAGAGGCAGCAGGGAGCTCCACATGGGTCTGTGCATGCCTCTGCAGCTACAGGCAAGTACGTCTGTGTGCCCTGCTGCCTTTGATCATCCTCCCCCTACTCCCAACAGCAGAGCAAAGCAAAATCCTGGATATTCAGTCAGATTTTAAAAAACCTTCCCACATGGAAATCAGAGGACTTGAAAAGAGCTCAAGAGAGATCAGAAGAGGTTTCCAATTCGATTCAGACCTTTTAATGGGTTTCCTGATTCGATTTGGATTCGGAGATCTGTCTGCTGAATTGAGCCAAATCTCCTCCAAACTGAATTGGCTACTGAAGATTTGCACAGCCCTAGTATTTGTTCCTTCCAGAGTCAAAGGCAGCCAGACATGATGCCAGCTATACCCTTGGCTATACAAACTGTCAGGCCTTAATCACACTAGGCTTGATTTAACTTTGTGACTTGAATCCTCTTAATATTATAATCAGCTTGTAGCAGAACGTTTGAAATACAGGCATAGTATTTAATAACAGGGGATGGCATTCACTTCTGATGTATATTGTGTGTCGACTTCAGCAGAATGACACCAGTTTATTCCACCAGAGAATTTGACCCATGCTTACAAGCCCAGTGAGTGTTATGAGTAAGATGGTAATTAAACCATTTTAAATATATGGCAGCATTTAATAATGCTGCCAAGGATTTTAGGAGTGTTATTTATGCAAAAATCCTTTCAGACGCTGTTATATTATCTTAAGATACACAGAAATGCGGAGTGTTCTTAATTACAAGTAAGAGACAGGGTGTCAGATACAAAAGATGAAAGAATGCAGCAAAATTTTAAAATGGTGAGGCCAGAGTTTCACTTCTAGTGTAGACACTAAGGACTGTATCTACAAAGAACTTAGGCATTGGAACATCCGGCACTGAGATGCCTAATTTTTAGGCACCCTGCTGCCTAATGAAAACCACAGGCCCTGTTCAGGCAGCATGGAAAATAAGAAACACAGTGGTTCAGACTTGAGGCCCCACTAGCCCAGTATCCTGTCTCCAGCAGTGGCCAGCACCAGATGCTTCTGAGGAAAGCATAAGCACCCCACAGTAGGCAGATGTGGAACGATCATTATCCTGATTTATAACACTTAGAGATTAGCTCAGCCTTGAAGCATGGGGATGGATAGCCCTTCCAAATTTTTTGTTTTTGTTAATTATTACTCTGGGTGGTTTTGTTATCCATATGAAGGTTCAGTCATCTTTTGAATCTCGCAAAGTTGTGGGCTTCATTGGTTTTCTGTGGCAATAAGTTCCATGGTCTCATTACACTATGTGAAAAGTAATTTCTTTGATCAATTAATTTAATTAAATGCCTCCTTGTTTCTGTCTTCTGAGTCAAGAACAACAGAAGCTCCTGGCTTATCTTCTCCATGCCTTTTATTGCATTGTATACATTTATCAAGACCTTTCTTATTCACTACATTTTCTTAGTGAGTGATACCAGTCTTTTCAAACTCTCTCCATAGGATTCAATGCCCCAATAAGCTTTCTTTCCCTTCTTTGAATCCCTTCTAGTTCTGTAATGCCCTTTTTGAAATAGGGTGACCACTAATGTATGCAGTCGTCCAAGGAGGCTGCACCAATCCTTCTTGTCATCCAATTTAGGAAGTGTAAGGTGGTGCTGGTATACCACTGTGGCCAATTGTTGTGGCCATATTCTTAAGGCATGCTCCTCCTTGCACAGTAGCTGCATCCTGAAAGGTATTAAGCAATTTAGGTTCCCATTAATATATGTGCTTGGGATCTCTTAGGGGTCCCATCCATAGGGAAGATTATACTTTGGTGCTGTGGTCACAAATCTTCTCAAGAGGTTTAAAACATTGTTTGTTTTTGATGGAAATACTGACATTTCCCTCATAACACAGGTACACAGAAGTGAACATCCATCAAATCCTTTTAAAAAACTATTTAGTATCACTTTTTAATATCCAGTTAAATTATTACTGGAGCAGGGGCAGGAACCAGGAGGCCTGTCATATCCTAGCTAAATGACTCAACTACTAAGTTAAAGAGTTAGTCTTTTGACTTAGTTCCTCCCCTCAGTAAATATTTCATTAGTTATCCAAGGTGGAGCAGCAGTAGTGTAACTCAGGAGAGCCACTGGGGCAGCTGTAGGCACCAACATTTGGGGAGGAGGGCATAAAAGTGCCACCACACTTCTGGCCTGGCTGCTGCCTCTGCCACATGTGACATGAGGGATCAGTACTGCCCTGATATGCATCTGTGAAGCAGCTCCAAAAAGGTAGCTGAAGAGAGACTTATCCAGAACATGAGCCACCAGTGCGATGCTATAGCCAGCAAAGCGAACAACTCTCTGGCATCAACCGATGCATCACAAGCAAGATTAAGGATGTCACCCTCCTGCTCTACTCAGCATTGGTGAGGCCACAGCTTTAATACTGTGTCCAGTTCTGGGCACTGCATGGAGAAGCTGGAAGGAGTTTAAAGGAGGGCCACATGAATGACTAGAGGTCTGGAGAATAGACCATATGAGGAGAGACTGAGGGACATGGGACTGTTCAGCCTGAAGAAGAGAAGACTTAGAGGGGACTTGGTGGCAGCCTTTAAGTATATAAGGGGTGAACATCAGGGACTAGGAGAACACCTGTTCACCAAGGCACCCCAGGGGAATAATGGTCATAAGCTGATAAAGGATCACTTCAGATTAAACATTAGGAAAAGATTCTTTACGGCTCATGTGTCCAGAGTCTGGAATAGACTGCCCCCAGAGGTGGTACAATCACCTTCCCTGGGGATCTTCAGAAGGTAACTGGACATGCACCTCTCTGGGATCTTCTGACCTCAGCAGTGTTTCCTGCCTTGAGCAGGGGGCTGGACTTGATGATCTTTGAGGTCCCTTCCAGCCCCTAACATCTTTGAATCTAGTAATCTAAGGGCTTTGTAGTTACAGCACTGTTTTGTCATACAGAAAGCTGGCAGTCCAAGTTGGCACTGCAGAACTAGAGTTTGAACAGGGGTTTTCCACAGCCCAACTGAATGACTTGGCTTTGAGGAGTGTACTTAAGTGATTGTGCTGGCTGGCAAGAGATGTAGGGAAATGGCTATTTTCTGAATGCCCATGAGGCTTTGGCCCTACCTAGGGCTCCAAGCAGTTCAGTAGCTGTAGGTCAGCATCACAGCTCAGGTAACTTTGCAGAGACTTAAATACCTAGAATACATAGGTGCTTTGGGGGATGTCAGTGTAATTATTTGACTTGGGCATACGAGAAGACAGGACCCTTGATGATCTAAAATAAAATACCTGATTGTTTCTTGTTTGTTTGTTTGTTTTTTTACCTTAAGTTTGTTAATTATAGCAAGCCAACATTTCAGCTGGCCGTGCAAAATTTACGGAAAGAAAACAGAATTCTATTTGCTATCTTTTATATTTTGTTTCCCTTCTCTTTGCCAATTTCAACACAGAGAGAAAGAGCTTACAGAGCTTGCTCCCTGCAGTCATAGCCTACAGGACACCTAAAAAGAACATTAGAAAGAAAGATATCTGAAAGAGATCATGTTGCTGGGAGCTGTGGCTGCCAGTGTTGGGTTGAGATCTTCAGTAACTTCGGGTCAGAAACCAGCTGCTGTGTTGTTGATTCCACTGTTGCTTGCCATCCCTTGCCTTCTCCTTCAATGTACAGGTCTGAGCTGCTCTTTGCACAGCTCCAGATGTTAAAATGCACTTTTGAAGGACTTGAACAATTAAGTGTTCTTTTTACAAGGGTGCTTTTTATGTTCAGTTGCTCCACAACAGCTCCTATATGGTGCATCTTAGATGACATTTGAAGCACTTTGGTGAGTTCAGACACATTTTCTTTTGCTTAAAAACCTTTTTCAACACCCTTTTGTTACAATGATCCCAAATCTTCTGAGAGTTTATACCAAGCTAAATGGGTTAAAATAGGACAGTAATGGGGAAAGAAAGTACCGTTCTTTGTTCATGAAGCAGGAAAGCAGAAAACTCCATTAAAGACAGATCTAAACGTGTCTAATATTTTTACCTTTTTTTTTCCATTCATGTATTTTCTACCAGAAAGAACTGGTTGGTCTGGTTTATTGTGTATAATGAATTGCCTGGCAATTGTGACAGTTTTGAAAAGTACACAATACATGAAGGATATGACCTCCCATTGCAGCATTCCAGGAGCTTTATGACTGTTTCAAAATAATCTGGAATTTATCAAACTGTGAGACATCGACATACAATTTGAACCTGTGCTCAAGTTACTACATGAACATTTCCAAAAGCACAGGAGGGAGAAAAGTTGTTCTTTTAAGGCTTTAGTAAGGGGGAAAAATGCATACACTAAAACTAAAGTATATACAACTGATGAAGAAACTATGTGATAAAGCAGGCTGTTGTCTGTGAAAGCTTATGCCTTTCTGAATGAGTCAGTTTCTAAGGTTGTAGACAGAAGCTCGGGTCCCTGCTCTAACTCATGGTGCTTTACATAAAGCACCATGAATTAGAGCCCCATCCCTGACCCAGAGCTGAGGGGGAAAGGCTGGGTGGAATGGAGCCCTTTCACCTTGTGAGCCTGGCCTGGCTTTCCCCATTACTCCAGCTGGGGTAGCTGAGAGGGCCTGTGAGATGATGGGGCTCTGTTCCCTGCCACCCCACTCTGGCCATTTAAAAGCAGATGGCAGCTCCATGCTGCCACTCCCCCATCCCCTCCCTCCCTTGCTGACAGCCCCAGGGGAGAGACTGGGCTTGTGCACAAGCAACATGTCACCCTAAGTGCCTCCCCGCCCTGCCATCTGCTTGACTACAGGCTAATGGGGTAAATACCTCTCTCTGCTCATGAATATTAGAGGAAGTTATGTTAGGGCTGGCATCTAAAAATGGGAAGGCAATAGGAAATGCCAGGAAAGAGGCACATAAATCCAGGTTGGAGGAGGCGCTTTCCTCCACTCAGGATCAACAGCCATGACTGAATTAGGCAGCTAAGACAAATCAGTGCTCTCTCACACAAAGCAAGGTTAGGAGGAAATAATGGTGATGTTTATGGACATTTTTATTTACTTCCTAAATTAGAGAATAACTTTTGTCACCCACATCTGGAAAGTTTGGCTGCCTGTATACAGTTGATCTGCTTAAGTTGTATCTTGGGCAGTTACTATCATGAGACACCTATTTATGCCATTTGAAGGGTCATATTGAGAAGCTGACCCTTAGTGTTGTGAGCCAGTTTGATCCCATGATTTCTTCTCTTGGGTAAATCTAAATGCTGATTTCTTTAGTCAAACTTGTGCACTCTTTGTTTCCTATTTCAAAATGATTTCCTGTCTTTTTTCAGTCTTTCATATTCAATTTTTCTGAAAGAGTCAAATATAATATCTTCTATGTCTTTTCTTATTAATTCCTGTCAGCCTTACTTGCTTGGGTGTGTCCAAACAGTTTCTGATTTCCCTACAACAGCACAGAAAACAAATGTCTCACAAAACCCCTGATGTCTTTTGCAGTTTTAGAATTACATCTATGAGATTGCGACAGTTTCTCTTCGCTCTTACATTAGTGGAGATGACAATTTTTACTTGTTTAATGTGATGTTAACCATTTTTCCCGACAAGGCAATGGCTAACCCATCCAATTCTTGACAAATGATTGATTTAACCTAGAAATGTCTGTACACAAGCTAATGTAAAAAGTTTAAGGATGAGTAAACTAATTAATGTGCAGTGTATTCCCCATGGCAACAAGAACCAAATTACTATTGGATCAACCCTGTATTCAGCGTGACTCCATCCGCTTGTTCAAGCAAGTCTCATGTATTGGAGGTGGAGAGGTGTCACTCTTCTGCTTTTATTCCTATGTGGATTATTAATAGAAATAATCTTTTACCAGTCTCCTTCCAGCTGCTAAACTCTGCTGTGAATCTCCAGCCCCCTCCTGCCCCCCTACCTGCCTTTCCACATGTTGCTAATCCCCCTCAAGTCCAGCACATTTATGCAACTTAATTGCCTGACTTGTACTGCTAGAAGGAACCCTCCTTCTATGGAAGTCAAACAGGATTTTCTCCTAAACTACAGACACAAATTGAAACATACAATGACTTTCAGGTGGAAAAGAGGAAAGAAGAAAATTATGCTCTTGATTTATTTATTGAGGCAGTGATGTGGCTGCAGTGATCAGAGGCATAACTTCAAATTCTGCCACCCTGGGCAGCACAGGAGGCATAAGGAGAGGAGGAAGTGAGGGCTTACCTGTGTATGCAGGGGTGCCACAGCTGTGGAAATGGCAGGGGCTGCTGCTGCTGCTTTATTGCAAGCTTCCTGAACAGGGGCTGCTGCAGTGGTGGCAGTAGTGTGGGTTTCCGCTGTGATTCTGTCCCTCCATTTGAATTGCTGCCCAAGGCTGTAGCCCCTCTCAGCCCCCAACTTATGCTCCTGGCTACCATTGGAAATGCCTTTCTTTCATACAATAGCTTAGTGTTTAAAACAACTCTCCAGACTATACCAGAAGCAGTTCAATTACCTCCACTGTTTGAAAAGATTAAAATGCTGCATATTTCCCACTGCCCAAGAGAGTGCCTTAACCATCAGGGCCATGAAGTACTTTGGTATGACACTATTCTCAAACCCTGCTGTTGAGCTTGTTCCAGTGTGAAGTAATGAAGATGAGGTGTAATGGGCTGAAGAAAGGAAACAAGTACAAGCATGATTTTGTAGTGTAATGGTTATGACACTCATCTGGGAGAGAGTGAGTAATGGGTTCTAGTTGCTGCTCTAAGAAACATAAATTATGCATTAAATAGTTTCTAGTTAAAATCAGCAGCATAAGAATGCAGCCAGGAGCCCAGGGTGGCTGCCACATGCAGGGGCAGCAGTGACTTCCGGTTGCGGTGTGATCATAATTGAATGGCTGTGGCAAAAGCCCTTTTTTTTTTGTCAGTGACCAGTGTGGTTGCCCCTGTCACCCTGCCTTAGTTATAAATACTGGATAAAATACAGAAACAATCCTTTGAACAAGGACTGGAGCCCAGAACACCTACCTCCTCCTCCAACCTTGTGGTACCCAGATTACAGTCATTCCCTAACTTGCTTCCCAAGTAACATTTCTATTTTTTTTAGCATTAGTATGAGAGTAGAAATTGTGCTCTATCCTGTGAATAGACTAGTGCCTGACGGACTACAGTTTTTAGCTTCTATGTACAGTTTGTGATTCTGTTTCATGCTACAGTGAAATCTTGAGAATGTACCTTCCAGAAGGGGGAGAACGCATAGGTACCAACTTTTGTTTTTGCCGGGGGGTGCTTGCAGACACACACACAAAAAACCCCAACACACCACTTCACTTTAAACTCGGTGCATTCCTGTGCTGAGCCCCACACATGCCCAGAAGAGGCAGCACATTACTTCAGCCTGGTTCTGCAGCATCTGTAAAGATCAGGTGCTTTAGTGGGGCTTTTTTGATAATTTTATTCAATAGCTGATTGAATCAGCTTTCGCTAAATGCACCAAAAAGCCCCACTGAAACACATGATATTTACAGATGCCACAGAGCTGGGTTGAAGTAACAGGCTGCTTCTTCCAGTTGAGCATGTTTTTGTCCTTGTTTTTTTTACTGTCTGCAAACAGAAAATGACTGTGACTTGTGGGTGCTGAGCAGTGAGCACCTGCTGGGTTTTTTGGGTGGGTGCTTTAGCCCAGGAGCATCTACAGAGTTAGTGCCTATGGGCAAAGGGCCCTCTTACCCTTTAGCTTAAGTACTTCATCACTATCCAGGAAGCAGGAGAGCTCCTCTCATTCCCTAAAGGGGTCTGAACATGCAACTGTTACTTTACAAAAAAAATGCTCTAACTGCTATGCCATAAACAAGGCATTACCTAGATCCTTCTCTACTCTTCCTCTTGCAGTTGCCCCCTGGATGATCAAGAGAGGTGTCATGTGAAGCCAGGAGGAGGAAAACAAGTCAGAGGGTAGCATTCAGTGAGAAGGATGCTGCCCTTCAAGGAGAGGTCCCTGGCTCTTCTAGTCCTAAGTCCCTGCTCCTAATGAGGTAGGACTTTGTGCTTTATCAAAAAAATTAGTAAATGCAAGGTGCAGTGCCTCATCTTCAAGAGGTGGGACTGGAGAAGGGTCTGGTCAATGCCTGACTTGTGGCCTGCTGGTTAGAGCCCTGGGCTAGGATGTCAGGGAAGATTCTAGGTGGGAATTAAGCCCCTAACCCAAGTGTCCTGCTTCTGGGGGCATGTATCATTAATCCCTATGCTCCTCAGCTAAAAGGCAGCAGGCTTCAGGCACCCCTTTTTGTGGTTTTCCTGCAACTAAAATTTTGGGATCAGCATGGCTACATATGTGCATCTGGACAATCCTATATTGCTGTACAGCTGCTGGGGCGGAGTGCAACCCTATTGAGCATTCTCTGTGGGTATGTGCATGGGCTTGCTTGCACAGAGCTGAATTCAAACTGTGTAAGTGCCAAAAACTGAAGATACATTGCTGAGTATGTGCCATTTAGGGAGATAAAAGATAATACAAGTTAGCCCTTACATTCTAATCCCAGTGCTGAAACTACTCCTTCAGTGGCCTTGGGCAAGTCACATGATGACTATGCCAAAGAGTAGCTTTTGCAACATGAATACAGTAATACATATCTGTACCAACATGTGGGTATATTTTTCTGTTCCAGTATATGAGAATTTCACTAATTAGTGATCAAATAAGTAAGGTTAATAAATTATGTTAGAAAAAGAAACTGGAGTGTTGTTTGGCAACTGTAGTAGGGCAGCTGGTGAATTCAGAACTGTAAAAATGACTTAAAGAGATATGCAGCTGTATCCAGCTTTTATTTATATCCTGTGAAGCTGGACAGAGCGGTAGCTGGAGTAAAATGTAGTCCATAGCTTATTTATAAAGAAGTGTAATATTCCTTTAAATTTTCTGCTGACAGCCCACATAGATAATTAGCCCACAGCTGCATCCTTCAGAGGCCAGACTAGATAGAATTTTTTTTTCTGCCTAGAAGGAGCAGGTGAAAGCCAAGGGAGAAAATTTAGTTGCCATTAAGTTACCTTTAGTTACTTGAACTGAAACAGCATATAAGAGAAGAGAAAAGAGCCAAGTGACAAACAAATATATGATATGAGCTTTCACAAGGGCAGCTGCTAAGGATGCAGAGAAAAGAATATGCCCAGTGAGACCAAAGCATAAAATGTTGTATTTATGACACCTACAGTATATTTGGTGCCTTACAAAACATACAAATAGGTACAATCCCAGTCTCAAAGAGATTGTAGTCTATTGATAGACGTGGTACCAGTGAGAGCTATAAATAACAGGCAAAAATAGGAAAAAAGTGGACGAGAGTTACTCAAATTGGTGTAAAATTACTTCAGAGTTACACACACACACACACACACACACACACACATATGTGTGTGTATATATATATATATATATAGAAAAAGGTTTTAGAATACAGTATATACTAGTGTCTCTCTTTATAGATATAGACATACTGGTATACATTGTATTCTAAAACTTTTTTCCATACTTCCTCATTTCTCTCTTCTAGGACAAAATGTTCCATTTTCCAACCTTCTCAACTTCTTCTAGACCCTTACATATTCCCTCACCACCCCTCATTCTGTTATGTCACCCAAGAGCAACACATCCTGCAAACCTTCCACATGATGTTCCTCATGACAAACGCAGAAAAAAGCTGCCTCATCCTATGAACCAAAAATCATCTGACATGGAAAGAAATAAAAGACACTGTCTGGAACACTTGTTCCATTGGAAACACCTTTAGTTTAGAAATCCAGGCATGTGAGCATGACTCTTCACTCATAATCTTAAAGACATTCTTCTCATGACTTTGCCTGAGGGAAAAGGTTCTTTGTCTTAACCTGAACATGCATTCATTTTGTAACAAAAGAAGGTAATAATAATAAATGTAATTGCTTGCCTACGTAAGTTGTTATAATACATACTACATCATCACAATACATTTATTTGAATGGACTTTTAAAGGAGCAAGGATGGGTAATTTTTCACATTCAAAATTCTTCCAACCTTACTCAGACTGAGTGTTACATTGTCCTGAAAGCAGTCTGATATCCTCTACCACCACACGACAATAATTTAGTGAAATCAGTGGAATAACTCTTTAAGGAAGTGTTAGTAGAGATACAGAGTGAAGGTGATTAAAACATTAGGTTAAAAGTTGTTGTTAAACTGGTTTGAGTTAAAAATTGAGAGGCAGCATTCTCCAAAGAATAACTGACTTGGGAATTGGGAGACCTGGTTTCTACTTGTAATGCTGATTTGCTGTGTGACTTTGAGCAAGTCAGTCACTTACATTGTCTCTATCACCTTTTTTTCATTGTTGCCTATTTTGACTGTACATTCTTCATTGTATGGGCTGGCTCCTATGTATAGGGGCTGGTAGTTGGAGCCTTTAGATATTGCTGGAATATATCATGCATAATAATAAATTTTGTTCATCTTCTGGTACAGTTTACAGAACCTTTGAGGTATTGAAAAATTTTGTGGGTTTTCTTTTAAAACTCACTTGGGCAGCCGTAAAGGCTGATATAAAACTATGTGAGCTAATATATGTGCTAGACCTTCCTTTTCTATTATATAGTATTAAAATATAAGAGCTGAGACAAGCAAAATAGGAAGCAGAAATGAAAACAGACAAAAAATGCTGCAATTTTTGGAAAGTCTTTTGAAATTTGATGTGAAAACCCCTGAAGCTTTAGCTATGCTCCTGATTTTACTTTATTTTCTTTTTTTCATGTGGCTGAGCAAGAAGAGCCCCTTGAAGTTTTCTAAGAAATGTTAAATAGTTGGGTATTAGTCAGTTTTTCCTGTTTAACAAGATAAATCACTATTGTCCTATGGCTTTGCAAAAACTGCACTATATTCATCATGCCAAACAGTTTCTTGTAATGTTACTGAGTGAAAGATTACACATTTATCCAACAAGGATAATTCCACAGACCTTTATGAGATTTCTGGCAGTGAATATAAGCTCAGCCATGCCCACATACCTGCATAAAGTGGGTATTTTTCTCTTTTGGGATCATATGGATTATC
The DNA here is from genome assembly GCF_052110815.1 of Crocodylus siamensis. NCBI lineage: Eukaryota > Metazoa > Chordata > Crocodylia > Crocodylidae > Crocodylus > Crocodylus siamensis. The sequence continues at coordinate 311,689,832 of NC_143395.1, forward strand.
TGCATAATAAACTATGCTTTTATGAAAAGTGGAGAAAGCACTTTCTATATTTCCTTTTTTATTAAGAAATAAATGGGAACTTGAATTGTTTGCCCCCTCTGAGAAAATATGGAGCAAGAAAATATAAATTAAAGTACCTTACTTTCCGAATGGTGGCCTGAAGGCCTCATGCAGCTCCCAAGGGCTTAACTTGTGGTCCCTAGGCTCCCAGTCTGGGTGCCACTACTGAGCTTTGAACTCCTGCTGCTGCCACTGGAGTCCCTGGGTTGCCTCTCCCTGTTTTGGCTTTATCGGTCTGTTCCCTGAGTGTGTCGCAGAGTGGCGTGGCCTGTGTGGCAGAGGGAGCCTGGGGCTGTGAAGCTCGAGGGATCTGGGGTCTCTGCAAGGTACAGAGGCACCAATCTGATGTAATGGGAATTGTCTGTTGTGTATGGCAAGGGGGTCCATGTGATGCATTGCGTGCATGCAGCACAGGGTTGAGGGCTATGTGGCACAGTATGTCTGCATGGCATGGTGGGGAGAGGGACTGTGTGGCATGTTGGAGACCTGTGTGGTGTGGCAGGAAGACAGGGCTTATGAGGTATAGCAAAGGGCCATGATGTGTGGCCTTCATGGTATGCAGCCCAGGAAGTGTGCCACTCAGAAGCTGGACAGTCCTGCTATAGACCAACAAACTAGCATCATATAGGTGCGCTTGAGCAGCTAACAAAGATGGCCATGTTCTAGTTTCCTTTCTTGCCAGCCACTTAAGAGGCACTGTTTTGCAGTGAGAGCTGATCTAAAATTCATTTTGAGATGGACAAATGGAGCTGTGGGCATTTGTGAATTGGGAGTGCTAACAGGAAAGTGAATGTGCAGGAGTGCAAAATTATAAGAGTTATTTCAAAGCGTATGTAGATGCTTATTTCACATAAATAGTTCCTTATTCTCTAGCAAGTTCTCTTAAAACCAATGACTAAGTATGGAAGTGTTCCACATGATGTAAAGCATTGTAAAATACTGCGTGAACTGAATGTAATGCACTATAATGTGAATGTATGACATCAGGAGGGGTAGCCCTGCTGGCTGGACTTGTGCTCCAAACCAGCCTCTGCCTGGGAGTTGTAGTCTATCTGGAGGTATGAAAGGGTTTAAGATTTCTTGAGTGTATGAACCACAGTGGTCGTGCTCACTACCTATTATCTGTCCTTGAGTGAATGCACCATGGTGTTACTGCTTATTATCTTTTACCTAGTTCCTAAGCATATGTACCTTAGGTAATGTTTATTTTCCCTGTACCTATTACTTTCCCCTTAGCCTGTTGGCTTGTGACCCTAACCCCTGGCATTTTCTATAAAAAAGTGAGAATTTCCTTTTTTTCAGCTTCCTGTGTCAGTTCCTGGGGTTGCACGGTTTGGTACAATATCATTGAGGCCATGACAGATTAGAATAAATTTAATAAAATATTGAATCACTCAGATTTTGTGTTTGATCACAGAGATTTTCAGTTTGGCTCTCTCATATTTTACCCTTTCTTAATTTTGTAATAGCATGTACATCTTGGCATTATTTTCATCAGTTTTTCATCATGCTCTGAAAGGACAAGCTATTTTCTGAAAAACTGACCTTTTCTGAGACAAATTAGTCTTAACAATATGCTTCTGTATGGCTTAATTTCAGCAAACCACATAAGCATGTCCTTAACTCCAAGCATGAGGGCTAGGGGCAGAAGTTACACAAACTGGTTGAAGTGATCAGGAACTGGTTTAAACCTATAACAGAACAGAAGTTCAGTGTACATAAACAACTTTCAAAATGGCTGAAACTGGTTTAAAATAAACCTAGTGGATGTAGTATCAGACTTAACTGATTTAGGTTAGACTGGTTTATGGAACTTCTGTCCAAGATCGCCTCCCAATTCAACTTAACTCACAATCCCCCAGTGTATCCCCCATGATGCTGTACAGTCCTGGGCTGTGCTCTCTGCTCCATCAGAGCAGGGCAGCCCTGCCCTGAGTTGTCAGATCCCTGGCAGTCCAGAGCCCAGCAGATTCCACTGGACCTACCGCTTCACTCCAACAGAGGAATTGCCCACGGTCCCAGCTGGGGTAGGGGGAGTAAAGCCCCACTGTGGGCTTCCCTGCAGGCTGGGCACTGCATCTCATGGGGGTCTGGCGGGGTGCAATTCCCGCCCCCCTTCCTCCCCAGTTGGTGGATTAGCTGGGAAATTGGTGTGTTCGGGTGATTACCCTAGCTCCCAGCTCGGGTGGGGGGAGTAAAGACCCCACTGAGGGCTCCATGCCCCCTACCCCCCCCTTTGGGCATAGCCCAGCTGGTGGTCTGGAATAGGAGGGGAGGGGAAAGGAGAGGGCAACTGTTTTTCCCCCCACCTGCCTCCTTAGCTTGCTCTGTACCCCCATCCAAGCTGTGCCCAGCATGTGGGGGAGGGAGACCCACAGTGGAGTCCTTTTTACCACCCACTCCCTTCTCAGCCAGCCTGCTGGCTGAAGAGGGACCATGGCCAGGTGATTGCCCTGGTTCTCAGATGCTGGGAAGCTTGCAGTCGGGATTTTACTCCCCCCACCTGAGCCAGAAGTCAGAGCAGTCACCCAGCCATGCCTTCTTCCTGGCTTGCAGGGGGGGAGAGGGAATAATGGCCTCCATTGCAGGCTTCCCCTCATGCTGGGCACAGTCTGGCTGGGGGTCTAGAGCTGAGTGGGGGAGGAGCTTTCCCCCCTTACTGCCTTCTCAGCTGGCCTACTGGCTGAGGAGGAGGTGTGGCTGAGTGTTCACCCCAGGTCCCAGCTGCAGGGAAGCCCACAGTGGGGGGCTTTACTCCCCCTGCCCAAGCCGGGAGCTGGGGCAATCACCCAGCCACTCCCCCTTCTTGGCCAGCAGGGCAGCTGAGGAGGGACTAGAGAGGGGGAAAAAAATGGCTTCCACTGTGGGGTTCTCCCCTGCCCTGCACCTGCACCTATCACAGCCTGGCTAGAGGTCCAGAGCCAGAGAGATGGGTATTCCCCTCTCTACACTCCCTCCACAGCTAGTCAGCTGCCCAAGGAGGGGGCATGGCCAGGTGATTGGCTCAGCCTTGGCTCTGGATGAGGGGGATGTGGAGGAAGAAAGGGAGAAATGCCCCACTTGGGGCTTCCCCCTTCCTTACTTGCCTTCTCACCAGGGAGCCCCCAGCAGGGGGTCTGGTGCAGGGTTGGGTTCCCCCTATACCCCCTCCTCAGCTGGCTCAGACTGAGGATGGGGCATGACTAGGGGAACCAGCTCTGGGAACAAGGGAGAAAGGGAGAAACACCCTGTTGAGGGCTTCCCCCACTCCCCCGGTACCAGGGAGACCGTGGCTGGGGGGCAGGGTTCCCCCTGTACCTACTCCTCAGCTGGCTGGAGGCTGAACAGGGAGCATATTTGGCAGAATCACACATCTCCTGGCTCTCTGCCGTGGCCAGTGGCTGGGATGCATGCTCTAACACCCCCCGCCTCCTGGTATGTGCCACTGCAGAGGTCTGGTTGTCTTTCAGATTTGAAAAGTGAACATCAGTTCAATCTAGGCAGTTTACAGAAACCTGCAAAGATTGAATCGATTCAGCCTCGGGCTTTTCGACTGTCTGTACTTAGTCAAGAAGTCCAATTGACTTCAGTTTGACTAATCATGTACTTAAAGTGTGTGCTTAAGTACTTTTATGAATTTGTGACTATTTTGCCTTTTTTTCCAGATGGATTGTGAACAATATTTTTAATTAATTATTTTTCTGCTGTCAAAACACATGAGATAGTGCACATACCCATAGAACAACTAATTTTCCTTTGTCTCTCCAGTCTGGTTTCATGTAAAATTCCAGAAGACTATAAGTCTGAAAAAAATAATATAAAAACAACTAGCTACTTGCAAATCTCATTCCTTAAATTTGCATCTTTCATGCACAAGCTAGAACTAGATTAGGGTATATATTTTTTCTTTAGAATAATAGGCTTGTAGTTGAGTATTTATTTAAAAAAAAAAAAATCTAGCCCAAACTTACCAAGGCCATACCTTCCCACACCTACCTGTCCCTTGAAGCAAAATCATTAGCGTGTTACCCAGAATTATGTTTATGTGTATTCTGCTGCTTTGATTAGTTCTTGCAGGATGCCCAGGATAAATGCTGCCTCTACACATATTTGGCGGTTCAGCTTCATCTGATTCAGTTCATCAAGTCCTTCTGCCAATTTACACATGGGCCAACTTTGTAAAGCAAAGTGCCAATTGAAAGAAGATGTCATTGCCCTGGGCTGTCAGTTGTGTTGGTAGGATGGCTGATTTTACTGACAACATTATCAGCCAAAGTTTCCAACCCCTGTCTATAAAATGTGAATGGGGTCATAATTCTGATGCAATTAGAAAACTTCCCTAAAGCCTGTTTGTTGAGTTGCCAGGTTTAATAGGTTGCCAATGACCACTGCGGCTTTTAAAATCTAGGAGTATCTATGTCAGATTCAATTCAGATAATTACAGGTCAGCTTAAACACCAGAGTTGTAATTTTTATCTCTTTTTTTGTAGTAGATTTCATTCAGACACATGGGTCCATAGGTGCTGGAGACCAGGTTGCAAGAGATAACAGAATTTTGAAAACCCTGCGTAGAAGCTGCATGACTCAACATGCTTAGAGGGGAATAAGCTCAATCCACTGAACAATTTAATGTCCTAGAATAATGATAAGATAAGCCTGTTTCACACAATGGACCTTTCAAAAGTAATAATAATAACGGTCCCCCATCAGAAGAACTCCAGAAAGTTTGACTTAGAGGGTTTCAAAAAAATTAATTTCCAGGTGCAAAGTGGTAATTAAATTTGATGGGTTACTGTGGCATATGCTGAAGCCATATGTAACGTTAGCATTCAGAAAGGGAAACTTCAGCATTCATTTTGCATAGCTTAAGGAGAACAATCAAGTTGCTATCTTCATTGTTGTGGAACAATACATCTTGCTGGAGAGGAAAAGAAAGCATGGTCCAATAAGCATTTCTCCAGTAGTTTTATCTCAACTCTTGTTCACTAGTTTCCTACTCAGACCTTTAACTGTTTACCTTTTGATTCAGTTGAAATGCTGAGCTTTTGCAGTAGCTCATTTAAGGAGCCTTCCTTAGTAAAAGTGCATGCTTTTCCTTCATGTATATGAGCACGTGTGCACGCATACAACTATGACAGGTAGGGGTGCATATGTGCATGTATTTCATATATATGTCATAGCTGTGTGTGTGTGTGTGTATGAAAACTTTGTATTATTTTTCATATATATGAAAACTTTATATTAGTTTTTATCTTAAACACATTTACAAAAATTAGAACAAATATATTATCTCTATATATGTCTAAAACTACTGCTTCTATTAAATAAGATTCCAGTCTATACAGAGTGTACAGAATATTTAAGGACCAGAAAGGAAGGGTATATACCCTTCCTGGGAAACAGATAATCCCTTAGTCCTCACAGGCAAGGTTCCATGTTATATAGTCAATTTCTGGAGCAAAAGACAAATAAAGATAGATCCAAATTGGAAAACTATGTGCCCAAGCAGGACTTTGGTATCTAAGATACCTAAGTTTCCAGTGTTTGTATGTAAGCTCCATTGTGATCCAGTATGAAGCAGAGAAGATGCCTAAATGTTGCCTTAGTTCTCAGAGTGGTCTGATGTTCCAGGTAGGCTCATAGTACATATAACATACAGCAACAGCACTAACTTCAGTCCAAAGCATAGCAGCCATGTTGAATTTATTCAGTAATGATTCCATAATTTCATTCAGTACAGCTCACCTTTAACAGCACTGAGAAAATTGGATAACAAAATTGTTATTCCCTGCTCAGTGAGAAGGACTCAAATTCACATCTCTCACCCCCATAAGATTGTCTTAACCACCAAACCACAACATAGCTGGGGCAGGGGGATGTGGTGTGGTTGCACTCCTGGAGCCACTGGCATATGAGTTATGAAGTGGAACCAGTTCCCCACAGCCCCAGATGTGTGGGTCTCTTGCAGAATCTGGGCAGGAAGTGAGCTCAGACCATGCAGGGGCTACAGGTGGGGGAGATGTGACTAGGACCCCCAGGCTGGGGGAATGCCTAATGGGGGAGGCAGATAATGAGTGCAGGAAGCAGGGCAGGGGGGATCTGCCTGCTTCTTCCATTGCCTCTGGCTGACCCAGGGAGGGAAGAGCCCTGCTTCAGCTTGGGGCTAGGAGGAACAGCTTTACAGGGTGCTGGGCTCAGTGGGGACAGTGGTGGCAATGGAACAGTTTTCTCTTCCTATTCCTCCTCTGTGCCAGGGTCCTCAGCTGTTCCCCACCCACAGGAAGCAGGTTCAGGAAGGAGGAACACCCTGCTGCCATGGCTGTCCCCATCTTAGCCTGGTATTCTGTACACCTGCTCCCCAGAGTCCCTGAAGCTGTCTTGAGTCAGCCAGGGATGGTAGCAGCATCAAGAAGGTCCCCCCTTTCTATCCTCAGAAGCATAATTAGCAGGGTTTGCACCCTGGACAAATCTTATTGGGTGGGGGAAGCACTGGAGGAGAGAGGGTGCCAAGAGCCGTGGGACTCAAATAAGTCCTTGGCTGCTGCCAAGCTCTTCCCTCCCCAATGTGGGGTGTTGGGAATTGAGGATTGCAGTCACCCCTGCAAGTGCACCCTCCTTTTTCAAAATCCTAGATCAGCCTATGACCTGGGGGGCATGCAACCTCCCTTCCTCGTGTTAAATGCAAAAGACCATGGGCCAGACAGCAAACAAGCAAGGTGCAGCCTGACTACATATCTAGTGGCTAGGGAATGCAGCATTGGAGGGCAATCTGGGTTATTTATATTTTTTATCCAAGGACTATAAGACATACACAGATCTGGGATGATAACCCAGTTGCTTCCAACCCCACCAAGTCTGACTTCCTCTTGGTTTCCTTCTTTCCATTCCAAGCATTTTTGTCCACATGGTGTCTCAGCTTCAACAGTAGGGGTGAAAGGTGCCCTTTCCCTCTTGCCCCCCTGCCTAGTATATAGGCTGTTTTTTTAAGGGCCTTCACCTGAGAAACTGGAAGTGTGTGCTTGAACCCCCTGCTTAGGATAAGGAGGGTCTAGAAACAGAGTCTCCAATATCTCAGTGGGCACGTCTGCATAAGATGCTTACTGTGGAGCTGCCTAATTAGCTTTGCAGTAAAGTCTTCACATCTACATATGTGGCCCTACCAGGTCACAGTAAACTAATAAATGCCACCATAGGCTATTCCTTGTAAATACAAGTACTATCCTATGGTGGCGTTATTTACTGTAGAGCAACACGTTTAGATGCTGACAGGAGTGGCTGGACTCCCCCCTGGACTCCCTGCCAGCCAAAGCCACTCCAACCCAGCTCAACATACTGTGTTCCCAGGTGCGTGTATAAACACTGTGTCTGGGAGCAATAAACTCCAGAGTCATATGTGCTGGAGTTCAATGCTTCTCATTAACTGCACATGTAGATGCATCGACTGTGTGCTCTAACTACTGTTCCTGGGCTCTGGATCTTGTATCACATACCTAAGATCTAGAGAGGAAAACTGTACAGTTCCCCACTCTGTGTCTGTGCTTTTTGAATTGCCTATTGAGGGCATGCAACTCTCCTTGCTGACTGTAAAAGGATCCTAGGAACCTAATCCCATTTCTTTGAGTCATTCTTCCAAAAATAGGGGCCTCATTTTTAGTTATACCATAGCCTAAATTAGAGGTATTTCAGAGGCCAGTCTGCAATTTACCCTTTATCTAACAAACTCGGGCAGAAGGTTGTTTTCAACTGACCCAGCTATAAATGTGTACCTGGCTGCCTAGGCTGGAACTTAAAGGTTGCTGGCCACATCACTCCCACGTGTGCTTTTGGCTACAGAAACAGGTGGACCTTAACTGTGCTACTAGGCTCCGATGGACCTTTGACGCTGATTATAGTAAATTCAAATAAATTTCTTCCAGTTTGGAGCATATTTTAACAATCACCCACGCATATAGCTAGATAAAGGACAATCCTGCTTTTGCGTGATGAGCATTGATATACTTTAGCTGTCAAGGCTGAGAGTGAATAAGTTAACCATGCTGTATAAAATGCATTTTGTTATCATCACAGATAGCAAGAATGCTTTAGCTAATTAAGTAGTTCAGGTTAGCTAGTGTCGGGTATATGTTTTTTTCCCCTTTGGTTGACTACAAATTTAGGATAAGCTTTTCACTATCAGTGCAAATACATTAATAACATCAATTTCATATCCAGCAGCACAGGACCTTATTATATTTGCTAGAACCTGACAAACATAGTTGAAGTGAAAGTTATTTGCCACTTCTATATCAGTTTCAGAAATTATACATAATGGGGCAATGAAATATAGTTTGCCATTAGGGAATAACATTTTGGATAGGTAAGTGATAATTTTTTTATGTATTTTCCAAAGTTAGATCTGTATTTAAATGCAGCATTGAATGTGAATCTGCAAATGTAAGTCTAAGTTCCAAAACCTGCAGCATTTCTGCAAAAGTATTGTTGTTTGTTACTTTTTTTTCCATTTCATTCTACTTGGCTCCAGGTTTATGTCTGAATATAAGACATTACTGTAAAACAAAAGAAAGCTCATTCAAAAGCACATATATTCCATGATTAACCTAAATTGCCTTTACCATCAGAAGACTAAGTTTTAAAGAAAACCTTCAAAATTCCACAAAACTAAAGGATATTGCTACCATCATTATTTTGATCAGAATTTTTAATTCTTATTTTCTTTGTTTTCTGACTTGATCAAGGGAGTCATTTACTATCTTTATAGTTCAAATTCTTGGCTTTATTCATAGAAATATCCATTTACGTGAATGTAGTACAAGAATGTGGCAGGCATTGCAACAACTTTGAGAGTCAGATAAATATATTAATTAGTTTGCTGGCTAGTTTTAGCACTGTATAATTCCAAATCTACTTTTTACTCTTAGGAACCAGTCAGATGTAAAAGCTTGAATGTGGATTTGCATTTGAGGCCTTTCTTACTGCACAAGTCATTTAGTACTTGCATACCCAAGCACCAGAGTTACAACACAGTAACTTCCCCACAAGATTTTGTGGTGATGCTTACTGCACAGTAGCTTGTTACTATCATGCAGTAGCTTGTTACTACTGTACAGTAGCATAGTGTCACGGTTTTGTGCCCTGTGACACTACTGCACAGTAGTAGCGAGCTACTGATCAGTAAGTGTCTTCTGAAAATGTCGCCACATTTAAATGAGGCCACATTTACAGAGTAATAGACAAAGTAATAAATTGACTTTACTGGGTGTGTCTACACATTCATTGACGTGCGTTGGTAGTTACTGTTCATTTAATTTAGTGCTTGTATAATCAAGTACTAAATAAATGCACAGTAACTGGAGTTACTGTGCAGTAGCACCGGCGAATGTTTTTTAAGTGATGTTACTGTTCAGTAGCCTAATAATACTGTGTAGTAGTGTATTAGCACTGTCCGTGCTGTGGCACACTACTGTGAAGTTAACATCTTGTGTAGATGCGCCCACTTTGTAATGAAAGCAAGGCAGAGACATAATGCACAGGTCTGCTATGTAGTAAATCACTAGAATCAAGGGTAAGGTCACCCAATGAAAAATATGTAACTTTATTATACATCAAATTGTAGTAGCAGTACTAAAGTTTAGAACTTGTCATGTATCGCCTTCTCTACTCAGTTTAATCTGGGGGTTCCTCTCACAAACTGGATCACTTGCTACCTAGTGACCTTGTGCTGTAATAGTGCCTACTGCAGGCTGGTCATGTCTAAACAAGATGCTGACTGCACAGTTGCCCAATATTACCGTGCAGTAGTGTCACATAGCAAAAATTGTGCCAAGATGCTACTGTGCAGTAGTATTAAACTACTGCACAGTAAGCATCACTTAAAAGGCATTTGCTGGCGCTATCACAAAGTAACTCAGGTTACTGAACATGTATTTAGTACTTGCTTATACAAGTACTAAATAAATGCATGGTAACCACTGCAGTAGCGGCTCATGTAGATGTGCCTACTGTCACTTTAGGATAGCAGGTCATGTGTCTGCTCCTTTTTCTGGAGTAATTTACTACAGATTAAAATCTGTAGTAAATTATTCCATAGCAACTAGCTTGTGCGTCTACACCCAAAGAACTGCAGACTGGCTTATTTGGCAGTCACTTTGTACTGACTGCAGATAGTCGCATCTCTGATAATTTTGCGCCTTTTGTGCAATTTTATTCTGCTTGAATTTATGTATTTGATTTTATTTTCAAAGATAGAAGTGAAAAATAGCACTGATAAGGAAATAAACTTGATAACTTAATAGCTATCTGAAATTCCTAATTTTCTAAATATAAATTCATAATCCCTTCTATGAGGCAAGGATTTTTATGGGGAATATCTTTTACTGAACCAATGGAATGGTTGATCTGATAAAAGATATCTCCCACAAAAATCCTTGCCTTTCATGTATGTTTTGTACCATGGTGGTTACAGTCTTACTCCAACACTACTACTCATAATTCCATTTTCTTTTTCTGATATAGATAATGTATGACAGAACGGTGTATTTTATGTAACCCCCTATGGCTTTATCTCATACAGTATTAATCAGTCTAGCCATAGATTAAACGGAATCATCTTATGATATTGTCTCCTCCTTTATTGCTAGTATGTTATACACTTGTAAATCTCAGATGTTTTCCCTCAAAGTTTGTCTGAAAATTCAGAAATGTAACACTTGTATAAATGGAACAAATGTACTGCTTTTTATTTTCCTTTAAGAAATAATAAAAGCACATCTCCCTTTTGCTTCTAGGTAGGGATTGAGAATGGCTTTTAAAATATCTAGGAGTCCTTTTCTCATGATGTTTATTTCAACATGATCAAACATGGTAGGTTCATTGCCAGTTTTCTAGTTTAATTTACCAGCCTGTTTAGTTCTGTGGATTGATAATCAGATCCTCCAGACTTTCTTGATATTCTGTAACAGGCCACTTTTAGTCTTCCATACAAGCTAAGCCAAGTCACCATATTACCATTTGACTCAATCTCCTTTATTAGAAATGCAGCTCACAATGAATGAAAGTCTGAAGTCTTTGTAAGCATAGCAAGTTACAGGTTTTCTAGCTATAGGGAAGTTCCTCTTAAGGGATTAAATAAACCCCTGTGCAAAAGGCCAGAATAGGCACTTAAACTAAATTTAAACCCTCAAAATATTGCTCAAGTACTATTGCTTCCTTCAGACACATGGATAAATTTCACCAATAGTAAGACTGGTAGATGAAGGGAATTTTTTTATGAAAAGCAAAAGCAATTTGTCCTGGAATGAAGTAGACATACAGGCGCATGTGCTGAAGCAATTTGTGCCACTGCAAGCACATGCCCCTGCTTGTGGCCTTAGGCCATGTCCATATGAGGGAGCACATGTCTGTTGTGGCATTTCAGAGCAGTTTGAGATGCTGCAGGAGGCACACTGTCATGGGATGGGGTCCTCAAGAATGGCTGTGCTTCCCCTAAGGCCCCATAACCATGCCAATACAGCCCGCTGGGCACCCTCTATTCTTTCCTGCCACGTCTTGATGTGGTGGTAATGAGTAGGGAGGCTGCCTTTAAGCCTACTTGAGCATGATCCTGATAGACTTCCCTGAACCCTGTGGGTCCCATTTCAAAACTGATGTATAGGGACACCCCAGCCTTATGGGCTATATGCGTGGCTCCAACCACCCCTTTACCATACCCTAAGCCTCGCAGATGGCATTGACATTGTCTGGTCTCGGCCTTGCTGTGATTTGTCCCCCTTGTCCTCTCTGGGCTCTCCACAGCCCTGTCTCTGTGCCCCTCGTGCTGTGCCCTCACTGGCACTAGGGTCTGTGTGCCCCAAATGTCACACCCTCTCTGGCGCTGGGGTCCCCACACTACTGTAGGCCCCCAACGAGGCCTCCTTCTTCCCCCATAGCCTCAACCCAAGCCACCAGTATTATAAACAGGAAACAAACATAAGCCTCCTGAGCTATAACATAATACAAAAGACCAAGGTGTGCTCTGCCCCTTTAAAAAAAATCAAACTTGATCCCTAGCACTAAGTGTCTAGTAGGCAAGGGTACCTGCAGAGCTTATGGAGGCCCATTAGTCCTAGGAGCATCATAGCAGGCAGTTGATGCATCACTGGGCACTTCCTCCCTGGAGGCTCCTTCCCTTCTGGCTGCTAGCAGGGAACTGCCGTCCCTAGTTCCAGCTTGGGGTTTATATGGGCCCAGGACCCTGCCCCTTCTGGTCAGCAGACGATGTGCAGGTGCAGGCTAATTTGCCCTCTGGCTTGTTGCCCTGGTAGCCTGTACCTGGGCTCCTGTCTTTCTCTTTGGGCTCTCTCCCCAGGCAGTTTCTGCTCTTCTAGGAATGGGCACCTCAGTGCCCTGCGACACACACCATTAATGTAAATATGCTCCCAGTGCTGGACTCTGAGTTTGATACTGGGGAAACCTGGTATCAAAACAAAACATGCCAGAGAAAAGCTGCCCAGGGCACAATCCTGGAGTGTGCCCTGAAGCAACTGGAGGCTGGGTCCTCCAAAGAGATGCTCAAGCATCCAGCCAGAGCATCTCTATGACTCCCGCATGATCCTGCTGCTCCAGCACACTGCCTCAGCATGAAAGAGGAAATAGTAGCAGGGCATTGCTGGCAGCAGTGGCTCAGAGCTGGCTGGGACCCAGGCCCTGTCCCTGGTAAGCAGGGACTATGGGTGGGGGCATTGTGTGGTGGTGGAGGACTGTAGAGGGGGGACTGTGGGTAGTGGGGACTGTGTGGGTGGTGTGGGTCCTCTGTCCCCTTCCCACATGGCACACAGCTCCATAGCCAGCAGTAGCAGCCAGCAGCGTGTCCTTGGGGAGATCATGGCCCACTATAGGCAGAGACCCCCAGTGGTGCATGGAACTGCCTGAGGCCTGGGAGCTACATGTGGTGTATAGAGCTGGCCCAGCCCACTGGCATGAGCCTTCACACAGGACCAGGCCAGCTCGTGCCACCACCCGGACCCTTTGGCACTGCAGGCAGGAGATGTACACCACTGGGCTTGGCTGTCTTTTGCCTCCATGTGCCCGCCAGGGTTTGCAGGATGTGGCCCAGCCTGATGGCATGTGGGCCACATGGAAGCAGAAGCCAGTTCATCCTGATGGCATGCAGCTCCTGCTTGCAGTGCCAGGAGCCCTAGGGGGCAGCAGGAGCCACCCTGCCCCTGCCCAAAGGCACACACCAGTGGATCAGGCCAGTTCTATGTGCCATGTGTAGCCCTCGGGTCTCAGGTAGTGCTGTGTGTTGCTGAGAGGCTATGCCTGCAGCGGACCATGAGAAGCTCAACAAGCTCCCCATGAATCCACCCAAAAACTCTACACTCCCACCCACAATCCCCACCCCAACAAACCACTCCCACAGCCAGCACTGGGGACCCAGCTGGATGGCAGACAAGGTGGCTGTTCTCCTGTCCATTTGGGGCCAAGAGGACACACTTTGACAGTTCAAAGTGGGCCACTATAACAAGCACATCTTCCAGGCAATAGCTTCCCAGATGGCAGTGGGGTCACCAGAAGACACCATAGAAGTGCTGCCTGAAGGCCAGCTGTGTAGCCATAGCTCACTGGCAGCTGGCTCAGAGGTGCAGGCAGCTCTGCTGCAGTGCCCAACCATAGTTCAGGTGCCTGTGTGGTCTCTGTCTGGGTCTGGCAGGTGTGCAGCCATGAGGTGCAGGTCCAAGGGGGCAGAAGCTCACGCAGGTGGCAGCAGGTCACAGCCAGGCTGTAGCTTCCACTGCCAGACTGCTGCAGTGGGTAGAGGGTACAGAGGCCATTTTAGGTTAGGGCTGCTCATAGGCAAAGGTAAAACAAATTTTTTGGGGGGGGGGTTGAGCATAAGCACACATGTGTGCACATTCGCCACCCCCAGGTAAGTCTGTGGGGGAAGGGGCAGGAGGTGAAGAAAGGGCCATGGGGGTGGGGGGCAGATTGATGTCCTGGTGGTGAGGGAGGGAGCATGGCATAGGCAGGATCAGGGTATCAGGGTTTAGGGTGAGTGGGCCCCTGGTTCGGCCAGGTAGTGAGACAAGCGGAGGCCTGGGGAGCATATGCCCCCCCCCCCCCCGAACTGTGTGTGGGGTGGAGGCAGCTGCTGTTGTGCACTGGGCTTTGAGCCCTGCTGTCCCGAGAGCCGTATGACACCACGTGTGTCCTGCTGCTGGGTGGAAGGGTGGGTGGTGCAGCCAAGCCACAGCAGGTATGTGGCATCATACCATTCCCAGAGCAGCTGCAGCAGGGAGAAAAGTGCAGCACTCAGCAACAGCTGCCTCTGCCCCGTGCACAGACTGGGGGGCATGTGTCTCCCGAGCCTCCTATTGTCCCTCCACCCAGCCTGGCCAGGGCCCCACTCACCCCAGCCCCTGCTCCTCTCTGTACCTCTCTCCCTCCCACACCCCTGGGCCCTCAATCTGTCCCCTCAATGGCACTGAGGGAGGGAGTGGGGCTGGGGTAGGGGCAGGCCTTACACAGCTGGGGCAGAGGGTGGGGTGCGGGGCATGGGCTGGAGCTGTGAGAAGCTTGTCCAGGGAGCACCTGGCATGGGGAGGGAATGGCAGCCTCCACCACTGCAAGCACCCCAGGAGGGCATGTAGGGTGTATGCCCTGGATCTGTGTGCAGGGTGAGTGCGGGCTACCACTGCAGACTGGGCCTAGGGAGCTGCACCAGGCTCTTCTCAGTGGTGGGTTTGATTTGCACTGCAGTCGGGGCAGGTGGCAGTGATGCTGGGAGGTGGGACTGGGGGGGCTATGGTGAATTTTGGGTTGGCTGCAGTCCCTCTCATAGGCCTCCTCCCAGCACCACTGCTGCCAGCCCTGAGCTCAGCCCAGCCTGGCCCTCATTTGGAAAGGGTTTGTTGCCACCCCAGCCTTAGCCCACAATGGCAGCTCCTGAAGGCAAGTAGCTCTGAGCTGCTGTCCCAGGCAGCCTTTTTTACTGCTGGGGCTAGCACAGGTGTTGGCTCCAGCCTCTAGCTCCCCTTGCTACAGATCAAGGTTCTGGGCCCAAGGTTCTGGGCAAGGTCAGTTTTCCCTAGGTGGCACAATCTGTCCCACACCAAAGTGTATGTTTAGGCACATATGCTGAGGCATGAATCTCTGGCCCAAATTTGTGCCACTGCTACCTGAGCTGTTGCAAACACATGTCCCTGCATGTGTAGATGTGACCTTAGGCTATGTACACATGAGCGTTGACATTTGGTTCCCTGGGGATAACTAGCAGTGGGACACCTTGTGTCGCTGCTAGTTGTCCTCAGGGAATGCCTGTGCAACACACCCTCTGGCATGCTGCAGGTTACCCAGGTCGGGTAGGGAAGGCTGGGGCTGCACCAGCTGCGATCCTGCCACTTAAAGCCTGGCTGACAACTGGAGTGTGGTTCTGGCCAGCCAGATTCTGGTTTTGAGCAGTCTGTGCTGCCCCTGCATGTGCTGCTCCATTTTTTTTCCCATGCTTTTTTTTGGCCCCTGGATATCCAGGGGTCAAACCCCTCCCCCCCTAAGTGCTCCTCTGCAGTACAGAGAACAGCTAAATGTGCAGTATGCAGTCCTGCAGACATGTCTGTGGTGTCACATACCACAGGACTATGCTCATCTGGACGTGGCCTTAAAAGGCAAATTGTCTTGCAATAGGCAAACTGTCCTTGATCAGCTCCTCCTGGCTCTTCATCCAGGGAGAGCTGGATGCTGGGGCCAGCACCTATGCTGACCCCAGCAGTCTTACATTGTGTCCTGGTGGCATGCTGGAGCAGCAAGGGCACAAGTCAAGGCATCACAGAGGCCTGGCCATTAGCTAGGCCAAAGCATTGCTCTGCATAGCCCAGCCTCCATTTGTGCTGGTGCACACTTGTACTTGCATTGTGCTGCTTCTGTTGCTGGTTTTTGGAGGGGGTGGGGTTGCTCCTGGGAAATCCCAGTAGCAAATTTCACCTCTGCGCTACAAATTTGCAGCATGGCACAAGTTTTAACTTTTACCACCTGTGGTTTGTGGGTCCACAAACCATATGTCCCTACTCATCTGGATGTGGCCTAAGTGTAGAAAGATGGAAATTATCAAGAAGCCACCTGAAATCATTCTGTTTGGTATTAACTGGGCACATCTACACATTGATTAATGTGCTGTAAGTTCAGCACATTTAAGTTTAGTGCTTGATTAACCAACTACTAAATGCACAGTAACTTGTGGTACTGCACAGTAGCACCAGAATGCAGGTTTTTAGTAATGTTACTGCACAGTAGGCTACTACAGGCAGTCCTCAGACTTACAACACAATTGGTTCCTGAAAACTGAGTCTTAAGTCGAAACGTAACTCAGAACCAATTTTCTCATAAGAAACAATGTTATAAATGGGGGATTGGTTCCTGAACCAAGGCCCAATACACTATTTTCACCAAAAATACCCCAGAATTTTGTACTTGATTAATTATAGATGAGTAATATAGCTACATTAATTTATTTATATTGTAAATCGCAATCATATTGATTTGGAAGGACTTCTTTGAGGTGACTTTGCTGGACTTTTTGAAGGGTTCTTGACTGGAGTCTTCTCAGGAGTCTTGGCTGGAGGTTTTTCTAGAGTCTTGTCTGCTTTCTTAAAGAAAGTGTCCAAGGAAGTTTGGAAAGATGTTCTCCAGGGAGATGAGCAATGCAGAGAACTTGTTTGCTGGTGTGGTGCCGCATCGGATCCAGCGTTGTAAAGTCAAAACTGATATCATAAAGTTGAAACAGTGTCAATTTATAAATGTTTTAAGTCTGAAACATTGTAACTTGAAATGTTGTAAATCGAGGACTGCCTGTACTACTGTGCAGTAGCACATTAGCACAGTTTTTACTCGGCATACTACTGTGCAGTGTTATTATGCTACTAAACAGTTAGTGTCTTGTGCAGACATGCCCAATGAAAACTAGCTGAAAGGAGGAAGAGGCTAACATGAAAGTGAATGTGCAAGAGTGCAAAATTATAAGAGGTATTTCAAAGGCCATGATTTAAAATTTACTGCTTAACTACTTGTGGTGAGAGGTTGTTAGCTATATTAATTCCATGTTAAGACTAGATATTAGAGCTAGTTTAAAAGAACAAAGAAAAATGGCCATGTTGAGGGAAAATGTTTTTTGTAAATAACAGATTTTTTTCTTTTTTTTTTCCTTCACAGAATAAAAGAAAACATTTTTGGCTCTCAAGATCTGAAAGAAATACATGACAAATTTTGTTTTAGAAAACAGATTTTTTTTTAAAGAAAAAGCACAATATCTATTTCAGATTTCTGCCTGAAGGGTGCTGACAGAAGGGGTGGGGGAGTGCTTTACCGGAAGCATCAGCATGTTACTTTGACCTGGTCCCGTGCCATCTGTACAGATTGGGTGCTTCAGTGGAGCTTTTATCTAAAGCTGATTCAATCAACTATTAGATAAAAGTGCTAAAAAAGCCCTACTTAAGTGCCCAATGTATACAGATGTTGGGAAAACTGGATCCTAACATAATGCCTTTTCTGGGTCTGTGTTGGGCTTGGCGCAGGAGCACACTGAATGTTAAGTAAAGCACTGTTTGTTTGTTTTTTCCCCTAATCGAAGCTTGTCTAGATGCCAGGGGTTTTCTTCATTTTAGTGACTGCTGTTGACATGATCATTACATTGTGGCACTGAACAAGAAACTGATTGTGTGAGAGTCTTGTGCAGGAGCTAGGGCTGTGTCTTTCCCCCATTCCTCCCCCACCCACCAATCTATGCAGCTGTAGTGATGCTTTCCTCTCTGTAGTCCTGGGAACACTTATCATTCCAAGGGTGCCTGGGAAGAAAAAAGTAGGTTGGGGGCAGCAGGGACCATTTGTACCTCTTTGAACTATAATCCTGTCCCAATCTCTTGTGATGCATGGCCCACCAACAATTTAAAAAATGTCTGGCAATAGTATTGCCACTATGCAAGGGCAGCTATTAATTGGCACAGCTTCTTAATGAAAACGTAATTTATACAGGATGTGGTAACCATTGCAGAATGACATAGTAAGAGGACAAAGAGTAAAAATGAGAGAAGGAATGAATACAGTGCATTAAAGTCACCTGAACATCATCTCAGTAAAATATAATAATATATGTTTCTTTTTCTGGTTCTGTGAAAAATGAAGGAGTACAAAAATGCTTCTGTATTTCATAATGTTCCCTTCTGCTCTTCCATTTTGCTATTGGTAACAAATATTTTTTCCAGATCCACTTAGTTTTGCTCCATTGTCAATGCTGTTTTCACTCAGGATGCTCCACCATTGATACAAGTTTTTTGGCTGTAGCTGTGTTGGTCTAAGGACATAGGCAGGCAAGGTTCTTTGGGTAAGTGTGATATCCTTTGTTAGATCAACTGAGTACTTGTAACAAAGTTCTCTGCAAGCTTTTGGGCACAAGTACCCTTCTTCAGGTATAGGAAGACTCAGCTGTTGTTCTGAGATCTCCAAGGAATGAAAGAAGTTAAAAGTGTAGCAGGCAGTCAGCGTTGCTGTTGAGGTTAGCTTCTTTTTTCTTCTTCATGTTGTGAAGTTTTCATTTCAAATGGCAAACTTTGATATCTTCCATGCTTCCTGCCACACTTTTGGCTTCTTCCATTCCTTGTAGATCTCAGAACAACAGTAATGTCTCCCTATGCCTGAAAGCTTGCAAAGAGCTTTGTTTGAACTACTCAGTGGGTCTACTAAAAGATATCACATCTACCCAAAGAACCTTGCCACCATTGATCCAATATTTTTGGTCATGCAACTTCAAGAAAAGTATAGAGAAAAATGAATACCACTGTACATAGTCTACATTGATCTGACGAAAGCCTTCAACACAGTCAACAGACAGGGCCTTTTTACTATACTGAAGAAACTGGGTTCTCCCCCCCACCCCGCAAACTGTTGAACATCATTTGCTCATGTTACTCAGCCGAAGGCAACTGTAGTGTATGAAAACAAAGAATCATATAAATGTCTTTGACATCAACAACGGGATGAAACAGTGGTGTGTCTTTTCAGTGTGTGTCAGTGGTGAGCCCCTGTGCTCTTTCATATCTACTTTTCATTCCTGCTTCTTCATTCATTCAAAGACTACAATGATGGCATTTATCTTTGAACTAGACTAGATGGAGTCTTGTTCAACACTGCATGTTTTAGAGTGAAAGCCAAGATGAAAGACCTGGTTTTGAGAAATTTCCTGTTTGCAGATAACTCAGCCTTGGTTGCCCACATTTCTCCTGTGCTTTATCTCCACAGCAATCTGTTTTACAACCCAGGGAGCTGGTCCTTCTCTTCTGTGGCAACTTCAGACTTTAAAACCAGCCATGTTTTATCAAAGAAGTATCTCATATTCATTTTTTTTCTTTAGTGCATCAGCCTGTCTATTTCTGCTACCCAGTCTTTTAATAGTGGCCACAGTGTCTCATAATTAGATTTAGCCTAATAGATTTTGTTGAAGTAGTGAAGATTAGGTAAGCACAATACAATTTGAATATAAAATGGCTTTGCCTGTTTTGGGTTAAACTGGTGACAGAACACAGAATATTTACAAATGCTATCATTCATGGTACTAAAAATCAACATATGCCTGAAGTGAACAAATCTAGTCTAGGAACTTGTAGCTACTTTTTATTCTAAGGATATGTCTGTACTGCAGTCACAGCAATTTACCCTGTTAAGACAGAGGACAAATTGGTCATATTGAACTCCATTCTGCTGCAGCTAGATTGCCACCAAATCTGAATTAGTCTGGTTAAACCTAGTTGGCTATCTATACACAACACTGAACTCACTGTGACTGTAGAATAGATATTTCTTAAGTAATAATGGAGTATATCAGGGCATGCACTCAAGTAAATAATGACAAGTCTTTATTTTTAAGGTATTTTCTATATTTTTGTGAATGTTTTAATATTTCTGACCTAGTGGTTTTCAACACATATGAAAATCAAATTATTTTCAGGTGTCTCAAATTTGATATTTAAAGGCTGCTTCACTATTACTGCTAAATTTTTAAAGGTTGTGGAGAGGACATTCTAAGGCAGTTTGTAGCTATACTTGCTTTCTGATTAGCAGCAGTTTTTCTGACCTTTCTTCTCTATGAAGATAGAAAAAAATAGTCCTTCTCTTAAGGTGTTTTGCAAAGCCCTTTGAGTTGCTGGTGGTGAACAGTCAGGTTCTTTCAGCTTCTAGTCTGTGGATCCTTTTCTTGTTCTTGCTTTAGAGGGAGGGTGAGAAAAGTGCTCCTTTAGCTTCCTTTCTCTAGTACAAAGCCCAAGGGTGTATCCAAATAATCCTAGAGCTATAAATTTAGAACTTCAGCACCTATACAAAAAACAAATCCTATTAAATATCTGAAGTAGTGAAGTGGTGAACGCCCAGAGGAAAGAGGAGATTGTTGTAACAGGCTGTATCATATTAAACAATAATGTTTCTTTAAGCGCTGTTCCACAGATGTTAAACAATGAGTTTCTGCAGAGTGAGATAGGATTTTCACAAAACAGAACATAGAATTGGCTAAGGACAAGATTTATTTTTTTTTAATATATTGGCTAAAAATAATTAGATTCATGTCACTGTTAACTGGAGTGAGGCCTTTCCATTAGGCATTTTTGAAGCGAGAAATTCTCTGATACAGTTATCTTATTAATTATTTTCCCCCCAGTGGGGTTATTTTCTCCTTTATACTCCATATGCAAGGCTATATTCCAGGTCCTGTAGAGAAAGCTGTAGGAGAAGATGTCTAAGTATGGTTGGGTGTGCAGAATTTCGACTGTTTGTCCTCTCAAGGGAAAGACAGAAAATGAAAAAGCAGAAGCAGCAGCCTTCAACGAAGTAAATTCAGAGAATCTGAAGGCAAATTCTGGATCCTCTACAGACTAGCGTGGAATTTTTTCTGCAGTGCAGATTATACTCCCATGAGAAGCATCAGTGATCTTCAGAGATGTCTGTTGAACAGTGTGGGGTTTGCTTCTGATGATGAGTTGACCAATCATATCAAACACTCCAAAAAAGCTATAATCTACAGTCAGGTCTTCAGATACTACTACATGTGCTCTGAGAAGAATACACGTGACACCCACCTTGCCAGCCTAAAATCTTCCCTTATACAACAAGGACACTCCAGTAGAGAAATAGAACATAACTTACAAAAAGCTACCCAGATACCTTGCAATAATCTGCTACTATACAAAAAGAAACCTCTGGCGATTGAGTGCACTTGCTGGTCACCTACTACCTGACACTTCAACCCATAAAAAGAATCATAAAACAATTATGGCCTATACTCCACAAAAAACAGGCCTGAAAGAAATATTTCCCTTTTCCCCACCACTCTTGGCATTCAAAAATCACCTTTGGCAGGCTCATCATCAAAAGCAAACCCCACACTGTATAACAGACATCAAATAGGATACAGCCTTTCCTGAACACTATCAAAATCTGTCAATACATGTCCATTGTAACAACAATTAACACCCATCCCTACACAATGAACCCAATGAACCACAATGAACAGAATACATGGATTCTGCAAATACCTATCCCAAAATATAGTATATCTCATCCAGTGCACCAAGTGCCCTCATGAAAACTATGGTGTTGAAAGTAGACTAAAACTAAACACCAGAATGAATGCCCACAGGAAAAAGATTGAAGACAGAGCCATACAAACACACCTAGGAGAACACTTTTCACACAACAACCACTTACATGCTGACCTCATTATCCTCATACTTAAGGGACATTTACAAAACACCTTCAAAAGGTGAGAGGTCTGGAAATTCATAAGCTGGCTGGACACTAAGAATCAAGGACTGAAAACTGATATTGACTTCAAGGCATATTATAATCTACCTGACTCCAGGGAACCTTTCTTCATGCTAAAGGTGATAACAACCCTCTTTCCTTTTGAAAGGACGTGATCTTCCACTAATTAAGCTGCCCTTCCTTTTGTTATTTGTTTTTCTGCAACCCCTGGGACTTTCTTTTCCAATTTCACAGGCCCGAAAACTATTTTTGAACTTTCTCTGTGCTTGCTTTTTCCTCAGACCTGAAGAAGGCATTGCATTTGAAAGCCTCAGGCAATCCTAACCATGTAGATGGTCCAATAAAAGATATAATGTTCAAAATCCTTACCTTTTATATATGTCCAGAACCATCATGACTACAGCATCACTACCAAAACATGAAGGAATCTTTAGGAACTAGGTCATCTGAAGCCAACTTGTGTCTAATACTCCTCCCCCAAAATATTATAGGATATTACATTCATTTCTGTACATATACTCATTTGAATAAGCATGTATTCTATTTTGTGCTAAACTCATCCGAATCACCCCATACCTGCAGACCCTTAACCATTTGGAACTACTATCGAAAGGCTTTAGTAGGGACAAAAGGCAGCATGCCCTGATGGTGCCTTTTTCTTTTCCCTCGTGACATACATGTAAAACGTAGCTTAATATTTTCAGTGCAAATGAATTTCTGATGAGATGAAGGGAAGCAAGAAAGAACAAAAGGCAAGCCTCTCTGAGAGAGTACATCACCCACATCACATTCTGCATTGGCTCCACCCCATAAAAATGATAGCAAGTCCAAGTAAGTAGAATCTTTAGAAAGTAAAAAGTGCAATAAAAGGGAAACCAAGTCATGCTCTTTCCACATCTTTTTACTATTTGTCATCCATGTCTGTCTCTCAGTGGGAGACAGCTTACTGCCCAGAAAACATTAATTTAAAAAGTGTTACACATATTCATTGCTGTATTTACTACTTGCCTTGCAACCGTCCATTTGTAATGATTTTGACATTCACCATTTACATATCTTGGCTGTTCAAAACGGTAATAAAAACTCTGGATCAGTGTTAATTATCCACCATTAATCTGCACATATTAAAATGATGTTATAAAAGGGGTATATTGGAGCATGATGAAATCAAGATGTCAGGACATCCTATAAAATCAACCTTATGGATAATATTTGCATAGTAAAGTTTCTCTTTATTTATATACAGTGAAAGCAAATGAATCTCATGTGTGATTTCCCCTTTGTCACAAATGCAGACTTTTCCTGAGGAAAGGCACTTGGTTTGGATTTTAAACCTTCATCCCCCACTTCATAGATTTCTTTGGCTATTTATTTAGCAAAATTATTTTTTAAATTGAAGCTAATTATTTTACCAACTCTTCACATCTGACAGACCATCAAAATATAATTGCCACTAATATCACCTTACAAGAATCAGAGTTAAACAGTCTGCAAGATCATGCTTTACTTGAGATCAAGAAGTGTAGAGTCTCTGCCCTGTTTATCATACAGTTATCATAGAGATTTGATTTACTTCATATTTATAGTTCCTAGAATTAATGATTTCAAACAAAACTAAACTACATATAACAATTTGAAAATCTATACAAAACAGCCTATTATAATGGGCAAGTAAATATGCACATGCAATAGCCATAGAGCATAAAATGTAGTTTTATGTTTTTGTAACTGGGTTACTTGCAAGTGCTTCATATATTCAACAATGTTTTTGTCTGAGAAGGATTATTAGGTAACTTAATGTGAAAATTTCCATCTTCTCCCATCATTGTGTTTCATGGAACATTATCAAATTAGAATGGTACCATGGGGATTGGCTAAAGAAAATAAATCGAAATATAAACATGAAAGCATTTAGTTATAAAGATATTTTCCAGCTTGTCAGTTGATAAAATAATTAAGCCTGGAAAATAGATAAAATGAATTATCAAAGAATATAAATAACCCCCCTCCACGTATATGAAGAATTATAAGTTCATGACAAAATAAAAGCTGTCTAACTTTTCAACTTCCATACAGGGTACAATCCATATAGTTGATTCTCTAGTAAACTTCATCTATTTTTATTTTCATTTTTGTAAAACAGAGGTTAGTGATTGGCTGTAATGATGCTTACCAAGCCATTTTTGTATTATCCTAAAGAAAACAGAGCTTCACCATGATTCTTGGTTGGTGGTGATAAGCTTGTGATACCCATAGGCTACTATAATTAACCTAGATGTGTCCAGGAGATGTTACTCTGGGAAGAGAGCAGTAAAAAATGGACAAAGAATAACATTTAACATGTAAAGAAATATTCTTCATAAATGGCATGAATGGATTTAGGGCCTTACCTTGGACCCACTGAACTCAATGGCTAAATTTCTATTAATGGTGTTGGGGAAGGAACTGTGAAGTACATGGGAATACTGATTCCATTTTTTTACCTTTTCTATAAACTGTCAGTAGCAACAGGCAGGGTGACTCTCTTGATGAAAACAGTTATGAAGAATGGAGAGTAGTAAAAACAAGAATTTGTCAATAAAATGGCATCTAAACTATCCTCACCTAAATGACTTTAATCTGCATAGATTCATAGTTTCATAGTTTCATAGTTAGTAGGGTCAGAAGGGACCTGAGCAGATCATTAAGTCTGACCCCCTGCCACGGCAGGAAAGAGTACTGGGGTCAAACAACCCCAGCAAGGTGTTTGTCAAGCCTCCTCTTAAAGACCCCCAGGGTAGGAGCCAGCACCACTTCGCTTGGAAGTTGGTTCCAGATCCTAGCTGCCCTGACCGTGAAGTAGCGCCTCCTGACGCCTAGTCTGAATTTACCCTCTGCCAGCTTGTGACCATTATTCCTGGTCACTCCTGGTAGTGCTCGGGGTAACAGGGACTCCCCGCAATGCCTGCTGGTCTCCTCTGACTAGTTTGTAACAGGCCACTAGATTCCCCCTCAGCCTTCTCTTGCAGAGGCTGAACAGGTTCAGGTCCTGTAGTCTCTCCTCAAAGGGCCTGCCCTGCTGCCCCCTGATCATGTGAGTGGCCCTCCTCTGGACCCTCTCCATGTTGTCCACATCCCTCCTTGAAGTGCGGCGCCCAGAACTGGATGCAGTACTCCAGCTGCAGCCTGACCAGTGCCACATAGAGGGGGAGTATCACCTCCTTGGACCTGCTTGAGATGCATCGTGGATGCATGACAAGGTGCGATTGGCCTTCCTGACCATGTTCCCACACTGCCAGCCCATGTTCATCTTGGTATCAATGATGACTCCAAGATCCTGTTTTGCATCTGCACTGAAGAGAAGGGAATTCCCCAACCTGTGGGTATGGTGCCAGTTGTTCCTCCCCAGGTGCATCACCGTGCACTTGTCAGTGTTGAATCCCATCCTATTCTTATCTGCCCACCCCTGTAACCTGTCTAGGTCCAATTGTAGCCTATTCCTTCCTTCTAATGTACCCCCCACCCCCGCATCTTATTGTCATCAGTAAATATGAACAGGGTGCTTTTTACCCCCTCGTCCAAGTCACTGATGAAGATGTTGAACAGTGCGGGCCTGAGGACCGAGCCCTGCGGAACCCCACTGTCCACATCCCTCCCTGTCAAAAATGACCCGTCCACCACCACTCTCTGGGTGCGGCCCTCCAGCCAGCTGGCAACCCATTTGACTGTGTAGGAGTTGACACCACAGTCCTCCAGTTTCTTAATGAGAACGGGGTGAGAGACAGTGTCAAAGGCCTTCCGAAAGTCCAGGAAGACTATGTCCACTGCTACCCCTGCATCTAAGGATTTGGTGACCTGGTTGTAGAAGGCCACCAGGTTGGTCTGACAGGACCTGCTTCTAATGAACCCATGTTGGTTGCCCCTAAGCATAATCTCCCCTACTGGCCCCTCGTGGACATATGCCAGAATAATTCTCTCAAAAAGCTTACCTAGGATTGAGATAAGATTAACTGGCTTATAGTTCCCCGGGTCCTCCTTCCTCCCTTTTTGGAAATTCCATTCCCCCCACCTTCACATTAATGTATCTAAAATGAACTTGTGAGCTGGTGATTACAGAAATAAAGATAATAAGTATTTTATATAGAAAAATAAATCATATGATTCTATGAATTCAAGAAGCTGGGTTTGCAGAGATCACAGATGTAACTTTTACTGATCCACCCTAGAAATCTTCATTATTCCAGTACTGCCAGTGCTTGCTTTTCCAAAGGATTCACCTAAAATGTTTGTGTTACTGAGCAGACAAGGTTCTTTGGGTGAGTCTAATATCTTTTATTAGATCAGCTTAAATAGTTGGATTTTTTTATGTTACTGAGTTTTACATTTGCTTCTTCTTCACAAGAACATGAAGTCCCATACCCATAAGTTTTAGCTTTCTTTTTGTTTTGTTTTACATATTTTTCCCAGTTCACATTGTTAGACATTTAAGTCCGTATCTCATTTGGAAACGAATTGTGGTTTCTGTATCAAAAAAACTCAAACACATCTGCATCTAAAAATGTTGGTTTTACTGAGTTTGGCCTACGTACCTTCATAGTTTCCTTTTCATGGTGAAAAATTGACAACACAGCACATGCAGTAAAGCATAATGCTACTAGTTATTTTTATGCATAGGCAACTTTCAAAGAGACACATTCCTCATTGACTAGCTGGACTAACTAGAAAGGATCAAATCTGAAGAGTTATCAATCCTCATGCAGAACACAGACTGATCACCAGCTGGGTTTTGGAAGAAATTTCTCCCCAAGGTTAAAGTAGGGTACAATTAGGTGAATTATGGGGATTTTACAGTTTCCTCTTTAACTACTGTTAGAAACAGGAAAAATTGGACTAAATGGATCATTGGTGTGGACCTGCATGGAACTTTCTTTTCTTCAAAAACAGATTTCATTCATTGTATTAACAGGAGTACTGAATACATTGTAATTTGGATCATGCAATCTATGCATTCAGTGAGACATACAATAGCCTACTGGACGGCTACAGGAATTAATACACTTTTCAAAGATAGGGCAACGTGAACCAGTTGTAATTAACAGGGTTTTGTTTTGAGGAAACTTTTGAAAAAGTTGGACCTTTGTTTTAAAAATATGTGTAAAGAATTCAGCTTTTTTTGAACTTCCATTGTGTTATTTCCTCCTTATTTCTCATGACTGTTGTTTAACTTATAATCGCTCTTATTGTATTTGTATTTATGCTTCTTTTTGAAACATATTCTGTTTATCATTGATTAAGTATTCTTTTTCACAATATATATTTTAGCCAGGTCATAATATTGGTTGTGTTTGAATATTGAGCTGGGCTAGGGACAAGAATTACACATAAACCAGTATAACTGACTGGAAACTGGTTCCAATCTGTAACACAGCAGAAGTTCAGTGCTTATAAACTGCTTTCAAAATGCCTTGAAACATGTTTAAGATAAACCTGGATGGATGTAGTATCAGACTTAACTGATTTAGGTTAAATCACTTTATTGAACTTCTGTCCCAGAGCTCCTCCAGATTCAAGTTAACTCACAGTTACCCAGCATCCCAGGATGCTTTGCACTTCCCCTGCAAACTCCTTCTTGCATGGTGGGTGGGCTAACCATGGTGGAAGCAGTTTGTTCTAGCGGTGCAGGGAGGTATGCTCTTGCGCCCTCCAGCTTATGGCCTGGGCCACTGCGGGCATGTGGATACATTTCCAGAACCAACAGCGAATATCTGTTCACTTGCTGTTTCAGTCTATGCATCTTAAACTAACCTGTGAAGATTGAATTGATTTGGCTTCAGCCTTTTTGACTGTCTGTATTTAGCCCTGAAGATTCTTGTTGGGTGAATGTAAGTAAAAAGAAAAAAAAAGGGTCTGTGAACATAGCAAAATGAAATTCTGTACATAGTTTTCTGAAGAGTTTGCAAACAATTTTTACTACTATTTTTCTAGCCTTGCTTAAGACCGTTATATAAATGCCATTTATTTATGAATGACTACAAACCCAATTGTAACCGGAAACAGAACACAATACTCAGGAAAATCAGAACATTAAGGAAAGATGCATGAACTGAGGGTAATTTCTTAAGGTACAAAATACAGACCAGAACACTAATGCAACTAGTGAAGCAGGATTACTGATTGCCCCACCATTATTTTTCTGGTTTCAGAGTATGGATGCGCTTAGTAAATGCAAGCCTATCTCATCTAATTTCTGTAAAATACATCCAATATTTAATAAATATGCTTTGGAAGATTATTTGCAATTTTGTATCTTGTGAAAGTATGACATCAGATTTCATGGTCTTCTCCTATTTTTACTACGTGTTCTTTGGTTGCTGTAGCAACATAGTTGCTATGGATTACACAGTGGGAGTTGTAAGGGTCAGCAAAGATCAGAGCCCTGTCATTCTTCATTCAAAGGCAATTGTCCCTGAAAAATGTGACTTACTTCAATATTTAAGACCTGGGCACTGATATTAAGCCAGAATGATACTTCTGTTAAAACCCATAATTAACCTTGTCTTCAACTCTAGGTCACACATTAATAGCAATTTCATAAAGTGGACATTCCTCTGTCTTGCATTCTTGAAGGCCCAGATAGGTTTTAAATAATACGTCTCTTGGAAAAGTACACGGGTAATCGTTGCAATTTATTTTATGTCATTATCTAAGCCCTTGAGACCTCACATTCCCAGCTCTTCTCCCTGAGGTAATTGCATGCATCTTGGGAATGTGTGAAATGATGTTAATATTCAGTGCACCATGCCTTTTCAAAGGATCTATAGCCTACAATGGTGTATTCTCTTGATGGTGTTCTGCAGAATTTATCTTCAGGCAAATACAGGATATTTCCCTGATAAGAAGGAACTTTCCACTGGACAAGGTCCCAGGATATTTAATGTTTTTCTCTATGGGAGTAGTCAAAGAGAAAAACAGCTGCAATTAACATCTGAACATTTTGTATTTTGATTGGGCAAATCAAACCAACTGTGTAATTGTTTCAGATTTATTTCTACTTTCTTCAGCTTTATGAACAATTAAAAATATTAGCCAAAAACATTTTCCGTAATTCCTGCTCCATTATTGCTGGTCTCTAATTAACAATACACGTCTGATGCTTTAAGTAATAATAGTTTATAGTGATAACTAGCCCTCTATCGACTGAATCAAATGGTTGTACAAACATTGAGGGACTCAGCCTTTGCATAATCCTTTACAAGAGGCACATGGTATCTATCTTCTATTTTCAAGTTTTTCTTTAGTTTCATGACTCATTAATAATATTGGGTCCTGTCTTGAAAAATTGGAGTTTTCCTTGTCCAAGGACTGAGTAAAGGTTTCAGGAACAAGCTTACTAGAAAGTAATACCTAATTCTTCATGCCCTTGTGTCTTGTGTAGTCATTTTGAGTTGTACAAATTGGACATTAGGGAAAAAAAAAACTGCCAAAGGATAAAGCAACATAAAATCAGATACTGTGTGTTTAAATCTAGTATAACTGTGTTTACTTTCTGCATAAATTAACCTGACAAATAATCACTAAAAGTGACTTAATTTCTGGTTTACTCCACAATGTCACTTTAACAACACATAAATGCTTACAGCTTTATGAACAATTGAAAGTATTAGCCAAAAACATTTTCTGTAATTCCTGCTCTGTAACTGCTGGTCTTTATTTAACAATACACCTCTGATACTTTAAATAATAATAGTTATTAGTGACAACTAGTCCTCTCTCCACCAAGTCAAATGGTTGTACAAACATTGAGGGACTAAGCCTTTCGACAATCCTTTATAAGAGGCACATATTATCTAGCTCCATTTTATAGATGGGGCTACTGAATCATTATAGAATTTGACTCACTAGAATAAAAATATATTCTTTTAAAAAAATGTTACCCAATACTTTCTAAAATTATACTATAGACAATGAAAATTGTGTTTTAGCATGTTCTAGCTGCTTATGTTGAAGTCTTGAGAGTTTTTAAGGAATGTGCTGGCTTGAAAACTGAGAGGTTAAGTCAATTTTCCAGAGTCAGTGGCAAAACCCAGAACAAAACCTAGAACCCTCATCTCTTTGTCCTGACTTTTAACTACTAGATCATACTTCTTCCAAAACAAGTGTGCAAAAACTGTGCAATCATAAATAAGGAAAACGATTTCACTAATGCCAGACTTCACTCTGAGCCTTAAAGGACTTGATCTACTAATTAGTCCTGGAAGTGTATTTACTCAGCCTAGATTTAACACCTGATCCAATCCTCATAGCTTGAAGACAATGCGAGTCTTCCATAGATGTTAATGATTATTTTTTCTGCTACCATTAAGCTTGCTTTGACTTATTTCTTTTGCTACTTGCTTTGACATATTTCTTTGCTGTCTGGAGTTTAAAATTAAATGTATTTTTAGCATGTTCATTTATATTTATTTCTAAAATTGACAAAATTTTGCTTTACTTTGCTGTACCTTAAAAATAGGAAATGATCAAATCCAGTAAATATGCTCATATGAGTGGCTTCGATTGACCTTAATGGGACTAATCATATAAAGCAGACAGGGAAGGTTTAGCTTGTGATAGGTTCAAGAAAACATTTGCTTTTGTTAGATGATATTAGCCATGTAGATGATAACATGAAAAATAACTACTTTCTCTAGCTTCCATATTTACCCTATAAAAGTGAATAAGATACTAGAGGTATGACAATTCAGGAAACATGAAGAATATGTCTGACACTTAGAAATATAATGATTCAACACTTGTTTGGCTAAACAGCCAGTTACTTCGGCCAGCATTGTGCAGGCTAATGTACATAGGAAAAACAAATTGTTACAAATTTTCTTTAACTTGAATTGGAACTTAAACTTAAACAATACTTCAACACAGCTTTTTCAATTAACAATTAACAATGTTATATACCAAGATGTATCTTCTTTTTCATAAAATAATTTTAATGAACCATTTGATGAAATATATCTCATTATCTTTATGGAAAACTGAGACCACCTAAACCTCTACTCATAGCAGTTAAAACTATTTTTAATTAATTTCACTGAAAAGGAGAAAAAAGAATGTATGATCTTGAAGAAAAATAGGACTATTTACTTTATAAAGTTCTTAAAACCTTTCAAGTGCAGTTGAGTTAGATGTGGCCCATTGATACCTCAATAAAAATGGCAGTCTTTAGTTTCTATTATGGAAGATTATTTTTAAAGACTATGCAGTTAAATGTGACAAATGTAGTCCCCAGCCACATACAATAATGCATTTGATTTAGAAAGGCATAAAACAAAAACCAGATGCTGAAAGGCTTTCAGTGAAACAATGTTATCAGTTTTCTAAAGTTAAACACCATATTTCTTCTCAATTCATGTTTTTCTTTTTAAAGCGTGTTTTGCCATCAGAGATAAATAGGCATCTTTTCACTTGGTAAGATTTACCTATAGCACCTGAATATCATACACTGCAGTACAAATACATTTCTTCTGAAGAGAGCTCTTTCCAATTCACTCTTGTAATCAGTTTAGCTCCTTCTGACTGCATTGTACCCAGGCTGAGTTGTACCATACTTGCAAGTAGCACCATTGAAATGAAATGTATTACTCAAGGAGGAAGGGCAATTCAGCACAGATAAGAATATCATAGATCCATACTGTGAGGTACATGTTACAAAGTACTAATGTGAATCGAATTTCCCTTCTTTTACTCTTTTCCCTCCTCTGTTCTAATTATTGCTTTTTAACTTAACAAGAATTCATGCCTTTCTTTTCACTGTCCAGGACACTTAATATCATCCTCTCTCTTCCCATTTCTAGGGAAGTGGAATGGTATTTCCTGAATGACATTTCAATAGAACCCTAAAAAATACAGTTTAACAAAGAGATCAAAGGATACCATAAGGACAAGGCAGGTTTTTTTTAAAAAGCCCAAAATAGCCTCACTAATTACACACACACACACACACACACACACACACACACACACACACACACTTACTTTTCCCCACCCTCTCTTTGAAAGGTTTAGAGCCAGTTCAGCCACAAAGCAGGTGTACTGTTTATTGCCTTCATAAACAAAGCATGGGTCCTTGTCCTCTGCCAGCTCACTGCTGAGTGAGATAAGCAGACCTCCTACTGCTGAATTATGATCTTTCTTTCAGGCGTATGCCCCCAGGATCTATGGCAATCTCTCCAACAGCTTGAAAAATGGAAGCGTTTTAAAAGAAGAGCTTGCCGGTGCTGTGACTGACGGACTATGAAACCCTTGTTGTTATTCAGATTTCAAGAAAGGGCCATCCATTTGGTTTCAGCTAGTCTTTTCACTGAATTGTTTCACAAGCAGTTATTTAAGTGATGATAACAATTTTTTAATTGCAGGTTTAATTGCAAGGAAAAGTCAATTATCTCATAGGTTCAGCATTTTACGTAATGAAGGAGCCATTTAAAGAATACTAAATTAAGGCAGGTTCAAATCTTTAAGTTATTTTAATTTTACAGAAGGGATATTTTTAAAATGTATTTGCATAGTTACTTTTAATGATGGATTTTAAAATAAAAGTTTCATAAAGGAATTTGAGTAGCAACAGCATTGTAGGAGAATATTTTAAATGTAATCAAGTATCAAACTGGATTCCCTCTACTTAAGATTACTGAAAAGAGCTACTGGACCAGATCCTAGCTGCTGTAGCCCCGAATAGCTTTAATGAAGGCAATGGAACTAGATTGCTTCACACCAGCTGGAGATCTCCCGTTATTTATTGTATATATCATTGTTGCCGTTATTACTACTATTATTACTAGTACAGATACTGGTAAGCCTTTTAATTTTTATTCCAGAAAAAATCCCTTTGGCCTCCTACATAGCCTTAAAAATCCAGTCATTAAGTGGGAATTTTGTCTGTACAGTGACTGCAAGTTTGAGCCCAAATTTTGAAAAGTGAGACTGCCAGACACATATTCAGTTTCAGCTTCTGACAAAGGCCTCATGGGGGAAAGTCTCAGTCATTTTTCATAACATTTTCTAGCTCACTACTACAATAGCTATCTGTTTTTCAATACAGTAAATATTTATAAGGAAAACTGCCTATCCAAAATAATTTAACAGCTGTCTGCTCCAACATAGCCTTTACAATTCACCCTATTACCATGCTGCTGTTCCAGTCAATCATTCCAAATCCTTGAATCAGCAAAAGTTTCAAAGTTCTCATTCATACAGTAGGGTATGGAGGAACCTGTTGCATGTTTTGTTCAGAGCAGATCAGGTCAGGCCTAGAAGAAATCTCTAATGATGTTTAAAAATGGTAACAAAGTAGAAAATGGAACAAAGGTAACACTGATACAAGAATGGTGCCTTCTGCTTAGGTACTTTAAATGGGATCATCTAAAGAGATGGAAATTGGACAGTAGAGAACAGACTCAATTGAAGTCCTGGTGCTTTCCTTATTATGGGGTCCAATCCCTGAGAGAGGGAGAAGGATGTTTTACTAGCGTTCTGTTACTGGCCAATGAGAGAAAGAGGAATATGTGCCCTTGCCTTAGAACTGATGCTGTAGACAAGGTCACCTTACATATTAAGCCCTCAGGCATAAACTTCAGGAGGCATCATGCCTTTTTCTGCTTCCAGGGGGCAGTGCATGCCTGCCTCATTCCCAGCTCAGGCCCATGTCATAATGAGGTAGCCTAGCTCCATGTAAAAACTCATGGGATGCTGGTGTAACTATGTTTTTTTGTTGAAGTGAGAGTCATATAATTGTCCTTTGTTTATGAGTCTTTTCTCTCATAAATTGGCCTTTTCTCTCTTATCAAAAAAGATTCAACTGCTGTATGTATCATGAGCTACAAAATAAAATTGCCTGAGAGCTTAGGACTCTAACATTTCCCAGCCCCACCTGCTTCCTGGGAGGTAAGCATGAACATGGTTGTTTGCAAAATAGTTGTATACACATCAGAGTTTCTCACCTGGCCATTTGGAGTGCAATAAAGTCTGTGTCTCCCAGGATTGCTTAATTTTGCTTAGGCTCCTTTTTAATTGACTATTAGAAGTTACCAAAGGCAAGTACCACTGGGGAGAGAACCAAGATAGAGTTTAAAGTGACCAAGAGGTGACTATGGCATGAATACTGAAAGTAAACATAACTGGTCTTTATTCTAATCTGGTCTTTACATGGCCTTCACTACTGGGATACCAATGCACCTTCCAGTAGTGCATTCAGCCTTGTGACTAACATTGATCACATGTGGCTCTCTCTCATTCTCCTAGGTGGAAGATTGTAGTGTATTGTTCATAAATGATATGTGCTTTGTGCTATGTGTTCACGTTAGTGAAGGCCACAAAGGTGAGAGCTCCAGGGATTGATTAAAGAGAAGTATCTCCAATGCTTTCCTCCTCTTATTTGCAGCATAGGGCCTGAATGTCAGCTGTGCCAGGTTCCTATTTAGCACAGCTTGGGCAAAAGAACAATGTAGTTGTTTCTTAGCCACCTCTTTGCTTCTTGAATCATGTAGCTGGCTGACAGCAGAAAAAACTCTTAATATACCTGGGCTGTGACGGCCACATGCAGTAGGGACATGCATGCATCCAGAACGTCCTTCTATATGGTTTCTCCTTGTCTCTGTCACATCTCCTGTAGTGAGCTATGTGGGCAAGAAAGGATAGTGTGAAGCCTGCTCTGATGGATTTTTACCTGTTGAGGAGTCTCCTATGTGTTGGGAATGAACTTCCATTGGTTTTAAAGTCTCTGTAGCAAAAAAGGTAATTCAGGGGAGGATGTCTACTGGAACATAAGAACTATGTTCATATCCTGATGTTTTGTATATAGCTAGTTCTGACTATCTAATAGCAAACTGTGGGAAGTAGAGTTATTTCATTTGTAACAATTATATACATTCTGTTGGGAGGGTTATATGTAAATATATAGGACTGCAGTACAACTATATTTGCATGGGACAGTTCCAAGAAAGTGTCTCAAATTAATATGCTAATACATTTTAGCATTACTTAGAGGGATGTGCTATAGACACCACTGTCTTCACTTGGACTGTAGAAGTCAAGTGTAAAGAGTTTTACAAGTATTTCAATAGCTTCCTCTGATCCATTAAACTTAAAATAGATTAATCTCTAGGGAGAGTCAACTTCCCAGACACTGCAATTACAATGAAAGATGGCCAGCCAAAGACATCCATTTAATGGAAACCTTCAGAACAATACAGCTAACTACATAATTCTAGTTTTCATCCTAGCCACACTGAGATTTCCATCATGTCCTGCCAAACCATTCAATACTAACACTTTTGCTTATACCTCAAAAGACCAAAGAAAGAAAGAAAGAAAGAAAAAAGAGTAAAAAAGTAATAAAAATAAAAGAATCTCAGGAGAACACTGGGAAATGTTTAGACTGCAACAGGGAAAATCTGCAAGTGCTGATCATTAAAGCACTGATCATTAAAATCAGTCCACAACTCACTTGGGAGGCAGTTAAGTGTATTTTAAACAACCTTATAATAGCAGAACATTGGCCACTGTTGTCCTTACCAATGGCAGGTTAGGGTGTTATACCTTATGGTTGTGTCAGGGTTGACTGTGTAGTTTTACTAACAGGTTAGACAGTTAAATCGTATAGGCTGATCTAGGGGGTTGGACTAGGCCTCTGAAGGTCATTTCCAGGTCTACTTTTTTGTGTCTCTATGATTTTAACTCATCCAGATAAATAAAGCTACTATGCAGAATACCAAGGAGGTAACGTCTCAGGGTTATTAGGACAGTGTTCAGAAAAGAATAATTATATGCAAAGCATGTATTCCTCTATACTTCCTTTAAAGCAGTGGGATTAAAAGGGCTAAGCACAAGAAAGCTCCAAATATAAGCAATTTCAGTGGATAAACATAATGTTAACAATTCCAAACTCAACTTATAACTAGGACTTGCAGTGTCATCACTTTGTGCTATGTTCCTCTCAGTACTCAATCTAAAAAGGATTGAGGGGGACAGGGGAGGGTCAATATATGGAAAGGAGACTCAAAAGGTACATTGAGTATAGTTCATACAGGAAGTAATTGTTAGGATTTGGTAGCTGAAACACTGTCCACTGAGGACAGAGGCTTGGAAGCCATGTATAGTTGTTGTTCATCCTTCGAATTCAAAGGTGACCATGACATCACTGGTCGGTTTTGTTTCTGTGAACACATAAATGGGTGATCAGGCCATGCTTCAAAGTTATGCTTTGAACTATATATGGCACACTGAGCAAGAGATGCCATTTTGGGTTTCTTGATCAACAGCAGGCATGCTGCTGTTGCAAGGTTTATGCTGTTTGTGCTTCTGCTCTGCCTCAGCACTTCTCTGCTCACAGATGATAGGTCCAGTATGGATGAGGCTTTGCCAGGTGGAACAATCATGAGTGAGATCTTCCCAAGGTTCCAGGTCAATCTTGAAATGTTTCAAGGAGGACTTGAGAGAGTCCTTGAAGTGTTTCTTCTGGCCTCCCTGAGAGTGCTTTCCCTCATTTAGCTCACCGTAAAAGATTTTCTTTGGCAGCTGCTCATCTGACATCCTGGTAACATGGCCTGGCCATCATATTTGTGGATTTGTTAACAGAGTGTGGATGCTTTGAATGCCTACCTGAGTAAGAACCTCAGTGTCTGGGAGCTTGTCTTACCATCTTATTTTCATCAGTTTTCTCAGGCAGCCCATGTGAAAGTGATTCAGCTTTACAGCTTGGCATCTATACACTGTTCATGTTTCATGTGCATATATCAGGATATGCAACACAAACTTCAGTTTTGTTTGTTGATTGATATCTCTGCACTACCACATATTTGCACATAGTCTGCCAAAGGCCATGCTTGCTTTAGCAATTCTGGCATTGGTTTCATCATCAATGTGAACTGCATGTGAGATAGGTGAACTTGCCCACTGCCTGGCCATTCACTGTGATGGTAGGCTTCATGTAAGGTTTTCCTGGTGCAGGCTGGTGGGGCTGTGCAAAGCTTCAGTAGCTGATATGATTTGGAGATTTGGGCCAATTTGGGGACCAAATCTCCAAATTCTAATCAAATCAGGAGACCAATTAAAAGCTCTGAATCAATTTGAAGCATCCAAATTGATTTGGAAAAACTTTGGAAAAGATTAAGCCACTTCGGAAATTCAGCCAGAGACTTAACAGGCAGCTGACACAGCTGCCTCCAGCTGCTAAGTCTGTTGGGATTGGGGGAGGCGGGAGGGAAGGGATGTGGGGGAGGGAGGGATTGGGGCTGGGACTGGGACAAGCTGCCTAGCTGGGGTGGGGGGCGTGTTACTCAGGGAGGGAGGCAGGGGGCACTGGACATGGGCAGGGCAGTGCTGGGAGCAGGGGCTATGCCCTGCTGCCCCCCTGGAGTGAGTCGTGCCTGCACTGCACCTCCCCCACTGGCTGGGAAAGTGGCAGCAGGGCATAACCCCTGTGGCTCCCCCTGCTGGGGCAGAGGCAGACACAGCTGGGGGAACCATGGGAGAAGCCTCCATGGCTGTCCTGCCCGGCCCCATCCCCTACCTGGCCCAGCCCCCTGGCACTTAAAAAACAATTTAAAAAATCCCCGTACTCACTGGCTCTGGCAGTGGCGACTGGGGTCTCTGAGGGCTTGTGGCAGAGCCCCCCCAACACAGCGCGGGGCAGTGGGCTTCAGTGGGATTGCCCTCCTCCCACCTGGCACCTGCATGGCAGCTGCCCTATGGCATGGGTGCAGCATAGCTTGGCAGGGTGCTGTGTGCTGTCTGGGAGCTGGGGTGGATCCAACAGTCAGCCAGAGCCCGGAACCACTCAGGCCCAGTGGCCCCAGCTCCCAGGCAATGTGCGAGGCCATGCTGAGCCATGCTGCACCCACGGCATGGGGCAACTGCCACACAGGTGCCAAGTGGAGGGGGGAATCCCCCCCACTGCCCTGTGCTGCACAGGGGGGCTCTTCCATGAATGCCCAGAGGCCCCAATCACTGGTGCTGCAGCCAGTGAGTGCGGGGCATTTTTTGGGGGGGTTAGGTGGGGGATGGGGCCAGGCAGGGCAGCCATGGGGGGCTTCTCCTTTGGCTCCCGCCACCTGGGGAGAGACAGGCACAGTCAGAGGAGCCAGAGGAGAACCTGCAGCTGTTTGGCTGTGTCTGCTTCTCCCCGGTCCATCTGAATCACCGAATCTCTCCGAATCAGTGCCAAATCTTCTGAAGCCGATTCAGCCAAATCAATTTGGGACAATGATTTGAATCTCTGCATTGAATTGTTGTCCTCCAAATTGGCTGAATCCAAGTCCAAACCCTAATCGAATATTTCTGACTTCTTAGTGCTGATTGTGAGACCAAAGTTTTCACAAGCTGAAGAAAAATGGTTCATACTCCATTGCATGTCAGACCCAGATTTGGCATTCAGGAAAGAGTCATCAGCAAACAGAAGATCATGAACAGTCACTTCCTGTAACTTCATCTTTGCCTGTAGTCTCCCCAAATTGAAGAGTTTGCCATCAGTCCAGTAACTGATGTCAATCCCAGTGTCACAGTCACAAAAGGCATCTGTAAGCATGGCAGAGAATATCATATTTAAGAGAGTTGGGGCCAACACAGACAGTACAGTACTAGAGAGCAACATATGTTGAATGAGATACAAAACCAAGGTCCTAATGAAAAAATTAACTAAGAGAAAATGAAAAAAACAGCAATAGTGGATTCCTGACAACTCACCCAGCATGGAAAAGAATCCCCAGGAAGTGAGGAAAATGACATTTATGTGGCTGGGTAAGTACTCAGAGGTCTTAATGACTTAAAGATGTTTTTGTAATTAACTCCAGTCCTATGTCTGGTACAACTTGACCAAACCAGAGCATCCAGTCCATATTTATGAAAATTTCCAATTGTAACTCCATCATTAGTTTTGAGTTCTAAAATGGGCATAAAGGGGTCTATAAATCCCAACTTTTCTGTAAAATAGTTGGCTTTGCAGTGTGAAATTTAAAACAGTTCTTTGAACTTTCTAGGTTGTATCAGTTTTTTTTATTATACTTTATTAATTTATCTTCATCCTTTAATTGAAAGGGTAGGACATTTGGCTGTGGCTGGGAATTATTCCTTGGCAATTCAATAAGACACTGTTTACTTATATCTCTCCAAAAGGCATGCTGTGTTCCCACAAACATACCATGATGGTGCAACATATTAATATGGTGCAACTGGTAATTAAAAAAAAGAATTTACCTCACTTTTGGCAGTTATTCATTATAAGCAAAAAATTGTGCTTGAACTGTTTTGGAAACTTTTCTTGTGCATACAATTTATTACATGCAGCTTCTGATCATGAACATAGGCTTGTATATAAATGTTTTGGACCATAAATCTTCATCCTTAGCAGCTGTTAATAATTATAGTTGCCTGTCAGAAGCTGTGTGTCCTACATTTTAGGGTTCAGCTCCCTCCAACATCTTTCAGGCCATCATGGAGTGATGCCCCTACTCAAACTTTGAAAAAGACTAGAAAATTAATGTACATAAAACTGTGCTGCAAAGTAGTCAGGGTTATGCCACACATTGCATACCAACTGGATACTAACAAAAATAAAGAAATGAAAAATTAATCCCACCTAACAGTAGATATTCTCTTATTTTTCACTTACCTACACCTAACGATTACCATAACTACCTTTTCCCATGGTACACGGACCTCATATTATCTCTGGTTCCCAAGCTTTCTTTCATGGCTTTTATGAAACCATCCTCTTACAGCACAACATGCTTCTGCTCTGAATATCCACAACTAATGCTGTTAAGCGAGAAAAGATTGAAGGGGCTGGAGTTAAATGTGCCACACCTGGCCTATGGTTTTCAGTTGTGTTGGTAAAGCAATGCTTGTGGGTGAAGAAATGGTAATGGTTAAGCTAACAGTTTGTTGGCTTAATTTCTTACTTTCTTCTTTTATTGTTCAGAGACAGGCATGCAGTGTGCATAAGCACTGAGTTGTAAAGAAGTATGTACTTTTCTATTTCATCAGGAAGGAAATGGCCTGCTAAGGGCCCTCTTCCATCTGCAGACCCACTGGGGTGATGTTCTGCAGTTTTTAAACAAGTACATTATTTTCTTTTTGCTGTTTTTTTGTGTGTCCTAACATTTGACTTACAAGAAGAAACAGTTTCCTTTGATGTGCATGTCAATGTGGCTATGAATATGTATATGCAGATTCATATAGGATGCATGTATGCACACGTGGATAAAAAAGCAGCTTCTCCACATATCCAGAAGATAACATTTGCTTCATTTCAGCAACTGTTTACAACAGTCTTTAAAAGCAGATGTTTAAATTCAATGTACAAGTGATCATTGTTTGAACTTAAAATGAACATTAATTTAATCTGTTCCTAAGCACGTTTTGAATAAAACCTATGAGATTACAAACAGTCCTCTGTGCTCCTTCAAGTATTAATCTAACGACAGATTTGTAATGCCATAGCATTGCCTATAGTATACTATATATTTAACCCATTTTCTTTTTTCTCAGAGCCACTTAATATCTTTTCTAAATCTTCCCAACCTATTTTCTTCCTCAACCTATATCCTATCAATCTGTACTCCATAACAGTTTTCTCACACCTCTGTTGCTTAATCAGAACCTGTCTGGATGAGGCAGTAGCAATGCGTCAAAGCTCTTTAATCATTGTATTGAATTAATGCAATTACACGGCTGATGCATTAGAATTTTCACCTCTGGTCTCTATATATACAGCTTCTTTGTTGCCTTTTTTCACTATCCTGAAGACAGGATTTCCAGCTTCTACAAGCTCATCCATTAAAGTTACTAAACAGAATAACATACATGAAAATACTTGCAACAGAAGTAAGAAAGCAGAATAAATCACATGCTGGCAAATAAAATAAATGTTGCTTAATTTTCCTAACTAAATGGAGTTGCTTTGACTATAATTGAAATGGGTTATTCATTCAGGAAGGAACTTTTACTGTTCCAATACTGTACTCTTGAGGCTTGAAATCCAAATGTGTAGTTATACATGTAAATTGCATAAGGTTATTGTTTCTTACTTTCATAAAACACTGAGTCCTAAAGGGTAAAGGCTCCAATAGAGATGAAGGTAACTCGGAGAGAAAAACTTGCAGGATCAGAATTTAATTTAATATAGAATTACAAAGAAATAACTCCTTATTGTGAACAAAGTAGATTTTGACAAGAGGCAGGTGTAGTATTTTCCATGTTCCCATTTGCCTGCATGTCATATATACTTTTCAGCATATGAACCTCAGGTCAGATCCTCAGCTGGCTCAACCTTTTTGTAATGACTTCAGTGGAGCAATCCCCATTTGTACTATCTCAGGAGGACCTATTGGATTTAGTTTTTACCGGTTCATGTCAGGTAAGTTGACTGCTCCCAAAGAGAACTTTTTTATTCAGTTCTGATCATACCCTGTCAGATATTCAAACAATGGTGAATTTGGAATTGGAGGAATTTTATTTTACATTCCAATCATGTCTGCTGCCATGCCAGATGTTCATGACAGGAGGTGCAATGTTTAAGATGGGGCATAACATTTCTCCAATCCCAGATGCACCATTGCTGAGCTGCCCCTGCCTGATCCTGCAGACTGGGCCAGGATTAGCTTTGTCTTGGACCCAGAGCTGCTCCCATGCCTATCTCAGGTTCCAGACCTGGGACTATTGGGGCCAGGTTCAACATCAGGTTATTGTCAAACTGGCCTCAATAGTCCCAGGTGGTTTCAAGACCCTGGGCTATTAGGGGCTGGATCTGACAATCAACTTCTTCCCCAATCTGGGGTCCTTGTGCCCCAGAACATCTAAGAAATATGGGTTCACCTGGGCTCCCTGCATCCTGGTATTTTTAAGTACTTTCCTCTGTGGGCCCTGCAGAGGCTGCAGGACAAGGCAGGAAAGGCTACCAGGTTCAGGTTCTTAGCAGCCAGAGCCCCTCAACATCCTCAGTGAGGGGGCTCTGCAGCCTACTCTTTTGGCAGCTGATTTTTGGCATGGGGACCAGGGCTGTCCCTGTCCTGATGCCAACCCCTGGGTTTAGCTGGTTGTTAGCATCAATATGGGAGTGCTACACACTTAATTTATGGTGCTATACAAACAAGCCACAAAGATACTGCATATTTATTGTGTAATAACTTTATGGCTGGTTTGCTACATTATGATTCCACAGGTTGGCTGGATGTGTAGCACTGTTACTGTTTATGGTGTGATTAACACAGTAATTATGCCATTACTATAATGTGTGCCGGGGCCTTATCCTGAAACATCCCATAAGTTCCCAGAAATGATAAAAAATCCTAAAGAAATGGATTTT
Source organism: Crocodylus siamensis (assembly GCF_052110815.1). Lineage (NCBI taxonomy): Eukaryota > Metazoa > Chordata > Crocodylia > Crocodylidae > Crocodylus > Crocodylus siamensis. The sequence goes on from NC_143395.1 coordinate 311,731,971, forward strand.
TATTTCTGCCATTCACAGATCAGTTCTGAAGGAATGAATGGGAAGCATGAATTAGAAATGCAATGGTGACCCAACCCAGATGAAAACTTATGAACCACACTATGAGTAAGGTTGAGGCTAGCTTTGAATAGAAGCATGATTTCTCAGCTTCTCAAACTTCTGTAAAAAATCAATATTCCTAAAATATTGTATTCCACATCTCATGCTAGGAAGCAGTTTTTTCTTGGAAGTTTGGTAAAATTACGATTAGTAAGGCTATAGTGTTCTGAAAATATTGTTGTTTAGTCTTATGAAAAATATTCTATTTTTTTAGCTAGCTCACAACATCAGCTTTTATGAGGAGTTTTAAAAAATATTTTCAGAGCGGATTAGTCAGACATTATGAGTAGGTTTTAAGTGTATGACATTTACAGCATAAACATTTTAAACTATAAACTGATGCTTATGCCAGCTGTTGGTTTTGCCAGAGATGTGGGAGGAGGCATTTGGGAAACCAAGGGTAAATGTGAGGTGATGGAATGGGATAGAGAGAGGGAGAAAGGGGTCAGGACACTTCAGAGATGTGAACTGGACATAAGCAATTTGAGCACATGGAGAGATGGCATGAAGTTGTACTTCTTGGCATCAAACAGGATAGGGATCACTGAGGGACAGTGGAAGAAGAGCTGTCTGGAGAGTGTAGGGGGTGACAGGGATGCAAGAAGTGACAGAACTAGAAAGGGGATGGGGGACAAGAGTAGGGGGAAGAGGGTATGGAAATGGAGTGCAGTCAACTGGGAAAGCTATAGCTACAGGAGGATAATGTAGAAGGGGAAAATTCTCCTTTCCCTTTCATTCTCCTCCACCAGCTGCTGCAACCTTGTCCCTTGTCCTGGAAAGATATAACTCCAAACAGTCTGTTATGGGCTTGCTAATGTCTGCAGGAAAAGAATTCTGCTTTGGTCATCCTCAGATGATCTGCTGGCATATGGCTTCCCTCTTGCAGACCTTCTTGCAAGTTTACACATTTGTTCCTTTTCATTTTTTAAAAAAAGGGGGAAGAGAAATAGATACCAGCCTCTGCTAGTAGATATTTCAATAGAGATAACAACATATACTTTTTCTTTTCAAAAAGGTCCACACTATAAATAACCATTTGAAAAAGTTCCTTTTAAAATTCCTGCAAGCCTGCCAATGAGCCATAGAAGAGATGCTGCCTGTTCCCTAGTATAATATAATCTTTCACCACCCGTAGTCACCCCAGTCAGCATATGCCATCAATCCCAATTTAAACCACCTCATAATAATACTTGAAACGAATGTAAGCATGTATCACAACAGTAGATTAATATTTAAAAAATACATGCTGGGAATCAAGAGTGAGAGTCCCTGTTTAAACCTTATTTAACTCAATCCAGTCTGTGGATAGTTTCTTGTTCCTCAATATCTCATTCAAATTAATTTTCAAATATTTGTTGCCTAAGAACAGATACTCTGAGATCAACAATGGAATATCCAAGAAATTAACATATTCTGCCACAGTTCATTGTGTCTTTTTGGAGCTGATGTCAGATTGGTGTTCATTCATTCTCACACATAGGGATCACCTTATCTGACCAGTGCAGACAGCAGAGGAGCACTATACGCAGATGATGGCATATTTTTGGTAAATTTGTAGGTGAATGAACCTCAGATGTTATAATTTGGTCCAGTGATGATGTGGTCTGTATTGATGTTGGTGCACAGCCAGCATTTGGTGCAAGGCCTGGTGCCTCAGTGAGAATGGGAAGTAGGTAGCCTGTTGCTTTAGAGACAATATCTGAGATTGGGGGCTGCTTGAAAGCCAGGACAGATTGGTCCCCCAAAGCTACCTTCAGACAGTTGTCCTTTTCCAGCGGGGGTTGGAGGTCATTAATGATGTGTCTAAGGTATTCAAATTGGGAGCTGTAGATGACAACTAAAAAAACTCTGTTGCCCTTGTCCCAGGGTTTGTTTTAGACTCATATAATTATAGAAAATTAGGGTTGGAAGGGTCCTCAGGAGGTCATCTAATCCAAACCTCTGCTCAAAGCAGGACCATTCCTAGCTAGATCATTCCAGCCTGGGGTTTGTAGAATATTGTAGCAGGTCAGAGCAAAATCTGAGTCTGGCTTTGATGATTTGAGTAGCTACATTTTGCAGATTGTATTGTAACTGTAGGACTCCCTTCTCAGATCCTTAAGGTGAGTATCCCAGACAGTGGCATCAGAGCAGATATGATTGTAACGTAGAGCTTTGCTGTAGATGATGGTGTGCTTAGGATGAAAATTGGTGGCATGAAGGGAGCTATGCTGGTTGGTTGGTTTCTGATACAATATCGTGTCTGTGTAGCCATTGTAAACCTTCACTCTTGTGCCTAGGAAATTAATTTGCTGGCTGGAGTATTTCAGAGTCAGTTTGATGTATGATGAAATGTAAATTTCTGTGAAATTTCATAGATTTCATACATTTCATAGACATTAGGGGTTGGCAGGGACCTTGCAACATCTTTGAGTCCAGTCCCCCTATCATAGGCAGGAAATCTGCTGGGGTCAAATGATCCCAGCAGGATATGCATCCAAACACCATTGAATGAGTCCAGAGTAGGTGCTTGCACCACATCTGAGGGGAGTCTGTTCCAGGCCCTGGACATGTGGACTGTAAAGGAGTTTTTCCTTACGTCCAGTCTAAATCTGCCTTCCATAATTTTGTGACTATTAGACCTTGTTATCCCTTGGGGAGCCCTGTTGAACAACTGTTCTCCCAGATCTTGGTGCAACCCCCCCTTATATACTTATAGGCTGCCACCAGGTCCCCCCCTGAGCCTTCTCTTCTCCAGGCAGAAGAGTCCCATGTTCCTCAGCCTCTCCTCATAAGGCTTGCTTTCTTAGCCTCTGATCATGCGGGTGGCTCTCCTTTGGACTCTCTCAAGGTTATCCACATCCCTCCTGAAGTGGGGGACCCAAAACTGGATGCAGTACTCTAGCTGCAGCCTCACTAAGGCTGAGTAGAGTGGGAGGATGATGTCCCTGGTTTTGCTTGAGATGCATTGGTGAATGCATGCCAGAGTTTGGTTTGCTTTGCCAGCTATGGCATCACATTTCTGGCTCATGTTCATCTTATGGTCAGTCAAGACCCCCAAGTCTTTTTCGGTCATGGTGCTAGCACATGTAGCATTGTTGAGCCTATAAGTATGATGCTGGTTCTTCCTCCCAAGGTGCAGCACCCTGCACTTCTCTGTGTTAAATGCCATCAGTTTTTGGTCCACCTACCTTGCAAACCTGTCCAGATCAGCCGGTATCCCCAGCCTATTCTCCAGTGTGACCTCCTTCCCCCATAGTTTAGTGTTGTCTGCACACTTTGCCAGTCTGCATCTAATACACGAATCCAGATCATTTATGAAGATGTTGAAGAGAACTGGTCTGAGCACTGAGCCCTGAGGGACACCACTGGCCACCTTGTGCCAAGTTGACTTGCTCCCATCAGCTAACATGCTTTGGGTCTGATACTGGAGCCAGTTTCCCAGCCATCAGACCATGAGATAGTTGAGGCCACATTTTTCCAGCTTAGCCATGAGGACATCATGGGATACCAAAGCAAAGGCCTTGTTGAAATCCAGATATATGACATCAACCTCATCTCCCTTGTCCAGACAATGCATCACTTGGTCATAGAAGGAGATGAGGTTGGTCAGACAGGGCCTTCCAGAAACAAAGTCATGTTGGCTAGCACTTAGAAAGTTGCCTTCCGTTAGCCTGCTGCTGATGGAACCCTTGATAATTTTTTCCAGGATCTTTCCTGGGATGGATATCAGACTGATTGGTCCATAATTCCCTGGATCTTCCCTCCTTCTTTTGTTGAATATTGGGACCACGATGGCTCTTTTCCTGTCCTCTGGTACCTCTCCTGAGTGCCATGAGTTCTCAGATATCTTTGCCATAGGGTGTGCTATGATGTCTGCCAGTTCCTTCAAGACTCTTGGGTGCATTCTGTCTGGGCCTGCAGATTTGTGGATGTCAAGTCTCTAGAGGTGTTCTCTTACTTGATCTACATCAATTGTGGGCCCATCTCCCATCCCCTGGATGTTTTAGGTCCTATCTGACAGGGTGACCCCTGGGGATGGGTAGAAAATCAACACAAAGTAATTGTTTAGGAGACTGGCCTTTTCCTGAGCGTCAGAAGTCCGCTGCCCCTTAGAGAGTCCTTTTTATGTGTCCATACAATGAGGGTATCATTGATATACCTTTGATATATCAGGGTGAAGAGTAGACAGCTGCAGAGAAAATGGATTTCAAGGTCCATGTTGTCATATTAGGGGGCCATACATGTGCCCATAGCAGTGCTGTGCATATGTAAGCATAAGGAGTCCCCAAATATGAAACAGTTGTATATGAAGGAATGAAAATGTGACATACAATATGAATAAGGACGACAGGCTTAGATCCACTATGTGCTTTTCTCCTCTTTATCAACATGTAACTAGTTCCAGAACCAGTAAACAGATTTTTATAGTCACTCATTGAAGGAATACATCTTTGTTTAGGTCCAGTGCTGCTCTCAAATGCACGAATACAGGAAGATCCTAGGCCAGCTCTCATTAAAAGCATTACGAATTAATTATATACTGCAGCCTTTGGGTTCTACACCTGAAGCAGACCATGCAACAACTAGCTGACTTTGGACAATCAACTTCAAGCACCTAAACAGGATGTAGGCAAAATTTAGGCACCTAAATCACAAAGATCAATGCAAACAGATACTGCTCAGCTGCTGCCAAACCTCTTGGACACCTAATTCATTAGATAGCTAAATTTTGATCTGATCTCTAGATGTCTAGATATGGGTTAATGTGTACACTCAGAAGAAATTAAGAGCAGCTATTTAGGTGTCTAATTCTCATAAAAGCTCTACTGTGATCCACATTCAATTAGTCCTTGGAGGCATCTGAACTTCACCTAAATCCATGGTTCCTGAGGTTGGATCAGACTCTGCTTAGCAAATGTTTAATGCTGACAGCATTAAACTCCATATAAAACACATCCAGAGGAGGTGTGCAATTTATGGTGATAAAGGCATTTTCTCAGAAAGTCAAAATGTAGATAATGAGTCCACCCCACCTGATGTCCCACTTCCTAGGAAAGTGTCCTAAACACTAGCCTCTGAGTTATGTGGGGTGATTATTTTCCAGTACTATTCTATCTCAGTCCATAGAGGGTATAGCTCTCTATGTGAAGGAAAGCTACATGTCCCTGCAAGCTGATGTTGGCGACCAGCATGGACAGCTAGAGACCCTCTGGGTAAAAATTTGTGGGAAAAACGGCGCAGGGGACACAATGGTGGGAGTCTACTACAGACCTCCCACTCAAAGTCCTGAGCTTGACCAGGAGTTCACCCGGGAACTGACTGAGGCCGCTTGTTCCAGGACCTTGGTTGTCATGGGTGACTTCAATTACCCGGACATCTCCTGGGAAGATCACTCAGCTAAATCCGAGCAGTCGCAAAGCTTTCTCTTGTGCATGGATGACCTCTACCTGACTCAAGAAGTCTGTGGGCCAACAAGAGGCAAAGCGCTGCTTGACTTGGTACTGGCTACGGGGGACGACCTAATTGGCGACCTAGTGATCGATGGGAAGCTGGGTGACAGCGACCACGAGCTGATCACCTTCACCATCCACTGTAAAGCTGGCAAGTCAGTCAGCAACACAGAAGTCCTTGACTTCAGAAAAGCTGACTTTGACAAGCTCAAGAGGCTTGTTGGTCAGGCCCTCAGGGACCGTGACCCCAGGGAGATGGGAGTTCAAGAAGAGTGGTTGCTTCTCAAGGAAGCGATCCTCAAGGCACAATCTAAATCTATTCCAACACAAAGGAAAGGCAGCAAGAAGGCACAGCAGCCCTCCTGGCTCTCTAGGGACCTAGCAGACCTCCTGCGGCTAAAAAGGAAAGCCTACAAAGGATGGAGGACGGGATTCACCTCCAAGGAGGATTATTCTGCACTGGTCTGGTCCTGCAGGGAGCAAACCAGGAAAGCCAAGGCTGCAACTGAACTCCAACTAGCTTCAAGCATCAAGGACAACAAAAAGTCCTTTTTCAGATATGTGGGGAGCCGGAGGAAAAGCAAGGGCAATGTTGGACCCCTGCTAAACCAGATGGGGCAACTGACAACTGACGCCCAGGAAAAAGCCAACCTATTAAATAGGTACTTTGCGTCAGTCTTTCATCAGTCCCATGGGACGCCCATGCCTGCTATGGGACAGGGAGATCCGGGTGATGGGGATCCCCTACCCTCCATAAATGCTGACCTCGTGAAGGAACACCTTGAGAAGCTGGATACCTTCAAGTCAGCCCGCCCTGACAATGTGCACCTCAGGGTACTCAAGGAGCTGGCGAGCGTCATAGCCCAGCCCCTGGCATGGGTCTTTGAAAACTCCTGGTGCTCTGGTGTAGTGCCCGAAGACTGGAAGAAGGCCAATGTGGTGCCGATCTTCAAGAAAGGGAGGAGAGGGGATCCAGCTAACTACAGGCCCATTAGCCTGACTTCTATCCTGGGGAAGATCTTAGAAAAGTTTATTAAGGAGGCCATCCTTGATGGACTGGCCCAGGCTAACATCCTAAGGGATAGCCAGCACAGGTTTGTTGCGTGTAGGTCTTGTTTGACCAATCTCATTTCCTTCTATGACCAGGTGACCTATCACCTGGACAAGGGAGAAGAGATTGATGTCATATATCCTGATTTCAAAAAAGCCTTTGATCTGGTATCCCACGATTACCTCTTGGCCAAACTGGCGAGTTATGGCCTTGGCTCCACCACGATCTGCTGGCTGGGAAACTGGCTCCGTGGTCGGACCCTGAGGGTTGTAATCGATGGCAGTCACTCATCGTGGTGCCCTGTGACCAGTGGGGCCCCTCAAGGCTTTGTCCTGGGACCCATCCTGTTCAACATCTTCATTAATGATGTGGACATTGGAGTCAGGAGTGGACTGGCCAAGTTCGCCGATGACACCAAACTTTGGGGCAAAGCATCCACGCCAGAAGATAGGCGGGTGATCCAGGCTGACCTGGACAAGCTCAGCAAATGGGCGGACGAGAACCTGATGGTGTTTAACACCGAAAAATGCAAGGTTCTCCACCTTGGGAGGAAAAATCTGCAGCATCCTTATAGGCTCGGCAGTGCTACATTGGATAGCACTACAGAAGAAAGAGACTTGGGGGTCATCATTGACCAGAAGATGAACATGAGCCTGCAATGCGATGCTGCGGCTAGTAAAGCGACCAAAACACTGGCTTGCATCTATAGATGCTTCTCGAGCAAATCCCGGGACGTCATTCTCCCCTTGTACTCGGCCTTGGTGAGGCCGCAGCTGGAGTACTGCGTCCAGTTTTGGGCTCCACAATTCAAAAAGGATGTGGAGAAGCTTGAGAGAGTCCAGAGGAGAGCCACGCGCATGATCAGAGGTCAGGAAAACAGATCTTACGATGACAGGCTGAGAGCCATGGGACTCTCTAGCCTGGAAAAGCGTAGGCTCAGGGGTGATCTGATGGCCACCTATAAGTTTATCAGGGGTGACCACCAGGATCTGGGGGAATGTTTGTTCACCAGAGCGCCCCAAGGGATGACGAGGTCGAACGGTCACAAACTCCTGCAAGACCATTTCAGGCTGGACATAAGGAAGAATTTCTTTACTGTCCGAGCCCCCAAGGTCTGGAACAGTCTGCCAGCGGAGGTGGTTCAAGCACCTACATTGAACACCTTCAAGAGTAAATTGGATGCTTATCTTGCTGGGATCCTATGACCCCAGCTGACTTCCTGCCCTTTGGGCAGGGGGCTGGACTCAATGATCTCCCGAGGTCCCTTCCAGCCCTAATGTCTATGAAATCTATGAAACCTGTTCATGTTGACTCACAGGACAACCAAGATTGCAAAATGAATGGGCCTAGTAAGAGAGCAAGCAAGTGGAAGCGTGATGGTGGTTCTGTCTTTCCCTTGGGATGTGGGAGTCATAGATTCTGGCCTAAATTTCTAGAGCAGTGGTTTTCATGGGTTCACAGACTATGTCTAAGTGAATACCCACACTTACAATTCAAAGGGGTCTGCACCTACACTTGAAATTTTTTAGGGGTCCACAAATGAAAAAAGGTTAAAAACCACTGTTTTAGAGTTATTTCTTTTTTTTTTTTTTTTTAAATCAATGGCTGTCTAATATAAACCAGTCTTCTCAACAGGGACCAGTCCTAGATTATCAGGATCCCCCTTCCCAGAAGAATGTCTTTTTTCCTGGACACTGGACAACAGGGATATAGTCCCTCTTCCCTGAACCTGGTAGAACCTTCTCAAAAATAGATTGAGGGGAGCCTGCATTCAGTGTAGTCACATAGCTAATGGTTAGGTACTTTTTAGTAGAATGAGAGATTTTGGCTTGAGTATCTCCAGGGCATCCCTCTACAGCTGACTCTGAGACCTTGGTTCATGGCATACTTAAAACTGGCAGCCAGGAGGATCCAAGGCTATCTTCACTGGTGTAATTCTGGGCTTGGAGTGTTTGATGGTATAGGGGGCTTGGGTATGTTTAGGAACAGGAACTGCCACTGCTGCAGAATTTCTATCCTCTTGTCAGAGCTATGATAAAATGCAAAGAAATTAAAAAGAAGTTCAGCTACTGCACGCCAACGGAAAGTCACTTTGTAATGAATTACATATCAAACTGTGCATGGCTAGAAGACCTTAAGGGTATCAAGCCTCTGAAAACTTTCAATCTTTTAAATAGATAAACGCATTCTCTAAACAGTAATCATGTAACATCTCACAGTAGCACATCATTGTATTTTATGTAGAGTGATTTGCAGTAATTAAGTATTGTAGTCAGGAGGAAAGAAAATGGAAAATTGCTGGTATAAATTAAAGAAGTTTTCTCACTTGGTAGAGAATAGTGTCACCTTTGGTGATTAGGTCTCTCAGTCTTCAAGAAGGTACAGGAACTGTTTTTAATTCTGTATAAAAGTGATAGTTAATGATCTAGCAGGTTGGTTCTCAGAATTTATGATAGAGCATTTGTCAACTGCTTGACATAAATGACAGATGTTTATATGTAATAGAGCAGTGGAACAAATTTTGTTAAGAAGTGTATGAACCAGATGTTCACAATATTGGCATTTTGAGAGGAAAATGTCTTTTTACATTGTCTATGACTTGTGAGCCAAAAGAAAATGTGTTTATCACAGGAACTAGCACTTGAGACCTTATCCTCTCAACAGCAACATAAAAATGATGAAGTAGCAAGTATAAGAAAGTATCTAAACAGCACTTACATTTTACAAATACTTGAGGGACCATGGTATGAAATTCTTCACACTCCCTTTATCTGTGTTATTTCAGATTTAAATCTAAGCACAAAGGGTTTACAGGCATTACTGCCTGTAACATCTGCTCAGTTATTTTTAATCAATCATAAATGATATGCGAAGGTATTTAAGGAGGGGAAATTACATAGCGCTTTGTTTTTACTCTGATTTTATTATTGCACAATCCAACCAAAGCTTTCTCAATTCCATGTATTCCTTAAACTAGTACTTGGCTATTATCCTAAGGAAGAAGTAAAGACTCAAGCCTTATGGTGCTGCTTACAAAGCTTTTTATCTTAACCATTAATTGAAATAAAACTAGAAGTTTGAGGTAATCCCCAGGCTTCAGATTTTATACAATTAACACTTAGAGTTGATAAAAGCACTTCACTTTGGACTAGGAGAATGTCTGATTTAATCCTTAGTTTTAGTGGTTGAATTAGGGGTGGGGGAAGAGGAGGGACTCCCTTGTTAAAACAGATTAATTCATTGAAAGTATACGAGAAGTGGATGGAAGGGAAAGAGAATTTCCTTTGATAAATATTCAGTATTCAATCCCTCATTAGGCTGCCAGAGGTTATACATTTTGAGAATGGATGTTGGTTGGCTAGCGAGATATTTATTACCAGATGGCCATGACAAACTTAATGTTAAACTTATCATTCCAAGCCAACAGTGAATCTCCAAATGGTCCCCAAACTGGCTGCATTTTCCAAACCTTTACAATTTCCCCCCAGATTTATCCCTTCCATCTGTGAAGAGATGAATTTGTTTTTTCCTGAATATTCTTACAGTGAGATTTACTTCCAAAATATTGATTTTGTTGCTGGTGAAAATTTGTGGTCAAACTCTTCTCCCAGAGGGACATCTCCAGCTCCCTCTGTGCAAAAATGAAGTTTATTTTCTACCTCTGGGGACTTTTTACCATTTTTAATTTTCCTAGAGCCTGATGAAGGGTGTTTGAGCCTGAAAGCTTGCAGAAAAAGATTTTTTTTTTTGCAGTTTCCTAGTTGGTCTAATAAAAGGTATTTCTAAACCAAGAGTTCTAGATTTTTACAACTCTTCTCCTAACACTTTTGGCACAAAGGGCAAATATTTGCATTTGTACTTATAACTCTACTGGGCAGCATGATGGCAGCATACTCAGAAGGTGAACGCATTTGTTCATTTCTTTGTCCAGGGCTTAGGAAAAGGACTGTCTTGTTTACTTTAACATCTTTTTTTTGGTAATCTAGCTAAATACACCTGGTCAAGGTTATATTATAATTTCAGTACAATATTAACTTTATGCTCCAATGTAATGACCTAGGAATATCAATAATATAGGCTCCAAGATATGGAGCAGACTGAATGATAGTTCCTTTCCAGTCTAGAGGAAGGAAAAATGAGCCAACAAGGAAGGTTAGAGTCCATCAGCCTAAAATCAATAGAAGAACAAGTTATTGCCCAATACTGTTCATTCAAATCTTAGAGCTCCTTATGAAATCATAAGAAAATGGAATTATGTGCTATTTTTAGATCACTTTCACTACATCAAGCATCAGTATTGCACTTCACTGGAGTGGAAAGATACCAGCAAAGTTATGTCAGGTATTTGTAGTTTATTTTATTAGTACTAGACTGAACCACAAAATAGATAAAAAAAAGTTTTATAGCTTACATCTGGTTGAATAATAAAACATATGGCTGTGGAGTAAAGCATGTGCAGCTGTAATTTACTGTAAATATCCAGCTCAAGATAGCTGTGGAGATTAAAAAAAAAACTTATGGCATGCACTCAGGGCTTATCCCACTATCCATCACTCATTGAATATTTATGACATTTGTGGTTTATATGTTAATTAACCATTCTTTAGGAGATTTCTGTAGGGCATTTTATGTTATGTATAATAAGTATTATAGGTTAACAGGGAATGGATAAAATAGAATGCAGTTTTTATTTTTCTTAGATCAATTTAGAATGGTAGAATTGTAAGTTTGAAAGGAATCTAGTCCATAAATGCAGATTTTGTTGTTCCTAAACCCATCCCTACCTGATGCCTATACAACCTCTGTAGATTCCAAGGAAAGAAATCCAAACAGTTTCTCCAGACAGCTCATTCTCTAGGCAGCTTTTGCCATTTAGCAAGTTCCTCGCTATAGGATGAAGTTAGTGGCTTCATGGTTAAGTCTGTACACACTCAGTATAGGCTCAAATAAGATCTTTTCCCCCATAGTATTTTGAAAAAAAAAATCTTTCTCTATTAAATTTTCTATGTCTGCACAGAAGAGTTTTTTAAAATAGTATGAAGTTAATTGGACAAACCATTTTCAGGTTTTAATACTGAAAAGTGATGTTTTTGAAAACTGTTACATGTTTTGCGCATACATTTCAAAACTATTGATGTAAAGCTTTCTGAACTGTTTTATACAGTCATCCCTGGGTAGAACTAGTATAGCACTTTTTATTAAATCTTATCTGAGTGTTTAAATGTATAGAGGTTTATAGGGAAGAATCCTAACTGGAAACCAAATGTTTCCACATGTTCAAATTTTAGGCAATCTGGGAGCTTGGGGCTTAGGGCTTTGGTTCTGAATTTGGAACCTGAAAAAACAATACATTCTTAAAGTTTAGAATTTATGTTAGGCCCAAAACAAGAAAAATAGTTGGCTTCTAGTACCAGTGGAAGAAATGTATGGAGGGCAGCTGGACCAAAATTTCACCAGTGCTGTGAAACTAATGGCCAGATTTTAAAGTGTCCAGCATTCAAAGTTGATCACCACCATAGTTTCAGCCTATGTGCTAAATGGTAGCTAAAGCCTAATCTAAAACTGTATCTAAAATAATGGTCTGGATATTCCAACTATTAAGTAACTGAGTGGATAAATGTGCTTAAGAATAGTCGTATTTTACACTGCTCAAACCCCTAAAACACTGCTAATATAAAAGGTAGATGAACTCTCATTCTCCTCATTGTCTTTATATGACTAAGGGCCTTGTTACACTTAATGCTACGAGCTGCACAGATGTGATCACCTTAGTGCTAACTTGGAGTTTGGAGCAGTCACACCTTAAAACTAAAAACCTCTGTGACTGTCTCCCATGTGCATGGCTGTGGCTTGCCACTAGAGGTTCAGTGAGCAGGTCTGGTGAGCCCAGACAGGCTTCTATCCCTGCTCTACAGAAAAGGTTGTGAAAGTTGGGTTGAGCAGTGGGGTGGGATATATAACTGTCAGTATCTCTTATTTCACCAAAAGCCTGGAACAAATTTCTGGGCTCTGCGGCAAGCAGCATTGAAGCAGTGCTTTCCCCTCCTCCTCCTGCTCTGTCTTCTCCACCCCGCATCCGCCACCACTACTGTTGCCAGGGTTGCTTAATGCTCCCAACAGCCATAGCATGGTGCTGTGGGAGGAATCCAGAGGGGCAGTGTGGTGGAGTAGTCTCAGGCTGGACGGTGATGGAGCTGTCAGCACCTCACTGGGCTGGGTAGCAGAGCCAGACCACCCTCCACCCCTATCCATGCAGCACCTTCTGCATCTTTGGTGCCACTTCATGCAACTTTCCTCTTTCTCTCATGCTGGGCCACACTCTGCCTGCCCTGCAGCAGCGTCTTGGTACACTGGCTCTGGCTTTCCATGCCTCTCCTCCCCTCCCCACTTCTTGCTGGCCCCAACCTACTTCAGGCTGTTGCCATCTTTGTCTGCACACAGAAATACCATATGGGGAAGGAGCTACTGCACCCTGGGATACTGGAAGGACTTCACTTTGAGCAGCACAGCACTGGGGAGTGGCCACACCTTCATGGAACAGGAATAAGGTTATGTGGATCAGAGGTAATCCTGCCCTGGAGTGGCATAACTTTGAGCCACATAATGAGTGCTTTAAGACACTTAAAGGGGTTTACATGCAGCCAGGCATGGGTTAAAAACTCCAGGAGCCACCTAAGTTACCATGTAACAAGGCCCTTAGTTTTGATGGCTAAGATGACAGTATGCTAGAAAAGCAGATGTATTTATTAATTTTCAGGGACATAGTAGGACCTTAGGACTACCTAGCTGATTAATATATGAATAGAATCTGGTTCTACCTGACTCGAAGTGTTGGAGATGGTTTCTGTTCATGTTGCTGAGTTTATGATTTTCATAGAGTCTCACTGATTTCTGTGAAGAGCTGCCCAAAGAACTTTGTAAGAGCCACGAGTGAATACACAAGCTCTCATTTGCCTAATGCACACTTTCATTTTAAAATAAAAAATCAGTTTCTCACATTGCTTGTTGTAAAGATGATAGCTATTGAAATGTAAAGCAGTCACCAGGCCTTTAAGATAGTCACAGTGATGTACTGCTAAAAAATCCAGGTTGGTGGATGCAACTCACATCTGGGCACAAAGTCCAGGATACTTTCACTGTTAGCATTTAGTAACGTATATTGTTTCTTCCTCAGCTATGCTTCTGTTAGTTCACACCCTAAAGTCCACCTCCACTGCTCTCTCTCAAACCCTTGCGGTCCCCTTTACTTCCCTTCAATTCCCATCTTATCCCGTAGAAGCCTCATTTTGTCTTTTGAACATTTAATTGAACAGAATCACTATGAGACACTGGTTTTATTCTCCCCATATCCTGAGCCACTCCAGCTTCTCTGAACTCCTACATAGGACAGTCCTATGTGAGTATAGGAGGAATGTCCCCTGAAGGCACACGCCCAAAGCAGAGAATAAAGGAACTCCATAGAGACATGAACCCCTCCCCAATGCTTCTCTCATAAAGAAGTTGCTTTCCCTATTCTCCATGCCTCTGGGCATGAGACACAAAGACATTGAGCCTCTGCCTCTCAGCAAGAGCTTCAGCCTGGCAATCCCTCCTCCCAAGACACAGCAGGGAGTGGCAAGATCTTCTCAAACTTTGCTCAGTGCTAAAGGTTTTGGCTGGGAATACAGTTTGGTCTGTGGAGACTGAGATGCAAGCTCTGTTCTTTAAATGTGAGTGTGAAGGAGTGAAGCAGTGAGACTAATTGCAAGAGAAGGATGAGGCAATTGAAAGACGAAACCCTGTATTTATCCAGAGAAGATTCCTTTGGTCACGGCATATCAGGGACATAAATAACACCTTCATAATAAAGAGAATGATTATATCTTAATCTCACTTGTTACTGGAAGTAAACAAGCCTAGCTCCATACTGAGGACTGGCCACCTTTTTGCTTCCAAAAGTTTTTCAAGGTGTTGGTTACAATCTCTAAAGCCATAAATTGTTCACGTCCTAATTATTTCACATATTATCTATTTTTAAATCTCCCACATTGGGATTAACAGTCTGCTGAGTCTTTCCTGTCATTGATTCTTACAGTTAAACTCTCTGAAACTGATAATTGAACCCTGACCTGTGATTTACTAGGACCTGGATCTAGTGAGCTGTAGGACACTGTAAAATGTCCTTGGTCTAGTTCTTGTTTATCATATGGCTAAATGTTATGTTGATGTTATGCTGATGTTAGAAGTCTTTGTTGAAGTTATTGTGCTGGAGGGTCTATTATTTGGTTTCCAAGACCATAAACAACTATTTTGCCATTTTTAAAGAGATTTTGTAATGAGGTACATTAAAGTAAAGATGCTAAATTACATTTCTAAATCAATGGCATCACTCTTTTCCTGTTTCTCTTCAGCAGCTAAGGGAGCAAGAGAGCCAGAGTTAGTTTCTGAACACCTCCATATTGCAGTTTGGTGGGTGTTCATCTGAGTTATCACCCCAATGATTCACTGGAAAAGCAAATAAGCGACCTAACTGGATGAAATTTAATAAGACAAAGAAGAAAGGCTTAAAAAAATCACCAAGAGAAGCTAAAAGCAATTTTGCAAGAAAATAAGATCAAAACCAAAGCAAATTATGGCAACCTACAAACTTAGCAAGGCAACAATTACACAAGAGACCATACCAAAGACTTGTCCCTATCATTAACTCTTCTTGCACAGCAACATACTCAATCACTAATTATGATAGAGTCATAGACAGAAACCAGATTGATCAATGCTGGATTCACTCTCTCCTTTGTAAGGGAAAAATACTCCCACACTTTATCAATACAATTTCTGCTAAGCTAGAGAAACAAATGAAATGCAAATTTAACAAATTAACCATGTGATTAACACACAGTAGGAGCACTTTAGGCATTAGCATTACTTCTTGCCAGGATGTAATCCCACTGAGAGTTATTGCCGCTTCAACATTTCCACAGTGGCATCATAAAAGGGATTCAATGACATTATAGAATCTGCAGCCCTTCTGCTTTCAAAGCTGCAGTTTAAAACAAATCTGTATTTTATACATTAAGGCAATGTTTAATACTACTTGTAAGAGACCTTAAAGAGAAGAAAAAAGGCTACTCCATTCTGC
The DNA here is from genome assembly GCF_052110815.1 of Crocodylus siamensis. Lineage (NCBI taxonomy): Eukaryota > Metazoa > Chordata > Crocodylia > Crocodylidae > Crocodylus > Crocodylus siamensis. Next base: position 311,747,671 of record NC_143395.1, read on the forward strand.
AACTGATCATGGGTTTGCATTTGACATCCCTTTTATCACTTTCCTTTTGAAAAGTCCTTTTGAATCAATGTTTGGCTTTATCTTTTTAAAATGATAAAGGCTCTTCTTATCCCTGTTTATGTAAGTATGTGTTTAGTTGCATTATATATATATATAACCATAAAAAGCCCTACTCAAGTACTATAAATGAAGCAAAGAAAAAAGTCCAAGTTTAACATAATTCTTTTTCCTTGATGCACCTGTTACTGTCTCATATACTGTACAAACCAATTGCTGAGCTTCTGCACTTGGAAGAGGCAAGCTGGTCTCTGATACTAGCATGGGATTTCAGGAAACCCAGGTTCAGCACTCTCTTTTGACAGCATGTTTTGTGTGACTTTGGTAATGATAGAAAATTGGAGTGTGTTTGACAAAAAATGTCACAAAATGTTACTTAAAATGTGAATACCAACAATATATATTCATGCTAATATTGTGTGTGTGTGTGTAAAACTTGACAAAATGAACCACATTTATAAAAATGTATTTGTTTGCCTTTGGCTTATGTTAATGTTTCTTTTGGCTTTAGTCTAGTCTATTGCATTGAGGTATGAGGAAAGTCCAGTACCTCATCCCTTTTTAAGTCTTCCAGGTCCACAGAACATAGACAAATGGATTGTGCCTTGTAAATGTATCTAGTAGAATATGCACACATTCTGTGACATGGGAACTCTGTACAATATCTCCTGGTGCTCTTTCTCGGGTCTACTCCATAAGGGTCTACAATTATGTCTACTCTGACTCCTCTTGCACACCACAGCCACCATGTGCCACAGGCAATGTGTAGGAGAGACAAGGGCTCTGACAATGGTTTGCTGCTGCAGTGGCAAGAAAATACAGTCAGATGATCTTAGGAAAAACGCCAGAACTGCTCCTGAGGAGGGCAACAAATGAACGTTTATGATTCTCAATCTCGTATTCATTTACCTTTTGTTTTAAATTCTACAGTGGTAAAATATGTATAGCTTTGTTTAGTATATTGCTCTGTAATGACACGCTTTGACTTTCCTGAAAAACACAACAATTTGCAAGTGAAATTCATCCTGTGATGGAAGCCAGCACAGGGCACATCTTACCTACTGAGCCCTGTATTTGGTGGGGCTGGTTGAACATTTCTCAATGGAATATTTCTTAATGGAGGACATTGGAAAAGTTTTCAAGGAAATGAAGTTATTTGTGAAAAGCATCAACTTTCTGTGGAAAAGTGGAACTTTTTTTGAAAAAAAAATATAAGTCTGCAAGCACACGAGCGGGGACATGCCTTTGCAGGAGCACAGATAGTAGTGGCCCATATTTGTGCCACTACTTTGTGCTGCAGTGCATGTCCCCGCCTATGTGCTTTGCAGCAGAACAATGTCTGCTCCATGTGCTGCCAGGGAGGGCTGGAGGATGGCTGGCTGGGGCACAGGGTACCTCAGCAAAGGCTAGCTATCCACTGCGCTGAGGCACCCTGTGCCCTGGCCAGCTGGGGAGTGGCATGTGGAGATCTCTGCATACTGCAGAGCCCCAGCACTGAGGTATCCCGTGCCCTGCCTCAAGATGAGGGAGCAGTTAGCCTTGGGTTTGCTGCTCCCCAGTCTCTGCATGCCTTAGTGCAGGCCCCCACGTTGAAGCATGTGGAGACCCCACGCTGAGGCACACTGACCCAGCCAGCCCTGGGTTTGTTCATGGTGCATCTTAGAAGTCTAGCAGGAAAGCCCAGCCCACAGAAAGAAAAGGAGACAAGAGGAAACTGAATGATAGTTCCCACGAGTCACCAGGGCAGCATATCCAAATGGAAAAATGGTGGGTTTGGCCAGAAATACTAAAAACTATTCACAGACACACAGGCTGGGTCCAGATGTGCAGGCATGTGTGGGTTGTGGTGCTGCAAACCTCTTTGCAGTGCCACAAACTGCATGAATTGCACCATAGTCAGTGCACTGCAGAGCAGCCAGCTGGGCACATTGTGCCTTGAGATGGGGAAGCAGGAAGCCCTGGGTTGCTTGCTTCCCCATCTTGAGGCAAACAGTGTCCCAGTCAGCCAGGGAATGGCTGGCTGGGGTGCAGGGTGCCTCAGTATGGGGGCTCCACAGTACACGGAGATGGGAGAGCAGGTAGGCATGGGCTGCCTGCTCTCCCATCTCTGCATTTGTCTTGACACCTGCCATTTTGGCGTGATTTGTGCCACTTTTTCACAGGTTTTTCCTTTAATTTTTTTTTTGCTTCCAGGAAATTCCAGTAGCAAATTTTGCTCTGGTGCTACAAATTAGCAGTACAGTGCCCTGGTAACTCCTGGGAACTATCATTCAGTTTCCTCTTGTCTCTATTTTTCTCTGTGGGTTGGGCTTTCCTACTAAACTTCTAAGATAGACCATGAATAAGGACTCCCATGATGTCCTGTCTTCTCACTCCAGGACGGTAATCTGTGGTGCATTATAGGTAGGCTTGCCAGGATATTATTTTTGTCAGTAAATGTTGATAAACATTGATTTCACCTCATACTCACAGACCAATGAAAAATATTTCCATTTTTAATAATCCAAATTTATAGAAAGGGGACATAAGAAAAATGATGGCTGATGTAGTGTGTGATGACAGGGAGAGCAGTCCTACAGAACCGTGCTGACTGTAGTTTGGACTGCAACTGCCAGAAACCACAGGGGACTGGGAACAAAGGAAGAGGAAGTGACAAAGTAGATGAGTGGCTTTAGGACTGATGGCCACTCTGCTGCTCAGCTGGCAGGAGTCCTACCCTAGTTACATGTGTTGTGGCAGGTAGTTAAACTGCATTATAATAATAGAGTGCTGTCTGCCTCCCATACCTCTAGTGTTGTGCAATCCTGAAAATTTAAATCAATGAATTCTAGACAAATGCTTAAAAATAAACAATATTATCTACTGAAATTATAAAAAAAAAAATTGAATTCCACCAAGTCTAATCATAGGAGAAGAAGCCTTTTTCATAGTGGAGAATGGAGATATGAACAAAAAAAAGTACAACGCCTATGACATTCAACATCCATATTTCTAAGTAGAACCATTTCTGGTTTCAGAGCATCTATTTCAGTTTTTAGTTTTTCATCACTAGTTTAAATTTTCTGCAGAATAGAACCCATTTTTTCAACAAGCCCTAACATTGCTGTTACCCCATTGAATTTCAGTACAGGCAGATTGGCTGATGAGGAATGCTTCTACATGTTCTGTATGCTGTAGAGGAGATCTCTGTAATGGTGCCCTGAGGGCAAAAGCAGTGAGTGGTAAGGGGTGAAAGTTGGTTGCTATTTTTGTAGGCGGTCTATGTTGCAGCTTGCCATCTTAGTTGGCAAGTGGCTTTCTTTTCTTCTTCTGTACTTTAGTCAGATAAAGTCCTATTATTAGATTTTATGTGAGCAAAGTGAATTTTGCTCAGATGCAAATTAGAAAGCATGTTTTTATTTTGTAGACTCATAACCTTGAATAAAAAGCAAATAAAATACTGTACTTATTAAATGTTGTCACAAAATGTGTGGGAAAGGCAATTTAGATCTTAGGGTCAATTTCTTTAAGTAGTTCTCTTCCCCTACCATGACAGAAACAAAAGCTCCAGCCCACAATTATGAGTTCACAATCAGTAGGATCAGCAGAAGGTAACAAAGGAGCCCAGACACAGATCCCCGATTTTGGGACACTTTTAAACTAGCCCCAATACTCAGGCCCTGTGTTTTGGCCAACTGCAGCATGTAGGGCTGAATGGGACAATGTGGGGCCTGAGGGCCCAAACTCTGTGTGGGGGGGCCAGGCCTGTAGAACCAAATCCCAGCATGTAAGGGTGGGAGGGAGGATGCTGGTGTCCCCCCTGGGGTCCAATCCTGGCACACAGAGGCAAGAGGGGCGCAGTACTGGGGCCACTGGGGACAAATTCCAGTGTCCAGGGGCATGAGGGGGCAGTGTCAGGGGACCATTACCAGGATAGGGGGTAGAGAGGGAGAAGTGCCCAGACCCAAGGCCTGATTGTGGCACCCAGGGCTCCACCTGGGTTGTAGCTGACCCTGGGTCACTCATCTGGTCCCTGGGCTCAAAAGGTTGAGCATCCCTGGTCTAGTGGTTAGGTTCTTACAGGCAGAGCTTAAAAGATGTAGGTTTGAATCCCAGTTTTGCCACAGGTTTTCTGTATTTTTTAAACTCATTGGCCACATCCAGATGTGCAGACATGTGCGTATTGTGGTGTCACAAACCTCTTTGTGGCACCACAAGCTGCATGCCTGGAATGTTAAAATGTTCCCCATGCTGCAGATTTGCAGCATAGGGGCAAATTTTGCCACTGGGAAATTCTGGTAGCAAAAATAAGGCACAAAAAAGCAGCACTGTGCACATGAGAGGAGCATGTACCAGCACACATAGAGGTTTGGTCCTCCCAGGAGATACTCTGGCTGTTGGCCAGAGCATTGCCATTCCTTTAGTTGTGCCCTGGCTCTTCCAGCATGCCAGCAGCCAGAAGGAGTGGGGAAAGGGCAGTTTCCCTGAAGTGGGGCAATTTGCCCCACACCAAAGTGCACGTGCAGAGGTATGTGCTGCAGCAAAAACAAATTTATGCTGCAACTATTTTTGCCACTGCAAGCGCACGCCCCTACACATGAGGACATGCCCATAGATGTGTTGTGATAACTAGATGACATACCAGAGCTTGAGCTGAGTAAGAGTCTAACCATGCCTCTTTCATGACAGGTGCTCTGTTCCAGAAGGTTTATAGAAATAAAACTATGAAGAGTGGAGAAAGGGAGGAGGGTGGTGTAGGCACCTTTGAACCTGGCTCTGTGCCATCTGGGAATAAAACACTGCTAAATGGGAAGATCTGGTATCTTTTCAGCTCTTCTGCTTTTCTCTGCCATACAGATTGGCTAAATGTATACATCCTTGAAGAATGCAATCTCTGCTTCCCAGCCTTGAACTTCCAAAGTTTCATTAGTTTTGAATCTGTTTTAATATTATTTTAAAAAAATAAGTGAGATTTCTTCTCTCTTGACTAATTGGCAGGACAAATTCCATCGTGGAATGTGCTTTCATGGCCAAGGCACAGAGTAAACCCATTGAGAAACAGAAAAGAGATTTACAGTGGAAATTCTGACACACACTTTTACTATAATAGAACCTGGAGACACCTGCTTTAATCAAGATGGTATAAATGTTTAAAATAATGTTTCGTGATTTTCAGTGCCATTTATGAAGTCACTATTTCCAGTAAAACACAACTCCTCTTATGGATACATAAAGTATGGGTAAGAAAAAGGAGAAAAACCTCAAGGTTTCTTTAACTTGTTTGAAATCAGTGAGAACTTGATTCTTGTTTCTTTGGCAAGACAAACATTTTTAGAGGCATAGACAATCACCAGAAGATAGGACTGCTTCCTAAGTATAGTGAGCCAGATGCTCAGTTGCCATAAAGTCCAAACTCCTTGGTATCCTGTAGCAGGAATACGAAGTGGCTAGTTGTGCTGTTATTTAGTTATTGTACAAGGTACAGTTGATTGAAAGTGGCATAATTTGCAGGGTGCAAGCATTTGGAGATCTGGCTGTAATCAACTGGGGGTTATACAGGGGAAATAAATGACTGGTTTGAAGAAGGTTTAAGTAAAGATAGAAATCTAAAGGAAATTTCAGACACTGGGTTGAAGTGATCAGCATGTATAAATACAATCAGTAAGTACATAGTCTTATACATACTATAACCAATTCCCTTGGCTGCTGTCTTGTTATTAGCTGGGATCCTGGTTTTCTCTGATAAAAAAATCCCCATTTTCCAGACAGAAAAAAAGTAACCTAAAATCCATATTTTCCCATGATTAAAATGAAATGTCACTAATATATATATATATGGTGAATCATTTTCTATACTTTTTTTTTTTTAAATTAGAGAAAAGTTTACTGGATTTCATTCCTTTTCAGGCCTTAAATTCTTATCAGGGATTGGTGCTGTTTAGCTTGTAGTTATTTCCTTCTTACTCTTTGCTTGTTGGTTCTTGATTGTTCAATTGGCATGAAGTGCCAAGTTTCTTTCATATAACAATAGTTACCTTGATGCAAGAACCTGCTGACTCTCCTTGGATGCCCAAATTGTCACATCCAACCTTTTCTTCCATTTCACATTCAAGCTCTGTAAGGAATATGTGTTACTCAGCTAAATGATACTGACCTGTTTGTTTTGGACCTGATTCCAGAATGAATGAATAGGTTCATTAATAACTTGGATAATGGAATCGACAATATGCTTATAAAATTTGCATATGACCCATTCTGGGAAGGGTTGCAAACACTCTGGAGGATAGGATAACATTTAAAAATGATTTTGAAAAATTAAATGAAATAAGAAGATGAAATTCAGTAAAGACAACAGGCAAGTGTTACACACGAGATGATAAAGCAGATGCATAGATAAAAATGAAGAATTAGTGGCCATGCAGCAGAAACATAGAAAAAAGTTATGAAGGTTATAGTGAATCAAAAAGTATGAGTCAGCAAAAAGACAACTCTCATTCTGATATGTATTAACAGAAGTGTTGCATAAAAGATAATGTAAGATTAAGTAATTATTTCACTCTGGCATCATAAGGTTGACTAGGTATAGTGGTTCAGACTACATGGGCATGTCTACATGTGCATTAATGCACCTTGGTCACTGTGCATTATGTTTAGTACCTGTAGTAAGCAGGGGTCCTGGTTTTCTCTGATTTAAAAAATCCTCAATTTTCAGATTAAAAAAAAGTCATCCACAATCCACATTTTTCTGTGATTAAAATGCAATGCCACTAATATATATTAGAAGTCCTAAGCAGCTGCACCCAATACTTACCCAGTAGTATTGTTGCTGGCACAAGGTGCAGCAGGAAATGTGGGGAGAGGACCCTCCAGTCAGGTGAGTGTAGATCTGTAGCTTCCCTTGTCCTTCCCCAGATCACTCCATGAGCTAAGGCTGACATTTGGTTAGCTGCCTGGTGGCACTGCAAGCTTGGACCTGTGAGTGCCAAAGTTCCAGTCTCAAAGTCCACATACCCTGGCAAGAACTAGTGAGGCCTCACCTGGAGAACAGGTGGCCAATTCTGGGCATCTGTAGCCTAAGAAAGATGTAGAGAAATTGAAGATAATCCAGAGTAGAACAAGAAGATTAGGAGTTTAGAAACATTACCTGTAAGGAAATTTGAAATAACCGGGTTTGTTCAGTTTAGAAAATGGAGGAGTAAGAGAAACATAACAGCAACCCTCCGATATGTAAAAATATACTATAAAAAAAGAAAATGATCAATTGTTAACTGTTTTCTTTAGGAGAAAGAGAAGAAAAAATTGGTTTAATTTGCAGCAAAGAGGATTTACATGAGGTTTCAGGGAAAACTTTCTAATTAGAAGTGTGATGAAACAGGCTACAAAGGGGAGTTTTGGAATTTCTTTCACTGGAGGGGTTTAAGAACAAGTTAGACAAGCATCTATTGGTAATAATTTAGGCATATTTTATTCTGCTTCTGTGCTAGGAACTAAATGATCCCTTGCCATCCTACATTTCAATTAATCTAGACTAGGATTTCTGGATACTTGGGGAATGTCTATACTCAGTCCTGAGTGAAACCACGCATGCTGCTGAGAAATAAGCTTAGTCCATTCATGTTGGCTTTGTGACTGTCAGACTTTCAAATTTGCATACTAAATGGCTTAGCAGGGTCCTCAGCAGGGTGCTCAAGTATAGTTGGGTCCATATCAAACCATCTGCTGCACAGATTTGTGAGCCAAGGTGCAACTGAGTAGAGTTGTTTTCTTGGTGGCATGCCCACTGTCTTTCAGGGCGTGGTATAGGCACACCTTAAATGGCCTACACTCAATGGCCAACTGGAGGTGCTAAAAGCCTCAGGCAGAACCAAGATCTTGAATTGGTCTTTCCTGGCAGATAAGATGAATAGATTATTAATAGGCACTGTAAATTTTACTTGGTTTATGGCTGCTTTGTCATGGCTCATCACAAAGTACCTGGCATGGTACCAGCAAATCTGAGCCAATGTATTCTTGTTATCAACAGGTTCACATATTTTTATGATTGACTTTTACTAGTATTCCTTTGTGGGGGGTGAAAAATATACATTCAGAGTTTTTCTATATTTACTTGCTGTGCAGTTGTTATAGGCCTCCAACAAGCGTTACTGTGCTAGAAGTAACTCATCACACCTAATTCTCTAGTGTTTTGTAAGGCCAGTAAAATTATTTTAATGTTTGCCATTTCCATCCATTTTCATAAATATTACATCGGGAAAAGGTAGGCATTGTCATGAAAATGGTGGCAAAAAGTTCAATATTTTGATATTTGGTTTAGCTCATCACAAAGAAAAAATTACAGAAGAGACAGAATTTTCAGACAGACTTTTGATAGAATTATATCCTTGTTTTTGACCAACTCTACTGTCTTTTACTTTATGTAGTCATTTATGTTGGCATAAAATGGGGCTGAGATATGGTTTAGTTTTGATATGGCATCCATTTAGCACTAGAGCAAAGGATGGAAGATTTATTGAAAATCCGTTACATCTGTCAAAAAGGTAAAAAAAAAAGTTTAACTCCAGGACCTATTCATAGTTGAATATTAGGTTTAAGAGTAGCAGTTCATCTATGGGAAAGAAACTAGGGGAATTTTTGACTCAGGTAAAGCAATAAGAAGCAGTGGTTTATATTCTGTATGGCATCATTGATTCTCCAGCCATGAAAAAAACAATATTTGGTTGTGAGGGAGTGCACTTTCTTTCTGTTAATTTTTTATAGCTACTGATTATGTAGATTCGATAAGCAGCACTGCCATTGCTTTTCATGACTAATCATCAGGGATCCTGGTTTTCTCTGATAAAAAAAAAAATCCCCAATTATCTGATTAAAAAAAAGTAACCCAAAATCCACATTTTTCAATGGTTAAAATGAAACACCACTATACATAAGTTTCATTTTAACCATGGAAAAATATGGATTTTGAGTTACTTTTTTTAATCCAAAAATTGGGGATTTTTTTATTGGAGAAAACTAGGATCCCTGCTAATCATGTTATTGTTACTTCCCGGCGTGTTCAGAAGTATGCATATATTGTAATCGCATTGCATTGGTCTTGAAAAAACGGCTTCATCTAATTGCTGCTACTTTATCACACCTGGACAAAAGTAAAGTGAGTTTCTGTTTTGCACATATTGCTATATAGAATCTGAGGGGAAATTCAACAGACTTCCTGATAAAGTTACATAAAATTTATTTTTCTTCTATATTTTTAAGAAATAGAATGAAATGCATCCTAGTTTATACCAATTTTTTAACATGGAATTCCATCTCTGTTGTAGGTTTTCTTTCTAAACTGGAAATTACACTTCTAAATCTACAGAGACCTTTAGATTGGAAAAAGTACCATACTGCCACATGTTAGCAGGCGCCAAATTATGATTTATGTGACTGAAAAAAGTAATTTTGTTCAATGAAGTTTCATTACACTGTAAAAACACTGAACATGATAGCACCATTAGTCCAGTCATGCCCATACAGGTAAAAGATCTTATACTCTTCAGAAAAGCTTGAGAATTGTGCCTGTAAAGAACATGGAAAAAAAACCTCGATAGTGTTTTTCTTTTTAAAACCATGAAATGTATATTGATTTATTTTTTAATGAAACTGGCATATTTTACTAAATACAAGCTTCTCAGAGACAAGATGTTAATCTATTTTTAATATGTGTATTATAAGGTTAAATCTGGCATAAGAGGCAATAGAGATTGCCACTATTCTCTGGTTCACTGCTCTAAGGGAGAGAAAGCAAGCACAAATCTAATTTTACAAGGAAATTGCTGAAAGAATGGATGTAATAGAATGGATATAATAGAACAAGGTATTTAAAAACTGCATGCTCAGATGGATAATCAGCACTTGAAAATTATATCTGGCCACTGAAAAAGGTTCACTTATTCAGAAGCAACTACTGTTATTTAATAGTCACTAGCCAGAGTATTTAATATGTGACAATTTGATTTTTAGTATTAAGGTGACTTTAGTTTGAGCACATCTAATCTTGAATGATCTAAGAGAAATTTTTAAATAGGATATGGAGTGTATTTTTGCTTTAAAAGGAGAAAAATATTAATCTTCCTAGCTATACTCAAATAATCAGTTTTCCAGGATGGATAAGACAATACCTTAATATCCAACTGATGTTGATAAAAAGCTAATATTGGTACATTCTCTGAACCAGGACATAAAATATAACACAGTAATAACTTTATCACATGTTGTATCCTATTGTGCATAAGACATTTTAAGAATCTATATAAACAATACTGACTAGTTTAATAGGTACAATATAAAGTACGAATATGATAATATGATAAGAAAAAGGAGAAAACAAGTTTCATAGTTTCGTAGTTTCTAGGGTCGGAAGGGACCTGAACAGATCATCTAGTCCGACCCCCTGCCATGGCGGGAAAGAGTACTGGGGTCAAACGACCCCAGCAAGGTGTTCATCTAGCCTCCTCTTAAAGACCCCCAGGGTAGGAGCCTGCACCACTTCTCTTGGAAGTTGGTTCCAGACCCTAGCCGCCCTGACCGTGAAATAGCGCCTCCTGATGTCTAACCTAAACCTACCCTCTGCCAGCTTGTGACCGTTATTCCTGGTCACTCCTGGTGGTGCTCGGGGGAACAGTGACTCCCCCAATGCCTGATGATCCCCCCTGACTAGTTTATAACAGGCCACAAGATCCCCGCTCAGCCTTCTCTTGTGGAGGCTGAACAGGTTCAGGTCCCGTAGCCTGTCCTCATAGGGCCTGCCCTGTTGTCCCCTGATCATACGAGTGACCCTCCTCTTGAAGTGCAGCGCCCAGAACTGGACGCAGTACTCCAACTGTGGCCTGACCAGTGCCGCATAGAGGGGGAGGATCACCTCTTTTGACCTGCTTTAAATGCATCTGTGGATGCATGACAAGGTACGGTTGGCCTTCCTGACTGCCTCCACACACTGCTGACCCATGCTCATCTTGGAGTCAGTGATGACTCCAAGATCCTTTTCCGCCTCCTTACTGACAAGAGGGGAGTTCCCCAACCTGTAGGTATGGTGCCGGTTGTTCCTCTCCAGGTGCAGCACCTTGCACTTGTCTGTGTTGAAACCCATCCTATTCTCATCCGCCCACCCTTGTAACCTGTCTAGGTCTGATTGTATCCTGTTGCTTCCTTCTAGTGTGCCCACGTCCCCCCACATCTTAGTGTCATCAGCAAATTGAACAGGGTGCTTTTTACCCCCTCGTCCAAATCACTGATGAAGATGTTGAACAGTGCGGGCCCGAGGACCGAGCCCTGCAGAACCCCACTGCCCACGTCGTTCCAGGTTGAGAAGGACCCATCCACTACCACCCTCTGGGTGCGGCCCACCAGCCAGTTGGCGACCCATCTGACTGTGTGGGTGTCTACACCACAGCCCTTGCTTGCTTGCTTTGATGGAATCATTAATATTTCTGTCAGCTTCAAGAGTGAGTGATAAAGCAATCTTCAGTGGCATTTGGTAAAGTTAAAGAAGCTAGGTTTTATATCTGATGACCTCAGTTGACATAAAGGGGTGACCAAATCAAACTTATGGCATAAACTGAAATCTGAGAGAGACAAAAAGAGCAATGGAACTAATCTTGCTGCTATTCAAGTCAACGGCAAAACTTCCATTGATATAAGGCCCAATACATGGAAGCCTAAGTCAAAGGCAAATGGTTTACACTTCTAGAACAACTACTTGCCAGGCAGAAGTTTGACTTGCTAGGGACTGTTTAATTATTCACTAGCTGAAAAATGATTAATGTATTAGGTTGCTATACATGCAGTGACAGATTGAAGGCAAACTTCAACAGATTGAAGACAAACTTCAGAGAAACTATTTTCAGCTGTTGCTTAGGTGTTTAAATGTGCTTTGTTTTAGGGTGGAAATCATTAGGGTCTGATTATATCTGTCACTTTTACAGTCATGAAATTGCAGTGTATTCTGCAATAGAACTGTATGCAGTTAGGTATTTCTGGTGTCAGTAAGGGAGGCAGTCAGGATTGAAACTTGTAGGGGTAGATTCTGGCATATATGTCACAGCCCAAGAAAAGCAATAGGAGTGTATGTCTAAAACATGCATAATCTTGTAAGGGTGCATACAGTTAAGTACAATTTGCTCTACCTACTAGGTGTATCAGGACGCATGTAGATGGGTGTAATGAATGGGTTTATGACACTCTTCTTCCCTGTCTGCCTCCATTAGTAATTGTTTCTGTATTCTCAACTGGATAACCCCACAAGAGAGAGGATAGGTTACTCATGGCCCTATATAGGAGACTCCCACAGCTGAGCACTTAACTTTTAATCACCTGTACCAAATTCCTGAGCTTCTGGGCTAAGTACAGTTAGTCAAAAAGCCCAAGGCTGAATTCATTCAATCTTTGGAGGTTAGTCTAAACTGCATAGATTAAACTGTATAAGCGAATGAACAGACATTCACTTTTGGTTCTGGAAATGCAGCCACATTTGGCTGGGGCAGATAGCTTCAGCCAAGGCTAGCCTGCCCACCCTGTGGGGAGGTGGGGGAGGGTGGTTTGCAGGGGAGATGCAAAGTACCCTGGGATGCTGGGGGACTGTGAGTTAACTTGAATATGGAGGGAACAAGAACAAGAATTCAATAAAGAAATTTAACCTAAATTAGTTAAGTCTGATACAACATCCATCCATTTCAGCCATTTTGAAAGTGGTTTATGTGTGCTGAACTTATGGGCTAGGGACAGAAATTACACATAAACCAATATAAGTGATTGAATGCCCATTCAAAGCTGTAACACAACAAAAGCATGTACACAAAGTCCTGTTTTCCTGACTCAGTAGGAGTCAACCAACAAGAAGCAATTTCCTTGTTTAATGGTCCAAGCTACTTTCTTCTAACTAGCATGTTAGTTAAAAAGCACTCTTTTTCAGCTTCTTTTCAGGAGCATGCAATGAGTGTTTCTTCAGCTGCCCTTGACTATGGGCTGTCCTCTGTTTTCTGGTTATTTCTGGCTATGTATGCTGGCAGTAACCCACCCATACCCAATGCCATGAAAGAATAACTGGCAAAACCCTGCTGTCTACACAGTAACTTCTGATGAGCTTTGCCTGTACCCTATGTTGCAGGTGGTAGACCTTGATTGTTTATGCTTTCTTATCACAAAAAGGAGCTAATGTGCCTCTTGCTTTTATCATAAAAAAATCAGCATCTCTCTTATCCACCAGTTTTCATGAGGTGTCACCAAATTCTCATATTTTTATTAATAAATAGATTTAAGATAATTATCCTATTATCTATTCTTTAAAAAATGGTTGTGCTATTATAGTTATAGTTATTATAATTTTATTTTTGCATTAGTTACACAGGATCTGTCCTTACCAGCCTTATAAAGAATATTGTGGTTAGGCCCAATGAGCTCAATGGAGTATCTCATTTAAATTAAATATTATTCAGCACCTTCCTGCTTGCATATAGGTTAATACACTTTTGTTCTGCTATGGGCTGATGCACAGTATATCTTCTTTGAGCCAAAAACTTTTCTGAGACTCTTTCTGCCAGCAGAGTAGATTAATAAGTAAGGACAGTAAGATAGAGAAGTGCAGAGGTCCGAGAGAATTCATTCTATCTATCAAGAGGACTGGAATAAACTGAAATAAAAAGCATACCATTGATGCTTCTCATGACAGACAATCAGATAGGGATCCACAGTACATCTACAACTGGTAGGTGCCTCAGGAATGGAGTTAGTGCAATTCTCTGCAGGTCATCCAGAGATAATAAGAAAATCTGTCAAAGTTGAGGCAAGAGTCAACTTTCTAGGCCATGAGTCTGATTTGGGCAGACTTGAGGGACAAACAGTTTAAAAGGTTAACAGCCCTATGCTTATTTAAGTGAACATTAACACTGTTGTGAGAAAACAGATGAGAAAAGACTGAAGGAATGAATTGGCTATTTAGGTTTATAAAACAGGGAAAGGAATGACAAACATTTCATAGAAAGGTTTGCAAGGATGAAAGTAAATGCTGAGACCTTATTTTTGCTTGCAAATAGTTTGAATTAATGGCATCCCAATCATCACAATTATTTGCTCCTACTTAAAATATCAGCAGGGAAACATCTGGGTTATATGCAGCATTCACCACCACATCTTTCGTCAGATAAATTAGCAGCTTTGTCTTGCACTGCCTGTAGAAAGAGACAAAAAATATCCTAGCACAATGATGCATATCATTTTTCTGTCAAGACGGAGCCGCTATTAGGGATGTGTCTATCAGAGATGACCAATCAGAAGCAGATATGTTTTCTGGAAGTCTGTTAGAACACAATGCCCGGGAACAAAATGCATTTTGAAGCAAGGTGGAGCCATTTTGTGGATAGATTACACCCTATTGCTCATGACAAGCCTTTATCACGTCCCTCTCTCTCCAGTTAAAGAGAAGAGAAACTCAGATAACACTGTGTTCTGTTGCACTGATGACAGCTTGAGAAAAAGTAACAAGGAATTCCTACAGTTATAAAAACAGAGTGAAGAAAAGGAGTGAACTTCCCTTTGGAGCTCTTGGTCTTACATATATTGCAACACTCTTTTCAGTTTTGTATAACAGCTTACGGCCAGGAAGCTAGCTTTATACCCACATGAGGACTTTTGGTAACTCTTTAAATAGGTGATCTTATTTCTCATGTACTCCGATCCTATGTATGTTAAATTTTCAGATATTTTAAATTAAAGATGAAGAGACACTACTTGGACCTGTTATTCTAGACTAGGTTTAATTTAAACAAATTCAAAATGCTTTAATATGATCTTGTTTAAATTCAGCAAAGTCAGCATTTGTATTTCAAACAAGATTGCTGCTAACATGTTAGGATAGGGGAGCTGGCTAGATGAAAAAAAGGATGGTCTTATGCTCCCATTTCTTAAACCCTAAAATAACTAAACTTTTTTTTCTTTAAAATGCCAGATACTCTGGGACTAGCATGAAGAGTGTTCATTAATATTTGTATGAATTCAGAATGGCTGTTCAGTATGAACATTTTCAGGTCCCTTGTTATCTGTTACTCCTAAGTTTTTGTACAGAAAGGTTTTTGTTCCTATGAAGGTTTAGGGGACTAGCTGTTTTGTATGAATACCCATATTTGCATGTGAACGAGGGTATCCGTGCACAAACAAGAGCATTCATTATTTCTCCATTTAAAAAGATTCACCCGTCCAATCAGAGAGTTGGAATTATACCACGTGACATAGATTTCCAATCACACACTCCGAATAATAAACAGTGAATAGGCAAATTGAACACTGTGTGAGCAATCTATAGGTCATCGCATCTCCCAAATTTTTGGAAGCTGAGCCTCCCCTTCAGGAAGATGAAACCAATTACAACCCAGATAGGCCATGTGTTATAAAATGCCTACACATTAGTAAACTACATTGATCTTCATAGAATAAATGGTACAAATGTTTATGATATGATATTCTTTCTCCTTTTAACACTGCTTGAAGCAGTGAAATAGTTAACAATGTTGACATTAAAAGTATTATGGGCATCTAAATTAGTACCAACTCAACTGAAGAGGATTATTAGTACTTTAGAGCTACTGCTTTGGTCTCTCTGCAAACTCAGGCAGATACCCTTGTATCAGTTAAATTGACATAATATTTTCATGGCTTACTGTGTAAAAATAACAGCTAGAAACTTACCTAAAAAAAGAGTGGTGAGATGCTATGGCTGAAGAACAATTGCATTTTTCTTCACCCTCCATTGAACAGCTGTGGCCCATGTGTGGCCAATGCTGCCCACAATTTGACATCTGTTTGCATAGTCTATTAATCATATTAACAATAATTGTAAAAATGAAAGGACTGAAACTTTCATGGTACAGGGCTCCACGCTCCATTCTTAGTCAACAGAATTGTGAGAAGTGTTCCACGTTTTACAGTCTAGGGTTGTGTCCACATGAGAGTGCACATGTGTTTTGGGGTGCCTCAAAGGGTTATATAGTGGTGTTTCATTTTGATCATGGAAAAATGTGGATTTTGTGTTACTTTTTTATCTGAAAATTGCGGGGGGGGGGGGTGTTATCAGTGAAAACCAGGCGCCCTGGACATGATACTCTATTCAAGCACCGAAGTGTAAGACAAAAGCAACCCCCCCCCCCAACCTAGGGTAGGGTTACTTTTTATTTGGGTTTTGGTCCTAGCTCCATTTGTTATTGCTGTAAGTTGGTTGCAGGTTGCTACAAAGCATGATGCCATCACTGCTTTGACACAGGAGATCAGGCAGAAGGTCTCATTGCTTTTTTAATGATTCCCAGTGATGTGAAGCAATATCTTCCTTGCAATCATGTACTTTGGACATTGGAGTGGAAAGAGTCTATCTTCATTTCTCCTCTATAACATAAATAGCACAGGGATAGCCTCTTCCAATACCCCAAGCATCCTGTTTGCATAGAAGTTATTATGGAGCAGCTGATGTGCTGCTATACCTTACCCTCCTTTATCTTGCAGTGACTTGTTCCAATGCCCAAATGCTCAGGGAGGGACAGAAGGCAAATGGTGCCAGCAGCAGGTTTCAGGCTTGTGCCTGTCAGAATATGATTCATCAGTTTGTGAGAAAATGGTTCAGATTGCACCTTTCTCTGACCTTATCTATTCCATTCACTCTCTGGTGTCTTGAAACAACTTCTTACTCACTCATCCCATTGATCATGTGCCTGTCCATGCACTGCTTCTTGTTACTTACTTGCACCAATTACTGTCTGTCACCTGCCTAGTTCCCAGTGATACACTCACTCACTCACTCACCCACTCACTCACTCACTCACTTACTCACTCACTGTCTCCCAGTTAACTCTTCCATGCATGTCCTAGATAGCAAGTATGTATATATGCATTTTTCAATTGACACCACTAGATAACCTCAATCTCCTAGTTATCTACTCACAGACAGACACATATATATATCACCTACTCTACAAATAATTTCCTCCAAAAATGTATTAAAGTCCTGTCCCTGAAAGGCTGTTAGGATGTTCCCTCTTTGTCAGAGTCTGATTGAGGACAAGTTGAGAGTATTGTATATTTTCTCCCTAGTCCTCAAAAGATGATGTTTGGGAATACAGGGTGAATTTCTCTATGTCCCTACAAGTTTTGAAAAAACTCTTGACTTCCCTTTTTTTTTGCCGCAACTTAGAAAATGATTGTGTAAGGGCTTTGGCCAGCCATGCATGCAGCACTAGTGTCATCTTCTTCTTTTTCTATCTCTTGCCTTTCCTGCTTCTTTCTTCCAAAGGCCTGAAATAAACAGGAAGAGAGACAGTGGGTCAGGACAACATTCTCAGCTGGACTTCCTGGTAGCAGGTCTGTTCAGCCATTCTTATTTATAACAGGGTAAAAGAGCTCCTAAAATTAGGGTTACCATGTGTCTAGGTTTTTCTGAACATGTCTTCTTTTTGGGTCCCTCCATCTCTGTCCAGGTGGATTTTTTTAATATCAACAAATATCCAGGTTTTGGGATTTTGCTCTGTTCAGCATTGAATTTCCCCTTGCACTGGGCTGCATTTGGGGGGGGGGGGGCGCTGAGGGGTGTGGTGGTGCCTGCTCTTCCACTGGGGAAATGATTCAGGGAAGGTGCAGCATGGCTGGGCCATACTGGTGCCTGTGCTCGCAGGGGAAGGGCAGCCAGGAGATGCTTGCAGAATTGTGGGGTGGAGGGAGCTTTAGGTCAGGTGTGAGGGACACCAGCAGGACTGAAGGCAGGTAAGGGGCTGCGGGTCAGAAGTGATGGGCACTGGAAGGGCTAGGGGGGCAGTGGTTTGGAAGTAAGTGGCATGGGGGTGGTGAGGACAGTGGGTTGGGAGAGCAGAAAACAGGCAGTGCCAGGGGGCTGTAAGTTAGGAGTGAGGGGCATCAGCCATTGGAGATGCATAGGGGGTGCACATGGGTACACGTGCACCCTCTGAAATTGGCAGTGCACCTCCTGCAGTCCCCACTCAGGATCCCCACTTGCTACTCCCCCTGCTGTGGTGGTAGCATCTGTGGGGAGTCACCTATCACTGCTGGCCGATGCTGCCGGCAGTGTCTGCCTGTGGGAGCTCTCCGCTCACTGCTACCGTGCCACTGTCGCCACCACCACTGCCACTGCTGCCTGTGGGTGGTCACTGTGCCCCTGGGGCATGTGTCATTCATGGCATCAGCAGGGGCGGGGGGTTGCGGGTTGGGAGTAAGGGGCACCAGTATGGTCTGGGAGGCAGGGGAGTGTGGTTCTGGAGTGACGGGCAGTAGCAAGGCTGTGGGGGTTGTGAAATGGGAGTGAGGAGCAGGGTCAGGGCATGGGCATATCACTGCCCTCCGCCCCCACAATAATATTAACTGTTCCACCTCACACACCCAGGTGTCTTCTTTTTTGAAACTGGAAATACAGTAACCCTACCTAAAATAGTCTGTGGCAGTGGTGCTGTTCTGTGAGATTTGAAAACATCTTGAATTCTTAAAAACTCTGCCACAGCGGGTAGGGAGGTGCCACTGCTGCGGAGGGAAGCACCAGCCCCAGCTGCAACCCAGGAACTGCTCCACCCGCCGGCAGTTTGCCCTTCCCTTTCTGCTGGAGAGACAGGTAAGTCAGTGGGGTGTGTGCATGACACGGGGGTTTAATCAGCCCTAAATTGAAGCGGTGCTTTTTTAAAACCCACTGCTTCAATTTAGAGCCCCTGCTTTGTCTACTTATGCCCTCAATGACTATTGTGGTCCTTGGCAGAATAGAAGCCGCATAAGGGATCCTCATCCCCTGCACACAATAGATTCCTGCTTCCTGTGAACCCACTGAACGTGAGAGCACAGAGGTCAGGCTAATAGGCTTGCCACTTTGGATCATTCTGCCCTTTCCACACCTCAAGTGGTCTTAGTTTATGGAGGAATTTATGTTTCTCAGCCATTGGAGAAAGAATCCTCTACAGAGCAGAGAGGGGAAAAAACTGCTTCTCTTATGACCCAAATATCCCCAAGGGTATTTCTGTTAGTTGGGGCTGAGAGTCTACATTCCTCCTTTCCTGCACACCCAAAATTTCAGGTGATTTAAATGACCAGGGTTTTAACTTTTTTGGCTCCAGTGTGTCATACTATATTACACAAAGTTAATCCTTTGAAACAAAAACCAGGATTTTGGCCAGGGGTGAATTGCATTCATCTTCAAAAATAAGCAGAAAGCTTTTGAGGAGACACAGGTGAAATTAACGAGCAAGTCGTGGTATTGTGTCTTTTAAAAAATGATCAAGATAACATAAAACCCCCCGCCCTAGCAAAAGTGTAATTAAAATCTCCAGGACAGCTTTAAATCAAATAACCCCCACTTATGCAGGATATTGCTAGAGGAATTCAGCAATTTCAAGCAAGGCCTTTATATTAACATAGAAAATAGATTTTTCATATTCTCTTACTTATGGGAGCATCCATTAAAACAAATAATTTCAGCCCCGATTCAGTTCTCAGATTTGAAACATAATTTATGGTCTTTTCATGAGGATATAGGCTCTTTATTTTTTACTTATATATGTTCTCAGAACTTATGTATTATCATTAACATACTTAATAGTATTACCATACTACCCAAAGTTCCTAATAAGGATCAATGCCCAGTTTTTTACAGTTTATACAAAAATAGATTATATAATCTTTTGGAAGTGCTTCTCACCATGTGTGTGTTCAGTTCACAGAAAAAATGGGCAATGATCCTTATTAGGAATTTTGGGTAGTATGGTAATACTATTAAGTATATAAATGATAATGATGCAAGTTCTGAGAACATACATAAATAAAAAACCCAGAAAGCTTAGAAGTAGTTTCAAAAACTGAAATTTAACCCTTACTTTTAACTGTGCATTGGGTAAAATATGCCTCTTCCAACAACCTTATGTCAATGGCACAACTCCCATTGACTTCAATAAAGTCAGGGTTTCACCCGCTGTGCTTACTATGTAAGGAAAGTGTTTTTCAGTATAGGTTTAAGCTTTTGCAAAAATAATCCAGATGTTGAAGCTGTTTTTAATGCTTAGAATCCCAGCCCTCTCACCTTTTGGAATCCTCACTGAAGTCAATAGGAGCTGCAGATATGGATGGAGAGTCCATTATGCAACTACAGTATAATGAAATATGATGTACTTTGGGTTACACTCTCAGCCCCTTGGAAGTTCCCTTAAAGTGGTCCAGGGCAACCAATGAAAATTCCCCTACATCAGTGGGGTGGGGGGCACCCTCTCCAAATGCCACTCTGATCCCCTTCCCTTGTCTGATCTGCAAGTGTTTTCAGCTTCCTACCCTGTGCTTCCTGCCCTATCTGCTGCTGTGTTTCCTGTTGCTTCCCTAGTTTGCTGCATGCACATACAAGCTGCCCATGCCACTTATGCCATGCATGCTTCAGGTTAGCCAACTATAGCCAGTTTTGTGCCTCTAATATCTTTCCATGGCATGGGGATGCCTCAGAGGACGGGAGATTTCTTAAGGAAAGTTGGCTATGACAGCTGTTTCTTGGGGACCTGTTGTAAAGTCCAGATAAAAGTGGTTGGAGGAGGCATAATAGAAAGGCAGCCTTTCTTTAAAGTTCAGTGAACATCTATGCTGTGCGGCTGATCAAGCTTTCAATGTGGCACTGAAGAATCTTATTAAGATCTTTTAAGAAATTATTTAGTTATTTCATACCTTTCATTCCCAAGAGGTGCCTTTTCTTGTTGTCAAACACTCTTTATGGGGGCCCCTGTTTGTGCTTGGGGCTGATCTCCTTCCACTCCCGGTATCAATCATTTTGGCTTCCTATGCAAACACAGACATTTTTGTCATTAGGCTAAAAATAGAGCCCTCTGAGAACTTGGGTAACTAGTCTGTCCTGTTCTTTGCATGTGCTGTTTTTACTAGTAGTAGCAATAACAGGATGTGCTCACCATTTTTCAATGCAATAATCTGGTCTTGCTGTCGATATAAACAACTTACCCTTTGACCTTATGGCCTATTCACTTGGGAACTTGATTATTTCTTTTCTTATTGTCTAGTAAAATAGCAGGCTTATCCTACTCCTGCTTAATTAAGAAAACATATTAATGAATAATATACACTAAGGGCTGTTCCTTTGCACAGCATATGTATAGGTGTAACAAACCCCAAACCAGGGCCTTGCAGGATAGGTGTATCCTAGATGGTCAACAAAAACATGTAGTGGTAGTAACACTGTTTCTACACTTCCACTCTTTGCTTTTCCATTATATTTGTCATCCAAGTCAAAAAGATATTATAGCTCTATCTGAACATTATAAGAGCATCCCACTCACAAGAGAAGTACATATCTGGACATATTAAATCCCTTTTTAAAAAACTGGGCATGTTCATAATTGTAGGGAGGAGTAGCAAAAAAAAACTTGAGGGGAATTGAGGGTCTTCTGATATTTCTCCCTCACCCCCTCCTTATTTCCTCTTTATTCACTAAGGTCTCTTAATACCTTGCAGTGCCCTCCACCCCTGCTGATTTGAGGAAGTGTTTTTGAATGACATTCTGTGAGTTAATTTTAGGGTATAGATCAGAAGGATCCATGTTTCTGTTTCTAGTCCTGATCCGGAAATGCAAAGCTCCTGTTTTTATTCGTGCTCAGATTTCCACAACACCATTTGTCCAGCACGTATGTTAAATCCTGTTCTTCTGCAAGGAAAAATGTCTCATTTTTGGAATGAAGCCAAATTCGCTTCCTCTTCCTTATGTATTTCTTCAGTTTTTAAAATTAAAAAAAAAAATTAAAATCAAATTGACTGTTACTTTCAATAATAGTCCTATAGGACACAATGCTTTTTTCCCCCACAGAAAAGTGATATGATTCAAAGTAACATTTTCAAATGACTTAAATTGTGAAGAAATCCATAAAGGGGTGTAGGGGCCTGTGTGCCACTTTGGACAACTATTTCCAAAATTTTAATCCTTAAAATCCCCACTTAGGTACTACTTAAATCTGATTCATATCTCTGAATCCCAAGTGGAGGGAGGTGCCTTCCTCCAGCTCAAAATTAGGCGCACACACATCTCTTCAGCATTTCCTACTGTTAAGCTTAGGTTTTCCCCATACTAGTTTTTATGGGTTTCATTCCTAGGCATCTAACTCTCCCTATGGATTCCCTAGGGAGCCTTGGCATCTGTGCTAGGACTGTGGATTTTACCAGAGGGCAAAGTTCCTAAGCATTAGGCATTATAATACTGAAGCTAATCTCCTGAGGGCTACGTCTATGATGGAGATTTCAGTCCCATCCGGGGGGAGGGTGGGGAGGCAGGAGGGGGAAATCCTTAGATTTTAGAAGTGTATGTCTTAATGTGATGCAGACACACTGGTAGGGATTTCTGGCAGGGATGATGCCTCAGAAATCACAGTTGCTACAGAAGCCCTGGAGAGCATAGGAATAGCATAAATCCTGCACCATCTGCAAGTCCCCTTCCCACAGCTAGATAACTGAAATGAGCATGTGTATAGGCTGAAGCCCTTGGCCCTTGTGTGACCTTGATCTTCTGTTACTCCTGATTTTAAGACTATATCACCTACAAGGGAAACCTGGGTGTGAATTCAGGTCAGAACAGTGAAAATAATTATCTCTCTCAAAACTCTCTCTCTCTCTCAGGTTTTATGTCAGTGTAACTTCCTGACGTTAGCACAGTCACACCAACATAAAACTAGTATAAGAAAGTAGAAAATCAGGCTCAGTGCAGATTATTTAGATTCTGGATTTACAAAATACAAGACATGGGAGATTTATGTCAAAACCATATGGAAACCTTTATATATTATTTTGTTGGGTTTGGCAGTAATGTATGAAAAGGCAATATATATATATTTGGCAGGATTGCTTTGTAGTGAAGGTGGATTCCTCCATTCCAATAGTTTGCTTTTTGTTTCTCCTGTTTAGCTGTTTTTCAGTATCACTAGGCCATACACTTGTTTGCAGGGTGGGATATGACTATATTCAACTCATGTAATAGAGTGTTTTATATACAAAAAAAGAAGAAAAATTGTCTGATCTATGCCAAGAAATAGTCCTGTGCAAAGGGGAGACCCCCATCTTGACCAGATAAGCACCTAGTTGGGGCTGTCAGACCCAGTGCTCTTTCCTGCCCACAGCAGGGTGTTGGACTCGATAACCTATTGAAGTCCCTTCTGACCCTAACTTCTATGAATCCTATGAATCCATACTTGCTATGTCTCTGCATAATAATACATATGCAATTCTGGAGGATGACCCTTTATGACCTTGGAGCCCACCTATTGGCTTGGCTCCTTAGGTGTATGTAAGTATGAGCAAAGGGAGAGTGTTGTTGAAATAGGCTTTTCTACTATGTAGAAGTGGGATAGTTCTGTTCACTGGGAACAGAAGCTGCAAAACACTGAAGATTGAAGAGTGATATCGATCCTGAATGGAGATAAGATGAGGATGCTGATGAGGATATCCAGTTGATGGAACAGGAAATGGTTTAGAAATGATTGAAAAATGAGGAGAGTGACACCTGTTAGATAATCATTGAAACTACCTTTAGCCCACCCAGAGGGGTACATGTTCAGGAATCTGCCAGTTAGTGGGGTGTGTGTTTGGATGCTGTACATATATCATGTATAATGGGATTTCCATTACTAGGGAACCTGGCTTTCTTTGATAAAAAAAAAAATCCCCAATTTTCAGATTAAAAAAGTAACCCCAAATCCACATTTAGCCACAATTAAAATGAAACACCACTATATAGATATCTATATATTAGTGGCATTTCATTTCAATCTCAGAAAAATATGGATTTGGGTTACTTTTAACAGGGAAAACCAGGATCTCTGTTAATTACAGAGACTGTGACTTGTGAGGTGTTATTGCCTACTGAAAGACTGGGAATTACTGTTCTGAGTTGAACCTGTGTATAGGTGGCCCTGGACTAGACAAATGGGAGCACTACTCTTGCCCTTTCACACTGTTCTTACTGAGACCTACCTATTTGTATCAGATACTGAATCTAGGAATATGTTATAGTTGGCAGGAGTGGTATTAGGTGTTGACTGAAGGGGATCTAGACCCTGGGGAGGGCTGAAAAGTTGTGGTGTCGGGTGAGAACTGTTGTGGGAGGGGGAAGTGGGACAATACAAAGAAACTGTGGAACTTGATTTACTTTGAGAACCTGTTATCCTGGCCTACTACATATCAATATAACCATATCAGTTAGGCAAGATGTTTAGCTAATACATCAAACAGGGAGGAATTAAATTCATATAACCAGTTGGTACTTTCGCCACCAGCCTCAGCTGGGCAGAAACAGAAACCTTTTTGCTACAGGAAACCCTGAACAACCTACTCAGATTGGATACCTGGAAAAAGTTCATACTGTAGAGTCAACTTCCTTCTTGAGTGCTGAGCCAGCTTGTCCCTGGTCCTACCTTCATCATGTCTAGTATCTTGGTGTAAGCTTGTAGCAGGAGTATCTCTTGTTCAGAACGATGTTGCCAGGTCTCCCTGGATAGAGATAGACATTCAAAAAGCCTGAGCCAGAATTGATTCAATCTTTGCAGGTTAGTCTAACTTGACTAGGTTACATCAGTTTGTAATCCAGACAGACATCCCAGAAATGCAGACACATGCCTGCAGTGGCTCAGGCTAGAAGCCTGGGGGTGCTAGAGCAGCCCTCTTTTCCCTTATGCAGGGAGATAAGGGGTCAGGCACAAGTAGGGTGCTTTTTGTTTCTCCTGTCAGGCTGGTTTCAGCCATTTTCGAACTGGCTTATGTGCACTGAACATCTGTTCTGTTACAGGTTTAAAGCAGTTTCTGATCACTGAAACCAGTTTATGTGTAATGTCTGTCCCTAGCCACTAAGAGTATGGTTAGACCCCACTCTGGGGCTCAAAATAGGAAGGGAGAGTGGGAAGCATCTGGGACTCTTTGCTACAACTCAGGAAACTGCATGGAATGAGTCACAGTCTATAGTTTAAAACTTGTTCCCCGCTTCCATGTCCCGATTTATATAGTTTAAAAATGTATGTATATATATATTTCATAAGGCATCTCCACTAGGTTAACTTTTTCCTACCACATATTGAAGGCAGTAAAGAATAAAGAGTAATTTGTTCACCCAAGGGAAAGTCATGGATAGCTTTTTTACTAAAGAACCTTCCAAAGCAGTTCTTAATCCATGTGCTTATACAAATTCATGGTTAGTTACTCTCACTTGCCAGTTGCAAACACAAGATACTTGGAAAACAATGTCACTAAAGCTGCAGTCAAACAGAATTTCATTCAGTCCTCCTATCCCAGTCTGTCTTGTGATGAGAGGAAACACTAGGAGTACTATCTGTGCTGACTGAGAGCCTTATGGTAATGATAACTCAAGCATTCTGGGGAAGCTAGATGACTTGTCCCTTTTAGGGCCTGTAAGCCTGGGGGCATCCAGGCCTACATAATTAGTGGTCCAAGTAAACCTGTGACCTATTAGTACTTAATAGGCATAGATAGAAAATGTCTGGCTTTTGTTAAAGAGAATGAGGCTGAACAGAAAAAAAAAGGCTACACTTTGTGAAAAGCCTTCTGATAAGAAAAGGGCTGATAGCATTTCCTTCAGGGAGAGCAATAACTGAGCTCCAGAAAGGGAAAAGTGGAAGAAAGTCTAGAGGGTTGGTATTCTGCCTAGGAAATGGGAAGGAGGGGTAGGGATTGTACTTGAGTTGGGACTCTTTATTCAGTGCTGTGGGTGGGTCACTGGGTCTCATTATTCAAAAAATAAATTGTGGACAGTTAGGACTTAACATGATTTGTCTTTAGGACTGAGTTATAGGAATGTAGCTCAGGTATACTCAGGTATATACTCCCCTTTTACAATGAAGGGAATTGTTAGCTATCAGGTGTGCTGTGGGGGAACTGCCGACCACTCAGTTTCCCTCTGTCCCTGGTTGGCCAGGACAGTCAGCAGACTTAACTATATACAACTTTATTTACATTGAGTTATCACAAAGAAAAGAAACATGGATATAAAAATATCTATCTATATCTATCTAACTATAAATAGATAGATAGATATAGATAGATATAGATATATCACCTCATGAGGACAGAATGCACTGTGCAAAGTCTTCTACAAATGATTCCTGTGAGAGGCAAGGATAATTGTAGATGATATTTTGTTATTGGACCAAATGCATGGTTGGGATACTCATTCAACTAAACCTAATATAGATAGGTTATAGACCTAAACTTATTCTATATATATATATATGTGTGTGTGTGTATATATATATATATATATATATACACACACACACACACACTTTGCATAAGGTAGTTGGCATAAGGTGGTAGCTGAGGATGAAATCTTTGATGCCATACATAAATTCAAGGAGGATGTGCAGATGCCTGTGGTGGTAATAACTAGCAACATCTGTATTTGACAAATACCATATTTACTCAAAAATAAGCTGAGGTGTTCTTTAACATTCAACATGGGAAAAATGTCCTTTGTCTTGGATTAAGTTATGAGGGAGTGGGAAACAGGCAGCTGCTGCAGATTCAACTGCTGCCTGACCTGGAGTTGGGGCCAGAGCAACAGCTGCTGCCTGCCTCCCACACTGCCTCTGCCTCCACGCCTGGCCCCATCTGTAGACTCAGGCTGCCTGCTACTTCTTCTCCTGTCTTCCTGCTGTAACCTCTGCCCCCCAATTTACCCTCCTCATATTCTGCCACTCACTCTTTTTTCCATTCCAGCCAGTTCTGCTCCAGCCTGGGGCATGGATCATGGCCCTAGCCCAGCCTGGTAGCAGCAGTGACCAGACCCTGGAGCCAGGGCTGGAGCTTCTATGCTGCTGCCCCTGGGGACAGGGGGGCATGGGTAAGAGGATTCAAGAGGCCTGAGGTTGTGGAGAGGGCAGGAACTGCAAGGGGGCAGGAAAGGGTGGGCAGTGGTAGTGGGGACAGGCAGCAGGGTCAAGGGGCAGAGGACAAGCTGCCCTCCAACTGCCTTCCTCTTACTGCCTGCCCCCTTGCCACTGCTTACCCTGCTTCAGCAGTGCAGGGGTGGGGAAGGGGGAGGAGGTGGCGCATTTAACATGCCCCTCCACTAATTAGATAATGTACATGGAAAAGTACAACAAATGTATACATTTTCCATATATACAATCTAATTATTGTGAGGGTCATCTTAAATTCAGGGTCTTCTTTGATTCAGGTAAATAAGGTATTTCTAGTGTATAATGTAAAAGAGCAGAGGCCAAATGCATTCTGTATATCTCTATTAAGTACTAATGGTCCATAAGCATATAGGCCTGCCTGACTGGTCCCATACATCTTGTACTGAAATAACAGTGTACAAGCATTACGGTTTGATCAACCTAACCAGGTTTAGGTTGATCTAAATGCCCAGTCATGCAGGCATTCTCAGGGTTTAAATTGGCCAAAAAATGGTATGCCTCATCTAAGTTATTTGAACTCCTGAGAAGGGTTAACCCTATCCAGGAAGAGGTAAACCCTATCTAACAAATGTCTGTATGCATTTACAGCACTGCCCAGGTGCTGGGAAAGCCCAGCCACTCACATCAGCTCCAGGGCTGGGCTGGGCTCTTCCTACCCCCCCAGTACCGACTGAGCCACTTTTGGCTTCTATACCCCCTTCCTACTGGGAAGCCTCCAGGCCCTACTCCTTCCAGGAACGTCCCTTCCACAGACCTGCTAGCTCTCATATCCCATCGGTTCTTTCCCCCACACCCTGAATTACTTACCTCTGGCTGCCCTGCCACTGCTGGCAACAGCAAACACTGGAACATGCCATGATCTAAATGTAGACTAGGTGTGGCAAATATTGCTTTGCACCCAATTATGTCATAAATAGATGATGATAGACACTTTGCTCACCACCATCCTTTTTTACATTGTTAAGGCTAGCAAATTGACATCACGGGTGTGTTAGCATAGACAGTGCTAATATGCTACTGTGCAATATTATTAGGCTGCTGTGCAGTAGCATCACTTAAAAGACATTCACCAGAGCTATTGCATAGTAACTCTGGTTACTGTGCATTTATCTGGTAATTGCTTATACAGGTACTAAATAAACTCACAGTAACCGCTGCACAGTAGCATCTCATGTAGATACATGTACTGTGTACCATTACTGAAAGTGTTCATGGTATAGTCTTGGCTTTTTGTGGCCAATAAATTTAAATATACACCTATGAGTACAATGGGAAGTCTTCTGGCATTAGAAACTTTGTACAAAGTATACCGATGGGCTACAGTTTTGTAGGGGCATATATTTATTCTAAACAAAAAAAACAAGTTTCACATGATGCTTAATTGAATCCATAATATGTTTCCTCAATGATGCTGACTTTGCAATTATTTATTTAATTGATCAATATATTTACATCACATTGTTCTTACATTATTGAAAAATTAATCATGTGTGCATCTCCAACCAAAACGACATTAAATGGGAAAGAAACACAACTGATTCTTCAAAGCTCTTCCATGCCTGAAGGAAGGTGCAAGTACAACATGGCTGAAGTTCTTTCATGTGGAACTGAATAGAATTGCTGTTAATTCTGGAAGAAAACTTAAAATAGCTAAGCACTGGGAATGACAAAATGGTAATATACTTATGGTGCAAGCTATTAGAGGTGTGCTATTGGAAATCTTGTTATTTCAATCATAGCAGGTGTTCCTGAGATGCAGATGGGGTAAAATCCAAGTATCATAATTTGAGAAATGTTGAGAAAGCCCCCATAGACTTCATTTGTTTCAGATCTGTTCCTGGTCTCTGTCTAAAGGATTTCAGTTAGAGTTGTGCTTCTGGAACAGGCAGCAGGATTTGAAAGAGAGAGCGCTGTGAATCATGTAATGGAAACTGGATATTTGGCAACAGTAAAGCTGGGAATTATCTTACAGAAATACATTTCTGGGAACAAACTAAATCTTTACACATGTAACAGGCTTGCCAGGGGCATCCCAGCTTGCTGGTTTGAGCCAGATGGCTCAGGCTGGTTGGTGGGGGCATTCCCCTTCCCTGCCAATCAGAAGAGGGAGGAAGGGAGGCTTGCCCCACCCTGACCTAGGGATGAGGTGAAAAAGAGGACCTAAGAGGGAACTAACCCCTCAGGCTTTCCATTGGCCAGTTCCCAATCAGGAGGTGGAGCCTCCAGAGGGAATAAGTCCTGTGTGCTGAGCACATGGGTGGCTTTGACAAGGGACAATGAAGAGGGTGGCAGAAGAGCTGGTAGAGCAGAAAAGGAGGCCTCAACCCATGGGTTGGTGCACAGAGCTGGGGAGGTTCTAGGAGTGGACAGGACCTTGGTGGCTGCACAAGGAAGTGCAGGTCCCCAACCCTGCATGAGGCAGGAGCCGTTGGTGCACAGGTCAGTGCACAGGGCTGGAGAGTTGAGCGGGAACTCCCATGGCTGCACGAGGCTGCACAGGTCCCCGACCCTGCGAGTGACAGAGGTTCCATGGTGCACGGATTGGTGCACGGGGCCAAGAAAGAGCTGAAGGGACTCCAGGACTGCACAAGGCAGCTCGGGTCCCTGACCCTGTGAATGACAGGAGTCCCATGGTGCACAGATCGGAGCATGAGGCTAATAGAGAGCCGAAAAAAACCCTGCTGTGGCATGAGGCAGTGCGGGCCCACATCTCTCAAGGTGGCAGAGGCCCTGGGACACTGGAGGATGCACAGGAGGTCTGGGAGAGTAGCTGGTAGCTGCAT
Organism: Crocodylus siamensis; assembly: GCF_052110815.1. Lineage (NCBI taxonomy): Eukaryota > Metazoa > Chordata > Crocodylia > Crocodylidae > Crocodylus > Crocodylus siamensis. The sequence continues at coordinate 311,777,453 of NC_143395.1, forward strand.
GAGGCAGCTTGGGCCTTTGCACTGTAAGCAGCAGTGGGAAGAAGCAGCAGTCCCCAGCAAGGCAGGAGCTTTGACCAGCAGCCTACCCACAGAAAGAGAGAGAGAGACAAACCAAGACCCACCAGAGGGCTGAGGAGCTGTGAGTGCCCAGGTTGGGTATCAGGGTCCTCTTTGAGCTTGGCTATTATGAGAGTACCCTCCAGGGCCTTCATTGGCCAACAAGGCCCTAATATTTTGGTTCATTTTTAGAGAACTGCTCTCATGTGACTTCACCTCCAATAAACCAATGAATCAGCTGAACTGCAGCAGGGTTCCAGCATCTCATCACACCAGAGCAGCCCAACACACTTTAACTTGCTAGTATTGAGCTCTGCCAGATCCCAGGGAAGGTAATGGTTCTGCAGAGGAAAAAAAATCACCTAAGGACACCTCATTGCTTTTAACATTCAAGGAAATAATATTACAAACATCCTAAAAAGCTGTAGGTAAACAGCACAGATTTTTTAAGGCAGTAGCTAGGGTACAGTATTCTTGTTTACAACTGGAGCATATAGTGCTGGAGTATAAGACATTAGACATTAGGATTTCATAAACATTAGGGGCTGGAAGGGACCTCATGAAATCATCGGGTCCAGTCCCTTAAAAAGACTTCTAAAATATAATGCTGGTATTGCACTTGATCTTATTCAGTTTTTAACTTGTCTGAGAAACTGGTACATAGGAAGTAATTGTAAAGTAAATACATATAGAGAGAAGAGTCTACAAGTTAAGTTTGTATAGGTTCTAATAGATGGTGGGGGGGGTCTGGTGGGGGAGATAATTACTAAAGCAACCACTTATGAAAAGCAGTGTCCCGTCTGATTAGTCAAACTTCCAGAGCTAGACCTGCAACTGGGGCACATCAGTGGCAGAAGTAAATGAACCTATGTTGGTCTGTATTCTTTGTGGAGTTGGCCCTTTTTAAGGCTTTTTCAAAAAGAAGATATAAAATGCACTAATGTGATAAAGTGCTGCAAATAAAGTTTATATATGACAACAAATTCAATAAACGTCTGAGCATTAAAATGGATAGTACCTTGTTGTGTTAGTTCCTTGGGTAGAAATATGCAATTCTACAACTATAAAACTGATAGAACTCTAATGAGACTGAGTATTATGGTAATTTAATATTGAAATAATTCTTGTTTTCCTCAAAACAAATAAGAAATGTATAAAAAAGCAACAGCATGTTCAACTTCAAAGCAAAGCAAGCTACAGCAGAACCAGTGAACACTAGTAAGAATCCGCCTTGTTTTTCGCTTGAGTATTGGATTAAAAAGCTTAGACAGATTATATATACAACTGTGGGTTCCATGTAGAATTGTTTTTCAGATAGTGACTTATCTATAGTTTTTGGTGGTGGTGAACCTGATATATAATGAAAAGGATTTTGTTTCTCTAAGAGGTTGAGTACTTGGCATTCTGCAGGATCTTATCTTTCACTCCCACAAAAAAGCCCTCCAAAATCATGTCAATTTTTTAAAACTGTTCTACTTCTCTGAATGATGTAATAATGTCAAGCAAGGTGTGTATTGTTGATGATGTGTCTTTTTTGGGGAAGATACTGCTGCTGATAGCTAAACCCAGTACAATCGGTGTCTTGAAGCAGGGATCTCTTAAGTACATTTGCCAAGATGCAGATGAAGGCATTTAATGAGTTAATATTAATTATATAATAAAAAATAAAAAATATACTGTTGCTCAAAATTGGATCAAAATCAATGTTTTTTAACTGGACAAAAACCTTTCACCCTTCTTGTCTCTTGAGAACCATATTTTTTATTTCTAGCTTGCTGAAAAAAAGAATAAGATACAGTTGCCTACTGTAGTTTATTTCTTGAACCTAAAGCAATACATAAAGATTAAATATCCAGCACTAACCACATACAGATAAAACAAAAGCACATACACTTAGTGTGTCATATATGCATAGCTCTTATGGGTTCTGTTAATGAAGATCTCTTCTTCTACTTCCTTTGGTTTTGTCTAAGTTTTAACTGTCTTCCCAGGCAACACAATACAGCCTAATGCACAATCCTATGCAGCACAATACAGCCTAATGGGAGCTAAGCTTTCTTACAACAACAAAAGACACAAGTTTCCATACTTCAACCCCACCTTATATATTGTTCTGGGATAGAGTGTTCGGCTTACAGCTAAAACTCTATTGTAAAGTATTTCTGAAAAAATGGGATATTCCATATAAAGAATGCAACAAGTTGAGAACATAGATTCCTTTAAATAACAAATTGCAGTCATCAAGCTCATTCAGATTTCGATTTCAAAAACTGTCATCACAAATCCAGTCACAGATTATTGGAGCTGGGCAAATTGGTCAGGGACCCTAACAATTGCCTAGTGGGCCATATCTGCCTAGGGCTCTGAGTGGCTGTTGTACCCCAGCTAATGATCCAGCTGGTCTGTGCTAGGGCCCCCTGATTGGCTGCTGGGGAAAAAAGACTTCCCAATTTGTTTCTACCCACAGTAACAGGCTGTAGGCCAGATAGCAGGTCTTCTCTGGTAACGGTCTCTGTGTCCTGTACTCCTGGTTTCCTGACTCCTGACCTTGCTTGGCAATGTTCCTAGAGTTTTGCTTTTTAGATCGACCTTTTGGATCTACTAATGCAGTTTCTGACTCTAGGTTCACCCTAACTTTGGCTCTGACCTCTGGGTTTAACCTGACTTTGATTCCTAGCTCATCTTGGATTTAGCACCAGCTTTTGACTTCCCCTGTAATTTGGACTTTGCCCCTGGATTTCCCTTTGGATCTAGTAACTTTGTCTGTGACCCCCAACTTGGTCTGTAGTTTAGCTTCTGTCCTTCCCTGGCAGCCTAATGACTAGTCCAGACTTCCCATGCCCCGGTTCTTGGGAAACTAAGAAAATTTATATACATGTAGATGATATCATCCCTTTTCAGGATATTCTTAAGTTAATCCAATGGGAAAAAACAAACAAACAAACCAGGGAGGAATTATCCTGCTCCAGTAGAAACCATTTGGTTGAAACATAAATAATGCTTCCTGTTCTGTTCTTGACATGTTTAAGGTTAGGGAATTACCTCCAATAACCCCTACAGTACAATGTTTTTGGGAAGAAGTGGTAGTAGACTTTTACTGTGCGTATTTCAGCAGGACATGAAGTAGAACGTCAGTCTTGCACATCTGTAGGGTTGTGGAGCAAAATGCTGTGTAGGAGAAATGCAATGTCTATTTGCACCCACTTGATATAGGCACCCACTTCTTCCTTCACACTCTTCTCTCAATTTTATTATCACTTATATTTTATATGAACTTTCATGAGTTTAGGTCTATAACCTATCTATATTAGGTTTAGTTGAATGAGTATCCCAACCATACAATTGATCCAATAACAAAATATCATCTACAATTATCCTTGCCTCTCACAGGAATCATTTATAGAAGACTTTGCACAGTGCATTCTGTCCTCATGAGGTGATGGATGTAAACAGAAAACAGTAGAATGGATTTCCTTTCCTTTCCTTTAAGAGAAGAGCCACACACATGATCAGAGGTCAGGAAAACAGACCTTATGATGAGAGGCTGAGACTCTTCAACCTGGAAAAGCACAGGCTCAGGGGTGATCTGGTGGCTGCCTATAAGTTTATGAGGGGTGCTCACCAGGATCTGGGGGAACGTTTGTTCACCAGAGTGCCCCAAGGGATTACAAGGTCGAATGGTCATAAACTCCTCCAAGACTGTTTCAGGCTGGACATAAGGAAGAACTTTTTTACTGTCCAAGCCCCCAAGGTGTGGAATAGATTGCCACTGGCAGTGGTTCAAGTGCCTACTTTGAACACCTTCAAGAGAAATTTAGATGTTTATTTTGCTGGGATCCTATGACCCCAGCTGACTTCCTGCCCCTTGGGCAGGGGGCTGGACTCGATGATCTTCTGAGGTCCCTTCCAGCCCTAATGTCTATGAAATCTATTGAATCTATGAAAACAACCATCAAACCAACCAACCATCAAAAAACCAAATCAACAAAGCTCCATCTCAACCCCCTCCCCCCCCAAAAAAACTTGACATTTTTTTTGTTTGTTTGTTTGGTTTTTTGTTTTTGTTCTACCATCCACTTGTCCCTTCTACATCCCAGATATACAGAATCTGGAATCTATGTAAGAGAAAGGCAAAACCAGGCCCATTAGCGCAGTGGTCACCAACCAGTGGATCTCAATCCACCAGCAGATCTTGGAGCCTCTTGTGGTAAATCTCAGAGCCTCTTGGAGTCAATCGAAGGATGTGGTGGGGGCGCTGAGTGCCTGTGTGCAAGTCAGTCTTTCGGGGGGGGAGGCTAGATCGAGGTCCCTGCAATGAGGGACAGTGCCACAGAGGGAGGAGCAGGTGTAAGTTGAGTTGGGCCACGGCTGGGTTGGACTTACCTGCTGGGGAGGTGTGCCCTCAAATATTTTTTTCTCACTCTGGCCCCCACCTTCCCTCCCCACAGACTTACCTGCCAGGTGGGGGGGAAGGAGGGTGGCGGCACATGGTAGATCTTGCGTTGCTTTTAAATGCCAAAGGTGATCTCCTACTTAAAAAGGTTGGAGACTACTGCATTAGTGTAACAAAGCAAAAATGTCTATCTTGCCTTCAAAGAGGGAATTAAATGGTTTGGTACCCACTCTACTGTGGGCTCTACCAAGTTTTGGGTACTAGTGGTGATAAACTCTTCCCAGCAAGGCTCATCTAGGTAAAGCTGAGGGTCTGGGCTGTCAATCTGCAATTTTAAAGTGCATAGAGGTCACCTGCATGCAACCAAGTGCTAATGGTTTAGTCATGTGAGAGGCATACAAACTACTTGTAGGTTGTTCTGCACACTACATATAGGAGTGTTACTTTAAAATGGTCTAAAAATGTATGCCAGTGACTAATATGCTTAGGAACCAGGCCAAGGCCAGGAGGAGAGGCAATGTGAAAATTGTAGGGTACAGGGAAGTGTTATAGGGTGATGGGTTGGGTGCATGGCAGGTTTGTAATTAGGAGGAGAAAGCTGTACCATTCAGTGACATTAGTGAACTCCCAAATCACACAAGGGGCGGCAGATCATGAGGAAACAGAGGAGGCAAAGCTAAGTGAGAAAACACATACGTGCCTTTCAGACACATATGCTCACACGTGCTCACACTCTGAGCCATGTAGCACCTACCTTTTCCTTGATGAGATGTAGGCTATCTATGGTAATGTTTTATTGTGCAAGCCATAATTTTTACTGACAGTTACACTGAACTGTCAGAGGTGTGTAGTGGGACTAGGCTTTTGAACTCTCAGGCCCTTCATGAACTCTGACTATGTGGTAGAAAGGAGTATCCCCAACTCAGAAAATTCCTAATTGGCACAATTTAGCTCATTGTATGTAACTTCCACAGAAGTCAATAGGAGCTGTGTGTCTGTATCTAAGGGCAGAGTTTGACTTGATATAGTGGATAACAGCTGCAATGATTTCCTAAATCAAGTACATTTAAAGTTTGACATGCACAATTGGTTGTAGTAGGTAGAAAATCAGTTTTGCTGGTTACCAGTTTTGACTGGCTAGCGCAACTTCCTTCTCCAGATTTCTTAATAGATGTGACTCAGTTATGACAAAATCAGCTATGGCAGATATGGGCACTCTTAAGTTACATTTTTTGATGCAGTTCTCCTAACACCCACAACATTATTTCCAAGAATTTGATTGTGGTAGCAGTATAATTGACTCATATGGTTTGTATGGCATTCAAAGGAATAGAAAAAGAGTCAGTTTTCAATCACAATATTATTCACAAAACTCAGGGACAATAATTTTTCTTTGTGGGGTGACTTTCTCTTCTAGCGCTTTCTTTTAAGTAAAACTAGTTTGACCTCTATAAGCAAAGCTTTCTTATGGAGGCAGATATCTTATCTTTGCTTTCCCTTTCTCTTCCATAACTTTATTCTTGGCCTTGACCATGAAATTCCCGTATCTCTGAATTCTTCATCTCAGAGATCATCTCTTTTACTAATTGTATGTTTCAATATTTGACAGCGTCACAGTTATACAAGAACTTGTTAGTCACAGCCATCTTTCACGGCTTTCAGGATGATGACTGTGAGAACAGCTCTTGCTGTTAATTCTTCCTCAAAACTTCATCATTTTACTCATTGTTACACTAAACGAAAATCATTGGGAGGAATAGTGTATCAAGTGCTATCTGCTTGCTTTTCCTCTTCTGAGACTTCTGCTTCTATTCTCCAGGGAATCTTTCTTGACATTTCAATTTACAGTTCCCATGCTTGGCCAGTGACTCTCATAATTTCAGTGCAGAAGGGATATTTGTGTCCAAGAGAGGTTTCTCTGAAAAAGTTCCAGTAATGGGGTGTTCAATTTCAAAGTGATAGACCATATTATTATTACTATTATGATGATGATGATGATGATGATGATGTCCATGAACATTCAAATCTTTTGTTGGGTTTTATCTGAAAATACAATGAAGTGAACCTACCTGCAATGACGTCATAGGAGCACTGCAGGTGAATGTCATTTATGAAGGAACTGCCTTATCTGATTATTTTATAAATAGCAACAGTAGCATTCCACTCTAGCACATGAAACCAGATTTAAAAACTATATATATGTGTGGGGCTAAGTAATTTTTAGTGTAAGAATTCTGCTTCAGTTGATCACTTGTATGTCTGTTTCCAGAAAGAAACCATGACAAGTTACACAGACATGAAGGAAACTAGTCTTAAAAAGGGATGAAAAATCAGGGAACTCAAAGGAGACATTGGTGGAGACAGTTGCCAAATTCAGATGCCATTCCTTTATATCGGATTATTCCCATGGTGACAGCATTATTCACTCAGAGACACAACCACTAACAGAAGCAGCAAAGGTTACCTTCCCCTGGATTACCTAAACAAATAATAGTATAGCAGTACAACAAAAGCCCACAGACAAATAAAATGAATTCCAACTATCCCTTCCACTCTTGTTTCCACCCCCAGAGGCAGCCTGAGGGAGGCATTTTTTTTCCTGATGCAGTGGAAAGAGTTTTAGGACTCTGTGCTTTGTGAGCTCCCTACCTCGCATGTTTATTAGTTTTATCCATTATTATTTCCACAATTATCTATTAACAAAAAAAAAAAAGTTGTCCGTGTCCTAAAATGTTTGCATTCTTAGTAAACCATCACTAACTGCTACTACATTGTGTAATCATTTATGTCTGAAGACAAAGTAAGTGCAAACCATTTTTTAAATACTACCAAGTCTAAAGTGTAAAATGCTTAAGATACCTGTCACTGGAAAATCAGGCTCAATATGATATTCTGATTTGAATGTGGCTGTGTTTTTGCGGGCAAACATATGATACTAACTCATAAACATACTGGAAAGTGAGCTTCCAATCCTCCTGTACTGGTTTATTAATATATTTTTATTAATCCACCATATTACCTGGAACACTGAAATGCAGCCAACTCTGGGGTAGTATCCAAGCATAATTATGTGCCAACTAAACAACAACAATTTCTGAGACAAAGAGCACCTTTTTCTCTTAAAACTGCAGTTAAGGATTTTGATTCAAATAAGAAAGTTAACATAAATACCATTATGAAAGATGACATGGAGATGTTCAGACCCTGATCCTTGAAGGTATTTCTGTGTTTAATTCCCACTGTTCATTTTAATTGACAAATTAGGTTTTAGTTTGCAATTCTGCCAAAGCTTTGAATGGCTTTAGTCTTTGGCATGTGTGGTTCAGTGGTAGAAACCTTGTCTGCCACGTGGCAGACCCAGGATTGATTTCCAGACATGCATGTAACCAAAGGCATCAAGTCACGTAACATCTGGACTCAGTATGCCCTTTCATAAAATATTAGAAAATTAGGGTTGGAAGGGACCTCAGGAGGTCATCCAGTCCAACCCCCTGCTCAAAGTAGGATCATCCCAGACAAAGTTTTGTCTATTTGGGTCTTAGAAGCCTCCAAGGATGGAGACTTCACAACCTCTCTGGGTAACCTGTTCCAGTGCTTTACTGCCCAGCCCTCCTAGTGAGAGAGTTTTTCCTGATATCTAACCTGAACTTCCTTTGCTGCAACTTGAGACCATTGATCTTTGTTTTGTCATCTGCCAACATTGAGAAAAGTCTAGTTTCATCCTCTTTCGACCTACCCTTCAGGTAGTTGAAGGCTGCTATTAAATGCCCTCTCAGTCTCAGTCTCCTCTTCTCTGGACTAAATAAGCCTCAGCCTCTCCTCAGAAATCATGTGCCCTAGCCCCCAAATCATTTTTGTTCCCCTCCACTGGACTCTCTCTAATTTGTTCACATCTTTTCTGTAGTGGGGGGCCCAAAACTGAACACAATACTCCAGCTGGGGCCTCACCAGTGCTGAATAGAGGGAAATAATCATTTCCTGTGACCTACAGGGGGCTGTGGTCTCCCAATCTGCCTGCCAGATGAGAAAGGCTGTTTCAAGCTTCCCCATTATAGTGTATGGGCAAAATGTCAAAACAGCATCAAAACAGCGTCACTACTTTGACAAAACAAAATGGAACAGAGGTTTCAAATTAAAATGAAGTCAGTCTAAGGGGAAGAGGAGTCCAGGAGAGCTGGCTGTACTTTAAAAGAAGTGTTACTGAGAGTGCAGGAACAAACCACCCCAATGTTCAGGAAGACGAGCAAGTATGGCAGAAGACCAGTTTGGCTTAGCAGGGAACTCTTCAGTAAACTAAATCACAGAAAGAAAGCTTATAAGAAGTGGAAACTTGAACAAATAACTAGGGTCTCCCCTGGCAGTATCATTGGTGCCTACATGGATGAGCAATGTGGGGTAGTAGTCTAAGGGCTGGATAAGTCTCGGTAATCCCTCCATAACATCTTGGATTGGGACTCTGGGCAAGCAGCAGACTTCCTGAGGGAATCTCCAACCACCACCACCACCTGTTGATTCTTCTTGGTGGTATTCATCTCTATCCTTTCCATTTTTGGGAGGCTTGTCCTATCTTCCTCTATCAGTGGAAGGTGCTCCTACTTCTCTGCTGATAGCGCTACATATCTGTTCTCCAGGTGAACCACTGCAGGTGGAGGTGAAGACCTCTACTTGTTGCCAGAGGTCACAGGCCTCCAGCTTCCACCCTCTTGGGAGTCAATTTAGACCTTTTGATACTGTCTCAATTGTCTAAAACAGGGATGAAAGATCTGGACAGCCTTTACTTCTCCGTGCTCCTGTATAGGCATATGTGTTGAGGGTTCTGTGACCTCTAACACATATGCCATGATCCAGAAGGATTGACAGTTGCCTACTAGAAGACCACTGAAATCAAGCTAAGAATATGTTTGGGTACTGGCAGGATTAGAGCTATACAATAAACAGTAGCTTTCATCCAGAAACATCCTTCAATGTTCTATATTATGTAAATCACCCTGAAGACTTTCAGTGTGAAAACTTCTGTACCATGTATTCAGATCTACACACGTATTTAGTTTCTTGGCTTCCTCTCCATTATATAGGGTGGATAAAGAATTAAAAAATCAACTACGCGGAATTTATTTTACTGAACAGCATAACACTTGCAAAGTTGTTTTGTTTCAATGAATCAAGCCCAAAGACTTTGAGTAAGATATAATTAATTTTATAAGTTTTTTCATAGCTTCTTAATAGAACAATCTCTTGTGTGAGATACTTAGGTACTGATTATCACAAGAGACATCTTTTGAGAGCTATTATGTGTTCTGAGTGAGTTCTATTTCATGTGTGAGTGGGGAGAAGAATGTCATTACAGTTGACAGTATATTTATCTCACATGATGCACAATATGTTGTAGCACCTAAGAGGTTACCCTGCATGCTTTAGTTATTATTTTCCACTGGATCTACAAAAGGGCAACTTCACTGTAACTGTCCAGAGAATTTAATAATATTTTTCCTTTTTCTTCTTTAGTTATACTGTGTGTATACTAGGCTAGGTCAACAGGGAAAAAACTGGGGATAAGGGCTTTCAAATTAATAGTGCTATGTTCTTTTTGAGAGTTCTACTCTGTAACACCTATCAACAAAACCCTTTTTTATCTGATTATCTACCTACCTCCAAATTTGTGACTGTTTTGATGTCCTTTTCACTTTGGGGCACTGACAAAAGTGACATTTGCTGGGCAACTGGCCCTTTGAGAGCACTCTACAGCTGTGCCCTGACAGAAGCACATGGCTGCAGAGTGCTTTAAAAATGCCTGATCATAATAACCCTCATGTAATGAGGTTTCAGATGAAGGTGCTCCAAAGCAGGGCACCTTCATTAACTTCTGTCCATCCCCCTGTGTTGTCTACAGGAAGGGAGAGGTAGAAGAGATGGAGAAGGAGCTGTGGGCTAGGGTTTGCAGTGAAGTGTCATGAGATTGAGTGTGACAGCACATCTGTCAGCACTCTTATTGAGGTAGAACTATGCTTACAGAAGTGACATGAGTTGTCCTTTGATCACTATGGATTTTTACAGGCAGAAAAGGGAGGTTTTCTAAAGCAATATATGAATATTTATTACTAATAATTATCATTAATATTGAAAAGTGATGGCACTTATTATTCAACAAGCTTATTACAATGCTGCCTGTGAAGCAGAACAGAGCAGAGCCTCCAGAGGTATAACTGGGAGCTTTAGCATCGGGGGTGCCTATTCACATACATTGGAGCTGCTTCAACATGCTGTAATTACAACACATTGGAGCAGACTCAGTTAATCCAGTCTGCTAGAGCTTGGTAATTATTGCACTCCAGCAGACTCCAGTGTCACTTGTACCAGTATTTCTGTGCTAAAAAAAGGTGGCAGGGGTGTTTTAACTAAGTTAAAGCACCCTGCTGCCATTTTTCAGCTGGAACACTGATACCTGTGACATTGCAGGAACCTTAAAGAGATTTTCTCTCTGAGCAGTTCTAATTAAAGTGCACCCTCCTCCTTCTTCCTTGCCTCTCAGAACACATCTATAAATGCCAGGGATGGCAGCCACTCCTGGAGCTGCATCAGTGGCTGTGCTACCAGCAGTGTGGCAGTGTCTGGGCTGGCAGCATAGCTGCTGAAGGTTTTGACATTGGCACCAGTGGCGATGCATAAGGGATGCATGGGGGTGCATGTGCACCCTCTGAGAGTGCTGGTACACCTCCTGACTGGCCATGCTTGCTGCTCAGGAGATGGGCAGGTGGGAGTGCTGGTGCCCCCACCCCCGTGAGCATGGGCCAGGGAGTAGGAGCATCTCAGGTACTTTATGATTGACCTTGGGGGAACCCTGCCCTCATCAGTGAGATTGGCCACCAGAGGACCCCCCAGTTGCTGGGCCCCCTGACTAAGCTGGCACCAGTCACCCTTGTTGGCATCTATTTTTCTGAGATCTGCCTTCAGTGTTTCCTTGTATCCTTTCCTCTGGCCATTGTGAGATCACAGGCTGTTACTAAACTGGGAACAGAGCACTTGTTTTGGGAGTTGAGATTCAGGCATCCACACGCCTGGTCCAGCAAAGTTGATGATTGAGAATCACTTACTTAGTGCTGGCAACACTGGCTTTAGCTGGAATTTGGATGGCGATCTTCTCATTTGTTGTGGAGGATTTTCCGGAGGCATCATTGGCAATACCTCTCCAAGTTCTTGCAGGTCACCCACATTTCACATCCATAGAGGAGAGTGGGGATGATGACTGCAGACCTGGTTCTTGGTGTCTTTCTGGATATCATGATGAATAAAGACATACCAAAGTTATTTCCCAAGGGAGGCATTTGTGTGCTGGATCCTGTGCTGGGTCTGAAAGTGCTTACAGGACAAACAAAGGATGTATAACATGAGAAGAGTGAACAATGCTATGGCAGAAAACGTCATATTAGTCCAAGAGCGTATTTATTTTTAAGGTGTTTATTTTTGTGGAGGGGACATTGAAAGGAGAGGGAAGAGGAAAAGGAGGGGAGGAAGAAAGAGCAGGTGAGGCTGAGGTGAAGAAATTGTGAGTGGGGCTGGAAGGTATGTAATAAACAGCAGACATCACCAGTCTGTTGGGTTCAAGCTTAAATTTCATCTGCATCTTCCCTAACAGCTTTACTCTAGCTTGCAATTTTTTCCCAGTCTGCTACTGTTACTATTTCACACAAATATTATACACAAACTATGCAACAGGACTGAAAACATAAAAAATCACTGCTTAACTGAAAGATGGCAAAATTGCATTACAGTGATGCTCTAACAGTGGTTTCCAACCTGTGGGCCACAAACCTTGGGGAGTCTGTAGACTATGTTTAAGAGGTCCACAAAAGATGACTAAGGTCAAGAAAAAGTGTGTGAATACCCACACTTATCATTCAAAGGGGTCTGCACCTCTATTTGAAATTTTTGAGGGGTCTTCAAATGAAAAAAGGTGGAAAACCACTGCTCTAGACAATGTTTGACATTTAAGGGCTGACCTCTTGCTGTTTATCATCTGAGGGCATTTATAGGCTTGCTCCCTGAGGTGGTGGGGTGAGCGCCTTAATTAGCATAGCTCTGAGAGCTGAATTAATTAAAGCATCTGGAGTGTCACATATCAGTGTCCCGTTTTTCATGCTGAAAAATTTGGCTGGGCACTTTGAACTAAGGTCATCAAATAAGCTTTAGTTTAAATCACCCTGCTGCCATTTTTCAGCACTGGGATGCTGATACACGTGACGCTGGAGTCTGCTGGAGAGTGGTAATTACGATTAATCGAGTCTGTTCCAACACATTGTAATTACTGCACTTCAGAGCAGCCTCCCTGCATGTGTATAGGAACTCTAAGGTTTTTGAGTGTGAAATCAGTGATATGTCCCCATAGTTTACATTTGTTACAGCATTGCATTAAAATCAATGACAGGATTTTTAGGGCTTAGTAGGAAATGCCCCATGAGAGTTTCCTTAAAAAAAAAATTAAATCTCCAATTGGTACAAAAGGCTGCTATCTCAAAATTCATCAGGAACCAAAAAAACCTTTGCATGTATTTATTTGAAATGTTTTAGTTCAGTAGTTTGAAAATTTTTTATTTATATTTGGACAGAGAATTTTAATATTCACAAGAAAGTAATGATAAAGTGTTTCAAGCCAAAATATAGAATTTTCAATTAATCAAATACTCTTTTAACATTGTATTTTAAAACTTCAATAGGAATTTTGTCCAAACCAAGCCCTTTTCACAAAACATTTTATTCTGAGAAATAGGCATTTAAAAAGAGAGAGGGGGTTCTACAAAAACTGTTAAAAATTTCAACCAGTTCTCACCCTTTTGTCTAAATTACTATTCCTTTCTTCTTCCCTTGTTTCCCTCCCTCATGTTCAAAAACACAAGCATTATTTTATTAAAATTATAATTGCTTGAGGTAGGCAGGTTCACTATATGAAATGTTAAGAGGAAAGTAACACGGTGCATGCAAACAGCATACAAACTGTCTGGATAATGACTGTATCATGGCCTAGTCACACAGATTACATGACTGAGAATTTAAATTCAGCCACTAGTTGCCTGGACTGGCACTTATGCAGCCTATAAATCTTTCTGTAATCTCTCATCTTGTTTCCAATAGAAATTAGGGAGGGGAAAAGATCAGTTTTCTACATACACTCTTATTTTTTTCATTTCAGTAAATGTAATTTTCAGCCCATCTTTCCCTAATTTTAATACTTGCTTTGTCTGCATTTATATATTAAAGCAGAATTAAGAAAAAATGTTAGAAAAAGTTGATTTCAATATTGTTCAACAGAGTAGGAACCATCTGGCACTATAGGGCATGGGTCTGCAACTTATGACTTACACACTGTATCTGGCCTGCAGAGGTCCAATCCAACACATGGAGGCAGCTGCGTGACAAGGGCAGGGCGGGCAGGGAGGGAAGTCACTGTCAACTTCTTATCACTTTTTCTTTAACCAGCAGAGTCAGTAACCAGCCAAGCCTGTTACCTCCCTGGTGAAAGGTGGGAAGGGCTGCCTTATAACCCCAGCCCCACATCCCTGGTAGCATTCCAGCAGAGCAGGGGGAGACCAAGCTCATTAGGAGCACTGAGGTAGAGTCCAGGACAGAGGAGGGACATGGAGCTGTGCCCAGGTAGCAGGGTAAAGCTTGGGGGTGTGAGTAGAGTGCCTGAGAGAGAGATGCTATGGATAGAGAGACCTAGACAGAGAGGGGCGATGGATAGAGAGACCCAAAGACAGGGGAAGACTGGAGGCATAGACCTGGCCGGAAAGGTCAACTTCCAAAAACATTTCCTAACTGTTTCAAGTAAATATTGCCTTCCTCACAAAGCAGCAGTGATGTACTGTGGTGCATACAAGCAAATCGCTTAAAATTTTTGTATCGTTTCCGGGTTTTGCAGTCATCTGTCTTTGGACAAAAAGCACAATGTCCACTCACGCTTGCAGAAGGTTCTACTGGGGTGCGTTGTAGTGATTTGTAATTTAGGGCAACCATACTAGATTTGATGGACTTAGACAGATTAGGTGTATGCATCATTCTTCGTTTTATTTGTCCATCAATCAACTGTTCTCTAAGAGCTCCTGAAAAAAAATGTGCTGGCTTCTTAAATGTGATCTTTTCTTCCAGCATGTGTTGTGGCCTACTCAAGTGATGAGGCTGGCAATGGCAGTCACATCCAGCATATTGAAAAATAGTGTCATTGGCCACTGTAGCAGGGCACTAGGGTGCCTGTTACTGGTAGCAGTAATATGGGCTCAGCTGCCACTCACCAGGGCAGCACAGGTGGGGTTGCCAAGACAACTGGTTGGGTCAGCTGACCAGAAGGGGGCAGGGCCTGACCTTTATAAACAGACAGGCTGAGGCTGAAAGTCAGTTCCCCTCTGGCAGCCTAAGAAGTGGGAGCTCTGCTGGAGCAAGCAGGGCAGGCATAGTAAGGAAGTTGGATGGCCTGAGCAGTGTTGGCATGATGATATGGGGTGGAGAGAATCCTGACAGGGATTTGGACGAAGAATAGTCAGGTTGGCTTAGGATTTATGTTATAGCCAGGGCTTTGCGTTTTCTGTTTTGGTTGTGATATAAGACTGGAGGATTGGGTGAGGCTGTAGGGGTTGGAGGAGGCCTCATGGGAGCTCTCCAGCAGTGGGGGGGGGGGGGTGTTTCCTAGCGCTGGAGAGAGTGCTGTGTTTTGGGGTGTCCCGACCCTGGCCCCAGTGTGGGCAATTATCAGGAGGAGCCCAGTGTGGGCGTAGGCAAGAAGCCCAGTGGGCGTGAGACATGGGAAAGGGGTCTGGGGGCCAGGTAAGGCTGAGGCCACCTGAACCCCAATTGGGAGAAGCCCCAGTGGGGTGTAAGACCCAAGAAAGGGGTCTGGAGGCCAGGTAAGGCTGAGGCCGCCTGAGCCCCAATTGGGAGAAGTCCAGTGGGCGTGGGATCCGAGGAAGGGGTCTGGGGGCCAGGTAAGGCTGAGGCCTTCTGAGCCCCAATTACGAGAGTGCGGGGAGCACGAGACTCAGGCCCCAGGGAGGGCTATTCATATAAAGGTAAAGGCAAGCCCAGCATGGGCAATATCGGGAGCGCGGGACAGGCTCTGGTTGTGGGCGGGAGCGCGGGACAGGCCCTGGTTGTGGGCGATGGTATAAGGGCAAGGCCCCGATGTGGGCTATGAGAGCCGCGGGAGACAGGCCCCGGTGCGGCGAGGGCCATGAGGGAAGCGAGGGGGCACCCGTGAGGGCGCAGGCGGGCAAGTGGACGGAGCACCAGTATAGCAAGGCACCATGCCAAGGAGGGCAGGAAGGCAGCCTCCCTTTGATATTTACCAGCAAGATGTGGCGGGCGAGATATAGAGGGTGCATTCGAGACCCGATTTGGCACGGTAGGTAGGGGCACTAGGGGAGGTCACGGCACTCCTAGGTTGCCCTGCCACAGCCACCTATTGATTTTCCGTCTGCAGGTAGTCATATGGATTAAGTGGTCAAGGTTATCAGCCCCACCCTTGTTTTTATTGTAGTCATAGATGATGTCTGGCTTTCTTTGCTCTCCACCCACTGACAGATCATGGTGAATAGTTGACAAGAACAGCAGAACTTTGGACTTCTTTGGAACATAGGAAACAAGGGTGAGTTCCCCATCAAAAGCGAAAATGGATGAGACAGTTTCCCTTCTTCGATTTGTTTGCATTTTATTAGGGACATTGGCCTTGTTTTTCCAAATTGTACCCTCATAGGTCAAATCCTGCTGTAGCAGTCTTTCTGTCAGGTCAGTACTTGTGAAGAAATTGTCACCCACAATATTCCCTCTCATCTTGTACCAGGGATGAACCAGTTTTTCAACAACCTGGGTACCAAGATTACCTTGGTGTGGAGCTTCTGGTTGCTTGCCCAGGTACATGTCTCCAGACAGGGGGAATGATGTTACTGCATCACAGCACCACCAAATTTTCAAGCCATATTTGACAGGTTTGCTGGGCATATACCATCAGAAGGGACAGCAACCCCTGAGTGCAATGAGCTGCTCATCAACCATCAGGTGTATTCCTGGGATATACCATTTCCTGAGCTGCTCCACAGATTGTGTCCAAATATTTATGAAGGGAGCAAGCTTGCTTACTGCTTTCCTTTCCTCATGTCTCAGTTTGTTGTCAAATCTCAGGTAGTTGGTGATTTGACAGAATTGTTTTAAACTCATGGGGTGTGTCCAGACATGCAAACATGTGTGCTTGCAGCAGCTCAAATAGAAGCAGTGCAAATTTGAGCCAGGGCTTTTTGCCTCAATGCATGTGCCCAGACATGCACTTTGTTATGGGGCAAACTGTGCCACTTTGGGCAAAATAACCCTGCCTGGCTCCTCCCAGTTCTGCAGCCAGGGGGAGCTAGAGTCTGGGGCTGGCACTTGTGCTGTCTCCAGCACTGTAAAAAGCTGCCCTGTTCTGGCCACATCAGTACAAAAAGCTGTCAAGTAGCTCAAGGCTACTTGCTCTCAGGAGCTTCTGGGGCCCAGCCAATTGGTACCTGCAGACACTACCCCTTGTGCCAGCTGGACTGCTGAAGCAGTCCTGAGAGTTCCCTGTACTCTTTACCCACTGCAGTAGTCTGGCAGTGGGGGCTGCTGCCTGGCTGTGACCTGTTGCCACCTGCCAGACCCAGATGGGGACTACACAGCCAGTAGAGGCATCTTCCCCTCTGGGCCAGCTGCCAGTGGGCTGTGGCTGCAGGGTTGGCCTTTGTGAAGCACTACTGCCACGTGTTCCCCCTGCTTGGCCATCTGGGTAGCTATCACCCAGAAGGCGTTTCCAGGGTGGTGGCCTGCTTTGATCTGTCAAAGCATGTCCTCCTGGCCCCAATTGGCCAGGCGGTCAGCCACCTCCAGCTGGGTGCAAGGTGCTAGCTCTGAGCAGGCAGGGTCCTGCCCCCGGCCTCCCTAGCAGGAATTCTGGTGTTCCCTATTGGAAAACTGAAAAATCCCTGCTAAAAAAAATCCCAAAGTCACTCTGTAAAATACCCCCAAATCCATGTCCCTCTACAATGAAAACAAAAAAATACTATATATATATAGAGAGAGACAGAGAGACAGCAATCAGTTGGGCAATGTTTTATTGATGTATCTACAGTGTTAGAGCAATTTGGAAGCCTACCAGCATGTCCATCATCATAATAAAGTGAATTCTAAATACCTATATGTTTTGCTGCCCCCCACATGAGTTACATCCCCCTCCACAGGAGCTAAATGGCCTCTGCAGGGGCTATCCCTCCTGCTGGGTGCACATGCCCCTGCAGGGGCTTATTGAGAGCAGGTAAAAGGGGTATGGGGGCTGTCAAGCCCTTACTGTTGAAGGGGACTCCATAGTGTACACTGTATTGCAGTATGATGTTGTTCTATTTCTTCTCTGCTGTCCTCACTTCTTGCTCTTTGTCCTTCCTTCCAACAAAGGCAGTGCAAACTAACTTGTATGTTATGAAAGGGGCAGGTGAGGTTTTGCCATGAGAAAAGAGAGAAGAGGTGGATTTGGGTGTGACAAAGGGGTTTCTTTTTTTGGCAAAGGGCAGGGTGTTTTGATGACCTTGGGGCCTACAAATAAAGTGGTTAGCAAAAAGGATTACCACATCTGCAAAAGCAGAGTGGAGGATGCTACCTGGGGCAGTTACCCAACTTGGGGCTGTTACCCATCCATAGAGAACAAACCATTCATGTAAGCTGGCTGTTCTTTGGGGATACTGTACACTGCTCTGCCAGTGATAATGTCCTAAAAATAATTTTTTTTAGAATGAATTAACTTTAAGAAACTGCACAAAATATGCACCTGGGGTAGGAAATTACCACATGGGAACATATGAAGGTTAAGGATATAGGCAGACAAGATTCTTTGGGTAAATCCAATATCTTTTATTAAGCCAAGTCAAATAGTTGGAAAAATTCTTCTAACAACCTTTTGGGTACAAACACTCTTCTTCAGGCTGAGAGAGCATCTGCAGTTGGTGTGTGCTCTTTCTGGATGGAGTGGTAAAGCAGCCAGAGGACAATATGTAGGCAGCAGGAGAAATTTAGGCTGGAGATTAGGAGGAACTTTTTGACTGTGAGAGTGGTCAGGCATTGGAACAGGCTACCTAGAGAAGTTGTGGAATCTCCATCTTTGGCAACTTTCAAAAGCAGGTTAGACAGACACTTGGCTGGGGTATTTAGTCAGGGATGATCCTATCTTGAGCAAGGGGCTGGATTAGGTGACCTTATTACAAGGTCTCTTCCAGCCCTACTTTCATATGAAACTATGATGCTAAGGCAGCAAGCACTTCCATCTCCAGGCTGTGCTTTTGTACGGCATCAGCCATGGTATGAGCATCTTTACTGACTGTGTCCTGCAGGTAAGCTATGTAATTCTTCTGGGACTTAGGCATGCACTAGTCATGGAGCTACTCAGTGTTGTCAAGACTTAGGAAGCTTTGTACATTCTCAGTAAAATTAAGGCATATCAGGTCTCAGGGATCTATTTTGTATCAGTGTTGGTCTGAGAACAAAGAGATACACAAAGCTCTTGGTTCAGAGGCAATATCTTTTGTTTGACCAACTAAATAGTAGCAAAAAATGTCTTTCTTTTCAAGCTTTCAGGCACGCCCCCCCCCCCTTCATCAGGCTGAGGAGAATTCAGAGATTGTAAAAAGTCCTCCTAGGTAGAAAAGAAACTTCATTTTACACAGAGGAGATAGAAGCTGGAAGTGTATTCCCATCAAGTTAAATTTTTAAACTGTTTACTCAGGCAGTCAGGCACCTGAATTCAGGCAGGAAAGCTGAGCCTTTAGGATCTAATCCTGCAGCATGTTGAATGCTCTTAACTCAAGGTGACTTGAA
Organism: Crocodylus siamensis; assembly: GCF_052110815.1. NCBI lineage: Eukaryota > Metazoa > Chordata > Crocodylia > Crocodylidae > Crocodylus > Crocodylus siamensis. The sequence goes on from NC_143395.1 coordinate 311,796,756, forward strand.
GCCTGATTTTGCTTCCCTTAAGGTTAAATGTAAAATTACCATTTGCTTTCAGTGGCTCTGAAGGAGGCATTTAAAAAAAGTCTGAGAATACCTCAGCCCATTGCCAGAAATACTCAGCACCCAATGCATTCAGATCCTCAAAACTTAATTAGGGAGCTCTTATCAGATAGCCTTTTGCTTTGAATGCATTGTGAAATCTAACTTAGGCAAGCTGGTTACTTTTCCCTCACTGAAGAACTAAGAGAAGATAAAGGCAGTATCAGCTCTGCTTTAGGGTTGTTCAGAGTTCATGTCCATATCAGGTGTTTCAGAAAATGAGCTCAGTCTCTCTCGCACAAGGTTGAGGCTGATCTGCGATTATGCTGACTTCATTGTGTTGTGTCTACATGGTTTCACAACTCAGATGCTAACTAGGTGGGAAGTGTTGTGTGAACAAGGTTTGATAAGGTTAATACAAACCCTTTCTGGGGCCTGTTGACTGTGGTCCCCTTGAGAGCAATTGGATTCTCGTCATCTGTCATCATTTCTGCCCCTTGCTGATTTGAAAAGAATGTCTCTATCTGTTAGATGGCCCAGCAGCAGCTTTGGCAGCTTTGACTGAGAGTTTGCTTGGGGAAAAAAGGGGGGAAAAAAAAGCTAGCAAAGTTTATTAGTGTTTTTACAACATGTTATTTTCCCCTCCCCCAACTATCTGGCATCACAGGTGAAACATTGTGAGGCTGGTATCTTGGCTTGCCATACGCTCTCAAGCTCTGTTGGGACTGTCAGGCCATCAGCAGTGATGTTCAGAGCAAAGCTGTGAAAACAAACGATCATAGATTAGTTGGGCTGCTGACCAGGTTATTTAGTGCTAACCACTTTGTGTGCCCTTACATCTCAACCAAACAATTACCCTTTTCCATTCTTCTATTTGTGCATGCACTTATCAAGGAAAACAGTGTTTTCAGGGAACATTTTATTAAATAGGATGATTCATTTAAGAAGTGTTTTTTTAGACTGTGGAATGCCAATGTACCCCTCTCTTTAATTAAGAAAACAAATAGCGCATAAGACAAATATCAAGGTGTTAGTTATCTAACACTACTTGATTCTCTGGAGAAGACATTAAAGACAATTCTAGAAATATAGCAGCCTGGTTCTGAATGGTAGTTATTACAACAGTAGTTCCATTGATTTCAATAGGATTACACATGGAGAAAAGTGCTAGTCTTTGTGAATAAGACCAAGTGAATAGGACTGCAAAATAAGGGTTTAAAAACGTTGTAAACATTTTAAGCTTCAACCCCTTTCTCCCTTCGCCTGCCTTCTGGAAATGTTTTAAAATGAATTGACAACTTGAATTGTCAGGTTTTTTGTCTTAATGTGTTTGTGGTTAGAAGTAATGGCAGACGAATGAAGCTAAGCAGTCATTTCTGGGGTGAAATCAGAGGAAATTAAAGAGGAGTTGTTACCCAGCTTTTATTAAAGGTACCAGGGATCATGTTCCCCTTAAAACACACACAATGTGCTTTGAAAATCACTTTCATATTTTCTTTGACATTTTTGAGCTAGAGCACTTTTGAAAAGGTTGTCATTTGTTTCTGAGTATTGGAACTTAGCATCAACTTTTATTTGGTGCAGCAGAAAATACTGAGCTTGCCCTAGGTTTGTTAAATGAGTAAAGCTATTAAGTTTACTACTGCTTCAGGAATCTTATTCTGTCTTTGTTGCTTTAAGATTATGCCCTGTGTTGCTTCCCTTCCCCACTCCTGTGGTTTGTCTTGTATTGTATAAAGGCAATATTGAGAATGATCTGTTAAAAAGTGACTTGTTGATAATTTCTTCATTTACTTTTGATAAGATTATGATTTTTTATTAACAGCACACACAGTACAGTAGTCAAATTTCTGACAAACCTGGCCCAAGACTATTAATATGGTATTAAATCCAAGTAATCAATGCTAAGCAGGTTTGAAGAAAATGGGGGTTTTTTTTGAGGGAGGTTGTTTATTTTTGGTTTTTTTTAGCATGGGGAGGGGGGCATGGTGTAAAACACTCCAATTTCTCAAACTATGCACAAGATGGTGGATTTGTCACATCAGCAAGGAAAAACTGGTGTGACGAGCTGCTAAAAGATTCTCCAGAGATGTGCACCAGCACTACGAGATCACATTTGATCCTTCCTTCATTTTGCAGCATTAATTGTAATCTCTTGAACAGAATATGCAAATAGGAAAGGGAGATTACTGCAGGAAGAAAGGAGTTAAATGTCTTGAAAGCCAACGCAGGGCTGCACAAATCAGTTTAGCTAATTCCTCCACTTTAAATGCACCGAAACTGAGACAATTTTTTACTTAGTGTGACCATATAGTCAGTGTATATTTAATATTGATATATACAATATAAGCCTCTTGGTTGAGGTCATTATAATGAATTTATGATAAAGTCCAATTTTAAAAAAGAGACATCAGCACACCAAAAACCATTACTATAAGCATTGCCCAAGGTTAAAGCAAATCCTTGCAGTATGTATATTTGTTGATGCATTCCATGATCTTGCTTCAGGCTGCTGAGATGGAGGGAAGTTGGCTTTAGGTGGTGTGCATTTTTTCTTTCTATTGTGAGCACTGCCATTGGACTTCAAATAATGAGCAGCTACAAAAGGGAAGAGAGCTTCTGAAGAGACTTTCCTCTTCCCTCCCCTTGCTGTTTTCAACAGAGGTCCATCCCAGGCACAGTGGCCCATGAGGCCTTTTATTAGTAGATGTTTTGGATGGGGAATCCAGAAAAAAGATGACAAAGCTGAGATGGAAATACAAAGCGCCCGAGTGAGGGACTAACAATCGAGGGATGGGGGAAAGGAGGGGAATGCGACTAGGTTACAAGTGATACAATGTTAGCCAACTAAGCCCAGCGGTGGGGGGGATGAGGGGAGGGGGGAAGGGGAGAGGGGGGTTCGTGATGGTGAGAGAGAAAGGAGATGGATACACACAAACCCGTTACAGTGGTCCGCAATGTTGGAGGAAGTGGCTCGGAGAAAGCGTCTCAGTCCATAAAGTCCGATCGCGGGGGTCCTCTTCGGGTGGGGCGGGGTCGTCCGTGGCGGCGAAATCCTCTTGGCGCGAAGCGAAGTGGGGGGGCGGTTCAGGCAGCGGTGTCCTCCGGGTCTGGTTCTGAGGCGGCTCGTCTGGAGGGGTCGGTGTACTGGTGGTGGCCCGTGATGTGCTCCACCACTGAAACACTGGCCATTTTGATGAAGCTAGTTTAATTAACTCCTTGTGGATGTTCTTATTTTGGTTTGAGTCACTTATTTTGTTTTAGCATAAACCTCTTTATAACTGATGTAAGCCAGTATAGTTAAACTGATGTAAGCCAGGTTTAAACTGAAATAAAGGCTCCCACAGCCTTTACAACTGGTTTAAAATCACATCCTAAATTAAACAAGACATTGCTGCTTTCTATTCTTGGTCCCTGAGAAGCCAAGTGCTTCTTTGCTAAGGGACAGAGCTACTTCCTTTCTGTTTTGAATGATTTATTCTATCAAAGGGTAAACTGATAGTTGAGCTCCTAGAGGCGTTTGTCTGATAGCTCCTGTGGAAGCAATAGTGTTACATTGCCCAAATCCCAAGCTGTGTCTTAGGGCATTTGTACACACGTTTGCGCCGCAGCACTGAGTGATTTTAGAAGTGCCTGGCGCTGTGGCACATACATTTGTATAAATGATGAAATGCACATCAGCACTGAGAAAATGGCAAAGGTGTTTTAGTGCAGAAATGTACTGCTGCCATTTTCTCAGTGCTGATGTGCATTTCACTGTTCATACAAATATATGTGATGCAGCACCGGGTGTATCAGCTCATGTGCGGATCCCCAGCACATCAGAGCAGACAAATGTGTGTGTATAAACGCTCTTAAAGATTTGGTGTAGCCTCGTTTTGACATAAACTTTTCCATGTTAGATGATACTCTGATGTTTTTATTATGCCATGATGATAAACAAGTACCTTTTTAAAGTTGTTTCTCAATCTTCAGAAGGAGGCTGGGGTGGCATGTATGCTAAGGTGCATGGTCTTAGCAGTAGTCTAGAGGTTGCAAATTCAAGGTTGTAGCAAAAGTGCTCACAGCAAAACCCTCTCTAGTTCTAAAAAATATATGCAGATTATGCTCAACACCTTGTCACAAGGAAGTCTGTAGAATTAAGATAATATTACCAAAACATTTAATAAAAAGCTTTTTTTTAGTTCTTTCGAAGCATTCACTATATGGGTAAGTACAGATAGTCAAAAAGCTTGATGCTGAATTGATTGAATCTTCACAGGTTAGTCTAAAGTGAATAGGTTGAACTGATAAGCAAGTGAACAGACATTCACTTTTGATTCCAGAAATGCAGCCATATGCCTGCAGTGGGTCAGGCCAGAAGCCAAGGGGTGTTGGTGCAGCCCTCCCTGCTCAGCTGAAGTAGACAGCTTGGGCCAAGGCTAGCCCACCCTGTGAGGTGGGGGAGGTGCCAAGTATCTTGGTATGCTGGTGGACTGTGAGTTAACTTAAACCTGGAGGGGATCTGGGAGAGAAGTTCAATAAATCAATTTAACCTAAGTCTGATACTACATCCATCCACATTTATTTTAAACCATTTTTGGCCATCTTGAAAATAGTTTATGTATACTGCACTTCTGTTGTGTTACAGTTTTGAATTGGTTTCTGATCACTTATACTGGTCTGTGTGTCATTTCTGTCCCTTGCCCAATGGTCACTGTACTGTATTGCAGCCACTTGCATGTTGTAATGCAAGGTTATCTATGCAATGCTTCCAGGGTATTAACATGCTACCTGCTAAAGCTACATGCTACACTGTGTCCAGATGGCTTGTCTGTCCATAATCAGTGTGAAGAAGGAGGAAAAGGGGAATGCTGGTGGGGAGCAGACATGTTAGGGTTTAACTTTACTGGTTCCTCATGTTTGTTGGAGACCATTTTTATTTGCCTAGAGATAGTTTACCCCAAGAATAAAAGTAGCTCTCCATATTCATTCTCAATATGCCACTCCCCCAGGACAGCGTCCCCACATATTAGAATAGATATGCTGGCTTGCAGGTTGTGGGGATAGGATGTGGAATTGAGGCTCTGCCTACTCCCTGCGTACCAGCACAGAGATAGTAGGGAGTGCACATCATCTACTTATGCCTGCATGCTCAGACCCAGGGTAGCCACAATGACAGAAGTACAAATGAGATCTTCTTCCCCTCCACACCTCTTTGCATATGTGCTGTCTATCTCACAATTTTCTGTCTGTTTGCAGATATTTATACAAAACAGATGTATCAGCTCAAATGAGGGTGTGATATGCTAATGTGTTGCTCATCACAGGTTGGAACTCCTTTGAGCTTCCAAAGCCCCCGAAATCGCTTTGTGTCCACTTCAAGCAACATATGTAAAACAAACAAACAAGTAGCTCCCTGCCTGTCCCCACCCCTGCAAAAAATCCCATTGCATTCACATTTCTGCCTGGAAAATGTCCTTGCACCAAAACAAAAAAAAGCATTACATTAGCTTGAGTAGCCAAATTATGCCTGTTGGGAGTAGAAGTGTCCCTGTGGAGGGATTTTTTTAAAGCTAGGTTCCTAGGCATTGCCACTATGTAAGGCATTTCTCCAAAATGTCTTCTCTGATTTGCATTGAACACTGCTATAAATGTCTCTTCTGCCAGGGGAGCACATATGAGGTATTTCAGGAAGACTGACGGTGTTGGTGTGTGTGTTGGAAGGTGGAAATTGAAAGAGAAAATTATGGTTAAAACTGAGAACAGACTTCCATCTTAATAAAGGTAGATATACTAAAGAAGAGATGACAGCCTTACGTAATGAAAAAGTTCTCCTCAATAAAGAAGACAAGCTCACAAGCCAATGTGCTATGGCACAAGCTTGTTTCAAATTTTTATTATACTGCACTTCATAAAGACATAGATGAGAACATTTCAGAAAGCAATCATCAGGCACCTTGTTGTTTGCCAAGAAAAATAGGCAATTATGAATATTATATCCAGCTATGCATCTCATCTGCTCCAATCAAAACCATTTAAAGCCAGTAGAGCATTGCTTTCACACATAAAACCCTACCCTTTGCTTGATTATACCTCAGCATACCAGGTATGTAGCCTAGGATGTTGGCCAATAACAATATTGCATTGTCTAGGAATTTTAATCTGTATGCCCATATTCATAATTGTCATAAATTTGATTGCAAAAGATTACCTGCTGCTTTTCCTGTTCTGTCCAAATCTGTAAAAGCCTTTGAAATAAAAATAAACAACAACAATTCTGATTAAAGGGAACTGGTCAAACCTTTAAGACCAAAACTGGATATATACTAATATTCATCTATTATATAGTACTTTTCATCAGTAAATTTCAAAGTGTTCCACACAGAAGGGCTCAGTATCACTATACCCATTTTACATATAGAAAAACAGGCACAGGGAGGTAAAGTGACTTACAGAGATCTCTCAACAGGCCAGTAGTATTGCTAAGTGAATGCGCGAGATCTCTAGAGTCCCAATCCAGTGTTCTACCCACTGGACCCCTGCCTTCTGGCATGGTATGGTACCTGATAGACTAGCTCATTTAAAAAGGTGCCACACTACACTGCCTTATGCCCAATTTCAGATTAACACAGCTAACTTCTCCTCTCAGTTCATCCTAACAAAGTAATACAATTAATGGAAAAGTCATTTGATTGTAGATACCTTGACTGTGGGGTGTGGAGGGGAGGGAAGAATAATATTGCTTCATCTTAGACGTATTTAAAATGAATATAAGATAAATGTATTTAAAATAAATATCTATGCTTTTTTCTGTGCTACACAGACATCATATTCCATCCCTACTATTGGTTATGAAATGTCAGCTAACTAGAGCACTGGTGGACAACCTGTTACATGTATATCACGAATATCATCGGCAGCCCCCATATGTGGCACGTAGCAGATAACAGAAGGGGTAAGGAGCACAGCGGCAGTTGGGGAAGGGAGCACAAAGCAGAGCAGCAAATTAGGCAAGGAGTATAGGGTAGGGAGCAGAAAGCAAGGTGCTGATCTGGCAGAGAAAGGGGATTGGAGTGGCACTAAACTGAACTAACTGGCCATTTCTGTAAGAGGGACATTTTCTAAAGTACCAGTTTCTTGCTAACGGCAGTTCAGCTCAGCCAGTGTCAGCTGCACTAAGTGATTGAATGTAGAAAAGCTACCAATATTTTGATCAACGTGTATTATGTGACCTGTACAACATTAGTGAACAGTCTAAATCAGGGTACTTCCTGGAGAAGCTGGCACAATATTAGCTATGTCAGGATTTTATGAAATATTTCCCTAGTGTAGACAAGGCTCAAATCACACAGCTTTCCTGGATAATAATGAATGCTTCTGTTTAATTGTTGCAAAAATATATCATTCAAGGGGAATGCTCACAAAAAGGCTTCCAAAAAGCAAATAAGAGAAAAGAGGGTTACTTGGCATCTAATATTTCCAAAATCATTGTAAACCTACAAAAATATTTGATGTCTCGTATACTGGGTGCGTCTGCACATGCATTTGATTTGAGATCAGTTTACTTGCAAGTAAATGCTCCCAGGCAGTTGTCCACACGTGCAGGGTTGTGACAGCAGATTTGTTGTTCTTAGCAAACTGCTGCCACTTCCTGTGGCCCTGCAATGAGCCCCAGCCACTACTGCAGGGAACTTGAGGCTCTGGCTCCCTGCTCCCTGGCCAGCCACTTCCATGGCCAGGAGCAGCATGCACAGCACAGGGGCAGCATGCAGCATTTCTCTCCTCACTGCCTCTGCCTCCCTGCATTATGCCTGCTCTAGCCCCTACCCCTGGCAGTGAGGACTAGCACTCTGGGCTCCTGCTGCCCACCACAGTGGCACACTGCATCAATTGCCAGCTGGCCCACAGCCATCTGGGCCCTTCTGGCTCCACCACATGCTTCCATCCAGCTGTCCAGCCCCTGGCAAGGACACTGATGACAAGCTGCTGGTTGCCACTGCTGGGGCCATCTTCACCCTCCTAGGTCTCCAGCCCTGCCACCTCTGGGCTCTTTGGGCCATCCAGGACTGGTGGCTGCACATCACCTAGCACATCTGGAATGATAAGCAGCGGTTGGAGGCACTGTGGGTCACTTTCTGGGACCTTCTGGAGCAGCACCAGCCACACTTGGAGTGGAAGGACACCAACATGGTTGCCCTTCCTCACAGACATCTAGCTGGCCCTCTCCCTGCTCAAGCTGGCCATTCACTATGTGGGCCATCTCTTTGGGTGGGCAAGGCCAGCTGGGGAGGTCATCCTAAAGGTGTGTGGTGCCCTCCAGGACGGGCTGGGGCACACAGTACTCTATGTGCATAACCCTATGGGGGCTCCCCCCAGTGGACCAGAGCCCTGGATGGAACCCACATCCTTGTCATCTGCCTCATGTGTGGCAACTGCCCCTATTATAGCTAGAGGGGCTTTCACTCTGTTATGCTCCAGGCTGTTGTTGACCACTGCAGCACCTCCACAAATGTGAGTGCCAGCTGGGTGGGCAGTGCCCATGATACCTGTGTAGTCTGCAGTGCTGTCCTGCCAGCCCTGGTGCAGAGTGGGCGCTTCATGCTGGGGATGCTGGACCTGCAGCTGGGTGACATGCTGGTCCTGCCCCTTGGCACTGGGGACCCTGCTTGCCTGCTTCTGCCATGGCTCATGCAGCCCTACTCTGGGCAGCTGCCTCCACTCCCCCCCGGCCCACTTCAATTGGTGCCTGGGCCAGGCCCATGCCTTGGTGGAGTGCACCTTCAGCCATGTCAAGGGACACTGGTGCACTCGCCTCAAGTTAACTGAGGACAACCTCCGCTGTGTCATCATCATATCCTGTGTGCTGCATAACATCTGTGAGGCCTGGGCAGAGGAGGAGCAGTGGGTTGAGGATGCCTGGCAGCAGAAGCACCACCTGCAGCTGCTGCAACAGCAGTGGCTTCCCACCCCTGAGGCCCCAGGAGATCTGTGCACCCACCAGTGGCCGCCAGGACACCGGGTGTGGGAGGTGCTGGAGCACTGTCCACTGTAGCCCACTTGCACCACCACTGACGGACCCCCTACCCCTGCCACTTCTGTCCCCAGCCCCAAGCTCACTGCAGACACATCTCAGAAGAACAACTGTCTTTATTCCCTTCACATCAAACAGACCCTTCTCTCCCTTCCTGGCCCAACAAACAAAAGCTCCCTTCCCCCCAATAGAATCCCTCCCCTACCCACCCTATCCACCAAAACTCCCCCACCTTCTTCCTCATGCAGACAATTTAAAATGTGGTTTGTGTGCTATCCTAGGGTGGGAGGCTGTGGGGTGGGGGCACCTAAAAGACAGAACCCAGGGACAGGTGGCCTCTGGACTGGGGGAGGTAGCACTGGACCTCTGCCCAGGCCTGGGAGAGGGGGCTAGTGCTGGGCATCAGGTGGCTGCCAGGGGGCAGGCAGGACCAGGGCCAGGGTCAGTGGCCAGGTAGCAGGCAGCATGAAGGTGACTGCCAGGACCAGGACAGTTTCTAGCACCTGCCAGTCATAGTCCATGGCCTGCACTGCCCTGCCCGGGACTCTAGTGTGTTCCTGCAGGGCCTCTAAACCATCCACACTCCAGGGCCAGGAGCTTGGCCCAGAACTCCCAGTCTGCCCAGTCTCACACATACTTGGAGGCCAGTCCTCTGCCCACCAGGCCTATGCATTTGCCAGACAATCCTCTGATGCCATCACCAGCCAGTCCAGGAGGATGATGTGGTTCTGAGTCCTCCTCTGGTGGAGCTGGTGCATCCATAGAGCCTTAGCTATGGGTGGTAGTTACGCTGAGCCTGCCTCCCAGCTGCCAGGTGTGGCGTCTCCCCAACGTGCAGCTGCAAGGCCTGCAGAGCCATGAGAAAGACGCTGTTTGTGAGAGTTTGAAACATTTCTGAGATTAGATGATCTGTGCCAGAGGCCATGAGCTGCCCAACCTCAGATTGGTGTTTGGGCATGCATGGGTATCCAGGGAACATGATAGGTTGGCCAGACAGGCCTGGACCCAGTTGGCTGCTGGCTGAGAACCCTGTCCCCACTCATTCCCCTGGGGTAGGTGGACCACTGCATGCTGGTCACAGACAGCCTGCCTCCTCTGCCCTGTTCCCAGGGTGGGATAGGCCAGGCTCCTGGCATCACCTGCTGCCATGGCTCCAGACCCCACTGCCTCTCCCCCATCCTCCTCCTACAGGCCAACCTGTCTCCTGTGCTTCCACCAAGACCATGTTACCCAGGCTCAGGGTGCAAAGGCTCCTGGATGACTGGATTGAGGAGCCGCCTGCTCCCCTGCCCTCCCTGCAGGGGACCTCTCTAGTGCCCAACCCACTATGCTCTGCTGCTGCTGATCACTGTCGTCCCCCAGGCACACCTGCACAACTGGCATTGGTCCCTGAGTTTTGATGGCAAAGGGGGCAAGCCCAGGCTCCCCCCCCCAACCTCTGCTGCCACCTGGAGGGCTACCTGTGGCTGCGTTACATGTCCCTGTCCTATGCAGCTGAGGAGGACATTGCTGTGTAGAAGTGTGTGCTTACTGTGAGGTAAACTATGCTACTGTGCAGTAAAGCATCTTGTGTAGATGTACCCACTGAGTAACTAGAATGCTCAGAGAAAATCCTTCATATAGCTATGCACACATGTATGACGTAGACTTAAAATAAGGAGACTTAACTAAGTTGATTCAAGTTAAGTCATATCTGAGCATATATATGTACATATCCTTGACATGGTGCCAGCCATTTTAGGTGCAGACAGAAGTGCAGCTCCCTGCTGTAACTGAGAAGTTCACTCTTGGTTCCAGTGGGGGAGGGGAATCTAGCTGTTAGTTGGGAGCCTGCAGCCAGTTTTCCTTAGCAACAAGTCCCTCCTCTCTCCCAACCTGTCCCTGTTTCAGAATGGGAGAGGGGAAAGGGAGGAGAGGGAGCTCATCATAGGGGTTCCCCAGCCAGTGCTAGAGGGTAGGGTGAGTGAATTGGAGCCCTCCCACTTTGGAAGAGCTCCAGTACACATGCCCCACCCTCAAGTGGGGGCTGAAACCCCCCCAGACTGAATTTCCTCCACTCCCTTTCCCCTCTCCCATTCTGAAAACAGCAGCCGGCTGGGAGGCAGTGCAGATAGATGTTACAGAAACATCTTCATCAGAACCCTCATGCAATGAGGGTTCACAATTTCACCCAATCGGCCAGTTTTTAAGCGGTGTGCAGCCATGCTCTTGTATTTGGTCATGGCTGTAGACTGCTTTCTGTGGCCAGATTGGGTGAAAATTGTCACTTCTATCCATACCCATTGTGAGCTAAGTTGACTTAACTAATGCCACTCAAGATAATACACCGTGAAGCTATATTATCTTGCACCACATTTAAGATGACTCTGTTCCATGTATGTGTTTATGCTATGACAGTTAATTTGACTTTAAAAATTTAAGTTGGCTTAACTGTCAGAAAGTTTTTACCTGTGTATGCACCCTATGTGATGTAAGTAGGGTGAAATGTAGAAGGAAGATATGCAAACTTAATAGAGTAAGATGGCTCAGGATGAGAGCGTATGCTCTAGAAAGTACTTTACTGACACTCTAAACAGGTCATGCTATATACCCTTTAGAAGCCATACACCTTTTTCCTAATGTCCTGAAGCATGTTTTCCTGGAGTAGTGTTGTATGTGTGAGTTAATCTGGTCCCTTTCTGATACTCAACACTAAGTCTTAAAGCCTGAATGTCACTAGGCATTTCAGTTCAAATCCTGCAAAAATCCTTAAAACCCATGAGAGCATTCCCATTAAAGGCAAAATTTGAATTTTCATACTCAAAATTGTGCACGCACATACATACTTTGCAGAACTGGAATCATAATGCTAAGAGCTTTAGGGGCTTCAGCTTGAGGAGTCTCTCCTTGCCTGTGAAGTTGTGCCTTTTGCAATCTTTTACCATTTTGCTCTCCATCCTAATCTTCCTTCCCCTAGTGCATCTCTCTAATGCTGTGTAAAATTTTTCCTGAACTACTATTTCTTTTTTAAAAAAAATGTAACAGCAACCAAAATGTCTGTGTCAAAATTCATCTTTCCAGGTATAACTACGCATGCCAGACAGACTATTGAGATACATCCCAGCCTTTTAGTTTAGAGGACACAGCTTTACTGAGAATAAGATTGTATCAACTGTGCTAAAACTCAAAAATAGGAAATCGGAGGGATTAACTAACCTGGCCTCACCTATTGACCAGGCATTCCTGGAATCTCTGAGAGACCATCACAAAGGAAAGATGTGCACAGTGGCTGATGGAAAAGGTATTTAAGCAGATATTATCACAGGTGAGGTTACACAGAGGTTTTTATTTTATTGCACTCAGTGTTCAAATTTAGCTGCCAGAAACAGCAGTGATTCCTTTCATTTGGTCTGATTTATCATTGCAAGAATTAACAGGGCTCTTTCATAAACTACTGGGGCTCACTTCTGGCATGAATCCAACACTAATTATACATCTTGCTTAATACCACAAAGGATATAATGCTTCTATTTTCCCACAACATAATGCTTTACATTTTTTCAGAGCATTGTACAAGCATTCCTGAATTAATTTTCATGACATAAGGTAGTTAAGGAGCATTATCCCCATTTTCCTGAATGGGGACATAGGCAGTAAAAGCTGGATTTACAAAGATATTTAGGTTCTTAACATACTATTGAAATCATTCCTACTCAAATCAGTAGTAAATTTGGTGCCTGTTTAGGAATTAGGGCTAGGTACAGATATTAAAAAAACTCAAGGCAGAATTGACATAGCCTACACCATTTTCTGTAAGTGTTACTACCTGAACACTTTTTACAATCTGATCCAAAGATATTTGCCCAGAATGAATTGATAGCACTTCAGGAGTTGGTAAACAGAAGTTAATGACATCCTATATTAAACCACGTTGCTTGTTTACATGTGGATATCTAGAAGGCTATTATTGCACAAAAAAAAAAAATAATTCAAGCTTATAAGGAGATTGTTATGTGGTCTCTGTGAATACTATTCCTTGTCTTGACGCCACAGTTAGCACTAACAGCTTCCTGGAAGTCTTTCTTTCAATTTACATGTACAGGATACTTTAGGAATACAGAATGACTGAGGAATTTGTACAATACAAATACCAACTTCAGGAGAAAAGTTTCATGGTCTTCTATTTTGGAATAGCATTGGAAAGTACTTGGAGCTTTCCAGAGGTTAAAAAGGGATTAACATGTGTTCTCTGCTCATTGCTGTTCTTTTTATCAGTATAATAAACTGTAAACTAAATAGCAATTTGGAAAGCACAAACTAGAAACATGGACAAATGAACCTAAATTATTTTTACCTGAATGCTGTGTATAATTGTATTCAAACTCCGATTTTCCCCCTAAAAGCTGAATGTATTTATAGCTTTGATTTTTAAACCACATTATGTCCCTTGCTTTATTTTTTGTCCTCATCAACTGTCAAAACTGTCAAATGGGTGTTTCATAGGTTTCATAGTACTGAGAGAAAACGCTCTTCCAAAAGCATCCATCTTCAGTAAATGGAGCTCAAGATCCAATAAAGCTGCAGGCATAAAAGCAATGGGAAAAGTAAGTTCAATCTGAAAATTTAATCATTTTCTAGAAAAATGAACACAAAAGTTTAAGTGAGAAGTTAACTGAAGTGCACTTTACTTTATAATGATGCTGTATTTACAGTCAAATTAAATTTGTGAGATTGATTTCTGTTTTCAGAACTTTCTGCTTCTTTTCCCCAGACATGCCATAATCATATATATATAAGTAGGCCAGTACAGATCTTTCACCCTGATATTCAAAAATGATAGCCTCTTGAGTAAACTCATTTTACACTGAATCTGAGATTTTTCTTTTAAGTATCTATGGGCTGGATTTAGATCCTTTTACACTATCATACATTTACTAACTCCAAGGGAGCTACTCCTGAGTTTTATCAGTAAGAGAAAGGGGGGAAACAGGTCCTGTGTTGTAATTGCAATGTACCAAGTAGAGCATGCTGTGACAGTTTATACTTTGTGAACCTTCACTATAAAACCTACACCCCCATAATCTTAAAACTCAATCAGGTTTATTGAAAGTCCAGTTAACATGCTGTAACCTTTGAAACAAAGCTCTGGCTAATTTTGAATGAACCTAAAGTGATTTATAGTTGCATGTCATACATGCAACCGGGTAGTGTTAGAGTAATGTTGTAGCCATGATGGTCCAGGAATTATATGAGACACAAGGATTTTTAGTGTGATATGTTTTCTTGAATCAACACAGACATGAACTGGTGATAGTGTTTAAAATAATGTAAGCTAATTTTGTATGATTAAAAACAAAAGTTAAATGACAAAAATCTACCTTTAATGTTGGCCTTGAGTTTGACATCTTTCACATCAATGTTCAGCCTGATGTCCTTAACTGCAGTGGCTTTATAAAAGGAGCAAGTGAATACACATAATATGGAATCTGTTTCCTGTCATTTGGAGTATGAATCTTATTGTTCTAGGTAATTGCTCTAGCTGTCTAGCTTGAAATAGATTTCTTCTAATTGCACTGTTTACTTCTCTGGAGGAGCCAGTTTGTTTTCCTGTTCTTTTGAAAGTTAATGAATTCCTTCATGAAAGCTGAGTTACTGAATAGAAAAGGTGTGTGTAACTGGCTAAATTTTACCTGATTTTATGCATATAGAACTCTTGTTGGCTTCAACACATACGGTATTTTCTTTAAGAGCCTCAGAGCTTTGGGCCCAAGAGGCAGCCAAGTCTGAAAATAACTTTCTACTTTCAACTAATCCTATGATCATCTACTGTTGATAATGGAATGCCAGAAATATAAATTTTGAATCTTAGTTGGGACTAGATAATTTATAAACTAAGATCTATTTAGCAAGTAGCAAAGTATTGCTATTGTCTTACAGAAGATTAACAAGTATCAGCTTTATAATGGAATAATGTTCCAAACATGGTTACTTAAAGAAGTTGTGGAATCTCTTCATTGGAGGTGTTTAAGACCTGGCTAGATAAAGCCTTGGCTGGGATGATCTAGTTGAAGATTGTCCTGCTCTGAGCATGGGTTGGACTAAATGACCTTCTGAGGTCCCTTCCAACCCTAATTTTCTATGATTCTAAGGCATTCCTGATAGCAACACCATCTTATTATACCATGTGGGTTCTAGCATCAACACCTCCACTAACTCCAGTAGCAGCAACAAAGGTAACAATTAAGCTTGTAAGTATTTTGAAGCAGAGTATTCTTTCATGATTACCTAATTTCTATTGCTAGCCCCCTGCTCAGCCTGTCATAGTCTCTTTTGTAGATCCAGTACCTGTCTCCTTTTTTTCAGTTGGTTTCAGTCTCCCACCCACAAGTTTCTTTCTTCACCACTATAGTTGCAGCTACATATTCCAATCTACTTCTTTCCTTCTCCCTTGGTTTGGCTTTTGTACCATCTTCATTTGCATCAGGTGAAATGAAGGAGGGAGATGTTTGAGTGCCAGTGGGTCAGCGAGAACACAGGAGAGACAGACAGGTTCCGGTGTTAATTTCCCCTTACATAGAGTAGCTGGGATCAACAGTTATAGGGATAGTCTAGCTTTGCCTTATGACCCCAGGCATGAGCATGCTAAGTAGCACTGCAGGGATGAGGAAACTGGGCTTATTTAGTCTGCAGAGGAGAAGACTGAGATTGGATTTAATAGTAGTCTTCAACTACATTGTAGGGTGGTTCCAAAGAGGATGGAGCTGGACTGTTCTCAGTGGTGGCAGATAGCAGAACAAGAAGCAAGTTGAGGCAATGATCTCAAGTTATGGCAAGGGGTGTTTAGATTAGATACTAGGATGAATTTTCTCACTAGGAGGATAGAAAAACACTGGAACAGATTACCCAGATAGGTGGTAGAAGCTCCATCCTTGGAGGTTTTCAAAACCCGACTAGACAAAGCTTTGGCTGGGATGATCTAGTTGGGGATTAGGGCTGTGCAAAGCTATGGTCGCTAATTCAATTTGGCGAGTCGGCCTGATTCGGCAGCCAAATCTCAGAATCCAAATCAAATCAGGAGACCCTTTAATGTCTCTGAATCAAATCGTAACCTTTGGAATCAATTCAGAGAGATTCGGAGAGATCTGATGATTTGGCCATAGACACAGCTGTATATGTTTTTTCTACATACCCTGAGGTACCAGATGCAGCTCATGAATGCTGAGATGGTGGGGCAGATGGATCATCCCATGGGAGTGTGGGGCGGGGGGGGGCCCTGCGCACTCGGCAGTGAACACAGAAGTGGACCAGAAGTACTTCTGGTCCACTTCTGGGTCCACCGTGGAGCATGTGGGGGACTCCCCTGAATTCCTGTGGGATGCTCCATCTGCCCCATCATCTCAGCATCTGTGAGCCATGCCTAGTATCTTGAGGTACGTAGAAAAAAACATATAAAGCTGTTTCTATGGCCAAATCGCTGATTCTCCGCATCAGAATCGAATCTTCAGATTTGGCTGAACTGAATCAGGACAGTGATTCAAATCAGCAAATTGAATCACTGTCCCCAGAACTGGGCTGATTCTGAATCAAATACGGCCCTTTTCACACACACCTATTGGGGTGGTCCTACTTTGAGCAGGTGGTTGGATTAGATGACCTCCTGGGGTCCCTTCCAAACCTAACTTTCTCTGATTCTCTGATTCTGTGATGGGTCACACAGTTAAGTTAATGTAGGAGTAATGAGAAGCATGATAAATTACTTAGTATTTTGCTGTTAAAATCAAATAAGTCTATACCAAACCTATGCACTGTGACTTTTTCTTTCAAATGCAACCTTGAACAAATTTCAGGGGATTTTTCAGGTGGATAGCAAAAAACACCCCCTGATACAAAATCCATGCTCATGCTGAGTATCAAGTCTCTGCTTCAAAACGTGGAAGTGCTAGACCATTTCAAAGAAAAGGTCACAAGGATTTTCAATATGGCCCAAACAGCATACTTTTCCTCACATTTGTTCTGATAAACTGCTGCACCATTTTGCTCAAAATTAAATATCTGCTTCAGGCAGCCACCCTGGATGGCTGTTTTAAAACTAAGTGGTTAAAATTTTACGAAGTCATAAGTGACTAAAAACAGGGGTACAGATGTCTAGCAACATTATTAAACTGTATTCAAGGGTGTATATTGTAGGGCTTTTTGGATTTTTAAAAATTTTTTTGCAAGGGATAGAAGAACTGGGAAACTGCTTTACTTCTGTGAATTAAAAAAAATAACACAATACATTTAAAGCTGAAGTTTCCAGCCCTTAGACATGAATAAAGCGAGCAGTGTTTAGGACTCTGTATCTCTGGGTCATGAGCTTTAATTGCACCGCATTATCTCTCATTGTATGATTTGGACAGCAGTTGCCTTTAGGTTGGGATCCAAACTGATAAGGGGCTTCTTATCTCTACATACAGCATCAAGCATAGTTTCTAAGGGCTAGATAGTCATCTGCTGTACTAACCTGCCTCTTCTAGTTGGAGTTGCCTCCAGGGAACAGACATCAGAAACTTTACATTTAGAACACTTAAAAAGAGAGATTTCTGGCAAATGTGATGGCATAAGTGGTATTTAAAGAGGAGCAGTGTAATATAGTACCTAAATCAGCTTATAGTCCCACTGCTGTTTTAGTATGCTAGTGGGATATGTGAACCGCTTGCTCTTGACTTGTACCTTGTCTGTAATGATGTTATGCATAATGCAGCAAAAGGAATTCTTCATTCCTAAGCAGGGGAACAGAAGTGCTTTTTATAACTCATCTCTTACAGATCAAAGCAAACCTCAAGCTTGCCTTATCACATAAGTGGGGTTAGTGTCCTTGAGCTTTCTATTACATTTACACATGCTTATCTCACATTCTTTGTTATGTTTGTGTTAACTTAAATTGAACATGTTTGTATATTATACAGACTCACTTTCTGCTGTTATAGTAAGGTGTTTAATGCTTCTGTTACAAAGACATGTTCAGGGCTTGATAGAAAATATATGTAGAAAATAAAAATCTATAAATAGTTGCTTTGGGCTAAAATTGGACACACACAGTCTCAGTCCAGAAATAATCCCAGTTATAAAACCCCACATACAACTTTGAAATAATTTCTTTGCAAATATAGTAATCTTTGCTTTATTCTACTTTTGTCTGCCAAAGTTTGTGATTTAAAAGGCCTTTTTCATTTATATGGTATAACCCAAAACACGTACAGCTTTGATGTGTGGGCCAGAACTTGGTAAAAGAAGAATTTGTAGCATGGTCATATAGTTCAATTGGATGAGTTGTTATTTATTGCATACTTCTTTGTTATTAAGCTCTTTTATACCTTCTTTCAAAATACGTTCTTTCAAAGCATGTAAGCAAGAGGCTAATTATTCTTCATTGCTAATCAACCACAGATAGAATTATGCTATTTTAGAAACAAACCAACAGAAAGGTGCACTGCTTGATTTGACCATCGTTAGCTGGCAATGTGGTACGTTGTAAAACAGAAGCTATTACACCTGTTAGGTAGCTAAGTGCAATTCTATTCCTTCCTGCTTAAGGTCATGAAAAGTTGTTAATGTGTTTACTTTTAGAATACACCATTTCAGCTTCAAGACTAAGTCAAAAAAGCAGTGAGGAGGAACAGGAAGACCACTGGCTCATCTTCTGCTTTGACAGTTTAGCAGGGACTTGAGTAAGGTAGTAGTAGAATACCTCTTCTGTGTGTCTGGCCTGTATTACTTGCCATAGTTATATGTTAGCATTCTTAAAGTATATTATTCCTCTGGATTTTGTTTCTTGTTTAGTACTCTCATGGCAAGTAATTATAATAGTAGTCAATATAATAATACTAACCAGCATGTTGGAAGTCATCCCTTCCTCAAAATCGTCTTCGCCTCACAATAAAGCTGTGCTATATTTTGGTTGTGTGTCTTGCTTTGTAAGAACTATACCATTCAAGAAGCAGCTCTTCAGTACAGGAAATACCAAAATGGAATTTGAGTCCTGCCCTGTGATGTTTAGGCTGTTGGGAGGAGAGCAAATCTACCTTGGAAGTTGTTCTTTTTTTAGTTTTCTAAATAGAAACTAAGGAGCTTGCAAGTTGTTCCTCAGTTCAGTGTCTCTCCAGAAGTCATAGAGCCTTAATGGTTTTTTTTCCAGACATACCTTTGGAGGGAGGGATTGTGGGATGGAGGAGAAGGGTTGTATCAAAATACTCTTCCTTGGGCTTCAGGAGGAGGGATGCTATACCACTCAAAATCTTGTCTGTTTCTATAGTAACCCTATAGTTGGTCCAATAAAAGACACCACCCACAAGAACTCTTGCCTCTTCTATTCAGATGCATATTTTCAAGTTACATCTACCCTAAATGTGGTCTACTTAACACTGGAATAGGTAATCTCTTGGTGAATTCTGTATGTGGATAACATCCTAAGGTCACTGACTTCAGTGAGGCTATGATTTAACCCCACAGCTTAAAAACGGATGAAGTGTTCTTATTTGCATTTTATTGGCTTTTTAAAACCTTTCTCATGATTTGAATTTTACTCTAAAGACTGGATCGGTCCAGAAGGAGATGTTTTGGCCTGTCTGGGATTGTATATGGTCCATGCTTTAGATCCAAAAATGAGGGAAAAACAGTCTTTTTTTCTAAAGAGGTGATCTAGTGGGGTGGGCAGGGCAGGGCGACATTGCTTAGTGCAGCCTGCAGTGCCAGGACAGCCTGTAACATGATGCAGCGGAGAAACTCACAACCAAGGAGGTGTGTGTATGTGTGTTTGGGGGGAAACTGCCTGCCAGCATGTTCACCTGTCCATGCAGAAGAGCAATACACACACAGCGCCTACCCATGGGGGTGGTACAGAAGTGGGGGATGGGGGCTAGGTGGCCTGCTGGCCTGCTACCCACACTGTGCTGGAACAGCTTGCAGCCAGGGAAGTGACAAAGTCATGGCTCTCAATAGTGTATCCCCTGCAGCATGTGGTCCCTGCTGGTGCATTCTGTGCAATATGTAGCTCCTGCTAAGAAGTTATCTCAGACCCTGCATTGAGATCTTGTGTGGGGGAGCCAAAGAGAGAAAATAACACTGCTGCACCCTGACTGGACCTGCCCTTCCCACCACTGATACTAAGTTGCTCTGGCAGTAGTGGATAATCAGGCTTAGAGGGTACTCATCAATGGCTTGACATCTAGCTGGCAGTCAGTATCAAGTGGAGTGCCCCAGGTATCAGTCCTGGGGCTGGTTTTGTTCAATATCTTCATCAATGACTTAGAAAATGTGCATCCTCATCAAGTGTATCCTCAACAAGTCTGTAGATGACACTAAACTGAGGGGAGTAGTAAATATTCTGGAGGGTAGGGATAGGACTCAGAGAGCCTTAAACAAATTGTAATTTGTCCATAGACTACAATGGGGAATCACCGAAATACTTATAACTTTGTCCTTTTTTGGCAGATTTGGATGAATTCAGCAGGGATGGTAGCCCTTTTTGAGGGCAGGAATCCTGCCAAGTTTCAAGGAGATAGGTACAGGGATTTCTGGGAAACTACACCTCAAGCTGCTGAAAGCAAAACTCATGTCACTTTTATGCGTTAAAGCAGATTTGGATGAAAACAGCAGGGATAGTAGCCTGTAACAAGGGGCCTTCCTGGTGCCAGTTATTTCTATGCCCACCTACCTGTTTCTGGGCCAGCTGCCCACGCCTCTTTTGCTCAGGCAGAAACAGCTCATAAAAGGCACAGAAAGGCTGCAGACAGAAGCTTATATGTTGTTTCTACGTCCCTTCCCCAGAGCACTGTGATTGGAAGGGGACTCAGGGAAAGATTTCATAGACATTAGGGCTGGAAGGGACCTCGGGAGATCATCGAGTCCAGATCACAGTCACTGGCCAACTACAGATGTCAGTCTTTCCTCCCTGGTTCCCCTCCCTTTTCTCAGTTTTTGTTCCCCTGAAAGACTGCCTTCCAAATCTCTGAATCTTTTTCTGAACCTTTTCTGAATTAATTCAGAGGCTCCAAATTGATTCAGAGGGGTTTTTTTTGGTCTTCCGATTCAATATGGATTTGGTGATTTGGCCCCCAAATTGGGCCAAATCTTCTCTGAATCAAATCAGTGACCAAAGCTTTGCACACCCCTACTGCTTACTTATATACATGAAGAGTTATTTTAAATTCTGAGGACATACTTGTATTGCTAAGGTGAGCAAACTTGGACCATGTATATATGTATGTTTATACTGTATATTAATATATTTTTTCTAATTTATGTTGCCATATCTTTTATTCTCCTTGTGTATTTGAAAATCAATTATAACATAAATCAGATGTGCCATTTGTACAGCAGCTGCTGTTATGCTTATATCATCTTTCTTACTTTTAAAACTGTACTTATCACAATGTAACTGATTAGTTACATATGCTGCTGTTATTAAGATAATACTGTGATAGAAGTCACTTACCCTGCTGTTAGTAGGAATACTGCCACTGAATTCAACAGAAGCAGGATTGGGGACCCATAATTTCATTTGATGAGCCAATTATAGTGTAGAAGTATTGAGTTGTCAATGAAGAAGTGTCAGTTCTATAATATTTTCTATTTTCTTCCAGTAGCCTTGAACAGTTTTTTTTTTTAAAAAAAAAAGAACTATAGCTTTCTTGGCATTCATTCATTACTGTTTCCTTAATTGCCAGGTGATTTTTTTTATCTTAAATCTTAATAAACAAAATTTTTCTCATTTAACAAGGGAACAGAAAATAATTGTAGATATAAAGATTAATAGGATAGCTAGTAAATAGCACACTTTAGCAGGTCCTCATACTAAACCTTCTTCACACTCAAGGTTTCTTTTGTAGGAGATTGTTCATAAGACCATATAATTATTTCTGGTGGTATGCAGATGAAAAGTAATATCCTTATTTCCATAAAGACAAAATTCTGTTCACAAACTCTGAATGTCAAAACCAGATATTACATTTAATTTAGACCTCAGCTCAATAGGTTTGGTTTCATGTTGTCCCATGACTCAAGTAACTTTTATTTCTCCAAATGTTTATACTTGATATTTATACTTACCACAAGTTCTGTTCTTAGATAGATGCCTTCTGGTGTCCTATAATATAAAGTAGATATTAAAAAAGAAATCTAAATAGGAAAGCATAAACCTTTTGAACTTCACCATCAGTTTTAAACTGATTTTTCTCCCACTCAAATCAAACAAGCCCCATTAACAACTCAACTTTTGCACTATTCAAGGAGCTTTTCATTTGTGAATGGCTTGGAATAGTCAATTAACATAAGAATGCTCCCTCTTTGGTATTCTTGCATAATGTTAAAATCGCAGTATTTCCTTAACGGAAGCCCAGCCATTGTATGGTTTGTAAAAATACCACAATTTGTACAACCAGCAATCTACTTCTGTGTGAATTGGTCTCTTAGAACACTTTCAGAGCAGGAGGGTGAAGAAAAAGGGGTGTTTTTTTTGTTGTTGACACAAAAGTAAAGGCAATGTGCCGGGTACACAGGAACATTATTAATGGAACTCCAGCATCTTCAGTGTATGCAATGAATGCCCTGCTACTGCTGTACACATTCATTAGAGAGGTGCAGCATTTTTTTAATCCTTTAAAATTCAGGAAGATTGTAAATCCCACAACACAGGACATCTTTCTCTCTGGGAAGAATATAAATTGCCCAGCAGGTTTTAGCTTTTGGAAAACGTGACTGAAAAGAGCGACTGGTGAAAAGGTTGAGGTATATAGTGCATTTATGATATTGATCGAAATGATGATTTGGACTTGCAGTAGTCTTACTAACCAAGTAAATATTTTCATTAGGCACATAGTAAATTAAACATTCTAATAGAGATTGACTGAGAAGTGTTCTCAGATTCTTCCTAGAAACTAGTGAAATTATAAACTTTAGAATCTGCATCTGAAAAAAGTGGCTGTGACAGCTATAACAAATAGTTCATCAGCAATTTGACCCAGGGGTTTAACCAGCTCAGCCAAGTTCTCTTAGTTATTGATCATGTGTAGAAATTATGTTTCTACTAGGACAGGGGTTCCCAACGTGTCCCAAGGACACATTAAAAGAAAAAGCAGCGGGTGCCAGTATGAATATTAAAGTTTAGAATTTAGAATCCTGGATATGCGCATGTGCATAATTTTGTTGGGGAGGGAGTAGTAAGCGCCACTCCGTTACTGTATCAGTCGGACTGCCTCAGTCTCATTTTGGTGGCCATTGCGTATAGACTGTGAAATTTTTTTTGAAGTGTTGCTGTTTTGAGTTCAGTCAGCAGTGACAGCATTTTTTGTTGGAATAATGATTTTTACTGATCGTGAAAATGTGTGTGGGCACCTGAATAAACCTCGGGGGGGGCACCACGGTGCCTGTGGGCACCACATGGGGAACCACTGTACTAGGAGAAGCATTGCTGTCCCAGAGGAAATTGCCACCATACAAGTATTCATTCTGTTTCTTCTGGGGGAAACATGCATCATCCATGAAAAATATCTTGCACTTTGTCACCTGGAAGAACTTGTGCAAAATTTAGTTAAGTGGGTGGGGTGAATGGAAATGAATCAAGACGATTCTGATCTCAAATCCCAATTTATTGAACATATAAGCAATACTAATATTAAGCAAGGCTTTCAATGTAGCACTTTAAGCAAGCCCTAACAGTCAATGTAGATAACCTCATGTAAGTCTTCTGATGGATACAGTGAGTTCAGCTGGCCAACTGTCGATCACTGCACTGGGATCTCCCTGAGTCATTGTCTTCTTGGCTCCAAGAATCTCTCAATTTATGATGCCTTTGTTTGCACTTTATACTGTTTCTTAGGGTGTTAGGCAGTTTTTGTGGTTGCTTGATATTGAAGTCCCATGTTTTGCATGGTTTCCTGACTTAGAGTTGTGACTGCTATGGTTACAATTTCATTTCACCATTTGTACAATCAGCCTTTTCTGATTACATGCTTTCTTTGTGCTTAGTGGCATACTTTTTCAGTTACCTTCAGTTACCTTTACCTGGCATACCTTTAGCTCTTCAGTTTGCAATACTTGTGTTTAGCAAGCTGTATTTTTTTCCATTGCTGATGGCACATGCCCTACACTCAAATATCCACCAATTATCTTTCATAGTGGTCATTTGTTTTCCTGCTGTCTTGGATGGTTAAACCACGTCCTCTTTGACTTTCTCCTGACATCGGTTACAAAAAGGTTACCTTACACTGTGACCCACTGCTCTGCTTCATTCAGTTAATTATACCAAGGCACAAAATGGCATTGGTTATGCTAAGCATTTTGCTAAGGCAGCCTTCAGGTCTACAATCTCCCCGTAAGAGACTTTCCCTTGCTAAAAGAAAGCCTGTACACTCTACTCTTCCTTGATTTGGAGTTGAGCTGCAGTTCCTCTGTACCTTCTCCACACTCGGGGACCATGGTCTGGATCAGGTGTAGGGGCATTTTTTTGCTAGTCCCAGTCAAGGAGGGTTGCTGCTACACCCTTCCCAAGATCCCAGTCTGAGGAATTCTCAGAGAGCAGTGGCAACAGGACTCCTGGGCATAGGATGACTCTTTTACACTATATGTCCCTAGACTCAGTCCTCTTTCTTCTGTTCTGCATCATTTCCTATGTTTCTTTTTCACTCTAACCAGCATTGTATTTATTCTCCAGCCCTACAGAAGGCTGCATGGTTAATATACCATCTTTAACCTTAACTTCTATTTCTCATTTGCATTATAACTACCAGTGTTTCTGTTTTCTTTAGGTTTTATATGAATACGTTATTTTAGTCTGAGTATAGCTATGAGCTAAAGGCCATGCTTTTGAAAATGAGAAAAATGTACCCAGGAGCTCGTGGCATGGGGGGGGGCTACAAATGGGGAAAAATAGGTCTCTTTGACTGGCTATAAGGGACTATGCTGTCCCCTAAAGAAAGCAGTGACGTTGTCTGTGAAGAAGATTATAGCTATTTTATTTGCAATGTCCTTCCCTATAGGAACTACTCAAAGCAAAACAGAGTATGTGAACTCTGGATGAAGAAGCATAAAGACACAGTCAAATCCAGCTATAAAAATATGACATGATTTAAACATAATGCATTTGAACCTTAGCACATTGGATACCTTTTATTATAGTTATTAAGAAGAGTCTATTGACATCCTTAAAGAGGCTGATCCTAAAGGGGAAGGAAAATGATGCTCTTTATTTGAAACCATTACTTACTGTACTTAAAACTTTCTGAGTTTTAACTACATTGTCTAGCATGCATCATTGTGGCACAGTACTTTTTCACAAGGGACATCAATTATATTATTCACCATTTCCAGTTATATTTTTTATGGAAGAGAACACAATATGGACTTTCATGCTTCATGCCTTCAATAATAAACATATGGAATAAATTATCAGGGAGAAGCCATTTGAAACAAAGAGTACAAATAACTCAAGAAACACATAGATTTGCTTCTGAAGAATGAGGAGATTGAAGGACAAATGAAACAGCAGGAAAATTTGGACTGAGACCAACCAGAAAATGGGCAGGTGTGGTGGAGCAGATGGACTTTTCCTGATCCCAAAACTGTTATACTTTTGAGTTTTTTAAATATGTTTTTCACATCAAGCAACAATTTTGTGGTCATAATTACTTAGTTCTACTTCACTATGTTATTGTTGAATTCTTAGCACTGTTCTAAATAGATGACCATTTCTAAACTAATCACAATGAGTTACCTGACAATAACCTGCAGTGTTTAACAAAGACTTATGATGAAGTCAGAGTGAATCTATAAATTCAACTGACAAAGGTAACTCCTCCCCTGCTTTCCAAAACTATATCATGTTTCTGGACTCTGCCTCTAATTTGGCAATTGAGGTGCTGAAGATGTACATGCATAAATGATGTTTATGTAGTGGCAGTGGTGAGGTTATCCCTTCTTCTCAGAAGGAACAATTGACCCCTTAAAATCAACATTCATAAGGCATGTTATGAATATATCAACCATAATAACACAGTGTAAAGTAAATTACCATGGCCTATTGCTCAGTGGAAAGAAGAAGAGTTAGAGATCTCTTGCCTTCTGTAAGGGAGCTGAACAAGACCTTTGAGAGATGGAGGTCCTTGTGGAACCGGAGTCCCCAAAGGAGAATGGGCTGGGGAGCCTTAAGATTTAGGGTAAGGGTTGGACACATTAGTTTATTAACAAATAAATCTGAGATGCAATTGGTGTTAAATTGTATGATGTGGTGTAAATATGGACACAGAAGGGAAGTGCACAGAGCACTAAGTGGAATAAACTGATTGCCTCATCCAGACTCTTAAACAAAGGCCTGCTACAAATTGTACTTAAAGGGGATTAAGTGTTGCACAGGCTTTGGGCTGCTTCTTTGCAGGAATTGAGTTTCACTTGCTGTGCATATCTGATGGCAAATCGTAGCTTATAGTGTTTGGGAATATAATATAGAATTTCTGACAATGCAGCAGTACTTGGTCAGGTAATTCTGTTTTGCTGACATAAGAAAAAAACTGGTGCCCTTGTGAAGGCTCCACCTGCTTGATGTACATTGGTGTAATTATTGAAGGAACACAAAGAATTTGAGCTAAGCTAATTGAAAGGGGGTTTTATCAATAACTGAAGTCACTTCTTTATAGGTTTCAGATTTTTGTTTTTTCCTGTTAGCTACAGATGAAGAAAAGTTGATATTTAATGCAGCCCTTCCCATTCTCTTTCCTCCCCCTGCGCTACAATGTATAATGCTTTTGATTAAAAGTTTGCATTGGCACTTAAGATACTGTATCTTGTAATGTTTTAATAGATTTTGTTTTAGCTGTCATGGGATTAAAATGATACAGCACTGTGATTATAATTAGATGATTTTTTATTTAAATGAAATAAGAGATTTATAACATTTTAAACCCTTGTGGAAATCCTATTTTTTTAAATGGGGATATTTATTTTAATAAAGTTTCAATGGAGATTTTTCAAAGGTGATCTAAGATCCTTGGACACCCAGGGCATTTAGCCTCCAGAGACTTAGTTGAGACTAAAGATCTCAGCCTCAAGTGTAGCTAAAAAAACCTGGTAGAACAATACCAGGGACATGTCTAGCAATATCAACATTTGCATCTTCTTACCATAACTGATAAATTGGTGTAATGTGCTAATTGTGTCAACTACAGGCAACCCCTGTTAAACATGGTTTCTCTTAGCGTTGATTCGCTAGAACGCTCATTTTAAATTGATAGCTGATTTCACTTAGTGCTCAGCAAGTTTCATTATAATGCTTGCAGTCACCATCTTGGGTCATTAAAACCAATTGCTGTCGCCATCTTGGGTTATCAAATACTTTCAGTTTCACATAACGCTCATTTCACTTAACACTCAGTTTTTCAGGAACCAATTAAGAATGCTAAGCAGGGGTTGCCTGCATGCTTTTTTCATAGAAATTGCTTAATATATAAAATGTGATATTTTTCTTTTTATTCTTAGTGTCATTAAGGAATTGAAACCTAACATCTTGATCAGAGGTCACAGTAAGGCGCTTAATATTTCCAGCAATTTATCACTGTCCTACGTGGCATCAGACACAAATAAGTAATTAGATTTTTGTATAGAGTTCACAATCTAAACAGAAAAAGTTAGTGCTTTTAGAAATGTCAAGTACAGCAGATTAGTAAAATGGTAGGATGTAGGCAGATGACTCTTCAGTTCCATTTTTTTTAGTACATTGTGGTCCCCTCTTTTGTCTCCGTTCCTAAAAATAAATAATGTATGAAGGATAGACAAAAGGTAAGAGGGATAGCTAGATAGATAATCTTTAAGTGATTTTGTCTTTTGTGATGGTTCAGGAGATATGTGAGAAGCAAGAATTCTTGTGGGTGATATCTTTTATTGGATCAACTCTATTGTTGGTATAGACATATGCAAGCTTCAGGTATCACAGTATCCTTCCTTAGGCCTCTTAGACAGAGGCAGACAGCTGAAGTAAATAGCAGATGGAATAAAAGCTTGTTAAGTAGGGTCCTTATCACTTGTGAAATGTAGGGGTCATCAAGTGTCCAGATGATCTGCTCATATCTTTACACTGCATTTGACCACTTTGTTACACATGCTTGTGCTTGCGTATTGTACATTGCAAGATCTTTCATTGTACATGTGCTTTTAAGCAGTGGGTATTGCAGCAGGTATTGCATAGTCTGAGGCTCTATGCCACTGTCATAGGTGGTTGAACCAATGGTAAAGCCCCACTTCTTCATTAGTTCCTTGGAACATCTGATTCCGGCATGTAGGTGGTTGAGACATTTCCACCTTTGCCAGTGTTCATTAGCCTCTGGCGGTAAGGACTCAGCTGCTGGGCTGTACATTTTTTCTCTCTCAGGTATTGTCTTCAGCCTCTCATTTTGCATCTGTAGTCATATCTCCTTGGGTGTGGCATCAAGAGGTTGGGTGCTGGTGAGTAAGCTCCTGCATGATTTTAGACATTTGTGTGATGTGGTGGGATGGTCATACAGTGGGTGTCTCACATCTTCAGTTTGTCTTGATCATTCTATCCTGCTGGCCGCAGCTCTTCTGATGTCAGGCAGCGTGATGCCAGCCAGCAGGTACACACTGTTTAGGCTGGTAGGCTTCAGACATCCTGTAATGCATCAGCAGCTATCATTCAGAATGGGGTCAAGGCGCTTAGCAAGGACAATCTCTCCCATACAGGGCATGCATGGGCAGAGGAGAAGCTGAGATCCAGAGCAGTGGTTCAGGTGGTTGATGGGGTAGTTCCCCAGAAGAGTATAATGAACCATGAAGTCACTGTCTATGTTAAGACCCCAGGCTGCTTGCAGACATGAAAAAAACAAAACAAAATGGTGCTTTACTTTAAATTCAGTGCACCCCTGTGCACCCAGCCCAGCACATGTCCAGAAGAGGCATTGCATTAGTTGGACCCAGCTTGCCCAACATTAAAATAGATCAGGTGCTTTAATGGAGCATTTTTGGCACTTTTATTAATAGCTGATTGGATCAGGTTTAGATAGAAGTGACAAAAAGCCCCACTGAAATGCCTGATCTATACAGACTCTGTGGAGCTGGGTGGAAGTAATGCATTGCTGCTTCTAGTAAAGTGCGTCCTTTCCCCCCACCACCCCTGTCTGTCAGCCCCTCTAGTGCTTAGTGTCCAATAGGCTGATGAATTTCTATTTCATAGTTTCATAGTTGTTAGGGGCTTACAGATCATCCACTCTCCTCTCGTAGATACATTGGGGATATTTCCTTTGAGCACTAGAACTGTGAGACCAGACAGTGTTTTCTCTGTGAAAAATGTTCTCTCTGTGGTCTCTATCCTTTATATTTTTGGTGGTTATAAATTCTGATGTGTAGTTTTAGTCTTGCATTTATTGTTGAGGGATGCTTGAGCGATATTGGGCACCTGTTGATCAGAAAAGAATTTACTTCTGGTGATGAATTGGACAAGGTTAGGGGCTGTTTGAAGGGCAGGAGTAGGGATGCTGAGAATATTTCTCTGGTTCTTTTCAAATAATAGCTCTCTGTTCTTTGATGACCTTTCTTATAGGTTTAAATATGTAATGGTAGGTGACTACCAAGTGTGTGTAGTCAGTGGGTTTCTTACATTGTATTACTGTGGAGTATCTATGGGCATGTAATTTGACATACTTAAAAAAAATGCATGTCAAATACTCAAGAGATTCCTGACCATTTTTATTGAAGTGGTCAGTTCTTTAAATTGCATGAAAGCACATATTTGGGAAGACCGAGATCTATTTTGGATCTACTCTAGGCACAAAGTACATTTGAATTTTCCTTCTTCCCCAGTGTTTTTTGGGGAAGGGGGTGGGCAGGAAGAAGTCACAGTAATCAAAATGGAGGATGATGCAAGCCTGGACAAGATGATTTCAAAGACAGGGATAAAAAGGCTGCCAGGGATTAAAAATGTTCCACTGGAAGAAGTTGGAAAATTGAAATCCAACCTGTGTCTATAGGGCAAGGCAAAGGGCAATTTTCTTATTGTGAAAATGTAGTGGAGATGAGGCATTTGAGCTTTGCTATGAGGTACTCGGGACAAAGCCAACCATGAACATGGGTAAAATAAGGTGCTGACCTCATCTAGCTATTTCCTGTCTTAGACTTTTAAAGCAAGACAGCCATTGTGTATTTATTGCAGCACTGTAAATAAAATAATTAGTTGGTAAAGACAACTCAGTGTGCTGAGAGGTAGAGTTTCAGATTCTTTATGGAGTTACATGAACAAATGAGAGAGTGTAAAGAAGGTTTGCAAAGGTGGCAGAGGGGAAGGAGGCTGTGTGGGACTTCCATGGAGAGACAGTTCCACTGAAAGTTCCCACCCACCAGAGAGATGGGAGGAGAACCAGAAAAGGATAGAGCTGCAAATACCATGGGGAAGCAATGTTTTGACAAAGCATGACCAATGGTATCAAAAGATGCTGAGAGGAGGTTGAGAATGAAGTGAAAGCTAGTAAGATTTTTCTGGGAGGGTTCACTGATACCCATAGAATAAGTCACGGGTACTCATTGATTCTTACATAAGTAGACCAGGTGAGTAAAGTGAAGCAGGTGGAGGCCAGGTGATAGGGGATTCTGCAAAAAAAGAAAAGAAAACAAATCAAAAAGCAAAACAATTAAATCTACCCTTTCAAGTGGAGGACTTTGGAGATGATGTGCAAAGTAGCAATTGGGGTTGAAGGCTAGCATTTCAGGTTAAGTGAGGCTAATAGGGGTAATATTTACTATGTTTAGATAAAATGATGTATAAAGAAAAAACAGAAACAAGATTCAGGTATGATGAGCATACAAAAAGATTTGATTGCTTGCAGGGGAGGATACAGGGGTGAATACAGTGGTGCAGTTCCTTGCCTCCGTTCTCTTTGATTCCTGCTTCACCCAAAGTTTAAAACCAAGTGCCTGGGAGGGACAGCAGCATTTCTGTTCAGGCAATGCTGAAAGAATCAATTAACTTCATGGCTCATTTTAACCTCCCTGATTCCTGCTAATTTCTCTCCACTCTACAGTGTTAGCAACCTTTTTTAATAGTCTTGAAGTTCCACTATTCAAATTATGCTTCCTTCCACACTTTTGCTGTCTGTTAGCCACTTCTGGCAATCTCTCTGCTCTATTTCACAGCCCTGCTGATTGTTTTTAACTTCTAGATAAAAACATTCACCCAGGTGTGGTAATACTAACTCAGGTGTAGAAATGACTGCCAGTCAAGTATTGGAGGCACTGTCAAGGCACTCAAGAAGGCTAGATCTTGTTTTACGAATCTAAATAAGAGATGTACATTTAACTATAACAACTAGAGGACTAATGAGACAATATTTTTTTACTATTTTGCCTATCTTTTGCCAAGTTTGTTGTGGCTTTTAAAATGTTTTCTATAATCTAGCAAATTAATTATAGTTGTTTCTACTTTGATCTTAAGCTGAATAATTTACAAGTATATTAGTAAAGCTTCTAGTTTCCCCTTAACTGGAAAAAATGCATGTTGTGTTATATGTAGTGATGTGCCACAGGCTGCAACCTGGCTTTTCAAAATCCTTGATCTGCCCATGTTTGACTCTAGGTAGATGCATGACTTGTTTCTTTTCAAATTGTGGCATCCATCAATAATATGAAGAACCTATGATTAAAACAGGACATTTAGTAACCACAGGAGATAAATCAAACCTGTAAAATGAAGCTTTGTCTCGTGTATATAACGAGAGTTGTCCTATGCACAAAACTCGTAGCTGTTTAGGTCTAGATCTTCCTAGCTCAGTGCTGTATTCATTTACAAATTACAAAATGAAACCTAGTGAATCTCTTCATAAATCATAAGGACGGGCATGTCCCATATTTCTACTGGAAATTTCTATTGCAGTGGAAATATCAAAAGAGTATTTTATCAGTGAGTTTTAAAGTGGCAGCAGCCAAAGCAGGCTAGATTGTCAGCCATTTTTCATGAGAATTGGCCAACTACTGAAATAATTCTGTAGAGTTCTTAAAATCAAACTTCATGTAGAAAATAGATTGTAGAAATTTGATAGGTGATTTGTCACTGGAGTGTAGTTCTCCTGGAGCAGCCCGAGAATAATAAGAATAGCAGAATCTTCAGTAGAAGCTGGCAGAGTTCAGGGACCTGTGCCTTTCTAAGGGTCAGGTAGTCAACTGATTGTTACGTTTTGCAGAAGCTTGTGTTAAAAAACTGGGTTCCTGTTACCTTGGACCCTGAATAAAGCAGATCTCTGATAGACTCCTTGACCTCAGTAATTTCTAAACTACACTTAGTATGAGGAGTAAAAGGAACTAAAATTATTCTGGAAGACTGGAGAAGTAGCAAGTGGAAATACAGAAGACTGGAGAAGGCTTAAAGAGTACTTCATCATATATCTG
Organism: Crocodylus siamensis; assembly: GCF_052110815.1. Classification (NCBI taxonomy): domain Eukaryota; kingdom Metazoa; phylum Chordata; order Crocodylia; family Crocodylidae; genus Crocodylus; species Crocodylus siamensis. The sequence continues at coordinate 311,829,199 of NC_143395.1, forward strand.
CAAGCATTGGGTGAAGGCAGAAAGGGAGACTGTGAGATAATAGCTTTATTTTTGATAATATCTAGTTGTGAAGCACTTAATATCCCCTGCTTGAGATGACTGAAATTGTTAAAAGTATTACCTATAAAAGTATATTATAGAAAGTTCAGGAGAAGTGCAGTGAATATAAAAATGAAACACTTAGTTCAGGTTTTTACATAGGTAATACAAAAAGAAGGAAATATATAGAAGAATTTAAGTCTCTCAAGACTTAAATCAGACACAGTCTGGCAGTGTTCAGGCTAACTGAGACTCTAGTCAGACACCAGGCTGTTATTTGTATCTGAGATAAAGACTACTGGAAGCATCAGGTACTTGACAAAGCAATGACACCTCATCATCAAAGAAAGTCACTCATTCCAGACTGAAACTTGTGAAGGATGGGTCTGACAATGGACATTTATGAAGAAGGCGAAATACAACAAAGAAAAGAGTTGTTGCAGAAAATCATGGATATCTATGTCAGAATCCAGCCCAAAAATGTTCATAAAGCTGAATATCTTTTGGCAAGGACACAACACAGGACAAGATAGCATTACTGAGATAATATTACTAGAAGATACGAAGGAGGGGATATAATAGAAGGGATATCAAATCCATTTTTGCTGACATGATATTCTTGCTACAGCAACATCTGACAGTGGGCCACAGTTCAACAGGGATGAGTTTTAAGCAGTTTTTGAGGAAGTGCAAGTTTATATAAGTAACAATTAGTCCCTATTAACCACTATCCAAAGTGGCAGGAAAAATGTCAAAATAATTAAAATGCCTACAGAAAAATCATGTGTAATTGAGATTTTCTTTATGTTCAGCATTGTCCTATTACAGAATAGCACCAGTGTGACGTGCTTTGTTTCCAACTGATGGTCTGTTTAAACAAAACTGAAAACAAGATTGCCTTTAAAACTTCTACTTTTAGGCATAGGTCACAGAATGGGGTGGGACACCCAGGCCATGGCCCGACCAACTTTTTGCACATTAATTTAGGTAGCTATACAGTTAAAAAAAATAGCTATACAGTTTTAACCAAAATGACAATTGCACATTTGTGGGTTATATAAAATAACATGCTAAAAGTTGGTCGGGCCATGGCTTGGGTGGCCCACCCCATTATGCGGCCTATGCTTTTTGGCTATTAGATCTGATCCTTACGCAGTATTGGTAAAATTGTTATTGTAATCAGGCCACAGTCACATTGTAGACATGCTGTGCTACAGTTCTGATTTGCTGAAATAGGAGAATGGGTAAAAAAATTAAGTTTTTGTCCTTGATATCATTTTGCATGCCAGATTGTTAAAATGGCTCCAGTGGGCCTTCGTTACAGTCTTGGCAAATATCTTACAATTAACTCCATATTAAAAAGGACAGAATCTTAATAAAATTTCACAGGTCTCCTAATACACAGAAAATCATCATTAAATTAAAACTTTTTTTCTGTGCATAGTAGTGTGTGACAATATTGTTGTTTGCCTGCTCTTTCTATATAATCATTTTTCTAGCCAAAGTATCTTCAGTTAATAAAAAAAGACTATACAAAATGTGATAGACCTCTTAATGGAGTTTCCGTATTTCTGTGAACCACAAGCTTAACTTCATGCCAAACATTGCTTTTACCATGGTTCTTTGCCAAGGTACACTTTGGTTATGGTAATAAATTTGGGTATCTTATATTTCAGCTTTTACAAAGGAGAAATTCACAGAGTTCAAGAAACTGCAAGAGACTTAAAAATACCCTACATCATAAAAAATAAGGAAAAAATACTTCAAGGACAACCTTCATACCTATTCCTGTAGCAAACTTAAGTCTGTAAATATTTTTTTCTGTTTTGTCTCAGAATAAAACCAAGAACTTTTGATTCTTTTGTTAATTTGCAAAGAAAGAGAGAACTTCCAAATAGCCTGAACTCATATTTGAGTCTCTGATTTGTCATTCTTTGTTATCTTACATGAATAACTTAAGCCCGAAGGCAATTGGCTGTTCCAGGGTAGATCTTGCTCAACACCTTTTTTGGCGCTTTGTGTAAATAAGTTAATGCTCACTGGAGAAAGGACCAGAGAAGTCTGAAAAGTAAGATTTCTAACTAACAGAAAACTTAGTTTTATTGAAATACATTTTGGCTCAGCTTCAACTAAAATCACATTTTTGTGAAAAGTCTCATTGAACCAATTTTCCATTCCTGACTTTGATGCAGGAAAAGATTTTTGATCCTGAGATATTTTGAATGAAAAAATGTCAGGTTTAACAAATGTGAGATATCTGATGAAAACTTGGTTGATTTTTGATTTTTTTGTTTGTTTGTTTCTCTCTTCCCCACCTGCCCCCTGAAAAGCTGACTTGTGCTGCAAAGGCCTGGAACCTGGGTCTCCCATATCTAAAACCATTTGGGTATTTCGGCGGTAGGTCTTCTCTCCTGTTCAAAATTCCATTCTGGACCACCTGTTGAACATGGCAGAAAAGTGCTAAATATGGTATTGTACTTGTGGTAAAGATATTCACCTGTCTGCTACAGTGCAAGCCCCCAAACAGCTATAGTCAATTCACTATTACTAATTTGGAGTGGGAGTTTCAAAAAAGCACTCAGCTTTGGCCTAATTTGGCTCCAATTGTACTCAAGCAGACAGCAGGGGAAAAACAGAGTACTTTGGAAAATACCACCCCTGCCCTATATCAAAGAGGTATGTATATTTCAGAAATGTATGCCATTGCTAATGCTAATGGTACTTTTGCATTTGCAGTCAATAGCTCACTGACACTCTTTATTCAGTGATAGTTTTGGTATGTAAAAGTGAGTACATTATGAGCCTAGTTGAAATCCTTTGGAGTCAATAGGAATGCTTTCAGTTACTATATTGGGGGTTGAATCCAAGCTTTGTATTATTTGCAAGGAAAAATATCTCTTCCTTGCTAGGTAGCAGAACATGTAATTGATTGTTGCCCTTCTCTGAAATCTGTAATTGCCTTTTCTTTCACATCTCCTTTTGACATCTTGGTTGGCAACTTATCTTCCATTTAGGAGGATCAGAGATGGTAGTCTTTTAGACAGTGTCAGCATTGTACCATAAACCAGCTGGCAGTGGAAGATTAAAATGTGATATATCTGTCCAGGAGCCATTCAACTGACGATGTAAGCATCTCTAGTTAAGGATGTTAAATTTTTCCTTCTTTCTGCTTTGGCTCACATGTAATCATATATTTTCTTTAAACTGCTTCTTTTAGGAAAGATATACACAATAGGTTTTTAGAGCTGTGCACATAAGAAAAATGCTATCCTAATAGCTCTAGTGAATCAAATAATAGGTTTAAAATAGTCTATATACAAATACCTAACTCAAGATTCAACAAATTTTTGATAAAATCTGTGCATATCAAGTGCCCCAAACAATTCATTTAGGTCTTTGTTTAAGTTACTTTAGCACTAAAAGTCAAGTCTATACAATATGCTTTTTTTACTTTCTTCTTTTTTATATATGACAACTTTGAATACCAACAGTGTTTGTACACTTGTCTATTGAAATTCAAAATATATATTTAACAAAATGCATAAACACTGGTATCATTGATAGACCCATGTGCTTTGTGACTGTACTTGTACCGATATTTTAATAAAAACAAGTTTATGGTCCCTGATACATAGAGAAAAATGGTTCAACAGAAGTCTTTTGCTATTAAGAATGTGAAATTGCAGCAGGTTAAAACAAAGAATACAGAATGTCATTGTTGAAGCCAAAACCTACACTTATTTCAGGGTTAAAGAAGTAGCCACGGTCTCACGAAGAACACTTAATGCTTTAATAATATTTATAATATTTAATAAATACATTTTGTTTTAAATATTTTTTTCTAGTTCTGTTTTGTTACAGGAACCTTGAGAAAAATTTTAGGACTCAAACTAGTAAAAGGGAAAACAGTCTTTTCTAGTAAAGAGAGGAGCTATCTAAGAATCACAACTGGGGAGTTTAATAAGAGATACAGTTCCAAATTGCAGCATATACACTATATTATACCTGGACTACACTAGGAAAAATATTGTGGGCACATTCTCAGCTCAAACCTTTAAATTATGCTAGTAGAAAATTTGTACAAAACATCAACAAAACACATAAGTTCAAGAATAAGATGCTATAAAAACTCATGATTAAGAACATTTTAATCCTGATTGCTGAAAAAATGGTGTCAGAGCAGAAGTGCAGTTGGATCTTCCTTTTGACATTTGTGCTGCGTGATCATGCATCTGCAACAGCAACTGTTTTTTTCTGCCACCTCAAAGTCAGCACATGGGAAGGCTGCTCTGGTTGCCCTGGTTCTAGTTATATCACTGTGCTAAAGTTCTCATGATATGTAATGTAAATGAAATATGACCCAGTTTCCAAAATGGCAAGCATGTTTGTTTTAAACTATCATCTATATATAACATTTGTAAAGATGTGCAAAGTATTTAATTAGCCAATGTAAAGGTGAAATTCAGAGGTTTTTTTTTTTAAATTTCAAAACGTGGTCAACTGTATATCCTTATTATTGTACATAGAGTCCTGTACAAAAGAAAGCAGGCTAATTCTGAAGTATATTTGGCATATTTATTATGCAAATACTTTTGTATGAAAAATAATATATATATTTTAAATCTTTTAGATAGCTAGAGCTATTTCCTTAAAGTTATGGTTAACACAAGATCCAAAGGCTATCAAGTAATGCAGAACTAAATGGTAGGTGTAAAAATTAAATTTTGTATAGCTCTGGTAGAAAATCCTCATGAAAAGCTACTCCTGACCATCATCAATCAAATGAGTCGTGCTGGGTCATCCTCAGAAGATGAGGTGTATTTTTCTGTAAAGTTCATGGTAATAGGTATTTTGGCTTAATTGGGTCTGTACAAGTGGGTCTTTTAAGATGTGGTTGTCAGTGGGACTTGGATGGATAAAGATTTGCAGGGGGAAGAGGGGGAGGAGAGGGAGGTACATTAATCTACATGAGTGAGTAATGCTGGTCTTCAGTGGTGGTCCATTGGCTGTTTAAAGGGGACTACTTTGACTACAGGCAGCTAAAAATAAACTGTAGTACAAGTGGTAGTGGCATTTACTTTTGGAGATGAAAAACAAGGTTTCCACACTGTATGTTACATTGATCTATAGAACATTTGTAACTGTTTAAAGCAGATAAGTCCTGACCTAATGCCCCCTCGAAAAGCAAGGCAAGGCACCAAAATTATATTTTGATTTTTGCCATATCCTGGGGGGGTTTTTTGCCTTAGCAGTTGTTCAATAAATCTGCATGCAAGGAAGAGTGAACACTTTGGTTTCACTGGATTTTATTTATTTATTTATTTTACAAATTAACATAATTAACATAATCACTAACCTTTTAGAGCCTCAGAATATATGATTGGAGAAGCAAGGCTTGTTCTTTAGAAGTAGGAATAAGCTACTATATCTGTCTGAATACACTTGATACCAGAGCTGTCTGTAAAAAGCATAACCAACATAAATAAATAAGTGGGAAACAAATGCATTGGATAGATTATTAAAGACACAAATAGTTAACACTTATTGATTTTGCACTTTTAATGGGAGTTATGCATGGATGTTTTTTGAACATTACACAGAAATTTAATCTCTGTTCATTTCAGAGGGATCATTCTGAGTATTCATAAAGATGTCTGTTCTTGTTTCTGAGGTAGAGGTTTAGTTTCCCACTTCAGTTCTTTTTACCAAGCAAGAGAAATAAGAAGTGAATCCTTTGATGGGTCTGTTTCTTAAGAAGAAGCTGTTCTAGGTCTTACACAGTAGGACATTTAAAGAGAAGTGTCAGAAGTATATTATTTGAAGAAAACCAAACAAAGTATAGCAGAGAAGATTATGCCACTCCTAAGAGGGGCAGAAAATGTAACTTCTTAAATTGTGGAAATACTTTCAGTGCATGGGCCAGCAAGGCAGGCCACACTAAATTCCTCTCTTCTGTATTTAAATATGTCACTAACTTAAAGGTATGTCTGTATTTTCTTCTGAAGTCTCAACGTATCTAAATGGATCTTTATAATTAAGTGAATTTGTGGCATTCCTCTCTTTCTTGCTTTCCTTCCTCCCTCTCCCCCCTCCCTGAAACCTCAGTCTGAACATGCCACAACCATGAAAATGGCGTCATCTGTAAGGGCACTGACAGACGTGGGGAAAAAAATGCACTTTACTGGAAGTGTGTTAGTTGGATCTGGTTCCACAGTATCTGTATAGATTGGGAGCTTCAGTGGGGTTTTTTGGTGCTGATTCAATCAGCTATTAGATAAAAGCACCATAAAAGCCCTGCTGAAGTGCCTGATCTATACAGACATTGGGAAAGCCAGGGCCAACTAATGTGATGCCTCTTCTGGGCATGTCCTGGGTTCAGCACAGGGGTGTGCAGAGTTTAAATTAAAGAGCCATATATATATGTAAGCAACCTAAGTTATAACTGTACCACTGTTTCCAAACAGATCCACTTAACAGCCAACTGAGTTATGAGTATTAGGTACTTTTTTTTTAACTGGAAAAGCACATTACTATATATACAAGTTGATTTCTTTAGCAAAATCCCAGATGACTGTAAGTGAGATTTAGCAGGCAGAGTTTCCGTTGTTCTCCTTGTTCTAGTTCCTCTTTTTTTCCCCCTGCAAAATATACAGAAAAATTATTTTAAGAAGAATTTAGTTTTTCTGAAGCTGAACAGTTGGAATAGAGATGCTTTTTAATTCTAGCTGATACCTATAATGATTTTAGATGGCTTTTGGGTCAGTGACCTTGCCATTGATTACCAACTGCTAATGTTACTTTAAAGTAATTACTGAAACTCTTTTTGACTATTCCTACAGTAGGATAGGTAGTAAAATCAGATACCTTTGATCGTATTTGATTTAGGCTAAGTATAAACAGTCAAAAAGCCTGAGCCTGAATAGATTCAATCTTTGCAAGTTTGTATAAGATGCATAGATTGAACTGATAAGCAAGCGACCAGACATTCACTTTTGATTCAGGAAATGCAGCCACATGCCTGCAGTGGTCCAGGCCAGAAGCTGGGGGGCGCTAGAGCAGGCTATCCTGCTCTGCTGGAGCAGATGGGTTGGGCCAAGGCTAGCCCACCCACCCTATGAGGGGTGTTGCATATCCTGGGATGTTGTGGGGGACTGTGAGTTAACTGAAATTTGGAGGAGATCTGAGACAGAAGATCAATAAACTGATTTAACCTAAATCAGTTAAGTCTGTCACTACATTGATCCAGGCTTATCTTAAATTAGTTTCATCCATTTTGAAAGTGGTTTATGTCCACTGAGCATCTGTTGTGTTACAAATTTGAATCAGTTTCCAATCACTTATACCAGTTTATGTATAATTTCTGTCCCTAGCCTTAATGACAACAAGTTTAAAATTGGAGAGTAATAGATTTATGATGAAATTTTAAGACACATTTTTTGAAAATTAAAAAAGTAAAAAATTATGAAAATTTTAGGATTCATGAGTCCTTTTTTCAGAACTTTTCAATTTCCTAAATACAAATATTGAATAAAATGAATTGTAAGGAAGTGACCTCTTTGATATTTTTAAACAGTTTGATCAGTTGTGGTCCGAAAGCTGAATTTAGAAATTTGTCTTGTTATACAGAAAGACCTTGCTAAGCTATTGTGTGATTGACCCTATCTGTTAAATGTGCTTGTTCTCTTTTTCTATCTTACATACAGCTTTTCTCGCTTCATCATGCTGTTCAAGTTATGCTAATTTATGCTCACAACTTCTCTATCTTATATATAATTGCCTTATTATTTAGATATTTAAAGGTCCCTCAATTGCAATAGATTGTTGACTGCATAAAGAAGAATATGGATGCATCCAGACGAGCCTGCATGTGCCCCTTGCAGCATCTCAAACTCCTTTGAGATGCTGCAAGAGGCATGTGTAGGAACCAAAAATGTTCATCGTGCTGCAAATTTGCAGTAAGGGGGCAAAATTAGACCCCTGGATATCCAGGGGGCAAAAAACCCTGCAGACAAAAATTGCGGGGCAGGGCACAGTCCCGGACCATGCTCTGAGGCAACCAGAGACTGGGTCCTCTGCAGAGATGCTCTGGCTACCAGAGCATCTCTATGGTTGGCCCTCTCCCTGGTGCTGAAGCATGCTGCCTGTCCATGCAGGGCAGACAATGTGCCAGCAGCAGGGAGTTGGACCCCGGCTCTAGTGCCAGTAAGTAAGTGGTCAGAGGGGCTGGAGGAGGGGGGAGGAGACCCTGGGGGCAGGAATCCCCACTGGCCCTGCCCACTTCCCCAGCCCCTCAATCTCTGCCCTGACCAGCCCCACCCTCCGCCTACCCCTGAGTCCCTCTGATCCCTTCCCCAGCCAGCTCCATCCCCTGCCTGACCCCTGAGCCCCCTTGAGCCCCCAATTACCTGCCCTTTCCAGTTCCATCCCCTCTGAGCCCACCCCCATCCCTCACCTGGCTCAAATTTGCACTGCTTCTATTTGAGCTGCCGCAAGCGCACATGCTTGCATGTGTGGATGCACCTTATGTGGTCACTACACAGAAGAGTTTACACTCTAAATATAACTCAGGGCCTGGAGCTAAGAGGAAATGAGAAGATAGCATGATCGAGAACTGGGGTTGCAATGCTGAGCTGATACGTTTACTCAGTCATGGTATGTGAATTTCTTAATGGACAAGTCAGTTGTTTAAAAAATATTATAGATTGATAAATGGCTTGCTGTTATTAATATTATAGAAGTGAGTCTTTCAGATACCAGCTGAATTATGCTACAATCTGGTATAAGCAGCTCTTTGTTAATCTCACTGCCATTCTGAGCCCTGGACCAATCACTCCAAATCTGTATTTCACACTCATCCTAGAAATACATATTTGTATGCTTCCCTGTATCTATAATATGCTTAGTTAGTTGGACTCTACATGAGTGCAGGAATAATACCAATTCATCTTTTAATAGGAATGGGGTTTTAAAAAAGAAACAGGCACCTGGGTTTCTTAAATTTGTTTGAAAATATCCAATAGATATTAAAATACACGAAGGCATAAGTTTCCAATCTTTTGGAGGATAAACTTGGAATTTAAAAATATGTGTCTGTGTATGTGTGTGTGTAAAAAAAAACCACTCTGAGAGAAGAACAACAAAGGAAAGTGATGGATCAGAATACTAACATGTTACTAACATTGTTTTCCATTTAAGAAATGTCTATAAAATACTTTGGGTTCATGTCTCAACTTGCTATACAGTGTATTGATTTTTTTGCTTAATTAGCAATATCTTCAATATCCTCTTTTCTGCAGCACATGTTCACTTTATATTTTATGAGATGTCAAACTTCCTCTGGGAATATATTATACCCTGCCCCAACAACAACAAAAAAACAGCTTAAAGGCACTTTGTAAAAGGTTTTAGGCCATGACTGACATGTGCTTCTGTGATAAGCAGTAAATTCTGAGCTATGTTACAATACACAGGTGTTTCTAAGGAAGGTTCTGACTAGATAATTTGTGAACATCAACTTATATATCAACTGTGGCTGAATTAAATGGCTTTGCTGCTGAATGTAAGAACATGTTCCTTGTGAGATGTTCTGGGGAAAGAGAGGGTTGTGTATGTGACAATGAATTATATCTAACCAGTGAAAATGGGTATTACAGATTATACAGTAAATGCAACTATCACTCAGACAGACTTTGACAAGACCTTACAATCAAAATTCCACCTCCTAGACCTGGTGAATTAAGTTGCACACACACGCACCTATCCACCATATAGAAACTTGACGTTTTATTGGAGAACAAGTCACATTCTCATAAATAGGCTCTGCAACAAAACGTATTTAGAATGATTGCTCTTTGCAGTTAATAAATGTGTACCACGGAGGAAATATATTTGTGCAAAGCACCCTGCAGTACAGTGGCAGTGTGTTCTCACCATCAGTTAGGGATTATTTTTCTTCCTTTAAATTCAAAGTTTATTTCACCCTAAAATTAAAATATGAAGGGCTATGTTTCTCTGCTTATTGTGAACCAGTTCATTGTAGATAAAGACTTTTTTCCATACTTCAGATGATGAATTAGCCACTGAAAGGGCATAGAAAACTGTGTTTCTTAATAGAATTCTTTTCTGTTCTTCCCAGTGTATCCTGCATTTTATTTTCCTTTTTTATATTACTAGGGGTATTTGCATGAAAAGAGAGGCTTTATTTTTTTTCAGAAATGCATTTACTCCTACTTTTTAACTTATACATGAAGTCATAATCCCTAATGACATCATATGGCTTTCACTAACAGCTAATTGTTGTGCCACATAAAAGGAATTATGCTTTCAAATAACAGATTCTGGGAAGGGCTGAGCACCACACAAATTGCCTTGTGGCCAGTGGGATCAGAATTTCTCAGGATCACCCCTAGGACTCCACTTATGTATCCATTGAGGTCAACAGCAATACTCACATTGACTTCATGAGAGTAGAATGATATTATAAGTGTGAAGAAGTAGATGAATAACTAAGAAACAAAGGTGCTGTTTTCATGCAAATGTCCTTATTATCAAACAAAATAAAGAAAAAGAAATTACAAACAGGAAATATCAGAATGCCATCAGAATTGTTTCTTAAGTGAATGCTTTTCAAAATTTGCAATGAGGTGTGAGTTAGTCATTAATAGTGTGTTCATGATACTTTGATAATTGTTTAATTTTTACTTCTTGATAAAAAAGGGTGCATTGAAAGCCTCTAGACTGACCTGGTACTCAGAAAGTCTTTTGACAGCATCCTGCTCTACAAAAAGATGGCCAAAACCCCATATCCACTCCTATACTTCTGTGCCATGGCTTAGTGCCCCCGCCACACACACATGTCACTGGCCCACCTGGCAAAAAACTGCCCCATCCTGAGTAGCGCCAAGTTGGGGGCCAATCCCAGGGGGAGCATGTGCCCCCCGCTCTATGCCTTCCCCCATGCCTCCCCACCAGTCGCCTGTGAGTGAAAGTGACTGTGGCTTTTGTGATTTTCACTTAACTTGATCATGGTATGCATTATATATACTTACAGCACACCTACTACCAGATTTGCACCTCCAGAGACACAGACAAAATTTAGGTATTTCTCTGCTTTGTAGCTGGATCATATCTTAGTGGGGAGACAGCCTGGTTATCTAGACTGAGGTTCTTCCATACATTCACAAAAACCTGAGTGTAGGCATCTAGAAGTCTTTGCGGGCCAGAATTTAGACTCATAATGAGTTTTGTGGCTGCTGGGATAGGGGCCTTCTATATTGCATTTTGTGACTGATGTGCCCAAAACCATGTCCATATGATGAACTTACCATAAGTTGTACCAGTGACTACGCTCTAACTGGTTTGCCTCTCTGCTAAACTGGAAACAGCGTAGCTGGGTCTGCATTGTATTGTAGGTAGATTTATTTTCACATTACAGTGACAGGGCCAATCGGTCTGCCTTAGTGCTAGTTAGCCTACCCACAATGTGACATAGACATGGCTTCACTCCTTCTGGTTTAGGAGGTAGTCTGCCTAGAAGAGGATAGCATGCCTGAGGATGCCAGTGGCAGGCACAGTAAATTTACTGGATAGCTTAAAGTCTGCCCAAGTCTCATTTGGTAAACCGGTGTCTTGTCTAGTGTATGGCTCAGAAATAGTTTTCTATTTCAGAATATCATTCTTGTTGTAAGTTAAACATTACCAATAGAATTATTAGTTTAGTATTCTTTTAAAAAATCCATAAATATGCAAAAGAAATATATTATTCTTATTAGTGTTTTTCTGCCATTAATTTGTTCAGAGCATTTATTAGTCTACCTTTTTGTTTCAACTTGACCAAATCAGAACAGTTTGAAGACATTTACAATGATGAAGGGGGAGCTTCAATTAACCTTCCTGGCTGGGATATTTGATATGCATGAGTTACTATATAACAGCCTAATTATCTAATATTCTTTGTAAAAGGTTTCTAATAAAGAATGGAATTGATTTATATATTATGAGATCATAATAATTTATTTAATTCATCATTAGATTTCTGTTGCTGAAATGTATGTAAATTAAGCAGCAGGCCAGGGACCAAACTCTGTATCTAGGAGTTGGGTTAATTTCTAACTATATATGCAATTTTGATCATTTTATTCTGAAGGAGAATCATTAGCTGTTCATAAACTAATAACTAAATATTATACAATTGTGTATGCATATTCAAAACTTATTTAGACTACATAGATATATATATTGTCAGCCTAATGATGTATAGTCTGTCATTATATATATTACATGTATTAAAATAACGTGTGCCACAGTAGTTAAAATGCCTAGGTCTACCAATATTTCTATCATTCAGTTTTCCCATTTAATTATTTGTAATAGAAACTTATTATCTAGATAATTACTCAGTGCCATTAGTGAGTATGTTTTTCTATATTGTGTTTTCCCTCCCTTTAACTTGCATAGTGTTAAAATTTACATATATATTGTATATACTCAGAGTGCATTTTTAATTTCTATATTTTTTAAAGAAAATGTTCTATTTGTGAAAGGGGAAAACTGGTAGCTCTAGGGCTTATGTTTGTTAGCAAATATAGTTTGAGCAAGGATGCATCAAAGTTCACACTGATATGCCTGGCTGGTGTGGACCTACATCTAACCAGGATTAATGATAGTATTTATGTACATACGTGTTAGGCTCATAGGGTAACGTGACTCCCATAAAGCTCTTTAAATATATCTCAGACCCTGTATTCCCTTACAAGGTAAGAACTTATCATTTTACAGAGAAGGGAACTGAGGCATCAAATACATTTTCTCTGGATCACAAAACAAGTCTTTGGCCAAGCCAGGCAGATAGACACTTTTGCTTTCTCACTTTTATCCTTTAGATCAGGGGTTCCCAATGTTCATGTGCCCAAGGGCACATTTGAATTTAAAAGAAAAAGCAGTGGGCACTAATATGAATATTAAAGTTTAGAATTTAGATCAATTAGATCATCTCATCCATTACTTAAAATTGCATTAGATCTACAACTTCAAAATGCAGCTTCCCTTTACTTTGTATTCTTCTGAAGTTTTATCCATGGCACCTGTGGGCACTGTGTTGGGAACCACTGCTTTAGATCAAGTGTTGGCAATCTTTTAATAACAGTGGTCAGAATTAACAGAGATCCATCATGAAATGGACCAGAGACAGAAACTGTTCAAAAGTCTGCCACTAGATGGTGCATAGCAGTGGCATATCTAACAATTGACAGCATCATTTTTGGACATGTGTGGGGGGCTGGATGAAATCTTTTAGATTGCTGCCCCTGAGTTAGATTATGATCATTTTTATAGTAGAGCAGGTGCTAGTCTATGTTTCAGGTGACAGAAATTGGAAGCATTTGTTGTGCCAAAGATTCAAGCCTAAGAATTGTGTTTTGAAAAGAGATTTGAAAGAAAGTGGGGGTGTCACTTGACAGATGAGAAGAGGGAAGAGATCAGAGGAATTCCCTGTTGAAGTCAATGGGAGTTTTACTATTAACTTCAATAGGGCCAGGGAAAAGAGAGAAAGGAACAAGAGAAAAAATGGAAACTCCTGGGCGCTTGTACACGTGATGCCATTACCATGTACATGTGACAAAAATGTCACTTTGGTGGCTAAATGGCATCAAACTGTAAACATGCAAGAGTTTCAGGGGTTTGAAATGATTTTTCATTCCGATGTAGTTTAGTTTGCAATGATGTGTTGCAGCTATTAGTTAGCTCGCTCCCCAGCTGTGGGAGAGGTGAGCTTAGCAGTCTCCACAGATAAAAAGGATTGGGCCCCTTACTACTTTTGCTTTCAATCCTTTTTTTTTTTTTTTTTTGGTGGAGCCTGCCCACCTCTCCAATGGCCAGGAGGGTGAGCTGCTGGCAGGCTGAGCAGTCCCTGAGCTGTGGGGGAGGGAGGGGGGCAAAGTCCTTCTCCCTGCAGTTGTGGTGCCCCCAGGGCTGCCCAGGTGGGCTGCTAGCGGGCTAGGTGCTGCCCCAGCTAGGGGTCAGGCTACAGTTGGATTCAGCTGGGTGCTGCATCTGAGCTGGGGAGTCCTGGGGGGTGCTACCACCATGGAGGGAAAGACTGGGATCCCCAACAGCTCAGGAGATGTTCAGCCCGCTGGCAGCTCGCCCTGTGGCTGCGGGCAGGTTCTGCCGAGAGAAAAAAAAAAAGGATTGGTCCTTTGCTATAACAGCAATGGACCCCTCCCCCACTACAGTTTCAATGAAAACCCCACCATTTCAGTTTAGGGGGCACAGAATGCAACCCTAAGGACCAAACCCACATAAATGTGTACAAGCATCCATTGAGATCAGGTCTGTCAGCAAGATTGGATCTAGATGCAGACTCCTAAAGGTGAGAAGAAATGGGACAGAATCTCTTTCACATCACTAAGGTATTGCTTAATAGTTGTATTCCTCCCACTCCCAGCACTATAGATACATTCACATATTTCATGGCCTCAAATTATATGCAAAAAAGCCATTTTTGCTAAAACTGGCTACTGCTGATTCTTCATTTTCCAAAAGTTACAGCTCTGAGAAGAATGCATTGTTTTTGAGCTTATCTAACTTTATTCCAGCCATGCTGCTGGTCCCATAAAAGATATCTTTTCCTCCCACATAATTCCTGGACCATCACTCTAACATGCTAGCAATGTTTATAAATAAATTCTATGTAACATCATTGTCTTCTCATGTTAAAGGTTTGTTTTGTAGTGATTGGCCGCTTTAGAAGGTGTCCCGTTGGCCTCTATGGGGATAGTGTTTTAGTTTTTAAAATGTATTAATGATGTAGAAGAGGACCATTGGTAAAATTGGCTCGTGGCCTACATTAGTAAACACACAGAGGACAATGAGACACTCTAAATGAATTTGCATAAACTGGAAACAGATCTTAATAAAGAGCATATTTTATGTGGCTGAAAGTACAGGTACTGCTAAAAATATAAACTTGTATAGTGGGAGATCTGAACTTACTGTATCCACAGGATAAAAGACTGTGGATTACTTAGCAGAGGTATCTGAGCAAGTAAAAAATGTGTTAGAAAGCATTATAGTATATGTTACACAGGCATGCTTTTCATAAATGCTGTTCCCTGTTTCATGGGAGGATCTAGGATTTTGAAAAACAGGGTGCAGGTGGTGTGGCACATTATCAGATATAGCGTGACTCATATTTTTCTCCAATTAAAGAGAAAACCTTAGTAATATGCTAGGGGCCTAGCACTGTATTATTTTGTTTAAAATCAAAGGAAAAAAAACAATATAACTTTTAGAATATGTACTGATTTGCTAGAGTATATATTCAGGGCTTTTTTTTTAAATAAAGCACAACAAGCTAGGCAAAAAATAGTCAAAAGGTTTTGTGTCATTAGTCCTGTAGACAATACAGTTAAATATACATCTCTTATCAAATTCTGATTTATAAAACAAAATCTAGTCTTCTTGAGCATCATGACAGTGCCTCCAATGATTGTCAGATGAGCCTATGAACTTCACTTCATCAGCCTACTGGATACAAGAAATCATGGACTAAATATAGACATTGGATTTATGGTACATTATAGCCTGCCTAGCATCTTATACTCCAAGTAACCTCTCTACAATTTACCAGCTACATTTTATCACCAAGTCACCATTTCTCTCCCCCCAACCTGTTTCTTACCCATTGTCTATCACCCCTATGACCCCCACTACTACTCATTTGTATTTTCATTGGTCTAATAAAAGAGATCAGATTTACCCAAAGAACTTTGTCTGCCTATGTCCTCGGACCAACACAGATACAACCAACACCCCTCTGATGACTGTCAGCCATTTTTGCACCTGAGTTAATATTACTATTTCTGAGTTAAGGTTTTTAGCTAGAGCTAAAAATAGGAGAGAGCATCTAGAGCTAAAAATAGGAGAGAGGCATTACTAGGAATGACTAATGGACAGCAAAATAGCAAAAGAAAGGATAGCTTGAATAGTGAAACTTCATGACCATGAAAAAGTAGAGGGGTTTATTTGGACCTGTGAGATAGGGAGAGATTAGCAGGAATCAGGTAGGTGATAATGAGCCATGGAATCAGTTGACTTCCTCATTGCTGCCTGAATATAAATGATGCTGCCCCTTCCAGCCAGTTAGTTTTAAAGTTCATGAATAATATGAAATAAAAAGGGGTGCAACTGAACCACTGCACCCTCTCTGATTCCACCCATGCCCTGTTTTGTCCTTCTTTCTTTCATAGCATCCTTTACTCTCCCATTTAACCACGATGGCTTCTTTTTGGTTTGCTTTCCCTTTTTTGATTTGCGGTATGCATTTACTCCATGTCCCCAGTGCTGCTTGCTTGAAGTTTTAAGCTTCTTTGATGTCCCTTTTAACTTTTTGCTAACCAGCTTCCTTGTTTATATGTAGTCTTTCTTCTTAACCTTAAAGGTTAATGTGGGCCATTTTTGTTTGTTTGTTTGGGTCCCCCCCCCAAACACACACAAGGGTCAAATCCAATTCTTTTGGTCACTATCACTTAATGACTCAGCAGTAGTTACCCTTTGTACTTTTTAGGACTAAATCAAAGGGACTTTTCTTTTTGTAATTTCCAGGACTATTTGCTTCAGAAAAGTCATTTGTGGTACCTAGTTATTTAGTCTCTGCATCCCACCCTGGGGTGGGATATATATAATCCACTGCCTACGTGCGGATAATTGATGTTGCCCGTTATTATTCAGTTTTCTGCTTTTGTAGAGTTACTCAGTTCCCTTAGTATTTTTAATTCACCACTGCCATCTTGTTTTGTTGCTTGATAGTATATCCTCAGAAGTACACTTGTTCTATTTAGATATGTAATTTGTTGCCACAGAGATTCTATAGTACTTTTTACCTCCAAGGTACCTTTACCAATACGACTTGATATGCAGTCTTTGATGCGGAGTGCTCTCCCCCCGTGGTACAAACTACTTTATCATTCCTGTATAGCGTGTGCTCTGGTATTATGATGTCCCATTGATTTTTCTTACTCTACCATGTTCCTGAGATGACTGTTATGTCAATAGGTATCCATTAGTCATGACATCCTAAACCATAGAGTTACTGCTATATTTTTATGATAATAACAGTTGTAATTTGTGTGATTATTTGGGATTTATCAAATTAAATGAAAGATTTATAATATTTTTAGAAAGCCTTTATCAGGGCTGCTAGATTTTTGTGTCTTGGTTTGACAACTGTGTGAACATTTTTGTAGAACAGGTCTGCTTCCTTTAGAAATTTTCAAGTTAGTACTGAAAAATAAAAATGTTGATTGTTTGTTTGTTTTTAGCTGATGAAAACTAAAAAAGCCCCAAAAACCTTAACCTAAAAGACAAAACAAAGTTTTGGTATACAGCCAAATACAATAAGATAGGTTCTATCTTATCTGCTTTGAAATGGTTACATGATAGGTGGTATGCACAGTAGCTATAATATTAGAACTTGGAGCTAAGAATGTTCTTTAAAAAACAAAAAACAAGCAAGCAAACAAATAAACAGGAAAACTTAACTGGTTTCTGTACGGCCCACGAAAGAATGAGATGTTTCACCCTGTGCACTCTCTGCTGGCACCACAGTCCTATAGTGCAGCTGAGCGAATTTTTTGACATACAGAAAATTCACCTCTCCCCAAAAAGGGGACCAGGACAAATTTGGTCAAATTTATGGAATGCCTCTTTTTCCTCCCCCCCACCCCGCCCCCAAAAGAAAACAAACACCAAATGAGTTGAATGTAATAAAGGAGATTTAATTTTGAAATTTAGACACCCCAAAACCTTTTATTTTTGTTTTTAGAAGCTTTTTTAAAAACCTAAAATGGTATTTTTTGGTTTTAAATTGACATAAATTGAAAGGGGGGAGCATTAAAATGGGTCAGTAACACAAAAAGCAACAAAATGTTTTGTTGTGGATTGAAGAAACTGCTCCAATTTGACTGAATAAGTTTGTGTTTCGTTTTGCTGAAAAATATTCAAACCCTGTATTGTTTTGTCCCACACTAATCTCTCCCTCCTCCTCCATTTCCATCCTCAGTTTTTAGGTTTTTCCACCTTTCGTTCATCTTGTGCAAAAGAAATAACTTTGTAAGTACAGCATGAGAAACAGAAATAATTTCTGAGCTTCTTGAAGGCTGTTTAAAAAGGAGAAAAAATTAAACATAAAACATCCAGGGAGTTGACAACATCCTTTTGAATGAAAGCATTAAGATTTGTAGTTGGGGAGCTGAACAACTCAACACCTTCTGTGTTGCAGGGATGTTGGTTGTAGCTGTTTTGATCTACAAACATAGGCAGACAAGATAATTTGGTATATGTGGTATCTTTTATTAGACCAGCTGAATATGCCTGAAGAATGGAGCCTGTGCCTAGAATCTTGCAAAGAACAATTTTTCCAACTCTTTAGTTGGTTTAATAAAAGATATCACATTTTCCCAAATAACCATATCTGCCTGTGCCTGAACACCTACAAATTTAACAGTTAACATGCAAATGGCCACGGCAGGGAGAAAAAAATAATTGTGTTCTTGTACTTGATTTTTTTTTCTCACCCATCATTATGTAAAGTGTGATACCATAAAGCTTACACAATGATGATACAATTCCTGTAGTTTTGTTTAATGTTAAATATGCAAGGCTCACTCAGCAACAGCTTAGAAAAAATATCAAAAGGTCTTTGTTTAGTGACAGAGTTAATTTTCTCCTCTGACAACTTCAAGCAACAGGAATGCAGAAACGGAGCATTTGCAGTTGAAACATGAAAGCAAAGCTAAAGCACATCCAGGTATGTTCAGGATCTGGACTTCATTTGGAAAGCTAAATGGCAACATTACAGGAGATAAAGAAGCAGACACACTTATTTTGGCAACTTTGAGATTTGAAAAGTTTTGCTCTAGGTACTAACATTCTGTAATTGCTGGGAAATCAGATTTTTTACTGGCTTTTTATCCTTCACAAAACTGTATAGTCCTTGAGACTGCAACTGTGTTGTTAGGAAGTCTTAGGAATCTTGGCAAGGGGCTATAAATTGCATTTTCCTTATTAAAATATTTAAATGGTGTTAGAGAATATTTAATTTTGAGCGAGAAAACAGGCCGCATAGGAAATATCTTTTTCCAAGGAAATGTCAAAAAGCTAATTCACTTAATTAAAAGTCTAAATTACAGCATCCATTTTGTTTTAAATAGGATTGGTAAATTATTATAATTAATGACAAAAAATAAAGATAACCTCTCGTTGAACAATTTAAAGCTAACATAAATAAAAGCTTGCACATAAATAATTTTGGCCTCTAAATTCTAGTGCTTAGGAGGTCTTCTTCTGCTATTAAATAATAAGTGTACCTACACCTATAAAATCTGTGTGTACCACGGCAAGCTATTAATATCGAGTCATAGCTCATGACATTCTGCAACACAGGAGGCTCCACTTCAGCATCCAGGGTAAGGGGATGTGGTGACAAATTAGTTAGCAGTTCTGTACCTAGAGAATATGCTGTTCCTTGCAGAATTGCAGGAGTTCTGACATTTTGCAGTTCTATAGCCAGACAATTTTTTTAACCCTTTGGGCAAATTTGCATGTACAGCATATTCCTGGGAAAGGAGACATAAATAAATTGGCAGAATGCTTACTATATATATAGTTCTGGAAGTCCCATGCAGCTTTTCTTCTATGTGTTTTTCACCTTCCACACACCCTTGCTCATCTTTCATCAGTGAAGGGTTAAATTCATGCCACTGACTGTGTACAAAATGGTCCAGGTATTTTAAACCTTTAGCTTTTCAGCATCTCTTTAGGCCATCAGATTATATCCACATAGCAAGTGACAAATGACACATGGCTGCTTCACTCTTTCAGGGCAGAGATGTGAAATGAAGAGTACAAAAGGAGTTGGAGGCTAGTAGTAATGGAGGAGCTAGTTTCACAATTTTTTTTTTAGTTAATCTTATTAGGGAACATAGCAACATTATTTAAAAGCCTTTTAAACGGCTGTTCCCTTACTTAGGACTTTCAAGGCCAGTAATCTGGTCTTTGTTGTGTTTTACATTACCATTTTGAATGGTGATAGGGCTGGCAGGCATCTGCTACTGGAGACACTTGTAAGTCTGTCAGATGCCAACTTAAACGGATGTTGCATAGAAAAAACAGCATCCTGTGTTTAAAATGCCAGGTCTGGTTTGCACGCAGCTAGTAGGTAATCTTTTTGTGTTTGTTTGCTGCTGGCAGTGAGTTCTTCCCACTCCACTTTCTTTCCCCACCCTGCCTTTTCTTTTGGCTCGCAATTCAAAACATAATATTGAAACTTTCAATGTTACAACTGCCAGAAAGGCTGAGCTTTTAAACAGAGAAAAGCTAGTCACTAGAAAAAATATTGTGACACTATGAATAATTATTTAAATATAATGTATGGTATTTCCTTTTGTGGATATTATCTTTATATGTTATCTTTTATATGTTGCATATTATAGCAATCATATCCCAAGCGAAGACCAGGGCCTAGGTCCTATTCTGCATTAAAGTTGTTAACTGGCACTTAGCAGCCTGTAGCATCAGTGTGGTTCTATTTCACCCTGCTTGTGTCTCTGGAAAACTCGTAACCTGTCAACTTTTGTAATGCATCTTCATCTTAGCCTTAAGATGTCTAAATCTCAAGAAAGAAGAGGAAGAATATTCACTTCCCAGCTTTTGCCCAATAGCATGGACAGGTTGTAAGAGATCTGGGATCTGAAAGGGTTTAAACCTACATGTCTCACTTCCAAGAAAAGAACTTGAATTACCAGGCTGTGGGTGACTGCTTGAGCATATTTCTCTAGCCCACGTCTGTTAAAGTTGAGTCACTTGATAAATGCTTGTATTGTGTTATACTTCACCTTGTAGAGGCAAGCTCCATCTTACAGGTAGGTCTTCCTGCTCCTCCCGGGAGGTAGCTCCCCAGGGCAGAACAGGATT
This sequence comes from Crocodylus siamensis, assembly GCF_052110815.1. Taxonomy (NCBI): domain Eukaryota; kingdom Metazoa; phylum Chordata; order Crocodylia; family Crocodylidae; genus Crocodylus; species Crocodylus siamensis. The sequence goes on from NC_143395.1 coordinate 311,850,208, forward strand.
TTCAGATGATGGAGGTACATAATGTGCAGTCCTGAGTCAGATGCCTGAAACTGTAAGGTCACACACACCCTAGCATTTCTGTTGTCTGCCTCAAGGCAACTCTCAGTGCATACGTGCTTTGGAGAGACACAAGGCTGCCCACCGAGAGAGTGGGAGAGCTATGTGTCTCCCCAGATGCATTAGGTGTGCTTTCCTGAGGCAAGACACATTTTTTTTTGGTCAAACAGTCATCTAGGCTTAGACATATAGCAGGCAAGATTTATCCCAAGCCCCTGCTTTACTAGGTGCTGTACAGACAAATAATAAGTTCATTTTCCTATGCCCAAAGAATAAGAAGGAATTATTATCATCCCCATTTTGGAGACCAGCAGTAAAGGCACTAAGTAACTTTCTCCAGGTCACACAGAAAATCTCTGGTACAGCTGGGGGTTGGTCCAGATATTCTAAATACTAGTTCAGTGCCTGTTAGTGTTTACAACATAATCTTTCCTCCCAGCTTTAGATACAACAGTCAATTCCAATGGTAGTTTGGATGGGAAAAAAAAGGCTGCTTTGGTAAAGGTTAATACTTTCGTAAGACATGTTTAATGTACTAAACTGTGCGTTGAATTCCCCTCCCCCCACTTCATAATTTAGTACCATTTCTTCAAAATACATATATTGTAGAATAATTGAGAATAATAATTTCTTTCCAGTTAAGATGGGAGACTTAGAGTCGGGGACTTAGTAACTGACATAATTCCGTGAAGTTTTGGCATTCTTAAGTAGCTAGTTTGCTGAAAAACCTCAAATTACTTCTGGCTGCTCAGAAAAGATGACAAGTCACAAATCTGCTGACTGTATTGGCCCATCCAAAATACAAATTTGTTTTCTTAGGAGGAGAAGTGGTATTGGGAGTGGTAACTATGGAATGTCAATTGCAGTCAATTATGCCAATTTTTTTTCTTCTAAAGAATTACAATTACAATGGAAGAAATTAAATGCTCCTGAACCTGTTTTAGTGAAAGTGTATACTGGTATCAGAAAGGTCCCTAAGGGATGCCTATAACAGGGATGAATTTATAGTTATTAAGTTTCAACAAACTAAATTTTAGGGGAGGATCGTGTAGGCCTTTTTGTGAAAACTTTATGATAAATTGCATGCAATTAGGGAAACATACAGTTCACCATCTATAATTTTTGTAAATCAGCATATAATCATACATTAAAGGGGTTTCCAAAGCATGTACAGTGTATAAAGTGAATAACAGTCAATAGTGATTTCCTTTTAACTATCTTGATTTTAAGAGATTGAAGTTTATGATCCAACATTAACTAACCTTGGGAGGTCACGTACACCAGGGGTTTTATGTTCCTACTTGAAATGAATACCAACCTGATTAAAATTTCTTTGGGGCAATAGTCGATTAGTAAGGAACAGTTCCTCTGTGGTCACTGCATATTCCTGTTCTAAACATTTAGGTCATTGTCAGCTGATCTAAAATGTGTTCTTTTTTTCAACTGCTACTGCAATCAAGGCTCCAGTGCTCGACAGTAGGCAAATTGGTGACCTGAAAAGTGAGATTTGGAAGTGCAAGATTTGAAATAAAAACGTGGTGTCTGGGTGCCAGTGTATGTATTTGTTTGATGCACTTAGTTGATGCATATAATATAGATTCCCACCTTGCACACACTCAACTTTACACACCATGATTCGTTCTGTAGCTTTATGGATTAAGGCCACTAGATTCTCAGCAACTTGAAGCAGGAATTTTCCTCTTGTTATATAGAATAATAGATAAATAGGGCTTGAAGAGACCTCAGAAGGTCATCTAGTCCAATACCCTCCTCAAGGTAGGATCATTGCTATCTAAACCATCTCAAACAAATGTTTGTCTAACCTGCGCTTAAAAAAAATCTAATGACAAAGATTTCACAGCCTCCTAGGTAATCTGTTCCAGTACTTAACCACCCTCATAGCTACAAAGTTCTTTCCAATATCTAACCTAAATTTCCCTTGTTGCAATTTAACCCATTTACTCCTTGGCCTGTCCCCTGTAGACACAAATAAATTGATCAGCATTTTCTTCACAGTAACGTTTTTTTTGTATTTGAAGACTGTTACCTCTGTATGTACCACTGTCAAAAACTGGCCCTTATTCCCTAATTGGAGTTTCTAGGTGCTATTGCAATGTGAATATTAATAATACACTCTTTGGAACTTGTCCTGCTTCTCAGTATAAAATAATTTGTATTTGCTGACATCAAAAGTCATGTGAGAAGTTGTATGGACTAGAGTAGGTTCTGCTACAGTGATTTACTAAGTGATAAACTGATTTCTCTTTGGTGTTATGCTATTTTTCTTTGGGCTGAGAGTCTGATTAGATGTCGATATGTCTAGAACTTGTGCATGGGCAACTGTATGCATTTTTAAATCTAAGCAAATAATATACATTTCATGGTTTTATCGAACGTTTAGGAATGCTTTCAAATTTTCTTTTTTTTTTTTAACACCATGATGAAGTCTTTCCTTCTTGGTACATTCTTTATATATATTCTGAAACTGTGTTTAGAACAGAATGGAGTATTGTAATAAGAAACATTTAGCTTATTTTGGTTATCTTCATTCACTGAGCCCTGATTTAGTAGTGCATCTCTATTCAGCAAAGCAAAGAACATGTTTTTTTGCTTTGCTGAATAAGACCAGTATTGATTTTTGCAAATTCTTGTTTCCAGAAAGTTCCCATACTTTGTTTAAAATCAGAGCACTGCTGGGAAATATCAAATCTTTTTCACTTGCCAATGTTTTCATCATATCAAAAGGAGGAAAATATGATGTAGCAGATCAACACAGCAAATATGGAACATATTAACTTGCACAAAATTAGTCTGTTCTTTTAAATGTAATGTGTAATTTCTTTCTGAGGAAGTTGTGGGGAAGTGGGTGGAGTAATTATATTTACCCCCTTGAGGCTCCACCCTGGCTTAACTGGGATGTCACTCAAAGCATGTGTGCAAACTGTGAGTAGTTACAGCTGCTGCTGTGGTAAACACTAAAATATAACAGGCCATATTCTGATTTCTTTAGAAGCTGTTTTGGACTGACAGCTCAATTTTCTTTGCTAGAGTTTATGCTGATGTAAATGGGAGCACAATTTGACTACAGCTGCTCAAACAATACTTGTCAAGTAATTTATTTATTGAATTTCACAATGATTTTAGTTTGATTTTTTTCCTTTTTTGTCCATGTCATTGCGATAGCTGAAGAAATGTAGTCAGACAAATGCCTTATTTTTTTCTAATTAAATTCCTTTTGTTTTCTTTAGTCCATAGATTTTAACACCTAAGGTAACTGGATTTTAGAGGCCTATGTTTATGCAGGAATACCCAGAACAATATATTGAAGCTTGTTAGCTATACTGTCTTTAAAAAAACATTATCAACTGGGCTAAATACAGAAAGTCAAAAAGCCCAAAGCTGAATTGATTCAGTTTTCACAGGTTAGTTTAAACTGCATAGATTGAACCTATAAGCAAGTGAACAGGTGTTCACTTTTGATTCCAGAAATGCAGCTACATGCCTGCAATGGCTCAGGCCAGAAGCTAGAGCATGTATCCCTGCTGGGCTGGAGCAGACACCTTGGAACAAAGTTAGTCCAACCACCTGGGGGGAGGGAGGGAGAGACTTCAGGGTAGGTACAAAGCATCCTGAGATGCTGTGAGGCTGTGACTTAACTTGAATCTGGAGGGGATCTGGGACAGAAGTTTAATAAACTGATTTAACCTAAGACTACATCCATCCAGGTTTATCTTAAACGTAGTTCAGCCATTTTGAAAGTGGTTTATGTCACTGAACTTCTTTTGTGTTACAGGTTTGAACCAGTTTCTAATTACTTGTACTGGTTTATGTGTAATTTCTGACCCTAGCCCTGAAGATAGAAGATGTTGCTTCCGAATGTTTTGACCTTGATTTTAAAAAACAAATGTCTAAAACCCCAATCCTTCAGTAAAGTCAGGGGAGTTAATTTCATGCATAAAATTAAGCTTATGCTTCTTTCAAGATCAGGCCCTTAGTTTCCAACCTAATTGGAATGATTTTTAAAAATGACTGAGAACCCAACAATGAAGATATGCTGATGAGTGCTTGGCCTTTGAAAATCTTCCAATTAGGAACTTAGGAATGTACACAGAGCTAAACTTCAGGCTCTTCTCTTGCTCCTCTTCCCCCCCCCCTTTTTAATTCTGATGTTTCATGATAATACTAGGCTACTTGGCAATATTAAGGTATGAAGTTTACAAGAACACAGGGCAGCACCCAATGCATTTGATGTGGCACCAGTTTACTTGTGAGTAAATCACTTGCAAGTAAATGGTACTGGGCACACATCTACATGTACGGGAAAGCAGGAGCAGATTTTCTGCCAATTGCTTCCGCATTCTGGGGCCCTACAAAAGGCCCTGGCCACCACCGGGAGGAGCTTCAGGCTCTGGCTGCAGCCACCAGCAGCTGGCAGCCCTCTTCAAAAGGCAGCCCAGCTCACTGCTCTCTGGCCATCCACTTTCCTGGCCAGGAGCAGTGTGCCCAGTGCAGGGACAGCATACAGCACCACTCACTGCACTATGGCTGCTCCAGCACCTACCCTGGCAGTGTCAACCAGTGGCCCATGCTCCTGCTAGCTGCCGTATTGGCCCTGCTGGCCCACCATGCCAACTGTCACCTGGCTCGTGGCTGTCTGGGCCCTCCTGGCTCCCCCATGTACAGCAACTGCCTGCCCAACTGCCATACACCATCATGGGGCCACATCCATGCACTAGCCACCTCCTCTCTGTCCACCTAGCCAGACCCAGGCAGGGATGCCAACAACGAGCTCCAGGATACCACCACTGGGGCTGCCATTGCCCTCCTGGGCTTTCAGCTCCACCACTTTTAGGCTCACTAGGCCAGCCAGCACTGGTGGCAGCACGTTGTCCAGCACACCTGGGATAAAGAACAGTGGCTGGAGGCATTCCCAGACCAGCCAGGACTGGTGGTAGCACATCATCCAGCACACCTGGAATGAAGAGCAGTGGCTGGAGGCATAACTCAGGCCACCTTCTGGGACCTCCTGGAGCAGCTCTGGTCCCACCTGGAGCAGAGCACATGGGCATGCAGCTGCCCCTCCCCACAGACACCCTGATCCTCCGCCTGCTCAAGCTGGCCATGCTTGGCAGCCTGCGGCACATTGGCTACCTGTTTGGCATGGGCAAGGCCACTGCTTGGCACCCTCCAGGCTGTGCTAGTGCTCAATGTGCTGAGGCTCTGTGTGCATGATCCCTCATGGTGGTGGTAGGGTTCTGTGCCCTGGGATTCCCTTAGTGTATCAGAGCCCTCGATGGGAACCACATCCCCATCACTTGCCTGCCCCGTGGATACCGCCCATACTACAGATGGAGGGGCTTTCACAGTATGCTGCTCCAGGCCATTATGGACCATGCCTTTATGCACAAGAATGCCAGATAGCTGGGCAGTGTCCATTACACCCGGATCTTCCAAAACTCTTGTCTGCTTGGCCTGGTGGAGAGTGGGCACTTCTTGCCAGGGGTGCTGGACCTTCAGCTGGGCACCATGGTGATCCTGTCCCTGCTAATCAGAGACCCCAATTACCCACTCCTGCCACTGCTCCTGTGGCCCTACACTGGCCACCTGCATCCCTACCAAGCCCACTTCAACTGCTGCCTGGGCCAGATCCATGCCCTGGTGGAGTGTGCCTACAGCCACCTCAAGGGATGTTGGCACGCCCTCACTGCCTGCCTCGAGCTTGCCAAGGACAACCTCCCCCAGGTCATCATCACAGTTTGCATGCTGCATAACATCTGCAAGGCCTAGGGGAAGCTCTTCTGTGAGGCCTGGGTGGAAGAGGAACAGTGCAAAGAGGACACCTGGTGATAGGAGTACCACCTTCAGCGTCAGCAGCAGTGATAGCCCCCCCGACGAGGCCCCAGAAGAGCCACTCACCCACTAGTGGAGGCCATGGCTCCTGGTGGCTGACCACCTCCTTCAGCACTCCCCACTGTAGCCCTCCTGCACCATGGCCCATGGAGCCCCCACCTTCTCTGCTCATCCTTAGCAGCATGCTCACTACCGACATGTATCAAAAGAACAACAGTCTTTATTCCCCTCACATCAACCAGATCCCCCCATCCCCTTCCCTCTCCAACAAACAGAGCCCCTCTTCCCAACTCACCAAACAGAGCCCCTCCATCGTCCCCCAACAATAAAACACGTTCTTCCCCCTGAAAACTTTTCAATGTCCTTTGTGTGCTTTCCAGGGTGGGGGGCTATGGGGTGGGGGCAACTAGCGGACATAGCCTGGGGCCAGCACCTTGACCTCTGGCTGCTCCCACATGGATGTGCACACTGTAGCAAGTGTGACAGGTGGAAGGCTCACCCAGAGGCAACAGCAGTCAGTGCTCCTCCCAGTGCAGGTGGCTTCCCCTCTGGCAGCTGGTGCCAAGGGCCAGAAGGGCCAGTGTCTGGTCCTGGCTGTGCTGCAAGCTCCTGTCCAGGGTCCTCCTTTGGTGGAGCCAGCACATCTGCAGGGCCCTGGCTATGGGTGGCAGTGACCCTGAGGCCACATTCCAGCTGCCAAGGGTGGCCTCTCCCCTGCATGCAGCAGCAGGCCTTATAGAACCATGAGACAGAAGCTGTTTGGGAGAGTTTGCAACATTTCAGACATAACATGCTCTGTACCAGGGGCTGTGCACTGCCTGATGTCAGATTGGGGGTTGGGCACAGGTGTGCGCAAGGGTGTCAGCAAGGATGTCACCATCATGGGCCCCACACTGTCTTTCTGCATGTGACTGTCCTTGTGCTGCTGGGACTGGGTAGCTGTCTACAGCACTCAGCACAATGGCCCTGTGTGGAAGTGGCAGGTGCGTGGCAGAGGCAATGCCGTGCAGCAGCTGTGATCTCCAGGCAGGCTTCTGGGGGTGGGCTGCAGGCAGTTGGAGCTGGTGCTGGCAGCCAGAAGTTGCCTGCATCTGGGCCTGGGGGTTGGCAGACCTGGCTGGAGCCTGCAACAGCCTGGAGCAGCCTGCAGGTCTGGATGGGATGGGTGTGGTGCCAGGCAGTGGTGCCAGGATGTAGGTAGGCCAGGGCAGCTGGCTTGCAGCCTGCCCAGGGGGACACAGGAGCCTGGAGTGGCCTCAGGCTCTCTGCTGGTGGGCTCTGAGTACCTGTAGGCTTCTAAAGGCTTGAGGGAGGGGCTGCCATAGAGGAAGCCCAGCCCTGGGGCAGGAGAGGCTCCCAGCCCAGAGCCCTGGGGCTAACCTCAGACCAGTCCCTAGTGGCAAATTTGCTTCCAGGTTGTGTTTACACATGCGTAACTGCATAGTAACTAATTGTGAGTACATTTTCTACTTGCATTTGCAGGTAGCAAATATACTCGCAATTAAGTGTTTTTAGTGTACAGTAAGTGTATAGATGTGTGCATTTACTGTGTAGTAAACTATGTTACTGCTCAGTTAAGCCTCTCATGTAAATGCTCCCATTGATCTAATATCTGTGATTTATTTGCTATTGTGATTGTAAATGTGGGGAAACAAGAGAAAGAATTAGTAATTGGATTAAATTTAACAATAACATACTTTCCCTCATCAGGTTTCACAGGTGACTGCAGATTATAATATATGCAAAACATATACTTGAAAATATAACAGGATTGTCAGGACATATGTCCGTGTGTGATATGTCCTTTCTGCTGCCCTGGAATGAGTAGCTTGTGAAATGCATCTGTATTATGTTGTTGTTAGTTCTCCTCAGTTAACAGCTAATTTTACTTACAGTATACTCCTAATTCTTGAATGAGTATAAGGGAAAAAAATACATAGGTCAAATGTCAATTCTCATCAGTTCTTTTCGTCAAGCAGCAATTCCCTCTTTCATAGCCATTGTGTAGACTTAGTGGAGTTTCATATAATGTATAAAGGAGGGGGCGAAAAGTATTGATTGTGTTTTCCATTTTCCCTTTATATGAATTCTATTAAAATACAGATGGAGGCCATACTTAAATAGTACACGAGAAACACAGAGCTAAATCCTAGTGCCCCTCTTTGAAAAGGTACCCCATGGTGACATGCTTTCACAGCTCTGCTTCCATGGAGCCTAATCCTCATTCAGGAATGAAAATTATCAATTTTTCTTGTATGGAGAGTTTGAACAACTCAGGGAGACAAACATATTTCTGTTTCATTTTCTAGTGATGCCTATTTTAAAAATTTGTCCTCCTGTGGATGTCACCTTACAAAAAAATGTTATGACACTGCAGTGCTATTTGGCAACATGATGAAATTATCCGGGCCCTGAAAAAGGTATTTTGGGTCCCTGCACTCTAAGCTTTTTCAGAATATAGGTTCACCTCATTGAAATCAGGTTAATCCCTGGAAAATAGGAATGGCCAATGGCAATAAGGCAGCAAATATGAATGAAGTTAGGAACACTCAGCTGAACTTGTTGAGAGAATAGTGGCATCCATGGGAGGACTTAAAGGAGCTGATGTACTATAACCCTTCAAATAATCTTTCTTTAATAGGAAATGCACAAATTGTTCCAAATGCATCTCAGGGATTTTTTTTTGGCATTGGCACTTCATTTTGTCCTTCTCTTATTACCAGTTGCCTGCCTAGCTAAAAGCTAAGTGATCCGTCTTCTGTACTTAAACCTTTCTGTCCCCTATGTCCTGCACAATCATGCAGAATGAATGAGTGTGAAGTGTCTTTCTTGCCCTTTACCATCCTGAAAAGACAGTGAACAACACAGCTGGAGTTATATACCTTCTTTATCTTGTTTTCTTGTTCTACAGAGATGTAATATGTTTTCTGCCCTGTTATCTTGACCACCTTGAGATTTAGGTGATCTTCATATGGTATTGTCTACCACAAAATTCCTCTCTCAAAATACCTAAGTAACAGACTCAAATATACTATGGCATCACTGGTGTTAAAAAATTTCAATCAGAAATGCCTGATTCAAATTTCAATTTGTTCAACACCAATATGTACAAATCCCAGATCTTCATCCTCTTGACTGTAGAAATTCTGTTTGGCATCCTCATGACATTCCTATTGTCTGAATTTTCCATAGAAACAACTGCAGAACAGGAGAAGATATGTCTGGATCACCAAGTGAAACAAGGGGCCTGAGTAAATCAGAAAATATGAAGAACCCTGCAGCATCACTTTCTTTTAGGTAAGGAAAGCCTCTATACACAACATCCCAGCTTATTACACTCATTATTAAATTGGTTAAAATATTTAATTGCCTTCTTTTCTATTCTCAATGTTTTTAGTATTGTTTAAAATTCAGTAGAGCAGCCACATGCCCTACAAATTACAGCACAGGTTTTACAAAGACTTTTAGGCTGTGTCCAGACAAGTTTGGATATGCAGTATGTGGCACCGCAGACCCATCTATGGTGCCACACACTGCACATGCAGGTATTCCCCACACTGCTACCTTGCAATGTGGAGTTTTGTTTTGTTTTTGACCCTGGGAGAGCCCAGGGTAAAAAAAATGCCACTAAAAAAAAGCTGAGTGGCATATGTGGCAACAGTGCATGCAGCCCAATACTGGAGCCTGGCCGGCTGGAGCCACACTCTGGCTTCCAGCCAGGCTCCCAGCTGCAGGAGCACCATGGCTGCAGCTCCCCAAGGACCTCAGATAAGGCTGCTGGGGCCAACACAGATGCTGGCCCCAGTCTTCCCTATACCACTCGGGGTAACTTGCTGTGTGTCAGAGCACACATGACACAAGCATTCCCCAGGGACAAGCAGCAGTGACACAAGGTGTGCCACTGCTACTTGTCCTTGGGGAAACAAATGGCTGTGCTTGCTCCCCTTGTATATGTTTGAGGATCATGAGTAATGGAGTCTTTACAGGCCCAGGGTCCATTAACTGATCTTAACTCATCTATCAAGTCAAATCATAGTATTATATCACAGCTTGATGCCTTTGTACTCTGTGTTGTGATGACATAGATTTAACTTTCCAGGGTTCTGTTAGCATTGAGTGTCCTCAAATCCTATTGATAGGTCAAGGCAAACTTTTGAAGAAGATGTATCCAAAGGCCATTATGCATACGAGAAAGTGTACTGGGAATGTAAAAATCTGGAAAAATTTGTAACTGTTAAAAGAAACAAATAATCCCATTTGTGTGTTATTATTTATAGTGCTGTCCAAGGCATATGTATCCAAAGGCAAGTTTTCTGGTTTGATGGTTCCTTTTCTGCCCTTGGTTCCATGTCAAACCCAAGGATGTAAGTGTTTGGCAGTTATTTTGCCCTTTAAAATCAGTATACTTGGTTGAAGGGACTTGTGGCTTTAGAGGATATAATAGTGCCATCCTGGGTTTTCTGTTTATCTGCCTGCAGCCCACCCCCAGAAGCCTGCCTTGAGATCACAAGTGCTGCAGGGCATTGCCTGTCACACACCTGCCAGTCCCACAACCACATGTGCTGGGTGCTGCAGACAGCTGCCCAGGCTCAGCAGCACAAGGACAGCCACACACAGGCCCAGAGAGCCAGCGTTCGACCCACAATGGCAACGTCCTTGCTGACACCCAGGCCCACCACCCAGGACCCAAGGAGGAGACTGGTGACCTCATGGCATTGTGAGGCAAAGCAGAGGTGCAGTGCCAGTTTGAGCAGAGCAAGTGCTCCAATGCCCATGTCTATGAGCTGTCAGCTCAGAAGCAGGAGTGTGGGCATGACTGGTCAGGGTATCAGTGACTCATAAAGGTCAAAAAAAGCTTTTACCTTATACCTATTTTGGATCTTTGATTTCATCCCTAATTTTTTTCTTCCCACTTGTCCCAAGGATTTCATTGCTTTCCTCCAGGAGGAAAAAAGCTTATAGGAAGTTACTCTGTCATTGTTGGGGCTCCTTTTCCATACAACACAGAAGTTTCCTGGTTTGGCAGCCACTAAATCCTTGGGCTCTTTTGTGGGATAACAGACACTGCCTAGGGTTCTCTTCTTAGTGTCCTGATCTGATTCTTCTGTTTTGAATCTTTGACTCTCATCCTTGTTTCTTTCATTTGTTATCTTTGCAAAATTATTGAGTCACGGTCCTGTAGCTCCTTCCTTGGTTGGAGGGGTAGGCTTTTAGCTCTGGGTAAACTTGGAACCATAGGAGAATGGGCCAAATAGTCTGGCAAATATGGGGAGACCTAAACATAAAGAACACAGAACATTCAGATACAGTGCATTTTTTTTAAAACAGGAAATCCCACAAATCTTCCATACATGTTTGTCCTAACAGTGGCATACTTTCCAATCACCTTGCTTTTGCTTAAGAAAGTGTGAAATATTTTCTATGAATAATTATGTAGGTTCCACTGTGTTTTTTTTAAATGCTAAGTAATATGATTTTTACTCTGTGGGCTCTGTCAGAGTACCCTGCATGCATGCTAAACAGTTTAGCTTGTCAAAATGCAATATTATAAAACTTTGCAATTTGTAATTAATTTGTAGGTGACAGGAATGTCACTCAAGTTTTGGTTTTATTTATTTATTTTTTTGCCTCTCAATTTACTTAGCAGAATGCACGATTAAAGATTACTGAAGATTCTGTTGCAATGTACGCATCAAGGCAAATTAATACCATTGAATACATACATGAAATTAAATGGGGAATTGTTCAGTGTACATGTTAGAAGGTGTAAGGATTTATTTATGTGAGAAAACATGTTCCTTATTTACTAAAGCAATACCCTGTTCTTAAAGAATGTGATATCTTGATAAAGTAATGCATTATACTGATAGAATCCAATGAAGAAATACAGTAATGGAGGGAGCCTGTCTTGGGATGTGCTCAACTTTCAGCAAAACCAGTAGAAACTGGGAGTTCTGAGTACATTTCTTCTGCCTGTGCTCATCTTCTTTCAGGACCATCAGTTAATTCTGTTATATGCATTATATTATGCAATCTAATTTATTACAGTTAAAAAAAAAAAGAGATATTCAAACCACCCAGTGTCCTGCCAAATTCATGTTTACACTTGCCCATAACCAGGAACTCTCATGGTGTTCCCATTGTACTATGTACACTTTGTTCATTATTATAAGAAGCCCAAAGGTGTGTTTTTTGACTCTTAAAGACACATAAAAGTCACCTTTTTTTCCTCCAGCAAGAACTTACAAGCTACATTTGGAGGAGGTACCCTTCCTCCATTCTCACTGCTCTTAGATTTCATGAAAAACATGAGTTTTGCAAAATATTTAAATGAAACAAGAGAGGTAGTTTGATGATGACATCTTGGGGTAGAAATCCTGGTGGAATTGGGAACAGTGTGGGAGAAAGCATGGAGCCATTGCTGGAAGAAGATGACGACGACAATGACAAAACATCAGATTTATTTAGCATATTAAAGTTTTGGTATATTATTTCAGCCATTTTAAAGTGATGTTATTACCACTGTGAACAGCTTGAAGACCCCCAGGTAGGACTGTAAATGGACACAAGTCAACAATGTGGGACATGGTTTGAACTTGTCCACAAGGGCTTTTGTTGTGATTACAAAGGTCCCATTGGTATAAATTTGAGGCACAGTGACCCTGTCTAGTTTTAAAATGGTTGAGAAGTGATCAGTAATAGCGTGGCCAGTTAAATCCTGGCTGACTGGCTGTAGGGTCAGAGACGATATGGTGATTGAGCTGACATTCTTCATGCCATCAAGGAAGGAAGGAAAAGTCAGAGGATTTTGAAAAGGGGGGTGGGGGGGAGACAATGGGGACGATGATATTGGGCATCTTGAGGGGATCCAAGCTATTGTTTGGTGGAATATGTCCCAGTGCATTGGCACCATAGGAGTCTCATTAGTAGGTCTGGTTAGTAACTTCATGGAGCCTGATTAGTAAGTTCAGTTAATCATTTGTGCACCAAAGATGAGGGGGAGCAATGTTACTGAGGACTGGTAACCATGGGAGTAGAGTGAGGTGCAATATGCCTCACAAGACATGTTGTATTATGTAGCTAGGTATTGGCTAGTTTGCTGTGTGCTGAACAAGCCCATACAGCAGCACAGTTATTCTAAAACTGAATAACAATCTGGAGCTGGTGCCATTGTGTGGGTTTTGGCTTCTTGGACCACAATCTGCACTTTGGTGCAAGGGACTTCCTGGGATGCAATGGGTTTCATCTCTGTGAGAAAGGTAAGAGTCTCTTCTCTTACAGGTTGGCTGATCTCCTACATCAGTCTTTAAACTAGATTTGATGGGAGATGGGGAGGCAGAAGATGGAGAGAATCAAGGACTTACAAACTATGAGACATGCAACAGAACATCCCATGCAAGTACTAAGGGGCCATGGGGCATCAGAATGGGGGGTGGGGGGCACCAAAGGCATCATTTGGAGGGTTCAAGTGCCTCTAGTGTGGCAAAGTGGTGCTCCCTGCCATCCACAGTGCTAGATTCCCCACTTGCCTCTTGGCACGTCACCCACCTGACTCACCTGCCACACATCGTTCTCAATTAAACTGTTAATTGAGGCAGGAGGCTGCCCATTCATGCCCTGATGCCAGGGAGTGCCATCTGTGGCTCTGTATGTCCCCTATACCACAGCCCATGCCTTGCAGATGGCATCCAGCTGTTAATCTCACCAGCCCCACACTGGGCCCCAGAATCCTCCAGTTCAGACTCCTCTAAGATCCCTCTATTCTGGCAGTGTACCCTGCTTTCATTTGGGCTGCCTAGCTCCCTGAAACTATTTCCCTTCTTGGGCATGGTTCCTCTGGGACCTTTGGTCACACAGGCCCTGGACTCTCCTCCAAGGAGAGTCAGAACCCCAGGCCTCCAGCTCTGGGCATCCCTTGTGGTGGGCCCCTGGCCCTTTTGACCATTTTGGTCCTGGCCCCAGCATTGACCAATTGAAGATATTCTACATCAGGCCTCTGAGCCTCTAGCTCCACTCTCACTCCTGGTGTCTGCCTTCTGGCCCTACTAGGAGGTGACCCACCTGGTTGACTCACACAATGACTGGTGTTCCAGGATCTTACAGGGACTCTCACTTTTCCCTGGACCAGCATGTCATTGTTATATTCTGCCTCCTTCACTTAGGGCTCCACATCTCTGCCCCCCTCACTTGGGGTCATAGGGCTTCCCTCCCTGGTGGGCTCAGGTGGCCACAGCCATGCCTGGCCCCCACTACCTCCTTGGGGTCTCGCATCCCACAGGGCTTAAGTGGCTGCAGCCATGCCTGGCTCCCACTCTCTCTCCTTGGGGTCTTGTACCCCACAGGGCTCGGGTGGCTACAGCTGTGCCTGGCCCCCCACTACCTCCAATGTTACATGACTCACCTGAGGGTGAGGGCTAGGGTTAAGGCACCCCTACCCACCTTTCACTGGGGTGATAACTGGCCTGGCATTTCCTGGGGGCTCCCATGCCATTGAAAGCCACACTGGCCACCCACTCCCAGCAGAGTACAGTTATAGGTCATACCCAGGACCAGGAGCCTCCTAGCCATTCCCTGCAGCTCCTCCCTTACCTCCAGGATGATACCAACAGCCTTGTAGCCAGGTGATGTTGCTGCCAGCAGGGAACTGATCTGTTTATATAGGCAGCCAGGGATCTAAAATGGCTGCCACAATCAAGCATCTGCTGGCTGCTTGACCCAGATCTTAAAGTGGCAGGCACCAAATGTGCCCTGCCACACACCTGCCCTCTTAAAATGGTACATGGGGGGGATTTCCCCTGCTGCTCCTTCAAAACAGGCTCCCCTCGGAGCCTGTGAGAGCCCTCAAGTGGTAAGCACCCCCAAAGGTGCTCCGACACACTCGTGCTAGGAGCATGGGGAACAAGCAGGAAGATCTCACACTCCTGCTTGCAAACAATAACTTCAATCTAGTGGGGCTAACAGAAACCTGATGGGACCCTACACATGACTGGGCATTATGCATTGAGCACTATAGCTTGTACAGATGGGCCAGAGTAGGGAGGAAAAGGGGAGGGGGGCAGGGCTGCTCTCTATGTTAAGGAACATTATACATCAACCCTAATCAAAATGGAATCAGAAGATGACAAAGTTGAGGTATTGTGGGTTAGGATACAAAGAGGACAGGGAGAAAGGGACTTTGTGCGGCGGGGGGGAAGTCTGCTAAAGACCAACACATGAAGAGGAAGAGCTAGACTTGGAATTCTTGATGCAGCTCTCAAAGGCTGTATGGTATAGGGATGTGGTTGTCATGGGGGACCTAGATGACCCTGACATCTTCTGGGAAGAGCAGTCAGTCAAATCCAACCATTCATGTAGCATAACCTGTGTACAGGACCTTCATGTAACACAGGAGGTATATGATCCCACTAGGGGGAATGCCTTACTGGACTTGGTGTTGGCTACAGAGGATAACCTGGTAGGGGAGCTGCAGCTTAGAGGTCACCTTAGGGACAGTGACTATCAATTCACCATACAGGAGAGGGTGAGAAAGATAACTAGTAGGGTGGAAGTGCTTGACTTTAGGAAGGCTAACTGTATTGTGCTTAGGAGTTTAGTCAATGATGCACTGCAGGATAGGAGTATTGGCACGATGGGAGTCCAGGAATGGTGGTTGTTCCTAAAGGAAGCGATTCTTCTGGCACTGAGGGAGGTGATCCCATTGCGAGGGAAAGGGGACGAAGGGGCCAAAAAACCTCCTTGGCTAAACAGAGAAATCCAAAGAAGCCTAAGGGCAAAAAAAGAGGCATATAGGCAGTGGTAACATTGGGAAGCTACCAAGGAGGAGTATACCTACTTAGTACACACTTGCAGGGAGGCAGTTGGAAAGGCCAAAGCAACCACAGAACTGAGGCTGGCAACAGAAATTGAAGACAACAAAAAATCTTTTTTTAGGTATATAGAGAGTAAAAGGAAGGTGCAGGGCAGCATAGGACCTCTGCTGAACAAGTTGGAGCAATTAGAGACAGACAGGGGGGACAAGGCTGAGCTCTTCAATGAGTGTTTTGCCTCAGTGTTTCTGAACAAGGGTCAAGACAAATCTCCTAATGGGTTCTTAGATGGGCATCAGAGGGACACTAGCATACCAACTGTTAACACTGACTTGGTGCAGAGTCACTTGGATGGACTGGACATGTTTAAGTCAGCAGGCCTGGATGAGTTGCATCTAAGAGTAGTGAAAGAACTGGCCAGTGTCATAGCAGAACCACTGATATGGCTGTCTGAGTGCTCATGGTGCTTGGGTCAGGTCCTGGAGGACTGGAAAGGGGCAATGTGGATTACACAGCCTGGTGGGTGGCATATTGCTTGGGGGTCACACCCAGAGAATGGTAGTGGATGGGTCTGTGTCAGCCTGGAAGGAGGTAGGCAGCGGGGTCCCACAGAGCTCGGTCCTTGGTCCTGTACTCTTCAATGTCTTCACTGGTGACTTAGATGTGGGTGTGAAGTGTACTCTGTCCAAGTTTGTGGATGATAATAAATTGTGGGGTGAAGTGAACATACCAGAGGGTAGGGAAATGATTGCAGGCAGACCTGGACAGGTTTGGAAAAGTGGGCAGAACACAATAGGATGCAGTTCAACAAGGACAAATGCAGAGTGCTGTACCTAGGGCGTAAAAATATCCAGCACACCTACTGGCTGGGAAATGAACCTCTCAGCAACACAGAAGCAGAAAGAGATCTCAGAGTCATAGTGGACTTCAAGATGAACATGAGTTGTCAGTGTGACGAATTCATCAGCAAAGCTAGCTGCACTTTAACATGCATCAGTAGATGCATGCCAAATAGATCCAAGGAGGTGATATTTCCCCTCTATGCAGCATTGGTCAGACTGTAGTTGGAGTACTGCATCCAGTTTTGGGTGCCGTATTTTAAGAAGGATGTGGATAACCTCGAGAGGGTCCAGAGGAGGGCCACTCATATCGTTAAATGTTTGCAGGTGAAGCCTTATCAGGAGAGACTAAAGGACATGGATCTCTTCAGCCTCTGCAATAGAAGGCTGAGAGGTGATCTTGTGGCCATCTACAAATTCATTAGGGGGGTGCAACAAGGAACCGGAGATGCTCTGTTCACCAGGGTGCCTGTTGGGGTAACAAGGAACAATAGTCACAACCTGACAGAGAGCAGATTTAGGCTAGACATCAGGAAAAACTTGTTCACAGTAAGGGTGGCCAGAATTTAGAATGGGCTTCCAAGGGAGATGGTGCTCTCCCCTGCCTTGGGGGTCTTTAAGAGAAGGCTGGATAGTAGGGCTGTGTGAAGCTTTGGGTGCTGATTCAATTCAGAGGAGATCTGGCTCAATTCAGTTGCTGAATCATTGAATCCGGATCATATCAGGGGACCAATTAAAAGGTCCAAATTGATTCAGAAAAGATTCAGAGAGCTTTGGTGATTTGGGCAGTCACTGCCCCCGCTACAGCAGGGAGCTGGACCTGGACTCCATGCTGGTAAGTGGGGGACAGGGGAGGGGGGGCTGGAAGAGGGGGGAGAGGACAATAGGGGAACCCCTTCCAGACCTCATCCCCTTCCTGCTCCCCCGGCCCCCCAACCCCTGCCCGGTCCCCCAGCTTCCCACATGGCTGCCCCACATTGCCCCAGCTCCCAGTGCTTTAAAAAAAAGCCCTACTCACCACCTGCTTCCCAGATGGGGGGGCAATCCCCATTGCTCCCCACTGTTCCACACTGCATGGGGGGCTCTTTTATGACCCCCTGATACCTCCCTCCCCCAACCCCCCATGGCTACCTCACCCGCCCCAGCTCTGGGCCTTGAAGAAAAAAAGAAACCCCAAACCCTGGACTCACCAGATCCTGCAGTGGACTTGAGGTTTTGGGGGACTCATGCAGAGCCCCCCACACAGTGTGGGGCAGTGGGGGGGCAGTGGAGATTTCTCCCCATCTCCAGTCAGGAACTAGAGAGTCAGAGCTTTTTTTTTTTTTTTTAAAGGGCCGGGAGCTGGGGTGGGCAGGGCAGCCATGGGGGGGGCGGGGTCTGGGAGAGTAGGGTGGCGTCAGGGAACTCGTGGCAGAGTCCCCCCATGCAGCATGGGAAAGTGGCAGGCAGAGGGGATTGCCCCTCCCCCCCACTTGGCAGCAGCTGGTGAATGGGGGCTTTTTTTCCCAAAGTGCTGGGAGCTGGGGTGGGTGGGGCAGCCATTGCCAGGGCTGGGAGAGTGGGTGGGGGATAGGGCATTCGACTGATCTCTGAATCCGATTCGGCTGAATCAATTCAGGACAGTGATTCAAATCACTGAATCGAATAACTGTCCCCTGAATCAGCTGAATCTGAATCCAAAGCAAATACTAGCAGCTTCACACAGGCATACTGGATAGGCATTTGGCTGGGGTCATCTGACCCCAGCACTCTTTCTTGCCCAGGGCAGGGGGTCAGACTCAATGGTCTGTTGAGGTCCCTTTTGACTGTAACATGTATGAATCTTTGAATCTATGAACACAGTGCCAGAGCAGATTAATGTAGCGTGGAGGCATGGGCTCCCTAAGTCGAGTCTGCAAGTTTGGCAAGTAGGTTATTCCTTGTTTTGATTTTTAAAGCAGTTTTCTGAAGATGTGATGTAAGCTATAAATTATAAGATTTATAAGTTTGATTTATAAGTTATAAGATTTATAAGAGTGACTTAGACAAATTGGAGGACTTGTCCTGAGGTTCAACAAGGACAAGTGCAAGGTCCTGCACTTAGGATGGAACAATCCCATGCACTGGTACAGGCTGGGGTTTGACTGGCTGGGCAGCAGCTCTGCAGGAAAGGACCTGGGGGTTACAGTGGACAGTAAGTTGAAAATGAGTCAACAGTGTGTCCTTGTTGCCAAGAAGGCTAATAATGGCATATTGGGCTGCACTGGTAAGAGTGTTGCCAGTAGGTGAAGGGAAGTAATTCCCTCTATTCAGAACTGGTGAGGTCACATCTGGAGTTCAGTTTTGGGCTGCAGACAAATAGTAGAGAGACCAGCAGAGAGCAACAAAAATGGTGAGGGGCCTGGGACACATGATTTGTGAGGAGAGGCTGAAGGAAATGGGCTTATTTAGTCTAGAGAAGAGAAGACTAAGAGGGGATTTAATAGCAGCCTTCAATTCCTTGGAGGGAGGGGGGGTGGTGAGGGAGGATTGAGCTGGACTGTTCTCAGTGGTGGCAGATGACAGAACAAGGAGCAACAGTCTCAAGTTGTAGCAAGGGAAGTTTAGGTTAGATATTTGCAAGTATCCTGGTTTTCTTTGGTAAAAAAGAATCCCCAGTTTTCAGATTAAAAAACAGTAACCCCAAATCCACATTTTCCATGATTAAAATGAAACAGCACTAATATATAGATATGTATATTGTGGTGTTTTATTTCAATCATGGAAAAATGTGGATTTTGGTTTACTCCTTTAAATCTGAAAATTGGGGATTTTTTTTTTATCCAGGGTCCCTGGATATTAGGAAGAATTTTCTCATAAGGAGGGTAGTAAAACACTGGAACAGGTTACCCAGAGAGGCAGTGGAATCTCCATCTTTGGAGGTTTTTAAGACCCAGGTGGACAAAGCTTTGGCTGGGATGATCTAGTTGGGGATGGTCCTGCTTTGAGCCGGGGGTTGGACTGGATGACCTTCTTAGGTCCCATCCACCCCTCATTTTCTATGATTCTGTGATTCTAAGTTAAAGTCTGGTCAAGGGTGGCTCCAAGATAAACTGGGTGGGTTTCAAGTTTCAGAGGCTGACCATTTAAAGTGATAGTTCATAATTAGCACTGGCATTATGCACATGTGATACATTTGAGACAGTCTTTGAGATATCTCAAAGCACCAGAGTGGTGACCATGAAAGTAAGACCAAGTCATAACTGAAATCAGGAGTACATAAGGCAAAGTCTTAGGGTAAGGTGTTTAAATTTAAAGTCAGCTCATGCCTATCAACCCATAGATGAGATTTGTCCATCAGTTAAGCATGATGCTTCCACTGGAGTCACTTTCTATATATGGATTGCAAGATCAGGTCTGGTATCTGTTTTCCCATAATGTTTTAGTGTTGGTTGATAAAAGTATGAAACCAGATTGTTGTAATGTTCAAAGAATGTGATTTAACAGGGCAGGTATGAAGGGCTAGTTCACAGTGCTTGTTTCCAGCTACATCTATTTATTAGGTAGGTTCTGGATGAATGAGCTGATGTAACACAGTGAGCTCAACATTTAGAAAATGTAACTACCACACATTAGTTACCTTCTCACTTACGTTACAGAGTAACTATGCTCCAGAGGTGGTCAAACCTTCTGTCTGTGTTAAAAGCTTACCTTTTCCAGGGGCTTGTTTTAT
This sequence comes from Crocodylus siamensis, assembly GCF_052110815.1. NCBI lineage: Eukaryota > Metazoa > Chordata > Crocodylia > Crocodylidae > Crocodylus > Crocodylus siamensis. The sequence continues at coordinate 311,870,451 of NC_143395.1, forward strand.
TCCAGAAAGAAACTGGAAATTTTAGGTCAAACTTTTCCCATAAACTAACCTGGCCATAACATTGATCACTGAGAATCATTCAACCTAGACCCTGTCTCCCCAAGAAGCTGTCCCACCTCCCTTCTAATGAGTGTGGGGTTCATACACCTCATCTACTTCAGTGAGTCACTACTTCACATCTCCCAGAAGGATTAACAGCTGGTAGCAGAGTGGATCCACAGAAGAACTCTGTCAGTCTATTAGGTGGCAAAAATAAAATTGTACATTGTACAGCTAGGTCATAAAACTAATATTACAACAAAATGCACTGTCTGCATAAATCTGTCAACTCAAGGATACAGCTGGACATGTCTGCACCTCACCCCCTCAATGCAAAATTATTGGCTCCATATTATCAGCAAACCTGGAGCCAACACTTGCAAAATCAACAAGTATCAGCAGAGTCAGCTAGTGGAAATTTATGTGGGTGGGATTTTTTTAATGAGACTATTTATTTTAGGAAACACACCCTAGCAAATTGATTTAATTGAATGTCAGTTACTACTTGCATTCTTTTTGTCCTGTCCTTATTGTTGTTCATTAGTCCAGTTTGGTTTGACTTTCCAATTTCAGTGCCTTACAAGTTTGCTAAATGTATCCTAGGATTAATGCATTACAAAGAAAAGCAGTGATGGGCCTGTAATTAAACCACGATGACTGAGGTGCAGAGGATTTGTTGAAGATTTAATAATTGCCTGGGAAAAATAGATGGTTCTCAGTTGCACCCCAGATAATAGTTCTAGCCTACCATTAAGCCCTGAAAATATTCCGTGTTGAATTTATTGATCATAAAAACAATATATGTATAAATAAATACTGAAGAGGAATATACATTTATTTATTTATTGGTATGATTTCTGTTTTTATATTGAGGTTTTGAATTATTTTTTCTCAGCTTGAGACACGACAGGTATACCATATTAGTGATGCTTTTCAATGTGATATAGCGCTCAGACATTCTTACCTCTCCACCTATGGTCACCTTGGGGGACTAAGGTAACAGAGGGCTGAAACAGAAATAGGCAAGAATAATCAAAGGAACTAGTGGATTGGGATAGCAGAATAGGATTTGTTCATAAGCAGGGATCCTGGTTTTCTCTGATAAAAAGCCCCTACATTTTCAGGTTAAAAAAAGTACCCCCAAATCCACATTTTTCCATGATTAAAGTGAAAAACTCCTATGCATCACCCCTGCCCAGCCTGCAGCAGCAGCCTGCCTTGTCCTGCGCGGATCCCATTTCCCTCCCCCTGCCATTTCCTTCACAGACTCCTGGCAGCCCCTCTATCAGCAGTGTCACTAACTAATGTAAACAGCAGAAATACTTGCTGTGCATGCTGGATAGACTTGGCAAAGATTTTGGTTGCTAAAGTGAGGATTTATATTGGGGGATACTGGAAATTCCGGTTAATAGAGTATTCAGGTTAGTAAAATGTCAGTTAACACAGTTTTTACTGTATATATATTTATATGAATTAGTGGCTTTTCATTTTGATCATGGACAAATGTGGATTTGGGGTTACATTTTTTAACTCAAATTTAGGGATTTTTTTTTGTTATCAGAAAACCAGGATCCCTGTTCTTAAGTGAAAAACTGAAGAGAAAGCAAGTGAATAAACTTTGGGGCATAGTACCCACACCTGAGGGCAGGCTGGTGATCCAGGCTGACTTGGATAAACTTAGTAAGTGGGTGGATACAAACCTGATGATGTTCAATACTGATAAATGTAAGGTACACTACCTCAGGAAAAAAAACCCGCAGCAGGGTTATAGATTCGGCAGCTTGTTAGCACCACTGCTGAAAGAGACTGGGGGGTCATGATTGACTACAAGATGAATGTGAGCCACCAACGCAATGTCGCAGCTGGTAAAGCAACCAAAACTCTGGCTTGCATCTACAGATGCTTCTCAAGTAATCTCAGGATGTCATTCTTCCATTGTACTCGGCCTTGGTGGGGCCGCAGCTGGAGTACTACATCCAGTTTTGGGCTTCACAATTCAAGAAGGATGTCAAGAAGCTTGAGAGAGTCCAGAGGAGAGCCACGTGCTTGATCAGTGGGCAAGAGAATAGGCCTTATGAAGAGAGGCTGAGTGCCATGGGACTCTTCAGCCTGGAAAAGCGTAGGCTCAGTGGGGACCTGGTGGCTGCTTATAAGTACATAAGGGGTGTACATCAGGATCTCGGAGAATGTTTGTTCACCAGAGTGCTCCAAGGAAAAACAAGGACCAACAGTCATAAACTCCTCCAAGACCGTTTTAAGCTGGACATAAGAAAAAATTTCTTTACTGTCTGAGCCCCCAGGACCTGGAATAGACTCCGGAAGTGGTGAAGGCACCTACTCTGGACTCATTCAAGAAACGTTTGGATGCTTATCTTGCTGGGATCCTTTGAGCCTAGCTGACTTCCTGCCCCTGGGGTAGGAGGCTGGACTTGATGATCTTCAGGGTCCCTTCTAGCTCTAACGTCTATGAAATCTATGAAATAAACTGGTTTCTCTACTCAGTGCTACAATATCACTTTGTTTTAAATGCCCCCTTCCCCCCATGTGCCCCCTTTTCTCTACAAAAATATTTCATGTCTGATATATATATTGCATACATATATAACATATATGTATGTATGTAATAAATCATATATACAGTATAAATTCTAAAGAACAGGGGCCATGTTCAGTGCTTTATTTAAGAACTTGCAACTTCAGCAGAGTTGCACATGTTTAAAGTAAGGTCAATGAGATTAAATATTGTATTTACCCAGGTACAAGATGATATTTCCCCCCTCCTCTCCCACCCCCATTGGCATAGGGAGAAAAAAGTTCTTTGTCTTATAATTGCATACAAGGAAATCTTACAAAATACTTTATCTATCATTAAACTGCTACCAAAAGCAGCTGTGTTCATCAATGGAAACCAAACATGAAGTTGATTAAATGCAGCTAACACTAACTATGATGATAAAACACATAGCTTACCTAGGCAAAATACTGATGGTAGGTTCTTGTATTGATGGGAACCTATCATAAGGTTAGGTTAGTGCAGCCCATCTAAATAGGATGCATGGTATTGCCCCTTCAGTGCGGTCCTCCTCACTATCAACTTTTTCAAGGCATGGTAAGCCACAACATTGCACACATTTTGACTTCCTCTTCACTTCCACAGTTGAGCATGCCTTTCTTTCTCATTTCCTATCATTCCTGTTTCTTCACCAGCTTTATATACTTGCAAACATCACAAAACAGGGCCCCAAACAGCTCACCTGAATCATATGTGCCCTCTTTCTCAACCTGGGGCATATGATTAGTGTGGCCCTATCCTCGAAGGTGAAACTGGACCAGGTTGCCCTGCACCTCATCTGTATATACATTTTTGGAGAATCCCAGGACTCATGATGAGAACACACGGTTCCAGTCCTGAGTGGGGGCTAATTATCCTATGGCTTCTTTGTAGGAGTATCTGGAGTACACACATATAGTAAGCAGTGGTGGGCTGTGTGGTCACCATGACCTAAAATGCTGTTAACTCTGCTGGGACCCAGCCCAATGAATTATATGGTAAATTATGAGCTTTTGGCTTTGGATTAATATCATGCATGCCTTTTTGGTTGAGATCAACTGAAACTGGGTGTCTCTGAACCCCAGGATTTCTGGGCCTGGACTTGCATATAGAATCTCTGAGTGGATTTGGGAGGGTATCTGAAGCTCCAGGCTGATAGGTTTGGGAGGAAGGATACTTAGCCAATAGTAGGGCCATAGTGACTTGATGATTGTGCTCTGCTCAGTTACATTTTGGAAATTGACTATTAGGCTTTGCCCAATTGAATTTCGAACTGGTTCAGCCTCGAACAAGTAAAAAATAGTTTGCAATACATGTAAGTAGTTGCCCAAGTGCTTCAAAAGTGCATATCTATAATATCTGTGCTAAAACTTGCAGCAGTTTAAAAAAAAAAGGTAACATGCATCAGATCTGGATGAACTAAGTGCATAGGTGCTATATGCTAATTACTACAGCCATGTTTAATTTCAGGGTGGTTGTTTTCAATTTTGCTCATTTCCTTGTGCTCAGGGACAGCAGGGTCTGACATTAAAAAGAGAGGAAAGGAGCTGCCAGGGGGAAAAAAAAAGGGGGAAGCAAAAAGCAAAGGGGTTATCTGATCCCAACCCCTCCAGATTTATTTTCCCTGTTGTAGCAGTGGGAGGGGGAGAAATTCAAGGCAAACCTCCAATAAATAGATTCTATGCCTCAAAAATTATAACAAATGTATACGTTTTTCATATATAGAATCTAATTATTGGGAAGGTCATCTTACAATCAAGTTTACCTTGTATTTGAGTAAATATAGTAATATCCTATGTATCCTGTAATCTTGCCTATGAGGCAGTTACATTTTGGGGCATGTTTACAACGTCTCAAGTCCAAACTAGGGGCACAGCAGTAAAACTGTAAAGAATCTGTTGCATGTATTCTATGCCCTGAAAAGGATATTATGTTTTAGTGGAACACTGATTGACCATCAATAGTCATGGCTAAAACAACAAGCTTATTGATGTACACCTTGGGTGCATCTACATGAGACATTTATTGCACAGTTGACTAATTAACTGTGCAGTAAATAGCTCAGCTTTTACATGTGCACCCCTATTAGGGAGCACAAGACTAATAAATGCTGAAATAGGGTAGTACTTTTAAAATACAAGTACTACCCTGCTGTGGAGTTTTTTTTCTGTGCAGCAGTGGACATGTAGATGTTGACTGGATGGTTGGGGCATGAGGGTGCTTCAGTGTGGGGGTTGCCTGCTGGCTAGCCCCATGCCAAAGCACCCTTGCATCTCAGCCAGCCCCTCTGCAGCACAGTGAGTCTGGTCAAAGCAAGGGCGGGCCAAATGCAGCCCAAGGGCTGGATGTGGCCTGTCAGACCATTCTATCTGGCCTGTGGGGTCCCTAAAAAATTTAGAAAATTAATATTTATCTGGCCTGGGCTGCCTCTCATGTGGTGCTCGATGGCTTGCAAAAACTCACGAAGCAACCCTCTTCCCAAAATAATTGCATGGCCCTGGGTCAAAGCAACCTTGGGCTGTCAGGCTGACACCTGGGGCCCCTTGCCAGCAGGGGGTGCTGCAACCTAGCTCAATGTGCTACAGTCC